>NW_027269269.1:36612500-39112500 GCF_023055355.1 Agelaius tricolor | reverse complement strand
AAGCCATTCCCCCTTATCCTGTCACTCCAGACCCTTGTAAATAGTCCCTCTCCATCTTTCCTGTGGGCTCCCTTCAGGCACTGTAAGGCCCCAATTAGCTCACCCCAAAGCTGCCTCTGTTCCAGTCTGAGCAATCCCAATTTTCTCAGCCTTTCCTCCCAGCAGAGCTGCTCCATCCCTGTGATCTTCTTGATGGCCTCTCTGGACTGACTCCAAAAAGTCCACGTCCTTGCTGTGCTGAGGACTCCAAAGCTGGACACAACACTCCAGGTGGGATCTTAACAGATTGGAGCAGAGGTGCAGAGTCTGCTGACGTTTTTACCCACAAAGGGCTGTAACTGCATTTCTCATCGTTACTATTTCTCCCAGATTAATTTCCCCCAGGCAGAAAAATGCACTCCCTCCAACAGCATCCCCTCCACATCCACCTCCTGACACCTGGACAGGGCAGAACACTGGGAAGCCCTAGAGAAGCATGGGCATTGTTCAGAGGACTGAACACACAACACAAGCATATGGCTCCTAATGCTAATTAATTATGCTGTGGGTTAAGGGGGACACTGAAATAATAATGCTAAATGAGATTGGAAAGATACTTCCTGTCTGTTTAATTAGGGTGGTATCTCTCTGATTTCAGAGAGCAAAATATAACTCCAGAGGACCCTTCCTGCCCTCACAAAGGCCAAATGCCACAATTTAATCTGCTATAGTAAAATAATTAATACAAACATCAATGGCCAACTTCTCAACAATGGCCTAGGCACAAATTCAGCTTTATGAATAGTAGCAAAAAAAAAAAAAAAAATCAGTTCACACAGCTGAATCTTTCTTTTGCAAAAATATGACTTGTCTACACTGATTCTACACAGACATTGCCTAGTTTTCCTTCCAGGTAGGTTGGATTATCAACTGCTCTCTTTTTTTTTTTTTTTTGATGGTCAATAGTTTTATACAGCAGAATAAAAAATGCAGTTATGCACAAATTATCCTAACTTGCAGACATCTAACTTTAAAATCAAACTATAAGAGGGTTTTTTTACATTTCATTAAACAGATTAAAAAAAAAGAGTTCTAACCTTGTCCCTTGGCTTGTTACTTATGAACTTTTCCTTGATTATTCTTTGAACAGACAGCCTTTACATCCCTACCAATGTGATTATTTGGGGATAACCACACCCTCCTAGAGTGTCATTCAAAGTATGATGAGCAAGATTTTGTTCCAGAGAAATAATGTTAGGATTCTTTGAAAAGGAAGAGCAGTTCCCTTCTAAACACTAATAGCTCTTGTAGTGAAAAGTTGTTCCCATTTATTAAATGGTCACTGTCAGCCAGAAAAATCACATTAAGTTCAAGAACAATCATAATTAGCATTTTCAATCAAAATGGTACAATAATAAGCACATTAACACAATAACATGTTGATGTATGAAGAAGGGAAGTTCTTGCTGCCTCAGGTAATGTTTTAGTCTGAAAAGAATAATTGCCAACCACTTCAAAGTGCTATCATGAATTAGGCTTGTTTATGGCATAATTAGAGAGTAAAAATGAAGATATGCACATGTCAGATTTCAAATTGGCTATTTTCTACCTGCAGTGCTCAGAATTTCCAAATGCCTTCTGCAATGTATTGTATCTTGCTATTTTCAGGCACTATATCAAGTTGCATCATGTCACATCCTATTCTATTAAACGATGTAACAATCCTATTGGGCTCACCCCTAGGTATTCACAATGCTAGAAATGTAAAGGAAATAAAAATATACTCAGTGGAAGAGATAATGAAATGAAACTTTAAAAAAAAAATAGAAATCTTTCAGTTAACCAGTTTTCAAAGTGCGGGTTACACAATCAATTTAGTTTCTTGGTTGTTATTCTTTGATCTCATTCTCCCATTCTTTGCATAGCATAAGAATGATGCAGAGAGACCCAACTGAAGGAGACACTCCATAAAGAAAAGCCAACAAGAACTGGAGGATTAACTACAAGATAGTTTTTGAAAATCTAAGAGTTCACCACTACTATTGTCAAGAGTCCTTTAAAAAAATAAGATTTCTTTGAAAAATGAGACTCCTGGATTATTACAGGAAGAATTCTTGCTGAAATCTGTTCCTTAGCCTTAGAACATCTTTCAAAAGTTTTTTATTTTCCTGTTATAGAAACTTTGAAGCAACTTTTTAAGCAGAAGAGACCCATATATCTATTATCTACAACAGATCCAAAGAGAGTTAATTATTTAAAGCTACTACTTTACATTAAGCACAAATGTGGTATTTCCATTAGCTTTAATTGTGAGGAGACATTGAAGAACTGCATCTCTCTCCACTAGCAAAACATTTCAAAAACAACTTAAAAAAAAAAAAGTCTGACAGATGGAAAAAAAATCTCTTAAAGTGCTTATTTAAAAGTAAATGTTAGGTCAATATAATTAAGAGATTCAGCAGCAAATGCATCCTTACCAGTTTTTTTTAAATCAAATATCATCATTATCGGAAGAACATGCTGTTCATACATAAATAAGGAACCAGAATCACTGCTTTAAATGCAATGAAAAACACAATCTTTTCCATGACAATATAACTGGTGTATCCTACCATGTCATAATACAGAAGTCTGGTTTGTTTTCAAGTTTTAGAATAGTTTTATTCTGGAGACCTTGCACTCAATGGAGTCTAAGACACACCTGGATGCCCACTCCTAACCATACAGATTATTTAGAATCAATCAATATTAAATGGGAGTGTTGAAATATGTGTGTGAAGATACAAATATATATATGTATATGTATCTTCACACACATTTTCAAAAATATGCAATACCTTTTCAAAGGGGCTGGGAGACTCAGGACTGAAAGTGAAGAAAGTTAGCATGAAAATGAGTACCTGATTACTGAAACTCTGCCATAGTCAGCAGCAGGCAAAAAGGAAGCTGTAGTGAAGGTTCAGCAGTTCTCCAGAGCACATCCACAGCCACATTAATTTTGAAATCTTTTGAAATGCTATTCCACATTCCCATGCAATCTAGCAGCAGTTGTGAAAACATCTTTCAATCATTTCTAATAGCTTTAAAATTATATAGCACCTTTCATCTAAATGGATCTGAAAACGGGCTTCTAGTTTTATTCACTAATTTTAGAATTTATTGTGCTTAAAACAAAGAACTCCGTTAGCTAACTTATAAATAGGCTAATTATCATAATGTGACCTAACTACTGTAAGTTGCCTAGACAGCAAAATACACAACTTGAAAGCTGCAAATCACCTGATTCTTTCCTTTATAAGAATCTGAGTTCATACACTTGCAGAAACATTAGGAAAAAGGAACAACATACAGTGAATTTTCAAATAAGGGCTCGTTATTGCCAATTCAATGCTCTCTATTAAAAGGAATTTTTCTTCTGATTCATCAGAACTGCAGGTTGGAAGAAGACACGCCCTGGCAGGCAGCAGCAGAAAACCAGGAGGGACTCAGATCCTTCCAGCATTCACAGCCCACCACACCACCTTCCTACCAACTTCAGGGAGTGGAAGCTCCATCAACATTTTCATTTTCGACTAACCAATGACTGTGTGATTTTTTTTCAGTGTCTTCTTGGGCTTTTTTGTGTTTTCCAGAATAACAAGGTGAGGATTGAAGGTTTCAAGGGTGATAGGAGACAAGGAAAAACAATTTAGGAGTTAGTGTAAAACAGCAATCAAACACCAAGAAACCAAAACCCTTGTGTTTCAAGGATGATTTAAAAAAATGTTTCTAGGCCTTAGGAAAAGCAATTTGCTAATAGACTGTAGTGCAACAACTAAGGGGAAGTAATTGTAAATTACCCTGTGCCATGTGGAAGGCACTAATACCCTTCAAATACAATAGTGCACACATGTATGACTGGTAATGCCCACCTTCAATCTGTCCTCAGGTGACATGGGAGAGACAAGGCTTGGTTGCCAAGGCACAGGAGGACAGGATTGTCCCAGGGCTGGAGGGGAGGCTCAGTGCCACCCCTGGCAGGGAGATGTCCTTCCCCAGGACACCTCATTGCTGTCCTTTAAATTACTACTGAAGGCAACGTTCCAAAAGGATTATTAATTTTAGGAACCCAGTCTTCTGTGCCCCTTACATCCTTTTGGCAATCATTACTCTTCTACTGTATCTCTACCACAGCCAGTCTCACTCCTCCCTCTGTTTGGTTTGTCTTCTCAGCAGGAAGCAAAACTGAAGCAGGAACTTCAGTGCTGTTTTTATCACCAGTGCTCACCAAGCCTATCACGTGTGAGATTTCCATCACTAATAAACCACATGTCTAAACAAACCCTCTCCAACAAGGCTTTTTCCTTCTCTGACAGCATCCTTAGGATCAGAGAAATGAGTTGACAAAACATGCAGAGACTGGATATGTCTGAGTAGGTCTTCACTAGCATGGATTATCTGCTTCTCCTTTTCACAACACATACATTGTCTGCATGTCTTGTGAAAATGTAAAGTGAAGTAATGTAAAGAATGAAGTCAATAACAGTAGAATCTTTATTTAGTTAGAAATAGTGAGGCCCAGGATAGGTATGCAGCTGAGCACAGAAACTGTTATATTAACTGCTAGCAGAGACTGCACAAGCTTAAATTAGTCTATTACTATAAATGCAGAATGTGCAAATTAATTTGTGCCTGAGCCAAATTAAAACACAGCCTTGATTTTCTGCAAGATAAAATATTTGGCTTAATGCAAAATGTTTTTAACAGTTATGTTAGTAAATAAAATTTGGTATCAAAGTAATAAGAGTGCCTTGACCAAAGCAAGGCCTGTTAAAGATTTAAAAAAAAATTCAAGATATTCAAGGTATGTGAAGGGATGAAAAGTAATAAGGTCTGAATGACTTAGTGATGGCTGTCATAAAAATCTGGCAGGGTATTCTATTTACAATATGTAATAAAACTGTCACACACAGAATTTATAAAAGCATTTGCCCTAGAAAGCTAAATCTTTTTGCCAAGGGCAAGTTAATAACCTCTACAGTTCATTTGAATATATGGGCAAGGAGATGTTTTGACTAATAGAGCATCACAAGGTGAGTGCTAGGCAATCTAATAGATATTGTGAGAATAGGATGATTCAAAGATGATGGCAACCTGTTAGAATATTGCTGGAAAATCTTGTGAACTTCACAGCAATTGTGCTCTGTCCTACTAAATGTGTGCCGGGCACGTGTGTGCAAATGTGTGAGTTTTACTGATTGGGGATTACACATGCAGCAATTCCATGTTAGCTGACATTAAAATAATTCCTTCTCAAATACTCAGAGAAGATGCTGACTTGTGAAGTAGCAAATTGAATGCAGAGCTACTGCTCTTAAGATTATGCAGGGCTTAGTGGTTTGAGAGATTTAAGTCACTAACAGATCAGCTAAAATCCAGGATTTTTCCCTCATAAAAATCCACACTTGTAAATTAACATATTTTTAAATTGAAGCTGCACTAATACAACTTAATTTAACTTGGAATGGTGTCCCACATTATAAATTATGAATCACCCAGAAAAATACTTGGCCAGAGTACAAAGCTGCATGCAAGTTCATGGGGAACAAACAGCGACTCAGTCCCACCTTTTTTAGGTGTAAATTCGTATTCAGCAAGATAATAATCACTGTATTAGAAAAATACATTTGCTTCTGCCTGAGAACTAGGAACATTTTTCTGTCCTGAGAGCTGTCTTGCCACAGATTACTATTTCTACCTGAGCTAGCTAATTTAAAGTTTATTTTGGACAGCTCTAAAACGTGCTGCCATCACTGCCGTGACTGCAACTTCGACAGGCACCGTGACAAGTTAAATTAGTTCCCCAATATATTTGCAGTGGAGCTCTGATGAAAAAAAGCAACCAGGATAGATCCATTAGACCTACATGACTTAAACCCTGCTGCCAGGCAGTTCTGTGCAAGACATTTGGTGCTCTTGCACAGGGGAAAGGGTCCAAATAAATGAGATGAGCTTCAGATGAGGTTTTAGCCATCTTCCCAATAGATATGTTGAGGCAGCAGCTCTAAAGGCCTTCTGCCTCTGGCTGGTGGCCTATCCCCATGACACAAAGGGAATTTTCCTGTCCTGCTAATGAAAGTCTGTGCCTGTGTATCTGGCTGTGCAGATTTTGCTGACTATGATTCCGTCCTGCAGCAATGTTATTTTACCTTAAAATTTAAAGCTTTTACATCAGAAACCAATTTGGAAGTTCAGCTATCATATAGCTTTTATAAGTGTCACTAACATACCATAGAAAAAGTCACAAAACCAGAATGAGATGGTTTAAACTACTCCACTCCTGTAGTTTAAATTACTCGAATTATATCTCTGTTACACTCTTATGTGAGTGATGGATATCCAGGTGCCTGATGAGCATTTGCTGTTGAAATTATATTAATAATCTCCCTATTTCTTTCACTCCAATCCATAGGAGAAACAATTATGATTGATATTTTATTCTTCTACAATCCTAATGGAATTCCATTGCATGCAGGACTCTCAGAGAGGGGCGTGTCAAATTTACTGAAACTTTACTCAGGAAAGGTGGCAATACAGGTGGCCATTCCAATTTCCTCTACATCCGGCTTCAGCATCTCAGCCACACGAATCTATAGCTGCTTTTTTTGGAATGTAATAGTTCAGGACAATTAATGGCAACAGAGGAAGAGGCAATGCCTCAGAGTGATAAGGCAGTCCCAAAGAAGCCATGATTTAGCAAAAAAAGATTAAGCAGCACACTTATTTGTGAAGTGATGCTGAGTGATGATTCTGTTACTATCAGGTTGTAACATATGTTCAGGTCAGCAGCATACATATTGCATCCTCAATTTCAAAATTAATTTTTTGGGGAAAAGATCAGCGTTCAATTTCTGAGAGCCAAGACTTCAGCTGTTTGAGTGAGAGGAGCTGGCCCAGGCTGCAGGAGACTGGAAGGAATGTCTGCTGTGACATCTCTGCTGCCACTTCTCATCTGCCTGCTAATGCACTGCACCACGACAATTTAGGAGGGAGCACAGCTGATGCTGGCAGCACTCCGTGATCCCTGCCCTTGCCACGTCCTTGGAATTGCACAGAGCCCTCCTGAGGAAGCTGTGGCACTTTGCTACCCCTCTGTAGAGTCCCCACTCCCCCTGCAGAGCCCCAGCCGTGCCCTGGCAGGTGACAGGGCTGAGCACACGTCGCTGCCCTACGCGTGCTGCTCAGTGCAGCCTCTGCTGCAGCAGCCCCGCCACGAGCTGTGTGCCATCAGCCTCGGGCAGCTTTCCCTCATCAATCACCCCTCTCCAGCCAGCTTGCACCCTGCTGCTCTTGGCCTGCTGCCTTGTTTTCTCTCTGCTTCTTCCCTCCACCAAGCAGACTAGCTGTGGTCTCAGAAAATTACCCTTATTTTTCTCTGCTCAGGGACTAGAGACCTCTCAACTGGCTGCCACATGCTCTCCTCACTGGTGAGATGCTCTTCCTCTCACACACATCAGTGTCTGGAGAATTTTTTTTTGCGCCTGCAGGGACCCAAAAACCAGCCTGGGAGCCAAGACAGCAACAACAGAAATAGCAACAATAATGCACTGAATGAATCCATGTAAGAAGTGACCTGAAGTGCTCTAGAATGGATAAAGACTACGACTTTTTTTGGTTTATTTTTGGATTTGAAGCAACAACAATGGAGATGTTCAACATGGGCATACCCTTTATGATCCAAACAGGACAAAGCTAAATATAATTTCACAATAAATGTGAACAAGTGAGGTTAAAGGTTTCTTATCACAAAGTGATTCAGAACCTTGCCTACAATTTGATGGGTATTGGGGAATTGACCAAATTCACAGACAAGTTGCCATAGTACCGTGACATTTCAAAAAGCAGTAAAAATGCCTCACATTTTTCTCCTGTGTAAAATGCAGTAAAAATGCCTCACATTTTTCTCCTGTGTCCCCCCCCAGTTGTGGGGACACGTTGCCAAGGACTAGGAGAAACTGCTGCCGCATCAGTGTCACCCTATTCTTGTGTTAAAGGCTCAAATTGCAGTCAATTAAGAAACCGTCTCACTATTCAAACAAAACCACAACCAACACCACAAGAACAACTGTTTGACTGAATCTAAAGTTGGAATGACATGACATCAATTACCCAAAGTCATGGGAACCAATGGCCATGCTGGGTGCACCACAAATTAATGCATCAAGAGATGTAAATTAATTGCAAAAATAGTAGGAGACTGCAATGTTACATTCAGTTGCAGGAGTTTTTAGCACTGAGTTGTTAATTTTTGCTGTTACCACTGCAAGTTTACAGCAGCTGTAATGGAGAGAGGACATCCATCCAGCACACTCCTTGATGAGCAGCAGATCAAAGAAAAGACCTACATTCAACAAACATTCAAACAAAGGCTTTAATTAAACAATACTGCTAAGAGAGAGAAGGAAAACCACAACTGCCCTAAAAGGCATTTTTCTGGTGGCAGAAAGCTGTGATTCCTGCTTTCACTGGGGTCACAGGTCCATAAAAACTCAAAAGATGCTCTCTGTACTAAGCAAGAGAAGAGGTGAGCCCAGGCTCCACATACTGTCCCTTACTTTGAAACCAGAGGGGGAGATAAGGGAGAAAAAATCTACCAGTCCCATTAAAAAAAAAAAAAATCTGTAAAAGCTTTTCATTTGTTGGGAAAAAAGCAGGAATTGAAGCCATTCATCTTGAAGGAAAAGAGATGAAACAGAAGAATGAACACTCCTTTTCTAGGTTTTAAACTGGTAAAATATTTGGCTTGTTTGTTCTGGTTCAAGAAAAATAAATCAGGACTCAGATTTGGATCAACTTCTAGTTTTGCTTCCAAGCTTTGCTTACTTTTCCAATTTATTAGAGATATGACTGAAAATATACACATGGGCACTTTTGATCCTAATTATTGATACACAAATACACAGGCTATATTCTAAAATAGCAAAGGCAGCCTAAATGATATAAAATATGACCTTTTAATTTAAAAGTTCCAGATTAGGAACCAATAAAAGAGAAATAGTAGCTCTCTCTCTTGCTATTAGACACAGTGAAGAAGCCTGGAGTGGATCAAAGAGGAGACCCACTCCTAGCAAGAAGAAAGAAAAGGATGCTCAGGGCTCCCAACAGGAGGTGGAAGGGAGGTGGGGTCAGTCTCTGCTTCCAGCTAACAGGCAACAAGAGGAAATTTTATGCTCCTAAGTTTCCTGTGGTGACAAGGGTGACTGTGTGTGTTCATGGAGGTGACTTCCTATAGAGGGGTCATGTAAAAAAAAACCAAAAAAAACCCCAAAAAAAACCTCTCCACCATTTGGGGTAGAGAATGGGGAGGAGGAAGCTGGGATAATGTAACTGAACCCAGACCTACAGGAACATCAGCATCTAGTGGTATTAATTAGGAGGAAACCCTGCATCAACAGCACTTCCAAATAATTTAAATGAACCAGCAAGTTTTTACTAATATCAAAAAGCTCCTCTGCTTTTCCCTTTTTGGGAATTACTCCAGGGTCAGAATCAAAACAGGCTTTTGTTTATTTCTAGAGCACAGGTAACAAACAAACTTCATCAAATCCCATAAACCCCAAATCAACAACTTCAACTTAAATGTTTGTTACTTTTTCATATTTCAGTTCTACTCCTGCTACTAGAGTTACTGAGTTAGAATTGCCTTGTGCTGTTTTTCTAGCATAAATGCCAAAAAAACAAAAAAGAAAGAAAAAAAGAAGAAGAAATAGAATAGCTGGAAATAATAATAAGAAGAAATAGCACTGGCTATTCTAGCAGAATTGTTCACTGCATTTCAAGAAGTGAAACCCAGGCAAATGCTTTGTTTCATGCAAAATGCAAAGCCTTCCTTTAAGCAGGGAAGTACATGGATGAGTGATTCCCTCTCTCATTTATGCTTCTCTGACTCAGATGCTTTCCAAAGTCCAGTTTCCATTCCTTAAAGTCACACACCAAAATTCCTGCTGGTTTTCATTGGACCTGAGTACTACAACAGGATTACTCTTTCCACTTGAATTTGGGACCAAGGAAATGAAATTCCAAAGCATGACCTTGAACGCACATATTGTACATAATGGAGAAACACCTGGGTCCAAACCAACTGGGAAGTTGGTTTGGATTTTCTTTTTTTTTCATAACTTTATATGTGTTTCTGCAATGAAGTTTAACTCATCCTATGAAAGCAAAATATAATAAAAGTCTCATAAATTATTTAATGCTGGACATATATATTGGCTCCAGCTACACAGAAAAAAAAAAAAAAAAAAAACCACAAACCCTGCCAAGCTGTGAGACAAGAGTCTTATGGCACAATATGTTCTTGTTCATTAGTTTTCAAAAACTACATTAACCTTTTATATTCTCATTATGTTGTGATTTGTCTTGTTTCCTAAGATTACAAGGAGTGACACAATTGGATTTTGCCACATCTCTTGTCCACTCTTTCAAAAGTATTCAGCATCACTATGGATTAAATGGCACAATAACATGGTCACTATTTCATTTGCTGCTTCACAGCTGTTAGAAGGTGTTTCTCTGATCTCAAACACCAGAGGGGAAGCCAAATCTCACTAGTGCCTCTTGGCTGCAGGTTATTCCAACATACATGGGTTATAACTCAAGTATATTTAAATTATCTGCCTTCCTATCACTTGGACCCAACGCAATCTTTCACTGAAAGAAAACAGTTGGTGACTATTTTCAAGGATTTTTTTTTTAAGCTGGATTTCAAAAAAAAAAAAAAAAGAGATATTTAGATAGGTTCATACCAATGTTCCATCTATAAATATCAGCTTATCTCTGCTAGGAAAATACAAAATGAATGTACTTGAAAAACTGTGGTCATAGTATGGGCCTACCTTTGCTCTTGTGAGCTGGAGCACAGCCAGGCAGTTCTAGTCTGGAACTGGTGTGACCCTGCACTTACAGAGTTGCATAAACTCCCGACCCTCATCTCTGAATTGACAAATAGGTCAGAACTCCTCAAAACGTAAAATTTCCCAAAGTATATGAATATTTCATAAATTTCCATGACACAGAAATATTAATAAGCCTGGAGAAAAGAAAGGTAAAGCAAAGGTTCCTCAGTATGCTATTAGAATAAACAGATTATTAAATTACAACTTTTGAATGCATCTTCTGGATCCATTTCCCCTATCCATTCTGAGATGAAATAGGGATTCTAAAATATCTTTACAAGTATTCATATGCATAGGTACCCACCCATCCATGGAATATTCCTTGTGGTTATCACTATAATAATGTGACATGTTGCAGTAAATCAGTACTTCTGTGCTCCATCTTGCAGACTTTACTGATAATGTGTGACAGTTCCAGCACCTCTTAAATAGCCTTCTAATCTTTTTTCACTTTGAATCACACATGAAAATTTAATTATGTGTGATTCTTCCATCAAAGTTGTCCTAATCTACTACAGCCAATAATGTAATATTGTAAAAGGAAAAACCATTAAATTTTACGAGATGGGTATTCAGGCAACCATTTTTTTTCCCTGGGAGATATTTAATCATTATCTTAAATTCATATAGCTATCTGACACTGAGCAGAAAGCAGCCCCATCTTAGAGAATCACAGTGTTAGCAAAAATGCAGAGGTTAAAATTGGAGCTGATCATGTCATCATCCAACCTTATGAGGATTTGCTGCCACAGAAAACAGATTAGCAGGAAATTTAGAATCTGGTCTGTTTGTAAAGCTGCTTTTTATGATAGCACTTCCTCTTTAATAAGCATCCTGAAGCATTTCTCTTAAATGCAGAAAATACAGAAAGCAATGTCTACAGAAGTCTCCATTTTTGTTTTAAACCTTTCACTCCTTAAATGGATATTTCAATGAATACAGCCACTTTTAGGAATATACAGCAATAAATTGGATTATGGAGTTCTGATAACGATTTTCATATCCTGATCAAAGCCAATGTGAAGTGTTACACGACCAGGATCTATAGCAGATACCAAAAAAAATTACATTACCAAAGATAACTGGGCATTTTGCACATTCTCACATGCTTATGTGTTCTTTCACATGAGTCTTTGCAGGAATTACAACACTGATATCAGGGACAGGGTTAGTACTGCCACATTGTCACACTCTGCTTTCCTGCAGCTAAGGACAGAACACTTTTTCTCATTATGTAAGGCAAATGTAAGAAAGTGTAGAGACTTTATACTTCCAGGAAATTAAAAAAAGGAATTTTAACTCTATGCAGCAAGTAGATTTGCATCACTTCACTGAAACAAATTGTCTATCATAAAAAAAAACCAAAAAAAACCAAAACACCAAACTAAAAAACCAAACCCACCAACCAAAAAAAACCAACAAACCACCACCAAACAAATAAAAAAGCCCAACCTCTAATAATTCTAGGGTTTTTTTACCACACCATAGGAATTTTGGTACAACAAGAACATTGATTATGATCTGCTCTACTTTTTTTAATATGCAAACTATGTGAGATTCACTTCCTCCTCTCTCTGAAAAGAGAAGGACACTGGGTAAAGAATTCCTCTTAGAGTCACCCTACATCCCATTTTTGGAAGTCTGGACAAAGGTATTTTATACAAAATTACACTAACAGAACAATTACATGTCAAAACAAAATCTGAAGCAAAGTCCAGCAGGGAAATAAAATCAAGTTACTCATTTGTGTAGTAAAACCTGGCCTTCCTGTAGTGCTAATGCTCTGGTGTTTCTTACTGATATTAAAAAGGATCTTAGCATCCCAAATCAGTGATGAGAACATGACAACAAGATTTTCTTTAGCTTTTACTTTTTATAAAGTTTTATACTAACATATCAAGTGGAAAACACTTCATTTTTCTAAAACCAGTCATAAGTTTTTCATATCAGAGATGATGACTCAAACCAAAATGCTTTAAGCACCCCTAGTTAGTCACCAGCCCCTTCTATAATATCTTACACTACCAAGAACAGTTTCAAAGATGCCATTCCAGAATATCAGAGACAGATTAGAGTGTCAGAGCCATCTCAAACACCAGATTTTATACATTTCCAATATCCTTCAATAATGAATTAACTTTTTGCTTAATGACTAAAAGTTTAATTAATTTACTGAAAACAGGCACAACTAACTGTTCCTTTAATTAAGAAAAACCATTAAAATCCACAATTACCTTTGAAACTGTAAGAAGTTTAAATGTTATGTTATTTTATAAATGCTTATCCTTAATCAAGTTTATGAAAAATGACATAGTATTAAGTTTAAAATGACAGAAGTTATTTCAGGATTTCTTTTATGTGATGAACGTGGAATTTTAGCTCTCCTTTCATATTTCCCAAGAGAAATGTGGACTCAATGCATCCAAGATTAATACCATTAATTAAAAGCAGGCACTATTTACTAGCTACAAGTTTGGGTGGTTTTGTTTGTTTTCCTTTTTCCCAAAGGTTCTTTTTTATATGCAGGAGTGGCTGAGGAGAGGATTACAACTCACTTGCACATATATAAAAAAAATAAAAAAATTAAGCATGTTCACTTGGACAAAGCTGATTTCACTTTTTATGAACACATTAAAACGGCTCATGAACACAGGAATACATTTCACATCCTTCAGTTTTCATTAGCAACTCGGATTTCATGCTCCGCAATTTGCCTCTTCCCTTTCCCAGATTTCTGAATTTTCTTCTAACATGAAAAAGAGATTGGGAAAAAAAAAATAAAAAAGAAAGTGTTCTTGTTGTGTAGGCATATAAAAGACATGAGGTTAGCATTACATCCCCTACCCTGAGGTCATTGTTTGCCAATTTATTGACATGTCAGAGTAGGATGCAGCACTGGTTCTACTGAAGTTGTAGTGTAAACACAAGCAGGTGAAATTGTAACAGAAGCCAAAGACTTTAAACCATAAGCCATTTCTAAGAGTATAAAAACAATAATTTTGTCCACCTAACTACTGTGAAAATCCCTGCTATCTCCCAGTTACACTTGAGCAGCACAGCTCCTGCTCTGTTAATGAGAAACAGAACTATTTCCCCTGAAGCTTGAAAACAGCTGAGAATTCCCTAAAACTGGGGAAGGTCCAGCAGCCTCTTGGACTGGTGGCTCCAGCAGCAGGAGCTGACAGGACCCTTCAGCACAGTGAGACAGTCCACACTTCAAGAACATCAGTGAACAAATGTCATCTCAGGTCACTCTTGAACCCTGCTCTGACATAAAGAGCTTGGGGGTGGTGTGAAAAATATCCTAGTTTGATAGTCCTGGTAGCACTATTTTAAAAACTTAAAGACTTCTGGTTTTTTTTGTCCAACTTTCAAGTGTTCAGAGAGACACTGCCAAAAAAAATATGTCAGAAGTGTGTCAAGAATACTACTGGTTAAAAGAATTGTGAGGGAGTAATTTATTTTTGAGAAATAAAAAAAAAACTAAGTGCCTATCACTTACAGAATGTGAGATGCTTCATCTGTTAAAATATAATGTGAAAAAACCCCAAAAAAAAAAAAAAGCCTTTTCTTTGAAAATGCTACTCATTAACATTCCCTGAACTGTACATACAAGCGCCCTGAACTGCTGTCAAAAATCATCAGAAATTACCTGGAAAATGGAGCAAAAGTGAGATTACCAAGTTAGTTATGGCTACTTAATTATATTTAGTGTCAGTACAGTCAAGGGCTAGCTACAAAACATACAAGAGAGTTCCCACATCTCCAGATGAGTCAGCATTCACATGGCAGAGGACAATCACTGCAGATGAATGCTCCAGGTTAGTCAGGCATCAGGGAAATATATTCAGCATGGAGGGGCCTGAGTTTGGGCATTTATCTGATCAGCCTTTGATGAAAGAAAGCAATTTCTGGTGCTGGGATCTGTAAAAAGCACAGAAGACAAGAGAGGAGCTGCTTCTGTGGCAGCCTGCACAAGTACACAGCCACAGTTTGGATGCAGGGAACCTTGCTTTTCTCTGCATCTCCAGAGGATGTACCTCCTACTGAAAAGATAAAAAAAAAAGGCAAACAGAAGAAGAATAACAAATATCCCTGTGAATCTTAAACCTGGAAAACAAAGCATGAGATATGGAGTTGATAGCAGTCAACTTAAGCCATGAATGGCAAGGAGGAGGAAAGCAACTCTTGTTGAGTCCATCCATCAGCACAGGAATCAGGGGCATTATATGAAACTTCAAGAAAAAGTTTCATATAGAAAAGGTTTCAAAAAAAAGGTTGAAAGCCAGAGGTGGAAGGTGGTGTTCTTCACACACTGGGAAGCTCAGCTGTACCCTGACCAGCTAACCAGTATTATTGTATTTCACACATCTTTAAAAGGTATCTGAAGATGTTCAAGGAAAAATAATCCAGGCCTTTAACTTCCTAAGCTGTAGATTGATAGAGATTGGGAGAAAATTCTGGATTTTTTTTTTACCTACTTATAGTACAACACTAGAAGCAGGACAGTATGGCAGATGAGTCTGAGGCCTGACCGAGTATTCTCTGTGTCGTTTTAATAATCCCAAAAATACTCAAAAATGAAACCATAATAATAATAATGTTAATATAGCTATGGAATAATTTATTCATAAGATTTATTGTTGCATAAATATTCAGCAATCTGAAATTGTGAAATGCCTCAGCATGCAAGCAGGCATTGAAAACCTCCTAAGCTTCAGATTAGCCAAATTCTTTGACACAGCAAGGCTGCAATAAGCAGATTGCTTTTCCTATGGCAATCCTTATAATTTAGAGCAATCTCAAGTGCTAGCTCAGAGATCAACAGAAGCATCCTTTTTTCTTTTAATATTTCAGTAAAAGGCAAACTTTTAAAAAGCAACAGCAAACAACAACTGTGCAGATGCATAAAATTAACAGTATAAACTCAGGAATTGAGTCAGTCTTTTCTTTCTCCTCCCTGTAAAGCACAATACAATGTTATAAATTTAAATCCATTTGGAGCTGTTTCTTTACCAAAAGATCTGTATCTGCATGAGTTCCATAGGTTACCATGCTATTTTGTTGGATTAATGACAAAAACCCCATGCATGTATAATCAGGGTAATGTGGTAGCACATTTCAGTTTCTACAGGTCATTTATAATTTATGCAATTTGTTCCCTCTTTTTTAATGGCAACATTTTTCATCCAAAGTTGTGCTTCCCTCAGCTGCAAAATGGAGAGGCATTCATTTAATGTATGCAGATGGAAAACAGAAAAAAGGTCAGACAAATTGCAGCCTTGTATTTGCAAGAAAAGTAGAATTCTGCAGCCTTCCTGGAGAAAACAGTCAGAAATACACCTCAAAATACTGGTTAGAACTACAGCAAAAAGAGATTTGTGAAAATGTATGCCCTATCATTATGCTGAAATCACTTGAAAAATAGTGCCACTTTCTTATATGGACCCCTGTGTCCATTCTGCTTATTTTTGAAGTACTCTTGGTCTGCAAAGATAAAAACAAAAATGCAAAAGCCACATTCAAGGTGAAAAACAACACAAACACAAAAGGAAATTAATGACCCAAATCTCAAAATTATGTGTATTGTACAATTATGAAACACGTTTTGAAGAAATATTACCTTTCAAAGACAGTCTAACTAAAGAGTAATGAAAACTTCTAAAAGGCCAAATTAACTTATGAATGACCAAATATTTTCCTGCTTTAGTCTTAAAGGCTAGTTCAATATTACTGTAATAAACTAACTAAATAAATACTAAATACTAAAATACTTGATTTCATTTTTATATTTGCACCAACAGAAAATACTTGAACTGATTTTATGCTCAATCTGGATATTATTAAAGAGGATAAATACCAGATTTTTTATTTTGAATAAATTTTAATGAATTTATCAGAGCTGTCAACCGGTCAAGAAAATTACCTGGATACATATTTGTTATATTAATACATTAATAATGTGAAGGAAGGGATATATGTTTCCCTAAAGCATTTTTAAAAGCCTTGGTTAAAAGTTATAAATGGAACCCAATCATTTCCATTTCACTGAAAAAACCCCAAGAACTCAAGTCACAGATTTATCCATAAAAATACACAAGAGATAGACTTTCTCCCACCCCCTAAATAGAGCACAGCTCTTCAAAGTTGCAAAGCCAATAGTAAATCTTCCTGTTTGACTCCTCATTCAGTGGAACACACTGGAAGGATTACAGGGCAAATCTCTGTCCTTGTTTAGAGCCAAGTTCCTCAGTCACCTTGCAGAGAGCATTGTTGCTAACATAGTTTTGTTATCTATGTGCACTGAATTGGCTTTCAGAAATCCAGTGGTTTGATTATGTTCAATGACCTCCTCAGAGAAAGGCACACACATGCCTTCAGTCAAAAGTTTCTCTTTATTTTTTAATATATCCTGTTCAATTCCAAGGAGATAGAGAAACAAAGGCAAAAAACCCCAAAAAACATAATGAAAGAGCAATCTGTATTAGAAAACTGAAGTTTCTGCACTTTATTTTTAGAACAGAATGAATTCTTAAGTTTATGAAGTTTAGGAAAAGGGTATCTCTACCAAATCTATACTTTAAAGATAAAGTTAAGCACTAAAATGAGCTAAAAAGACAATAGAATTCACATATTTATTAGCATAGCACTACTGAGCTCTTGTCAGCAAAACTGCCTCTGTCAAAATATTGGATACCATCCTTTTAAATTTCACTGGTTGCATTTAACATTCAAGAATTGTGACTTTTTTGGATTACTGCACTTAAGTGCTGGTGTATCCAATGGTAAAGTAACTGCACTTAAAGTTCAAAGCTGCATTTCTGGGCTCATAGAATTCTTCTAAACTAGAAGTCAAACAATATTCTCATCATGAGAAAACAGTTCTACCAATTCGTCACCATACCTGTGAAACTATTTAATTTCCTGGAAAAGTGCATTTCAGCCCAATTTTCTAAGTGATTCTGGTGAACAGAAGCAGAAGAAAAAAATATCGATGATATTCAAGAATTTCTAGAATTAATTAACTCAATAGACACCTGGGCTCTAGAAGGCTGTTCACAAAAAAGTCATCAAGGCCATGTAACACTGTGGTTTGCTACTCAAAAAAAAAATAATACGTATCTCTCTCTATATATGGGGAATGAATCAAACTCTATTTCTGCTTTCTTCAAAATAACAGCTTAAAATAGAATTGCCCATGTATCAGGTAAGGGTAGTGGTACTTATCACCAGTATCTCTGGTGTTCAGTCATAAAATTATGGTGCAATGATAAGTTCCTAAGTAGTCCTCCTGCTGCATTGTTTTTATGAAAAAGCTTCACATTCAATGAGTTTGACTCTATGTGTCTTTTTTCTCATGCTTAACATCATCATTTTCCACAGATTATGTAAGCTAAAATCTCTGGGAACTTAAGAATGCATCTCAGCAAGCACCTCTCCTTTTGAATATTTTAAAGATGTTTCCATTGTCATGTACAGAATTTTGTTTTCTGTTGTTCTGTTAAAAAATTCATGACATTATGCTTTGTTTAGAGAAGGGCAAGAGTGTTCCATTCAAATGGATTGAACCCTGGCTATGTGTGATCTCTTACTCATAAATGGGGTGACATACTGAGGTTTTTTTTCCTATTACCTTGCTACTATGTAATTGCAGGAGGTGGTATGAAACACTTTTTCCTTTCAAAGCAGGTGTAATTGAGACATAAAATGGGTCCTTGAGAGAACAGGAGGCCTGTGTTGTAATGGCTTGATCTGAGGGGATCCTGGCTTTCCAGTCCTCCACATTCAAAGGATCAGCAGAGTCATTAACACTGCTACCAGGCTGCAAGCAGATAACATATTCTGTGAAAAGCTCATCTCTTGCAGAGTATAATGCATGGATTCTGGTCTTCAAGATAAAAAATGTGTAGCAGGCTGATGGAGGGAATGGCAGCAGTCATTTGCTTGGCCCTGAGCAGAACAGTTGAACCATCAGGAGTAATTCTGAAGTCGAGCTCTAATGGGCCCCGTACTAAAGGGGAAGCTGGACTGGCAACACTATGCCAGAGAAATCTGGAAATATATCAAACTGAGCTCTCAGCTCTCTCTTCAGAGGGGGAAAAGTAGATTGAAAGCAACTAAAACAAGAACAGACAGATGTGGAAGTCAGGGGTGTCAAAGAGCAGAGCTGGGAACTCTTCCTCCTACACAAAGTCTCTGTGCTTTCTTGAAATGGCAAAATATCTTTAATTCAACAACTAACTGATAGCATGCAAAGAAACTCTGAAAATTGATCTGATGTGACTGACTGATGTTTGGATCTGCTGAGTGAGATCCATGGCTGATTAAATATTCATGATGTTATTTGTAGGTTGCATTGAGCGTCTTAGCAATAAAATCAATTCATTAACTGTATTAATAAGGCTACACAATTGTTAACAGGGTAAATGCCATTTGAGACAATATCACAGTGGCAAAACATGTGATTCTTTATAGGAGCAGTTAAAGGACTGGGGATACTTTAAGGACTCATATTTATTACATGTTAGTTCCTGAGATTTAGTTTTATATACAGCATGTTGTTTTCAAAGAAAATCATGACTAGACCTTTAAATTGAAAAATAACATCCATTTGTCCATATACAGTATTTTATAAATGTCTGTCAATCTCTTTTGTGAAGCATGCCTTTTTACCATATTTCATTAGGCCTCTTATCTACATTTTCCCTCCCAAAATATGCTAAAATTTTGTTCACTTTTGAGAGGCTTTGCATGATTTTTGCCTCCCTACTCTTTGTGTCACTTAAGAGGATGAACATGGGCATGAAACACTTTTGTTTGAGCTCATTGTGGATCAAACTGTATGCCCTATGCATATTGGAAATTTAGGTCACCTCACTGCCAGGAGTCCCAAGGGGCCTTTGGGACAGCTGTGAAATACTGTAAAACACCACTTCCAGCAGAAGCAAAGAGTCTGGAAAAAGGGCTGCCAGAAAGGCTGAGTGGGAAACAAAGGTTGTCCTGGTAAGTGCCAACACTTTCCTCTGCCTCTTGCAGAAGAACCACAAAGTGGCCATGTTGGTAAGATAAAGATATTTCATTCTCTTGGTGCAAATCCTGAAAGACTATTACCAATCATCCAGTATTTTTATCAAATATTTCAGTGCTCTTCAAAGGCAAACTCCTCAGCTTTCCTGACTTTTGCATTATTGCTATGCTAATAAACACAGATCTGTACCACAGGATTTATTCTTGAGACGAAGTAGAAGAGTAGCCCAAAAGTATGATTCAAAGGACAGTGAGTAAATAAAGCTGATACAGCACTGAGACCTCAGATTCACCTGCCAAGAGCTAACTTCCAAGAGTTTCTATTGTCACCAGTGGGGCAGTTTCAAAACAAAATCCCATCGAATTTTATCATGATTTTGAGAACTTGTCCCTAATTTCCAGTTAGCCCACCACAAGTATTATTTTTATGAAGTTCATTGACTGCATGCATGTTTATAAAACAATATAAATGAGTCAAATGAGTTCTGTTGTGTGATAAAGAAGTGAAATTATTTGATTACTACCATTACTACCATTCTAATGGTAATTCATTGCTATATCCATGCCATTGCTATGCTGATTTTGACCATGTCGAAAAATAGTTTTGGTTTTTTTTTTGGTAAATATTTATGATGTTCTTGACATTCATACTCTGGGCTAATTAAGGTGGAAATTTGAATGCAGATTTTTAAACCATAAAATTAAGCATAAAATAAAAATCAGTTACTTCTTTCTAATTGCTCTAGTGTAAAAGTTTCATTAAGCCAGGGCAGTGAATCAGAGTTCCTTCCACATCAGTTCTTGGGTTTTGCTTTCCTTGCTTTTTTCATGAGGAAAGAAAAACAAGAAAGAAGATGCTCAGCAGTTCATTAATATAATTAAATTACTAACACATTTTAGTTCGAATAAGTAACTATAATTCTAATCTATATTTTACTACAGGTAACTAATGCTTTCTTTTTGAATAAAGGTGAAGAAAAATTAAAACTGAAGTATTTGCTTACTCTAAAAGTAAAGTCCCTACTTTGGAAATATAGGTACTTTGCAATATAACTGTCCCTGTGTTAGCTAAGAGTTTCAAGTTTGGGTTTTTGGATGTTTATTTGGCTTTTTTGGTCAGTGGGTAGGGGTGGAGGAGAGGGAGGGAGCTGTGTGCTTGTTTTTCTTAAGACTTATAAATTAGTTAGGACTTTGAATATTCCTTGATTGTTGTAGATTTCTTATTTTTCAGCACTGTTCTTCAGAAAACACATGCTACTTTTTTATTATACTCCCCTAGGGAGCAATTTCTAGGAGTTAAAATCTCACTGAAAACTGAACCTCGTTATCCGGTCATTAAAGTTATGTGACATCCCAGAGTTACACAGCTGCTCACCAAAAGTTGCCAGTAACAGTGCCCTAACATGTACATGAAGTGTTTCAACATGAAAGATTTCAATGCACAAGCTTGGTTTATATTCACATCTGAAGAATGAAAAAAGATACATAAATTATCATCATTTCTTGCATGTGTTGCCAGTTGGCTAAGGAGGAATTATGATGGATAGGCATCAGCTCTTGTACTGTCATGTTTTTGTCACTTATCTTGCCAAGTATTATAAGTTTAGACAGGGAATATTTGTTTTATCTTCAAAGAATATGTATTTAGTTACACAGAGGACAAAGCTAGAGGTTTTATTCTCTCAGGAAATTAGAGAGACTTGTGACTGACTTTGTTTTGTTTAGACAAACGTCTCACTAGTGTTGTTGTTTTATTAACTAATTATGTTAAAACCAAGGGACCACTTGTCTAAATAACATGAGCTGGGGTTTCTTTGGGTGATTTTAAACACATCACAACCTGAATTTATTAATTTTTTACTACTTATACTAAAAGCTCCTAGTCACTTACTAGTGGCACAGTTTGACTGTCTTTCTTGCTTTGTAGTTCTTTTGCCTCTTTCCCTTACAAAACGTCATGATTCCAAAATCAATACCTCTTGGAATCAGGCTGCCACAGCATGCTGGAAAATTATTAGCAGGGCAAATTAATTTAGCAGGACACAAAAAGATTGATGGAGAGATTTCCTGGGCTGCAGTACTGGGTTAGGATGAGACAGTGCTAATTCAGCTCCATTCTGGCACTAACGAATGCCCTGGGCCCCCATCCAAAACACAGGGTCTACAGCTTGTGATGTTCTTCTCAAAAAAAACAGCTTTGCTATCCAAGGGACTTAATTTTACACCTGCAAACTTAATATGGAGGAAAGTTGAATATTCAGTTCACTGTATTTTCGATAGAGTGAGCATCTTTTTTGGTCTACCATTGGGGTCAGAACATTTTAACAGATCATGGAATTTGGCATGACACACCTTTTCTAACTGCATTGCAGGCATTTCCTAGATCTGTACTTTGAGAAAAAGTCTCAAATCTTGCTTTAGCAGCTATGTCATCATAACATTTGCCATTCTTCCACACCATGAGTTACCAAGGCAATTTTATTTTTATTGACAGATCTAAAGACAGAGTGCTTGCAAAAGAAGAGTAGCCGTCAACTGTCTGATTTGGCTCATCGCTCATTTTGCAGAGTTTTCCACTAAAGAACAAGAAACCATTGGGCATCATGCATCACATCCTGATAGACTTAAACAAAATTTCACACCAACTCCTTATGTTAAAAAAAAATGAATGTATAATTTCACCAGGACTCAAGCAAATTATTTAAAGAGAACACAAACATCACATTTGGAGATGACTTATCACATTAGGTACCTTGCCATGTTAGGCCTTTCCATATCTGTGTAGTTACTTCATGGCTTACATTTAAGCACAGAACACCCCCAGTGGCTTTCAGGGCACCGTGTCTGAAATGAAATAGCTGCTCACATCTTTGCAAAACTTTATATTAACCCATCCTATCTTCTACCAGCTTTGAGACAGACTAGTCACAAGCAATCTGGGAATTTCTGTGTGTGCATAACAATGTAGATCTGCCTGGAGGGCCCAGGATTTGCTGTTTCCTCTATTTAAAAAAGTTGGAGGTTCCTTCCACTTTTTACAACTGCTATAACTTCAATATCTATAAGGGATAACTTCCAACTGCTCTTCTAAAACTGTGAATCACCTGTTAAGCACTGCATTTCAGAATCACTTCCAGATTCAAACACAGAGCATTTAGATAATCTTTGAATTTGTCTAGCTCTCCTAAGGGTACTAGGACCATTTAGAAATACAAATTAACTTTATAATGATCAATCCTTAAACATTGCGTAAGCAACAGACAAAAAATTCTATTTAAGTTATTTTTAATTTTTTTAATTGACATATATTTTACCCTGATAAATGTTCCAATATATGCTGACAATGCTACAGCTCTGAGAAAAAACACTGTTATAATTTTGCTACTATCCTTAGTCTTTGACTCATTCTATGAACTTTGGTTATGTTTTCCATTTCCTTCTATTTAACATAATCTAGAAAGGTATTAAAGCTTGAAATAACACAAAATAATATAATAAATACTTCTAATTATTTTATTGTGTAGTTATCAGAGAATGTTTTATCAAGTTAATTAAATACAGTGAAGACAAAATGCAAACAATTATTTAGCTTCCTAAAGATAGGGGAGATAAAAAATCTGAACTGCCTTGTTATACTAACTGAAAGCAGAACATAAGAAACAAAATTGATACTCTTTTCTTCCCAAAATCTACTTTAAGAATGAATCATAAGTCCAGTAGGGGAAAAAAAAATCTCATATTAATTGACCTATATTACATTTTTATAGTTGGAGCCCCAACCCACTACTTCCCCTAGCATGAAGGCAATTTATTTAAGGCAATTCATTATCTTTAAATCTGAACTAAATCCCTGTTTTATTTTATTATTAAAAAAAAGAAAAAAGTGCAAAACATTAGTCAAGGACTTGTAAGACAACTTCACTGTAGAAACAATACATTTGGTAATATAGATGGGATTATTCCAACAAGTTTAGTCCTTGTACTGCAAATGTTAAGGAAGAGTATGATCATTTTTTTCACTGAAGTACTCAAATAAATTAGCAAGAACATTTTTGTGTTTACACTGCCCTGATTCAACATTCCTAGATACAATTTTCTGTGTCAGCCACCTCACTGTTTCTGAGGAAAGGGGGGAAGATAAGTGGCCCCTTCCCCCACAATGTCAATTTTTTATTGTTACTGCAAGGGATTTACCCCAATAGATAATGTCTAATGTAAAGGCACCTTCCTTTCTGTAGATTTAGCATGTAAACTAAGTGGAACAGAATGAATATTAAAGATAAAAAGAAAATAAAAATCATCAATATATTTTAAGACAGGCATACTGTGAAGCTGTCAAACAAATTATGTTAATTACTGACCATCTCTAATTTTTAGAGCAGAGAATTCTTGAACGTACTTCTTACAGATCCACTACTCAGTAACATCAAAGGATAATCACTGTGATGAACTGCAAAAAATATTTTAGATGAGAGTAAAATTGGACATAGTTAAATTTCACACCATATTTCTATTAGCATGAGTGGAGCACAGAGGCTGTTTAGGGCACTGAACTGGCTTTAGGGTTGCTCTCAATTTCTTCTCTTGTAACTTCATCTTTTCCTTCTCCTGGCTTTCCTGTCACTGTGTTGCAGAACTGCAGCCTTGAGTCATCCAAAACACTTCAGCTTGCATGCAGAATGACAACATTATGCCAAGGATTGGATTTAGCCTTGCTCCTTCAAATTTTTATCCAGTATTTGTTTCAGCGCTATCCTTAATAAATCCCCATAACAGCTAAAAAGCAAATCAATACTTATTTCTGGCTCATTTGTTCTCCAATTATCAGCAGGTACTGAAGCAAAGCATAGATACTAATTAAGGGAAAATTAAAAAAAAAAAAAACAAAAGAGAGAAAGAATGCAAATGAACACAAATTCCTAAAAAGAGAGAAAGCAAGGGCAGCAGCCAGAGGTCACACTGCTCATGCCAGCTGTGCCAAAGAAAGGAGACTGGGATCCAGCTGCCTGCTCAGCCATATCCCCACTTGGGCTGCTCTTCTTCACCCCAGATACACTGAGGGGGGCAGCAAGAGCAGGGGGTGGCAGAAATTAAAAATGCTTTCCTGGTTTAGGTAGTTCTGTATCCAGCATTGCGTGGAATGGCAGCCAGTACAAACATGATGCTTGTTGGACACCACAAGAGCTAAACAGAATCTTATCTCTAGTATATTATATAATTTATTCAAGAAATAATCATCCCTAAAACATCTGTTAGTAGCTTACTAACACCCACCCTGTTTTGCTCATTAGTGTGACAATAAAAGCGTGGTATCAAAAACTTAAGCTGCATAAATATGTTTGGCTCTGTCACTAAAAAAAATTAAAGAAACATAAAAAAACCACCTCCATCTATCCCATCCTTCAGCACTCTGGCAGATTAAAAGCACGCTGAAATTCATTTGAAGCCACAATTAATAGGGCAAACACCAATGAAAGGGAGGAGAGCCCTTCCAGCAGGGCACACCCCATCCTTGAGCACCAAATGTCAGTAGGGAAACCCTGATTTGTACCAGCTGGAAATTTGACTCAGCATGTACAGAATTAGCCAGCTCCCTGTTGCTGGTCAACTGAGGCAAAAATTCTTGGTTCATATCAACAAATGCATTTCTTAGCATGACTCTAAGTCCTTTAAAAATTGATTTTGCTCTGATTGTGCTATGGGAAATTCCCTTTGACCTATGAAAAAGTGCATTGGCCTCTTAGATGATGTCTTCTTGTTCTCAACAGAAAATATCAGCTGCATCACTCAACAACTGAAAGACATTTGCTCCTGTGCACCTAATCCCATTGTTCAGTTGACTAGAGGAGTAATAGATTTTCTATGTTTCCTTCCCCTTGTATCTAACTATTGTTGTGCCTCACAAGAAAACAACTCATTTGGAAAACAAGTAGAGCATAATAATTCCCAAACCCTCTGTTTTCCTTCAGCTCTATACTTTCACTGCATAGCAATATCTACAATATTAAACTCACATTCATCCCACTTCTTAAAGCAAAAGAAGACAAGCAAGAATATCCCCAGAAACTCTATTTAGGGAAATGAAATCCATATGCAAACTATGGAATCTGTACTGTTGCACTGAGAATTTTCTAAGGACCCTTTGGCTCTAATACATTTCAGTATGGCCTCATCAACAGACTAAAGTAGCTTTTTAAGTGGGGAAGAGGTTTTTTGGCTTTAATATAATATAAACATGCCATATAATCTTTCTTTCCTACACACTCCTCTGAGAACTGAGCCAAGTTCATGGCATGACTGTGTCAGCACCCCTACTGTACCTCTCTGTTTTGGTACAAAGGGGAAAGGAGAGAGCCTCACTTTCCTCTATCATAACCTGATGACAGGTCCACTTTTTGTCTGTTCTGGAAATTAAGTGTGCTCCAGCTGCAGAATGCTCTTGTTCAGAGTGCTCATTTTACCCTTTTTCCACCTGAAGGAAATATACCTCAAGTGCACTCAGACTGTGCTCAGCTGAGGGCTGCAAGGACCCAAGGTCAGGTGCAAAGCAAATTTGCACCTTTCAGCAAACCCAACTGCTAATGTAGCCACATTCTTCATGAGCCAGTGAATGGATTAAAGTCTGATAATAATGGTAAAATCCAGAAGAGAAGTGTTAATAGTAGATCAACCCTACAAATTTTCAATAGCTCTTTGAATAATAATAATAACATTGCTTTACTCTTATCTACCCATGTTCAAATATAAGATAAAAGATTTTCTGTGGGAGTAAGCAAATTGTAAATAACTTCTCTTGTTCCATGTTTATTAGTACCTTGGCTAACCAGGGTTTGTTCTTCATGCAGAAGATGGATCAATGTGTGCATATTCAGATTACCACCAGCCAGAGCTGCAACTCTATTCCAAGCTGAATAAACACACCTCAATAAACTCAAGAGCATCCCATCCTTACAGACTGGAAACTGGAATCCTCAGCACCTCACTGTACTGCTCTGCCTCCTGTATTTATGGATAAATAACATCCTTGTCAGAACTCTGCTTCACTCTGCTCTTAAGGGAAAAACACAGATGGCCACAGAAGGTAGAAAGCAATGTCACCCTGTACTCTGAAAGTGCTTCTAAAAGGAAAGGAAGCAAAGTCAGGTTTTATTTTCAATTATTCTGTCCTCTCAGTCATTCAGAGCACACCAACAGGAGAATAAAGAGGAGGACAGAGATTTTGTAACCCACTGGTCCTTCTCCCTTGCTGATTGTCACAAGGGGGCAGAGCCCACACAAGTGAGTAAATCAGGGTGCTATTTAACATATATTTTAAAACTTATATAGAAATGCCTCTGTCTGCTAATTAATAAATGAGCAAAGATTTTACTTCAGAAACTTGTGTTGTTCAATTTTGTAAGTTAATTTAAATGATTTACCTTTTCACTGAATGCTAGTTTATATGCTGAAATATAGATCATAAAAATAACAGGACACTCACCATGAGATCACACTACAGTAGGGGCTTCTTGAATCTTTGATAAGAAGTGTAGAGAAAATTGTATGCATATGAGAATAGCTCAACTTTGCTACATTATTTAACCACTTTTTTTTGTCTTATTATCAAAGCAAAACTGGATGAAAAATGAGGCAGGAAAACTGCAGACCTTAAGTTTCACAGGTAATGCTGTGCCATTCTATAACATTAGACAAAACCCACCCTATTTTAGCTAACATTTTTGGTTTTTATAATTTGAGATATTTTTACAACTGTTTACTGGAACAACAAATTTGAAAACTTGAATTAGATTTCCTTTTATCCAGAGGAAGTCTAGCTCTATATTTTTGTATTCTAATGAGGCACCAGTGCATTGAGCCACCCAAAAATTCTGGAAGAAGCACTGAACAACAGCAAATTCCTACATCCTCCTCTTCCTCTGCAATGCACTTGGTTCACATTTTCTCGGTGTATTTCCTCAACAAGAGATACAGGACATGGGTTCAGAACAAGCAGTGTTCCTTTAAATCTTTCTGCTGTCATCTCTCCTTGTGTTCTATCATGGCAGAGGTCCATAGCTAATTGTAGGTAGGTGCACTCCTGGTGAATTACTTGACCCTCCTCCCTACAAATTATTCTCCACTCACACATCTTTCAAAGCACTAATTCCCCTTGTACTAAAGCAAACTTGAAGTTATACCTGTTCAGCATTTAAACTTTAAAAAGTGCAGTGTGAACACCTGTTTTAGTTGATAGCCATCTGTTTTCTCAAGAAATCAAAACCTTAATAACATGGAATTAACAGATGGAGAGCGAGGCCTAGACTGAGCAGGTTACTCTGTGTGTGTCAAGATAACATAAAAAGTGATATTTTTAATGAATCATTCACACCCTCCATTATTCTCTTCTCATCTATCTGGGCTGATAACCCATCACCATTCATTTGCTCCTTAAGGGACTTGCCATTCAAAGGCAATTGAAGATCTTTTAGGATTTGGCCCACACTAAATGGATAATTAACTATGAGAATGCTGCCTGAAATAGGCAATTTCAGCAAAATCCCTGTGGCCAAATTCTAAAACTAATTGCACAAAGATTTTAGCAGAAGCACAAAATTGGGTGTGGATATCTACGTGAATGAAAAAAAAAGTTAAATAGCCTAATATATCAGTACACTGCAACTGTATTTCCAAAACAAATTTCTTCAAACCTGACAGCATCATAAGGAAATCTGCAAGCAGGTGTATTTACTGTAATAAAAACACCTTTTTGTTATTTCTTCTATAAGAAGAAATGCTTCTATGACACAAAGCCCTCCACTGTAGAAGAATTTTGGTTACTTGGACTGCAGCAGTGTATGCTGGGCACATAGGGAGGCCAGGACTGAGGTGACAGGAGCAGCCCATTCATAGGATGGGCCAATGGCAAGAGGCCAGTCCCAGCAGAGCCACTGGCATCTTGTGATACATGAGTAATGCCATGATTGACTCTCACAATTCATAGACAAATATCATGTATATAGGTTATGAAAAGTTTTATAGATTTATTATTATGTTGTACCCCCTCACGTGGTTATCAAGGGACAGCTGGATTTGGGACATTTGGGAGGGTTGGCTTGTCACTATGGTGACATCTGACCTCCAATCAGGATTTGAGGAAGAGATCTCCACCACTGGGCAGCAAAGAAGGGGTTGATGGACAGAACTTTGGGAGGGATTAAAGGGTTAAAAAAGGAAAAAACCTCCATTGTGAGGGCGCTGAGAACATGGCAGGGGAAATCTTTTGCTCCCAGCCCCATAACATTTTTTCTTTATTCAATCTTCTGTTGTATTTTTGATAAGGTTCAATAAACCTTCCTAAACTATGAGAAGTGAGTTGCTATTTCTCACAATCTTGTCCTCTGTGCAACACCTGAGGGACTGGACCACGTCCTCACATCCACACAGCTCTTGTCCAAAGAACCAGTTCAACTTTTCCTGTTCCCACGGAGTAAATTGAAGTGCCTTCAGAAAACTTCCATTTAGAAAGAAATTTGGGGAAAGTATTGATTTGCCTCTTCTGAATGCTGAGGTAAATGCTAAATAAATTGGAGCAGCTGGCAGAATAGGTAGAAATCAAGACAAACTTGAGTAATATGCTAAAATGGTGTTCACTGCAGGCTTCAGAGCAGTGAAACAGACTCTACAGCGACAATTTAAGCTTTAGATAGATTTTAAATTCTATAATGAAAATGAAATTGCAACTCACTCTAATAAGTTAGGTAAATTTTAAAAAAGAGGTTTTAATTTGTTAAACTTCCCACAGAGTATTTCATTTTCAAAATACTATAAATTTCAAACTGCTTCTAACTCCAGGATTCAATTAGCATTTGGGTACTTGACTGCCTGCTATTGTCCTCTAGGTTCCTGTATCCAGTTAAGTCCAGTTAAGTTCTGCACAACACATCAAAATAACAGTTATCAGCTCAGAAAAACTAGGCCATAAAAAAAGAATAGGAACATAATGCATGTAAACATCACTTTCAAAAACACTTTAACCAAATTGATTTTTTTCCAATTTAAAAAGCCTGCAGCAAAATGACCTTCCTTACTGCACCAGTGTTTTCACTCACAAAAAACCTTAGATAATTAGAGCATTCTAAAATAATTTGCAGTTTTTCAGTGGCATATACATTTCTAAATTATCCATTTGGTTTTTGTTAATTTACATGCCTGCTGAATTTCACTGCATCCTAATCTGTGGGGCTTGTGGTCTACACTTGGCCATTAACACCATTTAACAGTTGTTAAATAGTATTATTGCCTGTTGTTATCCTGATGTAGACTCAATTCCAGTGTTAATTGCCCTCAATGTCCTGCTCATAAAACCATCCCAGGCCATATTCTGTGCGCTCTACTTGGTGGAAATCTGAAGTGAAATGGACTGTAGGGCGGTACCTCAGTAGGGAAATTCAGTTTAATGAAAAAGCCATACACACTTAGGAGAGTTACAGGCTGAATATTGATGTGGTCCCATTTTGAAATGTCAAAAGAATTACAAGGCAGATTTGGGGTGACTGTTCAGAGCAGGAGCTTGGTTTGAAGCCAGCAGTGAAACTGCCCATCTGCGTTTCAGCGATGTGGTAGGAGGTTTCTACACAGTCTATCCCTACAAAATTTCAAGAATTTAAAGGTTTGAACCCAAAATATGCCTCGTTTTACCTTTCTTTCTTTTTTTATTATTTGAAATCAGAGCTCATGCTGGGTTAGAATGGTGGTGTGGTCTTCAAGTGGGTCAGTGCCCACTGCTGGAGTGCATCACCTCCTTGACCATGATATGAAGTAGCTGCACCAGTGCAACAGCAAAACTTCAGGAAGAAAGAGCAACTCTACCATTAGAATAGAAAGTAATTACTTTTCTTCATTCTGCATAGCTGACCATTTGATTCTGTTCTGAGTTTTGACCAGAATGTGGGAATTAATGGTCCTTCTCTAAAGTTCTGTTTCTGTTCCCTCCCCCACCATTCTTTTTTTTTTTTTAAACAAACTTTCTTCTCATCCTTGACAGTCTTTAGGGGAAATTACTGCTGCCAACACACTTCCCACTGCTGCCATCAGGCAGTTTTGATGCAGTAGGATAGAAAAGATGTGGTATGTGCCTATAAGATGAAAAGAAGTGCTGAGTGTCTCTTGAGGCCCAGATCTTCCAACCCAGTTCCCCTCGCTCTGGCCCTCTCCACTGCACACAGAGTTGTTCCCTCCAGAAGTCAATATTGGCCACTGAAGTTAATCTGCTTCTGCAGAACTGCACTCTCAAATGGTCACACTACAAGTGAGGATGGAAGGTGAATGATCACAACCAATTTTTTAAGGAAAACTCCCTTTTTACAGTTTCAGAGAGAGATTAGTTACTTTAAGTTTGCCTTCTTGGCTATTACTGTAATGCAATATTTAAAAGTTTAAGCATTTAGTGTTCACACCTGTGCAATTCCTGTTGATTTTCTGGGCCTTACATAGAAATCTGGTGGAATTACATCAGCCTTATTAAAAACACATTCCTTCATGAAATAGGAAATTTGGGAAATTTTCCTTAAATAAAAAAACCCCATAGGGATATTGATTATATACAGCAAGTCCCTATAAAAAGAAATAAGTACCAAAAAGTAAGTACCAAAGTACTTTTCAAAATTAACTTTCATTTAAAAATAGAAAAGCCACCACTTCCTCCTAGCATACCTTTGCCAACTTAAGAACATATGCACATGCAAAAATGAAAAACAGAAAAAGAAACTTATTCCCTTGGGAAGAATATTGCAATAATTCCTAAATTACTATTTTAAAAAAGGGAAAACAAGATTTCTGCTTTCCCCACCAGCATATTCCTGGCCATCCTTTTATTCTTCAAAGAAATAGATCATTCAGACTTTAAAGATGAAGCCCTGAACTCACCACAAAAAAAGCTGAAAGAATTTTGATTTATGACAGATAAGTACAAAAATAAGACATTCCTCACATGCATTGGATAAACTCAATGAAAATTTCTCCTATGGGTTATTTATGAATTATTCCCAGGTCTGTATTTCTCCATCACTTTTAACAAACAAGTTTCTGGACAAGGACAAGAAAGATCAGACTACATAGAGAAATTCAACTTGATAAGAAGTTTCATTTATTTGAAGTTTAATTTCCTTGAGGAAAAATAAAAATAGATTTGAGGAGCCTGACTAGGAGTGATCACCTGAAGCAATAATGAGAAGGCATTCTGTCAGAAGCAGAGCTCTCTCCTGTCAGACTTGCAGGAGAGCACTCTGCTCTGCTGGAATTCAAAGAATAGATGTAAAATCAAGAATTGTGGAATTGCTGCAGCACAAAACATTTGGCACCTACGTGGAGTGGCATTAATACACCTAAATCCTAACACTGCCCTCTGCATCCTTTTATGGCTAAAACAATGTAGAAAATGATCACGTTATTAGTCCAGATTTCCCCTCCTTGCAAAGCAAGAGCACGACCCTTACAAGCATGAATTCAGCTCAACGTCCAGTGCTATAATTGTAGCAACATGCTATAAAAAGACATAGCAGGGAACAGTAACAAAGTGAATAGCCTGGAATTTCTCAGCTGTTCTATTTTTTCAGGGCAAACCCAAGTTTTCAGTTAAGCTAAAAATCTGTTTGAAACATCTGGGCATCTGTACTTCAGATGATACACTTAAAATGGTCTAAAACACAATCTTGTAAAGAGAAAATTATTTTCACAAATGTTTTGAAGACAATCATCCAACTTTTTCAGTATTATTCTGTATTGAGAATGACACCCCAACATTTGTAAATAAGCACATTTATATATTTACTATGCTGTTCTTATAGTCAATTTCTTGAAAAAAAAAACCAAAAACCCAGAACAAAACCAATTCTGCATTCCAGGGGAGGCTATAAAAGATTCTGCAGTAGAATCCATTCAAGTCCTTTGCAGCATATGCACATGTATGATTTCAGAAATAGAAGGAATGCTGGGCTGCTGCCATCTATAATTTTCAGTAATATCTCTCTGCTATTAAAATTATGATCATCTGGAAATATCTTCCAAATAGCTACATTTACTAGACCAATAAAAAGGAGTTATAATCATAAATAAATGTCTAGCCCCCTATTAAACACATATCACTCAAGGTATCGACATATTGATTTTAAATAATTTACAGTTCCAGATAATTGCAAACCTAGATTCCAAGTTGCCAATAATAGCAAAGTAATGCATTTTAAAATCCTTGTATAACCAAACTACCCATTGTTTTAGCTTCAATTCCAGCTATTAAAGTAACCAAAAAAATCCACACATCTATTTTACTGCTCCATATTGCAGGAAGAAAAGACACTTCATTACTTTTCAGACTGGCATGTCAATATTTATTTAAAGGACTTTACAGTTGTCAAGAGAGTCCTTGAAGAGGTGTCCAGAACTCAGAAATTGGAAATCTTATTGCACAGTGAATCTCTTGTTAGTCATATCCTGGGTTCCTGCAGAAATTCCAGCTTCATTAGGAGAGCCCAGCAATGAGACAGGAGGTTGCAAATGAGACAATGGTCTCTTACTCACAGAAAAACTGAAAGGAAGCAGAAGCAGCATTTGAAAGAGAAAAAATTTTCTAATTATCCTGCAGCAGTCTTTCCCACTACTGATTTGTGTCTGTTATCTAAAAGCAAACACAAAAAACCCACCTAACAAAAAGACAATAGCATCTTCTCAAGTTTTATATATCACTTAAAATAGGGAAAAGAGAGGAAACATTTTTTTTTTCCTTTGTCATACAGATTTCATAGTAACACGGGTGTATTTAGCTTTTCTGCTCCAGAGCAGAGAAGTCCTGAGCAGTCCTGGCTCTCTTGGCCTCTCCTTGTGGGACAGATGTTCCTGTTCTGCAGTCACCTTTGTGGCCCTTCCCTGAGCTCACTCCAGCATCTCCCTGTCTCCTCTCCTGGGAGCCCAGCACTGGACCCAGCACCCCAGGTGTGCCTCACCACAGCTGAGAAGAAGAGGAAAAGCAGCTCCTCCCTTGCCCTTCTGTCAGCACTCCTGACCAGGGTTACCCCCAGATCCCCTTCTCATCCCCTCAAAACTTCCCTCTTTACTGCAGAGCCCCTCATTTTAAGACATGCTATTTTCCATCTTGAATCACATATTTTGTAACAGCCTAAGCTACCTCTCTTGGAATTAAGTTTACATCAAGAAGTTATTTTCCTGTTGCAATGCCATTCTTTGGTGCATTTCCAATACATGTGTGTTTTTGCTATCTATTTCTATTTGAAGAAAATCATCCTTTATGTGTCAACTTCCTAAAAAAAAAGCAGATGTAGATTTTTACTCTTTTTTTTTTCAAACTATTTTAGATGTTTTACTACTATTTAAACATAGATATATACTCTGAGGGCTTTTAGCATTTTGGTTGCTCACTTGACACCAAATGGCACCACTGATTCCTAGTCAAGCAGTTGTTTCTCAAATAATTTCTTGTTTCTAACACAGCAGCATTTAGTGGGGATCATAGGTTGTTAAGAAAATTTAACTCTCCCTTTCACTCAAGCTGTATGGATACCTCAGCAAAATTTTTACCAACAAAATCAATGTATTGTAAAACATGCAGTCATGTTAACTTATTTCACATTGTAATCAATTGTATAGGAAAATTAGTTTTAATGTAGTAATATCAAAATATTCCTCTGTTATATATAGTATGCCTTCAAAGTGTTGCAGAAACAAAAATCATAAACCTTCATATCAGGCACCTAACAGACAAAAAAATCATAAATAACCAATAGCTAATAAAAATCCAATATAGAAAATCCTGTCCAGACTGTACATTAGTACATTTAAATACCTAAGGACAGATTTGTTTCACTCTTCAGAGAAAAAAAAAAGGCTCTGACTTCAAAACTCTTGGCCACAATAATGTGTTGCTCTAGGAATGCCATTCCCTTGCAGGACTCTGTAAGCAGCAGTGTCAGTCATTTTTGGTGCAGGGTCTGTGCTAAACTCAGACAACACCAATAGAAAAGGGAAGTAATGGGAAAAGCGTGAACATAAAAAAAAAAAAAATTTCAGGACTTCTCTTTCCTTTCTTCCTCCTACTCACCCACCATGTTAACAACTTCTATTCTCCTTTAATCAAAACCCCCAAACCGTTGCTCTTCTATTTAAAGGTTGCCATTCTAGCCTGAGGAGAATGAGTGACCAACACTGTGAAATAATCTCTGCGTTGCACAAATTTGGTTCCCATTTTACAACACCTTGTTGATGAGACTGTTGGTTGTTCAATTATCACTTGAATACTCTTCCTAGTTGCATCATGACAACTTGTGCTGGTTAATTTTCATCTACTCTTGCTAAACTACATCTTAGATGCTATAGATTTATTTTTTATTCCTTTTTAACTGTATTTTTTAGATTAGACTGCACAGATGCCCCATGATGTATGAACTCTTGGATCCCAGCCCCCAAATGCCACACACCATTTTTTTAAAGGTTTCCCATCAAGCTGAGAGTGAAAGACACAAACAACACGAAGCAGAGCCACTGTCAGACACTGACAGTGCAGAGAAACACAGACAGATAGATAACAGATCGTAGGGTACTAAGTACCCTACAATTTATTGAAGCAAATAGGGGAGAGTTGAGTGGCAAATTGCCCACGCTGTTCAAAAAGCAGCAGGCAACCCTGTTTGCCAGCCATCCAAATTGCTTCTGGGCAATTTGGCACATTTCTACTGTGCTGTGCTATTTCTTATGGCATGACTTTGAGTTTTGATCATTCCCTGTTGTGCGAGATCTTTCCAAACACTCGTAAAACTTCTATGAGTGATGGTAGAAACAATGGAACACATGGAAGTCATTAGCAGATCAAACAAGCATTTAAAGTAATTTGAACTCGGACAGAAAAATAACTGTTTTCAAAAGGAATCAGAAATGCATTAAATACCAAAAGAAAACACAATAAACTAAAAGCGCTACAAAACTCTCTAACATAGGTGAGAAGAGATTCCTATCTTAAAGAACAGAGCATAGGAAATTTGTGAGGAAAGTGGTATGAGGAACAAAACCTTCCTTTGCATCCTGAAAAAGATAAATGCGAAGGAAAACACCAAAGATCGAAGGAAGATAAAAATACAGTTTCATTTTAAGATGATGTTTCTTTTCTTCTTGACGCATGTAAGGTCACTTGCTTAAATTATGGCAAGAATCCTGCTGAATTCCATGTCAGGAATCCAGGAAAAGGAATTTCATAGCTAGAGTAGTGTTGGACCTGCTGATATTTCTCAGAACTAACCTGATATGCACTTTTTTTCTGAGAAATTAGAGGAAATTGCAGTATATGAAGCAAACTCCACTATAATTTTGTGATTAATTTCTGTGCCTGATACTGCATGTGTATTCATATTGATACCAAAATCATACACAGATTACAGGAGCAGGTGGACAGAAAATAAACTGAAATGGTGCTTAATTAAAAAAAAAAAAATAAAGTACAACAAAAAACCCCAGCAGTGTTCAAAAGATAAAAAGCCATCTAAAAGATGAAAATATTCAGACAGAAAGCAGAGTGTATTTATAGACACTGTACTGGAGGCCCAATGGCAATGCATTTCACCTGTCCAAAAAGGTTTATGAGGATGGTAAGAGACACTCTCCCTAAAACACCAGGTAAGAAAGGTTTTGGAAGTAAGAAGGATATTTTGCAGAAGGTGAAGTTATGCCTAAATCAAGCAATAGAGAGGATTATAAACGTTGACAGCTTAAATGTAAACAACAGGCTGGCCCAAAGGGATTTAGAAGTGATTTGAAGAAGACATGAAAATTAGTAAGCAACCATTTTTCTCAGGAAAACAGCATTGCTACTGAGAGCAAACAGATGATGATATTTAAAAGAAAAATAGAAGAAGGAGCAGATAAAATAGAACACAGTAAGAAAGCTTAAGGATTTTCTCATATTTGGATTTATCAAAAAGACCGCTTGTGTGCTAAATTTTACTTTTTTTAAAGAAAGTGTTTGAGGAACTCTTTGAAATTAAAATATCAGTACAAATTCTTGTAGAATAAACTGACAGGTTGTACAGTGACTAATCATTATTTGCCGAAGGTCTTTAAAAACTCGGGGATAAAATATCCAAGCTACTAACTCAATCAGGAACTTATCAATTAAATTGCTTTGATGGCAAACATGTAGGAATTTTTAATAGGTTTAGGGAGGATCCAAGAATGAGGAATGCCCTAAATAAAATACTGTAGATAGATATGATAATTAAGAAAGAGCCTAAGTATCTTCTGTAAAGGGAAGTCATGCTTTCCAAATATATTTCTCTGAAGGAATCACTGAGCAAACAGACAAAGGAAAGTACATTATATAAGGTATTTCTATATTTAAAAGACATGCAGTAAGGTCTCTTGCTGACACTCACCAGGGAGGTAAGCAGCTATAAAATCACAAGCCAGGCCATATCTGAGCATTCTGCAAGTTCACCTCTCATGTGACCCTGTGTCCATCAGGAGCTGATTCAGTGCCACAAGGCCGACATTCTTTTGTCAATACTTTTAATGCTTGTTTGGCAATCCTTCTGCTTATAGTGACTTGACATTTATAATGTAAAATAAATCATTATACAAACTATAGAAATTCTCTCTTTAACAAAACTTACACCTTTCCTTAGCACTTCTCTGGCTTTACAGGCTATGCACCAATTTTCCATAATCCAAACCCAGATGTATGCCATCATGTCACGGTAGCCACTCAAGAGTGTGGGAAAAGGAAATAATATCCATGGCAAACAATAACACAGCACTGAAAATTACAAACCAACCAACTCAATAAAAGCAACTGGCTGAATGACAAAAACAAAAGATATTACAGGCTACACACACCAAAGACATAAAAGAACATAGCACTAATTAAATTAATCTACCCTGACAAAAGCAGGGGATTGGACCTGAGAATATGGATATTATTTGCCTGGGTAAAAGTAGCTGGATAAATTTTGGTGCATGGCAATATGATTTTGCCATACACCAACAGAGTTCAGGAGGAGACCTGCTGGCTAAAGGAGTACGTTTAGAATCAGCTGCTGCTTTATTTGCAAATAGAACTGGGATACTTTCAGCATAAACCTGTCAAAGTATCCACATACAGGATGCACAAACCATTAATTTTGATTAGGAGTCACACTAGGAGGTGTTCAAGCAGTGTCGTGTCTGGCAGAACGCAGCCAAAGCAGCCAACCCCCCCACCAAAAATTATGGTATTTTTAATTCAACACACTCCTGTTGGCAACAGAAAAACTGGATCATAGTTGGACTAACTGCTTTTCAAAATCAGTAGGTTGGAACAGGAAGTTCAATCTTTGTATCAAAGGCAAAAAAGCAGGCAGGGATTTTCTCTTTCAATTTAGCATTCTTAAAATGAATTATTTTAGCACTGCCAAATCATAGATTTCAACATTCTAAAATAAAAATCCCTCTTTCTTGAGCAGTTCATTGTTCCACTGCTTCATTTCTTTGATGGTTTCATTAGTTCCAACCAAAACCACCTTGGTTTTAAAATTTTTGTAAAGTTAGTTCTGCCTTTTAAGCACAACATTAGGTAAGCATTACTTTCTCCTATGTTAGTGAATACAGAAGGGGGAATTATGGTTCCATTCCTTTATGCTACTTCTTGTGGTCCTTCAGAATGGAAATAGCGAAGGAAAAAAATATAAGCACACATACATATTTTATATATATATATATATATATATATAATATGTATATTTCCAGTGGAAAATCTCATTGACCATGATGTAGAATGAATGATGATTTTATACACTTATAATTACAACCAACGTATTTTTTTAAATCTCTAATTTAAACCAGACCATCAGCCCATAAATAAAGGGCTCAAGAAGAACACTGGGTGAAAACTTGCTGAATATTCTGGTTGGTCTCTCTCCTTTAAAAAGTGAGCAACTCTGCCTAACCTATTCCTGACAGAGACAACCATAACTTTTTCTTAAAATTCTCCTATACTGGCAGCACTTCAACATACTCAAACTGTAGTAAAAAAAACCCCAACTGTTCCTCATGTTTAATATGGATCTTTTGGGGATCAGTGTAAGCCTACTACACTCCTTACGCCTTGCTTATTATAAAAAAAAGAGAAAAAAGTCATTTCCTACCCCCCTTGTAACCACTGAGGAGAAAGGAGGAGTATTTCAAGTGTTACAAACTCCCTATCAGTCATCCCTCTACATCAAAAGAAGACTTTGCTACAGCACTTCCAATGGTCAGTCCTTTAAGCTGGTATTTCTCAGTACATCTCATCCCTGTCTGTCAGTGTCAGAGCAGGGACCAGGTTCCACTCAGTGATGCCCAGAAATGGGCCAAGAGACAACAGGAAGAATGGAGGAACAGGAAGTTCCACCTGAACACGAGGAAGAGCTTTGCTCCTGTGCAGTCACAGAGAACTGGAACAGATTTTCCAGAGAGGCTGTGGAGCTTCCAGCCTCACTGGAGATAGCCCAGAAGTTTCTGGATGCAATCCTGTGCCATGTGCTCTGGGATGACCCTGCTTGAGCAGGGAGGCTGGACAAGATCACCCTCTCTGGTCCTTCCAACCTGCCCATTCTGGGACTCTGTGTGCTCTCTGATTTTCACAGGTGCAGAACCCACATCTGGCACAGGCTGTTTCAGCTTAGAAGTACTGAACAGAAGTGAAATTATTTCTCCTGAGACACAAGTACTGCTCTTCCATACAACAATCTGACATTTTTACACATGTGGCACTCCCACAGCCCACCCTTGGCAAAATGTCCTGGGCAGCAACAGCAATTAAGGTAAAGTTAATGAAAACACTAAAGAGGAATCAAGCACCCCAACTATGCTTGCCCTAAACCTGGACTCCTGAGGAGAAAGGGATGCATCCACCAGGGTAAAAAGTGACCAGGGAGCTACAAGGGGACTCCTGAAATGAAATCAGATGGAGAGAAAGTATAATGGAAGTACAAATACAGTGCACTGTTCCTTCTTATTAGCTGAAACTTATTCTGTGTTTTTACAGATCTTTTAATAATTTTATCAAGATTATTTTAAATCCCAATCCTCTTTTGTAGAACATACAGCCACTCTGTAGCTATTCCATTTGTTCACTTAATAATCATATATCCCAATCAACTACTCAAGCTGTTAGCAAAGCTACTCAACAGTACCAGATCCCAAAAAGAACCAAGCTGAATCCCACTTCTAATTCATTCAATTTAAAATTGAAGTGTTGATAACTATTCTCTAGAAACAGTTTTATATTAATCTATTTTTCTGGGAACAGACTTGGGTGAGACAATGATTGTCAGGAATCTTGTACAATTCCAATGTTTTAGCTCCTGTCACAAACACATAACTAAATTGACAACAAGATGGATTGCTGCTATTTTCATATTCCCACCGGCCCTAAGATTCCCAGTTAGATATATGACAGACCCTAATATTTTAGGTGTTATTCAAGAGTGGCACAAAGACTAAAGAACAAAATAAAATTCTAAAAAATGAACAAGGAACAAAAGATGGATACAGAAAGGTGTGTTATTCCTGCAGCAGGTGGCTGTCTCAGGGTATGAATGATGCAGCATTCTTGTGAACAGGTAGCCCAGAGATTGTGGCAGTGTTCAAGGCCAAGCTGGATTGAGCTCTGAGCAACCTGGTTTGGGGAAGGTGTCCCTGCCCATGGCAGGGGATTGGAATAAAATGATCCCTAAGGACTCTTCCAACCCATTCTGTGATTCTGTCAAGTCTGATGTAATGAAGGAGAACGCTGAACTACCAGACATGAAATCCAGATGTTGGAATTACTTTCACATTTGCCATGATAACATGGCTAAGTATTTCATGCAGCCTCCTTAAAAGAAAGTTTCAACCACTTGTATGCTTAAATTATTGTATAATTCAGTCTATTTTAAAGAACTTGTATACAACATGCATATTTTTCAGATAATTTTCTTGGGCAAAACTCACATACCTAGCTCTTGTCTTGGTGTTGGGCTCAAAACATGGGAACAGCAGCTCCAGACTGAATAATAATACAATTATCTCTCACCTCTACCTTTTCTACACAAAAGGAGCTAATTTGGCACCTGGTTATACTATTCTTTCTACAGCTGTTATTTCTCAATATAATCAAGTATCCAGCCCCCAAAAACCATTTGCCTCTTTTTATTCTTCTCTTGGCATTGATGCAGTTGAGAGAAGACAGGGTAATGCCAGCACACACACACACAGCACTGTGTGTATGATTTGGTCTGTACCACGAGTTCTTCATGCAGGAGTGATTAAAATAATTTCTTCATTAACAGTGTGATTAAAATCATAGCAATGTTATCTCAACACATCTACACATGCACAATAAATTCTCTAGAAAGGTATCATTTCTTGATTTTTCTACAATGATACATTGCATTTCTTAAGTATCAGATTTAAATAAGTTGCTAATGCTGAATAATTTATTTCAAATTATTCATAATTTATGGTATAGCAGTTTATGGCATGTCTGTGTATCATTATTCCAAGAAGTATTAATTTCCAGTAGAGAAATCTAATAAATAATATCTTTCTTTGAGACATGGAGGCCAGATAGGAATCCTGTACCTGCTTGGTAAGTTCTGCTACTCCCAGTGTCTGACAAAAGAGCAGAAAGCAAAATCAAAGTAAGGTGGTTTCAGCCACAGACCTGTCACCTAAAAAACATCATTAGCTCTGGAATTAAGTTTTATGTACCTCCTTTTTTGGGTTATGATGGTTCTTACTTAGGTGCCAGCACAGGTAAAGTGAGTAGCTAATCAAAAGTGAAAACAAACCCCCCCACCCACAGTGGCAAGGAAAGGGATGCTCACAGATTTGCAGCTTGAAATAATACCCTAAGTGCATTTTTATGTGATATAAAATAGAAGTCTGTGAAGATATAATACACCTGCTAATTAGTATTCACTAGGGAAAAAAACCTGAGATTTGTAACCATCAGACTCTGGAGCACTTGCTTTGAATTCTGGTCCCTCCTTTGAAAACAAGATCTCAGATTTTTGCTTCTTTGACAAGCTTCGGAACAACGGCCAAAAAATCTGGGATCAAGTTATTTAATATTCAGGGTTCTTTTTTTTTTCCTTTAGTAATCTATGATAATAATTTCATTTCCTAAAAGCAGTATTCCTAAAAGCATACACTCTGTTTAACTCAGTAGCATGCATAAGGAAAGCATAGGATAATGCTGACACTCTTGAGGAGACCGATTACAATTTCCCTCATTCTGGTGCTTATGGAGAAGAGTAGTTTAACTAAGAGACAAGAAAAAAATCATCCAAGGTATTTTTACGAAGGATTATATTTATTAAAGAGCCATATTAAATCATCTGCTACAGTAATGCACTCTTTAGACAAGTGACATTTGAAAATCCTTGCTTCACATAATTTTAAACTCTGCAAAATCACTGACTGACTAATACATTTCACAGTTCTGTTACACTGTCTTATGGTTAGTACTTTATACAGCCCCTGACTGCTATTATCTTCATTTCTATCTGTCTATTGCATGAACTTGGCTATTCCTTTGGGCTAAACAAGGAGATCATCACTTCTGGGAGTATTTGATATGGTTCTATTAGGCTCACCCTTTGGAAAGAGTAGTCCAAAAGGACTTACTTAGCTAGAACAAATTGCAAAATATGGCCAAAAAGAGTTTCAGATATCAAATTCAGAACTAAAAGTATCAACAAGGTGGAGGTAAAAGAGCATAGCCTAGCTTTACTACCTAAATCAGTATTTTCTTTATTTCTTGCTTAACTGCAGGTCTACACACAGCATATAAAAATAATTGTTTTCGAAATCATGTATTCCAAGCAGCTTTGTAGACAAGAAGAATGAATAATGGCAATATTTTCTAAGTGAAAAAATCCTGTTTCTATGCAGATTTTGTGTGTGATCTGCTGTGATTTGTAGCTGAGGTTGCTGTTACTTCATTCCTTTTTTTTACACACACAAATTCACACAAACCCAGATTTTTAATAACTTAGATTTGTTCATCATGTAGACCAATTTAAAGCAGGGAGGGGGTGGGTTGAAATTCATGACACTCACACATTCTCTGTCAGTTTTCATACCTATTTTAGTACTTTATTTGATCTTTATCAATCAGGAATGTGAAGTTGCTTCAAAGCTTCAGCTTCTCAAAAAATAATAAGCCAGCCATAAGGGCGAACAGAAAAATCTGTCATTGCTGAACAATGTTACATTCATACAACTGTCATCCATTTGGCTTATCTAGTAAAAACCACTGCAAGAATATTCATCTGATATAAGTTAGACTACTAAATTACAGCTCCATTTACACCTGCTACACATGTAGCTGCAGAAGTTCCCTTGCAGTGGAAAACACATACCATAAAAAACCCACAAAGTGCCTGATGCAATGCTTAACTTCACTTGAGCCATGGCATATTTCAGCTATAATAAAAGCCTGTGACTAGGGCAGACAACTGATATGCCCACTATAAAGGGTCTGAAGAGCTCTTGGCTTTACAAGAGTCCATAAGAAATGTTCCTGGACTCCTGTGCAGGCATGAGTGCTACAGCACCTTTGTAGAAAAAATTACGTTTACCCAAATACACATACAGCCAAGAAGAATATCAAAAACTTAAAATTTTGTTTTACATCTGAAGACCTCGTTGTGTTTTCCCTTGGCACTTGCATATGATGACACCCCACTCATGCTAACACCTCTGTACAATGAACATTCTTAGCAGTAATCTGAAGACAAGGCTATGCAAAATTAATTTAACCCTCTAGAAGTAGGAAGAAGAGCAAAATCCAGATTATCCCTTAGATGTAAGGTTTGCCTTAAAGGGAAAAGGAAAAACAGAGCCAAACAAATATGGAAACCCAAATAACAAATAATCAATATAGGTCGATCTTCATAAGGTCTCTGCCTCTACAGATGGGTTAAAATAGATCATATAAAGCAGCATCTCTCCTACAAGGTAATCTGCCTCACTCACTGAACACATTGATATTCATCAAGCTTTTTAATTTTTTCTCTTTGGGATATGGGATAGCTGCAACTCATTACCTTTGAGCATCTAATGCACACATTGATCCATCTTGCTGTCCCAAACAAACATTTCTCCTCTCTAGCTTAACAAAATAAATAACTGAAAATCTTGAACACAACTTGATAACAGTTGAAATAAATCTTAAAAACCCCAACAGCCCAAAATAACTTATATTATTCCTCTACTAACCTACCATATCTAATTAGTGGCATCAGCAAACTTAAGGGAAGAAGTGAACAACCACTCCCAACACAGGAAGCCCAAGGTATGACCACAAGTTATGAAGCTTTTAACAAAATCACTCAATAACTCAAGGTCAACACCCCCAAAGTCGTGCACAGTCTTCTGTCTCTGAAAATAAAGCATTTTTAGAGTTACCCCTACAATCACAAGGTCCCAACCACAATTCTCAAGTCAGCTGTGTAGAATGGATGCTACACAATAAGGCTGGAAGAAGCATAACCAGTCCAAAGGAAAGCATAACCAGTCCAAAGGAAAGCATAACCAGTCCAAACGAATGCATAACCAGTCCAAACGAATGCATAACCCTTCCTCTGTGAACAGCTGTACATTTCTGCAATTCCAGGCCCTGTATGTTGTGCTATTCCCTGGTTATACCAGATCCCCAGCTGGCCAAAGCTTGAAGCTGTAGAGTCCTTCCCAGATTGAACCAATCTAATGGGAATAGATCTGAAGGCTTTTAAAATAAAAACAACAAACAAGAGGCTGGTGAGGTATTAATCAGAATAATTACCATTTTAAGAAAGGATAATTCACCAAACTAGAGCAAGCATTTGTTTTTAAAGGTATTTTTTCCAAGTTCTAGCAAACCCTGCCTAGGCCTCTGTGGTCAGGACAAATCTGCCATGTCCTCTGTGGACTGAGGGGCCACTCCTCAAACCTTTCTGTACTTCAGGTCCATTCACATGAGGCTCCTTCTCCCCTGGCCCATTACACTCCACTGTCCCTCTTTCCCTGGCACCAGATCAGTTATTGTCCAAGGCAAAGCAGAGTATTCTCCCTCCTGGGAAATCACTCCTCCCCCTTGATTCAGTCAAAACATTCCTTATACTAGCAAGGGAAATTGAAATAGATAAAACAGATTCCATCCATCATACAGTGTTGAAACCTTTCAGTCTGTGGATATGAATTTGTCCAGGAAAGCCTTGATGTACAAACTAGTGGGGTCTTCCTGCTGAGGAAGGATTGTCTGCCTGAGCCAGCTGAGGATAACTTATCCTGTTCCCAGCCTGTTCCAGACATAGAGCAGGCTGTGAACTTTCCATCGTGTGAGAGAACAAGCTCAGGACTGCAAATAGGCTCTGCACAACCAAGTCAGCCTCTCCCACCACAAAGTTAAGCCAGTGGGAATGGGCTGCTGTCCTCAGCCCTTTGTGGCTGCTGCAGAGCACAAAGAGTTTTCCTTTCCTGCAGCTCTTGCCTTGACCCTTCATCTCAGGACGCTGTTCTTATACGGCTTAGTCTGTTTCCAAACTCTTCTAAAAATCTTGCTTTATTAAATCTCCAAGGCACTGTTATAAGCCTAACAGAAATAGCACTTAGTCATGCTGCCTATTTTCCCCTCTGCTTTACCTCAGAGGTACAGACTTTCCCCTGTCAAAAGTGCTGTTGAATTTGCTGCTACCACTGTGAGGGATCTTTTATTATTACTATCATTCTGTGAAGGCTGACTGCCTGCAGGCTGCCTAAGGGCTTGAGTGTTGGGTTGCCTGGGTTACCCTTTCTTCCAAAACACAGCTAATGCAGAAGGACATGGGGAAAGAAGTGATAAATATTTTTAGTAACATTAAAAGTGAACACCCAGGGCTCTAAGAAAATATTTTGCCTTGAGGTGCATGCAAGTACTAATGTTGCTATTAAACACTCTTTACTCAAATTGAAACAAATGGCCTTTTCTGAGTTGCAAATAAAAGAAATCCTTGCAGGAACCCTTCTGTTCCACCCTTTCTCATGAGCACCAAGTTTCCATGGGGTGGACAGTGATCTCCTACTGCTGCCCTACATCCATGGCAGTTCTGTAGCACACACAGTGGAAACATTTCCTGATAAATCAGCAAATGGCACTCCAAGCCCCACTGCATGCACACATTTGTGCCCAACACTGCAGGGCTGGATCAATGGGGCTGTCCCCTGCTAGAAAAGTGTGAGAGTCAGTCACACACCATCAGCAACCCCACAACCACCCATCAGGAACCCCACAGCCACCAAGTGATTCCCTGTCCATTTTGTATCCAGTTTCAATCAATAGTCAGAAATCTCCAAATGCATGAATCCATTTGGATTGACAAGGCTCTGGTTGGTGCAATAGTTTCAAAGGACAGACATATTTCACCTTGACCTGTACACACCAAATCCACCATGCAGAGACCAAGAACTGAAAAAATGATGGTAGCTTGGCTCTTGGCTGAGCTTTTATTCAATTTAACTTGTAAATAGACAAAACTACTTGATAAAACATATACATTAAATTAACAGACACATTCCACTCTTCAGCTTTGGTTATTTTCATGCCTACTGTTAGTAAGGCAATTTGATTGTGGGACAAAAGTTTGCCAGCTGTTTCTTTTTCTCCCCCTGAACCTTCGGTCTTCTCTATGCTTGTGATATTAAAGTCTTTAATTATACAATTACAGATTTTTTTTTTTATTATTAGCTGCTAACTCATTTTCCACTGGGAATGATATTGTCTTGGAATAAATTAAAGCTGTGGAGCAATAAAAGTCATATAAACAGCATTCTTTCCTATTAAGGATTATGGCTATTCCTGTTGAGAATGATGATTACAAGCAAAAAGAAAATGCAAAAATGAAAATAAGAAATAAAAAGATGACTTCATTTAAGGCAGGTCTCAAGAACTGAATTCTTTAATTAGATACTTCTACATAACGTTAGGAAAGTCCCTGAAATAAACAGGGAAAAAAGTATCACTGTTTTTTCATTTGATTTGTGGCCAAACCTTGGTGTCCAGCTGCTGAATATTAACAGAATTTCCTGATTAGAATGACACCTGATTTCTGAGTGTTTCGCAACACAAAATACACTGAGATGTTGTCACATTTTTAGTGATTCAAAGTGGTGCCCATCAGCTTTCAGTCTTATCCCCTCACAGCTGACACAAAACACCAGTAATTATTCCACTTTGACTTACAAACTTGTTTTAAAAAAGAAATAATTTCTTTAAGTCAAATATTAGAAACCCCATATATAGTAGTAAAGAAAAAAATGCAGAAAAATGTAATTCCACCTTCAGAGCAGGATTTGAACAGCAGCCTAGAAACTGAAATGAACATATGGAACTAGAAAGAAAAAACCAAGAATGACAAATGGCTGCTTCTTAAAGCTTTTTTGTACCTCAAGTGAGGCAAAAGAGAAAAAAATATACACCACTTTAAAACACTTCAGAATGCAAACACTTAAGGAAGTCTAAAGTCCTGTTTTGCCTTTTGAATATTCATATTTGCATTCCAAGTCCAACATTAATATTCTTTTCCTTGATTTTGAGACTCAATAATACCATTCCCAGTGGAAATGGGATGGCATCTGACTGCAGGAATTTATTTTGAGTACTAATTACCTGTTGCCACTTTTTAAGGGCAGTACCAAGACAAAATGTTCAGTAAAACACATAGTACCTGTAGTCTGGATGTCCAGGTACAAAAATACCTTTTTCTTTTGTCAAATTAGTATTTTCTGTGCTCCTTAGTGCCATTTTGACATGGTGGTAGAGGGTGGTAGCTGAGCTGCCCTTGAAACATGATGATGTTTCTTGTAAATTCATCCAAGAGTCAAAGTTTTAATAGATTAATTAAACTTGTCAAACTCTTTAAAAGCATTTTTCCCCAAAGAAATTTATCACCTATGAAGTAATGAGCTAAAGTGCAATAGCTAATTACCTGCAGAACATCACAAGTACAGAGCCTTTCAATGTAGGGTTACCCTGTTGCATTAGCCTATGAATCTGAAAAATAACCCATCACAATGTAGGAGATGCATTAAGGAGATATCTTAAAATTAGGTTCCATAATACTCCTCCAAAAACAGTCATACTGTAAGTTTTAGAGAAACTAAATTTCCAATAGCACAACCATGCCTAATTTCATTTTATCTAAGTTTTGTTTCCCATAAGCATCCTTCATTGATAGCCTTCAAGTTGGTCTATGCACAGAATTGCAAATTGTGTGTCCACATCTCCTGTACTTGGTTCCAGCCTTAGATCCCTGTGAGGAACTACAAGACATTTGACTTCTGAACATATTCTTTGCTACTTCTGCTTTTTGCCTCTTTCTGTAAAGAAAACTTGATCAATGGAAATCAAAACATAACCAGACTACATGCTTGGGGTCTGTTTCAGCTACAAAACTTTCCCCCTCACACACACAAAAAGAACCCCCAAAAAACCACCAAACCTGAAAACGTCCAAAACTGAAAATTTGCCAAAAAAAAAAAAAAAAATTCCAAACTGAGTGCTCTTATTGGCTGAGTAAATGCATTTAAACCAATCACACTATTTCAGTGACTGGTGTAGTCCACACTGTTGGGATGTCTTCATGGAACACACACCTAAGCTTTCCTCTCATGAAGTTATTGAGGATTTGCATGTGTTCAAAGCATCAAGAGGTTTAAAGGTAAAAGGATATATCAAGTGCATCTTATTATTGAGTTGGTTAAAGGGAAAAAAAATAAAATCAAGGACTATATGCCAAGATGGCCTGTTTCTCTCTCATTAAATATAACATTACACAAAGCGTGTGTCATATAGGGATGGCATCATAAGAACATCTGTCACTTCATATTTTTGCTTTGACATAAACCAGCATTCAAATGAAAATTAAATATATTAGCAATTTTATTAACTTCCTATTTAGTAACTGTCAAAAGTTCTTTTTCTTCTCTCAGAGCTATTTCAGGGATTCTCAGGCTATTCATGCAACTTATAGGCATTTCATGTGGTCTAATAAAAAAAAATTGTTCCTGAAGCAGCTGCTTCATTTTTCATATCTCCCTACATTTGATTTCACTAGTACCAAGCTGTTGCCAAGAAAAATATTAAATTTTCATACAAACTTCTGCTATGCATTGTAAAATGTACTTGTGGGAGATACACATTTTAGTCAACAATATTTTACCCAGTATCCTCTGCACAAAAGAATTGTATGAACAACACATTCTCTTAGCATTCCATTGAGATCTACTGATACTTCCCTGAGTGGTGTTATTAGTATCTGTTGTGTTTTTCCAACCTATAAGTTTGCTCACGTTTTGTTATGCAGTAGCAAGTTTTTCACATTGTTTAAGCTCTAAACTAATTTTTTTTTAAATGGAGAAAAAGCCCTTTAAAATTGCTTCCTTATGAGGATAGATTATGCTTGTTGTCAATGGCAAGCAAAAAAAAAAAACCACAGGTTGTATTGCTGAGCAAGCTTTAAGTGCAGAAGGTTAAAGTAGCTCTAAGGTACTGAGGAACCACATGCTTAAAAGTGGAATCTCACACAATTCACTGCAAACATTGACTTCTACTATAGGGTAAACACAGCAATATTTACAATATGAAAAGTTTCCTGGTCTAGTTCCTAACCAAGAAGAAAGCAGTAATACCTAAAGCAATAAGGAACACCAGAATTTCACAAGCAAAGGATAACTGCAGCACACAACAACTCCACCAACTAGGAGAATGCTGAGTTTCATTTTTTTTTTTTAAACATTTTATTCAAATGACCCAGGAGACAGAGGAATTTTGTGCAGACAATCAGAAAATCAGCCTGAAGACATGCTACAATATAATAAGGAAAGGGACAGCAGCAAGTTTGGAATGCAATGGTTAAAAAAAAAATCAAAGATACATAAGATCAATACCAAAGGAACAGTGGAGGGATGATATTGGAGTGGTCTCAACAGCTAAGCTCACTAACTTAGGTGGCTACAAATGGCTGAGGTTGTACTGTATCCCCCAGGCATGCAATATAATAAAGCCAGCTATGAATAAACTGAGGCTTGAATTACAAACCCTTCCAAGTCAGCCATAAACAGCACATTTCTCTGCTTGGTGAGTAGAGAGCTTTTCCCTGCAAGAGCTACAACATTTTTTGTATGGCATTTATCAGACACATGTGTCTAGCACAGGATCATCTTGTTTCTATACAGGTTCCTCCTCTGAGCAGGTATCAGTCTGGCTTTTTAGCAGGAGCAGATTTAAAGTGCTGATCCAGAAACAATTCCATGTATTTCTCTAGTGTCCTCTACTAATGCCCCTCACCTATTTTACATACACACTCTGTGAGCCAGAACCCCACAAACCCTAAACCTTTTCCCTGGGTCTCACAAAAACTTTCAGATACAATAAGGTAACTTCTTCCCTTCCTTTTCCTATAAAAGTCACAAGAACATATGAGTTTAGAGTAGCTGCCAAAAGTTATTTCTACCATTAAGATAAACTGTAATAACAGGTGCTAAGAACAGATAGGGAAAATAAAGGAGGGGGATGGAGCAGGGAGCAAATAATGTATCAGTAAACTTTCTAGACACTTGTTTTATAATTGAAATCAGGCAACAATGTCCAAAGAGGCTGAAATAACCATGGGCTGAAATAGTGGAGCATGTTGGCAATGCTATTTCTCAGGGTATGTGTGAAAGCCCAAATGCACTCTGATTCTACAGAAGACCTTGAAGTGATTTGGTTTTATACATTTTCAGGTTGTTGCTGACATGTCAGAAATACCACTAGAAATAAAAAGGAAAAGAAAAACAAAAAAGCAGGAAAAGCCTACTCAAAAGCCACAACTCATCCCAAACTGTTCCTATAGATAAAATGCAATTTAAGTTTATATCAAAGAAGTAAACTCAGAGTTTACAGCGGAAAACTAAGGAATTTTTATTTTACATACAACAGCTTATCCTTTCAATACTTTTTTTCCTTCTTCCTGTTATTGAGGCTAAATAGGATCATGGTAGGCTGCTTATATGAGAACAAATTTTAAATGGAGCACATGTATATACCTTCACTCTGCTTTAATTAAATGGATTACCTAAGTGTTTTTTTCTTTTTTAATCTCTTCCCACAAAGAATGAGCAGAAGTAAATTTTTCTGTTCAACCATACCTGAAAAGTACATGGTCATTTCTGCATTTGTAAAATGCATTTCAAAATCTCTCCTGCTCTTACTGAGACTAATGGGAGAGAGAAGGAGGTCATGAAAGAGCTGTGCTTTTCCACACAAGTCTGCAGAGACCTGATCTGGCCTCAGCATTCACATCTCCAAGTGCACAGAGATTCACCCTTATCAGCACTTCTTGCAGACAATCAAATTCAAATCACCTTTTGTAATTACATTATGAAATACTGTAACCTACTTTCTTCCTTTCTCTCTCCCCTCCTGCCACCACCCAGAGCTGCCAAGTGAGCACTTCCTTTATTGAGGTTTTGGGAATTTTACTCATCCATAGCTATCAAATCCCTGGTATTTGGCTATCCTTATGGACAGGAACTGCTCCAAGCAGTGTCATTTGGAGTCAGAAAGGAAAATGTGTGCCCAGCTGTGGAAGCTCTGCCTTTAGTCACCCACCACACTTGTATTTACTTTGTGTACACACACCAGGCACATATTCACAGGGAATTTTGCAGGACACTATTTCACATTTTCAGTAAAACCTCAAAGCTAATCTGCCTCTTCCCTACAATGCCTGACATGTCTCCTCCTCCTGAACAGCTAATGAATCTCATTAATGTGATGAAAATTACAGGGATGATACGTGTATACAGAGCTACTTGACATGAACAAGGACAACCAGGAGTACCCAGAGAACATGCAGCAGCCAGGATGTGCATAGTGGTATAATTCTGTATTTTATGTACCTTGTCCAAAAGAATATGCAGTCATATCCACTAATATAAGTGTATTTTGCAGCTACAGGTGTATATTGAGCAAATACACAAAGCCAATATGTCAAGTTTTTTACCAAAATCCTCAAATACTAGCCCAAATATAAATTTTTGTGTCAGTTTTTCAGTATGTCTAATATTCAGTTATATGAGTTTATATTTTATTTCAGGCCCCTACACCTGAATTTGAGTATTTAAGTCTACAAAACTCAAGATTTTATTTAATTTTTAAAGTCAGGTCTAAAGAACTCAAGAGGAACTTTTCACAAGGGTGTATATCAAGATAGGACAAGGGGGAAGGGCCTTAAGCTGAAGGAGGGTAGGTTTAAATCAGCTGCTAGGAAGAAATTCCGTGCTGTGTGGGTGGCAAGGCACTGGAAGAGGTTGGCCAGAAAAGTTGTGCACTCATTTCTCAAAGTGTTCAAGGTCAGGTTGGATGGGGCTCTGAGCAACCTGTTCTAGTGGAAGGTGCCCAGGGCACAGAGATTTTGGAACTAGAAGAGCTTTAAGGTCCATTTTAACCCAGACCAGTCCATGATTCTACAAGAACAGGTTAGAAGATCCTAACTGTAATTCCTGCCTCAGGGAAATTTTCCTGTTGAAACCAAGGAGTAATTTTTAGCAGCAAGTAGAAGTCACACCCATTTACTGAAACTGCCTTGCCTGTCACGTGTTCTCCATGAAGTTAATGATACCTTAAGCATTAATTTGTAAATCACTTATAAACTAGCAAAACCCCCTCCAAAACTACCCCTGAAAACAATAAAAGATACGCAGATTTTTCCTGTAATGGATGTGAATATTTCTAACACTTGATTCATGATACTACTTATGAGCTGTACACAATATTATGGATACTCTTGCAATACACAATATAAAATATACAGCACATAATTGTATAATTATTAGATTCTTTTATATATTTTATATATATAGTTATGTAATATAGATTTCTAGTTCATACAGATTTGGGGGGGTTTTCTTTTTATTTGTAAATAAAAGCAAGCATTTACAAGCCAAAAAATTGAAAGCACATATCAAAACATACTAATAAAAAAAAAAATAGTAAATAGCCCCAAAGTGGAAAGAAATCCCTTCTAAGAGTAGCATATGAGTGGAGGAAATACAGTTTTCTAGGAGGTCCAACATCAGGATTTGTTCTCATTTAAATACCTGTTCTAATACACTTATTGTTTTGTGCTATGTTTAACAAGATTAAGTGATCAAACAATCTTTCATCCCAACTCATTATTGGAAATCTCACAACAAGTCTCTTTCTTGCCAAAACATTGTCCCATGGTTCATGCATGATGCTAATTCCAGCTGAATGAATAAATGTGTTTACCTAGGCATAACAGGAAAAGTGCTGTTCATCAACTAAAGGATTCCCCAAGGAACACCTTTATTTTTTTCCTGGACTTCCATCATTTTTCTGAACAGTTACAACTCTGCACCAATAGCCTGCATCATGGAGTTGTAAGCCACTCTTGGCTAGGATTGGAAATGTTGCTAGCTTTACATTCAAGGAGTCAAAAATCAATGCGGCTTATAAAAGGCACCAAGTTCTATAAATATTAATTACAAAACAATTTTTCTTTTGAAAATTTTTCCATGTGAAGACTAGCAGGTCAAAAGACTAGCAACTCAAGTGGACTGAACCAGGAGAGCTTCAGAGCACAGTTGAATGATGCATTTACTACATGTGAGAATAAAATGAGCCTCCCCACATGTGGATGTGTGCCAACTCCTAAGTTACACCAAGAAGCAGCACAGCTAGGAATAGGACTCCATTTTTCATTCTCTCCTCCCTGCAGAAGAGAAATTCTGCAACTAGGACACCAGGAAGTAATTAATCACTTTTAGTGTGTCTTTAGCTAATACATCTTCTAAACCAGCTTCTACCCAAAAGCACTATAGTCCTGCCTTGGCTGCACCTGTAGTTACAGTGACAAAGAGGGATCTTCAGTTTCTACCTTGAATACAAGAATTTTTCAAGTCTAGACTCCTCCTGTATATTACATTCTGGTTTTTCATTGATTTTTATGCCAATATGTTTAAAGGCTCAGATTCACCACTGAGTTACACAGGAATGTACAGGAGCAGCCACATGGAGGTCTTTGGAAAAAGTAACATTGACAATCAGCATCAGCCAGGGAATTTGTCAGCATACTTCAATGTGGACATCAGATGCAGATAAATTATATTTACATGTCTTGCACACTCCCAACACAAGTGACACAAGGAGCTGAGCTAAGCAACTCTTCTGTTCTGTGAGGAAAAAGCAGGGTAAACACTATGCTGTGCTCTCTGAAGGCAAAATTCAGGTTAGTGTAAACCCCCTTTAGCTGATCTCATCTTAGACTTTGATTCTAACACAAGATCTAAATACAAGACTCCTTTTTTCAGGGTTGGGCCTAAATTAACTTATTGAAAAAATAGCCCATGTCAGCATGCTGCTATTAGTGCTTTAAAGGTTAGTTCACCAAGCCACTTTTTAATGAAGGCAAAGTGCATTTAAACTTGGATATCAGGCATTCAAGAACAATTTCCTAATGCATAATAATTAATTTATTCAGGGTGAAATTTCAGTATAGTTACCTGAAAAATGAGTTCTAGACACTGTTGAATATTCACTTGCTATACAAAGGGACACCACAAGCATTCAGGAAAAAACCAAATAGTCTAATAGTCTGTTTAGGAGACAGATCCCATTCCCAGTGAGCATGCTCTTTTCCAGACTCACATAAAGGGCCATGACACAGCAGCTTCTCATCTCTTCTTGTGTACCAGGCTGAGACTGCTCATGTGCCAAGAATAAATTTGGTTAAAACCCAGACCATTTTACATCTACTACACCATAGCTTTTAATACTCAGTCGTGCTTAAATAAAAAAAAAAAAAATCAATTAAAAAAAGAACAACAAAACAAAAAAGCAGGGATTTTTCTTGTTGTTTGTGTGGTTTGGGATTTTTTGCTGGTGGGAGTGTTTTTGCTTTTGTGTTTGGGCTTGTTTGTCTTCCTCCCAACCATATGAACTGTATGCTAGATCTCTGAATCCATCTTCACACACCTACTAACTACAACAAAACTAAGCTCCAAAACCAATGAAACAAAGATTTAGAAGCAGGTATATCAGAAATAACTGTGGCTGGTGTTTTGGCCTCACTTTAAATAAATTCTTCTCTTTTTCTGGATAGCAGGCATGGCACTAGGATGCATCCAGGTATTTTCAGCTTTTTCTGTGATCTGAACAGACCTCCTGGTATCACTCATTTGCCAGGCTATAAACCTCAAGGTTCTTTTAAAATGTTTCCTGCTAACATTTTGGAGAACTCTTCAAAGTTAGTTTCTTTTTCAAGTTATTTTTCCATCCTTTACTATTATATTTTTTAATTAAATGAATTATATTAATCAGAGCAATAAAGTGTTCTTTGAAGAGTTTTATGACCTCTTCAATCATCAAATTATGTTCTTCATTTAACAGCAAGGTTTCTCCCAATAGTCTTACATTTTTATATTGTTCTTACTGTTTAAGTGTTAGCTAAACAATGTTTGCAGCCTATGTGCCCAAAATTTCTCTCAACAAAGCAGAGCCTAGGCTGCACCAATTGTTCTGTGCTTTTCTAGAAAACCCTTTTCCTTTTTATAACTTGAGGACCTAGGAGGGAGGAAGTGCCCAAGGTTTAAAATATGATTTTCCTTGCATCAAACCATTCATAACCCCACCCCAGGAAAAACATGATGTAAATCTCTGTAGTACAAGAAGCAATTCCTCTGAACACTTTGCAACAGACCATTTCCCTGGGGTCTGTTTCAGAAGGCAAACCAAAACTTTCCTCCATGTCCCTAAAAGTCACCTTGAGCAGAGCTCAAGCTGGATAATAGCATTCCCCACTATTACCTGCTGCTCCTCCACTTTTCTTCAGCCCCCACTCCCACCTGCCTCTGCCAATACACCACTGACATTTTGACTCATGCCCTTTTAGTTCCCTCTTCCTATACATGGTCTTGATTTTTAAGTCACTTGCTTAATTTTCTAAGACACTTCCAGATGCATTTGATCCAGAAAACAGTAGTCATTAAGGGGTTTGATATTCTTGGGTTTTTTAGGGTTGAGTTTTTGTGGCTTTTTAAACTGGTTTTGGTAGGTTTTTCATTTTCTGTGAGGTATTTTTTTGGAGAGGGTTTTTTTGGTGGGGTTTTGTTGCTAGTATTGGTGTTTTTTAGCAGGTTAAGTTCCAAAACAGAAGGCTATTTCACCTGAGGCCTCAACAAACAGAAAAGCACAACAGTTGCCTGCTCTCCATACAGATCCACCTGTCTAAACAACCACCAAGAGAAGCTGTCTCCATTGCTTCCTGATGCACAAGTGTTGCAATCAAAACAATCCAAGCCCCATTCCTGTGACACACTTGCCTAAAGAGTTATTTCCCATTTGATTTTCAAACAAGAGTCACGTGAAGTGACAGATAGTAAAACATAGTATGGTATCTTCACCTGGACCCACTTTAAACTTTGAATCTACAGAGAATTAAGAATGAAATTTAGATGTCAAAGTATGTATCTTAGAAAACAAAAGGGTTTGTGAACTCCTAAAGACAAAAAACCCACTGAATATAAGGTATTTAAAAGCATTATTCACTTTATAAGTCTACATTTGGAAGAATAATTCAAGATGTAGGGGAAGCACTAAACAGAATATATCAAAATCATTCTAAAACACTTTAAAACTTCAGATATATTCTTTATATTTACTTGAACTGTTTCCAAATGCCAAATGTTTGGCAAACTTAAGGAAGTTTCACTATTCCTAAATCTAAAACTGAGCTTGCCCCTAGAAAACCTTACAAATTCTTCCAATTTCAAAAAACCTTCTTCTATCTTTCATTAGGAGCTTTGCAACAGGAAGCAATCTTGCACCAAGCCACTCTGGGATGGGTCAGAAGGGAGTCTGACCCTGTATCTCAAATGACAACTCATTTTTCCTTCACCAAGGCTGAAACAACGTTTATCTGTTGGAGCAGCATGCACCATTCTGCCTCAGCCTGCCAGGTCTGAAAGGATTACCTTTAAATATAATTTTACATTCAGAAAGACTGAAATACCATGGTTTTTGGGGCAATTGAAAGATTTCAACTTAGTTAACATCAGCTTAGATTTGAGCATGCTGTAATATAATTTCAGAATCACATACTATTATTTCTCTTTTTTTTTTTTTGTAAGGACCTGAAAAATTTTACTAATTTTTAGATTTCAAAGTTACTCAGTTTCCCCAGAATACCACCTTTTTGGATGTCTGTCTCAGCACCCTGACAATGAGCACTTAAATGCAAAGAAGCAATTGTGCTCTCAGTAACAAGAAAATCTAAACCCCGTGAGAGTGAGACTTCATCTTCTGCACAATTTACTTGTAACATGAAAAATGCAATAAAAAGAAGCAAAATTATTTTCAAGTCGAGTTACAACTGACTTCATATGACAGAAAAACACCATCAATAGTATTTCACAGAGCAGCAGAAAGTCTATTCCTTTCTATCTGAAGTACTAAATCATGAAAGCTAAGGTTTTGGTTTAAGACAATTTAAGGGGGACACTAAAATGAGTTACCTACCGTTTAGTTTAACCAATCCCTTTCCACCAAAAAGGAAAAAAAAAAATACAAGTAATGATAAGTGAAAAAATAGCAGTTTACAAAAAAAAAAAAAAAAGGTGATTTTTAGATCCCAAGTTTTTAAATGTTATTAACCCCCTGGGGAAAAAAGGGAAAAACAGTGGAGAGTAAGTGAAGTTCCTCAGTCAAGGGCTAGAATTCCACTCACTCTGCCCTAGTTCCATTTTCCAGCCACAAAGCCCTTAGGGAGAGAGCCACAGTTTGGAGCACAGATAGATATGGAATGCAACAACATTTTGGGGTACCCAGGATGGCAAACATCCCCCCAAGCCCACGTCTGCTGCTCCCCTGTGTCCGTGGAGCCTGTTCCCCCAAAAAGGGCCCTGCTGTTCCACAGGCGTGGTGGAAGGCACAGTGTACTTGGCAATGAGGGTGCTGAGCAACAACACCTCCCAAATTTAGCTGTGCTAGTGGAAGACATTATCACATTATCGCCTTCAGCTGTCTTTTCTTGCCACCCTTCTGCAAGAGGTTGCTGCCCCCACAGCATAAGCCAGGGAAGGGAGCACGCTGCTCGCCTTGCCCACACACGGGTGCCAAACTGGAGCTGCTGCCAGCTCCCACTCATGGGTGTAGCCTCCAAAATCTGCACTGCAGCAGAAGAGGTGCAGATCCAGATCCCCAAGAGGTTGGGGGGGCTGAGCTGTCCCTGTCAGTGCTGCTGGTGTGGCTGTCTCTGCTCTGTGACAACTTGCAAGGGCAAAGAAGACAAGCTTTAACACGTCTTCCACCCGCAGACCTTCCTCATGAAACAGCCGTCAAGGACTTTCTGTTTCTGTGAACATCCTCTAGCTAAAACACTTCTTTTTGTAACTGGTCATGTCAACAAAAAGGCAAGATGGAGGGATTTGAAGGCTAGTAACTTTTTAGTGTAAGTTGGCATTTGTATGGGTATTTCCTTAGCACCAAATAAAGCCTAATGAAATCGGAGCTAATCAAATCTGAGTTTCATTTGTGATCCTCAAAACCCCAGTAGGCTTCCTCTATTATATTACACAATGCAATACTATAACTATGATAAATTATATGCTCCTACAACAGTCCATACCTGATAAAAAGAAACATCTGTAAATATATTAGAAATTTGTTTTTCTAATGCAAACTACAATCTAAGTTTTCCCATTGATACTTAAATTTTAAAGACTTCTGTCCCTTTTCCTACTCAAATAGATTCTATTAAACTGGAGCAAGGTCAGCTGCTGCATGAAATACACAGTAGAGTTTCCTCTAAAATATATATCACAAAAAGAAAACTCGAATGAAGACTTACTTAGAAGATATCTTGTCAGATATGTATGTTATATTAAAGAAGCACTGTAGCATAAACCTTATTAGTGACTGTTAAACAACAAACAGATGTAGTCACTCCAATTTTGCAGGTGGGTTTTTCAATAACTTTCCTCCTGAACGACCTGTGGTACCTGCCCTGTCCCCTACACACATAAATGGTATCAACAGCAGAGTAATGACTATGAGTTAGGTGGCTACTTATTTATTCTCCTTAACTATTCACAAATGCAGTAATGGCATGGAAAAATCAAAAGAGAGTAAACCACACTTTTCATAAAAATCTGTTTTTTGTCTTTTTAAAAATATCCTCCCTTTCTTCCTGGAAGAACAAATTTGTAGATCAGTTTTTAATAAGACATTGTTGCTTGGATCCTGGAAGCAGCCAAGAGACTGCAGCTGTAAGAGATTCCCCTGAAGCTCATTTTGAAATTGAAAATATTTACCAGAGAATTGAAATAATATAATGGGGCTGAAAGAGATTTATCTATTATCTCTAAAGGATGCAATCCTAAGTAGACCTTTATTTATTTCCCATCAGTCATGTTGCCTTATCACTCTGAGAAACGCAGAATAAATTTATTTTAAAAAATCTCAGTCTCCCACCCTCCAACTATGCTTTCAAGAAAGCAGTCTAGTACATACATATTGATCTATCAACTAAAATTGTATTGTTCTTGTCTAGCAAGTTTGAGACTGACTAGTCCCAAATTTTCATTTGGAGATGGAGGGATGAGTTTTTCCTGCTGTTCTCAGAGAGGAGACGGAGAAATGTACCACAAGTACCTAAAAAAGTTCCACCACGCTGTGTGAAAACCCAGATCTGCTAATAGGCAGGGAGAGGAAGGCATGACTGCCTTTTTCCAGGCTGTGATTCCCTGGCAGCCACAGGCAGGCTCCCAGCCACTACTGTGATCCTTTCTATCCCCAGCACTTAGCTGCCAGGAGCTCTTTGAGTCTGCTAAGCCAAGCTCCTGACACAAAACTCTGAGTTCAGGTTTGCTTTCTGCTCACTCAGTGAACTGAAATGGCTTTTTCAGGGTCAAAGAGGACAGAGTGAAAGGAGCAGAGGCTGCATTAAAGGTCAGTGCTTATTCTTGGCTTGTGCCATTTGTGGGGTGATGGTCACATCCTAAGCGAGCACAGATAGCAAGGGGTGACACAGGATGGGAGGAGCCCATGGCACAGCACACAACATAATGCACCCCAACATTGCTGCTCCTCAGGTATGCTTTTGTTCATATTTCTTGTTACATTCTCTTGTTTTCTTTTAAACAAACAAAAAACCCAACAAAACAAACAAAACAAAAAAAAACCCCAAGAAAAACACAAAAAACCCAAGCAAAAATGGGGGGGAAAAAAGAAAAGAAAAAAAATGTAGGTGCAAAAATTTCAGCAATACACCTCGCATCAGAATGCGATCTCCCAATCTGATGCTCAAGGCACAGCTCAATACATTTTTAAATAGTACGTAGCTAAGTGTAAGTACATGGTCCATGAGGTTAGTATGAATGTGTCTTGGATTTTTTTTATTTCCTCATTCTGTAAATGCCCTTTGCTTCCAGAACTGGTTGAACTTTTGCTAGGCATGGAGGAACACACACCTAAAAAAAATCAGCTGAAAGCATAGATGTCATCCCCCAGACTCCAGGGACATTGTGTTGAACCTAATTCCCTACAGAGAGGTTACCAATAAATTCAGATATTGTGTTTGTGATGTATCCACACAGAGCAAACTTCCTTCACCTCCACTACTAAGAACATTACTGCACTGCAGGAAAGATTATTTTGAAAATCTAAAAAAGGTTGTGGTGCTTTTGACTCCTACCACGACTTCTGTTTGCAGACACTCAGGGTTACCTCATGGCATCCCAACAGCAATCCCCAAAGGCTCAAAGCAAAATGCACTTGGGCCACACCCACAGGAACATGCATCCATGCTCTGCAGCCCCCTGCAGCATCTCTCATGTCCCCTGCACTGAGGTCCCTGTCCCAAGGCACAGCAGCAGCAGCCAGGCTGGCCCCAGGCTGTGCCATCCCCCAGGAATGCTCAGGCACCTCTGGGAAAGCATCCAATGGTTTGGTGTGGAGAGGACCTTAAAGCTCGTCTAGTGCCAACCCCATTGTGCCAAGGACAGGGACACCTTCCACAAGAGCTACTTCCAGCTTCATCTTGGACACTTCCAGGCATGGGGCTTGGACCAAAATCATGCCATGGATCATCCTGACAGTTTATAAAGCGAACAAATCAGATGCCTCTTCTCAGGCTATAATTAAACCATATTTTTTTGCTAATAAAGACATATCTTGATGCCCACATAATAACAGCAAATTCAACTTTGGTGAGTTAAGTTTGGGGTTTCTTTCTCCTTCTTGCTCCTCCTCTTAAGATTTAAAAATGCTTTTCCACATTTTAGCCATCTTCAAGGCCTGACAGTTAAAGGCAGAGATATCCCCGATATTTACAGCTAAAGAGCACCCAGTTAAGTCCCCTCCATATTTTATTTAATTCATTCCAGGTGAGTACGATTCAGAGAGGGCAGGGAAAACAATAGAACTGAATCTGGTGCTTTTATCTGCAGCTTAATTAGGGCTTTTATGGTACACAGGAGTGAAAAGCACTGATGTCTCACCAAAACCCAGGAAGCACTCAGCAGTCAATTCAGGAGCTGGTGCACTGGGTGGATTTTAGTGCCAACAATTAAAAGCACACCAATGGCTACTTTCAAGTAGGTGCTTTGAAGAAACACACACGGGCCTCTCAACAATTGTTGGCTTTGATTCCCTGCTAGATACAGCCTTAACTCCCATGTGTGGAAATCTTAGAGCTTCCTTTGCTGAAAATGGAGATCAATATCAAACTACCACTTGAGAAGAGGGTTGCACTACAGATAATCATAGAGGAGAAACCAAGAGTTCCAAATGGAATTAAAACCAAGCATTTTACTAAAATGACTACACAGAAAAGTTATCAGTGGGCTACTGGGAGAAAACCATTAGGAATTCATAATCTTAACTACTTCCCCTCCCATTGTATTAAGATTGCCACTTATGGTCTTTGAGAAACTCCCTGCTCTTAAACAAGCTTGCTATTTCTCTTTTGATACCACCAACATACCCCAGAGATTTCAATAGACTGTTTGGAAAAATAATTTAAGATAGTGGGGGAAAAACAGGGGAAGATTAAGACTCTGCAATCTAGTAGCAGGTGTGCTACAAATTTCTTGGGGCAGCTCCAGGCTAAAACCCAACCCTCCCCACCTCCCCCTAACATTACTCAGCCCAACATCTTTTCCCTCATCAGGCTTATCCTTATCACCATCAATAATAATTTTCTGCACAGCAGAAGTATCGCTAGGCTTGTAATCACTGCCAGGCTCCTCTGGCAGAAAAATCACTCTCTGACTCTAACAGCTTTAGAGAGGCTGTGACAAGCATGGCAGTGATATGTTGACAACCATTTTGAAATGTAAAGAGCTTGTTATGGACATACACTAAAAGAAAAAGCCATTTACTTTTCTGCTTTTCAAGAAATATTATTCCTAGTTAAGTCAGTTAAAAAAAAAAAAGGCTTTCCATCTCTAGCAAAGGAGAGCAGTCACAGAAAATGATGAAATGTGCTGGTAGAGTATTGTAAAATAATGTGCCTAGAACTAAATGATTTTGGCTACTGCACTGCAGGTCCAGGAGCCAACACAGATTCAGGAAGGAACTGAGGAGCATCATAGGCTACAACAGTCACTGTTTCTCTGCATATTTCAGACAGAAAAGGCAAAATAAATATTAATTCCATCACAGAGTTGAGATATGGGCCACTACAACATTTTCAGAGTTTCAGAAGAAACACACATCAAGATATGAAGCCTGTACATCCTTTCCTATTTTGGCTAAGAAATCCTAAAAATCTGTCATTTCTTCCAAATGAAGTAAAAGAAAATTTTAAAGCTATACTGAGGCATAAGATCTTATTCTGTCCTGCATGTTGCACATTTAACCATACCAACCATGAGCCCATACCATCAAAACCCTTCAGTAACACTGCAGGTAATTATTTCTGATTTACCACAGTTGGCAGGTCCTTGCTGAGCATAGCACAGTGTAACTTGGTTTTGGAGAATAATCACTGGGACAGTTATGGGCTTGGGCAGTGCAGAAAATGTGTAAAAACTGGGGAAAAGTATCAAAGGTCCATCAGAGGTGTAGCTATGGCAGAATTCATCTGCAGAGCCAAACACACAGAAGTCTCTTTGTATTTATGTATATTTTGAATAGAAGGCAGTCTACTACCCTTTGTAACTTTCCTTGCAAAATGTTCAGGAAAACAGATTTCCAAATTCTTCAAACATACCCAACCTAAACAATAACAACCTTAGCGAAAGATACTTCTAAAAAATCTAAAAACTATTCTTAAATTCCATTTTCCTTCATTTCAAAGATACAACTAACACCAAGCCAGATAGGTTTGTTTTTTTTCTCTTTCTCTTTCTTCTAATTTCTTAAATTTTTGGTATCCCAGTGGAAATAGTATTGAACATGCAGAAACTCATTATACCACAATTAAAAAACACTTTCATTACCTATTTCTCGCCATATGTTCAAGTAATTACAATCAGTGTTAAAATCTTGTAATTATAGTTTGCAAAAAATTAACTCTATGACAGACACTTCTTTGCCTCATATTTTAGTAATGCTAGTTATTAATTATTTGCAATTCTGCAATGCCTAAAGGCCATTTCAGTAGGAAAATACATGTAGTAAAAAAGAGAGACCATGAAGGATCTTTTTTAAAAACTGGGCTGTATTTTTCCTAAATCCATCTCATCTAAGATCAGAGACATCAATTACCATAAAGCATTAGTAAAGGGTGAAGTTAGATTCTAATATTTCCACGCTTTGCCACATTTAGTTTGAATTAATTCTCAATTCTCTGACTTTAATACATGAAACATTACAAGGACTTATACCCTTAAGGCTACTTAAACTGCTACATTTCTCTCCTGGCCCTTAACTCTGTTGGGACCTTTTCTTCAAATTAAAGAAAAATGTCAGTTTTCTGCATACATTTCCTCTTTTTTTTCTTCTGCTTCTTTAAATTCATATAGTATTTTGTAAGAGCTATAATAAATAGGGGAGGGAAAAAAGCCCAATCTCCTGAATTTGTACCACTTTAGAATCTCAAACAACTACACCTATTCATATATCTAGCACTGCACTATGCCATATCAACAATTATTTATTATTCCATAAACAAATGGAATTAACTTTCACAGATTCCCTAGCAGAATCAAGAACTCACTTATATTTTTGCACTCTAAATAGTAATTAAAAAAAATCTTTAGTGAAGAAAAAGCATCAGTGTTTGGTTCTAATGATCAGATTTTTTACAGAGAAATCCTTATGACATCTGGATTCATATTTCACTATCTTTGTTTTGTACAGATGTTAACTGGTAATTTTTCATGGTGGACAACATGATTTTTGCAACACAGCAAAAATTAATAATTAAAAGAGTTTCTAATTTTTAGCACATACAAATTGTTCCAGAGAATGAAATCCCCTTCTATTATGTCTGACAGTTTTTCTAATTCTTATCTAATATTTATTTAAAGTATCTGCATTCCCTCCCCCCACACCCTGCCAAAAAGTCAGTTAGAAGACTTATTGGCAGGGTGTGGATGCTGTTTTAGTCTTAAATAACAAATGTCCAAGAAGAAATTTCTTCTACCTTTTTTCTGAATTATTTAGTAAAATTATCTTAACATAAATGCATAAGACGGTTAGCAAAAGTTACCATAACACCTCTGCAAGGACCAGATGAAATTTCTCTACAGTTCAAAAAATAAAGTAGCATTTTCCAATCTGCTTAGTCTTAGAAAATTGTATCCTATACATTGGCCACATATTGGCATATTCCTGAACACTCTTCTGCTGATTTTCACCACATTTCTAGCAGACATACTCTTAAAGCTGCACATTTACATATGTTAATGTAGTATATAAGGTCCAAACACAACAGAAACAACAATCACTTCAAAAATAAAACATGTTCCAAGTTTTCCATCCTGAAATGAAGAAGTTAACAAAAGCAATATGAATTCACTAAACTTTCCAGAAAGACACATTATTACCAAAACCTGTTCTTAATGATGTATGATAATTTTTAGTCATGACCTGATTCTGCAATCCTCCTGAACTCTGAACTCACAGCAGCTCTGGGAACAAATTTTCCTTTTCAGGCTTCACAAAAGATCCCTTGAAAACAGTTTAAAAATTGAAGATCATCAGCTAAAATTTAAATTCTACCCTACATATCTGTTATCTAGGCCTGAAGGGTAAGAAGCAAGATACTCAATTCTTAGCAGACACACCTTAAAGACAGCAAAGGCAGCACATTTAAAAGGCACCAGAAGTATTTAGTGCATTGTTCCAAGATGCAGAATACATGAGCCTAGTCTTGTGGTTACCTTATAACAAACTCCAGTTTCACTGTGAAATTAATAATTATTCACTATACCATGCATTTAGGTTTAATACCTTCACATGCATGAGATTTTAAGTATTTTTCTATTAGGTCTAATTTTATTTTCCCTTGGGAGTTAACTTTAGAAGCAGTTATGAGTGTTCAACACCCCAAAATGGGACTCAGGAGACCCTCCTAAAGCAACAAGCTACACTAAAATGAGTACCAAAGAGGAGCAGTATTCCAGGGAGGAAGAGAACAATGGTAGGGATACATCATGGAACAGCACAGCATCACTGCATGGCTTTACTCTGAGATCATCTCCTGCCAGCATGGCCAGGTCCACTGCAGCTCTTGGACTGAAACCATTTACTGGGACATTCATTTCCTACAGAGCATTTCTCAAGCACCTCAGTGTCTAGGTTTTGACAGATGAAACTCAGTTCCTGAAGTCAAAGACATCTCTGGAAATTGAAGTCTAGCATAAACCTACCACTGCAGCTCCTGGCACTGCAGATGAAATAAAAATAGGGAGCCGCCTGAAGGTCCCTGTCAGATTCCATGGCTGCCAGGCTTGTCACCTTTAAAGAACAGAATCTGTGATAGGGAATACTGATATTTTGGGCTTTTCCATCTTCTTGCCCTAAGTAGAACTTGCCCTTCAGGTATTTGGTCCTCACCCTCTCAGACAGCAGCAGGATGGTTTGTGACTTTAGTAGATGGTTATTGGGTTCTTACATAAGAAAAACTGCACAGACAATCAAAGGGAGAGCTCTGGAGAGCATTTGAATTGGTCCTCCACAGCCAGGTCACCCATTTCAGTGATACCATAAGGCCAAGGTTAACTGGGCAACAGTGTCAGAAACACCAAATTTGGGTATGGATTTACTAAAACTGGCACCAGTGGGGGAAAAGTAATTATGGATAGGTTAACTGGGTGAAAGACAAAGACAAGAAAACACAAACTTGCTGAAAAGAAGAGAAAATTTAAAAAAAAAAGAAGCAACAGTACAAATGTCCCTGGTAATTAGGGCTATCTGAGGATAAATGTGGCAGCCCTGTGATCCATCCCTGCAGATTTAATGAGCACAATAAACCAAACCTGCAGTTCTGATAATATCACAGGGGCTGAACCCATTTCTGCAGTCAGGAGGAGGATGAGCAGGGCAAGAGGAGACAGAGATACCTTCCCCTGCAAGCACAGGGCAAGCACTCCAGGGGCACTGATGCAGCAACCTGTTGTCCCCTCAAAAGGATCAGTACCCACAGAATCAACACCTTCTCAGTCATTTCCCAATACACTGCTGTATCCTGTCCACTTTTATGTTCTATATCTGCTAAAAGTCACATTTCAGGAAGGAGAGTGATATTACTGTAGTTAAAGCTGTTATGCTGTCACTATTAAAAAAAGTGTAATTAGATTTTCCATTTGACTTCCAAGTTGATTTGACATTCAGAGCATTTTCCTTGCTTTGGTTTATGATGGGATCACACTATATAGAATTGTCATTCAATGAATGACAGATTACTGATTTAGTTTCACGATCTTTTATTGGGTTATATAGTCAGGAACACAGCATGAATTTTATGGCAGCTAATGAAGTATCTGGTCTATTAAACAAGATTTCAAATAGCATTTCCAATTATTTAAGACTACATACTTAAATTTACTTTCCATTTACTTTTTTAGTTTACTGTGTAACTATGGCTACATCTATCTTAAATAGGTTATTCCTATATTTAATGGACAACACCTATGATCTGGACCCTACAGTTTGCATATTCTCCCTGATTAAGCATCCATAGATGTGAACTATCTTCTGACTCCTTTTGCTCAAGATGAAAGGGATTACTTTGTTTTCTGTTGCAGACACTCTCAGGATGACCCTTTCATTGTGGAGTTAACCTGTCTGAATTACCAGCCCATTAAATTAAATGAATTGTCAAAGCCAAATCTGACAATCCTGTACAAAAAGCTATTCATCAAGAGATTTGTAATGCAAGCGAACAATGAGAACTTAAAGTAGCAATATTAAGGTCTGTAAAAGCAGTGCCAATTAGTGCTGTAATATTTCTAATGTCATACTTTTGCAGCTCCTAATAGTGCCATTCATTTAACATGTTCCATAGGACATGGGCTTAACCTGAAAGCTTTATGGCAAACATCATGGGCTTTGATATACTTCAGACTGCAATTTTTCCAGTTTGTATTTTCAAAGATTAGCTAATCCTTCTATAAATTGCATGTTCAAAGATAGCCTCTTAAGTACATGGACAGCAAACTCCCACAGCTGAATTATCCTTCAATATCCAGCCATAATACATGTAATTCCCACACAGCTTTGCAGTAACTCCAGCAGCACATTAACTCTCCCTCTTACTGCCTCTCCCCAGAATGGTTCAGTTAGTCCAAAGATGCCTCCAAGACCACTTTCTTTGGTTTGAAATGTGGAAGCTACAAACAAATGGAAGAGAACCCACACCTATATGGTTGCTCTTGACTCCTCTGCATTTCAGATACCAGAAGCAGCTCACCAGCTTACTCCTGATTTTGTTGCCAACCTCATCCAAAGACTGTTCCTCAGTCCTCCAGGTGTTGGTCTGAAGTCCTCAGCACTCACACAGTGCATTCTGCTGGGAGTCAGCCCCAGCATCTTTAGGGTTTGGTCACCACAACCTTTCCAAGGCCATGGGCATGGTACCTGGGAACTGCCTCACTAAACATCAGTATTCTCAACTTCAGTACTGCTTCCACATCTTTTTGTCCCTCAGGAAACTCAAAGCTCTAGATACCAAAGTGTTAGAATACAGTTCTAGCTAACAAAGAATTAGGCTATAGCATTGAGTGCAGAAATCTCACTTCTGTTGATAACTCACTCTAACACCATGGATGTTTCAAAGAGTTTCTTAAGAGGAACTGAACCACAAGAGAATGATCCTAACCATGCTCTGCATGTACCTGTGCATGGAAACAATGCTAGTGACACAAACTACAAAAAATTCTCACCCAACTTACTTGAGCAACAAGTCTAAAACTTCCTAGAAAAATGTCAGCACAAGAATCAGTGGCCCTCTCTTGATGCACTTCAAGGATGATACACTGTGTGACTGAACACACAGTGAGGCACAACAGGAAAATGTTTAAGATTTAATCAGGCCACATTTCCCTTCCTGAGATTGGTTTGTTAACCTCTGCATCTCTTCAAAGCTGTCACAACAGGATTTGTCTTCTCAGCTGTTTATTTTTTTAAAGACCAAAGAAAGATATAAATCATTATTTTCTTTTTCCCTCCTCCAAGTTTTCCAGAATATTTATAGGTTCTTCTAGATCAGGCAGTGTGTTCCATAATCACTGAAGATATGAAAAATAAAAATAAACTCTTCCTATTAAACTTTTGCCTCTACACATCAGGAAGCTGCTTTGGTAAGATCAAAAGAAAACCAGGTAAGAATAAAGTGCATTGGTCCATTATATAAACAATAGAAAACTTTGTTTCAAAAATTCTGAGAATTTCAGCAATATTTTTCAGTTTTTTTTCTTTTTCATTCTAAGAGAGAGAAAAAACATTTAATTTCCTGTAAGAGAAAAGAAAAAGATTCATAAAGAACTCATTACAATACCAAATAGAAATTCCACAAAACTTTTGCCTGCTGGGTTCCCCAAAGACTTAAACATTAGCTAATGGAATGATTCATACAAATATTGAGTATGACTTTTTTAAAAAATCATCAGCAAAGCAAACTTCCTCCTTTGATTCATATTACAGGAAACAGTGTACTTATTGAGTGTTGCTATAATTTTTTGTCATTAAAACTTGCCATTTGATTTCCTCTATTTCTTGGTTTGTTTAGTGAACAAAAAAGAAATACAGAAATTATTTTTCATTTCAATAAATCAGAAAAAACTTGCTGACTTTCTGCATAATTTAATATAGAATATTTATAGCTTCAAATGAATTAATCACACAGGCAAATTACAGACATCATTAGTCAATTATGCATACCACCACAGGGCGTGCAAATGCAAGACTCCAATCATACAAGATGTCTTCAAGTGTTCCTGAAAACAGCATTAAAGCCATGGGCTAAAGTCATACTTGTCAAATATCTGAAATTCCTTGAAGTTTACAGTATTTCCCTCCAGTGGAATGAAACAATTTACCCACTTTACCTCTAAGCTTTTTGATAATTTCATTTCTAACCAATCTGATCTGTTTGTAGAATGTAAATACAATTAACTCCTCAAACACAGATTGTTTGGGGGGTTTGGGCACCAAAAGCTTTAGCTGCATATTTGATTAAATAATTATTTCCTTCATCTGCTGCATCGTGCAATGGCAGTTCTTTGGAGAAAAGGGGGTTTTGTGTCAGAAAAGATTCTTTAAGATACCCAGTAGAGCCAAGAACTCATGTTTAGTTGTGTGTAATTAAAATCTTTATCTAAAGGAAATAATAAAAAGTTTTGTTACTACAACATTAAAAGTTATATACACAAGACACTTAACTTTGCAGCATCACTACACCAACTACAAGTGCTGTATTCCACTATGCATAACCAATCAAGTGGGCTCAGCAATTCCTTAATTGCTTTATGGTGCTAAAATAGCCTATGGTGTTAAAATGTCACAGCAATCAGACCCAAGGCTGCAGTGCAGAGGTGGCTCATCCAGTTTGGAGTAGGGTGGCACAGCAGCACCACACCAGGGCACAGACCTGAGGCCACTTGTTCCAGTGCAGCCTCACACTGATGCAGATCTACTGCTTCTGAGCCTCATTTTATTGCAGTCAAATATTTATTTCTGCATGTGCTGGTCTGGGCAGGATGCCCCACTGTCCTGCCCCAGCACCTCACCTGGGGGAGTAACAACACCCACACCTTGCACAGCAGGGAATTCTGGCACACAGAGCCTCCTAAAAGGCTGGGAATGGAAATGTCCAGACCTCCACAATGCACATTATGTGCAAGAATGAACTACCTCAAAAGCAAGGAAATACAACCAACCTCTGCAGAAAAAAAAGAAATATCAGAACAAAAGCTGTGTTTGGCAGTACAGCAGCACTACAAAAAGATGAAAGAGTAAATTCTGATTCAGAACTAAATTACACTACAGAACTTAGACTAAATTAATTTCATAACCTTTTTCCACAGTTGATTTTGTTGCCATCATCTTCACCCTCACAAAAACACCATTACATCTTTTGTGTCTTTAAGTGATCAAAACACCTCTCCATGGAAAAGGTTGTAGAATCACAGAGTCATTGAGGTTAGAAAAGACCTTTAAGATCATCAAGTCTAATTAATGCTGCACCCAGAGACAGAAAACTCACAAAAGTAAGCTGAGATAGTCAGGTTGGCACTGGTGCTGATTCTCTAAGCTCTGAGACAATACTAATTCTTCATGTTTTTCCTTAAGCTGTTTACCTCAATATCTTCATAAATCATGCATTTATTGAGCAAGATACTGATTTGTCTTAACTTGTCTGGAGAAAGATAGATCTGCATTTGTGGAAAATTCCTATTATAGCTTTCTTTTAGTTATTCCTCAAATCCTCTCCTGTCACCACAGAAATAATTCATAGTTTTTCAGTGAGGTTAAGGTCAAAACACCACAAAGCCACTCTGTCCTAATTCATTCTAAAAATTACACTTTTAACCTTTTTATTTTGCTTCTACTACTCAAACTCAGATGAGTTTTAAAACAATGATGTGATCTTCTGTCTGTGGCAATAATAGAGTTATATTGAATCTAGAGCACAGAAACCGTCAATGAGATTAAGTCCAGTTCTGCATTTAATCAGGTTCACATGGAACAGATCTTTACCATAATTTTACTTGTTCTTTTCTCCCTATTATTTATATTATCAGCTATTTTCCCAGTCATATATCTAAATGTACAAAGATAAAACAGTGAAATTAGTGGCTGTCTGCCCAGTTCAGCTTTTGTATGAGATATAATCATAAAGATTTGTTTCCTTGTGTGCCTTTGCATTAACATCTAGAAAAGCAACTAAGCATCACAGGTAACCTCCTCTGGTTACTTCTCTCTGTGCACAGACTCTTTCAGGTGTTTCACACTGACTAGACAAATCTCAATTTTTTTTTACGTAAACTTGCCAACAGAACGTAACTCTGACTCCTGAATTTGAAAACACTACTACAAAGAGTATTTCAAAGTTTTCTCCTCTCATTTCATGCATGAGCCAATAAAATCACTTAACATTAAAAATTAGTCCATCTAACTATGCTGCAAAGGAAGACACTAAATACCACTGCAACAATAAGTGTAAAAAATGAACTTGTTAAAAGTTCACAGGAACAAGAAACTGAAGGTTGATAGCAGTGCTAGTGTGCACTAAGACCTGCATACATGCACCATCCTAGAGCACAGCTTAAAAGAGGCTATGTGTAAAAAAAAAATAGGGTTAGAACTGTAAATGAATTATTTTATGAAGTGTTTTCACATTCTGTATTCAAGACGAGATAAATCTACTAAGAAGACAAGGAGAAAGAGGGAGGATGTCTTTGGTTTGCATAATGTTGTACCACTACAGACTTTGAGAAAAAAACTCCAAAATTACCCGTTTCATACAAGTTTTCTCAGTTTTGACATGTTTTAGGCATGCTTGAAAGCACACAGCTAAGAAATAGCTTTTTATTGCATCCATTCAGAGTGGTGGAGTTCACAATGAAGCCAAAAGTCACTTAATTACAAAATAGGGACATGAACAAATTAACAAGGAAACTCAACTAGCTCATATTCCAATTTGACAGATTTTATCATTCTGACATTTCTTTAAGCACAATTGTTGATAGAATGATAAAAGGGAACAGGTTGATTGGTTGGGGAAGAGGAAAAAAAAATTACTAGAAATGGTAAACTCACTTGGGAAAGGTCCTATAAGGCATCAGATAGCCTTCAAATTTGCGATTACAAATTACTTTTTTTTAATAAAAAATTCAATTTCAAAATATTCTAAATGCATATATTTAGAGGGAAGGCACCTGCCCTAATACTTCTAATAAAGTTTGTCCTATTAAAAAAAAAAAATAGAACAACAAAATAGCAACATTGTTTCATGCTAAACTCAATTTAATCTCATCAAAACTCCACCCTGTGAAATACCTAGGGTTCTATATTGCAAGCTGAAGTGTCTGGGAATTTTAAGCTCAGCTTTAGCAATGAAGACCTTGAAAATCTTCTGTAATACCAGCTTGAATTTTCGAGCCCGCTATTTAATTTAACTATCGACCAGGAGATGGCAGCAGTTCCCACTGAATTTATTTACATTGCTATGAACTTACAGCGTATTAAATCCCAGACAAATACGGAGCATATGCAAATTATAAATATGAAATCATAAATCTTACAGGTGCTCTTAAAACATAACTCTTCATCAGGGAACTGTATTATATGTGTATTTCTATTTTACTTGCATGGTGATCTTTTGCTTCTGGGTCACCTTCAGAAATGAATTAAAAATTGATGTATTTTCGTATGTGGTGGCATATTCTCTGCCAGTCAGAAACCAATGATTTATTCCCTTATTTATAGATTCAGTAATAACACAGTGCAGAGCACGGAATGATTTGTGGGTAGTGGTGGATAAAACTTCTGAAGTGTGATTTACTGCTCTAAGGAAACATCCACAAGGCAAGGATAAAGGTAGGATCCGAGTCCCAGCTATCAGGGTGTTACCAGCCCAAAGGAGCTGGATTGGGGGGCAATAGGGACAAACAGATCTGTGCTACTGGAAATAAGGAGCAGACATCTGGACAAAGTGTGAGGAGACCAAAACACAGGACAAGGGAGGAATCTCTCTAAAAGCCCAAATAAATCCCAAAAAGCTGCTTCAAATCATGACCAGTGTGCAAAAACATCAACAAGAAGTACAATTAATCCACAAAAAATAGGCCAGCAGACTTCATTGTGCTTTTATTTTTCCACGTGTGTAGAAAGACAGGCACACAGTCCAGCTGGAGCAGAAGCACACGGACCAAAAGCCAGCACTATTTAATGCCTCTGTTCCCTCGTGATGGAAGAGCAGGACCACAACTGACCCAAGGCCTTTTTCCTCTTCTTGCCCTAGACAAGTAGCTCTGTTTTCACTCTCATGCTGCCTGTTTGAAGGCAAAGAGCTCTGTGGAATAAAGGTAAAGCCTTCCAAGAAAAATGATCTTGCCTTTCAGCATTGGTGCAGACCAATGGCAGCCCCCAGCTCACAGAGCTAGGGCTGCTTCCACTGGTTCCTCATGGATAACTCTGCTTTTGCATACCCAAAGCATCTGAAACTCTGATGATTCCGTACATGATTGCTCAAAACACGCCTTGGTATCAGCCTCTCACTGACCTAGATTTGCTCCCATCATGTTCAGTCTTGTCTTGGTTAGAGCAGCTCTCAACGCACCAAATTTAGGAATTGTAGAGGGGGGAAAAAAAACCCAAAACAACCAGGAAACAACATTCTTTGTTACAAGCTGACTCCTAGAGAACACTAGACTGGAGAGTTTGTCTGTTACTTGTAGAAACCACCACAAAAAATTATCTGGTAAATTACCAGATAATCCTTCCCTTCTGGCTGGTACAGTCTTTTATGGCTACTTAGTTTAAGAAACTACTAAAAAAATATTAATAAATGAGAACATAGAAGTCAACCTGTAACAACTGAATGACCTCATCTTTCAAATTGTAGGTAGCAAGATAATTGTGTCTCACACAGCTTGAACAGTTTAGCCATACTTGCACATGGTATCTTGTGGTAGCCCTGACTTTAAAGTTCCCGCCTGAGCCGCCGTCCCCGCCTGCGAGCCGACGGAGCGGGAGGAATCCGCGGTTTCGCGGCCCGGCGGGCGGGAGCCGCTCCGTCGGCAGTGGCCCGCAGGATCGGCGTTCAGCTCTGCCAGAGGCGGGCAAAAGGCACGGAACCACAGACAGGGATGGTAGAGGGTCCCCCCGACCGGGGCATGTCCAGGTTTTACTCCAGAACGCGGAGTAACACCCAGGGGAAGCCGCCGGACCGAAGGGCGGCGGAGGGAGGGAATACCCGTGTTATAGTGTTATATAGGAGAGACGGGAGGGGGAGAGCTCAGACAGGCAGTGAATGGGAGCCCACAGGGAGCGCGGGCTTTTCAGAGTGACAGGACGGGTGGCCAACCGAGAGAGCTCAAAGGTGGGACCCCGGTCCCCGGGCCAATAAGTCCATGTATAGCATCGAAGTTTCTGGATAAAAGGGGGCGTTTGGGGGGTGACAGAAAGGGCGCGAGTTTCCAGGGTAACTGGTGATTGACAGGTAACTGGGAAAGAGGGGGAATTCCACACAGAACCATTATACAGAAAAAGGGGGTAACAGAACATTCCGGCTTAAACCGGGGGAGCGTAATAACACAACGCAACAGGATCTGATGAAATTTATGTCTTAAGGATGATAAATCAGCAGTCACCTGCATTTTCTAAGAGTGCTAGACCTCCAAAAACTGCAGAATAAAAAAAAATTAATTCTTCCACATCCTGATGTCTAGATTTTTTAAAATTTATTTTTAAATCTGAGAGCACCCAATCTGTCCTACCTGATGAGGCTTGTTACACTATTCCTTTACTAGTTAAATGAAGCAAATAAATGAAGAGCCTGTTATAACGTAGGCTCGAAAACCATCAATAATCTGACAAGAACAAATTTTTAAGACCTCTTTGGCCTCAAAATGAGAGAATTCATTATTCTGGCAGAAAGAGAGGCCAAAAAAAGAGACAATTGGCTGACACAGAGTGCTGATAACAGGAGGGTCACGCTGTGTGGACAGGTGGAAGAAGGGACAGAGCTTACAAACACCACTTGTTCATGTGGACATCTCTGTGCATCTCTCAGTTTCTGTGGTGCCCTCCTAGCCACACCAATGTATGCAACTATGAAATCTCACATTTACAAGGCAGAAACATCAGAGGATTTGTTTTGAGATTGATCAGCTGCAGCACGCTCAGGACAAGCCATCAATCCTGCTCAGAACTCCAGGCGGGAGGAGCAGGAGCAGCATCACAGACAGAGCTGCAAAACTGAGTTACAACAGAAATTAAAGCTCACAATTGCACACCATGAATCAAAAAGGGGCTGTTGATACCTGCTTTTATCACCTGAGACAGAGTTGGCTAGTTTTTCTCAGATTGTCAAAATTTTCCTCCCTCTGAATGGGGTTTTTTTCCATCTGCCTGCCCCCAAATTTACACAACACCGGAAATTAAAATTATCTTATACACCAACACTGAGAAGAATTAAGAACTCTGAGAATTTTTGCACTGTTATTTTCTTGCCAGAAATAAGAGTTTTTAAAGTAAAGTTAATCTTCTGTAATGCATTTCACAATGTTCTCATCAGGGGTTTATAATTACATGATCTGACACCTGCTGTTATTTGACTTCTGAGGTCAATATTTTCCATTTATAACTCTTTACTGAAATAATGAAACGAAAATTTGTCTTCTACCAAAATATTTTGACAGTTTATTAGGCTAAAAAAGTGACTTCAACAGACCCTAAGAGACTTTTAAAAGTTCCTCTATTTGTTTTCTTGAAAGACAAAATATGTTACATTAACATTTCCTCACTCTTGACTACTTGGTGACAAGAAAAATCTACTACACATTATTAATATTAACTGGGGCTGAGGCACAGAAAATTTTGATAGTTTATAAGTTTGTGTTTTTCAAACTTTATCATAAACTCCTGTGGTGGATGCAGTGGCCTACCAAAGTCACTCCGTCACTCCCCTCCTCAGCTGGAAAGGGGAGAAAAAAAAAACATTAAGAAAGGCTCCTTCTCCAGTCATCATCACAGGCAAAACAAAGTCAACTTGGAAAAAAATTATGTAAATTTATTACCAGGAGGAAATAAAACCAAAGCTTAAATACAACCTACCCTTTTGCCCCCAGCCCTCCTTGCTAAGCTCAGTTTCACTCAGGATTTTCTCTGCCTCCTCCTCCCCAGAGGCACAGGAGGACAGACAGGCTGTGGTCCAGCTCATCACCTCTCTGTTGCTCCTCCTCCTCATACCATTCCCCTGCTCCAGCATGGAATCCCTCCCACAGGAGACTGTCCTCCACAAACTTTTTATAATACTATGCAAATACTCAATTTCCATGTCTGGGCATTTAAATTTTAGAATAACAAAAAACAGATGCTTTAACTTCCATCTTGAAAACAACACTTCTTTCCTTCCATCATTCTCCTCTCAATAATGAACAAGGATCCTCAGCAGGATTTGCTTCCAACACCCTGATGTAAGGAGCCCAAGACCACAGAGATACTCAAAAGTGTAAAATAATTCCACCAAAACCTTAGGACATCAATAGCTAGTTGTTTGCTTTCCTTAAGTAAAATGGCAGTATCTGATTTATTCAAATGCAACAGGTAAGTGATAAGGGAAAATGTTTGTGGTGAAACACATCAAGAGCTTTCTTTGCTGGGAGGCAACTGCAGATACAAAAAAGTGACTCAGCCACCTGCTAAAAATGCTATTTCCATCCCTGCTTTTCAAAAGGAGACTTTTGTACAAAATCCACACATCACTCAGCTTTACTGAAATGAAAAATAGATGCCCACTGTCACACAGCTATATCGATTATGAGTGAAAACGTGATCATTTTGCATTAACTTGCCCCACAGCACTGGAGCTCCATCAAAGCATCAGAAGGAAATTAATGCTTTCATATAGAGCCCAAGAAAAATATGAGATGTTGCTCACTTTGCCCTCTAGACAAAGAGGTATATGCCAGTAGCTGAGAGGTAATAGCTTTCAAAGAGAACATGAACTCTAGACTTTTATTAAAATCATTATTTAATGTGCAAAAAATAATGAAGCCACAGCCTTGGCATTTAAAACAGCAATTTGTAGTCATTACATCTTAGATCATGAGGCTTATTTTGTAAAAAGCCAGTCTTTCTCAAATTAAAAATTCATCATCAACTCCCACAGATTATGTAGTCCTTTAAATGATGCCATTTCATACAGATTTATTCCAGCTAAACAAAGAGCCAGTAAAGTGGCACACATAAAACATCAATTTCACTGCTCTCTCTCTAGAAAGACCTTTCTACTCCTTAGACTGTTAAAAAATCTCACAGAAGGGTTGACTAATGCATGGATATTTTAGTAATTTCACCTTCCAGGGACATTTTATATCTTAATTTGTCATTCTCCTTACCCCCACTGTAGATTGAACTGTAAAAAATAACCTTCAACAGAAGGTTTCTTTCTTCTCTTTTCATACTTAGAATGCCAGTCCACAAAGTGAATGACAGTAAGAAGACATCAACTAGCCTAAGTGATCCCTCTAACTGATGAGCATTTAATCCATTATGAATATTAGATTTTTGATGGGAAAAATAAGCAGTTAAAACTTGTTCCTCTACAGTAAAAATCCTGTTAAGAACTTGCATAGAAGATGATGCAGCCCTACATAACTGACATGTAATTAATTCTGTTTGATTTTTCTCTAGGCACAAAGTGATTTTTATTAGATAAATCCTTTGGTCTGAAAAGAACTTGCAAGATCACACACACTATGCCTTACTAGTGGAAGATTTTACTCAGTAACTTGCAGAGGTGTAAATGAGATTTACATGTGTACCAGCAAGAGAATAAAAATGCACCGCACATTTTCTCTCTTTCCTGCTTCAAGACTTCCTTTAATTACCATTTGAGCTATAACAGTGTCAAGAAGTTAGGATGTCTTTTGAAAAGAACATTGAAAGAGTCAGTTCCTCCCACAAATTATTTTAACATGGACCTGAATCAGCACACAACACCACCTATAATTTAATTTTTGTGTTGAACAGGCAATGCTGATTTCAATCCCACTCCTCTTTTCAGCAGAAACAATACATTGAAATTAACGTGTTCCAGAGTACGTCCTCTACTGTCTTCAAATGTCTACTCAAAACACCTCTCCCACAGATGGCAATGCAGCTTCCTCTACACCTTCCTGCAAACTCTACACCTACCAGATAAGATTTTAATTAGGGGCTAAGCAAGGGGCTAACAATGTTTTATCAGGGGACTACAACATTTCATTTGTTTCCACACTTTCTGTCTAACTAAACGGCTTCCTCTTCAGCTCTATCTGCCAACAGCTCTATCCTAGACTTACCTCCAAATGCCTGGGGCATAAACTTTCTGTTAACCCTAGAGAAAAATTTTTACTCAAGTTTTGCAAAATCCTAAAATGTTGCCCGAAGCTTCACAAGAGACGAAAATTACATTGCAAAGCCAACAGAGCCCACATTCACCAAACTGTTCCTTCCCTGAGATTTATACAAAATGATGTAATTCCAGTTGGAAATTAATTTTTCAATGAAGAGAGAAGAGTGTGGCAATCTGGAATAGGACTGCAATATATGCAGCCTGTATGATGTAAAAATATGATTTGAAACATGTTCTGCTGAAGAAGCAGGCTGGTGTACTTCTCATAACAACCATTTCAGGAAGTTTAAAAAAAAAGGAAAGACCATCATGACAGATGGCTGAAAAATAATAAAATTAGGACTCTGATAAGTTCCTATAATGAAATTATGCCAATACTCATCCAAAACCAGAGTCTAAAAATCTCCTTGAGATACTTAATGAAATATACCACTTAAAGGGAAAGTGAAAATTAAGAAATTTAATCAATGCTGCCAATTGGAAAGATATAATCTCATGGTTACTCACAATACTTCAGTTTGAACAGTTTCAGAGTGAAGTTGACAGAACCCTGCACAATCTCAGAATGCTACTCCACAGGCAGCAATGAAATTTAGCTCCATGCTTTATTAATTTGTTACCAATGAATCCTAGCAACTTTAAAGGAAATAGGAATATCAAAAATTTGTATCCAAAAAATCAATCATAGGGAAATTATGAAAATGAGTGCCTTTATTCAGGAAATTCTATCCTTAAGAGTTTGCTTAAAACCTAGAAGCCTAAAGTTTCTCTCTCCAAATTCTTCCCAACAATTTTGACACTAATGGAAGCTTCACCTTCCTGTATTTAACTTTAGAGCTGAAAATATATAATGAATATTGACACAGTCTGTAGGATAAAAAAAGTCACCTCCTTTGGAAGAGCCTGCTGTCTTGGCAGGGGAGACTGGCAAGCTTGCCCCACTCTCAGAATGGTTTTAGCTTGTTCCTTACCCCTACACCAAAATGTTATCAAAAAAACCCTAGAAATCAAAGCACCTCTCCTGAATATATCTAACAGAGTGCTGAATCCTCCTAGATGAGCCTCTATTTAAGGATTTTACATGCTGTTTCTCATACACACCTCCTAATTACCTCCAGTTATATCACCACAGACTAAGGCAGGCAGTTGTACAAGAAGGCTGCTGCTCATTTTTTGAAAGAAATATCTTTACATGTAATCTGAACAGCAAACAGATCAAATTCTCCCTTCATACTGCATATGGTTTTTTGGGTATTATTGCTATGAACTTTAACATTTAAATTCCAGCAAAAATATTAAAAATCAGTCTCTTTTCATATAGGAAGATCTATTGTGGGATTTTTAAACATATAAACACGAATAGCATTAATAGATTTATGGTGTTTTTAAAAAAATGAATTTTTTTTTAGAACCATAAAAAAATGGCTTATTCATTAAAAGTAAAGAGACTGAACTGGTCAGGCAGGCTTTTCTTTTCAGTATATTCTTTCTACATTGAGCTCACCTTTTCCCCTCAAACCCAGCAAAAGCATTTGAAATTATTACGTATTCAAGAACAGTGTATTTGCTGAAAGACAGACAAATACTTTTTTAGCTTGAAACTCAATTTGTGGTTGAGTGATTAATGTCACCTAGGTCTTGCAATTACATGAGTTTGGATGTCACCCAGGGGGTTCAGGTTGTCATGCCAGAAGAAGCACCTATATTTCTTCTCAGTTCAGGGCACGTTTCCCTAGATGGAGTACAGGCTCCCTCTATAGTTCCAGCCTCACAGCCTGCATTGCCTGGACTTACTGCTTCAATCTAAATTCCTGTCTCTCCACAGCAAAGCAAAAACATGAGCAGCCATTCCTGCATAATCTCTGTTGTATCACCTGCCTTCCAATTACTCCTCTCTGATTCCCATCACAATTACTTTCTCAGAGGTAGTTGCTAAATACAATCCAAAAATACACCACAATAAAAAGTGATTAATCAAATACAGAGTTTATATTTAGTAACTTCGATCAAGTCTTGCTTCACATTAACATTTCAGATGAACCCTTCTTTTATGGGAGATTCATTAATATTCTGTTAATATCATCAGTCTTAATTAACAAGCAGTACATACCTTTTATTCTCTTCCCCACAGTTTATTTTCTGCATTTGTGTTTTCACAATGTGGGCAAGACACTATTTGCATCTCCTATAGGAATCATGTGAAAACCTGTCACCCCACTAATCTATTAGTCTGTCCTGGGCCAGGATCCCCAAAACCAACATCTGGCCACTCTAGACCAGGTGTTTTCTCTGCTGCCAGGCTCTGACTGCTAAGAGTGGCAGTGTTTCTAAGCTCAGTTTAAAATTTCAAGTGCAGAGTAACCTACCTTAGCCTGGCTGTTTTCCAGAGGGATGTTTCCTGCCCACATTTAACTTGCTGACCTCTTCACTTGAAGTTCCTCTTACCATGCCAGGCAGGTGAGCACAAGTGGTGGATTTGCAGGTGCTCATGCCAGCTGTGTTTGCAATGAGCGATGTGCAGAGGGACTGCAAGAAACACTGAAGAAAAATTTCTTCATCTATATCTCATCTGCCCTTTACAGCATGAGTGCTTCAGTCCACTTCAATGCCAAGTCCCACATGCCAGGTTAAACCCCTTCTGACAGTTGTTGGTCTTTGCTCCAAGGCAAAAATGGAAGCACATGCTTGGTTAGGGACAGCTACAAAGGTGTTGCAGACAACTCCCAGTTGTGAGCAATCACAGGTGCCCTGGGAGCCCTGGGGAGAATGTTATGAAGTCCTCCCACAATAACGAGATCAGACCACTAAATAACTTCCTTGGCTTTGTCCTGCAGAGGCCTTAAAGTATTCAAATACCAATTTACCAGATCTCCAAGAGACACAAAAGCTCTCCTGCACACAAGAGGAGAAACTTGGATTCCCTCAGCTCCTCTCTCTCTCCCAGCTGGTAGCAGGAGTTGGACACCTATGCATATTCTCTGCCGATATAAATCCACCCCAATTATCAAGCACCTCTTGCTAAGGCACCTCTCACATTTTGGGTGCAGAGGAAGTCCAACACCAAGTCACAGCCCAGGAAGCTGGTAAAGAACCTCTGGGGCCACACCTAAAATAACACATCCCTCTGCAATGCCCCAGTATTGTATTTGTAGGGACCCTCATGGCAGGGAGGAACGATGCATCTGACTCCATGTTCTCAGAAGGTTAATTTATTACTTTCTAATACTATATTATATTAAAGAACACCATAGTATACTAAAGAATACAGAAAGGATACTTACAGAATGCTAAAAAGTTAATAATGAAAACTTGTGACTCTTTCAAGAGTCTCAACACAGCTTGGCCCTAACTGGCCAAAGAATCAAAGCAATTCACACCAAATGCAGTGAAACAATCACCTGTGAGTAAACAATCTCCAAACACATCCACTTGTGACCACAACACAAGAAAAGCAAAAAAGCAACTGAGATAAAAATTGTTTTCTTTTTTCTCTGAGGTCTCTCAGATTCCCAAGAGAAAAATCTTGAGCAAAGAGATTTTTCCAGAAAATATAAATGCCACACCCCAGAACCTTGCAAAACCTCCTCACTGCCTCACAAAAACCTTCCTGTACCACCATGGCTTTTACCCATTTGCTCTCCTTTGTCAGCTGCCAGGTGAGCCAGTAAAGTGCTTCCACACAGTCTCAGCTCAGATATCTGAGCAGACCCCTCCTTGCTTGGCAGGTTTTTGTAGCTGAAGCACCTCCAGCAGCATGTCCATAAGAAACAACTTTAGGCTCTGCTGAAGTTTTCAGTCCTGTCTGCAATGTTTATCAGCAACAAACTCTTCATACCCTGACTAACCCTCTCAAATTATCTTTCTGTGCTTTCAGGAACACCACTGACACAAACATGGCATGTGCAGGCAGAGGAGTAAGAAGTAAAAGGTTTTGCTACCCCAGCAATAAAGAGAAGACTGAACATAATAAAAAAAATTGTTTGCAATTGCCCTTTTATCTGCTCCCTTCACAGTGAGGTAGAAATAATAACATTTAAAACATCAATTTTAAGATCACAGAAGGGCCAGGTTTGGAAGGGACCCTAAATATCAAACAATTACAAGCCCAGTGCCATGGACAGGGACATCTTCCACTAGGCCAGGTTGCTCAGAGCCCCCTCCAGGCTGGCCTGGAACACTTCCAGGGATGAGGCAAGCACAGATTCTCTGGGAAATCTATTCCAGCATCCTCACCACCATCCCAGCAAAGAATCTTTTCCTCCCTTCAGGCACAGGAAGGCCTCAATTAGGTGCTAAGAGCTGTGCTGTGTTTACTGTGTGCCCATTTCACTGAAGCCTGCTTACATTTATTGGATAGTGCAAACATTAACAGGAGTTGTAAATTTGTCTGTTCCAGTCCCCCTTCCCATCCAAGAAAAATCAAGCTCCTTAAAGGCAATTCATTAATTTCTTAGCAATGGTAGGATTTCAACTACTGCAGAATCTTAACTCCCTGCAGAAACTGGAAGCATAACCTACTTACTATTCATTTATGCTGTAATTAGCTTTAAAATTACTATTGAAATAAAACCTAAATACACTACCACTAACAATAACAAATACCAAAGTGAAAAAAATATGATTTAGGAATGCTGATGTGGGCAATGGATCATCAGCTACAACAAACACAATCAGTTTAATTTTATGACCATCATTCATAAGACATCATCAAATAATCACCAAAAAACTTTGGGAATGACCATAATGATATATTCATTTTTATTGCAAAATGTCTAGTGAAAAAAAAAGCAAAAAATATTTATAGCTGGCATCCAACTATTCTAAAAACCAAGAGTTCAGCAGCAGTCTCAGCCTCAGGGTGGTTTCTATTCATGATTTCTGCATAGTGACAAAAGTTTCATCTTTACACACAAAGCATGACATTTCTGCAGATAACACAAAACTGGGGAAGTGGCTGATTCACCAGAGGCTCGTGCTGCCATCCAGGAGGACCTCAACAGGCTGGAGAAATCTGCTGACAGGAATGGTACCAATGGGAAATGCAAAGAATCTGACCCATGTGTGTTCATACCAGATGGGGGAAGCAAGGAAGAGGCAGCCAGGCTCTTGTCAGGGGTGCTCAGTGACAGGAAAACAGGAGATAAAAATTAACTAAAATAGAAGCAATTTCACCTAAGCAAGGAAAACACCTTCCTCGTGCAAAAGTGGTCAAACACCGGTAGAGAAGTTGTGGAGTCTCTACCTCTGGAGATACTCAAAACCCATTGAGAAATACCTCTGGAGCAGGGGGTTAGATTATACAGTCTCCAGAGGTGCCTTCCTGCCTCAAAAGTCACTCATTAAATGGTCATCTATCTCAGTTTACTCTTTTTACTGTCCTGACAATAGTCACCAACTGAAGGAAAATAGACATGCACACACCACCACAGCAGAGGAAAACAAAAGCAACAAAAAAAACCGCAGAAAAACCCCAAACCAATAAAACAAAAAACCCCAACAAACTAAAATCAACCAAAAAACCAAACCAAAAACCCCAACCAAAATGAAGGTAAAATCCATTGAAATTCAAGAAATCTTGTCAATTAACTTTTCTGTTCAAGGACTGTAACTACTACAATTAGCCCACTCATCATTTACACCTTTGAAACACCAATATAAGCAAGCAAAAGGTATTTTCCCTATTGAACAAAATCAGTCCTTTTTTCCTTTCAGTTTTCTACAATTACAGCAGTTGATCCAGCTCAAGAACAAAAAGATTTACAGAAGATCTCTCTCTTACCACTTCAAGGAAGAATGAACACTATTAGCAGCTAAACATAAGCCATAAAACCTACCAAGCCATCCAATAAAGAAAGACTATTCTTGCTGTACACATCACTTGCCTTGGGAACTTCCCCTACTGAAGCCAACCATAAAACAGACCTAATACCTAAAATTAGCCAGCTGAGAATTTCTTCCTCCCAAAGCAATAAATTAGTTGTTTACTCAAAACCAGAGAAAGAGTTGTTTCATTATTTGAACCTCTACTCTTAATATTTTCCTGTTTGCTTGGTGGGTTTTCTTCTTCATTCTTGATTTCTGTTTGCTGATAAAGGCTGCACAATCAGATCCATCAAAATATTAGTAAGAATTCCTAGCTGCTCCAAAACAATATTTCTCAATAATGACAATACAAACAAACCTTAGGAATTTGGGGGTTTTTAAACAACATGCTCAAACCAAGTGACCTGTTTCCAAAGTACTGGCATCTAAAAGCATAGTTTAAAAAAAGATGAAATTAAATACTTTTACCTGCCATCAAAAGCAGTTTAATAATCTGAAGAGAGGAAAAGTAGTGCAAACCTCATCAGCATACCCCTAGGTGGTAGGTTTGTTCACTACCTGCAAGTACACAGCCTGGAGTAAAAGTCTATAGGCAATCCATGATTATTCACCTGCTAGATATAAAAATCCCCTCTTCCTTGTAGTATAACATTGCTGAAATATTGTTTGCTGCTAATACCAAACACTTTTAATAATATGCTGTACTGAGGAAACAATCTCATGACAGCAAAAGCAATGATAATAATATATTCACTCTCTCAGAGTTATCATCTTAAGTCACCTAGAAAACTTCATCTGCAAGATCTATGTTGTTATCAGCATACAACAAAGACAAGAACCCCCTAAAAATGCATAGAGCATTGCAGCAAACAGGTGGAAGGTGCATTTGACAGAAGAAATATTGGCTGTTCCTGTGTCTGGAAATGCATTCAGTAATCTTCCTCAATGATTAATACATCCCACGTGTGAAAGCCTGCATAAAGACCAAGAAACAGCTGTAATTTACTGAAGGAGGTAGGACAGCTCAGCAGTAGAAGCCATCCAAGCTGTAAAATGACAGTGTATTAGTAGTTCCCATCCATTTAATTACAATTTAAACTTTCCAATATGACACAGTAATAAATTGAAAAATGCTGCATTACTGGCTATTTTTTTCTTTCAGACAGATGTTGTACATGGTATATTGTGGACCTTTTCCATCTCTTCCTTTCTGGCTGGTTATTGCCTGGCTAACAGGATGTTTCATTTTAATGAAAAATACATTACTGCATTAAGATAAGGTCATCAGTTCTTAAGTTAAATGCAATTTCAGTAATAAAATTAATTGCATAACCTACATAAAAATTTTTTATGCAGGTTAAACACTTTTAATTACTACCTAAATTTTGTTCAACTGAACATTTAAATGGAGTATTCACCTATAAAAAGAATGTATATACTGTGAAATGCCTCTACAGTTCTTTACAGCATGCCTTCTACATGCTCTACTGTAATACAGAATGTTGCCAGCCTTGTTAAAATCAACTCTTGAGCAAAGCTGAGGGGAAAGAGGCAGAGAAAAAAACCCCAAAACCTGCCAGTCTATGAAGTGTGAAAACTGGCTTTGAGACTGGACCTGATTTCCCAGGGCCATGTCCACTTGGCTTTGGGGTATTTTAAGAATGGAAGCCTCACAACCTGTCCAAGTACCCTCAAATACAACATTATAAAGAATCAAAGAAGATCCTGAGTTGGAAGAGAACCACAAGGATCAAAACTTAACTCCTGGCCCTGCTCAGGACCCAGAATCACACCATGAGTGGTTATTTGTAAATCCTGTTTTGTTCCACATATATAGCAATTATTTGATACAGTTATCAAAATGCACTGCAATAGGAACTAGAGCTCAGACAGAAACAATCTTTGCTTATAAAACCTGGTATTTTCCCAGTAATGTTTGTACACTTAGCACAAAGATGAGCAGCTCTCATGTGAAAGACAGCATTAGAAGGACTTTATCCCACTAAAAATGTTACAAAGTTCTTCTGACATGTGAAACAAAACACTAAAAAATTCTCCATTATATTAAAAAACCAGAAAGATAACCCTGCATCATTTATGCCTTGGATGACTTAGATGGTTGTTACCTGAAACAACAGTCCCTTTTTAAAGTCCTTAAAACACAGATTTGTATAGGCTAAAAGATTTTTTTTTCCTCTGAATAATAAAAAGGCTCTTAAGATAACTTTGTTTCAGTCAGGATTAAACTCAGTATTTATTTTTTTCAATTCAACTCCTGAACCTCCAAAACAATAACCAGGTATTAATTCACCTCTAAGTCAGGTAATACTGAACAGTGTAATGATGTGTCCTGGGACATGAAGAATGGATTTATGGGTTAATTTACCCATTACTTTTTTCTAGGATACTTTTAATTTTATGCCTATAACTCAATGCATATTATTCAACCAATTGATTTATGAAAACAATACTCCCATATTAACCTAAATGTGGTTCCATACTTCAGAATCAGATTAAATTTGACATTTAATGTTCTCTTCAATTTAACTGAACTGCATTTTGTCAATAGAAAAAAAAACCCTATCTTACACAGAAAAATAAATTTTTCAGAAGGTTTTCATTATAAGAAGTTTTGGAAATACTTTGCTTTTATACCATCAAACTTAATAAATTGGTAGCTTAACTAAGTGAATGTATAATATTCTATGGCAGAGAAATGGATACAAGCCTCTTTACAGTATTCCTCATGGTACTAAGTGAATTCTAGGTATTACAAAAAAAAAAAAAACCAAGAAAAAACAGCCACAACTCAAAGATAGCAGGAAATCTGGCTTCCTAATCCTACTCAGTCTGTAATGAAAACCCTATTCTAGGAAATACACCTCACAAATATCCTAAAACCAGCAGCAAACAAGCAAAAGCACTTACTGAATTTTTCAATCAATTAAACCCATGTCTTCTTTCTTCTAACTTCAAGGCATTTTCAAGTTTTTATACTTTTGTTATACGTAGAAAATATTTTTTTAAATTTAAAACTAATGCCTTTTCCTTACAGTCTCAAATTTGTGATTACCTTTGACACACTGAATGCAAATTTGCAGTCAATGGTCTTGAAAACAGGTTTCAAATTGTTTTTTACAGAATCACTTCTTTTGAGCTCCTTCTTCCTTTGCTTGTCTTCTCTCAATCATTTAAATCAAATCAAAGTAGAACACACAAGTTTCAAGTAATGCTTTTGAAATTTTAACTAAATTACTAAGTTGGAAACTAATTAAATAAAAGCTTATAGCAGCAGACAGTACTGCAAATTATTAGCTATCTCACAAATATTAGTCGTACATGATTTTATTAAGTTGTTAAAACTCAATAAATGTTTTAAAAATTGCTTATAAATATCATATTTAATAAGAGAAGTTTAAAGAGATTGCTATTCATTCAAAGGATTTAAAAAACTGCACCCAAATCCTTTTGGCTACAATACATTCTCATTCCCTTATCAAATTATTGTCCCTTGGCTACTTTGTTTTGGTCCCTTGCCCAGAATCATCTATCTGTCAAATGAAATTTCACAGGTGCAAGACTCATAATGAAAAACATATTTCAGGCATTTCTAAACATATACAAACCTTCTCTCCACAAAGTTTTTGATTTAATAAAAAAGTTTGTATCCCCATACATTTCTTGCTTAAGCTCTGATTTTTTTGACCAGGTAGTTAGACCAATTTCTCTTCTCCTCAGATTGCTCTTATTTTACTGAAGACACTGAGTGCTCTTTTCCAAACAAACATTTCAAGGCATTGCAACTCAGTTTCACAGGGGAGGGCAACATAATCAATGTGAATGAAGTTATATTTAAAGCACAACTACCCTTGATTTCACATCTATCCCTGTGGAAATTATACCCTCTGAATATCTGCAAAATTTCCAAGAACTGTGCCCAACACTTAATCCTCAAGCTTGCCAGGCTTGCTTTGCTTTAATTTGCCTTCACTTGTGTGAAGCTTTGTTTCCACTCACTTCAAATATAAATTACTGATGAGATGGTTACAGTTAGTTTGTTTTACTTGTGCATGGCAAAATTGGTTTTCCAGGGTAACAAACAAATCCAAGCATAGTTTATCTAATGTGCATTAAAATGCAGTAGAAAGAGCGAGTTTGGATGCAAAGAGAGTTGCAAAACAAACAGAAGGAAAAGCGTAAAATACATAAAAATGACCAAGTGGCTCCCCAAGTGGGGATCCCACCCAGTGCCAAAGCAACCTGATTTCCCACATACCCAGGGAAATCTGCTCCAGGTGTCACATCAGCTACACTAAAAGGTGAGGAAACAAGAAATCCTGAGAGAAGATCTATTTTCATCAGTGCCATGAATTCTAAGAGTATCTGTTTCCTTGGGTACCAGTGCCCAGCTAGCAGGGATATTCCAGATATAAAGCTGCAAGGCTTTGGAGACAGAAGGTCTGCACTCTGTGCTTCTAGCTGGTACAAATACTCCAGCAGAACAACTCCTGAAGAGAAATTCCAGCTGATCCCATCCTGGAGCTGATCTCACTGACCTGACAGACCAAGTATAAGCTGATATATTAGTTCTTAAGGAAGGTAATAGTTTTCTCTAGAGATATGACAAATTGTCCTCTTCTTTAACTTCCCATATATTTATGAACATATTTGTTCAGGACAGGACTACAAATCTAAGTTTACGAGGGACTGTTTTAATTTCCCCAGTCTCCAAAGAGCAGCAAAGCTGGCAAACCTGATTGCTCTGTCTTTGATCTTCTTTACTTGTAGACAAGCTGTAAGAGATTAAGCTCTTTTGCCATTACTTAATCATTTAAACTGATACTCTGTGATTCCCAGGGGTAAATGCATTAGGCTACTGATCAGTCTAGGAACTTTAGAAAAAAATAAATTGTAAGATTTTTATAAATACTTTCAGCTTATGCAGTTTGGATTAGACTTTCAGAAACCCTTTGATAATTTAGGGGGCTAACTCCTGTTTAAACCAACATCTAGGGTGAATTCAAATGGCTACTTTTTAATATCATGTAAACTGCTTTTTTTAAATGATTATTCTTTCTTCCTATATTATGTATGTACTTACTTTAAGGCCACGTGAAAATATATGTACAATCTGATAAGGGAAGAATCAGAATCAAATTAAAATCCTTGAATACTGCTGTGCTATAAAACAACAGTTTCAGGTTTGCAAGAGTTGTACCACTTCCCTACATACTTCACATCCATGGTATTCCAGATCCAAATATAGGAAGCCCTAGGAAATTACTGAATCCTTAAGGAAACTACCTGAACAGCTCCCAAGTTGTATATACATTTTTCAACTTAACTGCATTTATATCCTTTCAAAACCTTTAAAATGCCCCCAAGGGAGCCACAGGAAGGCAAAGGAAGCCTTCCAAAGGAAGGAGGGTTTTTTCCCAAGGCTAGACACGGTGACAACTGTACAATATAATGATGGCAAATATATGGGATTGCTGCCAGACTCTCGTCCAAGACACACTGATGTCTTCATCTAGTCAAATATGTTCTCCAAATAAAATTCTATTATGCAGAGCAAAATGAATGCTATATTATGGATTTTGGCATGAAACCACAGTGATTTTTAACTCAGTTGTCTGCCATGAATCAGGATATTAATTGGCATATAAATTGTACAGATGTACATTCTGCATTATGTGACCTTTTCCTTTCAAGGTCTTACAGAATCATTTGTCTCTAAAATGGCCACTATGAAAATAAAAAAAAAACTCAAATCAGTACTGCTTAGATTACAAATATCTGTACAACTTACTCTCCTTGAAGTATTCAAGCATTTCCAATGGCCTTTCAAATAGATCTTAATTTAATGCAAGAGAAACTTAGTTTTTACAATTCTGATTACACCACTAAAACGTCCTCTTTCAAAGGTATAAGCAGATAATTACTAAAATGTGCACCTATAAATTCCAGGTTTAGTGCTTGCAGTGGAAGCTGACACAGTTATTTGCCTTTCTGGCTCCCTTGGGAGAACAGAATCATTTAGGAACCACTGCCTTCATCCTTTGTAAATTCAGCAATCAAATGGTAAGATTTCACTAATGATTGTTCATATTTCTTCATCTAAACTTGAAATTTAGCCATACCTAGAAAATCCTTTAAACAACCCAAGACACTTTAAGCCATATCATTAATATTCATTTATGTGTCCTAATTTCCAGTGGCACTAAAATGTTCAAAATATAAAGCCATACCTAATACATGTTTATCTCCTACAGCATTGAATGTCTGTCTCAATGAAGTCTTTGGTGAGGGAGAAGATGTATAGTCTTTATGGTAAATTTTAGAACGGAGAGTTCCTCTATTTCTAATAAATTAGTGCTTCCACATCTCATTCATGCCCACACAAGGAAAAATGTGTGGAAATGACAACTGCCAACTGCATCAGAAGGGAGTCACCAAGTTATTATCCATTTGCTCTTCAAGAGGGAGCAAGAGGAAACCAAAACTATGCCAACTTAAGGTAAATAAAACACATGAACAGTGAGCAACCTTACCTTCAAAGGCCAGATATGTAATATTTTAAAAATTGAGAAAAATAATAGTCTCACAGTAATAGCAAAGTCATGCAGACTTCCAAAGTCCAAGCAAACTTTTAGCTCTGCTCCTATTTCTAAAAAAAATTGAGCAGTCCTTGTGCCAGATATTTCTATGAAAGTACCACAAATATTTATCTGTGCAATCTCTCTGATTTTACAAAAAACCCAAGAACTATTTCAAAACAACACTCAACTTTCAAGGAAAGATCATCAACATCATTCAAATGTGAACTAGAGCTGAAGGCTTGTTTTCTCTGCTGATTCTCTGTCAAGTCCATTGGAAGCCCCTCTCCATATCCAAAAGTCATGCCAACTCTTTTTCCCTGCTTTCAAAGCACCAGTGAGGGAAAGATGGAGAGCACTGGTGGAAAAAAGCTCACTTCAAAAGCTGGGGCTCTGGGTCAGCACTTGGACACAGCAGCCTAGAGAAAGCAGCAGCTAAAAGCAAGTATGTGAGCTCACACTCCTGAAGTCTTTGACTCATTCAACAGCAGGTTTAAAATTGCTATACCCTTTAAATCACTTGATTTTCCACAAAAAATCCTGGAGCTTTTGTTGTCTGACATACTTTGTGAGTTTGTTGGAGGTGGAGTTGGTTTGAAGGCAAATTAAACATTCTGGAAAATTAAAAGCATTCAGCAGAAAGACACACACACACATTCATTCACAAAGTGTTTGCAGCAATTAAAAAAATATCACAGAAAAGGTCAGGTTGGAAGATATCATCAGCCTTTCCCCCAAACTTTCATGGAAACTGCCAAGTACCTACCAAGATGACAGAATAATGCTAGGAAAAACAATAAAAAGGCAGGGGAGAGAGGGGGAAGGGAAAATAAAATACTTGCAACATGGACCAAGCTAGATAATCTCCTAATTAAGACCATGTTAGATGAAAAATAATTTTTTTTCAGGAAAATCCCTATCATTTTTATTCCACTTTGTGGATTTCAATAGTTTCCAGAAAGGGACAGTTAGACCTCATCTCTGCTCTGCCTAGACCAAGATGCCAGGCTGAGATGCATTTCCCACAATGTCTGTTCAAATAGAAATAAAAAGCTGCACTTCATGGAAGTCACACACCTGCACCCACTGACAGAACACTTGCCACACATGCAGAACAGCGTGAAGGAAGAAAGCAGCACACATTCCAGAGGCAGAGATAGTTTCAAGTAGAACTGAACTGCAACAACATGATTCTCCTTCAGTTCCATACACAAGAGAGCAAATGTTTCATTTTGCCAATGCCAGGAAGTTGAACTCATCTGAGATGTCGAAGACATACACATATAGGAAGATATTATATTGAATTATGAAAGCAAAAGACATTTTGATTTTTAAACCCAGGCTACCATAGAAGTCACAATTATTACTCTGGCCACTCAGGTGTCTCCCCTTAATAAAAGGCAAAACTGGAGTCTCTCTCTGTATTTTTGTTATAAAAAGAGAACACTGTATTATGCTCAGATGACATCCTGTATGCACTCACAAGATCAATCTTAATATAATTCTTATGTTCCTGAAAATTCTACTTCTGTGTCTGAGAGGCTTTAATATAATAAGGCTTCTGATGGCCTGGGTCAAATAGATATTGTTGTTTAATTATTTCTTTTTACTCTCATCTGTCTGCATCCTTTCCTCTTCTCCCCACATACTTAGCAGACAATGCATGTCAAGGATGTGCATCAGAGGTGTCTGGAGTATTTCTGCATGTAGATAATTCTCACCACACTGGTGTCCTGCTCCCTGATTTGGATTATTTGGTTTACACAAGTCCATAAAAGCAGTAACTGCAATTTTAGAATTAACCACAGCATCACTCTGGAACGAATCAGTGTATGGAGTGGAGGAGGCTGGACAAATACAAAACATATTTCAAATATAAAAAAAATCATAACCTGGAGAATCAATATCTAGTGACTGCTTTTGTCATTAATTTAAGCTTTTTATTTCCCTTTCTTTTACTATGTTCTTCTCTTGCAACTTAACAACTGTTGGTGTGTAATTACAGGTACAGAGGAATACCTGTATTTCACACAGCCCAGTTCTCCTTGGGGCCTCACAGATATCTTGAATTAGCACCTGGTCCCTTCAAAAGGCAGTTGAGGCAAAAAGAAGTGGTTGTTACAAATTGCTTTGCTCTCTGTTCCTCTACTCTCCTTGCTGCTCTTTCACTTCTAGGAACAGCCTCACTTCTATCAAGGAAATTAGAAGACAATCAGCATCAGACAGGACCCAGCTCAGCTAAGAGCCTCAAGTGAGCCTCCATTCTCTGCTCCCAAGTTCAGTCTATTCCACAAGACAAGCCATTGCTTGAATACTCTTTTAAAAAGTCACATCAGCAGCTACCAGATAACAGCTTGAGAGATTTTTGATCAAGACCCAAACCAGTCTACTATGAAATATTTCATGATAATAAGCTTCACTTTTCAGAGGAGATCTTATTATGCTTGGATCTAGAATGTTAAGACAATACAATCTTAACACTTTCTAAGATGTGATTGATTTATTGTTCTGCCACATTATTTTTTGGGTAATATGATAAATTCAATTCATCACATTATCCTATAAATATTGCAACAAATTATTAAAGCAATAAAACCTCATGGCAGAAGTTTAATGAGTTCATGTCACATTTGTGTTTAAGCCAAGTGATGAATTGCAACATCTGCAGGGGATGTCACCACCTTAAAAGGGAAAGTCTGCACATTCTCCTAGCACAATACAGAAATTTAAATCTTTACTTGGAGCTACAAGACAGAAAAAACACAACAAAATATTAAACATAAATGTCTAGTCACACACTACTCTTCCTTCTAGCAATGCGGACCAATCCTGTCTGGATGCCATTTAGTATGAAATTCAAATATATGAAAATTTGATACTATAGGATAGGGTATATTTACCCTACAGGGATTTATTTACAAATTTATTGGGTGACTTCTTAGTTTAACAGGTTTCAAATTACTTATTTGGCAAATAATACTTTTTTAGTGTTACTGCTCCTTAATTTTCTTCTGCCAGATAAAACCAATGGAAAAGCCAACAGAAAAGATAATGACTTAGCATTTATTGTTATACAAGTCAAAGTAAAAAAAAAAAAAAAAAAAAAAAACCAACCAAAAACCCCACAAAAAACCTCCCCAAAACCCATGGAAAATATGTAGAATAAAAGCCACACTATTTACTTACAAGTTTGGAAGGAATTTATACTTTTATGTATTACATTAGATGACAGTTGATGGAATTGCTTAATGGGTCTGGTTATCTTTTTGTGTAGATGTGTTCACATGCAAGCACACTTGCTTCAGATGTGCTTAACAACAAGCTGATATCAATTCTGACATGCAGCTGGTATTTTTCCCCTCTTTCTCAGTTTTTTGTGAGCAAAGGTAGATTGTATGTCAGTTTTATTGAAATGCTTTAATAAATGAAAGAAGATGATTTAATAGGTCTTACCATTATTCAGCCTGAGTACTAAATCTTTTACTATTAAATGTTCTCCTAATTGTCTCCTGGAGGAGTTCAAAGTTCCAGTGAGTCATTCAGAATCTCTTCCTACTTATTAAGAATCAAGTCCAGTAAGGAAGCTGAGAGGAAACCCTAAGAATTAGAAACCCAATTCTCCACTGACAAATCTCCTTTTGAGAAACAGCTTACAGTCCATTCATTGGTTAAACAACAAGGCTAAATTCACCTCCTCAGCCTGCTTTAATTTATTAGACTATTAGAATAGAAAACTGTTAAACTTCTGTAAACTGATTTCTAAACTTGACCGTAGAGCCTGCATTTATAAGCATATTGCAACACTCTACATTGCAAGCAGCTGTTAATTTTGCATACCTCAAGAAACAAGCTTTTTTTGAAGTCTCAAGTGCTTTAAAAAGCTAGCATTCAGAAAAAAAAAACCCACAAACCAGTGGTGAAATGGCAGTAAACAAGAAATTGTGCATTTAAAATTTTATTTTATATATTGGTCATACTAGAAAGAAAATATTCAAATGTTTTCATTTTAATATACAATTGAGAATTCTCAAAATCAATTTTTCTGCTACCTTTATTAATTGTACTAAAGCTAAATTTCCAGATGAGCACTAATATTAGCAGCAGGTTGGCTCTTTTTCCTATTCTTTTATCCAGGTAAGACTGCAGCATACTTTTGTGCATCACACTGACTACCAGCCAGCCCTGTCCTCAATGCTTTCAACAGAGCAGTAACTCCTCTACTCAAGAATAAAACATCACCACCCATCACAACAATTTTTGGATGAGAGCAAAGACTGACAAACAAAGTTTCATTCCAAACTGAGTTTCTCTTCCTACATGCCTAAAAGTGAAGTCAGAAATTGCAACCATGAGGTCTTAAGCTGTGGAAGTTGATGAAAAACTGCAAAGTTGGGACATATCCTCAGGCACACCCGCTCGTACATGCCCTCTGCCTAAAATCTACACAACCCAACATTCAACCTCACCCGTGGATCTGTAGCTCATACTCTGGGGTTTCATTTTTTAATGTTGCCACCCTGTGGTCATTCATGGCAAAGACAAAGTTGTTCTCCACTAAAAATGTGGAAAAATATGCTGGGATTTTAAAGAACCCTTCAGAGCTGAACAAGACGAAAGATAAAGCTTTATCAAAATGTTATGTGAGCTAACCCATAATATAAGAACAGTAATCTTCTTTAGTTCTGTAGGCATATTACACCATGACTCCAGTCAAGCCAGAGGCTTCTGCTTGTTCATCTTAGCTACAGCCCAAGTTATTCACTGAAACAGAACTTCCAACACAGAGTTTGTTGTATTACTTGTCAGTTTTGCCATCAAATTTATTAACAGGTATAAATTAACTAATAAAACTTCCTTTTACTTAACTTGTCATCTCCCAAGAAAACTGAATCTATTTTGACACTTTGATTTCTTTCACTCTTTCAATCTAAAATTCCTTATTACAAAATTTCAGCCATGAACTCTTTATGCACATGCTTCTTTCCCTTTCTTTGTATGCAAAGAGAATTGACATTCTGTCCTGTTTTAATAATTAAAAAATATATCAAAAACAATTCAATTTCTAATCAATCTAGCTATCAGTTTTATTTCACAGCTTTTTGCAAAAACCTAGAGAGGGACAAACATTCATTTAAGAGCTGTAGCTAATGATTTTTTTGTTAAGCTCAAAAAAAAGTCTACTCAATCCTTATCTTTATAGTAGGTCACATCAAGTTATTTACTGTTATTATAGGCTTGTTTTTGCAAGTTTAACTTTCAAGATACTTGTTTCCAGCTGCTGAGCTACCTGATTGCAACCGGCAGGAGGGGAAAAACACCCCACAAAAGCTGGCACCCACAGTTCATTCCCACACCAGTGTACCCACCAGGAATAAACTAAACCAGCAACATCCTTTTCACCCTCCTGATCTCCCTAAAAAGGCCTAATGGAGAAAGGTTATTTCAATAATTCTATTCTGCTCTCTTGTAGTTTTGAAGTCTTCTTTAAGTGCAGTCATTAAGAAAATGAGCTCCCTGCCATCCAGCACACTCCTCCTAAGCATGGGAGCAGGAACAGCCCTAAAATATAGGGCCACTCTGTGGTCCCTTCCAACCTGACCCATTTGGGGATTTTGTTTTTCTCTGAAATTTGAAGCAACACCACCATATCAGGACTAAGTTTCCTGGGGGTGTGAAAAGGACAGCTGTGAATATTCTCTGCTGGTTCCATTGTCACAAGTTCTACAGAGTGACGTGAAGGATTGCCTGCCATATTTAATTTGTAAATCTCTGTATGAGGAAGTGGATCATTAAATCAAAAGATCAAATGTCAGATACTTCCCTTTCTTCATTAACACAAAAAACACCTAATTCCATCTGCATAGGTAGACCAATTGAGCATCCTACATTCTGCAACATCAAGAGTTCACATAATTTTAGGAAATTTGCATAGAAAGAAGAACACAGTGAGCTTTTTACAGATCAGAAGGACTCTTAATATCACAAAAGTAATAGCAGGTTTCTTTTTAGCTGAAATCAGGTTAATAACTGGCTCTCCTCTCATGAATTTTTATCAACTCTAAGTTTTTAAATATCTTCCTAATCCCCCAGTCATCAGGAAGGTGCACTGACCCTCAGCTTTACCAAGCTGTAACTTCAATTACACTAGTCTGTGACAAAGTTAATTAGAATATAATTCCACAGCAGTAGAATATAGGGGCAATATAAATGAGAACATAGAAAAATGAGATCATGTGACAGTAAAAAGAACTTTAAGAATTAATTAATCTGAAAACGACACAAAACAATCCATCATTGTTACAATATCAAATCCTTAAAATTTCAATTATTTATTTCGGTAATGTCACCAGTAAACAGCCTCCTGATACTCAAACTCAGCTGTTTCTTGGAATTTATTTAGCACATTGCATTCACATCATTCATTCTTTATTTCCACCTATTTATCAGCCCTTCTCATTGATATAGAATAGAAACCCTCATTCAAAACACTAATGAAGGATACCTATCATGTACAGCTGATTAAGCTGATTGCTGAATCCAAATGAACAGCCAGGCAAAGCTCTGCTCCACAGAACTGGATGAATTGGATACACTTGGAAAAGGAGGGTGCATGAGTAAAAGCTTTGGGGATTTGAACCTCTGGACTCAGGTGGTCTGAATTCAATTGTGTTGCCAGCAGATTAAGGATAACAGATTTATCAAAAATATTAGACATGCCTGAAACACTATGGTTACAAATTTCTACAAAATACTATCAATGTTGCAGATATTACCATATAATTTACAGAACTCCAGAAGTGTGCTTTAATAGTCATTTCACAAATTTTGACAACAGGTAACTGCAGTCATTTTGTGCCTCCCCGTCACCTTTTTTTTCTGAAGTAGTTTTTTTTTCCCTTTTCATAACAGTGCATTTGTCTCAGGCTAGCACTGTACTTTCACACAATAGGACTGCATTTTAGAAATTACTTGTTTCATTAATTAATGGTTTTGCCATTGTATATATACAGTACAAAGTAATATGATGGATGCCTAATATGATAGATGCCCTATCCAGAACCCAGCTACACTATTAAATGTACAACATGTTGATATCACCAACTTTGGAACAAACAGGCAGCTGAAAGCAAGATGGAAGAAAAAGGAGCAAAAAGCATCTGGTGGATTGAGCAGGCAATGAGACAAATGACAGAGGTTTAGTGTTCCCAGCAAAAATATTTTAAAAGAAAGCTATCAAATTGAATTGTTACTTCAGCAAGGAGAGGAGAAAGGCAAAGGACACTTGGTGAGCATTAGCAAAAAATCTGGCTTTAGTGGTGGACGACAGTGATCTACAGTTCTGCATAATAGGCTCTTCGCTCTATAAATCTGCTCCACTCCACAGCACTTCCCCAAGTAGGTGATATATTTCTAAAAAGTTCCATCTAAATGTCACCCTGAAAGCTTGCCAGGCTGAGGACCATTCTAAATGTCAGAACAGTCTCATGTGACCTATGACAGAATTTAAGATTAGTCTGTGCCACATCTTCCTAAAACGAATTTCTAAGACTAAGTTATGTCTTTGGAATTTGGATTCTGATCTGTGCTGTTATTCAGTCTCCTTGCCTTCAGAAGTACAGACTTTATTTTTCAGTTTATCTCAGTTTTCAAGGCTCAATACACTTGGAAAAAGCAATGAGGAATTTTACAGTAGAACACATTCATCTGACATCCTTTAAAAGTATTAATGTGAATCATGGCTGCATTTTGGATTTTAATCTTTGCACAAACACCAATTTTTACAGAATGCAGAGAAAAATAAAGTCCATTTGCTCCACTGGACACAGAATTGAACATGAAGAGATACAAAAAGGCTGGGTCCTTATAGCTATCATAACACAATAATCAGAATCAGACACAAACTTTAAATACCCTGTAAGAAAAAAGTGAGTGAAACTCATTAGACATTTAAGTTTGACCCAACCAAGATAGACAGGCATTAAAATGAAGGGACTAGTATATAATAGGGGAAAAAAATCATACAAAGTATGAAATTAAAAACTTTCAGTGTTCATATTCACATGAAGGACACACATGCATTAATTTATAGGAGACCACCACCTGGTTTTCAATGAATTTATAAAATGATTCACATTACATTCACATTTTAGGGCTCCATTATCGTTAGCACCCATTCATTCTTCAGCATCAACTCATTTTATGTCAGTTATTGGAGAAGCAAAGTAGGGAGAGCCATTGACAGAGGAATGATTCTTGCTGCATATATAGGATTCAAACTCTAAAGTATTTCTGTGGTTTGGTGCATTCAAAAATATTTTTTGATTGATTGAGTGGGTTTTAGTAAGACGTAAGCTTTAGCTGAAGCTTCACCTTGGAGAAAATTGATGCCCTTTTACAAAATATTTTCGCATAACTTGTAAGACACTCACAGCAAAAGTACTATTATCCAGAAGGACAACTTAAGTTTAAAAGGAAAAAAATATCATTAACAAAAATGACAGATTAAAAAAAATGCCTTCTAAGCAACATTGCACAAAAATTTGTATAGACTACAAGAACGTTGTATTACATAACAAAACCATATAATCCAAGGATAAATCCAATGCACATCTCAAGGAGCACAATTGGAGATTATGCAATAGGCAGCTTCAGCTGCAGCAGCATCTGGCCCATGACTACAAAACTATATAAGTATAAAGCACGTGGTTTCCTGTAGTATTGTTCTTTTCTTGGAAAAAGTCCTTCAATCTGGGCAAAACTAATACAATAATCTAGTCAGTGCTTCATTATTATACAAGATATTCTAAATAAAACATCAAGCTCAGGCTTAAGTAGGACTTGAGGGAATCATAAGCCATATGCTGGCCCTCTGAACAAAAATTAATTTCATCTTAAAGACTACATAGGTCATTGTCATAACAGTTTGGATGAGAAAATTGAATTGGGGGCCAGTATTCATCTCATACTGCTAATAGTAGTCCTTATCACTTATTGCTGTAATAAAAGGTAGCCCACAAACTAGAGAGGGTATATGAAAGAGGTTAATAGCACAGTCATCTAAATGTACACTTAGTACTGTGCCAGATTCACTGCATCAGATTTTATTTAGTGTTACTCTACTCCATCCTGCATTACCAAGCGTAAAATAAATTGCATTTTTATAGCACACTGTAACTATTTTATGACTTCTATTTATTAGAAATACTTTCACTGTTTTCAGATAAAATATATAGAAATACTCAAAAAAATGCATGTGTTATTCTGCCATTTTCGTTATTAAGTACCTAAAAACTACTTTGAAAATCTTTAAAATTTACTTTGCTTGTTCTGTTGCATATGCGGACTGGATTAAAGTGATAGGTAATTCCACAAATTTTACCTGGAAATTTCATTGTGTTTCTACAGAAATTCTGCCTGTGATGTTTCACAAAGCTTTCAAGATTTCATTTCTGTACTAAACCATCAAGTGGCTGTGCTTTACACACTGTCAGTCAGTGTACCTGATGGATTTAAAAGCTCCACCATCCCAGCTCACCTTAAACACATTAAGCTTGAAGAGAAGCTGAAAGCAGCATTTGTGTTTTTGCTCAAAGACACCCCAAGGACATCTCAGTCACTGGTCAGAGCCAGCACAGATTCACGAGAGCAAAGTCCTTAAAAAACTGAATTTCCTCTTATGATGAGGTACACTGGGTAACCTGCCCGGTGATCAAGGGAAGATGGTTGATGAAATTTCTGGATTTCAGTAAATATTGTTCAATTTTTGATACTGTCTCTCCCAGGATCCTTCTGGATAAAAGGTCCATCCCACAGCTGGACAAACACAGCATGGGATGGGTGACAACTGGCTCACGGGTTGGGCACAAAGGGTTACAATGACAAGGAGGACATCAGGCTGGTGACCTGTCCCCACTGGGGTTCTGCAGGGCTCCATCCTCAGCCCTGTGCTCTTCAGCATCTTCATGAATGGCCTGGACTCAGGACAGGGAGGGAGACTAAATTTGCCAATGATACTAAACTGGGAGGAGCTGCTGACTCCCTCAAACAAAGTCAAGTGCTGGATTCTGCCCCTGGGATGGGACAACCCTGGATTTGCACACACAGTGAAGGAGGAGAGGGTGGAAAGCACCAGTGGCAAGTTGAATCTGAGACAGCAGTGCCCTGGCAGCTGTGTTTGGGGCATTCTATTTATTGCTTTGATTTCTGGCAAATCTCAGCCATCACACTCCAGTAGCCCTTTTCAGTAGGGGGTGGACCCATGCAGAAACAGAGGGAGAGAAGGTTGCAACAGAAGCAGCCAGCATCCCACTCATTCCTATGTTTTCCTCTCCTCTTAAAATCACAATTCATGTTTCTTCTAGGATACTGTCAGCATAGGCACCTACACATTAACAAGGATACAATCAAATGGGAGGAAGAATAAATCTTTTTGTCTTTGCTCCTTTAACAGTGCCACAAACAAATTCTAGCAGCAGAGGACTAAAGCCATGAAAAAGTACATAGAAAGTAAGAAGCTAAAAAAAAATGCTCTCAAAAAAATTGACATAAAGCTTGTAGACACTTTCACTGGGATTAGTTCATTTTCAGATATTACTTGACCCTCCTGATGCTCTCTGGGTGTTATGTGACAAGACACACACAGAACTACTCTAACCTGTCAAGTTTAACTTGGGAAGATGTTACTGAAATGTCCCTGCTCATCAATCCATGGCATTCATCTACCTGGGGACCCAAAGTCTGAGAGTTACAGGTCACATTACTATACATGAGCACATGATCCATGCAGTGGAAAACGTGCAGCCAAACTACTGGAAAATAACCTCCTCCCACCTCCAAGAGAAAAACTCCAAACAAGTGACAGATAACTGACAGTCCAGATCACCTACCATATATTTTATGCAACTTTTTTGTTGTTGTTGGATCAGTATGCAGGTTTCAAGTATTTGCAGGTAAAATCTTAAGTATATTGGAAAGGGAACAGCTAAAAGAAACAGGAATCCTTGCAAAGTAAATCTTCCATATGGTATAACAGGAGCCATACAACAACTGATCTGGGGTCACCCAAAACTGTCTTTCTTTTTAAACATTATGTGAACAGAACATACACCCCAGATGACTGCACACTTCTGTTCCAAGCAGCAATTTCAATCTCACTGCCCCAACACAAGCCACACTGGTCAAGCTATGGGCTCTAGTCAGTACTTTGCCCTTCACACCACTCCCCAGGTTTTTCTGTGAAAAATCTGTCTCACTCAGATAAGGAAATAATCTTTTAAAACATACTGATTTGCACCACAAGGTTTTCCCTTACTAAATCATTGTATTTTCTATTGAGTTTTAAATTCCCAGCTGGTTTGGGGGCAGAGGGGTACATTTGAACTCAGCACTTGGATTTGCAGGAAAATATTTGAATGCTAAATTAAAGACAGGATTAGGAAGAGCTGGGGAGGGTCTGGTTTTGTTGGGTTTTTCCCCTGCAGGAGCTGCCAAGACTTGGAGAGCCAGAAGACTCATCTCAGGTCTCTATTCCATCACCTGTTTTCAAATCCAAGAAATTCCAGTACTTAAGAGAGATATTTTTACTGAAGAAAAAAGGAGAAAATCCATGCTGTTTTCAAGCAAGGAAGCAGAAAATCACTTCTACAGAGGCTGATGTTTGAGGAGTAGTGACTGCATTTTCCTGAGAGGCTAAATGCTGCCTGCTGGCCATGCTCCTGGCAAAGCAGCAACTCCAGCTTACTTAAGGAAAAACCCAAACTGTGCCAAGACACCAAAAATTGCAAAGTGGAAGCAGGTAACTCAGTGAGGGGGAAAATTTTCCCAGTAGCAGTAGTGGGAAGACCAGAAAGGTGAAGCTGAGCCTGGGGAGGGATTGTGCTCCTCCTTTCCCTGCAGGACATGACTGCTCCCATCCCTGACAGGCAAGGCCATTCTCAGGGGGCACCCCAGCCTCACACTGGGGCACCCCAGGCCTATTCCTGCCCTGCTGGGAATTTCAGGATTTCCAAGGAGAGAAAAGCACCTTTCCTACCTGTGCAAAAAAACGTAATTTCATCTCAAACTCTTTCTTTAAAAGTAAGTGTGATATTTTTAAAAAATCTCTTTGCTTTTCTCATCAATTTTTATATTCCCTTAACTTCTTTCTATATTCCTCCCAGGATTTTCTTAAATCTTTTCATCACACATATTTTGCTCCCCTTTTATCTGCAATTTTTCATAGACTTGTTCATCCCCCCTGGCTTTTTTTCCCCCTGCCTTCCTACTCATACTGTAGTTACAGCTTCATAACACACATCACCAGTGGGCAACCATTAACTCATATTTCAATGCTTTGTTTTCCTTCTGTGATCTTTCTTTATATTCAATATCCACCCAACATTTCACTCTTGAACTTCATCTGTCTAGTTCTTCATATAGCTAAAAAATGACCAAACCAGGTTTTGGTTACCACTCCAGTGCATTCCTTGTCCTACAAAACACTGGGGTGACATTTCACTGTGCTCACTGCCTGAACAGGTGCCCTCAGGTGCAAACTTCTCCCCACCATCTCTTGCAATGAAAAGGAGATTCTGCACTGGCAAATAAAAGAGCCCGAGAAAGCAAAGAAAGGAAAAATGTATAACAGGGAATATAAAGAACAAAATGGAAAGGCAAGAAATACAAAATAACAGGCCTAACAATATTACCCTACAAGCAGGACACATTTCAACATTAAAGCAGAAACAAAAACCACCAGAAAAACCAAAAAGAACCCACACCCCAACTACATATGTAAAAGCAAAATGTAAAAACTCCATTGTAAAAATTATTAATTCAAAAGCATTTTTATATCTTTACAATTTAGTTGTAACACCACTGAATGTGTGTCCTGCCAAGCTACTGCAGCACCTCATGCTGATGACAACTGGGTGTCTGTCAGAACCCAGGACATTCCTCTGGCTGCCCTGGAGGACTCGAGACCTTGGCACAGAGTCAAAGACACCTGTGCCTTTGATTTTAACCCATGGAAACAATTAGCAACTCTGTGTGAAGGTTTACAAGCCACAAAGGTTTGAGCAGAATGATAGTTAATTTGTCACAGGGTGAAAAAGGAGAATTTTGGGGATTTAGAATGGGGGTTCAAGAGGCAAGATGGAGGAATCTGGGCATGCTCTGTCTTTCTCCTTCTTCTTCTTGTCCTCCATCTTCTGCTGTGATGGTGGCACTTCTGGGTTGGTTTAGAGTAGAGACAGACTGTCTAACATAGGTGATAGGTATTGGACAATTATTCTAAATGAAGTACATGTAGTTTGTAGTATAAAAAGACAACACCGCCCCGAGGGCAGTCAGTGTGCCTCAACCCAACCTGTCAGGTCAGAGAAAGAATGTTATAGATAACAGAAAATAAACAACCTGGAGAACCAGACCTGAGGAATCCCAACTTTTTTAATCACAGGGCTGGGAAAAAAGACCCTTTAATACCTTGGGAGCCATTTCAGCAACACAAAACCCAAAAGGTGTTTGGACCTCTTTCCATGTTATGCATTTTTTTATACTCCGCGAGCTCTACCCGTTGGATGTCTCCGACCAGCCAAGGGGCTCTGGCCTTTCCTGCCACCAGCCTTGAGCATCACCACAGCTGTCACCCCTCCATGGCAGCTGAGCTGACCCAACCACAAGGTCCTTCTCAGCAGCCAAAAGTGAAAACCAATCAGCTCTGGCTCTCCTTTCCAGTGCTATGCAAACTATAGATGAACTAAAGAGTCTTCTATACCAATTTAGACATTGCCGTTTTGGGTAGAGCTTGGTCATATACTCAGATGCCAACCAAGCTTCCAATGTCCAGCAGCTCATACTTGATTCCTATTGTTGAGACAGGGAGGAGCAACGAAAACCTGAATATTCCATCAAATCAATTAGATAAGTACTCTGGTTTTGCTCCTCTCTACTTCTAATTATCCCAGTCTGCCAATGTTGCCAGTGTCAGCACAGCTTCACATACCAGATCATGATAATTAGCAGCACAAACTTCTGATCTCTGATGTAGGAATTTCCACCAATTAACAAGTTAACTGTTAATTAGGCTTAAACCAAGAAAAAAAATCTCATCATCTGGTGCTTGCACAGCCTGAAATTCTCAATTACACTGCAGTAGTTTAGTTGCAAGGAGCAAGGCAGGTGAAGAGCTGTGAAGCCAGGCAGATTGGGAACCCCAGCATCTGGGAGGTGCTGTGAAACAACAGGCAGATGCTGGCTTCACAGCTGATAATGACACCACAGAACTAATTTTCCCTTTCCTTAAAGGAAAGCTCCATCCAGGGTTAGCATTCCAACTGCATTCTCTGTTTTGTTCTATTGATTAAATCAACACCCATCTAAAGGAGCAAGCCATCTAAACCATAAGCCATGTAAGACAGTTCTTCCCAATCAGAAGTTATTTAGCTGGAGATACCTCAAAATACCAAGTATCTATAGTGAAATGTTTAAGCTGCTATGCATTTTTGCAGCAAAAGTCAGAGTGGGGCTAAATGAATGCAAGTGGCAAACATTATAAAAAGGCTAATTTATCAAAAGAAATGAGATGATTTTGGTTTTACTTATAACTTGAAGAGCCACATTTATCAAATATTTGAAAAACAAGGCCATTCTTTTTAGTTAGTGAAATCTATCCTCTTAAAAAGAATCAATTACAAGACAACTACTAAGGTGAGTGAAGAAGAACAGCTCTACTACCCAAGTCATGATAAAGGAGACAAAGCAGCAGGCTTAGTCAATCCAGTCTGGGAAACAGCTGTTCTCTGGTGGGTTTTAGCAATATGAAAAGACAGACAAAAACCATGAAGCAAATAGCTTGCTCTAACTGTTTCTTGCCTTCCTGAAGCAATTTTGACATGTCCTTCCCTGATAATCACTAGATTTCCTCCATATTCAGAAGGCTGCCTCTCAGGCACTCTTTCCTCCCCTTCCACAAGAAATTTACATATTTAGCCTAACTTTGGTATCACTTGACAGGTTTGGAAACTTCACAGCACAAGCAGAATTTCTGTAGTTCACATGCAGATCATCAGAGCCACCCCACTGGTGAACCCTGGCACCATCTGCAAAGGGTCCTTAGCTCAAACAGGACTGCAGTCACCTTCTGAACTTCTGTTTGGGCTCTTCAAGTCCTCTTGCTGTGCTGGTAGAAAGGCTATGAGGACTCCTACATTTTCAGAGTCTGTTTTTCCTGTGCTGTTTGGCCTTAAACAGGTATTAGTAGTCAGCCTTAAAAGTATAAACTACTCAAAAAAAAGTTCTTATTGTATGGTATAATTTATGACTCTGTTTCTCTCCTTAAATAACTGAATATCCCATGCTTTACAAGGTACTACAGGCACTGAGGCTTTGTTCCTTTTTTTTTTCCAAACTACAAATAGGGCAAAAAAGGAGGAAAGATCTCTGCATGTAATCCCTGCTCCATGCCAGCTGCTAAGCACCCATGAATGTGGTCTCCCTCTGTAGCACCTCCTGACACACATGTGAGACAAATGAATATTCCAGGACTCCAGTGTGAGTGCACAGAGCTTGGGCTGCAATGAGATCTGCCTGCTGTCACTGCCTAGGGGATGATGCCAAAATGAGCTTCTATTAGCATAGTTTCATCTTCAAGAGGGGTCTGGCTTAAGGCAATACACAGACATTTATGATTTTTATTTTAGCAACTGCCTTGTTAGCAAATTACAAAAGTAGCTTTCTACTGTAAACATTTGTGGCTATCATCACACAAAGAGTGTGAAATTAGATGAATTAATTTAAATTGTTAAAGTTTCCAAATATAGGAACTAGTTCTTTAAATTCAAGCTGCTGATCAACTGAAATGTTCATCCCTGGAGGTCCCATAGTATTATGACAGCAGCTATCATGTCCATCCAGTCAAAATGAAAGGCAGGAGAAAATAAACCCCATAATCTTAGCTCCAAATTAACTTTCAACTTCATTTGGAGGGGAAAAAAATAGGGAAGAACTACTCCCTTAATTACAGACTTTCTTTCTTTCTAATTAACCAGAATAATTGAAGCATGACTTCTTAAAAGCCTCTTGCCTAACATCTCCCACAGTGGAAGCTTTTTGCTATCTGCCAAACAGTATTAAGTCTTGAAAAACTTCTGGCTGGATAATCTGCTGGCTAATACTACTGCACAGGGTACACAGTATCTTTCTTAAAAGCCCTCGTGACTTGAAAAAGTATAATTAAAGTTCTGTTGGTTTTTCAACTCTGATTCTTCCAAATAGAATAACTAGAGATTGCAAAAGAGAAAATTTTGTCTCTTGATAATTTGAGATTCATAGAAGTACTATTTAAAATCTGCTCTCTTTATGGCTTTTATACATTTTTTAAAAATCAAATATTAATGCTAATGCTTTTATTTAATAAAAGCTTTTTTTTTTTTTTTAGGAACACATATTTCAGTCTCAGCATGGTTTTGCATCATCCTGTTAAGTAAAATGTAATAGTTCCATCCAGTGGTCTTCCCCAGCATTGCAGGACCGGGATCAGAAAGTAAAGTGAGACATCTTTGCACCAAACGAATTGCAAAAATGACCTCAATGTCAATGGGAAGGGCAGAAGTGACTTACTGAACTCACACAGTGAGTGCTTAGTATTGTATCAGCATGATCAGATCACAGGTATATAATAGCTTTTATTTGTACAACACATCTCAAAGCAGATTTACCCAGTTACAAGTACTTCAAAATCACAATGCAAAATAAAAAATTTCACTTAATTTCATTAATTAGTATAAAAATTTCTACTTCCAGGATGTGAGATTATTAAGTAACTCAACATCAAAAGCCCATCTTCTCTTTTCTAATTTTCGTAACATTCACCATCCAGAGGATCCAACTCACTATGCTAGAAAACACAAAAGCACAGACAAAGAGGCTCTCTCCTAGGAGCTCTCAGCATTGTTTATGTCCCTCAAATGTTTCAGCTGGAAGTGTCAATTCCAGATGTATTGGTCACAGTTGACTGACAGTAACTTCTGTAGCTCAGATACAACTGGGGAAAAAAAAAAAGCAAAACCTTTTCTTATTGTCTGTCTGACCCACTGTTCCTTCAGCACTTGGGAAAAAAATTAACAAACACGTCAGTGGAGTCCACTTGGCATCTTAAATGACAGGGAAAATGTTTGTCATGTGAGTGCACACACAATGGTCACAGAAAGCATCAATGAATTTTACCAAATTGCCTACAAATGAGAAAGGCAGAGCAGGAGCTGGCAATAAGGTTCAGGTAGCACACTGCACATTTTGGTGTTGTGTTAGCAACTTTCACCACGGCATTCATAAATATTAGATTCTGTTAACTCTTTCTGGTGTTCTGGGTAACCTTCCTCTGACAGTGATGGTTTCTGCTTGCCCTGTTCCAGGTCATTAAGATCAGTCAAATTCACAAGACAGAGATCCTGACCTTGTCAGATCCAGTCATTCAAAAGACAGCTTCAGTTTGGGAAAAGCAGAATGTGAGCTGCTATTTTCACGTTCCCTATGCACTATGACAGGCACAGAGTCTTTGTTATTAAATAAGCATTATACTCCCACCCACAACTGGGCTTCTCTCCTCCAGCAGCCCATATGGTGCTGCTCATCTTTCCTCCCTCTCCCCCTCTTTTGTGCTGCTTCAAAATACCCAAGATCCAAGCACAGGATGCATTATGAACAAAGCTTTCTTCACATTCCTTTCTCCATCTAAGCCCTGCCACTAACTTAGAAGCCATTTCCCTATTCAAAGATCAGCAAGCAAATTTCCCCAAGCAGCCTAACCCTGGCAGTGTTGCTTCATATCAGGAGCAGTGACAGCAGCTGCTTGGCTTATAGGGCTGCAAACAATTCTCTTACAGAAGAGAACCATCAAATGAACAGCACAATCTGCCCCTGGATGCTCACTATCCCAGAGGCTTGCCACCATCCAAGATTTTACACTGGGGGTACAGCAAACTAAAACAAGGTAATATTCAAGGCTGCTTGAAGTTCAGTGCAACTTTTTTGGCTTGAAAAATGTAGATTTGCCAAGTTCAGCCACTGGGAGGAGTGTATCAGTGCAGGCTTGAGCAGCAGGGAAATGGGCAGAGAGGCTGAATTGCTGAAGGAAAAACTGTACCACAAAAGCCATTAGAAACGACTAACTGTTGTCTTCTCTAGAGTAGTCTGATTAAGATTAAAATAAATAAAAAACTATACCAACAAATCCCTATCAACAAGGTGGAGCAGGTGGATTCTTGAAATTCAGAATTGCAGGAAGAACACCTTAGGACCTAAATTGTCCTAGCTGAAGTAGCTTCCCATGGGCTCAAAACTCCATTTCTTAGTTCATTCCAAACCCCTGGGGTCCCACAGCTCTGAGATCCAGGCACCAAGCAGCCTTCGCATTTCTCATCTTTGTGCACCCCTAGCCCAGTATTCTGGGCATTTGATGCTCTCACAACTACCTGTGACAGAAATCACTCTGCCAAGCAGAGTATTAGGCACAGAGATATTAAAGTGACACCCACAAAGGGCACATTCATTAAAATGCTCAGAGCTGACAAGTCTAAGTGTTTAATCACCTAGACACAGCCCTGAAGATGGTCAAAAAGCAACAGAGACTTCAGCAAGCACTTGTCTGAGCAGGATTTTACCAGGAACCTGTAGTAAATGTGTTTGACCCCTCCAGATGTCAGCTTGCACATCTGTCTCAGCAACACTACCCTACAGAAGTGAGCCCTTACCTGTAACCATGGACCTGTCTGTAAAACAAGGCACACAAACACCTCAAAAGCTTAGAAAGCATGAAGCCTTTAAACAGAGAAGGGGGAAGAAAGGGGACACACACACTTGATAAATAGTACCACTATCACTGGATGCAATTCAATAAAAATGAACTAAACTTGAAACAGAGATTAAAGCTGAGTATGTTTTAATATGAAAAAGGCCCAAACCATAAAGCTCACTATCTTTACTCAATCTCACAGGCCAATGTGTATTTTTCAAATTCCTTTATATAAAAAGCACAACAGCTTTCATAGGCCTAACAGAGGGGGAAGCCAAAGGGCTTTCCTGAAGCAGCACCCTGGGAATAAGTGTAGGTGCACACAAGTAATAACAGGGGAGGAAAACCCTGGGCTCCAGCTGGCAAGACCAGCAAGCTTGCAGCTTCACCAGTTAGGATGTTGCATATAAATGTTGCTGGTTTCATTTTAAATTTAACTTGCTACATTTTGGTAAATTTATCTAAATGCTTCCAAATATGATTTTTGTTGATAAGTCAATAATGAATCAGCACTGTAAGGCAAAAAGCTGGATTTATCAGGCAATGACAATCACAGAGGAAGGTACCATCTTATCCAGGGTAGACCAGGTATTCCAAGATGCTCTTGGAATTCAGTGGGTTGAGCAGTTAACCTTTCTGTAACAAGCACCATAAATTAATTTTTTTCCTTGGATTTAAAAAAAATTCTTCCTGTCAACATCATGAAAAGTATTTTTGCAACAAATTCTCTCTGTGTACTCAGGACTACTTCTAGACAGTTGCTCTAGTTATGACACTGAAAATTAATTTCTATTCATACTGATGTTTTGTGTTCATGCCTTAATTGTTCCACTTAACTAGTTCAGAAAAACTAAAAGTTCCACAGATCATTTTTTTACTTTATCAAAACCTGAGTGAGCAGCCTACAAAAGATTAGAAATTGCCAGTGTGCTGTATTATAAATACATTGACATATAAATATCTACAAATTCATAACCTACTAGAATTGGGGAGCACTCATTTTTATTCCCTTCAAAAATGTGAAAGTCTAGATTATCTTCTTCTTTAAACAAAACTGAACATAACTAGTGTTAATAAACCCAAACAATAATACACCAAAAACTATTACTTTAACCTGAGTTTATCCCTTCCACACCAAACAAGCAAGCACTAAAATTTGGAAACCAAAGTCCAAAATTTAATGTTTTTACCTGAAAAGAAAAAAAAAAGTGACAATCCTGACAGTGTCTTGGATGTCTCAGACTTGGCACTCTGGAAAGAGATGAGATATTTCATCTTGATCTCATTTCTCCTTTATTGCTTGCTTGTAAAAATAGATAAAACTTGCACAGCTCAAGGGTGTTGTGAAGGTAAATTAATTATTTTGAGAGCAGCTATTCAGATATTACAGTGATGAGCATCATGAAAAGCCCCCGAGGAAAAGAATCATTTTTTCATGGTAAGGGTCTGAATAAAATGCAGGAAATGAGGCCTGAGGCCTCATGTTGTACAAAACAGTGAACATCTGTTCATTAAACAAACTCTGTCCATCCAAAAACCTGAATAAGGCAAGAATAGTTTGGAACAAAAATAGCATGGGATAACATAATTAAGAATTACTGTACAGCATGCAACTGGAGGCAAACTTCTGTTGCAAGAATCATTAACCATCCTTAGACTATAAACTCCTCATTTTTCTGTGAATAATATTTTCATTAGATGCAACATCCTTGTTTACTTCTTCAGAATTAAAACCAAATTCCACTTCTTTCACAACCAGTTTGTCCATTTATAAATGTTTGAAACTCATGTACAACAAACAGACTGGGGGAGTAAATGGCAGCAGTTGCTGCCCTATGGGTTTTTGGGACAGAATTGGCCAGAATGTTTTCACACATTTGCTGACAAAAAGAGCCAAGAATAAGGAGCATTGCTGTGGGAAACAAACATGCTCTTGTGGCAACAGACTTGTCAAACTACTCAACTCCCCCAAATAAACTTTGCCTTCTACCACAAATCTGTATCAGTCCTAATTTTTTTACCCCCCGCTTCTCAAATCACAGTTTTCCAACCCTATGCACCCTATCAAAAGTTCAGGATCTCCTTCCAGTCTAAGCCTATCCCAGTCTTTTGACCTACTCAAGTTCAGAATCTTAAGATTCATAGTTCCTCTCCTGCATTCCTCAGGCTACACACCTCATGTCCACCACTTGAACCTCCAGCAATAGCTGGGATTTTTTTCTAAGCCCCAGCTCACTTTGGTGCTTGCTCTGAGAATCAACACTCCTAGCCTCAGTCACCAAGTGTTTCCATTTATCCACCTTGAAATCAAGACATGTTTTCTGTTTCCCCCCAAGTCCTGTGCCTGCATTACCTCCTTATCTCAGGTGTCATCTGGCTGCCACTGTTTATTTCTATGTAGGATCTAATTCAGGATCTAATCAATTTCAAATTCATTTCCAACTCAGCTTTTCTTATCCCCTCTCTGGATGTTTCCTCCAGTTTGTATTTATGTGGAAAACTCACACAAGTTTTAAAGATAAACATCTTCCACCTCAGTGCTGAATCAACAATCACTGCACTATCTTCAATATTTATTAAAATATTTAACTTCATCTCCGAACTAAGAAAAGAACAGAAAAAAATTTCTTCCCTTCCAAACATCTAAAGATACAAAATTAAGCTAAGAAGTTAAGCTTTCACAATGCAAACATGTTCAAATTCATGGGACTGTTTTGCCAATACATATAAAATTTTGCTGATAGTTTTTAATGAGCAAATACCATAAAGTGATGCTATCCCAAATGTCAGAGCAGGAAATGTGAGAGCAGCAGGATTCACAGTACCTTATCCTTGCATGATGCTAAGCCAGGCCTGAGAAGGAAGATGCTGCAGCACCTCCCCAGGTGTGCACTGCTGTCACTGAACCCCTGACCTTGTGCAAGCTGCCTCGAGGAGCTTCATGGGAGCAGCCAGCCCCATGAGAGCACCCTGCTCTACCTGGATGGGCACAGGCACTAGGCACTGTGCCAGGACCTTTTGCTAAAGCACACAAAGCTCAGTGCCAAAAGCTGGTGGGAGCAGCAGGTTTTGAACTCAGCAGGCAGTGAGAAGGTCCCAGGAGGTCCCAGCCCCATGCTGACCCTCGCCCTGTCCATCCTTCACTTCCCCAGTGCCTAAAGCCCATTTTCCAAATGAAACACCTCATCTCTTTGAGTGGAAAAGCCTCCAGGAATCCACTCCAGGAGACAGCTGTACCTTCTCTATGCCCCTGCCTGGGGAAGGGGGGAAAATTCCTGCTGCTCATCATTGTCACACAGCTGTGACAGCCAGCAGCTCCCAAACAGAGCCCTGGAGTAAAACCAGAGCTCCCAGAGGAGTTTCAGAAGGTGCAGCAGAGGAGTGTTGATAGGGCATGGCAATGCCAGCTGCTGTCCTGCAGAAGCAACAGCAAGCACCACCTCCAGGAAACTCCTTCAGCTCTTCCTGAGCATTCCTGGATTTCGGAGGACTTAATCCGTGGTAGCATCAGGCATGACTAAATCAGATTAATATTGTGCTTCAGAGCATTCTAGCATCTGGCAGACAAACTTTGCACCTTTTAAAACAAGAATCTGAATAATTCTTAAGTTACTTAAAACATGACTTGGTACAGAAAATGAAGTCAAAGAAAGTAGATTTTACATTCTGCAACTCATACAAGTAAGGCGTTTCTGTCTTTAAATAATATAAAGAATTAATTTTTCAACTCAGATACATTAATCCCACATTTCTTTTCAGGATCTCAAGCCAAAACTTTTAAAAATACTCTTTTGTACTTGTGGAAATCAGCTTCAAGTGACCAAGTAATTTTGGTCAGGCATTTAACAGGACAGTGTGAAATGCAGGCAGATAGAGAAAAGTTTCAACAGGAGAAATTAAGGAGAAAGACTGGGTTCACACAGCTTGCACTCAAAGTCCACAGAGACTTCTTTTATCACAAAATTAGTCCCCCTGAAAAAAATCTGAACCTCAATTTATATAGCAAGTTTTTACAGCAACCACCTCAATTTTCATAACTCCAGAATTGGGTGGGTTTGGTCCTTTCTCCCACCTCCTGGAGAAGTATTCCTTTTCTAAAAAAAACTGGCTGAGAAAGCTGTCCTAATTAATATTCAGTTCAGTGATTAAGCACTCTCCCAAGTGACCTATATGTGTAATAGCATCAAGTACCACCTGCTCAAACTGTTGTTTTGCAGGGAAATATTAATCCCTTGTACCTTCTGTTACCAAGCTTAGATGCTGTCTGAAACTCAAACAGGAATGATTCATTGCAGATGATTTGTAAACTCACTGAAATTTGTATAAAAATGTAGCAATCATGGCCAAATAATTTGAAATAATGCACTGCAAAAGGCAGGTTACAGAACCTTAGATAACTTCTCCCATTTGAAATTCATTTCATATTATGTGATGTATAAAGTACAAATTATTTTTAAGTGGAAAACCATTTTTCCAGTTTTTCCTTTTAAGCAAACATTGCATATTTTCTACAAACAAGTGTAAAGAATATAGTTCAATCAAATTGTGTCTGTTCTAAAAGGTGTCAAGATATTTCATAAAAACCTATTGTTTGAAGAGTGCTCATATAGAAAGCTGCACTTTATGTGTTTGAATTTGTACCTAAAATACATGAATAATTATAGCATATATTCTATATGCACTGGGTAGAAAAAATCATCATATTTCTGCCAACATCATACCTCTCACACCAGCAAAACCTCATACTTCAAACATGCTTATGCTCTTGATGGCACACAAGTGGAAGGGAGAAAAGAAACAGATTCAGATAATTGGCAGCTCAACAAATCCAAAGGTCAACATCTGACTTCACTGACTTCAATTGGGAGTCTTCCTATTTCACACAAGTGTTTATTTAAAAAAAGATCCTCACATGCTTTCTGTCTTTTGTCTACATATCTAAGAAACCTCTAGACCTCAGCTTCAGTAAGTGTTGGTAAGCAACAGATCTTACAGAAGATCTGAAGGCAGGAAGTGAAATAGTTATGAATAAAAAGGAAATTGTGCAAACAACCTAAGGAGTTCATAATCTAGAGAAAAAATACTGTCACTTCTTCAAAAGTATTCTTCATGTATTCCTAAATATTTGTGCAACAAAAAAGCTTTCCCTTGTCCTGTGTAAGCTGGGGGTCAAACAAAGGCAAATTAACTGTACATAAATTATACATTAACAGCATTTTCCAGACCACAAGTTCTGAATTTAGACTGAACAAATTCGCAGCATAAATCAACATATTCTAGAGTAAGAGAACATTTATTGCAATTAAATTAAAAAAAATAATAGCACCATAATTTGTAAGATGACTCTTCTCATAAAGAGAGGGGGCTTCAGGGCTCAAAAAAACCCCAGGCTATCCAGGGGACCTTGCAGGAGGGCTCAGTTTTGTGCTTAGAACTGCCAACAGCACCAATGTACCACAATAGGGAAGACACCCCCTAAAATCTGTACCAATATCACTTGAAGTTCTCAGTTCTCCTCTCCAAAATGGGTTGCACTGTACTTGGCCACATTATGGGACAAAGCCTTAAATGCTTGTGATGGATTTTGGTATTACAGCATTGCATGCAGTCTAAGTACCTAAGCCTTGCTAATATCCGAGGACACGTTTTCTTTTCACAGCTTTATCTTTAAACAGCTAACCTTCGGGAATTGCTGATCAAAGCCAAACACCAAAATCTTGAAAAGCAGAACAAAAAAAGCAAAGATTCTATGAATGCCTTAACTAACATTATCCTCCCACCATCCAACTAATGCATATTGACTTTTATGCTCATAGGGCTCTAAATTTGTGTGACTTTCATAGAGAAAAATTGCAGGCTGGTTGCAAAACACACACAAAATAAAATTGCCCAACAGATTTTTTGGAGCCATGCATTCAAATCCATTTTTATAATTTTGAACAGAAGCAACTGAATCAAATTAATGAGATGTATAAAGACTTCTTTTTGCAAGACATGAATAGGAACTACATAGACAGCTCTCAAAGGTTAATTGTAGCTAATTCTTTAACTATTCTGCCTTTTCTGACTCTGAATGGTGTAAAAGTATAAGGAAAGCAAAGGCTCTCCCTTGCCAACATGGCAGAGGTGACTGATGGGATGAATTCTCTCAGCCATCCCCACTCCTTGCTGAGCAAATGGACAAACAGCTCATGAAATAACACTCACTGTCTCACTTTTGCTTATACCTGAGGCATCCAAGGTAAATCATGCCAGCTTCAGTTCAGCTAAATAGTATGCATTAAACCATAGGTTAAAAAAAGGTTGAAAAAAGGAAAAAAAAAAGAAAAGGTTTAAAAAGGAGGTTGAGACAATAAGATCCCTTACTGCCCCCAGTCATTCCTGCAAAAGGGACAGTGAGACCCAGACTTGTTCCAAGATTCACTAAGATGTGGATTTTAGGAGTGCATTTCCTGTCATCTCAAAATAGACTTATTTTTGTGGATTTTTTTTGCCCCTGAATAGTAGTAATATATCCTCCAGCTACATAAATAATAGACATTCTGATTTCTGTATTAATAGCTAGGCAAGCTTATACTCCAAGTAAATAACACCACAATATTTGAAGTCTCCAGGCAGTACCAGCTTATGGAAAAGGAGGAAGTTTTGATCTGAAGAAGCCTCCAAACAAATCACTATTGGAATATACTTTACCAATTGATTGGAATATGCTTTACCAATATGAATTGAAACTAAAGTACAAGAGAAATAAAAGTATTAATTATTTTTTCAGTCAGTTAAAATTAATTTTCTTCCCAAGGTACATAAAATATCTACTTTGAACTTTCAAACCTATGTCAGTAAAAACTAGAACTTGCAAAGTATGTATTTGATAGAACAGGATGAAAAGAGATTAAAAAGAAAAAGATCAGTTCTTATGTATCAGTTCATGCTGCTGCATTCTTAAAGAGTTCTGTCTGAAAAACTTATTACAACTCATAGTTACTAGCTATCTGCTGGTTTTTATCAATACTAATTCAAGCAAAAGGTTTTCCTTTCAATTACATTTTCCCTTCTCTGTACATTTTAAAGAGCCAAAATACAAGTAGTTCAGTTCTCAAATAAAACTTGAATGCTAAAATGGAAATTCCTGGAATATTTGCCAATGTTGATAACAAGACAGTTCTGCTCAAATATTTCTAGGGGCTCACCAGTTGTCACCCAGGTGTATGAAAACCATTGCAGCTATTTAAAGGTCCATTACCTTATTCTTGTCCAATGCAGTTATTTATATATTTGCATTACCCCCTGGAAAAGCACTGGCCTCTCTTAGGGATCACACTAAAGGCATCAAACTATACAACCAATTTTATCATTCTCAAGTACAATTTTGTTCCTATTCCAGTTTTAACAATGACTGTGGTAGAAGTATTTTTTATGATTGAGTCTATTCTACTGCTAGTGTCAAGCTTTCCAATCCAGTAGTGAAATCTGAGCAAAGCACTCAATAATGAAGTAACAAAAAAGCTTTTCCTCGCTCTCTGGCTTTCGTGGAATGCTGCAAACATTTTAGGAAAATAAGTGGTGCCATTAGAGTATTTCCCAAATGCAACCTGACACTGCAGAGCTGTATCAAACCCAGCTGTGACTGCCTTGAATAAAAGCTGAAACTTCTTCAAAGCTCTCTGCATTAAAAGGGGAAAGGAAAAAAAGAAGTCTGACAGTCACTAGCTGCTGTGAAGACACTACAAACATCATGTAGGACACAAGCTTAGAAGCACTGAAGAATGCTCCTTTCCTTACAGTTAATGCATGACAGCTTAATCTACTTTAAACCACAGCATATATTGCATATACTGGATATATGGAGCTGCACAAAGATGGATACACTCTAATGTTCCTCATATTCCTAGTGCCTCACAACAAAGACTACAAAGTTTAGATATGTAGACTTCACATAATATTTTCCTGTACAAAAAATTAATCCAATAAGGGGGCTTGAATTAAAATATATATATAAAATAATTCCCCTGCAAAAAAATATCCAATGCCTCAGGAACACCCCCCCTGCCACGGGGCTTGTGCTTTAGTGCCACTGACATGGGTCAGCCACAAAGCTGGTTGCTGTATTTCATCTATAAGCCTGCAATTTGAATTCATTTTATGCTGATAAATCCTAAGCTTTAATATGCTAAATCATGTACGTTAAATGCAAGAGAAGCCACTGTGACAATCTATCAAAATTCTTTCAAATCAAGGCCACAATAGTAACCCTATTTTCATACTGTAATAACTTTACAGTGACTCTATGTGACTATTAACTAAGTGAAGTCAACAAAAGGACTCAATTTCATGGTATGTTCCCATACCTGACAGAGAATCATTAGGATCTTTCAATAAAGTGGTTATCCCTTATTCCTCCTTTTTGTAAAAGGAAGTCTTGAAAATAAAAATGACTCAGTTGCTTCAGTTTCATGATTGTAAATAAAAAAATTATCAGGTTGAAACAAAAAATAATAAACTTACAGGAAAACATTTTGGTATGAAAACATCTATTTTTAGCTTTCCCTCCAGTTCCTACCCCTTTGTAATGCACCATTTTCATAACATTTTTGTACTTTCCAAGCACTGGAACACATAACTATGACAAAAATGAAGGTAAAACAAACTTTCAGTGTTCAGTGTAGCTTTTTCCACCAGAAACACACCAGAACACAAAGAGAAGAGCTAACTTCCAGACAAATATATTCATGCAGTAACCCACAGTATAACATGGCACTTGCCAGTTAATAGAACCTCCCTCTGTGCCTTATTTCAACTCTACATTGATTTCATGAAGTCCATATCTAATTCAGTAAATGAATACCCCAAATAATGCATCACCTTTCCTTGCTGACAATCAGTTTTCATTTCCCAAATTGTCTGGACCACTTGCTGTGCAGTGAATCCTGATCTTTTCCATTTTCCCTCTTTCTGCAAAGGAAGCAAAAACTCCTCCTCCAGCATCAGGAGGAACCAGTGCATCACAACATTGAGCACTCAGCTGCTACAGATCACTTTTTTCATCAAATGTCAGGAGAAAAGTATTTGCCTGAGACAGGAGAACTAATTCAAACCAGCATAAGCCATTTTACAATTAGCCTGCACAGTTGGATTTATGCAGCTATTTCTCTCAGGGCTTCTAAACATTTAGCCACCACTTCAGTCTGAGCACCTGCCCCTATAAAACCAACACCTGAGCAGTGCAGGGGTCCCAGAGCCACATTTACTGTGTGACTGCAGTGGACCAGCCACTCATCCAGAGGCACCAAGCCCTGCTCATCATGTTTACTATTAGCAGCACAATTGGGTTTGACCTCACCAGAGCAGGGGTCAAAGCAGGTGCTGTGCAAACTTCCCAGCACCCAAGGTGATCTTCAGAGGATGTGCTTTTAAATGGCAAAGTATTTTGATCACAACACACACTAAATGGAACAAGTTTTATCATTCCTAAAGCAACCCAGGAGCATCACTCATCACAGCTATAAAGGCCCATTTTCCACTTTAATCTAAAATTCCAGGTAATGCACATATTAGAAGTGCATTAAAATGCTCTTAACCTGATTGGATTTTTAAAGGGGATGCAAGGTGAATAAATGGGTAAAATGTGTTACAAAGAAGTCTGAAAATTGAAATTCCAGTTTTTGAATTATTTATGGAAAGTAGCATAGCAAATAAGTGGAGTAGCATTTCTTTCAGCAAATAAGTTGAGTAGCATTTCTTTCTAACTTGCAAAATTAATCTCATTGGCAATTTTCACAACTCAAGTCCAAGCCTACCTTTCCATCAAAGCAACTTTTGACACAAACTTCCCATGGCTCTGATGCTGAACAAAAGACCATATCTCCCACAAAACAATGTCCTTTTGTTTTGCATTAGAGTTGGGGAAAAGGGGAAATAGGTCCCCCACATTACAACCAAGGCCAGAGGATGCATCACTGCAGTCACCAAAAGAGAAAACCCCAAGAGGTATCACAGGCCACTGGGGAAGGCAAATTCCCTAAAAATCCTTGGGGGTTTATGTCAGGTGCAATAGTTTCTAGCAGAGCTTTCAAGGCCTCCACTTGCTCTGCTGATGAAAATTAAGAATTAGTATTGCTAGAAATTATTTCAGCCTTTTTCAAAAACTAGATCTTTCTGGTTTCTGAAATAATACTTATGTAACACCTCTCTAGAAAAACATTTTTAAGCAACTTACTACCTAAAAATACCATTATTAATTTAAAGAAAAAAAAAAAGGCCTTGCTTAAAATTTACTTGATAACACCATGCTTAGTATTTATTGTGAAAAAGTTTTGTAAAGCTCTTTATCTGGAAAAGTAGGCACACAAACTAAGTTCTGCATTTTGCTCCCAAGACTTGTAAAGCCTTTCTTTGGAAAAAGGACACATTAAAAAATGGATTAAAATTGTGTTAATTTTTTCATCAAGTAACACAATAAACTCTCTTTAAGCTATACTTAAATGCAAGTACAACCAGGTCCTCAGATATTTAAGATTTTTTTAGGTTCACTGCAGCCATATTCTGAATTGATCATGAGTTGAGTCCTTTTCCATTAGTTTCTGCTATCAGCTCCAGTCTCATAAGAGCACATTATAGCTACTAAAACAAGCTTTACATAGCATGATACATCAGGATTCAATGTGTGGAGAGAGAATAAGTGGAAAAATAATACAAGATATGAAATATATAGGTTCAATTCTCCTCAATAATAGTTTTTGTTCTGCTCAAAGATAAGAAACTCCACTGGACTGCTTTATTGTGCACTTGGATGCATAGAAGACCATTTTCTACTGTATTTCAAACAGAAAGGATCTATGGACCACAGCAAGAGAGAGAGGACACCCCAGGGAAATGCTTTAGAAATTACTGTGTATTATCAGTTAGTGCAACAAGCTAAGTAAAAGCTGAGTTAAATAAATGGATTTTCAATGTTTGTGGCTAGAGGCTTCTGAATCAGAATACCTCAGTAATTAGCTCAGATGAAATTTAATTACTCTTAGAATTACCAATGTCTTCATTAGTAACTGGCCCTTTGGTATGGATTATCACATAAATCTTTTCCCATACCATCTCTAATTGAAAGTAAACAAAGCAAAGCCTGGTGTAAACCCAGTCAACATACACAAATTAGGGCAATATTTATGCTAGATCTCATTTTCTCTGAGCTCCAATACCCATTTCCAGTGCCTCACAAAGAATCAAACATGACAGTAATGCTTGGCTGGTCCCCTGCCAAAAGCCTCCACGGTGACTCCCTGCCCAACTTCAGGATATAAATGGATAGAGCAGATCCTCCCTCTCTGAACCTGAGGCAGCCACTTGGCCCTAATCACAGGCTTTGTGTTATGAATTCAACATCAAGACACGTTTGCCTGTGACCAAGAGAGCTTGGGAAGCTCCAGGGCAGAGCCGTGGGGCAGGTGTGTCCCTGCCATAGAGTGCCACAGCCCAAGGGAAAGCCCCAGGCACGGGGACATGTCCTGCTGGGAAGCTGGTCACCCTGGCAGCTAAGCCACACAGCATTGGTCTCCTCATGGAGTGGAGTTTCACACTGCTGACACATGGATGTTGCTGTACTGGAGCAAAAAAAATCTTTTGCACCACTCTGTTACCTCAAAATGAGCACAAAACCCACAGAGGGAAGAAAGGAGGGGAGCCCCATGCAGTGGTTGGAGATGCCAGGTGCAGGAAGTGACAGTGACATCCCAGTCTCAGAAGGCAAGCAGCAAGGTTCTTCTGCTCCAGGAGAGTGTTCTAAGCACCCAAGGCCAGGAGTCACTACTTACAGACTGATTTGGTTCCAGGGCCTGGGGACAAACAAATGCTGTGCCTTATTCACAACTTGGCCAAGCTGATAAAACAGCAGCTTAGGCAATGGCATTGCTCCAGGCTCTGCTAATACTTTACACTAATATTCAGGAGACAGGACAGAGCATTTGGCATCTTCTCAGAACTACAGGACCATTTCTAGGACTCTAACTTCCTTTAAACACAAGTACACTTTCTTACCCCTCTATTGAAATAATATGCACATCCTGCCTAATGCATCCTACACATTGCACATTAATGGAGGAAGACAGACACATAGAAAATTTATATTAATATTATTTAAATGCTGAAATTCTTCCTGTTCATGGAGCTATCAATACCATTTGTACATATGTGCAATTTCTCAGCAGGAAAAGTTGCCCTGGAAAAGGGGCCGGCAGCCAACCTCAAAACAGAGCCATAGAATGGTTTGGGCTAAAGGGGCCTTAAATATCATCCAGTTCCAACCTCCCTGTCATGGGCAGGGGCACCTCTCACTAGACCAGGTTGCTCAGAACCCACCCAGCCTGGCCCTGAACACTTCCAGGGATGGGGCATCAATGATTTCTCATGGGAATTTATGCCACTACTTGTTTCAGTTTATAATCCAAACATTACTCTTAATGCAAACCATATTACCATACTCACAGAATTCCTTTTGCCCTCTAAAGAAAGGAAAACCCCCAAGCAGTTCCTTGTACAGCACAGAGAAAGAAATGTGATATTAGCACAACATACTGGCTGCCTCCATGCACATGAATGTAAAACTTGTGTACTTCCACAAACAAACATCTAAGATGGTGAAAAAAGTATTAAAATACCCATCACCATCCTTTCTATGTATTTCTACTACAAATCTGACTAACTTATGTCTTGATTTACTTACCAAGTACTTGCAGCATGCTTTGATATCAATTTGATTTTCTTTTTTTACCTCCTTACCCTTGGAGGAAAGTCATTATTACCTCTCAACAAGCTAAGCTAACCTAATACAAGTGCTCTAATGGAAATATCTGTTTTAACCTATGACAGTTATTACTGTGAAAACAAGAAGAATTAGGGCCATTTGTTTTCATGCTCTTACAGTAAGAGGAGACTGCTGCCTTCAGCAAGCTTGTAGAGCATCCTCAGTGAAATGCTTTCTGGATTTTTCTGTGGAACTTAATTAGAATGCATTACTCCCCAGCACCACCTCAGCAAGAGCCACCTCTTCTAACAACTGCTCAGTAACATTTTCACAGTATTAATGTATTTAGATGATCTGTATCCAGCCTTAGCACAAAATCCCACACTGCAAGTTCCATACACTTTGAAATACAGACTCTCTTGAACAGGTGTGCTATAGAAGCTAATAATTTTATGCTGATTCTAGAAGTGCTCCATGTATCAGATTTAGAAAACACTGTGGAATATGTAGAGTTTCTTCTTTTTAAGATGAAAAATTATTCATTCAAAAACACACAGCTTGTTATCAGAAATTCACAGGCCTTTTCAGTGGCTGGCCTTGTAAAGGACAAAGGACTTTATTAACAGCATTCAAAAATGGTAAGATTTAGGAGCCAGCTGGGGTAGACAAAATAAATCACTGCCTTCCCTCAGAGCTGATGTCAAGAAAGACTGTACACAACAGAGGGCCCAAAAGTGGTCAAATGCATTGCTATTGAATTATATTCTGATCAGAATTGTAGCAAACTTTACATATTTAGGCTCTGTTAATAAAAGTGTAGCTGTCCATCTTATTTGAGGGCTTCCAAAGTTAAATCTTGCAGGTGCTCACTTACACATGGCCTGTGTGCATGACACCCTTTCATCACATTTACCCTGCATGTCACTCATTTTCAGCTTGAAAACAGTCATAAAATTAGCTCTTGGGAAGGGTTTGGGTGAAGGAAAGAAGAATTTCTATTGTAAAAAGATAGCACAAAAAAATCAAGGAGGCAAAACGATAAAGCCATTTTTCATCAAAGAAATGGATGCATCAACTGCACACAACTATTGAAGGCAGATTTAATACTTAAACTGTTAAAAGCAGTAACAACACAAAGTCACATGCAATAAATAGAAAAGACACCTTTTGCATACAATTTAATTTTTCTGACTGGTGGCTGTAAAGCTTTTTTTGAGCAAGCTAAAATTCCATCAGATAGGGGGCCAGCTTGGCAAAACATTCACAGCTTCAGAGATTTGAACAGAGCTAGAACACCACCTTGCCTGTTTAGCTGCATGTGCTGTGAATTCAGAATGTCTAAGCACACTGGAAGCTAAAACAAAGGATTCCTCACAACAAATACCTCACTCCAAACATGGGGTCTACAAAAGACAAAGATTTGGAGGAGTGGGGGATTCTAAGGCTTCCACTGCGTTTCAAGTCAGAGATAATGACAGTGACCTGCCAGATGAAGTTAGCAGTTTCACAGGAAGCCTGTCATGCTTGTGTTTATTTTTCTTAACAGACACATATGAGCCCATGCTGTGTACAGTGGCACTTCAAACACAGCATCTGCCTCCTGATCTGTGCAAGAATGAACATATTTGTTAAGCTCATTCTGCCGTTGATGGACAGCCCAGTGAAACAATCACAGTTTGCCTGTCACACACATGCATAAATTAATATGCAAAGTTACATTTAGAATTGCAAATGCCCTCCCCCTCATATTTTTAAGATAGTCTAGAGAGCAATAATAATTCTAGCTCTCCCAAATATTTGTATTGCAGAGGGGTCTGCACAGGTTCCTGAGCTGCCTCTGCTAGCTGAGCCTGCTTTGGGCAGGGAGCTTAGCACACAAATGACCTTTACAACCTCAGCCATTGGGGGAACACCTTACCACTTTGTACACACTGCTCAAAAGCTCATCCTTACTGCTTCAACTGAGATTTTAAGGAAAAAAAAAAGTGAAATGACTTTACACAAGACACTTGTAGATTTAGACTCAAGTGGACAGTGCTGAGTATAAACATTCTGAAACCTGAGGCCCCATGTTTCTCAAAGTTCTCTTGGGAACTTTATACTAGTCTAAATCAAAACATCTAAAAGTTTTATAGCATGTGATTTATGAGTCTTAGCATTGAAGACAAATTTTCAAAGTGCATTTCATGAACAGATCTCTCGTGTAAATGGGGTTATTCATTCATTTCAAATTAATAAATAATAAAATCTTGTAGCAAATCAAGCCAGCAGGAAAATGCTTGGCACATACACATCTATCTGTATCTGCAATCTTACAATATACATGAAAAAGGATTGCCCTAGGCTACTTTTCAATAACAGGGAAATATCAGAGGTTTTATTACTGGTAATGATCAATGCCAGAGTTTTTGAAAGAAACAGATTTCAGAAAGATCATAAAGAGCATGGCATGCTTTTTACTCTATGCAACACAGTATTTCTTTTCAGTGAAATAAAACTTCAGTTCATTGCAATAAGGTTTTGCTTTTATGGTTGAAGCATTTCTGTATTTTTTGCCTGGAATTAGCAACAACAACAAAAAAACTATCACATGTTATTCCCCTACTATCACATTATTATCCCCTACTTTTTACACAGGCTGAGAAAATTGAAAATATTCATTTTCACAGTGATAGGTCTAAACAGATAAGAAATAATCTGCATTTTCTACTACATATTAGAATAATGGAAACAACATTCTTCCCCATGTATTTTTAATCATATGACCCTACAACTATGAAGCATAGCCACAAAGCACTGAGACATCATTTAGCAAGATGAAAAAGCTGTGACTTATTTTATCTGATCCAGAAATGAGCTGTCAAAGTTAAATTGTTATGTAATTAATTGTGCATTTGCTAGCAATTTTTAAACTGTGAATGAAAAACTGTTCTGAAATTGCAAATCGCTGAACGCTTTCATCTAAAACATGAGATAATTCTTTGAAGACCACTTTCCCTGAACCAAGTGTTAATGAGAAGTTCCTCACTTTAATAAAATGTCACCCAATAAGTATAACCAAACAATTTTCTTTTAAAAAAATAGTATTTCTTAGACAGCCCTCACTGGATGGATTCCAGAATTGGTGTTGAGGTCCTGCAAGATTTAAGACCCCCAGATAATTCACCAACAGAGTGAGCACTGAAATGGCCTCCATAGGTGTAGGCACAAATTGCAATTAAGTGATTCACATGTATGGCACTGCATAGGACACTGTACCTTTACATTCCTACAGATCTTCCTATGGTCTTGGGTTGCTCTCAAGTTCCTTTGGAGCAGAGCTGGAAGGGTTATTGATGACCTTTTATCATGGCCAAGGAGGCCACTTCCCACCTCTCCCTCTCCCTCTCCCTTCTCTGTCCTCAGAGGGTTCAGTAGTTACTGACCATCACTTTTCTGGTACATTTTGACAGTTTTCCCCAGATATTTTTTTCTTTTGGAAGCTGAGAATTGGTGTCCCAATTGCCAAGAGTAAAGCCAACTTGAGAGGACTTTTACTGCCTTTCTTCCAGTTAAAATCTTCCATTCTAAAACCTTTGCTGGGATTCATTTCTCCTGGAGAAGTGAGGATCTAAACACAGAACAGCAAGTGGCACCAGGAAAAAAATAAGTATCTGTTCCCAAACATGACACAGCCAGCACAAGAGCTGAAGGATGAGAAAAGGCTAAATTCATAGGAAAGTGGCTATTAATGCTGGAACCCAGGTTTGGCATCCTCACTCTAATAAAGCTTTCAGAGCACTTATTCATAGAGGGGTCTGTTTTTAGAAAGGCTAAAATGACTTTGCTGTTGAGTTTGTTTGGTCTTTTTAAATTTTGTTTTAGAATGAGATGAATCCTAAACAGAAACTGAACAGTAAAAGAAACCTTGATTAAAAGCAAATATATTTCAGGCCAAGATATATTAAAAAAAAAAAAAAAAGCCTGTTTCAACTATGAGCTTCCTGCAATATCCTTTTAAGGTTAAGTTCAAGTCACCAAGATCTGATAGTTCAAGGTTATGGCAACTTTTACAAATAAGTGAATAAAAAAAGTGAACAAAGACAACTGAATACTGAAATACTTCCATTTAAAATGCAACATAAATAAAACTTCAAGCTCTATCTCAATAAATATACATTAGAACACTTAGTACTTGTACACGTTCCAGGATAAAGTGGTTTATATTACATGCATTGTATCATTCTCCTTACTGCCAATTTTTATTATTTTTCATGAAGCCTACTACCAAAATGACTGCCAAGAACATTTTTGAAGCCTCATACATTCCATTAAAACATCAAGAACACCATATTTTCCAAAATGAAAGACTTTAAATTATATAAAATGAAACTTTTTAAATTGTACGAAGTGGTGGCTTTATTAATATCCTGTCATCTAATATGTAAGTTTGGTTTTTGGCAAGGAAAATAAAAATTGGGTTTCAGTTTAGTGCCCAGGAAAATTATTAATTCCTACAAAATTCCTAAACCGCCTGGAACCAAACAACACCACCTTGCCAAAGCAGCACCACCAATTGTCTGCATTATCCAAGCTGGTTTCCAGGGGATGACACCTGAGGTTCTCAATTACACACACATTCATTAGAAAGTTCTCATTATTCAATACTAAAGCTTCCTGGAAAGCCATTCTTGATTATTTAACCTGTTGCAAATTGCAAACTCTGAACCTTCTACCTAAAACAAACCAATCACCTAAAGCACACACCTGATCTCAGAAACCTTCTTCCTATATATCTGTTTATGCCCCGATGAATAGCATGATGTTAAAAAAAAATCCTACATCTTGAGTTGCATTAGGCCATTAATTCAAGAATTTAACATTGTCTCAGTGTGTCTTAATTTTTCATGTAATAAAAATATAACATGAATTTTGCAACAAAAGTTCTACTAGGAATGTAAAACTACACAGTACCAGCTGTCATCCTTTTCACTGATTTTTGGTTGGTTAAGCTATGAAAACTGGAGGCTAACAGTGTTACTTGTGCTCTTTTTACATGGAACAGGAGGTCTTTTGTTATTTGGGTATTGCATGCACCTCCTACACCAGGTCTAATTTCCTATGCATTGCTCCCCAATATGGAGCAATTCTTCTCCTGCTCCCCATAGAACCTTTTCAGAAAAACCTGGTTTTTCACCTCAGGTGCTGACTAACAATCCTGGGGGAAAACAGCAACAGAAAACACAGTCCACAGAAAAGAAATACTTCTCAGGTCATAAGAGAGTCATGCAGATAACCTTAGGCAAAATAATACAGATTACTCATGAGGAAAACCTAAATTTATGCTTAGATAGTTCACATTTTGCATGAGAATTCTCAAGCCCTTTTTATTGCTTTATTACTTTATACAAAAACTTCATGGGTTTTTGTCACTTCAGTAATAAGAACCCTTTTTTTCTCAACTACTTAGCACTCTCACCACAAATTTTCTACTTCCTCATTAGTAATGGCTATTTTGCTCCAGTTATATCCTCCGTAAAGCTAAAAGTAATTTTACCTTTTGTTGCATGATTTGAGAATTACATTGTAGTAGACTTTATAGTGATGATTTCTTATTTTTAATTTTTTGCTGTTTGAGTTACCTTGGATCTCTCTGAAATAGGCAAGACATGAAGTATTTTCTTATTCTTGGCCACAAAGAGCAATGTCTGCATGCTTAATAACTTATACTTTCTGTAAAAGTCCATGAAGATTAATTCTAAAGAAAAACACAGTATTTGGAGGTTGCATTAACTGTGCAGTGTCTTGGCCTGCAAGAAGGATTTATGACAAATGGAAATATAATTGATTGAAAGCAAAAAATGCTTTGTGATCAAATTGAAATTCCACAGCTCATGCAGAAGCTCAGCTGCATTACAAGGTGGTTTGTGCAGCTGCCTTTTTTCAGATTTCACTTTTCCATTAGCCAGTACCTGAAGTGAGACTACCTTAAAAAAGACTCTCCTAATTTCTTTTCCATCAAGAGTTTCTGCAAAAGGTGCTGCCTCAACAAATTAGGACATCTTTTTAAAAAATGTAATGTATTATTGTTTAACAGCCTTTTTTTCTTTTTTTAAAGCTACTTGCCATTTTTAAAGTGGCTATTATTAACCATTCCATTAAAAACAAAACAAATCCTTCCTTCAAAATACAGTGTTGCTATCCATTAGCAAAGCTGCATAATGCACAAGAGAGAAAGATTAAGTACTAAATCTTGTTCAATTGCTATAAAAAACTACTGGTACTTAGATAGGGTAAAGGTACATGCTGATACTGTGCTTTCAAATGTATTTGGAAACATGATCATGAGAGAAGCAGCAGTCACTTTGCATTTAGGCTGATGCCTCTTTCACTAAAGTTCCAACACAGGCTGCTGAACCAAAAACAAGACTTTGCAGTTCAATTTTCATCTTTTTCATGAATAGGTGTATATACAAACCACCTTTCCATCTACAGCATCCAGTTTACATAGGCAGAAATGAGAATGTGAGTTTTCGATGCATCATTCACACACATTTCCAGCACAGTACATCTTGGCCTCAAAAACAAATGTTTTGGGTTTGTTGTTTCCAAAAACTCACTCAAAATGTCTCTAAGTGCCTTCACACACCTACAGTGAGGATACAAACACAGGTCTAGCCCCATGATTACTTAGCTTCTTCATCACTTAACTCAAATATCCACTAGAATTCCACAGTGAGGAAGCACCAAGACAGCAGGAATAACAGAAGGAGTAACACAACATGCCTGGAGAGCTTTGGTTGCCCTATCCCAAATTATTCTTACTTTATCACCTGAATTGATAACAGGTGGTAGTGCACAAACAAAGACTGTTTAAGCTTGTCACCTGGGTTTAATCTAGATTTGGATCCAAGCACAGGTCAGACACTCAATGCTTTTTAAAGCATTAATACATTACCTGCAGCTTTGCACATCCACTTATTTAAAGGTGAGTTTGAAAGACTGATGTAAGAGGACTGATTTTCAGATAGCAGAAATTATTATTATAATAAAAACCTGCAAGTCAACTCACATCAGACACCCAGAAGAGATCTCAACAGGCTCTGGATGGGCTGGGTGACCTGGGAGATGGATGTGCACAAGGCTGGTGTGTGTAGCATCCCTGAGGCAGCAGTGCCACCTGGATCCCATTCCATGTCACCATGGGGGTGCTCCTCTTGCCACAGGGAGTCCCAAGCCAGGTTACACACATGCACTCAGCAGATTTGGCAGTGCTGAATGCAAACCATGGCACCACAGCACCCAAGTACCATTGCAGGATTTGCTGAGCTGTGGAATTCAGAACCAAGACTCTAGATTTCTACACACAGTTTTTATTTCTCTGGGTTTTACATTTTGTAAAGCCAAAATCACTGCCAGTAATTTAGCACCATAAAACTGTACGTGTGAACACATACACTCTCCATATATACAAAATACTTTTCCTTACCTTGTCAGGCAAGGTAGAGAAAGATACTGACACACAACTGCTCTAGCCCACAGCAAAGTGCAGTGGATGGAAATAGACCCTACAGCTTATTCTTCCTAGTCATCACTAAGGATGGGTTTGGGAAGAAATCCCAGGTATCCTCAATCTGCCTTCCTTCCCACTATTAACAAACCACAGTAATCTCAGGTCTGACTGAAGACTTTGTTGGATTTGGAGTATGTTTTGAGGAACATTTGGCTTTCTCAGCGGCACAGACAAAAGGAGGTGAAAATGAGGCAGTTTGAATGCTTGTCCTCAGCTATAAGCACCCACCTTATGACTCTCAAGTCCAGCAAAAACTCTGTTTCTGTTGGTACATTGATATTTACTCCTGTATATTCCAAGTTAACCATAATGCTGCTGCCTGCTTTATCATCAATTAAAGTCCCAAAATGCAAAAAATAAAAAACAAAACCATGACATACTTGCACACAACACTGCTTAAATTCAAAAGATAAGGTGCTTTTCCCCCCTTAGGCCTGTGTTGGGGGGGGAAAAAACACAAGTTCCTGCAGGCAGAGGGTCAGAGCCTGGCGAGCCAGCAACACCCACTGCTTTCTAGCACATTGTTTGAGCTCTGAAGCCTCTTGGCTGTAGCACATGGCACAGCCTTTATGCTTGATCATTAAATAAAACGACCTGTCAACACTGTACCCTGACAGCTCTGTAAGAAAAAGGATTTGAAAGGCACATCTTGGGCAGGAAGGATGCATCCAAGAACACCAGCAGCACTGCTATGTACTTCAGAGAGCAGACACTGTTTCATCCAGCATCTCTAGAGCTTCAAAGAGAGGACCTGCTTCATCTCTACAGCAGTGAAATTCCAGGTATTAAGCAACATTCCCTTCTTTTACAAGTCTGAACATGATTAGATTCCAGGACTTCTTGTTCATCTTCTGTCTTAAATATCAATACTAACACTATTTGTGGCTATCACTGAACAGTGATTGCCTGCTTATTGTTTAAGTAACTTCAGACTTCCAGATATAGGATTTCTAAGTTTACCAGGAAAAACAAGTCTGTTTCAAAATACTCTTCAAATTACTCAGGGCTCAATGTTAGAGATAATTATTCTTCTAAATTTACTTATGTGTACAAAATACAGGCCAAAACACATTTACTCCTCTGAAGACAGAGGAGTAAACCTGCAATATTCAGGTAACTGAGAAAAGCAGAAGGGATGCAAAATGCTAAAAACTACACATTTGTCTGTTGTGGTAGAGTGCAAAATAAATTAAAACAGTTTCATCCTTCCTCCAGTCTCTACTGGACACTTACACTGGGTGGACTGAAGTGTCTAGTCCTAAGCTATACATGAATAGAGGAAGATGCAGCCCCATGGACTTCAAAAACCAGAGAATTCTTGGGTTGGGTTTATGTAAAAAGAGACAGATAGAAAGAGCTGTTGAAAAACAAAGGATTTTCAATTTAAGTTTACTATTCTGATTGGAAATGGAAGTGGAACAAATGTTGATTTCTTTCTAACTTCCATAGCAACCCACTCACACTGAAGTTATGTGACTCAGAAGCTGTTTTCTTTAAATGCAGCCATATGGCTTTTAAACACTCTTGGTTCTATGCCCAGATACACAATCATTATTTCTTCATTTTATTGTCCTGATAGACTCCAAGTACCCAAAATTTATAATTAATATGAATTTTACTCAAATTAATCAGAAATTATATTTCTCAGGCTCCTGCAAGGCATGCCCAAAGGGCTCTACTTTTTACTTTAGAAAAATAAAGTGTTAACAGAAGCCCATATCAAAATTACAGATATGTCCAGAAACCTAGGTTTTGCAATTTTTATATAACCTTTGTATGCAATTATGCCAAAAAATTTGTTCCTTGTTTGTAATTTACTACTTCATTGCCATTAAAAGTTCACATTTCTCAAGTGAAGGTTCAAGCAATGCACAGCAGTTGCTGCAAATGTATGCTCAAAAGTCTACATTACACTTCCATCAGAGTACAAAGTCTACAAAGACTGAAACACAGCCAGTTTTATTATACTAGACATGCTTAGAGGTACTTAATATTCAAAAGCTGCATTACAACTTCAAGTTATTTAAAAATCAAGGCAAAATAACATGATCATGGTCCATAATCCTTTTCCTAATTTTAGGAAGACATTTTGCATTCTAGACTGTTTTGTCATAGTAGTTTCATTTTTTTACAAATGGGTAGTTATTGGGTAGTTACAATTTGGTAATTATCAGAAAATAGATACACATGACATGATACACATGACATGACATGATACTACATGACTGAAGGTCAGCTCACAGATCAAGAGTATCTTGTTATCACAGAGGATTTAGAACCACATAAAGAATATTTCACAGCACAGGTCCCCTCACACCACCCACTTTGAAAACAAACTCTTTCAAGATGTATCTGTGTTTCTTTCCAATGCCATTAACCACTATTTCATAAAACTGAAAAATTTACCATACCCATAACATTTTAGCACAATACCACAAAATAGCCAGTCTTCAAATGTATCATCTGTTTTTCCAGTTCAATGACAACAATGTCATAATGGACACTTGAGAAAAGCAACACCTTTTTGTACAAATACAACTTATATCACAGAAAAGCTGGCAACTACCTGCAAAACACTCATGACACTTTCCTGCTCAAGTCCTACACATGCTGCCAGGTTGGCTTTTAGGATCTGTGGAGGCAACACACAGAAATGCCACAGAAGTTTCCAGCAGAACTGCAATGCACAGTTTACATCCAATTCCTGCCTCTAACACTGCACCAAGCAAGAGTGAACACCATGATCCTTCCAAACAGCCAAGAACTCTTTCTGCAGCCCAAAAATGCCGGTGGAAATGGACCTAGCACAGGTTGCACACACTGACCAGCATCACGTTTGCAGCCAGGGACTGGAGTAATAGAGAACAGAGGGGCTCCAGCAAAAAACATTCAGCATTTTCCTCACTTGAGGAGTAAATTCAGGTTGTGGAAATCTCAGCCTACATGAAACATCTATGTCCTGAGTGCCTGATAAAGGAATTCCTCAAAAAGGAATGCCTATCCACTTCCTGTTAATTTCAGCACCTCAAAATGACATTTTTCCCCTTTCCCAGTTTGACCCAACACAAACATCTTTTATTCTAAACACATATTAAAAAGTACAAAGCCTGGTTTTTCCTCTCTTGTTAGCAGCTCTCAGATCAGAAATATGCAATAATGCTTCATTTTTCTAAACTGAAAACCTTACCAAGACATTTTCTTTTGCCTGTCTGCTTCCCTACAGCTGTTATTATGCACCACCATCAGTGAGTGAGACAGGAAAACAAACAGGGAAATTATTTATAGCATGGCCACAAAAGCCTTTCTGAATATTGCTGCTATCACAGCCAAACAACACAAAGTATCCATGTCTATAATCCCTTAAACAGCTACTTCTCCACACCTAGAGAGCCAACAACAGACACAAAGGGAAGATTCTTTTCAAGGCACACTTCAATCACTGAGCACATGAAAACAGATTCTGGTTATTCCCAAAGGCATCAAGACATCATTTTTTCAAACAGAATTAGACTTCTCAGCTGAAGTCCTTCTGATTTTTAGATCCCTTTTTCTTGTCAGCTGTTCACACAAGTTCAGCCCTTGATCACACAGCCTTCTTTCTCTAACCAGTGCCATGCAATGCCATGCCAATAGCAAATTGCAGTAGAAAATCTTCACTTACCTTGCCCTTGTCCACTGATCTGGTGACCCCACAGCATGGGAATTACTGCCAATATCCAGTGCATCTTCCCTGCTACTCTGCCACTTCCTTGTCCTCCAGCCATTGCATTATTGGATGCTACACAAAGAAATATTATTGAATGCTTTCGTTATAACTCTTGGGAAATATACCTTGGGGTGAAGGAAAGCAAAAAGCTCCCATAAATTTCCTCAGTACACATCTATAACTCTACTTTAATAAATACTCACTGGCAAAAATGCTTTTTCATTCAGAACCTCCCTGACTGTTTGCTCAACACTGTCACCTCATAGGCCACTATAAAATCAAAATAAGCTGCTTTGAAAATGCTTGAACTTCCCTTTCATACAGAAAGCCTGAGCTTCACAAAAAAAACCCCAAAAACAGATCCAGCCAGGCTTAAAAGACCTGAACAAGAAGCAGTTCCCTGAGTCTCTTAGAAGTCTTATTGTATAGCATAGAAAATTTCCTGAGGCAAAGTCCCTCAATTAACTTGAAAATGATTTTTTAAATTTTTTTTTTTTAATTTTGGGTTTTAAAACATTGAGATGTGTCAGCAGTTGCTTCTCATTGTGGGCTTTTAGGGACCAACTGTATCTTCCAGTCACCACATTTTTCATAATTTAGCATTATTTGGGTTGGAAAGAGTTTTAAAGCTCATCTCTTTCCAGCCCTCTGCCATGGGCAGGGACACCTCCCACTATCCCAGGGCACTCAGAGCTCCATCCAGCCTGGCCTTGGACATTTCCAGGGAATAGGCATACACAGCTTCTCTGGGCATGATCACTGGCATTGGCAACATTTACCCATTTATTATTCCACACCACACCTCCTCTTATAGCACTCTGACTCAGATCTGCTCCTTCAGAAGATCTGTTTAATCAAACACTGATTTGACAGAACTGTACCAATTACACAGGACTGGCTGGAAAAAATAGAATTTCATTTCTAGTCTAAAGCATAGGCAGCTATTACAGAAATTGTTATATGAATATTTGGGAAATTTATCCAACATGTGGGAAATCTTGCAGCAATAAGTAGTTTTTAAAAAGGGGGTATTTTAAAAGCTTCTTTTGTTTTTTCCTATAAAGAGCTCTAAATTTTTTGTGAGCAGAACAATTTAAAAAATTAAAACAATTTGGAAAAAAATCCAAGAAAAACACTAAACTAACAGAAGGGTATATTTACACATTGGCTGATTAAGAATACTTTTACTATTGGTATTGCAGTAATTTTTATTTTTAAAAAAGCTATTTTCCAAACTCATGGATGCAGCACCCATCCATAACAAAAGGTTCAATTGAAACTATAATCCATAATTCTCAATTCTGATCTATAATCTCCTGTTTTAAGATGCAGAAAAACATCTCTGCAGCTTAAAACCCCAGGACTATTTACAGAATAAGAACCTAAGGAAGACTAGAAAAGCAGGCATGTTGAACACTACACTTCATTTTCTCCCTCTCTCACCTGCCCCCACCTATGGAGTGGTGGGTGGTGAGCTTCCCCCCCTACTCTTGCAGGGGAAGCTCCTGCAAGAGGGGATTTTGGTTGACTGGTTAAAGGGAAGGGTAATTTTTCCTGTTTGTTGTGACCCTCAGACTTTCACTTTTGCATTTACTCAGTGCTCATAACCACCTGTCCTGATCACAAAGTATCTGCCCATGCACCTCCTCTAGCTACTCAGAACAAAAATTGTCTTTTGCTTCCAAACTGGTTGTGGGAGGTAACCCTTTTGCACAGAGGAACCCCCCCATTGTTACAAACACCTTGATTTTCCTGTCAAGAGCTTGCTTGAGGCCCCCTAGAACTGCTGTTGTTTCAGCAAAACAGTGCCCTCCCCAGCCAGCACACACAGCTCCTCTCTGTCCTCTCTCAGACAGAGGGAGGGAAGAGAGAAAGGGATGCTAAAAAGCTTTGTTTGTTTTGGCCTTGGCTTTTTTTGGACTATTTAACCCCCACAGGGAAGGAGAAGCAAACAACTGAAAATGGGAATTCCAAAGCAAAAATGTAGAACAATACAAATAAATGTCCTAAAATATATGCACATTAGCACTGCAAGGTCAAAGAAACAGTTTTGTAAAATCAGTATCTTGAAAAAGAGATGTTCTGCTTCATGAATATTCTTTCCTCAAACTAACAGACACATTCTTGATGCTCAGCCAAAGCAAACAGATGGTATTCAATTAGTTATTTACCTACTTTACAATTAATTAAAATGTCCAAGATAATTTTTGTTTTGACTGTGTCTACAGAACGCTAGAGTTCCACAAAAAGCTGGCATTTGCATCTCCAGCCCTGCTAGCTGCAATATAAATATTACAGCTCAGACAGCATTAAGATACCAAAAGGCTTTTTCCAAGGGCACATAGGGATAGAGCAATGGCTTCAGACTGTAAGAGAGGAGGTTGAGATGAGATATTGGGAATTAATTCTTCACTTTGAGGCTTGTGAGGGCCTGGCACAGGTTTCCCAGAGAAGCTGTGGCTGCCCCATCCCTGGGAGTATTCAAGGCCAGGTTGGATGGGGCTCTGAGCAACCTGGTCTGATGGAAGGTGTCCCCACCCATGGCACAGAGATGTTGGAACCAAATGAACTTTAAGGTCTCTTCCAACACAAATCATTGTGTGATTACATCAGAACCTCACCAGGAAATGTTTGACTTTTAGAAAAGCTTTTTTGGCTTGAAAGTCCATAACTAGTAGACAGAGAAAAACAGCCACCTTAGTAGAAGGAACACTAGACACTGTGCCCACAGTATTCCAGTTAAGAACAAAAGAAGCAAAAACTGTAAGGTTTTATTTTGGATCCAAGAGCCACTTTCTTCACAACACAGGAACCATCCCTAAAAGCAAGAGAGGCAAGAGGGACTGCAGGGACTGGGTGAAAGCTGCACACTTCACAACAGCAGAAAACTCCAAAGAGAGGGAGGGAATCTAAGCCTTAAAGATATTCTTTCTGTCATATTTCTTGTCTTCTATGAGATAATTTGTGGAGGGAAAGAAGCAAAGAACAGCAACTGAAGAATATGTAATGGAAAGTTTCAAACTAGAGCTTCCATTTCCCAATGAAAATTCAACAGGAAGCTTTCATTATAGAAGCAGAAAACAGCCTCAGATTCAAATCCATTAATCCCCTCTGACTCCTGAGTCTCACTTTTCACACAGGTGCAGGCAAACAGGTTTATCTCAGACAAACACATTTTTAAATTAAAGAACACCTCTCCTAACAGAGAGTACATTACAGTAAGAAAGCTTAACTAGCAAGTCTGTAATTAACCTTTACAGCATCTGGGTTTACACTAGTGCTGCTTCAGTCCCTCAAGTACAGGAATAAAATGACCAAGGACAGAAGCAAGCCATAAGAATCTCAAATCAATAGGAACAGCAGGTGCAACAGGTCTAGAGAGACAGAAGGCAGGGAAAAAAGTCCTCTTTTTTCATCCTTCCTTTACTTAGCTTGTAAAGAGGTGAACAGAAATTACAATTATACAAAAATAATTTTTAAAGCTAGTTTTTGTTGTTGCAAGGCCTACTGAAGGAAAGCCAAGAGATACACAAATCACATCCTCTCAAAGGCACAAAAAAACTTATTAATTACTCTAACTTCAGAGAATAATCTGTTTTTATATTACCCTCTAAAGCTACTACAAGAGAAGAAAATATACACTTAACTAAAACAGAAATAAAAAATTACCTGCAAATCTTTCTTCACCCTACTCCTTCTAAACCAACAATTCTCCCTACACAAGTAGAAAAAAGCCCAGCTCCTCTCCCACACCCTTTATAGCCCCTCCAAACAGGAGTCAGCTGAATTAAATTACATCTTGACCTTAATGCAGCTGTGCTCACACATATCCTGCACTAAAGCACACATGGGGAAAAAATAATAAAACAGCTACTACTGCTCTCTATTTTACTCTTTTCTCCTCTAAACCTGCATTGTATAGCTCTAACCTATAAATAGCCATGAGACTCACCAGCTTCACAGCCAAGAGAAAATGGAAAGAAGACCTTCTTCACATTTATTGACAATTAACAGCAACTAATTTAGAGTGAACCAGGTGCAGTCAGTTGGCAGGAAATCAGGGAACATGGATAAATTTGATGTATAAAGGACTTGAACAAAGTCTAAAGTTTGTTTTAGATGAGACTTCTGCTGAAGTAGTGTTGGCATGAAAAGCTGGGAGGCTTTCAGCTGCATTTCCAGAGATTTGTTGCCATCTAAATGGCACAATCCATTAAAATCTATAGGCTTTGCACAATTTGATTTGTGGGTGGCAACAACTTTCATGTATTTTGCTTTCTTTCTGTTACTGCCTGGATTATTTTATAGGCTTTTGTCTTGCTTGAATCACTGAGTATATCAACTATGTAGACTCAAGTATCCTTTTTAGTATAATTAATGTATAAGTTTCTCTACAAAGCTATATATTTTAAAAATATTTATTCTATGCAAGCATACACTTCATAAATCTTTAGCAAATGACAAAAAAAAACATGCCAGCTTCCTGGCAAATCATGGCAATGTCACTTGGCTCATAAAAGTGGAAGTTACCATTGCAGATGAAATAGAATTTAGCCACTTAACTACATTTAATGAACAGTTTTCCTCTCCACACAGCACCTATGAAATATCAGGTATATAGAGTAGGAAGGGATAAATGGCTTGTCTAACCATTGTTAATACAGCCAGCCTCACATATCAGCTGGATCTCCCTGAAAGGGCAGCATGATACAGGATTTTTAGCAGCTACAGTAAATGTTTCAAATTCTGTAGTCAGGCAAAGGAAAAAAAAAAAAGGGGGGGGGGAATCAAACCCCAAAATACTGATAAAAGATCACCAAAACCACAAAATATCCTATAATTATTTTTAATGTTGATGTCTAATAAATGTGCAAGGACAGACTAAATGTTTTCTAATACAGATTATAAAGCAGATGCATTTTTACATCCCCAAGACAAGACTCTGACCTTCCTTGTGTTGTCATCTTATTGCAGGGGTCCCATACTGTTGTCTCCTATCACAAAAGTTCCATACCTTCTTGGTGTTTCCCATGGGCATCTCCTCAGAGCACTGACTCTTTCTCCTTCACAAAGCAACCAAGTGACTCCAGTTCCCTTCTCAAGGCCACCCCACTCTTTTATAGCACTCTTCTTCTCACTGGTTACAGCTGTGGCCTGGTAAAGTCAGGCCTATTCCTAATCTTTGATAATTGGCCCAGCTGCAACTCCTTAGGGGTGAGATTACTTTCTACACTATCTTTATTTTCTTATATTCTATGCCCCTACATCCTTGCATGTACACAAGTCCATGGTATCAGCAGGTCTGTTTATATCCAGGGAACTGAAATCAGAACCTGGTCTGATGCATTTAAAATAATTGGATTTATCACTGATTTCTAACTCAGCCTGTTACAAAGACTGTATTTTTAACCTCATTTCTGTTAGTGCATTACCAAAGCCATTATGAATACAAAGTCCCTCAGAGGGCCATCTGTGGAACCAGATACTATCTGATGAGGACCTCCCTGCAATATCAGGATTGTTTTGCCTGTTTAAATCCAGATGCAATACAAGAGCAGCAAAACAAGGTCCATACCACACCAGAAGTTTCCAGTGCTGCCCTCGCTGGGCCAAAGCTCTCCTGCTCCTCACTCCAAGCTGCCAGACACCATCTTTGTGCACAGAAGGTGAACAGCCATGAGCTGAACAGATAATCTGGGACATCTGCCAGCCTGAAGGCAGCCATGGCTCAACTGAGATGGCAAATCCATTGCTGGAACACAGATTCTTGTGACATCAGAACAGGGGCCTCTGCAAATCATGGAATCACAGAACCTTAGAAGACTTTGAGTTTGAAGGGCCTGAAATGGGCAGGTGTACTCAGAGCCCCATCCAACCTGGCCTTGAACACTTCCAGGGGTGTGGCAGCCAGAGCTTTTTCTGTGCCAGTGCCTCACCAACCTCACAGCAAAGAATTTCTTCCTAATATCTGATCTAAACCCAGTGTCTGTCATTTTAACAACATTCCCCCTTGTCCTGTCACTCCAGGCCTTTGTAAGGGGAGCCCATCTTTCCTGTGGACTCCCCTCAGGCACTGGAAGGCCCCAATTAGGTCACCCCAAGGCCTTCTCTTTTCCAGGCTGAGCAATCCCAGTTCTCCCAGCCTTTCCTCCCAGCAGAGCTGCTCCATCCCTGGGATCCCCTTGGTGCCTGCTCTGGCCTGGCTCCAGCAGGTCCCTGTCCTTGCTGTGCTGGAGCCCAGAGCTGATGCAGCCCTGCAGGTGGGGTCTCAGCAGAGGGGGCAGAGGGGCAGAATCCCCTCCCTGCCCTGCTGCCCACGGGGCTCTGGATGAGCCCAGCACACGGGGGGCTCTGGGCTCCCCATGGCCAGGGCATGGCCAGCCTCTCACCCACCAGCACCCCCAGGTCCTCCTCCCAGGGCTGCTCTGGCTCTGCTCATGCCCGGCCTGCATTGGTGCTGGGGCTGCCCTGACCCAGGTGCAGCAGCTTGGACTTGGTCTGTCAAACCTCATGAGATTCCCAAGGGTCACCTCTTGATCTTGTCCAGGTCCCTCTGGATGGCATCCCATCCTTCAGGTGTGTCACCCACACCCCTCACATCGGTGCCATCTGCAAAACCTGCTGTGGGAGCACTCAATCCACTCTCTGTGTCACTGGTGTCTTCTTCAGTTCAGCACACCTGCCTGAAACTCCTGTGGTGTAATTACAAACTTTCCAAAACATATTTAGTAAGAGTGATTCGGAACATCTGATAGCAATTATTGATTACTCAGTAATGTACTAAATCATTATCACTAACTTATAATCAGGTTTGCTTTCAGAACCTTTCAAAGTTTAAGTAACTATTGATTCTTTCATAGTCTCTGATTAAAATTTAAAGTGAAAAATGTAGGAGTTGCAATATTTTTTAAGATTGAACTTTTTTAACATCAGATTAATGTTATAAAGAAAGCAACATATGTACTCTTAGGAGTAATAAAAATTACCTAAAGACATACTGTATCTCTGAATTAATTATTCCTGAATGAAGGCAAACATGTTTTAAGCTGGGCCTTACAAAGATAGTTTTTTCAATTCTTTTTTGTATAGACACTTAGTAATTTCACTTTTCTGAAACACTATGAACCTTCAAAGCAATTTCATTAAGACTTAAAAAGGTTTTGTTTCCCAAAATGTAAAAAAAAAAACCAACCAAAAAACCCAAAAACTTTTTTGCAACAGAAAGTTTAAATATTGTATGACTTTAGCTTTTAAGATTTTTCATCCAGTTGTTCAGATGATAGGCTCTGATACAGGAATTGGCTGTATCACTATAGATGACAGAAGATGGTTGTGGAAACTCCCACCAATTTACTTCCCAAATGATTAGATTAGAACATGTCCATGCTATGACTGAGGAATATCTGTGGGCTGCACTGGTCAATCTCACTAGATTTGTGTAACTTTTGTGACAATCCTAAAAGATGAATATCAGCTACATTCAGTTGACACAGATATTTTAGCCTTTAAGTCATTCTGATTCACAAAAGAGAACAAAGGAGTAAATAAAATTGTGACTAATCAACCTAAGTTCCCTAATTACAACCACTCATACCTTCTGCTTTTGCATTAACATATCAAAATCAACAGAGTTGACTTTTGTTCCATAAAACCATTTGTTTTGGTTTTCTTTGCTATCTCATACGCTGAGAAGTAAACTTCCAATGCATTAAGAAATTTCAGGTAACTGGCTCTGTCATTACAGATGAAGGATGAGGAAAAAGTGAGTAGGAGAGTAATACATTTTTCACAAAGTATTGGATCCCATTAACAAGTCAATGATGTTTTAAAGTGAGAAAATGTGAGGACCAAAAGTTTTCAAGTTACTGAGTGATAATAATGGGGTTATCTATTGTGCATCCATCACCCTGAAGTACCTGACACATATTTTGGACTGTTTTCATGCATTTTCTTTATGATGATTAATAGTGGCTTTGTACCCTCTGAAATAGCAGCCCATCACAAAGAGAAAGGTGTACTAAATTAAATTCAGATGATAACTATTTTGATCTCAAACACATGTGGAGCATAATATTGAAAGATTAGAACAAAACCAAAACAAACAAACAAACAAAAAATAAAACAAAAAAAAAAAAAACCCTGTGAGAAACACTCATGTTTAAAGTGAGGATCCATAACAAACAAATAGCAGAGAAAAAGGAGCAGGAGCATAACAGACTGCTTAAACATCTGCACTTCTCTGAAGCATTCATTATTCTAATCTCTTTTCCCCACTCTACATTTACATTAGAAAATGGTGAGGTTTAAGATGTATTTTCTTCTGTTACACTTTAAAGGAGAAAGAGGGGCACTACTTTAGATAACTAAATTTCCATAAAAAAGGAATAAATAAAAGAAGTTGTGTACCACTTGCCCACCTTTCATCTCCTGGACATGCTGCTGTAGTCTGGTTTGTCTCTAACACACCTCAGAAGCCCACAGAAGTTGATTAACTTTATTTTTCTTCTGGGATTTTAAACATTTTTGATAAAGCACCTCTTCACTTTTTTTTTTAGTGGATGGGGAAGGAAAATTATAATAGAGACATTCCACCAGTGCCTTTTGGTCTGGTGAGGCTGGAAGCAAGACTTCCAAGCTCCCTAAGGTGACCAAAGCAACATGAAGACTTTTCAGTGCAAGTGTGCTTGTGCTGACACATTTCAGCCTGCTGCTCTGAAGAATGAAGGCAGATACTATGGCTCAGCAAACAAGCTCTAACCCAAATTTTCTCTTTTCAGTGCTGGAATTTAGCGGGGGAATTTTCAAGGTGAGCCCTTTGCTCTGACTGGACAAGAAAAAACAAGGGGGAAAAAAAAATCCCTGCCTCCATCAGAAGAGAGAGTATGATGACTATAGGAGTGTCAAATGTATATTTAATGACTGGAAACAACTCTGGAATATCTGGATGCCTCACACACAAACAGAAATGCTGAATTTGCTGGAATTTGCTCAGGACCCGTGCAGTCCCGTGTTCTCAAGGGAGTGCAGAAGCGCCACCACGTTCCAGCTCCCCCAACATGGGAGCACAGCTGCAGAAATCAATAATTCAGTTTTTACAGCAGCCAACAGTCTTGCAAGTCTTCATGGAGAGCAACTAAGGCATGAGAGACGCCAGGCTGACCTGGGGATCTGCTCAGGTGCGTACAAGCAGGTGGTAAAGTCTGAATAGGTTCAAAGCCTGACACCTCTCCTAACCATCTACAAATGAGTAAGTCCTAGTTGTGCTATTTCATATGCACAAGATTTCCAAATTATTTGCTTTGGTCCCTACTGGCTTCTTTTTTTTTTTTGTTTTTTCTTTTCTTTTTTTCTTTTGTACAGTTACAGATGCTTGTAATGTTGTACAGGAATTTTTAGAATAACTAAATTAGCTGGAGGTTGACCTATTGACTACATTCCAGTGAATGTATTTCATCAACTAGTATAGCTAAGAAATCTGATCATTATTTAATAAGTTATTAAATTACAGAGTTGTCTATATACTACACATTTTTACATTATTACCACTAACAAGGAACACTGGCACAGTTGTTCTTGTAAATCCCCCCTGCCTGACCTAAGCTAATTTTGATGGACTTGAAAAAAAAAAAAACAAAACAAGTCAGGGTAGAATAACTGTGAAGAATGGGAAAAGTCAAAGAATCACCTAATTTTTTGAGTGGGAGTATACCAACAGAGATGGAAGCAGTTGGTTAGGGCTTTTTTTTCCTGTTGAATATGCAGAATCCAAGTAGGCATAAATCCCAGGGGAATAAAACAGTCCATCTTCCCCCCATACAAGCAATCATACCTTCATATGTTCAGAGAGTGCATAATTTACCAAAAAAGTTTTTGAGAGTAGTCTAGCAGTTTCTAATATTTATTGGAATTCTGCTTACATCTCTTTTAAAGGATCTCTCCAGAGTTTAGCTGTTTGGGCTTCTATAAGATAAAAAGCACAGTGGCTAATAAATTTTAAAATCCTCAAGAAATTCTTTGAGTAACTTTCCTATGCATAAAAACATTGCATCTTGTGATTTTTAAGACCTGATCCATGAGAGCTAGAAACTTCTACCTTTAAGGGCAGACACCCATCCTCTGTGTCTGAAGAAGTCTTTATTCTGACCAAGCTTCCTGAGAATCTGCCACCTTAAAACCATTGTTCATTCAATATTTTATAACTCTGATTCTAGGCTCTAAGTGTACTTCTCTGACAGAAACTTCTTGTTTGCAAGGTGAAGAGGGAAGGAAATGCTTCTGCAGCCATTAGTTTGGATTTATTACTTTGGGAGTTTTGTCTTCTGTTTAAAAAGAAAAACTAGCATTGTTGGAGGCCCTGGGTTTTGAAAAGAAGTGAAGCTACTTGACAAATCATGGTTGAAAACGGGTTAGAAAAGAAGAAAACATTCTACTGTGAAAATCAACATAGTATTTAATATTGTTTTTCCCACAGCCAAGGACATGCTACCTTCCAGAAGCCCAGTTATGACTCCCAGTCAAACCCCATGAAGTTGTGAGGTGCAAGGTAGAGCTGATGAAGAAATTCTGCTGATTGAGAAGCAGACCAGCAGATAAAAGAAAAATCAATGCCTGAGCATCAGTACAGTGTAATAAAAGCAATATCTCATTTTGACACCTTGACTGAGGGGATTTTTTGGACAAAGACTGCCATTATTTTTCCACTTTCACCAGAGTTTAACCCCTGATGCCATGTTATGATTTCTCTGACTCCTGCCTCAGCTCCAATTGCAGCCACAGAGCTTGTTTCTCTCTTTCATAAAGGCTGCCAAGACTTTTCTCTCCCTCAGAGCAAGCTAAACATGCACTAGGAGGAGATCAGAGACCAGATATTGTGATACTCAGATAAAGGTATTTGGGCTCCAGGGATTTTATTCCCTCCAAAAGGTGAAGACTGCTTTGTCCTTCTCACAAAATATTTCATCAGCAGAGACTTCATAGGTGGCCATTTGTTGTTGCTTATAACTTCTAGCTGACCTTGTAACAGGTTCTCTACATTCAATGTTTAAAGACAAAGCCCTGGAGCTGAAGGCACTCCTGAGTTTTTTTTCATTGAGCTGAACCATGAATCAAGATTTAATCTGATGCCAATTCCCCACATTCATTAAGATCAGTTATTCCACAGAAAAACCCAAATATTCCAAGGGAATTGGTGTCAGATAAACTGTCTCTCCAGATAACCAACAAAGAAAAGCACCACTTCAAAACACTCTTTAAATAGATGACTTGGCTTTCAGCTTTGTAGGCGTGTTAAGAGATTTCAATTGCTACTTGTGAAAAAGCCTGGTGACGTCTCACTGTTGGGAAACTTAATTTTAGCACAAACAAGAAGTCAAGGAGGGAGAAAGGAAGGTAATAACACCCACCTAGTACTTGAACCTGCACAAAAATTTGCATTGGAAACATCAATCCTGCTAAATTTCAGTAAAAACATATCAAGAAGTGGCTTTCATCCATAATGGTATTTCTTTTCCTTATTGTTTCTTTAAGAAATAGGATTGGTGGGATTCTTTTCATGTTTATTCTAATGTTTACAACCTACCTAATTTAGGAATTTTGGGATAAAGGGACTTGCAGTATAAGCATATATACTTATACTGTTTTCTGTTGATTTTGAGAACTCTACTTGACATCAGAACAGATATTTTTTAATTCATTCTGAAGCCAGAGTAAAATGTGCAACAGAAATTCATAACTATTCAGAGAAACAGAACACCATAACTGCACTGTAAGAACTCCAGTAGCTCAAGAAACATACAGATCACATGGCAGTCCTCTGCACACAGGCAAAGGTCATTTGAGAGAGGAAAGACACATATTTACACCCAATTTCTACATATTAACTGAAAAGAAATTTTCCATCTGGTGTTCTGAGTTTTCCACAATGGTACAAAGGTTATTAATGCTACCAAGAATGTCAGCTGAATGTCCACTGTAACTGTGAGTTACAGCAACAGCCTGGTGAATATCCTGTGCCCATATTAATCACTCTCATTTAATTAATCATTCAATCATTTCTCTGACTGACACTGCTGATGGAGCCTTGGATGGGAAGATGCAGGTAAACACCTCCTACTTGCACCAGATTTGAGCTGCAGCAGAGAGCACCTATTTCTCACCACCCAGCAGGAGACATGAGGCAAGGGAATGAATACTTTTCACAATTTTGCCTCTGTGCTTCTGGCTTACAGCAGTGTAATGACGAGAAACAACCACCTATGTTCTTGCTATATCCAGCTGTATGAAAAAATGCCAGAGAAATGGTGAAATGTGTACCAGGTATGAAGTACCTGAAATGTAACAAGTAACATGTAACTCCAAAACTAGTTCCCATCATTAATTTCTGGTACATTAGGAATAAAATATGGTTGGTTTTCCACAAGTATTTTAATTCATGGAGTATATGTTATGTAGGTTAAATCTGAAATAAGTAACCCAGTATCAATAGCTTTAAATAGGAGGCTGTACCTTTGGCTAGAAGGATAATTACTTCCCTGGATTTACAGCTGGTACCCAGCCTATTCTTGACCCAAGATTTAAAAAAAAAAAAAGTTAGAGCCTATTTTTGCAATCCTATAGGCCTATGTTGGGACCCATCTTAAGCATTAGGATTCCTTTTTGACCATAAATGTTTTATCTACACACATAGGTATATGGTGGATATATTTCCATTTATCCAAACTTAAGAAAAGAAAAAAAAAAAAAAAGGCTCCTGAGTTGGTTGCACACAGCTTAAATTCGTCAGGTTGGGTTTCCTTTGGTGCAACATGTCTGTACTGGAGTGTCATCACACTCATTTGCATTTGTATTACTTCTCCCAAAGCTAATTACAACTATCTTTCTTGCCTAACTTTTTTCTTATTATTAACTTCAGCCAAATTCAATATATTATGCTAGCTCCAAATTAATGGAGGAAGTGTGCAATTTCCAAATTTCCAATTTACATACTGCACTCTAATACCTTTTATGAGCTGCTTGGTATATTGTGGTCTATAATTTGAAATAGCTGGCATTTTGATGCATTAAATTGTAGGTAAAAGAGGATGAATGAGCAAAACTCCAACACTCTTTCTTCATGCCAGCACTATTGACTCCTCCCTTAGCTTTGCCATTAGGATTCCAAGGGATGCCCAGCACAATCCCAGCTCGAAGCACGAGGGGTTATCCCTGCTGCCCTTGGGCTCCGCGCCCTCAGAGCCCACCGACCTCTCCAGCTTTCCCACCTCCAGCCCCGGCCAAACTTGGGGAAGTTACCTGGGCGGCGGGAGGCACCAGCCGAGGGAGCAGAGGGTTCCCGGGGGGCGGTGCGGGGCCGGGGCGGCCGCTCTCGGGGATGCTCCGAAGGGGGAGGATGCTCCCAAGGGGGAGGATGCTCCCAAGGGGGAGGATGCTCCGCCGCGCCCACCCCCATCCCCAGGGTGAGCCCCGGCCCGGCTCGGGCTGTGCTGGGGATAAACCGCAAGATTCCAGCCCCATCCCCTTTTTTCATCTCTCAGCTCCTGCCCTCTCCCCTCTTACCTGGAAACGCGGTCCCGGGAGATGCGGGGGGCGCCCGAAGTTTGCCGGGGAGGGCGGGGGCAGATCCCGCTGGAACTGAAGCCCAGTGCGGGGTGCGCGGTCCGCAGCGAGCACAGCCCAGGCGGAGCAGGCTGACTTGCTCTGCTAAAGGGGGTGAAAAAAAAAGAAGGGGAGCGGATGGAGAGCGAGAGGAAGGCCCCCGTTCCTACGGGCTCCGCAGCCGAAGGGAGGAGTTAGTTTAATGAGGGAAACGTGCCCGAGTGGGCGCACGGCCGGGCGGGGCGCGAAAGTTGCGGCGCTCCCGAGCTCCAGCACCGCGGACAGCGGCGCCGGCCCGGGCTCCCGGCAGCCGCACATGGGGAGAAACCCCGCCTGCCGAATCGCTGATGGAAAACCCGGCAAGCTGTTCCAACCGTAAATTTTTATCACCCTTTGAAGATGGCATGCTATCCCTCCTGGGAATATGCCAAGCGGTTCCTGCCAGCACTCTCTGAAAATAGGGATCACGTCATGAGAGCCTGAAGCATCACTGATATCCCCCCCAATACACACAAATTATACTTTATTGTATGCATTCTGACTATTTATTGTATGCATTCTGACAGATTAGTGATCCACTACCACTGGCTGGTAAATATTATTAACCTTATTCTGCAGCTGAGGACATTGGGACAGAGAGGTTATGATTGATGTTTCATACATAGAGCCAGATCCCTGTATGAATCCAGATCTGCATGTACTTAACCTGTGGGATGACTTTCCTCTTCAGATCATTTCTTTCCCTCCTCCTTGCTTCTTTTGTTGAATCATGGAATCAAGAGAATCCCAGAATATTTTGGGTTGAAAGGGAACTTAAAGATCATCTCATTCCGACCCCCGTGCCACGGGCAGGGACAACCTCCACTAGACCAGGCTGCTCAGAGCTCCATCCACCCTGGCCTTGGACATTCCCAGGGATGGGGCATCCACAGCTCCTCTGGGCAGCTTTAAGTGTAGTGCCCCAATAACACTACAACTTGGTTATCAATACTTGAAGTGTTTATAGAACTTCCCCAAGCACAGAAATATGACTTGAGGTCCTCCAGAAAATTGATATTGTGAATATAATACCCAAAAATAAAGCAACACAGTTTTGTGAGGAACAACCAATAAGGAGCATGAGAACAGAACCAGATATTTTATCTACACAGAGATGACCACGGAACAAGTCAGGTAAGAATTCACATTTTCGGCACTCTCAAGCAGAAAGGGGAGTATTTGCTTTTTGTAAACCTCAGCAAACAAAAATTTCCAGAAATTAAATGCTTATTATCTCCAGTCCATGAAATATTTCATAAACATTCCAGGACAACAAACAATCTGTGTTCAACATCATCGAAAAAGCACTGCTAAGGTATTTTTGAAAAAAAACCAAAAAAGAATTTTACATTGAGAAAGGAAATTTTCATTACTAATAATTCACATAAAGTAGAAACAAAAAGAACTCACCACTTGCTGTTTGTTGGAAATAGTTTAGCAACTGAAAAAAAAAATAAAGGCAGACTTGTGGAAAGTTCACCAATGATCAAGAAAGACAAGGAGTAGGTAAGGTTATCTTAGAAACAATATGCATGACCCTTCAGTTCATCAACACTTATATTATCTACTTATGTGCACACATTTTCTAAATACCTGTATGGGATGAGAATACAAACTACAGCTGTGAAAATGGAAGAGTACGGAAGGCTGGACAGATGGAAGTAATTAAAGTAATTAAATAATTGCATAGTATGTATGTATTTTGTTTTAAATAATACATGCAATTCCTCAGAGCCTTCCCAAGGTGTTTACTGTTAATGTACATTCTAAAATGTACCTTCTTCTTTTTCTGCTGAGCTTCCTTTCACTAGCTAAGAAAAAATTTTACCTATATATATATATGTATATACACACATACACACACATGTATGACAAAACCCAGTTCCAGGCATTTACAACATTTTGCAAAATGGAGCAAAACCAAAGGAAAGACAGGCTTTGAAATCTCACAATCTGAGATGTAGACAGTAACATAAGCTTAGAAGAAGGGTTTTAGAGTAGCAACACACTTAAAATTGCCTGGTGGAAGTTTCCCCAACAAGAGCCTGAAAGCAGGTGTGCCAATTAGGCTCCTCACAGATTGTGCAGCAAAGACACAGGCCTCTTCAGTGGAAGTATCTTGGAGCATATCCAGTACTGATCCATGACTGTGGATATGACTGTGTCAAAACTCAGGCTGCTATGGCTTCACACCCAGCAGTCACCTTGCTGTACAGATGGCCTGAGATATGGAGCATGGAAGAAGAGAGCTGAAATGCTGGTGGCAGGAGCCATGAACTGACTGGGACCAACTGCACGAAGCAATGTATGGCATCCTGCTGTGGCAGAGAAGACTTGCTTTGCTGCCCTGGGCTAGCCACTTATTCCCAGGCAGGAAGCTCATTTAGGGTAGTGTCCAGTTTGGTGTGCTCATTTTACAGGGAATCAAAACCATCCTCACGACTGACACCTGGAAGTGTGGGTAGAACTGCTCTGACATGGCACAAGTTCTTGGCATCCATGGTCTCAGGGCAGTTTCTACCAGACAAAAATTTTCCTCAGACAGTGAAAAATCAAAATTAAACAAAGGCTGAGCAGTTATGATCAGAAATTATCAAGGACTGAATAATGATCAGCTCAGAATGTAATTAAAATTACAAGATGCATGAACATATTCTTAAGACAAGATATTTTTGGCGTCCTCCACTTTTGCCATAGAGGAGACAGAGTCCTCTTATGCCAGACACAGACAAGCATGGATCAGCAACAGCAAAAATCTGCCTTCATTGCAGAGCTTATAGTGTATTAAGGTAAAAGTCTTGAGAAGAATAATGTACTTACTGTACTGCTGTGTGGGCAGCATAAGTTTTAAGTGTTCTTAATTATTCATTTCTTTGCTGCTAAGTGCTTTGATTTTAAAATGATGTGATGTGTACATGCAGTGTTGATACTCAGATAACTTAATTGTTTTAGTAATATAACAAGGCATATGATGTAATGTCAATAGACTGCACCTTGTGTGCATTACAAGCTTTTCCATGTGGATGCTTATCCTCTAGTGACAAAGCTAATGATTCCTAATATGTACACAGGGTAAGAAAGAGACTGCTGTGATGGACACTTAATAAACAGTTAAACAGATTGGTGGGAGAGCCAAGAAAAAGCCTCAAAATCTTGGCTTGGAACTGGTTTTGGGATGATATAAGCAGATGCAACAGATTTGAATATGAAGAAAAGGAAAAGCCTGTGGGAGAAAGATACTGAACTACTGCAGATATTTGTTCATAATTACAAACTATCGTCTTCCCTCCCAAAAATATGCTCCAAGCAACACCAAATTTACAGTGTATTCCGAGGAGTAATTCAGACTCAAAAATATTAGTTACTATAGGGAACAATGAATTTTCTTCTCCAGGTGTTTCAAGAAAGGAGTACAAAGTATCTAATTAAATGTAAACATCCAAGTGGGTATTCATGCCTTCCAACTGATGTCATCTGAATTACTGCCTAGGAAAATCTCTCTGTTGACTATACAGAAAATCTACATTTCTAATCATGTCACCTAAACAGCAATAAGTAGATGGCTTTCGTTCTTTTTTTTTTTTTTTTTAAGGTTCACATCCATTTGTTTTGAAGCAAAATAGAACTGGAATACACAATAGAGAGAAAGAGATATAAAATCTAGGCAATTACTACCATTATGGCTCTGCCACTTGGGATCAGTAGCATTTATTGAAGGAAGAGGGTCTAGATGGGACAGGTATCAACAGCTCACTGTTCAGAGCAAAATGGAAATGCTCACCTTTATGTAATAATTGTGTGCTATGTAGTCTTTTAAAACTCATATAGTCCATACTAATTACTGTGAGGGCAGTGAGGCACTGGCACAGGTTGCCCAGAGAATTTGTGGGTGGCCCATCCCTGGAAGTGTTCAAGGCCAGCTTGGATGGAGCTCTGGGAAGTGTGATCTGGTGGAAAGTGTCCCCAACCTTGGCAGGAGGTGGAAACAAGGTGATCTTTGTGTTCCTTTCCAGCCCAAACCACTCAGTCATTCTATGATCCAATGCAAGAACATTCATAGAGGAGTCACCCTAGATCTGTTGTAAAGTGTATCTTTCTGGACAGCTTGTGGGGTTTTTCTTGGTTTTGGTATTATTGTTGGTGGTTGTTTAGTTTATTTTTTGGGTTAGGTTTTTTTTTGAGGTTTTTTTGGTTTGGTTTTTTATTTTGTGTGTGTGTGTGTATTCGGGATTTTGAAGATACCAATATTACAGATAGGTAGCAAAAAAGAGCAGGAAATCACCTCCTGTAATTGAGATAGGAAGACTAATTAGAGCAACCAACTTTCTTCTCATGAATGTTAGTCTCATTGAAATTAGTTAGTATTTTGGAAGTGATTTCAGCAGAATTGGAATTTTATTGAACAATTTTAGTAGGTAGGAAGTATGAATGTGTTAACCAAATGGGAGGAGGTTGGAAAATAGGCTGTAAATGTAACATCTCTAATTAAACCTATAATGAAATATAAGCAAATCACCACCATCACTACCATGATTCACATTTTCTTTTTAGAAGTACATCTACTAACACCTCTTTTCCCCCCAGTCAGCCTCAACCTAAAAGTCAGATTTACATTCTACTTGCCCAAAGGTGTTGCCCCGTTTGAAGGATTTCTGACACAGAAAACAGATGTGATAAATAAGAACAAACCCATCGTTGTGGTATCAGACACGAGTACAAAATACAATATTGGGTTATCAGGATGAACTAAGGGGTCCTTCACCTTTTTCCAATTTCTTGTCTTTAAGATTTGATCTGAGTTGTGTCAAAAATAAAGTACAATCATGCTGTTGAGTGAAAATTAGCCTCTAAACCCCTTGTAGTGTAGAAGGTTAAGCACTTTGGTTACTTCCTACCTAGATCTGACCCAAAATCTCAGTTTCACAATGCCAAACCAATTTCTAATTGATTTTATATCACCATTGATTATTACAGCTATGTAAGACTTCATCCAATTGAGTTATAGAGAAGGGGAGGGGGAAAAAAAATCTATCACAAAGATACAGAAGCATCCATCAAAGATGCATTTAGAGCAAATGGACAATGCACTTTTTTTTTTTTTAAGTTGTAATTGTATTCAAGGGAATGACATTTAGTAGCCATCTATTGTAGGTTATTGAAATATTCTGTGACCTTGACTCCACTTCCAAATGGAAAACAAAACCACAAATAAAACTGCAGGGAATACAGAAATCAAATTTTTGTCTCAATTACAGTGTTTTGAAAATGTTCAATAGTATGCTAATGATCTTAATTAGTCTCAGAGATACCAATTTTGGAATCAGTGCTTAGCCAAAAACCACATGTTGAATAAGCCCACAATCTGTAAATAGGCAGAGTTCAAATGCATAAGTGAATCTATACATATTTACTAGAGTAGTCCAACTGTTTTGCTGAGAGCAGGGGGTTTTTGCCCAAATAGTTGTACCAGTAGTCTTGTATAGGTCCAACACACAGAGAACACTTTAATTTATGAGTCAGTTCATCACTCTCTAAGATTAAACCACAGTGATACAGCTGCAGTCATGCTGGATGGGCATTTTCCACCCTGCTATATCCTGGCAATTAAAGCAGTAAGCATGTGTTTAGCAGTAATGCTCTTTTTTATTCATGTCACTACTTCTTGGAATGCAAAGTGAGCCAATTTTTTTTTTTTTTTTTTTTTTTTTTTTTTTTTTTTTTTTTTACATTTTATTTCAGAAGAGACAGGGAAGTGTAGAAGTTGAAGGCCATCCCCTCAAGTGCCAGTGTCTTTAAGAGTTATTTAGTACAGCTTGGGTCTGTTCACTGAATACAGCTGTAAAGTAAAGGAGTAGGAAGAGAGGAGAGAGAGAGCAAGAGCTCTTTGCCTGACAGCAGTTGTTAGAGCAGCACTCCTGATTACTGTAATGGGTTTTCTTGCCAAATGCCTTTCATACCAAAAGTAAGGCTGTTAAACGTGAAGTTGAGAGGGTGGATGGTTTTTTTCCCCAATGAAAAAGTAATCTGCACATCAACCCCCCACCAATGAGCATTAAAAGCATTTTGATGTTTGAGGGAGTCATTTCCAGGGGGACATCACAGCATCTACCTGTCTTTTGTGGCTTCTGAACACTTTGTTCACAACAATGAATCAGTGCATAGGAGTCCTTTTAGACTTTAATAACTAAGGTTTAGCTTTATCTCTTTTGATCAGTAGCATTCATAAATAAGGTCTATTTCTCACTTCCCACTCCCTGGAAACAATTAGAGTGACTGAACTGAAAGCCTTTGCTCATCTTTTCAGCTCTTTAGCAGCAAAGTTCATTTTAGACAAAAATCAAAGATCAATGCTGGTTTTTTATCAGCCACTAACCTGCCCCCAAAATTACACAGTTACTACACGAATATTTGGACACTTTAAAATGAACAAACAACCAAAACCCACACACTTCAAACCCTTCCTCTACTGACTGAGAGGCAAAAAAAATAAAAATCTTTGAGCAGCAAAGAAGAAAGCAAGCCTTTGGTTCCTTTGAAGGGAACACCTCTCCCATACCTTGACCAGGGCACAGCTGTCACCTGTGAGGCTGCTGCAGGCTGAGTGACAGAGCACAGGGCTGGAGCAAATGCCAGTGGGAGGGAGAGAACTCCAGGGCTTCTTGCAGCCTGGGAGGTCTGGGGCTGGGAAAACACATTGCAAGGAACATATGGATTGGTGGGGAAAATCATAGCTGGAAAGACTGATGATTGATCCCACGAAAAGTGCAGCTGAGGCAAATACTACACCCCTCCTGTCATGAAAGTGGAGTGATTTTTAGACATCACAGTAGAATTGAAAACATGAAGATGTATAAAGGAAAATCAAGGAATTCATGCTCTTGCTGATGCTTTCCAGTAAGCAGAATTCAATGAGGGCAATTACTCCCTGGGTATGTGGTAACCCAATTGGAACAGAATTAGGAAACAATAAATCACCTCAGTGACTGGGATTCTGACACATAATTTTAATATAAAAACAACAATTAAAAAATCTGCTTCTCAACTCTTTACTTTATAAGGGGCATTTTGGAACCTCAACAATGTAGCTAGTACCAAATTTACATAAACAAGAGTGTAAGGACAACTAGAAGACTCAGTAAGAGGAGTCAAAATAGACTTGCTTTTTTTTTTTTAAATTTTTTTTCAGAGTATTATTGTTACTGTTATTACTGTTTACACTTCCAGATAGGTCAAACTGTGTTTCCAGGAGAGGGAGAGTTCTTTGCCTTTTGTGTTAGGATGGGAAGATTGACTTCCTTTGGTGCTAAGCAAGTCATGTACCATATGCTAGCTAGTTTCTTTCAATCACAAAAAATAAAAAGTTTTGTGTACTCCACAGATTTTTTTTTAAAATAATAATATTTTTGTCTGCTTTGTATGAAGGATACTCTTGCACTTGCATTTTAGAGCACATATGAATATAGTGAGTATACAGATGAGTACCTCCACATTGCTTGAGCTTTATGGGAAAATAAAAATTATAATTATTGCTCCCAGTTTACCTAACTTATTAAAATACCAATTCATGAGGCATTTCTGCTGGCTTTTAAACCATCAAAACACCTGCAATTCATTTGAGCCCTTACAGACCTGCAATTGTCTTTGCTGACACATTATGCACAGATTTTATGTATGATATTCCATTACACATGCCTCAAGCCACCAGCCTGCTTGCAGAATTTAAAAGAATGAGAAAAAGGAATTTTAAAGGACAAGTAAGAGGAGGAAGAGAACTCTGTGTGGAAATCATGCCCAAAATTGAAACGAGATTTTTCAATTATCTTTCTAAAGCACTTTTAGGCAAGGCAACAAAGAGAATGAGCTAGTATAGTCAAAGAAACCTCAATTCCTTTTGCTACTGTTCTGTAATGGATGTGCTAAAAAAATCATTAATATATCTCTGAAAGATGAGGAATTGGAAATATAGCACCAGAGTTATTGGTTGTCCTTTATTACCAAGTCAATGTATTGCTCCAGGTTTTCTTACCATATGTATTGAAAAAAAAGAAAAAAGAAAAGCTGCAAAAAGGATTAATTCTGAAAATAGCATACAAAAGTAGAAAAAGAAATCAATAGCAACAGGAATCTAGGGAATAGATTAAAAAAAATCACAAGGGCTGGAATAGTTACTTATAAATGACAGATGAAAAGCAAAAATCAATAGAAAACTCTGAAGAAGGTATCACAGGAATAAATGAATATATTCTCCAGAAAAATGAATGGTTTGTGTATGGCAGACAAAACCAATGGACCCAGTCATCATGAAATGGAAAAATGCCATCACATCCCATGACACTTTGTAATGACCTTGATAGGAAGAAACTGCTGAGAAGTTACATCTCACTTAGTTTGGCAGGAATTTGTGCAGATTTGAAGGCCTCCACTTGATCCTTGTCGCGGATTACCACACTTCATTACCTACAAACCCCTTGTAAACTGAAATCATGTCTTCCCCTGAATCAAGGCAAGACAGTGATAAATACTATGATTCTCATATTTGTTAGCTGCCTTTTTACTGCTTGAAGTGCAGTAAAAACAGCACGTTGAGACAAAAGTGGGAAGAAAGCCACTGAGTCACACTTTCTGATCTGGGAATGACAATTCAACATTGCTCCTATTCTGCAACTTCCCAGAAAGTTTCATGAATATATTTTCTTTGAAAACAAAGGGAATTTCTACTGCCAAGTGTGAATATACTGGTTAGGCAGCTTAACTAGGAAACCAGTTCATGTGCTCTGCTTAGATCTGACTAAGCAACCCACCTTTTGTTCCACAGCTCAGGAGAAAGGTCCCTAAGAACAAGTGATCACTAGTTTTTGAAGGGTTTTCCTATTATTTTGTTCTTGTTCCTGATTACATTTGTGTTTTATAGGGCATACAGCTAATATGGAAGATGCCCTGTGTTGGTAGTAAAGTTTAAACAGATTCATCTAATGGGATTTAATGCAATAGTTTTTGTTTAAATTCTTAAGACCCTTTTTTATATATTCTTGTTAGTTCATGTTAAAAGAAAACAAACATATGTGTAGCAACACATTTTCTGAAAGTTTCTCTTTGCAGCACATTAAAGGACCTTAAAATCTCTGATTAAATCACTTTATTTGCTTTAATTTTGGTGCTGTGGTGTCCTGACTCTTGCCTTGATGTTAAGAAACTAAGGCAGCCTGTTCTTCTTGCCTTGAGCTGGCCTAGTGTCAGGACAGGAGTGACTGGACTGACAGACAGGCCACCTAAAAAATGTTGTCCTGAGCTATATTTTGTCTCATAGCACCTGTTCTTTGTCTCAGCATTAGGATGTATCAACTAGACAGACAGAAATGTAAACAACTAACTGGGTATTCCCCAGGCACTGATGATGCATCTAGAAACTTTTAGTCTGGAACTAATTGCTCTCCAGCCATCCATACCTGGGAGAAGCCTCTCAGGGACTGTTAGAATGCACTGCAATTTGAGCAATTTCAATTAGACTGGACAGGGAGGCCTCCAAAAGGATAAATGAGGCACCTTGAAAAGCACCTTAGGATCACATACTCGGTGATATCTGTAATTCCTGAAATTTTAAATGGCTTTTTGAAAATGCCAGTGTGGCTGATGCATGATTTACATGCATGATCATTGTATTTTCCTCTTCCTGAATCCTCCCTTGCTTTGCTGACCTCCTTTTTCTTGCATCTGGCTGTTTTATCCTTGGAAAAAGCAGAATTGGACGTTCACATTTCGCTCTGAGGAAAGAGAAGAACTCAACATTTTGTGGAAAAATCAGAAAATGAAGCAGAAATTTTTTTTTATCCTCTGCTCTTCCTTAATGCTCATGTGCTAACCTTACCCTGCAGCCACTCAGGTTTAAACCAGTTGCTACCTCACAATCCACTCTGCATATTTTTGAGAGTTTTGAGCTTATTCCATTCTGCTCCCATTAAGAAATAGTTCTGGACAAGCAAGAAGAGGAACCACAGGAACTTCAAACTTTACTCTTACTTCTTGTAAGCATATACTTACAAAAGATTGAAGTCAGATGAATCTTTATGGAAACCTTGTGAAAAAAGCTACAGATCTCTGACAAGGAAAAATGCAAATGTTATTTCCTCAGTTCTTTAATCCATTCTTTATGCTGCTCTCACAGCTTTTTTTTCATCTTTTAACATTGGTTCCTACCTAAATAATCTATCTATAGCTAGCATTCAGCTATATTGCATAAGCCTACAGTACTGCCTCCCCTTGTTTCAAAAAGAATTCTGTACCACTGCCTCAGGCAATCTCTCTAACCTTCCTTTTCACATCACAGTGTTTGATGAAGAATTTTTCTCTCCTATTCCCAACAACTTCTCAACTGTACCCTTGACATATTTTAATCAGGGTTTCTCTCTGACCAAAGGATGGACACCTCTCTCTCCCAATTAGTTAATGGCTTCCTACTCTCTGCTGCTTCTGTTGCTGTTTCCATCTCACTCACTGTCCTCCTTGACCTCACAGCAGCTGGAACTCTGAAATTAGATTAGACAGGTTCATGCAACTCTCTCAGCTGCACAGAGGCTGCTAGAGTAGTATTGCTATCTGTGTCTAAAAATGTGACTGAATTAGTAATTTTTCTATAAATTGCAGCAATGGCAGGTATGTAGTGATGGACATGACTATTTCAAATGAATGCAGGAAAAAAGCAGAAGTAGAAGGCAGGTGCATTTCCTTTTGTAGCACAAACACACATAAGACAAATAAGCCTTCCCAAAGACTGTATTTAAAGCACTGTTCATTCTACACTGCCCTAGACACAGCCTTAAAAAAGGAAAACTACTGATGATATTATATTCCACTGATAAGGAATGGTTTATTATTAAAAATGCTCTACTGATATTATGACTGGTCAGGAACTAATCTTTCAATTTTAAGTATGCTATAGTTGTACTGCAAGGCTCATGGTAATACTAGAACCAAAGTGTAAGGGAAAAGGATTTTACATAGACAGACAAACCTCTATTTTACTAATTCCTGCCTCTTATGAAGCAACATTAACTCAAGTGTGCTCTCTAATTCTCAGTGCTTATATTTTACAAAAAATTTAAAGAGATATGGGCTTTAGCAGCAACTACTCACAGAGTCCTTTCTGCAGGTCATTTGCACAGTTTTGAAAAACTGGAGTGAAGGCCATGCAAAGAAAACATCACCTGAAAACTACAGATAGCAAGAGAAACAGAAGATAAGGCCATTGGTTGAAAATGCAACTGAATGTGGTGGAACAAATTAATTGCTGCTCAGCAAGAGCCTGTCTCTAGCTAGAATGGTATGGCAGTCCATACTGCACACCATGGAATTGTAGAATGCTTTGGGTTGGGTGGGACCTTAAAGAGCATTTCTTTCTAAATCCCCTGCCATGTTCAGGTACACCTTCCACTAAAACAGGTTGTTCAGGGCCCCATCAAACCTGGCCCTGAACACTTCCAAGGATGGGACATCCACAACTTCTCTGGGCAGCTTGTGCCAGTGCCTCACCACCTTCATATAGACCTTAATCATTGATCTATTAATTTAAAAAACAAAACCAAAAAAAAATCCAGCAGAGGAAGAGGTAGCCATCATTTCTATTACTGCATCTATTTTTTCACAACATGCTGGGCAGAAGGAACCTGTTGCTATTCTTTACAGAGGAAACATGATGGTGTGCTAAAGCTTCTGCTGCTTTTCTTAAGGAGCAGTGCAATTTAAGTTTTACACTTCCAGCAACTGTTCCTTTTTCACCTTGATGCCTTTCTGCTGTTAAAGTAGAGCAGGATCAAAGAGAGATGTTTGTTAAACAACTTCCCCAGAACCTTCATACTCAGTTTCAGTTCCTCTGACTGTGGCATTTCCGTTTCATATGTACAAAGGGTCAAATCCAGGCTGCTTGAGCTCTTTCTGAACCCTCAGGAAACATCCCTCCATCCACACCTCCTCTCATTTCCCTTACATTTTGCCAAACAATAAGGAGCCCACGCCTCAAATCAGGCATCTGAGCTCTGCAGGGTGCATATGGTTGAATATAGGAAAAGTAGGTCAGATGTTTCAATTCAAAGAGCCTAACTGGTATGTTAATTAATCTTTCCGAATCCTAATGAATAATTAGAGATGTTATTTCTGTGATGTCATTATTTTCATTATTACAGTAGTGTAAAATAATTTGCATTATTTTACTAATGCAACATGATGCTCTGTGAATGTTAAGGATTTCATCAGTAAAGCAGCCTTGACAGATATCTGTTACTATGCAAAACAGTGAACTTCAAAGCTGTTGAGTTACAGTGAAAGTTAAGGGGAAAAAAACCCAGAAAACCCAAACCAGACAAATGGGAAAAAATAAAACAAACCCAAGAAATAATAGCAGAAGCTTCATAGAACATAGAATTCCTGATAACTAATCTGCCCTTTAAGAAACAGCAATTGATCTGGATAAGAATAGAAAAAACAAAAGAAGGACTTTCTCCCATTGTCAGTCAGAGAGTCAAAGACATGAAAGATATTCATTGAAAGGGCAAAATTCCAGAAATTTTTATCTGCATAAGCAAAGAGCTACAGAATTGATCCTGCTAATTGTTTTTAATCATCCATTGCAATGAAGCTAAGAGAAATCTATCTACTCTGTGGGCTGCAGGACCAAACCAGTAGTGTCAGGTCAAGTCTAATGTGCATATCAAATGTTGCTTGATAGAGTCCATAAACATCAATGTTATTTCATCACAAAAAATGAATAATTGAATACATAAAGAGACCTCAACTCTACACCAAGATTCAACTTCATTAAAAATAACTGCAAGGACTTAACTTTGAGAGTACTTGTAGATAACCCTCCCTCACTCAGAAGTACCCAATCTTAGTAAATATAACATCATTTGGCTTTCTATTGCTCTCCCAAGTACATGATTATGGCTGCAACAGAAAATGAGTATTCCATTTGCTACAAATGTATTACTGCTTGTTTAGGACCCTCCCTCCACTGCCACCTTACTGGTAATATGATGCATTTCACAGCATTTTGCTGAGTTCAGTGCATTTCAATACTTCCTTTAAGTGTTTCTCACTTTCTTTTCAATTCTCTCTTTGCAGTGCATCAAACTTTGTTTATTATATTTCAGATACTGGGGCAGATAAATAGCATCTACCATGATATACTTTCAATTGAGGATTGAAAGTGCCTGCTTAAAATTCCCTTTGAATAAATTGTAGTTTATAAAAAAGAAAGATTTTAGCAAGCCATTAATTATCACACAATTATTTGTGCTAGGCAGTCATAAGAAGTGGATGTAGCGCACACATTTTGTAATTGAATAGCAAAGAACATACCAACCATCTTTCCCAGTGAAGAATTTGTTGCACAATCCCAAATAAATCACATACACGTCCTATAAAAAGGATTGTAGGCACATTTCTCTGGACATACACACTACTTTAAGTTTGGCAGTTTCCTTTAAAACAAAGAACCTCTACTCTTAGAGGCACGATAAGCCATATTTTTTAACAGTTCGCACCCGTTTGAATGAACAATTCCGAGGAGAAATTGTATAGGATCTGCTGCTCCATTTGGATCCTTACAAATCTATGGGGTCTGATGGGGTTCATCCAAGACTCCTCAAAGAGCTGGCCAAGCAAAACCTCTGACAGTGATTTTTTTAGTGCTCTTGAAAAACCAGAAGTCCCAGCTAACTGGAAGCTGATGAACATTGTCCCGATTTTCAAAAAGGGGGACTTTGGAAACTACAGACTGTCAGTCTCACTTCAGTGCCTGGTAAAGTTATGGAGGAGATTATTTGGGGATTTTTGAAAAACACCTGGAAGCCAGCACAGCCATTGGTCACAGTGGCACAGCTACATGAGGGGAAAGTCCTGCTTATCAAACCTGGTTTCCTTTTGTGCCAAGGTCACCCACCAGCTGACCAAGGGAAGAGAGTGTGATCCTTCTGGGTTTCAGTGAAGTTTTGATCCTGTCTCTCCCAGGATCCTTCTGGGTAAAAGGGCCATCCCAGAGCTGGACAAACACAGCATGGGATGGGTGAGTGACCAGCTCACAAAGGGTTACAGTGAATGGAGGGACATCAGGCTGGTGACCTGTCACCAGTGGGGTTCCATCCTCAGCCCTGTGCTCAACACCTTCATAAACAATCTCTGCAGATAATTCCTAAAAATATTCTGAAAATCTGTCCAGAAGCATCTTCAAGATGCTTTTCAATAAATCATCTTCACTTCAATATTTGACAATTAAAATTCTGTCTGATTCATACACTTGAGGTAGAAAACATCAGGAACTGAGCTTTGACCTTCTCTTATTTCTACAGGACTCAATTAGGGATAAATATTGCTGAGTTTCTCCTACACAAGGGACATGAAAAACTCACCACAGATACCCATTTTTGCTTTTTGCCCTGATCATATGTTTTTTTGTTGTGCTTGGTTTGGCTGAGATGGACATAACTTTCTTCAGAGCAAGCTGTATGTGGTGCTATATTTTGGATTTTTGACTAAAACAGTGTTGATAACACATCAATATTTGGACTTTTGCTGAGCAGTGCTTCAAAAGGAGTAAAAAAAGGCCTTTCCTTTTTTTGTTGTTTGTTTTTCCTGCAGCAAAGAAGATGGGTAAGAAGAAGAGTGAGGGGTCACAGCTGGGACAGCTGACCCAAATTGGCTGAAGGGAGATTCTATGAACCATAATATTATGGGATGGAAAAAGCAAGGGCTGGGTGGTTTGAGGGGATGGGGAGGGCAGGGAGAGTTATCTTTGGAGGTGGCTGGTGCTCAGAGGTTTCTGGGCATCACTTTGCTGGCAGCAGGCAGCTCATGACTACTTTTCCTCAGTTTTGGTTTGTTTGTTTCCCCTGCCCTTCCCCTCACCTATCAAACTGTTTCCACGTTGACACAGGAGCTTTTTCATCACAAGGGGAAGCAATGAGCAGGAGTGTGGGTGCTTGGAGGCTGGCTGGGGTCAGCCCACAACACTTGCCAAGTTATTCCATGTATTTTGTCTTTTCCTGTATCCTTTCCTGCCTTCCCAAAACCTGTTGCCCAGTCTTGACCAAGCTCCAAGGGACAGAACTGAAGGACACCATATGGAGAGCAATTCCCTCCTCCCTTAAGCTGTCTCATGCTGCACAATTCAAATAAGTGAAATGTGCTACACACAACACCGAGCTTTTAATGAAGCTGAACGTTTTGCAGCTGGCAGTTTATGATGTAAACTGATCCTGGTGTCACCTTTTTAGTAAGGAGTTTTAAAAGCAACAGAACAGTTTCCCTGAGAAAGGCAGTCAGACACTGCTCAATTCACACAATTAATTCCTCTTAAATAAACTGATATTTCTAGTGCACCAACCCGTACCTGAATCCTTCTTCCAGTGTCTGCCTGAAACACAATCCAAACAGTAATTGTACTGTAACTTTGATGCTGTTAATTTGGGTATTTGAAACAGCCTAACCATAGAAAGGCAGATTAACCTTTTCTATTAACTCACCTGGAACCTCAGGAGAGATGCTCAGCCAGGCAAACTTGTGTCTGTGCCCAGCAGCATAGCCAGACAGACCCACCACAAAGTGGCTGGGCTAAGGGAAATTTTGCTTTTAAAATCTCAGAACAGCCATGACCTATATTAGATGTGATGACACTGTATATGGACTTTCAAAATAAAAAATTATACAATTTATTCTACTTACTTGCTCTGTTTGCAAAAATATTTTTTTCCAGATCACAAGGCAAGAGAGACTATTTGCTAGAGATATTCTCCACTTGCCTGTGAAGTAATATTAAATTCCTGGAGGAATTATTCAGATATTTAGAGAAAGAATAGGATCATTGAAGATATTTCAGGAAAGACAGTCTGTAACCACTTATTGGCACAACATATTCTAAAAGGTCATTGATTATTACCAACCATGTCTATTAAAATCCAATTTTATGTGACATTTTAAGAAGTGCATTGGGCAATAAAATGCTGGATTGAAAGTGTTTTTCCAAAGAAGAGAAGGTAGCCACCAGGGCAGATACACATTGCAGACCAGTAATATTGCAATAAACTAAAGTACACTATCAATCTGCTGAATTAAAGCAGGGGGGCTGATCCATTGTATTTGCTGAAATAGAGAGAGTTGTCACAGAAAAAGCACAATGTTATGAGGCTTGATAACTATAACTGTGCTGAATGCTAAAGGACAAGGCAGTTCTTGAGATGCCCATGACAAAGCTGATATCCAACTTATTTCAGATAGGCTTGAAAAATATTTTTATATTGCCCTTTTTCTTCCAATAGGCTCTGGTATTAATGGCCATTGCCATAAACATAGGCCCAAAAAAGAAGGCTGAAGTTTCTCAGGATTCTTCCCTCACCATCCATCCTGCAACAGACCCTCAAACCTGGTGCTGCTGGCAGCTAGGAAATCTACTACTAAAATGTGTTAGAATAAGGAGAATTTGACAGCAAAGGATTATTCAAACAGTCCTCCAGCAATTTTCAGAGATCCAATACCTCTCTGGTATGCTTTTGTTTTCCTCCAACTACACAAGGGAAATAATATTAACTCAGAGAAGCTCCTATTTACAGATCTGCTGGTTTTCAGGAGCAACAAAGCTCATGAAAACAGGTGTTGTAGTGTGTTTAACTCTCTGATGTGAAACAACTACATCTGAATTCTGGGCAAAGTCTTTCTGTGGGTGAGGCACTGGTAAAATCTTTCTCCCTCGTGGCTTCTCTGGTACTTAATAATGACTGAACTCACCCCACAGCCTTTCCTTCCCTCCAGGAGAGTTAATGGTGTCTGTCTGTCCCCAGCACCTACTGTCAGAAAATGCCAAAGTGACTGTCTCAAAGACCACCAGAAGACTTAGATATTTCAAAGTAATGGCTGGATGGAAAAGCAGCCTGATATCAAAACCTACACCCTAGGAAACTCAGATTTCCTACTACCTTCAGGAAAGAAACATTTTTGTTACATCATTGTTTATACCTGATTTGGGCAAGTTTTATCTCTTTGAAACTTAACTGTTAGAATGCTACTAAGACTAAATAATAGCTATCCCACATTTTAGTACTATGGAAACTGTAGGAATGAGAGAGTGAAAAAGCAAACAATTCCAGCAAATCATGTCTCACTAATGGCAACATAAATCTGCAGCTAGCCAGTGGACCTCAATGAATCTACTTTACATTTATGCTGCTGTAGCCAAGCATGAAATTCATCCCAGTGATTTATTCCACAGATAGGAGAGATCTAGGTTGGACTCAGTTGTGCACTTAGAAAACGGTCCTTAGTTGAGAAAACCCTGGTAATTAGAGACAGAATTCATGTTTGAGGAGTGTTTCCAGAGAAGAAACTTTTAAATGTGTCAAGGATGGAACTACTACAAAGGGCCAGATGTATGCAGCCACCTATGACTCAAAGTGCATGCTTCAGATGTGAAATAGTTCTTAGGGCTCACATTTAGAGAATAGATCTGTAAAGGTGATTGCTTCTCACCTTTTAACAAAGGCTACAACTTCATGCTGTAGTATTCCTGTGTCTGTAATCAATTTCATCCACCAAAACAAAAGCTTTACCTAAGAAACAGAGTTGAAGGAAATAGAATAAATCTAAACCAAAAATCTATTGGCCACCTTACTCTCTAATTTGGAGCTGCAAACACTTAAAAGAGTTTTATCTTAATTGCACAGGCATTAGGGTCATAAAGAAGATGTAGCCAGACTCTTCTCAGGAGTATCCAGTGACACAATAAGAAGCAATAAGCAGCACAAATTGCAATACAGAATATTCCAGTCAAACATAAAAGGAATGCTCTAACTATGAATTCCTATTAAGTTGTTGCAAGTTACTCAGCTACTCTTGATAAAAAGCAGTCTTTTAACTTCAACAGAAGACCTAAAATTTTTCTGTAACTCACAGTTCAACAGCTTGGGGATTGTTGTTAAAATAGATCTGTCTTCAGGAAAAGAAATCTTGCTCTACAGCTCTTATTCTGCTTCTGCAGAGAAACTGGAGCAATATTCATTTTCTGCCATTGGTGGATCACAGGATCAAGGTCATTATAATGAATCCTCCATTTCTTCCCCAAAAAATGTCTTTTAATTTCTTGAATTTGGTTTATTTTCTGAAAAAAACAAAAAAACAAAAACAAAAACCAAAAAAACTCAAAAAACCAAAAAGAAAGACAAAACTGAATTAGTAAGACTGTTGGAAATTGTCTACATTGACAAAAATTGAAAGCAATTTCCTGCCTCTTCCAAAACTGGTCTGATCCAAAATTTATTTCAAAATCAAAAAAGTATTTTCCAATTTCAATCACAGCATTTGAGAAAGATACCATGTCAGAATCCATAAAAGGATTTAAAAATAATCAGGAAAGGTAAATTAGATGTTTTCCCCCTCAACTGACTACACTCTCTACCCTTTTCAGTAGTTGAACAATAGATGCTCTGTAACAAAGTTCAGAGGGAATTTACATACCCATCTGGATAAAATACAAAATTCATTAACACCTTATATTATAGATGAAAATTGCAAATTTAAAACCTTTCTTCTTGTGACAAACTGAAGTCTTTTTTTGTCAGTTGTGTGAATTGATGTTTCCCATCTTTTACTTCAAGTGTTTGGTGGGAAATGTACAATTTGCACTTCAAAGACTCACTCCAGATTAGTCCTGTGCTTTGTGGCTGTAGGAAAGTCTTGCAATTGTATCGTTAGAGTCAAGACATTTCCATATATTTAAGGTGACAGGCTTATATTTATTAAATTGCATAAGAAGCATTAGACTGCATATTCTGAGAAGCATTTCTGTGTGTTTGGATCTCTGATCTATTTATTTAATCATACAAATAATATTCCGGGTCCCCATTGCAGTACAAAGCCTCGTCTGTGTGTAATAGTTTACCAAATAAACCTAAAACATGAGGCAAAATAAAAGCTGGCTCCATGGCCCAAAGCAATCCTCTCAAAACCATTCCTCCTGCCTTAGGCCATTATTTGATTGTACAATTAGCTTTTAAATCCACGAGCTAGCAGACTGAACCCTGACAACTTTACTCATTAAGTATTCCTGACAGGGAATGTCCATCACAAAGATTTTGTGTGAGAGGTCATCGGGGCACCCATCATACCCTTCAAGCACCAGAAATTATTCCTGCTATGCCTGTTTAGAGAACCAGCTCTGTGATAGCGTGGAGGCCCTGAAATATTCATTATTCCTATTGATGTCCTGCATGGAAAATATTTCTTCACAAAAGGATTTGGGAGATGTATGTCCCATAAAGTGCTATCCCAGCAAGTAGATGAGATGGCCCCACTTTTGGTGCTGCATCCCTCCAGAGCCAGCAGCCCCACACCCTGTGGCATTCTGCTCCTGGCACTAGAGCCCCAGTGCCTCCTGGCAGGGCACACACATTGCTCCTACCAGCTATGGGCACACAGAGTTGCTCATTCTTGCCTGCCCCCACATGGGAATATATCAAAGCCACAGAACTCAAGACACTGCTGCCTAGGAAGTGTGCTGAATAGATCCTCTGGAAATTATCAAACCCTTGGGGGCTCTATTATTGTATTTGCTTGGACCCCTGTGGCAGGAAGGAATGATGAATCTGACTCCATGTTCTTAGAAGGCTAATTTAGTATTTTATGATACTATATTATATTATATTAAAGAATACTATACTATACTAAAGAATACAGAAAGGATACTTACAGAAGGCTAAAAAAAGATAATAATGAAAACTTGTGACTCTTTGCAGAGTCCCAACACAGCTTGGCCCCAATTGGCCACTAAGTCAAAACACTCACACCAGAAATCCAATGAAACAATCACTTGTGGTAAACAATCTCTAAACATATTCCACAACACAGGAGAAGCAAATGAGATAAGAATTTGTTTTCCTCTTTCTCTGAGGCTTCTCATCTTCCCAGGAGAAAAATCCTGGGCGAAGGGATTTTTCAGAAAATGTGAATGCCACACACTTTGTGATGAGTCTGTGCCATTACAATTCATGAGAACTGTATCAAAAAACTGAAAAAAAGCCCTGAGAAAACTGTGCCAGGCACCCTGGGGGCAGTGGCCATGGTGTCTCCCTAACCAGCCACCTCCTCAGCAAGGTCCAAGGGGCATGGGGAGGTGGCTGGGGTCTGGCCTGGCCATCCCCAGGCACTGCCCCAGGCAGAGCCATCCTGGATGGGATGGGGTCACACTCAAGGCCTGGACACCAATATTTCCCCCAAGTGGATCCAGCTGATGTGCAGGGTTTTATCAGGCTTTTAAAGCTTTTATTCTGCAGAGACAGGGACAAACTGCAGAGCTCTTCCACCAGCTCAGCAGGGCTGGTTTGAGTCCAGCCACCCTTCCAAGGAGGGAATGGCCACAGGCTCAATCTTCCCATTGCTGATTAAATTCCTCCTTGTAAAAACTGCAGCTACACCAGCAGCCAACAGAGCTAGCCCCAAGCTACTATTTCCATTATTTCCATTAGTTCCTCAGTACAATGTAAAAAGAAGTTAAATCCACAGTCTGGTGATGGTCAAGGATTTTTTGGGGTTAAGTTTGTTTCAAGCAATTCATCTGTGTAAGCACTATGTCCATTCACAATAAAAGGCTGATGACAAAAATAGAGTAATCTTGTAGGGTAAAAGTCTTGATTTGCCATCAAGTCTAGCACAGCTCAGTCTAACCCAGAAATACAGGACTTGCAATTAAAAAAACAAACAAAAAACCCAAAAAACCCAGACCTGTCTAAAATCTCTAGTCAGCTGAAACTGATTCTTAAACTAGAAGGCTTAAGCTGGAGGATTCCTCAACAGCAGAAAAAGCTTTTTTCACAAGGCATTCCATCCTCTATACTTTTGCATTGTTAAATAGCAAGTTGTTCACAAGCCTTAGTGAATTTATAACATTTCTGGAAGGTGGAGGAACACCATTATTTTACATTTTACAGATGGAGAGCTGAGACAGAGGCATTATTTTCATTATTTTTTGGCTGGCAACAGGTGGACAAGGAACAGATTCTATACAGAATTCTTCAGCAGGATTTGCCACAGGACTGTTCTGGGGAGCAGCCAGAAGAGATGGCTAAAAATTCCTTGTTACTTACAGTTTTTGTGGCCAAACTGTCCTAAGCCATCAGCATCAATGAAAACTTGGCACCAGCAGGAGGGAGAATCAGAATATGTCCACTGCTGCTTTTAACCCTGGACTTTCTTAAAGGAGCCTGAATTATTTCATTCTTCCAGACACACATTACTTCCCTGCATAATACATGAGACTTTTTCCTCTACAGAAGAAAATAAGACAAAAAGATTACATAAACAAAATATTGCTGACTTTGCCACTGCCTTTTCTTGCAGCACTTCCTATGGAATTGTGTTCTCCATAGAATTACACAGTCACATTTGTAGTGTATCTGCATAGATAATATTTCTCCTACTCTCCCAGATTCTAAACTCTTTGGTCCTTCTGTATTCTGTCATCTGGTCTCCTTGATTGTAGGTTAAAACATTTTATTTTTCAGAAGTCTGTCTTTCTACTAGATAAAGAAAAATTCTATAGATTTAATGAATTAACATTACTTCTGATACAAACTTATTTATTTCAACTGTTCATGTTCATAAAACTGCATTGCCAATGAATCCTTGCCACAAGTGGATGCAATCAGAGCTAGTCATTGCTGCAGTGATAATTTTGGCACTTCAACTTCGAAAAAACCTGATTATAATGATCAGTCTCTTGGAGTTTGTTTTATTATTTCTAATTCTTTTGTTTTAACACACTGTATGGCTCTAATAAGATAATGCCTAATGCCTGAAAGGATAATGCCTAAAAGGAATGCCTACTTTAAATAGAAAACCATGTTTTCTGCTTTTTTCCTCTTTCAGAAACTTAAACTTCTGCAATGTTTGATAGATAAGTGAATAATGAAAATGATGTACTCATTTTTAACTGAAAAAACCCCAAACCATCTTGCAGAGCAATTCAGTCTTGGAAGTCTGAAAGATAAGAGGAGCTGTTATTCAGATAAGGTCCTGCCCAGTGCTTTGCAATCAGATAAAATTCCTACTTGTTTTAATAGAAGTTTGAAGGAGACTAAAGTACTTTGATACTGAAAGCTTTTACATATGAAAAGCATGGACATGAGAATGGAGGCTACTTATTTAACAAGAAAAGCACCTCATAAGGAACCCAACTGGAAAGGATAAGATTTAGGGACAAGTAGATCTACTGTGACCTCTATGATCTGCAATGCCCTGACTTGAGACCATATGGTCATGAGACCATAATGTGCATAGATCACTTTAGTAGATAACCCAACTGGTCACTGATACCTGCACAATGAACAATACTGAACAGAGAAATTCCAATATCATGTCTGAATGATGGTAGTTCCTTATACATATTGTGGCAGTTTACCTGCTGAAAAAAAGTGTTTATAGCAAACAAATATTTATCTACTTCTATTGGCTTCAATAAGAACTGCTATAGATTTGGGGTTTTTAAATTGGAATTTGCTGATGGCAAGTTTTTAAATTTGATCCAGAAAATACTAAAATGTTGTAGTAGACTGAAAAAAAATAATATTTTGTTTCCCTTCTGGGTTCATGTTCTTTTTATGTTCTTTCCTATCATTACATGACATCTGAGCAGCAATAACTCCTACTGACATGTCATAATAATTGAAATGTTCTGTTAGTCATGCTCTCTTTCCAAAACCAACACAAACAGTTGAATATTATCTTCAGATCTGAAGACAAGAAGATTTATTATATTATTTAGAAATAAGCCTCCTGTGTCTGCTGTAATGAAAACACTGCCAGTGGCACATAGTCAGCTCCGTTGTATTGATTCACCAAAGTGCTGCTATTTGCCATCTTGCTCTGATGATTTCAAAGAAAACCTAAAATGCAGGCTAAAGGAGTGCTTAAAAACATGTTTCTTTCTTGCAGTAAAGCAGATCATTCTCATACTCACATTTTATCTTCCCTGAATTATCTCATACAATTGGCTGGAAGTCAGCACAGTGAGATGTATTTCTGTAACTCACTGGGTTACAAATGCTTGAGAGGTGTTTTTTAGCTTATTTTACCACACAGGTTTTTCCATTGCTGAGTTCACCCTTTTGACAGTGTGCTGGCAGAAATTAGAAAGCAATAAATCATGAGGGTAGGGGGGGAAAAAAACCAAAGTGGGGAAGGGATGTTTCAGAACAGCTTCTCAATTTAAGACAAGTAGCCAGACAGGAAGTTTAATGCTGAAGAGGCTGATGCGCAGAAAGCCTGATTCAACAGGTAAGATGGAAAAACTGCTCCAACCACAGCAAGAATTTCCCAAAACCCACAAGGTATGCAGAGCATTCAGCAGCTGTGTTAGACTCAGAACTAGCTGGCTTTGGCACAAGTAACAGGAGCTACAGCAGCCAGGGACTCAGTTGAGCTAGAATGGCTGTGTGTGAGAGCATTCTACAAACCATATCTGGGAATTGGGCTCTGCCAAAACTCTTTCCTGCTTTTGCTGCTATTATTTTCAAGCTTTGAATTCAGCCATGTAGTGAAACCATAGTTTGAGCAGCACTTGGACAGGAATTTCAGCTTCTTTCATTTTTAATTACTCAAAAAAATTAGGTGAGACAAGATCCAAATTAAGCAGATTGATGCAGGCTCAAGACCATTTCTTGAGGAAAAGATTTTTGTAACCCTACATGCTTCTGAACAAGCACACATTCATAAATCTTCAAAACACTCAGGATGAAATACTTCACAATGTAAGCATACAAAGTAGGTAATTACTGCCTTGCTCACTCTTTCTGCCATTCTGCAATTTTCATTTCACTTTGCCAAAATGCCTGGCAGGAATATATGGAATAAGAATGAGAAAGAAAACAAACTTGAAGTGCCACCCTCAACAAGTTAGTAAGACATTAAGGGTAGTTTCAATGTTATTTTCTGGAATGACTGCAGTGTCAAAGCATATTGAAAGAAATTTATGAAGAGCTGTGGAATAGGGACATAATAGACACTCAAATCCCTAAACTTTGGAGTGTGCAAGCATATAATTAGGAGAATGCTGCATAATAAACACCAAGAAAGCCAGAATAATTACAAGGGAAATATCAAAATGAATACTAAAGCAGGGAACCCAAAGCTATCTGCACACTGAAAAATACTATGAATTCAAAACAGTCTGTGTATGACTGCACACCTGAAAATATATTTATTACCAAAATGTGCAGAGAGGGAGAAAGGATATCATAAAAACAACATCCTTGTTGCAAACTTCTTCAGCTGGGATGAAATTAACATATAGGCACCATGTGATAAATTGTTTCACAAAAGACACTAAAAAACTAAAATCAAATGGAAAATAAAAGAAAATAGAGAAGGATTGTCTGTAATCATTTGTTTAAAATGAGTTAGCTCTGCTCACAGCCAAGACTGAACCTAAATACTTTAATATCAATGCAATAACAGGAAAAGGTTTATTTTTCCTATGGAGTTTCACTGAAGGTTTTCTTCCTGTGACTCACCTGATCACAGGCACCCAGGCCATGGACAGCAGCAGCCAGCATCAATAATAGTTACAACACCCTTTCTCTAACCAGTATCAATCCACCTGCTTCACATTCCTCTCTACTAACATCTTAAGTTCTTCTTTATTTTACCCAAAACAAATACAGCTATAGAAGTGTCCTATTTTCCCAAACATGGAGAGCTCTTATTCCCTTTTCTTGGTAAATAAAGGCCTTAGTCTCACAAGGACTTAAATCTAATTTCACAAGGAATTTTCTACATCAGTAGTAAAATTAACATCATTTGGGATCTGTCCTGGAGAAGTATCCAGGCAGCTTTATTTAGTGTTGCACTTGTTACAGGAAACAAAACTTTAACCATCTGAGTGTGTAAAACTTTAAACACATGAGTTTACCTGGTGGCTTTTTGCAGGGGAGTTACTTCTAGAACAGAAATCCTTCCATTTCATCCAGCTTCCCTGTTGCAGCCTGACATCCAGCCTCTGGGTGCCTGTGAGTGCAGGAGACACTGCAAATTCCCCTATCTACAAGGTGACGGCATCAGCAATGCTACCAAGAAGGAAGAAAATAAGGGAAAAGAGAAGGACAAGATGCAAAGGCTACAGTTTAATTAGGCTGCAGCTTCATTAAACCTGGGATCATTTCTCAGCAGTAAATTGTTCCACCCATGATTGCCCCAACCCATTTGGGAGGGTGCTCCTCACCCTGCTGACATGGTAGCAATCTTTCAGTCCCTCCTTGGCTAAAAATCAAAGGAGAGCTGATCACTGTTATTTGTTACCCTGTGACCTCACAGAAAATAGGTATTTTACTGCCTTTCACCTTCTTCCTGACAGCCCATTTCCCACCTGGCTTATCAGATAACAAGACCCTCTAGTTCTTCTTCTGCCATGGATACAGTTGAAGAAAAATCAAATCAGAACAAACCAAAGAAACTTGACCAGCCCAGTCTCCTAATAAGAAAAAATTCCCTCTTTGTTCAGTTTCCATCTCCTGCAGAGTGCAGCAGTCCTCAATGTGAATTTTCAAGCACACAAATAGCAATGTGGGTGCTGGTCACTTTTGCCATGTCTCAGGTGAAAGGATAAGAGGAAACTGCCTCAGGTTGCACCAGGGGAAGTTCAGATTAGATACATTAAAAAAAATTAACTGAAATAGCATTGGAATAATTACCCAGGAAGATGGTGGAGTCACTGTCTCTGGATTTGTTCAAGAGGCATCTGGATGTAGCACTTGGGGATACCACTTAGGGGTTTATTGTAGTGCTGGGATGCTGGTCAGACTAGATGATCTTGAAGGTCTCTGGATCCTCCTAAATGTTCACCTGTATATTGCTTAAAGCTAGATGATAAATTAAATGTTAGAATTCTATATTTTTGACAATACATTATTTCTGTAAAATGAAAAGTCAGAAGAGAAAATAAAACACTATACCCAACAATATTGATCAGTATAAATGATGCATGACTCATTTGGAATTACTTCTATAACCCAATAATCTCATCTTGCTAGTGGAAATAAATTAATTATAACATGAGGAGCCATTGTACAAAGGTTAAAAACAGGCATGCATGCATTCATCTGCAGAAAACTAAAAAGTTTAGGTTAATGAAATGTCTGAGGAAAGCAGTCTTATTAATTAGCAAGTTCACAGCATCCTTCACAGCTGTATTTCAGAGATGCCAAACTGTAATATATTAACGCTGTAGGCAAAATCTGCATCTCCATCTTGAAAATAATTTCAAGCTTCTTTTATTCAATGTTGGATCTTTCTTCTAGTGATTTGTATGCCTGAAAGCACTATCTCTTCCTCAAAGTCTTGCATGAGGCAGAAACCCAAATGCAATGTCTATGTCTCCGTAGATAATGGGATAAAACTACTGCAAGAGCCCTAGTTATATTTATTTTTTTAGAATGGATTCCATTTTCAAAGTTTCATTAACATTATACCTCATTTCCCCTTCACTGGCTTTAGATTTGATATTCATGTTATGACACTTTTTTTTCATATTGGTGGGGGTAGGTTGGGAGGGGGCTCATCCAAGCTCATTGCCAGAAGAAGGAATTTTTCCACTGACTCTGCTGAATACTTCAAGACCTAGTAAACAAAAAAGTACAGTACCTTGCAACTTGATAAATGTGGAGCAGAGAAGGCATGGAGTGAGGAGTATTGGCACTAGCTCTGACCCTGCTTCAGTCTTTTAATTGAAACCCAAAAGGCATTCAGGGGCAGGGATTGGAGTGCTTCATATTTTTCTCTTTCCAGCCTTTGTGCTTTGAAGAGTGTCAATAATGTTTATTGAGATTGTTTTTGTGAGATGGGTGTTTCCATTTTTTAAACACCAAGGTTACTCTGTCACTGAGCATCACCTTTACAAAGCAAGCAGTAAAGTAGGGTTTGTGAGGTTTTTTTCTTGGGAGGAAAAGTTGCTGCTGGAGGGAGGTGCAGGAATGGGTGAGTTGCCAGACTTACAGGCAGTTCCAGTGATAGGGACTTGATGTTCTGTGCTTGAGTGGGCAGGGGAAGGAGGAGCTCACTGCTGAGCCAAGTTTGGGTGGCATGGCTCCCAGAATAAAAGTGTACCAGCACGGAGAGCTGCACTTTTTCAGCTGACAGACAGCTGAGGATCCAGCTCTGACTTTAATACCCACTCATCTGAACTAGAATGAACCCCATCTGCCTCAGCCTGGGATGGAACTATGTCTATCAACAAAGTCCCCCCCAGTTTTTAGCAATTCAAAATTCTTTCCCCAGGTAAAACTGCATCCAGAAATCTCCCTCTTTTACCCTGGACAGGTTCCAGACTTTGTCATTATTTTGACTGTCTCTTTCTGAAAGACTTCCTTGGTTTTCCTTTATTTCTCTCACTTTACACAGCTGATCAGATTGATGATTTGTGTTATTTTTCAGCTCTGTTCTTTAGGACTCATCACCCCTGTCCTGGTAGTTACGATGTCCTCAAAGCTGCAAGCTTCCTATCTATTCAGATAAAGGTGACTGACACAGTTTAGCTGAAGCAATTGAAACACAAGGTCTTTGAAACCAGCCAGAGTACACTGAGGTGGATGGAGGAGAAATAATTTTTGCAGGAAAGGCAGATGGATTTACTTGGATATAAATCAGCATAAGCCCTACCCTTGATAGAGCTTAACACTTCCCCATCATTTATTATATATTTACTATATTTATTTTTAAAATGGTTCTAGCTTAAGATTTTTTTAAAGGTAATCTTTCCACAATAAGGACACATGACTTCAAAGTGGGCAATTTGGCTGACCAGAAACAATATCTCTCCTCTTTGTCCAGAAAGAAAGGAATGGAAAAATTAGGGAAAAAATAATCCAGTTATTGAAAAATTAAAGGATGGCCTAGGAATCCTAATGACAAGCCAACAATAATGTCTGTGAGGGGAGAAACTTTGATTGTGTTGTACTGGGTGTGTGACCAGGCATGACTTGCAGGAAGCCCACACTGGAGGAGGCTCCTGATGGGACCAATGGCCCTGGGGCATGCCATGGCAGGAAGGAATGATGAATCTGACTCCATGCTCTTAGAAGGCTAATTTAGTATTTTATGATACTATATTATACTAAAGAATACTAAACTAAACAATACAGAAAGGATACTTATAGAAGGCTAAAAAGATAATAATGAAAACTCATGACTTTCCAGAGCCCCAACACAGCTTGGCTATAATTGGCCAATGAGTCAAAACAATTCACAGAAAACCAATGAAACAATCACCTGTTGGATAAACAATCTCCAAACACATTCCAAAGCAGCAAAACACAGGAGAAGCAAATGAGATAATATTGTTTTCCTTTTTCTCTGAGGCTTCTCAGCTTCCCAGGAGCAAAATCCTGGGCAAGGGGATTTTTCAGAAAATATGACTGTGACAGCCCACACTGGAGCAGGATTTGTGACCCTGTGGAGGACCCACTCTGGAGCTGTTTGTGAAGAACTGCAGCCTGTGGAGGGAACTTCAGCTGGAGTTGATGTAGGACTGCCTCCCATGGGAGAGAGCCCAGGTGGGATCAGGGGAAGGGTGTGAGGAGGGAGCAGCAGAGACAGCCCAGGATGAACTGACAGAGACCCTGTTCCCACTGTGGGGAAGGAGGCAGAGATCCCAGGAATGAAGCTGAGCCTGGGAAGAACGGAGAGGTGGGGGAAAGGGTTTTAAGATTTTGTTTTCTCTCATTACCTTGCTCTGATTGGACTGGTAATAAGTTACTCTGATCTGCCCAGGGTGAGTGTGTTTTACCTGTGACAGTGACTGCTGAGTGATGTCTCCCCACGAGCCTTTTGTGGTGTTTTCTCTCCCGTGTCCAGCTGAGGAGGGCAGGGATGGAGCAGCTTTGGGGGGCACCTGGCACCCAGCTGGGGTCACCCCACCACACGCACACCAACAGGAACAAGGATACAAGGCTGCTACCTCCAACCAGGCTCAGAAGGAAACATCATAACAAACAGCTAGAGTCATACTGTTCCTGGAGAATTTCCAATTCATACGTGTCTCTTCAATAACGGGGACCTACCAGGAACCCATGTGTTTTGCTAGTCAAAACATTGGGAAATATCCAAAACTCAGCTATCTCAAAGTACGGTAATAGGCTTTCTGTTTGTTTCTTAACTGGAACAATGGCATAAAATGCATATCACACACAAACTAAATATTTTATGATGTTTTTAAGTACTAAAGTAATCATTAATATCTGAGCAAAAAGCACTTAAGTGCTTGAGACTACAATTAGGTAGGCTTCTGTTAAAGTGCTTAATTTTTATCTTAACCAATCACTTAAATCACTGGAGCTTAATTTCTTTGCTGAATCAAGATCTAAAAACTTCATTAACTGAAGCTGAGTCCTCACTCAGCCCAGTGTCTAGACCCAAATTCCCAGTCTAGATATTTGGCCTGGCTTTCCATTCAGAGTTCTGCTCCATAGCCTAGCCCTACCAGGAGCCAATTTACTCACAGAGACACAGCCAAAAGGTTACTCCATCCACTCAGGAACAAGAAATTAATAATAAATAAAACCAAAACAAACAATCAAAAAACCCCAACAAAACAACAAAATGAAAAACATCTTCATAATCTCTATCAGTTCACAAATGACGTTCATTGAAATTCTGGCACTTTTTCCACTGCAGCAACAAATTCACTGGAATTGTTACAGACTAGCTGTAGCTGAAGCCTACTGACAGCAATGAGTTTTGAAGGAAACCAGTGTAGTTTGCCAATTGTTTATGACATAAATTACACTATTTGAAACAGTCTTCACGAGCTACATATTGTATTTGAATAAATACTGAGACAGATTGATGTGATTAAGAATACATTAATAAAGCATCATTCATTTAATTTTCTAGTTCTTTGTTCACTCTTGATCTAAAGATTGACTTACTTCTCTGCAATATTTAAGCAAGCATCTTTTGTCCCTGATATCCAAAGTTCATTTCTCTTTAACTAAAAATAAAGCCAAAAAGGAGGATGATTTCATTTCCCTTTGTTGACTCATCTTACAATCATTTCTAACTCTATTGTCTGAACATAAGAGCAAAAAAATATTTCTACAAAGCCAGGCCTATGTCCTTTGTAGATAGCACAAAAGAGAAGCATTCTTGTTGTGATCAAGTTTCGTGCATGTTCCATGGTTAACAAGGTTAACCCCACAGTGGCATGCCTAACTAGTGAAAGGAATCATTTCAGATGTTTTCTCTATGTTGTTGCTTTATAGTTTATGGGAAAAGGCTGCCCTCTTCTGACAACTTTTCAATTTCTACAAAAGCCTTTACACATTTTTGTATTCTCCATTTCTAGTTTCTCCTTTGTTTCTTTGTCCATTGTATCAATAGGGCCATTATCCCTACTCATTTTGCTCATATTCAGAATGATAAAACATAGAAATGAGAGGGTTAAATACACCAAACAATTAATGTGTAAACCACATGTATTTGATAAACATTACAAAAATCACCATCCTTCATACCCAGTCAAGCAGGAAGCAAGTAGGTGTCTGGTATTTTGAGCTGTGGTAAAAATATTAACTGCCACACTTCCCCTTTTTAAACAGGTGTCATCTTCCCATTTTTCAGACACACCCATGGTACGGATCTCTTTATCCACAGCATCTTGGCAGTATCTGTGTAAGCCTTTTAGTCTGAATCCTGACTTACCACATCCAACTTCACATTGCAGACTGGTCTCAGAACAGGCAGAGCATTTCATTGCTTTCAAATGAAATTAAATAGAAAGAAGCTTTCCAGGAGCACACCTAATGCATCCTGACCAGTGCTGGGGAGTCAGCTCTTCTATTCCTACAGTACACAGAAGGATGCAAGGGCTGAAATAAAACTGGATTTTGATGCCACACTGCAGAGCCTCCCTGGCAGCTGCAGCAAATCCAGAGCTGTCTGGTACCAGCCATACAGGCTGCTTCTTACCTTGTAAGAAAGGACACAGAGTTCACTTGAAATTGATAACGAACACAGAATTTTAGGAGTTACACATTGATCATTCAGTATTAAAATTTTATTAACAGCCCTTGAAGTAAGGCCTGTCACCCAGGAGTCCCTCTCCCACTGAGAAATCCAATTTCTGGGCTATCCTGTGCTTTCTCTGTCCCAATAGCTCAAAAGAAACCTTGGAAACTTCAAAGTGGAAGGAGAAGCTGAGTGCTGCCAGTGGCAGCTGTCAAATGCATAAGATGACTATGGACTTACCCTGGTTTAGGACCCCATGTGTGAATCCTTCATTCCTGACTCATATCAGCTGTGCTGCACTGACCCATCAGTTTCCATCCAGACATTATTGCCTCATGTGATTATTAATTACCCTGAAATTCTCCTTCAGAAGTAACCTATAACTCTATTTACAAAACTTGCAAGAGAAGAGTAGATGTTTTTACCGTGCTTTCTTCTTCTTAAAAAGATACCCAACCTCCTTTGAGCATCTCCTTATTAAATTGCTTTCCACTCAGCTGCATATAAACCCAGCCCTTAATTCCACCATCACACATCTGCACTTCACCTTATACAAATAAGTATTTCCAATGTGTAATCAATCCTTATCTGAGGCAGAGATCATAAACCACAGCCTTAACTCTACACAGCATCACTGAAATCAATACAGCCCATCCCAAATTAAACTAGCAAATGGTCTTGTCCTGCATATCTTTGATCTAGAGCATTTCAGCTTATCATGAATTAAGATGATGATGCAGCAAACATCTCCTGTCTTATTGCCTTTCATCCAAGTAACATCCTGCTTGCTCCAGTGACTCCTAGCACTTAGAGCTTCTTGACTTATCCTTCCTGTCATGCCATTCCAAATAGTATAGTTAAAAGAAAAAATGAATTTATCAAATACTAAACAGGTCCTATACACACACAGGAAAAACAAGTTTGTTAAGTGAACAGTTTAAAAAACTCCTACAATTTAATCTCTTTATGACTACACACTAAGTATAAATACTGCATTAAATTTCCCAAGCTTGTTGCATCTGATGAAACCAACTTAGAGCTCATTACTGCAAGCACACACTAATGAGATCCCTTTGGTATCACTACAATACAGTGGTTAATTACAGAGCCTACATTTACTCGTGGGATATATCTTCCTTCTCACGTATAGAGATTCTCTCTTACTGTTTAACAAACTAGATACAAGTAATTTTTTAAAAATAAAAAAAAGTTAAAATATTTATCATCACAAATTGGTGTTTCCATTTGACAGGTGGGAAAATCAAAGCACAATGGCATCACCAGGCAACCCAACAGGAATTATTGCCAAATACTGAACCAGGAGAAAACTGGAGCATTTAGGGCATTTTTATATCCTTATACAAACATTTATTTCTAAATCAAACTGGTCTGAAATTACCTAATGAATGACTTAGGATATTCTCAAAGGAAGCGAAGCTGATTTGGTGTTTTCAGCCCTTTCTGAATTTCCCCAATGACACCTTTTTGCATTAAAATGAACAATGTTAGTGGCTATTTTGCACTCTGAACACAAATACACAAAGGAACTGCAATGACTCCAGCCTCTCTCCAGCTCTGATGCAGGAGTTTGCTCCACTGAGCCACCAGCACTTGCTTCAGAACAGGGAACTCCCTGGAAGATTTTCATTTTCTGCATCATCTGCTGAGCCTGAGAGCTGACACAATTAGTACAAAGTAGCATGTGGCAGCAAGCCACAGAGAGCACTGCTTTCCCAAACAATTACAGCCCATTTTGCTGGGGCTGGGAGACACAAGTGCTCAGCCACTTGAGAAGTGCAATTTCGTGCTGGAAATGCACTGCCTGGAACAGTCCCTCTTACAAAACAGAATTTACCAGCTTATTGTTTAGAACACAAAATAAAACAACGTGAATACAGGATTAAGGTAAAAATAAGTGTGTTTAGCTTTTACTTTAACATTTATAGATTTTTAAAAGTGACAGTGGATTGGAGGATGAGAGCGTCGCTTACCCAATGACACTGGATTAACTAACAGTTTATCAATTCTTTTTCATTTAGAGAATAATGCAAAACAATAAGCTATTTACATAAAATGCATAAGAAAAAAATTTGTTACAAGAAAATAAACATCAGAAGGCTTAGAAAAACTTAAACAAGGCAACACCAGCTGAAATTGGAAATTGGGAAAAGAAAGTTTCTTTGCCTCATGCTGTTTATTGGAACTTCAAGTTATCAACCCCACTGCTTCTTTCCTTTTTACCCAAAGCTTATGAAAAAGCAAAAAAAAAAAATCACTATTCCTGTCCCACATATTTTATAGGGATGTGTGAAAATATCATTCCCTTATCACAACACTGAACAACACTTAATCATGTCTGTATGCCTTCCTGTGTCAACAGGGAAAACAGAAAAATTTTAGCAAGGTGTCTCAGTCTGATGTATTTCTATGCTTGAATATCTATATCACACATTGAAAGATTCCAGTCCCAGACATGTGAAATCTAGTCTCAGGTCTCTGTGCTTGTTTAAAGTGATATAAGTAGCAGGTATTTGGAGGCAAGGTGAAGAAGAAAAGGAGATTCGGAGACCTGTTAAGGTCAGACTAGGTAGATGAACATCTGGACAAAAACCTGCAGAATGAAATGAGAGTAACAGCAGTTTCAAAAAACAGAAAAAAGGAGAAATCTTTAAAATCCACCCCTTAACAAGCATATAAGCAGACAAAAAAAGTCTTCTCCTGTGTATCTCCTAATGATGGCCTCAAAGGAAAGCAAGAACTATAAAGTAAAATGCTAAAGCTGAGACTTGACTAGATCTATGGTAATTGCCTATGGCAATGTAATTACTATTTCTCAAGAATTATTTTTTCTTTTAAACAGTCAGTCCATAAGCATGGCTGCCCACAAGTCTGTGTATTTTTGGTTTATCCAGACAAGAAAAAGCATGTGCAATGGCTGGTTCAGAGCTTTGCATGGTCTGACCAGCATGCTGGAGCTGTCTCCAGCAGGGAAAACGTGCCTGCCTACCTGCCTTAGGTCACTGCATTCCATCTTCCTTACCACCCAGCTTTTGACTTGCAACAAAACCTACAATTCACAGGTTTGGACATCCCATTCCACCGACATTCAGATGGAATTGGTTAATAGGTTCAACCAAGCATTGCTGTCGAGTGTAGGGACAGAGGGGACATGGGAGAGGAAGGAAATAGATAATGTGCATAGGAAGCATTTGCATGAGAAACCAGCATGAAACACATGAAAATAGCCTTACAGAAGAAAAATACACCCATCTCTCCTCCAATCAGTTCCATCAGGAAAGGCAGTCTGGGACAAGAAAACTTGTTTTTCTGAAGGGGAGGAAGTAATGTTTTTGTACCATTTATTCCTGCTCACATCCTAATAGGTGGAAAGCTTTCATCAGCCTCAACCCAAACCACAGTACTAATTCCAAGAGGCCCAAACAGAAACAAAATGAAAATAAATTTATTTCACTTCTAAGTTATTCTCCTCAGAATAGACATTACTTTGTATCTGAAACAACACCACTCTGTCCACAGCAGTTATAAAAAAAAAATCTGAATGTCTGCAATAGCATTCATCTATGATAAAGACAACAGATTTAAACCAGAAAATTTACAAATGTACTCACAAATATTGTTCCACTCCTCATACTGAGATGTTACATAAAGAGAAAATATGAATTCATTTATCCAATGAACACAGCACAGCAAAACTGTTGTGTATTAGATCTGTAGATCACATGTACAGTATATTAAATTCATTTAGTAGACAGATCGTTATGTTTCCATGAAAAAGCCATTACAAATAATAAATATTTAAATATATGTATGACAAATAATGTGCCAGGATTATGCAGACAATTCATATTTAATTCAGTAGTTGCTTCATTGCTAACAAAGAGTAATGAACAGACCACTGCATGTTCTCCACCATGATACATTTACTTTACTCAAATAATTTTCCAAGCACATACATGTCTGAACTTTTCAATTAATTTCAGCCTAAGGCACTCAGAGCAAGTAATGCATATTATCAGGTAGACTCTTGAAAAATAAATCTAGCTTATCTCATTTCCTTTCTCATTGCAGTCTTTATCCTGAGGAAGCATCAAAATGTCACTGCCCTGAGAGAAATTAGGTTAGTAGTAGCTCTCTTTTCATGTACCCCTCTCAGAGCAAGGGATAGGTTTGAAGGTCACCTCAGTGTTCTCCATCAGTACAAAATCATATCTGCATAGCTGTAGCCTACAAAAGCAGAGAAAGAAAAAAAATATCACAACAGAAAAAGTTCACTTTAACAGAAAAATAATCCAGTATTTGACTTATTAAACCTCCAGTATTTACCAGCTCTCAGAGACAGTACTCAGGACAAGTGTCTCCTGGTATAAGTTTATACCTTATTTCATGCATTCCTAGAGTAGCTTTGATGGACTGAAAAACAACCAAACATCAGCTGGATGATGCAAAGAAGTGCATCACACTGGTCTGAAGTATAAAGATGCAGCATTTCATCCATTACAGCTATTAATCTGCATTCAAATTAACTCTTTAGCAGCATGACCCAAAATCTGCACAATTCCTGCTAACACAGGGTCTGAATAATTGATTTTGACTTCCCTATGTAGAAAAATATCTTTGTTTTTATTTTACATAGGAAAGTAAGGAACCACATCATAATATTTTCTCTTTCACTTGCAATGACAGCATGTGTAAGAAATTTTAATGCAAGAGTGCAATTTGTCTTCTAAACACCTAGAAAACTCACAGCTGACTAATATTACATGAACACATAAAGAGGTCACAAAGGCAGCCACATGTACATGAAAAACATGCTTTTTGAGGTCAATATAAGTGCTCTGCCTTTTAGGGCAGAGGCTGCTCTTCATGCACTATTGTAATGTATGGAGAGGGGAAAATGACAGGAAATGAAAAGGACAGGAAATAAACAGCAAAATGACAGACACACTCTGGATGGCACCTCCATAGCACACAGCCATGAGACTCATTTTATTTAAAATTATCTTCTCTATTGCTCTGAACTCATAGATGTGGCTATACCACACAATTCACCTTGGCCTGGGAAGTAGAATACAGTGGAACAGCAAAAGGAGAGAACAGCACACCAGGCATTTCCATTGTTGCCCATTCTTATAGGATTTCCTACAGTTAAGGCTCCACCTGTCTGTATGTGGAAGGACTGTCAGATTTCTACTCAAAAATTTGACACCTTTTAAGGTCTCCACAAAGCTATGACAGCAATTTTATGATTAAAAAGATCAAAATGAATTCAGGTGTCCTGTACAATCCAGTCCATCAACAATTTGTTTTGATTTGAATTCAATGTTTCATTATTATAGTATTTTTGTAATATTATTTCTATCTAACCACAGGGGCCAAAATACCTAGCCAAACCATACTGCTGAATTCTGGAAATAAAAGCTTATATTTTCCAACATATTGTATCTCATTTGAACTGCAATCCATCTCAGTTTGTGATTACTGATTACAGAATGCCTCACAGGAGAGTAGTCCTGGGCAGGGAGCAGGTTCACCAACAAGGAGCAAAACAAAAAATGCTTTTGTGAGGCTTCTTAACCCCTCAACCTAAATGTCTTCTCTGCTGCCTACTAAAAATCATGGGCATGCCACACCTGTTCAGAAGAGGTATTTGCAAGATCTTCTTTACATTATCTCTGTTCTTGTTTTGGTTCAAAAAAACCCAGAGGTGTCTGGCTAAGTATCTTTGAGACATTCACCTTCCTCTTTAACTGCATCTGAATTCACTGACAGGTTTATAAGATTTTGGGGATAGCTGACACCTGGACATGCACAAGTTAGCAAAGCTTTCTGGTTTTATGGGTGAGCAGAAATGATTTATCTCAGGGATCAGAAGAAGAGTATGAAAGTTATGTGTACCTTTCAGCACTCCCATATTCACACACCATCTGTGTGAATAGTGGATCAGGCCAGCAGACAACTGTCTGTGATATTCCCCAAACTCCCACAGTTTGCCATTAACCCAGACCTGGGCAGACTGAGACTCCTATTGTCTTTTATCCCTGCATCTGTCCCCTGGTTTTTATCTACTACTTTGTTGTGAATAATTCAAGTAGTTTTAATGGAGTTTCTAGCTGATCATCCTGTATTCGAGTAATTGTCATAATTATATGTAAATAAGGTAAATATAGGTTGGTATAATTACAAAGAGCAATTAGGTAATTATACCAATAGTGCTTTAACATCTGCATTTAAATTACCTTCACATGCTGATTCAATACAGTCTTTTTAACTAAAAAGTTCTCTCAAAGTACCTAACACACCTCTACAGCTGCAATCTGATGAGGCTCTACATGAAGGACTCTAGTGGATCTTGTATTAAAGCACATCAAATGTATCTTACTTTTAAACTAACAAGAGTCAGACTAACAGGAATGAAAACTCAAACCCTATAAGGGGTTGTTCACTGAAAATCTTGCTTGCTTGCTAGATCATTATCTGAGAGAGCCCCAAGTGCTGACAGGCTTACATGAAAATGTATCTTCTGATTTATCACCACTGGGCTGAGAAAAAAATTGGAATCTGATTTAGAACTTTTCACCCTCTCTCGTCACCAAATGCTTTGAAATACAATCATGCCATTTTCACCTGAGAGCTTGAGACTTATGGCTTTCAATAAGTTAATAAAGTCAAATGTATATACATTCTGGGGTACTATTTTGATTACTGAGTGTTTTGTTTCTTTCTGTCTCTCCCCATCCATCTCCTTCTCTTTCTCAGTAAATCAAAAATGGATTAATTTAAGAAGGTCTCAATTTTTGCAAAATATCATACCCAATTCTTACTAGGCTATTATCATGCACCATAAAAGAAATCCTCAAGTGTTGCATCTCAAGTTAATAAAATATACTGCCTTAAGACTTAGTAAGTCTTGTAATATTATTCTCATTCATTACTCATTTGATATGCATTGTTATGTTTTTATTTTAAGTTCTGATTTTCTTGAATCTGCCAATAATAAGAAACAAATTAACAACTCTCAAATAAAGTACTCTTGCTACTCCTGGATGTTTCTTACCTATTCCATGCAATAGGATCTTTTCACACGATGCAAATGCAAAATTTAACTGCTAGAGTTACTGCACAGGTAAATTTGAAGATTTAAAAATGAACATATGGTAATAATGCTGAAATATTTTAAATCAGAATTAATAAAAGCTTAGCAATTACACTCAATTGCAAAAAAAAAAATAATTTTAACTGTAAGCAGATACAGACTGTTCTGATCTTAGAAGAACTTTCTACCATCATCAGTAAGACCAAAAAACCTGTTCCAGTCTCACATGTTGTTGAAGCTCCATTTCACACCTGAGTGTGAAAAGCTGTGTACAGACACATGAGAAAAATCAGAAAACTGCTTGATAAAGTTTATCTCATGGAGGAAAAGCTGACCATGCAAGTCAGGCTGGTGCTTAAAAGCACAGCTGTGCCACACAGCATGTGTGACACCTCCATGTACAAGCTGCTGTGCACTAAATGTTAATGTACACAGCAGCTCTTCCACAGGACAAATTTGATCATCAGGATGATGAGAAGAATATTCATACACTTAAGAATATGCAATTAAAAAAATTAATGCAGGGAAATCCAGGTTACTGAGAAAACATCCTGAGCACCTTAGTTGACACCAGCTGTGATACATGACAAACACTCACCTTTTTGGCTTATTGAGAGATTTCAGCTTCATCTGAAGAATCCTAAGCTTTTTATTTGGGCCTATTAAAGTCTTTGTAGAAAAAGTCAAGGAAATTTTTGCAATTTTCTCAATGTCTTGGTAAAATCCAGTCAGTATTTTGACTCTCTTATATTGCTGAAATGTTGAAGCTTCACTAAAGAAAAAATATTTAGACAGGCTTTTGTTAGCTGAGTAATATTCATTATTGCTAAGTATTATTATTTAACTGGGAAATCTTTTGGGATGTATCAACTTTGAGCATTGAGAACGAGGCCAGCTAGAACAGGATTCAAACCAACACCAAGAAAGGATCATTTCAGTGTGAGGGCATTGCCCTGATACTGAGCCACACCCAGGCAATGTCTTAACATGGCCAAGCCTCAACAAACTCAAGATACTTTTTCAGCTTTCAAGCTAACAAGTTAAAAGGTGTAGAAAACTCATAAAATTAGTCCTAAGAAGTGATAAATAAAAATTTAAAGACAACGAACAACATACCTATTCATTTGTGCCTCTACTGCATTTCCAGCATTATCTATTATTTTAACTCTAATGAAACCTCTCCTCATGCTTTTATTCCAGGTGGTAATGTCCAATAAGTAGTTATACACTGCAGGAAGAAATAGGAAATCATGAGAATAAAAGAATGATCTCAACAGGAAACAGCTGGTATCCCCACCCTGTTAAATGTATTTACTGGTAGGTGATAGGAATAGCGACTCTTTACTTTTACCCTCCCAGTTCAAAGGAGAATAAAAAGCTGACCTGCTGCTGACCTGCCTGACCTGGCCTTCTGTAGCCATCACTACAGGACTGGAACCTTTACTGCTCCAGTCAGGACACCAAGAAAAACTGTCTTGGTTTTTTGGCATGTGGCCAACAAATTATCATTATTATCATTCTCTCCCCTAAAAGACCAGGACTCATATGAGGCCATAACTTGCTCAAGTTTACAATTTCCCCTTCTTTTTAAGGCCTCTTGTTAGTTTCTGTCTCCTCAGCTTTCCAAATATCTAATAATTAAGGCTTTTATTAATAAATACACTCTTTTTCAGACTGGTTTGTTTTGCTTCCTGACTTTGCTTTTTTTTTTTTCTTCTTAATCTTGCATATTTTCCTTTAAATAGATACTGTCACTACAATATTTCTTATTCTGCTCCATGTGCCTCCTCCTATCTTTGGTAATATTTCTCTTCCTTTTTTCTCCCTTTTACCACCACCAGTGAGGGGCAGGGGAGAACAATAGTAACAGGTTTGGGTTGAGCTCAAAGTCATTGGGAAGAGGAGTTATTTGTAAATTTTGTGTTTAAAAAATGATGTAAAATCCATCACTTCATTCACCTCTCCTCAATCCTTTGGAAGATACACTGTCAGCAAACATGACTAGGACCATCTGTTCCTGGTCACAAAACTTGCCAAGAGGATGGACAAAACTAATGGGAAAACCTAATTTCACATTCATTCCCAGTAAGCCTGTCCCCATACCCTAAATGAAAGAACCTTAAATATAATAATTAGAAGTGTGTGTGGCACTTTTTCGGGGTTATAGAGTCCTTCAATAACAAGAGAAGTTAGATGAGAATCCAGGATGAACCTACATGGGTAGGTAGGTATCTAAACTGTTGCAGCTGGAGCCCACACCATGAGAGCTCATTGCCACAGAATCTAAGTCTGAAGAAGCCAGCTGAGTTTTCCCTTCACTGTTTTACTCCTGGGGTGACATGGAGAAGCTTTATTTGACTGTAGGGTGATCTACTGGGGTGCAAGATAAAGGTTTCTCTTTTTTGTCCCCCAGCCAGGGCAGTCTTGCTTCCCTTTCCTACTCTCTGGAACTGGCAGCACTGATCCCATCTAAGGAAGTTGCATCAATCCAGCTTTTTCCTTCTCATTTGATTCTCATTTTCTGGCTTTCTTCTTCCTCTTGGCAGTCCATCCCATTACTCTTAAAGGTACATTTCTTTCCCAGTTCACACAGTATTACTTTTTCCTCTTTCTCCAGTCTGTGAACTGACCCTTAGTTCATGGTTTTTTACATCATTTTACACAGTGGCTAACACTAGCTTCTAATTTTAACATGCTTTTACTCCAGATCAGCTAAAAAATAAGTTATAAATTTTTATAAAGAGGTTTTATGTATGTATTTAGTTACTCACTGCAGAATGGGTCTTTGTCTGAGGTATCAAAGTAAGCTTTTGTTGGTGAACTATATGGTATCAACAGCTTTTTCCATCTATCAGCATGATAACCTGAAATCCAAAGTTTAAATATTTCATTTCAGACATGTAGCAAAATCACGATACACATATGTCTGCACAAAAGTATCTCATACCATGACAAATCTGGCTTTAATTTTCTTAAATATCCTCTGAGAAAGAAACCTGACTAGAAAAAGGAAGGAATCCTCTGAGTAAAACAGACTGTAGTACACAAGTATTTAATTCCTCTAATATATTAATATCACAAAAATTGTTATAATGCAATAGTAACCTCTTTAGTCTAGATACTAACTCAAGAAAATAGTGCTGACAAAACCCTGCAGAGGTAATAAAAACAACCCCAAAAATGTGGCCCACATATTTGCAGAGAGCACTTACAGAATAGCTTCCCTTTCTTTCATTTGAATCATTAAATACACTTGAATTCTTAAGCCTATTTGTAGTTATTGTTTAATAAAATATAAGATACTGTGCAAACCCCCTAAGCTCATGGATTTAACATAGAGAGAAATTTATACAATTGCATGACTGTGGTTTTTGGGGGTTGATAACAGCCCTTGTTTCTAGAGCAGAAGATGCTCTTCTCTCCCTGTTAGTCTCTATCTAGACTGGACAAGGAAGGCTGATTCCAGACTGCAGAGCTCCCACTGCAAAACAGGAAAGACTGCAGCAGAAGGAAGGATGCTGCTTCTGCACTCAGTTCCCACACTCAGCAGCTGACTGGGGAAATGTTTCTGCACCTCTACCTTGGATATTCTGTCCAAGTGCATCCAGCTTGGCTAATAACCATGCTGGAGAACTCCTGGAGTCTTTCTGTCCTACTATAAAGGCTCATTATGGTTGGTTTTTTAGGAAATAACACTATCTATGCTTTTTCTTCTATCCTGATACAACTAATGTAACATACACATCCCAGCATAAAGGTGCAAAAAAAAAAAAACAGGATATAAATTAAAAGTTAACTTCTAATTACGTATTTTTAAAATGTCATTCTTAAGAAAACCCTGCCAACTAGGAAATGCTCACGCTATTGTAGCTCTTTTCAAACTGCACCCAAATCCTCTCTAAAAGCAACAAACCCCTAAACAATTAAAATCCCCTCCAAATAAAAGCTTGACTCCAAAGGAAGAGCAAAAAAAACCCCATGAAATTGCTTTAAACATTATTACCCTTAAATTTTATTTAAGCATTATTACCCTTAAATATTACCCTTGAAAACTACAGGTCCTTTAGGGATCACACAACACTCTCAAGTGAGGAACTAAGCACAAGAAGTTTCTCTCTAGAAAGGGGAAACACTGAATCCATTCCAGACTGGAAAGCACAAAACCCAAAGAGTAGGAACATTCAGCACCTGTGCCTAACAGAGCTAAGTGTAAAGCAGACAAACTCATGAATTTTTAACTACTTTAACTCCCCAGGAAATCTCACCCAGCCCACAACAGGTAGGGTAACACTTACCCACTACTGGGCAGGACATGGGCTGGAAAGCATCACAATCAACACATTTTCCTCTCTTGTAATCCAAGTAAGAGTCACAAGGATATGCTATTATGTCACACTTGTTTTTCAAAGATGACAAGAAGAGGAAGACAGATCTCTGATGGTCACATTTAAAATACTGAAGTCCTTCAGGGAAGAAAAAAAAGAAATATAAAAAGAAGAGTTAATTTTTATTAATTAAAAAAACCCATGTTGTATAAGCAGAATCATAGAATGGTTTGGGTTGGAAGGGACCTTAAATATCATCTTGTTCCAACCCCTCTGCCTTGGGCAGGGACACCTTCCACTTCACCAAGTTGCTCAGAGCCCCATCCAACCTGGCCTTGAACACTTCCAGGGTTCATCCACAACTTCTCCATGAAACCTGTGCCAGTGCTTTATCAGACTCTGAGTGAAAACTTTGGCCAAAGGAAATTACCATGAGGAACACTTCAGAGATTCTTCTCTACTTTTCTGGGGAAATAAATTCTTTCCTTTCCCAACAAAGCAAACTTTGGGAATTGTGGAGATGATGATTGTGCTACCTTAAGGTATTCTCCCATACTCACTAACACACAAGTGGAAGTCTTATGCCTTGGCAGCAGCTCTAACTGGTAGCACTGTGCAAATCAGTAATGGGAAACACTGACAGAAACAAACATATCCAAAAGAGTAAACAAAAATAATTGCCAGCAACCTTGCCTAACACTCATGGAAGTTGAAATAAGCACAATTCTGCATCAAAAGATCATTTCATAAAACTGTTTTTACCCTAGAGCCTAAGACATATCCAACACCCAAACCTAGTTTATCACTGCCAGCCAGGAGGAACTAAAAACACAGTGGGGATGTGGAAGATTTGCCTTCTGTGCCATAGTCAAGGGATCCTGCCCAAACCAATGGAACATAAACACTTTCCCCCATGCCTGGACCCCTATAACCAAGGAAAAATAATGATCAGTACATTCAGATTTTATATATAATACAATAACAATTCCATCATGCCAACATTAATTATATTATGGGAAATTTATGTTATAGCAAGATTATTTTCAAATATCTTTATTATTTTTCTTTTGCTGCATAGGGATGGAAAAGAAAGCATGCAGTATCAGGTCCCATATTACTGACAAAGTGCAGTGTACATTCAATTCAACCTAACCTTTTTTGATTTGATCTCAAACTTTTCTTCCCATTAAAGAAAGAGATTTTTATTTACCACTGAAAAATGTTTTTGGACAACCAGGCTGATCCATTCCTCCATTTGGATAGAAATCAATGGTTCCTAAAGGCTTCTTGAAACCTAGTGCTAAAGTAAAAACATCATGAATGAAAAAAAAAGCCCCATAAACAGAATTACAAAGGCAATTATCACATTCACTCCAAAATCATGGAAGTCTTAAAGAAAATTTTTGCAATTACACCATTATTTTTGTACTGTAAATCAAAGTCATGCTATGAGGTAAAAATCAAGGGTTTTTTCTCTAAGAAAATTATATATATGTAAAAGGATGTGCACAAACGTATATAAAATTATGTAAGATTGCTACTGCTGCAAAAGGGAGGGAACAGAAACAGCTGTAACTGAGATATTATTTACATAAATAAATTTATGAAATTCATATCCTCTCCAACCAAAATTCTTTCCCAGTGCAAATTTCATTAGAGCAAAATTTTCCATTTTTTGCAAGACATTGCATTCTGAACTACACTAATATTAGCAGTAAGTCAAAGTAAGAAAATTTGTATCTGCCCCATAAAAGTAAGCAAAATTCCACGAGTAAGAGCTCATTCAGTCTGACCTACCTTCCTTTTTACCACACATTATCTGTAGTCACATAATGGGAACCTTAGAAAAATTGGTATTTTACAGCCTCACACTAAAATTGATACAGGAAAACATTTAAATTTTAATATTATTAAAGAAACTGATATGAAACTACACAAATAATGGGACAGTTGTGGTATTAAAGGTTTACTCATGGTTTTGAGTAAAAAAATGAAACCAGAGATTAAAGCATAGATGAAGCAGACTTTACAATGTTGTTCTTTTTAACCTTACAATAACATGATTTAGTGTTTTAAGCAGTGGCTCTGTGATGTACTAAGTTGATACAGCAGAGACTGGCTGTCTCAGAAGGGATTAATTCAGTGATAACCAGGTGCTTGCAACCTCTGTGTTCATACAGACTTGCACAGCAAAAGAACATTCATGTTAACAGAAAATATTCTCCTGCAGCACTATTTGGATGCTACAGAACCAGCTTATCCCTTCCCTTTTGCTTCCCTGCCTTTGCTCAGGCTGAAAGAGACAGGTCAAGGCTCTGCTGTTACCATCAATATCTGAATGGATTACGTCCACAAACTGTGCATCAGTAGGGTCCAGTCTGTGCTCAGGTGGTTCTCCAGTGAATGAAGGGCCTGCTGGATCCAGACCTGAATAAAAACAACATTTGCATCATAAACCCTGGGCTCCTTCTACAGATATATGAAGGACCAATATCTGAGCGTTATTCAGCAGTGATTCTTCATTTTCCAGGTACATAAATTTTAAAAAAGCATAATTTTTCTGTTCAACTTGCTAAGAAAAGAAGACTCCTACCACAAGACTGATTGATCAACCCATATGTTGAATTTCTCTCTTCCCATAACTAGATGTGCATTTATTCAGATGAATATAAGCCAACAGCATTGAGGATCAAATCAGGATTTTTTTTTGTCATTTTCCACTGAAAACACCATACCTTATGCATTTTATAAGACCAAAATGCACAATATAACTCCTCTCACCTCCAGAACGTAACTAGTCAGACAGTCAGGTATCATTTAACTTAAGTGTCACCTAGATGAAACACTCCATTTTCATTTGAGAGACTAGAGGTAACCAGGTTGGAAAATTTACTCTGTAATTTATGTCCTGAAGGCAGACCTGCCCCATTCCCTGAACTTCTACCAGGGCTATATTTTCCCTCATGTTTGTCATTAAATATTGAGTCCTCATTTGTCAATGTCTCAGAGCTCTGACAACAATACAGGGTACAACAGAATATGTGCACTAGGATTAAAAGGCTTACCTGTAATTCTGCCAAGTTTGCCTTTATACTTCTGGCCAACAAAACCAGCTACATGAGCACCAAGACTGACTCCAATCATGTACAGAGAGTCAAGAGATGCTCCACCCACCTATGAGGGGGGAAAAAACACCAAAGCCAGTCACACACAGAACTAATGGAACAGAAATCACTAGGCTGGTTTAGTTTTCACTTTTGGTCAGCACTTAAAATTATATCTCTAATTTTCTAGCTCTGAAAAAAAAATGGATATTACAAAGTTCCTTTCAGTTTGCAATTCTATTTTAATTGAAGTGTAGAAATTATGAAATTGTTTAACTAGAAAAATATAAAAAGGAAGCTTGAGTCACATTTCTCCTGAAATGCCGCATTAGTTAGAAGGGAAGAGGAAGACATTCATCAGATATAAGAAAGTTGAACCAAAACAATAAAGGAGGAAAAAAAATCTCGCCCTGCTTTATCCTTCCAATAAAATAAATTAAAATCATAATACCATTAACAAATACTTTTGTCACACAACAGCTGAATAATGGTGCCAAATGCACACCTTAAAATGCCTATTCTAGAAAGCAGTATTCCAAAAAACCCAAATGAAAATCTACAGGAGAACTTTAGGACAGTGTCACCTAACCTAGTTGGAATCCCTACAAAATGATGGGGTGACACACAGGACCTGAAATATTAGTAGGTCTTAAAATGAATTAGAAGGGCCTCACAACAGCTTGTAAGTGTGAAGTGATAGCTGTGGGACACTACAGACCCTCCTTCCCCATCACTTTCAGGACTCACACACAGTGTCACTGTTTGCCAGGCAGATGTGTAAACAGAAATTAACTTAATTAATCTTCTCATAGTCCTATTTAATTTTTTTAATTGCATAACAATAAATCTACTAGCACAATTGCAAATTGTTATCATTATATCTAGTCCCAGAGGACAGATTCTGATAGGCTGAAGTGAAAGGAGAGAAAGCCTTTCTCAAAATGTTGGACGTTTTTCTGAAATTCCACAGGAATATTTTTTTTTATTTCACAGCATTGTCATCTTATTGCAGGGGTTCCATCCTGTTGTCTCCTATCACAAAAGTTCCATACCTTCTTGGTGTTTCTTATGGGCAGCTCCTCAGAGAACTAACTCTTTCTTCTTCCCAAAGTAGCCAACAGACTCCCATTCCCTTCTCACCCAGCCACCCCACTCTTTTATAGCACTCTTCTTCTCACTGGTTACAGCTGTGGCCTGGTAAAGTCAGGCCTGCTCCTAATCTTTGATAATTGGCCCAGCTGCAACTCCTTAGGGGTAAGGTTACTTTCTACACTATTTTTATTTTCTTATATTCTATCGCCCTACAACACAGCATTCAAAATTTCTGAGAATGGCTGAGAAATAAGTGGTGAGAAAAGATGAAAATTCAAGTGACAAATCACACAATGGCATAAATAACATCATGACATGTTTTGTCCATTTGATCAAGCAATAAATCTAATATCCAGTAAAGACCACTGGCATCAACTATGGTTTCAGGAAGAAGAAAAAAGAAAAAAGAAGTTTATACCATTTGGGAATGAATATTTGTATCTTTGCCAATGTTTTATTTCTCATTTAAAACCTTTATTTACAGTAGATTAATAGTAAAAAGAGTAGTGCAATGCCTTTGTAAAATGTTTATGCTACGTACTATTAGAACATCTCTCCCTCTGCTTTCCCACTAAAGAATTCACTCTTTCCAGAAGACCTAAAATTTCCAGCTGGTTCAAGAAATCAGATGTACTTTCAGGGACATTTCAGTGAAAGGGAATTAAGAACTCAGGTGAAGTTAAATATATGCAATAATAACTGCAAGTAAAGTTAGTAATACCTCTTTAAAGAAATGTGATTTGATATTGTTCACTGGACTTCTCTATATTTTAAATATCCATTCCCACTCTAACCATGCCCTTCACACTTACTCAGAACAGATGCAATGCTCTGCCTTACCAGCATCTGGTCAATATAATTCTTCAGTATTTCTGCAACTTTTCTGCAGTTTTCCACAGCAGTTTTGTAATTCACAGTGGTAGCACCACGATTCCAATCAACTATAATGAGATTAATATCCTCTGAAGAGAGTAAAAGCTTCTTCATGTCACCCAGCCATGCTGGAGGAGATCCTGTTGGCCTGAAGCCATGAATAACAAAGACAATTTTCTTGTTTGTATTCAGGTACTCAGATGCAGAAACATTGTGTTCAATGAGTCTCTCAGCACAATCTCGATTTTCCCTTGTGAACAGGAGTAGCTGAACATGGAGTTCTGTTCCAGACAAAGCATCACCTAGGTTAAGGTCTGTAAATTCGGGACATTTTTCTTCCTCATCTGAAAGAGATGAAAATGTTTAAGACCGTCATTTGATGAGTTGGGGCTACCTGAAATACCACTTCTTCACTTTTCTTTCCATATCTTTTTCTGCTGAAAGTGGACAACTTCAATTTTCTTTACTCTTGACCTTTGGAAAGAGGTGTCAAAACATGCACTGAACAAGGAACCACACTTTAACTAACGACTCTGCAGATACCACCGTCCTCCTCTGAACCCTTCAAATGTGAAATTATCCCAATTTTTCCTGAACAGTGTATTTTCTCCTTAGAAGTACTAATTAGTAGCCAGTGTTGATAAGATCTTTTACTTCACCATCAAAGGCAGGTTCTCAGAATTTTTTCACAAGAAGTGCGTGCTGTATAAACAGGAAGGCTGTTGTGGCTGTTTCTTCCTCTTTGGGCCAGGGTGGCTGTGCTGCCAATCCTTAGACCTTATTTGTTTGATCTAGCAATAAGAAATAGCTGCCTGACAAAACAGGAATGATCCAGAACCCTTTCCTAGCTTTGGATTACCATAATGGCACCATTACCAAGAAACAAAGGCAGAAGAAACAAAGAATCTTGCTCTGAGTTTGAAAAAATAAGAATTAAGGTCAGTGTACACAATGGCACATGACAAACAGTGGGATTTAGCATTTCTGTCTGTACTTGGACAGTTAGGGTGTACCAAATTAAGCTGGTCAACAAGAGGATGGAGATTTTCAAAAGAGTCTAAAAAGATTAAATTTCTCTGCTGTCTGGTTATCGACATCCAAAGTTCACACTTTAAAGATCTCTTTTGGCTGGTGAGGTCACACTGTGTGGATAAACCACTCCAGGATTCTGGGCAGAACACCAACACCTGTCAGTTCTTCTGCAATGGCCTCTTCACCTCTGCTATGGTTAGTTATTTTTTTGGCCAAAGTTTTTGGCCCATCTCTTGACTTCCAGTGGGATACCTTACTTTACACAATACTTTTGTCTCTCTGTTACTTGATGTCACCTTTTCAACTCTTCCATCATTAAAACCTTTGCAAAACAAATCACTTTCAAGAAAGCAAGAGCGAGAAAAGAAATAGCGTCTTCTTAGTTCCTTAAAAATAATATTAAAAAAATAACCTGAATTTCTCAGATTTTTTGAAGCATAAGAGAAGCAGTTGCAGCCCTTCTCCTTTTCCCAGAGGACAGTTCACAGGCAGAACCAAATCCACCACATCTGAGAAGGACAGCAAGCCTGCAGCCTGTCTTAAATCTGCCAAAGGCAAGCGTGGGTGGCTTACAAGGTATTTGAAATATGTGTTCAATACTACAGGTCAGGTCTACACAGAGATGAAAAATGTGAATTATGGCATTCAAGGTGCAGTAAAGATTCAGTAAAGGCACTAAAGACACTAATCTACTAATTTAGGGAACTAGACCAATCACCTCTAATGCCAAACCATGTATCTACAAGGACTAGGTTGGTCACCTCTGGGCTGGACATCACAAAAAGCCAATGGATATAGTCCAAACAGGAGCAGGCTTGAAGTTACACAGTGTTAAAAATAAGCTGAAACTCCCTGCTGCAAACCAACCAGACAAAAGTTTCATGCCTATCATCATGTTATGACAGTAACTACAATTATTGCATGGAGAAAAAGACAGAATTATATTGAAAAATAAATACCATTGTTATCCTCATTTAAACACGTATTAATATAAATAACTGAGATTACTAGACAGGTTATTAACTAAAAAGTGATACAGGAAGACAACTCATTTCATCACTTGGACTTACCCAAGAAGTTCTGAAACTGAAAACTGTTCAGCTGAAGTGAACTTGAATTTTATAAAAAAAATAATCAAGAAGCTGTTAAAATGTCATGCATGTGACATGATCCTGAGATGTGAACAATATGTGTCACATTGGATTTCTGTTTTTCATATATTTGTATAATATGATAAAACTAGAATATAAATTACATTACACTAACTTCACCTATAAAGTGAAAATAAAAGCCAGCCACTTGATTATAGTTTCAAAGGTACAACATGAAACTCTCATTTTGCCTGATCTGGTCTTTAAATCCAAGTTTAATCACTGATCCTTAAAATTCACTCCTTCATATCTAAAATATAAAAGATCCATGCTAAGACATTGCTCTGTATCCCTTTAAATATTTTGATTTTTTTTAATCATTTGATTGGTAGAAATTAAACTTATTTCTTCTAAAACCAGTGGAATGACAGTGAGATAAACCAGAACACAGTATGTTCCATGGGAGTGAGAAATCTATCATAAGGAAATTATTTTAACTGCCAAACCTATTTACTAGCTGGCCAATGTCAAAGAGAAGCAACTTGTTTACTCTTGGCTGTGAAATGACAGAAGTGGTTCTTTCCAAGGTAAATAGAGAATAAAAACGAAATGATGATGTTTTTACTGTGGAATTAGATAAGTCATACAAATAGGTTTATAGATTTAATACTTTGAATTGTTTAGCGAGGAGTCATAAGGGGAAGTTTTTCAAACTCCTGTTTCTCCTTGAACACTGGAAGCAATACCCAGCTGCCCTTTGTGCTCTCTTGTTGGAGTGCTCACTCTTTTCTGTGCAATCAAAACATACACGTAGGCACTGGGCTGTTAGGCATGCATTTTAAGCAAGTTAATGTATAATTGTAACTGTCTTGTGCACATTTGTAAGCATTTTAATTGCCTCGTGCGGTTGAAAAGGGGAAAATCTTAAGAGCACAGTCTTTTTTGTAACTAAATGTTACCATTTAAAAATGTAACATGTAACTTGAAAATCCAAGCACCTGTCACATCAGCAACAACCAATAAACACACGTGAGTATATTAAGACTATTTCATGATTACGTCTACTCTGTGCAAAGTGCACACACCTGAGCAGGTCTCTGGGCAAAGTACAACCACAGATAAAGTATCAGGCTTGGTTCTATTTACTCTAAAACAAAAACTTATGTCTCCATTTCAAAGTTATTGAGTTCTTTTTACTAATCATCTGCTCCATTAGGCATAATTCATAAGATTTTATCTTCATCTTTTGGCCAATTTAAATGAAGGAATATTCATTTTTTTTTTTAATGTTTGATTAAAGCAAAGGTTCCACATTACAAGCAAGCTGATGGTTCTTACCTGATCTCACCCAGTATATCAAACAGAGGAAGAAACACAATTTCAGCATGTGGAAGTGGAGAAAAAGTGATGTGCAATATCCACAAAGAAGTGGCAAATTGAGTGTTTCCTTATGCCAGATATCTAACACGACTGAATGACACCGATGAAGCGAGTGAGTAGGAAGCAGAAAATAAAGCTGTAGTCAAGCTTCTGCACCTCTGACTCCTCCTATTGAGTGACTTCAGGAGATAAGGTGGTTACTGGGTTGGGACTGATTTTCAATCTATTTCCCTCTCTGTCTATCAGCAGATTTCCACGTAAGCAAGTGATGTCATGCATTGCTGGCAACTCCTGCAGGTGTGGAGGTTGGGAAGTGGGGTAACTAATGCATGCCATGAAAGATCCACAGTGTGGGGGGGTTTAGGTGCCATGAAAGATCCACAGTGTGGGGGGTTTAACTGAACTGCAGTTCAGTTAACTGAACTGCAAGTAGGAGCACTGAGATGGGCAAAAGGAGCTTAGAAAAAAAAAGTCATTCTGCTGATGTAGGGTCTCCCTGTAAGAAATTGAAATTAGTTCTGAGCACTGTGGATCCAGAGATCATTTTCCCATAAAATTATCATCTGAGCTTTTCCAAGGATTCATTCTCTAATCTAAATTTTGAGAGGGTATGAAAAACTTCTCTGGCAGAGAGGTGAAGCTTAGAGTCCCACATACCTCACCCAGATATTGATTTGCTGTGTGTTTTTTAACCTCATTCCCTCCGTATCCCAGCTGCAAAACAAATCAAGAAATATTTTTTTTATGAAGTTCATTTATTTACACATCCCTTCACTGGGTAAATACAGGAGTGCAGACTACAGATTTTTAAAGTTTGAGGTGAGGCAGAGGCAGATAAGTCCTGCATTACTCATGTGTGAAGTGTGGATGCTCAGCTTGCCTACATCTCTGGCCCAATTATTTCCAGTGCAGGAGAAAGAAAACCATATCATAACCATTGAAATAGGATGAAAATGCACCTTAGGAATGTTTTTTGCATGGAATATCCTTTACAGTGCTTCTAAATATAGGTCTAGGTTTCCTTTGTTTCTTTCCACTACAGTTAAGGGTGTATGTGTGTGTGTGTTAGTGTGTGTTAATGTGTTTCATTACTTAATTTTGAGTGATCAGTGTCTTCAGCTTTATGAATCTGAGCAACTCATCAAAGCTGTGCTGCACAAGTTTTTGCAGCAGACAGCCTTTAGGAGGTGCCACCAAAAGTATCTTTTTCACTTTGAATGAAGTCACAAGGAGCAAAAGATGCAGCATGTCTGCTGTTATGAAAATCAACTCAGCTCAACAAATGACCTTTAATTAAATTTTTGCTCCCATTTCTCGAATATGTCACTTTGTTTGGAGTCAAGTTCACTATGGCAACTCTAGAATTCTTTTGCACTTCCCTGTCACCTCAAATCTTTGACACTTTGCCCAACCACTACTGTAAAAGCACAGCTTTGCTGACATCACATATTGCTTAGAACAAGTAATGGCAGAGTGTCAGTCTGGCTCTTTCCTCTCACAACTTTTTAATCTAGATTATTGTTACAACAAAAGCTTAGTGCACCCAAGAAACCTCCAGTCAGGGAGCCTCAGCATGCACTCTGTATACAGTACCCATTCATATACAAGTTAAAGCATGGAGAGACCAACACCACTAAAACCAAATTGCTAACAGCCCCAGTAAAACATTTACTGGGCCAATACAAGAGCCAATCACCTGATCTTAGAAGAAAATCTTACATATGTACTTTTATATGTACCTAATGCCACTAGCTGTGAATAAACTTCCAACATTTATTCTTTTACACAGAAACAGGGAAAAGAAAGGACATTTTAAGTTTCTCTTGAACTGAAAACTGAAATAAGCCCAGCTCACAGTAATGTTGATATAACCTCCCATGAAATGGTTTCAAAGCTCTCTGAAACCTGGGAAAGGACTCCCTTACCAAATCAATGCCCAGAAAGTTTTGTGGTGTTAATCAAGATGTTGAACTGGGGTGAACTCACATCTCTGTCTGGTGACAAGGGAACTGTGCTCACCAGCAGTGGCACTTGTGCTTCTGAGAAATTCAGAAATCCCAACTCCTGTTACTGGCTATACTGTAGGTTCTACTGACATCTCCCTGCCAGGTAAATCCTTCCTGGTGAGACTGAGTTCCAGGTACACTCTCACAAACTCCAAAGTTCAGCTATTTCCCACCCAGCTTTGCTGCACTGTTGTTATGCCCACTCATTATGCCTTGTGTTTTTCCCACAAGGATGCACTCTCTCTCACACTGAAATGCAGAGTTATCAGGAGTGCCTTATGCAAACCAGTGGAGGATGCTGGCACTGCCTCTTCAGGACTTTGACCCCCAAATGGCTCAGGAGTGCCAGAGTCACCACCTGCTGAATAAACTGCTGATAATTTTAGGGGACCCCACAGACTGCCAGCAAAGTATTCAAGCTGAAAAAAGATACAAAAATTTAATTTTACTACAGTACAAGATTGCTATGGTTTATCAATAAAAGAATGGCACTATTACAATTGAATTTATCCCCAGAAGTTTTGGGTAAAATAGCATCTAAAAACATTACAGTGTGGTTTCTCAAGATGAAGATGGAATTCTTTCACAAGCCTTGATATGCTGATCTGTGGTCATATGCAAATGGTATTTCCCCTTCTAATCTCCTCTCTGCCCACAGGAATTCCGTGGTGTTGGGAAATCCCATTCTCAGACCAACTCTCATTTCTCTTCCATCTCAAGCCTCTTCTACAGAAAAATTCTTCTCTAACCACTAAGCTTAAGAGCACTTATCCCTTCCAGGCAAGAGAAAATCCCATCAGACTTTTGCAATGCCCTATGTTTAACTATGAAAATAAGTTATCTAAAGATTGCAAACAAAAAAACTCTGACTTGTTGGAAGAATGTAAAACTTACTGTCTTCTGCACTGATGCTTGCAATTCCTGTAAATGTATAATCCCTTCCTAAACAGGCTTGACAAGTTGGTGATAATCCTCTCCTTTAGAAAATATGGGCACTGAGGCAATGCACACCATTTATGCTTTGGAAAATAAATTCTTTAATGATTATTTCTTACATTGCTGTCATCAGGATGACTTGTGAAAATGTGCTCCTTTGGAAAATTACACTTTAAAAATATACTTGAAATACTGAATATGTGGACATGATTGAAACCTGTTTGTAGCAGCCAGGCAGCTGTGGGTTATGAGGCAGTTGTAACTCCATTTTAAAGATAGCAATCATACTCCAGTAATCTTTATTGAGAAGTGAACAACATCCAGTACATGTGTTTTGTCAGTAACTATTACAATGTTTTTCCATGTTGATGAGAGCAGCATTTGGGGAGTGCAGTTTCTTAGCCTGAATTTCACATAATTATGTGGTTTCCCAGTAGTTATTCTCTGTTCACTTGTGGTTTCACTCAGAGGAGAAGGAAACACCCTGTGGCACACACAATTCTTCCCAGGGCCTTGTTCCTGTGCCTTGCATGCTTCCACCGTGAGGCTTGCCAACATCATCCTTTCCTCCTGTCAGCAGGGGAAACCCAGGAAAGAAAAACTGAATTAAGTGCCTTAAAACACTGAAATGTCATGGGATCACTGCAACATGTTGGACCTGTGCCCACTGTGCCACTCTTTGCTCTGTCCCCCTCCTCATCTCCTCCAGCACAGCCACAGAGCATGCACCCCCCTCACACGTCACTCTTCTCTGACATATTTATTTTTCCAGCTATACTAGGTGTTGGAATAAAGTAGATCAGTTTTATTTTCAAACATTCTGTGTTATTTTATAGTTTCTCAGTCTCTTAACTTTTAAAGCCATAATGCATGCAAAATTAAACTCTTCAGAACTCTCCCAGTGTTAACAACCCAAGTTTCTGTTTCCCTAGAAGTACCATTTTTAGCATGACAGTACACGGTAAAGACTCCATCAGGTCAACAATTTCCTTACCAGCAGGTGCCTCCACCAGTGCCTTCAAATTTATAGTTTTGTCCTCACCAGAATCAAGGTGCAAATGTTAAGATTGCACAGAGCTCTTCTGAACTGGCTCTGCCACATCCAAGTGAATGTGAAGGGCACCAGGTGCAGGAAAGACTGTCTGAAAGAATGAGAACATGGCAGAGTTGTGACAATGACACATGGAGTACTGAAAATAACAAAAGCAGACAAAGAGAGCGTGGCCAGAACCACAGGAAGTCAAGAAAAAGATCACTAATAGTGGATAACTGGATTAATCATATATATTTTTTTTTTGGTTCCTTGGTTTTCATCGGTTTCTCTGGGTCTGGATTGAAGACACTTGAGACAGTAGCTCATGTTCAGACTCAAGTCATTAATTTTTCTTATTAGTAAAACAGTCTCACTACTGTGAGTTTGGCAGCTTTTCATTAGAAGGCACAAAATGGCCGACAATCTCTTGTTACAAGGTCTTTTGAGACTTAACTATCCAATTAAGAGCTGACACCTGGATTATTTTCCCTTTTAACCCAATAACTGATCCCAAAGAGCCCCCAATAGAGACTTTTATGCCCAATCGCAAAATGCCACCCAAACCCATGAAGAAGAAGGAAGAAGAAGCATGAAGAAGAAACCCAGGATGACACCCTGTGCCTTCCATCTTGCTTCCATCCACAACATACTAAAAATCCCAAAACCTAAATTTCTTATCAAGTGATACACCTACACTGCTCTCTATAATCTATTTCACACTTTTGTGGATTTCAATCTATCTTGAGGTCTGGGAAACTTTCTCCATGAATGAGGGTCAAAGTCAGTGCTCCCCTGGGGGTCAGGGCACCCCAGAGCAGACAGAGAAATATTCCCAGTACCCCAGTTAGGCAGAACTAATGAACAGATTTTCAGAGGGCATGTAGATTAATGTAAGACAATATTTAATAGCACTTTGTTCCTAACCTGTAATCTTAAATTCTAAAGCTGACACATTCCACATTTTATGTAAAAATACAGGCCATCAAACTGTGTTTTGATGTCTAATCAGACCCAGTTTCCTGCATATAGATATTACAATGGATGTAATATGTATATGCAGTGTAATATCACAGTTTGTCACTGTGATCCTTCCCTGGAAGTCTTTGCTCCATATATGTCCCAGCTCTGTCAGTTTTATTCAAAGTAATATTTTTTTTTTTATAGGAGAGTTGTTATAGTGCAATATTCTGCAGATCGTTTTTATTACCTGACTTAATAAAAACTTCAACAATATTCAAATAATTGATGACAAATTTTAATAGTGCTCAGGTTTTGGAAGGAATTACTGGTGTTACTTTGAGGCAAAGATGGAATTTCAAATTTATTTTTAAATGCTGTTTTATATGTTCAGAAAGCCCAAGTAAAACAAAATGGTTTCCGATTCTTTTAAGGGTTCTGTGGCATATGTTTCTCAGCAGGCCTGGATTTGAAATGACAGTTTACAGAAAATATTATCTTTGGTTCCATTCTAAACAGGCCATACTACGAACTTGTTTTAGAGTCTTGTGCTTTACTGCCAGATTTTACTGAATGAAGACCAAACAGAGATTGGAGAAAGGATGAGAATTTGAGGTGTCAGAAATTAAACAGTAAGATAAGTTATGGATTCTATGGTTTTATGATTATCTGTTTGATAATTAACACTGATGACAAATCAGTGCTCAGCCAAGTACATCCTGCCCATCTCCTTGCTTTGATTACTTACTTTGAACTTAAATTCTGTTCAAGTTCTGAACTCTTAAAAATGTTGGAAATGGCATTTTCTGTATAGAATTCTGCATCTGCCCTGTCCTGTTCTCCAGGGGTTTCTTCTATACTGTAAAAATGCCTGTATGATTGTAAATAAAATTTATTTTTTAGTTTTACAAAGTAACCTTGAATTTGCCAATTTGAACTGGGAGTAATCAGCAGAGCCCAATTTTTGCCAAGACTGAGTATAATACACAGGTCTTTAATATTTCCTGTTTAAATGTGGATTGTTTTGGCTTTCTTTCCATAGGGTGTCAATGTAAGTGGAGGGCAGAAGCAGAGAGTGAGCCTTGTTAGAGCTGTGCACAGCAAGGCTGACTTGTATCTCCTGGATGACCTTCTCCAGCTGTAGATGTACATGTTGGGAACCATCTTTTTGAGAAGCTAATTGAAGTTAACCTTTCAGATCTCCTAAAAATCAAGGTAACATCAATGGCTTCCTTTCAAATTGTACAAACTGCTTTGTACAGTCATTCTACAAAAGCTCATCTCTTACCTAACAGGTTGATGACAATTATTCTGAATAAAGAGGTTAAACAAAAAGCAGCACAGGGTACAGCCAGTACAGGTTACAGAATGAAAGGGTTCTTGTTGAACAAAGAAGTTCCTACAGGAAAGTGGATACTGGAGAAATAAATTCTCCCATTTAAAATCACTCATGTGGGAAGGTAAGATTTGTCAAAATCTCAGTGGTATGAGTTAGTACAGATTATTCCCACTGCTGTCTGCAAAGCACATGTATTAACATTAAATTCCTACTATTGGGTCAGCATTACTGACTTCACAATTGTCTTTTCCTCTCTCCCTTTTCCCTGTTCTTAATTTACCTCCTCCATGGCTTATAAGTATCTGGCAGAAGCAAGAACTCCAGTGATGGTAGGCTTGTAAGCAGATTTTAATATTGAGACTATCAAACTTCATGTAGTGTATTAAAAGCTGGAGTATTTCATTCTTTTCTTTAAACCTATTCTAAGCCATTCCTGAGCAGGAAACAGGTGAAAAAACATTAAACATAGAGAAACAGGTAGGTAAAAGTAATAGCAAGTAGCTATAAGCTTATAGTTTGACATTACAATCAGCAATTAAAAGAGTGATGTAGCAAAGTAGGCAATAAATAACAACAACAATAAGAATAATAATAATCATTATAATAATAAGGTAGACAAATACATGAGCAAAATCAGAGGAGAATTTCATTATAACATTCCAGCTATCATAATGGAATGGCTGCTTTTAATGTATGTTTATATTAAATGAATATAGAAAACATTGTGTTTCAGACTCATATATTGGTGACCCATAACCTCACCCTCCTACCTCACACTGATCTAATAATAGTGATGGAAGAGGGAAGAATAAGTCAAATAGGAATCTACTGAGAACTCATTTCAAGGAGAGGTAATTTTTCTGAGCTTGTTCAAGTCTTCAGTTCAGAGCATACAAGTGAGGAGACAAACCCAGTGGAAGGTGACAAAATTTGTATACTGTGTTTGCTTAATATTTTTACTTTTTATACCAGCTTCTCAATATATTCCTTCTCTATTCCTGGAAATGAGTGAAAGAATTGCTGGAAAATTTAGAGCATTCTAAATTTTGCTACAGAATCATAATTATAAGCTGAAAAAACCTCTTTTTCACTTTTGTCTTCTTGTGCTGTATGTATCTACTCGCGGTATTTGTCGAAAATATTTTTCTGTTTTTTTCCAATGTAGTGAGTTCTTCAAAGGAAGAGGGTCAGCTTCAGCTGGGCAGGAGTCTGCAACAGAAAGGGCTGCTGAAACACAAAAAGTAGGCATTAAAAAGCCCTGAGCCCTTCTTAACTGATGCAATGCTAGAGCAGCCCCAAGTGCTGGAGGCTGTGCCCCCCTGCTCTGCTGTGGAAACATGGGTTAAACTTGAATGCCAATTAGCAGCTGGCTGGAACATGAGTGCCTGGAGCTTATCTTCTGGATTCCCTCTATACAAAAGAAATCCAGTGAATGTGCAACCTCCAAGGGGTTCAGTTCCTGGGCTGCTTCACTGTGGGAAACAAAGTGTGTTAAGCAGGAAAAAACTGCCTGATTTTATAATATTCTTTTTTGCTTAGCAATAAATGCATGTATTTTTTGATGATTTATAAGATTATAAAGTGCTTTTTGCTTGCAGCTCTTCCTCTGATCAGTGGAACATACACACTAGCAATAGAGAGGAAGTTGCTGCTGGTGGCATAAGTATCACTGATAGAAAAACATTGGACATTTGTTTTCATAAAATGTCTTCCTTTGCAGTTGCAATTTTTAGTTTCTTACATCTCTTTACTGAGATGAAGAAACTTTACTGAGTTTAAAGTAATACTTTACAAAAGGTTTTTACCAAAATTTTAAGTATGTAATGACACAGTGTTTTCTCAACTGCAGTTGCGAATCTGATTTACTGTGGATGGAGTATATTGGTTCCACATTCAGACAACTGAACTGAGAGGAACCCAACAGTGCAGTGAACTTACAGCCTGGGTTCAGAATAGAACTGAAAGGTGAAAAAAAGGGAGACTGAAGCTTGTGAGGAGTAGGTGCAGTCTGGAGTGTTGAACTGCATAGGTCAGGAGAGTGGATGAAGGTAAAGATCTGGGACAGAAACAAGGGCATGGCAAATACCAAAGCTGACAGTGTGCATGTAACTTCTTCAGATCAGCCAAATACACCTCATACACACAGCTTTTAAGAATCACATTAAAGTACAGATTAGAAAATTACTTTAATGTTGTTTTAGTGCAAGTAACATGAATTTTAAATGAAGAACAGGCACAAGCTCTGCTACCCCTTCAACTGTCCTGTTTGGTCACTGAGCTCCCTCAAAAAAAAAACATTGTCACTGTTGTGTTTGCATTTAACTTGCTAGTGACTGCTTTTGGCCTCTTTCCTGTTGGGTCACAGCCACTGTGACTGCACTTGGACAAGGTGTCTGTTCACCACCTCTAGGAGCATTAGTTCAGTCCATAAATCTCTGCAGGTGTTCTTGTTGCTGAACATGTCATCTTTCCTATAGGAAATTAAGGATATTTAACTTAGAGTCAGAGCCTTTTAATTTTTCTAAACACTGCTCATGAATGTAGTCTCAAGTGCTTCACAAACCTTAATAATAATTCATGTGCTGTGGCACTTGCCAGGTGCTGGGCAGGTCTTTAGTCAGCCACAAAGCCAGAGCACAGAGAATGCACAAGAAATCTCTTGCCCTTTATGATTCACCTTAATGAAGAACTGAGCTCACAGAGACTGCATGCAATTTTTGTCCTCCCCTTCACCAGCTTCAAACTGTTAATATTTCCCTTGCAAAGATCCATTCCCATGAGTATTTGTGACAGTTCCTTCTATTAATGTAAGGATTTATGACAGCCCATTTTAGGATAATGTTGGAATTGTGCATTCACATTCTGCTGCTATTTGGACCCCATCTTGTTTTCTGGGACACTGCAGTCAAATCTGGATCCACTTGGAAAACACTCTGATCCTGAACTGTGGGAGGTGCTGGAATTATGTGACCTAAAGGATTTTGTCCAGTCACTGCCAAAGAAGCTCCTCCAGGAGATTTCAGAAGGTCGTGAAAATCTCAGGTACAGAATCAAGCAAGTGCTAATGCTGTTATTTTCCAGTACTGTAAAACTTTGTGATCCTTCCAGAGAATTTACTTCAGAAGGTATCAGGATAGAAATGACACATCTCCTGTCATTCTTAGTAGAACTATTCTGGTAGTGCAAATTTGCAAATTTTTTTGAGGTGACCAACTGGTCACAGTGGTATAAATCCTGATGGCCTGTGCTGTATGAGAACCAAGGGAGTAGACTATTTTCAGCTCAAGTGTATAAGTAAGTGTAAAGAAGGGGGGCGTGGTGTTGGAACTCATGCAGCACCTCATTAAATTTGGGTAGAAAAGTGCTCATTTATTTAAATTTAAAAAAATAAACCAGGGAAAAAAACCACCACCAACTAGAAAGAACCAAAAAAGACCCCAACAAATTCAAAACCCACCAAAGTCCAGAGAGCTTATTCTTTTGTTCTATTTGCTTAAGCAAAACAACTCACTTTTAACTTTGAAACATTAACCCATAGTTATGCAAGGAGGGTGACACTTGAAATAAAAGAACTCTAAACTTAGGAGACAAATATTGAAGTTTTCAGCAGCAAAGGAACAGGTCTTAAACAGGTCTTACTGTACTGAGTATCAACCTGAATTTTTCAGACAGATCATTTTCAGGAGGACATTTCTAGAAGGCACATACTACAGCTAACATATAGAAGTATCCAAACTGTAACACTGAACATTATTAAAAAGTGGTTCAGCATTCAATCTGGCTCATTTCTAGTGCCCACTATAATGTGAATATAAAACTGAAGACTCTTTTAAGATTCAAAGTTCAGCCATGGGTGTTGAAGAGTCCTACCTTAACTACTATTGATATGCTGAGCAAGAAGAAATAAAATTCCAAAGCAGGATGAACATATTTCAGTAGTCTTTTCAGAAGCATAAAGTATTGTTAGGAAAGAAGTACAGGCATGCTCCACAGTAATCTCAGCTTTATCTTGTGCTCCCTTTCCTCCGTGTGCCTGACTTGCCCTTCTCAAATGTATTTTTAACAGTGTTGGGCAGAGACAGCTGGTCTGTCTGGCCCATGCCTTGCTATGGAAGACAAAATCTGGTTCTAGAGATGAGGTGAAGCTTCTGTTGACATGGAAACAGAGATAACTTTGTGCAGTCCACCATCAAAAGTTTCACAACTGCACAGCATTAACTACAGCCCACAGGTTACACACAGTCATGCATTCAGAGAGGTAAGTTCTGATAAGCCATTTGAAAAATAAATTATTTCCTTGAAATACTTCCTTGAAATAATTCCCATCATCCAGAGATATCCTTACTAGGACTGGAAAATGTGGCTGAAGAGCTGATTTTTCTTCTGTAATTTTTCTGCTCTTGAATTGTAGAGTGCTTGTTCTGGATGCATGAAGGATTCTAGAATATGATACACCACACCCTTTGTTACAGTGAAAAAGTGACTTTTCTGAAATGGTTGCATAGGCTGGGATAAGAAGATGATGAAAACTAGTAAGAGAATTCTGAAGGAATGCTCAGAGGATCTCTGGCATTCCATGTATATAGGTGCAGTATTTTATATTACATATAAAACAACTGACTTACTCAAGAGCTCCTTGCAGCATTGCTGTTTACTACAGCTCCAATCTGTATATATTGCTCAGGTTTCTTAAAATTCAGATTTTATACAAATCACTTGTTTTTATCATATCGGTACTAGGACAACAGAATGAAGCAGGGATGAATTTTCATGGCATATGCTACAACTTTTGCATTAGTAAAGACTGATTCAAAAATAAATCTTGCTGTTGACATGCTGCTCTTAATCTAAGTTGCTCTGATATTATGCACCTTTAGTTACTAATTCTTACTATGATTACACATTCAGGAAAAAACAAAACTGCTTGTTGTGTGGACACAGAGACAGATGTCCCTTGGGGCTAATTTTTAAGATATACACATCCCCCCATGTATTCTTAGGTAGTTCTTGAGGCAATAAATGTGCCCCATTAAGCCACTTTTCCGTTTGTGATTTCTGAAAAACTGTAAACCACATCTCACATATCTAACTGAACATTACAAAATCTCATTGTGAAAGAATCCCAAAGCATGCAGTCAGGTGGAGCTGCCTCTTTGCTGGTAAATATTCATGTGAACCTCCCTATAATTACAGAACCAGGAGAGGTTATGTACACTTACTTGAAGTGTCAGCTAAATATATCTGCTTCTGTAAGCCACATAAGTAGTTATTTCCATTTTTATTGCAGTTCCTGAAGCTCTTGAAATTTAATACTGACATGTAATCAGTCTTTTCTTAAGATCCCCCATCAACTGCTTAAAAAAATCCAAAAAAAGGAATAAAGTTCCTGGGTACAGCCCTGTTATATTAGTTTAATACTGACTCCTGGCCTATCAAGTACAATCTTAATTTCTTGCCCAAGAGAAAGTCTTGAGCACATAGGCATGGGGAGGTAGCCATCAGTACATCAGGAACCAATCCCTTTTGCAAGGTCTAGAGAAAACAGTCTGAGGAGAGGCATCAGTGCATGGTAATTTTTACTTTATTTACTTTAATTTGTGGGGAAAGCTTTCTGTGCTTCCTGCCAGGCCAACATTACCTTTCACTTCCAGCTAGCTTCAGAATGCAGCTGGGAGAGCTGCAGAATGAACAATGGCAAAGCCTGAGAGAAAAGAAAATGCTGGACTAGTGTCAGCAATGCCATTCCTTCTCTTTCTGCTTTTTGCCAGCTTTGAAACATTTATGAAACACTGTAATTGTTGAGGCCCTGCACTCTACAGCTCCCCAAGACAAGGCAGATGTACAAACTTTCTCACAGCTGACACAACCTCATCTTCTACACTTCAGAGGAATTTGAGGAAGACAGAATTTCCTTGAGAAGGTGAAAGAAGACAGATCCAAGGGGTAGAAATTGCTTTTATTAAAAAAATCTAAAATGTTATTTATAAAATGCATTTCATCATCTGCACTGGGAAACAATTAGGGAACACACAATTGTTGAGGCCTCTTGATGCTTTCAGAATTTCAACTCGCCAAACAAGCCTTAGCTAGAGAAATTGGTTACACACCTACCACCACAGGCAATCATAAGGATCACAGAAAGATTTCAGCCTTCAAGTATCAACTTTTTTACAGAGAGACTTTTGGTAAGCAGCCCATGTGCACACCTGGAAATATCCACTTAGTGCAGTGGACTCGTCTTCAAAATGTAATTGTTTGTGCCAAAATACAGTATTAAAAGATGCAAAATAAATAATTCAGAAAAGTTAATAAATAAGGATGCATTGTGATATCCATTGTATAGTAACTTCTCTACTAAAAACTCCAACCTGTATAGATCTCTGAATAAATACCCTTTTGTGGATTTAGTTTTTACAAGTAAACAACCTGCCCTTCCCTTCCAGTTCCCAGATTAACACTGAAGGAGATTTAACTCACCCAGGATGAAGGAGGATGTGAAAGAAAAAAGTACTGCATTTCTTTGCTTTGAGAGTTTTAACAGCTCCTACCTAACAAAACTGCCAAAGCTTTTAACAGTTTAACTTCTCTGTGATGTGGTTCTGTTTCTATATAGGTCTGCTTGCTTTACACGGTGCATTAAAGACATGAAGACCAAAGTCCTACTGTAACTCCAGTGGATTTAGAGATAAACTTACAGCAGGGCAGAAGGGAAGGCCACAATGACTCTAAAGAGTTGGTACAGATTTGGACAAACAAATTTACAAAGCAAAACAAAGGCCTCCAGCAGCAACTGAGGACTGCACTGCATTCATCCATGGTGTCACTGCAGAGGCACTTCTTTCACTGCAGGAGTTTTACTTACTGGAAGCTCCACACTTAGTTGGGGTCACTTTCAAAGAGGCACAAAGGAAGGAAAGAATCCTCAAATAAAAAAAAAAATTCCTTGTTTTCAATGCAGGAAAATTAAGCAGATGTCAGCAGTACTTTGGGAATCCTCTGTCAAGTTAAACAATGCTGATGGAATGGCTGTGTGCAACTATGATTCAATTTAAGAGGTTTTTAATTGGATTACTTCAAAGATGCATTCAGACAATAGCTATGCAAACAGCTGAATCAGCACAACTGATTTATGGCAGTGCCATAAATCAGGCCTGCTGCCAGGAGAGTAATAAGCCTATTTTAATATAGTCATAGGTTAAAACAATAAATCTAAGCCCCACACTTTATCTTAGCAAGGCTAATACAAAATTATTCTGGAGAAGACAAGAAAATCCTTAAAACCACCTGTTACTAGAGCTTACTTGATGAAGACTGGGCTGATGGATGTTAAAACCAGTCTTAGCTGAAAGGCATGTTTTTTTGGTAGGAAGTTCCAAGTAGATAATAGAATTCAGCTGGTGCTTGATTATTGCTTAATCCTTCCAAAGAGAACTGTCACCAGTTCTTTTTTTTTTTCAGATCCGTGACTTTGTTCTCCTCACAACACATTTTCAAGGTATCTGCATGGTGATTTTTTTGCCTAAAAGAGAGGCCTAAGAAGTGCCACCTCAAACCCCGAGTTACACACAACACTGTTTCTTTCCCAAAAGGACAGCTACAACCTCTGTTCCATTTAGAGTAGGGATATGAAAAAACTTGAACCACATAAGAGCTAAAAAGCACAAAGTAGCTGGGTCAATTTTCATTTACTAAGGCTACAGGAATTACATTTCATCCAGGCCATCCCTTCTGTCCCACACTTTCTCCACCAGTACAGTATGGCTTGGGGTGCTTCACAGAGATGTCACACACTTTGAAACGCAGAATGATGAAATTCGTGTTGGTCAAATTCAAGGGAAGACAGGCAGGTGTGGCTTCAAGATACATAAAATCACTGTAGTTTTAAAATAAGGCAGGGGCAGGTATGAATATTTGGCAATATACCCTCGTTCTCTGTGGAGAACATCAGCACCTGTGTTTAACCATCACAGCCAGGTCAGGAATGAAGCCCTTGGAGACCAAGAAACTGCACTGGCAAGAGCCACATTTTCAATAAGGTTTCCTAATCATGGGACAATTTGCCATGGAGCCTCAGCATACCATTATGCTGTTATGAACAGCAGAAGAATCAAGTGAATGCCTCAGTCTCATTTAAGCTGCAAGATGCCTTTAGGAAAGGAGCTTAAATGCTCAAATGGTTCAATCTAATAAATAAGTGTAAGCTGAACACTGCCAGTGCTCTGGCATCAATGCTGCTTCACAGTCCTTCCAAGTAAATACAGTGGACCCAGGAGTACCTCAGTACCACATCATCTCAAACCTTTGGTCACACTCCCTTGTACTTTAAATACACACCACTCCAGGATTTGCTAATAAAATTTAGCAAGAAAATGTGGGTGTGTCATCACTGGCATTTTCATCCAATATCCCCTCTCCAAGTAAACACAGCACACTTCAGAACTCGTTTGTACCTTTAAAGTAACATCAAGCTTTAGCACAGGTAGGTGTCCAGTAACACCTAATGGGAACAGGTGAAAATTGAATAGAATGAAGCTAAGATTAGGTTCCATTGCCAGTCAAAAAAGTATGGATCCTTTTGGAGAGCTGGAATGCAATTGAGAAGAGCTTCTTTTCAGTTAAAATTAGTCTTCCGTAAATGTTTGTTAGGGATTTCTATAGCACTGACTTGGAGAGGCCAGGACCCAGCAAGAATTCCCGCTTGGATGGCTACACCCGTCACAACTGCCAGGTCAGGATCTACAGAGGTGTTGGGTTCCTTTCCAAAGAAGTCCCGAATAACTTCACGGATTTTGGGAATCCGTGTGGAGCCTCCGACTAACACAATTTCATCCACTTCAGCTTTGTGCAGGTGCCCTTCCTGCAACACCTGTTCAATGGGCACAAGAATCTTCTCAAAAAGGTCCTGATTTAACATCTCAAACAGCTTCCGAGAGATTTCTGTTTCAAACACGACTTCCACAAAGTTGCCCTCTACTGTGGAAGTGTCTCCAAGATTTTTCAGGCCTTTTGTGTTTTGTGAGGCACTGTTTGTTTCTACCTGGCTTTTTGCAAGTTCTCTTGTCAGCTGGTTTGCTGGCAGAGTCAGCAGCACCCTCAGTGTAGCTGCCTCGTGGACAGTCAGGTTTAATTTAACAGCTTCCACGGCCTGTCTGAGGCGGTGAATCTCCTCCTTGTGTGTTGGCAGAGAACCGAACCTTTGACGGAGCTGATCATATAAATACACCATCAACCTCTGATTGAAATCCTGTCCTCCCAGCTTGTTGTTACCTGAAAGATCAGAATAGAAGGCATCAGACAGAGCACCTTCAAAGCCCCAGAAAGCAGCACTCTTTCACTGGGAGATGGTGCTCAAGGGCAAGAACAATCACAGAAGGACCATGAGCTCACAGAGCTGTGACAACAGACAAAATTGTTGTCCACTGCACACATTATAGATAATTATTTCCACTGTTTTGTTTTGACTAAAAACAGTAACTCACTTAATGGACCTCTGTCTAACTAAATCAGAGTGAAGCTGCTGAATCTTTCTTGATGTTCCACTCTAACTGAACTGAGCAGCAGCAGCACCTCACCTCAGAACTTGCTTGCTGAAGGCAACACAGGCAGCTGGCAGTGCACCTCAGAGCTGTGTGCATGCAGGCCAGCTGAAGCATGGCTGTGTCTTCACCAGAGTGACCAAACACTGCTGCCAGAGCTCTGTGCCCAGGGATGAACCATTCATACACCAATCCCAAAACTTCTGGGTTAACGGCCCGCGCATTCCCAAACCCTGCTCAGCTCAACTGGCACCAAACCCCAGGCAAGGATGCACCAAAGCACTGGTCAGTGATCTGCCAACATTCCCAGTTTGGGCAAAGGTGACAGAAAGATTTGAAACAATCCCAACCCCCCAAAAGTTCTGTCACAGTAAGTGTAACATGCACCAGCACTTTATTAGTGGGCACAAAAGTTAACAGACATGGATAAAATGAAACCACAACTTACAGCCAAAACCTAGGACTCTGTGGTCTTAACTGCTGAAATCAGCCAGAAACCTAATTTTGCAGGTTCCATGCAAAATTCCATGAATTTTCATTCCATGAAAATCAGTTGAGAATGCACTGGGAAAACACTCTGTGACATGGTTGGTATGTTTTAAAAGTCCCTCCAACAGCAACTTCAGGTGCATCTTGTCTCCCCCTCCTTGAGAAACAAAAGCATTTTTCTCACCTGCCATGGCTCGTGTGATGAACATCCCTCCCATCTTGTTCAGCAGAGACACGTCCAAAGTTCCTCCACCCAAATCCACCACCAGGACATTAAACACATCAGCTTTGTGCAGCCCATAAGCCATAGCAGCAGCTGTGGGCTCGTTGATTACTCGCAAAACGCTGAGCCCTGTGAGGAGCAGAGACAACAAGCAACACCTCAGCAAACTGCAGTTCTTACATCAGAATGACATTTGCCATTACTTGTTGGGGCTTTTTTAACCACACTCAAGTGTCAGATCTAAAGAAGTAGTTTCCTAATCAGTAATATCCAATGAACTCTTTTTCCTTACTAAATTCTAAAATAGTACTGCTTCAGCATCAGGGCAAAATCACGAACCATAATGTGCCCAAACACACTCCTTCAGAGAAACCTTGCTAAGGAGATTTATTTCATGCACTCTATTTCTGTTTAAATGATTGTCCAAGGGTGCTCTATATAGTCTCCCTATTTGGAGATGATAAAAAAAGACTATTTTCCCTGAAGTAAAACTTACTTCCAGCCATCTATGTCTACATTAGCCAGCTGCACCTTTTGGTACTCAGAAAGTTCTCAGCTGTTCCTCACAATAAGGAGGAATGGGTCCAAAGCATTCTAAGCTTCTCTGTCACCAATTCACTGTTTCTTTATCCTCCACAGAGACCTTACTGTTAGTGAAACAGACCTCAAGCTCTCCAAGAAAAACTCTGGAATAGAGAGACATCACCTGCAAGGTTAGCTGCCTTAATGGTAGAATTCCTCTGCCTTTCATCAAACTCTGCTGGCACGGAGATGACTGCCTTGGAAATGGACATGCCAAGGTTGGCTTCTGCCATTTTCTTCAGTTTCAGCAGCAGCTTAGAGCCAATGCCCTCTGGAGTGATGTGAAAGGTTTCATTAGTTGTCACAGAAAATTCAGCTAATCCATTCTTGTTGACAATCTAGAAGGATAAAGCGACACAACCCCCAAGTGAGAAATCTTCCTATGCTCCCCCACCCTGTTCCCACCAAATATTTTATTTGCACATAGTCTCTTTATTCTGGAAAAGTTTAAATGTGCTTTTGCCATTTCCAGGCTACTTTTATTCCCTGTTTAGGAGGATTATGCAAAACATGCCACTTAAGGGGTGAAAGTATATCCAAACAAATGACACCCACTATGCCCTAGTAAAACACATTAAAAAAAGTTAAGACCTAGAAACTGTGGAGTCAACTTCCAACACCTCATTCAAAGAGAGAAGGGATGGTTTTTTAATCATTAGGTTATCTTTCAGGTTTCTGAAAGAAAACAAACAGCTTGGTACTGAAACAGCTTCTCTTAACAATATTAAAAAAATAAAAACTCTTCAAAGATCACTTGCAGTACTCATTTTTTTAAATTATTTTTTCAACCAATTCTGCACCATGCTCAAAAAATGCAGGTTTTTTTTTTTTTTTTTAAAGCAGCTTTCAAGTTCTGCTGCTGGTCAAGTAAGTAGCAAAGTAGTGAAGGAAAAACACACTGGAACAGAGAAGATGTGCCTTTAAAACTTTTCTGGGTTTTAGTTTTTTGGGGAGGGAAGAGGTTTGTTATTTTTGTTTGTTTGTGTTTTTATCTTACAATTTTAGGGAGAAGTAAAGTTTCAGCAAAGCACAGTTAGCATTTCAAATTTAAATTTATCCTTTCAGAGATGGGACTGGAAGGTTACACAGAAACACATTTCTCAGTAGGGAAACACAGGGTCCTCTAGAAAATCATTATCAGCTCTCATGCCGAGGTACACAACTTCCACAACCATTTCTTTCTGCTCTCTGGACACCTCTTAGGGTTTTCAGGCACATCAGACTGGGCCATATGACTCAAGGTCTGACAAGATGATCAACCACATTTCAGGTGTCATAGAATCATGTTGGAGGGACCTTACAGCTCATCTCCTTCCAACCCCCTGCTAAGGGCAGGGACACCTTCCACTAGACCAGGTTGCTCAGAACCCATCCAGCCTGGCCTTGAACACTCCCAGGGATGGGGCGTCTGCAACTTCTCTGGGAAACCTGTGCCAGAGCCTCACCACCCTCAGAGTAAAGAACATTCTTCCTAATTTCTAATCTAAACCTACTCTCTCTTGGCTTGAAGCCATTCCCCCTTGTCCTTTCTCTCCATCCTCTTGTCAGAAGTCCCTCTCCATCTTTCTGGTGGGTTCCCTTCAGGTAGTGGTAGGCCCCAGTTGTCAGGACTTAGGACATCTCTCTGGCTGTCTTGAGCAGCCAAGACTTCTACCAGGGGTCTCAGAGACCCTGGCACAGAGCCCAAAATGGCTGTGGTTTTGATTATGACCCGTGGAGCAAATTACCAACCTTAGATGAAGATCTGCAAGTCATGACAAATTAAGTAGAATGAGAGTGAATTTATCACAGGGTAAAAAAGTAGTTTTTGGGGTTTTTTAGAATGGGGATTCAGGGGGCAAGATGGGGGAATCTGGGCGTGTCCTGCCTTTCTTCTTGTTCTTCTTCTGGGCCTCCATCTTCTGCTGTGATGGTGGCACTTTTAGATTGGTTTAGAGTAGAAGCTCACTGTCTAACATGGCTGATAGGTATTGGAAAGTAATTGTAAACACTGTACCTGTAGTTTTTAGTATAAAGACATAACAGGGCCCCAGGGGGAGGCAGAGTGCCTCTGACTGTCCTGCTGAGCAGACCTTGGCAGGACAGGAGAAAGAATTTTATAGAAGAGATACAATAAACAACCTTGAGACCAAGAACTGAAGAGCTCTGACTCCTTCTTCAAGCGCCAGGCTAAGAAAAGACTTTTTAACATTTCTCAGGGTCACTCTGACCAGCTACAGACCCTGACACCCAGTTAGGTCACCCCAGAGCCTGCTCTTTCCATGCTGAACAATCCCAGTTCTCTCAGCCTTTCCTCCCAGCAGAGCTGCTCCATCCCTGTGATCCCCTTGGTGCCTGCTCTGGCCTGGCTCCAGCAGGTCCCTGTCCTTGCTGTGCTGGAGCCCAGAGCTGATGCAGCCCTGCAGGTGGGGTCTCAGCAGAGGGGGCAGAGGGGCAGAATCCCCTCCCTGCCCTGCTGCCCACGGGGCTCTGGATGAGCCCAGCACACGGGGGGCTCTGGGCTCCCAATGGCCAGGGCATGGCCAGCCTCTCACCCACCAGCACCCCCAGGGCTGCTCTGGATCTCCATGCCGAGCCTGGATTGCATCCTACAGGACATCCCTTACTGCCTGGAGGGAACTGCAAGGTGGTGGCTGCTTACCTTAAAGGGATACCTGCTGCTTTCACTCTGCAGCTCCTCTGGAGTGAAGACTTTCCCGATGAACCTCTTGGCATCATAGATGGTGTTCTGGGGGTTGGCATCAGCCAGCTCCAGGCCCTGGTATCCCACGTGCACGCCCGTGTCCGTGAAGGAGACGACGCTGGGGATGCTGCTGTGGCCGCTCTCGTCCACGATGACCCTGACGGCGCCGCTGCCCGGCAGGAACACGCCCACGGAGCAGTAGGTGGTGCCCAGGTCGATCCCAATCACCCTGGGCGTGGGCATGGGCAGGTACTGCTGTGCCAGGTAGCTGGCTAAGAGCAGGGCCAGCACAGCAGAGCCTGAAACACCGAGGTGGGAACAGCAGGGTTAGGGCATCAACTCTACAAACCCACACGAGTGACTCTGTAAGACACCTCCCGCCGCTTTATTTCACACCCCGGAGCCTCGTTAGCTACCTAATTAGTTTTTAATTTCCTGCTCAACAGAGAGTGGCTAGGAGTCAAGAATTTAAGGCATTAAATATTAAACTGATCAAAGAAAAAAAAGGCCAAGAGACAGCTGAGCCAAAAATATCACCATGCTGTAATAATTCTGTTTCTCTCTGCATGTTAAGGCTAATTAGTAATTCTGCAGGAGCTGCCTATGAATGACCCCAAAAGGACACTGAGTTAATGGGGCCACCCAAAATCACAGTGAAGCTACAAACTCACAATTTTAACACCTCCAGCTTCACCAAAAGTCTAAAAATAAGGGGAGAGAAATCCATAGTACCTCATTCTGTTTAGCCATAGATCCCCAAAAAGCGTATCCCCACCTCTGTGAATCTTTCCTGTCCCTTGAAACCCAAGGGAAGACCAGTTTTTGTGCAGAAGAGTTTGCTGTTTGGCTGATTTTCTTTTAATATTACTTACAATCAACAAACACACGAAACCCAAAATTCTAGCATCAAGTAATGCCTCAGATGATTACCAAAAAAAAATCACCAACAAACAAAATCTCAACAGGAAATGTAAATAAGTTAAATTTCAAAGAATGGGTGACCTCTTTTTTTCCCAGGAGGCCATTGTAGTGCTTCAAACAGACTGGCTGGAGAGCTCTGGCTTGCTATGGGCTGCAAATCTTCCTGGATATTTCTGAGCAATGTTCCACTGAGCACTCTGGCTTTCACAGAATCCCAGAATGGGTCAGGCTGGAAAGGACCACAGTAGATCATCTGGTCCCACTCCCCTGCTCAAGCAGGATCCTCCCAGAGCACATGGCCCAGGATTGTGTCCAGACACTCCTGGAATATTTCCAGTGAAGGAGACTCCACACCCTCTCTGGGGGATCTGTTCCAGTGTTTATTCACTGCACAGTGAGGAATGCCTTCCTCATGTTCAGGTGAAAATTTCTATGCATCAACTCCTGCCCATTGACCCTTGTCCCATTGCTGGGCACCACTGAGCAGAGCCTGGTCCCTGCTCTGACCTTTCCCTGCAGACAATGGGAAGAATACATTGATGGCAATGGGAAGAATACATTGATGAGGTTCCCTCTCTTCTCGAGGCCCAACAGCCCCAGCCCCTTGGCCTTTGCTTCTAAAAGGTCCAGTCCCCTCCTCATCTTTGCTGCCCTCCGCTGGACCCGCTCGAGGAGTCCCATGTTTCTCCTGCACAGCGGAGCCCAGAATCGGACACAGCACAAGACAGAGAGCACGGGAAGCTCGTGCCACCCTGGAGAGCCAGCCCGGAGCGACATCGGCGGCAGAAAGACGCAACAGCGGAATCAAAACTCCCCAAAAGCCCACAGCCCAGCCGCGCCACCGCCTCACCCAGCACAGCCATCTGCCCCGCCATGTCTGCCCGTGGCTCCGGCGCTGACGGCTCTTTCCGGGCCGCGCGGGGCACGCTGGGAACGGTAGTACGCATATCCCGCCAGCCTCGCTGTTGCTATGTGCGAGAAAACCACAACCCCCAGTGCGCATCGCGGCGCGGCCGGTTCCGGCGGGTACCAGCCAATGGGCGGGGAGGCGCGTTACCCGTTAGCGGGAGAGGCGGCGCATGTGCAGGTCTGAGCCGGGGGTGGGTCGCCGGTGGCTGCTGGGAGCTGTAGTCCCGGGCCCCAGTGCCATGGTGTTCTGCGGCCTCCCGCCAGCGTGAGGCGTCAGAGACCGCGGCTGTGGCGGTGCCGGAGCAGAACGTCTTCCTTTATCCCCCTCGGTCTTCATCTAGAAAGTCCCGAAACCCCCTGTGCAAGGGTTTTGACAGAGCCTGGCCGTGGTGTCTTTCACACGGCCAAGAGCCAGGTTCGGAAAGGAGACGTTGTTTATTCTGCTCAGGGTGCAAGGCAGAAGCTTTCCACAAATGAAGCTCACCGGTTCTCAAAACTTTACAATAAATATTCATTTCAGCAAACAAATCATAGTTCACTGGCTACAAGTTACCTAGTTCTCTTATTAATAGTAAGGGGACATTTGCTTCTTACCCACCTGGCATTTAGAGAAGGAAGGAGAATGCAGGTGAAACCTCAAATGTGTCCTGGAGGGCAGAATTGGCAAACACTCTAAGAAATGCAGTGTGAACCAAACTCTGTGCTTTGCTTCTCATCACTTGTCCCTGTCCTGTCCTGTCCTGTCCTGTCCTGTCCTGTCCTGTCCTGTCCTCTCCTCTCCTCTCCTCTCCTCTCCTCTCCTCCTCTCTCCCTCTCCCCCTCCCTCTCCCTCTCCCTCTCCCTCTCCTCAGGTTTCTGTTTCATGCAGAAGTTTAAGTTAGAAGCTTTTTAAATAGAAAAAATATTCAGAAATGAGTAGCTGGTAGTAAATAGTACAGTGGAAGAAAAGTTAGACTAAGTCTTATTGCAGTTACCATCTCCAGCATCTCTGTTTCTCCTAAGTGATGGAAAGACACGTAACCCAAAAGTAATTCCCAGGAGCTCGCTTCTTCTACATACAAAGAAAGTGGCAGTGCTTTAAATTAATAGTAAAAAATGCATTCATCCTCCAGTTATGGTTAACATATAGGGGTGTGCTTCATTCTCATGATGAGAAGGTGGAAACTCTTTGGAAAGGAGAGAAAATGTTAAACCATTCAGCCTTCTTAATGATTGATGATCTGACTGTTTTTTAATTACTTAGGTAACTTAATTTCTTTTCTTAATTTCTTTTGGATACTTTAATAATTTCTCTTGAAGAGGGACCATTGCAATTTTGCTCATTCTCTAAGTGGGGGGAAACTCATAATAGTTGTTTACAGTATTTCTTCATCTCATGAGTGGGCACTTTGTGTTTTATGCCACTGTCAGTGGATGGTGAGCAGAAAAAAAGTTTTAGCACAAACAGGGCGTACAATCAAACTGGATTTTGCTCATGATTTTGATATTCAATAGCAGCTTTTTTTTTAATACACGGGGACCATCTGAAATATGACACTGCAGAGTGCAGAAATGTAGGGATGTGTTTTAAAAAAGTGCTGATACAAGCCCCTCCTTTCAGAGATTTTTCCTTTTCTGGAGCAGAGGTGGGGCTTTGGTTTTTGTTCTTGAGGCTAAACCTCTAAGAGACTTTGGGATCACTGGTTACCATACCTGCCCAAGGACAGAACTCAAATGCCCTTTTTTTTTCCTGTGTAATTTCCGTTCTATTTCTCTTTAGCAGAGCAGCTTAATGAATTCAGTGTCAGTCAAGGCCTCCCCATCTGACTGACTCCCTGGAGGCCTGGCTGTTCCCTGGGAGTCAAGTCAAGGGGAGCATCTCAGCAGGCTTTCTGCCCTGCAGCAAAGCTCTGCCATGCCAGAAGCTTCTGCAGAAGCCACTGACTCCCCTGTAGCTGCGTTGGGCTGCTGCAGAATTTGAGGGCTCAGTCCACCACAAGTGTTCTGTAGTCCTTTGAGCACATGGTCTTCAACAGGTGTGTGTCAGAACCCAGAACATATCTCTGGCTGTCCAGGACAGCCAAGACCCCTGCCAGGGGTCTCAGATACCCAAAACACCTGTAGTTTTGATTATGACCCGTGGAGCAAATTACCAACCTTAGATGAAGATCAGCAAGCCACAACAGTTATGGCAGAATAATAGTCAAGTTATCACGGGGTGAAAAAGTAGATTTTGGGGTTTCTGGAATGGGGGTTCAGGAGGCAAGATGGAGGCAACAGGGCATGTCCAGCCTTTCTCCTTCTTCTTCTTGGCCTCCATCTTCTGCTGTGATGGTGACACTTTTAGATTGGTTTAGAGTAGAAGCTCACTGTCTAACATAGGTGATAGGTATTGGAAAGTAATGGTAAACATTGTACATGTAGTTTTTAGGATAAAGATATAACACCACCCCGGGGGCAGGCAATGTGTCTGGAACTGTCCTGCTGGACTAACCTCAGCAGGACAGGAGAAAGAATTTTATAGATAAGATACAATAAACAACCTTGAGACCGAGAAATGAAGAGCTCTGACTCCTTTGAGCGCTGGGCTGGGAAAAGAGACTTTCGAACTTTTCTCGGGGTAACTCTGACAAGCAGAGACCCCGACAGATGTGCTTAAAAGAAGTCCACAAGTGCCTAATTATTTCCCTCCATGTCTTCTCCATGACCTAATTAAGACCTGCTCACGGATACTCCTGGACTCTGCACAGTGATGCCAGACTTGTCTTGCATCTCCAAAACAGGCAGAACTAATCCTGGTGACCTTGCCCTTGTGTTTTTGGGCATTACCACTGTGTCTTCTGTATCACCTTTTTTTACCTACTCTCCTTTGTGAGAGGGAGGCCTGTCTCCATTTTCCTCCATTATCTGAGGGAGTGCTAGACTCAGGAATGGGTTGCTCAGGAACAGAGGGAAACATTCAGTTTTTCTGGAGAAAACAGCTTGATTCTGCACAGAATAATTCAATATTCATTGGGCAGTAGAGGGAGAGGCTTACCTGACTGAGAGAGAAAGCTATGGAGCCTCTGCCCCACAGAGTGGGGGGGCATTTATGCTTTCTCCTCATGGGCAAAGCATAAATGTGTTTGGGGCAGACACTGGCAGGCTGCTCTTTGTTTTCCTGAAATGCTGTGCTTTTGCCACTTCCCTGCGACAGCAGGCAGGGCACATACTCTGTGGTGAGCACCCTCACCTGAGGGTGGGCAGTGCAGGCTCAGACCTGCACAACTCCTTTGCAAAAGCTGTGATAAAGCTTCTCTGGGTGCCCCTGAGTGAGGCACTGCAGTGCCAGGGGCTGCAGTCCTGAGCTGCTTGCCTTGGACACCTGGGCTGGACCACATCAACACTTGGCCCGTGGCTACCACACACTGGGACCCCGACACTCACCTTCTCTGGTGTGACTGTAAAGGGGGTGTGCAGCCAGCTCCCTCTGAGGGGCTGGGCAAATGCTTGTTTATCCTTCTTAGTGCATCTGTTCACTCTGGTAGTAAGCTGTTTATAACATTTCAAACGCTTTTCAGGGATTAATTTCCTTCAAGGGGCTGTTCTTTTCCCCTGGTGCTTTGATAGGTGGAGGTAAACATGTTTTTGTCTGCAAGTAGCTTGAGGGAGAGAATTGTACTTACAATGTAAGAGCAGAGGCTGGTTTTAAAACAGTCTCCCATCAGATGTGAACCGGTGTCTGCAGGAAAAATCCTGCTACACTGGGGATTATCACTCAAACCCTACACCTGTGATGTGCTAAACACAGTTCAAGCATTCGGTGTGCGTGGAATCAAATACAGCTTGTTTTCATTTGCAGGATGCTTTGCATCAGCTGGATCCTTGCATTTTGAGAAAAGGGAATTGAGTTTGCAAAGCGTCCTCTTTTCTGCTGTTGTGCAAAACAGGATTTCATCTTTCTTGGATTTACTCAGTGAGTGCTTTCTGCATTGTCTCAGCCAGTGTCTAAAGCTGAAACACAGGATGCTAGGATATGGTCAAAGCACAGTGTGATCCCGTCAACCCAGGGTGATCAATCCATGTTTTCCCACTATGAAGGAGGAAGGGGGAGAGGCATTGAGATCCACTTTGTAGGTGGAGAGTAGCATCAATGTCTCTCTGAGAAAGGAGGTGATTGATGCAAGGTATTTAGGAGATGTTAGAATCTGAAACCACATTTTCAGTTTTTAACTTGGATAACAGTGCCTTAGCGCAAGCACGTTGTCAAAATTGCAGAGGTCCCTGATGGTTCCTTTCCCTAATTAAAACACTGATCTTCTCCTGCTGTATATGCTTGGGAAAGGGATGAATTTCACCAGCCTTCTTCTGACAGTTCAATGTCAGGCAGCTGGATAGAGGAGCATAGCCTTCAGTTTAGATGCAAAAGTTTCCATTAAAATTCCAGCACATAGCCTAAAGATTTCTGGCTCCTGTTGAGTGGCTGACTGGCTGGGCAGGGGTGTGCTGCATTCTCCATTAGTCACAAACTCGCTCCCCAGCTGGAGGCAGCAGGAGCAGCTCAGGGCTTCTCCCAGGATCCACAACCCCAGAGAGCTGAACCACGAGGCGTGGGAGGAGTGCAAGCAGCACCCAGCAGATGTCTCTGCCATGCAGCATTCCTTCCCCAGATTGCTTGTGGTGTCTGACAGATACCTGCAGATTCATATAAAGCATATTAACCTTTAGCAGTAGTTATCCAAAGTCTTGTAAAGGCGTAAGTCATGAAAACGGTGCCACATTTTCATTACAGTTTCTTTAAATTGCTTTAACATACCCATTTCATCAAACCCTCACGAAATAATTTTGAGGTTAACAATGAAATTACTATTTCCCCTTTCATGAATACAGTTGCAGTGATACCAGTATAATGTAACCCAGTAGGCATCTAGGAAAAACAATTTGGAAGAGAAAAGAGATTTTCACAGATTTTTTACCTGTCCCACTTTTCTTCTTGAATTTCAGTTGGTCTGAATGCCGATGCAGCTCTCTGTGGTGTGAAAAATGAACACCAGAGACATTTTATTGAAGAGAAAGCAGTTTGGCACTTCCTGGTCTGGTAACTGAGAGTTTCTTTTCCTGCTTGACCATGGTGAAGTGGGCCAGTGTTGCAAGGCCAGAAAGGAGCTGTGACTTGGCTGAATTGTCCCCAGCCCCATCAGCCTGGGGTAGTGGGTCTGAATCATGGCTTGGCTTGGATTCATGCTGGTGCCTGGAACACATCATCCACCTTCTGCTCAGCTTGGGTGTCCTGTGTGGCAGCAGGGAGAGTGGGGCTGCACGGGGTGACAGGAAAAGTGATCACTCACAGCAGTGTTTGCAGCACCTCACTGTGTGAAGGGCTGCAGAGCTCAAGGCTGGGATGGCTGGGAGCCTCATCATCTGCACCAATCATCATGGTGATAATGATAATGAATAAGGGCTCCAGAAGTCTCCCAAGAGGCCACTTTACCTCATTCATGTTGTTGCTGTGTATATGAAATCCATACAGATGTCAGTCAGGCTTGTCAATTTGGTCTATTGTAAATGACAACAAAAGGATAAACACAAGAATGCACTCAAATACAGCTGCCTGAACAGCGAGGCAGAGAAGTTTTGCAATGTGTGTAGACAGAGAAAAGTTATGTTCTGTTCTCTCTTTTTTTTTTTTTAGTTTTGTTTGTTTGTTTGTTTGTTTGTTTGTTTTTTGTGGAGTACTGAGGCAGAAGTATCAGAGTATCTGTTTTACATTTGTTCTTTTCCTGGAGGTATCGCCTACAGTACCTCAGTGGGTTTGTACGCTGGGTAAGAACTTTTGGACCTTAACTGTGAATCTTTTAACTGGCACAGAAGATCTATTTCAGTCATCACTTAGAAGTAGTGTTATGGCACTCCAGGAACAGCAGTGTTCTATTTTCCTAGTAGACCTAGCTCCCTGGCCCATATTGTTTCCAATCCAGGAAGAAATAACAGGTAAGAGCATGTATTCCTCTTTACACTGTGTGGAGCAAAGGAACACTGAAGGTCAGTGACTCAAGAATAAATAACAAGCCTGGAGGACCAATACAGTCTGAGATGTCTCAAACACTGTTTCAGAGATCTCACAACAGCATCAACCTTCTTCCATTATTTTTAGGAATCTCTATTAAGCAGTATCATCAAAGATTTGATGGGAAAGGAGAGGACACTTCTGGTAATGGCATTTCCTAATGATCTTTATAGTACACGTGTGTCTTGCAGGAACCAGAGTTGCCATTATTGTGTAAATGCCCAGCTTACTTCAGTTTAGTGGGTACATGGTTCATGTACAACTGAGATGTGAGCAAGCTCATCCAGCATTATACAAACTCAGTTTTGGTGTAACTCATTCCTGAGTGCCGTATGTAAAACCAATAGCACTTGACAGCATATCCCACCATGCTTCTTTCATACCCTCTGAAACAGGGGTTGAAATGTTGGGAACACAGAGGAAGAAAACTGTGTCATCAGCCTAAGTCAAGGTCCTTAGTGTTGCTTTGTACCTTCCCAGAACCTCTGGTCAATTGGCAACCACTCTGCATTAGTTGTTCCCTGTGCCAAGGCTTGCAACCTACCTGGAGGGCTCTGGAACCTGTTTCTGACAGTATGGATGGAATTGTTCTGACATTACTCAGATCACAAGACAAGCCAAGATGTCAGCCACGCCACGTCTTCTTCTTCCAGCATCACTCCCCCTGCACTGTCGTGTGAGTAGCAAGTGTCTGTTTAGCCTGGAGAGAAGTTTGTTGGAAGCAGATACTGTGAAGTTAGAGCCATTCCAGGAGAAGTGTGTGCAGCTAGGGAAAATGATCCATCCACAGAAGCAGGGATTAGCCTTTCTGTGCAATCACAATCAAATCAAAGTCCCATGCCAGCTTCCTCTCTCTTTCTTGAATGATTGCACTGTGTGTAGGCCTGCTGGGCTGTACCAACACCTTTGTGCAGCCCATAATTCATTGCCCTGCTTTTGGCTCGGTCCTGCAGCTCAGATATGAAATGTTTGAAAAATCAGCCACTGCTTATGCACACCCAAGCACGGGCAGAGACTTTACAAGATATGCAAAATCTCTGTGCCAGCATATTTGTGGGCGCTGAGCCCTTAAGCTTCAGAATATTTTTACCAAATACAAAATACTGATAAAAATGCAACAGTATGTTTATGTCATGGTACTAAGGAAAATTTCTGACTGTGTGCAAACAGTCTCATTGGGCTGGACTGCCTTTTTCTTCTTTTTCTGTTTGCAGTACATAGCACAGAGGGCTCTGTGGCTGTGATCACACTAAGGTGCTCCCACAGCACCCACAGCTGCAATTAAACAGTGTCAGGGAGGGATTTCACAAGCTCAGGAAGAGGCAGTAGAAAGATATAAATTTCTGCTGAATTGTTGGGACAGAGAATGAGTCTCTTATGGTCAGGAGAAGTCCCAAATGTTTCCTATCTCAGTATAATGCTCTTCTCTTGCTGTCACTCAGTCCCAAAGTGAGCAGAGCTGACAGATGTCGATTCTTTCAGATTTTCCCTTTCCTAAGGACCTTGACAGCTTCAGCTGCTGAACAACAACTTACCCTTTTTTTTTTCCTCCTTACCTGTTTATTCCCACTGTAGCTGTCCTCTCTCTCATGAGGAGATGTAGATTCAGTTCACATCATGCAACATCAATACTTTGCACTCACTTTGCTGAAAAGGATCTAAGGAGCAGTACAACAAACTACCTGTCCTTTTCTGGCTGCTGTTTATTGCAGTCACCATTCTCTGTGCTTTCATTTCAGAAGCAGTTAGGTATGACAGAAGCACTTTAGGACAGACACAGATACACAGTACTGTGCCAATCAAAAACAAAATGCAGTTAAAAAAAACCTGCAATATGCTTATCAGCAAAATAAAACAAAATAAAACAAATGGAAACAAAAAGTGTTGCAATTTCAGTAGTAATGAATAACCCAAATTGTAAGATCTGTCTGCATCCTTGTTGCTACTACATTAATTGAAAGCAAAACAACAGTTGTATATCATGTTCTGTATGGTCACAGCTACTAATACACAGCTTTTTGAAGTGGGATTACACATTCTGGGTCAATATATGGAAAATATGGCATGTCTGGATAGTTCCAAAGTGTATGGGATTGGAAGCCAAGTAATTAAAACTCTTTGGTAATTTGATTTTGTACATGGGATCTCCCATAAAATAATATTGAGTTGTCTGTTATCTGCAGTCACTGAGGGTTAGTAGTTCACTAACTCACTGCCATTTTGTTTCTTCTTTCTGATTATTGTGTGGGTAAGAATTCTGCAGGTGAGCCTCTTTCTCTGTGACTTTTGTGTATTTTTATTTCAAATTCCATGGCCCTAAAATCTGAGCAGGACAAGCAAAGATTTTTAATTTTTTTAAATTAGACAAAAAGCTCTACTAGCTGACACCTTTTCCCAATTCTCAGAACTCCTTTTTTTTTTTTTTTTTTACTGCAAATTGATAGATTTTAGTTCAAGTGTGTGATAAACAGCAGCAGAGCTCTTCCTGTAAAAGACAGTCCTGAGAAAATTAGTTTGCAGCCTGCTGTAATGAGGTAATTCATGGAGAGCCTGTCAGGAAAAGCAGCTTGCCATCTCTATGCCATTTTTGAACAATGTGTATTGTCTACTTTTTTTCCCTCCACTTTTTACAGAAATACTAAGCTTTCTCTGTATTACACCAAAGGATGGCAACAGAAATGGGGGAAAAAAAGCACTTTTCTTTTTAAACACAAACATTTTAATCAACCTGGGTAATGGGTCCACCCCTCTGCTGCTCCTGCTGCTGATCCCCATCCAGCTGGGTGCTTTGTAGCCTCCCTTGCACTGGCATCGTGTGGCACCACTGGCTTTCCCAGCTGGTGGAGCAGCAGCAGAGCCCTACACATGAGCACAGTGACTCACACTCCTGCCCCTCTGGGGGGAGTGCAAAGCCCAGTAATGCTGTCTGGTAGCAGAGTCTCCAGCAATTAACCCAAAAGTCCATGGCAAACCCATCTATGCTACAATATTTTGTGCTAAATAAAACCTGAGAAAGTCAGGACTGGGGAGAAAACTGTTCATGATAGAAGAAGCCTGCATTTGTTGGGCACTGCTTTAAACCAGAGGAACTCTCTGGTTCAGCCTGCTCTCTCCACTGTTAGGCCTTTTCCACAGCTATTTTCCAGCTCTTATTTCTTTAATATAGAATAAATGTTTTGTCTGTAATTACATTTAAGTTATTCCATGAGATTATAACATTCTGCTTGCCTGTCTGAGCAGGGTCTGCTCCATCTGAATTGCAAAATGGATATAAGATTGCAGTAGTTAGAGAGGGAAAAGCTGTATTAGACTGGAGTCCATCATACTGTAAGGGTGTGATATAACACTGTGACAGAGGCCATATCAGATATTAAACTGCTATAATACAGAAGTGTTTTACACTTTCTTAAATTATAATGAGAAAGAGCAGCCCAGGAGTGGATTTCTTATCAGTGCAAGAGCTGGGTTACCATAAGAGAAAGAGGCAATGTACAGACTGTTAGAAGAAACAGTCTGCCAGGTTGGCTCACATGCTTAAACCTTCTCCAGCCTGAGCCCTGAACACTTGGGACCATAAGGCCCTGGGTGACCTGCTCTCATACTTCCAAGCAGAAGAGCCTGTTCCTGGCTCTTGAACTAAAACCTGTGAAAACCCAGTGGGTCTTTGCCTGTTGGTTTGGAGCAAAGCAATTCCCTGCTCTGCACTTCCCAGGGACAAGAGGGTCTCTGTGCCATGGTACATCCACTCTGTTCCAGGCAACCCTGTGCCCTCACAGGAGGTGCTGGGCAGCTGGAGGTGGTGGGTTTGTGCTTAGACACCTGAAGGCAACTTTGTCTTGCTGGGAGGATGAAAAATCCCATGCTATATTTGCACAGGAAGAGATACAAACTTTCTGGCAAGCTGGCTGGTCCCAAAATTCAATGGCTCGATTCTGTTTAATTTCTCCTGCATTTTAATTGATGCAGCTGTAACTGGTGCCTTGTTTCACCCAGAGTGAAGCAGAATTTGAAATAGCACTTTAAATGTATGTACACTCCCCTCCACCCCCCCAAATGCCAAGTAAAACAGCCTTTTAACACATCTTGTTAACTGGTACTGCACATTAATGCAGTTGTGGAAACTGCCACTTTACAAATATTCTCTTTCATAACTATTTTCTGTATATTTCTTTTCAGCAGAGTATGAAACCATGAGATAGAAATGCTTTGATAGTTTTCTGCTTCTGGATGTATTATTGAGAAACAAGGAGTATCTTTAGTGCAGAGCTTTAAACTCTCACAACAGGTTTGTTTTTTTTTTTTCTCTCTCATAACACTTGTAACAGAAATACATTGAACCAGGTGCCCTGGTTTCATTTCTGCATGCTCCCTTCTCAGAGGTTTCACATAACTCAGAAATGGAAAGTCAAACTACACAGAGTGTATTTGCTGCTGATGGGCATATACACAGGGGCAGACTAATAAAAATACTGTATTTTTTCTCAACACAGTGTACATTTCCAGTGCTGAGTAAATACTAAATGCAATGGCTGAAAGATCCTGTTACTAAGGCAACCAACTCCCATGTTATCCTTAAATATATATACATAGTCTGTCTGCTACTAGCAAAGAAAGATTCTTGTCAAGATTTGCTGAACTGAATTCTTGATGAGGTTTGTCTTATAAAAGGCTAAATGTTGTGGGTGCCTCAGACTGGACTTTCAGGCTGATAATAAGAGCAAAAACAGAAGCTGATAGAGGGGATAATGATCCTCAAGTTGCAGAGTTATGACCAACTTGTACAAAATTGTGACAGGACAAAACTTTTCTAAGGCCTATGCATGCCAAAAGTGACTCCAGAGAATTAATGTGTGTAAATATTTCATAGCACCTTCTTTTGGGACAGCTCTTGTAACTTGCTGTGTTAGACACCCAATTTATTTCTATGGTAATTCCTGTAAGGAATGAGCCTAAGCAAAGCAATGCCCAGTGGCATGGAGGTGCTTGCAGCCTGTACATTTTGCTGTTACTATTTATTTCCAAGTACAGATTTTTGATATTAGAGCACATCATGTCCTACAGCTGGCAAGAGGCCATAATTCAGCACTGCTCCAAAAGACTGAAGAGTTTAGGTGAGGCACCACATGCACAGTAGATCTTTCCCAGCTTTCTCAGCTATGACTGACTTTTTTTTGCCATAAATTTTGATTTTGTGGGCCACTCAACTGTAGTTTTCACCCAATGTAAGAAAAAATAAAGAGTTCACTCACTGAAGGTTTAGTTCTTATGCAGGTGCAGTGTCAGTTTACTTCAGGACTGAAAATTAACACAGAGGAAGGCTGAAAGCCCAGAGCTTCATGCCCTGACCTAAACCATCCTTGGAGGCAACCTTTGGTTTCATGGCAGGTGGCCTGTGGAGTACAAATATTTCAGTGGACCTTGGACAGGACAAGTTTGCAGCTTCTTGACCTCCTCATGTTTTCAGTGAAGCACTACAGGTATTAATAAGTTCTGTAGTCAGGCTTTAGGAGTTACCTTAAAAAAAAAATTAAATAGCTCTAGCTTAGTGCCTTCTCCCAGTAGCTTGGGACACTAAATGAAGTTATCTATGATGGTGTTAATAACCCCATGTGTCTCTGAAGAGCAGATATTAAAGCAGATATAAAAGGGGTCACAGAATAAGCTTGAGGAACAGTGAAATGGTATGAGGTGAGATTTTCCACTCCTAGTGAAGCCTTAACCCCAGTCTGTCTCTCAGAGACATAAGTAGTGAGGCAATTCACAAATACTTTTTCCATATTCTGTGTTAAGTCTAAGAATTTTTTGTCCAGAACCAGGGAAATTCACCTGTGGGGCACAAAGATCTCTCACTGCTTTGCTTTCCTTTTTTCAACACTGAGTGAAGTGTCTGTGCCTTCTCTCAAATCATGTTTTAAGGCTAGGAGGTCCTTATCCATGTCCCTCAGTTGGGTTGCTCTCTCTCCGTGGCTTGAGTCCAAGTACTTTCAGCTCTTTTCAGCATCTCAGAAGTGACACCATTCTGTTCCCATTTTTAGAAAATACCAGGGATACGCTGAGGCTGAGAAAAATCCTTGCTCCTAAATAAGCTGTTCTGGATAAAACTTTCCTTGTCTCGTTTCTGGGTCTTTTCAGAGGCTTCCCTAGTGTGGTCGTGAAGGCGGTGCTCGTAATTAGGGAAACTCATGGCTCTGAGCACAATTGATACAGTGCTTTTGTCAGTTATCCCCCAATAGGGATAATGGTATTTTATCCTTAAATCCAGAGGTTAAACACGTTTTAACCAAAGTCCCTAAACCCGATGCTTAACTGCAACGTGTCTGAGCTCCATCCCATACAGTCTTCCTGGCTCGCCAGCAGATGCTCGAGGAATGCACCCCCCCCCCTTGGAGACCTCCATCCATCTGGAGTTCCCAAGCAGCCCTTAGGCTGCACTTCTCCCTTTTCATCAACAATAAGCTCCTTGCTCTCAAAACCTTCAGGGAATGTGGATTACACAGGCATGGAAATGGGATTTTTAGTAACAAGTGGCCAAATGTTCAGACATCTCTTCTAAAGACATTTGCGCTTCTAGTGAAAAAAAGAGCCTGATCCCAATAAGGAGTCTATTTCTAAATTAATAATATTTTTTAAACCCCCTCAAGTCTGAGATACATTAAAATACAAGGTGACATTTGAATATGTGCTGTGGGCCAGACTCTGATGCTCTAAGGCACGCTGAGCACTGTTTTACTTGCAAGTAGTTCCATTAATTTCAGTGACCCACTTATGGAGTAAGACACCACTCAGGAAGAGAAGAGATGTTAAAAATCTGTCCACAATATTTGATGATAATTTGATTTCTCTGCTGCCTTCCAGACCCAGTTGCCCCATTCTGCTTTCACCATAGTGCAGCATCTCTTTCATAGATGCTGACATCTCTAGACGGCTGTCAGCCTTTGTGATGAAGAATATCAGAATAACATTGCAGCTGTGTCAATAAAGCAGATACGCATCCATTCATGAACAGGATATTTTTGAACAATCCTTGTAAAATTCCTTGGTTTTTTTCTCTTCCAAGTTGATATTCAGGTTTCTGTGACTATGGTAACTTCTGTGCATTTGCATATTGTAGGCTGTGCAGCAGCAAAAGGAGATAATTGATTTTCTCCCCAAAGCAATTTGGTGCTCTTCACTTCAGAGATCATCCTTTGGATTATCGACTCCTTATTATTAGTCATTTGCAAAATTATTGCTATAGCTATGAGGTTCATAGCCCTGTTAGACTTTTGGCTTCTTTTCCTCTGGGTTTTCTTCCTGACCAGGAAGGTTTTAATCCTCTTGTACTTGAGAAAAAGAAAAAAAAATAAAATAAAAAAGCCAGCCAGCTGTACTGGCACCTCCTCCCATAAGGCTGACATTTCAAATCAGTTCTTTATCAGCACATGCTTCTTGCTTGCCTTTACGATAGCCTCAAAAAAATGTTGCAAAGAGCTTGGTCAGTGGTGATAACCTCTCCAAAGCAGTGACCTATAGCAAGGAGAGCAGTGTTTCTGAGCAGCCACAGTATAGTAGCAAATAAGCAGTTTGTACTTGGCTACACTGTCACTCCTCTCAGGGTTCACATTTGGACTAACACTGTGCGTATGCCCACGTTTTGTTTCGTTTTTTTTTTCTGTTTCAAGTATATTTATAAAACTTCAGCGTAAAGCCTCGCTCCAAGTTAAATGGTACGTCAATATTAATCGTATTATTTAGTCCAAAATTTTCAAAATTCTCAGATTAGCTTTTGAAGACTCAGAATGGACCTAGTGTGGGAGTCTTTTTAGTTTGGGCTGGATATTCTTCTAATGACAAAAGGTGAAGTTAATGTTTTAGGGAAAAAAACAAAACAAAAAACAAATGTATTGATAGCGCAGTGCTTACTTGCAAAGTGTAATTTTCAAAGCATTTAGGGCTTTACAGAAGTGGTAGGGATAACATGGATTCAAGGTAATATTTGAGCTTCAGACACAGCTATTTCTCTGTTTGCACTCTATATTCATAGTGGCATTTCTCAGGCTTTGCACTGTTCTCAAACTGCAGGTAGCAGTGGGAGTGACTCAGTGCTTCCATTTCCATCCGTGGTTCCCCACCTGTGCCTTTGTTGATTTCTGGCTTGCAGTTAAGGTAACCATTGAGTACAAAGGGCCTGGTGTTGTGCAGTTGTATCTGAACTAGCACAGAGGTGGAATGATGGAGCTGTCACAGCAAGCCTCCATGGCACTGGCATGTTTGGCCATCCATGGCACTTGCACATTGTGTGTTTATTTTGGTTGTAAATCAAACTCTGTGAGCTTCCTGCCAAGATCACCATCCTGTGGGACAAATAATGTAGAACTGGAACCCAAATATGGATGTATGGTTTTACTGATGTCCCAGTCATGACTTCCCTAGTGCTGGAGAAAGACTGATGTGGAGAGATGGTGTTTTGGGACAAAACATGGAATAACAATAAGGGCTGTGACTCCTGATAGCATTTCTTTTGTTGTACAGTGTTAATTACAGCAGTATTCATAAACACGTGCATTCATGTGCATATACACAAAGCCCTCATTTTCCTTCCTGTTTAGGAGCCATCCTTGTCTGCCTGTGAAGGGCTCAGGATCATCTCTGTGCAGTGGAGGAGAGCTCTGTATGTCCAATTCTTAGCCTAGCCCTGACAGACAGGTCTCTCATCTCAGCCTCATATTTCTCCAGTGAAGGTGATTCTGCAAACTTTACTGTAAACTTGTTCTATAACCTAACTTTTCCAATAGTTATAACATTTGCCTGTTATTTAATCTAAATTCCCCCTTGCTGCATCTTAAACCCATTGCTTCTTGTTCTGTTCTTGTTCTCTAATGAGAATAATTGGTCTATGTCATCTCTGGAGCAGCCCTTTGCATATCTGCAGACAGTAATGCTTCCCCCCAGTCCTCTTTCCTCCAGACTGAGCAGCCCCTGCTCTCATAACCTTTTCTCAGAGGTCTTATTTACTAACTCTTAAATCATTTTTGTTGCTCTCATCTGAACTCTCTCCAGTGTCTCTGTCTGTTTTAAAATGCAGTGCCCCAAAATGAGCGTTGTTCTCCGAATGAGGCCTGGCTGGTGCTAAGTAGAGCAGAATAATTATCCTGCTTGTTTAACATGAGGTATTCCTCAGCATGGCTCTTGCCTCAGCTGCCAGGGCTCTGTCCCTTGGCCTCCCCACCCATTTGTTATCCTCTGCAACCCTGCAGAAAACAGGAGCTTTCTAAAGCAACGTTTTTAGGACAAAAATAAATTAATTAAATCCTGATGTCTTAATTATTCCCTGTTCCAAAGGGGAGGTGCTCCCCTCTTCATCTGCTCACAGCATGGAGGGGCTGGCAGTGTCTCTGCTGTCTCCCCACAGTTCCATGTTGGCTCTTGGATAAATCCAGCTGCAGGCCCTCACAGGGACGGCTCAGTGCTGGTAACCTGCAGGCACTGACTCAAAGCTCCCTTGCAGATAAATCTAAGAGGTTATTTCCAAATCTCTGCTGGCTCACACCTGTGGGGGCTGAGGTGCTGGTACTCTCAGAGGTACATCACCCAAGGAGAACATGGACAAACATGGGATATCACTCTCAACATCGGTCACCACCACTTTGTAGGAGCCTGTAGCAAAACTTGTGTCGCTTTATGTTACAATTTACACCCAAATCATAGGGACAGAGATACTTCCAACGAATGCCATGTGACACTTAAAGTGTTTAACAGGCTTTGGAGCTGAATCCAGAGCCCTCTCTTTCAGACATCCCCTTTGACTTTGCAGAGCTTGGAGCTGACCCTAGAGACCCTCTGACTGGAAGTGCTGCTGAAGATGATTACTTCTTTCAGAGAGCGAGACAACACCTGCTGACACATTGTTTTGCCTGCAAAGAATTAAAAACTCAGCGAGTGAATTCTGCATAAATTCTCCAGTCAGACTTCAAGAGAGAATGTGAGTGGTAAAAATACACCCACATCTCAGGCTCTGTGTTCAACAAAGGCGCTGGGCCAGGGCTTCAGCTTTGCTGAGTCCACGTTTGTTGAAGCAGAGTGAGGAGCTGGTTCTGACTTCCCAACTCTGTGTCTGGCTGCCAGCCCACACCAGGCTGGGGAAGCCGTGGATTTGCTCCTGTGCAGCATCTGACAGCTTGTCCAAGGCCTCAGTCCTGATGGATACAGATGGTATAACCTGGGCACATCCCCTTGCCCTTCCTTCCCTTCCTTGTCTCTGCTGCCATGAGCCTTGGAGTGCAGGTGGCAAAGGAGCAGCAGCACAATTGAGGGAACATTTCAGTGCTGGCAATCCATCATGGATGCAGGTAGCACAGCTTTTCTCTCTTACCTCAGCCCCTCTCAGAGGATGCAGAGAATGTGCCCAGGATTTACGAGGCTGGTGCTCCATGCAGCCAGCATCACTGCCTGCTACATTTTTCCACCTCGGTGCACCAGTATGCTGCTTAATAGACCTCTGGCATAATGTGCAACAGTACCCAGCTCTGTACCTTAGAGCTAAAAATGAGGAGACAGGAAGAGATGAACAGCATGGCTGTTTTTCATGCTGCACGAAGGGAAATTACACAGGAAGTAAGTCACCTCCTGAAGAGACTAGACACAAGAGGAGTTCTCTTTCTCTGTTAAATTAAAATGAATGATTAAATGCCAGATAGTTCAAGCACCTTGGGCAGATACTGCACAAGCACTTTTCTTGCTAAGAAAGTAACCACCTAAGTTACTGGCTGACTTTAAAACAACTGAGAAGCTGTACTTGTAAAAAATCACTATTGGTAATTTACCTTCTGGCAGGTGTAGGAACCAGTCTTGGCTCTGAGCAGCCCTTCATGCAGTACTGCAATGCTGCAGCTTGTGAAGAGTACCTGGACATGTGAGGAGGACATGGTGTCTGGGTTGCTCCAAGCTTGACTGCTGAACTTGAATGGCCCTCACAAAAGCATCACATATTGAGCAAAGAGCTGTGAAACCCAGCCCCAGCTGGGTGCATGGTCTGCTGTCTCTTTTGGCTCTGCTAAGGTATGCAACACTGGATTCACATGAACTGACTGAAGCTGGGGACACTGGAGCAAGGTATCCTCGAATCTCTTATCACATCCAGCATCTCTTTGGCATTTCTTGTTAGCTAGGTCAATACACCTGCCAGAGGAAATCCTTTTCTCCTGTTCTGTCTCATTCACAGCAGGTGAACTAAACCAGAATGGTCCCTCCAAGGTGTCAGAGGGTTTTCAGCACAGACTACGTAGCAAAAATCTCCCTATCAAATCTTGTACCCAAGGAAAGATTTTCTTTTTTTCATCTTTCTATTTTTGTCCCTTTTACTTCTCACCAGCTAGCACATTAGTCAAACTTAAAGGAAAAGTACAGTTCATTTTAAAGGCTGTCCTGTCCCAGTCTGTATAAAAACCTTTCCATTCATCTCAGCAGATGCTGGCAAGTTGTAAACCTGACTGCTAAAGGACAGACCCACAGGGAAAAGGATTCGTCCCATCTCTAAGCTCTCTGATTCTGGGATTTAGCAATTTTCTTTTAGTGAAGATGTGCCTCCACCAAGAAATATATGTAGCTGGGGTTTAATTGGAACTGATCTGTACAAAAACTTCCCCTAAAAGCCTAGTTTCCTCATAAAGAGGAAAGAATTGCTACAGCCGAATGAAATTGTCTGCACAGAGACCTGGCACAGTATTGCTACCCCACATTTGCCATTTCATGTTATCAAGATTTAGGTAACACCTACAGGCCTTTCAGCTCCCCAAGCAGCAGGAAAATTAGAGGAACTTCCTCGTAGTCTCCTGCTCTTTCAGACTCCCAGCATTAGCAAAAAAGTCTCTGAGTCAGTGGAATTGTAGTAAAAGTAAAGTAGTGGGGTGTGAACTTATCTCTCTGGTGTCCCAGGCTGGAGAGAGAAGTAGAAAAACTTTGTTATTCAGATCAGCTGCTTGTCTTGGGTTACTGCTCTGACTGCAGTCTGAGGGCAGTAGGGGAAGGAGAACAGCACAACCCATCATTTGCAGCTCATATCAAAAGCTGACCACGCCAAAGAGGCCTCTTTCTCCCCCACTCTTATAAATGAGAGTGATAACTTTTATGGGATAGGATAGGAAGGGATCAAACTGTTGTTATTACACCTTGCTCCTTTGAAATATATACTTCTAGTTGCCCATCTATACTTTGCTCCTCAGGTCCTAACAACATGATGGGCTATCTATAACCCTTTTTAAAAATAATCTTTGAAGGATGAGTGGGACAGAAAGCCCCCATATCTTTTAGAGACCAGCCCTAAAAGAAGATTCCTTCTAAATCCATCTATTCCAGTTAATAGGGCTTGGCACAGCCACTATGTCTACTATTCCAGACCTTAAAAGATAATTTATAACAGAACTTTGAATGTTTCCTGGCTCAATGCATTTTTTAATATACTGGATCATTTGCATTAGTGTCTCTGTTCACCTTATATTTCATGAGTAAGTAAATTGTGAAAGGTTAACCTCTTCTATAAAAAAATAGGACTTTATGTGGAAGTCAATATTGGCACAGTCTGGAGAAGAACTCTGTCTCAGCTGTCAGGATGAATGTTTTGTCTGGTCTTCATTGCAATTCTTTTCGTTTTACTCAGTCTTTCTTTCCTTTTACTTTTTTTTTTTTTCCCCTAATGCTAAAAAAAGAAATTTAATAAACTAACATTAGGATCAAATTCTCTAAATTGCCAAGTCATACTCTGGCTAGCTTTCCCCCCATGCTGTGCACCACGGTGAACATTTATGCTTACACCACGTCCCCTCTTGAGTAATTTATAGCATTTAAAAGCTTAGTTGATCCTGTGGGCTGCTGGCTCCTTGGTGCCTAAGTGGACTCTTGGCTCTGAGGCAGCAGCTCCAGGTCTAGCAGGCAGCAGGGCCCCCTCAGTGTTTGATTGCTCCCCTACTCATCCAAGGACATAACTAGCAGCATGAAAGATTCCTCCCCAGACTGATGCACACAATTAACTGAATTACTTCAAAAGGGTGTGGATAGGGGAGGTTTAAAGTGGAACCTGTTACTGTGCCAGTGGCTGGATGAGGATCCTGCTGGGCCATCACAGGGAAGGAAAATCCTTGCCTGCCAGCTCTCGGTGAAGGAGTTCTTGCTGTGACAGCAGATCCAGCTCACACGCTTGATATAATGCCCTCCATTACCATATCTTTGTAATTATCATCCCTGTCTGATAAGTCTTGTGGAAGCTATCAGATCTTGAGTAGAGGATCTAGGAGACTTGTAAGAATATAATGTCTTGAATTGATCTGTCTGTTTAATGTTTCATCACTCTGCCACCGATTGATCATTCTTTGAATAAAATGATAGCATAGCTGTATGCCAACACTTGTGATTCATTTTCACTTAGCTAATCAAAATGTTGTTTCACAAGACCCTGATGATGTTTAGGATGCCTTTTAGGAGGTATTACCTTACACCAAGCTGGCTGACTCAGATGGTCTTTTTCTTATACTGTTACTAGACCAATCCCCATGATTTATGAGGCATGCTTTCCTCTAGCCAGTTCCTACAAGGGTGCAGAACAGTTTGATTTAAAAGTTTATCAGCTAGAGAGAAATCATGGTAAATATGATTTTTTATATTTTAGAGTTGAAGGAACTGCAACATCCCCACATATCCCAGATCAATAACTGAACATTTTCTATTTTTTACATGAAACTTAAGGATTATCTGAAGCTTTCTGCCAGGTCTGTACAGATCACCCATTCATCTTTAGCTAGACAAGCCTAGCATCTGTTTTCAGTCTATCTCCTGCTGAAACTGTACTGCTAAGATTCAGAAAGTAACTTGGTTTTAGGAGAGCTTCTTTTAGCAATGTGAAAAAATGCAAAGAAAGCTTCTTGCTGCCTCTTTAGTCATGAACTGTGTTCATGTTTGTAGCTGAGCTTTGAAAGCCTGCACCCATCAGCCAGGGAAGTGATCTTACTTTTTTTATGAATGCTAGTTGTTCTTTTTACTGCTGTAATCCTGATGAGTTAAGCAGTGTAATGCAGTTTGATGTTTGCTGTAGCAATGGAGGGGTAAGTAAAAATCACCTCTAGCAAGAATTAAGCACTGAAGTAGAATGAAGCAGTGAGTCAGGATGCTCTAAAGTAGTTAAGAGACTGTAGTTTTCAGACTACAATTGTAGGCAAGTATTGCATAGGCCTTAGGGACACAGGTGAATTTTACCCAGAAAACAAAGCCTTTTCCCACAGGTTTATGTCTGGTATAATTATGTCCTAAAGTTCTGCCTTTTTTTTTTTTTTTAATATTCTGTGAGCCTCAGTAGCAGTAGCACTGGAAAAATTGCTCTGTAGCACTGAACACACTCTGCCTACAGCAAAGGCAAAGTTCATAAAGGACACAGAAAGCACAGAGCCCCTGTTAACCTACTGAGAAGGAAGGTGTGTTTGTGTGTGCCAAGAAAGCAATCTTTTTGTTGCCTTAGGTCTTTGTACAGTCTCCTATGATTTCCTTCTAAAGAGAGAAGACACCACTGTAGTCATTTTGTAGCTATCATCAGCTCTAAAAAGACTGTAGAAGCATCTGGAGGGGCCAGAACTGTGATTCATCATGCCAGCCACCACCTTGCCCTGTATTTTTTAAGAATTGAGTTAAACAGCCTCTCAAACACTGACAGCTTGGATAGAAGCCTAACTCAATGGCTGGTGGCTGCAACAGCCACTGGACAATGTCCTGCAGAGTGATCAATAATCCCTAACAGTTTTTTGGGGTTTGGTTTGGGGTTTACTTTTGTGTGTTTTGTTTCAGGTTTGTTTGCTTTGGTGGTTTTTTGGTGTTTTTTTGTTTGTTTGTTTTTGGCTTCACCTGCATTTTAATGCCTCTTTTACAGACCAATATGTCAGACTTCTAACCACCTGCCTTTGCTTTCTACAGCATTGATGGCCCTTTGAGTTAGTGATGCTTGTGCAATTCCAGATGAGAGCTCCCAGGGCTCACGTGGTACCACTTCTTCCTGATTAAGCAGAACAAGTGAGCACCTGATTGACTTTTACCATAAATGCTGACATTCTGCAGCCAAAGGGGAGGGGTTGGGGGGAAAGAACTCTTTTGATAGTGTTTAAAGCACACAGGCCATTTTCAGCAAGGATTTCCATTTCAAGAGATTTGTTAGTGTAGTCTTGGATTAGCCTATGCATCGAAAGCTTTACTTAGGAAGATTTTCATCCTTTGAGGCACACACATACCAAAGCTCTTTGTTGTTCTGAATCCACGATTATGTGCTGAATAATGAATATTTTTAAAAGCCTTATGCAGCCACACTGTGATACCTTGACAATTTCAGCCAATCTCACTCTCTTCTTTTTTTTTTTTTTTTGACATTTGCTAACAAAACTTTTTTGCAAAGACTTTTAGCAATTTAGAAGTTCTTCAGTGCCAGGCAACTGAATTGCTGAGATGCTGATTTAAAAAAAATGAAAGGTATCTTATGTTGATTTTGTTTTAGAACAAGCTGACTAGCTGCAATTGAGGTTAATTGACCTTTATAATGGATACACAGGACAGTGCTAAAGCTGTACACATAAACTGCAAGTTTATTTGATAGCAAATTGTGTTAATTGACATTCATTGTGCATCTTTCTGTTGTTTATTGCTAGCTGCTCATGTGAATAGTTTGTTGATATTATAGATAGGACAAACATTTGTTTCAGATAAATAGGATTTTCAGTTGAATAGGTTTTAATTAAATGATCCCCTGTATTCAATTTTGAAACTATGAAGTACTGTACAGTATGTACCTAAACCTCTTATCTAGGATCTTATATGTTGAATCATGTCTCACACAAATTTGTTTATTTTTGTCAAATAATGCCTAATTTTTCTGCCACTTGGGCAAGACCTAGGTCTTTTGCCAGAGGAAACAACAAAATTACAGTGTTGGAGAGACTGAATTTATGCAAGAATTATAGGTGACTGGTGTGCACATGCTCTTGCACAGCTCCTCTTTTGCTGGACACTCAGCCATTGTTTTCTGTTCACAGACCTCACTAAACAGCTGCAGTCTTTGTGCTTTTCACAACACACAAAGTTTCTCATACCTTAGCTATCTGTTAACTATATCTACAAATTCAGTCCAAACCAGTCAATTTTCCCAATGTTTTTTTCTAACAAAATGAAGCTGTGGCTGGCAGAGTCACTGGTCACACATCCCCTTCCAGGGATGAGGTTTTCCCTCCATGCTGCAAGCAAAATGAAAGAGCAGCCCCTCCAAAGCCTTTTCTAGGTCACAAAGCATGATTTTCTTAACCACGTTAAAATAAGGAAAGACTGCTATTACATTTTGGCTGAAAAGTGAAGCAGAACTAAGACAGGTAGATGTCCTGTGGGCATGTACATACAATTGAGTGGTGCACAGCTATTAGTTAGCTGTTATGATCTTTTAGCTTCTTCTGATACATCAGCACCCTCTTTAAATATCCTTGTAGCTCAAAACATCAATAAGGATGTATTTGCTGTATATTTTTACCGAAGATACATTTAAAGAGAAATAACTGTTCTTGAGTAAGTTACATTTTATTTTAATATGCTGAGGTAAATAATGATAGTCATTCACCTCTTATGTTGGAGATGAGAGCAAACTTAGGAGGCAAAGTAGTTAGGTAATAATGTACAGAGAGATTTCTTTAAAAGAGTGCAACTTCCTCGGGTTTGCTATATTCATTTTTCTCTAAAGTGTTTTTTTCCCCACATGAGTGGCTTTCTATTTCCACTTCTTTTTCATTTGCACTCTCTAAAGTCTCAGGTTATTGCCAACAGTATTTTGGGAACTGCCTTCCCTGGAGGATTTTTTTTTTTTGATAGGCAGCAAGGGACTGCTCTCAAATACGATGGTGAACATTTTAGAGAGATTTGTGATATAATGTGCATCACAGGCATAAAGACTTAGTTTCTTTTCAAAGAAAAGTGGCAAAAGGCTGGGGCCTGGTTTTCAGCTCTGGCTGAGCTGCAGGAGCTGTCACTGAGACCTGCACTGGGTACTGGGTGTCAGAGCAAGGCAGGTCAGTGTCTGGATGAGCTGCTTCAGGAGATGGGAATAGAGGGTGATGGGAATAGCACAGGCTGTCTGTGCTGGTAGCAGAGGACACAATGCATGCAAGCTCCACCCCAAATCACTGAGGAACCCTCAACACTTTTATGTCTGTTTGCATTCAGGGTATCTATTATTCACAGTTTGGTTCCTTCTGCAGCAAAGCTGAGGCTTGGGAACAATTCAGGTTGAAGCCCTCCCTCAGCCATATGGACATAACTGGTGGCCAAAGGGTGTCACCAGCCTGGCCACAGTCTGCCAAAATTCCCTGATGGCCCTGCACAGTCCTGACCTGTCTCCATGTCCTAATGCTGAGTTGCACAACATGGCTACACCTTTGATGTTCCATCCTAAAACCCTGTGTATGGCACACAGCACAAGAGGTCCTCCACAGAAATGTTCTGGATTGGCATGGGGAAAGGGCCCTAGGATCTGAGGATGTGTGTGCTTTGCCCAAGAAACATGCACTCTGTGGGACACTGGCCAGGCTTAAATTAAGCAGCCAAGGTATGTGAACTGTTCAGGAGCACCACTTGCCCTCCAGCCCTCTTGTCCCTCATTTCTGTATGACTTCTTGGCACAGGCAGCTTTTCTGTGCTCTTGCTGTCAGCAGACAGTTCTCATGCCTAGCAGAGGTTTCTGAGCATGTCAGAGCTAATTCTGCCGAGCCACAAAAAATAAAAATGACCCTCTCAGACCCTCCAAGCCTATCATGGACCTCCTCCCACCTGTGTCCCCCTTCTAGAGAATACATATTTCCCTGAATACCTAGTTTATGCTCATTACAATCACTGCTGTTCATACATACATGACACAACTCTGTAGATTCAACAGCTGTGTGTGTTGTCATTATAGTGCAAGAGTTCTATTATCATTACATTGCAAGGGTTCTATATTGCTAGAGTTTCATACCTCCTTGATGTTTCTTGTAGGCAGCTCCTCTAGGCTCTGACCCTTCCTTGTCCTCACAGCAGCCAACTGACTCTGGTTCTCCTCAACCAAGCAATCCACTCTTTTATAACACTCTTCTTATTGGTTACAGCTGTGGCCTGTTAAAGTCAGGCCTGCTCCTAATCTTTCATAATGAACCCAGCTGCAACTCTTTAGGGGGTAAGATTGCTTCCTATACTACCTTTATTTACTTATGTTCTATCCCCCTACATGTGTGTCCCTGAATTTATTACTGTTCTCCATTTTGCCTATGTGTCTGTAGTGGCATTTGTTGGCCTTTCCTAACTAGGAGGAAATAGAAGGTTTGAAACCACTTCTGTTGGTTTTGCAGTGAACAGACCAGCCCTTCCTCTAGGATCAGCTAATCATAGAATTAGAGAGCCATAGAATTGCTCTATATCCAATTCTAATAATTGAATTATAGAGCTTTGAAAGTAACTTTACAGATCATGTGTTCCAAGCCCCTACCATGGGCAGGGACACCTTTCAGAGGACCAGGTTTGTCAGAGCTCCATCCAACCTGGCTTTAAACACTTCCAGGGATGGGGCATCCTCAACTTCTCTGAGCAATCTGTTCCAGGGCCTCACCACCCTCACTGCCAGTAATTTTTTTCCTAATCTCTTATCTAAACCTGCTTTCTGTCAGTTTGAAGCCATTCACCCTTGCCCTGTCACTCCAGACCCTTGTAAGTAGTCCCTCTCCATCTTTCCTGTGGGCTTCAGGTACTGAAAGGCCACAATTGGGTCACCCCAAAGCCTTCTCTTCTCCAGGCTGAAAATTCTCTCAGCCTTTCCCCATACCAGAGCTGCTCCATCCCTCTGGTCATCTTGGTGCCTCTCTGGACTGGCTCCAGCAGGTCCTTCCTGTGCTGGGAACCCCAAAACTGGGTTCAGTTTAAGGGTTGTCAACCTGCAGCAAGGATTCCAGCCTGTGCCTGTAGCAAGGATTCCTGTCTGTGTCATTCCTGTGGCCAATCCTCAGGAAATCACAGGCAGATGAGGAGCTGCAGGCTGGTGGGTTCATCAGGTAATGCTGGGTACATACAAACTGAAGGCTCCATACAGCCATATTATAGCCTATTCCACGCTGTCAGTTGTAGGCAAAAATCTGCTCATTGCCTCCCAGGAACTGAGGATCAGGGACACAGATGAACATCTCATGCAGGATCTCTTAAACTAAAGGGATAAACTTGTGCCATCCTATGTCACCTATTCCTGGACCAGCACAGAGTGTCATTGCACAAAGCAGTACCACAACATATGCAGCCAGCAGACAGATCATGATGCAAATAATCCATTCAAAAGCTAACATAGCCCAAAACCTCATCTGTGAGCTGTGAAAAAGGCAGAGTGTTTGCCATGCTGTTACTAGACATGTTGAGACTGCTTCTCCTGACTGACAAAAGGCTCAGGCATCTGTGACACTGTGACTCAGTTGCATGACTGCCATCAAAGCTGTCTCAGGACAGATACCAAGCTGCCACTGTGACCCAAGGCACTGGGGCAGCCTGTGGCACATCTTCCCTTACGTGCTGCCCACAGATCTGTGCGTGTTTACGTGGGCAGAAAGAACTGTACTGGCCTTGACTTAATGGAAAAACTGATTTCCAGGCAAGGGGCAGGTTGTACTCATCCTGTGAACACTGTGACATCTATAAACTGGCCTGTCTGTTTCACAGCACCCATTTATTCTTTCAATATTGCCTTGTTATCTGTGCACCAGCCTTCTTTACAAATGGGTCTACCAGTGTGATGCAGCTCCATGGCAATGCCAGAAATTATTTCAATTGCCACTACGTGGGAGAAAGTGCTGTGGTACAAAGGGGCCCTTTCTATCACAGCTGATGAGCTGTGGGCTTCTGCACATCACAGACCAGACACTCAGGGGTAGAATTGGTGATCTGTGGGATGGAAAACTGAGTGGTAAGGTGGGTGGAAAATTGGCTGGGCCAATTGGCAGGGTTGTGTGAGTGCTGTGAAGTCCAGCTGGCAGCCTGCAGTTAGTCGAGTCCCTCAGAGATGAATCCTCTCCAGAATTTCCACAGAGCTGCCCAAATTCTTCTTTGCACTTCCTGTGCTCATGGGCACCTCAGCAAAATGAAAGCAAGCCCTTCCTTGCTGGTAGCCCCTAGGCTGCTGCACTCTGACTCTCAGAGGTGTGCTTACAGATCCTGGAGAGCAGGATGCTGCCTCCAGGGATCTGCAGGCTAGTCCACATGGATCATGCATGGCCTGGCACTCAGCTCCTCTTTTTGATGGCAGAGCAGCCCTTCTTTAATGTGATGCCAGCTGTGGATGGCAGTCACACGGGGCTGAACACAGGGCAGCACTGTTAAACACTGCTAAATTTGACCAGAGATGGTTTTGCTTTGGGAAGGAGGAGGCCTGCCCCCACCTGAATTTTTGTGGGGGTCACCCAAATCTTTCTGAGTTGTGGCTTTCTGCTGTGGGCAGCAGCAGCAGCAGCACATGTGTCAGTAGCCAGCTCTGGGGGAGTCTGCTGCACCTGCAGCACAGCCCTGGGCAGCCAGGAAATCCCCACTGCCTAAGGCTGCAAGGGCTGCCCCTCATCAGCTTTGCCTCTGCTATTGCTGACTGGCTTTGCATCTCTTTGTAACTGCAGGGAGCAGGTTCCAAATAAGAGACTTGCAAATGTCTTAGTCCTCCTTAAATGTAGAGGAAAGGTAATAAAAATGAAAAGGGACATGACACTCTTGAGCAAGTGACAGAGAGGAACAAAACCTTTGCTGCTTTCTTCTCTTCCCTATCTCAGGGAAATTTTAAGAATTACTTGAAAGTCACTTAGATCTCCACCAGACTTTTTCCAAGAACTCCTAGAATAACCTTTTATTCAGATTCCCCAGCACTTAAACCAGTTGGAGGAATGCTTCTGCTATTCCAAACATTTTAATCCATGATCAGCACGATTAATGAGACCACTAAGAGAGAAAAGCCAGTTGGGTCTGCTGCTTGTAGAAAACACAAATTTTTTCCTTTGTGGTACAAAATTTCCTCATTCTTTTTCTCAGAACAGTGTGAGAGAGCGGAAGTGTCTGAGTTTGAGATCTAATCTGCTCTGCCTTTGCAGGAAGCTACAAAAGTCTCAAACAAGCTTTCAGTTGATATCTTTTTCTAAATAAGAGGCCCTTTTGACAAAGCCTTGCTGATTGAAGATCAGAGCAGTTACAACTCGTGCCCTTCATTCCCAACTACTTCACCTTACACCTGTATCCCCTTGCCATCAGCCCAATAGGCAGAGTTTAATTCCTGCAAAATACAGCAGCTGTTGGGTATTTTGCTCTGTTGAAAGCTTTGCCTGTCTCACTGTTTAGGGAGGCCTATTTTCATTTGCAAACCTGTGCAAATTAACATTTCTCAGAGTATTTATATCAGGGCACAGCTCTGGTCTCTGTGGCTGGTAGTCCTTGACCCAGCTAGCTTAACTGCTTGTTGACAGTCACAATCATATTTAAACTCACCTCAACATCCTTTTATAGGTTCAGCAATTTTGCAGATGTCCTCAGAACCTGAAGACTAAGTGCAATCTGCCACAAAAGCCACAAGATAAGTCCCTCTGAGAGAAATTCAAGCTGAATTTAGTCCTTCTCTAGAATGAGGAGATGATAGAAGCCAGTTCAAACCCATTATTTCAGAAGTTAAGTCATATTAAGTAATGTCAGTACTGCATGACATGATGCACTACTGGCTGGAAAAGCATTAAGAAACAAATACAGCTGCTTGATACAAGCTCTCAGATTCTGCATCCCACCAAGGGTTCTGCATCCCCCTCCACACCTGGCAGTATGGGCTCATTGCTGCTAAATGATGACATTTGTTGCTGGTATCAAAAGTAAGTTAAAACCAGAAACAAATCATAGTAGCTGCCTTTCTGGTGTTTTGGGTTTTTTTTTTGTGGGTTTTTTTTTTTTTTTTTTCCTAAACAGAGTGTATTTACTCCAAATCTTTGAAATCTTGTTAATCCAATTTTCTAAAATGGCAATTTTATACTACAGCCTTCAAAGCAGACTTGTGTGTTAGGAGTCTGACAGCAGTAGTCTTTTGAGAAGTCATGAAAAGTACAGAAACACTTGCATTGGGGAAAATAAAAAGAAAGGGAGAAAAAGCTTTCCATTTGTTTATAGCTTCTTCAGAAATACTCCTTTAGGGGTGGAACTTTTTGTGTTTCATCTCTTCTGAAGGTGATTTTCTTTCAAGCTGTCAGCAATATGTGGAAGCTCTTTAACATAAATGCAAAATTCCTTAAATTATGAAAATTTTGTGACTAATGACTGAGCAAAAAATCCCCCTATTGACTTGATACACAGATTCTTATGCATGCTAAAAATACTCAGTGGAATTACTATTTACTGTGTTAGTCTTAGAAGAGAGCAGTCTTTGAAATGTAACGACCACATTAAAAACCAAGTATTTTTAAAGGTTTAAAGCTTAAACACATGGTTCTGTTTATTATTGAAAGAAGTACTCTAAAAGAAGACAGGCAGTTAAAATGTGTATTCCAGTGTGAAACATATTGGGAAAAGACAATAAAATCTCATATGAAAGACAGGTACAATAACCATGTTAGCTTCCAATTCTGTACACAAACACATACTCTATTAACAAACTTCACACCACACAAAAAAGGCAACACCTTCACAAAACATTATCATAAAAGCATAGCACTGATCCTGATGGCTTTTTGCTCTGAGTTTGAATTCTCTGTATAATGCTTGGGACAAATGAGAACAGGTGTGAAAAGAACCATAAAAAAATTGCCACTGCCATTTGCATGGCTCTGTTCTTCCACAACATAAGGACCACGGAGAACTGAATTCAGATTCACCCTACAGTTCTCTCATGCCTCCAGGAAAAAGTACAAGAAAAATGACAGTCTACTTTAGAGCTCATTTTGGAGAAAAGTGGTGTTAAACAGCTTTAATATTAGTGAGAATTGACTTGGTACTTTTCAAAGTAGGGTGTGACTGTATCCACCTTTTTATGATGATGATATATCAATGAAAAGACATTCTGTACACAAATCAGCAACACACAGCTGAAAATAGAGACAGTGTGATTAATCCATATATTTTTAAAATAAATATGTACAATATTTACATTCTGGAAAGTTCCAGAAATTAACATCTCCGGATTATGAACCACTACCTAAAAAAAAGATCTCAACTATTATAGAAAATGCATTTGCTGTACAAATATTTATAAATACTTTTGTATAAACTTTTTCAGGGAAAAACCTGTGGATTCACTGAAAAGAAAAACATGAGAAATTCCTATCATCAAGTAACATTTAGCTATCAAGTGTCCACATATGAAAAAGTTTAGAGCTGTTGAATCAGAAAAAGGTAGATTTTCAGTGTTGAGAATATTTTGTATTCTGCTTCTGTGCCACCATACTGACAAATGTGATTGTCTTTTCTGAGAATCTGAAGAAAAGCAGCAGGACCGAATCAGTTTGACTCACTGATTGTTATTGACTGCACCATGTCAGACAGGGCTTCTGGGTCTGCTTCTTCTTTACCATTATCTGAATTTTCTGATGAGATGTAACAGCCAGAATCTCTTGGACAGTCATTTAACTGTGATTTGTCAAAACTCTGGTGAGGGCTCAAGTTCTGCGTCTCCTGACCATCCTCACTTGTCTGCTGTTCTTCAACTAGAAAGAACAGAAAAAGAAAGAAAAAATTGTCAATACAAGTACCTTGGGAAAGAGCTGAGATAGCAGCATGACTGATCTTGAAGAACTCTGGAAACAGAGCTGGTAACCTACACATGACTACATCAATGTATTTTGTCCATCAGAAGCAGAGAGAATTGAAAGTACGGTTACACGAGTGTAGCAACACCTGAGTTGACAATGAGGTTGGTCTTTTTCCTTCTGGATCTCTCTCAGAGATGAATGCTGGGGGCTTTGGGCTGCTCCTTTCTGCTGAGGTCCTTCAGGCAGTGCAGAGTGCAGCAGTCACAGTGTGTGGTCACCGTGCCCACAGCAGAGATGGAACCTTCCCCCTCCCTGGCTGGTGTATCACAGAGCGGGATACTGAATTAACCCCAGGGCCCATTGAGCCTTGTTTAAAACACATTTCTCCATATCTCTGTGTCTGTGGAGTGCAACCCCCACCACCTGATGTGCTCTCTGCAGCACAGAGAATGCACTGCCCTTCAGAAGTGCTTGGCACAAAGATGTGCCAACCAGCTTTTCTAAAGCACCCAGCTTTTCAGTAGGAGTGGGTGGCTGATGGAAACTTCCACCAAGCGCAGCTTGATATCCAGAAGGTTATTTTCCAAAACACAGAAACCTCAGAGGAAGCTAAGGTGCCTAATTTCTGCTGTATGGCTTTTGAACGCTGTTCCAAAACTAAGTAGAAGAAAATTATCTTGCAAATAATTTGCCCTTGTTTAGCTGCTGTATGACTAATCTGTTCAAATTCAAAAATCTGGAACTCACTGGCAGTATCAACAGACCTCTCAAGAAAAGTTCAAGAGAGGACATACAAGTATCTAATGACTCTTATGTGTACTGGTTTTAAATTTCCTCTTTCTGTTCTCTAACTGTGAAGTACATGTATACTCACAGTAAATTCCTTAAGAAAATGAGCTATAAAATATAAATCTTTCCATTTCCTACTTTTTTTTTTTTGTTGTGCTGTTACCAACCACCTGTAGCTGTAGTTTTACTTCAAACTGTATTTGGCTTTCTGAATAAAGTATAAGGAACACATCTCAGAGGAAACAGATGGTTTTGCTCCAGATTTTCATCCCCTCAGAAAAAAGGTACCTCTTTGCTTTTGCAAAGAAATTCCCTTCTTCCACTTGTTTTGTTACTCTTTGGTTAAACAGTCAGTTCTGGATCTTTAGTCATATCTAAACTGTCTCAATTCAAGTTCAGGCAGAATGGAAGTTCAAAGATATGAAGGACTTAATGCTGTATCAAAATCTGTTTTAGTTCCTAGAATTTTAAAATTTCCACCAAGAGCATTCATATTGACTTTTATTTCAATTGTTGAAAATTTGGTAAAATGGGAAAGATTTTAAATTTGATTTTTTTTTCTATCTTGTATTGAATAACACAGAATAAATTAGAAATGAAAGATTGAAATTTTACACTCCTTTACAGTGAAATGGAACAGTGGGAGAGTTTCTTTGGAGACCTTTTTCATTGTGTGAGATTTCAACAAGCTTCACAAAGCATTTGGATTTATTGAGAAGTATTTTGAGGTCTTGATGGAAGTTTTGTAGATATGTTTGGCCTGATTAAATCTGCTAAATATCCTCTAACTTCCAATTGCCTAATAAATTGAAAAACTTAGCTGATTTTTTTAAAGAATCCAAAGTCTCAACTAAGTTATTTTTTTAATAAAATCCCAGGGTATAGGCATAAACAGATGTATTTCAAAGAATAATGAAAAAAATTACTTTAAATATTTTTCAAGGAATAAAAGTGCCACCTTGTTCTCTAATAAATTAATTGTTAATTGCACTTGCGTGCAAGAGCACACGTTGCAGCAGATTTAATTGATATCTGTAACTGTTTGATCTCCTTCTCACTTTACAGAACACAGTTTGTCATGTCAAATGTTATCTCTCCCTTTGCAGGGAAAATATTTGATCATGTAGGGTCCGATTGATTTCTGATTGAAATCAGGAAGGAATCACAAAGGCATCGCACCGGTGAAGGTATTCCCACTGCTGCTGGCAGCGATAGCACAAAATTCAGCGCAAAAAGCAGCGATGCCCCAGCAAAGCCTGGTCCTGAGCGTGTCCCCAGCTCTCTGCAGCACCATCCCACCTTGGGGCACAGGGAACCAAGGCTTGTGCAGCACCAGGAGCCCTCCTGCCCTTTGCCTCCCCCTCATCTCCTCGGCCGCCTGACGCTGCTCACTGCCCTCTCATCTTCCCCTCCAGATCATCTGCTGCCATGGCAAGCACTGACCTGCAAAGGGTTAATCCTGTTTACATTGTCAAGGTCAGAGAGGAGCCCCCACCCACTTTGTTTGTTCTACAATGGGAAGAAGACTGAGTAGCCAGTGGATTAAAAGGAATATGTGGTCTTAGTCACTGTATTAGTGCCTTGTAACTAGTTGTCTATATAATCTAAGCAGTTCCTATATGAACAACAGATCCTAATTTTTTTATCAATATCTCCCTAGTGTGTTTCAGGGAAAAATGCACAGACAAGCCTGGAACTGTGATTTCTTTCTTTTTTTTTTTTTTTTAATCTGAATTTAGGTCAATTAGGAAAATGAGAAATTTCTATTTAGAAAACATACATAAACATAAAACTTCCTGTAAAACTAGTTGAATTTTCTTACATGAAAAACTGAAAACCAAAAATATTCAGGTGTTTGAGACACCTGAGTAAAAACATTCAGGTGTTTGAGACAGTAAAAATGTTATATTTTCTATTTTTCATTCTAAGCAGAAAAAGTTGGAAGAACACCCTTCCCCCTCCATTTTTATGAAGAAAAGACTGCAAGCAAACTTTCGTGCCTTTTTTTCTCTTTGAAGCAGTCTTAAATATTATGCAGTAACTACTAAACCATTTGAACAGGATCCTGAGTATTATAAAAATACATATCATGCAATTTTAGAAGTTTCTTCATGAGAAGAGCAAAAGAACTTTTGCTCTTTTTCTTTTTGTTTTGTTTTGTTTTTTTTTTTTAAGCTTTTGGCTCTTCTATTCCATTCTACTTAAGTCCTTTCTCTAACATGTACGTGCTCAAGTTCTACACTAGGAAAGGTAGGTTTGCTGCCTTAATCTTTTGGACATCAGAAGAAAGCCACACTGCACAGAAAACAGGAATTGATTAAATTAAACTGCCGTTAGATGTTGCGGAATCATCAGAAATAACTATCTTATCAACAAATGGAAGTCCTATCATTTTTCTACAGTAAAGCAGTTTCACATAAGATAAATGGCTCTCAGTCACTGTTGTCTATGATATGGCCAGAAGAGCCCTAGATATGCATCATTTTGACACATATATTTCAGTACTCTTTTAGACAGTAGGATTATATTCAGACTTCTGAAAAAAAATGTGAGGCCTTTAGCCTTGGTGAGAGATGTGGGATGCATCCCTTATCTTCCTCACTACTTAGACCTTTAAAATGAGTTTTTGTTATTCAATGACTTAGATGTGCACGACACGTGCAAGGGTAGATTTCTTTTTCCCTTCACCAGCGCTTTTCCCCTTTCTAATGAGGTTAAAGTCCTGATTAGGGAAGCACTTTAAACTTGGCTTTAAGGGAATTCAACTCAAGAATGCACAGAGGTCACTCTGACTCCTGTGCAGTTATGTCAGTTTAACCCAGATGAGTGGCAGGAGGCTTGGATTTTGTCTTGGACAAAAAGAAGGTCACCAAAGAGCAAACCAAACTTCACAAGTGGGCTCTCTGAGAGTTTCCCTTTGTGAATTTTGTCAGCTGGGCTAGGAGCACTGGGCTCCTAAGTGCTTTAGGCTGAGTCACTCACCTGCCCTCCTGGGAGGTGCAGCAGTGCAGTACTGAGTAGCACCTTTCAGTAACTAAAGGCTCAAATCACAGAATCACAGGATACTTGGAACAGACCTCTGGAGATCATCTGGTCTAACCTCCCTGCCAAGGCAGGGTCATCTGGAGCAGGTGACACAGGAATGTGTCCAAACGGGTTTGGAGTGTCTCCAGAGAGGGAGACTCTGCTCCCTCTCTGGGCAGCTGCTCCAGTGCTCTGCCTCCCTCAGTGTAAAGTTCTTCATGTTGAGATGAAACTTCTTGTGTTTTAATTTATGGCCATTGCTCCTTGCCCTGTCACTGGGCCCCACTGAACAAAGTCAGTTTTGGAGGATGAAGCCAGACCTACATATGTACACAGGCCGTGTATCACCGGCACCTGTTAGACCATCCAAGTGTGAAAATGAAATGAGATCTCACAGTGCATCAAACTCTCAGAAAGGATCATTTGGGAGCAGTAAAGGGCAGTAACTCTTGGAAAAGATTCAGAGAAAACTGGAGTGGTTTGTGCAGTACTTTGGGCATTCAAAAGACTAAGTATTTTGTGGATATTTAGAGATACGCAACTTAAAATACTGCATCCACTGAAATCAGAGGCACAGCTTTTGTGGGAGCAAAAAGTTATTGAACTGATGTGAGAACTTGTGGTGAAAACAGAAATGAGAAGCTTCCTTTTTTATTTAAAATCTGGAAGCAAACAGATGTGCCTGAAAAAAAAAAAGTGAAAAATACAAATACTCATGCAAGGATGAACTTCCTTGGGAAATCTGGAAATATTATGTTCGGGCCAATGTGTTGTACCACAGTACAGAAGGGGAGATTGTCTTTGAGCACTATTTGACCTTGACGAGGTTCTGTATGATCCCATGTGTTGAAAGGCACTGCCCAGTGTAAAATGGAATTCTTGGTCCCTGATTCTGACGTAAAGGATGTGACTGAGAACTGAAAGTTGTGTCCTTATCTATCTCCTATCTTGCTGTCCAAGAACAATAAATAAAGAGTAAACCTTATTTGGTATTAGTAGTGGAATTTAAAGTATGATCTGCACTTAAATATGAAAAGCAAGCTAAGAAAATGGATTTGGGGAGATAAATGTAAAATATTATCCCCCAAATTGCACATATTCACCTTTTGGGGTTTTTCCATAAAATTACCTGCATGCACATATCCAATGGAGTTTAATTTTTCTTTAGCTCAGAGTAGCTTTGGACTAGTGTGACCCAGTGGATTTCAGGGATGAACCTCTTGATTTAAATCATCTATGTGAGAAGAGAATCAAGCCTGTTTTGCACACACAGGAACGTGTGTCCTGGGAAGCGGTCAAGAAAAGAAGTTCCAAACTTCTTTTATTACTTTATTCATTAACCATCCAGCAACTGCTTCACTTTAAAAATAGCATCCTACAAAAGCACAGACATCCATCTCCTGTCTAGAAGCCATCTGGGAGAAGAATGGAAAGCTATTAAGAAATACTTTATGAAAAAGCTTTTTTTTTTTTCTCCTCACAGCCTGAATTCATGGAAACCAAGACTTTTGCCCCAAATATATAGGTTTGACCAACTTATAGAAAATCTAAAAAAATGTCTGAGAAGGGGAGAAGGTCATGAGGAGCTTACAAATCCTTGCAGTTGTAGGATAGCCTTGCTACATGAAGTACTTCAAGATGATGAATTTGGGCCTGGACTCCCAGGAAAGGAAGAAAGAAGATAGTGCAGCAATAGAAAGAGAAATCTGCTTTAAAAACGCTGTGTGGTAGCAATTGCTAAATAAAACTTACTTTTTAAAATTCATAGTATAAGATTCAAATTCACTCATGTCTAAATCAAATGTAAGTTTGAAAAAATGTCACTGCCAAAAATCCTGTATTTTGCATGGCTTTAAGTAGCATATAATGTAGAAACTACTGATACAGGTCTTTTGGTTAGCAAACTCAATAAATGTTTATTCTGCAAGATGAATTATACACCACGAGTATGTGTCCTGAAGAAATTACTTAGTCTAACATATAATAAATGTCAAGAAAAAGCCAAGGAATGACAAAGAAATTAAATGCCTTGTAAAAACCTCTGGACATCTCACAAGATCAGATTTCACTTAAAGAAATATGAAATCTTGTTTAACTGCATTTATAGGAGGGTCCAGTAAAATGAGGCTATGTTCCAGCGCACTTGGTTGTTCTGAGTAATGGCAGTGTCACAAAAACTCAGAAACTCTTGTATTTCAACTCTGGGCCATACCTGCCTCTCCATCCATTAATCAAACATGGAAGCATGAATGGAATGCAGAGACATGGAAGTCTTCCAAGCTCTGTGAGAAAGATGGGCCTAGAACAGTAATTACAGTCCATGGCCTTAGCTTATGTTTTTATAAAGCTTATTTTTTAAAAGTGAACTTTTTACCTGGAAAGTGCTGAAATTCTATCTAGCATTCTCTTGGCCAATAAACAGATTATGTTGTAGCTGTGAGTAATTATGCAGCTCACTTCTAAGCAATGCACAAAATCAATTTTAATTAAAAAATCATTTATGCTGGACTGAGCCATACCCATTTAGGAAAAAAAAAAATATTGACCCAGGAAAGTTCAGTCCAGATGCAGAATTCACTTTCAGAGTAGCACCCAGCTCTTTCAACCCAATTTTCCAATCTGATTGACAGAAGGACAAAGAGGTCAAATGATTCGTACAACGTCAGACTCATGTGGAGCTTATCCCCAAGATCATCTTGACACCCTGTCTTTTGTTATAACAACTTAACAGATAGCTACTCTCCATTTTGGTCTGTAGTATCCTCCTTTCTGGAACAGGTTGTTCAGTTCTGTCCCCACCAGTCATGTGACAAATGCTCTGATCCCTCTGAACCAGACTCGGTGAGGATTCAAGAATTAAACTAGGACAGTATTTACTCATGGCTTACCCTAAAATATACACAAATCTTACCAAATTTAACTAGACTTATATGAATGCTTATAGCTGGTATGACACAAAAGGATGTTGTGGTCCTAGTCCCTGTGAGCATTCATAAATTATGGGAAAATTATTTGATTGAATTTGAATACTGGAAAGATTTGCTGTACCTATCTAAAGTGCATGTGAAACAAATATTCATTTCATCTCTTGAAATAAGACTACAGTGTTGTCACTGATTCTGAAGCATGGACCCCTTTATAAGATTTAATGTTATTATTCCCAGAGCTGTTACAAGAATTTGAACTATTAAACCATGCAGATAACATCAGGGACACTGTTTTGCCTGGAGAAGTGACTAAATCCTATGCTGCCAACGTAGGAAGAACCCAATTTGGATAATAAGGGTGAATATATTTATTTTCAGAATATGGCACACATAAGGACCTTGTTAGGTTTGGTTCTTGCACAGGTGCATGTGGAACATTAGGGGTTAAGACACATTCAGCATCGAAAGCTGCTTGCGCTGCTTTTTGTTACCCAGCAAATACAAATAGCAAACCATACTCTCACCACTACAGAGCAGTTCAGCACTCGTGTGGTCTGCTAGAAACCATTATTTTTCAGTTTGGCTTTCACACCTATGCAAAACTGCAAAATTACAACCTAGAATTTTTCTTTACTATTTTTCTGGTGTTAAATGTGGAAAAACATTCACAGTAATAGGTGCAGAAAGCACAGCAAGGCTGGTTCCCACAACAAACCCACTATACTCAGCATGTACATTTTCAGTGCCTTCCTGGCAGATCCCTGCAATAAAACCTGTGCAAAATGTAACCCTTTTCTTTTCTGGATTCACTCTTTCAATCTTTGCTTCTACATAGACAGCCCTTCAAGAGTTCTTTTCGAACCTGTCATCTCACTAAGCTATAGACCAGAAAGAACTTCTGAACCTGGAGGGCAAAGAAAACCTTTCTAATGGCACTCCAACATATTTGCAAGAGCCTTTAGCTGGAAGCTGAATAAGAACAGGAACAACTTAATGTACAAATGGGGTTCCAAAAAAAGCCCAAACATTCAGAAAAAAAAATTGAAAGCTGTCTACATACTGAGACAGATAATAAGTGGATGCCTGAAAAAATTGCTTTTAAACAATCCCAGGAAGACATTGTTTATCCTTCTCTCTCCTTTTTCTATGCATCTCAATTGGAAGTGGACGTTTGATGGCATGACTGCTCAGCATGGGGGGAGTATGCACAAATATTAATGAAGATGAAAACCCCTCCCTCCTGTTTTGGCTGAGTATCTAATTAAGTAGATGCTTAGGTGTAGTTTCTACAAAACTGACATAAATTATTTACAATTCAAAGTCAGACTGGAAATATCATTAAAATATCATAAGAAAAGTTTTTCCTGTTCCGTATCCTAGCTTTTCCACTCCCCACAAAAGGAACAAGTGAAGAAAACAACATGGTGATCACATGCATATACACACCCCATATGTTCAACTCTTGGAAACTCACCAGAAACAGAAGTTAGATTAATTTTGAGAGATGAATGGAAACCAGCTATTTTATATATATATATATATGCTTGGTTGGTTGGGGTTTTTTTGTGGTTTTTTTGGTTTTTTTTGGGTTTTTTTTACAACACTTTCCTACCAAAAAAGCTAATTTGGATAAGGATTTAAGTGTGGGATGAAGTGAGGGAAGAAAAAAATTGTAATTATCTGCAGAATGTTGTTTAAAAAAATTAACAAAAATTCTTTATTGGAGCTATTTGACCTAAGCTCTCTTTTGCTTAAGATACTAGTGCATATACTCTTGACACATCTTAAACACTTACTGTCACAGTCCTGGAGATTTTCAATTGCTGATAACAATCTTGCCCTGTCTTCTGGGTTAGAAATATTTAATTCAACAAGGTGGCTTTCATGTAGATCCTTCAAGTCCTCTAGAGTTTCATAGCCATTCAGCAGGAGGGTTGGGGCATATTCCTACAAAAGGAAACAAGCAAATCCTCTCATGGAAACAAGCACTGTGTTTAGTAGAGGAATAGGCACAATTTCACTTTTTCTTTTTGGCCAGGTTGAAATGGACTCTGTTCTCCAGTCCAATTGACTTATCTTTGGTAGAGGTGAAGAGCAAGAGGGAACAGAGGCAGAGATGCCTGGGAGCCCTCCTGGCCATGCCAGCATCTGTGCCTGAGTTCCCTAGCACAGCCCAGCAGCAAACAGCACCAGGGCAGAGCTCTGTCAGAAATTATTTAATTTGCTGAGGGTCTGGACTTTTGTGGATCACTCCATGAGTGTCCCCCACGCTGAGCCCAGGAGGGGCTCTGAGGTGAGGAGTGCTCTGCCTTTTCAGAGGAGGAATCCCTTGATCCAAGCAAGGGGAGAAGCAGAGGGAGCCCTGGGCCCTGCTGTGTCACACAAGGTCCCCCTTGAGCTGTGTGTCAAGTCAGTACAAACCTCTGTGCATGCTCCAGGGAAAGGAGTGTTTGCATCAGCAGCAAAGCAATTACCCTTATTAAAAATGTTACTTGTAAATCACGACCTCATTACACTTTGACACTCAGTCAAGATCTAGGGTTGCAGAGAGGGAGAGAGGCACAACATGAGCCTGGTGCAAAAATACTATTGCTCCCTAAAGATGACAAGAAATGAGAAACACAAATTCTCAGTTTTGGCTCCGGAGTCAGACTGCAGCCCTGCCCCTGAAACATCCACAGCCACACATTTCCTGTACTTGAACACACAGCTGCAGTCAGGCTGAGCTGACAAGTCACCAGTGTCCCTCTCTGAGTGAGACAGGGCTAAGAGTCTGTCTCTCCTAGCCTAGCCACATGATGAGGTAAAATGCAGTTCTATAAGCCACTCATGATGCCTTTCCTGGTCTTAAAAACTGAGAACCAGACACAGTTAAGGGATAAGGGGGTTTTACCTCAGTATTTAATAAGGATCCTTATTGGTGCACACTTCACCAGGGTGCAATGTGCTGCAATGCACACACACCATTGGTTGTGTAAACGATTTACAGACCTTACAAATCAGCATATCTAACAAGGGTGCCCCAATGGGAGGCCTGGATGAATGGTGTGATATTCCTCCATCCATGGAATTCCCCCCTGGATGGGCCAAATCTCCAGTTTATAGGATATTTTCTAGAGAGCACCTTGGTTTCCCAAGACAGTGTCGGGTTTTCTGGCCTCCTACTATGAGGTCTTTAGGATGTTTGGTCTCCTGGCCTAACAAAATACTGGGGCTATGCTGTTATCAGACTTAAGGAATTACAAGTATGTATGCTAAGAATACTGTGGTTACATAGAAGTTATATAAGAGGTATATAAATAAAAGGCAAAAAATCATCTTGGCATCACTCACATCAGATAAAAGACAGACACGAGTTTGCTTTGCTTTGCTGACATCAAAACTGCTGAAACCTGCCTTTCTCCTCCTGCCTGTAAATGACATTCAAACCCGAGCGCACAGAAAGGGAACGTTTCAAACAGAGCTGGGAAATGCCTTGGCTGACCTGCAGGTGGACACATTCCAGGAGCTCTTGCAATGTTTTAGGCTTGGTCCTTTTGCTTCCTCTGTGTGGGTTTATCTTTCTGGGTGTAGCTTCTTCTTCCAAGATAATATCCACATAAATGAACTTGAAATTTCCTACTTTGTTGTTCAGCATGCCTGTCCATATGCCCATGGGAGTTTTGCAGATGATATCTATGATGTCTCCTTTCTAGAACAATAAAAAAAGCACACCACAGCTTACACCTCTGGTTTGTTACATGGAGCTTTTCCTCTACGGACCAAAACCAGCACTAGTCAGTGTGAAGTAACTTTTTTTAATTATCTAGATTTGGTGCCTTTGCTTTTATAAAATCCCAGGAAAATAATTACAGAAAGTGGAGCTAGTCCTTATCTCCAAACCTTTGTGAAGGAGAGGTGAGCACAAGCAGCCCCTCTCACTATTTTTGTTCTCCACTGAAAAGGGATAGGGTTACATCAGCAATTAACTTTTGTCATGGGCAGTGGGCATAGTTTTGGCAAGAAGCAAGGGATGACTGTAAGGTTATTTTCAAAATATGTGCCATAGCATTTACAGAACAATCTTATTATCTAGCCTCTCAAGGGTCTCCAATAAAAGATAGCTGATCTATGTGAAAGGTGGACTCCTACCCATTTTACAGGAAAAATCACTGTCTGCATTTCTCAAAGACAATAAAGAACATTTAACTCCCCTAACAAATATGAGTACTTAAAAAGGTGACAACACAGCTATTTCAAGAAGGTTTTTTGGTGAAGGTGTTCACAGCCACACTGTGGGAACCAAGGTCTCAGCTCAGGAAAACAGTCATTCTGAGTAATTCTCATAGTGAAAAGGCTCTTACAAAGTCATGCACCCTACACAATTTGCTTCCAAGGACCTCAAAAACAGGCCCTCTCTTCTTGGCATGTATCACAGAAAAAGGCTGAAAGCCTTTGAAGAATTATCCAACAAATGCCTGCTTCGTTTGGGATTCTGTTACAAAGTCAGACATCAAACTCAATTTGTTAAGATGCATCCATAGCTCCAAGATTTACATCTTTTCTGGTCTGGTCAAGGAACAGCAAGTCAAGTGGTCACCCTAGTTTTTGTACAAACCCAAGTACAAAACTGACTGTGAGCTGGTGACCTGGTTTAGTTAGAACATGGGGCTCAGAGCTGTGAGCACATTTGAAATGGAAACTAAACAAACATTTATTTAAAGGCCTACAAGCACACGTTATTCTACAAACTCGTGCAGGCTCAGGAGCTTCAGATGTGGTTGCAGGTCAGGATTAGGCAGTGGCTCCAAGCCAAGCTGCAGATGCATTTTGAGTTCAGATTCAGGGTACTGAAATTTTGTGTGATAAATACAGGGGATTTCAACCCTAAGTATCAGCTTATAATTCCAAAACACACCACCCTAATGAATAAAAAAAGAAACCTATATGAGCCAGCAGATATTTGCCATTTCATGACCAGTTAAATAGTTAAAATTGTTAAACTGTATTAAAAGAAATGCCCTAGATGGGGATGGAAGTGGAGGGCAAGTGCTGAAGACTGCAAGTACCAGCAGAGCAACAGCTCTCATGTAGGCCTGAGAGTAGGAGAGGGAGTCTGCGTGAGATACAGGATTTGACAAAATGAAGAAGCTGTGAAGAAGAAAAGAGTCTAATGGGTTGGGCTTTTTAAGTAATGTTCAACTGGGCCCCTGTTTGTTGCTCTTCTTCCTCACTCACACAGCCCAGGCACCCCTTACCATGTCTGGACTGAAGAATGTTCACAGCTCAAACATAGGCTTAAAGAAAAGTTTAATGGAAAGGCAAACTGTTTTTATTAAAGGCAATGGGTGCCACTGAGCTTTGGATATATCCTAGTTGTGACTGGGAAAGCTTGGGGAGACAACTTCACATCCCATGAGACTTTACTTTTTCTTACTCCAGACCCTGCATCTGTTTTGTTGTATACTTCCTACATACAACATCCCAATTCTCCCGTGTTATATGTGGGAAGCAACACATATTTTACTCTGAGGAAGGCTGGGGTAGGTAGGGAGATACCATGAAGGAGTTCCTGCCTGGAATCTGTGCCTTAAAAAGCCTTTAGCAGGACTTGGCTTTGCAGCCTGGTCTGAACTAAGTCCTTGTAGAAGCATTGCGAAACCAGACCAGCCTTGCTTTTAGAGTGTTCCACGTGCTTGGGCAGGTAAAAATTCATTATTAAATGTGTTATTTACATGTAAAATATGGTCCCCCTGGCATTGCTAGTGGGAGAGAAGGAGTCCTGGTGGCTGTCTTACCTTGATTTTCAGCGAGTCAGTGTCATAAGGACTGGGTGTGAAGTCGGTGTGCACTTTGGCTCGGCCACAGAAGGGGCCGTTGTAGGGCACCTCATCGTCCAAGCGGAGGCTGTCCCTGTTGCTGGTGCCATCCGAGCAGCTGGTCACCCCACCTGGGAGAGAGGCAGCTTGAGACACCCCTGCACCAAATGCCCACACATGCAACTCTGCACAGCAGCTCAAAGGAAGGGGGTCAATACCACAGAATCAGAGACAGAGCGTATCCTGTGTGGGTTTGACACCTTCCAGGATAACTACATTCAATAAAAATCATTCTACAAGAGACAGAACAAAATGGGTAGGAGATCTTTCATTAATATCTTCCCTAAAGTAATCTTTTTCTGGTGATGATACTATTAGACTACGCATTTTATTTACAGACTTTTTGAAATATTACCTCTGCAGATTAATAAAATGTACCTTAAAAGTGCAATTTAAGGAATTAATTCTGCTGAACTTCTCCTGTTTATTCAGAGAAATGAAAACAAGTACTGTAGAAGTTATTTTATTTCATTCCAGAGCTAGCTGAAACATCAAAGGAAGCTGCATTGCAGAGGGAAATTTTAATCTTATCAACATTTCTGCCTGTCATTTTATCCAAGTTGAGCAATAAAATATCAGCAGAGTAATTCAAGCAAATTTGAGCAAGCTCTGCAATATCCCATCCAAATATGTTTTTAGATAAGAGCAGCAGTGTATTGGAAGTAAACTCCCATATACGATTTTCACAAATCACGTCACAGAAAATGATCATAAAAATGGTTTTGTTTGAGGTGATTGCTTAAGTGCACAGCTCCATCTCAGGGCCAGATAAACTCTAAGTGCAAATGGTCTGGACTGCAGCTCCAGTCTGCACTCAGGGCTCAGGCAGTGCCTGCGGGGTGCCACAGCAGTGTAACCAGGGACAGCTGTGGCCTGCCACCCAGCAAATATCCACAGCAGGGCAATACAGAGAGAGGTGGAAGCACATTTCTCATCAGAGACTCATCTGAGCAAGGCTACCCTGGTGGGGGAGGGCTTTCAGTGGGTTTCAGGTGGGCTGTGTCTCTCTGCATCATGTCCCAAAGCTGCAGGTGAGACCCACATCCCCCACCATCTTGTGTGGCTGCTCCCAGTGACTGCAAACCCAGCACTAAGGCAGGGATAACCCCACAAAAATTTATGGCATATATACCAGCCCTGTGCCCTATAATTCATGGGGTTGTTTTCTTCAGTTAGTATTTCCACTCTTAAAAAACACTCAACTTATTTCTGGATAGATGCATACCTACCCTAGCTGCTACCCATTTAACCAAATTACACTTTTGTCTGCCAGAATGAAGAGCTCTCTACCATCACATTTTTGATCACCAGCTCTGATTCCACAGACATAAGCAATAACTATATTGATCCAGTGACTGAATAAGAAGTATAGGTGTCTTGTACTTACTAGATGAGCTCTGGCCACTGTTCAGACTGTAGAGACTTTCCAAAGAGTCACTGGTTTTTAGGGAGACCTTCTCAGTGTGTGCTCCACCACCAGGATCACTGTCTTCTTTCCCCTCTTCATTCTTTAACACAAAAATAATCAAATGTTAACCCCCAAGAAATGTATTTTAGAGAATTTTTTGTTTGTTTTAAAGCATCATTGGAGATTAGCTCATCATTGCACTTTATTAATAACTCCTTTATGAGAGAAGGCATTTTTGAACTTGATGCCTGGTACTAACCACGCCCAACAATCACCCCTAGTATTTTATGATCCTGGAGAAATTCCCCCTTGTTTCTGGCCCACTCACTTCATCCCCTCCCTGCTCAAACAGCTAAGTGAGGAAGACTGCAACACACCATGGCAGAGCTGAAAGCTTGGAACGGAAAATTTGTGGGCAGCCTGATAAGATTTTGTCTGCTTGTCTCGGAGAAGGAAATATAAAACTCAGCTCTCAAGGCAGGTGGTGAAGAGCTGGCTGGCACAGCTGTGTTTTACACTGAACTTGTGAAGATGGTGGTTGCTTGGTGGCAAGCTGGGGACAGCTTGCACACACCTGGGGCACTGGTGTGTTCTAGCACCGTGCTCACCACACTGCCCAACATTCACCCTGTCCTCGAAATCCAGGGCATTTCAGAATTAACAGGTACATGTTTCTCTCACAAAGTCTAATGGTGTATGAAATTGCCCCCTTGAGTTTATCCCAATAAATCACACCTCAGGAATCACAGCCTGTTCAAAACAATAAGATCCATATTTCAGTCACAGTTAAGTTAGAGACGATGTAACAGATAAATTAAATAGACATGATCTTTTAAAAGGAAGGATTTTTCAGTAGACTTTATCATGTTGCATGTGATATCCTGATGCAACTGAAACTGCCTTCTGCACATTGTATTTGGGGAAAAATTAGTTATTCACCAGTTAGATGATGAAGCAAAGACGACAGTGCATGTGTGAAGTAGAGACACATAGAGATAGATATCATGCAGAGAACTGAAATTAAGAACTGTACTGGTTTTCAACAAGAATTGTGCTTGTTACACCAGCCAGCAGCATAACAGATTAATCAGGAGGCTGGTATTGATTGTCATCATCTCCTGCAGGAAGGAAGATCATGCTACATGTGTGTCCAACCAGATAATACATTGAATTTCTGTCATGGGAATTGTTGCTTTAAATGTCCAGAAAGGAAATATAAAAATATAATATAAAGATCATTGATTGCACTTTAGAAAAAAAAAAATAAAAGAAAACTAAATGAATGAAATACAAATCCTTGTCTTGGTCCTCCAAAAGGCATTTCAAGGTATCCTGTGAAAAAATATTTTCTACTTGTGACATTCCTCACTGATTTTCCTTACTTACTTATTATTGACACTTGAGATAGGATGCAGACTAGATAGATTTCTTTAGGATTGTTAAGTATGACAAGCTTTTTTTCCTTAAAATTTTGGAACTTACTGATGTAAAATACTGAGAAAACAGGGTTTTAAATTTTGGAACTTACTGATGTAACATACTGAGAAAACAGGGTTTTCAGTATGTGCAAGATTATGTTTTTTATGTTTAATCAAGATAGTTTCACAAAGATTAGATAAGGTAAAAGGAGATAAGGCATATGAGTTGGAATTCTCTAGGATGCTGGCTGACCTTTACAAAGTGGACTTCAGAAATAATTCTAGTATTGGGAGATAAATTCTTCTAATGAAGCTTTTTGTACACACTGAGCATCAGACTGATGATGAGGTTCAACCAAAACTCCCTTGTGTCCACATGAGGAGGTTTTTTTTGTGCTCATACACACATGCTCATACAAGTGCTGCTTGATGAAAAAGCAAAATTAAATGAAGTAAAATTCTTATGACTCTCTTGGGCCCTTGCTGTGTGATTTGTGTGGACACTAAAATGCACGTGGAAGAGCAGGTACATACCAAAAGCTGGCTTAATTCAATATGTGTTGTTACCTTGGTTTTATGGTTTGTTGCAGCTGAGGACAGTTGAAACATGAACAGAAAAAAAATGCACATAATACTTTTACTACTTCACATGTATTTCCAACAAACACAAGGCTCTTAGGCTGTATTTACCATCTCCTCAGAGAGTGCCTTGATGTATTTTTTACCCATCTTTTTCTTCATGGTAAGTGAAATGGCTCTCATCTTCTTACTCAGGCTTCCTCCATTGTTTGCTGCTTTGATTTGTACTGCTTCCCCAATGTCACTTATGGTCTCCAGCTCAGATATCTGTTTTGAAATCAAAAAGTAAGCAATAACTCACCACAAAAATAAAACACAGCAAGCTGAAGCAGAAATTACAGGAAAGATTGAGGACACTAATACAGTTAGCATGACAATATTCAGTCATGGCCATTTTCCTTGGAAACTGTGTACCTAACAGGTTTCCAGCACAATACTCTATGTATGAATGACAGAAAGAAAATCTATTTTATGGTAGGTAATATTGTTTCCCATTATTTATTGTCCCTAATATCAATAAGAATTGAGGAAATTTTTGCAGAGATCCTGAAAACCAAAGTGAGACATCTGTGAGTTACTTGTAAAGTGCTGGTTACTTTGGGCATGCATCGATGTGAAGTGCACTTTTTTAAAAAATTATTTCTATTTTCACATCAAAGAGCCAAAATTTAGGTGCGATTCTCTTGGTTATTTTTTTTTGTCAAGGCCTCAATCACTGAAAAGATACAGGTATGCAAGTAAAGTTCTCAGCACTGCAGAATTTACACAAGAGCTTCCCAATGTTTTTGCATAACTGTCATGGGAAAGTGAACTGCAGAAATTCAGACTTTGTGTTCTACAGACCTCAGCTGAATCATCTGTCTTTGATATCGAGTGATGCCTGAAACGGTCAAAGCTCCCAAAGCTGCTCGTGCGCTGCAAAAGAAGAGAAGACAAACCTTGACTCACTGCTGCTGTTTTGCTTTGCTATTAAGACTTAAATAAAACTGTCAAGCCACCTGTTGGTGTTAAAAATCCCTCCCATATCAGCGGGCCATGAACTGCTGCATCCAGCTAGAAACAAAATATGAGGTGACTGTAGGGGAAAAAAAATTATGACTGTACAGGCAGAGGTAGAAAAATAAGTAAGAGAAACAATACTGCTTCAAATACTAATTAGGTAATGGATATGATTATGAGTTCTTCTACATCTGTTTCACATTACTTATGTATGTAAATAACCATGCATTATTTGCAGGTAAGAAAGACTTGTTTATGAGTTTCAAAAAAAAAGGTGTCATCATAAATATGATACAAGCAATAGACTTGGTTGTGGTGGTGTAAATTGTGCCAATTTATACAATGTATTTTTCCAGCTGGGAAGACAATTTATGATTCTTTACCATCAGGAATGAGCAAGGACTGCTGAGGATTATGAATACATCTTGTCCAAAATGCACACATTGCAGAGGGAGTAAGTAACAGAATAATCTGGCAGGCCTCATGCTTTTCTTCCAAGTTTTCCAATTATAAATTCTGATTTTTAACCATAAATGGATACAATTTTCTGCCATGCCAGCTTTACTTGGCTTACTTGGCTTAACAAAGCTGCATCACCTGAGGTGTGCATTAAGAGACAGTGAATGAATTGCTCTGCATTCCTTCGAGTTTTCACTCTTTCTGCATGTGGATAAATGGCATGGAAAGGAGGGAGGTGGCACAGCAGATTTTGAGGAGTGGGGTCATACAGAAATACCTGTCAGACATGCTCAAGCAGAGCTGCCTGACACTGCACTGTCCATGGGGGCAAAATGTATAAAATCAGCATTGATGCCAACTCAGGAGTCCCTTTAAGTGTGGCCCTAGAAACAGCCAGAATTTGGATATCTATCCACTCTACAGTATCTTTAAGAGCTTGTTTTTATGTCTTCACCAATACTCACAGCTAGATCTAGAATGGCTTGGGTTGTTTTTTTTTAAGTACTTCCCTCTTCCATACTAAATGAAAATCTTTAATGCAGTATGAGAGTTCTTGAGCAGGGCTCTCTATTATACATGAGGCAATATAAACTCAGTCTATTTTTGAGTATTCAAAATCCCCTCTGGAGGAAAAAGACACTGAACAAAATAGTAAACCACAAAATAAATACATTCTGTCTGATTTAATAAGTGATTTCAGAGTATCTGGGCTACAGCTTTTCCTGTACTTATTCATCCTTTTGCCTTGCCCATGTGATTTCAGCCAAACTAGTTCCTTGTTCCATTGCTTCCTTCCCCCACCCCCAGCCACATGAGTCATATTTTCATCTCCCCCAGATTTCTAAAGCACCCACTGTGCACTCTTCACCTGGCATCTCCAGCTCCCTCCTTTTGCTGTCAATCCAGGAAATTCACAAAAGCCTCGTGAGCTCCCAGCTTTCCTATTCCAATCTTAGTTCCTATTACAATCTAGTTCCAATCTTCTCCACCAGGCAAGAATGGTCATGAGGCAGCCTCAGGAGCAACAGAGGTAGAACATCCTTTGGGCAACCAAAGAGGAGGAGCAAAGGACTGGTTTGGGAGCACACTTAGTGCTGGCATGGACCTGCTTCCACAGAAGTTAAGGGGGAATCCCTACTTGATGTATTTTCCTGTTTTCCCAAACTTATTTATTAACCGGTTCTGCCACCTCCCCCAAAAAATGAATGTGGACATAGCAGTGGGAGCCTGAGCAGAGTCAGATGGAAGAGAAAAGCCCACCCATATTTTGGCTCCACATTCTAAGCAGTGCAGCTTTAAAGAATAATAAGATCCTCTTTTTCCCCCCCTGCCCTATATTTCTGGGCACATCTAACCTGAAAAATATTTCCAGCCAAAGGTTATTTGAAGAAACTGACCCAGATTTGTGAATATTTTTGGACAATTATAATGACATTTACTATTCACTGAGGGGAAAATAAAAAATAAAAGACAAAAATTGCTCTTTATTAATTGTAAAGTCTCTGTTGTCTAAACACTGTGGTTTGTTTTGTTTTTTTACATTGTGGAACTGAAAATTACAATTTGCATTGTACATTTAATTTTTTCTAAAATTCCCATAAAGAGCTTTGCTATTAAGTAGATGAAGAACATCCTGTGACAAGGGGTTAGCTCAATAGTACGATATAAAAACACAGCCCTGAGGATTATGGTTCTATTAGACAGGATTAACACCTTTGACTAGCTTGTCAGCCCAGCCAAATGTGCCCTGCAGCACAGAGCAGGAGGGAGAAGGGAGCCTGGGATTCACAGCAACATTGGGAAAAGAAAGTATAAAATTGTCTCAGCAATCTCTAAACATACACTGACCTTTCTGTTGCATTCCAACACTTCAATATGTCTAGTAGGAATAAGTGTCTATTAAAGTGCAGATGTGCTGGAAATAGTTTAAAGGGAACAAGAGGGAAAACATTGTTTAGTGTTGGTCTTACCTATAAACACCTGAGCACAGTTATTCTTTTTTGACCCTCAAAACAACCTTATATCCTACACGTGCAGGAGCCTGGGGCTGCTTGGTAGTGTACTTCAGTGTTGCTTCATCCTTATTAAATATTAATAAGGGTTACAGGATGATTTCCACTGTTCTAGATAATGGTGTTGCTGCACTGGAGAGCACTGAATAGGGCTGCTTCAGCAGTTCTCTACACTAACTTTTTCCATTAAGTAATCAATAGGCACCACCTTTTAAAAATGTATCCAACCCCATTATACTGATAAGGAAAAGCAGATTTAGGGGCTCCTGGCTGCAAAGGGAATGGGACTATTACTTTCAGTAGTGTCAGTCACTGCATTAGTGTCAGGGAACACCTACTTTGTGAAGATATGGACATGCCTTATTTCCAGGTGAAGGGAAGCTTTTAAAGTAAATGCAAAGCTACTAAGAGAAAATATGCTATTGACTTTTGATACCAGGATTCAGCATCCTATAAAGTTAAGTGGTTTTTCTGGCTCAATTCATGCAAGAGCTACCCAGGGATATGTTAAGCAAATATGAATTTGCTCAGTAAAATCTAATAGAGGCATGGGCAGAGGGAGAAACAACTGTGTTTTCCTGTACAAGGACTGAGCAAATCATTTCTATAAATCAACACATTAACGTTCATCTCTTCCCGCTCAGTATTCAAAACTAACATAATAGAAAATATCAAAGACACTTTTCAGTATTTGAAAACCTTCTTCCTTCTCCTATATCATTTATTCCCTGAAATCCAGGAATTTTAAATGATCCTTTTAAAGGGATAAGTGCTATGTAATTGTTGTTTATTTTAATTTGGACAGTCTGCAGTTGATTGTCTGGCTTGACTGTAAATAGCCTATCATTTTCCCTAGAAAATAATATGGTATGGTATGCAAATAGTAGGACAACAACAGGTTCTGCAATCCATGTCTTTCTGTTACGAAACATCCTTCCCTTGTAGGACATATCACAGGAGAAGTAAGTTGTCTGTGACAAACTAGTTAGAGATTGCCTGTGTCTAAAAACAACCTTTGAGCCAAAACTGACTGCAGTTGTCCTGATAAATAATCATTATGGGAGATATTCATCCCATATTTTTCTTTGGACAATTCACACTGCTCAGCAATGTGGTTGCCTGCTGTCATAAATTCTGGCCCATTATATTTTGCTTCAGGTCCTATTCAAAATATCTTTTAAATCCTGCATGTGTCAAAGGCTTTGTACTGACCCTCTCACACAAGTAAATCTCTTCAAATTCCTCCATGCATTTTAATTTTTAGCTTCCATTCATCCTTAGACTACCCAAACCATGTAAGCTGTACAGGGGCAAACGTGGACACTGGAAGTAATAAAAAGGGAGCTCAGCATGTTGCTCAATTTCCTTGCCTGCCACAGACACTTGTCTTCTTCCCTCTTTTTTGAGAGCAGATACAGCAGCCCTCAAGAGAACAGCCTGTTCTTGCTGCTCTGATTGATGGAGATAAGTGGAGATCAGGATTTGATTCATTTGTTCTATTCCCTGATAGTTCTAGTCCCTTCAGAAGGAGGAGACCACTCTGAGAATAAAAGAGTTACCAAGTAGGGATGAATATTTCCACTCTGCTAGCTTATCTTCTTGCATAGATAATCAAAAGAATTGTCTCCTACTTTCCCAGATGGCAAGACAGCAATTTATAGCTTTTTGGATGTTCTGTGGGAAAAAAAGCCACAAACCAAACACCACCAAAAAAATCCTCACTTCTGTATAAAGAATGAGAATTTGCATGAAAGATTAAGTGACTCTCCAAAGGGTAAGGGAAGCAACAAAAGAGAAAACATCATGACCTTTGTACCACAGGGAATTTTTCCTATTTACACATTAGTTACACATACAGAACTTCTGACCACTAACCAACACATTAATATAACTTTATAGCCTACATGAAACACGGTCTAAACCTTGCACTTCACCAGTCAAAAGCAATAAAAAAGATACAGCTTGTTCCTGCTAACTCAAATAGAGCAATCTACTGAAATGGCATTTTTAACTGGCTTAAAAATGACTCTATAAAAGACTGGTTGTTATCATGGCCTGGTGTTCAGTAGCTGCATGGAGGTGGGGGAGAGAGGGGAGCAAAGTGGACCTTGAACAGAACTGCCACCACCAAGCCTCAGATCAAACACCCTAATTTTAACAGTGGAAAAGCACTGGAAAAGGAAAGCTGAATTTAAAAAATGAGTTAATCATAACTAACAGCCCTCCAGGTGAACAAACTGCGCTCTCCAAAGTAAACACTGAGCAGCTGTTTTATCAGTGCCTCCAAGTGGTACCAGCCTCAGTCTCTCAGCCCTAACTCCCTGCTGACACCAGGCACAGAGTTCCCAATAACCCAGTCAGAGTCACCACTAGAAACCAGTCTCCAGTGCTTTCCAGGGGCACCTTGCCCTGGGCAGGCACTGGGGCAGCTGAGAGAAGGGCAGAGCTGCTGTGGAATTTTTTGCAAGGTCTGTAAGTCTTCCCCTAGAAGGAGCAGCCATGTAGGACATCTGAGCAAAGAGGCAGTTTGGTCTGGCAAAAAGAAAAAAAAAAAAAAAAAAGTGCTGTGTTGATTAAACATCTTTGTGAGGGGCTAAATAAGGAAGCAACTTAGGAAAAGCCAGTCTTAACACTTGGAAAGTTTTGTGCAAGTGAGTATTGCAAAATGTGCAAGGGGGGGAAGGGCCCTAACTCCACTTTCTTTAAATGCATGTTGACCCTGAGTTTTGAGCACCATTGTTCCTGCCCAGCTGCTGCAGAGCACTCTCAGTTCCCAATGAGGAAAGGAGGAAAGTCACTCCAAGTGCTCTTCTGGCAGTCTGTCCAATTCTGGGAGTGTGCACACAGGTATTTGCAATAATTATGTAATTAAGACTTTATTATTTATATGACGTTTAATTAAAAGTGACTTTCAGTGGCACACAAAACCATGAAAAGAAAATGACTTTAAAAGAAGGTTAAGGATGTGTGACAAACTCAGAGGAGCTATGAAAATGACAGTTAAGGATTTGGAATGATGTGCACTTCCACCTCCCTGCTATCCTTTTTCTACCCTTCATTTACACATGGGCAGAAACACCGAGGGATGAGCCTTGAAATCCACCCTCCACAAAACCATCACTGCAGTAGAGGGGAGCACTGCCTGAGTAAAGGCTGGTTAAACACTACATAAGCATTGCAGGCTTTGATCTTTAATCCCTTAAATACCAACATCTTTCCTCTCCTGAAACTTCCTCCTCTTCAAACCCGCTGAATTCACAGACGAATTCTCACATTTTAAAACCAAATCACCTAGCAGCTTCAATTAAAGTCCTTTCACTGCTTACTTAAACAGCATGATTTTAATAATGCTGTGTGTTATCTAGGTCCTGACCTTGCAGGGTTTTGCTGGATTTCCTGTGTGAGAGAAATTACTCACAAGCATGTTTGCCTCAAGTGAAGACAAAAACACATTTGCCTGAAGAGGGGCTGAGAAGAATCCAGCCCCAAAGGTTCAATTTTACAGGGACCCCCAGGCTTGGCCGGCACACCGCAAGTGGGGCAACCAGCATGCACTGGCAGAGGAGGTGGGAATGTGGCTGTTCAGTGGAAGGTGTTCCTTCAAACGACCTTCCAGATGAAAACAAGATTAAAAAAATAACCTCTAAGCCACAGTCAAGTCTGACCGTCCCAAAAGCTCGTTTGTTCTTTTTCTGAGGAGTAAGCAAACTTCAGAAAGCCCTTACACGAGTTTCACTGCCCTACTGCAGCCTTGCCCTTGACAACAGGTAATGACCAACAATAAGCTAATTCTAAGAAACTTGGGGGAGGGGGCCAGAAAGAGAGTTAGTTTTTATTACTTTTAAATGAGTGTTTGATACATCATCTTGGTTCCCCTGATTAATGTTCGCAGCAAACTCAGCCATTGGAGTTGTAATGTTTCTGCAAGCTTCCCTACAGCAAAGCCCAGCCATTAATTCAGTGGCATATGTCAGCTCAGCAGAGCAAGGTCACTCTTCTCTTTCAAGGGGAACCTTTTTAGAAATAATAAAACTGACAGAAAGTTCTTTTTTGCATGCTTTATGTCACCTGAGGTTGAGTGCTGCAGTTAATATCACAGAGCTTATAAACATTCCCATCTTCAGCAGTCTCCAAACCCACTGGGCTCTTAGAACCTCAACTTTTTCTTTTTTTTTTAAAGTAATATAGTGACAGCTTTATGTGGGGCAGATATACAGTATGTAATCCTAAATGAGTAAAAAGTAAGTAAAAAATGAACAAATCTTTTCTTGGGCATTTTAGAGGAGAAATTTTGGAAGACACTAAGAACTGCTGATACTGGAGGACATTAGTGCTTAGAGAAAAAGATGTGGGATTAGGGACTTTATCTCTGTGGATGCTTGCATCTTTGGATAAAGGGAGGAAATTTTAAAATACACTAGTCCACCTTGTTCCCATTTCACTGCTAACTGATACTGTATAGGCATGTGATGTAAAGAGAGCCCAAATTTAATTGATCTATTATGGAATGATTTTGAATTTGTAAGTAAAGGTGTCCCAGTCATCTGCTATGATAACTAATTGCAACTGGAACTTATTTATTGGGGTACAAATATTATGGGACATGATAAACAAAATAACTAGCTGAAGAATAAGATCCAAACAATAGGCCATTTTTCCCCTTCATTATCTCCCTTCAGACATCCTGACTACATTTGATTAATGAATCCATAGTGAGATTAGCTGAAATTGCCTTAATGGAGATGCACTACAGTAGAGAAGCAAAATTCAGTGCAGTATCTATCATCAGTCACTGTGAATTTGAGTGCTTCATCAGATCTATCTGTCCATTTATTTAAATAATTTTTATATCGGAAAACAAAGCAAAAAAACCCAACAAAGAAATAAAATACTAGGTTCATTAGAGTGGGTTAGCTTTTGACTCCTTTGAAATGTAGACTAGGGTCACCATTTTTGCTCTTTCTTGTGTCCTCCCTTGTCTAATGGCTGTGTTCCAATGTTGGCTTGTTGTCATCCACAGGCCAAAGTTATCCTTATTGTCCAGTTGAAGAAAGCAGCCATGACACTTCATTGCAGCTTCTCAGGCTTCAAAAACTGGACATGCTTGCACAATTTATGCCTGGGAATCCTAAATATGCTCCTGGGACCTTTGAACTTGTAAGTTCAGCAAGCTTTTGGTTTTGTATGGAAGCTGAAAGAAGGTTGGCAGCTTAGTGTTTCCATACGATTTGGGCGTGTGTAAGAATCCTTCTTAGTGCACAAGTTATAATGTATTAAATTCCATGTTTGCTTTGTAGTGCAAGCTCTATAATTGCAATCTTAGGGGAAAAAAAATCTAGGAATCTGAAGATATCATTCTGATTCTGTTCAGGTCATTCCAGAAAAGGAATTAATACAATCAACAGCTCAGTAAGGGCACATGTATTCCCCTCTCTCCATTTGATTATCTCTGTGGCATGAGTTGTTGTGATCACAGCTCAGTGGAAAACTACAGCTTCATTTCATGAAAAACAAGTGTACCAGGTGCCTGAAGTGTGTTTTCATTCTGATACATGAGAAGAGTGAGACTGAGCATTTTCCCCCTCCCCTGGCTCCAGCAGCTTCCACGAGAACCACATGCAGTGGAGAGATGCTCACCAGTGAGGTGCTGCTCCTGAGGCAGGGACACCAGTGAGGGCTTTGAGGTGTTCTTTGAACACCAGATTTAAGGACATACCCCAAATCCTACTGAAATCAGCCCTATCACTGCAAAGGGAACTCTATCAACTACATTATTTTAAGCTGTCTTGAAGGGGGAGGAAGATGTTGCCTCTTCCCATTCCTTCCTATACTGGCTAATATCACAAACACAAAGACATTTTCAGACATTGTACCACAATTACCAAGATATATTAGTCAAGCAAATGCAAAATCCATTACAGAGACAGGAAGAAAATAAGGTAAACATGCCAGTAATCAACATCAGAAGAGCCCTGCCACGTGCTTGTGCTAGAGCTGGATGGCTGCTCTACCACCATCAGTCATTTCGTGCAAGCTCTCCACAGGTTCTGAGCTGCTTAACCATCAGTGAACCACGGTCCCCTTTTCAGCTTTTTGAAGTGGCTTTTGAACATTACATCTGATCTTAAAGAAGGAGGCAGAGAGACAGAAATGTAAGCAAAACAGCACAGCTGTGGCCAGTGAAAGCATTCAGGAGCAGCAGAGCTGAGCATCCCCTTTGCACAGGTGCAGGCAGCAGAGAAGCCACGTGAGCTCGCTCAGCTGGCTCGGCCACTGTGTTGTCCCCTCCTCACACATCTGCTTTGGGCTGTACTGTCACTAAGTGAAACTCATTTCTTTGTCTCATGGCTGCAACCTGTCAGTGACACATCTCCATCTCTGTCTCAATCAAAATGGTAGAGGGAAGACATGGAACTCCAGCATGTTTGCTGGTAGAGCAGAACTCCTCTGGTGTTTATCCTCTCCCTGAAGAAACCATGAGGAGCACTGCAGAAAAACCCTAAAGCCAAGTACTCAAGTATTCAGGGATTCATGTCTCACTTATCCTTCAACATACCTGGAAGAACAGCAAACCTACCAAACCTACCACATCAGGTCAGCATGGACAAGTAGGGGAACTCTCACTTCTTACAGTTCTCAAGGAGGTGACCATTCAGCACCTCATGGAAATCAAGTTCAGCAGTGTTAGGTTACATGGCTGTTCTTGTGAAGATGGTAAAAGAGATGAAGACATAGAAGGGTAGGAAAAGGACTAGAACTCCTCCCACAAGACATAATGGTGCAAACCAGCAGGTCACTAGAGCTTGTTGCCAGAGAACAATTGTCAGCTCCAGTGCTGGGTGATGAGATAGAAAACCCTTTGCTCTTGAATTTCAGCTTTCCAGAAAGGAGCCAGAAGATTTTATGACTGGCAATAAAGCAGCCTGAAGACTCTGTACAGGTGAAGTCATTATCCAGATTTCTGTGTATCCATGGAATAAACTAAAGAAAGTATGGAGAGGAAAAGTAGCAGAAAGGTGTATATTGTGCATAGACAAAGAAGCAGCTTCCCTGAAGAAGTCTCCAAACTTTTCCACCGGCTGGAATTGCACTCTCAGGTTTAAGAAGAAAAAAAATAGTAAGAGCATGCTCTTGGGTGCACTGCAAGTGGAATAAAATTTTTAAAAAAGCTACAAGAGTTAGAGTAAGCATGAATACTGAAAAGAGATTTCGCTTACAAAAAAGATAAGTGATCTTTCATGTTCCTGTGGAATAACAACAGGCATACAACACATCTCTAAATCCATGAAACAAAGTTTTCCATTAAGATGGCTTCAAGGATATATGATATGCTAAATATTCAGAGCATTTATAGTAGCCTGGTGCCAAGTAGCAAATGTTGGGCAAAACCACTGACACTGCCAATTTGTGGAACAGAGTACAACTGTTTCTAACAACTGGAGCAACTCTGCTGTCTTTGTTGCAGCCTTTTAAGAAGAGAAAGCTGAAGAGATACTGTGATTACAGAGACCCAGAAGACTTTTTTTTCCCCTTCTCAGGAGTGGGTATTCCCAGCAGGTTCTACCCACATTGCAAGGGATTGATTCCTCTGGCTGAAGTGTTTGTGGCCACCCAGAAAGTGCCTTTACAGCTGCCAAGTGATGGCTATATATGAATTTATGCTGTGACATAGATTACTAGATGAAAATAGAAGTACAGGAAACTGTAAGCCACATCCTCTGCCAGTCCTGCCCATACATTTTTACTGCTTTTTCCCCCAGCAATGACAGGTATCCAAACCAATGTTTACTTTGGGGTATTTAGGCTTTCCTAGAAACACAGTAAGTAAGTCAACTGCTCTTAAACAATTCTTAAAGAATTAGGAGGCAGCTAATGCTGATTTGTGTCACCTTGGTAGCTGTGTTACGTTATTTATCAGAGAGCACAGTTATAAATGCTGTGGCTGATAGTCTGGTTTCTAAAAATGCCTGGCTAAGGTGGTTCAGGCAGACTTTTTGAAATGTTCCTACTTGCTTAAGAAAACAAACAAAACCCTGGATTTGTTACTGTAAGCAAAATGAATATTAATGTGTAAATATTCCCTTCAGAAGGTTGCTCTCACTTGTTTTAAAATATTCTGCTCTTATAGACGTAAGCCTGGCTAATGAAGAAAACCAAGACAGGAAGAAAAGAGAAATTAAATGAGTATTGTGCAAAGTTGACAAAAATGTCAAAAGATGCTTTAATCAAGGGAACACACAAAATAAATCAGTACTGGAACAGGCCACAGATATAATTTTTCCATTGTAACAAAAGCTAGCCAAGAGTTGTGAGACTATGTCTTGATGTGAGCATAAAATGGGGAGTCTGGTCACCCTAATCAGGTTCCTGCCAAGGGCCAGGTCAGAGATGACTGTTCTTTCCCCACAAACACTCTGGACCTTTACTTCCTGCTGAGAAAACAAAATTCCTCAAATTTCAATAGCTCTCTAGAAGAAATATGTTAGCATACATGTTAAAACACAACTTTCTGAAGCTGCTCATGAAAATAAAGAATTATTAGCTGATGACTGTGAAGTATGATGATAATACAAAAAAAAGAAAAAATAACACAAGTCAGAGAAACAGTAATATGATTGTAGAACCACCCACTCACACAAGGAAAATAACCCAAGGTTCACTCTAACCTTGTTCCAGTATTTTATGAAGCCTGGGGGAGACAGAAAACACCTTCTGAAAGTGTCACCTGCAATCCCTCTTTTCCCCATCTACACACACATGGTTTTTACAAGTATCATTATTTTTCTCTGAACCCCCCCTCTAAAGGCCCACAGGTATTTACAGCATAAACCAGGTTCTTAAAAATACTTCCCAGATGTTGTCATCTGTTCCTGCTTATTTACCAGAGTTCAAATGGATTTTGACAAACAGTCTTTGCTCAAGAGGCAATGCACTAAAGCCCTTTAATGACAGAACTATGTGTCATCTTTGCCTATAAGCATAAATTTGCACAGCGGGCAGTACGGTGAAAACAGCTTATCATCAACTCATCACCTCTCATCATTGTTAGAATGAAATGCAAATGGAAACCAACATCACTTCAGACATGGTTGTGAAAATTAGCATCTGTGACATTAGCACTGGCTCATTTATTATGCACTCGAAATTTCAGGGGGAAAGAAAAGAATGTAAAACTTCATAACTCTACCAGTCTTTACCTTTGAAATAAAATTAAAACCTTCAGCTTTCCCCACTCAAGGATAAATCCTAGTTAATATTCATTAACACCAAGCAATCTCTTCACTGCAGATCTTGTCCTACAGAAGTTCTAATTATGTCTCAAATTATTTTTGGTGTTTAGGTTTGCTGTACCTATTTTCTATTTTCTATTTTCAATTTTCTTTTCTTTAATAAATATTCCCCATTGGAAAGGCACAAGCCACCATCTGAGACAAAAGCAGCACCAAAAAACTTGCTTATAGCATCTGTCTGCATTACAGGCTCCAAACTCCTAGGCAAGCAATAAACTTTACTCAGATAATCCTGCTGAAATCAATGGGATCACAGCTAATTTATTCATTTAAATCAGAATCAGGCCTTCTGTAAAGAAAATGTAAAAAGGTGAAATTTTGGGCTCAAGAATATGGCAAAAATGTGCATTGATTTCTGCAATGTCAGGGTTTAATTTTAAGCTTATAAAAGGTAAAATTACTGGTAAGAAATTGTACTAGGGAACAAATTTGCATATTAAAATGTTTCCTCCCATTGGATTTGCCATTCTTCTCTCATAACCCTGAAAACAAATAATGGTTTATCACCTAAGTAAGCAAATATTGATTTAATTAGAAGATTGGACATCTTTTTGCCTAAACGAAATGCAGAGGCATTGACCCTGAATTGTCTTACACACCAGAAGCAAGCTGAGTTTAAAGCACCAAGTGCATTTGGAAGCAGAATAAGGAAACAAAAACGTCTCAAACCTTTAGCATAAACATAGATCAACTGTCATGTAGAATAATGACACAAGACTTTCTTCAGTCAAGCCAGAAAAAATGGCACAAAGTTGTCTTTGCTTCATGTTGAAGTAAAGCCAAGAATCTTCAGGCAGTTCTCAAGTTTGCTGTGTCCAGAGGAAAGGGGAAGAGAGAGAGAAAGGAGTAGGTTCTGCCCAGCACATTACATGTGCTGGCAAGTGGGCAAGACAATGTTTTACAGATTATTTGCACCTGGGCAAATGTGTAAAACAGTGCGAAGTGGAATGCAGAATAGCTGTGAAGTGCTTTAATGGGGTTTTATGTGAATGGTGCTGCCTGAAGGGTGTACAAAAGAGAAGACTAGAACCTGTATAATTTGTTAGAGTGTTTTTTTTCTTACCATCATTCTAAATCTGCTTCATTCCACTCCCCAGATGCACTGACATCTGTAACATCATAAGGCTCCGAGAGGCTGAAATCCAGGTGATTTCAGGACTCGTTCCTTCATCCTCCAAGACAACTGCTCTCCTCCTCCCCAGCTCCCTGGGGGGTGGTGGGACAGACTGCACAGACCCATAGCTGAAGCACATCTAGGACACATCTAGTGTCCTTTCCCACTTGCTTTCCTGCTCTGCCAGGCTCCAGGAATGCAGGAGCCACAGTGAGCCACTCCAGCCATCAGCGTGACCATGGACCTCAGGGCTTTGTGCAAGACCTACTTTGGCTGACCTCACCTGCCCACACATAATTCTGCAGCTCTGAGCAGCTACACGGTGTAAACCAAGCTGTGTCTCATCTGGCAGAAATGAAAGGAGGGCAGGTAAGGACTCCCTGAAGGGAGGGATGGGAGATGCACACATTCTGTGTGTCTTATATGACTTTCTAAAAGTCATTTAAGGTCCTGGATAGACAGATAGGTTACATCAGATAGGCTTGGAATAGAGAGCTTCAACCCTTCACTTGTTTGAATTTCTTCAGCATTAAGCAGGGTATTTTTAACCCTTAAGACTTTTCCTTTATATTTCAGCTTCCTAAGCTGTTATACAAGGTATAAATGTGCACTAGGATGAACAGCTACAATGATAAACATTTGCAAAGGATCAGAATCCTTCCAGTATCTCTTTTGAATGCATTTCTGTCTCATTTCTCTCCCAGTTTTCTCTGAAATTACACCTGGTTTAGATGTCTTTTTGCCTAACAATGAATGTTTATTTATATAAATGCATTCAATAGTTATATGCATATCCACGAATACACAAGAGCTGCCAGACATTGAAAGAAGTTATTAGCATGGCTGCAGCACTACTGAAATCTTGCTGAATGACAAAAAAAACCCTGCAAAACTATTCTTTTGTGGAATAGATTAACTTTTTCATAGTGTACACTGAGAGTGTTAAAATAGATTTTTGTCTATGCAGCACCTAACACATCTGCAGAGGTCCCTTAAGCACCACAATAATAAATAAGGCAACTGCATTGCACCTAGTGAACAGTGAGATATTGAACCTGAATTACTCTTGCATTGGCCATTGAATTTTCCACCTCCGTGAGGGGTTTTACACAGGGACAGCAAGTTGCCTTGAGAAAGGCTTTAACCCCAGCCTTCTGTGACATGCATTCATCTTTATCAAAAGGCATCAATTCATGCCAGTATTCTTCACATTAGAAAGTAAAAAAAACCAAAAGGATTAAAAAGAAAATATTGGTGAAACACTCTAATTAACACACAGAAATTCGTACAGTTGCGATAAAGAGAAGCGGTCACCATGGTTAAGATTCAACTACCTAAAAAGATCTTTTTGGTGTCCCCTTTGAGGGTCTAAGGCTGCAAACCTGATTTTCACTTAAAATGAAAACCAGGCCTTATGGCTCTCACACAGGTCTATGTGGATGTGCTGGAGACACTGGGATGTCTAAGTGGCCTAAAGGCAAGGTGAGGTAGCCCAGGACCTGCCCAGTGGCAATGGTATCGTGCTGTGTGAGAATAAGGAGGTACCAAATGTGGCCAGCACAGAGCAGGGCCAGCCAGGACATGACCTACAGAGGTCACTTGTGAAATCCTCTAACTTCTCCAAGAGGTGAGGACTTGTGTCCCATCTTACCCAACTCAGCATTAAGCAACTTGAGTATTTACGTTGCTTCCCTGGGACAAGTTTTGAAACGTGCTACAAGAAGCCAAGATTCCCGTTCTATGCAACGTGGGGCTGTCTGCTCCCCTGCCCTGATTGAGAGCAGCACATCCAGCAAAGGCATTCCCCTTGTGGAAAGTTTACATAGTTCTGTACAAAAGTGGCCATTTAAAAATAAAAATCAGGTTATTGTTAAGAAGTGCCTTATTTTGGAAGAGGAGAGTGGCCAAAACTCTTCCTCAAAACTCTGGAATGGCCTTTGTTTCTCTCTCGTTAAAATTTTGAAAATTTTAAAGAGAGGGAAACAAAGCCCATTCCCAGAATCTTTCATGGTCCTTTCTTGTTTAATCGATAATGTAATTAGGTATTAATTATAATTCTTCCCTGCTATTAAAACACAGTATTATGAATAAGCAGAAAAAAATGCATACCAGGTCAACCAGTGCAATGCTTAAAAAAATATTAAAATGTGGGGGAAATAGTATCAAAATCACTTCAAATCTATGGAAAAAGCCATTCATTTTAACTGTTAATGAGTCATGGTCTAAAATTGCTTGCACAGTCTACAAAAGTCAATGCTGTGTGAAACCAGAAGACCTCCTTGCTGAAACTGTGTCTGCAGTAATCTCTTAGGACACAGAAGGCACTAAGGGAGGTCTATTCCCAAACAATGAGAAGGTGGGTCTGTAAATTGGGAAACAACCATTGTTGAGAGCAGAGAAATACGAAAAGGCTTTTCTAATTTCTTTGGTAAATTTTCATCACTGATAAATGAGGCAGAAATGGAGGCTGAAGTACTCAGTCTGGGCAGTAGCTGTTGCACTGCAGCCTTGCAATACTCTACAATACTTGTACAATACAATGCACTGAGGTCATTTTGCACTCAATGCAGGGCAGGGACTGAAAATAAATTTCCAGCATTGGACACATCCTTATGCATCGTGCAAAACTCTCACTTCCTTTCTTACAATTCCAGAATGTGGAAAGTGTCCAGTGTAGCACATAGTCACTTTGCTTAGAGTATTTCTTTCAGGCTGATATTTTAATGATTCCCAAAGAAATTAGGATGACAAGCACTGATTGCCAAGTACCCTCTTCTCCTGCGGTTATGATGATGCAAAAGCAAATTTATTAAAATAAGGAAAAAAAATTAATAGATTTTCTAATTCTTCACTAATTCTTACACTCCTTTCTGGGACATCGTTGGTTTATCATAGATGAAATGGAGAGAGGGGATTTTGGGTGCCCATCTGCTCAAAGACCAATGCAGAACTTTACAACTACAGACAAAGTCCAGCATCAGAATTCTTTAGCACAGCTCTAACAGTCTCACAACGATGATTCCTTGAATTGGCTCTTTACTATTATAAAGAGAGTATATGCAGACAGATTCCTGAGACTGTAGCACTGAGGTACTTGCAAGCACATAAGAAAATCCTGAAGCTAGGACTTAAGAGGAAACCCTCACATTAAAAATTGTTAAGAATTCCTGTTATTATTACTAATTGGCGACAAAAACGAGACATCCTTACCTTTGGCTTTTGACTTTTCTCCTTCTCAGATGCATTAGATGGTTTTCTCTTCAGCATGTTTAACTCAGTTAATCCACTGGACGTGCAACTGCTATGAATTTGTGACCAAAGTGAGTGCAAGGGAGGGCACTCCGGATCTGTGCATGGGTTATGCAGTTCCTTATTCTACCAGGATGTGACTTCACTCGGCTGCCTTGTGGCATGGGGCAGCAAACTGAGTCCTTCCTTTGGGGAGGGGGTGAGGAAGGAAGGGAGGAAGTGACGGGGACAAGAAAGAGAGAGGTGCACCAGGACATGAGTTGAAAATTAGGGCAGGGGTCAAAGTAGAAATGCTTTAAAACTTATCTGCTGCTGTGTCACCATCAGCCCTTAGTAAGATTTTGGACAACTTCAAGAAAATCATTCTTTTTTCCTCTCTCAGTTTTTCTCTCCCTAGCTTTATGGCACTAAGTGCACCTTTATTTCCACCAGTGCTGGGACTTGTGTGTGAAGAAGGTGTGCTGATATTCAGAGGATCAAGAACTATTAGTGATACCAGATGTGAGCTACACTGTGGGTGCAATTGGCCCCTAACTCCTCCATTCTTCTCTTGGCTCTCCAGCAATTCAATAAAAGAAATGAGATTAAAGGTTGCTGTTTGGTAGAGAAGGCAATTATCTAAAGCCATCTTTTTCTTTTGCATGGTGGAATAATTTTTTTTTGCCATTCATCACAGAATTGGAAGTCCCTGAAACAGCACTTTTCAGTCCTCCATTTTCCTTGATTTGCTGAAAAAGTCACTGGGAGAAAAGGCAAGTCTTACAGCAGACTTTAAACAAAGAGGCTGAGGGAAATGGCAGAGGTGCTCTACAACATCTTGAAAACCAGCCCAAAAGCTAAAAGAAAGTGAAGCTATTAAAAGAGCTGAAATTCCTGCTTCATTTTGCTTGAAAATTTTATCTTAGAGAAAATCAAAAGTCTTGAGCATCCTTAGTAAAACTTATTTGCTGTGAGTCATATGCCACAAACCTTGAAACTAAGAAATATTCCCAAAATTTTTCTGAGCAACGGAGGCAAATTCTCAGTTTCAAACCCCAAATTTTTGGGCTCCTCACAGAGCTTCAATTAAATCTTAATTTCAGGTTACTGAATATGTAAAAGAATTATCTTAGTAAGTTGAAAGGAAAAGGTTCAGGAGTAACTGTCAAGAAAAAAACTTTGGTATTTTTTTTTTCAAAATTTTGTTATTTTTTCAAAATTATCTTTTTCTAAGCAGCCTTAACTCATAATTTTAGCATAAATGAAAATTCTTTTTAAAATAGTCTTCTTTTTTTTCTACCATATGAATATTCCAAGGAGAGATAAGACATGCTCATCAGATGAATTCCCATTTTGACTTGCTATTTATACTTCTCTTTAAATGTTTAAAAGAAGTGTTGGAGGGTTTTTTGGGTTCTAAAGGATGGGCAGCTGGATGGACTGAGACTGACTGATGAAAGAATAATTGTTATACACTAATGGTATTATAAGGTTTTCCTTTCCAGGCTTTCTAAAATGGGGGTTGGTAAGAAGGGGAGGAGGAACTGGGGTTAAGGTGCTGAAATTTTGTCAAATACAGGCCCAAAAATCTCTGGGTTAGTGGGCTGCAGTGGGCTACATTTTGAACCTCAGCCCATGAAGCTTCACTTTACATTTTAATAAGAACAATACTAATTTAAACCAAAGTTTAACCAAAGAATGTGAGGGTTCTATTATTGAAAATAACATATCCATTAGAGTTCCTAATTATTGAGATTATTAATAATTAATTTCTTTATAATAATGGTGAACTCACAGATATTTTTCCCTATATTTGAAAAAAACACCTGAAATATCAGTTTAAGTTTCTAAGAAGAAGGAGGTTTTACCATGGATATTTAATCAGCCTCAGTAATTCAGCAGGGCCATAAGTTGTTACAAAAGCTGCATGTATGTTTAATAGTAATTAAACTTGATTATTATCTCCATAGATTTACATTGCTGTATATTGGTTTTCTTTTTAATCTGATCCAAACGTGAGGATTAAATCAGACTCCGCTGATCATTACACTGTGATTTCCTGTCTCAGGCCACTGTTAAAATCTTCATGATTAATAAAATGGGAACTCAACTGAAGAGTAATATATGAGCTTCCTTTCTGTAGAATATTTATTGTTAAACAGGAAGAAAGAGGCTATTTCAAGAGATATAGTACCCACCCATATCTATTTCCTTTCCTCATCCACATATCAGAAAAATTATAGCAGCTTGAAGGCTGACCTGATTATGTTCTTGCCCTTGGAAGGCTGACCCAACAGTTTTAAAAAGTAACAAAGTGAAGAAAATCAAACATATATAACATTGAGTTCATTTAAATTAGTTAACCATTAGGTTTCAAAAGGAGTCCTTTTGAATTAAAAATTGATAATAAGCTTTGTGCTTATATCCTCTGTATTTGAAGCTAATTTTTCAAAGGGGAATGAGTACCTGTGTAATATTTAAAGAAAAATTCTTATACTTAGTATTCTGTTTGACATGACTGCCTGTAACTTATTCCATTTCCTTGCTGGACTTTGAATCTGATCCAAATCCCAGTGAAATCAATAGGAGTTTTTCAGGTAATTTTTATGGGGCTTGGACTGACTCCTCTATCCTGAAACAACCAGGCAATGTCACTCTTTTATCAGGAAAGTCTTACAGGCAGAAAGGCTATCCACTTAAAAATAATTAAGATGACCCCATGAGAATGATTCTCACTGTCATTATATTTATAAAAGGCAACATCCCTTACAGCCTATTATGATCATTACTCACTTTTAATGAATGGACCGTGATGAATGGTCCTGGATGTTCAAGTGCTTTATGTGCCTCCCTCCCACATGGTATCATATTCCCTCAGGGGCTCCATCCAGTTACCTTCCCTGAGAGGAGAGATCACTTCCAGACTAAACTGCAAGAGTAAACTCATCCTTTCAATACTTGATTATTCTGATAAAACCAGAAAGTAGGGCGTGAAGTAGGTTGAAGGGTTTAGCACTCTGGCCACCTGTCAAAAAGCAAATGAAATGAGATTTTCTCTGTGTTAGCAACTCGTTTTTCATTGTCTGTCAGACAAAACTGGCCCAAGTTTAACTGGAGGCTCAAAGATACCTTGAGGCTTTACATTGTTTTCCCTAATACGAAACAAGCCCAGAGTGTCTTAGTCTGTTTATTTTAATTAAAAGAAGACATATTTTGAACAAGAAAGGAATCCTGCCTTCAGCCTGTGATTTTTATGGCCGTGCATCTCCCTGTGCCATCTAACTCGCTTAGATATTGCAGAAATCTCAGAATAGCAAGTGAAGCTGAGTGAATAATTTGCAGTGAATAATTTACTCAACAAATTTAATCTTTATTTCCTCAAGGAATGTTCGTGAGCAGAACACAATTTCCTAAAATGTATTAATTATGGGCCAGAATTTAGCTAGATACTTCCCTCTCCTGGTCTGATTTGAGCCAGCCACAGCTACAGTCACTGATAATCCTCAGCAGAGCTCTCTCCATAAACTACCACAGCAAAGACTCTTCAGAAACTAAAAGAAAAAAGTGTGAAAAGTGAAATCAAGCCCTCTCTCCACTGACAACCTATGAAGGAAGACAGAGGTTGAGGCCTGGGCTGTAACTATTCAAACAACATACTCTCTTTAATTTTAATGCCAAAGATCAAGGCTGTGATTTTCCACTGGATTGCTGGGGAATGGAACTGGATGCTTAAAGTCCCATCTTTAAGACTCCCACGTGCTCTGAAAACTCCTCATCCAGAACTTAGTATTGAAAATTGGTCCAAAATATTTAGGGACTTCACACAACAAGGCACATGATTTCCTATTGAATAGGCTCCCATGTGCTTTTCTCATCAGGAATAGAAAATGGAGACGCTTCAGAACCTCAGAGTCTTAGAGAGACAGGACATAATTAAAGAATATTTTAAGTTTACAGTTTTGATTTGTGGCTGTGTTGACCCTATATCAAGAAGACTCCTACCCCATACCAAGTATAATACTTATGAAACCTGGCCATGCAGCCAAGGGAATAACTAACACCTAAATTCGAAAACTTAATTTTTGCTTCAAAACCAAAAATTTTTGCTTCAAAACTTAATTTTTGGTAAATCATTTACATTGGGTGGACTTTTAATGACATACATAAAATGAAAAGGCACAAGACACCACAAAGAGTGGGAGTCAAAGCTTGTTTAAGCAACCACTAAGTTGCAGAACAGCAGGAATACTCTCATTGTACCAGGTCATAGGAAATGGGATATTGGGCTTCCTTCTCTTCCTGAAAAAAATGTTACTCTGATTCTTCCTTCTTTTATGCTAATCCTTTGCCTTTAAGGTCAATGGAGTCATGAAGAATTATGGCAGGGACAGGCTATAGAACACCACTACCAGAGTTTAAAGAGGTGTCTGGTCCAAAAGAGTGGTTGATGCTCTGTGAGTAAGAAAAAGTGTCTCATTGCCAGGCCCTCAGACTGTGTCCTTGGCATGTTCCCAACACCACCCGGCCTAAAGGGAAATTGAAGTACCAGGAACTTATCTCAAGCTTTGATCCCAACACATTCCCTTGCATTAGCAGTAGATGAACAGATCAGTCATAGCTACACTATGTCAGGTTAGCCCTAACACTAATAAAAATCTATACTACTGTGACATAAGGATTCTCAAGGAGATTGGCTTTCACCTATTGAACAAATCCCTTTCTTATTAGCTTGAAGAGTAAAAGCCAAAGTTGTGTCTATATCTTCTAGGTGTTCCTATTGAGAAAACTAGAAGTCAGCAAGGTTGATGTGTGGTAAAGCAGAAGCCACAGATTTATCAAACATCTCTGTAAAGTCTGCTGCAGAAATGCACGTCACTGGTGGTTTTCCTGTACAATTCCTGTACTCTGCAAGCACCGTGCACTTTCCAGTTTGTGATGAACAGCAGAAAGCAATGGGCAGGATGCTGCTGCTGTGAGTTCAGACGTGCAGGGGAGCAGCCACACTGTTTCAGAGTGAATGTTAAAATCAATGCTAAAATATACTGCAGTGTTCATACCTAGAACATCTCAGTGGATTCTGTTGGTGAATGCTGTGATTACTAATCAGCTACAAGGGCATTCTATCCCATGGAATTTGCAGGTTTGGATGACTTGCTTTATAGTCATCCAGCTGAAGCTCAGCCTCCCAGAGATGCATTTACACATAAATAGTGACGATTGCCTCGTACATCTGTTTAAAAAGCTCAGATATGAGATTTTCAATAAAGGAAACTGATATAAAAATAAATTTAGGCTCTCTGTTTTAATCTCATACACAAAACATGACATGCTTCATTTGGTATTTAGAAGACCAGCTTAACACAGGAGCACTGACAGTGCAGCAGGGGATTTTTTCAAGGTATGTACATGACGTCTGCCAGCCTATCTCTGATTAGAATCAAGATCAACAGAAGTAAATTCTGATTAACTCTAATGCCAGCCTGCTGTCAGAACACTCTGCAGTTGAAGCCATCTTTTCCCAGTAAACATCTCCTGCTGAATTTCTTCATTGGTGTCAGAGTGTCACATTGCTGTGCCATCATGGTGTTAGGACTGCTATGCAAAGGCTAACAGGAAAAGGAATAACACAGCACACTGCACATCCCTTAGATTTCATTCTGATTCTAGTGGAAAATGTTGTTCTCCCTTTCTCCTTTAACATGGTTTAAAGTGAGTGAAAATCCTAATTTGGAAGGGACAGAGAGAGACAAGACACTTTTACTTGTAATTTGTTTTAAAAATCTACATCTACCTATTTAAATGATGTGATACCTGACTGATAGCCAGCAGAGACATAGAGTCTTCATCATTGAGAAAAGTTGATCATTTGCTACCTTCATCATTCCTTCCCTCCTCTCCTCCCCACGCTCTGTACCAGAGCTGTGGGCTTCTATAGCAAATCTTATTTCAGGTGCTAACATTAATGGCAATACCTTCAAAATCTGGCAGGAAGTGGGTCAGAATAGCTCCATCAGCAGACCTGCCAAGTCACACACACCAGGAATGAGACTTGAGAGCCTGATTTTCTCTTACTTCCAGGTGTGAACCTCAGTGTAGGGCAGCCTGGCTCATGCTCTGTGCTGGTCTGGCAGGTGTAGGTTACCTGGATCCCTCAGCTGCTTGCTCCAGGGCAGGAGTAAGGGAGGGTAGGAAAGCTACCAGCCATCCCTGACAAAGGAGAGGAGATGCTTTTCCTGCTGGATTTTGGCACTGAGGAGTGGCAAGGTGATTGCTGATGTGCTGGTCGTGGCCACTGCTCCTCTTGCCCCACTCAGGATTTCACGAGATGCTTCAGGCTGTGGCTGCATGACTAAGCTGCCCCAGGTCAGCTGAGCCTCACTAGCATGGTAGGGGCTTGCTCTTAGCCCATCCACCAGATGAAGTGAAGCACAGTCACATAAATTTATTTCATCAAGGGTTTTAGATAACATGCTTTATCTCAGGCTGTAGGCTAAAGGCACTCACAGGGACAGTCACAGTGCTCAGTATGTTTAAGGTAATTACTTATGTGTCAGTAACTTGTCTTTGGGGAGACAAGGGAATGGAAATGGAAAGCTGTCTCCACAGCTGTGTTTTGTAGAAAGAGCATAATGCTTTGCCTCTTCACAAACTTCTCCTTTTTCTTCCCTATTCCTCCCACCAATCTTTACCTTTTTCCATTCTATTATCCAACTCTTTCCCCTCTCACTTCCCACAGTTTTTGTCTCACTTTGCATACCTCTTCTCTAGAGAACATTTTTTTACCATTTATTCTCATTTATGTGATAATTGTTTTCTTCTGTCACATATATTATTTTGTGTGGTTTTCTTTACCTTTGCCTTACTGCTGCTACAGAAAGCAGAAGCTGATGAAAAGGCAGCAAAACCTTTCCTGCAAACAGCTCCATAATCTGCTAAATGTTCTACTGAGCTACAGACAGCAAACTGGAGGATTCTCACTCCAGGAGGAAACTCTGAAAGCTGGATTTAGGCCTTCTAGTTTACAAGTTTTTTGGGGGGTTTTTATTATATGTAGAAACTGGTGGAGAGAAACATTGATATTATTCTCCTCTGGCTTGTGAGGAGAAAGTTCACAAGAGCCTTTGAAATATCTTTGGGTTCAGACACCCCTAGAGGTAGAAATAATACCTAAACCCCTAAAAATCAGCACCTTTATGTACAATACACACCCAAACCCATTAGAGGAAGAAAACAAACTTTTCTTTCTGCCAAGGAAGGGCAGAATTATTGCTATCTGTGATACCTGATTCTCACCCCTACATGTGTGTTTCATAGTGTAGTTTTAATAAGACAGCTTTAACATTTACCACCTTTTCTCTACTGAATGTCTGTCTAATTTAGTGCAAACTATGACTCTGAATGACAGTGTCAGGCCCTGCAAATAAAGTGTTTGAACTGCTGCCCTTCTGGGGTGCAGGCTGGAATATGTATCCTTGCTCGTACACAGCCAGCTGATGTGTACAGAACACACCATCCTCATTTTGCAAATGAAGCCTGAGGCAGACAAGTGAAGAGATTTGTCTAATTTCACACAAGAGGTCTGTAGTAGTGCAGGGAGTTGAATCTGCATTATCTACATCTTTAATCACTGGATCATGATTCATTAGTTTAAATAACCTATGCTGCTATAAGGAAGTGGAGTAAGAATTTATTTTGGCCTTCTAGTTCAGGGGAGCACTAAGAAATTGTGTTAAAAGTTATTTACTTTGCAATTGATCATTGACTGCATGTAATTCTCAGGGTGTGACCCTGGGATTAGTTGTGCAGAATATTTGAGCAAATATAGATGCAAGAAAAGTTTGGGGAGTTTCAGTCTTTCAGACTGGAAAATCTGAATACTATCATGCCATAATTCTTAGGGGAATTATGTTGAAGCATAAATGTGAAGCAGGAAATCTAGGTATTAAAACACTTACACAATCTAGAACTAAATATAGAAACCCTCAAGATAGCTGCAAAAGTTTCTGTCTCATGATCTTAAACTATCTGAACTCCTGATTTTCCTACTTCCCACACACTGTTTGTCATCATTTCTTGTGCTATGCTATCAAAGGTAAGCTGTAAGTAGAAGTGAAAAAGAAGTTTCACGTCATTTAACCTAATTAATTTGGTTCTTCTGCAAAAATTATTCAGCCAGATTTTTTCAAATGGATTGGAGTGTAAGCACTTCCAGCAAGAATTATGTTATGCTCAAGTTTCCAATTTGCTTTCCTTATGTATTAGGGAAGGTGAACTTCTGAAATCAATTAAATGTCTACAGAAAAATGGTCCAGAAATTTCATTACCAGAGGTGAATTCCTTTCAAAATAAAAGTGAATACTCAGATACAAATCACTGCCCATTTTTTTTCTGAAAAGCCCTGATCTTTGTCTTCCAATGATCTGTCCGTATACCTGAGAGTACTTAAATAGCAGAATTACAGGTGTGTCCACTCTGTGTTCATTGTTTCATTTCCAGTCTTATTTTTCAGGGCCTATTCTTGTTCATTTCACCCACAAGTATTTTTTCCAAGCTGGATGAACACACAGTTTTCACATTAAAATTTCAGTTTCTAAAAACAAGTTTGGAATTATGCAAGACATGCCCTGCTTTTGGAGAATGTCACAACAGAAGGGCTTCTTTTAAAGGGCTTTGAAACACATTCATTATAATAATGCTGCAGCCCTGGAAACCTTGGTACCTTTCTGGCACTGAAAATCCTCACTCTTCCATTTGTGCCATTGCTGAGCACTGATATCATGTGACTTTCCCTTCACTTCTGTGTGAGGGACATGTAAACAGAACTAATTTCTTCTGATTTATGAAAAGCTTATTTCACAAATAGGCTTTAGGGAGCACTTTAAATGATACAAAAGTGACTTACCAAAGAGAATACAAACTTAATCTAAACTCACAAAAGAAGCAAGAAAACATAACCAGGTTCTGAGCCATCTCAGAACTTCCAGAAAACTGATGTCCCCAGAAGAAGAGCCATTTGAGTCAGCTAGAGGAGAGGACAAGGAGTATCAGGCATTGTGGTGTGCACTGTCAGCCACCACTTAGCTATTCCTGTAACTTAAGGTCAGTGAGGATCCTTGAGTCATCTTCAGCCATGGCTTCCTTACCAAAGCCTCAAAATCCTAACCTAATTGGCACTTTAATTTTAATTTCATTGGGGATTCTGAGGAAATCTGATGCTAAGTTTGCTTGTTCTCCTGCATGAAGATGAGCACACTCAGAGAGTGCACTGAGCTACTGCAAGCACAGTGAAGATTAAACGTTTTGGCTACAAATGGGAAGCTTGTCACCAACTCAACAAGCACAAGATCTAGAAAATATTTATGTTTCAAAAGTGAATCTACACAGAAGTAAAGCTGCATTACTTTGTGTGAGGAGACAAACTGCACTGTAAAAATTGTAAAAGTCACCTGATGGTTTCATTGGTCAAGGTATCCCTGCTAGCACCAGGAGCTAATACATTAGCACAACACAGCATGAAAACACAGCCTGGAGTAGCTGATTCATTCAGCAGGAGCACTGATCAAGCAGAGTAATGTGTATTTTTCTTTTTTTTTTTTTCTTTGCTTTGTATGGTGTATGGGAAGAAATGATAGCCTTAAAAACATTTTTTTTAAATAAAAAACAACAAGAAGAATGTCCTTTATACTGGACTGATAGCAGATCCACATAGGGATGAAATTGTCACAGACTAGGTAAATGAAGCAGCAGACAGGCAATGCAATCTATTTCCTTCAGTATGAAAAGTGCATCATTTTGGCAATTCTAAAGTAGGCTAGCAGGAAGTCATCCTTTCACTAGACAGCATGTTACCAACAACTTCACTTAGCTTAATTATATTTTGACTCTTAATCATGTTTCATGAAGCAGGTAGCACTTTTTCTATTGAGAAGTCATATGCCATTTACAAAGAGTAAGTCTAGGAAATGCACAGTTTTCCCTGCTATTGCAATGATCACATTGCCTTTCATACTACATTCATGACAGCAATCCAAAATCTTTCATTTCTCTCTCTAGCTGTAGCTCTGCAGGACCTAGCAGCTATGTCAGAAGCAAACCCATGAAATCTGCTGAGGTGAATAACAATGTTCTTCTGCAGTTATCTGCAACAATATTAAAAATGTTGTGGTACTTTAAAATATCTTTTAGTGCAAATAAATTCACTTCATTATCATTCTGCCTCATATATACTAGCAAGTACTAGCAATCCAACTTCACAAAACAGCCCAGAAGTTTGTGGCACAAAAATTTTGAGAAGCTTTTTGGTAGAGTTAGGTATACATGCCGATTAATGGAAAGTATGATATCATTCCCTATAGAGCTATGAAAATTCTAGTCAGGTATTAAAAATAAAAAATAGGGCAAGAGTTACCATAGTGAAGAACAACAGCATCAGATTTTTCACATTTTTTAAAACCTGTTTTAAGACTGCATGGTCAAAGTCATCACAGATGAGGACACCAAATTTTTCACATTACTATGCAAGAAATAGCAAAAATCACTGTGGGAAGTGGAATGGTGCTGACAGATATTTGCAATCAGCACAGTGCAACGGTGCATCTTTAGAGAGGCTGGACACCCTCCCAGTTTCCTGTCTTCCCAGAACAAAGCTTGTGAGAAGCCTTGCACTTTAAGAGGTGATTTTCTCTCACTTTTTGTATTTAACTGAAGCAGGCCCTGTAATGTTTACCAACTTGTTGCTCTAACTGTTTCTTGAATAAAGGTTCTTGTGACAGTAGAAAAAGTAAAACTCTACATACTCCAAAGCATGAAGAGTGGTCTTAAGTTCACTAGTATTTGTGTCTTTTTTTTCTGAATCCATATTTTTCTTCATCTTTCCAGGAAAAGTAAACACTGAAACTTTAGTTGTGGCTCTTGTCTTTTCATCAGTTTAAAAAACAAAGCCATTCAAATGTCACCAGCACTTTACTACAATAGATTTGCATAAATCACAATCCCTACCCACTCACAAATCTTAAAATTCAAAATAAGTTTTCACAAGGTTCTGGAACAGGGTTTGAACAGGGGAAAGATGAGTGCCTTTGTAGCACCGTTTCTTTTTGTCTATCTCATGTCTGCAGTCTGGGGGTGTTTCTGGCTGTCTCTTTACCTTGCAAGAGAGGTGCTGAATGCAGAAGGAGAAGGGCTGAGCTGGTGGAACAGTGGGGAGAGCACTGAAATTAGCCAGAATGTTATAAAAAGCAACAGGAAACCTGATGAGGGCCTTGTAAATGAAGATATGACAAGATGAAAGAGAAGCAGCTGGGGACAGTTTCATATCTTAGGAAACAAATCCTGTTTTCATGTCTTAGCCACAGCTTGTCACCTGAACATGCATATCATGGTCTTGATTGGTTTTGTTTACTGCCTCTTTCCAGCTGCCCTTTATCTCTTCTCTGGGCAAAGACTTTGGGCCTCAGCTTGGCTACAGCTGAGCAGGACTCTCTAACACCCATAGGAAATAGATTTATACTTGGTGAGGAACTGGCTTCCTACCTTGTCACTGAAATAGGAACAAGAGCCATAGCTTTTAAAAGGACCACTTATTAGTGACAGTAAAGCAGCCAGAGTGACCAGAGCAGCTGAAAATTGGTGTCTCAGAAAAGCAATTTGGGGCTTTCCAGGCATTCTTTTTAGTGCTATCTTTGTGCCAAATGAGGATTCAAAATGCAATTGAGAAAGCTCTTCTAAGGCATGTTCAGGTGTCTCTCAACAGAAAGACATTAGCTGAAGAAAGGAAAAACTGCAGAAAACAGTCAAATTGCTTAAGAAAATTGAGCAGTCAGAAAGTCCATTAAAGCCCACAGCATTCTGGTGTGCAGCAGAAACTGCCAGCTGAAATGGAGCAGAAATCTTCCCACAGCAATTCTCTGGGCAGTGCAAATACAACTTTGAGCTTTGGAGCACATTTTACTGGAGAAGAGCACTCTGCCCTGTCTGTTCATTACCAGCTGTCCATACCCTTCCTCCCCACTCCAACCAGTCTAGGGAGCAGAGATCAGTCCCTGGTATCACAGACACCCCACACCTGCATAAACCTCCAGGCAATATGCAGCATGTTTTTGAGAACCAAAATGATCAGAGGAGGTGCAGAGGGCAGGGTAAGAGCAACCACAGCAAGGAAGCAAGGCTGTGATGGGGCATCCAGCAGCCAGAATACATGCACAATGTGTCAGGAAAAGTTAGAGTAAGGAAATGTACAAAACCAGCATTGACAATTAGAGTGTTTCTTCATCAAAAAAATGAGTGTCAAAGTAGCCATGTCTCCTAAGGGTGAAAGGGAGATGCTGGGAAATGGCTTGTCTGACTAGGAAGCAAGCCACACCAGGAGGAAAGGAAAAAGCCATGAGGTCACTGAAATGGCAGAGAACCTTGGCCAGTAACAGCAGGGCAAACATAATCCTGATCAGATCACAACACTTTCCTGAGAGGAACATGGAGAAAATCAACACAGAAATTGGCATAAAGTCTTTTGCAGTTTCCCCAAACTTATTGTTCATTCCACCACAATGCAACGCATTCATATCAGAGAGAAGCCAATCTTTCAAAGATTTCTAATCTCCTCTTAACCTGAAAATAGGAGAGAAAATGTATCTTCCTCTGCAGTACCTTTAGATTTTTTTTCTTTCTCCTCATCAAAATGCCAGGTCTTTTTAGTCTTGGGGAATGTCCCTCATACTTCATTCTCACTGAATGCCAAACACAGGTTGCACCAAAAAAATATTCTTATGGTATCAATGACTAAATCCTTCTTCTGTAAAACTTAACCATGCTGCTAAGAGGTGTGAAGAAGAGAAACCCACTTCCAGTAACTCTCTGCTGATTTGCCTCCAACAGAGGATGTTGTCTCCTCTCCTTTTCCTGTAAAGGAGGCCTGTGTGATTCTACAAATGCATCTTCCATATTTCACAGATATTGGGAGAGTGGATGGGTCAGCCAGTGATGTAGAAAAGGACTCATCTGCTTTTCTTCTCTTTGTCTCAGACTGTCCAGGATAGTCTGGGAACCCTTTTGTGAAGAGGACCTCAGCTGTGACCTCACTGTGCTCCACTGTGCCTTTCAGGTCCATTCAAGCCTAGCAAGCTCCTGTAGTTTACAGCCTTCTGACTGTAGATTTTTCCTGCCTCATGAGGTTGCAAAAGTCTTATGCAATTGCACAGATTGAGAAAAAGCAACAGAAGGCTGAAAGAGCTTCTATAAAAGTCATATGGACATGGCACTTCTAAGTATACTACTTTGTTGGGGTACTGAGTATCTTAGCATACAAATGACAGAAGGGCAGCTTTTAGTAAACACACACAAAAAAAGAAAAAACTAGTCTGAGACTGACAGCTTAACTGTTTTCTGCAGGGCTAAGCCTGAGGAATAAAAAGAAGTATAAAAATCCAATAACCTTTCCCATTAGGGTCAAGTGGTTGTTAAAGTGGTGTCTGGACAATCTTTTCTTCCATCCTCTGCCTGCTTTTAAGATGATTCATAACATCACAAACATCAGCCCAGATACCCCCAATATACTTTGTGATAATAGAAAAATATGCAACATAGTAGTTACTTTATCCAAACATGCAAGAATATTTTTTTTTTTTTCCCTCAAGTACACTGTATTTTTTTAAATGTACTCTTCCACTTTCTTAGGAAGAAGTATTTATAAATTACATGTCACTGGAAAGAATACCAGTAACAATAATTTCACATGGCAAGCTTGACACACCAAAAATGCAAAGGCTTTATGTTGCCCCTAGCAAAATTTTGGCCAACCACCAATTATATTTTAAAAAAGCTGAATGATAACATATATATATATATATGAGACCAGTGGTTAAGTTAACTCTGCACAAAGAATCTAATGGGTGCACCATGGCAGGATGGGTGAAATATGGGTGGTCTGCAATATCCCTGTGCCAGAGCCTGTCCAGCTAATGCAGGTGGTTACTGAGGGCTTAAATGGGGGAGGCTGGAGAAGAGTGCCTGGAGGAGCCTGATGGAGCTGAAGATGGATATGGTTTTTGGAGTCTGTTCTCACAGTCCTTACCCAGCTGACCTCTGGCAAAATGAAGCACCATAAGGGAAGCTGTGAAAAGTGCTGGGGCAGAAGAAAGGAAGGAGTCAAGGAAGAAAGGTATTGAGGGAAGAAATTGGAGGAAGGGAATTAGGATAACTCATATTTTGTCTCTCTAAACAGCAACCTGTCATGGAGAGATCCAGGTCTTTCCTTGTGATTACAGGAGAGCACTGCTTAATTCACTATCTGCCATTCAAGCTATAATAAAGGCCAGGCCTGATCAGCTTTGCATGCATTGCTGAGATACATCTGGATAATATTTGTCTGATCTAGATATTTGTCTGTCCCCCAGGCCAGATCAGCAGCAGTTTGCTGAAGGAATAGCAGAGTCTTGCATCTACCAGTATAGTCTCAATTTGGGACACACCAACAAGCATTTTGATAGCTCATCTCTAGCTATCTCCTGCACAACTTGCTGCAGCAGACACAACGGAGGAGTTACCAAGTCAAGGAAATGAAACCATACCTTCTTTCTCACAGAACAGGGAAGAGTATTGTGGAATATATTGCTTTTACTCTAATAAGTAAATCAACATCAGAAAGAACATCTGCACCACCCCCTCTGTCTGATCCTCTCATAGCAAAACCACCAGTGTCCGCTTTTTGATCCTTAAACAGCAAAACTGAAAAGCCAGCCTTTGTAATCTTCAGCTGAGCCAGAATGCAGAGGCAAAGAATGAGATGTCTTGCCATTGGCTGTAACCTAAATCTAAAGGCACTAAGCCCACAGAGATACATTAAAGTCAGAGAGCCCGTCAGGACGGCAGATGGCAAAATAAACAACTCAGGAAAAAAAAGCACTAAACCCCTTGCTGGCACTTAATAGTAACATGGGTAGGACAAATCTCACCAGGGTAGGGAACATTAACAGCCTGTTTGTGACAAAATGAAATAAAATTATTTGAATTGACACTTATGTTCTCATAAATCTGACCAACACCCCTATTACTGTTTTTACCTGGGACTTCAGCCTTTGCTTGGGATGCTGACAGCTGCTTGCATAAAGGAGCCAGGCAGATGATGGAGGCCAGCATCCCTGACACAATTCACTCTCTGCAGAGACTCCTGTTTCCTGGCATGCAGGGGGACTCCTCTGACAGACCACAGCCTTTGTTCACAGCTCCCAGCCCATTTCTGCGAAGTTTCTGTCCCACAGATCTGTCTGCAGATGCTCTCCCTGGGAGTGTGCAGGGCTGGGGCTGTCCAGGGTTTCTTTGATGCATCTCCCTCAGCTTTTTTTAGGGTAGTTTCCTTCCTTTCTTTTTCTAATTATCTACCAGTCAAAGTTTCAGACTCTGTTTTGTAGGAAAATCTACAGCTGGATAAATCCCACATTTCAGGTCCTGCCTGGTATGTCAGCTACTGTGTCATTGGAAAGGAGCTGAATTATCTCCTCCATGAATTCAGAAATATGGCTGCTGTACAGACCCCCATCTATTACCTCTCTAATGCTATATGGGCACTCTGAGATCTTGCTGCTCTCAGCAGGACACTCTCTCATCTCTGGCTGTGGTTGCTCAGCCCTACATTTGAACACTCAGCTGGCTCAGGTTTCAGCAGGTGTCTCACCTCCTGTGGCTTGGCTGTACTTTCCTGGGAGCTGGTCTTATTCCACAGTGAGAGACAGCTCTGTCCCTGGAGCACTGTAGAGGGAACAGGCAGAAAGGGAAAAGTGGCTGCTTTTTACTGCTTCCCTAAAGTATTTGATTCTACCAGTCACCTTCCATGTGCTCACCACTATGTGGAGTGCCAGAAGACCTGATGTGCCCAGTGAGGAGAGGGAGAAAATCTTTGTTGTAGTGTCTCTATTTTGTATATATCACCAAAAAGAGTTTCTCTTGGTTTTGCTCTTCTCGTTTTGAATATCCCTTTTTTAAAAAGCCTGCAATTAAACCACAAAAACCTCCTCAAGAGATCTGCCCAGGAAGGTAATTTCAGAACAAGGTTAAACTCTGCTTCTTTGTTTCTGTCCCTAGAATCTTCTTGCTGCCACATGGGTAATTGCAAAAATAGGCTCCACCAGCTAAGCTGACCAAGAAGATAGAAACACAGACACCTCTGCAACCTCTGACATTTGCCTAAATAACTCCAGTGTCCTTTACTAGTATTGCAGTGACCTCTAGGAGCCTGCTCCAAGTCCATTGGCTTCATTGTCTCTTACTGACTTAGCCCAGACTTCCAGAAAGTTTTCTAAGCCTGAGAGGATGAGTATAGTACAGATGAAAAAACCAAAAAACATGACTGTGCTGATGAGAAACAGAATAGCCTAGAGCCTTCCATCTCTAAGCTGCTGATGTCTGCATCGTTAAAAATGAACTACCCAGGGCTATATGAAGCCCTGGTGTTAGCCTGAACAATGCATTCACATCCATTTACCTGAAATCTAAATTTGGTTTATAGCATTTCATAACCACGTGGAAGATGACAGTATCTCTTTAATGCTGAATCAGAGCAAAAAGTTTCCAATTTTTATGCATATCAGCACAAAAGAAACCACTTCCACTTACCCAGGAGTACTGTAGATCCATATCTGTTAGGGAATATGTAAGATGTGGCTGATGAGAAGAGCAAGTACAGTTTTCCCATTCCTCTATTTTTGAAATTAAAAAGTCACAAGGACAGAGCTGGTTGTCAGGAAATGGCTTCCAGTCACTCCACAAGTGAAATTCTGTTTCAGAATGAATTGAAATAGTTCCTAAGTTATTAAGTCTGGAAGTGTATGAGCGGCCCAGAGATGCAGAAATAAAATCTGTCCTGGTCTCAGGCTCTTCTTTTCTTTTTGTGTTATCTTTCCATGTCTTCTTTTCCTGAGGCTTTGTCAGCTTCATGCAAGAAGTTAATGCTTCTTCATCCTCTTCAGAGAGATAAGCATCTTCTAAGGTATCTTTAAAAATGCAAATATTTGTTAAAGTATGTTGCAATTCATAGAGAAAGTAGCACACTTTTTTTTTTAACTTAATAGTTACCTTTCCCACTATATAATGGAGAAGTCAAGGACTCCATTTAAAGAAATTGACAACAAAAATCTCCCACAAAAAAACCCAAAACAAACAAACAAACAAACAAAAACAAAACTCATACATGCATACCAAAAAAACCCCCACAAACAAACAAACCCCTAACAAAACCAAAACCAAGTAATTATGATAATTAGGGAGATGGAAAGGATTTTTTACTGGGTCAGGCATCTGAGCCAAAAGTGAGAATTATTCTCCATTTGATATATTCATCTTGTTCCCTCAAAGGTGTGGAAAATTTTATTAGTTCTGCCCATGAAAATTTGCCAAGTGAATGTCATATTGCTGATAGTTTCAGACAGCATGAGTTGAGCTGGAAAAGTTCAGGAAGCTTTCTGGACAATTGCTCTCCCACCCCTTGTATGTATGTTGTGTTACAAAAATCCCTATTTCCTCATGTGTTTCACCCCAGGCAGTGATTTGGCTGGAGCAGTAGTTCAACAGACAGTTTAAATTCATTTTGCTAATGCTAGATTATAAATAATCATACAAACAAGTGCATTGTACAAGCAATGCATGCGCTGTTAAAATAATGTTGGCAAAACAAGTTCAGAGGAAGAACTGTTGCACAGTCAGACCAGAGATCCATAGGAAACTCCAGAAAATCAGCTGAGGCCAGAATCAGTTCAGAATTCCTGTGTGTTACAGCCCTGGGCACTCAGGTATGATGAGAGACTGACTTGTTTGTCATACCTCAGACTTTCCTGCACTCGTAGATGCTGCTGACCCATGGATTAGCACTGGAAATTATCTTCCCATTTGTGAACTTTGCCTTTCTGACCTGAAATGTGATACAAAACTAGAAAACCCAAAGTGTCCCCAGCATGGAGACCCTGCTGTTATACAAGTCTATTTACCTAAAATCCCCACTTGCGAGATCTACTGTTACAAAACTCCAGCTAGAGTGACAGGAAACAGGTTTTCACACCATGAGGAAGTTAGAGCTGGAGTGGTATCACAGTAACATCTCAGTTGGGGGTTGAAAATTGTGGGTGGTGAATGACAGACCAGGACAGGATTGTTTACAGTTATGTTCAATCCAGTGTCATTTGCCAAATGTTGGGAAGAATGCTGATGTGATGCTGTACTTACTGAGGGGAACCAGAACGTGCTTGACATCCTCCAAGCTTTGTGTACTTGTTTTCTTTGTTCGGACCAATTTCTGCAATCTTTTTAATGTTCCCCTGGACTCAGCTTTATTGTCTGGTTCTGTACCCTGCCAAAAAAAAAAAAAAAAAAACAAAACAAAAAACCCAAAACAAAACAGAAAGACATTAAAATAATCCTGAAAAATAAAAAACTAAGGGTAACATGATATTTATCTTGAGAATGACAAAGTGTTGGATTCAAAGAACTGATCATTGACACAATGCTTTGAAAGTTAGGCTTTTCCTTGCTTCAGACTAATAGGTAAAAAAAGGGGAAAAGGCAGCTCACAAGAAACATCAAACTTAGGCCAGTGTTCATATTGCTATTTGCATATTAGTTTTCTTGAGTACCTGAGCATTACTGAATACAAGCAGGACCAAGTGAAATAAACATATATTTTGTTTATTTCACTTGGTCCTGCTTGTATTCAGTACAGGACCAAGTGAAATAATGTACACAGCCCAAAAAATCTGAAACCGCTTTATTCTTTCAGGCACTGTTATGATAAAATAATCTTAGTTATGTAAATTATTATTATTATTATTATTATTATTACTATTATTACTATTATTGTTATTGTTGTTGCTGTTTTTATTATGTGTCTAGATACACCTTTCAGGGCTACCTTCATGGGTGATATAAATCTCACTGATGCTGATGGAGCCTATGCTGACTTCTTTCCTTGAGGATAGGACCCTAGGAGTCCTCCTTCTTTAATCACAATAATGCAAAAGTTCCCACAGTGGATAGCACTTGGCTTTAGACTCCCTCCTTCTCAGCAGCAAGCTATATTTCATGAGATCTGCAGTGTTCTGGAAACTGGGAATCCACCACAGGAGCAGAGCAGGAAGCCAGAGAGTTGAGACCATTTCATGTCTCCAGTGTCCCTTGTAAGTCGTGGCTTCATTAGTGTCTTAACTTTGCGGTGAATTTCGCAGCTATACCTGAAAGCTGCACTTTGGTCTCAAAGTGCCGCAGCCTGAACTCGTTACAGATGAAATTAAAACAAAAGACATTTTCCAGAAGTTCAGCTGATGACCTCCAGCTTCTGGTTGGTGTCCAACAGAGAGGATGTGAGCCCAGGTAGACCCCCCATAGGACACAGTGTGGACATCAGCTCATCAGCACCAACTGTTCTGCTGTCCTTTTCCTGTCCTTCACCTGTGTTGTAGATTTCTATCCTCTTCCAAATTCAAGATAGCAGGAATGTATTTTTACCTCAGCTAACAAGAGAAACTGAGATTTTCAATTTTTCAGTCTCTCATTGTGAGATGTCTTTGCAAAATAAATCACAGTGGTTTAAAATGCTAATATTGCTCTCATATTAGATCTCTTGTAGCAATAATAATTTGTTCTCTTGTAAGTAACGACACAAAAGCAACATGATGACTTTGATTTATGATCTGGGATTTCCATCATGGAGACATCAAGATAAATGGAAGATAATCTATTCAGATAATTTCATTAATGGCAAACTCTAATCCTCTTTTCCTTAAAAGCACTCATTTCATAGAGTCCATTGTTAGGGAAAAGTCATAAGTGCTTAAATAATAAATGCAGTAACTCTCTTTCATGGGAAAAAAAGCTTGTGCAGTATCAGCTGGTGGTGAGACAGCCTTTAAATTTACAGTATTTTATTTTGGCTTACCTAAGCATTAAAATATGGATTTTTATCTGCCTATCCAAACATTCTTTGGTGTAGAAACCAGACAATCAGGTGAACTGTGCTTTGCCCCAATCTATAGCAAAGCTGTCTATAAGGAAAGAATTCCTGCATGAACAAGGACCAAGAATATTATTGATATCCCTACTTAATGGGCTTTAGTGATGAAAAAAATCACGTGACCTCACAAATCAAAATGAATTGTACAAAAAAATAAATCACAGGCTGCCCTTTAGTTGCAAATAATTTGCATGAAGTGTGCAAAAATACTTAAGCACAAAAAATATACGTTTTAAAAATGCATTCTGAAATGCATTACAGAAGAAAGACCTAAATTATGTTTCCAGTTTCTACAAAGGTATTTTAAATACCTTAGAAATCTTTGCACAGTGAGATGTTATGAGGATTAACCTGGTGACAGCAACACAGCAATTTGGAAGCTAAGTGTAAAACACTGCTGGTCAGATTCCTGCAATCTCAGTCCTGTTGAGCACTCTCTTTCCTGGGTGTAACTGCATTAATTTCAATAAAACTACTTGCACAGCATGTCACTTCTCAGTATAAAGAATTTAGTCATGGCACAGTCTAATCTCTGTGATTTTTCTTCAACTGCTTTGCCTTCCCCAAAGAAGTGCAATGATTTAATCATGACAACCAATGCACTTAAATTCAGAGTACAGAGTAATAGTGAGAAGATAAATATTAGTGTGTGTTTACTGTGTCCACAGTGCCAATTGTTATGGTACCTTAAAAATGTTTGGGAAGCTTCAGTAATAACATGGCTGAACATAATTAATATGAAAATAGTGTGTGATGAAAGCCAACTTCTTGCTCTGTTTAAAAGAGTTCTGTAAGACACACCAAATTTGGATAAATTTTCTTTTAAAAAATGTTGATAAAGCCATGGCCAGCCAGTGTATAGAGAAGCACTGTGCAGACTTTCCTGTGATCCTGCCCATATATATCTGACCTTTAGATATTCCCATGACGTTGGTCTGGTACTCCAACTGGCTTAAAATGAGTGCAAAGCAAACTAAGCAGCCTAAGATAACAGGCAGATTCTGTCTTGGGAATCACAGCAATAATACAATATTCTCTAAATGATAAAGAAATAGAATGATTAATAGCAGAGCAATAATAAGGTATTCTACAGAAGACAAAGAGATATCATGATAAATAACAAGGATATGGATAAAGATCTTTCAGCTTTTAGAGAAGGAAAATATAGCACAGGAAAAACCAGCCTGTTCTTCCCAGCTGCAAGTGAAAGAAATTTACAATTTTTATGGCCACTCACCATTTCACTGTTACCAGGTACACCTGGATTGTGAACTCGTGGTGGGATCCATTGCTCATAGTTTATCACCTAGATAGTAAGAAAAGTAATATAAAAAAAAGTTACAACTTACATAAGATGAATAAGCATTATTAGCATCATGTAATTAAATATAGCCAAGAGCTCAGCAGTTTTTCAGGCCAGTACTGTGTGGATATGAAAGTAAAAGACTGACACACACCAGCTGCCACACATTGAAATTGTTTTGGTATTGTACTGTCTTGATTTCCTCAGTTATCTGGGACTCAGTAACATCTTGGAGACATCACAGTGAAAGCAGTACCATGGCAGAGCTGTGCATTACAGTGTGGGATCTTTGGATCTCATCCTAGATCTTGGCTTTCCTTGCTCAGTGAACAGGAAAGCCAGAGAAGACTTCCCTCGGCAGCAGCCCTCCAGCTGAGGAGCATCACCAATGCAGTTCTAAAAAGGGTCTTGCTTAGTTCACCTAATTTTTCCTGGGATGTTGGGAACCAAGGGTGTGAGTTTGAACTGGATTAGCAATGTGGAGAAAATGGGACGATCCTTAGAACTAAGACAAGACTATTTACACTTTGATCATCTGCCCATAAGCCATTTGTTGGTCAGAGTGTCCTCAGGAGAGGAACTGCAGGGGAATACACCTTCCTTGGGGCACTGCTGCAGTCCCTAGGGGGCAAGCCTGGCAGTGCCTCCAGCTCAGCAGGAAAGTGATGAACACTGGCCTTTTTTCCTTCATGAATATGAATGACACGGTGAAGGCTGAATGCAACCTATGAATTTACGTGAGAAATGAGGCATGAAACATTTTTGAAAATGTATTAGCCCAAAGACTGCGTTACTTGGTATTTTATGTCCTTCCCAATATGCTACAGAGGCTTCCAGCCATCAAGGGAGCCCTGCTAGACACAAGTAAATAAGAACAAAGGTACAAAAAATAAATGCAGAAAATAAAGGCACTTTTTATGGAAAGGTACAATTATTGCAGCAGTGTTCATGCTATATCCCTCAACCTGTACTTCTGTTTTAAGCCCCATTTTCCTGCACTTACAGAATGAATGAATGACAATTAAGGAAATGGAGAAGGATTAAAGCTTTTTGTGAAGCACTCAGGGAAACTTATTTGCTTTCTCTTTTTTTTTTTTTTTTTTTTTGAACTAGAAGAAAAAAAATCTAAGGTGTTCATCTGTTCTATTTACTCCTGCTTATAAATTTGCCTCTTCCATGGCTCACAGAATCACAAACTCCCTTAGAGCAGCTGAGGTAGGAATGCATTTTTGAGGATTGTCTAGTGTAGCTCCCTGCTCAGAACTGGTCACCAGAGCAAGTTGCATTGGTCCATCTCCTGACAGGAATATCTCCAAAGATGAACTTCTCATATCCTCTCTAGGAAGCTTCATCAGTGTCTGACCACTCTTCTTATACTAGAAGAGCGCTTTCTTTATGTTCAGTGAAATTTCCTGTATCTCAGTTTGTGCCCATTGCTCCATCACGTTCCTGGGAATAGCAGCCTGTAATTCCCTGGACTTTCTGGGACAGCTGAGTTGTGTGAGCTATCCCAGCCAGTTTTGTGATCCTGAGGCTGCAGTTGTGCAATTGCATGCAGACTTCTAATTCCTCCTGTCTGTTCCCCATGCTGTGTGCATCAGCACACAGGCGCTTCATGAGCACACTCATTTGTGCTGATTTTGCAGAAAAAGAGCTTCCTCCATAATGCTGTTCTTTCAGCATTTCCTTGTTTGTGTGCATAATGTAGTGCAGCAAATGAAAACAGACATAATCAGACTATTTTGGAAGCTTTAAAGAGAACTGTATCAATGATGATATATGAGAATAATTATATCAATGATGATATATGATAATGAAGACATGAGGTATCAATCACTAAAATTCAAAATAATTCCACTAAACTTGAATTTTTTTATAAAACAAGTGCAATAGGTCTTAAACTGATACCAAAGTTTGGAGGGAAAAAAAAGTCTTATAATGCTTTGAGAAGTCAATAAAAGGACTTTGCTTCTAAAATGGAGCAAATAATTCATGGGGAAAAGTTTTAAAGGAATTTTATGGGAACTTATACTAAAAGCAAACATAAGCCTTATTCCCTTTTCACTTCCATGGTCTGTCATGTCTGGGCAATGACCTCCTGAATCTTTACCAGGAGCCAGTCCAAAAGCTGTCATGGCAGGATAGGGACAGAGCCAGAGATCCCTCACACTAAGCGAAGAACTACTGTAGGAAATCAAAGAATAATCTTTCTCCACAATACTTAGAGAATGAGAGAAAGAAATCAAAGACAATGAGAGATGCAAAAGAAAAAGAGTTCTTTTCTCTTTCCTTCCTCCTCAGATACTCTTTTGTCAGCTGGGAGAGGAGATAATCGTGAGAAAAAACTAACAGTGCAGAGACAGATAAAACCCTGAGGGAAAGCAAGAGGAACCTGGGACACAGTGACTTTCCTTGGTTTCCAATATGGAAATTTTCTGTCCCCCAATATACAGATCATTTGACTCTTTTTTTAACCCACATCTCGACTTTGACCTACACTGGAGCTGAGCACTGCCTAAACATTGTGTCTTCACAGTTCCCTGTCTTATCTCAGATGCCTTGAGGGTGATATACGTACATTTTTTTTCTTGGTTTTAACCTAAATATCTAAAAGGACTCCTGACATTGTATAGAAACAACAGAGGAAGCTCAGCTTGGAGCTTTTTCTGAAGTTTAATGCTACTCACCTTGCATTTAAAACTTTTCTGCAAAGGAAAATTTAATAGATTTTCAGCTTCTAAATAATTTTATTGTATTCATTCCTCATTTAGAACACACACATATATATACAGGTGTGTTACACATTTTTAGTCCCAAACTGGGTAAACTGTTATGTCCTGTGAAATCAGCAGAGCTAAGCTGGTTTGCTACAGATAGGAACTGAAGTAAAATATTATCAGAGCAAAAAATGGACTGGAAGTGAAATAAAACCCAAACACCAGTCATTCCAATTCCAGAGTTACCAGTCTTTCTCCCCACCTCTGCTGCTCACCTCTGCAGCACCTCTGCTGAGCACCTCTGCTGCTCATTAATTTTAAGTTGTTGCTATGATTATGCAAACCCAGTGATCAGAATTTGTTAATTCCTCATGCCAGTGGGATGACCAGTACAGATGTAGGAAGAAGAGATATGGTATATGCTGATAGAAATTCAGAGAGCATTAGGATACATATGCTTGTATGGATCATGCAAGACAGACCTAAACACTCAGGATAGATCTTGCCAGACACAGTTCTAGCACATCAATTTAGCAGAAATGTATTCACTCAGGGAAGGAAGAGGTTTTCTAGGCAATGAAATCCATATGGCCTGCATAAGAAAAATCATGAACAACTTTGGAAGTCACCACAGTCTTCTTTTAAAATCAGCTTCTAAAATACAGAGGCATACTGAGTATGAAGTTTAGGCTGGGCAAATGCTGAATGGAAACAAGAAATGAAATTTTATTTGAATGAAAATTTAGATTCTGAAAAAAAAAGAGTAGTTGTTTCACCTGACATGTTGTTTCTTCTATCTTCTTTCCTTGGAGCAAATGTATTCCATCAGCAATAATATTATCTTCTGTGAATTATGACCAAAAAAGAGAAAACATGCTTTAAAATGTCCTGCTTTATGTTTTAATGAGGAATATCATTTGAATTGCACTTGATGTTTTAAGCTGACATTTTGACTCTCTGAAGTTAATCTTATATCATTTAAGCACACATTTTATATTAAACTGCTTTGAAGTGAGACTGTAGAACAAATTGGCAAACTGACTGACAGAAAGAAAACTCATTCGTGCTTATTTCTTCTTCTGTACTCAGTCCTCAGTTTACTAACCCAGAACCCCACTGTGACTTTCCTCTTGCCCTGCTCATTTACAGCAGCAAAGTCTAGAATATTCATACAAAAAATGAAGGGCAAAAACGATCTTTTCAACTGAAATCTGTTTAATTTAGATTAGATTAGAAATTGCTTTCAAAGGATGAACATCCTTCCATCTCTTGCAATAAATGAATGTTTGGATGGGAAGAGTATTAACCTTCACTACAACAATGAGCAATAATAGGTCAAACAAGTCTGGAAAAAATATTTTAAGCAAGCTTACTTTGAAAGATTTACTTTTACTCCCAGTCTTAAGGCAAAGCACCCACCACTGTGCAACTGTAGGACAGCCCTAGTGATTAGATTACATGAGAACAGATATCAGGATCACTCAGACATTGCAGGGAGAAAAAAAAAATGAAGAAAAATATCTGCTAATCACACCACATTTTCTAAAGTCACTAGAAAACAGCAGGAATGTTTTGGGTTTTTTCATCATTAATCCTAATTTGGCATTTTTATTGCTTCTGTGGAATACCTTACGGCATCAGTAGTTCTCCTGTTTGCAAAAGGACAGCTTACTTAACATATAGATCCACAAAAACTAACTGTATGCAAGCAAGACTGATTGCATTCCCTACTATTAACAGGAAAAGAAAGAGTAATTCAAGGAACAATTCTGTGACTTAGATTCTTTAGCTATCACATGGAAAAAGGGTCTGAATGTGATTATTAAAATTTATATTCAAAGAGGCACATAAAATCCTGATCCAGATTTTGTCTTAAGCACCTACAAATCTCCCTGAAGTCACGGAGGGCCTGGCATCTGACAATCTGGTTGTTTATTTCATCATATAGCTAGCTGGACTTCCAGGAGCACCATAACTCATGTTGAGCAGTGCTCATGCAACACCAGATTAACATAACTGGATTCTTTCTGGTCCTGTTTCTATCTCCTGCATGCATCTCTGTACATCACATCCCTACACTCTGTGAGCTTGCTCTGGAAATTCAATCCTGCAGTGTTCAGCTCTTTGCTCCAAATTCCTCTCACAGTCTAATCCAAAATACTATTACTGAGTATCTGTTTGCAGCTGAATCATAAACAATTGTGGGGCAACATAGAAAGCCCTTAACCTGACAGCCTATATACAGTGACACTGCTTTTGGCATAATATTGTTCAAACCCAAATTAAACCAGCAAGTTATTAAAGCAAACCTCAGTGGTCCCCCCAAACCACAATGCCTTTTGTTAGCCATAATATCCTGCACCCACAATGCTCTTACATCTTGCTGAGATCAGCTCTGCAGCCCACTGAATTATGGAATAAAGTGTTTGTGTAAAAACCCAACCAAACAACAATAACAACAAGACAAAACAAAAACAAAAAACCAACAAACACACAAAAACCCCCATGCAAAATATATAAATGAACTTCAAATAGAGCTGCAGTGTTCTTGTCTTCCTAAGTCTGCCAACAGATACCAGTCACCCTCCTGTGGAATGAATTAGGAGCAGTGGAGAAATGACATCCACTGGCTCTGAGAGGTTTTGGCTTTTCCCTGTTTGTTTCCATAATCTTTCATGGAAGCCAAATGACTGTGACTTGCACAGTCACCTTTTCAACAGTGATGCTTTTAGGCTGGCAGATCTTGTGCTGATTATTTGGGTTTGGCCTTGTGAGCAAAGGCAGATGTTTTCCACTATTGTGTCTGTGGGATATGTATGTGCTCACTGCATTTTCATCCTGGAAAGCTTGGGTTTGTAGATGTAATAATACACATGCTGCCATCAAGGGCTTCATCCAAGGGCTACCAGGGTCTATGGATGTCTCTACAGTTATTTCAGTGAGATTTGAGACAGATTTGTGGATACAGCTCAGAAGTAAGCAGAGAAGTCTATGGTGACCACCATACATAGCTTTTAAAATCTAGCAGAAATTAATTTTATGCAATAGACTTGAAGACCTTGAAGGATTATCTCTGCTAAGAGAAAAGTTTGATCAATAGTGACGAATTATCTTGATCGATAGCGATACACTGTAAATCTCCTTGCAAAGGTTTTCACTACTGTGTGAAGGGGACTTCCCTTGAAATAATTTTACTGCAGTAGGGGAAAGGGAGATTTTATTTAGCTGCCAGCTTTGCTTCCTGTTCCCTCTGGGCCCCTGCCCTTCAATTACAACACTTGTCAGCTTTTAAAATGTTCACTGCTTCTTTTGCATGCTTTGGATATTTAAAAGGGTAAAAAATGCCTGGAGTAGAAAAGACTTTGTAGGAAGGTCAGAAAGTTCTACTTTCTCATCAGCCTCTCCCCACTTCCAATCCAGTACCCTCTGGAGTATCATTGGAAGAATCATTCCAAAATGGTTTTGGTTAAAGACTTGTCAGGAGGGAAACACCCAATATTTCCTTCACCTATCATTAGAACCTGTTCCTTGCAAGTCAATGACATTTACTGAATGTCATTTACTGAAGGTCCCTTTTCCCCTCACTAGTTCAGTACAAGAATTCCTCTCAATCTTCCTGTCATCTCTTATTTCTGGTTCTGGTTCAAGAAACCAAATTTGTCCATAGATGGGCAAATGCAAAATGTATTGCAATTTCAGATCTATTTTCAAACACTCAAGAGTTTAACTCCAAGTAGTGAGCTGAACTAAATTCAGAAGGAAAGCTGGTGCCCTGTCCATTGCTCTACTTGACATATCCATGTAATAGTGGAATCTCCTATCAGTGGATGATCTCTAGACCATTTGTGCAGGAGAAATTCCAAATTTGTTAGTTTAAATTGAGAACAAGACATACTTTCACTTTAATCTCACATATCTTGGTTTCTGCTTCTTGTCTGGTTTGGTCTGATTAAACAACAGTAGGAGTTCTACCTTAACTTTGAAAAGTACAAATATAAATTCCATTCCTGGAAGCAACATCAGCAGACTATCAAAGGATGTTGATTTTTAAAGTCCAGTTTGTGTTTAAATAGGTGAGGTAACTGCTCACTTGTTAATACTCAATGTTATTTTAATGAATCTATATTGGTGCACTCTTAAGCAGTGTCATTAGCAACTTCCTAATATTAGCTGTAAGGTTGTTTTAATAAAGTTAGTCAGAACAGGTTTAGAAAGAGAATCAGACAAAGTACTTGCATCTAAAATTTGGCCATCTCTCTTTTGCACCTGCCACAAAAAGTTTCTTCTGAGAAAAGTTGCACCCTTTTCCTGTTGGATATCTGAAGCTGTGTAAAATACCCAGGAAACATGGATTACTGCAGCTGGCAAACCCTATACAACACAACTCTGGTAATTTACTGCAGGGAAAGTCTCTTTTGGCTCATGGACTACAGAGTGAATGGGCCATAGAGTGTGTTCTTATCTTCCCAGTTTTAAGATAAGCTTTATTCTAACATCTTTTACCCCTCTTGAGGACAAAATAAATCTCTAAAGGACCTGACAATCTTTTTAGCTGTATTATTGGCGAAAAATGAGAAATTTTCCAAGATGCCTTTTTAAATACTTTGCTGAAAATGCAAAATCAGCTGAAATATGTTTAGCAATTACCTTCAAGATGGCAGTGCCTTCTGATGTAGGAATCATTCTCTGGCTTCCTGGAACCCTGCCAAAGTGTGCCATTCACATTTTTCCTGTCTAAAGTAAAAGCACAGAGAGCAGTCACCTGAATTCATAGCAAACCCGTGAAATAACAGGAAATTCTATAAAAATAGCATCAGCATGCAAATCAAACAAGCTTGCAGAACACTGAAGCATCTGCTCAGACATGGGAATGAACTGATGATTTTGCAATATAGGAAGATGGATGGATGATGGATGGATGGTATTTATTACGGTCAGACTTGAAGTTTTATCATCTTTTGCTGTGGTCTAATACCTCATTTAACACTGTTAAAACATGATCAGAATGATTGTTATCTTAACCCTGGATCTAAGACCTAGGATCCCGTAGATTATCTGTAACTTGGTCTTGCTTCCAGGAATTGTATAATTACTGTATTATATATTGCACATTGTATTAATTGTACATTATTGTTTTTATTTAAGATTATTGTTATTATTTAAGTCTCTCATTACCGAGCTAGATTGTTTGCAAGGAATAGCATCCAAGATGCCCACAGGGATGCCCTGTGGACTCCAAGGCTTGGACTGTCTCAGCCTGGCTGGCTGAACTAGGCTGGCTCTGAGAAGGAGATGGCCATTCTCCTGCTCTTTCAGTGAACTTCCGAGTGCCCGTGCTTCACAACATGCAGACAGCTATTTGGGGTTTGTGCTTTCTGGATTTGTTTGGTTTTGTTTTGTTGAGTTTTATTTAATGCTGGGTTTCACTCAGAAAATTTTCTTTGTGAAAGCTCTTGTTGATCCTGTCAGGTGCAGGGAATTCATTACAGTTTGCTGTCCTGCATGAAGTGTTCCCCGTGCAGGGCTGCAGAGTGAAGCCTTAACACAGGGGAGCTTTCATCTATCTGAGACATGTTGTGGAAAAGAGCCACATCATTACAGCCACATACAATAGCCTTTGTACTCAGCAAGGACTAGATTCAACAACTGAACCAAAACTCCAAAGAATAAATGAAAGCATGATAACAGGAAGCTCTCACTGAAAAAAAAAAAAAAAAATCCAGGAAATTTTACTTTTAAGAAGCTGATGATTATTTCCTATAGAGTATTTACAAGATAGAACCCATTGAAACACAAGTGTAGATAACAATACACAGTGTCAGGATGGATTTAACAAAACCCCTGAATTTCCTTCTGGGTGATCTTGTTTGTGAAAATTCTCACAAAGTAGTTTAAAACAGGAAAGGGCAGGGACCTGAATTTTCTTAGATCAGAGACATGTCAGGGTTTTATTGAAATGATTAAAAGAAACACGGGACATACTGAGTATTTCTAATGTTGTCCCATAACAGGTTCTTCATCTCAATGTGGTTTCTATATTTAACCAGTTTATTTTCAATATCTACCTACACATGTGTGTGTGGCAAGCAGGGAAGAGGGGAGAATATATTGATAGCTTAATTCTATTTTTTCTTTTCCTTTGCATTTGCTCCAACAGCTGTAAAACAAACCAGACCCTTAATTAAAGTTGGCTTTCTGAGATTAGCAAGTAAACAGTAGATGATTTAAGCAGCTACTAACCAAATGCTTCATTTTCAGACATGGACTTCTGGATGGATCTAAAAGAATTAAAAGAATTTACCATTAGCTGAAAGTCAGAATGAAAAAATTAAAGTGTGTTTAATCAAATATGGGTATTTTCAAACTAATTCTTCAAAGCAGGGCACAGGGATTTAGCTGTATTATTCCCACTGGCTTTAATTGGAGTTACTTGTCTCATTCACCCAGTCATCTACTCCCACATGCCACACAAAGCTCTGAAAGCATCTGAGGCTCCATTCTGCAAGAATATGTGACTCAAGTTTCTTTTTGAAGAGAAGAATTCATGCTGGAATCCAAGGAACCCATCAGGAAGAAAAGAAGATATGCTCTCCTTTAGACATGATCTGAAGTGTCTTACAACTTTTAGAATTATTGCCTTAAGTTTGGTGACATGATAAGGGATTGAACCAAAGAGCTACATAGGAACATACCATCCCCAGGACCCTGAATGTGCAAAAAGCCCCAGTAAACCTTGAGCTTTTTTGCACATTTACATCAAGGATTAGTCCTAATTTGAGCTTCCATCTGTGGTCAGCAGTTCATAGAGGACAACTTGAAGAATAGATTAGAGAGGGGAAAACAAATCTTTGAATAAAGGTTAATATGCTTCATTTTATCCATTAAAAACCCAGCAGAGAGAAGTTGATGAGCAATGGTTATAATAGAGCAGGGATTGTCTAATCTGTGACAATGATCAGCAGAAGGGAAAGAGCACAAAATCTGGGACCCCAAAATCCTCAGTCATGCAGGTGCTGAAGGGTTTCCTGAAGAAGAGGGTGCAGCTAAACAGTTGTGGGATTTTTAAGGAACTGGTCTGTATCCACCAGTTCCTTCTAAAATGATTGGATTTTGTGATTCCAGAATTCCACTGTTTAATTCTTCTCGTCTAAACAAGGAGTACTTATGTTATTTCTGCTACTCCATATAATTTGGTGCTTCCTTTGTTGCCCCATTGTGGGGAACAGAGAATGATTAACTCCTCGTTCGCTTCCTCCATATCTACATGAAAGATCAATGGGGAAATTTCTGCATTATCACTGGGAGTGCCATGCCAGGACAGTGATGGCTGGACACAATGAAATAATTTTAATTACAAAATATTTTCATGTTGATTTAAACTATTTTCTTAAAACTTATTTTTTTAATTGATCAGTCAAATTATCTCCATAATGCTTCTAAATTCTTATAATTTTTTTTCTTGCAATAGGTTTCAAAAGGAATAGTTTATTTGCATTGTAAAATTTGACATTTTTAGCTACAGACTGCTAATTTTTTCATGGGGAAGACCTAATTCTGATCTAAGCAAGGCACTTGTAGGCATCTAGGTGATTTCAGCATATCTGGTAGAACTTGATAAGGCCTAAAGAATAGTTTGACTTCCTTTAAAGTCTAAGAGAATGATGAGAAATCCATGAGTACTGGAGTTATGTCCATATTTTAATTAATGAAATTTTGGGAGGAGTTTCAGAGTCCTGACTGGTGACATAGAGTTGAGATCTCACAGATGAGTGCACATGTCTCTGTGTTTGAAGCTGATAAGTTACTAGTGTTTTTATCAGATGACAAGAAATAGATTAAAACTCTTATTTAAGACAAAAGAGCTCTTAATTTTCTTAGAAATCTTTACCCATTTTGAGATTTTTCAGCAACAGACACAGATAACATTGATGTTCTGAGTCTAGTGGGGCCCCACCTACAGATGAAAAAAACAAAAACCAACAAAAACTCCAGGGATTTTCAGGTCTGTCACAGCAGACAGATAAGATTTGTCTGTATCATTTCATTAGGCAGGATTTCAGATTTAATTTGAAGGGCTCCACTTCAGTAATGCAATAAACTTCAACATGCAGCAAAAAAAAGAATTTTCAAAATAAATTCCTCTCCCTGCTAATAAATATTGATCATTAGCTCAAGCCATAGCATTGTGTCCATGAATGGGATTCAAAACATGTTGCCATCACAAAAATGATTCATAAAAAATTATGTCTGACCTGCTTTATCCGAATCATTTTGCAAACAAATTTTTTGCTTGGATTAAAAACACAAACAAACAAACAAACAAACCCTCTTCAGGAGATTATCAGGTCAATGGTGCAAACATGCTATAAAATAGGTTACCACTTCAATCTCTCTGAAAAGCAGACATATGGTTAAACTAAGCTCAGATTAACTGCATTTGATTTTAGCTGTCCTGGTTCTGATATTTTGGAAGAAAGCTGTGTGGATATGAAAAAGTCATGGCAAAAGAGCCTTAGGAATGCATTACAAGCTTGTTATGTGCTCCTCAGCTGCAACATTAATAGATGTACTCTATGAGAATGAAAGCAACATTGGCAAACCTTAATAAAACAACAAGGATGAAAGGTACAGACAAATAGAGTGACACTCTGTAGACCTTGAATTGGTCTCAACTTACTTTCTTTTTTTGGTCAGTGTGTTCTCAAAGTCAGGAAACTCCTTTTAAAAAGATAGAGAAAAAAGGTCTATGAAAATCCAAAATGTTTAATCCAAATCTGTTATTTTTGTCACTGAAAAGACAATGAATTATATACTTTTGATGTGAGCTTTTTAATATCTGCTAACATTTCTAGCCTTTCTTTTTCCAACAGCTGGAGCTGTGGGGACACAGGGCAGCAGAGAATATATGTAATTATGTGTCCTGATTTCAGGAGGCTTCAGTTATCCATAGCTCCCAGGAAGCTGACACCCATAATACCCCTGAAAAACCAGAGAACCATGCTCATACTCCAGGAATGAATATCATATTTCTTCCATAGTATGACTCTTTGGAACTTTATGAGGATTAAAATACCCACAGGTTGCAATGGGATATGGTTTCCTGATGGACACAGGACACAGACCCTGTAAGCCCAAACATGCAGGGATTTACAGGGTGCAACAGGGCAGGAAACTGCAAATAAAATTGAAAACCCAGAAGGGGACCAAATCAGAATCAAACACTGGCCTGGAAGTAAGATCACACAGCCCCCAGGGCCCAGACAATAAATATTTATATCTTGACAAGCATGGGAAGGAGGAGAAGTGATGTAGCTGTTGAAAGAGAGAACAAAAAGGTGCCTTGCTGGGCAAATGATACCAAAACATCTCAATGCATGTTTGCTGTGCAGTTAACCATGGACTTGAGGTTAATTTTAACTGTAGGAAAACCTAAGGATGTCATGCTAGGACAGAAGAGATCTCTGTCCCTATATTATTGTGATATGTCCTGAGACAGGATATCAAAGCACTGTATCACTTTCTTCTTATTTATTTCTTCCAGCCTGAAAAGCAGGAACTGGGCTAAAAAATGTCCATGATAATACCACTTCAATCTGTTGTGCAACAAGAGGCATTAAAAAAAAATGATATAACCAATCATTATTTTATAAATCTGTAAATTTAGTCTAACTGGACCTATTTCTCATGATATTAAGTTTAATTTATTTCCTTCTTGTAGCACTAACTACATCTGTATGGCTCTGACCACAGTAATTTAAAAATGCCATCCAGGTTGCATGATAAAAAACCAAAACCTGTACTACATAAAACCTTTAAAGTGCATAATTGAGCATTTTATACTTCTTCCCCTCCTTTCAGTAAAACTCATCATAGATTTTTTTAAGCTTTTTTAGACAGTACATTAAGAAAAGGCTGTTTTTCTGTGCTAAGTCATTTTAGCTGAGTGTAAGAGGTGCTTTTAGCATGGATATTTGTGAATATTAATAACTGTAGGCAGTTTCAACATATTTTTTTTTCCTGTGTCAATTTGCTCACAGATGCTGTATGTAGATCAAAAGATTATACAAAATTTATCACTCGTTTGGAAATAATGTAGGAAATGTAAGACAAATTTCTTGCTGAAAAAAATGTCAGCATTTTAGTCTTGGGACAAGTATTTTCAATAACTCAAGAGAAATTACTAACTGAGGTGTACAAACACAAAGAAGTAAAAAAAAATTTAAAAGTGATTTTAGGTCTTTTTTAAAAGGGTCGTGTCAAATTTTATTGAAAAATATTAAATATTTGATTTCAAACAGGTTTGCTAAAGGAAGCATGATCCATAGAGGTCAGAGATCAAAGGATATTGTAACTTAGAACCTGTATAGGATCCAGGGAAAAATTGGTGACATGCCCCATTGTGGCAATATACCTTGAAAGATTTGATTCACATCTTCACACACCAAACAGCTGGTGTAGAGCATGAAGCAGTGTTTAATCTTTTGCTCCACAGCTTGAAATCAATTCCTAAAGTCCAGCAAATTTGCATTGATGATGACAGTACATCACATATTGAGGTGATGACTAAGGTGAGTTCACAGGATAGCGTGGCATGCAGTGCCAAAATGAAATAAATAATAGACTTAAACAGCCATTTAAAAATGGCACCTTTCACTCAATGCATTCTTCCTGCTGTTTCTGAATCAGGTGGCTAAATTTGGGTTCAATAAAAAATTACCCTGTTTTGTACTTTTTCAAAGTAACTTTTCAGTATTGACTACATTTAAAATTATATGCAACTTTAAAATGAAACTAGTTTCTAAAAACATATTTTATCTTAGAATGTAAATAGAGGTTCACCTTGACTCTACTCTCCACATTCTCTAAAGAGCATAATTATCTTGTTTATGGGAACAATTCTTTCCTTCCTTATCCCAAATGTTTCCTAGGAAAAAACTGTGTAGGAGGAAACCCTGCATGATGAAATTATTGATAAAGTTATTTTCTTCCTGATTTTATCAAATAACTCTGAATTAAGGAATTGAATTAAATCCTGTGGTGTTTCCAAGCTGGCTGAGAAAACCTAGAGCTCCTGTGTGTGTTAAGACTTGCAATCAGGGAAATGACCATTCCAGATAACCAGCCCTCTTCTTGCCCTCACTGGGATCAAAGGACAATTATAAGACTGCAGATTAAGGCAGCTATCACAACTGAGTTTGATATTCCTGGCAACAGCTTAGAACAACTGATTTTTTTGGCACTCTTCTGATATACAGGGTAGTCAATGGTCAGCAAGTCAAAAATACGTGGATCTTTTGACATTTGGTGATTTCAGGCAGGACATACATGAAAATGGTTTTAATACTGAAGGCTCTTTCCCTGAGAAGCTGAAGACAGCTCATGAGGTAGAAGATTGTGACACCAGGTGACAAGAGGTAGAAATTCACTTTCCCAGTTAATAGCATTAAAAGTTACAGGCAAAGAGTACCTGTGTGATTCATTATGTGCTCATGGCTACCAGCAGTTTGTGAGGAAAGTCCAATTCAGATTTCCTATCCATGAACTACAAAAACAACTCCATAAATCTATTGTTTTCTTTCTTTCTGAGAATATCACTAAAGCTGAGCAACAGGCAAAGAAAACACAAAGTTAACAGGCCAATTCTCCAGGAGGATTAAAATCAAAAGACAAGTGTGCATAACAGGCTACCACAGGAACCCAGAGTGGGAACATCCCTGGCAAACAATTCTGGATATTAAACAGGTCTCTGGAGTCATGTGAAGTAGAACAGTGTACATGAAAGACAGCTTTTTCTTCATATGGGATGTGTCATTTGGGCAAATGCTTGGCCAGAGTCATGGTCCAAAAAGGAATGTTCAAAGACTGTGTTCAGTAAATTATGTCCCGCACAGCTTCCGTGACCACACTACCCCGTATTTCCCACATCTCCAGAAGAACTTCACAGCCCAGCTATGATTAGGACAAATCACAACAGATGAGTTCACTGCAAGAAAATCACTACCTTGCTGCATTACGAGGAAGACTTTGCTCTAGCCCTGATCAACCTTTTTAAATGTGAGGAGATCTGATCCTGCACACCTGCCCTGTTGATTTTGAAGTTATAGAGGAAAAAGGAAGGGTCGAAGCCTCCTGAGGAGGAAGTGTGCTGTGCCAGACTGCTCCACCCTTTGGAGGTTTAGCAGCTCTGCGGAACCTGCCGTGCTTCAGCCAACCATTTAAAGATTCACTCCAGTCCATAACTACTTAGCAGTGCACTTATGTACGTGCATTACTGGATAATGATGGATGGCTAAGTGGAGCCAATAATGTTCTGAATTTATCATGCTGTGGGGGCTGCCCCGCAGCCTGGAACCGAGTGACGGAATTAAAAATGGGAGAGAAGTACAAATGGGCTCGGTTAATAAGCTTAACGGCTTCATCCAAGGTGTAGCTGTAATAACTCACAGGCCAGAAATAGCAGATAAGATTACACACAGGCCTCTGGCCTTAGCCACATTTTTCCATAGGTCTTACTGCTGACACGTCATCACTAATCTTGTTTTCCATTTCTAGAAAGTATTTTATAAATAATCGTGTTGATTCTACAGCCAGCATGGTGACACAGCATTCAGACAGTATTTTTAGTTAAGTGCTGAGCTTAATTCTTTTATTTTCTCTTAAACCAAAAAATAAAACCCAGAGCCAGACTTGGGAAGCTTGTTGTTAGTATCTAGTGAGCCAAGTGTGCCTACCCCATTTAGTGTTGCTTTTATTGAGAATGAGCTGTATATTTAATGATGAACAAATGTGCCATCACCATAATACCTCTTTTAAAAAAAGAAAAATACATGATAAGAGGTAACAGAAACCAAAATGCTGGATTCTTCTATTCAGTGTTATACATGTACCTTCATGGGCTGTGCAGTACTGTCCCACAATGTGCAAGATATTTCGCTAAAATTTGTTCAGATTCATGTATGGGATTTTCTAATCCTGCACTAGTAGCAAATCTGCTTCTGTAAGCTGGCTCAGGGAAAACAAAATTCTTTACTGGACAGGTTGATTATTTTTCTTTAGCCAAATAATTTATGAAGCCTAACACAATACAATGAAAAGTCTGAAGATGCTGCCACATAAAAAGCAAAATAAAACAAGAAAAAGCAAGAAGCAGCCTGATGTAAACAATCACTGTAGTTTTAAGCCTTAGTTTTACACATTGTGAAAACCATAGCAGAGCACAGTGTTATGGGTGTGTCTTTACCATATCTTGAGAAAATAAAGGGCAATTTCTATTAGTTTTCTATTGCAAAGTCCATTAGGATGTCACATATCCTATTCTGGGTACAAACCAAAAAAAAAATCTGCCTTTTTCATTTTATGTTGTCTAAATACTGCTTCTAACAGATGAACATCTATTGGCCAAGGCAATATTAGTGTAGCAGTCACTGAAAATTAAGTTGGTTTGGGGTCATGGCAAATGGATGGATGTAGGAACTGTACTATAATGTTCATTTATGGGCATGTAGAATGGCATGCAGTCCACAAATACAAATAACTAGAGCTTCCCACAATACTCCATACTCCAGTCAAGCTAGGATGAGGTTACAGCCACATTTCAACAACCACAATTATACACTCGTAACTGGTAGCTCATTCTTATAGTGACAAGACCACAGCCTGGTAATGGGGAAAAACCCTGTCACTCAGGAGAGCATCTCCCACCTTTTGCAGGAAAATTATAATGTAGGGACATTTCAGAGCCCAGGCTCATAGATCATCAGCACAGGTTGATGCTGTGAGGAATCATCTTTAGATTTCTGCACTGCTACACTTTCAAAACCAGGACCATTATTTACAGTCCCAAGGTGATTATGTGGAAGAGAGGAACATGCACAAAGTAAAGTGGTTACAGCAGATGGGTCTGAGAACAAGTTGTTTTCAGTCCTTTAGCAATTTAACAAGTACATGCCACAATTCCCCAGGCATTCTCCCATCCCACCAGCTCCAGCACTTTCTCCAGGCAAACCCTGCGTGCAAACCTGCTGTGTGATATTGCAACACCAAAGGCCCAGCAGTATCACAGGTACATGGTACCAGAGTGCATGTGGGTAAAGCTTGGCACAATATCTGAAGGGAGGACAGTCTCCTCTGAATGATGAACATCCTGATTTCCCCTTCATTCAATCACCAGACTGCATCTTACATTGAAATAGAAACAGTAATTATAAGCAAAGGCACATTGCAAAGCAGAGAACAGAGATTCTGAAATAAATAAGATTATGAAATTTAATATACCACGTTAAAGAATTTGTCAAAGCATCATCTATTATACCAACAACATGTAAATAAGAAAGGATTAAGTAGGGTAACATCATTTAGGAAGGGAAAAAAAGCCCAGAAGACAACCTTCTTCACATGTTTGCCTAATGAGGTCTTGTAAAATGTCAAGTTTATTCCAGAGGCCATCAGTTACAAAATTCATGTAACTCACGCTTTAGAAACGCATTTTTCTGTATTAATAGAAAGGACAACCAAAGACAGTGATAGTTTATTTTTTAGAGACAAACCATACCAATAACTGTACCTAGAGCTTTCATATCCTGTTACTTGCAAAGAGAAATTCCCTTGTCCAGTGCAGCTGTACTAATCTCCCTTTGCTTTAGAGAAACTCATGACCTGCTTTTCAAGTGTGCTGGTGTGACTGGACAGAAATCAGGTAATTGGCTACAGAGATGAGATATGAACAGTGGCTCTGAAGAGCCTAAATAGTTCAAACTGGCAGGTAAGGCAGCAGAAGACACACGTGCCCATGTACACAGCAAAGGTTTTTTTGCAAAATGCATTGCATGCTTTGCAATGAAATATTACTTACCAAAGACATAGACCTGTCAGGTGGTCCAGAGTTTCCATGTGTGCTCACTGGAGTGCTAGCCTGGCTTTCAAGGGTAGCTGTATCCTTGGCTTCCTGATGCTCTGGGACAGGCTCATACAGGCTGTCCATCGATCCCTCCTGAAATACATTTAAACAGAGATGAACATTTGCAAATATATTCAATTAACTGTAATTTAAAAAGGAAGATGTTTGTGTGATTTGCATAATGGAATTTGTGTTACCTCCCCCGTCTTTTGAAATCCTTTACTTAGTGTTTTTCTCTGAAAAGGCATATAGATGTTGATTTTAGTAAGTATCCAAATGCTGGAGTTCACAGCATCATGACTTAGACACCACAGATTGCCATGTTAAAGCTCAGGGTACAGTAAAAATGAATACTATCTGCTCAGAAGGAGTAAAACCAGGTGTAAATCTCCAACTGAACACTACATGAAAATTCCTGTGGAAACTATGAAAACCATATACCATGAAAGCTTTTATATGAACCATAAAAATGTTTTCTAGCTAGTACTTCTATATAGGGGAAAAAAACAAAAAAAGAAAAGTTAATTTGATGCAGAAAGATAACCCCATTACTTAGAACTAGAGAGAAACAGTGCTGCCAGCACCCAGAATTTGACAATTATGGTTTAGGTCCCCAAAATAATGATAATGGCTAGAATCAAAAATTCAATTTGCATTTAAATTTTTGAACTCTGGGTTTTAATGCACATGTCAGGTTCTTTTTACCCAACCATCAAGAATATAAACATTTTAATAGAAACTAAGATTTTCACATTTATCCCACAACTCCAAGAGCTAGGATTACATATACACACTGCCATTTCATAATTCAAGAGTTAAGTGAAAGCAGATGGCAAAACTAAAGACACTCTAACTGATGATCCTAAATTTTAGATGTTGCCATTTTGATCTGCACTGAATATTTTCCCAATGAATTTTGATTACTAATTTTAACTGCATTAATTAAAGAATAAATCAAATTTATAGCAGTGTGACTTACAGCAGAGCAACACCATTGAAATTAACATATTATATTATTATTTAAAGGCATTTGTTCCTTTATTACAGAAGATAAACACAGATGTATATTTGAAGTTATATTATTAATACATAAAGCTTTACAGGCAATATTTTTGACTGGTGGAGCAGCAGTTCAAAGACATGACTAATTTTTGCAAGCACAATGTTTATCAATGGATATTTATTTGCTTCAGTCTGCTAGATTCTTGATAAACCAAAATAAATATTTTGGGAGAAATATTTCATGGTGAACTTCTTGAAAATACTCAAGTTACATACTTGAGCCTATTCTAGGGACCAATGAGTTAATGCTTCCTGGGAAATTTGTGCCTAGTTTATGAAACACATGGAAGTGCTGAACATCCAGCTGAGCCTGGATTTTGACAGCAACTGCATATTTTTTATTACTGCATTTATTTTTTATCACTGTAAGTATTGTGCCATATAGCAATGATGGTTCAGCCTCCCCATCTGAAGTTGTGGATGGAGCACTTCTAGACAAAAATGATATGTTTAAAAACTTGTTACACACTTCCAGGGTTCTGCAATGTGAAATGCAACCAAAGGGAAATGTGAAATGCTTCCTCAATAGGGAATAAAACACAACTTTGGTGAAGAGATTATTTAATGAAGAGATGGAAGCATAGAAGAGAACTTGTGTGAAAGAGAGTATGAGAGAGCTAAAAAGAGAGAGAAAAGATAGGACAAGGAACAGTGAAAGGAGAGAGTAGTGGGGGGGAGAAAAAGAGTAAGAAAATACACCAAAAGGATACAGAAAAAGATGGGAGGAGAAGGGGGGAAGAGAGGAAGGACAAGAGAGGGAGGAGAGGAAGAACTAGAGAAATCAAGAAAGAGCGTAATGGGGAGCATGTGAGAATTAGTGCTTGAAAGAGGATAAATGTGAGAACAAATTCAAGCAAGAAAGAGAGAGATCTTGTGTGAGAAAGATGGAGCTCAAGGGTGTGAGAAAGGGTGAGTATATAAGAAAAAGCCAGTGTGCAGAAAAAACAGCAGGTCCGTATGAAAGAGTGAGGGCACAAGGAGTAAGAAGTGCATGAAGAATTGCCAGGGCTTGAGGAAGAGGAGGCAGGCAAGTGGAGCACATGGGAAAGCACAAATGCTGTGAGAAAGAACACAAGAAAAAGTGAGTGCACAAAGAGGAGTCCGCACACAAAACAGGGAGCAAGGGGAGAAGAGAGAGAAAAGGATGAGGTAACAAGGGAGAGACAGAGAATGTGTGAAAGCAAGAGAAGCCATGAGTGAGAGGAGAAGACAAGAAGAAAGAGAGCATGAGACAGAGATGTTGGATTGTGAAAAATGAATATTTTATGGTTGGCTTTTCTCAAATATTAAAATGAATATTATATGTGTTGTGTTAGAAAGTTATGCTGTATTAATTTTCTCAAGTAGTGTGTTAAATATAGTTTTAGGTTATAACAAAATGTTAAAGTAGAAACTATGCTATCTTTGATAATTTTTTTTTAAAGAAAGGACTCACAGCCAGATAGCAGCCACAGGACACCTAAATCTTTCAGAGAAAGAGAATTTATTGCTCCATTATCAGAAGAAATGAACTTCTTCCCTCCTCGCTCATCTCTGAAGATGCCATCAGGATTAAGAGGAAAAAGTTGACACAGACAGAATCCTGTGTTTGAATGCAATTTATGCATCATGTAAGAGCTGTATGAATATGCAAAAGGCTATTTTTTTAAGGGTTAATCCTCTGTTAACATGGGTCCTTTCTTGGGCTTATGTTGCCCAGAAAGAGGTACCCAGATGTCTGTAACTCTTTGTTTTTATTGTCTCATATTGTCCTATTCCAAATTGTCCAAATTATTATTACTCTAATTGTATTACTATTTTTATAACCATTTTATTACTATTAAACTCTTAAAATTTTAAAAACAAGGGATTGGCATTTTTCACAGGGATGAGAAGTAAAGCTTTCCTGAGGAAGAGTGAACATAAGGGACTGGAAAGGTTGTGAGTGCAGGAGGAAGCACAGGAATGTGTGGACAGTAAGCACAGGGGGAAACAGCAAGTGCAGGAGAAGAGCCAAGGAATGAGGAAGAGTGAGCACATGAGAGAGGGAGGGCACCAAAAAGAACAAATACAGGGAAATGAGCCAAGGGTGTGACAAAGGGAGGACATGGGCAAGAAAGCAAAAGTGTGAGAAAGGGTGGCCACAAGAAAGGAAAGCAAAAGGGTGTGACAAAGCCCATGGTGTGTGAGAGCATGGTTGCAGGAGAAATTGCCAGCATGTGCAAGGAGGTGCTGGAAAGAGGGAGGTCACAAGAGAAGCAAATCCACAAAAACCGGGGAGCACTCCAGAAAAGGAGTGCACAAGAAATAAAAAGGGAGAAAGAACAAGGAGAAGAGCAGAGAAATTGAGTGAGAAAGAAAGCATCAAGGTTTGAAAAAGGTTAAGCACAAGGCTGTGAGAAAGAGTGTGAGAGCACAAGAAAGGGAATGTAAGGGAAATCAAGGTGTGAGAAAAGGAGGGGGTATGAGAAAGTATCCCTGCATGAAAGAGAGAGTGAGATGTGAGAAAGGAAGTGTGCACAAGATAGATTAAGAAAGCAAATATGAGTGTAAGGCAGAGCAAGCCCACATCAGAGGGAATGCTCACATAACAGAGAACACTTGTGAGAAAGCAGGAGGGGGAACAGGAAAGAGGGGGTGCAAGAAGGGCAGAGTTGAAGGCAGGAGAGCAGGAGAACACGCAAAAGAAAGCACAAAGGGTAGAGCAAGAGTGCAAGAAAAGCCCAGCATGAGAAAGGGCAAGTGCTTGGGAAAGGAAATGTGCAAAGAAACACAAGCATGCACAAGCAAGGCTGCAAAAAAGTGCACATGTGAGAGAAAGACAAGAAAGAGAGTGTGAGAAAAAGGGAAAAAGAACATGAGAAGGAGAGTGTGCTTGGAAAATATGCAAAAAACCCCAGCAAACACAAGGAAGCAAGAGTGGGGGCATGGGAAGAACCGAGTGTGAATAGCACAGAAGAGTGAGGAAGAGATGGTGGGCAAAAGAAAGATTGTTCAAGAAAGAGAAGGCATGCACAAGAAGTGAGTGTGCAAGCAGGAGAGACAGTGAGAATGAGGTTGGGAGGGAAGGGATGAGGTTACTGGAAAGGGGGGGGACAGTGCAAGGCCAGAAGAAAGAGGGGCTGTGAGGAAGGGAATAAGAAAGAACAGGACAACTTGTGAGAAACAGTGAATATGCGACAAATGGTGGACAGGGAATCCTTGTGACAAACAGAGCTCTCAGGAAAGAAGGAGAAAGGGTGCAAGAAAGTGAGCACCAGGGCATGAGATTGAGTGGCCATGAAGTATTAAGCAAGGGAGAAAGGGCATGATGGTGCAGAAAAGAGAGTGAGGTCACATGAAGAGAGAAAATGGGTGAGAGTGCAGAATCACAGGTTCTAGACAAAAAGGATGAGTTTAAAACCTTTCCAGGATTCTGCAATGTAAAACGTAACCATATGCTTCTCCTCAATAGGGAATAATACATGGCATTGTTGAAGTAAGGGAGAAGCATAAAGAGAGCTCCTGTGAAAGGGAAGCATGAGAAAGATATAAAGGGAGAGAAAAGAAAAGGCAAGGAACAGTGAAAAGAGGGAGTGGGGGGAGAATTAAAAGATAAGACAGGGACACAAAAGAAGATGGACTGGAGAGAGGAAGGGAGGCTTTTGTGGGCTCAGGTGAGTGCAGACACAGGAAAGAGTGAGAACACGTGACAGAGAGGGAAAGGATGTGAGAGGGGACAACCAGGAAAGCAAGTGCAATAAAAAAAACTCACACAAAAAAAGCACAGGAGTAAGAAGGATAGCACCCAAAAAAGAGAAAATACATCTTCAGTTTTCAAAATTGTTTTCTTTGCTTGCTGGCTATATACTGTTATAAGAGTATATTTTCCTTGTAGTAATTGCCTTTCTTTGAGGGCAACTCAAAGCATTTAACTGAAATTGAAATTTTCTTTCTCCCTTCTATTTTATGTTATTTTACACTTAAATCTGTAAAACCTGAATATCAAAGCCTGCCAAGTCAGAAAAGTTTTTTCATTTGATACATTAATTCTTTTAGTAGTCCTGAGCACAGTAAACATCACAGAGGAAAATGAGAGATAGCAGAATAAAATATGAACTTAATTCTGGAGTAATTAGCACATTTCCTTTATCCTACATAGAATTAAAAACGTTTTCTGAAGCTCTTTGCTTCAGGAGTTTCATGGGATAAAATATCCAAAATATCCTAGTTCAGATCTAGAAGAAAATTATTGCCTGTAGCTCTTCCCTTTGCATGCTATTTTTATCATCATGGCAAGCAGAGACTAGGTTGGTCATAAGGTAGAGAAGGAGAATTTAGTAATGCAGCCAGGTCATTTTCCATCTCAGGTTTAGGGGTGGAACCCTGTCTGTGGTGGGATGATAGCAATCCAGCTAAAAGGAACAATGACTACATAGAGATGATTACATGGGAAGCACTACAAAGTTCAACCACTTAGATCTCTTCTAATCATGCACCACTTTAGAGGAAGGTCTTTCCACATTCAGTTAATTCTTCTTTGGTAAAACATATTTTTAAGTCCAGTCCATTCCTAAGTACCATCATGTCCCACTAGTCAGAGCAGCATTAGCACCTTTCTATGGTTTCTTTAACATAGAGGCTCCAGCTAATTCACAATTTATCCACTACATCACTTTTATTAATACTCATTCTCTCTGCATTCTGCACTATAGAAACATTAGCTTTTAGTGCCAAGGGCTTTTTCAGCTTATAACATTTCATGTAATACGTTTTACATTGTGCTGTCAGCACATCTTTAAAACAACAATCAAAATAAAACACAACTAGTCCAATGCTACTGAAAATCACTAAGAGGATTAGACTTTCACTCAGTACTTAACTTTACATTTTCCTAGCAAAAGTGGTGGTTAGAAAGGGACCATATGGGAAAGAAATAGACAAATGAAAGGGATCTTGTTTGGCTTAAATCCTAAGAGCAGTGCTCAACTTGAATAACTGATGGGAACAACACTGTGATTAGGAGTGTCACAGCCTTTCTCTGCTGGCCTTCTTACACAGGTTTCTGCTGTGCTTTCTTATGAAAACTTCACTGAAGGGCAGGGGTTGTGAGTATAGATCAGGATAGGTCTAACAGGTACTGTTCCAGGTGAATTGGTGCTAACCCTAGTGCATATATCCTTGATATAGGAGAGCCAACTTAGGAAAATAATGCAGGAAAAATATTCTACCTTAACTAAAGGAATTCACAGTTCAATAATAAACTTAACTTATCGTATTTGTAGGGTTCTGATATTTATTAGGTAGTGTAGCAAAACAGGTGGTTTGGCACCATAATTTCTTGCAACTCATGCAAAAGCAGTGCTTCATTTGGGACTCTCTCTGTATATTGCCCACACTACAAAGAGTATTGCTCTGATTCAATTGTCTGACATGCTAAGCACCATGAGATGGAAAAGACACTGCAAATTTAGGGTCTAAGGTTGACCTTCTAACATAATATATCTACAAAAAAAAGGGACATTTACCCTGTTGATCATTTTGTAAATGGAAAAGGGACACAAGGTTTTGAAGGCAAAACACAAGGTTTTGAAAGCAAATCTAATTTGCCTGCAAATCTCTTGAGAACAAGGCAATGAGTCTGATGAGAAAAATAATCTCAGCTGAGAAACCAAATCATCCTGAAGTCAACTCAGGACACAAAGTACTGCTGGGGAAGTACCCCATGCTGGAGCACTCATACTAGTAGATCAGAGGACTCCCAGGTGGTGACAGATTGGAGTAATTCCTGTTTGCCTCACAGGGAAGGGGAGAATCCAGTTCAGACTCCAAAGCCTCATCACAATCTTCCTGTGACTATTATGTGTCTCTAGCCTCCACATCACCACTTGCAAGACTGGCCCATAACACTGTGTCTCATGCTAGAGCTATGTTTCAATATTATGGACAGACATGAAAGCAAACACAAATTAAATTCAACAGTAATAACAGATGTTCCTCTAACAACCTGGTTGTTCCACCACTTTTGATTAGCCAGAAGTCTGGTTAAACAGAATGTTATTGTCATTCTCTTAGGTTGTAGATTACTTCAACCACTATACTCCACTGTAGGGTAGAAAGGTATCTTCTGAGCTATAAACCAGAGTATTTTAGCAGTATATGCATATGCACACATAAGTACACACACACAATTTTTGCAGTCTGAAATCTTGTCAGTCAGTCTACATGAGATAAATACTTCCATGAGAATATAATTTCTTTTGTACAGCTCTTTTTGTTCTGTCTGTCAATAGTCTGAACTTCTCTTCCACAGTTTCAGGTTTAGCAGTTGCTCCAGATGTTCACTCGATGTAAATCAACCATGATTTCTATTCCTTGGTGGCTATTTGTGTCTACTGAGCCACTCTCTCCCATAACACCTTTAAAAGTTGCCTTTGAATCCTAATTATGTTGTTGATGTTCATTATTTTTGGCTTGACTCCCTTGAAGGGAAAAATACCCTTATATTGATGCTACAACTATTTTGCAGCCAGCCTTTCCATGGTCACAGGGTGACAGAGTAAAAGTGGCCTGTGCACATGCTTGGATCACCAGCTCATTTCCAAACTAGACAATCTGAATATTGAAAGCAACTGCCCCATGTCACAGGCACAGAGAGGACTGCACAGGGCTTTTCTTTTTATGAAACCCATTAATGATCTATAAATTATCTTTAGATGTTGATAACTTGTGAGGTGTTTTGCTGGGTGAGCAGAAGATTACCAAAGCAGACAGAATGGCTCCCGTGTAAAGCTTGTAAAGAAGGGAGGTTATCTTCTTAGCAGCAATCTTTAAACAGAACTAATTATTTCATTACAGAAACTATCATGGCACCAGCTTTCACTTGTCTGAACCATCCATTATCAGAGCAGTCATTGCCTCTCCCACAGAAACCTTGGGTGCTGCATACCCAGTCTAACAGAGGTACTGGAGCTTGACCTCCTCTCACTCACACAATCTACCTGACATTTCATCTAAATGTTGGTTTCTCTACTAATACAAGGCTCAACACCTTTTTTAAAAGTGAACTACTTAGAAAACAAGGAGCTGCTCCAACAGAACAGTAAAATATTGATAGAACAGTTCTTTCCCAGAGAACTTCTGAAATGAGTATTTTCAAGCTGTTACAGGCTGTACCACAAAGCCACTGTTAACTTTGTACAAATACATAGGCATTCAAACTAAACTATGATCAAAATTGTCACTGAGTTCCCAGGGAATTATTTTTTTGAGAGGTGCTTGTCACAGATTCCTGAAATACCATTGCATTTTACTTTAAGTACAAACCAGCTTTTAATCCTTATGATCTGGAAAACACCAGGACTCTGCACTAAGATAGTATTAGCAATCAGGAGCAACGATTTACACAAAGCAGTTGTCCTATTTGAGTTTGTATTTGTGCAGCTTGAATATTGATTTCTATTGTTCTTTCTAAATGTATGGGAAAGATATACTAAACATCAGGACAAAAGATGAAAAATGGGCAAACAGATCTACTATGCTGGGTAAATGCAGCAAATATACTCAGCTAATTACCATTACTAATACTGGGCATTGGTATTGGCAGATGGTTAAGCTCTTAAAACAGAAGCAGTTTCTGTGGATTTCCTATCCTGATTTACCTGTTCATTCTGAGCAATAGCCTTGGGGCAAGGAAAGAGAAAGGGGGAAAAAAAAAAACTAGAAAGAAAATTCCCCAAACCAACCAACGAACCAATGAAAACAAACAAACAGAAAGAGAAAATGCAAAAAAGCAAAACCAACTAAAGAGGGTCTTAAATCAAGTCCTCTGTCTGTGTGCAAATATTGCCATGACTAATTTATTCCTGATGACCATCTTCTCATGTTTGGCTAATAGAAAACTATGGCTTGAAAAGTTCTAGCAGTTCTCCCAAACTACTGAAGGAGGAAAAAAGCATACTTTTATGTAAAAAATTAAAAATCCCTCGTGGAAAACAAATTATAACATACATATATACATATATTTAGTAATTTTATCCTACTTCTCTGGTGTTTTACCATATTTGGATTAAGTGCCTCATGACTAAATCTGCACGTTTTTGCAATAGTCCCAGATAGTGGATGGCACATTTATTATCTATTCTCTGCTTTAGATTTTTACTGAATCATATTTTGCTACATACAATTTCTTCCACAAAAACTCCATCTAGGCTAAAGAGACTCACTGTTGTTATACAACCCTTGAACTGCTTGTGATATAAACCCTTCATTATTTTCCACAAAAGCACACCCACCAGTTCAGTTTATAAACTCAGTAACCCACTAAAAAAAACATGTCTGTTCACACTTACCAGAGAAAAACAGAAAAGATTCATGTTGGTATTGAGAGCCACTCCAGCACCCTAAAATTCTGCTCCACAAACTCCTGCTGCACAATGCGGTTCCTTCTTGCTCTCCCAGCTGTTTGTACATTTCTCCCTGGAGATTACTGCAAGATAAAATCCCTGCAATAATCCACTGGATTCAGAGCCCATTATCAAATGAGACAGGCTTCCCCAGGCCAATACAAACTGCTTTCTGAATTAAAGAGCAGTGTTTACTAGCAAAACAAAAGCATGGTCTGAATGATTTTCATGAACTCAGAAAATGCTCTCTTGCAGGCTGTTGTTTGCATTAAAGTTTATCATCTAAGAGAAATAAAACTTTTTCTGTCTGAGACTACTGGCACATGCAACTAACTCCAAGACAAATCTTCTCAATTTACTGAGATTATCAAAAGACAGAAATTCTCATGAAATGCTGGTTTTCTATACACATGAATTATCACACAAAATGCAGTAATTATTAGTGACGACATTATGAATGGAACCTTCTTACTTACAGATCTTGGAAAAAAAAACCAACTTGTGAGTCACAAACAAATTACTGAAAATACCCACAACCAACCAATGAAAAACCAAGCAAAAATCTCAAATTGTACATCTGTACTCTAAAAAATAGTTACCAAACTGCTGCCTAACATGTTGGTTGCTTGATGATGAAGATTAGGATTAAACCAATTTTGCCGTTTGAAAACTTGGCAAATCTGGAAAATAAAAAAAAAATTGAGAGTGGTTAAAGCTGACCCATGGGTTATAGTGAGAGGTTTTACAATATATACAGACAAGCAAACAAAGGAGAAGTGATTGTAGAGAAAAACACTAGTCTGTGTCACTAGCTGGTTTATAAACCAGGAAAATTCCATCACCAATTGTGGAGCAGAACAGCCTAACAAAGAATTAATGCTGAAAAAGCACTGGCAGTCTCAATTCTTACAGATTATTAAATACCTGAAATTAGACTATGTTGGGAATAATATTGCCCACCAACCCACAATTAATTTCCCATAAATTAATTTCTGACAGCTTTTATGTGAATGCTATGAAATTTGATTACCTGAACAAGGAGCAATTGGTACTGAACAGAGAAGCTGAAATTCACCACTAATGGAGAGGCAGTGTCGTGTTGTGACCATGATCTTGATTTCCTTTCTTTGGGCCCACAGCTTCATATTTGTAAAGGACAGGCACCTCCTTCATCACTCCTACTTCTGACTTTTTCAGTTTATTCTAGTAATTTCTTAGTCTGAATCTGCATCCCAGAGAATTTGAAATGTCTGTACTTTGGCAGGATAAATACATTTTAACATAAGTTGGTTTCTACCATGAGCAAAACCCAAACAAGGCTCACACAAACAAACACAGATAAGATTTAGGATTTTAAAGGAAAAATCCTTAACTTACACTTTTCCAATTTGCTGTGAAGTATGTAAAAATCTTCTTGAAGGCTTTTCCCAGGCCTCTTTTTCAGTTATAATTTCAGGTTGGTTTCACATATTAGTAAAGTAAGGATGGCTGTGAAGAGCTTTATGACAAATGCTATTGTTTGGAAGCAAATTAATGAGACACTTCTCATTTACTCCTTCTATAAACTTGAGGAATAGTAACAGATTTTGTCAATTACCACCTAGTGACACAAAAATAGACATTTGAGAGACTAAGCTTGCCACAGATGGGCTTGCATTTGCTTTATGGCTCACTTGCTAGTTTTCTTGTGAGGGAGCAAGCACTAATCCTTCCTGTGCCTCAGGTTCTCCAGCTGGAAAAACTAAACTACCAGCAGAAACCTCATGTGCAGAGCACTATGAAAGTAATGACCAAAAGCACCCTTTCCAGCTACAGAGAATTAATTACTTTTTTTTTTAATGCCTATTTACAGTAATAGCTATCTGGAAAACTCCAGAAAGACTGGAGTACTATATAAGTTACTATAGTAAAATGAAAATAAGTAATTCTGAATCTTCCATTCAGACTGATTTAATTTCTTGATTTTAGGTTGTAGCTTTTGAGATTATTTGCCTATATACTCCGAAACATTTAGGAGGAAGTTTCTTGATTTTATACTGCAGATCCTCATGGTAAGAGTAACTAAAAGGGCAGACCTTAAACTAAGCTATCAAGTTTTCATTATGCCTATATTTACAGACATGCAGAACAGAGAAAAATTAAAGAATAAACATTAAAATAGAAAAAGCTGTACCTACAGCTACAGATACACATATATGGCAAGGAAACTGTGTAGGAAGGCAAAAATGCATGTTATTACATGGTTTTGGATACTGTCAAGTGGTAAAACTCTTCTTATGAAAAAGTAACACTTGAGATGTTTGTTATTCACTGATACAACTTTCTGTAAGGGTCAAGTTTGTTGATAGGCCTAAACTAGAGATGACATTAGACTACTAGATAAGTCACAAACTGTAAGGAAACACCTACTAGAATAATTAAAATAAGAAGCAACAGATTATTAGCAGGATGAATAATGTAAATAAAATACTCAGCAAGAGTTCATAATGCCATTTGACACCATAGCTCTCTGTGGAAAGAATTTGAGATTTGAGAATAATTAAAAAACAGTAACTAAATAGATCAAATTTGAAAGTGACATCAGTGTTATGACCTCTATGTATATTTTATCTGTTATAAATAGTGCATTTTTCTGCAGCAGTAGCATAACAGAACAGCAAACCCATTATAACAGGGGACAGGAAAAAGTTTTTTATCAAATAGTTGAACCTTCACTTCCCAGCTTTCATCTTAAATTATTGTTTGCATTTCATTCTCTTTTGTTACTGCTCCATGATTTCTACATGCTTGGGCTCTACATCCTCAAAAAAAATAAAATAAAGGAAAAAAAAGTCACACAAATTGAGACTTTCGTATACTGAGTTTTCTATTCCTGCACAATGAATAGACCTCATAGCTGAGATCTCAAGGCATCCTTGGCCTTTTCAGGAGACTGGATTTCAGCTGTGTGTTCACAGTAAGTGGCAACCCATAATCTAAGATGGCATACAAGCAGTAAAGGTCGAGCTATGGTGCAGGTACTCTCAATTGAGCCCTAGCTCCAGGCTCCCCTTCTAATGACAGCCACTCTACTGGTGCAGCTTCATCTGCCACTGGGAGAACTCAGCAGGGCTGTGTGGTTCACAGATTTCTTTGTGTGATGGACAAAGATAAAATAATGTATTAGTAGCTTTTAACTTGGATGCATTTCAGTAAATATGGAAATAATATTTACTCCTATTTTCTTCCTCCTCCAGTTTTTCCTCTTATAGCACATCAATCCTTAACTAAAATGTACATCTAGTTGTCTTCTGATCATCATTTGTTTGTCATCTGAATGTTTTCATACAGGTTTAAAACTAAAAGCAACTATATGATATAGTCTGATATAGTCTGAGTGTTAAACATGCAACTTCTTTTAGGCTGAGTGGCCACATTTCTCTATTCACGCCACGTAGAAGGCTGAATTATTACTTTAATATCATTTCAAAGTTAACGTAGTGCATTGCTATTATCTAGGTGGGAAGTGGAAGTTCAGAAATAAAGTCAGAGGCTTCCCTCTTGCTGTCCCATTTCTTTGGAGAGAAGAACTTTCAGCACTTCCTTTGAGCCAGTGCCTACTCCATACCCCACTCATTCCCTGACACGTGAGGGCAATCCCATAGGTGCACACTGGATAAAATGCCTGTCTCCTTCCAGGTCCTCCTGCTCATTTCCAACAGGCAGGTGATAAAGCAGTTCTGTGCAGAGCTGTGTGACCCACAACCCACAGCCAAGAGCTCCATGAGAAGTCCCTGTCTGAACCTGGGAGACTTCTACTGTAAGACAAGTTTAACATTTTCTGCCATGCACATCCCCTGAAAACACTCTAAATGGTAGAAAGCTCCATTTCAGACCACAAACACACTAGAGTCTCTAAGACAGAGCTACTAACATTTGATATTCCTGAATCAGATGTTCCAATCAGTGGCTCTAAATTACATCTACTTAATAGTTTGGAAAGGACCCATGAAGTACCAACTAAAAATCTGATTCCTTAAACGGTATTGATTTTTTTTTTTCTTTTAGAATCTCCTTCAATTTAGAGGCAGCTTCTTCATTTCCTCCTTTTACATTCAGCAGCTAATTAAAAATTGGTAAGGAAAAAATCCTTCACAATCCTCTTCACCTTTGCCAAATTGCAATAGTCTGTTCCTCCTCTGAAAAGAAAATCTTACAGATGCAGGGATCAATTCCAGCAGCTTTTACACCTTTGCAACAAGGATTTTCAACAGAGTTTAGTTCAGTTAGAGACTATTTTAACCTTACTCAACATAAAATGCTATAACATTTACTTCACCCCAGAAAATCAAGCAAATAAAGACAAGAAGAGCCAATATTCCCTAACTCAAAATCAAATAGGCAAGTAAAATGCTTTCACAGTTCCTAGGATTCAAGGGAAGCTCTGTGCATATTAAAGTCACTGGCAAAATTCCCATCAAATTCTCTGTAATCAGAATTTCACGCACCTTCTCCTGCTAACTGATCACATTTAATCACAGCATCACAAAAGCCCATGGTGTTTTCCATATGATTCATTGTAACATTCAGCTATTCCTTGAGGCTAACCTTCTTTTCAGGTTAAATAACCACATTGTTCTTTCCCTTGTTCCAAAAGATTTAATTTTGTTTTTCGGAGCATTTATATTTTAATGAAAGGAAAAACTGCATCTCTGTTTTAGAGATGAAATGTATATTTCCTGAACAGGAGGGCCAAATCCCCTGCTCTATAATTTACAGAAACTCAATGAATCACCCCCACACATTCTTTATTGCTATCTAGCACTATACTGCAATTTAGAGTGAAAACTGCTAACTTCTATCATCAGGTCAATTTATGTATTATCAGACAAAACTGATGTCTACAGTGAATTATGGGTATAGGAGTCATTATCTTCGCAGAGCACCTTGAAAACGAGATGTCTAATCTCAGTAATGTAAGTTTCCTGGTTAAATAAATCCCTTGTGCTTAGTAATTCTATCCATTTATAGAAAAGATGTCACCCCCCACATACCTCCTTAGACTTTAAAAAACATTTTAAATCCTCAAGGGGATTTGAATCTTCACTAAACAGGACTGATTTCTGTACTTACTACTTAGTATTCTTAATCACACAGTTCATGCATTTTTGTTATGTAATGGATTGGGAAATTCAAAGAACTGGCCTGTTTTGCAAACATTTAGTTTTCCATCACCCCACTTCCCTTTTACTTTGATGGCTTTTTTTTTTTTTTTAATATCAAGATGACAGCACCCTGCTGGAAAGAGCTCCAAACAATGAGTGCTGCCCTCTAAGTGTGCAGCCACCCAGGCCTGGTGGGAGCAGTTAGAACAGAATTTGGAAAGGCTTGCAGAGTTTTTCCAATCCACTCTGCAAGAAAGATTACCTCTCCACTCTTGCCTATGAGAATTCAGGTTAAGGCCTGTAGTCATCTATTTCTTCCTTGAGAGCATGATCCAAAGCTAAATGAAGCCAAGAAGAATCCATCTATCGATCTTAGCACTTCTGGCAATTTAATTCAGGGTTCCCCTAGCAATTTATATGTCATGTAGGACACAGCCTGAGGGTGGGGGGCTTTGGGTGACAGGACAGTGGGACTGAGTTCACCTTCAGCAGATTTGCTGGGGACACCAAGCTGTGAACATGCTGGAGGGAAGGGATGCCATCCAGATGGGCCTTGACCAGCTTGAGAGGTGGGTCTGTGTGAACCTCATAAAGTTCAACAAAGCCAGGTCCTACACCTGGATCAAGGTAATTCCAAGCACAAAGACTGGCTGGGAGGAGAACGGACCCAGAGGAGCCCTGGGAGGAGGAGCTGGGGGTGCTGGTGGGTGAGAGGCTGGCCATGCCCTGGCCATTGGGAGCCCAGAGCCCCCCGTGTGCTGGGCTCATCCAGAGCCCCGTGGGCAGCAGGGCAGGGAGGGGATTCTGCCCCTCTGCCCCCTCTGCTGAGACCCCACCTGCAGGGCTGCATCAGCTCTGGGCTCCAGCACAGCAAGGACAGGGACCTGCTGGAGCCAGGCCAGAGCAGGCACCAAGGGGATCAGAGGGATGGAGCAGCTCTGCTGGGAGGAAAGGCTGAGAGAACTGGGATTGTTCTGCCTGGAAAAGAAAAAGTTCTGAGAAGACCTTAGAGCACCTCCCAGTATCTGAAGGGAACCTACAAGACAGGCAGAGAGTTTCTAAGAGCATGTGGTGACAGGACAAGGGGAAATGGCTTCAAACTGACATAGATTCACTGTTAGGAAGAAATTCATCCCTGTGAGGGTGGTGAGCGCTGGCACAGGTTGTCCAGAGGAGCTGTGGCTGCCCCATCCCTGGGAGTGTTCAAGGCCAGGCTGGATGGGGCTCTGAGCAACTTGGGATAGGGGAAAGCGTCCCTGCCCTTGGCTGTGGGGTTGGAAGGAAATGATCTCTTCCAACCCAAACCCCTCTGTGATTCTATGATTCTAAGTCTATCCTAACTTGCCCCAGTTCCTGTGGCCATAGACACCTATTCCTGTTCCCAAGCACTGCCTTATCTTCAGGACATACCCACAGATGGCTGCTGACAGCTCCACGCTCTGAGAGAAACAGGAGCCAGCTGCTTCTCACAGCCCACCCTCCACCCCTACATCTCCATGAGTAGCCTCTCAGCAGAAGGTACTATTTTGTCCATACCACCATATTTTCTGCTGTTTTTAGGGCTGGACCTGGTTCTTAGCCAGCTAGTTCAGATTTGCATCTGCCTAAATTTGTAGATCCAACACAAAATTATTCTTCTGTCCTCAGGAATCTTCCCCAACACTCTTTGACTCTCATCAAATCAGGAGGAACTCACTAGCAGACAGTGAGGCTGCAGCAGCATCTAGAATAAAAAAATAAAAATAAAACCTAACAATTACACTGGTGAGCTCCTGTCCTGTGTTCTCATTTTCTTATTAGGTTTTTGTGAGACTCCCCTTTTTGGAAATCAAATTAGGAACTCAGAAATTCTCCACTTAGTTTTCACTTACCTATTCCATGGATTCTTAGCTGATTTAGAAATGTACCTGCTGCCTGCAGCAGGTTCTGTTATATCTTGTTCCCAGAAAATTCTGCAGTACAAGAAACACATTTTGAGTACACTAATTCTAACATAGATTCGGGAGCTGTATAAAACCCTTTTCTGATAAAAAAGACAATTCCTTGATACAGCTTGAGAAGACCAGCATTCCATAGCAGTTATACATTAAGAAGCACAACAATGCAACAGTTGCTGTTGTGTCAAATAAAGCTTTTCTCTAACACTCTGCAACTTGGGTTTCAATCTCTACTCAGAAAAATCCAATGAGATTCTAATATTCTAGACTACTTCTGAAGTCTGAGTACTAATGCACCCAAGAAGTACAAAATTTGCTTGAAAGACAATGGTCTAAACACTTAAGAGCTGCAAATAAAAGTCATGAGCTAGAATAGACTACATAAAATAGTTCATGCTTCAGCAAGTAATGGATGCTGCCCACAGAGCACTTCTTCCCACCTTGCTGTTTTACACAGCTTAACAGCACCACACTGTTTGGATGGAACATTTATATTCGTGGAAGTTGCTCTGGATAGATCCTGAGCTGGTGGATATCAGCAAACCTTGGTATTTTTCTCCTCTGGGCTGTGCCAGCTGATCTGGTGTCCCCAAGCAGTCACACTTGGGTAGCTAATCCTTAGGACTGTGTTGTTTTTTAGAAGCAAGGAGACATCAATTCACACAGTGGCAATTTGAGCTGTTTACATCCCCGTGCATGTGATTGCAGAGCCTCCAGCTTGGAGTGTCCTCTTTTTTGACTCTCCATGACCCTGCTACACTGTCTTACTGCCTCCCCATGTGTTATAGCACTTGCCATCACTTCTACAAACATACTATGCCATGTGAGAGATAAACTGTATTTGCCTTTTATGGCCCCTTTAAAAAATGGCAGTTCTTATGCCCAATGGCAACTCATGACTTCATGTACCTCCAAAACAGGACCCATCTGTACCAGCTACTGCAGGCTATTATTAAGATAATCAAATATGCAGAAGATCCATATTTGGGGAAGAAGAAGTTCTTACACTACTGTCAGGACATGTTGTAAGAACAACACATGGCTGGTGTGTTCTAAAATATTTAGGGAAAACAAAATTTAAATTTGATTATCGCATCCCATCAGTAAAAAAATTTCCATCGGCTACACACTGTCTGCACCAGTCACATTAAACCAGGCTTATACAGTGGGAACAGTAGATGCCATCTGCAGCCCTAGAATAATCTTGGCAGCACACCAGCACATATTCATTTCTGTGGAGAACAGCCTTGCTTGCTGTAGCTGAGTCCTCATGGTACCTCAGATGGCCAAATTGTCTCAGAGCTAGTAACTGGATATTATCACTCTTTTAATCATCCTGGTTAAACAAGATGCTTGGAGTTGGCAGTTCCAGAAACTTTATAAAGGTTGAGCAGGGTAACCTTTCTTGCCCCCATGCCCTGATTTAGCAGAACATTATTACCTCAGGCAACTGACCAAAAGCCTGTGATGGATAACCTGAAAAGTAGAACATACATTAAAAAAAAAAAAAAAAAGTAGACAAAAACCCCCAAAACAATACAACAAAAAAACCCAAACCTGCTGCTGAGGAAATTTCAGTGTTTTTCTACATTAAGTAGAACAGAGTCTTTCAGCAGGACAATTAACATCACCCTAATGAATTACAGATGGATTGAGAGGGGAAACAGGGAAATACCAAGGCAGTATTTCTGTGTTTGAATAGGAATTTCTACCTGGATAGGCTAGCTTATTTTAATTTATGAGAGCAAGGAACAACTGGGACAGTTCTTGAGGAAGACTGGCATCCAGCAATCTGCAAAAAGGGTGTAGACAATAGGCATAGTTACAGTTCAAAGGCTTGTACATCAAAGAGGGACCCATTCCCCTGTGACTTTCCCTGCTCTTATTTCACTCAAATTCTTCAAAGTGGGATTCAGTAGAATAGATGACTGGTTTTTTATCCTGGATGACCATAGAACTGCCAAGATTTACTCTAACTCTATTGAATCCACATGCAGCTCAAAACCCTGCTACCCTAAAAACACCAAAAGGAAAACACTGCTGTATGCAGAAAGAAATGTTCACAAATAAGCTCCATATATCCATCAGGAATAGCTTAATGAATCTCACAGATATTGGTTTAGTGCTACAAACATCTAGAAGCAGTTTTACCCAAGATAGTGGGTGGGTGGGACTCCAGAGGTGACACTGCTGGCCATCCCCTCCCACCTTTATCACAAGCACTCACATGGTACCAGTGGTATCAGATCTAAAACTTCACAATCTTCAGCACAGTTATCCTATCAGTGTCCCCATGGCAGGGAATGCAGCACTACACCAATGTTGTCATACAGTTGAGTTTATTGTCTATATCACTAAAAATGAAAATCATATACATGTCACCTAGCAGTCACTGATGAGGGAATGTCTGAAGTCCAAATGCTGATTTTCACATCTGTGGTTTCAGTTGCTTCCTCACTCGTAAGATGCTTAAAGATACTTAGAAATGTAAAGTCTGTCTGTGCAAAAATTCAGACACTGTAGATTTCTTGACAATATTTAGCAGCTAGACAGCTACCCTACATTTAAGCTAAATCAGGATCTATAATTTATGCATTCATGTTCCTATGGTATCTCTGCCATTAATCTGACTGCTTTCTTCAGAGCAACCTCACCCAAGGAAGCTTTGTAGAGAATAAGGGTAGAGGAGTGGACAGAACCTACCCTTCCTGCTGCAACCCACCCAGTCACAGCATCCTTTCTCTCTAGGGTTCAAATTTTCTTCTTGTTTTCTGTTCTCTTCATGTGATTTCACCACACCAGGTGACTTTCTCCTTCTCCAGAACCTTGAATCAGCTGTTCTGCTTTATGCAGATTATTAGACACCAGTGGAGCTAAGAAGAGGAGTGTATAAATGTGTAAGAGCTTGTGCATGACTTTTTGGCCTGGCTGCCAGAGCAGTCACTTGAAAGGGGATACAAGTGAATTCCCCTGTCAGAGCTCCAATAAACATTAAATATTGATTTCACTTGAGTAGAAATGAAAATTGTTGCAGCAAGTAAAATAAAACGTTTTGGAGGACTGGCTATGTGTGCTCAGGGAACAAGTCAGAAGAAAACCAAAATCTGAGCTACAGATTTGTGTACTAAGCATCCAGCAAAGATCCTTGTTCATCCTCTGAATGAAAGTGGAAACAGTCTAATTCTGCAGTTAGTTTGTAAACTGTGCAGTATATTTAGTACAATTGCCAATCTTTTTTTCTTTATTATTTCTGTGTGACCTCTTGAGGAGCAAAAGCTGGCATGCATCTTACTCTGTCATCTCCCTCTGCTCCCCACTGCATTCCTTCCTCCAGTCTCTGGGAATTTCCAGGATGGAAACAGTGAGGGTGAGGAAGGAGCCATTTCAAAAAAGCAAAGCCAAATGCTATGGGCTGATTTTCAGTAGTTTGCTGCTGTGTGTAAGTACTAACCACAGGGAAGTCAGTCCATTTTGTCACCAGTGCCTTGCTGGAAAAACCCAGTTGGATTGAGTGGACACAGGGAATCTTATTTAAAAGAAAATGATGGCACCATATGAAAACTGAATAGGAGAAGATAAATGTGTGTGCACATATCCTAGCCTGGAAACTTCCACTGCTTCTGCAAGTGGTGTCAGCCACAACCACAGTTTTGCTGGGCATCAGTTTACACTTCCTTAAAGAAAGTATATTATTTATCTCACAGACACCAAGAAAGGCATAATATATTATTAAGGGATTAGGTAGTCAAAACGAAAAAACACAATGTGAGGGCTGGAATTACATTTCTGAATATGACTAATAAAAATTTCAGTCACTGCTGGAGATGGGATACTCATCTGGTTCTTGACCAAACATCTCAGTGCAATGTGTCTGCTTGTGTGATCTTAAGTACTCCAGGGGTGTTTTCCCATTTTCAAATGGTATCCTACATCTCCATGTTACCTGTGGGTTTTGTACTAATTGTAGTAGCAGAAGATAAAGTCCAGCCTACAAAAAGAATCTGGGAGCAGACATTACTAGAACAAAAGCTAGGAGAAGAGAAATAGATCTGTAGCAATAGTTTCCAGTGGAAACTGAGACAAAAATACCATGTAAAAAGAGATTCAATGCAGGTCCAGGCTTTCATGCAGAAATCCTACAGAATTTGACCAAAAGATGTAATGGAAAAATTTTCAATCAACTTAGCACTTTTAGGATTAAATGCGTACTCTTGAGGCAGAGAAATCTTTGTGCATATCTATCTAAATATATATGTGTATATATATACACACATACACATACACTGAATTCCATAAAATGGTTTGTGACAATTTCTAGAAAACCTGCAAGTGCAGACTTTTTATCTTTTTTTTTTATTAAAATACATGGTATATTAATGGGCTTCTATTTACAAAATTAAGAACTACTCTGCAAAGACATCTTTACAGAAAAACCACAGTACCCTTGCCACTTGAGCAGTACAACTTTGGATTTGTAGAAACTCAAAAATCATTGAAAAACTACTGCAGTCATAAAATTCTGCTAAATCCAAGTGCACAGGTTAAACAGAAGTGTCTAGAAAAATTGCCAAAGCATCCAAGTGAAAACAAACATGAGGGAGATATAATTACAAGGGATAACAAGACTTAGGTTGTAATCTCTTGCACATGTTGTATTATCAGCTGAATCTTTGGGTAGGTCTGATCCAAAGGCTGCTAAATGTTAATGAGGGTATTCCTTCTGATTTTAATAGGTTCTCAACTAAATCCTAAACCATTTTAGTTGTGTGATGTGAAGCATGGTGTATGAACATAAACCTTGCATGGCATTAAGTATCAAAACCAATGTCTCATTATTCTTCATTTTTAATGTAGCAAAAATAGCCTTTTTCAGAAATAAAGACTCCAGATAACAAATTTTTCAGCAGTGCTTTTCTTGAGTTCGCGCACTTAGACTTTGGCTTAGATGTAACGTGAAGCAATTAATTTCCTCTGTTTGGCAGGTGAACAAAATTCTTGCAATGCAACTTTGACTTTCATTTTAGTTGCAGTCTGTTATTGCTAATGAAAAAAAATTTTTCCTAGCTTTTCTCCTGTATCAGCTGGATAAATTGTTAACACTTAAGAACTCCCCAGGCAGTAATGAATGACACAGTTTTCTGTGTTATCCCTGATAAAGTTTAGGATATGGAAAGCAGCTTAATCCTCTTTCTATACTCTCCCATCTGTGCTTTAGAGGCACCACAGTAAATTACTACATACTGAAGCACTGCTTCAGATGCAATTTCATATTTTCAAAGCTGAGATAATTTTACTCCACAGTGTATTTTTTAATCTTTACAAAAAAAAGTAAAATGTTTAAGGAAGCCAGGTCAGATAAAACTCTTGAATTTAAGAGATGGATGGTAGTTTTTAGTGAAGTAAAACTTTTCTAAGGGTTACTTGGAATACAGAACTAAGCCAAACAAATTACCTTGTTTACAGAAAATCTGCAAAGTGAAGTGTTAAGATTTAACTCAATTGTCATCTGCTGTTAATTATAAGACAGGAATAGTAGCTGACAAATATGGCTTGAGGCACTCTTTATTGTCCTTTAAACATGCTATTGCCAGTGTCTAATGTCTTTGATCCTGCTTTCACTTTGCAGAATGATTTTACTTGGTACAGTTTTGCCATTAACCTGCTCAGCCACAGTTAGGGCTCATTTCTTTCTCCGTGAGGAAAGCTTAAGTTTTGTGTTGGATTACTCCATGTTTTATCAGATGTGCCTTTTGCTGCTGTCTAATCATTAAGAATAAAGGGACTGATTTAGTATCTATTGGAGTAAATTGACTGACTCAGTTCAGAGGCTGAGCATAAGCAGCTGGTCCAAGAGTAGAAGTGAATGCAGTGAGACATATTTTATAAACTTCTCTATCTTGCATTTTTCTGTATCCACATAAAACACCACACTTAGTAAAACTGAAAAAATTTAGTCAATTCAGTGTCTTGCTCAGGTCACCATATGGTTGTAGAACAGCTGGTTCATGTTAAACCTTCACAAAATTGAGATTATTCTTAGATGAAGCAGCAGATACTTTGAAGAATCTGCAGCCACAGTGCAGCATCTAAAGCAGCCTGCCACAAATCATCAAAACACTCTGACAGAGAAAGAGTTCCTCTGTAACCCTTTGTTACTTTGAATTTCAAAGCATCATCTTACTACCTATCCTATGTCCTGGGACTAACCTGAAGAATAGAGGCCATCCCACCTGGTGACCTAAACCCAGCTAAGCAAACATCTGTCACCCTACAACCGGATTATGGCAATCCAGGACTTTCTCTAAAACCTGTCAATTGCTTCTAAGACTAAAAGATGTCAGACCTGAGTTTAATCTCCTAATTCTGTGTGGGGAAAAGGGACCATGGATTTTTCTGTGGGGGCAGGTAACCCAGTTCTGCAGAGACTACCCTGCTGACATTGAAATAGAGCTGCTTCCCCCGCCTATGCCCAGAAGGAACTCCTCTTTTTGTTCTATTTTCTTTAGGCCCTTGCCAAGTGCTGGCTGCTGGGATTGCAGAGGAGCAGGGCCCCATCTCCATCACCCGACCCACACACATCTGCTCCTCCAGTGTGGTGTGGGGTGGGTGGTGAGCAAAGAGCCCCTGAGTGGGCAAACCTGGCTTTGTGCTCACCAGTGGGAGAAGTGACACATGGAGTCAAAAGCAGCTTCGTAATGATGAAGAGCTACCCATTGGGGCTAAATTGTAATTGTATATTGTTGAAGTAATAGTGAAGTGGCATGGCTCTATGCTACAGTAAATTTCAGAAAGTTATTGAAAAAATAACAATACCTACATATAAGGCATTCATGTGGTCTTAACTTGGCCTCTTTGGGTACCTGGTGTGATGTTATCAATGAAGACAGTAATCCAAGTGACCATGAAGGAGAAGCAGGGACAGGGTCTAAACCCTGCCTCTGGGAGGGAAGGAAAGCTCACTTCAAAGCTGGTGCCTCTCAAGAGGCAGGAGAATGGGTTACCTTGAGCCTGAGAAGGTCGAGGAATGGAGGGACCTGCTGGCAACATCCTCCCCCTGCTTCTCTCCACTTCTCTCTCCCTACACTTTCCTTGGGAACGCCAAAGCAGCCCCAGGGTCTGCCTCCCACACAACCCTGATCCCCAGGGACAGCATTCAGCCCCCTCTGTGCCCTGGGGGGCTCTGGAGAACAGCAGGTGCAACAAAAAAAGGAGGAGGACCTGGCTAATCCTCTGCAGTTTAACCTGAACATCGGCTCACAAAATGAAACAACAGATGCTTCCCAAGGGCACGACACGGTGAGGCCTCCTTGAAGTAGGGGAACAGCTTAAGCCTTCCAGCTAAGGCTGACAGATTTTCTGATAACAGAAAATGAAACAATCTAAAAATATGCTCTTCCAGCTACCCCTACAATCAGTTACAGGTAGATCATAGCATATTTCATAAATGTCAAAGCAAGCTGCCCTGACATCATTAGTCCTTTATTTTAGACACTTCTAAAAAGAGATAAGCTAATTATTTATGAGTATTCAAAGGATAAACAAGACACAGAAGTAGATTGATAGGAACACCCTTAATAACCTGATCCAAAGATAATTCATGATTTCCAGTTCTCTGAGGTTTTTTTAACTTTTTGTGGCTATGCTACTTCTTGACTGTATGTTTTTTTTATTGTACTGCTGTAAGCAGTAATGATATACAGTAATGAGGTATATAAACAGAATGCAAGCAGGCTAAAAATTAACTAGATTTATAGTTTGCTGATAGAAAAACAGAAATACCATACTTGGTATAGTAGACATTAGGCTTAGGTCTTAGGTGCAAATATAGAGCAAGACATATGGCTTTCTTAATAGTAACATGAGTTACATGAACAGTAACATGAGTTCACTTTTTAGTAAATTTGTGTGTGAGCTTGAAAATCATTGCAAACAAGGTAACATCTTTTGGAGCATTCATATAAACTGCTAATGAAGTAATGCTGGAAATTCTGAAATGTGTGAAGTTCCTGCTTGAATAACACTGTGACTCTGCAAACATCACAATATAGGAGAGATATAAATGAAATGCTCAGTGTCTCCAAAATAATAAGTATTCACAGCAAGTTGTGGAGCAAACGGATGGAACACCAGCAAACTTCATGATTTGGGCATGAAAGCAGAAGACATTTCAGTTACAGGAGGATTTATATCTTTGTCAGGGCTTGGGAAGGCACTGAAATCCTGCCCAGATTGCACAGGTCTTCTTAATTATAAAGAACACCAATAATAAACAAGGTCTAACTTGTATGTTGCTGTGTCAACCATCCAAGGGAACCATGTTTCCTAATTTTGTAGTAACATTCATGGAGCTGTTTAGAAGGCAGAGCTGCATCCAGTAGCCATCAGAGAGAGTCATCTGGTCTGCCATTATCTGACAACCAACACCTCACTGGGGCTTGAGATACAGGCAATAGAACCTCTCTGTGAGACCAGAATTTCTGTCATCAAAAGTTGAGAGAATGTTTAACAATTGAGTAAAAATACAAGTAAGAAGGTTGTGATAAACCTGTGAAGAGAATTTGTGGTTTTTGAAGGAATATTTGTGCTTCCTTGCAAAATGCTTTCAAGGAAATACTTATTTCCTAATCAGCTTAGTCATAAGTTATTATTAAGAGCACTGGTCTTTTTTTTTTCCTTCTGAAAAAGAAAAAAAAATAAATATGTGAAACAGACATTATTAAATAGTATTATCCATAAGCAGCATTTGAAAATATTGGTGTAACCAGCCAGATTACACTCATTCTCACAATGAGCAACAAGAAGGAAGGGGAGGGTGGGCTGTTGGAGGAAGAAGGAGCAAAGGAGAAGACAAGAAAACTCCATTCATTCCCTGCCTGGAGTTTCTTTGCCCAAGAAACAAGGCCTAGTCTGGTTTTGCAGCTTTGTAGGAATGTCAAGGGCATTGAGAGCAGCATCCATTCTTTCAGCAGGGAGGACAGGGCTCTGACCCTGCTCCCTGGTGCACTGGCCCACAGGGCTGGCTGTGTATGGATGCTGTGTCTGTGCACTCCGTTAAGGAGACTCCGCCGGGGCTACGCGGGGCCTTTCAGGAGAGCTGCGGGATGTTGCCTGATCGCCTCTGCTCCTTGCAGGTGGGGTAGCTGGCACAGACAGTCCAAGAACCCCTGAACACCTTCCTATCATTACTACTGTGCTCTCCACACAGTGTGAGTAGCCAGTCTAGACACTGGGTTAAATAATTGCTGTTAATCAGTGGCAGCCTTAATTAAACTTTTGCCAAGCAAATTTAGTTAATCGTTCAAAACACATTTGTGAGATTCTGCAAAATGAACAGCTTACCCTCCACCTTTGTGAAATTATGGTTAATCATTCACTAATGTCTGCATCATCCTATTTAAACCTTCCCCCTGTGGTTTTAGACTTCTTTCTGCTTGCTAAGCCACCACAGGGGAGTGATATGTAAACACACAAATACATTATTGTAGGCTTTTCCTATTTGTGGAGCTGGGTTCTATCAAGCCATATTTACAGCCTCACCAAGAATGATCTATAATTCATTCGTCTCACATTCAATTGAATTAATTTAAAGGTATAATTCAATTTAATAAACATGCAGCTCAGTGTACTGAGCAGTGAGACACTGCAGCTGTTTTGGGTATGCTGCATTTCACCCCACCTTTCTGTTCGCAGCCAGCCTCCTAGCTCCTGGAATTCTTATATATCAAACCAAGTACCACACCAGAGCCACAATGGACCGTAACAAGTCAACAACAGCTTTTGAACCTTCAAGCTGTGTAACTATTAACTGGCTGTCCCAAATTTCTTCAAATTCTCCTTCTCCATGAAGATTATGTCCTTTACTCTGCAGCTATTTTAAATCCTCTTGATATGAGCTGCTGCACTCTTGCTCCTAACTCTACTAAGTCCATTATAGACAACCCTTTCCTGTGATTTACACCTCATTATAAAAATCAAATTTCTTGGTTGTCAAAAGTAAATTGACTGCAGCAAGCTGAAGGTACCAGATCCCTAGCATACACAGCCATCGCACCACTCTAAGGATGCAACTTGGAAGTGTGATGGAAGGATATCCTATAAATACAGAGCTCTCATAGAGAGGAAAATGAAAAACCAATTATCAAGTTGAGTGAAGAAAGTGCAAACTGTTTCTCTCCTAACCTTAACCCCAACCACCAGGATGGGCTGAGACTTGGCCCACTCTCAAAAGCCATCACCCAGATGAAAAAACTGTCAGCAGAGAAAATGTTCTGCAGGATCTTGCTCCTTGTGCCCCCACTGCTGCCAGAGATTTAGGCATTGTGCCTCTCCTAATACTAAAACTTTTCTTTCCTGTACTTTTAACCATAAGCCTAAATTAGATGTGCTCTCAGCCATAGTCTGGGTCCCCCATATATGTGTGAGATGAAAAAGTTATTACAAAAGAAATAATTACATCACATCATCAAAAGGTCTCTGTGAAAACTAAGAAAATTATGTGTAATTATTGTAATTTCTGAGATGGAATTTTAGTTTTACATGTAAAAAATTGATTTTTATAGTTTACTTGCTGAATTAAAATCAGAAGCACAGTACATGTTCAACAGACTCTTCATTATATCTTTCTTTATTGATCTAATTCAGTGCTGGAATGCTGCTTATATTCCAAACTTCCTTCCAACTATTGGCAATTCTAGCAAAAGAACAATTTTTAAATTGACTATGATATACTCTATGTGTCATACACAAAAAGAAATTATCCAGGTTTATGCTTTTCCTTTAAAAAATAGTGATGTTGCCATAAATTTATTTTCTTGGCAATTTTTTTCCATTAATGTTACTGATATTATTTAATTGACTTAAGATATGTAGTCTTCCTTACACACACATAAATATTACAGATTCTATCCCTCTAGCATATTCCTCAGAAATTCAGTAATTTTCATCAGCTATTTTACAATTTTTTCCTGTCTATTGTCAGCTTTTAACCACTGTTTTCCTCTATTTACTTCGAGATTATGCAAGTTGGCTGTCTGAGTGCACCAGCACTATCAGAAGCCCACAGGCTACCCCATATATACTGGGAAGTTCCATCAGCTCCTGCAGCAAATACCAGTGGAAGTATCACACAGCCAGGTGCATTTTGGACAGTCTTTGACTTACACACAGAGCCAAGGAGCTTTTGTCAACATGGTCACCCACAGGCAGCTGTGGGGCTGCATCTGGACCCACAGCCTGTAGCTCTTGCAGTATAACAACCTAGCTAAGTCATTAATTAGCTTTGATTAATATTTTTAAGAGTCTGTCCCTATGCTGCATGTATTAAATGGTAGTAGGTGACATGTAGAAATTCAGAATTTTTTTTGCTACTTCTTTTTCCTATATCTAGGAAATCTTAGCATATTTACACTAGCTACACCATTCTCTTTTCCCCTTGTCTCTGTTTGTGCCTGTGAACATGACAACCCCTACCAGTTTTACCTTCTTTATTTTCTGCTAAGCTTGGCCATTACCAATCTACTTCAGAACTTGGGAAAAGGAACACATTCCAGTCACTGCTCTGTGCATCCCATACCAACAGAGCAGCCTACATTAATGAGCAAAACCCCAAACAAAACAAGCAACATCACAAAATCCTGAATATGCCAAATGCCTTGCATAAACAAACTGAAGAAGAAAAAATTTCCCCAAAATTTTTCTGGTTTGATATTTCTATAATTGTCTCAAATATGGGGGACTATATTTACACCCTGATATGGGATTCTTGTGTTGATGTGCCCCTTCAAACTTGGCCCTCTTAGCACAGATTCTGGCTTTAGCAGAACCTGAAATCAGCAGCTATTCCAGGCTTTGGACAAATATGGTTTATGAGTGGTCCACCCCCTGCCCCCATCATATCCGAGGAATGTCATGGCCTTACAATGGCACACTTTTTGAACCCTTTCCAATTTCAGATATTTCCTTTCTCTTTTAATACCTCATTGCTTTTGCATCAATTACAGCCTGACCTAAAGCCACTCTGGCAATGAATGTGATATATAGTAGAATCCATTTAAATGAATTTCTGATGAAAGAATAAAACTGTTAAAAGAATAAATTTACTCCACAGATTTATACAAATCCTGTATATGCACTAAAATCCTCTTAAAGGAAAAACTGATGGAAGATTAAAATGTTAAATGAATTAAACCCCCAGCATGCAAGTGAAATATAATGATTATTTGACCTATTAAATGAATAGCTCCACTGACCATATAATAGTAAGTATTCAAATATATGTCAGTTTTAAATATGAAGTAAAAAAACGTAAAGCAAACAGTGACCAATGAGAATATCTATTTATACAATAAAATTACAGAACCACAGGCAAATGTTCTTGAAAGGTCTTTGTTCACCCAGACTTAAAGCTGGAAAGTCCTTAATTTATTTTAAGTAAGAGAGAATTTTGATGATTATTAGAAGTTAACTGTACAGCATAAACGTAATTTTTGCTTTGTTTAATTTCAGCATATTGAAATGTCTGAGAAAGCCATTCCCTTTCCTTCTGGCTGTGGTTAATTTCTAGGAATTTATTTTAAAAAAAGATGCTGACCAACATCTGCATTAGAGTAGTCTGCATGCCATTTTACAGAAAATACCTTTTAAAACTCTGTTTTATCTATCACCACTAGCAAAACATACAAAAACACACATTATGAATGCTGTAATATTTGCTTTAGCTTTTTTACTTTTAGTGTATAGTCAAGAACGTAACATATAGACATGTTTCCAAGAAATATTACATCCATGTATTTCAATGCTAAAACAAAAACTAGGGATTTTGTCTTTGCCACCAAAAGCACTATTTCGGTAACACTAACATTCTGTGAGGTGATCCTACTCTGGAAAAAAAATCTTGCCTTATCTATCTTGGGTTTGGCCAACTCCTTTACTAACTGGTTTCAGGTTTAAATCCCAGATTAAACCACTAAAAATGTGCACTCTAAATCCCCTGGCCATGAGTTGAAAACAATTTTATCAGTTTCCTACCTGAGAAGAGTTGAGTTCATATTCAGTTTAGGTCATAGGTGAAATGAGTTTGTCAGTCACAATCTAGCTTGTAATAAATTTATATCTTGATCATAAAATTACTGTACTACTCAATTAAATATTGCCTGAAGGGACTGATCATTAGAGATGGAGACCCAAAGATGGATATTGGGGACTGAAGTCCATTTTCAGTGTATGAAGAAGTGTAAAATCCCAGGACAGTCCATTCTCAGTAGCAAGATGCTGTGCATGGAAATGGCATCCTTCCTCCTGTCAGATCTTCACATTTGCACCACTTTTTGATTTTATGACCCACCAGATTTCGAAAATTCCACACCAAGAAATACCACAACCCTTGAGTCACAGCCTTCTCCGCAGAAAAGGCTCTGTAGAAATTTAAGGGGTTTTTTAGTGACTCCTTAGAAATTGTGATTATCCTTCTGTCATTTAGCCCAAATCCTATATTTTTGAAGGATGCATGGACAAAGCCAAGTCTTTACCAGAGGAGCCTGACTGGCAGTGAAGCATCCTGAAAGCTTCACCTTCCCTATACTGAGGGAACAAAGAGTGTGTGCCAACTGCAGAACACCAGAGGAGTACACCTGGAAGGGTGCAAATGTGTCAGTCCTTTCCTACAAAAAAAGGTATCTTCTGCCTGTTTCCCTCCTAAAAGCAAAACCAGATGGATGTAAAAGGTTAGGAAGGGTACTTCAGCCCCCTGGGTGAGGTTAACTTCAAGTCCTTTCAATTCCTGATTCTCCCATAAACTTAAAAAAAAAAGGAAGGGAAAACTTGTTTACTTGACTGGCAAAACCCAAGGAAAAAAAGCCTCGGGAGATTTGACAGTGGAAACCTTTCAAGGTAGAATTTCTCTTTTATTTTCCCTTGTTACACAGACAATATCCCCCTAATCTTACAGTTGCATTGAGATCAGAGACCACAAAGAAATTTTTAATTTCCTGAAACTCCATCCACCATTAAATTCTAATAATCAATACACTGTAATAGCCATAAAGAATAAAGCTGGAAATAACCACACAAACACTTCAGTCATCCTTTAAATTGTGTTCTTCTGTACCTTGGAAAGCAAAAATGTAAACTGAAAATACAAACAGATAGTAATAGGGAGACACAGGAGATTAAATTCCTGAATTAAAAAAAATAGCTGGATGGCTGGGCCCAGAGAATGGTGATGAGTGGAGTTAAATCAGCTGGTGGCCAGTCACTAGAGGTGTTCCTCAGAGCTCAGTATTTGGGCCAATTCTATTTAACATCTTTATTGATGATCTGAATGGTGGGATCAAGTGCACCTTCAGTCTGTTCGCAGAAACAGATGAAACAAATTTGGGCTGGAGTTTTGATCTGCTGGAAGGCAGCAAGGCACTACAGAGGGAGCTGGACAGGCTGGATCCATGGGCTGGGACCAGTGGTCTGAGGTTCAACGAGGTCTTGCACTTGGGTCACAACAACCCCTTGCAGTGCTATGGGCTGGGGACAGTGTGGCTGGAAAGATCCTTGGTGAAAAAGGACCTGGGGCTGCTGATCAACAGTGGCTGAACATGAGCCAGCAGTGCCCAGGTGGCCAAGAAGGCCAATGGCACCTGACCTGGATCAGCAGTCGTGTGACAGCAGGACCAGGGCAGAGACTGTGCTCTGTGCTGGGCACTGCTGAGGTCACACCTCAGTCCTGCGCTGTTTCGGGCCCCTCACTGCAAGAAGTGAGGGGCTGGAGTGTGTCCAAGAAGGGCAACAGAGCTGGGGAAGGGTCTGGAGCACAGGTTTGGTGAGGAGCAGCTGGGGGCATTTGATCTGGAGGAAAGGAGGCTCAGGGGGAACACTACCCCTCTCTACAACTGCCTGAAAGGAGGGTGCAGCCAGGTGGGATCAGGCTCTTCTCCCAGGTAACAAGTGACAGAACAAGAGGAGATGGCCTGAAGTTATTTTAGCAGGGATTTAGATCAGGTTAATCAGAAATCAGAAAAAATTTCTTTGTGGAAACATTGTCAAGCACTCGCTCAGGCTGCCCAGGGAAGTGGGGGAGTCACCAACACTGGAAGCATTTAAAGGCATGAAGATGTGTCACTTAAGGAGACAGTTTACTGGTGGACTTGACCATGTTAACACCTGGACTCAATGATCTTAAAGGTCTTTGAAAGCACATGTATTGGGTCAGGGTTTTGCCAATTAGAAGTTTGATAAAGAGATGGTGATTTTAAGTTTGACATTCATGTTAAGGTAGTCTGTGAGACTGCCTAGTTGAGAAGTGCAAAGTAGTTGAGAGCTGGGAAATGAAGAGCTTTTGTTGACAAGAGAACCACTACAAAGAACTGGAGATCACTGCATAAGAAATAGAGAGTATCCAAGGCCAATTTGTAGTCAGCAAGGCTAAGATGAGAAGATGAATGTGAAATATACTCAGAGAATACTGTTTTGGTAAAGATTTTACTGAGCCTGACAAAAAGAGCCCTTTTCCTTAATCGTGCAATGAATGACCTAGTTGAAGAGAGAAGCCCTTCAAAGCAAGGCAGGAGAGGACACTGCAAATTCATGCAAGGCTTAAATACCTTTTGAGAGATTTACAAATGATATTGCCTTTACAGGACAGCAGAAAAATGTAAGCATAAGGAAGGTCTTGATTGTTCCTTTGCCATACATAAATAACAGCTTGTAATAACCCAATACTCCCACTAAAATCTTGGCCACTCACCAAAGAAAACCACATTTCCATCCTCGTCTCTTGGGAATCCTCTTCTGAAAGACTTCATGTCTTTTAACAGCTCAGCCCACATCTGTATTAGTCAGCTCACCACATCTGATTATCCTTCTGGGTGAACACTCAGAACAGGTGGCTGCAACTTATTCTATAACCCTTTCTTTGCCAAATTTTTCATTTATATCTTTGGTTTTGTTTTGTTTTTTGTCCAAAGGAAAAAAAAAAAGAAAACAAAACAAAACAAAAAAACCAACCTGAACAATAGAAGAAGAACTTAAACATCATTTAGCTTTGGGAAAAGAAAAAAATTGAATCAGGATCTGAAGCTATGTTTAGTGGGTTAATCTGTTTTAATCCATGAAAATCAGTCTCAAGCCACACTCATTAAGAGGAATTTAATTTTGTTTTCTGTTATTTAAGCAACCTAGGAAACATGTGACCTTCCTGCCAATAATTTCCCTGTACTATTTATAAGCATTTTTGAAGATGCTGATGACAGTGCTGAATGTCAATAGGATTCTGCCTGTTCTTTAAGTTATTACTATTGCTGTAGAACTTAGAGCAGCAATTATGGAGCAAGACCTGAGTGAGCCACAGGATACACAGATCCAGAGTTAAAGACAGGTACTCTCACAAGAGCAATATGAGTAGCATTAGGAGTTAACATGGATCTACATGTGCAGAACTGAAACAGTGTTGGTGAGAATGGCAGAGAGGAGTTGCATCACCAATGCCTTCATTGACAAGAATTTTAAAGAAGATTTGAAACATGATAAGACAATAACCATGACAATTTGCAGGTATTTATTGGGACCATTGCCCAAGAATGAGGGCCATCATGAGAAAATTTGTATGTTTGATAGTTGATATGAGTGTTAATGATGGGTCAAGAAGAATAAGCCCTGAATAACAGTCCTGGCTATTTCTGAGAGAAAATTAAAGTTTTAGTGGCTTCAGTGGAATATGTCTGATGAAGCAAAAGAGGAAGTAAAGTAAGGATTTAACTGAAAAGTAGACCTTCAAAGTTCTAAATTGCACCTTCAGTTACACATAAATAAAAAGGAGAAAGACAAAGGAGAACACAAAGGCACATTGAAGCTAAGGGTATGTAATATGTATTATGAAAGACTGAAGCATGACTGTAATGTGAAGGGAAAAGCTGGAGCATCATAGGAGAAAGGAAGGAAAAGAGGAAAAACATTGATACAAACTGAAGGCAAAACAGGATGGCACTGAGGCACATGGAGATAATTAGAGAAGGAGCATGACGCAGGAGCTTCCACCTGAATCAGGGGAGAAAAGACCACAGAATCTTTACAAAGATTGTAAAACAATCTGGGAGGGGATGGGAAGCTCAAATGGTCTTTTTAGAGGGGAAGGTTCTCACTGGAATAATATTCCAGTGGAATATTATTCCAGTTTTCACTGGAATAAATTGCTGACACTTGTACAGAGACGTCAAGAGTAAAGGTGTGGAAGGTTTTGAAACAGGATGCAAGCTGGAAAAAATGTGACTGGGATTATAAGCATGGAATTTCAGCTGGAAGAGAAAAACTGTTTGATCAGGAAGACGGTGGAATGGAAATAGAAAGTATTCTGTAGCAGGAGGAGACAAGCATGGAGAAGCAGAATTCATTCTAACTCGGCAGAGTTTAGACACAAGTGCTGCAAGGAGAGCACCAAAAGTAGTTCTAAGCTGCAGCTTAGTTGGGCAGACCATGCAATTAGAAAACACATTGAAGGAAATAATGGCAAAAGGGAGTGAAATTAAAATAATGCATTAATGTACAAGTTAAAAAGAACAAGCAGCAGCAAACCAGATCCACACACAGCCCCCAAAAGAAAAAATCAATCCCAAACCAGAAGAAAAGCCTGAGAGTGGATAAAAAATTATCTGCAATTGCCTGTAAGAAATGATGGGGGAAAAGATCAAGCAAGAAGACCTGTGGGTGGCTGATCTCAGTATCTTGAGAATAAATACTTTCTTACCCTGTGTCCTCTAGGGTGGATAAATTCCACACTGCAGATGAATTCTATTAATGCAGAACAAGCATGTGCAGTGATTAAATGATTTGTGTGAGATGACACAGAAATCAGAGCCAAACTTTAACCCCAAGACCCCAGGTCAGACAGTTTGTGAGCTAAGAACTGTCTCTGAGGTACAGACTGAAGTCTGATATCCCCCTGCTCTCTGCAGAGCCTCTTTTTATAGGTCTACTAATGGAAGAGCATCTTGTGAAGTTCAGATTATGTCTCCAAATATTTTAACTTGAACTCAGTGCTCTGTAAGAAGTATAACTCTGACATTGTAGGGACAAAGGTACATCCATAAATGGCTCAATTTTTTATCTGCTGACAGTTGGGCAGAGGGGGAAATCAAACTACACCCCATCGCATCATACAGTTGGGGAGCTAATGCTCCCCATAGCTCTGAGAAGCAAAAAGTAAAAATTCACTACTCATGAAGCACCTACCTGTGCTGACAGCTAATTTAGGCCCAATATACATGCTATGCAAATAAAATAAATTCTTATGACACGTCAAGACTGGAATCCAAGGAAGCCTGGCAATAATATTGAAGCAACACACTGTTTGCATAATGATTTCTGCAGTATCACTCTTTGTTTTGAAAAAACATCTTTATGCAGTTTCACTGGGAACAGAAGTACCAAATTCAAATAAATGACAAAATCCAACCACAATCACTAGTTTGCTTACAGTTTATCCTATCACTACACAGAAATCCATTCTAGGGTTTTGGGGTTTGTATTCTGGTTTGCAAAATGACAATTAGGGATAGCCTCTTGGTCTCCTTTCAGATTTTTGAGATATAAAATATCTCCTCATCTAATTTTAGAGATTCTGTGTATCCTGTAAACTCATTTCACATACAGTTTTGATCTATCAATAGCTCACTGAACATTTAGAAACAACATAATTCACTAGGTTCTAATTTTTTATTTGAATGATTTTTGAGACTTTTTGTCTGCCTCTTAGCTAAGTGCTTCTTTAGCCCCATGCGTTCAGTATTTTGAGAGCTGCCTTTAATAGACCTGCTCTTGCATGCACTTCATCCACAGAACTCCTCCTCAAGAAACCTACAGCACAATAAATAAATGAAAGAACTTCACCCCAGTGTATCTCCTCAGTGGCTTTGCGTGACTTTTACTTCACCTCTTGAACCTCTTCAACACACTGTCAGACTGACTGTGCTCTCTCCTTATCTGAGATTACTTTCTCTGCACCGAAATGCAGTTCATTACTTTCTTCAATGGAATTCCAAATCTGCTCTCTAATAGATTTCTAATCCTCAGCAAACCCACGCATTACGAAGCAAGTGCTGTGCTCGCCATATGGTTAATCTGATTTTCAGTGACCCTGCCCCATAATTTTCATTAAGAGCATGTGATTAGGAAAATACCATACCAACAAGAATGTGATTCCCATTTCCGGCTTCCCCTCATTGTTCTGGGGGGATTCTGATTATCACACACCCTTTAGTCTCTACAGAGAACTGCAGTTGCTTCCCCTCAGAAATCTGTTATTACTTTTAGGAGTATTCAAGGGTGTCATAGACTGCTTCTCAAGCTCAGAGCAATGCATGCACAGTTCCCTGGACACTGCACTTCACTTGCTTGTAGAAGAATTAATAGATCAACAGATTTGTGATCTATCACAGCAAGGATGGGACTATAACACGAAGAGTATTTCCACACTGGCACACTGTTACAATAAAAATGGTGTCTTATTTTTATCCCATTTCTGAGCATGCAAAACAATCCAACCACTTGTGATCATTAATAATCTTGTGCAGCTATTCACAGCAATAAAGGACTTCATCAAAATGTCCTTGGAGAATTCCTGCTTATGTAACTCTATATCACCCAACTATATCCTTATTTTACCAACTGGGGGTTTCTAGTGCACGTCCTGTCACAAGCTGTTCTGAGATCATACTGAATAATTTTCAGTAGCAGCAACCATTAACCTTCAAAGTACAGGAATTTTGGTGTTGGAAGGAGAATAAAAATACACATCAGAGGATGCGTGAAAATCACTGATTTTCAAGTAACTGTTGCAACATGTAGAAGAAATCCTTTAGTATTTATAGCAAAAAAATACAAACAAAAGATGTTTAGACTGAGCAAGTATGAGACTTTAGAGTGGAAGATTTCATATAAATGTTGATGTTTTCATGTTTTGTATTATGGGGGTTTTGATGATGTATTATGATATGGAGATTTCTTTTCTTATATGAATCACCTAATTCCCAATGCTAGGCTGTTATCAGGCACCTTGGGAATGAGGCCTGCTGAAGACAGACATTAAGAAAGGACCAACTTTCAGGTGGGTGAACATGCTGTTCTTTTCCCACTTAAATATACACAACTTGATATTTTCAATTACTATCCTCAGCACAGCAAAAAAACTGCCCTTGATGTTGTTCTACATAGCCTGTAGCTGGGACTGAAACAGAGTAACACAGCCTCAAAAAATGATACAAACACACAATGCTGCTCTGCTTGGGTAAACTCCTCTCTCAGCACTTTTTGAATCATCAGCTATTTATTTCAATATTCTGCATGTCATCAGTGCTTTGGCAGCCCATTTTTTTTTCTCTTTTTAATACTCCTTGTGTATAAACAGCACATATAAAATTTCTGATTTGGAACAATTCATTCTTAACTTGTTAAAGTCTGGTCTGGTAAATGCATCATTTGTGTCATGACATCACCCCAACTTGTGACAGTAAATGCTGTAAGAATTCATATCAAGGTGTTACAAGTCTTGCATTTATATGTTTGACTGATAGTTTCACAGTGGAAAAATATCTGGGTCATCACTTTCCAGAGGCACCAGGGCCCGTGTTTCTATTCCTGGTCAACCTCAGAACACGTTCCATGCCTGCTCAAGTGGTGTTTTCCCTGCTGACACAACCAGACAGACAGAATTGTAAATGTTATTGTGAGAAACAGCAATTTCCATGTGGGAGAAGGGCTGATAAGTTTCAAACTATCCTCTTTTGGCTTAAAGAAGCCTTCAGTGCTTTTATTATACCCTCTTGATTTAGCTGTTTCTGTTGAAAGGGCAGGCTCTGACCTCCTACGAGTGCTGTAAACAAGCTGCATGCAGGTTTTTAAAGATGATCCAGTTTGGGAGCATGTACAAAATCCATGTCAGCTACTTGATTTACCTGTGACTTCAGTGGGTGGAAACCAGCCCCAGACTGTCTGAAGTGGCTCAGTTTCTAATATTAAAGTGAGATTGGAAACTAGCAATAACACTTGATGTTTTTTTTCACCTTTGAATTGACTATTGATCTCGCTAACTGCAGTGAAGGAGGTTCCAGCACTGAAAGCTGGTTATGGAGAAACGCCTTCTTAGAGAGACAAGAATATTTCTCAGACTTGCTTCATAAACATTTCACTGAACTCAGCTGGGACAAGAGCCTCCAGAGCCCACTTCTCTTGGGAAAAATGTTGCCTTTCAGAATCTGACATTTCCCAGCTGGAACTGGATCTGTTTCTATGAAATCAGAAAAGCAAGTGTAGCTCATGGCTATTAAAGCGTAATTTTTTTGATGTGCATCCATCATTCATGCTGGTGACCTAATCCTTGTAAAGTCAATGGGAGAGAAGAAAAGAAGACAATTCACAGACCCTAAAATACCCACACATCTGCTCAAAACTCTTCCACAATGACCCTTGCATATGAGTCTAAATGTGAAGCACTTGCAGGAAGAATTTGACAAATAATTTAAAATAAGTAAGAGTTGAGAAAACTCTGACCTTTTCCACAGAAAATTCATGAAGAAATTAACAGAAAAATAAGCATCCACCATTTACGTAATTCATAATTAATTACTTTTTCAGTTCTCTTCTCTGTCCATACACTGCAAGGGAGGGACATGCCATAACCACAACCATGAGTTTTTTCTCTTGCTTAATTTTTTTATCTCTTGTGTTCTTCAGAAGTGTTGTCAGTTTTGCAACCAGTGCAACTAGGCATGTCTCACTGAGTTCAGTGATGTGATTTACACCAGCAAGGACCTCCAGCTCTACTTCTCCGTCTTTTTAATTCATCTACTTGCATAAAGCATCAGCTGACTCATATGCAATTACCCTGAATTATTCACCAGGGTAAGTAAAAGTTACCCGTTTAGGCTCTCTGAGTCAGATTTCTGATATTACTTTAATTACAGGCTTCCTTTTCGTTTCCAAAATGTCATTCAGGCCCACATCTGTTGCCACCTGGCCACAGAGAAGCACAGTATCCTGTGTTCAAACCTGTACAATGCTGACAGCTGCTTTCAGCTGAGCTCCAGATATACTTCACCTGCAACCTTCGGTTCCCTTCCTCCTCACTGAGGTGTGTAAAACCTCCTAATAAGCATCACTGTGAGAAATAAGTCTTTTATCTAACTCTCTTGAGGGAATTATACACTTCTGGGAGCCTCTGAAAACAGCCTGTCCTATGAACCTGCACTAACAAGGAAGCCACAGATAGCAGAGAACTAGAGATTCATGTTCATAAATTGTCAGGCCAGAAGGAAAAGCTACACTAAGGAGGCAAAGCCCTGCTTAGGTCAGATAACCATCCCTGCCACTAAGCTATCCATCTAATGAGCCCCCTCATCAACACCTTTGCCAAAAAAGCACTAAGTCACCCCCATCTGTCCCCATCCTTTGGTGATATTGCTCAGAGAAGAGGATCACTGGATTAACAGGTTATAAAACCAGGAGCTGCTTGGAGAAACTGAAAAACAAAGATGAGCTCCAGACCCTGAGATGCTCCTCATTGAGCTAGGGCAGTTTTAAGACCCCTTGAAGCTAAACTGCCTTTTTTTTTAAAATGTCAGTGCATCTCAGAGCTATTTTAAATTGGAGTCTGCCAAAACTCCAAGGGGCCATTATGATAGAGATCATCAATGAATAAAGAAAGATTTTGGGTATGTTCCCTTTACAATACTTGCTGCAGGGTTGTAGGATGAAAATTAAGGACATTATCTCCTTAAAGCTCTCCCACATTTTCTGACTTTTCAGATAATATTTCTCTTTACCAAATCCATTTCTCATTTTATCTCATTTCCCCTGGCTCCTTCCATTGGCCTCACCCCTGGTTTGTTCTGAAATTTGCTTCCTTCCCCTCTCATGCTGCCTTCAGCAGCTCCATTTCTCTCTGAAAGCTCTCTCCAGTACTAGATTTCAGCTTTGCCTTGTATGCTTTAGGCCACTGTCAGCTTTCCTCACGCTCAAGACTCATCTTTCTTCCTTCTCCCCATGTCTTTCCCCCTCCCCCAGCAAGTGCCATGAGCTGCTATGAGTTTTCACATGGATTTGCTTCCCTCATGAGCTTCTTCAACATATGACCTGCAGTTCCTTTCACTTTATCCCTAATTAGTTTCAACAACCTGTATTTCTTTCCCAAACTGTATGCACTATCAGATGCTCACTTTATCCACCAGAACTATTCATCCTCCAAATCTTTTTTCTGTAATGATCATCAAAATCATCAGTCTTATTGAAACACTGCTTAAAGTCCTGCTGCAGCCTGTAATTCTTTAATGAAGGGGTTGGTGTTGGTATAATTTACCTGTACTATTCATATTTCAATGGCCTCAGTTCTATTCAACAAAACTGTTTCCAATGAGAAATGATATTCTGAAGCATGAACTGTATTTACATTTTTCTTCAAATGTAGTACTCAGCTGTAAAGCTAAGCATGTTTTCCTCTTCCCTTTCACATCAGAGAAACTTTCACTTTCATTCCCTGTCCTATGACCTGAAAGTACTCTCTGCCTTTTTCTCACTTTTGTAATCACTGCTAGTCTGGATATAGATATCCTAGTAGAAAGTTGCCCCAGCAGACACCAAATGAGACAGAAGTCACACCAGCAAAAAACAGGAAATAAAACAGACAAACCCCTGCTTAGTTAGAAACATTTTAAAAAAACCCAAAAAACAAAACCACAACAATGTAAGCAAACATACAAAACAAACAAACAAAACCCCCACAAAATGACAAAAAACCTCAAGGCAGTCAGCTTGCCCCATGTATCTTAGCTCTTCCCAAGGCCCTCTCCCAGCTGCAGTGGCCAAATACCTTAGAGTGGTTTCCTAAAGGTCAACACAGTGCTGCAGTAATATTACCTTTCCTTCCTCCAGTGGATTTATTTCACCAATGATTGTTCTCTGCCTCAGCAAAACAGCTTCATCTCTTTTCTCTATTTAGCTCTTGTGGGGCTGACCCCTGCTGCAGCAGTCCCAGTGAAGTCAGTGGGAGTGCTGACTCTGGAAGAACCAGATGTGTCCCATTGAATAATTATCCAGGGCTGAATGAGCTCCCAGAAGTTGTGTGTGAAGACAAGCATTGACACTGAGAGGCTGTTAACCAAAGCAGGAGTCCCACTAAAACAACATTCCCCACTGCCTCCCAACAATGCCCTCACCGACCTCTTCAAATAAATATGTCCACTAAAAAACCCCAAACAGAGATAAGATTTCAACAAAGAGAAATGGTATTATTAAAAAAGAGATTAGAACACTAAACCTTTCCCAACTGTAAGTCAATTTCATCTTTAAACAGAGGTCAGCTGGGTTTTTTCTGCTGTAGAAACACATGCAAACCTTCCTAGTAGAAAGGCATTTTCTGAAGTTTCAATAAAAGTATACCAGAGCTACAGGAAAGTGGAGGTCTTATTCACATTGAGGAGTATTCAGTAATCACAGGATTTAGAAATTTAACTACTAGAGTAGTGTTACCATCATATTTCAAATCTCCATACCTTCTTGGTGATTTCTCATGGACAGTTCCTCACAGCACTGAGTCTTTCTACAGCACAGCCAACAAACTCCAGCTCTCTCCTTCCTCAGCTAACCCACCCTTTTGTAGCACTCTTCTTCTTATTGGACACAGCTGTGGCCTGTTAAGGGCAGGCCTGTTCCTAATCTTTGGTGATCAGTACAGCTGCAACTCCTCAGGTGTGAGACCACCTTCTGCACTGTCTTTATTTTCTTACATTCTATCCCTCCACAGAGTAGTACCTTGTTGACACCTAGTTGCTGCCTTATTGCTGACAATTTTCTAGTTTATCTTCTATGTTTTTCTCTCCAGCCACTGCAGATACATTCTGCGTGAAAAATAGGGGACAAAATTAGTGAAGACTTAGTGTCTCATTTAAATAAGTATTTAAAATTTACAACCAAGGCAGTCTTCAAATTTTAAAATATTCTTTCTAGTAAAAAATAGCATGAACTATGCAAAATCTGAAACAGTAAGAAAATTTTTCAAACATCTTTGTGATGATGATGAACTCACAGGTAGATAAGGGCACCATTTACCTCTTTTTTTTCCCTAGTTCTTTTAGGAGGTGAAATCCAACAACCCAGCAGAAGAACCCTGTGCCACTGGTGGGATAGAGGAGAGTATGGAGAGAGATCTAAAATTCTGGAGGTTCATTCAAGGAACAAAATCCCTTTGTAGCCTTTCTGGCCAGGACCCAGTTTCCCAGGGGTTGAACATTGGTGCACTACACTTTTGCTCAGGGAAGAGGATCTTTATACCTTTTTCCAAGTGAGGAAGAGAAACAGGGCAAAAGTATAGTGTTCATTAAAAGACTCTCTCTGGAACTGTTTCCTGAAGGAGTCTGCTTGCAAATTAATGTCTTTGGGTCTCTGACTTGCCACCCCGAACCTAACTGGATCTTGCACTGCAAACCAGAGATTCTTCCAACTTCCACAGCTTTGGAAGTCCATGTTGTCAGAAGAGCCACATGGCAAAGGAATAAAAAAATTTTGTCTTTCCATTCAACTGTTTTCTTTGATCACTGTCTTTCCTGCAAAGCCCATAAGGTGTATGGGTCTAAGCCTGCCATGGGTTTTGACTCAGCTTCAGCCAAGTGCATTGAATTCATTAAACACAAATATTTAAGCCCACAGAAAACATCTCCAGAAAGCCAATGGGACATTTTGCACCATCAATTACCCTGCCATTATCAGCTGGTACTGACTGAAACTCTGTAATTGCACTTGGATTAAAACTTACAGATGCTCTTCCACTTTGGTTTGGGGTTTTTTTTGGTCTTTTTTTTGTTTGTTTTTTGTTTGTTTGTTTTGTTTTGTTTTTTGGTTGGTTTCTGTTGTTGTTTTCTTTGTTTGTTTTCCAAAAATCTCCATAGAGAAGATAAATAGGGAAAAACCAACCAGAAAAAATTGTGCAGGGAAGACTCAATTGAGTTCTGCTGACAAACCCAGAAGTGTATTATTCCCAACACTGTAAGGCACTGCAGTGGAAGGGAGCAGGAGGTGGTCTCACTAATAAAGTGCCCCAGTGAAACTCATGGTGGGACAGGTGAGTTAAAACTGGAGCTTGGATTTCAGATGAGACATTATTGATCTTTCTCTGGCTTACCTTGAAAGCAGGGGCTAGGAGTCACACCACCATGGAGATACAGCTCAGCACGGAAGAATAAGGTTTTGATGTTATCCTGATCAAAGTGGCATCCCAGCCACGGGAAGCAGGGGAAAAGGTTGGACTTGATGATCTTGGAGGTCTTTTCCAACCTAAATGATTTTATGTGATTCTGTGTAGAGGGAAGGCTGTGTGGCCCTTGGGAGTGGTTGTGACTCAGGTTCATTGTCCGACCTCTTTCTGGGGTAGGCTGGTATAATCCAGCCCTTTATATGCAAGTGGCTGGGGGAGAGCACTATAAATATGGAACATCAAAATGTCATTTGCACAGTCACTTTAAACAGATATGTCCTAGCACTCTCTTTCTTCTGCTCAGGAAAGATAATAATCTGTTAAACTTTCTCCCAGAACTGCATTTTAGCATTTTAATTACAGACCAAACATACTCACCAAATGCACTCTCACTATAGGGCATGCCTTAATAAAGTCAGTACATGGTGCTGCTGTGACCCAGCAAGGTCAGTGCCTGTGAGGAATGGCCAAGGAGCCCGCTGGCCCCTGCTGGAATCCAGGACATCCCTCTGGCTGCCCTGCATGGCTCAAGCCCCTGCCAGGGGCCTCAGAGACCTTGGAACAGAGCCCAAGAACCCTGTGCCTTTGATTTTGACCCATGGAAAAAATTACCAACCTCATATGAGGATTTACAAGCCACATAATTTTAAGTATAATCATAGTTAGTTTGTCACAGGGTGAAAAGTAGAATTTTGGGGTTTTTAGAATGGAGGCTCAGGGTCCCAAGATGGAGGGATTTGGGTGGGCCTTGTCCTTCTTTCTCCTTCTTCCTAGCCTCCATCTTCTGGGTGATGGTGGCACTCTTGGATTGGTGTAGGGTAGAGATGGACTGTCTAACATAGGTGATAGGTATTGGAAAATTATTGTACATAATGTGCATGTAGTTTTTAGTATATAAAAAATTAAGTACACATCCATGAGGGTGGGCAGTGCGCCACCGACTGACCTGCTGGACGGACCTCAGCAGGCCAGGGAAAGAATGTTGTAGATAACAGAAAATAACCTTGATAACCAGGACAGAAGAATCCTGACTCCTTCCTTTCTGGGAAAAGATATTCTCTAACACATCTCGGGGTCATCCTGACCACAGAGACCCCCGAGAGACACCGGACCAGGACAGCGGGACAGGGACGGGGCCCACTCGGGGCTGGGCCAGGCCGGGCCGGGAAGGAGCTGCTGCCACCCACCCGCACCAGGGCTCCTCCACGGCCCAGCAGAGCGGCTGAAATGCAATTATTTTTTCTGATGGAGGGCTGCTGCTGGCCGTGGTGTCCCGGGAGAGCCCGAGCTGTGCCCCTGCTTTGAGCGCTGCCTCCCTCTGCTGTCCTGCCGCAGCTCTGCGCTGGGGACACGCCAGGTCACCTCCGGGAACGGCCCAAGTACGAGGCTTGGACAAAAGCCTTGAATAAAAATTTTTGCTTGACGCTATTCAGTCTCACAAGGAACACTTTAATGTCTGGAAGTGTCAGTCCCAAGCGGTGGAGGCTTCACAGTGGAAATACACAAATAAAGAATGGCTGGGAAATGCATTTTCTCCTTACGGATCTGCCCAATCAGGTTTCCATTATGAATAAGAAGTAATAACCAGTAATAACAGCTTCTTCTCTGAGAGAGAAGTAACGTAAATTTCTAAGCAGCAGAGATTCCCTGAAAAGAGTGGAATATGAAAAAAGTTCACAGGTTTTACTTTTTGACAGGGGTAAAACAAGGAGCTAACATCTGACTGAGGCAGGGGAAGTCCTTCCATCTCCCTGTATCCAAATGCAAGATATCAGAATTCAGAAGATCAGGATTCTGAAGATAGCCCATGAGGTTTGCAGGACTGCATAACATCTCTAAGAAATCTGAAAGTTTGAATAAAAGCACCCATTTTCATTGGCACGGATGATTTGAGCTTGGTGCTTTTATCCCTTTCAGACAGCACATGATCAGCCTCTCTAACAGCCTCTGGGCACTTCTTCATTTGCAGATCAGCAGAATTTCTAAGCCAGTCTCAGTTCTGAAAGGTAAAGTGCCAGTGCACTTAGGAATTTTGTTTAATTGGGATTTTTCCAATGTTTTCATAAGCAAATCCAAAAGTTCTTTTCCTTCTGTAAACTCTTAATAAGTATAATATTCTTGAAGCAGTGAAGTGAGCTCAGCTCACAGTATATTTGCAGTGTCAATGACTATTTTTATGTTCTTCATGCATGAGCCATGACAATACTGTCCTGTGTGATAAAACATATATTAAATCATGGATTGCAAGCATGATCCTACAGTCTCGACAGTTTGCTTTCCAAACAAAAGATAACAATTTGCTGAGTGAGCTGCTTTGAATTCTTGCAGGCACTGTATTAAGTTCTATTGTGATTTAACAGGGGCTAAAATTTGCTCTTATTTGGTTGTGAGTCTTTCAGTAGTCAGTGTATGCACATGAGGGCACATTCTGCCTCTTTCTATTTAATGTGCATGTTACAGTTCAAATTCTTCTCTTCAATGTACTTAGTGGGAGACACACTGAACGATATTTTATTTACACTAGTAGTGGGAGAGGTGTTGAAATTTTCATTATTCCAGTTTTTAATAGTGTTGGAAAAGGAATGTCATGTCTTTTTTTTTTTTTTCTGTGACCTCTAAGTAGAAGTAATTTGTTCCATACAAATTAGGACAGAGACTGGAGGAGAAGTTCAGCATCATTCTGTAGCTCTATGCAGTATCTTTTGCATCCAATTAACTAATGAAATCTGAATGAAGGCGGAGGTGGGGGGGGGGGGGAATAAGAATAAAAGTCCTTTTTTTCTTTGAAACATTCCCAGTTTGCAACAGACAAGAGTGTGGCACTGCCCTGCTGGAGTTCTAGTGTAAAGTAATAAATCAGGGTGCAGAGTCAGACTAGAGAGAAACCTGACCCCCACACAATAATCTGGGTGTATGGGTCCAGGAGAACAAGGAGTTTTGAAAATCCTTTGCGTTGTTATGGATCCCCATGGCTCCTTGGCAGAAGTCCAGACCCATGCATTAGCCATCTCAGAACAGCTTCCTCAGGTTTACCTGATAATATTGTGCTCTTTCTGGCACTAAAAAGCCTTCCCTAAAATTATATCTTTTAATTCAGGTATTGGTTGACTGGTTTAGCAATTCTACTTTTACCTCAGCTCGCACGTAATTCCAGAAAACTATAAACCAAGAACAGAAGGGCAACAATTACACTGTGTCCCTGATATACACAGACCCAACATCCACACACTCCCAAATTAGTATACTAATGATGTTACTGCTTTAATTAACCATGCTACTGTGCCTGTACTGGACTCTTTCCCAAGAACTGTTCAGGTTACTGCGTAAGGCAAGGACACTGATTTTCCTCTAATGCCTTTTTTTTTTTCTCCCCTTTATTGACAAGACTGCCAAGTTCACAGAAGAATCAATAGCCAAGGATATTCACATAGGATAAGATTTACAAAGCATGTTTCACAGACAGTAACAACTGGGACCTCGGAGCACTTACTGGAACCAACAAAATGACAACTGATATGTCCTCCAGTGAATCTCTGTTAAGACGTTCTGTCTGCAGTAATTAAAAACTAGGTAATGTCACCTGTGTGAAAAGCCCACCATAAAATCAGCTCCACTTAGGAGTGTAACTTGACATGTTGACTTTTTCCATCAGCAGCTCTGTCCTCTAAGCCTGCCTCTGGCCCTGCTATGCTGAGTAGCACCTTCCTTAACTCGTATCAACCAAAGCAATACACTCTTGTGATACCTCTTATTTTTTCTACCATCTCTTTCCTTCAGTATTATGTGTGGGATGGTCTGGTAACTCATTAATTACAACTGAGAAAATTACCCCTCAGTGAACACACAAAATATTTTTTCACACAGTTCTTTTTGTCATATATATATTTCAGAGTAATTACATCTCTCTTTCAATTCTTTGAGCTTATTTAAGCCAAGTGATCTTGTCCCAGTAAAATACCCAAGTTTTCTGTTGTGTACTTTTAGCTGTGCAGGACTTAGATAGATATCACTAAGCACAAGGGTTTCTTGAGTATTCATAGTGTACAGTACAAATTAAATTGATTCTACTTCTTCCTATACTCCAGAAACACCTAAACTTCTACCAAAATCAGAACACACACATGCACACACAGAGTCTGAAACAAATCTTTTTCATGCTTTTTCATACACACACTTGTACTGACTTCATGCAGAAACTTTTATGCAGAGAAATAAAGAAGGAAAAAAAAAGGAACTAACCTTATCATAGGTTATTGCATGTAGGAAGTATTATAAATATAATTAATTGCTTGGCTCTCTTCCTTCTCTGTCATATTTCCCTCAGGTCTCTGTTCCATGCTCAAGGCCACTATTTGATGGGGGAGGTATAAAGTCATAACAGGATGATGTAAATTTCCTTTGAGGTGCCTTATATATCACAGATTCCACAAGGGAGATGAAACAGCAATTTTGTCCCTGCTCATAAGTAAGGGGTGGAAGAAATGCTTCTTGTGAAGAGAACTAGACTCATGCCTATTCTCTAATTGAGGCCAGCATAGTATATTATTCTTCAGGTAAATCTTTGATAACACTTATTGCCTTTTCCAAGACCCCTTCTGTAAGGAGGGCTTGTAATTCTGAGGAGGAAATGAAGAACTCCAAAACTGAGGGAGATAAAGAAAGTGTCAGTGTCAAGGGTCTTCGATGTGGTCTGTCAGCTGAATTTTATGTTTCTGCTAAATTAAAATCAGAAACTCATTACAGAAAATGAAACAAGAGGGTAGTTCAGGCAGTCACTTTTTAAGATCACCATCAGCCTCTGAACAGTTGAGAAGCCTTTGTCCACCTACTGTAGATACCTGGGTTGCTTTCTTGAAAAGATGCAGATCTACTACTCTGACAGGGTTGCCATCAGGGCTTTCCTGAGCATGCCAACAAAGCCACTTATTGACCTTAAAAAGCTTAATTAAGCTGGGCAAATGATGATAAAAACCTAGGGAGAATACTCATTTCAGAAATATTTTAATGGGTCCACCCAGGGAAATAAGATAACACTTAGGTGTGCACATTCCATGTCCAGTATCCCTTTCATCTCCACATACTGCCTTTAGAAATCACCTGTTATTTAAGATGCCAGATGACCTTTTAATAAAACAACAGTGAAGTGACATTTTAAAATATTTCCAACTTAACCACAGTCCCCAGCTCTTGCCCAGCAGCACATTTGTGCAGTTCAGCTGGTAACTTGTTTTCTTCCTCCCAAGGAATTTCACCATCCTCGTGAGCAACAAAACAGAACATGTGCAGATGCCAGTTTTGCAAGTCTATTGTAGACAAGGGAGGCACAGTGGGTTTTTTTACACCACTTGAGGTCCTGTTCCACAAAGGATTTAGGCTTTTATTCCTTGCAATTGTCCCAATTCCCTTACAATTGTGTTCTCAGATGAGCCAGTTCAGTTAAATAAACTGGAAGGTGTAAATGACACTGGTTTTCCTACAGCTGTCTTCAATACTGAGTGGCACTTTTTCTACATGAATAAATGGCATTAAATTCATAAAGCACAGCTCAAGAGGAAGAGAATTTGCTGAAATCCAGCTCTTGTTCACATGTGGACAAGAAGCTGCTTTTGCACACAAGTTTTGATCACAGCAATTTAATCAGTAAGGCAACAATATCTTTGCTGCACTGAAGCTATCTTACTTCTGATGGGAAAGATTGTTACCTATTCAATACATATAGAAATAATCACAGTATTTTGTCATCAAAATCAGCGGCAACACTTCATAAGCAGAATAAAACTAAGGATGAGATTGGGTGTCAAAATCTAAGTGGGTAGTATCAGCTGAAAAGTAGGAGGGAGAGGAGCTACACAGTCATTTAAAATAGAGAGCATCAAGGATTGATGAGGAATGAGTTGAAGAGCCAGGAAAGTGTCTCTAGCAGAAGTTGGCAAAGCTGATAATTGAAGTCAAGAAGATAAAATATAGACGTATGTTTCCTGGAGAATGGGTTTCCCAGAATTTTGTGTGCAATTGATTTTTTGTTCACTTACATGACATATTTGGTTTTCAAAATTGCTTTGACAGAGACTTTGTAGTGGTAAAACCAAAACTGGCTTAAAAAAATAAAATAAAAGAGAAAGAGAGAAGAAAGAGAGAAAGAGTGAAAGAGAGAAGAAAGAGAGAAAGAGTGAAAGAGAGAAAGAGTGAAAGAGAGAAAGAAAGAGAGAGAGAAAGAGAGAAAGAGAGAGAGGAAGAGAGGAAGAAAGGAAGAGAGGAAGAGCAGTGATGCACTCAAATATGACAGCAAAATGGACCTGCACAGACAGAAACTGGTAATGTTGTAGATATTCTTAAAATTTCAAGGGTCAGGTATGGCAACACATTTAATCCTATTAATTTCAGTGGAAATCTTCACTGATAAAGATACTAATCAGTAAAACTATGGAGAACAGCAACCAACCCTTAAAGGGAATGGAATCACTGTAAGAGTTCTATCCTATCCTTCTGGGTCTGTTGCAGGGTCATTGTAACAGTTCTAACACATTTATCTTTCTCTGAATATAACATTTTTTAAATTACTTTACCTTCCAGTATCGAGGTCTCAACCCTATACATTTGGAATCTCAAATTTTATCTTTCATGCTAAACATGTTTTGCTGTCTGGTGCTGAACTGTGGAGGACTATTGTATCTCTGTCGTGGAGACATACTTTCAAAATGCTGATAATACTGTATGATAAGACTGTCATATTTAATTACCAGGCTAGCAGTTATGAGGACATTGGTATCTGATTCCCTTAGGTCTACAAATATATGGCCATAACTTTGCAAACAGCTGTCCATCAACAGCTCTGCTTATCAACATCGATGTGGAAGGGTTTAAATGTCTTCTCCCAGTGCTTCTGAGCTAATAGTCTCTGCTGCATTTTCTGCAGCACACAAGGCTGGTCTATCTGCCAATCCATGCTCTAATCTCAGTGAGACCAGAGGGGAAAAAAGCCAACAAAACTTACTGCACTCTCTTTATAAAGATAGTGAAGGTCAGACTAATCAATCTCAAATAAAAATGACACTACGTGAAAATTCCCATTTTACCTGAGTCCATATTAATTCCTCCTATCAGGACACTGATGTCCTGCTTCACAAAGCCAGTTCCATCACTGTTTGTAGGACAGTACTTGCAGCTCTTCTAAAATCAGCTGCTGAAATTTCCCCCTAATTTATTCAGTGCCTGTACTCATTCATCCCATTCCATACAAAATGCTGCATTCTTTGCAGTGTCACACAGCATCATCTATTTCAGTTGCATTGCTAACAACATTTTCTCCTGTTTTGGAATCCATGTAAGTACAAAGTCATGCAGGAATATGATCCTGTTGGTGTATAGCAGCCAGGCAGCCCACAGCTCCTCATACTTTTAGTAAAATAGTTACTCAGAACAGTAACAAGATCAATTCATTTAAACATGCATTTAAAAAACTGTTACATTTTTACAGCTAACTCTTAGCTGGTGTGAATTAGCAAGGATTGATTGACTTTGTGTTAATTCAACCCTCACTGGCCTTAATAGAATGATGCTAACTGGGGACTGACCCTGAGCAGCTGATCCTATGGAAGCTACAGAACCACACTAAAAAAAAAGGATGGCACTCAGAAAGACTTAAAGTTTAAAAAAAACCAAAGGCACAGCAGCAGGCTGGAGAGAGGGCTGCCCAGTGGGATGGCCATAACAGAATTTAGGGTGTTAGGCTGCAGCAGAGTTCCCATCAGGAACACTTCAAGATGCACCCCAGAGCAAGGCTTTCATTAAGGACCTGCTTAGGTTTAAGTGAACCCAACCACCAGGAACCCAGCCCGTGAGAATCAGGTTCTGTGAGTTTTATCACCTGCAGATTTGCCTCTTATGTTACCTTTTCATTATTTACCTTGAGCAATAAAATGTAGCTCATGTTAGTTACCATGAAAAAAAGCCTTCCATTTGGGTTTTTCCTTTGGGTTCTTGGAAACATTGTCCCTTGGGGCTGTAACACAGCTTCCACCCCTGTTAGTGTTGCTTACAAAACTCTTTCCCATTTTCAGCATTTTTAGTGCATTTTGAAATCTATTTCTGTAATAACACTGAAGACCTGCCTTGGCAATTTATGAAGAGCTTCCTTAAAATTCAGATAAATTATGAGCTGTCAGTGTCAATCTTGAGTGTAATCTTATCAAAAAACTTGAGGTTAATTAGGAAGGATCTCATCCTTCTAAATCCATATAAGCTTAACATAATAATTGAGAGTTGAGATCAATTACTCATGGTATGTCAAGGGTAGGAACTTATATGGTAATGATTGAGTGCTTGGCCTGAATGCTCAAAAGTCAAGGTCAGAAAGCACACCAAATGCACATTTAAAATTTCTTGAAGTCACAAGTGGTGGAGAAAGGATTGAAAATCTTATGTGTACATAGTTTGGGTGCATGCTGATGTGAAATCCTGAGGCCAAATTCAAAAAACCATTGAAATAGTAAATACAGGGAGTGGCTGGGAATGACTGCATCTGAAAATGGGACTGCCAATAGTTTGGGGGCATTTTCATGGAGCAATTCAGAAGTTCCATTTAATGAACAAACACCAAGTTTTCTCAGTGGGCTAGCAAATTTAACTGAAGTAAAAATAATGCCCTCTGTCCCATGGAGTGCATGAGACATTCATTGTGTCACAGACTCACCTTAAGGTGACACTGACAGTCCCTTGCAAGCACAATCTTCATAACTTTCTCCTGTCCTCTGGAAACAAACTGCCACTCCACCTTAATCACTTCAAGACAAGGAGAAAACAAGAGTCCTGGAGCTGTCCTGCTCACCCTAGGAGGCAAAAATGAAAAATCTTGAAAGAAGATTTGCCTTGATTCTCTTTTTTTCTTTTTTTATTTTCCATTTAAGAAAAACCCAAAGCTGAAAAAATATTGTTGCCAGTACTCTCAGTACTCTTGAAGGAGCTGCCTTCCAAGTGAACCACTGAAACAGAGAGTAGACTGGATGCGCATGAGTTTATCTCTCTCATTGCACTAGAAGTCCAGAATAAAATCTTCAAGAAGAAGGTGCAAAATTACAGTAAATTACTTACAGACTTGGATATGGCACTAGATTGCAGCTGAAGTAGGCTCTGTAGGCTTACTCTGTATGTCAGAGGAGGTATGGAATTGCAGAGAGCTCATCCCAAACCTCTCAGACACTGTGGCATTTATGGTTTGTGAGTAAATCCCCCCGTACTGAAAATGGGAGGGTCTCACAGTGAGACTAAACACACTGAGAGGATCTCCCCACTGATAGAAGGCAGTGTACTGTGAAAGATTAAAATCAGGCCTGAGCAAGCCAGCTTGGTTTCCAGGAGCAATATAAATGTGTCAGTGCAGCGTTCCACCGGGCCGGTTTGCACAGTCGGCAAATCCCCGTTCTGCAGAGCACTGCCAGGCAAGGCTGAGCATTCCTGGGACCAGGCTGGCCCAGAGAGGAGCCCCATCTCTCCAAGGTGACTGTGCAATGCTGGCACAGGCTTTAAAGAGTGTGGAGCTCAGTTCTGCAGCCTATGCATACTGTATGGCAGCACGAGTACACGTGAATGTTTCAAACATTTCTGCAATCATACCCAACACTTCTGCACAAGGAGAACTCCCTGGGTGATGGAGCTTCTCCCCCAGTATGCTTACAAAACCTGTGCCACCTGAGGCCACCACCTTAGAGAGTATTATAGCTACAGCCAGTCCAGCAGCTCCAATTATGTGTGGGCTACTACAGCTACAGCTTTATGTTGGCTAAGCTGACTTCCACACTGCAGTGTGTGAGCTGAGGCTGCTGTACAGTAACCCAGGACTCCAGACTTCTGACTTCATTCCAGCTATGCTGATGCAACTCCTGGTTCTGTGTTCCCACGTGTGGCAGAGGTTTACCTTTGTATTTGCCATCAACCAGGAAGGCACAGTGGTGGCACAGCTGGTGCCATGTAATTTGTCAAGCGCAGTAACTTCGTCATGTGTTTGCACTGTCGGGAGCGTGGAGAACAAAGGAAAACTGCAGTGGAAGGAAAGTGGTACAAGCTTGAGAACAGGAATCAGGGGTGTATGAGGAAAGGAAAGAAATTAAGAACACCATGTCAGAAAAGTGATGGAGGTAAGAGATGAAAACTTCCTGGCAAATGCACATGAGCCCCCTCTGAAGCAATATCCAAGGAGTTCTCCATCACTAGAGGTATGCTTTCTGTTTCTTTTTGCCCTACAATTTAACCACAGCATTCAATTCCTGTCTTCATTTCCAAATCCATTACTTCAAACCATGCGAACACTTAAATTCTTCCAACAATGCAAACTCAAATGAGGCAAAGCTCTAAAATCCTTCTTGGAAATTCAGACAATAAATTTATCAGGCTGCTGCGTGAAGGCCCTTTTGAGAGTCTATATCCTGCTGGTATCATTACAAATCCTTAGTCTCTAGCTTGGCTTGCTGAAGATCTCAAGCAGGTATTTATTGATACACTACCCAGACACTCAGATTACTCTGCAGAGTAACTGAATTTCCTGAGCAGTCAGCTACTGCATATAACATTGTTATGCATATCCTTTGCAATTAGGCTGAATCTTTAGTGACCACCTGTGGCTTAGTGTCCTTTTTGTCAGTTCCTCAAAGTCAGAAGGTGTATTTTTATCATGTACTAGCTCCACAGTTGCCAGCCTGCAGCTTGATAAGTTATTTAAAGCCTGCAAATGGTTTTTGAATGCTGTCCCATGCTAATGTTTGATAACTACAGTTGTCATGACTACTCAGCCCCTACATGGGGGCTGTGTTGGGCAGCTATTGCAATTGTTCCCTGGCATTTTCCCTGAACATTAGTGTCCCCTTCTCAAAGGCACTGCACAAGGTCCCTGGGCCCCACAGAGAGCCAAAACGCCATCACCAGCTGCTCCAGCCAGTCCCACCTGCCATGTGTAGCACACAGATCAGTGGAACCAGAGGCAGGTCGTGGCACTTCCCTGCCAACTACATTCACACTAGAGGAATGTGCCAGTATGTGCAAGTGAGTCAAGGTAGAAGCCTGCAGTGTGAGGCTTGCCTCACCAAGACAGAGCCCCTCTTACTTCTTTATAAGGTCTGTTACAAAATGGTCTCAACCCTTCCCCATGTTCTTTCCCCAGCTTTTATTCCCATAATTTCAGAAACTAAGCCATGTAACTCACCCCACATCCCAATCCTTTCTGGCTTCCAGAGGTAGAGCACAGTAAAAATAACCTAAAGCCTTAAGTTCAAGATGAATATTTTGATGCTAGAAGTAAGAGCAGAACTGTGCTCCATTTTGTTGCCTCCAGAGAGGGTTTTGACACTAACTTAATAGTGGTTGACTCACAAATCAAAGACTGTCTTTGAGAAAACTTTCTGTGAGGTTGATAGACAGCTAGCATACTCTAAGGCATTTTCTTCTGCATTACTTGGCAGGAAGCCTGAGACAATTTGAACAACACTGTGCAGAACGTGCCCAGCTCAGCCAAAACTCATTAAGGGCCTTGTCTTCTCTTGTGCGCTTTGTGAAGCACATTACTGCACCCCTGATGGGCAGCAGTTATGCTAAGACTAAAGATCACCAAATACCTTTAATGTACCAGTCAAATTGCATTTCTCAGCTGTGTATACACTGGTAAATGTTCTGCTGCTTCACCAGATGAAGGATGAAGATGTAATGGCTGCTCTTCAGCTACTGAGCTTGGTTAAGGAATTGCTCAGAAAGAGGTTCCATGGGATGATAATCTCAGCAAAATGTGAGACAGTTACTGAATGATGCTCAAGTTCATGACTGCATTAACTCTGGTTTCTATTGAAAGACTCCTCCCTGGTGAACAATGTAAGACACATGCATCTTTGATCACTTTGAAATATATTTTTAAAGAGTTGCTCTGGATTTTGCCCTGGGAGCCTTGCTGATTTGTGAGGCAATCACTTTATTTAAAACTCCATTCACAGTGAATGTGAGAGCACGGCTGAGTCACAGCATTACAGATTGAAGGGAGAATGCATAGCTGCATTTCTGCTAAACTGGGTATTACAAATACCCTCTTTCCTTTTTCATGTGCTTTCCTTCCTCTCTTTTTCAGTTGGCAGGAGTGTTCAGCCAGTGGGATATTTGCTGTCTGGTTTCCTTGGTTTAACATTGCCAAACAACCTCCACCACCACCCTACTTTCAGATGTTTACAGAAGTAAACTTCCCTATGGCAGGCAGTACATGACAGAGGCCTTTAGCAGAAACAGCCTTCTTGATAAAGGGTAGATGCCAGATCTTGGCATGATAACTTGATCTCTTTCTAACTGCAAGACATAAAGGAAAAAAAACACTTTCTGAACTGAAAGTTGGTGATACCTTCCTCCATTTGACTTACATTAATATAAAACCTAGCTAAAGGTGGTGAACACTCATCTCAGCAGGTGTTAGTAGGGATAATAGGTCACAGTATGAATTAGATGAATTTCAGAAACAGAAGTAGCTGGATTTGCCTCTTATAAACTCTGTGCATGCTAATACACAGGACAAAAGAGGAGATGAACTGGAGGAGTGCTGCAGAGGGAAAACATTCTGCCAAAGGGATTTTCTTTATCATCCTTACTTTTCCTATTTTCACTACTGTGAATTTCCTTTTCCCCTGCCCTCCCACCTACAGCCCAGCTGGGGTAAGAAGCAACTACAGGAACTGTCACCTTGACAACTCCAAATTCCCACTTTTTATTAGGAGAATAACATAGGCCTGGTCCTTCACTCAGTGAATCCATCCTGATTAACATTGATCATAACATTCCATAAGCACCATTCACACACAATGATGCTACCAGTGGTAAATAAGAGAATAATTCAGTAAGTGCTCAAATACTATGAAAATGACACTTGAAAGCAGCCTCTGCTTGAGGTAGCAGAGGAAATATTTTTGCCTTGACTGGCTAAATCATGAAACAGAGATATGAAAAACAGCTACAAGATATCTAAAGCAAAACTTGCCAAGAGGTGGACAAGATTCAAGACAAGTCAAGGGTATGTACAACACAAAAAGGATTTTGGCCAGATAAGAGTAGCTCAAGAAGAGCCAGAAATTTTGACAGAGATTTTTAAGAACAGATTTGACAAGGATCTTCAATGCACACCGCCTTCATCAGTAGCTGATAAGAGTCCTGCCAAAGCCAAGTAGTGACAGGCTTTCCTCACCATGCAACCCAAAGGCACCTCTCTCCCAAGAGAAGTAGGCTGAGACAAAGTTCCTATAGAGCTTATCAGGTTAATCAACCAGTTCCAAAATGAGTCAGGTTTGAAGGAAAATCAGCCAGAGAAGGTCCTGTTCTAAAATTGTTGTAAATTAACCAGTCTAGGGAAGGAAGGGAGGGAAGGAAAGCATCATTGTTTAAATTGTATAAGCATTTAGCAGGGCTTTAGACTTAAGAGACTTTCCCTGCATTAGAGTAATCAATTAACAACAGAAGGTAAAAAGAATTAGTTGGGATTAGTAGCTGCACTCACCAGTCATTTTGGAGCTGTGCATGAAAGCAACAACAGAGATGCAGTTTAAAAATTGCACACAAGATGGCATGAGGCTGCTCCACCAGAATTAACTGAGCCTTTGGTCTACCAACCCCAATGCCCTCACACGACTCTTCTCATGGAAACACACGAGGACAGGAGCTTAAAGAATAAGCTGTTTACCCAGAGCTGTACCCTGGTTAACAAACACACATACAGCAACATCCTGAAGCTACCTTGACCTTTAGCCAAGATGCTCCGTTGTGTTTGAGAGATCCAAGCTCATCTTTTGCAAGCACACCTAACCTCAGTTTGTGTTTTGTCTACAGGTTGTAAGAATGTCCTTCTGGACCCAGAACCATGGGATGCATTAGGCAAAGTCCTGGATGTGAAAACCCTTAATTTTTATATTGCACAATTTTTAATGGTCTCAGGAAATCATTTTGCAAATTAAGTAGAGCAAAGAGAGCATAGAAATAATTGACTCCTACAATAGGATTAAACTTGTAAAATAAAACAATGAGCATCTGAAAGCACAAATAAGTTTGCTGGAAAAAGGAAAAAATGCATTAATAGAGTCAGCTTTGAGAACAGATAGAGCTTCTGCCCCCATGAATCCAGGTCATTATGAAGTTGTGAAATGGTATTGGAGGAGGACTGACCCCTGGACGACACCACTAAGGACTGACCTCCAGCTGGACTTTGCACCACAGATTACATGAAAGAAGAATGCACCAGTAAACAAGGATAGGTATCATAGTCAGCATTGGAAGACTGCTGATACTTAGGAAGCAAATCTGAAAGACACTTGGTTTTTCCAGTGATTATTTCTGCAAAAGACCTGAATGTAATGCCCTCAAATATCACTTAAATCAGGTGTGTTAAAGGTAAACAAACAAGTCAGAATTTGTTGGGGGAAAAAAAAGAAAGGAAAATACACAAATGGATTGTATGAAAAATACTGAGTGCAAGCATGTGGGCATGTCTTTTTTATCTCAGCAAATGCTAAGCTTTCAACAGAAATCAGTATGTCCTCTATAGTTTTAGGCAGTAATAAATTTCTTGGTTATTCACCAGGTAGCCGTTCTACCCAAAACCGATTATCGCTATAGTCAGATTAAATGGCAAGACTTGGAGACCTCAGGAAACATATGGATTTTATAATCAGAGCAAAAACATCAAGTGACTTATTCACATTTAATTCCCAGTAAGGGTTATAAATTTAATAGAAAAAAATAAGGTTATTAACTACAGCAACATAATTTTCCATGTGCATCAGTGAACTGTGTAAAACATCTGAAGGGAAACTTGCTACAGAGGAGATTGCAGGATAGATACATGGAGAAATTTTGTGCTGTCCTTGCCTACCTATCCTTCAATCAGCTCTGCCTCACATCACTAAAACATAAAATAGAAGTATGGTGATTCAATTAGTTTGGAAATATTTGTAATTGGAGATGAAGGAAAGGAAAATTTGTGGACAGATATGTGCACCAGAAGAGTCATGAACGGAAGTATGAAAATAAAACCATTAAGTAAAAGCACCTTAATCTGCACCAATTAAAAACAAAACAAAAAAAAATTAAGTTGCCCATAGCAACATAAAAACACTCTGCACTTAAAAGTGGGGTTTCATGAAATTTGGACACCCATGACATTTGGACATGAGTGACAAGGAGAGTTTATTGACCTGTCACTCCCTCCACCCTTTCCACCTCCTCTGTTCTCATCTCCAGTCCCTATGCATTCCTTGGTTACCTAAATGTGCTGATACATGGGCATGGTTTGATCACCCTTCTGACCCAGGACAGAACAGGGCATTTCACTTGATCCTGAGGAAATTCAGCATCACTCCCACCTGCACTGAGGGATCAGTAATAAGGCAGAGCCAGGGAAAGGCAGGGACTTGTTGAGCTCAGACTGCAATCTGTGAAGCTACACCATAAGCATCAACAGGCCTATGTTGGTTAAAAAAGCCTGGAGAACAAAGGACTTCCTGCTAACAGGTGTCAGCTCAGATTTAAGAGGCAACTAAAATAAGATTCAACCTAAAATCTAAACTTTGCAGATGTTGGCAGTAGGCTCTTAGGCACATTGAAGCGGGAAATATACCTGAAAACATGCAGGGACATAAGCATCCTGCCCTGCTTCTTCTTAGAGATGTTCCACACTCCTTCTTGTTCTGCCAGGAAGAGTAGGAATTAGTCCTTATTTCTCTTTCCTCAGTTAGTTTTACTGGAATACATCTCTGCAGTGTGGGAAAGCCCTGTTCAAATCTTGTCTTTGTCTGGAGCAGGGATTGTAACCTCGATGACGATGACATCACCACTGACCTTCGCTTATTTTTAGACAGATTGTTGTCAGTCTCACTTGTCCATTTTGTACAGAATACTCAGAGATTTCCTGAGCCAAGGACAGGGTTAGGTTAACACAGCACTGGGTAGCTCTGGATACTGATCTCTGCCCAGTGTTTGACTCAGACAGGAAAGTCCCTCTGTAAGTCAATCCTGACATGACACAGGCTATTACTTAACTGTTTCTGTAGCTTGAAGCATGTTTTGGTATCAACCACAAACTCCTACTCTGTGAAAATTTCCTGGACCAAGATTATCATTGATGAATCTATTAATCTGCACTTTGAATTCATACTTAGCTAAAGATGAGATTTTATTACCCAATTATTTGGTTGAGAAAGGTAGCAATCCAAAACTTAGAGAAATTTCTGTATCATACCCTTACCAATCAAAACAGAATGACAAGAACTGGAACAAACTTATCTTCAACGTCACACATAAGATGTGAATAAAACTGTACTTTAGTACATACAAAAAGGTGTAGATAAGTAGATACTCCATTTTTGTTGGTAAAAAAGTTAGTTGTAGTTGGTAGGAGTTCAAAAACACTTGTCTTGAGTCAGAATTACCTACCTAGATGTACAATTGCTCTTGAACTTGCTGTATCTCCCGAGAATATCAGCAAGAAGGAATGGGCTTCAGGGCCCTGACTTCAGTTCATAATGTCTGACCACATATTTAAGCCCAGAAAAAGTACAATGCAACTCGCTAAAGATACAGGTAAACAGCACCACAGAAAAAGGAGGGGAAAAATGACATAAAAAGAATCATACCTTAGAGCCAGCTCCCAGCAACCACTACTCTACAAAACTTCTCCTGAGGGAGGATGATTTATGGAACTCAGGCTTTAGGACAAAGGTAGTATTGTAGGCTGTTTCCCCTTCTGTAGCATAGTTTCAATTTTCTTCTAGCTATTCAGGTATTTCCAAGCTTTCAGCTGAACCTTAATCAATTAGTCCTCCATCTCTATCACAGAGTTCCTGTCTCTTCTCTCACACGTTGCAGCCACTTAAGCACAAACTCAAGAGTCTTCCATTCCTCTCTAACAAGAACAAAGAACACTGTTTGTATACCTTATTTGCAAACTCTGTTCCAGTTCTTCCTCTCCACCAGCTGTCAATACCCTGAAGTCAGTAGAAGTTCAGAGGAAATCCCTACCTATTCCTCTTTATTCTTGCGTACTCCTCTTTATGACTTCTCTGCCTGAGGAACTTGGTAAAACAGGAGCAGTTTTCTGATTGTCTTCCCAATGGTCTTTCCTAAACATCTGGCTTCTCTCCTGCTGTGTCCACCAAAGCTGTTTCTCAAGCCCTCCTTTATTTTGCTGTCCTCCCCTGAAGAGTCTTTGAAGGTCTCTCTTATTCATCTTTGCTTCTGACTCTTGCTCCCTTTCTCCTTGGAAAGAGGCAGTACAATTCCCTTGCCCTGAACTATGCTTCACCCATGGCAGACTTCCCCTTGGAATTATGCCAGTGCCAGATCTTCCACCTGCTGAGCACTGGAGCCACACAACTCAATTCCCAGTGACTGCTCGTCATCTTTTCAGTGCTTTCTTTTAAAGAGGCCACAGCATGGACTTTCTGCCCTAGATCCTAGAAGATATAAAGAAAATCCCATTAAGAGACATGGTTGGCAACTTAGGCAGAGTCTACTCATTTGAATTAGTCACCTAGACTCAGTTAAATTTAATGGAGTGGAAAAAAGTGGTTCAGCAGCAATTCATTTCATGCAGAAATAGATATCTAAATATGATTAGGTGATTTGAACTCTAAAAGCTCTTATTTACTACTCAGAAAGGCACTGTACACTGGCTGGGTTAGATGAATACTTCAATATTGCAGAGGAATGAAATTAATGACAAAATAACCCAAAGAGAAGTTCTACCACTGTCATCAGTATTTTGTCTTCTAGATGAGTGATCTTATTTCATACTCTTTCCTCATTCAGCTCTGCATATCCTAGCAGAGATGGCAGAAACATTTAAATTCTCTTAATTGCTCAAGAAGAATGGGAGCACTTCTTTTTTGTAATTGTTTTTGGCCTTGTTTTCAAGTAACTTTGTGTACTACCATATCTGCAGCACTTGTAAACACATTCCCAGCTTTATTTTCTGTCCTTATAACAATCCTTATCCACCAGCAGATGTTATGTCACGTGTGTATTCCAGATACCCATCTGTCCCATGCACATTTCTAAAGCACACAAGTCAAAGGCTGAGTGCTCCCACCAGTGTGGATACACAAGGTCATGGCTGAAATGTACCACTGTTTCTTTCAAGCAAACACATTTAGACATGGACATGGATTACAAGGCATTTATGTAAAAATGGCTGGTTTAAGCCTAGATGCTTTGCAAATATGAAGTTTTTACAGTGCAGATGAAACTCAGTTCCCAAAGCCAGTGGAAGTTTCACCAAACACTTCTTGAATAAGAATTCTGGCAAACATGACCCTTGGGAGAGTCCAGAAAGAACCAGGTTTGTTTATCCTAGAGGTGACATGATAACAGCTTTCCCTTATGTCAAAAGTTGCTATGAAAAAAGAGGGAAATAAACTGTTCTTATCCATTTTGGAGAGGACAAAAATAATGGGCTTAAATTGCACCAAGTAAATTTCAGCTCCCAGGGAAAGCTTTTTTTCCCAAGTGTAAAGGCACATTCTCTGGATGGGCCACTAAGTCCTCATGCTGGCAGTTTTTAAGAACAGACCTGACAAAGCACTTCTCAGGGTGCTTTAAGCAGGACTGACCCAGGCTCAGGACAGAGGGAATGACCCTTCAAGGTCCTTTCCAGCTCTGGTTTTTATTAATTCATAAGTCATTGAGAACCAACATTAAGTAAAATCTTCTTGGGAAAACTTACTATACTATTTATTAATCTACCATCACTGTTGTGTTTCATTAGTTAGCATATTTCATCAGACAAGTATAAACCTGACTGCAGTACAAAACAAAAACAGTTGCCACAAAGGAGTCACCTGCCTGATGAACTTGCAGCAATCCATGTCCATGGAGTTCAGCAACTCTCAGTCCACTTTTCTTCCTGCTGGGGATGCTCAGAGAGCACAACCAGGCTGTTAGATAAGAGATGCTGTCCCCAAGAAGATACATAATTCTCAAATACTGCTATGAGATCCACTTCTATAAAATCCTCATGATGCTCCTTCTGCTTCTTTATGATCTCCAAACATCCATTTTAATTTCCATAGCAAATTTTCCTCAAATGGAAGGCCAGTACATCACACAAACCATACAATTTACACTCAAATTAATATTAGTTTCTTGTGTTCTTTGTTTCTCAGGCATCCTTGGGTTTGCAACAAGGAATCTGAAGCACAGAATAAAAACTCTTAATTCCAGGCACAGCAAAGTGCTCTGAATTTAGATTTAAATTATTCAACTGTGTCTTTTCTTAAGAAATGGATCACAAGCAATTCAGTGACAGAAATACTGTCTCTTAACCTAATTTTATAATGCAATCAGACTGACCTCTCCTACACACAGTAATTGGGAAAAAAAGGAAGAGACTCCAACAGACTAAACAGAAGCTACCCTAGTTTTTAATCAATAGGCCTATTCCCACTGGCTATGTATTTCAGTTCAGAACATTGTAATTAAATATAGTGATGAGCTGCATTTCTTTATGAATGAAATAATTTGCTCTTATTTATTTATATATATGTAGATGTATATAAACCAGACTACAAAGTATTTACAGATAAAATCCAATAATGTTGAGTCTAAACAAAATAAAAAATGCAAGAAGTGTTAATTTTGAGGGAGAAAATCCCTTTAATTTACCCATGTCATAGGGTCATCAGAATACTGGTAGGATATTAGTCGTTTTGTTCAGACAAAACCTTACATATTATAAAAATAATAATTTTAAAATGCTACTTAAAATTAGATTCAGGACCCTGAGGATAATTGATGTCAGTCATCATATTCCACCAAGTGCTCCCACTGACTCCCTGTCATCTACTTACAAGATTAAGGTGAAGGGGGTCCAGTCCTACAGAGATATTTTGAACTTATTTTACTTTGAAACATAAGGGTTTAACAGAATTTCCAGGCCTGAACAGTACTACTGGAAAGTTCACATACAATCTACCATTTTGCCCATGGGCAGTTTATGATACTGTAATTGGAGCTACCATTGCTTAGCAATCACACACACAGAAGTACTAAAAGACTTAGGAAACAACTGCATTTCTAATGAAGTTTCACCACTTTATGCTGATAGATTAAACTATGATTTCTCCTTAGAAATAGGAGAATCAAATCCTTGTAATTTTGCTATTAAAAATAAATAAACCTGAAAAGCCATGTGAAGGTTCTCTGAAGGCAGGAATATCTTCATCCTAATCCTCAGTGATTAGTAGCACACCTACAGTGATTCTGCTTTGCATAAGAATATCCTTTTGCCCTTGACTTTATGGCAGGCTGAAGTTAATGGGCCAAATGCATCCATTGACTAAAATAGTCTTACTCCAAGAATAAGTTTGGCTTACCATCCAGAAACACAGTGCAGAGCAGACTAGAGAATGTCATATAAGAAATAAACCTACATCCTGCCACCTCCTCTTAAGAATGTTGCTTGACTTAGAGGCATATTCAAGGTCAAATGCGCAGGTTAGAAGGAACAAACGCTATTTTCAAACTATTACTTCTTGTTTTAGCTAGTGATTTACTTGGTTTTTCAGCTCTAGGCCACTTGGAGACAAATATTTCATACCAAGAGATCAATTGTGAGGATGACATGCACAGGAGCATCCTGTGCACCTGCACAGGCCAATTGCATTAAAGAAATTAAAGGGATAGCTTTTCCCCAAATTAGATATATTGTGTGCTGTTTTCTGACACACCTAGCATCACTTTAATAACACTGCAAATTAGATTGCACCTTCTACCAGATGTGTGTCCCATGAGACAATTTATTCAGCCAAATCTGTCTCAATCTGTGCTGCAGGTACCTCCACTGAAAACTTCAGTAGTCTGTCACAATGGAAAGTTCAAAATACTCAAAGTGATGCCAGCAACAGCTACTGTATAAAAGAGTAGGGAAGTGTAAAGAATATATTTTTCTCCAGTCTAACAAAGGAGCCAATGGATATTGGACTATTTATTAAAGGATAAAACAGAACTTAAATAGATACCTCAGCTAGAACACTGAAGCCTCTCTGTGTTACTTGTGAGTCAGCTTAAGATTTTGTGTGAAAGATGAGAGGTTCAGAAGCAGTTATTTTCCTATTTAAAAGGAAGAGAAGAAGCTTCTGGAAAGAGTTTGCAGAAGAAAACATTCCAGGGTAAAGGCATCATCATGCAAAACTTTTAGTGCCATGGCTAAGGGCATTCCTTTGCTCAAAACACAAAGCCTTGCTGGTTCAGCTGGAAAACAAAATGTGCTACACATCTCAGAGGGCAAGCTGACACAGAGAATCACCTCATGGAAGAATCCACTTAGATGAGTGAACAACCAGCAGACATTTCTAGGGCTGGCTGAGATCTGGCAAATCAAACCACCAGAGTCTGTGCTGTGCAATGATAATAATGATAATAATGATGATAATAACAATACTGCAAATTAAATCTATAACTCTTTAAAAAAAAAACAGGTTTACATCAAACAACAGCAACCAAAGCTCTTGACAAAACATACCACATGGTCATTGCTTTTGATAAATATATATTTATAGTAGCTTTACTACATAAAATAGGTTTCTTAAACCACTCTAACTTTTTGTAGCAATTATTTAATTTCTTGAGTAGGAGAATCAAGAAATAAAAGTCACATATGGCTTCTAGAACTGCTACAACAGGGTTGTATCTCTGTTAAATATTTTCTATCACGGTGAAGAGCAGTTCAGCCTAATGTCCTGGGGAAAAAATCCCCACTTATTCCATCTTTGGATGCACCTAAGATCAGTCAGCAGGAGCAAGGCTAATGAATATACTCTGGTGATCAGACAGAGGAGATCTGTTCCAGGATGCTATATACAGATCTAATACTTACATTCTAAGGCCAGAACACACACACACACACAAACAAAAACAAAAGAGGAAAAAAAAAAAAAAGGAAAGAGAAGATGCCTTACAGAGTTTTATCTCTCTTTTGGACGAGATAAGGAGCAGATCTGAATACATTTTAAACCACTTCACTGGGAAGAAGGTACTTGTAGCATAGGGGTTCACCAATTTAGCAAGGAAAGTTATAAAAAAAAAAAAAAAATCCAAAAAACCAAAGGCTGAGATCTTAATACTATCTAATTCCAGTTAGGAATAAAGAACATAAAGTTGAAAGTTAAACCAGTCAATACTCTGTGCAGGCCTGTGGTAGATTCTCCTCCTCCTGATGCCTTTCAGAACACATTCATTGCCCACATGAAAAGCTATTCTTCATTTAATACAAACTACTGGGCTTGTACCAAAAAGTACTGTGTGGCCCAAGCTGGACAGCAGCATTGAGGTCCAGTGTGCCTAAACTTATTTAGGTACCCTAAAACCTAAAAATTCTCAACTCCTCCAGGTGTCATTAAAATAGAACCATTACTTTTTAGATAGAAAATAAACTCAGCCATTAAGAAGGCTGTTTGCCAAATCTACCAAGTGCTCTCTCTTCTACCTATGCCGTCCTTAAAGGCAGGTCCTGCTTTCAGTCTTGATTTTAGGTACTCAGTGGTTTTTTGAGCACTGCAAATTCCTGCTGTTGCATGGAATAATGTTTTTATTCCTCTCAAGAGAGCTTTGGGGATGCTTCCTCTCCAGCCTCTCCCTGGGACTGTGCACCCCTGGGCAGGTTCAGCTGCTCATTCCACCAATAACAAACATACTCTTACTCCCAGGATTTCAGTCCAGACAGTTAAAGTAACATAAATCACCTTTCAACAAAGTAAAATACATACAGATGTGCTTGCACTCATGCACAGACACACACAAATATGATATGAGACTACTTGTATGACTCATACACTACTTTATATATGTGGCTGAGTGTGTGCAGATATACATGTCAGCATACACACCTTTGATCACCAACAGATATGCCATTTCAAACATCTTATTCCAGCTCTCAAAACCTTGTGGAGTGTTGCAGCTTGAATGAGGAAAAAAATATTTTTCTAATAAAAAACTTAAAATGAATAAAAAAACCTCTTTTCCTTAAACCAAGGACTGCAGTTGTGATAGCATATTGTTACATGAGACTGCCATGGCAGAACTACCAGTATTTGAGTGTATAAATCCCAATAGCTCCCATGTCACCAGACACTGTGGAACCCTGAACTATTTTTGTTCCTTTGTCTGATCAGAGCACGCTGCCTGTTCTGCTTACTTCCCCATCGGAAGATGGCATTTCCACTGAACCATGAACCTGCTTTGGCATAACAAATTTTCCTGGATGTTTCTCAAAATGTGTCACAAAGTGAACATCCTTTGTCTACTCCAATTATATTAGCATTGTCCCCTTCTTCCAGCTGTCATTTGAATATCTTCTGTTTGCAACCTTTCTTCTAAGATTCTTCCTGAATCACCACGCTTGTGTCTGATCACAGAAAAGAGTCACCATGCTGTGTGATGAAATAAGGGGAGGGTGCCACTTCCTCACCCTTTGTTATATCCTTTCCATGGAGAAGCATCTGATCCTGCATTACTAATGGATCAAAGGTCTCCCAGTGACTTCAGTCAGATTTTCTAAGTCTAAGAATGAATCCAGACGGAGACCATAAATCTGCCTATTCATTTGAGCCAGCCAAGCAGAGTTAGATATTCAAGATATTTGTCAGAAGAATATTTTCCCCTAAGAGAAGAACTTGTACAAACAAGAGTGGACTTGAAATAATGCAATATTTCTAGGCAACAATGGAGTCATATTTACAAATCCATTTCAATCTCATTTACACTGAATTAGTTCACTTAGCTCTATTGCAAGAAGAAAAATGTTTAAATCAAAGCTCAGACCTTGTTGTCAGAGCACTGCTTGGGAAAGGCTTTGCAACTGCAATGCCATGACTACTTCATACTATTGTGGACCCACCAAAATCATTGCCCAAGGGCCTGGGAGCAGAGAGAGGAGGTGATCTGGACATCACAGCAATCCTGTGGAAGGGATGTGGAGGCTAAGCAATTTTTCTTTTCTCCCCCTTTACACACCTGCATTTGTACAAAAGCTCTGAGAAAACTCAAGACTGCTATTATGTTTTTCATTGTGACATTTTGCTAGCACACACCACTTCAGTGAACTGACCCCAGACCCTGGAATTCCCTGCTGTGGGGATAACCACAATCCTCCCAGCAGAATGCTGTAGCTTACAGGCTCACAGAGCTCTGCAGAGCCATATCACAAAGAAGGACAGGAGAAAGCAGGAATAACTCTTCCACACATTGCCATAAACCATATCCCTAAGATGAGGCAGGCTGAAGGGCACACAGAGTTTTGGGGTTGTCCTGCTCAGCTGGGTCCAGCAGCCCAGAACCTGCTATTCTTTGCATTCCACAGTCCCCTGTACCCTCAGACACTGCAGTGAAAGAGATTTTCCTGCACCAGCCATGAGCAATGCCCCAGACCCCAGCATGTGGAACCCAAGCTCAAAGCATCTGCACAAATCTTCCAGAGCCCCTCAGGACACCCAGAACAGGGCCCCCCAGCCCTCCTCTGCCCCTCTGAAGCCACAAATCTTCCAGAGCCCCTCAGTACACCCAGAACAGGGCCCCCCAGCCCTCCTCTGCCCCTTTGCACCCACAAATCTTCCAGAGCCCCTCAGTACACCCAGAACAGGGCCCCCCAGCCCTCCTCTGCCCCTCTGAACCCACAAATCTTCCAGAGCCCCTCAGGACACCCAGAACAGGGCCCCCCAGCCCTCCTCTGCCCCTGACCCTCTCCAGCTGCAGGCTCAGGCCCTCGGCTCAGTCCCGGTGCACCTTGACACAAGACAGACCCAGAGCAAAACAATAGGAAGGTTTATTTAACCTGGTCTTGAGCCAAGGTTCAGAGGTATTCATGAAGGGGTTGGGAAAAAAAAAAGGGCTACAAGAAAACCATAATAAAACTTTGTTTGCAATACTTTTTATTTATTAAGGATATTCGCCCAAAATGTATTCTCTAGACTGCTGATCACTGATTTCTCTATGCTTCCCACATTCTCATCTCATTGTCTAGATTATTTCCTCCAATGCCTTTTCTGAGAGCTTTTCCTGGAGACTTACATTTCAGAGACCCCTTCACATCCTTTCCCTTTATGCTTTTTTTCAGATTAAGTGCCCTCCCACAGGCTCTTGTGACTAATATGCATCCATACAAACCTCTGAGCTGAAAAGCATCACGTACTATGGACTATATGTGTTGTCCCTGCATTTTGTCAAGCAATTCCAGACATAAAAATGAGACTCTTGATGAGACATACCTCAAGCAGACAGCTCCCTGTGGCTCTAATTTCCTGTTAGATTTTGGAGATTTCTGGAGAAACCAGATAGGTAATAGATGTTGCAGAAAAAAATCAGTTATTTATTTTTTAAATAAAACTATCTGATTTATGCCCTTATTTAATACTATTTCAAGCTTTAAATGCTTCAACTGTTAATTTATCTCATTTGCAATTCCCATATTCAGACAGTTTCCCTTCATAGCTATGGGTTTATTTCCTTGTTTTCTAGAACACCTGAAGCATATGTTATAATTAATTAAAATAGAATGAATATGTTAACAGCTCCTCTGTGTGACATATTTCTCTAACATCCTGCTTTCAAACCAAAGCACACACATAACAAAAGATCCTTCATTACTTGTTTTTGTGCTGTAAACTCTATCAAACGTTTTTGCAAGAAAACAGGAGAAAGTGAATTCTCCAGCAAGTTAAAGGCTTTCTAGAAAATGAGTGATTTCCTGAAGCTGCAGGCCTGTAAAAAGGCACTTTTCACCACAAGGTTTAGACGTCAGCAGAGGCAGCCCTGCGTCACATTTCCTGTGCTGCAAAGGTTGTGATACGGCAGCTAGAATCAACACAGAGTCAAACTGCAAATTAGATTGCAGAGCTGAAAATAATTAAGCAATAATGATAGAGGGACAGGGTATTTCCTGGGGCTTAATGACCTGCTGGGAGGAGCTGAGGTCTTTAATGTTACTTCCAGCTAAACATCAGGAAGAAAAGTGCTATAGTATATTTTTTAGTGGTCCTTGCGTGTGCAAAGGGCAATGCCACACTGCTGCTACTCCCAGAGAATTAATGTGCACAGCACTAGTCAATCAGATTTATTTATTTGCCACCAGACACAGTCTGGGGCACTGCAGGTCCCTGTCTATGGCAAAGTAATTGGAGCCAAGACAATGGGAAGATGACTATCTTGGCCAGTTTCTCTCATGCAGAGGCAGAGTGATTAAATCAGTTGTGCACTGAAAGTGTTCCTGCTGCACTGGATGGGTGGCTCCAGTCATCTCTTCTAATCTTTGTACAAAAGCAGTTCCACTGCCTCATCCTCAGGCACCTCAGACCTTTCTCTCAATCCCATAATCTCTAGAAAGTCTCGAATTCATCATATTTGTACTCCCAGTTAGCTCTATCCCTCTCCTTCGTGCCTTTCTCTACTACCCTCCCTCACTGACAGTCATCAGTTCCCTGCCTGTGTCCCACTGTGCAAGGTAGAAGAGGCTTTCTGGGGCCCTCAGCCTCTGCCAGGGGCTCCTGTGGCTGCTCAAAGCCACACCAGGCTCCCTTGGTGCCTCCTCTGTGGGGTGCTCAGGTGAGCATGTCCCCTCCCATTGCCAACCCTCACCCAGTGCTCCCAGCTCCCAGTGAACCCAATTCCTTTCCTGTGTTTATGGCAGAATTGTATTTGTCTTTTCAGCATGGAATGATATTACAGAGGAAGGCATACCTAGCACAGTATATTTATCTTCTGATTTTGCTGTCATTTACAGTCTTAAGTTTACCGTACAATGGCTAGAAAGCAGATTAAATAGATTTTTTTTCCATTTTTTCAACTAAATGATGTCTATTCCAGCTCCAGTTAATGTCAATGGGGAAAAAAAGAAAAAAAAAATGAAAAAGAAAAAGAAAAAGAAAAAGAGAAAAAAGAAGGCAAGATTTAGACTCCACCCAGATACTAACTTTTTATCTCTAATCAAAATAGAGTTACTCTGCAGAATTATGAACTCCAGTCATCTCTTGTGCAACCCTGCTGGAGTCAAAGGAGTCACCCTGGGAACAGATTTGGCCCATTCTGTGGAAAACAACTCAAAGGGCAGGGTGACCTGTTTTGCAGCAAGAATGTAAATACAAGTAATAGAGTATATTTTTTTTATTTTAATGACTAAGCTTCAGAATAGGAATCTAATTTCTAGACCTGGAGTTTTGTTCAATGAGGCTCAGTAACGTGAGCCTGAGATTTTCTTCATATTGTGTAAGAAATCAGTAATAAACTGCACATCAAAACATATATCATGACCTTTTTTTAGCAAACTATTATTATTATAATTGTAAGATAAATGTTATTAAGTACTATTTTACACACCTGAATCTACAGAGTGCTGCACAAACTGGCTGAACAAACAGTACAGCAGAAATCTCACTGCCTATTCCTAAAATGCAGCCACTTCTGTAACAAAAACCAGCAGCTGTTAATACTACACAGCTGTACCAGACAAAACCTTGGGGCATAGAATGAACATGATGGCTCTACTTATCCAAAATTGCAAGTGAAGTGTAAGTAGGTAGAAAGCATGGTAATAATCCAAATACAGAGAGTGATACACTGCCACTCTCTTGCCAGAAGCAGGAGATTGTACTTACAAGGACATCAGTCTTATCCAAAACCCCTGCAGATCTTCGTCCACTGCTGTCAAAGGCAGTCTCCAGCTGTAAACAGAAGGTCACAGTACCCAGCCTGCCAACTGCATCTTCTTTGCAGAACATCTCCAGCTTTCCCCAACAGAGCTGCCTAAAACTGGTCCCTTTAAACCTGGAGTTCTCACAGGTGCTGCAGCAGGACACAAAAGACCAGATTTCTCATGAACAAAATGTGTTACCCATTTCCCTCCTACAACAAGCCTCTCCCTTTGTTGGTTAATTTGGGTTTTTTAAGGAGGTGGGACTGATGAAGACTCCTTTTTATATTTTCCAAGTTCTTTACCTCTGGAGGAAAAATTATTTGCTCAGAAATAGTGGCAGCATAAGGGGCAGAATCTGCCATCTTTCCTCTTCATTACATCACTTATCTTATAGTAATATAGCAAGAGACTGTGTTAGACATTGCCATGCACGTTTGCATGTAGTGCTCTAAATTCCCCATAAATACAGAGTGCTTCATCTTCCAGCCAGGACTGCAGGCCCTGCTTCTGACATCTGTTGTGTCACAACAGAAAAAAAAGATTCTCCAGTAATTTCAATGCCTTTAGACTATTTTTTTAACTGAAAAAGTACTTTTCAGCCTCATTTGTAATAGCAGAGTGTTCCATAATCACCCAAAGTTCACATTAGCATGTGCCATCTCCATTTGCACATTACATAACATGGTATTTTTTCTGGCTCTCTTCAGATCGTGGTTGTCATGAATAACTGTCAACTGGCTCACAACAGGAGAAAAATACAAAAGCCCAGTAATATTTTCATCATCAGAGACTCAAGCTTTCTAGATGTTCCTGTAACATACAATATTCCCTTAAATTCCCTCTTCTTCCCTCCCCAGCGGCCTCACAGCCTCTGGAGAGACCCTGTCCTCTCTCTGTCTCACTGATGGATATCCCCACAGTGGGAGGCATAACACCATTAAGCAGACTACTAAAAAAATCTGCCTGCCATGATAACAACAAGAAGAAAGGGAAGATTTGCCTAAGATCCAAGCAACGGATGAAAACGTCCTTGGATTGTCAGGTTGCAGTGATGAAAATGCCTTACAGCCAGAAAAAGAAAAGGGAGAGGCAAGGATGCCACACCAGCAGGTGAGAGCAAAGGCTTTTTACTTCATGTCTCCCAGGAACAGGATAGAAAGATATACATTTCTCAACGGGTTTTGTTCCCTTCTCCCTTGTTTATGCACCTCCAGCTGACCTGATTATGTCAATGCCTCCTGAAACTCGTTATAACAAGTTCTCCCCATTGCAGTGACACTGGTGATGAAAGCAACGTTGAGCTGACCCGGGGAGTGGCAGCAGATTCCTGGAACTGGCTGCAGCTCCTGTGCCACCCTGAACTTTACAGATCAGGCCTTGCTACCCTAAAAGGAGAGGATGGCAGCACACTCAGGGAGGGTGCAGGGCTGGGCCCATCACCTCTGGGAGAAAAGGCAGGCTTGGGGGGATCCTAACACAGTTTTCACACAGTGCTTTCTGTATTCTTCCTTTTCCTCTTTCTTCCTTGGGGAAGGCTGTTTACATTAGTTGTATCTGTGCTTAGAAACAAAACATGAAGTCCCTTATAACACTGAAATTAGCATTAATCAGTGGACAGGGTGCTTGTTTACAAAAACACCTTATGGCCCAACAGGAATGCACTTTGTTAAATGCTAAATGTGGTGTGTATCCGCCAGCAAAGCAAGCACGTCAAATTTACAACTGTGACTAGCAGAGATGAGAGGATTTTTTTGCTTAGGTGGTAATGTGCTTTAAAAGGAGAGTGAATCTGCATTTCTTGAGAGGGAAAGCTGGGATACAGCCAGAATTCCAGCCAAATGATGACTCCTGATGTTCTTTCACTGGCTCAGACTCACACCTCCTCTTTTTGATTTTGTTGAACTTTCCCTTTTACTACCATTTACCTTAATTTCCTTAAATGGTGAGAACTTAAGAAACACCAATTATTTCATTTGCTTCTTCTCTGACTTTGACAACGTGTGATGCTGGATAAATATTAATTTGTTATAATTACGTATTTCCAGAATATAAGAGTCCTTTACAAGAGGAAATAAAGCAGGAAATATATAACATATTTAAAAATATTAAAATAAAATATATAAAATATATAAATAAAATATAATATAAATTATATTATATAAAATATAAAATATATCTAAACATAATATATAAAAATAAAGGAAATAAATATTTCTGAGCTACTAGCAGCAATTTTCCAGTAGCATAGAATTGATATAATTTTTTCTGTACTACTTGTGACCATTAATTTTGTGGTATCCTCACCATGGTCACAGACAATCGTTTTGTGCTTTGATTTGACTTTTGTGGCAGGGCAAAAAATGAAGCCTTGGGAATAGGAATAAACATCAGAAATCCCACACATAAAAACAAGTATTCTTTAAGTACAACATCCAGCAGTCCTGATGATCCTACGGCCAGTAAGAAATTATTTTAGGCTCAGATTTTAGCATTTTATCATATGAATTAGGCTATGCACTTATGCCTTAAGATGCTTTAAAAAAATAAAAATTGATGAGACTGTGAAACAAATCAATTTTATATAAGAACAAAAATCTGATCAGTTGTGATTTGTTCATTTTCCATTCAAAATATCTTCCTTTGAAGCCTGAACATTTCTTTCACTATTTGTTTTTCTGTTCACTAGCACCTCTGATTTAAATACCATATTCTTCAAAAATAAAGCCACCTGTCTTTTGGCCCCAGCTAAGGAACTTCACCAAAGAACACAGAAGTAACACATTTCATTATCTGGCTTTGGTTAGGCACAAGGCATGATACAAAAACATGCTTTGATCTTTATTCTGTGGAAGAAGTCCCACTGCTGTGAGAAGAAAAAATAAGCAAATTATAAGAAATTTGGACATGAAGACAAAAAAGACCATTAATGGGTCCCTCCTCTGTATGGCTCTATAGTTTATGCAGTGGAGTGTAATATGCTCTCCTTTCCTGGCAAGAAAATACCATTCAGGGGAGGGAGGTTCCTCTGCCAGAAGGCAGCTTAGCCAACGAGTCTCAAATGCAGTTGGTAACCTGATCAGAATGCTCTTCTGTTAAACTGTTGGGGATACAACCATGGCACAGAAGAGAAGGAGAAACAGGAGAGTACTTTTTTAATGTGGTGTTAGCTTATGAGAAGCTCATCTTTGTAGGATGACGTTCAATCTTAAGTTTAAACTTTCCTTTGATTTGTACACCAGTATCTGCTTGGCTACTTCACAAACTTAATGCTCATCATTTTTAATGCCTGTAGCAATGGATCAACCCCACAGACCTACTTACATGGGAACAAACCCCAACCAAACAGAAAACTTTTTCCAACCCACCATAAAGAAAAAAGGCTTTAATAAGCATGCAGTCTGTTTTTCTAATAAAATTCCTACTCAGCCTACATCTACCACCAGTGTGTCCTGTCATCCTTCATGATCAATTCCCAAATTTGATTGCAAGCAGTTTTCATCAGGGATCATGTCTTCTTCATCCCTGTGGACATTGAGATGTCTTCTCTGCAGAGTCATTAGCTAATAAAAACAGACACACACATCCATCAGCTAACCTGGCATAAGTAGTAGTCACTACAGACAAATCTTTGCATGTTATTGGACTTACATGTAATCTAAGACAGCAACAGCTGAGGAATAAAAATGAGCCAAGGTGAGATTTTCTAAGCTTTCCTTTCAGAAACACAATGAGAAGATGAAACCCACACCTTCAGAGTGATTTCTGGGTTCCAAGGAATCACTTCCTCAATTTCCTGTATGGCTCCTTTTTATTGCCAAAGCTTTCTCCTTTGCACTCCTTCCTGAAATCACTCCTCCTGTTGGGCACTGTAAATCAGCGTCTTCCCAAGGCTGCATGCTCATTTGGTGTGAGGGGTAAAGCAGGTACCACAGGTCATCAGTGAAAGAATCTTGCAGGAGAAAGTTTTAATAGGATCAAGTTCTATTACAGACTTGGTTTTTGGCCCTCAACTCATCAGTCAGCCCCTCTGAGCTGTTCTTGTGATGCCATGATGCCATGGGTTTTAGCTTTTTTTTTTTAAGATTCTGTGCTGCTTTGGTGTGTGGATCTGGGCTTCATATTGGGGATAGCAAGCTCTCTTCACAGAGTAGGGAGACAAAATAATTCCTTCTCTAGCTGGGGACCCAAGGACAACCGATCCAGATCTCAGGCCCAAGAGCATCAACAACGTGGACTGAAGAGAGAAAAACAAGAAGGATGGGACTTCATGCGCTGGAGCTGTAATTGGACAATTAGCTCCAATATGCTGATGGACCAGAACCTATAAAAATGTGAGATCTTGTGACCAAGCCCTCTTTTGCTAACATTTTGGAGCCATGTGGGCAGAGCCACGACTGTGGCTCCAGTACTGCCAGGGTGTGGCCTTTGAAGGCTCTTCAATAAATATCCTCCTTATTCCCCTTAACTTTGTCTACCCTCTGTTCCAGCTCCTTAAGGCATCACTTGAAGCAGCCAAGGGCAGCTGCAGTGGGGCAGAGCTGTGCCAGCAAAGGACAGGAGTGGCACTGCCAGTTATCACTGCTGTTTCTCTCACCCTGACTGACATGCCTAGGGACAGGGGTGACCTTGCCATTTGGCTCTAGTAAGTAGGGTGCTATCCCCCCCGAATGCCTAACCAGGGTTTATAATCCAGTTACATCTCCTTTCTGTCCTTCACCTTGACCAGAATTAGGCTGTAAGAATCCCTTTGCAAGGTGAAGCAGGTTTTTTAATTCCTCTTCCTTCCTTCCACGCAATACATTTGAGCCTTGGACATTTGGCTTTGAAGGACTCAAGGGCAGAGTGTGTGGGATGTGACATTTGCCAGGATTCCTCTTTCATTCTTGTTTCTATGTGCAGGGCCAGGTGAGAATTTTGCTTTCCAATTTTTATAAACTCTGTCCATCACACACCCATGCAGAAAGCAGTGAAAAGAAAAGCTACATTCAGCATGGGATAAAGGTACTGACCTACGGGTTAAGTGCAGGACTGACAACAACACTTCTACTTTGAAAACTTTATCCTGACATGGTTTCATACTGAAACCATCTAACTTCTGCTCTCCACTTAAATAAAGATGATAATAATTATTTGGCTTATATTTTATCACTTTCCATAATACCTGTATTTCCATTCAGGAAAATTAAAACCTGTCGCGATAGGACATGAAGCAACACGAGCGTGCACACCACTGCTCTCAAGGTGAAGAAAAGGGAGGTTTATTTTCTGACTCCAACATTTCTAGATTTCCAAAAGTGACAGTGAATTGGAGGGTGACAGTGCCACCTCTCCAATGACACTGGACAAACCAACAGTTCAGCAAATTTCTCCTCCTCCATAAAAGAATGCAAAACAATAAGTTATTTACAGCAAGTGTGTGAGAATGTTCATTACAAGAATGTAAACATCAGAAGGCTTAGAAAATCTTAAAAAATCAGGGAAACAAAAACAAACAAAAAAAAAAAACAGTGTGATTTTGTCCCAATGATATCTTCCTGTACCTCCTGAAGAGCTCTCTGTGTGCAGTGCACACAACCTCATGTGCACGTGGACACTTTCCATCCATCCCCACACTCACATGCAAACACACTCACGCTGATTTTCCATGTTCTGCCTCCATGTGGGAGCTGTGAGATTGCAGGAGGGGCTGCTAGCAAGGTTTCCCAACGTTTGTTATGATGAACACCCTGCTATCAATTGCCTGTAACTTTGCCAAACTTCTCCTGTCTAGCTGCAGCTGAAATTTTCTGTGCCAGCCACATCCTGCAAGCTGAATGCTTTTGGGAAAAACTGCACTAAAGCAGTTCAGTGATCTGGAGCAGGGAAAAACACACTGTTGTGCCTCTGCTGAAAAACAAATGAAGTCTGGGCAACCTGCTAGAATACATGCTCTTACTAACACACTGTTGTGTCTGTGCTGAAAAACAAGTAAAATCTGAGCAACCTGCTAGGATACATACTCTTACTAACCTCATAATTTTTAATATGGATTTAAACTTGTCTCGAGGACTTAAGACTTTGTTCTAAGAGTGATTTTTGCAATCCACATGAAAAAATTACCACTTTGGCTTGATGACCAGACTTTGAAGCCTCCTACCTTGCAGCTGAAAATCTGGAAAACCTTCAGAGCTAAAAGTTGCAAAGGCAGCAGGGAAATCCTGCACAGCCTGAGGATTGCTGATGGTGCTGGTGCAGCAGGGGATGGACCAGCCCAGCCAAGCATGAGACTTTGCCATGGTTTTCATGCTCTCCTCTGAGGCCAAGGCACAAAGAAAGGACTCACTCTACTCTGCAAGTGGAACAGAAGAACACTGGATTTTATAAGCAGGTCCCTATCTCCCTTCCACTGTGCCCTGAAGAGGTGGCCATGTCCCCACCCAGGACATGAGAAAATTTATGTTTAAATTTACATTTGAGAAAAAGAAATTCATTTTCTTATATGAAGTAACTCATGTATTCTTCCCTTCACTATGGTTTTTGACTAATACAGCAAAAAACATCATGTTCTAGCCCATTCACTGTTTCACTTCACATTCCTGTTTGAACTGTGGCACACTACCTGGTAATATAGACATAATTTTTAAACAGTAAAAAAGCAATGCAAAAGAATAAAAAACCAGGCTAATTAGTGCCTTTCCAAGTAGAAGCACATTTTTGCCAAAATTTTCAAGAGATATTTTTCTCTGGGACATACAGGATGATCCCCTGAACAGTCTGATTTGTGTATTTTTTTTTTCAGTGTTTGGCTGACTTTAAACAAGAGGTTTTACAAATCTTCAAATTCAACACTTTCAAGGTGCATGCATCAATACTTGCCACAACATCTAGCCAGCCGCAAGATTTTTCTGCTAATCTAATAATCTTAATAAAGCAATTTCATGCTCTGGCACATCTGCTTCCAAAAGACATTTGGCATTATTTTTCTGATTGTGTTTTTGCAGCTAAAGAAAACTGAAATGAATGCTACAATTTACACTGAACAGTGTTGAGTTCCTAGTGGAGATGACAAAAAATGGTTATGATTGGACACACCATAATATGCAATAAACATTTAGGGAACCATAAGACATAAACTCACTTGTGTTCTTCCTTTCTCGTGGTTAAAAATTGAGAGGATATTGACATTTTGTCCCAGAAACTTACAGCTTTCTCTTTCAGGAAATATTTTCTTCCAACATTCTTTGTAGTTTCTTTCAGCTAAGTTCTTTTACCTCTGACTACATGGATTCACAATAATTCTATTTTACACCCCAATAACACTAATGCTAGGAATTTTAAGTGAAAATTTTACAACTTGCCACATTTTTCCCCAGACTAGTTCATAGTAAATATTATCTATGACAAAAAACTGATCACAGATAATCTCCATCCTGCTAAGACAAGAAGCAATTTTTTTTTTTATTATTTATCTTTCAGCCACAAGGAAGTAAAATTTATGTTCTTAAATACAGAATTCACAATGCTACTTATTTGATTATTTCCTAGTCAATAAATCCATAATCTTCTGGGCTGCTGAGTATCACTGTTTTTAATGCTTGAGGAAGCAAAGCCCAGTTGGAGAGAGAGAGATGAAACATCTTACAGAGTGTAAGGAAAATTTTGCTGAGGGGCAATACTAAAACACCAGTGTATGTCCTAAAGGTAAAACCCAGCAGAGTCTGAATTACAAACCCTGCTGCAGTGCCCAAAAGATTCATGGCTGCTTCTCCCTCTGCTTGTCTACTGTACTTGCCAGTTCCTGGAAAAGAGTTGTCTCTGTCACTTTTTGTATCCAAACAACATCCCCCTAGAGTTTTAACTGTTGCACAAATAGAAATATGACATAAAGGACAAAGGATAATTTTGGCCTGCTGACAGTTTTCATGTCCCTGGGTTAAAGAAAGTTAATAAGAGAGTTTACTGTGTGTACCACTTGAACACTAAAAACGTTCCTCAAGAGGTTAAAAGTTCAAAGTTGAGTCAAAGTCTGCACTGCCTCCACTCTTCCCTTTTAATTATCTGAGGTCAGGAAGTTAATAATACCAGAAATCCCCAGTAGAGACCTCTTGCTCAGTGTATGAACTTTAAACTTGTTCAGCTTTTTTCAAAGGGTAAAAAGTTCAGTGAAAACACAGTGGATTTTCCCTCTGGTCTCCACCAATTCAACCTCAAGGGTTAAAAGTTTAACTGTAAAAGAGGAACCTTTGTTCTCTGAGCTACATTTACAGAGTTCACTTATTAAAAGGTAAAGATTTCAAACGGCAGCTAAAGTCCAAAGTGATTCTTTTCCATGATGATGAAAATATCGCAATAAAAGCAAGTCCTTTGATCTGTTATCACTTCCCTCAGAAGTGACTGTCAAAACTTATTTTCCTCTTTATTTTGAACTTTGGACGAGTAATGGAGCCACATGGGTCCCTAAGGCCACGTATATCTGTTAAACAGCAACATGCTGCATTTGTGAATTTGTTCTACATTTTTCAGCCAGGCAGGATCTTCTCCCTGCTGAAACATTTGTGGCAGATGTTTCTCCAGCAGGACTTTTTGCACAGTTTATTTCACACAAGCTCAGGTTCACAGTTCTGACAATGGGGAATGTGTCAAGTATAGGTGTTCTCACTATCTTCACTCTCTGAAGACAAAGATCCCCCTGCTGACCCTTTGGAAACTATGCTGCTAGAAAATCTAAAAAACAGCTAATCTGAAATATATCTGGTTTTATATAACACAGTTGAGATTTCAGCTATGGGAGTTCCCTGGGGGGTATTCAATAGGTGCAAAGCATCTGATATTAATTGGTATGGGTCGAAAGTTTCCAAAAAGAGGAAAAGCCAACAAAAAGGTTACTTTTGTTTTTAGTATTTATCCCATGTCTAATGGCCAGGATAAGCATTTATGCAATTGAAATAGGAAATGCCCTTGGCTTGGAAGATAATAGATTGCTATGCATGGATTTGAAAATCTTGAAAAACAACAAATTCTAATTTGGGCCTTTCTTAGGGAATCTCTTATAATGTGAGTTTTGGATTGCAATGCTGCGAGTGGCCTTTTTATTAAAGATCAGCTTATTAAAGTTCAAATATTCCCAGAACAGCTCATTTCCCAGTCCTGCTTCATTTATGAAGAAGTTGAAGCTCAGTATTTCAGGCTTGCTGTACCCACAAGCAAAAAGCCCTTGCTGTGTACCTGAAAGTGTTGCTCTGACCAATACCTGTGACTCTGTTCTTTGATACAAACCTCACCAAAATCAATACAAGTTCTCACTTTGAGAGCTTTAGGTCTGCCCATCTCACTCTCACAACAGAATTCAAGATCTGTTGATCACCTGACCCATGCTTGGGAGGACTACTCAGTTTTGAAAAATTAGGTTTTAAATTTAGGTCCACTCTAAAATTTCTCTAACTGGGACATACCCCACACTTTGCATTTCCAGACCTTTCTCAGAGACCAGTATTCACCACTGTGTCTATAAAATGCACTTTGCAATGGACCTGCAGGTTTCTGAATTACTCTTTCAGTTTTTAATTTTCTACAGACTTTGCATGACATGATATTCCATTTAACCTATCATTCATCAAGCACTAATACAAGCATCTCTTCTTCATCATTTTGGTCCCTTGTTTACACTGTCAGATGAAGACCAGAGCAAAGATAAGCTTTTCTTGATTATTCTGATAAACATTTTCTCTCTCTTTTACGTGACCAACTCTTGAGCTCTCTCAAGTTCAGTTCAGCAGGAAATATTTGCTATTCTGGCAGAACTACTTTACTAGGTCCAAAGGTTCCAAAGTTCAGCTAAAGATGCTGACCTTAGGCAAGGGTCTAGTTGTGCCAGCCCTGCTGTGTTTTCACCAGGCTCTCTGAAGAGGGAGCTTGGCATTAACCCTGCATGACCCTCTCAGCAAGCTCCACTCAGACCACAAACTCACAAATTAACAACAGATTCTGTAGGTTACAGGCCATCCAGACAGAGGAAAGGATGACTGAATCTGATTATGGAGCCACTTATGAGACTTGCAATAGGTAGCATTGCATAAATTTTTATTGGAAGAGGTCCCTTTTGGACATAATTGCCATTTTACTCAACTAATTATAATTATGCTTAATACAAAAATAAAAAAAGCACAGACTGTTCAATACAGCTGGCACTGACAATATTTGTGCAAAGCATGACTGTCTCACAAATATAATCTGAGTTCAAGTGATTCCAGGACCAAATTGAAGACCTGGCAATCAGACACCCATAAATTATCATTTTAAATGGAGCATACACTTTCAGAGTCAGTGAGATATGAACTATTCTAGTTCACTTTTGCTTCTCTATCAGTCTCCACATATGCCCTTTTGTTTTAACTATGGCTAATCCATGTTTCTATGGACTAACTTAAACAGGCTTTTGCTGTGTCTTAACCTTCAGGCTAAAACCTTGTTTTTCTTTGCACCAAAAGAAACTTCCCATGCAAAACTGCTAACACATACTGTACCCTTTTGAAACTGGGTTGTTGGGTTTTTTTTTTTTGATAGTGCATTCGTAGCCACAGAGTCCAAAACCAGTACTTCAGAGTATTTCTTTACTCATTCCTGCCATCATGTCACCCCCTTCACAGTCATGCATCTATACAAATGCACTTCTGAATGCAAAATCCACCCTCTGACAAGCAGGGTAGGAGAAGTGCTTTCTAGAACAAGAGCTCTGACCTGAGAGAACCACCAAGTTGCACTGGGAAGATTAGAGGATTACACTTCCCACCTGCCCTCCTGGCTGGCAATCCAGCCAAGTGTTTCCACCCTCCTGCTGCCTCATTCTCCTGCTCTGTGTGTGCAGAAGTTTAAATTAAAGCAAACCAGCCACAATCTGCGGTAGCTTGTATGCAGTCACACATGCAGATCTGTTGCCTTTGTAACAGGGTGGTGACCTCCCCACTGAGGAACAGGGAAAGGTGCTAACTTTTGAAATTTCTCCAAAATGACTCACTGGCATTGGTGAGAAGAGCCCTGAATGACACTCTGTACTGAGGGTGGGGCAAGGGGCAAGTACTGGATGTTTTCATCATCCCTCAGCTTTGTCATGACTCTACTATGGCTTGGTTCATTTGCTTTTCCTCCTTTCCATTCTCTGCTAAGTCATTCTGCACCACTTGTGCCCTATCACTGTAAGCCCAAGTGACAAAGCTCTGTCCCTTGCCCTGCAGGAACATACTGCCATGACAGATACCAGGAAAAAATCAAAGTAATTTGAACGTCTTTCCAACAGAGAAAGCTCTTCTGGATTTGCTGCTCCTCATGACATATTCAGTATGAGAAGAGAAGGAGAGAACATAGATTCCATCACCATATGCTACAAGAAAGCCACCCACAGATAGCACATAATCTGATGCTATAGCCCCTAAGTTTAGACCTAATGGGTCCTTTTGAACAAATGGATCTTGCCTCATAATGCAGCTCCTGCTCATCTAAAATGGAAAGAGCCAAGAAAAATAGCTGGATGCCAGCTGCCCACAGTACATTTCACACAAAACTTGTGAAAAAACTCAGTCACAGTGAAGAGCAAACCATCTACAGACAGCTCTAACAAGCACTTTGGGCTCTTACTATTCTTTTATTGTAGCATTTTCATGTCTATTATTTTACTGGAATGGATCCACTTAATAAAAGGATGATGTGTCTTGTAAGGAGATGATCAGATTATCTCTCTGATAGCTGCAGACAAAGGTGAAGTGAAAAGGGAAAGGGCCTCCCCTTCTGCACCCAAATCTTTCTGCAGGTGATTCATTTGCAATCCCTGCAGCCACCAACAACAAATCTTATGTGGATGGTAGGACTCATTTTAATTTGGTGATTTACTAATTCAGAGGAGAGAAAATCCCTTCTCCCCTTATGAGGACAGACTCGCTTGAGCTCAGAATCTGGTGTGCTGACCACCATTAGGCTCACAGTTATGTGCCAAAATTATGTCCTATGACACCAAGAGAAATGAAAGGCCATAAAACTCAGAGTTTTCAAGTTATCCCTCAAGACCCAGGCCCCTGAAGTACTGAGCCTTTTGTTCTTTCAAGAACAGCAACAAACGGAAATTCTTCAGTGTGTGAAAAAAGTCTGGAGCAAGCTCTGCAAATGAAAACACATGGCAGGACTCTCATCCCTCATGCAGGGAGCACACATGGAGGGAACAACTTGGTCCAGCTTGGAATGTACTGGCCATTGAAACACAGCTTCTCCTAAAGACACATCTGACCTAAAAGAGAAGAATCAGCACAGAGCAAGGGAAGGATGAGGACAGAGCAATATAAAAATGGCTACAGACTCTCATCAGAAACAACTGTGGGATGAGCAGTCCTAAAACAATGGGGTCTTTCAAACCCCCTCAAAAATTAACTTAAACACACTTCTTTTGAAACCAGTTTGTGTGTTAGCCCCTCTCTTTCCTTTCACAAAGAACATTGAAGGTCATTATAGCAAAGAGCCTCAGGCAAATTTCTCAAAGTTCACAGTACCTCATGAAGACAATTCACTTCCATAAATAAAGGGTGATAACTAATATGAATTCTGATAAGATTTGGTAGTGCCCAGTGGTAAAAAAATTCTGCTTTGAATTATCCAAAAATATGAGTAAGCCATGTAGAAATAATTAATCATACAGAACTCATTGTAATTAAAAATGTATTCTTAAATAGCTTCTTGATTGAGAACAAATGCCTCATTAATTTGGGGCATACTGACTTAGGAACATAAGAAATGTCAAGCAGAGAATGATGACCAAAATGACACAGGACTCCACATGCTGCATGTGCCCCATCTCAGAGGCTCACAGAGAACACTCACTGCAAAGGTCAGTGAATGTGGTAACTTGCAAAAACCTCCACCAACATCTGATTTTTTTGAAGTCAAATTACTTCATTTTAGACCACTAAACTTTATAGGAATTCAAAGTGGCTGTGTTGTCATCCCATCTGCCATTGTCTGCAGTCATACCTTCCACTCCAGTATTTCTCTGGGAACATTTCTACTGCTACTACTGTTACTTAAACAAAAGTACATTGCTGCAGCTGCAGCTCACTCTATGTCCACATAACACTCTTTAGACAAAGGTGAATTTGCTCTGCCCATGATTCAGGTGAATTAGGAAGGGCACTAACCACAGTGGCATAACCCCAACCCTGATCTGGTACATCTCCCCCCACAGCAGGGTTTGCTGTCCTGGGCTTGGTACCCTGTTACTCAGCTATCCCAACACAAAGCAAGCTCTTTGAAAGCTCCTTTCTGGACTGAAACTTGCTTTTAAAAGGCTTCACCTTTCAATTTAATAAAACTTCATTGCCGATTTTCAAAGACTGTAGTCTAAAAAGAAAAATCTGACATTGTTACAATATTGTAACTTGGAGAAGAAATTTCATTACCTGAATATTTCTCAGTAGAACCTCTGGTGCAAATAACGTAAATTGTTCTTTTACCTTAAAGATTTGATTTTGTTGGTAGATTTCACCCAGGGAGTCAGAACTGGCTCAAGTGGCAAAGCCAAGCTTTTTAGGTCTTTACACCATCAGCAGACCATTTTCAGCTGCAAATTTGCTGAGACAATTAGGCCATTTGTGTTCAACACCAGTTTGAAATGAAGAAGGATTTTATAGATCAGCTTTGAAAATCCAGTTAACACTTCTTTTTTTTTTCCTGTAGTCTACATAAGGAAGACTGTCACCATAACCCTGAAGGTCACCATGACACCAATTTCCTTCCATGGAAAGACATCACCTTTGATAAAAATGCAGATGAAAGCCAGGTTTCCAATTTCTCAAAAGAAAGGAAACTCCTTGAACAAAACAAAATCACATGTAGAGAAAATTTGGATTTTGCTGAAAAGTTGTTTGCTGGTTCAGAAATAGCTCCACTGCACTAACATTTCCATCTGGCTGAACAGCAGCAATGGGTCAAAGAAGTTATCTTGTGAGCTGTTTATGGGAGCTCATAATAATCTGTTTCATATCTTGCTTCTCCTCTAGGCCCCAGATTGTATTTCCTATTATACAGAGTGAAGTTTAGGAGATTTGTTGGACAGGGGTTAAACCTAAAACTAGGTTTAAAAATTTTTAATATTTATTCCAATTCAATTTCAGTGCAGTGTAAACTGCACAGATATATATGAAATTTCATTTAAATAGCCTGAAAAGTAGTCTTACAAATTAAAAAAAAAAAAATTACAATCACGAGGGAGTGCCTTGCCTGCAACAGCTGTCTGATCAGAGGATAATTCAATATAACATAATTTACCTTTCACATTTAAGCAACATGACTTCAGAAAAAAGTGTTGAAAAATCTCATTGAAAGCTTAATTTAAATGAGAAACATTGAAGTTATGCTTTGTCAAATAATTCTGAGCAAAGAATGCTTTAAATGACATCACAGATTTCACTGAGCTATTCCATGGACAGAGAAGATTTACATCCATTAAATAAAGTACTCATTGCATGTTAAGTTCTGCTGTCTCTGGACATTCACCTTCATTTTCCAGTAACATAGTTAAAAATGTTTAAGTGCATATTCCTAGAATAGGACTATAATTGGATCGTGGTGTTTATTTTACTGCAGTTCATCCAGTTGCCCCTTCTGCTTTCCCAGCCTGGCAGCTCCCTTTGGGGAGAAGCTTAGCTCCCAACACTCATCACAACAGAGGCTGCTAAGTTTTCACTGGTGATTAGAAAAATGGGAAAAATGGGAAAAATTCTGAGAAGGTTTGGTGCAGGTGAAGAGATTCCCAGAAAAAAAGTTGCAGTTCCACACTGTCATGTAAAATATGGAACTAAAAAGTATAGCTATTAGTTTATTGATAACAGATCCATGCTCTGATCACTTTGAGGAGCCCAAATACCCACGCAGAGGACGGCAGGGCAAAAATGGAGGATTGGGTCAGGGCCCAGTCAGGACATAAGGGGGCTCAACCCATGGAGTCTTTCCCTGTAGCAGCAGATCCCATGGAATCTTTCCCTTCAGCAGCAGATCCCATACATCTTGCCCACGTGGCTGCAGAGCAAACAGAGCAGCGTGGCAATAAACAGAGGCTGGGGTCAGGGTGACCTGAGGATCAGCAGGGGCAGGATGTTCGCTCTGAACTGGGATGAGATAGCACATGCTGAGCCAAGCCTTGACGCGGGGCCAGCCTCCCCTCCCCCTCGTGCTGGGTGCCACTGCAGAGGATGTGTTTGCAGATGCTGGGCAGGAAAAGTGACTCACATTCTGGGGCCTCTTCCATATCTCTGTACCTGTGACAATGCCCTCACCGTGCTGGATCAAACCCTCTTGTATCCTGGTACTTCTCTGCTTGCAAGTACCAAACATCCAAGCGTTGTCTTTCCTCTTACAGCACCACATGATGCCCAGTGGATATGCCTGGTTTGTGGTAGCTCCACCAGTTCATTGTCATCATTGATCAGCTGATCAATTATCTGCCACATGACTCCACCAAATCCTAACAACATCTGTCAGGAATTTAAATATGTGATGGTGTTTTCAAAACACACCTCATTTTCACACAGACTTTCCTAGGTTATAGTTTAAAACAAATCCTCAGATAATCTCCTATTCCAATTAAATTTAATCCTCTAAATAAACTGCAGCAAATTAGAGGCAAAGGTGAGAAGGCTACTGAGGTAAAGAAAGTCTATGGGGGGATGATACACAAAGAAACTCGTCAGAAAAACTTTCTCATGTACTGCCCACACGTGCCATCTGCACAGTTATTGATTCAAGGTCTGGGCTGGGGTGTTTTTTTCTGTTATTTGAGTTATAAGAAAACCATATTTGGCAGAATTTAGAAATGCATTCCTTGTACATAACGATGCTGCCAGTGGTCCCTGGGTGGATCCAAATTTGGTCCTGCTGAATGCAGAGTACAGCTCCCACCTCTGTCCATGCAGACTGCCCCTTGAACAGCACAAACATGTGTGTCACCCTCACCAGAAAGGAGCAGGCTGCAGCATCTTGAAAAGAACAGTCTGGGCTTTTCAGTTTTAGTCATATCCTTCTATTCTTTCTAATATGAATTTTAATCTGACACAGATTTTTTTCATATTGACAATAATCTTTTTGTACTGAACTGTCATCTTTTTGCTGGCACTATCTCAGAGTTGGTCTAAACTTTATAATTAACTTTGATGTTCATCATGGTAGCATTAATAATGAAGGACTCATTTGGTATTAATCTAGATGCCATATACACGTTTGTAGAAACTCCATTGCAATCCAGCAGTAGTTTGCTGCTCCTGCCAATCCTGATTGAATATTTCAGCACTACAGCACAAAAATAATTCTGAGAATTTTTGAAGACTTTGGTACACTCTGCATACTTGGTAAGAAGTTTAATGACAATTGTTATTGCCTTTATTGATTTGCTTAAAATGTGTTTCAGCTGTCTCATAAACATTAAACTGTCTCCCATGACTTGCATCACAGTAACATAAGCACAATTATCTAATGCCTTAGCTGCTTTTAACAGCAGTTTAAGCCAATCCAGCTAGCTTTATACCCAGGCCATTTAGGAGAATTCATACCCCTTCTGAGGTAGCTCTGCTCTGTCATTTAGCTTGGGTCCAGTGGGCAGCAGCACCTTGAACATGCGTGGTGGTGTTTGCAGCCTCTGGCTAAGCTCAGCCTCAGGCTCATTTTAAATCTAAAATCTTAAATATCTGGTTTAAAAACTGAGACTTCAAGTAACATTACAGATGTCTTTCAGCAAATCAAGGTCTTAAGAACTGAGTGGCCTGAAATGATATTGATAATTTCTTACCTTTTCTCTTCATCTCAAATCTACTTCATAGTCTATCTCAGTAAATTCAGGAATAAAATGTATTTTAAAAAATTTATGGTATAGGTATTACAGTGCCTCTCACTACCTTTCATATGAATTTCTAACAGGTTTAAAGGGGAGGATTTCCATTTTCTAATTGGATTTCTTTCATAATAGCATTGTCTCAATAAGAAAGCCTACATGGCACATTATGACAGCTTGACAGTGGAGTAAGGGAAGACATGGCCATGGAGTAGGAGTCAGGAAAAACAGATCTCAGTTAGAGACTTCTTATGGTCATGAGTCATTCAACCATGCAGCCCTTTCCTGTGCCACATATTTTGCCATCTAAAATGAAGAAAAAATTATGCGGAAAAACCTGTGGATTTTCCAACAGCTGTCAGAGTGGATGATCAAGCTTCTGCACCCAACAGTCCATAAAATTCAAGTGCAAGCTCATGTGGCACCCTGAAAGAAGCAGAGCCAGTGTTCTACTAATGCTTCAGAGGAGTCAGCCAGGCTTAAACAAGCTATGGTAATTCAGATATAGTCCCACTCAGGGTAGTAAAACCCAGCACTTCATAGAGATCACATCCAGCTTTTGCCTTATGGCATTAGAACATAACCCTGGTCCTAAATTGTACCATGTCTATGTCTAAAATGTACCATGTTGGTCTAGAGACACCAACAAACAGAACACAGCTCACTTTTTGACCTTTTGCTGCCTGATGCCCTTAAAATTAACTCACCACAGCTCAATCTTAGAGCAAAACCCAGCTAAAAGCTTTTACATCTCAGAAAATCCATCCAAACAAAACTACCCAGTATTCTCTCCAGGTCTGTGAATAAATGCCAGTGAATTTTCAGTTGTTTGTAGCTATGAAGTGGGGCAGGAATAATTGTCTCTTGGCTAGCCATACTCTTGGATCCAACAAAATGAAATCACAAGAGGAAATAATTCTATGCTCTAGCCCACCATTACAATACTACTCGTGATGAATTATTTCTACTACCTCTAAAACCACTTATGCTTTTTAAATACAGAAACTTGTATGCACAGGTTAAAAAATATTAAAATCACAACCCTGCCATAGAAAGAAAACTCATTCTTTTCATATGTGACAAACACAAATTATGTTAGATCACTGAAAGTGGTTCTATACCAGACTCAAAAAGCACAACCAGACTATGAGGAAGACTGACAGCTGACTTCAATACTCACTGGAAAACATTCAGCTGCACAATTAACTTTGACTGGACAGCAAATTTTTAGATAGCCAAATAAAAAGAAAATTAATTCCACCCTAAGACTCTTCTGTGTTATTCCAGATCATGTCCACCTGAGCCTGCCAAGAAAAGCATCCTCAGAAAGAAATCTATTCTCTCCCCCTCAGTTCAGCAGTGGTGGAAAGTCCCCACCATAAAGACACTTATGTGAGTAAAATCATACTGTCTTGTAAAAAAAATGAAAACACCCATATTTTAACAGAGAAAAGGCTAATGAATGATTCAGTGGAATAACAATAAGATTTTTAGGAAGTCTTGCATGAAAACATACATTAAAAAGAACAGTGTTATCATAGTAATAAGGTATAATTATCCCTTCACATTTATCTTGCCTCAAATAGACTTACTAAAGAAGGCAAGAACTAATACTCTCATTTTACAGCTAGCATATCATAGAGCAAAATATCCCTCTCAAAGTTGTGTAGGAGAGCACACAGTGGATTCAGGCATCCTGCATAACTTTGCTTTTATTATATAACGCTATTTCAGTTAAAAAAAAACAAACTGAAAACAACCAACCAACCAATCAAAACAAAAACCCTTCAAAAAACCAACTGAACAAACAAACAAACCCAAACAAAACAAAACACAAACAAACAAAACCATATGAGATTCTTTGAAGAAGAAAAAACCAGTGTTTTATGGATGGATCTCTGACTGCACGATGAATCAAAGCCTCACTACACAATTCTGCAACCTGAAGTATCTGCTTGCCAGGCTTCAGAGTCCAAGGAAAAGTAACAATAAAAATTAAGATATGAAAAGAGACGAAAAGGTGCATTTTATCAAATTTCTAAAATAGTTTCAGTACTAAAAGAATTTATAAAACAGCACCTCTCTACCCCAGTATGTGCACATCAACTTAGAGTTTATGTGACACAGCTGTTCAGGGACCCCATTCTCAGTGTATACTAAGATAATCATATATATCAACCTGCTTGTTGTATTTCCAGAAACATTGTCCAAAGATTTGTGCTTCCCATATTTACTGAAAATGCTGTGGGTTTCCCAGCTAGACAAACATGGACACATAGATGCACATGCAGAAGTTTTCTGAGGAAAACAAGAAGGTGAATAACCAGCTGCATTTTAGGGCTGGAGAACTGCAAAATGCAACTTGTTTTGCTTATTGTCTTGAAATTTTGGGGGGCAAAAAAGAGGCACAGCCTTATTTTGAAGGCTGTATCCTTGCTATGGGATGTGGTAATGTGCCATCCATGGCAGCTGAGGGCACATTCAGGTGCCTCCCAGCAACCTGGAGACTCGTGGGAAGTCCAGTGAGGACTCAGATCATCCTAAAAAACAGGCCAAGGGGTTATAGGCCAGAGGGAGGGATTTGGGACATGTCACAACTCACAAGGAAGGGCTTGAATTACAAGGAGCAAGAAAGCGCTGCGACCGAACTATATTTTAAGCAAATAATCTCCCATCATGTGGCATTATTGAGGAAGCTGCTTGAGCTTGGGGGTGGCAGGGCTTATTCTCTTAGTGAGAGCTGGTGTGTTAGCAGGAGATTATGGCAGGGCAGGAACAGAAAAGGAAAAGGATTGCAGTGCCTGTGACGTGGGAGGGAAAGGAGGTTACGCAGGAGAGCCAGAGAAGGGAAAAGATCCACAAAGGGAGGGGGCATGTGGCTGATGATGAACGGGCTGACAGCCTCTCTGGCAATAAAAAGCAGCTGTTTAAAGTTAGAACCTGAATCCCAAAGCAAGAAGTCACTGAACATTCATTTTGAAGGAGGGGAAAAAAAATGTTGTGTGAAATATATATTAGATTAGCAGCTATGGGATTAAGCTAAGCATTGCTGTACAGTTTGCTGTACAGGAATTATTCATCCAGATATGCAAAACCTGCTCACTTGATAGATGGCTGAAGTCCTCAAAAGCAGGCTGTATAAGCTGACTCTGTTGCTTTCACTGGGGCTGAACCTGTGCCAACCTTTTTCAGAATCAATACCTCGAGATGCTTCCAAGGCATCACAATAAAGCGTTGGCTTTGTTACAAATGAGAAAGCACCCTCTCCAGATCTGCATGTGCCTGCTGCCTTTTGGACAGGTTTGAGCTTCTAAATCTTTCATCCCTCTTGCAGCAGCACAAAAGAGCTACTGTGAACTTAAGGCAACCAATGGGGATAGGGAAGGTATTTAATAAGGTTCACTGCGGTTTCAACACCCAATTTAAACTTTTCCAAAAGAGATAAAAAGTCATAAGGCTGCAAATCCCTCTAGTTAAGACTATCACATCTCTGTATTCATATAAGAGTAAGCAGCTGCTAATTCAAATCACTGATTTACATTTACCAGACATAGGAAAGGCTAGACATTTTTTTTCCCCAAAAAAAATCAATACATGAATTAGTAAGGGTTTGGGGCACATAGGCTCTTGTCACAGTCATTCCAAGTGCTCTTTTGTCATCTTGTCAGGTGGAAATCAAGTAAAAAATGGTTATTACTCTTTTTTATTGGAAAAGGCAGCAACAGAACCAGTATGCCTGTTCCTTCTCTGGGGATTTTTTACCACATATTTTCTATCTTTGATTTTCAGTATTTCATTTTTGCACTGATCTTCCCTTGTAATTCTTCTTCATTCTCTGCTTTATGTTCTTTGTGGCTCAGTAATTGTTATGACACCCAGTTGCTCTTTTTTAAGGACCTGCAGAGATTTTAGTACTGCAGGTGGGTCCCAAAACCTCATCAGTGCTTCCTGACCACACTAGGCTTGAAAACCCAGATCCCAGAAGCTACATGTAAATAAATCTATTAACAAAAGCTGTTTGAAAAAACAGTTTTAAAAAACCTTTGCAAAAACTGAGGCTGCTCTTGATAGTTCCTCCATACACCTTAGCTGTTATTGTTCTAGATATTAATATGACCATAATTCTCTTTACTGGGCTTTCTTGGGCACCATATCTAATCAGTCCACTCAGGTGTTGTTTTGGAGGGTGGAAAGATAAAGGCAGAAGGGCAGGAGAGCAGGGCAACATGAGCATAAATAGGAGAAAGCACAGAAGAAATCCCTAACAGAGGGAACTTCAGCCACTATAATTACCTGAGACCAAACTTAACTGTGCTACACTGATTTTTGCAGAAGAAGCTTCTTATCTATTAAAGATGAAGCTGAGAGCTTCAGTTTGATGGCCTAGTTCCTTTCTAAGGGCATCTCCAGAGATGCAGCCTTCCTGGTGACTTTAACAGCACCATTCCATCAGTTTCTTTAAATCTTGGATATTTCACTTCATATTACCTCCATTATCAAGTTGCTTTGTTCAGCAGCTTTGAAATATTATATAACACCAATCTCCCTTGTCCCCTTGAATACAAAATATTACTATTAATCCTTTTGTAACTGTGGATCTAGGTTATATAATTTCTTCTGCAGACTTTTTCTAAAGTTGACAGAAAATGCAGAAGAGGTCTTTTCCTGATTTAAGTTTTAGAACTTGTTCCAAATGAAAAACTACTCTGTTGGCCTTTAGGCAGAGTATCAACTGAGGCAGACATATTTAAGCAAAACCTAGGATGCACTGAAAGAGAGAAGGTGCTGATAAAGTCTTCTAGGCATTTTCAGATGGAGACTGAAATCATTATAGAACTTAGACATGTATCAAAAAGATAAGGCTGAACTTCTTTGTAATGAGGAGCTTGGCTGTTTTATGCCATGGTATTTTACAGATCCTAACTTCAGTGTTTATCACTTCTTACAAATTACTCAAAAGTTATTCAGGTAAAAAAAAAAAAAACCCACAAACATTCAGTCTAGGTGTCTCTGGCACATGGAATACATGCTAAATTTTTGTTAAATACTGTGAGAAAGTTAACAACTAGACTCTCTACATTCACATTCAGAAGCATCATAAGCTAAGTAATTTAACCAGTGATGATAAAATAAATCATGTTCTTTTTAAAGCTATGCACCTAAAAGCTGGTGAATGAAAAGTGACTTTTACCCAGTGGGCAAAGCTGTTAGATGAATTTCAAGTCCTGTAGATTAAAAAAAGAAAAAGTTATCTTTCTCTGTGCATTGAATTCAATTCAGATTCCCATTCAGGTCTGAGTAAACTCAGTAGGCATTTTCCATTTATCTTCAGTGAGCTGCAGATCAAGCTCAGGAATCATGTTTCAGCCTGAGAGGAGATCCTATTGTACTGCCATTGTCTCTGCTGATGTAACAGACCTGCAGCTGAATGATCTTCATTTCTGAAATGTCACAGACTGAGAGATAAACCAACTATAATACTTTTAATTTAATAACTGAGAAAAATTAAAATCAGGAAGGCCCATTCTAGAAATGCAAAAAAAAAAAAAAAAAAAAAAGGAAAAGCTAGATTTATCTTATTTTATTTTATTGTATGGGACCTGTTGTGGGAAAACAACGCCAAATTTCCAAAATTTAACAATAAAAGGGCTGTAAACAGTAAGTCTGTCTAGAGTAGACTCCCCAGCACTGTGCCCAGAGGAATTGTTAATATCTCCAAGAATGGGGATTCCACAACTTCAATGGGCAACTTGTACCATGGCTGTGTCACCCTGACAGTAAAAAAGCTTCTACTCTGTTGAACCCCCTGTGCTTCAGTCTGGGCACTCTGCCTGGTACTGGGCATCACTGAAAAGAACCTGATGCTGCTGTCCTTGTACCTTGTTCCAGATATTTAAATACACTGACAGCATCCCCCTGGACCTTCTCACAGCCCTGCCAGCATCTGCAGCCTCTCTCCTGTGAGGAAAGGCTGAGACAGTCCAGGTTGTTCAGCCTGATAAAGACAAGGCTGTGGGGAGACCTTAAAGACCTTAGGGGAGACCTAAAAGACCCTGGAGACCCAGGGCCTGAAGGGAGAGATGGAGAGGGGCTTTTCACAGAACTTGTGGTGACAGGACAGGGGGCAATGGCTTCAAACTGAAGGAGTGTCACAGACATCTTTTATGAAAAATCCTTTCCTTAGGATTTTTCCCCCTGAGAAGCTGAGAGACCTCAGGAACAAAATGTAAACATTGATTATCTTTTGCTGTGGAATGCAACAGGTGGATCTGTGATTGGCCCATGTTGGATGTTTGTAATTCATGGCCAATCACAGTCAGCTGGCTTGGACTCTGTCTGAGACACAAGCTTTTGTTATCATTCTTTCCTATTCTATTCTTAGCCAGCCTTCTGAGGAAATCCTTTCTTCTATTCTTTTAGTATAGTTTTAATGTAATATATATCATAAAATAATAAATCAAGCCTTCTGAAACATGGAGTCAGATCCTCATCTCTTCCCTCATCCTGGGACCCCTGTGAACACGGTCACAGAAGGAGGATGGATTTAGATTTGATATTATGAAGAAATTCATCCCTGTGAGAGTGATGAGGCCCTGGCACAGGTTTCCCATTGCAGCTGTGGATGCCCCATCCCTGGCAGTGTCCAAGGCCAGGCTGGATGGGGCTCTGAGCAACTTGGGATAGGGGAAAGTGTCCCTGCCTTTGGCAAGGGCTTGGAACCAGGTGATCCTTCAAGGCCTTTCCAACCTAAATAATTTCATGATTCATCAGAAGAACAAGAAACAATGAACAAAGTGTTCACTCATGATTGTGCAAATTACCCACTATGGCTCCACTGCCTCTTCAAATTAATCTGCTCCTTGACACAGGTAACCCTGGGAAAAAAGGAACACCATTCCAGGAAAAGCTTCATAATTTACTTTGTCTCATGCTGAATAGCCTTGAAAGCCCACAAAAACCATGAGGCAGCATGAGAAAATATCAGCCACAGCTAAACTACACATTCTGCTGAAATAGAAAAACCTGAAGCTGTGGGTTTAGGAGCACATTGGAGAGTGTTCACACTGCACAGCAAACAGGGAAGAGGAATTTGAGTATTTGCCCCTCTCATTATCCCACTGGCCTTTTGCAGCTGACTCTATTAAAATCCTCCATTTTCTAAGCTTTCTCCTGTAATCTTGATAAATGAGATCTCACTGTGTACGTTCAATGAGCTCACTAAGATACATGGCTAATCGGAGCAAGAGTAACCTGTAAACACTAAAAATGTCAATTTTTTAAGGAAAAAAAATAAGAGAGAATGCATTTTCCCCTAGTATACACCCAGGTATTTTATGCTGCTGCTATGGTCTTGTTTCTGACAGAATTTTTTTAAATAAGGGCAATTTTGTTGGGTTTTTTTTTGCCCCCCAAACCACTCTCTTGTTTTTTGGTTTTGTTTTTTGTTTTTTTTGTTTTGTTTTGTTTTTTTGGGTTTTTTTGTTGTTGTTTGTTTTGGTTTTTTGTTTTGTTTTTTGCTTGGTTTGGTTCTGATTTGGTTTTGTTTGGGTTTTTTTTTTTTTGTCTAAGGAATTGGGAAGAACCACAGCAAATGCCAATGCTCGTCGAGATCTAGAAAAAGCATATTTGTGATTAAATTATTAACCAGGACTTTCTATACCAGGAAGGTGTGACTGGAAGTATCTGGGCTGAGACAGACATTCCTCTGCTTAAAATTCAGTGTGAAACATATGGAAAGTGATACACCAGGATGAGCTTTGAAATCCTTATACAGAAGAATGTGGGAGCCAACCAGCTGCTGTTTAATTTAGATTGTGCAGTGAATAAGCAGTGTCACCTGGCTACAAAACGGAAATAAAAGGTTAATAAAACTCACTACAGCCAATATTACAAGAAGGAAACTTTCCTGCATTCCTCTGTCCAATGTAAATATTGGTTATTTCAGCCCCTCTGTTTAATTGGAGATTTCAGTGCTAGATACATAAAAATGTGTAGGTTTGAACCAGTTCAAGAAAGTAAATACTAACACAACAGGAACTGAAATAAAGAGTAACCTGGTTCAATAACAGCTACAGGAACTTGCCCACAATGGCAATGCATTTCAGGAGACTGCCTGAATACATAAAGGTAATTTCAATTTAAGTATTTTTTCAGTTATGTGAAGATTTTAGAGAAATGTGTGAACACATGTTAGAATTCCTCACTCCTCATTGAATCACTGGGCTGCAATTAAAAGCCTGGACCCTGAAAAACAGGTATAAAATATAGCATGCAATTATTTTTTACATCTATTTTTAGAAAAAGTTAAGTTTTTCAAGATCCCCACAGAAGTTCATCATATCTCTTTGCTTATGGGGGCATTTTCACACCAAGCTTTCACATTTGCTGTGGTTGATTCCATTCAGTCCAGAACTTCCCATTGAATTCTAAGGGCTCTGGAGAATGCCATCAGTGACCTAATGTTTTCTACCTTTCAATTTAAGTTTCTTTGAAGCTAAAAATAGATTTTTCAGTAGAACATCTTTTCTCTTTAACTATATTATTCTAAGCCAATAATATTTTACATTGAAAATATGTACAGCTGTGATACTTCCAGAAGCTGTGACACCTTCAAGTTTATTAAAGACCTTATTAAAACTTATCCTGATTTCTCAATATTAGATGCTAAGCTGTGGCTAGTTCTCAGTTTAATCTTAGAAAATGGGCTTCTGTAAATAGAATATGAGTAGTTATTTTCCAGTTGTTCTGTAAGTTAAAACACAGCGCCACTAATTTCTGCAAAACAACAAACTCAACAATTTTAAGTACTTTTTGTTTTTGCTACTATGTGGCCCACAGCAGGATAACTAAGAAAAAGGTTTGGTGATCTCTGGTTTAAATGTCTACTGAATGACAACAAAGATCATGGTGCTGTGCTTGCAAACCACTGATAATCTGAACTAAAGCAGACCAGCATGAGACAGCATTTGACCAGTGAATTCATATGACACATGCCATGATGCTCCCCACACAAACTGAACTGATATGCTCTGAGGATACAATTACACTTCTGATCCTAAAATACATAACCTTGGAGAGAGTTCCTAGGAAGGAAAACAAGAAAAATGAGTAATCAACATTTCCACTGGGAAAACAATCTCACTTTAATCTGTGGTCTCTGCCAAATATTCCCACAACCAACTTTAGCCTGCTTTGGAGGTTCACAAACAAGTCTAAAAAGTACTCTTAAAAAACCCAAACAAATAAATAAACCATAACCAAACCAAAACCAAACAAAACAGATCACATATTTATTTTACCACCTAATGACAAGCACTAGTACTATATTACTTGGCAAAACTAGAATGCATTTATGAATCTGTGAAGCACAAGTTTCTCTCTGAGATCTCAGGACTTGAATTTTACTTTTAGCTGCTTCTGACTCAGTCTCAAGTTTGTATTCAGACATATGGAATTGGAGAATTACTTTTTGTCTGGTATGCAAAGTTGTACTTTGAACCAGCCACAAGAAAAGAGACCATATGAATGGTAAAGACAAGTGGTATTAAATTATACCAAAATTACTGGTCCACACAGAATTATCATACAGGCAACAATTAATGGGAGATACCACTGAAGTCCAGTTTATGCTTCAGTAAGTATCAGAGTTCAGAAAGTTTCCATCTCAGTTTCCAGCACATTTCTCTCTTAATATTTGCACAGCAATATTTTCTTTTCCATCCATGACCTGTCTCAGAATTTTTTTGCTTGTTCACACTTTTCTATTGAGAAGTACATCTAAAATACTTAATCCAGATTTGACCCTTCTCAAATTTAAATCTCAGCTTCCAACTGGTGACAAATTTTAAAATGCTGATTTTTTCTTATTGTACTAAGACCAAATAAATCATTCCTTCAGCATAGCTGTGCAGACCCAAAGTGCTTCTCAAAAACCTGAGGCAGTCTTTAGAAGGATTAAAAAACTATAATAGGATAGCCCCTCAGAAATCAATAAACAAACATCTAATAATGTAATGCACACCACTCAATTTTCTATATCAGGTGAAACATTTCTCAGTAATTGAATTTACCTCAGATCCTTTAGGAATGTTGATGATCCACACAGCTGCCTGAAATTAAAAATTGGAATATGATTCTAAGTAATTTTATTTAACACACAATAGAAATTTATCACTGAAAGGCTTGTGTCAAGGGTCCTACAGCATCTTATCTAAAAGGATTGTGATGAATTTTCACTTGATTCAGCAGTTGCCTCTGTTTTTATTACTAAAGCCTCCAAACACCTGGCAAAAGCAGCACTGCCATGATGAAATATTTCAGTGTGAGTGGTGCTGCACACTAAGGGAAACTCAGACTGGGGCATGTCCCCAGTGCAGAACCTCTGCTGACTGCCACTGCTCTCTCTGCACTTCAGCATGGCACTGAAGACCCTGCCCTCTAATTCCTGGCCTTACAGCTGAATTGGAGGCGAAAAGAAAGTAAAATGTTGCATTTTGGTTTTTCCTACTTCAAAGAATTTTATTATTTTATTTTCCTATGGAGCTACTACTTGGAGATAGGAAAGCAAGGAATGACCTGGTAGGATTGCACTGTTATTTCCCACTGGAATAAGTCTGTGCCCTTTTTCCACAGAAAATGCAGTTTTACAAAAGCTGTTGTTTTCCACAGCACCAGCTTTTCCTTGCTGCTGTACACAATGTATTTTCAGAAACTCTGTTTTAGCAGAAATGTATGTTATTGTAATTACTCTGCTAACTGAAAAGAGGGACACCAGAGGTATCAATCAGCTGATGTGAAGCAAAGGAAAGACCCTGGTGCCAGCCCATTAGCCAAGACTTCCATCCCAGTGAATGTTTCATGCTCTGTGCACCCTTGGCACACAGAATGAGCTGTTTGAGAGAGCTGCCCTGTGAAATTCATAATGATTTCTGCTCAAGGCAAGAGGGATAACAAAGAGCCACCCCCTCAGCAGCCAGAAAAGGCAGGGGTGGACACTGCAAACCCGTGCAGTGGATTCCTGGGAAGACACAGCCTCAGGTTCAGCTGCTTCCCCAGGATGGATGTGACCACTGCACTTCAGCACAGGAGCTGAGCAAAACTAACAAGGAACAAAACCAAATCTGATGCTTTTAGAAATGAAGTCATGGCCTACTTTTACTTCCTGACCCCAGGCAAATGATTGACATTGGAGCAGACTGTGACCTGTTTAGACTGGTTTAGTGTGTCAACTGCCACCTGGTTTTATGTCATTGAACATGTAATGAGGCTCACTAAATAAGGCAGACCTAACCTAGAAAACTGCATCAGTCTTCACTTATATTTTTAGGGTGATTTCTTCTCAAATAAATTTAAATACCAACCTGAGTCATTCACTGTGAAAGTCTCTACAAGCTTTCCGGTGCTATCAAGAGAGATTAAGGATTCTATCCAGTTACTTGGTGTCACTTTATTCTGGCTTGGGTGATTTTTCTGTCTTTTTTATTTATTTGTATTTTTGTTTGCTTGTTTGTTTTTTAAAATGAACTCTCATGTGTTGAAAACCTGCAGAGCAATGGCATGGCAGAACCAGAAGCTTCTGTGTTTTCAGGAGAGAAAACAGCCAGCCCCAGTAACTGACTCATGCTGCTGCTCTTCCCCAGTAACAAATGAACATTAACTATTTTAATTACTGGCATTGGACCCAGGTGAGGAAGCAGCAATCCTGCTGCACATTTTCCTAAAGGTGACAACACAGTTGTTGTTTCTGATGGGATTGTCCCAGCCTGCTGCATTTCTGGGTGCTCTGCTGAGAGAGCCATTTTCACCCTGGAGCTAAGCTACACTGCCCAGGGGATGCTCCACACTTGCTGCCCTCTCTGCTCCACACTCCAACAGTGAATCAGCCCTGTCAAAGGGCAGGTTTGTGGTAGCCCTGGCTGTGGACAGGCTCTGCCCTGGAAGGAAGCAGCTGGTGGGCAGGACTGAGATGGGAGTAATATTATGGCCCCACAAAACCCCCAAGATGGGCCATGACAGTATGGCCAAAACCAAGCTTCATGCTTGGCTTGCTCTCACAGAGATGTATTCCTGCTGCTGCTCCTAGTAAGCTCACATGAGAAGTAGGGCATGTGTCAGCTGAAGCTTAACCCTTTTAAATTTTTTCCCCTGACTGAACACTTCTTAAAAAAGGATGATGATTTAGTCTCATTTTCAATGTTATTGCAGCATTGGAAGGTCTTGGATTAGGCTTTTGGATGTTCAGTCGACTTCTGGATCTTCTGCAAAGCAATGGCTTTAGGCAGTGCCTCTGTTTTGAAAAATATGCAGATACTTTCTGTGAGTTGTTCAAACTGCAGTGCTGGGTCTAAACTCACTGACCTACTTTAACTTGGTTTTTGAATGGCTGAGTTTCAGACTTATCTTCAGTTTATCTGGATGTGAAATATTGCTCAGTTTTCAGAATTATTGTGCATGGCTCTGTCTGCAGTCGATCTCTTCTCTGGGTAGGTGGCTTGCTGCCCTAAATTTCCATTGCTAATTGTAGTCATTCCTAATGCACACAAAAAACACTGTTCCAGGCTACAACACCACCAGTGCGTGCTCTCATCCCCAAGAGGCCTTCAGACATCTGGGGCATTATACAGTTAAGTACTTTCACATCTGAACATATTGAAACGAGCACACGCAAAAAAAATAATTCTTGCAACGTGCTTGTTGCCTTAAAACCAAACAGCTGGCAGGCCATCAGAGCACCCAGTCCTTTTGCAGGGATGGAAAAACCAAGTGTTTGAGGAAAGATCAGCCACCAGGAGTCACACACGATTGGGCTGTCAAACTGCAGGAGCGAGATGAGCATCTTTGAAGGCTCCCCATTCGCAGAGGCAGCTGCCCAGACTGTGTCATTTGTTGGAAAACACAGCCCCACCTCCTGGTTCCTGGTGGGCAGATGCTGCTGCTCCCATGTGTGCTCCTGTCCCCTTCCCAGGAACTGTCTGTGGGTGTCCCTGCTCTGCGGCACACGCCAACTGTTACCACGAGTTCTCCTTGCTAGGAATGTTCATGCTTCTCTGCAGACACAGTGGTGCAGACTGAGGTTTCACCAGTGTGAAAAAACAAGAGCAGCAGTTTCAGACATTCAGAAAGCTCCTCTGCCCTCTCTGGGTGCGTTTCAGTCTCTGTCACGTGCTTGGTTTGTGGAGCGGCTGAGATGCCCCCCCTGAGGGTGACACTGATGGCTGTGCTGCCATTTCTCCATGTGTGAGAACCCAGGACATCCCTCTGACTGCCCTGGAGGACTTGAGACCCTGGCAGGGGGCTCAGAGACCTTGTCACGGAGTCAAAGACACCTGTGCCTTCGATTTTAGCCCTTGGAAACAATTACCAACTTTGTGTGAAGAGTTACAAGCCACAAGAGTTTGAACAGAATGATAGCGAATTTATCACTGTGTGAAAAAGTAGATTTTTGGGGTTTTTAGAATGGAGGTTCAAGAGGCAAGATAGAGCAATCTGGCCTTTCCCCTTCTTCTTCTTGGCCTCCATCTTCTGCTGTGATGTTGGCACTTTTAGATTGGTTTAGAGTAGAAGCTCACTGCCTAACATAGGTGATAGGTATTGGAAAGTAATTGTAAATAACGTGCACGTAGTTTTAAGTATAAAAAGATAACACTGCCTGGAGGCAGGCAGAGTGCCTTGGACTGTCTTACTGAGCGGACCTCAGCTGGACAGGAGAAAAAATTTTATAGATAAGGAACAATAAACAACCTTGACAATGAGAACTGAAGAGCTCTGACTCCTCCTTCAACTGCCGGGCTGGGAAAAGAGACTTTCTAACACATCTTGGGGTCACTCTGACCAGCTAAAGCCCCGAGATGTGAAGAGTTACAAGCCACAAGAGTTGGAATAGAATGATAGTGAATTTCTCACAGGTGAAAAAGTAGAATTCTGAGATTTAAAAAAAAAAAAAAAAAAATAATGGGGGTTCAGGAGGCAAGATGGAGGAATCTGAGCATGTCCTGTCTTTCTCCTTCTTTTTCTTGACCTCCATCTTCTGCTGTGATGGTGGCACTTTTGGATTGGTTTAGAATAGAGACAGACTGTCTAACATAGGTGATAGGTATTGGAAAATTATTGTAAATAAAGTACATGTAGTTTTTAGTATAAAAAGATAACACCTCCCTGAAGGCAGCCAATGTGCCTCAAACTGACCTGCTGGGCAGACCTCAGCAGGTCAGAGAAAGAATGATTTAGATAAGGGAAAATAAACAACCTTGAGAACCAAAGCCAATGAATCCTGACTTCTTCTTTGAGCGTGGGGCTGGGAAAAAGAGACTTTTTAACACCTCAGGTGCCATTTCAGCAGCACAAAACCCAACATCCACATATGGCATACCTTGCTGAAAGGGCTGTGGAACCCTTAGCTGGAAGCCAGCATCAGCTTATGCACTGCCTCCTATATTGTGCAAGCATCCTACTCCAAATTTCTCCGTGACAGCTCCAGCAGGTTCACATTTCCTTAGACTACCTTGACTCTGAGCAGCTCGTAGATGTGGCACAGTGTAGATGCCACACCAGCTCACAGTATTTTTACTTTGTCCTAGCAACACCTCAAGACACTGTGTTGGTGGGGATCCAGCTGGCTGCCAGATTTTATTGAGTCATTGGCGGAGGAGAGCTGCCATCAGCAGAAGCGCTCTCCTCACGCCCCATCTCCTCCGTTCTGAGCAAAGCCCAAGTGCCCCTGAGAGTCCTGGCTCCCAGAGGCCTCTCCTGTGACATGGCACAGCCCTTCTGCTCTCCCAGGCCAGGAGGAGGTGCCCACACCCAGCCCCTGTTTGGTTTTAGAGAGTGCCTCATACCTGACCGGGTCAGGGCAGTGCACGCCCCAGCCAGAGCAGCACATCGGTGGCACCAGGACAAGAGGGTGCAAAAGGCTTTGACATGATCCAGGCAGGCCCAAAATAACCTCAGCTCTTGGCAGAGCTGACACAATTTGTGTGGGGAGACTTCAGGCTAGTCAGAACTCATCAGGAGACGCAGTACATCTGCTTTTAAAAAATGCACTTGAAATGTTTGGAAAGTTCCTCTTCTTCAGCTTGGGGTTGTTCCCCTCAGTCCCCTCCTTTTTTGGATTTACAGAGGTATGTCAGTGGATAGTGCACATCTTGCATGCAAATTCCATATATTTTCCAGGTGTTTGGAATATATATGGCTCTCAGAAGCCACCATCAAATGGCCTGCCTGTGCTCCTCCTGAACAAGGAGAATTGTCTCATCTGAGTGCACAGCAGACATTATTTTCCCTACTCCCATCAGGGCACAGGGCCACTACAGCAGGGCATGGCAGGGCCTCGTGGCCAGTCCTGTCCCACCATCTCCTCAGGGAGCAGAGGAGGCTCTGGATCAGCACCAGCTCTGCCATGAGGGAAGCAAGGGATAGTGCCAGCCTGTCGTGGTGCCAGGGCCCTGACACACACACCAACAGCCCTGGTTATATGTATTTCTAAACAAACAACCTCACAGAAGAAAACACTGGAAATTTAGCACCAGCAAGGACTCATCCTGACCCACAACCTGATGGTCAACACAAATGTGGTCCAGCAACAGAGCCTGCTCCTCTGCTCCAAGCTCCACCTGTGTGCTTGCAGTAGGAGTTAATGAGTTCACTTAAAATCCCCCTCCTGGTAAAATCCTTAAATCCTTGCTCCCTACAATGCATGCCATGCCAGGTGCAAACCCTTGCTGCACAGAAGTCCTCTTTTCCTCTTTTTTTTTTTTTTTTTTTTTTTTTAATAGGAGCATAAGCAGAAGCTTCTTCAGCAAACCACGAAGGTTTGAAAATATCCTTGCTATGAATGCTTGCCCACTGCTCCTGCAGACACCTGGTTTCCCAAAAGGGCTACATGAGGCATGGGGCTGGACAGCTACAGGACCATGGTGCTGTGCCTTCCACTGGATCACTGTCTGCTGTCCTGGAGTTAATTGTTTGTCCACAAAAGCAGACGATGGCCTGATTAAAACAAAGCATGAAAAGATACATGACTCCTCCTTTGCAAAGCTTGCATGCTCTCTCACAGTGCAGGTGCTCCTAACTTGGCTTTAAAAAAGATCTTCTCTCAAGTGGTAAATGATGCAGATTCATTGGGAATACACTGGATTCAGATTCAAAAGCCCACAGTTGTTTTTGCAAGAGACCTCTGGTTTCCCTGGAACAGAGACACACACTAAGGCCTTGCCCTGGCAGAGCCACATGCAAGAACCAGGAGCAAATCATGAGAATGCTTGAGGTCAAAATTTCATGGACTCCATACCAGCTGCATGGCCATATGCTGGAATTCTTTTAAGTAGATAAGGATCAATCACAACAGAGTTTATCAAATAATTTCTTGTTCACAGAGCCATAATTTACTTTGATATAAAAACATAAGCCCCAGAAGTGTTCACAAATTTAATGTTGTGTTCTTTTCTTTGTTTAAGCTGGAACAATAACAACTTCTCGCATTAAAATCTTAGGAACAGTTCAGAGTGACACTGTACCATTATAAAAAAAGCCCAAACAAACCACCAAGAAAGCCACCATGGGAATTATAAAAGATGGGGCTGGCACTGGAGATGAAATTCACAGGCACGGCTGAGTTTGAAGTTGTCATGGTACCACTGCTACTATGCGTGAATCACAGCACCATCAGACCACCCTCTGAAAAGCAGCAGTTTCTCCTGCATACAAAGCAAGCAAAACCTCAGAACAAACTGTTCTGTACCTCCCAGGAACTCAGTGTTCACTCTGATCTAGTTGTTTGGATCCAAAGTTGAAAAAGTGGGGAGATTTTGGAAAAATTAGAAATTTTTTCCAAGCTAGGCTGGACTCCACCTTGCCATGACATTATGGAGTTGCAATTCTACAACCTGTGGATTAAGTCAGAAGCCCCAAAAACAAGGAAAAAAAAATTAGCAGAATCCCTGGCAGTAATCAATGCTTTTATTGCTATTATCCCTTTTGTGCTCTGCTACACATTGTAGTGTGGATAATTCATCACTATCTTGTTAAACTTATTTTGCAAATTTTTGCTTGAATATGTGGGCTAAGGTTTGTTCCCTTTATTGCTATGCTCCTAATAATAGTGTGCAGCCAAGTGTAAAAGATCTTCTGTCTTCTCAATTAACAGACTATTAAGCTTTCCCCTAAGAGTAATAAACTCCTGAAAACTGGCAGGGGCAGCAGTCCACAGATACATCTTTTTCCCCAAACTGCAGGTGTCTCTTTCCAGATCTGTGTGGAATGTTCTAAACCAGATTTTGCTGAGGAGACACACAGAAGGTGTATTAACACTAACTACCATGCTAGACAGGTGAAAGGTCAGCTGGTATGCAAGTAAATATTTCAAAAAATATTTCTTTCATCAAGTATTTGCTCATGGTACACAAATAATCTTTAGAGATTCTTTCTCAACAACAGATATTTTTTTGAGTAAGGCCACGGGGTCTCTGAGCATCCCTGGAAGAGACAGCTGGAAAAAGCAAATATGTTGTCAGGATGGTTGAATTCACTGACTTAGGAGCATCTGCACTGTTATGAAATAAATGTAGGAGGCTATAAATTCCAGAAGCCTTGCCCTGAACTGAGGAGTTGGGGAATGCACAAACTGAAGACAGTGGCAAACTCTCCCTCCCTGCTCCAAAGTGCACATTCAGATAGCTGGGAAACAGCACGTGGTTTACCTGGATTTGTAACTAAATGCCCTGTTCTTCAGTCCAAGCCTCAGTGTCCCCCACACAGAAGGCGAGCAGGGTCAGGCTGCATAGGTAAGGTGTTTCCACACTCATTAAGTTACACCACAGGAGAGCCAAAGGCCACACCCAAAAGCAACAGGGCTGCTCTGTTTTCACAGTGCCAAAGGTAAGGCTGGGCACCCACAGCTTAACAGGTCCAGGGGCAGAAGATGTTCTTGCATAATTTCTGAAGAGGATATAGAGAATTCCTCCCTGAAATTTATGATCTTGGAAGAAAGAGTGTCTGCCCCTTCTCTCCCCAGTTTGCTTTGAGAGCAGCCAGGATCATCTGCCACCTGGAGCTTGGCTCCACTGTGAGTGTGCAGCCCCAGTGAGTGCACAGGAATCACAGGGGAAATGAGAAGGTGCAAGGAGGTGCTTTCACAATTTATAGAGTGGGTAAGTGTTGTCTTATACATCAAGAGTTTATTATCATTATAGTGCAAGGATTCCATAGTGCCAGAGTCTCATACCTGCTCAATGTTTCTCATAGGCAGCTCCTCTAGGCTCTGGCTCTTCCTTGTTCTCACAGCAGCCAACTGACTCCAGTTCCCCCCAATCCACTCTTTTATAACACTCTTCTTATTGGCTACAGGTGTAGCCTGTTAACATCAGGCCTGCTCCTAATCTTTAGTAATTGGCTCAGCTGCAACTCTTTAAGAGACAAGATTACATTCTACACCACCTTCATTTACCCATACTGTATCCCCCTACAGGTAAGGTCTTCTACTTCATCAGACTGTTTAAAACCATGGCTGGTTTGAAACTTGCCCAAGAGCCGTGCTATACCAGCCACAATTTGTTATTTTCTTGTCCCTTGCAACCAGAAACCAGGAAGATTGCCTAAAATTCACTGCCAGGAAGTGCCATTGCATTCTTTTTCAGCTTGCTGTGATAAGATGGTACTGTCAGCACTAACCTTTAACCAAGCAAAGCCTAGCCTTGGGTTCTGTGTGGAGACCACCCCCAGACCAGGAAATACTTCTCTGTTAGTTAAAACCAACTAAGTATAAACAAAGGGAGGCACCTGGCCATTCAGAGTCAGCTCCCTCCACATGCCTTTTCCTGCTTTTACCTCACTACTGCTCATTTTTCAAATCCAGATGACGCTTTTTTTTCCTCTAGGCAATTTAATAAGCCACTTCTTTTTCATCTCACCTTTGATCTTCCTTCTTCTTCCTTCATACTTACTGGGTTCATAGGTTTATTTTTTAAGGTATCACTGGACAATCCCACAGCAATAGGCCCCCTTCTGTTTTCTGATCACCTCCATGACAGAGGCCATAGATAATCATTCTTGTTTTAAATTAAGAAACAACACAGACCTGAAATGAGGATAGGCAGTGCCCAGGCAAGGAATTAATTAAATGAAGCTTTCCCCTCCTCTGCTCTTGTTTTGTTTACAATTTTTCTACATTTCCTATGGTATTGAATGCTCTGGATCACTCAGCTCCCAAAAACCATCTCAGTACCATCTGTAACCACTGTTCCTTGACTAGCTCCAAATCAAGCTCAGTTGTCATTTTGTAGTTCCATACATCCAAATTATTTCCCCTTTTCCTCTTATCTTTCCCTCTTGATCTTCAAAAGCTCCTGCATTTCCCACCATAAAACCTTTCCTTCCAGTCCAACCTGCCTCACTTTCCTCCTCCTTCCCCCAGCTGCCTCTCCAAGTGGGAAGTCACCTTCCCCCAGCATCAAGGATAAAATTCACCCCACGCAGAGGAGCTGGTGTCAGGTCCACTTAAGTCTTCCAAAGAATTTCACCTCAGATGACTTTCCCCTCTCCTCCTCCAGACTCATTCCTTTCACAATGCTTTTCAACAATGACCTCAGCCAGATTCCTTCACTACTGCTAACTTGTACCAGCACTTAATGTACTTTATGTGCCCGCAGTGGTTTCTTCTGAGTTTGTAATAGGCTGCAAATTCCTTGAAGCATGTCTCATTATATTTTTGTATAGCTCAACTCACTCTGCCTCTACTTAATAAATAATGGCTACTCTACAAGAATGCTCACTACACACCCCTCCTGCTTTAAATACCAGCCCTTGCATTGTCAGCTTTCTTAATTTTTCTTTTGTCTGCGTGAGTCATTGTACCCATCTTCTCTGTGTGTGTGCGTATACATTCATGCTCATTGACATTTCTCTCCACAGAAAGAAATGCTAAAGTAAGCCTCTGCACCAAAATTCCTTACTTTATGCATAAATCTAAACAGTTTGATTTAGCTGGAGAGTGTCAGCTTCAAAGATTTTCTACTTTTTTATTATTTTATTTTATTCTACACTTATTTTTTATAAAAGTTCCACTTTCCTCCCTCAAAAAAAGCCTAACCAGAGAGTATAAAAGCACTGTGTTCTCCAAGAAAAGCTATTTTAGATACAAGACCCCATGTTTAACTTGCCCTGCTGTTGCTATAAGAAATATATGGCAGATGATAAACAAACAACATGCTAAAAATACACAGAAATCTTGACTACTGGAACTAAGCCTAAGTGAAAGAGCTTTATCCTGAGGAGCACACAGCGAGCTGGAGCCTGGCTGAGAAAAACACTGGCTCCCACAAGCCCAGTCACAATAAGGCACTTTCACTGCTGCAAGGTCTTATTTACTTGTCCAAGCCTATTAGGGGTTAGGCCTGCTCTACAATTGCAAGCCTGGGGTCAGCTTTCACAGGTTTCAGGTACAAATTACAGCCAGTGTCCTGTTTCTGCTTTGGTTACTCACTGGCTTCAGAAACCTTTCTTTCATTTTCTTCACTCACGCAGGCTTTTAAATTTGCTCATTTAACGTGCTGCAAGTGAGTTGCATTTCCAAAATGTTTCTCTTGCAAGTACATTTTAACCTAGTTTTACTCAAAGGTCTCAGGTGAGATAGCCCAAGCAGGGGCAGGGTTAGAGAGTGTGATTTAAATAACCAATGCAGGCAGGAAGTTGTATCAGAGTAGTGGAGTTCACTGTCTGCTCTGTGATCTGTCACTTGCCCAGATGTTTTTGACCACATCATAGCAGTCCCATCACTGCCAGGGATGTTGCCATCTGATAGGAATCCTCACATTCAGGTGCTCTAAATTCAAAGGCCAACCCACATTCTGTGCATTTTACCACACCCAAACTTGAAATACTGCAAATTATACTCTCTTGTCTATGTCACATATATGTGCAGCTTATATTCCAATAGCATTGAAGTCTCTCTGAAACAAGAACACTTTTTTCACCGATTTAGCAGAGAAATGCTGACATATAGTATGACCATAAGCCCCACCTGACATTTCATCAAACTCCAGAGTCACCTGCAAAGCAATCTGGGGTTCCTCAGTAATAATTTGTAGACCATCCTCCCTATTCTCTTCTCTGTGAGGATTGTGGTATAATAGAATATAACCAGTCACAACAGGTTACAGACAACCCCTGAAAGCAACATGTATTTGTTTCACATAAATGCTGTGGAAAGAGCCACCCTTGCTCATGGCAGGAAAACTGCAGCAATTGCTGCAGAGCCCAGGTAAGCAGAAATGAGATAGCAACTGGAACTTCTGCTGTGAAAAAGGAAAATACAGTAAACAGAATTCCTGCTGTCACAGGAGTTTTACCATTTTGGCTTTTTGACCTGACTTTGTTTGCTCAGATGCTGAAGCAAGGCATCCTGGTACCACAACACTCCTCTTGAGGTGCTTTTCTGCATCTCCCCCTCGTGCTGGACTCTCAGTGAGCTCCACCCAGCCACCCTTCCCTCCAGACTGGGGATGGAGCCTCTGCCCAGCTGGCAACTGAGCATCCCCCAGCCCCACTGAGCAGCAGCAGCAGCCCCTGTGGCCAGCAGGGCTCCCTTACACTGCCCCTTTTATAGCAGCACCTCTTTTAATCCCTGTCAGGTGTCAGGAATTTGAATATCAGATCAGAAAGAGTATCTCTCTAAGCACTCCATTGAGCAGTATAGTGCTGCAGCTGTGCCCTGGCCTTAAGGCATTTCTGAACAGAGGTTTCTATGCTTCATCACCCTCAGGATCAAATCTGAGGGTGATGAAGCACAGAATTTTGCCCCACAAATGCTGTTCTCATCCATCTGCCCCTTCCCCTCCTGGTTCCCACTCCAGAATAACACTTGGATTGAGCAGAAGAGTGAACCCTGAGCATCCGGAGTGAAACTGCAAAAAAACAAGAAGCTGTGCCCTGCCCTACAGGTATTTCCACAGTTGTCAAGATCTTGATCTCCTCTGCTGAACTCTCTACTTTCCCTGCAAGGCACAGCATTCCATGCCACAGGCAGCCACGTTCCACATCAAAGGGGACAGCACCGTCCCGGCTCCTGTGGAATCGAGTTTGCTTTAGGCCAACTGGGCACAGGCTCAAAGGGTGACACTGGCACAGCTGCACCATTAATGCAGGCTAACAGGAACACAGAAGATGACTGGAAACCAGCTGCTGCTTCTGCAGCCCATAATGTACTGCCAAAAATCTCCATATCCCCTTGATCCCAACTGGGAGATAGAAAAACTGAACGAGGCAGAAATTTATACAGTGCTCAGAATCACACATGACCAACATTACCATTTACTGCTCCAGGCACCCTAGGAGCAAGGCACAGTAGTTAGCCTGGGTCAGAGGAGACTTGTGTTCCATGCAGGAGCTCCCTGGGACTGTCAGGAGACATTTTGCAGCAGCATTGTACAGTGTAACAGGCATAATTTGAAATCAAACAAGTGATAGCAAACCATATTGTTCTACTAGAAGAACAGCAAAAATGGTGAAAAAAAAAAGAGATAAAGGTGCCAAGAAAACTGGAATAGTACCTTTCTGACTAAAGAGAACTAAGCTTTCAAGTGCTAGGCAGATGTTGTAAGACAATGAAAAAATCTGTTGAAAATACTGAATACATAAAATTTGGCTTTTTTCTTATGCAACTAGCTTTATCCCCAGACCTTTTACGTTTTAAAGAGTGAGGTGTATTCAATAGGATAGCTACTGTCAGTTTCTAGACAATTATTCCTTCCACTTCTAAATTAACAACTGCAAATTTATGCCATGCAAAAATACAGGATGGTTCTTTGGGCTGGGAACATTTTCAGCAGGGGATTTCAGTGCCTTTTCTTCTTCCATCAGGAGCTGCCACAGTTTTATCCGTGATGGGAGCAGCTGCCACCAGCTCTCCGAGTCAGATCTCATGCAAATGGCAAAATTTGGCCCCCCTGGGAAACAACCTGCACCACCATAGTGCCTTCCCTCTGGGAAACAGGTGATGGGAGCAGGCAACAGGCTGCCAGCTAGACCATGCTGAGGAGGACACTTAAAAAAAAAATATTTTCCCTCTCCTTTTCATTTTCTGACCTTGAACCTGCAGTTTTCATTCTGTGCCATTTTCAAAAGCGCAGTATTTGGGGGGGGGAAAAGCTTTGTGTCATACACTTTGCTTCTTTCAGCCACAGTAAGCAGCATTCTAAAATAAAGGGGGTGCTGGGGGTAGCTGCTGTTAGATGTCATCACCTCTCTGCTCAGTGTGCAGGCACTATGCAATGCCTTGGGTGAATACTTTCAGAGGAGAGACCAAGGCACAGCATTCAATGCAGAAAATGCATAACACACAGTACCTTAGGCAAACACTTATTTCAAAGGAGTTGTCTAAAAATATAGACTTCTTTTGTCTCCTCTGCCCTTCATGGGTGATGACTGGGCTCCTGTGTAGTTTAAAGATGAGATGAAAGGATTCAAAATAATAAGTAAGAGGAAGGGGGAAAATAGCAAGAGAGTTAACAGTTCCTTACACAAGAGACAGACATCACCGTATGCAAGGATTATCTAAACCATTTCTTTTCTGATTTTAAACATATTTACATGCTGACCAACCAGCTCCTGGTACTTGTTCATAATGAAATGTAAAGCTTCTTTAGATTTTGGACTAGGAAGTAAGCAAACCTGCATCAGTAATACTGCATGATTTAAGTGGTGGTACTGATCTCTGTTCACTCAGCCAAACGTGTGCTGGGCTCATGCAGAGGCCCGTGGGCAGCAGGGCAGGGAGGGGATTCTGCCCCTCTGCCCCCTCTGCTGAGACCCCACCTGCAGGGCTGCATCAGCTCTGGGCTCCAGCACAGCAAGGACAGGGACCTGCTGGAGCCAGGCCAGAGCAGGCACCAAGGGGATCACAGGGATGGAGCATGAGGAAGCTGGGGTTGTTCACTCCAGAGAAGGCTATGGGAAGACCTTAGAGCACCTTCCAGTGCCTAAAGGGGGCTTCAAGAGTGCTAGAGAGGGACTTTTTACATGGACTTGTAGTGATAGGACAGAGGGAATGGCTTTAGGCTGAAGGAAGGTAGATTTAGATTTGAAATTTGGAAGAATTGTTTTGCTGTGAGGGTGGTGAGGCACTGGCACAGGTTGCCCAGGGAAGTTGTGGCAGCCCCATCCTTTGAAGTTTCAAGGGCAGGTTGGATGGTGCCCTGAACAACCTGGTCCAGTGGAAGGTATCCAGGCCCATGGCAGGGGGGTTGGAATGAAATTATCATCTTCAAGCTCCTTCCCAAACCAAGCCACTCTATGAGTCTACAACCTATGACATGAAGAGCTACACAAGATCTTTGTTTCCTGGATCAATCTAATTCTTGCTGCAAGTGCTAATGAGGATTTTTTCACTATGGCCATGTTAAATAGCAGAAAATTAACTCTCGTTCTTCCTTCTCCACTTTAAATAACTGTGGCACAAAAGCTAAGAGCCCCAAGTCACTGGTCCCCTACTGCACACACAGAGGACAGGACACAGATGCACTTGTGTGGGGACAGCACACATCCCTTGAAGGGACACAGGAACCCTTGGCTGCCCAAAGGTGAACCACTGAGCCATTTGTGAGGCATGGGAAAGTCAATGAGGCTTCTTGAAAAAAACCCAACACCAAACCAAAGGATTCTCTCAGAGCAAAATGTGAATTCAGGGAAAAAAAGAAATGTGCAATTTTATCAGTTAGTAGGAGAACTTCCCTCTTCCACGGAAATTCTTGCAAAGCATTTCCCAAGGCACAGCATACAAGGGACTGAGCACCAGGGCATCCAGCTCCAAATCATCCTTGAATTTCATCACTTACTCTCTCTCTGAGATTTGGGCATGGAATCAAGTCAGGCAGAACTTGAAAAGCTGTAACACTTTGCTGGAGTTCCAGAGGTGCAGACAGGCAAACGTAGAGAGGTAACCACAGACTCCACGTATCCCTCTCAGTGCCTACCCATGGCTCATCTGCAGAAGTAACCTTGGAGCTGAAGTTTTTGAAGGACTTTGAGCACACAAAAGGGAATGACTCTCAAAGTCAGCAGCAGCTTCAGTGAAGCCTAGGGCCAGAGAGCCCCCACTAAATTAGAGAGTAGCCCACTTTACCTCCTGTTTAGTGAGAAATTTTCATCACCTTCCCAAACTAGCCTGGATGAAGAGAATCCAGATCATCTGTACTGAGGATGAGGACAGTTGTCTCTCCATCTTCCCCCAACACATCACAATGCACTGAAGGCACAGACTGACTTTAATTGTGGAAGCAGGCATCAGGTTTATCTAACTGGCATATTCACAAGGCAATTATGTTTGTTTTGCACTCAGCTAAGTTCTGAGTAATTTAACCAGAAAAGTAATCTGGAAATAGTGACAAATCTCTTTATTCATTAAGAGCAAGCATTCCTTAGAAAGCCAAATTAAAGTGGGCTGCTGTGAGCTTGGATCAGCATATGCTCCTTCATTAGCAGCATTGATAGCTACCAGCAGAGAGGATTTTTATGCCTCAAGTTTGTGCCATGCTCCCTTTGAGTCACTCTGACAATCAAAAGGAAATAAAAATATTATCAGCAATTACTGCCTGCACATCCTAGCCTCTGCTCTAGGCTCATATCAAGTCCCTACAGACATTCCCAGGGGTGTATTCCAGAGCCCTAATGTGCCAAGCTGTGCCACACAGCAAAACATTCTCATTGTATTCCTTAGTTTCAAACCCACATTTTTTCTTGGCAAGTTTACAGTCAGTGAAGAATTATTTGCTTTACTTTTCTTATTTAAAGACATGTCTGTACTACTGCAGTAAGTTTCTCTACTCTCACAAAGGCTTCCACAGTGCACATCCCTGCAAATGATGTATCAGAGCCCACAGCTGTCCATGACACCCACAATGCTGCAGCTCATTTCACCCAGGAGCAGAGAAGACTGGAGTGCCAAGTGCCATGAACACTACTGCTGCCCCTGCCCTCCCCAATTTGGAAATCTCTGAAGCAGAAATGAAAATTCCTTCGTCCAGCAGCTGTTTTGTGAAAAAGACCCATCACCACCACGTGCAATTTTCATTCTGTGAGGAGCAAGCTGGGGACCAAGACTATTCCATGTGACCACAGATCTGTCTGTGAAGAGTTCACTGGCAGTGTGAAGCAGTTCTGAGTGAGTTCATCCTGAATCACCAAGCAAATGCTGTTCACATTCCCTCAGAGGGGAATGGTTCTTGGGATATCACACCCATTCCACATCCTCATCACCCCACAGGCTGTCCAGCACACTCAGCTCCACAGCCCTGCTTGTTCTGGTAGACACTGTGCAAGTTTTACTTGGTGTTACAGCACAACTGAATAAATGCAGTGAGTTTACAAGTGCCTGAAATCCCCACCAAGTAGTAACAGAAAAGTCAGAGATACTCAGGTGCTCCATGGAACTGTCCCAGGGCACCAACACTGAAGAAACAGAGGCAGAGTGCTGGCTTTGCCTGATGGGCAGACTCAAAACTGAAAGAGACACATCAGTGATGAAACCACGTATTTCAAGAAATTATTTCCAAGCTGCACTGCCATTAGAAGATGAGACTGGCTCCTTAGTGACATGATTTTTTCAGGTGGCTGCCTTTTGGCTCAGCCCTTGATCCCTCACATCAGGCCTACTTACAGAGAGGAGAGTCTGGGCAGAAGCTGGGTCAGGGTCCTTTCCCTCTGAAGCACAGCTGAGCAAGACTGGTGGCACCACATCCATACAGCAAGGTGATGTACCCAGAGTGAGACAGCATCCCCGTGCTGCTCCATTTTGGATACTGAACAATTAAAATGCTCAGCTACACACAGTTCAGGAAGCCTTAGCTGAGATCTATGGACTAGGAATTACTGTTTTAAAATTACCTTCATGTATTGTATTTTCTGCTTTCCAGAATGCTTCCCAAGAACCTCAGGCACACAATTTATTGCTGAGATCAGGAAGCAGAGGATGATTCATGAAAATAGGTGTTACTGTTACCCAAGACAGTCATGACCTATCCTATCCTTGCTTGCAACTGTACAGCTCCAGACACTGTCTGGACACCCTGGAGCAAAACTTTTCTGGAGAAACAGCACTTGCACTAATGCTGCAATCCATCATTTGCACTAATAAGCTGACTTAACTCCAAAATATGATGGAAGTGCACTGCTAAACCTTTGTGTGGGCAAACTGTGTTCACTTATTATTCTATTAATGTTCTTAAGCAAACATACAGAAACTGAGAAGTCTTCTTTGTGATATGAACCAAAGTAGATTTTAGTGGGAAAACACATCTTTCCACCCTGCACAAGGCACCTGAACAACGTTTTAACATTCAAAATTATTTTCACGTGAGAATCCCCACTTAGCGGTTTTCAGTTTATGGTCACTGATTTCAAGTTAATAAGCAGAAGGGTATTTAAATAAAACATAATACAGAGCTTTGTGAAGTAAAGCTGCTAATCTGATTTAGATTGCTTCATTTCCAGCTCCACAACACTCAGCTTCCAGTCAGTAGCCTTGCTGAAGGCTGTGTGTGCCTAAGTTCCTTGAGGTACTTTTGTTGTCAGAAATCTGCATCAACAGCACTGATGCAAAGAGCCCACTAAGGCCAATAAGGCAAAGTACACATGAAATAAAGCAGATTTAAAAACCATCAAGACAATGCATTTTTCTCATTTATTCAAATCTTCTGCAGGAAGTAAACACTGAAAGATTTAAAAAAACTTCACACTGCAGTATGTACAGTTTTGTGACATCACATGAGGAAATTAATTTCTAATAAAAAAAATGAGACCAGTTAAATTACTGAAGACACATCACAATAAAACTGGTTGTGGTAAAATCCCAAATTCTTATGTATGGCAATGAAAATCAATACTCCTTTGTTTTACAGGGATGGAATAGTCCAGGTACAATATTTCAGTTATGCAAAATGGAGTCCTGAACTTACATGACTTATCATAGTTGTATGAGCACTTCATGTTTTAAAAGTAGGTTTGCATTTGTTTTTTTTTTCCAGACCCTTTTGAATTGAAGCACATTCTTTCACAAAGCTAAAATACCACAGCAGAAGTCATGTCCAGAAGTGGAATACTGTTGTGTTTTGAACTGACCTGACTTGTTAAGACTTTTTTTTTTTTTTTGCCAACGCACAGATGCACAGGGTCCCCCATGCACTTTTCATGCAGCAGTTAATCACAACTTTAAATAAAAGAATTTTTCTATACATTCTTCCAGACTTGCAACTGTATACATACATGCAAAAAGTTTTTAAACCTATGTGATCATATTTACACTTATACATGGAATATACATAACAAAAAAGATTAAAAGGTTTTTTTCCTTTGCATTAGAACAATACAAAATATGTATTTTTCATTAAGGAAACCACTATTTACATCACCTTTTAAAAACCAATTTCAACATATTATAGGCGTAACAAGTCAACATATTTACATTATATATAAATATATATATAATATATACTTACCAGTTTACTCCTCTGTAAGATGTGGCAGAGAACAAACTGGTAATATCATGTCACTGACGTCAATGAGAGCTGTAATACTTTCACCAACATTTAACAGGGAAAATTTAAACCACTCCTTTCTTTTAAAAACATTCGTAAATTAAAAATTTAAAAACTTCACTAAGAGTAAATGGCTACGAAAAGTAAAAGTTATGGCTGAATTCCCTTTTGATCTCATATAAACTTCTCAAACTGAGCTGCCCAGCTCTGTGGTATCAGTAGAGAAACCCTCCAGCTCTCCACTTTTTGATTCTGTGGTCAAGCCTTACCCACCACCTTTTCCTCAAGCTTTGGCAGAGGACACACCAGAAACCTGGATATCTGAGCCCCAGACACTTCCCTCTGGAAAGAAAAGGCAAATCTGCGTGGCAGCTCCGAGTCATTCCCCAAATCCAGGCGCTGCTGCCGCCCCCTCCAGCAAGGCACCGGGGTCTCCACCACTCCAGCTGCAGCCCCAGCCCTCCCCAGCTAAGTGGGGCCAGAGTTATTCCAGGCTAAAGCTCCACGGGGCTGCAATTGCACTCTCAGCATGGTACAGAGACAATTCCCCAAGTCACTTCCAGCTGTCCCCAGCAGTCTCTGCTGGCTGTACCTGGGATGTGCCCTCCCTTCCCTCCCTGCTCCTTTGATGGGGGATATCCCACACCAGCACCCACTGATCCTGCACTGCTCTGCCAAGACCCCATTTTGCTCCAAATCTGAACTCTAAAGGCCTGTAGGAAACAGGGGCTGCTGAGAGTACTGAGGGCTACTCAAGAGATGACCTTGGTTTGCGATTCATCTGCAGGGACTGGTGGAAGTCAGGGATCTTAGAGCTGCTTGGGAAAACGTGGCCAGCCCTACCAGTCCCTCCTGGGACAACAAACCCAGCTCCCACACCCCTCTTCTCTGATGGAAAAGTCCCCAAGGAAAAAAATAGCAACTCCTTTTTACTCACCCACGCTACAAGACAAGAAACAATCAAAGAGCCTTTGGTCCTAAGGTGTCAATGCTGTAAGTGTGGATGGGGTAGATCCAAAAGAGACCTCTCTTCCCTAGGGAGGGGGTAACACCAGAGATACTGGAGAATTCCATATAGGAGGAGACAGTTGTTGCCCTCTTAGCAGCTGACTGAGCATTCCCCTAGCATGTCCTGCCCCCTCTCTAGGGCCCCATTCTTGTTACCTGCTGTTTGAGAGTGCAATGCCTACAGGAGAGAAGATTCTTCCGTGAACACCATATCCCAAACTTAAATTCTTGTATATTAGAGTTTACTGACGTCTGTGAGAATGGCAATACCCTTTTGTTAACATCAACTAAAAAGAAAGCTAAATCCTTAACTGGTCAAACTGTTAACATTTTAACTTAACTGTTTTACAAAACTTTCAAAACTAAATGTTCAAAAGTATATATTATAACAATAGACTGCCCTAGAATAAATACAAAGGTCAGCACATTGCTCGATTCCAGTATCATTTTTTGTTAGGGTCAGAATCTCTTCCCCACTCTTCATCTCAACTTAGCTTTGGAGAAGTTTTTTCAACCAGTTAATTCCACGTCCTCTCATGCTGCATTTTTCTGTGGAGCTCTTCAAGCAAATTATAGCCCTGTATTTAGTCTGGGGACCATCTATTATTCTATATTGTATATATTTCCTACCTATATACACATTGTTTCAAGAAAAATAATCAATTAAGACTTTAAAAGACATTTAATGGATGGAACAAATACCATCTTTTTAATATTTCTGCTGGGTTGACTCATATAAAAAGAATTCAGTTCCACTGTCAATCCAAAATATACTTTATCTCATTAATGATTATTCTATGAGACATCTGAATTGTCATTGGGCTACTTATAAATGCAATATTAAAGACAAACAAAATTTTATTTTTATATTATACTTCAGACAATGACATTTAAAATGATATTAGATTTGTGTGAAGGTTTTAAAATATAAATTTTCTTTGTACAGCCCATTAATATATTATGCTTCACCAAAGTAACATAAAAATATATCTTTAAATTGCTCTGTTATTTCTCATAAAAACCAGGGGGAATGTTTTATACCAGATACTGCCAAATATTTGTGTTCCCTAAAAGAAGGTATCCCCCGGAGGGAGGCAAAACAGAATAGTGGTGCATTTTCCAGCTGTCAGACAGAAGAAGTCCCTTTCAGTAGGAACTGCACTGGAAAGAGGAGGAACTGATCTCAGGCTGGGGACAGGGACGAGAGGGGGACAACAGCCTGCTCTGTCTCAGCAAGCCAGGAGTCTGGGAAAAGGATCTCTGAAACCAAAACAGATGGAAAAGAGCAAAATGCCCCCTCACTCATGTCTGCTATGCAGCCATGGGATGGACAGAAACAGCAGTTTTGTCATGTCACTGGCTTGCAAGGGTGAAAACAGACAAAACTAAACCAGAGTGCAGCTTTCATTATTTGTGCAAGCCAACTGCTTAGCTGCTTGCTGATGGCAGAGAGGATTACCTGTGAAATCAGGAAGCCACAGAGAACTTCTTTTTTTTAGGGGAGTAAAAAGTTCAGCAAAACTTCTGCTTGCCAATAATTCATATAATTCAGAGGAACTGGATTTTGTCCTCTTCCTGCCCCCAGAGAAATAAGGGCTGCAAATGGAGTTAACACTGACAGTGCTAAGGGGAAAGCAGAGCCACACGGCTCTTCCCCAGCCAGCAATTCTTTCAAGATGTCTCAGCTCTGACTGCAATTTTCAGTTCCTCCCAGCTCAGGCTGATACTGCCAGATGTTACAAATCACAGCACAGGTGGGGATGGAGGAAAAGGGCAGGGAAGGATTTCTCAGATATATCCCACTATCCATTACAGAACATGACAAAACCACAGTTTTATCCTCAGTGCTACCTGGGAAATTATTCTAAAGCCAGATTTTCTGCAGTGAAAGGGTAGTGCATTAAACCATGTATCAGCTGTTCAGAGAGTAATAAATATTGGCAGATTATAGATTCTTTTCCCTGGTTGTAGGAAGAGGCCAACACATTTTTCATTAAAATCCTATTCCATCTTAGAGTGGAAGTCTGATGTGCTGCTTTAGTGCAGCTGGTATTCTTCCACAGGGAAGCAGGATGGTGCTGAACACACAATTCTGTTCATCCCCTTCACAAGCTTTCCAGCATTTTCCTCACTGAATACATGCACTAAGCCTTCTCAATCACACTACTCCAAGAGGCATTTTGGTTTTCCCCTTTTAGGCAGGAAAGTGACAGGAATGTGCCGACAAAAGGACTCATGCAGTACTTGCACGGCCTATGAAAATCTGCCTTTTTTTAAAAAAACCTAGAAAAACCCCTTAATTCTAACTAGTAACTCATAACTATGGCTAAGAATTCTGAGGAAGGCATTTGTTGAGAGCAGGGCAAGGAAGAAAAATAGATTGTACACCACTATTCTGGCAGGACCACAAACAAGATTTAAAAATAACAATACAAATTTTGGAAGCACTAAAAAATACATTTCAGTGCGCTTCAATTATTAACACTGACGCAGGTTTTCCAATATGACGAGCTAATACCTTGGACGGACTGCTCCACTTCTTAAAAGTTATCTTAAAATTTCACAAAACATATTAAAACATTCAAAAAAAAAAGAAAAGTACACTGTCTCTATGCTCAGGCTTCAAAAAAATAAGGATTATTTTACAGGGAGGGAGGAAACGCAGCATTACCACCACCTAGGCTGTACGCTTACACTTTATGTTATACCAAAAGCTTGCAGATTCAAATAAGACTCTGATCAAAGAGTACTCATAACTTAATCTGATACATACAGAAACATTTTGTACAAATTACAACCCTTCTAGTTTCCTTGTGACAATCTACTGTAAAGCAAATTTTATCTACATGTATTTTAAATAACATCACCAGAAAAATAAAAAGTTTATCAAATGAAAACATTTCAATTAGACCATGCTTTTTTTTTAAAATCATGCTCAATTTATACAGTAGTGAAGTTCATACTCATTTTTCTTTTTTTTTTTTTTTTTCTAAACAAAGATTCAAAACCGCTGATTGTAAACTCACTGAGGAGGCTGCAGTTTATTCTGGCTCTTTTTTGATTGTTCGCACTTTTTCCAGAAGTCCATGCACTTCTCCATTCACACCACCGTGCTGATGAGAGGTGTTACTCCCCATATGGCTGTTGTAAGGGCTTCTTAAGTTACTAAAAGGAGTTTTGAGCTCTGGCTCAGATGTCAACTCCTCTTTGATTGTAACACGAGTCGAGCTCTCGGTAAATGAAGGCTCATTCCAAATTTCTTTGTCATGTGCTTCTTGGCTGCTGATGGAGCTGCCACCTTTCTGTAACATGTAGTACAATATTGGGTTGGTTTTGGTCAGTCTCGGAGAGTCTTTCTCATAATCGTTCTTGTCCATGCCCGTGATCACCCATCTGATGGGGCCCTTCTCACTGGGCATGGAGCACATGCTCAGCTGGTCGGACTCCAGTCTGGACACCGCGCTCCCCAGATGTTCAGGGAAGGGGGAGCCGGCCGGACTTTTGACTGCTACGGGATACTGAAATGTTCTGTGATCTACACAATTGTTCTGCTGCACAGGGCTTCCCACCAATGATCTTACTGAAGAAATGGTGAATTCAGGTTTATTGACTGTTGCACTGGTTTTGCTTCCTTTTTTCTTGCCCTCTGTTAGTATGTTATTCCTATGTTGTGACAGATCTCTCTCACAGTTTTCTGAGAGAAGCAGCTGTTTCAACACATTAAAGCCTTTACTATCTCTAGACCAACTCCTATTTTCAGTTTCACTATTTGAACCATGACTTACAGCATATTTAAATTCAGCATCACTTCTGCTGAATTTCAGTTCTTGCTGGTTAAGCAAAGGCCCGTACAGCGCCTCAGTAGGAGAAGCGTGATTGTTTCCAGCATCAGACACATTACTTTTCATCTTTTTTAATGGGCTTTCCAAAGGCTCAGCATGAAGCTTCCTCTTCTTCGGTACTGTGCAAAGACTCTTGGATTCGAGGTGTGTCAGCTCGTTGTTTCGGTGACTCCTGTCAGGCTCATCTGCAGGGTAATTGTCTTGATTCTGTCTCAGCAACCTACTTAGCAGACCATTTTTGGAAAAGGAGAAATCTTGAGGTGAAAGAGGCTCAGATTTCACCTCCTCGGATGCTGGAGAAGCAGCTGTGTTTCTCTGCAGTGAATGAACAAACCCTTGGAATTTGTTACCCTTGCATTCTCTTACTTGTTGTGCATTTGAATTATAAGGAACATTTGATTCGTCAGATGGTTCAGTTTTTATTTTCACCGTCAATATTTGCTCATTCAAAGCCTTGTCTGTCTGTTCTTGAGAACTTTCATCTCTTAAAAGCATCCTCTCTTTCTTTTCACTTTTACCTTTATTGGGAGTTCCCAGAAGCAGCTGAAGGACAGTGCGCCTTTCAAGGAGATTTTCTATTTCCGAACCTGGAAGTCCTTGTTCAGCGGGTGCGGGCTGACAACTGAATATTTTGTTATTTTCTTCATGCATACTCAATTTATTCGTAAGCAGAGGGCTGTTCAATCTATCAATCAAGCCCACAGGTTTATCCATGTTCCCTGCCAGCAGCTGTTTGCTAGCTCTTTGTTCCTCACTCGACATGGAACTCTGCATGCCGCACTGAGCCAGGTTCTGCAGCAGCTTGCTGGCACTGAACGCCGAGGAGTTCTGGGGACTATCAGTCCTGCTCAGCTTAGCTCCTTGAATTTCCTTGCTTTTGGACAGGTCTATCAAGTGCTTAGATGCAGAATTCATCAGTCTGTCTGGCTGGATGCTGCAGGCATAGGGTGGCGAGCTCCGCTTGACAGCCAGCGACTGGTGTGAGAGGTTTATAGGAGAATCTGCTTTTGTGGAAGCCAGCAAGGGTGGAGTGCTTAACGGAGTCACGCGGTTGGCACTGGGACTGTCAGCAACAGGAGTCCTTTTCCCAGTCTGCACAGTGAATTTTGCCACATCAGCTGTACTGTGTGGTCCCTGAGGATCATTACTCTTGTCTACCTGTTCTTCACTCTTATGCCCAAGTAACAGCTGAAGTAGTGTTACTTTCTGGTGGGGATTCAGCTTAGAAGCTTTCGGAGTGTCTTTCTCTTCCTTGCTCTCTGGACAGGAAACTTTTGGATCCCAGTTACGAAGCAAGGACTGAGTCAGGTTATCCAGTGATGCAGGTGGACCTGCATCTGGCTTATCTGTCCTCTGTTTAAAGGATAGGTCTATAGGAAGACAGTTAGAATGGGAGCTTTCATCATCACTGCTGTCTTCTGTAAAACTGGGATTGTTGTCTGAATACTCATCAACAGTTGTTGGTGTGCTGCTGTCTTCAAAAATGCTGGCTCTCTCACTCTGCTCACGCCCTTTCACGTGCTTGGTGGTATTCTGGCTTTTCAGCAGATGTAAGAGCAAGCTGTTGCTGGGAGAGGTTTTCAGGTTACTCCTTTCCACAGTACTTTTGTATCCCACAGTTTTGGGAGGCGAGTGCATGATTCCCACCGAACTCTGAAACGGTGCCACGTTGCCTTTGCTAGCGACTGTTTTGGGGGATGATCCCGCCTGACCATTGAGATGGCTTGTCATTCCTTTGGCCAAACCAAACTGGCCCATGTCCTTCTGAGCGCTTTCCTGCAGCCTGGCCATGGCTGCAAGCCTCTCGCTTGCAATCTGATTGGCATTTTGTGCTTTTAAAGCGTGCTCCCTGGAGTACTGCTGCAAGTGGGCTTCACTGGAGAGGAGCAGGGCCAGCTGGCTGCACGCCACGCTGGGCTTGGGCGAGGCAGCGGGGCTGGATCGTTTCTCTACCATGCTTGCAACAGCTTGTAACCTTGCAGCACACGACAGGGGCTCGTTCATCACCTTGGGGCTGCTCTGCACCGCATGAGGAGATTCTATAAACCTCTCTTTGGGCAGGTTCTTGGTGATGTCAGGCAGGCTGTTGTCCAGCTTCTGATCTTTTGCTTTGCTCTTCTTCAGCAGAGTCTTCAGGTGGCTGGATGCAACACCATAGCACCTTAAATCTTTCTCCACTTGTAAAGAATCATGGCTAAGAGAATAGCCCTGCTCCTTAAGACTCTGTCTTATCTGCTGTGACAGAGCAACACTCTGCAGCCTAGAGCTGAATGACTGAAGCAAAGAGGCAAGTAATGTGCTATCCTGTTTGCCTTTAGGCACATTTTCAACCATGCCAGCCAACAAAGCTTCCTTTTTTCCATCTAAATCCACAATGGAATCAGACAACCGCCTTCTCTTTGCTGCATTCCAGTCTTCTGAAGACTGCAACAGTCTTGCTTTTTTGAGGTGCAGCATGCCAGATCCCCGATACGTACTCGTGTTAAGAACTGGACCATTACTCTGACAGCTGGGAAATATATTTCCTGAAATCTTAAAGTTTTGATCCTCCCCACTATGCCCAGTGGACTTTTTGTCAACTGCAGTACCTGAGCCTCCTGCTGCTTGATGCATTAGTAATCCCTCTAGGTAAGTTAGAACAACAGAATCCTGGTGCATCTCAGAGCCAAGCTCTTCTCCATGAGTCATGTTCAATAAAAGTTTCCAAAAAGGCTCTGTTTCTGTTCACTTCAAAGGCTAGTTTTGCTCAATCAAGATGCAGAGTTAATAACAGGTAGATGTCTACAGTGTTTTCTTAGAGACTTTCAGAAACAACAGAAAATGTATTATCCTAGGCAGGCTTCTCCCAGTGTACACTGTTTGATGAGCCAGGTTTCCAATCATAGCAATCCTCAGCTGAGATCTAGGATATTTATGGAGAACGTCTAGGAAGAACACTCAAAACATGGTTTCACAGAAAAAAAGTTCCATCAAATATTTGCTGCCTTCTTTCTTCTGGAGGCCAGCTTGCTTTTCCTCCTTTTCCATCTCCACCAAGCACATAAAATTCCTAAGTCAGAAAAACAAAACAGAAAGAAAATATTTAGGATTAAGATACAATTGTATAAAACATTTTTTCCTTAAAAAAAAAAAAATCCAAACCCAACCCCCCGTGCATAGTCTTAGGCAGAGATTCAGGATACATAAACAACACACATTCCAGAAGAAACTAAAAATCAAATAAAGAACAAAATACCTGGTATCCAATTCAAAGTACATTATGAAAACAATTCTGAGATGAAGTTTTACACAAAAATTAAGCTTACTTATCATGAGCACAGCTCCTACAAGCCTTCAGTGAATTTCACTATTCTGCAGCTAAAAATAAGGAATAGTAAACCTGACAGGAAAATCTGAAATCACTCTAAACACACTTCTAAAAAAAATCCATTGAATTTTACTGCACAGTTGCATGAAATTTTCTTCTGTAAATGTAAATACGCAGGACATGCAGGCTATCACTCTTAAACTGATCTAATAGGAAAAGGCAGGACTAAAGTCAATGTTTAGTTTCAGGTTGCATATGTTCTGAAATAACAGAATAGACAGCATCACATATATGAGTACATTTCTGTTTGGCAGGTGGATGATATTGCTGAAAGTAGAAACAAAGTTGTTAGTGCTGCCCAAGACTATGCACCAGTGCAAAATCCAGTATGGTAACACAACAGGGGTGAAATCTGCTGTTCTTACAACACCCAAACACCACCAGTTATTAGAACAATCCTGTGATAAGAGTGGGGAAGAGGTCGCTTATGCTCCTGATGCAACAGAAATCCTGGCATCAAAATCCTCCCTTCCCTGGAGGATTTTCACCTTTGCATTCTTTCTGCACACGAAACATACGATGGCAAAACCAAACCAAACCAGTTCTTCCCTCAAGCCTTGTTATTCTTCAAGAGTGTGCAATATCTCTACTAAATACCTTCTTGGATGGGGCAGTGTGGAATAAAAAGCTTTTTTAAAATGCACAGCAATGGCACTTGGGCTGGATGCTTCTCTGCAGTTTCACTGACAGGGCTGGTCAATGGCAGCAGGAACATTTCAGTCACCACACCTCAATAATGAGATCATTACAGCACATGTGCATCCTCCTTCACTCACTCAGTACCAAACTGGCTAAATAAATATTCAACATGAGCAAAGGTAAGTGTCCTTCTGCATACTGAACTCTGTAATTTGCTTTCATGGGCTAAAACTCCATTGAAAATTTGTATTTACAAGTTTAAAAGGGATGTACACAGATGAAATCCTTGCCTCCTCAAAGTGAATGAATATTTTATGATTGATTTCCCAGAGGCAAGTTTTTAATTCAAAACCTACAGGCAACTAGAAGTCAGAAAATAATCAGATCTTAAAAATGTAAAGAATAAGAACTACTAAATAGCTATGATATTAACTGTCCTTAATCTCCCTGGGCAAATATTCCCTTACCTGGTTTTAAGTCATCTAGAAAAACTCTAAAAATTGAGCTATCTTAAAAAAAGAAGCCAAAACCAAACCCAAACAAAAAGTCTAACCAGCAATGCATTGTAGTGTAAATGTGTATATCCATGCATTTAAATATCAAATGCAGAGCTGTTAGCTATTATTGAGGTCTCAGTACTTCTGTCAGAAATACTTTACCAGCATTTATAGAATTACCTGTGGAAGACACAGTGCTCCTTCAAACATGAAACAACTTGAATGTGGATTCAGCTAACTGCAAATGACTGATCATCTTACTGTTCCTTCAAAAACCTCTGTACCTCTGAGTGGGCTTTTACAGAGTTTCAACCCAAAAAAAGATAAAAATCACAAATAACAAATCCCTAAAAAAAACCTCAAAAAACCCAACGAAACAAGATTTCCAATGCTACTATTAAATATTCAGCAACAGTAACAGCAATACAATTAGACTAATTTCCTCAAACATTTGGGAACACACTTTAACTGGAGAATATATTTTTCCAGCTTCCAAAAGTATTGCATTGAAGACAATAAAACTGAAATTCTATCAGGATTTCTGACAAACTGGTAAAAGCAAGGCTTACAGGACACCTTTAAGGTACAGTCCCAAACAAATGCATCACTAAGCCAATATTCAGTACAACTTTACTCACTACATCTTTGGGTAGTTCAAAAAACACAACACATTTATGCAAATCCCTCAGGTACTCCAAAAGCCCCTTGCAGGAGATGACACTTGTAGCCAGTACAGTTTATATACAATAACTATTCTAAGAAGTGTTCTTCCACCTTTTCATTTTTTATTTTATTTTAATTACCCAGTGCTAGGGAAATACTGATAAATTTAATGAAATCGGGTTGCTGCAAAGAGGCTTCTTTAAAGATAATGAAATCTGGAAAGCACTTAACACATTAGAACAGGACATCAGAAATCCTTTCAAAAAGCCTCTTTTGATTTAGTGCTGTAACAGATATTACAGTGTAAAAATCTCACATGACAATGTCCATCTGAGGTGCAGTCATGACAAATCCTAACCAGCTTTGGAAATTAATGCTCAGCAGGACACTAAGGCAACCATTCAGCTACCTTCTAGATACATACAAAGTGTACAAAAGAACTTCCCAGGACCCACTGAAATGTTGATATTTTTTCTTTAAATTAAATATTTAAGAAATTACCAGAGCAGTGCTAAGGAAAAAGAAAAGAAAGTTAAAAGAAAAGGCAGAAGAGAGAAAAAGGAGAAGTCATCCAGCAAATTTCTTATTTCCCAGCAAGGGCTGAAGCAACTGCTAAGATCTACGACTCTCTAGACCTAAATATTATATTTAATTACTATGACAAAATAAATTGTTAAGTTCATGTGCTTTCCTGACCACAACTACTCTAAATGCACTCTTTTTTTGTCACTTCCACTATTTTCTCCCAGACTTCTGTACCATGAGAAATAAACCAGATGGTTGTGCAGAACCTCCAGGAGCACCAACCTGGCTCCTTAAGCCAAGTTTACCCAGACAAAACTAAAGCAGCAGCAGAATCCAGAGCACAAATGGTGTCACCTGGTCAGACACTCCTCAAGTGAAGCACACCATGAGAAATCAGCTCTTCAGCCTTTCAAAATGTGCCTAAGGAGAAGCTGTAGGCAGTATAGGGAAAATAAGGGAATATTAAAATGTTCACTGAACTGCCTACGTCCAGAAAATTAATTTCACTTTTGCAGTTGTGGAAGTTTTTCTTTGTTTATTTGCAAACTACAAATATATTTATCCACCACAAAGATTTTTAAGGAATAAAAACAAACTTGAAGATCCTTTGCTTACTGCATATATTACTGCTGCAAAAGATAATGAAATCTGAGAACACAGCTTCTAATATGTTAAAGTACAACAAAACCAATTGCTTTTTGCTCCTGAATATTTATTTTTGATTTTTAACAGATTTTTTGAATGAATGAAAACCTCAACTGCAAACCTGATACTCTAAACAAACAGCAGACTTTTAGTTCATCCAATAGATATTTCCTGCTATTTAAGAAATTCTAGACAGCTCACAATTTAACTAGCAAAACCACATTTGTGAGACATTTTTCCAATATCTCAAACTAGCATTTGCAGTTAAATCCTTTTACTAAATGGAACAGAGAGCCACAGTAAATTAACAACACTAGACTAACATTATTTGAGTACGAGGGTTACATAATCTACTGGGTAATCCAAAAAACTTGGTATTATCAAGGTGTCTTCTTCTGCAGTTTCAATTCAAGATCACAGGAAAAAATCTCACAGAAACCATTAAGGTATTCATGTAGGAAACTGGAAATGGCCAGCAGATTGCCCACATGAACATTTATTAGAAGACACATTACCCAAACTCACGCACATTGTTAGAATGATTAATAGAGGTGGAGATTACTGTATGTTCACACAGATAAAACATTTTTATTAACTACATTTCAGAGTTCTTTCATGACTATTAAACTCCTGTAGCAATTTTATGTTCCATTTTTAAGTTGGGATGAATAAAAACATGCATTTGTAAAGCTAAAATCAAACTGGTCTGAGAAATAAAAATCTTCAGTTATTAAATAAATTTGGTGTTCTAATGCTTAGCTACTACTGGAAGAGCCAGAAAAAGCCTCTTACCAGCTTCACTGACTTCCTATTCTCATATTCCCAAGTGTAAAGGCTCCAGCCCACCACATCAGCCAATGGCCCAGACTGTCATTTTAATTATTACAGATTTGAGGAATGCAGTACAGTGATTACAGTGGCAGCTTGGGATCCAGGGGTCCAATTACTCACTGTGCTGCAGACAGGCTGTCTGACTTCTGGTTTTACTTCTCTGTACCCTGTTTTTCCAGATGGAGTAATAATAGATGGGAACTTCAGAAAGACAATTGAGGATAAATATATTAAAGGCTGTGAGTTACTCAGCAGCCACAGAACCAGCACTGAGTAAGTATCTAAAACACAGGATTTTAAGTGATTCCCCATCCTTATGGCTGCCTGTGGCGAAATGTTGAAGAGCACAATGAAAAAAAAAAAAAAATATATAATCTCCTAGCTGCACTGGGAATTGCAGTAGAATCTTCCAGTGACCTAAGAATGAGTGGGGGTAATGAGACTTGCTGTCCCAGAATTATTTTGTTATTAAGCTCAATTTGCACACCTTTGATTTCAGCAGGAAGGATGCTTTCAGAGTGCTGCTAAAAGCACTTCAGTCTTCAGTTGGCTCTTTTTGCAAAGGTTCTGAGCAGGGAAGCAGCCCTGATCAACAACCCCGGCACCAAATGCACAGAGCTGCACAAGAGCAGGTACTTCAATGGCACTCGAGCACGTGCTTTAAGAGAATCAAGTGTTTAAGTGCTTTGCTTTCCAAAATCCACGCTTTATTTGTGTCAGAAATCTGTTCAGATGAATGGAGCAGCTGAGACCTCTTCACAGTTTTGATTCAGGCAGCCAAGACATTTTGAAGGTTCCCTTTGCAAATGTAATTTAGAAAAAGACAAAAAAAAAAAAAAAAAAAAGAAAGAAAGAAAGGCAGAAAAGATCAGATGGGGGAGCAAAACTCAGCAGTAAGTGGGTGAATTCTCCCACAGCTGCACTCTAAAGAACTTGGGAATCCAGAAGCTTTTTTTTTTTTAACAACTAATTCACTTAAATGGAATGAATCAGGCTGCTCTCCTACAACTGTAGGGTATCAGTTTGAGAAAGCAAAAATAAGCTTCTTCCCAGGAGCTTGGCACATTATTCACTGCTCCTGGGCCTGCTGACTGACTCCAAAAGACATTTTAGACATGGGAAGGATAGCCTATCCCTTTCAGACAGCTCAGGCAGGAGAGGGCACATGAGGAATCGTGTTGCTGGCAGGAGCTCCTGCTGCTGCCAGGAATCCTGAAGAGGCTCCCGAGACTGTGACCCCACCAGAGCTGGCATTCCCCATCCCGAGCTGGGGCTGTTCCCTCCAGGCTGGCATGGAGCACACGGCAGCACCGCTCCCTCTGTGAAACACCCCTCGGATAATGCAGGATTAGCAGCAGCCACGGCTTCCCAGCCAAATTCTGCACGAGCACGGGGATGGAAAAGCCTTTCCCCTGTGTTTTGTTAAGCTGAGTGCTGCCAAGCCCAGCCCCGACGTGACTTTAAGGTTTAGACAACAGAAAGAGGTGTTTTCTTCACCGTGGGGATGGGGCAGCAGTGGCAGGGGGTTACATGTAGAAGGGATCAGAGCCAAACAAGCCTGATCAAAACCTTCTGATTATTTTAGCAGTTTCAGTAATAGCATCTTGAAAAATACTAGAGCAAACCAATTCCATAACAGATGATGAAACAGTTTAAAAGGATGCAGTAGCTACCGTTTTACGAAAATCCTAAGTAACTGAATGGCAGTTTACCCACAAATCCTAAGTAACTGAATATTTAAGTCACACAAAATCGACAGAAACACAGAACCAAGAGCACAGCAGGCACAAGACACAGTTTTTCTTCTAAGACCTGACAGACCACTAGACTGAAATGTTAGTGAAGCAGGAACTGTGTTGGGAAGACAATACCTACCCCAACTGTTCTCATGGTAGAGACTATTTAGATTTACTCCAGCTTTTAAGAGGCCACTAAAATGTAAATGCTGATTACTCTTGTTAACAGCAGTGCCAGAGGCACATAAGGAAAGGGAGGCTGTTCCTACACATTCCATTTGGGGTGTGGAAAAGGGGATTCAGCCACCTCATCTCAAGTGTCCCTCCACTCCTCAGATTTCACATGGGATTCTCCAGTGCGGGAATCTGTGACTCACTGAGACCATGGAACACCACCCCATGACAACAACGAGGAGCTTTGGGGTAGTATGTAATATATATATCAAGGGGGAACACGCCATTTGCAGCCTGTGCTGGAAGGAGGTGTGGAAATGTCAGGGAGATTTCCATACCCACGCAGAAGGGGCTGCCTGGGGAGGCGGCGAGGCGAGGCTGTGCACCCTGCCAGGACAGACATGCAAGGAGGAACACCTCAAATGCTGTGAAAAAGCTTTGCCCTGTGGAAAACACAAATTCTGAGCACTGCTGGCTACACTGAGACTCATCCAATGCTGGCTCTCAGCCCATCTTCTAGATTGGGGTGCACAGCATGCAGAGGGCCACAGGCAGAAATTTCTCCTTAAGTTACATGTGGTTTTTATATCTTCATAAAGCTACCAGTAAGGAGTGGGAAAGAAACTGAAAATGAAAATAAAAAGCCCTAACAAAAAGCCAAACCAACCAACCAACCAACACTCTACCTGAGAAATAAAAAAAAAAAAAAATCCCTCATCCAACATAATCCCAAACCCAATGAAATCCCCAAAAGATATGAAGTATATGGGAAGGAGGAAATGGGGAGCAGACAACTGCCTTGAAAGCTGAGTTTGTGAAAGCCTCAGTAGCAGCTCTCCAAGGTTTACAAGTACACTTAAGCACCATACACAGCTTAATCCAAATGTGGCCTGCTCCTCAAAACCTCCTGCTGCAAAGTTCAGAGACAAAACACGTATGGCCATTTTTCATGCTGTGACACTCTTCAAACAATAGCTCAGCCTACCTTAAGTAAGTATTTCTTATTCTAACAAGTACAAGAACAGAGCATCACAGAAATAATCACTCCTAGATACAGAATACCCCACGCTGTTCATATAATTTGCTATTCACCTGGTGTTTCACAGACATTTCAGTCAATTCCTTACTCAGACTCAGGTATGTATATTTGTTCTTACAAATACTACTGGAGGAATATTTCTATTTTGTTCTCTAATGGCACTGTAAAGGACATCTTTGAGTTCACTTGTTGATTATGGTCTGCTAACACTCTGGGCATGAACTTAGAAACACTCTCTGCCAAGTCTTGGCTAATCGTAAGGAATGAGGAAGAACAGACATTCAACTTAGGGACACCACCTGTGAAGGAAGCAAGTATTTGACACCTAAACCTGTCCCATTATTCACTGCTCAATGGTCTGCTGCTGCTGAAAACAAAAAGGGCAGAAACTAAAAGATAAGGCAGAGAAGTTACACCCCCACCACACATCCATTAAGGACAGGGATCCAGAAATAGCATATATCACTGAATCTCAACTAACATGGGAAAGGGTGTTGATCCAAGCTCAGAAATAGTGAGCAGAAAGGCTTTTGGTTAATTGAGTCTTCTCATTCAAGAGACCAAGAGCAAAAAACATACAAAAATCTATACAAAGACTTGTTTTCAGGACAGAGGAGGACAATATACAATATATACAACAATATATATGCCCCTTCCAGTGTTTGGTAAACCACTTGCCTATAAATAAGCAATTAAAAGGAAACTCAAACAGATTTCCATTCCCTCTGACACCTACAAAACCAAATCACTGATTATGCATTTAACTCTACATCAACTCCCCAGGAATGAAGTGTGATTAATATACACTGAAGAAATCAATGTTCTCTCCTGGGTAATGCTTTTGAGTTATGATCAATGCATGCAGATAATGCATTTCCACACAACTCTGACCTCCTGCTTGTTGGAGGGATCTAAAGATACAGGCATTTACTGATAGCAGTGACCTAAAATGCTGTATTTCTTGGAATAACTATGTTAGGTGGTTTGGCATATATTAAGTCACTTTATGTTATTTTAACCAAGAATGGGTTTCAGTTGTCAGAGTGTAACAAAGGACTAAAATGTAATGCACAGTATTTTATTGACAGTAATAGCTGTGTTTCACTTGGGACCAACCAGTTCATGGTTATGAATGAAAGTCACTTTGTAGACTTCTCAACAGAATAGGTTTCAGATAACTGAACACAAATACAGAAGAATTCCAGGCAAGGTGAAATACAGGATCACAGTCACATAGCAGTCAACTATATGTAAACCCCCATACATCCATGTTAGAGACCCAGATGATCTGTGCTTGGGTTTGGTTTTTTTTAAAGTGAGTGGAGGGGACACTACAGCTTCTGTTGTAATAGGAGACTTCAGCTTATTGTGGATGATGTTTACAAAGGTTGTTGTGGACATAGAAAATGGCTCATATACCTACATTTAAGTGTGAAAGGAAAAATCTGCATTAGCAAGATGGTCTCCACGAGCTAATTTCAAATTTTTTTTTTTTCTCTCCAAACCAGCAATAAAGCCAAGCCAAATTCAAGATAAAACGTAAGAACCAGCTTTAGTGAAACCTTGGGAGAAGAGGCTCATAACATCCTGTAAAGACAAAAGGACAAAGAGTCCTTATCATGATACCAGAGCTAATCTAAAAACATTCACAGCATAAATCCCTAATTCAAATGTTAAAAGGACCTGAAGTCATATAGATGTATACAGGCAATCATCTGACCCTCACACATAAAGAACAGGACCTCACCTCTAGCCATGAATCAAGTGAGAACAATTACAATACCAACTTAACTCAAAACCAGTGAAAATAACATTTACTGCCACAAAGGCACAGCAAAACCAATGGATAGCTGGTAAGGGGAAGTGTTTAACTGTCCTTCACTGTAAGGACATACACTTGGAAAGAATTTCCCAAAGTTTATGCTGCTAATGGTGCCATGCATTTCAAGAAGACAATATGCCATCACAAATTTGTGGAAAGGAAACATTTTATATCTGTTTTTAAATGAGTTCTTCAGGGAGAAAACAATTGCAATAGCAAAAAAATAAAGCTACTTATTATTATTGCTTGTTCCATTACTGTCAAGAGAGTTAAAACACATGCTTATGCCAAATAAAAAAGTATAAAACAAAGTAACATAGAGATGTGACTGATTTTAGAAGAAAGCATGTGACTTTCTCCATAAAATAACATTATCCCAGAAATAAAAGACTTCTAAAAATAAATCTATTACTCCATATTTGCACAGAAGTATTAGCTAATTTGGGGACCCTATTTCACAATGCCCCTGAAACCAACAACCTCACTAAGGCTTTATGAACCCATATGCCCAAAGTGCCAGTGTTACACCAACCAACTCTGCTGCCCTGTTTGCTGGTGTTTAAAATAAGGGCTGTGCTCAAGAATCGGCCGAGTGCACGTGGCACAAAGCTCCTGCAAGGCAAGCCAGACTGAGGACCTTGTCACAGTCCAAAGAAACCCCAAAGATCCTGCCAAGGGTCTGTTTTTGCACTTCTCCCTGTGGGAACACGGATTACAAGTGGCATGAGGCAGGACAAAGATCAGGAACTACTTTCAGTGCTGAACTTCACTCAATGCCAAACTAAAGCACAGTCACCGGTGAGATGGCTGGAGAAAAAACCCCACCTCCAGGCAGAAGGCCCATGCTGAATTTAGAAGAGTTTATTGGTGAGCTAAAGATGTCTTTGTAAGAACCATTCCCAAGAACAACAAAGTCAATGTCTTCAAACCCACTGAAATTTTAAAAGATGACTGAAAATTTAACTGACCCAAATATTTTAATTTTTATATTTTACTAAGGTATCCGGTGAAGCTGGAGTATAAATCCTATTAAACTGAACTTAGTTTGTCCATCCCTAAAATAGATTTGACATACAAACACAAACACAAGGTCAAGGTCACAGATCAGCAGGAAAGATTACAAAGAGGACGGATGTAAGAGCTGGCATTTGATCAAAGCTCCTGGATCTATCTTTTTTTTAGTAGACTTACCAGAAATACCACTACACTTCGTTTTCTTCACATTGGTACACTGCATATTTTAAGCATTCCCTGCATTTAAGAGCAGCTGCTCTGTCCTTATTTATTTTGATAAGAGCTATTGGGCAGCACAGCAAATAAACTAAGGAAAAGCTCTTATGTTAAATGAAAAGGAAGGGAAAGACACTTTTTGCCATCCTTCTCACTCTATTCAGCCATTCCTAATACACATTAAATTACAAATCTAAAAGGAAAACCCACTCAAATGCATAGCAAGACCAGGATAAAGAATCAGGACCTCATGTTTTAACTTGCAGCAGTTCAAGACACTTATCATATATAACAATTGTATATTTGGATGCGCACTTCCAAGCACAACACTTGATTATTTATCCTAATTATCTGTGTGCACAGCTTATATTTCTCAATTAACAAAAAAAACCTCAAGGTCTGTGCAGAACACAATCAAACTAACCTCTTCTGTAATCAGGACAACATTTACCTCCTAGAAAGCCTCTCTAATGCTGAAGGCTGAGTAAGTGAGCAGATTAAACACAGTAGCAACAGTTGAAAGCCTCATTAAAACTCAGCTGCTGAAAATAGTCAGCAATGCAAGTCATTTACTGATCTATCCATCCATCCATCCACGCACTGATACATTCTCCAAGCTTTAAACACATGCAGCAGAGATTCAGCTTACAGGTCACGTCTACCACACGCACCCTTCTGATGCCTGAACACGAGGAAGAGGTGTCTGGGGTGACACCGTGGCATTCAAAGCTGCACTGCTGCCACAAAGTTTAGATGCTCATTGTAACAGGCACTAAAGAATAGTGTGGGGCTTGTACTCTTAATTCTTAACCCCCACTTTCCACACCAGCACTGCTCTGATGTTAGTCTAGACACGAGTGGGAGCAATTTATCTTTAGACAGAGAGATATATCTATAACTAGGACTGCCTGTGTTAATACTAAAGCTTTTACAGGAACCCATTTGGGGTGACCTAGCTCACTAGTATGTGGGCATCTTGGACATTGCCAGTAAAACCTTCATGCCATCACATATTCCCCTGCACCTTGTTTCAGCTATTTAACTTCTGTTTACTGATTTTCCTCCATTTTTGTAGAGGTAGTACATTTGCAGCTCTCTACCTGTATGACTTGGTTGTCTCAGCTACTAATGAAAAGGCCTCAAATGAAAAAAAAGATGGAAAAAAAAAGGTTTTAAAACTTGTCTCCTTTTTGTAAATATCCTTCACAAGAATTAGGTTGTCACCCTTTTAAGGTATAGCACTGCCTGAGCTACTAGGGCCAGATACAAATCACTCCTGGAGCCTGGGATGCCAGCTTCTCAGCACTGTGGTATAGGTGCTTTTAACTCTGATAGTGATTCATCAGACCTTAAAACAGTCACTGCTTTAAGATCAATTTGATTTAAGTTGTAGACCTCAGGGCAGTACAACTCTGCTCCTCCTTAGTCCCCCTTTAGTAAGCACTTTCAGCAAAATGGGAGAAAAGGGGAGGTTGGTTAATTTTTTTTTCCCCAAATGGAATTTCTATCCTTCCTACTTTGTGAAAAGCTGATAAAGCTTCTCACTGCATTGAAGAGTTAGAAAGGGAAAAATAAAAGAAAGTAAATCAGACAATGACTACAACAAATCAGCAGAAGATCTTTCCCCATCCACAAATCAGCAGCTTACTCTGAGAACCAAGCACACATGAAAATGTGTATATAGGACACTTCACAACTAAAAACATTTTAGGAAACACATCATTAATAGCAGTACAACTGCCCAACATGTGAAACCCTACAGCAAGTTTATTTGGAGTCACATAGCTTTTTTTTAAGTTTACAAACACATGAAAAAGCCTTTGCTTTAACTGAGCTGCATTACAGTGAACAACTGTTCATTCAGTGTCATGGCAAGTCTTCTCTCAAGCTTATACTATAAAAACCCTCTTTAGTCTTCACAACCAAACCTTTGATAAAACAAGTCAGCAGACATTGTGGGTTTGGGTTTTTTCCTTTTAAATACAAGCTTACACTCTTTACACACAAAACCTGCAGAAGCAACAGGTTTCTGCTTGTTCTGAACACTGGATAAAATCCCCCATTTATTGAGCAGCAGGGATGTGCAGGCTGCTGTCAGTAGCCAGTGGTGGTTTTGGCTGTGACACCATGTAGAAAATATCTGCAAGCCAGTTCTTATCCATTCCTCTTTGGAGAGCTGGAACAGGCATCTTTCCACACAGTGATCCAAATGTAAAGCACTTCAAGGGTGCTGTCTTTTAAAGGGGGTAATGACAAACAGGAGCAAACAACCAGCCAATACAGCAACAACAATAAATATCACAGCTAGCAAAAAGTACTTCTGGTCAATTCAGCGGACAAGAGTCCACAACAATGGATTATGTTGAAAGACTGGATGGCTATCAATCCTCAATTCTGTAAAGGTAAAATTTTTACTTATTTTTTAGAAAAATTATTGTCCATAGTTACATTTACAAGTGTGAAATGTCAAATAAATTTCTAAAAATCTTAAAACACCCTATTGATGAACAGTGTAGTAGTAGTTCTTGAACTTTGTACTTCCTTTTTACTTATTTTCCCTGATGTAAGTACACCTATCAATTTTAATGAGACAATAAAATAATGACAAAGTTATGCAGATCTGTGCATGAGAGAGGCATCTAAATGATTTAAAAAATATTAAAGTTACAGACATATGCATAGGACTATGCTAAAACCCAGGAATACATCACCAGTTTAAGCATCATGACTACTAAAAGCAAACTAGTTAACATTTGAAGTTTCAGTGTTCTTCTATTATTCAGGACACAGCATGGGATTTCCAAGATGTGCAACATCAGTTATTCCAGAGTTCCTATTCCTTCAAGTTGTTCAACACACAGCAACTATTGTAGGTGATTTGGTTTCCCACATGCTGGAAGTCCTGTATCAATCTATCCTCAAATAAAATTTGTAACAATGAAAGGCAGTGGGAGGTAGGTGGTGAATTTCTCTCTGCAAATCTTGTCTCAGCCTTGGGGGAAATAGCTCAAAATTACTGTTTTAATTTATTCACTTGATGAATACTGAAAGAATGTGGTGAGAGTGGGGGAAGTTGTCATAACAAAAGACCTAAAAGTCAAGAATCTAGCAAATAAACAGGTGAAACTGCACCAAAGTAGCTGAAGCCACGAAGCCATGTATGATGTAGTATAAAGGCATTAGCTGATAGCTATTATCTATAAGCCAACTCTATGGATTCAGCTGATCAGCTATGTATTATTTCCAGTTTACCCAGAACAGAGATTTGGACATGGCTGACAGGTCCCAACCCATGTTCTCTGTGTTATATAAAGCCATCTTTCCTTGATGTAACTGGAAGAGTCATTTCCCAGCTCAAGGTAACATCAATAATGCCAGTGTTTTCTAAATCAATACATAGTAAGGCCTTGTCAATAACCTGAAGGCAAGTTTCACTGACAGCCTGCATTATTACAAAAGCACATTTTTTTGATTTCTTTTCTTTTTTAGTCTATACATAATCTTGCAAAAGAAGGATAGTTTTGTTCAAATTCTGTTGCTCAATTTCATCAGTGAGTGAGACCAAAAGAACTGAAATGAACACATTAATGTGATTTCATTCAGTAGCAGTCAAGACTTGTGGGTACCTGCAGAATCTCACAGAACCACAAACAACTCCCAAATACCAAATAAATACTGAAGCAAATCATATTGGAAAGGGAAGTACAAGCCAAAGAGGGCAACAAAGGAATATCAGAGGGGAAAAAACCCATAAAAAACCCAGAACCCAAAACATTTTCTCAAAGGGACTTAATGCTCTTAAAAGCATAAAATTAAAAATCCATTTTTTGAGAAAAAGCCAGAACTTCTGGTGGGCAGGTGAACATATCTTCAGCCTCTCAGGAAACTTAGCAGATTGTTAACTTGGCACCCTAGTTAGCAATGTCAGGAGAATGAGATCAGGACTATACAGGGATGTGAAATGAACCGTCTTCTGACTGGGAATTCCTGAGAGGGATAAGGACTAAAATGAGTGTGAATGAGATAAAGTTACCACGCCATGTCCAGGGTGAAAAAAAATACAGGTTAATAAACTTTTCAACTTCAGGGCAGAAACTCATACCTTTCAAATGTCAATGCAGGATCTTTGTGAATCTGGTTTTCACTCCTCCCTGCCAAAAATAAATACATTATAATCAGGATGTAGAAACTTATGGTGGAAAATAATTCTATTTCTACAGTAACAGGAAAGTAACTTTGTTAATTCAGTATCAGGTCACAAAAGGAAGCCTGTCTTACTTCTTAACAGGGTATAAACGGATTATTATAAAGTTTTCCTCAAAAGCTGGTTATACTTGTGGTTGATTTGTGAGAGTATCAGAACCTGACAAATGAAACTGAGCTGAGCAAGCTGGTAAAGGTAACCTGCCAGGAGAGAGGGGATAGCTCTCCTTGTCTGGTTAATACCACCCACTTTGTAAAAAAAAGCTGTCATCAGGAGATTATCTTTATTCTAACACTATCCATTTATTCCCACTATCCATTTACCCACCATGACAAAAAAAAAGCCCCAAACAAGCAACCAAAATGAAACCAGGAACACACAACACATCCATAGCACTGCATTCTTCTTCTCTAGAATCTTGCTCATTGTCTCCTGCTCTCATCATTACCCTCATTCAATCTTCCCTCAGCTCCCACTTCCACAACCCACACTTGTGTAGCATTAATGACATCCAAAGACCGTTCCACACTACACCAAACACAGCTGTTATTGTAATCTTTCCCCTGAAGACACTCTGTTCATATAACCCTTTATTTTAACTTTTCAATTGTTTTTCTCTTGCTCTAGATTAAGTTTAGAATTTCTCATCTGAATTCTAGGAACATTAATAACTTTCATTTCTATCCACATAACCTAACCACTTATTGTGTCCTTTTTCCTTATCCTTTTGTTTCCCCACTCATTTCTACTGTAATACCCAGGCACCTCTCACACAGGAAATTCCATTACGCTTGTGCACTGCTCCCCAGGCAAAGATCATCTACACTCTGGAGGCTCTTTATTCCTCTCCTCCAGCAGTAAATTACTAGAGCAAAAATTAATCCAAATCCACCAAAATACCTCCTGCAAGACCACAAGCCAAAACACAAATGATATATGTTGCTTGCCCTTCCTCACAGACTTGTTTGTTTCCCTTTCCTCATCATAGTCTATATGAAGTTTAAAATAAATACATCTGCACCTGTGAGATGCTGACAAGTTCAGCTGGACAGCAATTAAATGAAGCCCTAGAGCAACACTGGCCTCCAAAATAAGTGTTTTCTCTTCTTCTTACAGAAGAAAAAAATGCATTTATTGGTTTTGCAGTACAACAATACGTGCTGCTGTAATAACAGGTTTCACCCAATACCTTTCTTTTACTACGTATGATTGGAAGGGAAGTAAAGAATGATATACCCTAAAAGATCAACAGAACACAAAGACTAATGATAGGAAGAAAAGGGTACAAAAGGCCTAAAATATAATGTAGAAGGGCTAAAATATAGCATCAAAGGGTTCCCCTTCTCTTGAGCTGCAACTTTTAAAAGTCTAGTGAAAGCTCTTTCACTTCTCCAGCTGGTACAATGACAATATCCCTACCCTGATGCAATCTGCTCTCGCTTCAGAGGGCACAGAGGCAAGAAAGAGCAGAGAGTGAAAAAATACTGCTCCTAGGAGAGAAAGGAGATACTTCTTTTCACAGAGACCAAAACTACTTACTTACTTTTTATCATGACAACAAACGATGACATGGATGAAGAAACTTTTGAGGAGCAAGGTGAAGGCTGAGGGAGCACCTGTCCCAGGGACTGGCTCAGCATAAACCCAGACCTCCTCCAGTAAAACCAAGGGAGCTTTCTGTGTCCCAGCTGCCTTCATCAAATAACCTCCCCAGCCCAAACAGCAGACTTAATACTGCAAGTTTCCATTTTTTGGAACATAATTTCCCCACCTCAAACCAGAGTGGTTTGATTTACTGGGTCTACGTCTGAATTCTGTTTTACTGCAAATAAAATGTAACCCTTGCTTCCAAAGTCACCTCGGTATCTCTCTAGTAAATCATGCACACCAGAGCTTGCTCACAGCACTTTGGAAGGTGAACAGTTTGACTGACCAAGAATAACCTACCAGGATGCAAAATTCACTTGCCTTCTTTATATGCTGCCAGGTTTATGAGAGCAAGTCTGTCTGTGCTTGACATTTGGCATAATTACTACTGTAAAATGTTTTATATTCCTGTAAATTCAGACTACGACCCCAAAGTGCTTACAAACTGAGATGAGATGAAGAGATAATGAAACAGAAAGGAAAGATGTAGGGGAAAAGTAGGTATAAAGAGGAAGAAAGCATCAATGCCAGGAAAGATTGTGAGACTGTTCAACCTGCCTGACCAGCATGGAGTCCTAAACTATAAAAAATGATAAGCAGAAACATGTTAAGGTAGGATACTGCACACTGTAAAACACTATAATCAATTTGCCTCACTAAAATATAAAGCCAGAGGTGAAATTCTAGGTAGCCTACAACACCAGCTGTATTTCTCTACCATGTTGTAGGAAGCAGCAAACTTCGTCACTGAACTGCAGCAAACTTCGTCACAATGCATATGAATGGAAAGTCCAAAATTTTCAGGGGTTTACACTATTTTTACAGTGATTTTGACCAAAGGAACAAGAGGAAGGACTGGAAGCTCTGAAACATCTTGACTCTAATCTGTTGCTGAAAAATAGGTGGGAGGGAAAAAAGGAGAAAAAACAGTGAATTACTGCGTATCCTTCACCACTCAAGACCAAAAAGCTCCACTTATATGGGGGCATGGGGGGTAAGATTCCAAAAGAAAGATTAACAGACTTTAAACCTTTCTTGCAATTCACTTCCACATGTAAGAGATAAAGCATGCACTGAATGCAACTTCTTTTTGCCAGCTGCTCAGTAAGACATGAATGATTCAAGAACACGGAGTAACAACAAGCTCCTTTTTGCTAATATATCTGAAAACATCTTTCTTGTGTTTCCCACGAATTCTTGTATTTCACTTCAGTTTCTTTACTTGAAGCAAGTGTATATTTTTCAGGAGCAAGCATGATCCATGTTCCTCACAAATAATAATCAAAAGAAAGATAACAGTATTTATGAAGTCTTTCTAATGCACATCTAGAAAATCCAATTACTTGATAGGGATTTGTATGCACAATCTTTGCCACTTCAGGTACTAAAATCTCCCTTGTTTAACATTTCTTTTTGTATAATTGGCAAATTTGATTATGACCTTAATTTTTGCATAGTAAAGCTCATCCAGCCAGTTTTAATTTTAAACTGGCTTGCACTCCATCATGACTAGCTGAATGCTACAAAAACCTTTGACATCACAACCTCATAAATCTTGGAGAACAGAAGAACTTTTTGTAGGAGTGGGAAACTGTTGGTAAGATACTTCTTCCACCACTGACTGTACTCGGTCAGCTGTAACTATGTGCAAGTGTCCACAGTTGCAAATTACAAAAAACATGCATCTGAACTACCCTTCCATGAAATTATTTTCTCTGGTAAAATGACAGTCACAGGTAGAAAAGCTGAGAAGAAGAAAACGTTTGAAGTTGACCAAGCATCAGGGGCTTTTTTGATGAAATATACAACCACAATTTAAAAACTTAATAATAATACCAATAAAAAAAATCTTAATGTACTCCACCACCAAGCTGCAGAGTATAAGCAACATCCTAAGTACAGAGAGGACTTCCACAGACTTATCCATTCACTACATGAATCTGGAATTAAAATCCCAAACTATTTTGGATTTGCATGAAGTACAGAATTAAATTACATATTGCTTATCCATAAACTGAGGTCATTAAAAAACCCCACTCACAAGCAAACTAACAAGTAAGAGGCATTTCAGCTACCAAAGACCTGTTTCAATCTGACATCTAAATATCTGATGTTAGATGGCTGCTGCTATTTACGGACTGATCATAGTAATTTCACTCCTCCGTTGTCCACCAGGACCTCTCATTACAGGCACTGTGTGGGTCTAAACCATGTTGGAGGATACTGGGAACTGTCAAAATTGCAAGAAAAGAGAGATTCCATCTTGGAACAAAACAGAACATTTCAGGAACATCCATGAACATTTCACAGCAGTGCTTTGGAATATTGCTACTCTACGCAAGAGGAACAGCAAGAACAGGAGAAGATTAAGCAGCTTGCACAGTTGCACTTTAACTCCATATCCATAGCAAATAAAGATAGATTTTCTGAATTTTAGCTGAATTACAAGATATTCTCTCCATATTTTGTGGGTGTTTTAGTTTCTGGGTTTTTTTCCCCTATTAGTGAAACCAAACAATAATCAGGTACCTTAAACTTGAGGAAACAACAGTGCTTACTACTAAAGGAGTAGGAATTGCACACGACAGTAAATGCCTTTCTCTTCCAAAATGAGACAAATTACTGGCATTCCCATCACCCTCAGGTAAAGATGTATGTCAGTCAAATGCAGTGGTATGGGTGTTCCACTATACACACTGAAACAACGTTCTCTCCAACAAAACACCACATCAGTACTGAACTAAAGTATCGGTCCTGAAGCAAACATGAATAGTGGCATTATGATCAAAAATATAATTCCACCAGCTTTCCCTATTTCTCAGGGATCTAACATAAGGAAGCAGTCGTAATAAACTGAGCAAGAACTATTACATGGACTGGAGCTGCAAAACCCACTGCACAGCAGCTCTTCTGATCCACTGACCACTTTCAGTCTCTTTCCTAACCAAGTACAATAAAGTCCTTTCTACCTGAAGCAAGGGTCTCTCATAGCCAAGTATGTCTGTAACACATATCTAAGCACTTCCTGCCCAAACAGGTCCATTTTTACTTCCTTGCTTTAGAAAGCTGTTAAAACCTGGCTTTTACCAGTCTAATTCAGCTGCAAGACACTCACAGCTCAGATGGACCAGAACACAGGGTGTGCATTCATCCCTGGTTCCACCAGTGAAGAGGCAGAACTGCAGCAGCCTGTGCCAGCAGCAGTGAAGGAACTGATGCTGCAGCAGCAAGTGAATCCAGACAGACAGATTTTTTTGCATGTGCTGAACTGCTCAGTGGTGCCCAGCCTCTGGAATGCTGAATTACTCCAAGCCTGACTGAGCTTCCTCTGCAAGTCTCCTGAATAACTAGAACTAAGCCTGAAAAAATAAGTTTGCTCCCCCTCAGCAATCAATATTAGCATTTTTCCTGATGAATTGAGTTTGTAGAAACTCAAATTCTAACTTCAAATGTTGGACATTTCCAAATTGACCAAACTCAGCCAGTACCTTGGCTCCTATACCTACTCATTTGCAGAACTCTCAGTTACCTGCCACACTCTTCTCTTTGCCAGAGTGAGAGAAAATTGATCAAGCAGGTGCCAGTGGCTCAAACATCTCAGTCTGGGAGGAGGGGAAGCATCCCCAACCTACTAAGTGCTAATAGTCAGTGCCACCTATGGTTGAGGTTGCAGAAACAAAGATCCAAAGAAAGAAAAAAAAAAAGGTTTTTGGAACTTTTAACAAGGTTTTATAAATGGCTTCAGAAGAACAGATAACACAAAAAACGACAAATAATTTTCATCTATTCTAGATCATTTACCACTGTTGCACTAGGGAAGGTGCTAGTATCAAAACCAGGTCCAAATTCTTCATATGATTTTACAACAAAAATATCTTAAAAACACACTGAAAGTTCAAATGGCAGCTTTCTATTTTCTTATCTTACCACACTTGTTTCCTCAAGTAAAACTCATCTCGTTTTTATTAACAGCTCCATTTCAACCGGGCTCTGTTGCTGCAGATGCTTTGTCCAGTGGTTAGGAAAAAGATGCCAGGGAATATTTCATCATGCCTTACAAAATCCTCCCCCATCACCCCAACAAACTACCAGCAACAGACTATATTTTCTGGGAAAGTTAACCAACACAATAGACACAACAATTCCCTCCAGAGGTTTCGCAGCAGTCTCAGTTCAGCACACAAGGCCATTAATTACACAACTGCCTTTAGCATTAGCAGGATTCTGGTAGTGACAGCACTGGTTGAGTTAAGGCTGCCTTCAGTATCTGCACCAAAAATCTATTTACTTGAAGTTATGCAACACCTCCACTTCCTCTCTTCTTTATTATGGTACACCATGGTAACAGAAAGAAAAGGGGTGGAGATGGGGATCAAGCATTTTGCAATCTCAAGCAGGGCACAGCCACCTTTCAAAAACAGATCTAATCTGGAGCTCACCTCTAAAATCTGCCTAAACTGATAATAACACTCAAGCACCAACTCTTACTTAAAACTTAGATTAAGGATTTCCAGAGGAAAAGCTGTGCAATACAGGTAACCGATGATGGAATCAATTGCATACTTCCATTATACGCAAGAATTTTAAAATCTGATTTATTTGGTTGGGGTTGTGTCTGGTTTTGGGTTTTCTTCCTCCTTTGGTGTCTTTTCCATTGCCCCACCCACAATAGAGCAGTCTACCCCAGGCCAAATAGTATTCCAAAATTCTCATCAAGACTCTAATGTCATCAGTCATGCTCAATCAGTAAAGCTGGAAGCAAAAGTTTCAATTTAGAAAACATCCTTCTACTTTCCATTAAAAAAACCCAAACAAGCAAACAAAAAAATCCTCACCAAAAACCTAGGAAAACCATGGGCTACTCAAGCTGATATATTCAATGTCACTAAGAAAATCAAGACAAAATGAAAAACAGCACATCATCAGTCCTCTTTTAACTATGACTGAAAAGTCTATCTCATATCTCTAATGGTACACTGAGAACTGACAATAAACAAAATGAAACAAAATCCTCACAACTCTAAGAACTGGCTCTCCTCAACAGAGGAATTATAAGAAGTCCCAAAGCAGTCACAGCAATCTTGACTGTAGAATGTTTTCAAGGACTTAGATTTAATCACATGTCATTTTCTTTTCCTCTGATCATTTATTTAAAGTCATAGGTTGAATTATTTATGAACAAAAGTTAATTGCATTGAAATGCAGTATTGGCCAGTATTTATCTAACACCTTTTTCACAACTCAACCTCCTGTCATCAACTGGTTAAAATCTACAAAAAATGAATACAGAATTTGAGATAAGAATTAACCATTTCTATAGCATTACTGAAATTCTCTTAAATATGGTTAAATATGATGAAGTCCCTGGATCCTCCATATGCTGTGTAAATTGTGCAACTGTTCTTACCAACTTTTCTTTTTCTTACAACGTATGTTTGTGTTTAAAAAAAAAATAATTCGGGGGAAGAAGAGCTTATTCACAAAATATTTGGTTTGAATTAATAAGTTTTGACTGATTAGTTGCAACTAAAGTCATCATATTTTGAGTCCAAACAGTCACATCACAGACTCCCCCAAACTGGGGTTCTTCAGAAATTTTCTCAGCTGTCAAGAGATCTCAAAGATCAACCAACTTGCATGTATAAGGCTGTATTGACACTGTCTGCAAGGTGTAAAATGGAAGCTCAAGGGTACACTCATATAAATACACCCCACATCCATAAAGTGTTAATCTTAAGTCAGCAAGGCTGTATGACAGAAGTAACTATTACAGTGCATGACTGCTGCTCGGGACATAGAACGTTTTCCAAGTCTCTCATTTCCTTAAAGCGACTCATTTACTTGTCACCTGCCAGGACAAAGAGTGGAGAGAGGATTTCACAAATACCTCTGTGGCATGTGCGTGGTGATAACACACCAGGAAAGATAGATTTTCATTTTCTCATCAAGTTATTAGATTAGGTTTACACACAGATTTAAATGCCCAGGAGGAGTCTGCCACCTGTCCTAAACTTAATTAGTCAGGAATGTCTGCATGACAAGAGCAGATAGTTCAGATGTTTTGGACTGACCACAAGCAAACATCCAAATAATCAGCAACAAAATTTCAGTGATGCCAAGAACGAACCACTAAGCACAGCCCTCTGTGAAACAGCCTGAATTTTATTAATGGAGTACTTCATACTTCCCACACAACTGACATCAGCTGAGCATCTGTAAAACCAAAGAATCAACTATGTGAAGTCTACAGCTGGGTTAAGGAAACAAAGAGCCCTAGATTTCACATTAAAATAGGGGTGTATATTTACACATTACTAAAGGGGGGTGATGTGTGTGTGTGTGTGTGTATGTGTGTGAGATATGAAGACTCAAATCCTTTAAGACTTTTCCTCAGCTTTGTTCTTGTGCTGTTTATCATAGCAGCACATCTAAGATTTGCAGGTTTTTGTACCTCCCCTAACCCCCTCACACCCCCCCCCCCCCACCATGTAGGACCATCACAGTAGATTAATAACTAGGAAAAAACAACACATTTTCATTTAAAGAGGCAAACACATCCATGCTCAAGTGTATTTCACATTAATCATCTGGCAAAAAAGCTAAACCCAAACCCCCTTAAAACATTAATTAGAATTTTATCTGTGTAGGTACGTAGCAACTACTGACACTGATGTGAGGAACTGAACAGAAGACAGAGAATTCAGTTAATCATCTCCTTACGTTGCCATTGGCACATAAATTTGTCTCATTAGCAGGGGCTACTTAGTTCGCTGTAGTAAACAAAGCTGCCGATACGACAGCCTCGCACACTTTTCATTCATTCACGTATTTTTCTTTCCTCAGACTTCTAGCGTGTGCCATAGAAGAGCCGAATGTTAAACATTCCTGGAGTGTCACAATATGTAATACAATAAAACAGATTACAACCATACCTTTCTTTCACAGCAGTGGTGCCAAGCACAGGTACACTGTAGCAATCAATTTGTTCTGCAGACAGTAAGGCTTTCATAGAATACTAATGCAAAAATCTCTTTTCTTTCTCCTTCGACTTGACTCCCCAATGCCTGGGTCCCGACCAATACAAGGAGGAGGGCAGAATGTCTTCTGCTGAGATAACCACAACTACTAATCAAGTATACGTGTACAAGGGCACAGGATTAAACCTCCACCGGGCTTGACTCGGGCACTGAGAGCAGCTCAACACATGCACAGCAAGGTCAGAATTAAACACACACACACACACACACACACACACGCACGCACGCGCGTCTACTTGAGTGAACTAATTTATCACACTTTACCACTGACGGCTTTTTACCTCAGGGGAGTAAAATTACATCCTGGTGAACTGACGAGGCTCAGACACAACAGATTCCCACAACAAATCAGATCTCTCGGAGAAGGGAACGGGGCTCAGAGGTGAACGCTCCTCTCCCAGCTCCTCACAAACTCCATGCCGAGTATTTGTGCCTATGTCCCTGTGTGTGTGCAGGTGAGTGCACACACGAGTGTGGCACACACCACCAGGCATTGGCTAAACCACCACCACAGCGGCAAAGTTCAAAAAACAGGCACTAACTCCCTTCGAGAGAGTTCTCTTTCTGATTATATTTATCTTTACCTCTTAACATAATCAATCTATCAAGTCTAATTACTCAAGAAGAAAGCATTTTATTATTGTCTAACATAGCAAATGTCAAACAAGCTGTTCATTTACCTTGAAGTTTATTAGCACAGAAATGCAACATGAAGATGCTCTCAAAACATTGTCACTTGTATTCACAACATTTTCGAAAACCCACTTAGCAGGTTTTTATTGCCTGGCATAGTTGGATACTGTTCTAGTTCTTAAAATAGGAAGGGCATTATCTTAACTCTATCGCCCTTGAGCTGATGTAAATAAGACTTTTCCTTTAAACATTCAATTTATATTTAACTTTTTTTCTTTGGTTCTCTTTAAATAAAGACTTTACCCACTTTCCAGTCAGCTGTACATATGTGGATACATGTGTTTTCATAGAGGTTCATATATGTGCCTTTCAAGGAGTAAAAAGTGAAACACTGAAATTTCAAAGCATGGGATTTTTTTTCTCCCTCAACTTCTGCCCTGTCATGCATCCTTCCTGGCATTTTCCTCCCAGTACAACCAGGTGTACATTTTACCAAAAACATCGATGAACCCTACAAATTATCATCGGCAGGGTTTTAACAACACTGCTTTTGCACACGATCTGAACTGATAAGAAAACACTGCACAAACGCTCCCCAAAAATAATGCCTGGCACTTTACCTAGGACAAATTAGCAAAATATTTTTGAAATATCAGTGGCTTTGCAGAGACACCGGCAACAAAAAAGCGGCGTTAATCAATACTGATGAGTTTGTCCTTGACACAGTGACCGTGTCATCGGGCTATTGTCATGTGATATCATGTCATTTCCCCACCTGGCTCATGACCTTGTCCTTTAAATGACCCAAAGCTTCCCTCAAGTAGCAGGAGGCCCCTCCCCGCTGCCTCAGCAAGGTCGAACGGGTCAGCGTGTCCTCATCTATAATCCACCACCATTTGTCAGCAGGGAGGCTGGAGGAGGCAGGCTCGCTACAAGGGGAGAATGCCCAATTAGGCAGCTGTCACACAAAGCATAGGCTGCAAAATTATCCCCTGTCAAAAGAAAGAGCAGCTGCGGGTGCCAATTACAGCAACCTTTCAACCCTTTAGGTACTGGAAACTACACAGAAGTAAATGAAGTACAATTAGTGATAACAAATCGATGAATTAGGACAGTAAATTAGAAATTACTAGCAGGTGAGCTTAGGTCTCCCATAATATTAAGGGCACAGCACACCCCAGGCAAGGGCAGGAATATACAGATTTCACAGAGCACATCAGTTTTGTCTTATCCGTGCCTTCCTTGTGTGGAGCCTGTTTCCCTCTGTCCTTTTCTTCTCACAAGCCTCGCCTGAGCCAGATGGTGCAGGGAAAGGAAAAAAGAAGTTGTAGCACCCTATCTTCCCTCTTTATCCTGGCAAATGCAGTTTCCTCCTTTCTCAGGAGGTCCTCAGAGCCAGCACAATCTCTTTCTAGTAAGCACACTCCGTCTGACATTTACTGCACTGCAAGTTCCAGCTGAACAAGGTTTACCCCGGAAAAAGAGAAAAACCACAAAACAACAGGAATAAAAACAACCAGAACAAATAAATCCCCTGGTAAATTTTAGGTCAATTACTCTTGAAACACTTAAATCTGAGTTAACTGCTGGACTTTTGATGACAGGAGAAGACTAATTTCTGCCCATTTCAGTTCTCAGATAAATCATGCAGTGACATACATCTCTGAGCATATACAGAGCCCAAACTCTGCAAGCAAAGTTTCTACTCAATGATTTTATTTTATTTTATTTTATTTTTGCCTTTTCCCCCTTAGTGAACAACTCACAAGTGTTTTTTGCCCTCACTGTTTTATTAAGAATACAAGCTGGAAAGTTACTGTGTGCTGGCACCAAAAGGCAGGTCCTACAGTAAATCCAGCTTCTCCTCTGGTGCATCAGGTCACTCCTTTTAACAGGAGAGTGCTTCCCGTGGATACCTGGGGCTCTGCATGCCCAAGGCAACCACAAAAGGGTGGTCACCTTACCAGCCCCTGGCATTTACAGAATAAGAAGCTTAGAAAACATAATAAGGAAAAGAAAAATAGGAGGATAGGATTAAAAGTATGAATAATTAACATACAGCCACATGAAACCATGGTTGAGACAGTGGTACCAACACCTTTGTATTTAGGTGCTTTGACTCAAAGTGACAAGCAAATTCAAAGAACAAAATTCAAATGCATCTCCTCTTCCAAGCCAGCTCACAGTCATTTCAAACAAAGTGAAATTGCCATTTCTTGTCAATTCTCTCTTTTCATTTCTCATTCCCTAATCCCAAAATCCACCTTTAATATGTTCTTATGCCTTGCAACCATGCTGAGCACTGAGGACAGGAGTCAGATTCCTCCCAGAGGCAGCTCTGAATAATACCTGTATACTTGCACTATATTTCATACATGTACTCACACATGCATACATATATTAACGCTAATACATTCATCAAAATATGAGACAGAGCAGAAATTAAGTCACTGATCTCAAACAAGCAATTTCCTACAGCTACCTCTTGATCTCTAGCCAGTGAGTATTCCACTGTTTAATAAGAAAAAAAATCTTGCTGTCATAACTCTGATAAGAGACAGGACAATAAAACACTAACTATAAATAATGTAAAAAATGCTCATTTAACAGCAGTTGCAATAATGCTTATCAAGTTTGACATTTCCTTTTGAGTAGCATATGGAAACCATAGAGTACTGAAAGAGTTAATGTGTTTAGAATTCAGTTTCCATCATACTTGGGTGACTATCTCTTTAAATAATTTAAATCCTCTCCATCAACTACAAAGCTGTTTTGAAGCCATTTAGCTTTGTTCTTTACATGTGTTCTAATTAAGAAATGACCTTGTCATCACACACACCAGAAATCCTGGATTATTTCCTGCAGCAAAAATCTACGAAGCCAAAAAAAAAAAAAAAAGACAAAAAGAGAAAAAAATATATACTTCTTCCTTTAGTGAGGAACTGAGGAAGTTGTTGGTTGGCTGAATGCTGAAGCAGTTTCACCGCATAATTTCTGTGTGTGTGTGTTGTTGAATGTCACAGGGCGGGTTAGTGTGACCTTGAGCTGCATCAGCAGCACAGCAAGGGTCGAGATGCCTGCAGGCGCCCTTGTACTGGATTTGCAAGACAAAAACCTTCAAACTGGCTGAAGGACATCTTAAATCTCTTCAAAGGTTTTCCCGAACTAATCTGGGCTGCTCTTAGCCGGATCTGTGCCAGTGTGAGAGGCAAAATTAAAAACAAGGTCTTTGACAGGATGTTGTCTCCTCTTAACCCTTCCCGCGCAGGCGGCAGCACCGCGGCCGCGCTGAGGGACGCTCTGCAAGGCACCGAGGGAGGCTCAACCCGCAGCAATTCTTTCATAACCAAATTATATAAGGCACCATTTACTGGGAGCGGGGCTCCTGCTCCCCACCAGCACCCAGACGGCTCCCCCTCCCCCGCCGCTGGGAATGCCATTTCCTCAGCTCTGCGGGGACAGACAGACACAGCCCGCCGGGTGCACAGGGGAGCTCGGTGCCCCCGGCTCCCTCCACACACATCCCGGGAAAAAGATGCTTTTCCCAGTGGTAGCACCTATCGCGGCATGCTGTGCATGCTAAAGCCAGGTAAGGAGGAGGTCAGGAACATGCTGTGGCAGGCATCAGACATGTTTTATGAGAAGGAATTAAAAAGTGACCACTTCTCGTGCTAACCTGTGATTTCCTTCTCACTCATCCCGAGCCAAGCAGGAAGCAGAGCAGAGGGCATTAACATGCCATGGGCCTACCAAGGGTTGGAGAGCATGACTGTACACACAGGGGGAACAAAAACAAATAAACCAACTGGCCAGCCTGCCTGTGACTGCTCATCGTCCCACAGAGTGACACAGAGGCAGAGATAACCTCTAGGAACACATGGTTACTCCATGAAACCACAAGTTTACCCAGTGGATTTAGCAGCTTTATTCAAATACAGCTATGGGCACAGTGAAGGGATGGGGGCTTCCCTCAGAAGTGTATTTGCAAACAGAATCACCAACTCCACCTCCAGTAAAATTCTGCCAAGTAGGAGAATGAGTAGTTAGAAAGCAACATGGATCCCCAAATCTGAATGAGGAGAGAAAGGCATCACCATGTTCCCCCCATCTGTTTGAGTGGTGGTATGTTAGTGGTCCGATTACACTGTCAATTTCTGCAAGGGAAAACAAAATAAATACAAATGGGTTAAAATAACCTCAGTGTGAGCTCGCATCACACTTCAGAACTATCTCTTACTGTTTCTAGGATATCCACCAGGCAAGTCCTTGAGGAGAAAAGGAAGGAGTCACTCGCACCAGCAGAGGGTGTTGTGATTCTTCTCTGCTTGAGCACGGAAGGCTTCGTTTAGTCTGGTTTTGTACAGTCATTTTCCAGGCACTACAGTCTGTTACACAGTAACAAAACGCATCTAAGTTTACTGAAGAAGGACACAGCTTTGGCAGTTATGTCACAACTGCTATAACACCACCCTTCACCTACCACTGAAATAGATTCACTCCCTCACTCCCAAGAACCACAGCTCTCCTCAAAAAAACACCCTCCTCGTTAGAAGGCTTTAACCATTTTAAGCATTAGTTCTCAGTAGCATCAGTGACGGTGCCCTCTGCATCAGAAGAGGAGGAACTTGCATCATACACATGCTTTTCCACAGGCCTGAGGTTTCCAAGGCATTTGTTACACCTGGACAGAAGGCCATGGTGTTCCCACAGCACCTGGATTACTCAGAGACCCTCCCATCTCTGTTCTGCAGCCCCAGGGAAACAGGAGCCTGGGGGTGGCACACACCTCATGTGCCTTCTCCATCCCATCATAGACCCTGGAAATGGAGACTGATCCACACATGGGGATTCATTGATCTTCCTGCACTAAGGTGTTCTTTTTGCAGCCTTTCAGTGATGGGATGCCATACAGGCAGCCAACTGTGGGGGGTTTAAAAAAATTTAAAAAAAAAGAAAATAAAGTTTAGCCACTTAGCCTATAACACAATTATTGCAGATTGCATTCCATGCTGTTCTTCCTAGAAAACTTCCCAGTTCACCCCAATTACCAGGAAGAGAGACTGAAGTAGCTCCCATGTTACATGTTAGCCTAGTACAAAACACTAAAATGAATTTTCATGGTATGGCCATGCAACATCCGTGATTTCTTAAGCTTCTCCAAGGTGTAACAAGACAAAAATATATCATGGTTTTTCCAAGCACCAAGTGTTGTGAAAATCCCCAAAACAAAAACAAAGAACTCCTATTGCAGTGTTCCAGCTGAGCAGGGTGACTCAAAGATGAAACAAAAGCTTTCAAGCCACACAGTCGCTGCTGCCAAGTATGGGACACGTTGTGTGGCCCTGCCAAAACTAGAAGCCAAAAGCCAAAAATACAAATTAGCAGCTTTCTTCCAGGGCCACAACAGTTCAGTAAAAACTTCCAAATCAGGCTGTCCCTAGGAGGTTCAGACAGAAGCAGTGGGTGCAGTTACACAGCACACCCACCCACCCAAACCACAGCCATCGTGACAATGTCACATCTGTGGAGCTGGACAGTCACTCCTACCCTTCCCATCAAAGTGGTCTTTGTGGCTACAATTTCTCATGCATGGCAAGCTGCAGAGGATAAGGCTGCTCCCTGCCTGCTCCTACCACAGGGATACTCACAGGAGTACACACAAGCTCTGTCTTTACAGGACAGGACGAGCATTTTACAGACCACCCAAACACACGTTGCCCACTCAATCTTAATTCTGCCATTTTCTAGCTGTTGATTCTGAATACACAACATTAATACTCTTTAAACCTAAGACTTCTTTTGTACACAGTGTAACTCAGTGCAGCAGAAAAAAAGAAAGGATAAAGGTGGCAGAAGTATCTCTTTCCAGTTGGACACCATTATTAAATAAAAAATATCTGCTAAGGATGCTACTGACAAAATCATTCTCTTGGAACCATTTGCAGAAACAGCTGAAAAATCATTTTGTGACTGACCACATCTCCCAACATTTCTGACCTAACTTCCTACCAGCACCCAAAAAAGCTCTTGGTCTACCAGAAAAATGAAAATTAATACTACAACAAAACATTAGGTATATCTACTTTGTAAGAAGCTTTATCAGTAGTGTAGTAGTTTTAAGTATGCTCAATAAAGTTGGCCTTCTTATACACTAGTATGCAATAACTGACTTGCACTAGTATAAAATAAATTAATATTGTAATTACTATCTGACAGTAACAGGTAAGGCCAAGAAGTACTGAATAATGTATATTAAAGGGATCAAATACAGTGATCCTTTTCATATTCTCCATTTGGAGAGAATCTACAGGAGCGCCTCAAGGATGGTGAAGGGTCTGGAGGGGAAGCCACATGGGGACTGGCTGAGTGCACTTGTTCAGCCTGGAGAAGAAGAGACTGAGGGGAGACCTCATTTTGGTTCTCAACATCCTCACAAGGGGAAGTGGAGAGGCAGACACTGATCTTGTCCCTCTGGTGACCAGTGACAGGACCTGAGGAAATGGCCTGAAATTGTGACTGTGTCAGGGGAGGTTTAGGTTGGATGTTAGGAAAAGGTTTTTCACCCAGAGAGTGGCTGGGCCCTGGAACAGGCTCCCCAGAGAAGTGATCACAACACCAAACCTGACAGAGCTCAAGAAGCTTTTGGACAACACTCTCAGCACATACAAAGCTGCATCCAGCTCTGGGCTCCCACAGCACAGCAAGGACAGGGACCTGCTGGAGCCAGGCCAGAGCAGGCACCAAGGGGATCAGAGGGATGGAGCAGCTCTGCTGGGAGGAAAGGCTGAGAGAACTGGGATTGCTCAGCTTGGAACAGAGAAGGCTTTGGGGTGATCTAACTGTGGCCTTACAGTGCCTGAAGGGAGCCCACAGGAAAGATGGAGAGACTGTTTACAAGGGTCTGGAGTGACAGGACAAGGGGGAACAGCTTCAAACTGACAGAAAAGACATTTAGACAAAATATTAGGAAGAAATTATCTACTGTTGAGGATGGTGAGGCACTGGAACAGATTTCCCTGAGAAGTTCTGGATGTCCCATCCCTAGATTGTTCAAGGTCAGGCTGGATGGGGCTCTGAGCAACCTGGTCTAGTGGAAGGTGTCCCTGGCTCATGGCAAGGCGTTAGAACCAGATGATCTTTGGGCCATTCCATGATCCTATGGTACAAACGAAATAATCTTTTTCTGCTGAGATCTCAACTGACACCCAGGCATCTTCCACAACTTGCTAGTAAAGGCCAGTGTTTAATTTAGGTCTCCCACTGACTCTCAAATTCTCACTGCAGCAACCTTCTGCAGAGGTTTTGTCAAAACCAGTAACTCCCAAACCTTTTCAAAAAGTGGATCTCAAAAAAATAAGGCTGATGGCCTACCCAGATAGCACCATGCACTTTTGGGGGGTTCATTTCCTGCTTCAATCATCTCAGATACTAACTTAGGGACATTATCAACACTTCATACTACTACACTCACAAATACATTTTATTCTAATATTTAACTTCTGTCCTGATTGTGAATTACGTGAGCATTTGCAGAAGAATAAGGACTGTATCAGTGTTTAATACTGTATTTTGCTGAATCAGGACCCTGAACTTTAATGCAGGTTTTCCTCATTGCTGTGCCAGTTTATTTTATTCAGTACAAAGCCACCAACAACCTTTGAGTTCTTCTGCTCAAGGTCATTTTTAACATTCACAAGCACAGCTTTTTGGCTGTCTGCAGAGCACAGAATTTTTTTTAAAGTGGATTCGAGAGCAAAGTGATGTCTGGAAACATCTTTAAATAGTGAAAAAACACCCTTTAAAGTTGCCTTAATCAGTTGCCTGTTAATAATTCTACTTGGCTACCTTTAATACCATAGGCTCTAATTTTGTCTCCATCTCTGCACCCACCCATATCTGGAAGGTATAAACATGATATAAAATCAGTTTCAACTCCTGCAATCTCAACGTCTAAGCTACACCTCCCACTCTTAGCCTTTGAAGGCATCCAGTACAGAGTCAGGTCCTTGAGCTCCTTCCCCTGTTCTGCCAGACACAACATTTTCTAAATTTGCACTTAAAAGGGGGGCGAGGGTGGGGAGCTACCTACATTCAACAATAATTTGCAATATTTAAAAAAAAATCCAGAAGTTTGTTTATATTATGTTTTATAAAGTTAAACGTAATTCCTTATTCCTCAGTCATCTTCTTTCATCACCCCAAGTAACCTCCTTAAGCTTCTGTATCACTTCCTCCTGCTTATAATTAAGGATGTGGGATTGAAGGGGGTAATATAAGGAAGCACTTATTTTATTTACACTTCTGATTGTGCTGTATTAAATATTATTAGTATTTTATCAGCACCTGACTGATAAAGAAACATCACAAGCCTAGGAAATGAAGACAACAGTATGTTTTGGGGGTTTTTGTGTTGGGTTTTTTTAACATATATATCAGTCTCTGCATCATCACTGAAACACTATATTGCCAAAGTTCACCTTCAAACACTCTTGTTAAATACTAGTTGTTTTGTCTGTGCAAATCTCGGTACAAAGCAAGAAGCGGCATACTGATTACAGAAAATACAGCTAGCCATGAAAATTGCAAAGATGGAAATGTCTGGCAGGCAGGCATGTTTTGTATACACTGTCCTTCCACATGTGTGCATCTAGGTTAGGCATGCACACTTCATGCTGGTACTCCAGGCCCCTGAGAAGAGAAGCTGACAACCACAGAAGCCCAACAGAAGAGTGAATTACACTTGCAGGGTTCCAGCAATGACCAAACTGTAGTACAGTTTCCATGTGTCCAGCAAAATAGCTGAGGCCAACAGCGGTCAGCAGCGATTCCTGGTTAAGTGTATTTATGTGCTCAGCTGCCAACAGCACTTCCTTCTCCAAAGCAGGCTTCATTAATTCCTAGGGCGTGCAGTGGCTCAGACTGCCTGGCTCCCCAGCCAGCAAGGGTGTCAGAAACCCACCCACCACAAGTGTTCTCTGGCTGTTCTGTTATTTCACTTTACAACACTCTCATTTAGAATTACAGGTGTTTTGTATCATACTCAAGCCTGAGATTCCCACTTTACTGCATACATCTAAATTTGCAACGTATTAGGATCTCTTTTTTTTTTAGCCTTAGAAATCCAAATGGTTATGAATCTCTAATACCTTTGTAAGATTCAGACCTCTTGACTATTCTTAACATAGAACACGAAAGTGGTATCAAATCTCACATTAAAGTTAATAGAAACTTAAGTAGAGGAAAGTGAGATTTATCCTGTTCCTAGTCAAGCCATAAGCTTAACTAAGGACCACTTCTCCATTTACTTGAGAACCAATAGTTTTAAAATATGTTCCAATAGAAATAACAAGAAAGTTTCTAGGCAGTTATCCTGAACTGCTCTCCTCCCTTTCTCAGAAGCACTAGATGGATCCTTTCTTTTAGAAACAAAGCCTCTGTCTGATCTGTCTTGTAGCAAACATAACCCCTCGGCCCAAACACAATGCCTCTATAAAACAAATACACAACAGCTCCATACTCTCAGCAATTTTTCCAACTACAGCAGGTCTTGCCAAACTACTGGCTTGGGAAAGCAGAGAGCACACTGAAATTGTTCTGCTTTTTCAGAAGACACATTAGGTTTCTATTTAGTGCATACCACAAAAATGAAGTCCAGTTTCTCAAGGTGTGCAATGGTTCATTCAAGTTTGTCTAATTTTTAGTATTTTGCCAATAGTACAGTTGTTACCACCACCACCACCCGCAGGCTGGCTGATTTAAAGAATCAGAAATATGAAGCTTTCACAACTTTTTTAAATGCACCCAAAGATTTCAAAACATTTACAAAACCCTTGTCACTTTTCAATTATTTTCATTTACAGATGACTAACAGTATGTCTGTGCCAAACACAGACATAAAAAGCATTCTTCAAGAGACATGAATCTACATAAAAACACCGATTTGCCAAATTAAAATACTGGGAGAACAACTATTTACCTCAAACAAAAACAAAAAGCAACTTAAAATTAATTTGTCAGCTTTCCAAACTTTCATGAACATCTCTGTTGTGATGGCTTTGTATTAGCAAATTAAGCAAAACAGCTTAATATTAGCAATGTACATAATGTATATAATTATAAAAAACAGGATTATTCCATTGTTTTGTCTTTCCTGATGTACAAGTGAAGCACTGTTGAGAAATCACGGATAAGCAGAAATGCAGCACTGGGAGAAGGCAAACTGAGTACTAATTTGAAAAAGATGAAGATGGAATGTTACTACTCTAAATATAACTCACGGAATTTATAAAATAGTTGTATAGATAAATATCAAATGTCCTCCTAGAGGTTGTTTTAACTTTCTGTGGTTAATGGATCAGCCATAATACGGAGAAAATTGACAAAACTCTAAACCTTTCCTCCTTGCTATGTTTATGTGTTGGTACTTAAAAACATCAAACAAAGCATCAACAACAAATTACTGCCCACAGAAAAAATAAAAGGACCCAGCTCATTTGCTCACAGAAGCAAAATAAACATTATAGTACTCTCCAAAAGCATGAGATAACCAACAAAAACAACTGTACACACAGTTCACCTACACACATGGCTCTATGTTGTGGATCTCCCATGCTCATGAGGATCTCCCATGCTCACGAGGCAGCCTTCTCCTCTCATCTGTCACACTGACAATTGGCATCCAAAGAACAGAAAAGAAATGTATATGGGAAGAACCTCATGGAAAATGTCCTTCCCTTCATTCTCTTCTGTATGAAGTCCACAGCAGGAACATTTTGGCTGTGGAATATTCATGCTCACTACCACCTGACATCAAGGTTCATTTCTCTGTGAAAGAGTCTCCAAAGGATAATAAAGTAAAAGCCTGAACACTTGCAAGAAGCATGTAATAATGCAGAGAAGCAGTAAAGATTACTCCTGCCCTAAGCAAAGGGAATAAATAGATAATTGTGGAAAAGAAACTACTAAAGATCTTTCAAAAGCCTGCTACTTAAGAACACAGGAAGAGCCTGGTTTTTCAACATAACAACCATCAAAATCTAATGCATGTCTTTGAAGGCAAGCTGGAGTCATATAAATTCATATAAACCTTTTTTTTCTGCAATTCAAACCAGAATGCCCAAGCTGCAGCCTGCTGGCCAGATCCAATCCACTGCAACAACTCATCTGGCCAGCTGCCCACTCCTTACTGTCCTCCCCAAAGGCTAATTAGATATAGGAAGGAAGCAGGCAAGGGCTTGGGGAATTACCCTCACATCTGATTTCCACTGCTATGTTTCATAAGGGCCTGCAGCCCCTGCTCTATCAAAAAACAGGGCGGAAATTACCACGTGTAGTGATGGTGCTCGTGTAACTCCACATGCCTGCTAATAAATATGAATTTTACTCCATGTCTGCTAGCACTACCAGCCCTGTGTCAGCACAGTTGTGTGTTGCCCACGTGTTTCTGTTACAACACAGCGTGCACACGCCCTACCCCAGTTACCCACACCTCTACACACACCATCACCTGCAGTCCTGACCCTCTGCCACCAATAGAGCTCCCTGGGAAAGCTGGACACCAGTTCTCCAAACCAATAGGTTTTACACCAATCCAGGCAAGAAATGTCTTGAACTGGAGTGAGTTTCTTCCAAAACAGGCCCAGCTCATGGAGGAAGGCTCTCCATGCTCCCTGAGTAACATTTAGCTCTAAGTTGAGAGTGACTGCTAGCTGCCACAACTCCATCAGGGCATGCATACTAATGCTCTTGGACTGCTGCCATATCATCCATATATGCTTTATTACAGCTCATCTCCTGAACGTGCAAGACATTTATCTTTGATTCTTTCAAAATGAGAAAGAAAAAAAAAATCCTGATTCTGTAGAACTGGTTTTAGTGCTGTTCAGACCATTTTAACTGGGTCACTGCAAGCTCTTCAAGCAGATGTTTCTTTGTCACCACATACAAGTACGAGCACCAAGTTATTTTTGCCGTATTAACAAACTTTTCTGGATTGCAAGGGGTGGAATTCCTAAACAACGATCAGGTAAGCCTCTAGCCACAGTTTTTCCATTTGTCAGCAGAAAGTTTAAACACTAAAAATACAGAAAGAGCAAGTTAATCACATGAATCAACCTACCAGCCTCAACAGTAGTCAGTCATGGGCAGCGGGGATGACAGATGGGCGATGGGACAAACACAAAACTTGCAAATTTGAGTCCACAAATTCAAAAGGCAGATCAATGACCATGACTGACAGAAAAATAAGTAGATATCAGAGACACCAACCAACTATCCTCAGAAATATGAATCCCTTCCCATTCCTCAGGTACACAGTGAGGTCAAGAAATGCAACTGAGAAACAGCATCATTTCAAAATGCAAGCCCACTGGTATGTGCTCATTGGAACAAAGTTACTGGACTAGAATGCATTATTTTAAAGTAGTGAAACTCTTTGCCAATATGGTTTTATTTTGAAGATAAATTTTATGAAATGTCCTGTACAAACACAGCTTGTCCTAGAAACCTGAGAATTAGTGGAATGGAAGAAGAAGAAAATAAGTAAAACCACCAGAGATGAAAGGCATACTTGAATTAACTTGAACAATTATTCATAAAAATTCACCAATCCACATAAACACAGGATTTGCTAGTTTTTCATCGTGATAAAGAGACTTCTCTGTTCCTGCTCACTCCATACCCAGTTTGTGGCCAAAAAATGTATAGCATGAAACATCCTCACAATCCCTTTAAAAAAAATTTAGAGCTTTAACAGGCAGTGATTAAAACTTGCTGAACTCAATAACGTCCCCTGTAAAAGATTTTACCCCTTTAGTCAGATGTAAGACACCTTAACTCTAGTTCTGTGGATGTAAACAAAAACACTGAGTAGACAGTCTTCTACCCTGAAAACAGGATTCATTTAAGAAAGAAAATGTTCTTGGCAGTTGTTCCCTTGAAAGGGAAGCTATGCCAGATAGTGAAGCTGCTTCCCATGGAGGCTGGCAGGTAAGAGGTGAGCCCTGGGATCTGCTGGTCCCCCCTGCAGAGCAGCCACTAGTGCAGCTGAGCACCTGGGCTACTCCTTTCTCTCATCACAGCCAAAGAGAACAGCAGAAACCAAACTGCAGAGTTACACTTCTCCATTGAGTTTTGTCACACATAACAAAACTTTTGCAATAGGCACACACAGTTGCAAAACCCCCAAAGAAACTTTGTCATGCCAAAACTTGGCTTTTCATCACCAAATTTTTACTACTTTTTTCTTCCACAAGTTTATGGAAAAAAACTTACTCTAGAAAAGGTAATAGGAGGAGTATATTTTAAATAATCCACACTAAATTTTAAAAAAAGTGAATGGATACAGCTGTTGAGGGCAAACAGGAAAAAATATTGGTTCTCCTTTTAGGTCTGAAGAAGGATGAAATGTCAACAAAACACAAAAAAGGTGATAGTAACCACAACTGTTTGTAATGAAGAGGGTAAAGGATCCAGACTGATTTCTCATCAAAAAAGAAGACATTCTGAAATAAGAGATTTTCAAAGCACTGACTGAAAACACATTAAATAGATCAGTCCTGCAGAAGTACCAAATGCTAAGGGTGGCAGAATGAATTACTGCAGGTGGTGGCTGAAACAGTACACTTACAGAAGTTCAAGGAAAACCAAAATTAGTTTCTAAGTTAATAATGGAGCAGCAGCTTCAAATACAGTCACTTTGCTTTTTGTTCACACAAGGTAAATCTTATTATTACATGCCATCATTTTAGTGCACCTTCTAGGTCTTTAATATTGTGCACCATTTGCCTTTTTTAATAAAGTAGGTTGTACATCCATTTCATTAAGATGTAACAGTGATTAATCTCAAGTAGGAAACACTGACACCATACCAAACGTGCAGCACTCATACATGGATCAGACTGGCATTCCCAAAAATCGTATTTTACATGGATTCAGGCCACCCCAGAGCTCAGATATGAGTGAAAGGCATTCTGAAAAGGATGAGCCCTGGTACTACAGCTCCCCCAAGCTGAATCCCACATACCAGCCAAGGCTGACGTCCTTCCCACCTCATTTTCCCTCCCTGTGTTACACAAGAGGAATCATTACACAGTCCAAGGCTGTGCAACTATTTCAGCATTAATCTGTGCCTGCAAGACAACATGAGCACAGACATCCAGGGCTATGCTGAACCTGGGCACTGTCAGAAGTTTGTCCTAAACTCTCAAAACATTTGATGTTGCTTCTATCATTTTCAAGACCTGACTGAAGAGTAAATCTCTTTGAATATGCCATGAAAGAGACACAGAAGATATACTGCAAAGTAAACACTGCTTAGGGATAAGGCATAAATAAAGAAAAAAAAATTTAAAAAGAAACAAGAAACGCATCAAAAAGTACCCAACCCAGATTTAAAAGGAAAAAAGGCAAGGATTCAGAAATAAAACCCCAAAAAACCAACCCAGACAAAAAACATTAAGAGAGCACATCATCCCAAACAAACAAAATAAGCAATAATACAATGAAAAGCAAAGAGATTAAGAACAAAAAAAGTGTATCAGATTTAAGCCAGATACTTTTGGTCAGCCATGTCACATTATTTCCTACATTTCAATCAGCATGCACACACTCACCCAAATAGCTGCATCTTAATCCACATCAGCTTGGTTTTGCTACTCAGCTCCAGATGACATCCTTGTCCATCCCAGAACTGAGAGACTTTGCTAGGGTTTGGTTATACAGCCTGCCTCATCACCCTGTGCACTCTTAAAATCAACAGAGACACCTTCTCTCAGACCTTGCCAACCTCCCCAGCAGCATCTTCTTCAAGCCCTTCAAAGTCAGTGCCTGGGTCGCTCACAGCCCCAGTATAAGAACAATTCCTCAATGGCTGAAGGTCAGAAAACACACATGAGGACAGGGGGAAGACTTGTGGAGGGCTGGGGAGCACAAAACAGGGAAAAAAAATACTGGAAGAATAAAAGGAGGGGGGAAAAAGAAAGTGGTATTTCCAGATATGAAGTGCCAATTAGAAGGAAAAAAGTGAGAACCATCTCTTTAAAAATATAACTTTAGGCTTTAAAATACATTAAAAGTGAAGAATCAGCCTTACTAGTCAATTAGCTATAGCTTTGCTGGGTATGAATTCAGCTGCTACTATTGCCTGAGCTTTCTCCACCCCCCGCCCTCCCCCCAATCACTGTTTCATTGTGAAAGAATTTAATTATTATTTTCATTACCAGATGCATACATTATAAAATGAGCCTGCACAGAGACAATGAGCACTTTATGAAAATAGGTGTAATAATGGGAATGATATGTTTACATTTTTCTGCAATAAAAATGAAGACATTCTCAACTAGGCTACTTTTTAAAATATACTTGAATAAAATAATTCATAATAGTCATAACATTAAATGTGACACTCCTCCTTTTCTTCAAAAAGGATTAGTCCCGTGTCTTAAATTTTAATACAACTTAAAATCAAATTAAAATAGGGGTTTTATTAATTTCTCTATCAAAACCTTTCACAAAAATTTAACTTGAACACATTTCACAACAATGGAATAGTAAAGCTTTTGTGTTTTGTTCTTTTAAAAATTAAAAAAAATAAAAAATAAAATCTCTTCCAGAGACATAAAGTATACTGCATACCCAAGGAAAGAATACTGCAGCCACCATATAAAATGCTAGTATTCCAAATAAACCACCAAAAAAATTCAAGAGAAAAAAAAAACCCAGAGTTTTTTTCAGATACATGTGTATATTTATTTGGGAGTTCTACAGCATAAACAAAAATCAGAAAGCCACGAAGCTATAAAAACACATTTGTATGGATATAATAGAAACAACACAATGGTAACATCTGCATATTCCTTATAGTCCAAAACTACTGACTTAGTAACAACAAAACTTGAGTTCTCATGTTTTATGTGACCCTTTTGAACAAGACAGGGCAACACTGCTTTCACCCAGGAGCCAGGTTCAATAAATCACGTGCTGCCCATGGCCCACCAAGCACGCTGGGGGTGATTTACAGGCAGGCACCAGGGCTGTCACCAGCACAGAGCCCTGCTCTCAGTGACAGTGTCCCCATGGAGCTCACCTGTAAATCAGTCACTGCTATGGGGGACACCTCTTCAGCCACTGCTCCCCGCTCTTGGAAGTTTCCCCCTGCTCCAGAGCTGGAGGAACTGCCTAGGTTCACTCACATCTCACCAGGACTGTGCCTCCAGAGCTGGGATCCATCCCTGGTGTCCCTGGGCACCAACCCCACAGGAGCAAGGAGTCACCATGGGCTGCCCGTGCAGAGGTGGCACAAGGGCCGTGCCCTCGCAATGCCTCACCATGAATTGCTGGCCCTACCTGGGCAGACCTCTGGAGGCCCTGGAATGCCAACTTCCATTGTGGAGAGGTGTTGAGTCTTTACTCAAGTAGGATGGAGGGCATCTGACACCTAACCACAAGCCATAATAACAGAGCAACCTTCTCTCCCCATTCTTAGATGTGGACGCCAAGCCAGGATTCACTTGACCAAATGAAGATGTTTACAGTGTAGGTGTCTGTATCTGAACAGGTCATGTTGGCCTCCCTTTACAGCCCATGGGAAGAACTATGCTCTTGGACTGAGCTCCTCCTACAGAACATGTCAAAAGGAGGTCAAATGAATCACATCCTACAAGAGCCTGCTCCTGCTCCTCACCTGACAGGAGTTCTCCAGGACTCCTGTTTCTCTTTGCTGGGTACATTCAGGGTTTTCCCTCCACTTCCACTCAAGAATTAGACCTTAATAACACAGGAGAGACAAAACCCACACTGTCCTAACATCAGCTTATTCCTCCCAGTAAAAATGAGAAACAAAGCACTGTTTGTGTAACTTCCCAGCATTTGCCATTCAATAAAGTGGGTGCCTGATCCCAGCTAACACCAGTCCTTCACATAACTGCTTTCAGCTACATGACTTCAATTAGTGTGTTTATTTCTACATTATTTGTCAGCTTGCACTTATTCCTTCAGTACTTTTCCTCTCAGATGTCACAAGAATTGCCTGACTCTGGGTAGCAATTCTTCTCATTAGCACAGACACTTACTCTTTTTTGTTGCCAGTCTTCAAAAAAGACTCACCGAAAGATCTCTCTTTAGGTGTGACCTATATATTTTCTTCAACCTTATTTCCTTAAGTTCTCAATTTCCTAAAGCTTTTTCCTTTTATCCTACACTTAAAAATATTACCCAGTATCTGCTAAAACCTGTGAATCTTCATTTGACTTAGAAACAAGCCACTGGCTCAGCTTTATCATCTCCATTATCTCATACTTTTGCTTGTAGAGTCCTCATTTTTACCAAATAGACAAGAAATAAAGCAGTGAATATTCTCAGGTTCCCTAATTCTACTTCCGTTTTATTTCCTCACCTTTCCCAGAAACATCTAACTTTTTTTTCCTTACTTCTTTCTCCTCCTAAGCCATATTCCCAAAGCTCTCCAGAATCCAGACTGACAGGAAAAGGGTTAAAATGTGTTCAGGAAAGGGAGGTAGGTAATTTTTTTTCTATCCTGTCCAAAGCAGACATGGCAAGCTGAACTCTCTCATCCTGTATGGCCAGGCAGTGTCTCACCTGAACAAAAAGAGACATGATATTTGATGTACTGCTAGAAATTGGTTCCACACTGAACTAACAAGTCTTAGTTGCTTGAGATGAAATTTATCTCCCCTCTTCCTTCCTCGTATCCTTCTATAACCAGTCATCTCTGTTGGCTGTTGGGCATTTGCCAACAAACCCTCAGACATCTCCCAGCAGTTGTAGAACAGAGCTTTTCCAGGCCAAAGTTGTGACTGTATTTATATTCCAACAGTTATTCCAAAGCTCCAGCTTTGGCATGCAGCTGCCATGTAGCACTCCAGACAAAATCCCTCCTCCTCAAAACTGCTTTTCATCCTGAACATTTTGCTTCAACAACTGATCAAGGAATGGCACAGCTAAGAAAAATGCACCAAACACCTTCCCCTGGGGCAAAGTGGGCCCTATTACAGCCTGCTCAGCTGTGAAACCTGGAGATGGTGCTTTAAGCTTAAAGCACTCAGTGATGGCTTTAGTGGTTTGACAAATCTCTCCCAGCAGGAAGGAAACTTTTCCATGCCTGGCTGTAGAGTCTTTCACAAAGCTGAAAGAAAATAGCACTTATCTAAATTTAACTTGCCATACTTTTAAACTGGTCTGTGTGAGGAAACGTCTTTTGCTTTCACTTCATGCAAAACATTCAATTAAATTCTCTCAGGGAAAAAACCCTTCCATACTAAGACATGTATGCTATTTTTTCTTTCACATATATTTCACTTATCTTCCCACATGGCTCAAAATGGAAAAACCTTGGTGCAGTGATTATAAACTCCCATTAACCTGCTTTTCTTCAGGGCCAAAGGAGATAGGAGAAGCACTGAGCCATTCCTCATCTCCATAGGCAAAGAAACAAGATAGGCCTGGCACAGAGCCCGCCCAGCGAGCCGACCCCACCAGCCCAGGTTGGGAGCACATTCCACAGGCAGCAGTGCTTCTCGAAGAACTTCCTGCCAATGGTACTTGACATTAAAAACCAGGATGATCTAGGTCAAGCATCCCAGTTGACATTAATTGCTATGTTGGATCAAAAAAAAAAAAAAAAAAAAAGCAAGCAGGCAGCCTCTCAGCTGGAGCTCAAGTCACATCAGGCTTAAAAGTACCCGAGGCCAAAACCTTGAATTGTACCCAGAAGCCAAAAGGAAGGCAGGCAGCTGTTGAAGAACTGCCTGAACGTGTTCTTGCTGCTCCTCCCTGGCCGGAGCAGGAGAGCGCTGACCAAGGAGCAGGGATTCCCTGCCTCACACAGGGGTCACATTGTCACAGACAGCCCCCCGGGACACGCCACCTCTGAGTGCATCCTCTGTGTCCTCATGGGGGCCTGCTGGCTGTGCCTACCTCAGAAAACCAGCAAGTTACAAAACACTTAGATAAAAGGACAGGTGAAATGCTCCAGAGGCTGGTAAACTATAGTAGCACCTGCCTTTACTGCTTTATCTCTGTTTGCTGCTTCTTTTATCTCTACACACTCTGAAGGTAAAGCATGTGCCATGTTCAGCTGGAAAAGAAAGATTACCTGGAAAAGCAAGCCATCTTTTGCTTGACCAGAGCACAGGACCAGGTGACTCAGTTACCCAGAAAATCCAGTGCCAAGGAGGTCAGATCCTGGAACAACTGCTACCATGTGAAGGGTATGTCCTTCCACATATTCTTCCAAGTATTTCTGAAAATGTCTTACAGTAGATGAAGACCATTTTCATGTACATAATGAGTTCATGACAAGAAGAAACAACTCCATGAACCCTTACAATTAATATAGCTGAAACAGAGAACAACTATGGGCTCATCTTACTTATCCACACACCTTGAACACACAGCCTTTTATACAACGGGCATAAAAGGAGCAAATTAATTTTTAAAGAGCAAAAGATGAAAATATATAGCTGTGCTCCATAACTCATAGCAGGTTTCCAAATTGTAATCAATATTTTCTTTTGCATTTAAGAACTGCTGAATCTTAATGCATTTTAGATGTCCAAGTGCCAGAAATAATAATTTTATTATAGATAACTGTATGTGATTAGAGTCTGACTGTAGTTTTTGAAGTTCTCTGCAAAGCCAATATGGGTTAAGTGCCCATTTGTATTGTTATAAAACTTCTTTACAGTACTGTAATACAATACTCAGGCAGCAGACTCTGAGCTAATATTTAGCACACGACCTGATAACCTCATATAGACCCAAACACAGCTGGAAAACCTAAAGTCTACAGCAAGTTCAACAGTATTTGTATTATTTTATTCAAAAGTTTAAAAATACAGGTGTCAAAATAGCTCTTCAAAGCAGGAACAATATTTGAGAAAAGGAACTTATCAGTCAATGGAACTATTCAACAGCTACAGCAGGTGCAGTACCATGGACCACTGACAGCTTATTTAGTCCAATGACAACATAAAAAGGCTTTCTTTCCCCCACATACAAGCTCTTTAGCCAGTAAAAATAACTAGCACTTTGTCCAAAATTTTACAAATAACAGTCTGGGGCCAAGTACAAAGCTATGTCAAGGATAATTTTCTAAAAACCTAGCCAGTGCCACTTAAAAATAAATAATCAAAATCAAATCAATAACAACAACACAACCCAAACATAAAGCATACAATCTAAAACACATTTACTTAACAAGTTGGGGTGGTTTTTCTACTTTAGAGAACAGATGCAGGTAGGGCATAAAATGGTCAAATATTACGACCATCGAAATTAACCCTAAAAGCACTTGTAGGAAGGAAGAAGTGCATAGCATTCCTCCATGTATGCCAACAGGAAGCACCACAGTCTGCTTGTGTTACTGGGAGAAAGTCTGGTGACCTTCCCAGCAATTATGGACTAGAGAGATCTTTCCCATGCCCATTTGGACATGAGGAAAAGGTTGTTCACTGAGAGGACAGTCAGTCACTGGAACAGGCTCCCCAGGGAAGGAAGGGGTCACAGCACCAAGGCTGCCAGAGTTCAAGGAGCCTCTGGATAACACTCTCATCATGTGGTTTACTGTTAGGTAGTCCTGCAAGCACAGGGACTCACTCTCAACGAGCTCTACGGATCCCTTCCAAACCAAGACATTCCGTGACTTTGTACACATATTTTTACTCATCAAAATGTTGATAGCCTATTAAGACTTTTCAAAAGGTTTTTCTGATTTGGAAATATCCAAGCATGATTTTTCTACTCCTTCATTCACAGAAGGGCGTCAATACTTTGTGATAGGTCCCCTGCAGTCTTCAGAGCAAAGCTCTTGAACACCAGGGGTTACCTACAGAAATTCCTAATGCAGACAGCTAATCAGCTGCACAGATTAAAGATGGAAATGAGTGGTCTTCATAAATTCTTTTTTGTATGTTTTTGTGAGTTGGTTTTGTTTGTTTGAATTAGTTTCTATTACCAGACGCATTCAGAAGTTACTATAGCAATATCTGCCTTTTCATGCAATACTAGGCTAGAATAGTCACTTATTAGCCATGGCAGAGTTCTATTTTACAATGAAAGAATGTAAAACTGATGAGTCAGGGCTTGTGTTTTAATAAAATTTCCTTCAGCAAAACTGGAGCAGAGTATCTCATAAACCTGATTCAGAAACATTCTCTACTTGTGTTTTCTTTACTTTGGAGAAGTAAAGAAACTTGAAAAAGTAAAGAAACTGGAAAATGAAGACAAAATAAAGAGGGCTCAAAAAGCTTCAAACACTGACACAGTCTCTCAGAAGCAACAGTCACCTTTTGGTTCAGAGAATCACCTAACATATGTTACTCATTTAATTTATTAACTTTTACTTAACCCAACTCTTGCTGCTGTTCTTGATTACCTGCAAGGAGGCAGCAATAAAATGTGTAAAAAAATCATCACTTCCAGTCTCCTCCTTTCCTTTGCTTCCATTTGTGCTCTCATGTAAAGCTTTCCTTAGACATCCTCCAGCTCTCCAACTCTGATCAGTAACACCACTCTATTTTCTCATCCTGCAGTGGGCTCAGGAAATGAAGATGGCACAAACATTTATGCTTTTAATATGACAAATAACTGCTTGTCTCTAAAACTGCTCCCATGAGGGCAATACCACAGCCCTGCCTGTACCAGTGAAGTGGCAGGACTGAAACTGAGATTAGTAGTACTGAGTACTTTGTTTTTATCTGTAAGGAATCACTCTTGCTATTCTCTTGTATTAAGTGAATATGCCCAAGCTTTCCTCACATGTGCAATGCCAGCAAAATCTCTTATTATTTGACAGTGGTATAAAATGAAAATTCTTTATTGAGTGCTAGACCAGTGCTACTGGTAACACTGAATTCTGACTGCCCCATTCATTGACACAGGTAGCAGAGCTTCTGCCTCCACATGATGAGCTCAAGTAAGAGAGGTACTTTAATTTCTCAGACTAAAGCACAGGTGCCTTCTAATCTCCAAGCCTAGCAAGAAGAGACATACACATAAAAAACACAATAAGGGCTATTTGCTCTATTTTTTTCTAAATAAGACTGTCTGGTGAGAAGGTTACCTGTTGTCATACCTGGCCTTAGTTTTGTCCTGTTTCCTCCACAGGCTAATCTCATACAAGGCACTGCCACGAAGATGTTGCCCTTCCTGCTAGTCCTATGCAAGCATCTTTCTCCAGTTTTATTGTTAAATATTGTTAAATATTCTACTGTTAAATAGAATACTAAGTTATTATTAAGTTATAATATTAAGTTATATTAAGTAATGTTAAGTATTCTATTGTTAAACAATGTCTCCATGTAACTAACACCAGGTGTTTGACAGTGCTAAACTGAAGTAATGCTGGCATAAGCCTGTGGGACCCTGGGATGGCTCTCTTGCTACAGACTTCCCTTCTGGATGCTCTGGCCAACTTAATACCCCACACATTTTAGCCTGTCAAATTTTAACAGTCCCATTCTTACCCTGTTTTACTGTGTGCATGTGGTTTTCTGCTCCAAAACACAACTGAGTGCTGTTTCCAGCCAGCATTTCTGCGCTCCTGTGTTACAGAACACTCATTAGCACAGGAAATGAAAACCACAGCCAGAATTGGGGGTGGAATCACTTGTTCCCTAGGTCCTTCCAGCAAAAGGAAAGAACAAGACCCAAACCACCAACTCACAGAAGACCCTACAGTTTCACCAATTTTCATGTAAGCGCCCCCTGAAATCAGTACCTGGTATGGGATTAAGGGAGTGACTCCTCCTTGGAAAAGGCACATTTACTGCAATGTAGCTATTAAATGGAACAATTAAAACAAGTGTTAGAAACAGTGTGAACTGGTCACAAGCTCAACCTTTAGCTCTAAAAAAGAGCTCACTTTGTGCAGGCAGTAGGGCTATTTCCCCTAAATTTAGGTGTGTTCCATTCAAGCCTGATGTTCTCTCACATTCAGTTTCAAAGTGAGAGAGCAGAAAGCACTGAAAGCAAACCAGGAGAGGTTTCCCTCAAAAACAAAATAAATATTTTGAAGTACCAGAAACATGAAATTTGGCATGTTGAAAGAGATGCAAACAGCTATCCCTTTAAAAAGCCTCTTTTAGGACCAAAATATTTTACAATCCCTCTCTCACAGCTATATGTTCACATGCTCTAACCTATTTTTAGAATGTCCTTCCTAGATTAATTTTTAAACTTGAGTCTGGACACTTCTCACCCTCTCTCTGCCCAGATATCCCTGTTGAGTCTGTTCCACTACCGAAGGCTGCAAGGACATGGAAGTCAGCCTGCCACAGGTTTTCATCCCACCCTTTCCCACTAAAAGCAGAAAAAAACAACACAAGGATAGAGAGCCTGTAGAGAGGAACAGGGCACAGCACTTACAGGGCAAGAGCCATAACTTCCTACAGCAGGCATGCTATTACATGCACTTTCTGTCACAGTAGATGATGACTTAAAGCCATCTCATTAAATGCTGCAAGGCTTAAAAAGAAGGAAAAAAACAGCTGTTCCCCAACTTTCAAGGAAAAGAGCATAAATAAGCATACCTGCCTTCATCCATAAAGTAACCAGCCCAGACCTAGGCTTCACAGTATCTCTCTCTAAGAAAATAAACCCACCATAGACTTCACAGGATAAATACATAACTAAACCTTCTGGCACTTTTCTTCACCAGATAGAATTCTACAGCTTTAGCTATGTTAGCTCACAAGTGTGACAATTTTAACCCAAGCCTGTTTATATGCTTTTATTTAGAAGGGTCTTGTACCTGCAAGTCTGTATACATCACAAATCTTTTGAAAGGAAACAGATTTCAGACAACCACTGATGTCAGCATGAACTATTTAAGGAGTAGGGAGTTGCTTTAGACTAAGCCAGCTCTTCCCATTCCACTTAAAAACAGCCAGAGGAAAAAAAAAAAAAAAACCAACAATGTAATGGTGATTAAAAGGAGTGGGTAGGGGGAGAGGGATTTGACCAGCTACTTTTCATAAGATGCTCAATGAGGAATTTCTTTGGACTAAAATTCAGTCTGTTCAGACTTCTGTTATTCACGTGTGTAGTCCCAAGGAGTGGTAAACAGCACTTGTAAACTGAGAGGAAGCTGTGCCCACAGACCACAGCATATCAAAATACCCAGTGCAGGTCAAATCCAGACAAGTCTCCCAGCCACAGCATGGCCTCTGAACTCCTCAAATAAACTTTTGCATTTCCAGACAAAAGTGTGTTCTCCACATTACACACGAGCAATCTGCAAAGACTAAAGAGCACACACGAGGTAGCCAAGGAGAGTTAATAAAAGCACAGATATTACACCTTCTTCTTCTCTTCTGTGATCTCACTTTGGTAATTACCAGCTATTTCTACGTATCTTAAGAGACTCACTTGTAAACAACAAATATAGGAACACACCAGTACATGTACAAAGAGTCAGAACTCAGGAAAGTGAGTTTATGAATTATGTTTACACATTTTTAATATAGTCTAATGATTAAATCAAAAGGGAAACTAGGAAGGGTATTTGCCCTTATCTTAATTAGCAAGACTGTTTATGCAGGCTGAAAGGTAAGCATGTGTTTGTTTCTCCATCTCATTTTTATGTATTACAACTGAAGAGTCTTGCATTATTTGAACTCTCAAAATCGTAAGTAGCTTCCAAACAATTTTTCCACAAATGATACTTAAAAATTTCACATTTGATCCATCCAAGCAAGACCTATTTTACCCAGAAAGAAAAGGGCTCTCACTTACCAGAAAGACTCAAAAGCATACAAAATAAACACAAAGCCCTTCCCAAACTTCTATCAATACGTGCTTCCCCTTAAAATTTCTACAAGTAAATTGCATCACTACAAGTTCAATTATGCCATTAAGTGGCTTTTTGCCCTAATTTTTCCAAACAAGAATGTATGAGGTCATTTGAGTGATATCTTAACTTCAGCATCTAAACTGGGATTGAAAACCAACCAACAAAACACAACCCCTAAATTGAAAACACCTAAAAAGCTGATCACAGTAGGTGCTTCATCCCAGACAAATGGAGTGGTTCAGGAACTCTAAAACTGGTTCCCATCCATTACTTCCCTCTCACTCACTCTTAAGTATTTGCTGTTCCCAGTATCACCAGCTCTACTATACCTGTTTTATGTGCTCTTTCACAGTCTTTCTCCTATCTACATGACATCTGCAATATTCAGAAATATTGCAGTATCTTAAGTTATTTTCCTGAATTATTTAAACAACCACTGCTATTTCTACAATGCAGAACATCCTGTTAAGACTTTTCTGAACCCTGAAGATGATAGGCAAGTTCGATGACGTGGGCAAGTTTTTAGATTAAAAAATAAAATTAAGAAAAACCACACATGGGACAGCTGCACCTCCAAGCAACTCTCCTTGCTCAGCAAGGTCCAGAAGTGAGTGAGGAGATGACACACCCTGATTTGTGCCATTTCCCTGCAGGGAAGGGACCTCCTGCACAGGAATGGAGCAGGTCACCAGGATCAGCAGCACCACCATGGATAAACCTGACAAAGTCCACCTGCCACAGCACCAAGCAATAAGCTAACAAAAATTAGATCAGATAGCAGACCTCCAAGTGTTTATAGCCCATGACTCAACTTTCCCTCCTGTACAGTGACCTTTACAGAGGACAGGAAAAGGAGGCGAGCAGGCTTATATGTTAAATTCACACAATCCATTATCCAAAAGAGTAACTGGTATCAGAGGCTCCGAATCTACTTAAGAAGCAGAGCAGCAGTGGCCTATGATATCCCCAGAAGGCCAGAACAGAGGAAATTTGATTGTTTTTGTGCTCCTGGTATCTTGTGAAGCATGCACAATTTTTCCTCAAAAAGTAACAACAAAGTCATAAGGTAGAAGACACAGAAGTAGTGTGATCATCAGCACAAAGAGGATATTTTAAGACTTGCCTTAATGCTCAAGTTCAGTTTTGCAGAGACAGAATACAGCTGACATTTATTTGCCTGGACAGGACAGAGCTACAGGAATACAGCATTGCACCCCAAAATACTCAGCATTACCCCAAAAACAGTGTCCAAATACTGTTCCCTTCCTCTATCAAGTGTTAGAATACTCTGAAAACAAAAGCAGAGCAGGGTAAGGCAAAAGTGAAATTGCCTGGAAAGCCTGAAGGGCACACTGAACAGATCCTTTTTTCCATTTAGGAAATTCACAGTAGAGTATCAATAATGGTAAAAAAACTTGAGGTCCAGAAGATAAAGTTCAGCAAAGTGACCTTTTATGCATTTCAGATCAAAAACCAGTTGGGTCATATGGACGCTCGGATAGCCTTGGGCATATGACAAACAAGCTTTAAAAAAAAAAGGTTTGTGAGCAAGCACTCCAGACAGCTGTGCTCAAGAGCTGTATCCATGAGACACGCTCAAACTTTGACGTTTGATATTGTAATCTACAGACGAGCCAGAGTTCAGTAAACAGCAAATGTGATTCTGCACAACCTTGTTATCTTTTCATCTCAACAGTTAAACCCATGTGAGGGAGTGCAAAGAGGTTACAAAATACTATCAGCAGAGTTTATTAAATGGTCTTTTTGCATTTATTTTGCAGCAGGATAAAATTTAAAGCAGCAGAGACTTAAACATCTGTAAGTGAGAGGACCAGGGTGGATTGCTGAAAAAATCCTTTAGAGTTCCAGAGGCAAGAGGAAATTTTTCTTCAAGAAATTCTTCACTCTTACATAGCCACTGTTTACCAGACTGGAGAGGTTTGCTTTTAGTATGTTAGCTAAGCTCAAGTGAATAGCAAAGACGCATAGATTCTTCCCTTATTTTTCATGAACAGGATTCAAAGATTACGGGGATTTTTCTGCTGGTTTTGCCTTTCCTCCCCATAGCCATGCACCTCTAGAGATCCATTATTCTGGGAGTTCTAGGACTTTAACATATGATCTTGAAATTTGGTGAAATTTTGGACTTGGAGCACTCAACAGCCCCACTCCTGATTTCGAAACTGAAGGATTTCACACTTATCTCTGGTGTTCCACCTCCTCAACGCCCCCACGCCTTTTGGATCATTATATTCTGGTTTTGAACTTCAGCTTCTTATCTTTCTCACATCTCACCCAAAGAAATTTTGCTATCCACCTTCTGAAAGCACCTTTAGATAATTTCAATTTATTGTTGTTAATATTAATTCAAGAGAAAACAAGCTACTGTCCTATCTTTACACTTAGGAAGAAGAGAATAGAACCTGAAACCTTCAGCTTTTGCAAAAATGGAAGGGCAAGGGGTGCACTTGGGTTTGAGTTAGAGAGTAGCTCCACAATCTAGAAATAGTCAAATAAGACTACCTATTGAATTAATGAGCATTTGAACGATATTCTCATTTGCAAAATTACTTTAGCACATAAAATTCAAGTAACCAGAAGAAAGTTAGCTACCTCAACAGTGAGGAGCCCACATGCTTCTCTTGTTACATGAAAGAAATTATAAAAACCAAGTACTGCAAAATAAGGTAAACACAGGCAGTGGTCCTTATTGCCCAAATGGATCCAGAAATCTCAGCAGACAGTTGTGTCCATGTTTCACATAGTTTTCTTCTTCCCCACCAAACTCAGTCCAGGGTAGGACTGGCAGAACACCCTTGCTTGGGTCCCCCAACCCAGCAGGGATGTCTGCTTCCCCAGAAGCTACAATCTTAGGAAAACATCATGAGACAAAAAAGGTGTGGGAAAAAGGTTTTTGGGGGTCTTTTTGTCCTGTTTATATGACACTTGTCACATACTCATCTCTTTGCCAACTACGAAAACTCCTGAGTGGAGAGGAAAAAAAAACCAAAAACAACAACCCACTCAGGCAAGCAATTTTTTCCATAAATGATAAGCAAAAAAACTACAGTCAAACAAAGTTGAAGGCTACTGGCAAGAAAATAGAGGCCTAGGCCCAGTTCTTTCTATTGCCTGAGAAATTAAGGCAGAAACCAGCATCTTGATGTTCCTCCCTGCTGTTTCATGCTGCTTTCTCACTGTATTTCTGCAGCAGTGGGAATAAAGACAAAAGAAGCACCAAAGAACAAAGCCTGAAACTCATTCTGGCAAAAACAGGGAGGGGGAACAAAAGACAGAGTGGAAGTGGATGGACTACTTATAGCAATTATTGTCAAACATTTTTGCACTTCCTTCCTTAATGTAGCTCCTTTTGTACACAAAGACCTCCAAATAGTTCTGAGAGGTTCCCTTTGTAAAACAAGGAGAAAGGAAAACTGTAATAAGACTATGCAATGAAGATAAATCTTCCCAATAATGCAAGCTCCAGGAAACACATGGAGGTCAAATAAAACTATTATTTGCCTTTTCAAACACTATTTTCTTCAGCTGCTAAATAAAAACATTATGAAGCCATTTTACACAGTAAAATTTAACCTTCTATTAACCTTCCATATTAAGTAAACAAACCTTTCTAGCCAATAAGCATCATTGTGAACTCTCCGGGATGATAAGCAATACCTTAATTACATTCATTTACATGACTTTGAAATTGTTCCAGACCAAAGTCAACAACTGCAAGGTCAAAGAGTATGGAAATCTAAAATAAGGAGAAATCCATAGTCGGCCAGTTCACAAGGATTATGCAGCATCTTTCTAACCCAGTTTGCAAAGGGTCAGGGATACCAACCAAGTACTAACTTTTCATCAATTAGATCAAAAAAGCAAATCCTCTAAAACACCAAAGACAAAGTCCATCCCTCCTTTTTTTTTGAAGACTATACAAAATTGAAAGCAATGGACACTTCAGAATTGTTTTTAATGCCTAATGGCCAATCCAGCTGTAGGAACACCTTATGCAAATGGTTTATAGTATTCTAAATGAAAGCCACAACATAAAATATACTTTTAAATAATAGATCCATATCACTGAGAACTACTGAATATTTGGTATAGTGCCTTTATACTTGGGAATGCTAAACTGACAAGTTTGCAACTTTTAGAATGCTACATGAACACTTTCATTGCTTCATCCATGGTACACTTAGAGTGAGAAATGGCAATAATACTCAAACAGCAATTAGAAAAAACTTTTTTAACAATGACTGTTGCAAGAAACTTCATAAAGTAGAAACAGCATAAAAGTAGACACAGTCCATCCATTCCTAAGATATTAGACAATGGCTCAGATATGATCAATAGCACTCAAATTAGCCAGAGTGGAGCACACATGCACACTGCACTGATGGATCATTTCAGGATTACATTTTGTCTATTATAACCATGAAATTATTACAAATATACATATACAAAAATCTAAAGTACAGCTTTTGGATTTAGGCAGTCCAATATTGATACACTGCGGCCGACAACATTTTCTTAGTATTAAATTAGATAAATCTCCCTGCACCCTACTTTACTAGCAAAGCACTTTTTATACAACTCTCAAGCCAGCAACCTTCTGCAATTTAAGTATGATTTAGTGCAAGAGAAGCAATGAGTATTATAAAATTTATGCTTGTTCACCTTCTCTCCCCACAGAGAAGGGCAAGACGTTTTTTCATGTAAATATGTATTAGATCCAAATAATTTAAATAGATATTATTCCATAGAGAACATGATGCTGCATATGCCCATTTCAGCTCCATGTTACTAAATAAACTGCAAGATAATGATGTTGCCTTGTTCATCCTAAAGGACACTGTAAATATTTCTAGGCATTTCAAACAGAAGTAAAAAGAAGAGACATTCACAAGAAAAAAAGAAAAACTAGGGTGGCTCTTACAGAGCTTCCTAAAGTGAAGACAAGTTACTGGCAAATTAGGAAATCTCTTTAGGAACAGGTCACAGCTGCCACAGAAATATATAGCTCAGGTACACGGAATCTTTACAGTATGAATAGCACATCATTGCTATCATCCAATTTCATTTTCCTTTAAATGAAGAAGGGAAACATAATCACATTTGCAAGGAGAAAACCAAGAAACTTCAGACAGGTGACTACTTCTAAAAATTAACATAGAAATGCTAAATGCAGGGTGCCAAATGCTAATTTGTCTCTAATACGTCTCAGTTATATTTAGCTACAAGTGTCACTGCTTGAATGGAAAAGAGACAGAACAGGGAATCCTTAAACAGTGCCTTAAAAATGAGAGCTTTAAGCATGACTTTTAGGTCAATGCATGTATCTCCCTGCTTTTGACAAAATACAACTGAAGTTAATCAGCACCTTACACAAAATGCAATATAAGTTAACAATTTATTTCTAAACCACGTATATATTTAAAGTGAGGAGGACTGTCATTTGACTTGAAGCCATCACATACCATTTGGGCCACAGTCAGTTATCTTACAATACAGTCTGACCTCTACTTGATTTTAAAATAGGATAATCACCTTCAACTGTGTATGAACCTTGAACATTATCAAAAACAGTTTTATTGCATCAACGATTTATTAATAGTCTTATATTAATAGTAATGTAGCTTTGACTTTACAAAGTCATAAAGATGACGAGAAAAACAGGCAAGACTTATTGTGCTACCTATTTTATTTTAGGCTTCTAAGGCAACCTCATGACACAATCAGAAAAACTATCCTGAAAGTAAGAGCTACAAAGGAAAAACAACAGAATACGCATGTATCGTCCCAGTTCAACAGCAGAGCAGGAAGGACACAGGCAGCATAATGAGTTCAGACAAATGCTGGAACCTTTCAAGTACCAAAACTGTCCTGCAGCCAACTGTGCTTGGAACTGCAGAAGTGCCCGTGCTGAGACAGGTGAGCTCTGGACAGCAGCAAGGAAAAGGTGCGAGCCTTCCGTGGGAATGTGCTAAACCAGATTCCCCTTCCAAGGAAAGCACTGCAGAACGCCCAAAGCCTACAGGCTCCCATTCAAAACAATCCTGAGCAAGGAGGAAACGTTGCTCCCTGAGTGTTTCTGGTTCCCAGCTCTCACCCTGCCGTGCACGCGGTCACTTCTGGAGCTGCTGGCCCCATTGCACCACAGTTCAAACAAAGAGCGGCTAAGAAAGTACAATATTCTATAACTGGCATTTACAGCATCGGCCTTGGACTCCTAATCTTTACCAGACGGGCACACAAATCAATCTATCAGCTCATAAAGGTATGCTTTTTAACCTCCAAAACAGATGGGATTGGCCAGAAACGTCTGGCATGTCAAACTGCTAATCGAGGCTGCCCTTTGCACAAAATAACCCACTTAAGTTGAGGCATGGTTGCACTGTAACAGACATTAGTCTGTGGGAAACCCATTTAACTGTCACATACTCCCGCCACTCTTGCTCTCCCTTAATTAAGCCTAATGCCTTATGCTTTGACCTTTTGTTCTAGCCTATTAACCCTATCTAGTACAAGTTCAAATATGTTAAACCTAAAAGTTTGCTTTTAATATTAAATGCCAAGCTACAGAAAGAGTGAGGGATGCTTCTCTACCTTGCAAGTTACCAACCCCTGTCTTAGTCCCCAAAGACAAAATATGTTCAAACGCTGATCAGTTTCACAACAAAAAAAGTGGAGTTTCTTCCACTGGAATAGCCTACTTTTTCCTCTTCAGAGGAGGGTGAGAGAAAAAAAAAAGTGAAACTTCTGCAAGCAACTTCATATCCTCAGGCTTTTGGGTTTTTATCCAACAAGAAAAGCACATGCTATCAGCCAAGATCATACTGCACTCATTTGCTAGTCTCTGAAACCCATCATTAAAAATAAGACATAATTGGTTTACAGTGACCAAATTCTCCTCAATTAAAGGCTGCCTCTGCCAACCCTCCTCACACTGAGTCACCATCTTGTTCCTTTGACAAGATACTTACACTTACTATTAGTATGTAATTCTCATATGCATCTCCAGGTGAGTTGCAGCCTTTGAAGTTTCTCAGACTGGCACAGACTTAAACAAAGACAATTTATTCATTCTAGCTCCACACATTTCCTTTTATGCAAGCTCAACTAAAGCATGGAGCGCCTTCTGCTCCACTATCTCTTAATTCACAAAGGTTACACAGCATCAACAAGACCAGCAGATATGCTTTTAAAGCAGTACTCTTTTGGAGAAAGTCTACCCTAAGGGTCTAGAACTCTGACTTAAACAAGAACTCTAATCCCAGTGACAATAACAAACCTCTGATCAAGACACTACTGGACTCCACAACAAAGCTATTTATGTATGCAAGCAAGTTTGGTATATCAACAGAGGTCTTCCACAATTAATGCTCATAACTAATAAACCTATTCCCCACTCCAAAAAAAACAACAATGACTGCCCATAACTGCTTTATAACATAGGTTAGAAACAGAAAACAGAATGCAAACTGTGTGGAGATTACCAGCCATGTGTACACTGACAAACATGTTCTCAAATCTTTAGTTTAACCACCTTACTGACAAGTTGAACACTCGGTGCAACATCCTTCTTTAGAGTTTATGCTTCTGCAACTCTGACTAAATAGAACTCCTTTTACAAAGAGGAAACAATCTTGAACCAAAGCTCTGAATTACTTTGAAAATGTGAAAGATTTCAAAAGGCTTGTTGCCACAAAAGCCACTGTCTACTAAGTTCTATTAAAGCTGTATAAGAGACCATCTGCTGCTGATCACAACAATTCTCCAGTTTTAAATTGCTAATTAATTAATTATGTTTTAATTCCAAAGTGCCTGTCTTACTGATTCTGAGACCAGCAAGTAATACCATTAACTTTTCTGTAAATACAATTGCTCAGACAACTATAAGATGCACTACAGCAACATTCAACTTCTTTTTTTGAAAAGTCAAATAGAAAAAACATTGCGGGGAAAAAAATGGATTTCTAATTGCAATTCTTGGTTATTCCCAAAGCACTGATTCTGGTTAAATCCAAATCCCTACAATTTAAGAAGTGCACGTATTTTCTAGTTATTTCACTGGGCTATATTCTATTGTGTTGGAGATGCTCAAACAGCACTACACAGACCAATGTTGTATTTGAGTAAAGTCAAGCAATGCATGGATTTATTTAAAATAAGAGAAAAATACATCCTTGCATCTGCAATCTGTGTCATTACAATGGATATGAGAAAGCTCTGCAGGCTGGGATTTGGTATGACTGCCTCCAGCTTCTAGACCTTCCCTACTAATGCTCACAAAAGTTGCCACTGGAGGCAATGCAAATGAGTCCTAAGAGAGACAAGAAACAAAACAACAACTGCTTGTCAACCATTACATGCCCAAATTGTATTCTTTATGCTCATCAGCATTCTCAAGTTCTTAGGCACGCATGTAGGCCCACCGAGGACAGTGGGGCTACTCAAGTGAATAAAATGACTCACAAACCAAAGTGCATATACATAAGCAATCACTGGACAACACTTGGGGAATTATTCCCTGGTATCAAAGAAAAATAGGATTTAGGAAATGGGAACCAAGGGAGCAGATCTGAACAAAATGACAGCAATGCTAAATGTCTACAAGCCATTGTAATGTAATATCTAATAATGATTTTACTGTGACGGTCCCTTGCCACACAAGCTCAATTTGGATCTGTTTTATTTAAAAAATAAGAGAGATGGTAACACAGTAAGTGTTATTTAATCTTCTCTTTCACTCTGAAATTGCATGTAAATCAAGTTCTTCACTATATAGCTACCTCCCAAACAGGTGGGCTCAATCTTCAGAATTTTACAGCAAATTCCACACAAAAAGTTCAGATGTTACAGAAATACTTATTTTTCCATAATCAGCACAAATATTAAAAAGAAACCCAACTCTTACAGTACAAGAGAGGGATTAACTTGAACATTTATCACTTCAAAACATATTATAATCCTAAAAGGCTTATACAAGGCACACAGCTGTCTGACAGCTTTGGCAAGACAAAGCACAAACCCCAAACCAAAGAGACAAGGTAAACAACCCAAACAAATCATTTACCTTGAATGTGGTTCCATTAGGAAAGCTCTTCCTTCAGGAGTCCAAGGATGCAGCAATTGTCTTCCTCAAAAATTTCATGCTTGATCTGAAAAGAACAGCAGAAATACCCCTATGAAATTCTGCAAATCATTCTTTCCTACCTAATGTGCCTTGATCTACTTTCTTACTGTTGGTGTAACAGAGAGCAATGCTTTATTTTGTTTAGTGCAAACAGCAAATAACATTTTCATATCAGAAGAAAAACGTAGTTCCAAATTTCAGAAATCAAAATCTTCCAGACAGAACCATGAGTAAAACTAGTAGAAACAACTCATGGTGTCTAGACTTGTACTAAGGGACATTATTCTGCAAGAACAAAATCCACATTCAACTCTAAGCCAGAATCCTCTTTTCCTTCCTTTCATTCAAAAAACAGCTGTGACATGAAAGCCCTCCTTCCTATGTAGTGGTTACTGCTTAACACTTCAAACTTGCACCCATGAACATCAAAATCAGTTTTTAAAGAGCCTCTTTTAATTTACATATACATAAGGAAAAGACAAGAGTATAGTATAACAGGTGAGCTAAATGCAACAAAATTAGTTCAAAAAAACAAAACAGCAGAAATTGTAATATTTGCTTTTGAGAATTTTAAGAACATAATATATTATGTTATGGTATATAACCCTATTTTGTTTTAGTTAGAGAATGTTATCCATTACAATCCCAACCTTAAAAGTTCTTCTCAGCACTTGTCCATTATTCTTAAGTGAAATTTTGCTAAAGGTTGCAAACTTAGAGCTAGCCCAGATCATTCTTATTTCTACTATTTCAGCCTTGTTGTTGTGACAAGCCTCACTATTAAAGGTCTTTTTTTTTGGTTACCATCAAAGCAGCAAGCTTATTAAGCTTATTGTGCATAGAGTCAACTTTAGATACAATAAAATACATTTTAAAGAATTAAGAAGACACTTTCTCCACCACTAAGCTGAACTTTCCCCTCCCTCCTTCTGCTTGGCAATGGGAGAGTTCCTTTCCTTATTTCAACATCTTTAGCCTCTGTTCCCACAAAAAAAAAAAAAAAAAAAAAGGCATACAAAAGCTTTTTAAACACAGAATTTCTCTAGCATGGAGGACCCTGCAGGTGGGTCCAGGTGGGTAGGATAGAGGGGAAGAGTGGGAAGTGTGTGTGCTGGGGGCACATCTGAGCATTTCCCCCTCCATAAAACCACTTGAGTCCGAGCCAGATTAGAGAAAACATCTAACTCTGACCACTGCAATGTGCTTGCTAACTAGAAAAAGAGATACAGGTGTTGATCAATGGGTCATCATCCAAAAAAACACCTATTCAAAGCTTGCAGGGACATGAAATAACAGCAGCATGCTGGACTACTGCCAGCACCAAGACCCAACAAAAGATGCCCAACAATAGAGCCAATTAGGCTGAAAAATAAATAAATACCCTGGAATACTACATGCAGACACTATTTTAAATCCTTCTCCCACATACATAACAAAATGAAAAGGTAAGTTGCACCACAGAAGGGGCACATTGCTCAAAATTTGTAGTTAGTAAGCGAGGGAAAAAGATCCACCATCACAGTAGAAATTAACAGAGAAATGACAGATACAGTGACAAAGGTGCTAACAAACACAGTTCAAAGCCTTCTCAACTCTATTTTACTGAAAGGGTGAATAAGCTGGATGTGGAATCTTTTGTAGACAATGAAAAACAGGAGCCAAAGAGCAGAAGAAAGTGCTATTAAAAAAAGAAAAGCCACCTGAATTTGAGAAAAATAGATTAAAATAGTTAATAGAAAATTGCAGTATTACTGCACTATACTATAGATATAGACAAAATGCTTTGAACTTAGTCATTCTTACTTCCAGAGAAAAGAGATTGCTATGTAGTAGGGAAAAATACAGAATAAGATACAAAAATGCACTCCACACAGTATTGCCATCAAGGTTCAGTGTCTAGATGGGATTTCCTTCTAGGTCAGCATTCAGCAGTCTTTGCTGTATTATTCCAAGTGACTACAAAAGGTTTATGAGAGTTCAGTGAAAAGACAACAACAGAATTTGTTATTTCTGGGAAAAATTCCATATTCATTCAGTATGTTTTAAAAATCGAGGAGGAAAAACAGAACTTTTCTAGAGTAATATTTTATTCCCAAACTCTCTGCATCTGAGCCACTCACTTGACACACCTTATAGTTTTTGGAATGTTGATTTGTGTTGTTTCATGGACTACCAAACGCAGGATAGGTGATAACACAAACACTACCACCAAGGCCATCTCCTGGGGCAAGAACCATCATTTCTTTTTACATTTGAGGCAAGCCCTGCTTTTCACATCACTGAAAAGGCCTTTCCAGTTCAGCTTCCCTCTCTCTCTTTTAACAGTGGGATGGGGCACAGAGAAGAAGCAGAAAGCAGGTGGATATGAATCTTAAAAGTCTGCTATGGAAAAACTTCAGAACAACAATACCAACTCTAGGACCAATGAGAACAAAAATATGGCTCATCTGTGAGCAAGATCTACAAGCAAGATTTACTTGCTTGGATACATTTCAACACAGAACTTCATGGACTATTTTTTGGGGGAAATTAAATACTCCCTTATTTGTTTTCAAATAGTTTCATCCAAGACTGGAACACATTTTACATCTAGCACCTGATCTCTCTGCAAGGACTCCCTCACAACTTCCTTTCTTGAGAGGAGGAGGATCATCCCCTCAGAAGTCTTTCCCAACACCCAGTTTCTCTCCTGCATTAAACTCACAGTCTTAGAAACCAGTGACTAAAACAGAAGATCTGTAGCTTCTGCTTTTAATCTGATTTTGTCTACAAGCAACATTGGTTTTCCTCTGCTGAAGGCAATTTGGAAATAAGTGGTATGAAAACAAAATTTCACTCAAGACAGGCAATTAAACAAGAGCAATGAGCTCCAATAACAATTTAAGTATGAGAAGACTATGCCAGGAGGGGTTTGACCCAAGCTAAGGCGTCTAGCAACTGCCTCTTCCCCTTTCTACACATGAATATTTATTTACATGAGTTTTAGTTTCTATTCTCCTTCTTCAACCATCAAGCCAAGTGACCTGCAACAGACAGCCAAATAAATTACCAAATTAATTCTTTCAAGTGCTAAATAGGTCTGTGAGCATTTCCAAGTATTTGAAATAAATAATCCAGAAACCCTAAAGAGCAAGCATTTCTCTTTACAGTCTCTCTGCCCACTTTTCCCAAGGAATATCTTCCCACTGGGAAACACATGAGTTTTCACATGATCCCAGATGTTCACCCAGAGTTACTGAGTGCCAACCCTTGTATGCTGCTCTCTAATTCAGTCTTTTCCAATGCAACTAGTGAATCCCTAACACCAAAATGTGGAAAAGCAATGCCACAACCCTGCTAAACACTTCCCCCCAGCTCTCCCCCTGTTTGCTGCAGGCAGGCCAGCACAGCTCAGAGTTACTGTTCTTATCGTTTTGGCCTGTTGGCAGGAAGAAAGGGAAAACCACAAATGCTGTTACCATTAACCTTTTTGTCTTTAGTTCAAGGCTGTTTAGACAGACTGTCAAATTTATGCTCTGTATCTTTTTTCTACATTTATGCATATTCTTTCACACCTTCTCCTCTTGCTCAGGCTTCACTCCCTACCTACCTACCTTTCTGCTTGTTTGTCATTGCCTGCCCTCCTGAGCAGCAATGATTTATACTTCAAACTTTGCACTTCTTGTCCCAAAAGGGTATTTAAGCTTTTTAATCCATTGGATAGCTATCCTATTAACCTTGCCTCCTACTCCTCACCCAACCCATCACTCAGCACGTGGGAGATGAGCCCTGTCCTGCCTGCAGGCACCATGCATGGGAGGGTGGCCACCAAAGCCCCCCATGCAAAAGGGGCTTGTGCCCCCAAACCAGGCACCCAGCTGGGATCCCCTCACTTCCCCAGGCTCTCTTCTGGATCCCCTCCACTCCCTGTACATTAACATACAGGAAAAAAACACAACCAACAAGACTTTTGGGGTTCAAGGTACAGGCAAGCTCTGAAGAGCTATTCTAAAATAATAATTCAAAGATCTTATGGTCTTCATGTCTTCTCTGACAGCTCTGCAAGGAGGTGTCAAGCACAGCTCTGGAGCAGGACAGCTGACTGGGGGAAATGCAACTCCCTGGCTTTGCCTTGGGCAAGTTTATACATGTGCTTGGCACAGTGCAAAACAGGGTTTATCTTTTATTGTAGCCATGGCCTGCACTGTCCCTGGTAAAGTTAACAGTGCTTTCACTGCTAATGATAATAAAGCTGGCACTAAACTTTTTGCCAATGCTCAAAGCCTGAAAAATAAAGTTCGCTCTGAAGAGACAAAATAAGCTTTAAGCAACCAAGACTCTGTCAATTCTTTTAAGCAAATCCTGCAATAAGCAAAACCACAGGCAAATATGAGCATCATAAAGTTAATTCATGTTTGAATTAACTGAATCACTTGAAGTTTTTCTTGATGCCTTTTACAGGACAAATTTACCCCAAACACTGCAGGTGATACAACCAGTGATTAGATCACCCTTTTAAGTTTACAATATAAAAACATTATTTACTTTTGCTTCTTTATCAACATAGTTTTTATGACTATAATAAATTTTGGTTAGCACATCTTTCACTTCAGAAAAAGAAACAAGCATGGGAAGCAGAGAAGAAGAGCATGTTTTCATCAGCAATTTTCTGCCAAAAGACTAAAAGGGAAAAAACCCCAAAAACCTCAATCCAGCATGGTTTGGCATTTGACTGCATGCTGTGTTCTGTGCACGCATGGCCTACAAAACCTGGAAGCCATTGATAGCTCCTGCTCCTTAGATAACCCAGAAGCACAGGCCAGTCTAGCAGCAGGTCAGATTTCACCCCTGCCCAAAACAAGCAGTCACTACTCCCTACCTCCTCCATGGCACTCACAGAACACAAACACCCTTACATAGGCGTTTCACTCATGACTAACTCGCTGTCTTGCTTTGGAGTTCATGTCAACTCCACCTCAGGAGACCACTGACAGAACAACAAGTCAAAACTTCCCCACCACAAGTTTGGGAACACAGCTGCTTCAGACAGCAAAAACCCCAAAGCTGCCTGAACACTGTTCTCGATGAGAACTTCTGCCTTCCAAGATGTTAGCTACTCATGCCCATAGAGCAGAATTACTCAGATGCCATTAAATCGGATCCCAACCACAAGATATCCTCAGCTCAGAGAGCTTTTGTCATCTGGCATCTAAATGTGTCACTCTCTCATGTGTTCAGTCAGCCCTGGAAGCAGTAAATCGCATTTGTGTATTAAAGAAAATGTTCCCTGCTCGCTCAGGAATACACATCCCCCTTTCCACAAGTGACTGCTTCCTCCCCACAGCTCTTCGCAGATTGGATTCGCACTCTTTGTTAAATAAAGCTTTACGGTATCTCTGAACATTTATAGTGCCATGACTCAGTTAAATTCTAATCAGCCTGTGAGCTGTCTGACACTGCAGCAGGTCCCCTCAAAATAAAACAAGGAATAATATAGTCTCCAGATTCCAGAGAGATGAGGCAAAAGAGGACAACTTCCACTTCAGCCTTCTTAACAACAACATAATCCCGAAGCCAGGAATCCCTGTTTTTTCCAACACCTTCAACATGTGTCAAGCATTTTATCGGAATCCTTCTTTAAATTAAAAGCCCAGTAAATCACCAGGATACACAAGACAGAAGAAGTAAATCACCAGGATACACAAAGGTGCAGCACAGACACAAGGCTGTCTGCTCGCTACAACGCTGCCCCCGTTTTGCCTATACTACGTTTCCTTATGTTTCCCTACCTCCCAACTTAATCACCCACTGACACTTCGAAAGAAGAGCCTCAAACAACACGCTCTGTAGGGAAAAACGAAGGGTGGAAGTGGGAGGAAGAAAAAATTTTAAAATTCACCTTTAGAGGGCTTCGGGGACACACCAAAAAAAACCAAAAAAAAAAAACCACACCACGTCTGGAAAAGTAACCTTTAGTCTAGAAGGGAAACAGCGACGTCCCTAAGGAGCCCGGAGCGATGAGAAGGCATCTTTGGGGGGCGCAGGGAGCCGAGCCTGAGCCGCGGCCGAGCGGGGCCGGCGGCGGCAGCCCCGGGCTGGCTGCGGGCCCGCAGGTGGCGGCGGGCGGGCAGCGCCAGGGCCGGCAGGAGGCGGCGGGGGCGGCGTGGCCTTGCCCGCAGCCCCGGGAGCGAGGCCGCGCCGCCGCAGCCGCTGCGCACCCGGGGAGCGCCCGGCCCCGGGCATCGCTAGCACCGGGAGGGGCGGCGCGGGGTCCCCGCCAAAGGGGGGCCCGGCCGTGCGCTCGGCGAAGCACTGGCGGGTCCCGGGGGGACGGAGTAGTAACTTTTCCGTTCCGCCGGCTCCCCCAAACCCACCGCGACCGGGCAAACTTTCCGCCCGCGCCGGGGGTGCCGCGGGGCGGCCGCCGGGCTCACCCCGGCATTGTTCCCCGGTGCCGCCGCCCGGCAGCGCGGCCCCGGCCCGGCCCGCCCCGCTCGGCCATTTCCCCGGCGGAACAGCGCCGCACTCACCCCGCAGCCGCCGCGGCTCCTCCCGGGCGGGCTGGCCGAGCCCCCCGGAGCCGCTCCGGCCGCAGCCGCCGCGCACGCCGCCCCGCTGCCGGTCCCGGCGCTGAGCTCCGGGGCAGCGGCGGCTGGCGGAGCCGAGGCGGGCGGGCGGACGGACGGACGGATCCCCGCGGCTGGAGGACAGGACAGGGCTGGACAGGGCAGGACGCGCCGCCTCCCTCCCGCCACCCCCGAGCCCGCGCGTCCCCCCCGCCCCGCGCATCCCCGCGCACATACAGGGCGAGCCGAGCTCCGCTGCGCTGCTCTCCGCGGCTCGGGGCTCTGCTGCAATGCCTGCGAGGCTGACTTTCAAAGCCTAACCCGCAGCCGCGATCCTCCCTCTCCGCCTTCCACCTCGCCCGCCGCGGCGCAGCCCGGCCCCTCCCCGCGCCGCGCCATTCATCTCTCCAGCCAAGTTTCTTAACCCTTTGGTACCCTCCCGGCAGGAGGCAGGGCGGGATGCGGGAAGCAGGGATGCGCCCCCCGCCCCGCCCGGCGCGGCGAGGGCAGGGCAGGGCAGGGCGGCCGCGCCGCACGTACGCGCGTCCCATCCCCTCCTGCCCTCTCCAATGAATCTCACTGAAGTCGCAGAGCCCCCGGGAAACAAACTTACGAGCGACAGCACCGGAGGACCCGTATCTAATGAAAGCGGCAGCGGCTTAAAAATAACCTTTTTTTTTTCTTGTTGTTGTTTTCTATTTTCTTTTTTCTTTCCCCCTTTGGCTGCTTTGGAATAATAGGGGGGGTGGGCGCTGCTAGTATTACTAGTACTTATCGGTTTAGAGCTTATGTTTTCAGCCTTTCCTCCGAAAAAAACACGCGCTAGAAACTTCAGTGCTATTATTATTATTGTTCTTGTTGTTGTTATTGTTATTATTATTGTTATTGTTAGTACCGCTGTTTTGGAGGAAAAGCCGGGATGCTCCCGGCACGGGAGGGCAGCAGCCCCGGCACCTGAGGCTGCTCCCGACCGCGGCCCTGCCGGCTCCCGGCACGGCTCCTCATCCCCGGCCCCAGCCTCCCAGGGCACCGGGAGCGAGGAGCATCCCTGCTGGCTCCCGGCACGGCTCCTCATTCCTGCCCCAGCCTCCTAGGGCACCGGGAGCGAGGAGCATCCCTGCCGGCTCCTCATCCCCGGCCCCAGCCTCCCAGGGCACCGGGAGCGAGGAGCATCCCTGCCGGCTCCCGGCACGGCTCCTCATCCCTGCCCCAGCCTCCCAGGGCACCGGGAGCGGGGAGCATCCCTGCCGGCTCCCGGCACGGCTCCTCATCCCCGGCCCCAGCCTCCCAGGGCACCGGGAGCGAGGAGCATCCCTGCCGGCTCCCGGCACGGCTCCTCATCCCTGCCCCAGCCTCCCAGGGCACCGGGAGCGGGGAGCATCCCTGCCGGCTCTGCCAGGGCGCCCGGCGCTCCCTGTGCCGCGGGGGAAGGAGGACAGGCGGGGGAAGCGCTCCCAGGATCGGGGGCAGACTGATCAAAGCCATGCTGTCTGCCCACGTGGCAAATAAATACAGTTCGGGAGGGGAAAAATAAAATAAATAAATAAACAACTCGGGGTTGGGCAGTGCTTCCCAAGAAGAGTCAGCCCTACGTTTTGGTAGGCGACGTCCCCAAACCTCTGCTGTCAGAAATTGCACTGAATGTCAAGTTGTTCTTTAGACTTTGCTGCCACCAAAGAGAGTACGCTGAGATACAGGCTGAACTTGCCTGTATAAACGAAGCTAAAAAGTGCATGCGACCTTCATCACACCTCCTGAGTGCCCGTGTTTAACAAACGTCTCGACGTGTCGCACACTGTCTGCCAAACCTTTACAGAGTGCTCCATGATACTTCACTTCTACAAGTCAAAGACTGACGAAAGAGAAACAAATTTGTTTGCAAGTCACATATAAACTGCATGGTAATTACTGCATTAACACATGCCAACCTTTTAGTTTTAAAACTCAGGTAAAATAAATGATCTGTTCAAGCGTTTTTTAGTAAGAGACTAATACTAAAGGAATGTCCACTTTAAAGAAAGCAAAAGGGAGTTACATTTATAAAAAGCTCAATATTTTAACTGAGAGATAACATGAATGAAAGTAGATGTAGGAATGTTAAGCAAAACCTCTTTCACTTTGGAATGTACGGATTGTGTACAGGCTTAGAGTGGAGCTAGTAATGTATTACTTGACCTATTTTTTTAAGCCAATGAAAGATTTAGGTTAACTTCATCATGTGTTTTTAACCACTTTCTTCCAGACGTGCAGCAGCGTTTTCTAAAGCCATTGCATGTCACAGTGTTTATACAAGTCTCTTTTTTGAGAGCATAAGTCTCATAATACAGCCTGATCCTACTTCCATTAAAAGCATGGGTTCGCTCTTCATTTCCATTATAAGGCTCATTAGCAAATTTTGATCGTAAAGAAATTATCCTTAATTTTTTTTATTTCACAAAGAATCTTCATCTCAAATTTTTTTCAATGCTAAGCAGCTGAGTTATCTAGGGAAAAGGAAATTTTCTCATTACTGCAGCAATTTATCTGCTATTTCAATCAAGAGTGTCTGTAGTAGAGACGTCTTTCATTCTTAACCTTAGGGAATGTATTGCGTAGATGAGAGACCTACAAAATGAGGAATCTTGGACAAGCAACAGAAAAAAAATGTGTGTGTGGAGTATTTGTTAAAATTATTGTTGTCAGGTAACATATAGTTGCTTGAGGACACAAGTTTCAGGAAGATACAATCAACTGAGACTGTATTAAATAATAAAACAGAGAGATTTAGTAGGTTATTTCCACTACTTAATAGTTGTATCACAATGAATGGTGCCACTAGTCCATGTTTACTTAACTATGAGAACTCAAACAATCTACCAAATAAATATCCTGTGCAAGTAAAGGAAAAAATCTATCACACAGTAAAATCCACCTCTCAAGAAGTATGAAAGTGCTCATGTGTATTTGTGGTCCTTCCTGAACGTTCTTCAACCAAACCTAAACACAAACATAAAAGGTGAGCATCCCTGGCTGTACCCATCTACCATCTGTGGGTGTTGTCTCCACTTTCCTATTGACATCACAAAACACTTAGTTTGATTTTTTTTTTTAAAGGGAATTCATCACTATAAGATGCTGTTAAATGGAAGGCCAGGGAAGCATAAACTACCTTTGCATCAGTCTTGGAAGGGAAAAGCTTCCAAGTATTTATAGAGCTTACATTAGAACTCACTCCCAGAACTGCAAGCACTTACTGGAGAGCACTTATTGGTGTCATGCTTTGGTAAGATCAGCAAACCATTTCTTTTTTATATTTATAAAAGTATATCATAATGCACCCCCTCCTTTATAAGACAGAGAGGTAAATTTTTGACCTAGGAAAACTTCTATCAAAACCAAAATATAACTGTGATTCTGACATTCTTGAAGAACAAAATTAATCTGTCTGACCATTTAATAAATAGTTGATATACCTAAAACTTCTCTTTTATAATTTTGACAATTACAATACTGCATTTAAAAAAGATAAGCAAAGATGCATCTTCAGTGGCAAACTTTGTCTTTAACTTGCTGAAGCAAGACACATTGGTCTGTGCCACATGGTAAAAAAACACATATTATTATCAAAAAATAAATGCAAACGCTATTTTATTATTCCCAAACATTTTTAAGCTAATGCTAGCTTATTTTTAAATCACATAAGGTGCTTTGAAGAGCTTGGGAGAACTACAGTTGCTTTAATTTTGATTTTTATTTAAGGTTATCTCAGCCTCTCAAAAAGCTAACCACTCTGAAACTACCTTTTTCAATCACAATAATTAAGGCCTTGCTTTATGGCATCCAATCATGATATGAGAGGCTTAGGATGTGGTTGAGAAGCTAGCTAGCTTTACAGAAATGCATTTCCAGACTAAATCTTCCTCTAAAATAGTTTGTCAGCCTTACATAGACAAATAATGAAATTCTGTCCTTGACTCAGCCTAGTTCAATTCACATAATATGTCAGATTAGCCACCATTTCAAAGGTGCCTTCACAGAGGATTAAATCACCTACTTGTTACAGAATTTAGGGAGGCACACACACACATACACCAAAAAATAGAAAATAAAAAGAAAAAAGGAATCATTACGAATCCTGTTTATGCAATAAAGGACTTCAAAGGAGGTTTGCTTTAATTAATGATCATCATGTAGTGGTGCTCATCCATAAATCTGAAGTAGCGAGGTGCAAAGTCTGCTGCTCTTCAGGAGTACTGTCTGGGAGTGCCTGAAATCAGTGGGAACCCTACAAGGGTTCTCAGAGGAGGAACTGGTCCAGGGAAGGGCTCCTGCAGGGGGTACCAGAGGGCATCTCCTGTTTTCCTCATGGCAGCAGCGGGTCTGCAACTCTCGGTGGTGGGGTTGAATTACACAATAACGTGTACAAGGAAGAGTAACACGCTCTACAGCTGAAAGTTATAAAAGCTACACACCACTGCTTTTTCATCTACCTGCATTCAAAATTATAAAAGTATTTGTATGCATACATCTATCATTCCTGACTGGAGCTGTTTTCCACTTCCTTTTTCTTTTTTTTTTTTTAATTACAGAGTCTACTTCCATTTTTACAAGTACTTCCAAGCAGGTCATCTAAGAGGAATGTACCCTTAGCAGCTCAAATTATTTTTTTTTCCCCTGCCTTATTTAAAAGTAGACTTCAGACCGTGACTATTTATTCTAAGAGTAATAAGCAAAGGACCAGATGCTAGAGTCTTTTCAATTAGAGAAACATTTAAAGACAGCTGTACCATATAAACTCTCATGGAGGAATCATATGCTTGCAGCATCTGGTGAGTTTTGGCCATGCCCCCAGCACACTGTATCTGTTCTGAGGCATGAGCCAGGGTGAGGTTTACTTCCCCATATGTGTTTTTGGGGTAGGGGTGTGCTGGTTTTTGACCCTAAACAAGGACTAACAATTCAGGTCTTGCATTTAGTGGTAGGAAATAAACACTGCTTTACACCTGTTACAGAAGAGTCAAAGGGGCTGGTGCTAAATTGATATGACTACCTTACATTAATTATTTTACCAGAATAATATACCAGGATTTTTAATCCAGAAGAGAGCATCCTGTACTCTTGAATTTCCTTCGATTTCATCCCACTTGCAAAAACATGAAGATTGTATTTCTGAGAACATTGTTCTGATGAGTCAAGTTCCTGGTAGTGTGAAAACAAGTCCAGAAAATAACCACGCTGGAGTCCCTGTTCCAAAACTGGCCTGAGAAAGCACCAGTAGAGCAGGTATGAGAGAGCATAAGCACTGCTCCTACCTGTGGGTCGATGCCTATGGAAAGATAATGTTCCAGAAGGTTATGGGCATGTAGCTGGAACTGTTCAGAACATTCATTTCCCCTGCAGAATTTGTATTTGCCTCTTTTCTCTGACAAAGGAGTTCCCCATGTCAGCAGTAACAGATTGAGAGAGGACTGAAGAATCATGCCCTCTCTCACACTCTGCTTCCAGAAGTCACTCTCAGTAACAATTTTGTTTCACAGCCCCATTTTTCTGGCTGGCTAAGATGAGCTCTGGGTAACCCTTTGTCTGGATCTCATGATGACACAAGGCATGTTGTTGAAACAGGATGTTCTAAAATGAAATGAACAGTGCGTACAGATTATACACACACGATCTGGCAGCCAATACCACAATGCAAATGAATAAAGTTCTGGAGAGGACCATTAGGAAGCACCTAAAAAAGCAAAGCTTAAGTGTCCTGTGTTTGCCCTTCAAAATAACACAGGTGCTGGACAAACATTTTAAGATAAATGAGCGCTTTATTTACATATTAAAATTGCAATAATATTCTTTAATACAAATGATACTAGGTGCTCTGACTCAAGTACAGGAAACTGCTGTGTTAAGCTAAACTGTACATCTCATGTATTTTTATTAAATCTATTTCCCTCCCCATATATTAGTTTATGTACAACTAAGAAATTTTGAAGAAAATCTGGCTTCTTTGTCTAGGTACCTAAAGGAGACTGTTTTGAAAACATGGTTCCAGTTCTGAGGATGAAATATTCTCAAAATATTGTTGCTTACCTACCTAACATCACAAATTTAGTCACAAGTGATTAATTAGTGTTTCTGCTTACATACAGATGCCTAATGAGAAAATCCATTTAAATTGTGTATCAAAAAACTTAAATCACTGGGCCATGTAAAGTTAGATAAGTTTCTGCTTGATTGTATTTTACGTGAAGAGTTTATCAGAATCATATTAGCTGTGCTTTTACAACTGATCCAACTATATATCTTTGCATATTTTTATTAGCATACAAATATCTAGGTTTTATTAGGAGACATTAGCTCCACTAAATGTTAGGTATATAACAAATCCAGCTTTCATGCTGTTGATCATTACACCAGCAGTTTACATCTGACATAAAACTGTCAGAGGCATAGGAGTGACTCAAGTCAGCATAAACCACAAAGCAACAGCTCTGTTCACATAAGTTACATCCCCTTGCAGAGCTGGGGAATTTACCCTGCCACTTTTTGCATCTATTTTAGAGAGCTGCCTAGCCAAGACTGCCCTTGCTTTAAAAGGAGTGGGAACATGAGGATACTGCCATATATAAACAGCAGATACTATGCCCTGTTTCTATAGATGTAATTCTAATTTTGGAATAATTGCATCTCTTTTTTCTTGTTTGATATATGATTTAAAAAAAAAAAGTGGAAGTATTTTCTGTGGAGAAGAAAATTCATTTTGGGTTTTGATGACTTAGCACAGAGAATATCTGGGTTACATTCTTAATTTGAACAATATCCATTTTGCTGCACTACAGTGGCCAAAACAACCACTTAAAAATAAAAGCCTGAGTGGCGAAAATAATTACATTTTGTTAATAGTTTGAAAATTTTGTTTCGTGTTTATTTGGTTTGGAAAAAAACCTTTAAATTTAACCCGCTGAATTTTGTCTATCCTGCTGTGCCCACTTTTTGTTTTGTTATTTTATTTGAGCAGAATACTGTCATCTTATACAAAATGAAAATGGACCCATGTTTTTCTGAAAAACTCCTTTCAAAATTATTCCATCCCCTAAAATCCCTTCTTTAATGTAAACCATACTGAAACTCTTAGCACATCATACTATTGTTAATTTTCTTAATATAAGGGTAAGGACTCACATTGCTTCTTACAGGAAGCTCCTAAAATATGTTTTGTTCCACATCCCTAATAACTCTTAAATATTTCAGTGGTCTGGCCCATTTTCGACCAGCAGAAACATACAAAAACAGTTGCTTGAAAAAACGTGTTTAAAAAAAAAAAGAGTTGTCTGTGTGGCTTGTCTAAAGCAGATTTCAACTCTTGAAAAGGTGATCACTAGTCCCAATTATTTAACAAATAAATTGGCCAGGTTAAATCCATATTTAACTGTTAAATTGGCCAGGTTAAATCCATAAACATTAATTCACCTCTCCCAAGCCAGTTTATGTACCAGTTATTTGTAATTTTCCACTCACACTGTCTGATTAATGTTGCTCATATGGATGCTTAAAGAAAGTTAATAAATGACACAACAAATCAGATAAATTCTTGGATTTTTGAAACAAATAGTTTCATGTTCTTTCCAGAGTTATTACTTCAATGGCAAATGGATTTTTTTCCTTTATATAAAGAAAAAGAAAAGGTATAAACAATTTACTGTGTTATGATTCTCTACTGAAATTCTCTTTCCCATTAGCAGAGATATACTGCTATTCCAGTTATAAGCTGTACTTGGATTTATGAGCAAAACACAGTGTCAATCATGACATGAAGACATGTAATTTTGTTTTCTATGACTCATCAGCTTTTTTTCCAGTTCCCACCTTGATATCCAAAAATCCCACCTTTTAAAAAAAAATTTCAAATTTGGAATAAATTGTATGGCCCAGACACTCCAAAGAAGAATACTTTTCCTCTGGTTGCACAGCTGTTCTCTTCTGAATTTTCATTCTTTCTTTCCCCTATCTCTTCTCTGAAAGTTGAAATATCAGTGACCATCTTCACTGATATTTTCTGATCCTGCTAGGATGCTTCTGGTAGAAAGAAAATCTATACCAAAAAATAAAAAGTAACCTACTGATTTTTTTCCTAAATTCTCAAAAATTCGTAAAAAAACCCTCATGATTTGCAGAACCTGTCATCCTATAATTAGGTTTAATTGTCTTTTTATTGTCCCTTCTGAGCTTAAATGAAAAAAGAACAGCAGCAACAGCATTATTCAGTTGCTCGAATCCAAAAGAAAACAAGAAGTGTTTTAAAAATGCAATATTCTGTTTGCTATAAATTGATACAAAACATGAAACATAAAATCCCTCCAAGAATTTCTGTGTTATTTTACATCCCCAGAAACCAGCATCACCAAAGGACATAAAGGAATTGCTTTTGACTTCATTGAGTATGGAAACAGATTCTGTATTTTGGGTGGGGTTTCCACTACTTAAAATTTTCAGCAGGACAGCAGAGATGTAACCCTCTCCTAAAGGCAGGCTCTCATACACCAGCTACTCTCATTTTGCTAGATCTTAATGTTCTTCTTGAATGCCTGAGGAGCTTTATCTTCCTATTTGGCACAGTTCTAAATTGGCTTAAATCATATTTATCCAACATTTACCTATATTATATTTTCAAGGGTAATTTGTGTCCTTCTCCCAGAGCATTTTATTTTTTATTGTGCTCTGTAGGGTTCCACTCTGGCTCTGTTCTTACTCAGCAATCTGAAGCTGCCTGTGAGCAGTGTTGGTCATTGGCATCGTTCTGGATTTCATTTCTCTGCTGACAAGACACAGATATTGTCAACCAAACCAGTAATTTCAGATGATGCTATTACCATACTGACGAGCTGGTAAGCATAAAAGCCTCTACAAGCATCAATTTTCTTCAGTTAAAATCAGAGAAAAACCCTGAGCTGTTCATGGCTGGCTCTTACCATCAACCCACACCCACTTGAACTTCTAACCCAGCTTTAAAATTCAATGTAGGTTCATTGGCTAAAAACCCTGTATGTTTTATGATTGCAAGCTCTTCTTTCAGTGTTGCAGTCAAAAGATGAAGGCTTCTTATTATTAGTTGAACTAAATGTGCTTTGCTTATTGCTCACTCATGCTTTTATGTTCCCTGGGCTAGATTATTTTAATGCTCAGCTTGTTGATCCGCCGAGGAGGCCGATTATCAAATTTCATCTTGTGTAGCAAGTGCTGTTTCCAGAGCAAGTATTGTACAAACTAATGCAGGTTTCATACCTGCTGTTCCCTCACAGTGGTCACTAATACACCACAAAATCTATTTAAGCTATTACTGCTCTTATGCTACCAAGTGTTTTCATGAACTTTGACTTATTACAAGAGATATTTGTCAGGGGGCTGATTCTACCAGGTTAAGGTAAGAGAAGCTTTATCACTGACTTCAGACTTAAAAAAAAAAAATGTCTGACAGTAGCCAGGAAATGCTTAATAAGTGTTTAATGTCTAAGCTGTTTAATTTTATTTTGATCTTTCCTGTGAAAAAGAAAATGCTAAGGGTTTTGTTCCCAGGACTTGGCTTTTAAATGACCAGAAGTTAAACTTAGCAGAATACTGTCATTATAACCTTTCTTGAGAACACAGAACTTCAAGAGTCAGTGGTGGGGAGTAAGATTTTTAACTCTCTAGCACTGACAACAAAGGTAAATTCACAACAGACTGCAGAACTTACTTGCTTATAGGAAGTCCTTACAAGAGCAAGAATTTCTGCACAAAAATTTCTGCCACCTTTAAAAGGAAAAGAGCAGTTGCAGAACCCCTAAATTTATAGCTAAGAATATGGGCCTACCCAGATTGCACTGAAGATTAAAATATTTTGGCTCTAGTGTCTGCTGTAATGAGAATACGTATAAACTGACAGAGCTGAAAAGTATTTAATTTAGATGGCAGCCTACAAAAATTAATGTGAAAATGAGAATTGCTTAGGGGTAATAGATGGAGGATACAAGACTCATTTTTTAAGTGTTAACCTTTTACATGACAGTGTGATACTGTAATTAAAATGGCAGCATTCTTTGTTTGGGGAATTTATTTTACGTTCTTAATTGTTTTGTAGTTCCTATGTTATGATTTTTTTTTCTGGCAACTTCTGACTGACAGAAGTCGAGGATTTTTCATATCAATACAATGGAATGAGTGAGCTTCATTGTACTGAGCAAAAGATTAAGCAGCAACTTGTTTTAATTGCTGTAAATTGTTAAATTAAACTATTCCTGAATATTAATATTTGTTCTGGTCTATCGTGAATGTGAACACGGGAAATCAATTGATTTCTTTCTAGTAACTGGATCCTTAAGAACTTACCCCAAACTTTGAGCCACTTTGATGTTCAAAGGCTGAGATCAGAGATGAGAAGAAAAAGAATGGAGACCTCTTCACAATATTTTTACCTTTGAAGTCTCAGGTTAAAAGTACTATTTCTGTGTGCTTAAACAAGCAAGAGAATGAAGGATAAGATCATGAATTATGATAACAGACAAGTGACAAATGTTTTGCATGAAGTACTTTTCCTTGTCGGGAGAGACAATGTTCTTCTAAGAGATTTCCAAAGAAATTGGCAATTTGTAAAGTCAATTATTGGGAAAGAAGAGATATATACACTGTATTTGGGTTTAACTGTTTAAGTGGGAATAAAAGATTCATTTGGAACTTTTCCCCTTGTTTCCCTCTACATTTCATACAAGTGGTAGCAAACATGCACATTATCCAACTGTCAACAAATCCCCTAGACTCAAGCCTGGAACAGTACATCCCACGTTTCCCCCATGAAAACCCTTCATGAAAGCTCCTCTGTCATTCAAGATCATACTATTCCCTCCTCTATTTATTTTTAAGTGTCACTCAGCTCCATTCCACCAGCTTGGAAAAACGTCAAGAACTTTTATCTTCAGAGTCAGTTGCCAGTTCTGTTTAGTGAACAAGCCAGCAGGGACCTCTGGTGCCATCAATGCCCCTCTCTTCAGGGATGGAGTATATCATTATCCCGATGGCTGGACAGAAAAAAAAGCTGCATTTTTAGAATAGTTCTCAGGGAGCAGTTACTGGAAATCTCCTCCCTTGAGACAGACTATTGGCAACAAGTTTTGCTGCTGTGACATGAGGTATTGCATCAAGGCCCAATCCTGCCACTAATAAAGTTAGTGGGAAACGTGCCATTCTTTTCAAGCGAAGTCAACAGGATTAGTGTAGCAAATCAGGGCTAAAAAAACGTACCTTGCATCTACAAATGCAAATGGAGAGCCAGGTCCCGAGTGAGAATGTCATTTTATGTCTGGTTCCAGAATCTGGCAATTTGTCAAATCAAAGTCCCTTCCCCAAATTTCAAACTGACATTATAGAAAAGGGAAGTTTCGTTTTCATATTGCAACACTTCCATTTTTGGTTTTAGGGGTGTTTGTTTAAGTTTGCATCTAAAATAAGCCAAGAACAGACTGTTTCAGTGTTGGTTTTCTTTTTCCTCTTTAAAAAAACAGTTTCCCCTAATACAAGGCATACACATTGTACGGATTTTAATTCTTTACAAAACTATTCTCTGATAGCAAATGCTTCACTTTATGCTTTTCCTTAACCAGCTCTAGCAGACTCTTTTAATTACCAACAGACACATTACACAGCTGTGTTAGGAACATTACTTAACCTGCTCAGCCTGAATGGAGAATTTCTGTTGATGTCAGCTGTCAGACCCACAGGCTCTTGACTGCACTAACAGGTAACAGTCCCACTCTCTTGGCAAGGGCCCTTTTCCTACAGAGAAATAACATTCTGCTGGGTTATTTTGATTTATATATATGTGTGTGTGTGTGTGTGTTGGTTCACTTTTTTTTTTTTAAGATATTATCATACTTGGCAATACTGGCTTTAATTCTACTTAAAATGACAGAACTGGATTGCCATCATTTTTAATGGGTAAAATCTATGCAGTTTGTCAGAGGTGCTGTAAAATCTAATCAGAAATTAGACTGTAAAATTAATAGGGCTATATTCCCTATAATGATGTTTTACAAATCTGGAACTATAGCAGATTTGGAGTTTCACACACAGTGCAGTTCAGCAGTGGTGGAGTCTTCAATTTAAACAAATAACATGTGCAGTGACTGGTACCCCATGCCAAAGAGCTGCTGGCTGTGTTTTACTTTAAGCAGGGTACCAAATCCTTTCATTCCATGCCTGGGCTTTCACTTGAGTGCATTTCTATACCACAGCTCTAGGCCATGGGATAACTTCCCCCAGGTTTGTTTTTATGCAGCAGAGGATAAGAATGGCTGTGAGACACACTGATTTTGACCATGCAGCCCTTGTGTGCGAATATCCCGATAACTCTCCCGTTAGTCAGAGAGGAACGACAGGGAAAAATGGCCAGGAGAGGCACGGGGCAAGCTGGGGGAGGTGAAGAACAGGGTGGAGAAGGGAAGCAGAGCCAGCAGCCCCCAGCAGTGCCCGGGAGCCGGGCGATGCTGCCAGCATCCCCACCCCTGTGCTTGGCAGCACGGAGCCGCAGAGCCTGGTCCCCAGGCTCCCATCCCCAGCAGCCCGATGGGAAAATCCCAAACGGGACCCCACGGGAAAATCCCAGGCAGGATTTTCCTCCCCGTGAGAGCAGCAGAGCCTCCCCTGCCCCCGGCAGGAGCGGGCAATCTGGCGGGGCATATGTGACATATGTGACATTATGTAAGGAGCGGCTGCTGCCGACTGGGAGCCGTGGCAGGCGGCGAGAAGAGAAGGCAAAGCCTCTTCCCCGTGCTGGAATGAGTCACTTCCAATGGAGATTTGCACCATTTTAACATGGGTACCTCCCTGTAATGACTGTACAGCGTTACTATAAAACCTCAGGGCCCATCTGCAGTAACATCCCTTACAGTGGAGCTCTCTGTGGAGACATACTTGTAAAAATTGGTGTGAGGGGAAGATTAAATAGATAAGAGCATAAAAACAGATTATTGAATAAATACAGTCTTGTGGATCGGTTCAATGGGAAGGCAGGAGCTCACACTCCTGGTTCTCCTGCTGAATTCTATAATGCTGTGCAGATTCCTTCACCACGTTTCCCACCTCAGTTTCCCAGATGTGAAAGGCCTATTTCAACTCTTTCTCTACCTTATCTAGTTGCTGTAATTCAACAGAAATACATTCACTGCTGTCTAGCCTATGGAATCTGGATCTCAGTTTGATCTTCAAACTTGGAACAAACAATTATCAACATATAAATATGTTTTCTTATAGTTTTGGATTGTGTTCTCTTTTTCTTGTAGATCCTGCTATTCACACCATCACAAGAAAAAAGTGTTTGCCAAAAGCAAAAGAGCAAAATATTTTTTTAACAACTTGATAGAGAATAAAACACAATAAAAAATATACTTTTTAAAAAATGCAGTTTAAAAAATCCTTGAGTAATATTTCTTCATATCAGTAAAGCCATTGCCTGAAGTAATCATCTCTTACACCATAAGTGCACAGCAGCACTAAACAAGGTGAAAACCTTTGAGAAAGAACTTAAAGGAATGAATCTGTAACAAGGAGTACACTTTCCTTCTGTCATAATTGCACATTTGAGAGGCCTCTGCTTTACCAGTGGCAATTCAAAGTGACAATGCCTGGCTTAGTGCTGTTGTCTTTTAGCTACTATTATAGAAATAGTAGCTACACAATTTTCAAAGTGAAAAATTTTATGAAGTTAATTGTGTAACATTGTTTATGAATTTAAACCACACAATGAGCGTACTATTCACAGGCACGCATAATGGACTCTTTGTATTGAAGATGGTTTAAGAAAAAAATTAACTGATTTTGGAGCTACAATGATTGATTTATGAAGTAAAATTAGAAGTGCTAAGAATGTTTTACTTGTCTACTCATCAGCTAAGTGGATGGAGGGGTATGAAAAATACCTATATATAACTAATTGCAATGCATGGATATCAAGGAATCAGAGAAATTATTTCAAGCAAAGCAAAAGGATTATCCTAGAAGTAAATGGTGAAGATTTAAGAAAAGCCATTGGCTATCAAGGGAAACCAGACAAGAATTAAATGTTCTTACCTATAAAAATCTTCTCTAATATGTAATGGAAGCTTTATTCTTAGAAATTGTAAAACAGCTGGATCGAACAATATCAAATTAAAAGACAGCACTCCAGTAACATCTCTCATTAATATCTTGCTTTTAAAGTAATGGTGGGACTTTAAATTGAATGATACCAAATATGAATAATGGAAACTACCTGCCTTTAATGAAGAAAGGACTTCTGTGGTACCAAGGGATGTGACTTCTTGGTACTTACCAAGAAGTACTGGAAGTACTTTCCATTTTTAATTCATTTGGAAGGAAAAAAAAAATGATATCATTATACATGGTGAATATCATACTAGTTCACCAGCAGTTCCATTAAAGAGCTTTTAACCAAGTAAAAAGTTTAGTTAGTTTAGATAAATACTATGCCCTGCTGCTCTGCTGTAGCTTTTTATATTAACAAATTTTAACTGAAAAACAAATTGAAGGAGGTACTTCTTTTATTTCATTTTCTGAGCTGATGCTTTAACAAAAGGATCTTCCAAAATTGGCACAGGGCCAATTTGGAAGAAACACACCAAAACAATGCACTAAACTTGCTGCTTCTACCATCCACTTCTACTAAGCAAAAAAGTCTCAATTCACTGTTAGCTAAGTCCCATGAACATCTTGCTATCCCTTATTTGAGTTAGCCTGCTTCAGGGTAAAAAAATCCATCTACAGGAAAACTGCTTTAGTAAAGGACAGTTCCTCTTGTCAAAGGGCAGAAGGAGATGGGTTTAGCAAGGCAGTTTTTATAATTTAATAAAAAAGTTAATCCAAGTGTTTCCATATTGACGTGTCTTGATTTAAGCTCTAAAATTAAGGAAGGTTCACATTTCTATGAAGCAGACATGAACAGCAGAACATGATATAACTTACCTTTAAGCTAGAGCAAAATAGCCCATTTTTCCTAGACTGGCAACTGTCACACATTTTGACATAGAAACAGGACAGATGGATTACTCATTACTTTGATTTCAGATACCTAATTCCATCAAAATACTACAAAGCAAATCAATTGCATCAGCATGGAATGTTTTATCCCTGAATTTGTGATGGGCAAAATAAAATAAGATTTCCTCACATCTTGTGACTTCTATTTTCTGATGAACACAAACATATATATATGTAAATTCCTATGCTACACCATTTTGTGTATAAACAATGTAACATGTCTAGCATATATAAAAGTTTTCACTCAGATTCACATTATTGTCTATACCAAATGACTTGCAACTGGTTAAGTATCAACTTCAGTTCATTTTACCACTCAGCTTTGTACTCCTTATCCATTTATTCTCCTGCCAAAGCAACCTGACCCTTCTTCCACCCGAACATTAACACACATTATAAGTTTCAATTATTCCTCTTCCTGGAAATTTATCTTCATACTTTGTGAACTCTGTAATTCATATTTTCATCAAGTTTCAGTCACGACATTCTTATGGGTCTGAGTGACCACATTTTGAGTGTGTTTACACTCTTATGTCATGTGTGCTAGAATGACATTATGAACTACCACCAAAAAAAAGCAGAACATGCATTCAGTACATCAATAAGGTTTATAACATGCCCCATAGATATGAAATGGAAGCTCTGACACTATTGCCTTTTCTAGTGTAATTTATTGAACTTGTGGCCACCAATTTGAAATGTTTATACATGCTAACAGTTCTGTTCACCCCCTCCACTGGCTCAGACATGGCAATATTCTCCCTAAGAAAGGATGGCCATTAGGCACAATACGATAACTCATGGAAAGTAGAAGCTCACATTTCACAATCTAGCAAAATACCAGTAGAAGACTAGCAAAAGACTAGTAGAAGTTTACAAATAAATAGCTACAGTTGTCATAATTTAAAAAAACCCCAACAAAACACCCAAATTTATCTGCTAGATTTCATTTGTTATTGAGTAAATTATAGTAGTCTCTACTACAGATGACCTGGTGGCTGTCTAGGATTACAGACTGGAGCAGGGGCTATCCAGCCCAAAGGTTAGGGCCTGTGTCCAGAACTGGAAACGAGGCAAACGTTCATGGCCAAAAACCAGGAACCAGAAAGTCAAACCAAGGGTCAGCAGTCAGAGATAGGAATAAGAATCTGCCCAGGAATCACGACCTGAAATCAGAAACCCACAAGGAGAAACTGCAACCACAGGGCACAGTGCAGAGGTGGTTCTGAAATATACACTGTGATGTGTGAGAGGATGCACCAGGGCTCCACCTTGGACCCGCTCCTGAGCCTTGGCTGATGTGCTCAGGCTGATGGATCCAAACTGCAGAGACCCTGATTTACTACTCCAGAAGAAGATCTTCTCACAGATCAGCAAATTTTACCTGAAAAACATAGCAAATAAACCAGCCTTCTACCCTCCTAAACTCTCTGGATGTTGAGAAAGGCAGAAATTCTTTTCTCAGTATCACACTTGTTTAGGTAGATCCATAGAAGGCTTACAGCTCTGCTGCAGCCAATCCAGCAAGTTCCAGAGGAATTACATCCACCTAACATTTCTATACTTTTTTCTAAGATGCAACTTCCAAATCTGTTAAAAGCAGGAATGAATTAAAACAAAGATACAGAGTATGGCTCCTTAGAGTTCTGATAATCCTGTGATATACCTAAGGGGTTTTTTTCTATCACTGGAGAGAGGGGTAACAAGTGGTCAGAATAGATTTCTACCTGTAATTGTGGATGCACGAAGCAGCAGTGGAGGAAGGTTGTGTACAACAGGGCTTGGTGAGACAAATCAGATCAAAAGAAAAGTAAAATGGTTTGGGTTGGAGATCATCTGGTCCAAACCCCTGCAGTGCATCTTCAGCTAGACCAGGTTGCTCACAGCTCCAACCAATCTGACCTTGATCACCTTCCAGGAGTGGGGCATCTACCACCTCTCTGGGCAATCTGTATCAGTGTTTCACCACCCTCATCATACAGAATTTCTCTCTTATCTCTAGTTTCAATCTACCCTCTTTCAGTTTAAAACCATTACATCTTGTCCTATCGCAACAAGCCCTGCTAAAAGGTCTGTCCCCATCTTCCTTATAAGTCACCTTTCCATGCTAAAAGGCCCCTAAAATGTCTCCCCAGATTCCTCTCTTCTCCAGAGGCCCCAATTCTCTCAGCCCATCTTCCTCTACCTTGCTTAGGTATGCAAGGATATCTTAGGCACCTTAAGAATTTAAATATGCAAATACCGTGCAGTGGGTCAGAGCACCCACATATTTCTTAGAAAAAAATCATGTTGAGGATTTTGCTATGACCTCACCCTATTTTTCTGTGGGAAAGAAAAATATTGTCTGACTCCCCTCATAGCATATTCTACATCTTATTGACAAATCACTTATGACACTAATTTATTAGCATAGAAATATTACTACACTCAAGACAGCCTGCTTTGATTTACTACATCAGGGTTTTTCACATGCCAAGGTCCTATCATCTCTGCTGGATCATTAAAAGTCCCTTGGCTTTTTTTTTGGGTTTTTTTTTTTTTTTTTTTTTTTTGTGCAACGTAAGAGTTTTGCCCTGTGGCCCTGGCTAAAATCCTGAGTATTGGAATGGATTTGCTGCTCAAAGGAAGATTCACTGACCTGCTGCTTAAGATATACAGGATTTGTTTATCAAAACCATCTTTACATTAGCTCCTTACTGAAAAAGTCAATGGCAAAGAGGGGAAAAAAAAGGGGGCATAAACACACAAAAGTAAAATCCAACTATTAGAGACAAGCTGCTTAAATTGCAATGCTGTTTTATCCTCCTTGTGTGAAATCTACATTTATGACATTCAAAGGGAAGGAAAGCAACTAAATCCATCTATCCCTTTCCAAGCAGTTAGTATTCCAGGGGTTGATATCTGCTTAGTTTTGTGAAAACATCAACACCAGTGTAAAGAAGCTGGGTGTAATGACTGCATCCAGAGGCACCTGCTGAATTCCACAGAGATGTGAAGCATTGTAAAATTTAAGAGTCTTTTTGCCATCACCATTATATTAAAAGGAAGCTGGGTGGCCAATTTCATTAGCTGTTGTTCCAAGTTTTTTTTTTTTCCTCTCTTCAATGGCTTCATTTCACTTTGTGCACAAGCAGTGACTGACTACTGGTCCTAATCAAAGTAAGCAAGCCCTGCATCACTAGTACTCCAGACTACAGGAGCCCATCCAGAAAACACATTCAGAAAAATAGAAAACTTGAGACTGAAACAAAAACTTAAGCTCTGTCCCTCACATAAATTGATTTGGTATTTTGAAAAAGAAATCAAATCAATTGACCTAAAGCTCGTGGCTCAGATGAAATCCATAGAAAATCAACCGGCTTATTTTTAATTTAAGGATCTTTCCTGGACAAAGAAAAAAGTACATCTTAACACCTAACTGAAGATAACCAATTATTTTATCTTGTCTCAACTTCTTCTGAAACCAAATAAGCCCAAACAATTTCACTGTTACTTAAAAATGAGCTGTCGAAATGGGATGTGAATAAAAAAAGTGGACACATTTTCAAGTCCTTCTTGCATTCTCTGAGTTCTTAATATATATTTCAGCAAATGCTATTTTAGCTGTAGCAATAAATTTGAGCACCTGTTGTTTGTGTACCTACCAGTCTGTCAAATAGACCAGTTCATGCTATAATATAATTCCAAAGAGTATGTTCGTATTTTGTCTGAAAAGTAAACAATTCATACCCTCACAAGGAAACAAGTCTGCTTGTCAGCACAGAAAATAAATGTGTGGTGATGCTATATATCCAGCATAAAAAACAGCACGGAGTTTTGAAATAAAAATAAATATATCAAAACAGCCTATGTGTATAAGTTCAATTAACGTAAACAAGCAGAAGCTAATTAGTGAACATTCCAGCAGCATTATGGAAAATGGGCGACACGTGCACACACACAATGGGCGACACACACACCTTGAGGTCTGTGAGGAGCACACTTGCTCCCCTTTGGAGGAGCACACCAGCCAGCAGCAGGGCTGATAAGGCACTGAAATGCCCCGAAGTGTTCCCCTCCCTCTCCCTCCCCAGCAGATACGGCAGCACGGCGGAGATACCCGGCTGCGTCAAGCCGTGGCCGGGGAAGCGAAATCTTCAGCGGGAACTTTGCACCCGTATATATCTAAAAGTCAACACGGCTCATTGTCGCATTAGGGAGCTGCTGCTGTCCCAGGATTGCTGAGATACTTGGCAAGACAGACAGGCAGCCTCTCTGTCTCCCCGATGGCGTCTGCCCTGCTGCGGATTTGTCATGCGATTCATCGAGTTGAACTGAGCACATAAATTTTCAGTTATGACTAGAAAGTTAGAAAATTCTCCACAGATGAAAACTACGTATCCGTGCTGATAGTCAGGCAGGGAGCACCTTGGGGAACAAGAGCAGGAACAAAGGATCACTCCCAGAGTGTGACAGTCACTTAGAGAAAGGAAGAACAAGCTAAAAGTAACACTGGCAAGAAATTAATTCAATGTTAACTCTAGCAGTCCTTCCACATTCATTCATTTTCCAGTCAAAACATCATTAAATATTTAAATCACTCCCACCATAGGTGGCAGTTTACTGAGATTTGTTTTTGAGAACCGAGACTTCAGCAAACCAAAAGCTTCTACCACAATCTCAACTTTGAATTTAAAACCAGCATTTTCACAATAAATCACTGATCTCCACCCATAACTGTGGCAAACCAGCAGCCCGACACACAATGGGGATCATGCAGAACCCTCCACTTAACACAGAAGCAATACAAATCTGGATTTTCATATAAAATCTCCTGCCAGACAGGAAGACAAAAAACAAGTCCTTTCATAATAAAGACTCAAACCTTTCTCATATCATATGTCTTATATGATGTCTATCATAATTCACACGTTGTAAGCAAATTTGGTTATTTTACTCTTTTTTCTTTTCTTAGAAAAGCTTATTTTCAATCAATATTTTACACAGCACAGGCCAAGCTCCACGACTGAAGTGCAAAAACCTGAGCTTCTTGCCAGGCAAAGACTTAAACCTACGTATGAGGAAACAAACATTACTTTTGAACAACTCCTTTGAAGAGTTCTTCTTCAACTCTTTTGAAGAAGTTTGTCAAAGTCCTTACACAGCAAATCTATGTAGACCTATAAAAATAACCTATAAAAATTCATTTTAGTCCACTCTTTCCGTCTAATTTTGTAATAATATGTGTAACTCATCTAATATGCACTTGTTTCCTTATAACCAACATATAAAGCAGTGAGCTACTCAGAACCCTCTTCTAATTTTAACATTTACCCTAGGTATTTCGTATTTTATTTCAAATTTGATTTTTCTTAAAAATTGGCAACGTCCTAGTGTGCAAACAGTTTTACTGAATATGACGCCAAATGATCAATGTCAATTTGGTTTAGAGAGCACTCTAAGTATCTCTACAAGCACCTTCTTGCTGATATAACACAATCTACAGTAGGAATAAGCCATGGGTGGTGGAAAGGTTGTCCTAACTACCCCAGGAGAATAAAGCAGTAAAACTGTAACTGCAGACAAACCTCTTACTCTACCCAGCCAGTGTGGTCAAGACTGAGTGAAGAAGGCACTTGGAAAAGAAAGTTCTGAAGAGGAGAGCAAAACCAAAGCAATAATGAGAAACAAATAAAAATAACTTTTGGACTATTCTGGTCTGGCTTTTTTGAGTATTCCTGCCAAAGGAAATCCCCCTGCATTTTCTTAAGACACCTGTATTTGCATGAGAAGGAGGAAGCTAGATGGGAGGGCTTTTCTGATGGCCTTACCTTAGGAGGGGTTTGGAACAGGGGCTGGGGAGTGTGTAAACTGAGAAGAAAACATTTCACAGGCACAGATTCTTAGTGGAAAGATACTAGCTCCCAGAGTATAAAATATCCTGCAGGTCATATTTGCATGCATACACTGTTTTCTGGCCACTTTTTTTTTTTCCAGAAGAGCAATAACAGTCTTCTCTTTTAAGAGTCTTGGCACCTTGAATAAATTCCAACTTTTACTTACCTGTTAGATCTCTCCTCAGTGTTAGGATCCTAGTAGATCTGCAACCAACTGGTATGGCACAGTCCTTGACTGGGATCTGGTTCTTGGTTCAGGCAGGCAACAGGTGGGATGATTCTCAAACTATCTGCTGAGAAAGAAAACAGGCAGCTTTAAACAAAAGAAGGTACAACCAGGCAAAAATTTTAAATAAAACAAAAAGAGGGGAAAAAAAGAGAGAAAAAGTAAAGAAGCAGAAAACTGAAAACAAGAATTGACCTGCAAGTAATTTTCCTGTTTATTCTTGTATTTCCAACTAAAACCAGGTGACACAAGAACACACGACCTGCTGAAAATGGTTTGAGGGGAAGGCAAGAGGGAGATGCAAACACTCACCTATCTACTTCAGTGGAGCCAACAACCAGCACAGCTTCTACCTGGCAAACCCAGTCCCAGCTCCTGTTTGGCTTGATTTGGACTATGTACCTGAACTTCAGCCTACTGCCCTGGCCCATGAAACCTCACTAACCATGGGGCTATAGGCACTCTCCTCCTTCCTTCCATTATGCCTTCCCCTGCAAATACATTATTATTAATATGTGGTCGATGCCAAGAGAAAAGAATGAAGGAATCCCACTCTGTACAGCAGTAATGGCCTGACAGGGTTCATCTTTTCAGATGAGGCAAGCCAAGGCTCAAACCTGTAGCCACCACCAGAAGGGCTCTATCCCCTGAAGGACGTTTATCAGTGCAGCAAGCAATGTACACATTTTATAGCTGTTAACTTTATCATCTTCTCCCCACCTTTTTTGCATTTTCAGTTGCCAGAAGTGCTGGGAAGGGCAGTGACAGTCAGTTTCATAGGAAACAGAGATTCCAAGGCCAGGGATAATCAGCCTACCAAAGAGAGGCCAGAGACTCGGTTGGAACTTCAGCAGTGGGAGCAACATAAAATGTTACTCACCATTGCTGCTGTGTCAGGGATTTGCATCAGTACAGACCAAATGAACTGATTTTGGATGTGCTCTGCCACAGTCACTACTTCCACCAGTGGCTCAATGACTTGGTCTGCTCACTGCAGTGGTTGCATGCAGACAACAAAGAGCAACAGGAAAAAAATTCCCTAATATTCCTGAGTTTCCATAGTCCAGGACAGCAATGGAACATCACAGGTGCAGTTCCTGTTATTTCTATTTCTCAGCATTCTCCCAGGAAGGGCTTAGCCATTATAACACGTTATTTTGGATCTGTGGACCTCAGCTGACCTTTTTTACCCCCACTTCTTTTTAAGCACTGAGTACCCCATGCTCTCTTCCAAGTCCTCACAGCTGTGGTCTGGAGTGTTCACTGTAGGGTCCTTGTTAGCTTCCTAAATATGTTTCTTAGAAGGGGAAGGTCAGACCTGAAGTAACAAGAAAAGCACAGAACTAACCCACCAGAGGAAGGCTCCTCTGGTGTTTGGTGGACTCCTGAATGTTTGCAGGAAGGAAAAAATCATCATTTCTAAGCACACAAACCTTTTGGTCCAGAACTCATGTTTTTGGCTACTACAGTCCTTCCATGAATCCTGGGTTTAATTGGGGCTCTTTATAATTAAATTTATTGAACCCAGACATAGAGCAGCCATGATACAATGGGGGCAGACTTGTGATGTCTGAGAAAGCTTTCTGAACATGCATGTTCCTTTCAGTGAGGTGAGATGACAGCAGCCTGCTCAGACCTGCAGCATGCTGTGGGCACTGAGCACTGATGACTTGGTTTACCACCCATGGTTTATCATCCTTTACATGACAAAGGATGTGGCAACAGATAGGAAACTTTTCTCTATCTGTAATACAGCTACAGCACTGCCTGAAATATAAATTCCTCCAAGGGTGTTTGTACCAGCCTTTGCTCTCAGCTGTCAGTCTCCGTTCTCACTCAGGGTCTGTGCCTGGGTACAGCAGCCTTTGATATGACCACAGCTAATCAAAAAAGCTGCACAGGTGGGTTTTCAGCCCTTATGAATAAGAAAGTTGGGGTTAGCTTCGAAAAAGCCTCTGAAGGAGGTGAAAAAGGAGGATTTGAAAGCAGGATATCCAGACGCATTAAGTTCTCTTCACCCCCGTGGTGTGGAACACCGTTACCGTGACACAAAGGGAACACAGGGACTGGCTTTTTTTCTTTCTTGTTTCTTTTTTTAAAAGAGCTGTTTCATCTCTTTGGATATATAGAATTAGCTGTTCATTTTTCCTCATTTAAATACATCTCAGGAGGAAGGAGAACGCACACGGGCACCACTTCCCACACGCATCATTTTCCAACCCTTCTCCTTCGCAGGGGTTTGGTGAGGTCACCCCATTATGCAGCACATTATTTTTAAACACTCCAGCGACTCCTTCCAAAAAGTTCCCTCTGTAATGAAATCTGACACGACAGAAAAGGGAAGGGGAAGTTTTTGTTGGTTGTAGTTATAATCCTAAATTGCTTATCCTGAGTGTGTCAGACAGCAGGGCCACAGGGCCAGCAAGGCTCCAGCCACTGACCTCTGAACCGTGGCTGGACCTTGCCCCGGTCAGCCCCATGGCAGGAGAACTGGCAGACTTTGAGCCCAGGCTTTGGGGCTGTGAGCAGGGGAACAGCTGCACTTTGCAACACGAACTTTGTACTTCGACACATGGACATTTAATCTCCATAAAAGAGCCTTTGTTTCATTACTTATTAACATCTCCTCCTTGAGTAAAGTTCTTTGTTAATGAGGCTTTAGAGCGTGGTGTGAGGGTTTTTTCCCCCACTTTCCTATGCCCAGAAAATAAAACCCACCACCCACCTTGATAGGATTACATTAAATGTTAAAGAGTTAAAAAAAAAAATCAATTTCAGACTTTATGCACCTTCTGAATACTGTGGATATTTGCTGTGTGCTCTCTTCTGAGTGATCAGTTCTAATAACCAGAGCTAAATACAGAAATCAGGCAATGTTCTGAGGCCTGTCTTAATAGAGATCACTTTTTGAGATTATTCCTACAGTAATTCAGCCAACAGCAACATTCAACCTTACTTAATAAATCAGCTAAAAAGATGAAATAGTAGAAAAGTGTCAGCCCATCCACACTAAAAAGCCATACTTTATGACAGTGTCATGAGTTTTATAGTTGCACAGCTTTTTGCTACCAGTTTTACTTTGGAGCAGTGTCAGTGCTTGGCTTCTGTGTATTTCATCATAAAATATGCTAACACGCACAGCCCAGCAAATTTGAAGAGAAGACATTTGTGCCCTGTCCTTCACTAAAATAAATCTTTGATCAGGAACAGAAACCTACCTAAACATCAAATGAAAACCTCAAGAAAGAGGCCACCTAAGATGCTTTTATCATTTCTGTACCAACAGTAAAAGCTCAAGATGCCTGCATGCATTTACTGTAACAAAACTAAGTGACAGAAAAGTACTGGAAGATCCTGGTAATGCTCCATTATATCTGTGTTGTCATAAAAATATAGAGCAGCAGAAGAAGATTAAGAAAGTAAAGGTATACTGAACAATTCTTCATCTGCAATTAGAATAAAACAAATACTTGGAAGTATAATATTTGTTACATCTTGTTAGAAATAAATTATCCACAGACAAAGAAGTCCCTGTCACACTCTTCCTATTTTTCATCACTACCATCTTTCCAACAGGAATTTCCTTCCATGCCTCTCTGGTGAGCTTTTTTCTCTTCCTTTTTTGTTTCTCTTCCCTGTGATGAGAGAGACATCCTCACACACACCTGACCCAGTTTTCCTTCATTTTCATTAACAGTATGATACAAAAAAGGAAATTCCCAACTAGTCTAGCAAGTCAGGTGGGTAAAGAATAAATGATGTGAAGCGATACCAAAGCACTCCCTTGCATGAGCTGGGCTAGCTGGACTTGGAAGGGATCAGATGAGGATGGTCAGCTCCCGCTGTTCCCTAAGAGAATCCCATGACTTTTCTCATTTGGATGTATTTTTTTTACCCCCACACACATTTTCAGGGCACTGCTTTGTCAGCATCATCATCCATCCAGTCCCAGAGTTTGACTTGCATGCTTTGCAGAGAGCGGACTGACTGAAAATGGCACAACTACTTTTATTCTGTTGCTACATTTTGGGTAAGAATGCCTTTGCCCTGCTATGACCTGCAGAGCAGCTGGCACAGCTACAACTGTGTTACACCTTATAATTTCCCTCTTTATAGCCAGCAAGCTGTGACTTTCTCCTCCTTGAGGAGCCCCCCAAGATGAGGCAGGCATTATGCATTCCTCCTCACCTCCACCCTGGAACACGGCCCTCCAGTCACACGGGCCTACCATCATGATCATAAGATTTAGCTGCTGCTAAGAATAGGCACAATCTTTGGAAGAGATCCTGCTTTATTCCTGGGTGCAGCTTCTGAATGGTGTTAGACAATAAAACCCTTTAGGCTGGATTCTGGATGGCACCTGCTTGCTCTTTCCATCAGCCCAGGGGTGTCAGACCTCTCCCCACTAGGGCAGGCACAAAGGTCTATGCCATTTGCTTAGCTAGGGACAGCTGCAGGTGTGCACAGGAAACCATAGTGTCACTGGGAACAAAGCAGGAAAGCCTCTGGGAAGCTATGATACCTTTAATTTAAATAAATAAAAATAAATAAGCTTGGAAAGAGAGCTGAGAAGAGCGACAAGAATGATTTTGTTCCGGGAAAGAAAAAAAAAAAAGACTCCTTCCAGTGAGACACTGAACTGAATGTATTTTGCTTCAAAGAGAAGATTATAATCTTTAAGGGACTAGACAAGAAGAAGATATTTCATAAGACTCTAAATTAGTGGGCAGACACACAACAGAATCCAATATTTGCAAATTCAATCTGAAGATAAAAAGCACGTTTTAAGTATAATTAGCTACTGAGATGAATTGTCAAAAGATGCAGTAAATTCTCCATCACTAAGAAGCTATTTTAATTATTATATGCTTAGCTTCCACTAGAGCCCAGAAGTCTCAGACAACACAAACCCAGTAATCTCTAACTTTATCTAACATCTAGCACAAGCCACCCCCTCCGTCTGAAAATTGTTCCTGTTGCTAATTCCAATGAGATTATTCTTTTCCCAAGAAATTCAAGGTGGTACAATTATGACAAGTGGATAATTAGGGCATACAACATCAGGTCACGTAGACATTATTTATATAATAGGAGCATTCCTCAGTCCAGTGCTTCCAGAGAAAAAAATAAAAGGCATTCCCTAATGTCTAATTCAGGTTAGAAAACCAAAATGACAACGACAAAACCCCAACCAAACAAAAAAGTACTATTGCATTATATATAAACTTTAAAATATGCAATATTGTGTATAGCAGTGTTATGCGATTTTATCAGTCCCAGAATTCACCACAGAGAATCACAGAATGCCCTAAGTTGGAAGGGACCTTAAAGATCATCTCATTCCAGCCCCCACGCCATGGGCAGGGACACCTTCCATTATCCCAGGCTGCTCAGAGCCCCATCCAAGATGGCTTTGAACACTTCCAGGGATGGGGAACCCCAACCTTCTCTGGGAAATCTGTTCCAGGGCCTCAGCACCTTCACAGTAAAGATTTTATCCCTAATATCTAATCTATTCTAAATCTGCTCTTTCAATTTGAACCCGTTCCCCCTTTTTCTGTCCCCTACATGCTCCTGTATACAGGAATATTTACAGTATTTATGTAAAGAGAGGAAAGGTTTCAGACTGGCCCTATCAGGCACTCTACCAATTCCCTCCTGGAACATTTTAGCATTGTTCTATACCCTAAACAAAAAAACCCACAGCTAGCAGAACATTCTTTCTCTTTTGGTCCTCTACGAGTTTACATGGGTAGCTCCTATTAACACTAATCAGAGTTAAGGGCAGAAATCCCCCATGGACAGCCATGTTGTCTGGGGATAAGTCCATAATTAATATGTTCTGAGAGTCTAATTTTGAAACAAAAGTAATCAGGCTTAAGATGAGTTATATTAAGAGCAATAAACCTGTGACTGCATATTTGCCTATATATATATGTATATACCGTATCCAATGTCAGACCAGGGTAGTCTGACAAATAGTTCACAAGACAACTTCTACAAAACAAACTCTTAGCTCAGCTCACTTTGGGAGCACAATATGTGAATATGCAAGAAGAGGAAAACACAGTGGGGTTTGTCTTCTTTCTGTTTCTTACTCTTCTTTGCAGCACATCATTATTATAAATGTTAATGCTCATCATTGTTCCTCTTCACATCATAGTGCCCAGGCTCAGCAAAGCTAACATAATCCTAGCACTTCTGATGTTACAAATTAAAATTAACCGTGCAACACCATGGGAATATCTGTAATACCAAGATGTGGAACGGGGACTCTGTGACAAGTACATGGAGGAGAGAAGAGGAATCTAGATGGCTTGAACATGAGTGGTTTTGCAAGTAAGACATGCTGTAATGGGACAAGGAATACAAAATAGAATCATGCCAACAGAACTTGGTTTCAGTATTATTTAGGATTTCTGTCACAGAAAGAGACATTTTCAAGTCTGTGGCTGCCGATGCTCCAGCACAATTGATGCCCAAGTCATACATAATGTATTATATACAACACAGTATATTAACTCAGCTTCAAAGTGTTAATATGTTATGAAACTTAATTCAGATATCACAGATTATGCAAAGGAGGTAGAGATGTGGAGACATACTCTCGTTTCTCAAAGGTGTCAGGCAGACAGCTTTGTGTCCCCAGTCCAGGGGAACATGGCAGCAGCTTGCTCTAGAGCTCTTTCACAAGGTGAGGGCTGCATGGCTCTTCACCCCAATGTTTTTGACAAAGACACCCCATAGTGAGGGCAAACCTATGCATTAAAAAAGAAAAAAGTCAGAAGAAGAAAACAGCCCAGGTTTTGCAGTGTCACAGCTGCTGATGTATTTGCCACTACAGATGTGAAAACCGTGTAATGGAAGCACAGAAGAACTCATCATGTTCTTTACCTACAATAACCCCAAGCCCTAACTAGTTCTGTATGGGTAAAAAATCCAACTGTACCCTCTGAATGTTCATGAATAGATAGAAGCAATGGAGACAAACTGTTTTCCTGGTCATATGCTAGGAAAAAAGACCACAAACTGAGTTGGGAATGAAGTAGCATGGAGACTTATCTACTGCCTCTGTCAGCTGGGAATGGAGCTCACAACAACCCACAGAACTTAAAATGGAGGTAGAGACCTTCTTCCTTTTCCACACACACTGTTTTTGTGAGTCTCTCACTAACTGCTCTCTCCCTGAGCAATTCCATGCTTCACATAAGCTGCTACTAAAGGAGACCATAAACAACACCTACCAAAATTACACTCGAAGCAACAGAGGGAAAGCATCCACAAGAAGCTTTTGCTCATGGCACGAAGCTTTCAAAATCCCCTTTGGAATCACTTCAGCTGAGGGAAGAGGAATGTGATCTAAGACTAACAGTGAAGTTTAGCTCCTGACTGCCATATTATTTTTGCATGAACTTGGGTCCTGACATTTTAAAAACAAGTGGGAAGAAATCTATCTAATTGTCTCTGTGTGTCACTTCATCTGTGGAAAAGGGAAAAGAGATGACAATTTTGCCTACAGAGATAATATAGGTAGATAACAATAAGCATTGAAATATTAAGATACTCTGGACACATACTAAGTCTTTAATATAGGCTGTCCACTAATATTTATCACTTTTTTGGGTGTTAACTTCAGGTTACAGAATGCAATTAGAAAATACTCTTATGCAAAATACTTAAATATTTTATTCAGAAATTCTACAGGACTCCCATTATTTGAAGCAATAATTCAAAATATAAACCAAAGGTGGATAAATAAGTGCATTTTTCTTTTTAGGAAAAAAATTCCATCTATTTTTAATTTAAAGGCAACTCTATCTCAGAAGCCACACATGCACACAGGAACCCAAACCAAAAAAACCCTTTTCTAACTCTTGAAACTTTGAGGAATCTACTTTTAGTAAATGAATTGGGGGAGTTTAAGCCTCCATGATTATCTAGGTTATGGCTTTTTTGTATTGTCTGTACCAAGCCAAGAGGAAAAAGAGATGCTTTCATTATTCAGACTTAATGAACATGCTCAATTTAGAGCAGCCAGACAATCCAGTGTATTTGGAAACAAAGAAAACTAAACTAGGAAAACATATGAAGTGCAGGATTCCCTGGAAGAGAAGCCAGCTTGCAGGGCTGCCCATGGCCCTCTACAGACACTGAAGAAGGGCACGTCCCTCCTCCGTGACCAGTTTGGGGAGGGTGGGGAGAAATTAAACAAAGCAGGCCTGCAGGAGAGGGTCCACACACATAATAGAGAAACCTTGCTGAGAGGTTTAACTTTCATTAAATACTGAGAGGTCAAGGAGCTGCATTCTGTATACTTCCACCATTTACTAAATATGCTCTTTCTGCAAGATGAGCAACTGACACTACCAATCCCTCAAAATAACAACTCATTGAACATTTGCTCATGAAAACACCATTCATGGTGGCTGATAAACAATTTGGGAGTCTTGTTAAGCCATCCTGTGACAAATCACACCACCAATGTAGAGCTAAACATTTTTTGTAAACGACAAAACAGTAAAGTACACGACCAGGTCATATCTGACCATCACCTTCTCCCTTAACTGCTTCAGGGGGCATCCAGCCTGCACTCACCAACTTAATTCTGTCCCATTCCATGGTGGCAGAAGCTCCAGGTTCTCCTCATCTCCTCTTGGCCGAGTTGGAGCATCCTGATGTCTCTCAGGTGCTCCTCATGAGGGCTCACTTCCTACTTTCTCCTCTAATGGCATATCTTATTCTGGAGCTCCTGCCAAATATAGCTGTGAAGGTTTAGTTTTCCCATCCCCTGTTTTCTGCAATTAAACTTAGGATGTAATGGAGGACTTAGGATGTGTAATTAAGGCTTAGGTTGTAATAAAAGGGACGCTCGCTCTTTTGTTTAAATTCTCTGCCTTACTGTGGCTGCTTTAAATTTGTATTTCTATCATTCTCTAATTAGTATCTCTCTTCAGTCTTTAGGCTGGCTTTTCCTGTTTATAAGACTGTGGTAAACCCTCATAAATCATTTAACCTAGAAAAAAAGTGATCGTACCAACAGCTTACCAAAGCTACAATTATCAGTTTGCTCTCAATACTACCTGGAAAATACAGACAATAACAATTCCAACAGAAAAAGAATGTGAGAAAGGGGTTACAAGAATGATTTAAACTCTTCTTCCTACACAGACAGCACAGCTTCTGGGGACTTCCTCTCAGTAAATAAAAATCTCTGTGTGAAGATAATTAGTTCAGGTGTGGCAGCAGTCTAGAAGGTGGTTCACCTGGAATCACTTCAGGTATTCACCCACCACCAAACAACACGAACATACTTTTCCCATCTCTCATCCTTGTTTCAGCGAGAATCCTACCATGCAGGCAAAGGCAAAAGCACCAACACAGCAGGCTCACCAGGACTAAGAGCAAACCAGTAAAGTAGGTATAAAAGTCAGAAGAGGGGTAATGAGGAACTCAGAGGAGTCACTTCCCTCCAATTCCTCTGCCCATCCATTTTCACACATCCCTCCCCCCCTTCCCCTGGGACAGCTCTTTAGGTTCTGTTCTAGTTTACCCTATGGAGAGCCTAGGTTGGTTCCCCCAGGATCAGAAACTGTGAAAGAAAAGAGCTGCAAAGCAAGTCAGTCATCAGCTTTACAACAGTGCCCAGCAAAACACTAAATTCCTCCTCCACCCTTTGTTTCAGTCCCACAACCCTCATATTCTGCACTTGCATGCACTCCTCTACGTGAAAAAAAATTACAACACATAAAAACTCTCTTTTTCCATTTAAAATCCACACATTTTAAAATTCTGCCCTCTTCTGCAACAAGGAAAGTGTGTGAAGCTAACTACATCCTAAAATGGGCTTTTGGTTCAAAATAACCCAAACATAGCATGTATGCTTTCAAGGTTAGGAGAAGTCAGTCACCAAGGCATTAAGCACTGCTCAATGAAACCAGTCACAGCAGAACTCTGACAGGTGTTCACAATAGATTACACAAAGAAAATCAAAAAATCACCATCGACTTCTGCACTGTGAGATGAGACCCAGTTCTTTGAGGCTGGGCCATGCAGTAAAGAATCCATTCTGCATCTTTGATCCTGCATTCCAGCCCCTGCCAACAAATCCACTTCGCAGATACTCCTAACGTTCCAAGTCCTGAGAAGCTTTAGTCTGTATTAATTAATTAAAAAAGGAAAAAAATTAAAGAGATATCCATGTGCCTTAGGGCAATACTCAGCCTGATCCCTCTGACAGCTTTCCTGATGGCTTTGAAATTTATTATCTTCTGCAAGAGCAGGAGCTTTGTGACAACTTTCAAAAGGAAGCTTCTGCCTTCAACACAGGAACTGCATTTGCTTCAGTGGCAGATCAAGGTCTCCATGTGGTATAGAACAGCAATTACCCCGTGAACATAACAAATATGCCAGAAAGCACGTAGGAAAAAAAGTATATGCAAAGTCAGAAGCTAGTCAAAACTCATCCCAGAAAGTCTTTTCTGAGCAAAAGTTCATGGGAGAGGGGAAGGGAGAATTAAAACAAGTCTGGCTGCACATCTTGAACTTGAAGAAATCCAAAGACATTTAAACCAAACACAGTAATTTACTCATAGAGGCTGAGTTCTTGTTTGTACAATGACTGGATGGGGGAGGAACAGAAAACTCCTGCTAAAAATTTCTTCTCCTGGGTCAACTGGGCCCAAAAGGATTGAAAGAAATTGGATGCCTGCTCTAAGGAAAGCCATTACTGCAAAAGCTCTACCAACCTGTAGACTTAGGAGAGCTGTGACCCCGTTTACAGGTGCTAGACCAGAACATTGGGCACGGACTCCTGCTACAAGAAGAATTGCCCCTTTAGCAAGGCACAGGCTCTAAGCCCCTCACAGCCAACAAAACAGACACCAAAACCATGCCAAAAGCTTCCCAGAAGTCTCCATTTTCCAGTGGAGGAGGTGAACTAGATGAAGTCAAACCTAAGCATGTCTCCCATTCACTTTATATGAACCTGCTTACCTGCCTGCCTTCCTTCTACCTGAGCTGCAGCACCAGTTGAGGGCTTTGCACCTCCCAGAGTGTGTCTGTCAGTGAGGATGGGTGGATCACTGTGGCAGCCTTCTCCCTCTGCCCATCATCCTTTCCAAAACACAGGAAACAGCTGTCAGGTCAGTTCTGAAAGTTGGTTAATAATTACACAGACTAACTATTAGCCTTTCATCTTAAGAATTAGCATTTCAAAACTGTTTTATTAATCAGTCTTGTTACAGGTATGGACCATTGTAAGCTTTGGATTTTTATTTTTTTTTAAATGCTTTTAGAGTCTTTTTTTTTCATTATTAAATCACCATTGAGGTTTCCAGAGGTGCTATTACAGAGCTTGTAATAGCTTGACACCCTCCACCCCTCTTTTAATTCCAATTCACTATCTAGGTGAATGACTATCTAAAATTATCAGCATACTCTCCAGATATCACTATCTAGAATCATCTGGCTCCTAATGCTTAGCAGATACAGTAATAATATACCTAATTTTTAACTTTCATGATAGGGTTCCCCTGGGACAGAGTGGAAGGAAGACTGATTTATTATTAATATTATAAATAATTAAAATTAATGAAATGCATGAAAAGTGGAAAGTGTGAACCAAAGGAAGAACTAGCACACAAGCCTTAATGTAAATTAGTGGCTCTGTGTCTGTACAGTACCAGTCTGTGCTCCTTTACATCCCTGCAAAGCATGCATAAAAATCTTACTAGAACAAAGTGAGATAATTTCCCACTCATTTTCCACACATAGAAGTATCTACAGAAGGTGCAAGGCAGGGGAGAGAGTGGTCAGTCAATCGTGTTTTAATTTACAGCTATTTTTGTCTGAGCCCTGAATGGCCTGCCAATTATGAACAGTACCAGCTGGGCTGTCAGGAGAGCAGGCTAAGAAGGACACACAGAAAAATAAAACAATCATAACGTAAAAATGAAGAGCAGGAGAAAACTTTGGAGTGAGGAAAACCCGATGGGAAGCCCAGCTCTGGTTTTTCAATGCCTCACTACAGTCCCGTCTTCCACAACCCCGCAAATAAAACCATGAGAATGATCATCGCCCTTATCTGGACATAAACCCATAACACAACTAGGACTATATTTTTGACTTCTTGGGGCACAATCCAGATACCTACTAGTTATAAAAAGTGGGGCTTTTCTGTGTTTAAATAAGCAGCAAAAATAAGAATTTCAAATGATGAGGAAGATGAGAATCTTTTAATGGGTCTTCCTTCCATTTTTCAAGTAATAAAAACTCACAGCTTTATTTTCTTCTTTTTTTCTTTTTTTTTTTTTTGCTAAACAATAAATTTACACGAGTTTTAAATGAAATTAAAAAGAAAAAAAGTTGACATTTTCAGCAAAATGGAAGCCCTATTGTTCCAAGAACCTCTTTGCCCAGACTATCTTGCAGGGACAACATAGAAAATAATTTTTCTAAACAAAACCTTACGAATGCTTATCAGCAGAGTTGTGTCTAAGCAGCTATTGAGGGAACAAGGAATAAACATGGGCATTAAAATACAATTTTATTCCACTGCTATTAGGATGTCAGTGCTGGACCACACTTGTGTATATATAGAAATGTTGCATTTGGCAAAGGAGCAGTTTTGGAAGCTGATCTGCTTTTCATGACTGCTCTTCTCTGTGAAAAAAAAATTAAGATATTTACCCCATGCTTTATTGTAATCTGCTTATTTGTGGATGCAGATCAGTTCAAAAAGGAGAAGTATATTTATGCTCATGCACTTCACTGTATATCAGCATCATGCTGACAAATTCTCCAGTATCCTCCCCTCCACTCCTTTCCACAGCCTTATAGGAGAGGCAAGGCAGACAAGGCAGTCTGAAAAGCCAGCAGGCCATAACTCCTCTCCTCCAGACAAGTGACAATTAATCACATTTGCCAGCAAGGCAGGTAGCTCTTGTCCTTTAATACTGAAGGAAACAGAGAGCTCCTTTCTCTGAGCACTGATTGTCCAGTTGATACTGGAGCTCTCAGGAGCAGCTACTGATGCTGAAAAACAAGGTAACCCAAACACTAAATATGCCACTTTTCTGCTGTTTTGTTCATCCTTATTTTTCAAGGGAGCAATGAAAGAACAACCAGCAGTTGGGGTACAATGTTTATCTCCATTTTTCCCCACAAGGCCATGAAGCTGCTCCTCCCCTGCCAGTGGTTCAAGGCCCTGGGGGTCATTCAGGCTCTGACCACAGCAGCCCTGTTCAAAGGGAGCCAGCCCCAGTCATGTCTGAAGGAAAAAGCCACAACACTATCAAAATATGTCTCCTCTGTGGGAATAAGAAGAAAAGGATTATTGCTCTTTTTTTTGGTTTTGCTCTCAAGCAACTAACCTTTCTGTTTTAGTTTTCTCCATATAAGCGTAACTCATTGATTAATTCTGAAAATTACATAATGCTTTTGAAGTGCAAAGAGAGACCAAAGAGCATATCCAAAATCTGGGACAGCCATAGCTCATCTGTTTCTTATGCTTTCCTAGCATAGGTTTTATTTCCAAGTGAATCAGTCACATTTCAGTGAGTGTAAGAGATATTTTTGTAACCCTTCCAAAAATCCTTCTCCACTAAGATGAAATGATGTCCCCCTTGGAGGGGGAAGGGATGACAGATAAAACTTCAGGACACCATACAAAAAAGTTAAGATTTTCAATGGAATCCCTCCTTCAGTCACTCAGCAGCATCCAAGCACTTAGAAACCCACCTTCTTGGAAAAAAAGACATGAGTTTTATTTTAGTTGCTGAAGATTATTTAACCCAGAATTGTTAAATTTAAAAAAAACCCCAAACTTTTACATGGGAACTTGATCCCTAGGTTGAGGGAACCCTGTGACTCTGTTTACAGGGGTCCAAGGATGAGGGAAGAGATGAGGATCTGACTCCATGGTTCAGAAAGCTGATTTATTATTTTATGATATATATTACATTAAAACTAGACTAAAAGAATAAAAGAAAGGATTTCATCAGAAGGCTAGCTAAGAATAGAAAAAGAAAGAATGAATAACAAAGCCTTGTGTCTCAGACAGAGTCTGAGCCAGCTGACTGTGATTGGCCATTAATTAGAAACAACCACATGAGACCAATCACAGATGCACCTGTTGCATTCCACAGCAGCAGATAACCATTGTTTACATTTTGTTCCTGAGGCCCCTTTAGCGTCTCAGGAGGAAAAATCCCAAGGAAAGGATTTTTCATAAAAGATGGCTGTGACAGCCCCTTGTTGGCTTTACTAACTCAAGTGTAATCCCAGTGAAAGAAGAGAACTGCAGAAAGGCTGGGTGAAACGAGGAGTCCTGTTTGTTCTAGAGGTACCCTCATCTCACTTTCACACAGCCTCCAGCCTCCTGTGGACCCAAAAGCTGATGAAAGGAACACTTCAAGCTTGTAAGCCAGAAGTGTAGGCAGAAATGGGTGATGACTGGGGCATGTCAATAATGTCACACTGCTGGAAGGCTGCCCAGTACGTGGTGAACAGCTGCTCTCCCAATGACTAATCACACAGGAGGAGGGAGATCATAAAATTCTCCATTTTCAGAGAGGAGGGTACTGCTCCTCCTGATGTCACCTCTTGTAATGAGCTTTCTCTTTGTCCTTCCAGGTCTGTGTTGTAATAGCCCAGCCACAACATTTACAGCAACAACATCTCATGCACCTAAGTGTGAACAGCAAGTGTGACAGTGTTTTGCTTCAAAAAGTTGTTTGTCAACACTGCTGTGCTCCAGATGTAGAAGGATCAGTGATCAGTGAATTAATTTCAGAAAGTCCTGAAAACAAAAGCAGTTTATAAGAGCAGTTTACTGCTCTTATTATTCTTCCTATAGTTACTGAGAAAAATACAGTGATGTTGTTAATTTCTAACAAACCCAACTCAAAGTTCAGTGCTTTGTCTATTGAAATGATCACTTCAGTAAAGGAATCACAAAAGCCTAGAGCCAAAGAGACCCCAAGGTGGTAGAAACCAAGACACAACATACGTCAGTTTGGATGCACCTCACATGTGCAACCACAAATTCTGAGAGGAAATAAAAAAATTAAAAATTCAGAATAAAATGCAGGAAATTATTTTTATTTTATTTAGAAATCCCGAGTTAGTCCATCTAAATGCAATGCCATTTCCCAGATGGTTGAAGATGATAGCAGGCAGGATAACATCCATAAAGGAAGACAGAATACAGCTTTCATCATCTCAAGTGTTTGAAAGCCCAGCCCATGCCAGGACAAAATGTCTGGTGTTTGCCTCTAACCATGCCAGTCATCCTGTTTGTGAGGATTGCAGTGATAAACAATTCCCTGGAGTATACTGTAATTCTGCAGCACTGATGAGCCCAATATCAATGCCTGTGTTAAGGGCAAGTTCAAAGACTCTTCAGTGTTTGCTTGATAAGCTTCTCACAGAGGTCATTAACTAGGACAGCTCGAGTACTGTGCTCTTCATGCAAATTTTCTGCATTTCTTTCTTGGTTTTGGTTTTTGTTTTAAATATTTTTATCATCATCAAGATCCCATTTCAGGGAACCTTCCCCTGCTGCCTAGGATAACCTAAAGGGAACCTACATATGTAGAACCTACATACAAACATAGGATAACCTACACATGTAGCTGAACACATACTATAGCTTGTGAGTCTAAAGCATGGTTTTGGTTAAAAACTCCTACCACACATGAGACCTGGAAAGGTTTTAACTGGGTGAAGCATAAAGCTCTCACAAGACTGAAGACAAGACAGGAATGAGTGGAAAACATTTGCAAGGCTTAGATCCAGTAAGGAAGTTATTACAGGAGATGCTTAGGGTAGCTCCTGGTGATTCCCATCTCTAGTACTTGAGCATTAGAGGTAAACAAAGCCAACCATTTGAGAACCTTGGTGCTACCTCATCCTCCAGAGCTAACTGCTGCTGCTTAAACCTCTAAAATCACAGGTGGTGGGGTGGTGTCCTCCTGGCCCTGCTCATGGCAGACCATGGGGGTGACCAGGCTCAGCCCCATGGATGCAGGGCGGCACAAGGCATCCATCAGGACAGCTCTACCTGTCACAGTCAGCTTGGGACAGCCCCTCCTCAGCCAGCTCCTTCCAGCAAGCCATCTACAGAGTCTGAAACAGCTCCAGAAGAGCTCCTCACTGACACACGAATGCTGTCCTGCCACACCAGCAGTTTTCACTCAATGGAACAAGACTGAAGTAGCTGCTGCTGCCAATGGACCATTCCCAAAAAGCTGCTCCAGTAAAAAGTTTCAACTGCATCCATGCAAGGTGTCTGCTGGTCAGACACCACCAATCCCCCTAGCCTAGAGCAGGACAGGCCTGCCTCAGTCTGTCATAGCTCCACAGGTCTGAATAAATGGCAGCTTTGTAGGGGATGAAATGCTGGCTAACGCAGGCCCAGAGGCTCCAGCAAAGATCTTTAAGCAGCTCTAAGACCCAGAAGCAACCAGAGTTGCCTGAGGCCATCACAGGCATCAGACACAGATTATTCATCATGAGAAGTCTCAGAGAGTCCCTGTCTGTCTCTGAAGGGTTGCTGTTGGCTGTTCCCCAGCCTGTGGAGCAGAGACAGGAGCAGGATCCAGAGGTGCCATGACTCAGAACCACCAGGAGAAAGAGCTACCTGAGAGGCTGCTCTAAACAGGAAACACAAAAGCTAGACCCTGAAAGATTGATTTCATAGCCAGCTTTTCAGTTTTATAGCAGAAATTCATTCAAGCAGGGGGACAAGTCAGCTGACCAAGCCAGGAGGATGGCATTAAAGAGAGATGAAGAAACTCAGCTGGGTGAGCATCTCTCTCCTCCACAGCAGTGGAGGGGCAAGAGGGGTGGTGGCAGAGGGAGTACCCAGGAAGGCTCTGAAGGGCCTCATCAGCACCATGCACTGCCAAAGAAATTTCAGCTTTAGGAGTCCTGCCAGGACACACACAGAGCTCTGGCCCCAGAGGAAAGACCAAGTATAAATCTCTCTTTTCTTTTGTCCATCAACAGCTTCGTTTAGACTGTGCACTCCCTCCCCAAGTCTAACTGCTGAACAACCAGCCAGAGCAAATGGATCAGGCCTCACACACACATGCTTTTCATCTCAGATCCCACTTGGGCAATGCCATTAAGATCATCAAGATCTTGACACGAAACTTTACCCTCCTAGCAGTCGTATTTGTAGCCAGGGTAATATGTAGGGAGAAGAAATATACATTGTACAGATATGTACATGTGGGGGATGAAATTCTTTACTGTGAGGCTGGTGTTGTTTTGCTGTTTGTTTTTAATTTAAACTGATTTTTGCCGTGCCAACTCCATTCAACAAAACTTCCTTGAGTGTATAAATGATGGATAAAAAGCTATTTCAAACAACCTACTCTGGGCAGTCTGCTTAGCTTAGCTGATTGTTAAGTACTCTGGAAGTTTAGGTTTATGTAGATAGTCAATATCAAATATAGTGATGTCAGCCTTGCTCATTTATTCAAATATCCCCAGTCCTGTGAGCCTTAGATGTTCCCTTACAGGAAAAAGCATGAAAACAAAGGGGGAAAAGGAGAGGAAGGGAAAACCATCCTGATACACACTTCTCTCTAGACTTCCCAACAGATGCTCCTCAGAGAGGGGCTGGCCAAGCCTGAATACTGGAACCGGCAAATATAAATATATATGACTTTATTTATAATTAGGATTACAGAATATTCTGACTGGAAGGGACCCAAAAAGATCATCAAACCCAACTCTGAAGTGAATGGCCCACACCAGGCATAAAACCCATTATTAGCACCAGGCTCTGACCAGACCAGCTATAGAACCTTACCAGACATCAGAAAATATGGATCCAAAGGAACAACACATCCACCCTGAAAAGCAGCATTTTGACCACCCTAAAAGCTATGGAATATTTTTAAATTCACAAAATTTTCCACTGTGTGTATATTTTGAGGTTTCAAAATGTAATACTACGTTTCCCATTTCTAAAGCAATATAAAAAATGAAAGCTTAACAATTTGGAAAAAAATACATTGCCAAAATTGAAGCACAGCAAATCAGCTTCCCTGGATTTTACTGGTGAGTGGATGAAAAGGATTGAGAGGGGACATGCTGTTGATTTTTATTTTTCTCCCCTGCCCTTTCAGCGAATGCTGTAAAAGAAACATTTTTTTTTTTTTGAAATCACCACAACTCTTACACAATAGGGAAGAAAAAGAGCACAACCAAATCAATCACCCTCCAGCTGATACCACTGCAGAATGAAATCCATTCAGAGATCTCCTGGAAGCTGAACAACCCTTCTGAGCTGCAGCAAATCAAGTGTAGTGATAAAGGGGCTGCCCTCTCTTCCTCCCCCCTCCATGACAAACAGAGGCACAGGTTATCAGCTCCAGCATAGTCAGAGCAGCTGGAATTAAGCAAGTCAGGTTTTATTATCAGTCCACCTTCCCAAGGAAGTCACTTCATACAACTGCCTGCACAGGTGCTTCTATCCATTTGTCTAGCTTGCAAAATCATTTCCAGTTTTCCAGGGCACTTTCAATGAGGGTTTGACACAACCTCATTGTGCAGTTATAAAAATCCTGTCTGATCAAGCTCTGCACATGTATGGATGGTAGGGCAGAGGAAAGATAATGCTCCTCCCTTTCCTGCAGAGGGAAATTTTGAAAGATGCCTTCTGCACTGTATCAGCACTGTTTTTTTAATATAAAATACCAACTTTAGAATATATAAGTAACTGGAGTGACACAGTAATTTAAGAAATCTGCAATGAAAACATGTATACCTGATGAAATTAGAGAAGGGTCCAACAAGAAAATACCTACTTGGATTTTATGCCTCCAACTGTCTCTACATGTGTTTTTATCAGGGATTTGGCTTAGAACAATCTTTGCTGTACATATAGGATATCAGAGGGAATGATTGTGGAATATACATCAAAATGATGACAGCAGTCACATCTCTGGCAGGTGTCACTTTTCATTTGCCGACACATTTCCCTAAACCTGCTCAAATTTTTATTCTGAGTCAAGATTTTGGTGTGTAAAATGAAAACCATGTCTTCTATTAGGTGTTTAGCCTCTAAGTGAATAGTATTTTACTGGGTCTCTGAATATATTGTAAGTAGGAAAAAACAAGCAGAAGTATATGTTTCTAAAATTTTAGTTTGCAGTTCAATAAAAGAACCACATTTCTCAACTAAATTGTGAATATTGGGCTACAAATTATTACAGAAAGTCACATTTATTTTTATTCTCTCTGCAGGTTACTGGGTGAAGAACTGTATTTGATTTTTGTTTTCCAACAATAATTGTACTTTGTCTGTTGAAAAAAACCCCAAGCTCTTTTAGCTAAACACGAGGTTATCTAACCATCAATTATTTGGGGCAATCAGCCATCACAAAACAATTCCTGGGAGTAAACACCATAGTTAGAGACATGCAAACAAATACTAGCATTATAAATGATAGCAGCACACATGAAAGAGAAAAAAAAAATCAAAGACATTACTACATGAAGCAGATCTGTATTATGCCTCCCACTGAGCTGTAATATTTTCCCTGTACTCTGCTTTGGGGGGTTGGTGTTTGTTTGTATGTTTTTCTTGTTTGGGTTTGTTTTTTTGGGTTTGTTTTTAAGCAAAACGATGTGTATCAACAAGGTATATCATGTAAAAAAATTATTTTATTTTAAGTTTTGGAAATGATATGGAGTTTTGCTTCTACCCCTCTTCCAACATGTCACTGTAATAAATCTCTCAAGATTTATTACAGATACCAAGAAGATATAATGGAATTTAATATAAAAAAATCCCCACACGACAAAACCAATGCTAGACACACATTTTAAAATTTTGTCAAGTGGTTTAAATTCTAGAAAACAACCAACCAGTGCCTGCCACATAAAATCAAGTATAACTTTCCTATTAATTTGTGACAAGGTTGCCTGTATGTGAACAGTCAGTTAAAGCCTTAGGCTGTGGGAATGGCATTAATCTGCTACAGGCAATGAAGCAATGCTGATCTGCACCAGTAGTTGATTTGGCCAAATATCTGAAAAAGACAATTACTACCTCAAAACAAGAGGTCTCTTTGCTGAAAGGAAGGGATCCTGTTGAAAAGTTACTAGCTGGGCAGCATGTCATTTCTAAGTTTTATGCATGAATCAGCCTCAGGGAAGGTTCACAAATATACCCTTAATTAAATGCTTTTCCATTATTCCACCAGCCTAGAAAACATAAAGAGAGGAATTAATTACATAGGGACAGCCCTGGAATCCATTAGTTGTTAGGGATGTCCTGTGTATCAAAGACTAGATACAATATGTAAAATAGGATTAATACCATTAAAGCTCAGAGTCATTTCAGCTACTGGTAAAAGTTTAGCAAAATAATAAAAGAGCACACTCCCTGAGCAATGTAAATTGATTTGCTTTCTGAAAGACTGGTGTGAGCATACATGTAATCAATCAGCTCAGTTGCTAGAGCTGCACTGCCAGAAGAGTAGGGGCAGATTTACTGCAGGAAGGTACTGACAAGGAGCTGTGACAATGACACAAAGATGCTCCAGGAGCTCCTTTCCCCACGTATGGCCTCCGTCAATTAAAACCACAATTAACCAAAAACATCAATAACCAAGTAGCACTCCTGAAAATTCAGCAGGAAAGTGGAACACAAAGTGGATGCAGTAAAACAGAATCCCTCTGCAGCCAGGCATAGCGGCCCCATAAAAGCTACAGAGTACCAGGGACTGCACTGCTGTAATTCACCTGTCCCTCCCTTTCTCTTTACACTGTCTTTATGTATTGGTGTAAGCTATATATCCATCATATATGGGAGAAATGTGGGTTTCCGGGCATGGGATAATCTATTTTATTGTATGCTCTTATGTTCTCCAGTTTCTTCTTCCCACATCTGTTTTTCTTGGCTCTGTGTGTACAACAGATGCATATTTGGGGACACCAATTTAAAACAAAGGAGAAGTATTCCTTACTTTTCTCATAAATCACTCTTCAGATGCTATACAACTCCAAAAATTCAGATAATTAGGCCACAATATCAGGGTTTTGTTCAGCATTATTTCCCTAGTGGTTATTCCCCCCTCTACCTAGAAAACCAACTAGATAAGTGCACTTAGAAATCCAATTGTTTATATCTATTTCTGCCCCATGAATTAGTGTCCAGCCTTTTATGCAGCTCATTTCATGCCCTATTCATTACCACTTTCTGGACTGGAGAGAACCTGAACAAACAATAGGAATTACAGTCTTAAAACAAGGAATGGAAATACTTTGTGGTCCATAGAGAGGACGGCAGGATCCACGTTCCTTCCTTGAAGAAGGATAAAGATATTGACCTCAGAGCAATTTCAGCCAGCATGATGCTGTTGCTTCTCAAAAGGCAATTCTCAAGCACAGAGAGTGAACATGACAGGAGCACATCACCATCAACACAGAAGAGCTGACAGAGCATCAGCTCCTCTGAATCCCAAGCCTGTGTATTCCTCATTTGCTAAACCCTAAAGTCTTCATTCAAGCCACGTTACTGCTCAGCTTAAAAGGAGTTACCATCAAGGAGATGCACAGCAAGGTTTTAATGACAAAGTAGAATATGCAAACACTACATCTGCCGTATCATTAATAATTCTGTAATAGAAACAAAATTATATATAGTTAACATTTCCGTGCCTAACCATTTCATATTTATACAAAGTGAAGATACTGTGAAAATGCTACACAAAGTTTCTTCTGTTCATTAGATGTCCATGAGACAGTTAAGAATGTACAAAGAATGTGACATTAAAACCAGTAAACCCTGTGCCAAATGTTATGGATTCCATTAGTTTAACGCCCTTCCCAAAATCTCTCATAAAAATCACAATGCAGCTTCACATCCAATTCATTAATTACCCCTCTTTTGTTAAACACCAGGCAGCCTGCAGGCCTTTTCTTTGTTTGTTCTTAATGCAGAGACTGATAGGGCATCTGAGGTGGTTTAATAACAGCCCTGTGCACAATCTAATTTTCCCAGTCTTTAGAGTTTGACTGTTTATTTTTTGAAGGGACAAATGGCGTTCTTTGAGTTTATGTGCAATAAAACACGGCCACTGCCCATGAGACAAGTACAGCCAAATGTGTGGTTTTAAAAGACAGTACTGACCAGACTATTTTCTACATGAAGTGACTCCTGCACATGGTAGCAGCCCACTGCAGCAGCACAGCATGGCTGCACATGCCTGACATGCAGATTTTCAAACTGGGTGCATCCTTTAGAAAGCCATGAACAAGGCTTCAGGTTTCATCAGGTGAAACGTCACAATCTGTCTGAAGAAGAAAATTTTAGGCATCCCCACGTGTGTGTGCTCAGCCCAGTGCTTTTCTGATCCTGCTGTCACTTAGAGGAGAGTGTGCTTTACCACAGACCTGCAAGAGGTACCATGGGTGGTCTCTAACTTCCCAAGATGCTGAAAGCTGCTTGCAAGCAGATCTGCTGGCTCAATTCAAACAAACAAACCAACAAACAAACCAACAAGGTCCTAGCAGTCCATATCTTCTGGTACCATCAAGACAGACCTATAGAAGTTCTTAAATAATGCCAAACACCATTGGCCTTTGCACTGCACAGATCTCCAAAGGCAACCACAAAAGCAACCCAATCACACTAAAACAAAAAACACAATAAACCAAACCAAACAAAAATAAGAGAGAGAGAAAGAGAGAGAGAGAGGCCAACTCTAAAACTTTTTTGGCAAGGGCACCACAGATAGGCTGGAAAGGAGAAAAGGGGAGCGATTTCTGCTCTGCCATTTGCCTAACCCTCACTTCCTCCTGCCAGCTGATGGCTTTGCCTCTCAGCATGCACTCTACCAACATTTTGCAGCTGCTCAAAGAGAAACTTCCCCCCTCAAACAGTGCACAGCACGAGTAGCTGGGGAGAGCAGCACTGGCAGGCTGAGCTGAAATGCTGAGGCATCTCTCATCACAACTGCACAGAGCCAGGTCCCAGGGCTGTTCATCAAGCACAAGTCAACAGGAGCTTTGCCCAGTTAAGTAACAAAGTTTGGCTCATTCCAGCAAAGGATTACACCACAACAGCAGAAGCCCTTCAGTAACCAAGACTGAGTTCAACACTCCTCTTTCCTTTACTGGTTAACCCCCTGCCTTTATCTTATTCTCTACTAGTCCTGAATAAGAGGATTTAAAGACAAACTGTGAAGTGATGCTGAGAAAAGCAGGGATGCAGTCCAAAGGAGCACAGGGAATTTGGTCTTCAGCTCTCAGTTTTACTACCCAGCCCACCTGCACCATGGAGATCCCTATTCTCCTCCTCTCCCTAAATAATTAGAAAACAACAACATTTATGTCCCCACTGAAGCCTAACCCCAGCATCCTCAATATGTTGGTATACTCCAAACCCCTGTGTAACCTCCCACTTACATGCAGCTTGGATCAGTTTGTGTTTCCCCTCCTGAGATCTTGCTCTTTCCCTCCAAGGGGGCTCTCACCAAGGTTGGCTGACCTGCTGAAGCCTGATCTGTCTGCTCTTTGCTAAAATCCAGTCTCTGGCTCTTTGCAAGATACAGAAACTTAGTAAAGGGAGGGGGAAAAATTCTTATCCAAGAAATGAAAATATTAACAGAAAATAAAAAAAAAAAAATCAATGTATCTTATTAAGTGGTTGAAGTATTCAGACAGCATCCCAAGCTGCAGAGAACATCATGAGAAAGTATCCTGGTCAGGAAGGCACATCCTGCACAAAGAAGTGCTATGCCATATTAACTCTAATCCCACATTACCCTCTTGGATCTTTGATTACTGGAAAGATTAATTTCTCTAAAGAATCTGAAGACCTGATCTTACATGACAAGATACAAGGGCACAGTAAAATTAGAACAGGTTCAGTGAGAAAGCCAGTAGTTCTCACCAAAATAAATTTTTTTTGTTGAGTGTCTACCACTAGTCACTGAGAAGATGAGATCTACAAACTTTTATGATCAACTTTATTTTGCAGCAAAATTTGTATAAAACCAGCTTCCAACACCAGTTTTGCAATAATGCCTGACTGCAGGATTTTCAAGCTCTGTTGTGACCATGTTCACAGGGGTCTCAGGTTGAGGGAAGAGATGAGGATCTGACTCCATGTTTCAGAAGGCTTGATTTATTATTTCATTATATATATTATATTAAAACTAGACTAAAAGAATAGAAGAAAGGATTTCTTCAGAAGGCTAGATAAGGATAGAATAAGAAGGAATGATAACAAAGGTTTGTGGCTTGGACTCTGTCTGATCTAGCTGGGCTGTGATTGGCCATTAATTAGAAACAACCAACATGGGCCAATCACAGATCCACCTGTTGCATTCCACAGCAGCAGATAACCATTGATTACATTTTGCTCCTGAGGCCTCTCAGCTTCTCAGGAGGAAAAATCTTAGGGAAAGGCTTTTTCATAAAAGATGTCTGTGACACTCCATTATCAAGAGAATTCTTATTGTCCCTTCTCCCCTTAAATGAGAAGGCTGAATAACCAGATACACATTTAAATCTATTTTCTATTTACACTGATTTTCAGAATTGATTGCCATGATGATTTACACGTACACACCGCCTGTGGTCCCACTGAAACCAGAGAGATCAGGCTCAGAGTAGAGAATCAAGCATGTGCATAAATCTTTGCAGGACCTCAGCCAAAGAGGCTTTTTTATTGGGAAACAATAAAGGGATGCAGGCTTGTGGCAGCTCTGTGAGCCAAACCCCGTGCTCAGAAACACACAGATTTCTCTTTGGGGCTGTGGGGCTCCAACACCCATCCATGGGAAGTGAGGCAGAGGCAGGCATGAGCCCTGTGCCCCTCCACCTGCAGAGAGGAGAGTTACAGCCCACCACGAAATTCCTCACTCTGAGGACACAGAGGCACTCTGCTGTGATTTTGGCTGAACACTCCAGGAAAAAAAAATCCTCTGTGGTCCCCTTTGTATTCCACAGCTCTCATTGCCATGGGGGTCACATAACAGGGATGTATCCAGGTAGGCTGGAGAAGCACGTGCAGCTTTCTAACAAAGGATAATGGATGGCCTACATTATTCATAACATCACTGATTTCAATTGCATTATGCTTTCCTTTCCAGATTTTCAAACAAGGACATCCTAATAGGACTGTACAGGTATATTTCTTCTAAAATTCATGCTCTACACTGGAATTAGATGTCTTCCACCAAAATTGTTTTTAAAATTAGCAATACACATCCTTATATTGGGGCCTAAAATGTCATGGCTAAAATGCTGTCTACAACATTTATATCTTCTACTTCTCTGAGAGAAACACAGAATAATGCAAAAATTTAAATTAATGACAAGGACAAAAATATTTCTCAGGAAAACAAGAAGCAATAGAGATCTAAAAGCTCTTGTACTGTAATGTTTAATGGTTGCTACATGAAATAAAATAAATAAAAATATACTTCTGAATTACTCCAAACCATCTGTGAAGCAGTAAAATGGAAGGGAAAAAGCCCAAGTCAAACCAACAAAAGAATTGCCAGGGCAATGGAGAATGGCTTGGAGAGGATATGAATTTAATTCTCTACCTTCAAATTCATAACCATGTTTTTCTTCCTCAGAGATATTTTTCATGTGCAGTGCCTTCACACCATTTCCTTTGGAAAAAGAAAACCTTGCATTTAACACACTTGAATTTGTCACTGTCTACACTGGGACAAGGCTAATTCAGTAAATCTGTTCTAGAGGCTATCATTGGTAATCCACAGAGAAGAAAACACTGATTTTCATCTTGAACCAGAACCTGACACGACCTTTTGTCCCTTCTATTGGAAGAAACCCCACCACAACACTCCCCAAACCCCAAATCAAACTGCAGACTCCCACACAGAGAGAAAGCAGAGCTGAACTAGATTCTTCATTCTGGACTCCAAAAAAAACCTCTTCTCTTCCCAGTATTAAGGTGAAATTTCCCTTGAAAAACAGAGCAGAAGGGAGTGTTCTTACTAGGTATAATCACTTGTTTTGCACTTTATTTCAAGAACTGCTGTTTTAAGACAATCAAGTTGTTTTTTTCTTCTCTTCTTTCCTAACATTCACAATACAATATTAGATGCTGATTAAAATCAGTTCAATCCACTGGAAAGCGCCCATCAATATCAGCATCACAAAAAAATGCCCTGTTTTGCAGTGCTGGAGAAGAAAAAGAGGCTCCTTTAAAATCCAAGCAAAAGAAAAAAAAAGTGCAAAAATAGGTATTCATGAAATGTTATTGTCCAAGGTAGAACAGTAGAGGCTGAGGAGAACAAACAATATAAATAGAGAACACATTTTTCCTTGCCTGCTTCACAATAGCTAAGATTCTGTAAAAAAAGAATAGGTAGAAAGATAAGACATGCATGCCTGATACTGAAGAAAAGACTCTTTGTACCCAGCATGCTGGATAAATTGTTCTAGAACCATTCAGCCATGTCAAGAAATGACCCTTTCATGCTGCCAAGGTCAATTAGACCTGTAGCCAGTGTTAGTCAAAAAGGTCATCACTGCTCACATATTTAAAATAAATTCACCTGTTTTCTCCTAGAACATCACAAACTCAGCAGAGACCAGACAGGTAGGAGATTTTAGGTATGATATGCTGTGGTTAGCATGTGTTTTATTGATGGATCAAGAGCTGCAGGCAATATTTGGCCCAGCCCTAAGACTATCACAAAGCCTGTATGCTGCTGCAGCCCCCAGTTACAGGTAGAAGCAGGAGGGTGACAGATATACCAACAAAAGGAGAGGCCTGACCCCTAAACTCCTGATTCTTGGTTAAAATTTCACTTCACTGCTGGTGTTCAAGACAACATTTGTTTTAATCTTAACCTGATCTCTGGAAGACCCCCTAAACAAGGAAAAATTCATACAAGCCTATTCCCATGGAAATTCATTATACAGGTGCATCTTAAGAAGTAGTTTACTTGAGCAGGAAAAACAACAACAATGCATTAAGATGTAAATTAAATGCATGATTGTAGTTAGTCTTCCACTCAAGCAATTCCCATTGTTATTTTGACTTACTGATCAACAGAGAAATGCTGGAAAGCAGAAACCTTTTAACATCTGCTAATCAATTATATTATTTCTCTAATTCCATAGTTTTGTTTAAATATACTGATTTCAGGGAAAATTTATAGCTAAAATTATCTGATGCTTGCACTGAAATGGGGATGGGCAAAAATTAAATAAATAGTTTTATGGTCCTCACCTTTGTGCATAAAGAGTTAATAAATAAACAAATAAATAGGAACAGTTGAAACATCCAGTGGGAGTTCCTGCACAGATTTTCCTTCTTTCCAAATTTATAAGCTGCTCTTTTGAGAGAGTTGCTTGCAGAGTACATAGAGAAGGCTCAGCAGGAATGCCTCTCACACAACATGAAAGAAATAACATTCAGCCATACCACAATCCCCAATGTTATCTCACAACAGCTCTGGTAAAGAGTCCCAATTCCTACAGAATTGTTGCCTGCAGACAGTGAGGTTTCTGTTCCTGAGGTTGCCTTGTTTTTCTAAGGGAGACCTAGGTGTAATTATGCCCACACTAACCAGGCAGGATCCCTGTCCAGAGCAGAGGAAAAGCCAGGGCAGGCAGTGGAATTATATAATTTTAAACAGGCTGTAGCTTTGTCCCATGTTGTCTAGTCAACAGATATGCACCATTTCTAATTGGCTGTCTGCTCTCATCTGTCCACAGCTGAAAGATAAAAGTGTACAACAAACTCCTCTAGAGTTGAAGGCCAGAAGACACTAAAGGTCAATTCATTTTCATGTGGTTTTTATCCCAGTGTTTTCAGAACCTGAATACTGAGTAGATTTCTCCTGAACCCTTTTAAGAAACTTCCTGTAGAAGCTTCCTCCCCCAATGAACTCATTGAAAAACTCTTCCCACTTAAAAAGAAAAAAAAAATAAATAAAGCACCTTGGAAATCACAGATCTCTTTTGTGTTCCACAGTCTGCCAGCAGTTAATGACATGGCAATGGCTTAGGTGAGAGGGTAACAGCATAGCCAGTACTCAATAGAGACACAGACAATGGAGAGGGAGGGGAAAGAGCCTATTCTTCAGTGAAAAAAAAATGATGACAGAAATCAAAGTGAAACCAAATCAAAATGTGATGGGAACCTGCAGTATTTGCCAAAAATTGAAGAACCCAGGTACTCCTGTGCTGAAGCCAGGCCTTCTGATTTTCGAGATTTGCTATTAACTGCGCCTACCAATGATTACTCATTGAGAAAATTTTGTATTCATACTGGAACTAAAGTGATTGTACTGAGCACTTACTGTCCTGCCTCAAGAGTGCTCTGGTGGAGTTGAAGGCTTGAACAAGCAGTGCTGAGACTCGCTCTGCCTTTCCCAGACACAGGCTAGAAGCACCTTCTTGTGCTGCTGGAGCACAAGGATGCAGAGGATGCTGAACATCCCACACTTGTTCCTCTGCTGCGTGCACACAGCTCCTGTTTACTTTGAATGATCACTTCTGGCTTAAAGCTTGAGAGCCAGCCCAGGCCTCTTTCTGCTCCCAAACCAGGACACCCAGTTCTCTGCACCACCATTTCAGAGGCCCTGTCATTGCCACCCTTCCCACCTCCTCCCAACATCCGTGGTCACACAGCAGCAAGCAACCCTCACAGAGCAGGCACTAAGGCAGGAAAAGCAAAAGAGGTCTTTTTTAGCCTATAAATATCGGGAGGAACTGAGAGGAGGCTGAGGAGCACAGCCTGGCTGTGTCCAGCTGTATTGGCAGGGGAGTGATGGAGGAGATGGAGCCATAGGATGAGACACTACAGCTGAAACGAGAGCTTTATATACCCAGTCTTAATATCAGATTGGATATAAAGAACAATTTGTTGTCCAAGAGGGCAGGCAGGCTGTGTAGGCTCCGTTGCTGGAGGCTTTCAAGAGCTGCCTGGACAAGGGTTTGAGTAGCATGGTCCAGTGTCACAAGTGACCCTGCTTTGAGCTGGAGCTTGGCTGACAGACCTCTTGATATCCATCCCAACCTAAACACCTGTATGGCCCTTTTCAAAGAAGTAAATTCAAGGCTTTGGTTTACATAAAGAGCTGCCTTCTCTCTGGTGCATCAGAGATGGCATTTCAGGACAAAGCAGATATTTTCTTCCTCCAAGTGCTCCCAACTCCTTCGTGCTCTGTAAAGGTGCTCTGTGTGGGAGCAGATGAGGAGCTTTGGGAAGACCAGGTCATGGCATTTTGGAACATGGGCAAGCTCTGGCTGCTGTCACATGCACGGTGACCTGGTTGTAGCTCAATGCCAGACCTTCATGGCATTGTCAGGCAGTCATGCCATTTGTTGCTGACAAAACAGAACCTAGACCAGTCACAGGCAAAAGCCTTGCAGCCTTAATTGTTTAATGTCACGATTCTCAGCAAATGCTTACCTCAAAACCCAATAAAAATGCATTTTTAAGGCACCTCTGCTATACAATATTTTAAAATGGCCTCCACATGAAAAGTACTTGCAGATGCCTACATACCCCTATCAATTAAAATGTAAACAGACATAAAGCTATTTAAGAGGAAAATGCAACATATTTTTGAACAGCTCCTAATTTAAGATCAAAAAACTGAGAGTGACTGTAGGGCTTACAGCATTCACTGGTTTGAATTCAAGTAACTGTTAACAAGGTTGGTTGTCTCAATTCAGCAAGTCTCACACTATTTCTCACCTACCTCATCAATCCCACCACTGCACCTAATCTCCTTGCCATGACTCTCTCCAGAATCACAGCATGGTTTGGGTTGGAAGGGCACCTTGAAGATCATCTAGTTCCAACCCCTCTGTTGCAAACAGGAATGCCTTCAAATAGACCAAGTTGCTCAGAAAAACCCAGAAACGAAAAACCCAGAGACTCCAAAAGGCAAAGTGGTTTCAGTGCCACATCAAGGCCAAAGCAAAACCAAAGCAGTGTCAAGGGAGATTTGAATTAGTTCTCTGTCCTCTTCATTTATTTGGTGTGTGAACACAGGTCCTCATGTTCCTGAGATGGACTCTCAACACAAACATGTTCTTTGGTAAACCTCAAAATAAGTGAAGAGGCTTTCCACAACTCAGGCCAGAAAAACATAATTTTTTACAGATAAGAATTTGAAATCTCTCTTTAGAATCAGTCTTCTTTTAAAGCCACAAATCAATGTCATTAGCAGACACTGCAACTATTCCTATTTGTGACTCTTAATTTTTATATATATATTTTGTCTCCTTGAGACTGTTCAGGTTTGGTGACCACAATATAGGAAAGAAAAAAAAGACAATTAATTATTAGAGAGTAGCCAAAGGAGGGACATGAGGATGGTGAAGGGTCAGGAGGGGAAGCCATATGAGGAGCAGCAGAGGCCACTTGGTCTGCTCAGGCTGGAGAAGCCTGGGGGGAAACCTCATTTCAGTCTTCAACATGAGAGGAAGAGGAGGGGCAGTCACTGATTCCTTCTCTCTGTGAAGAGTGATAGAAGGGAATAGCCCAAAGCTGTGTCTGGGGAAGCTCAGGTTGGATATCAGGAAAATATTTTTTTCCCCAGAGGGTGGTTGTTATCATCATATTACAAAGCTCTCATACCTTCTTGGTGATTTCTCATGAGCATCTCCTCACAGCACAGCCAACAAACTCCATCTCTCTCCTCAACCATCTAACCCACCCTTTTGTAGCACTCCTCTTCTTATTGGACACAGCTGTGGCCTGTTAAGGGCAGGCCTGTTCCTAATCTTTGGGGATCAGCACAGCTGCAGGTCCTCAGGGGTGAGATTGCCTTCTGCACTATTCTCTCACATTCTATCCTCCCTCCACAGGTGGTTGGGCACTGGAACAGGCCCCCCAGGGAAGCAGTCACCAAGCCTGAACAAGTTTAAGAACATTTAGACAATGCTCTCAGGAACAGGGTGAGATTCCTGGGGATGGCCCTGTGCAGGGCCCAGAGTTGGACTCAATGATCCTGATGGGTCCCTTCCAACTCAGCATATTCTGTGCTAATACAAAGACAATGTACTCTGAAAGGGTAAGGAGGAAGCTATCCCTTACTGGTGTACATCTTATGGCACGGGTTCCATCCTGTTGTCTCCTATCACAAAAGTTCCATACCTTCTTGGTGTTTCTCAGGGCATCTCCTCAGAGCACTGACTCGTTCTTCTTCACAAAGCAGCCACTGACTCCAGTTCCCTTCTCAAGGCCACCCCACTCTTTTATAGCACTCTTCTTCTCACTGGTTACAGCTGTGGCCTGGTAAAGTCAGCCCTGCTCCTAATCTTTGATAATTGGCCCAGCTGCAACTCCTTCAGGGTGAGATTACTTTCAACACTACCTTTATTTTCTTATAGTCTATCCCCCTACACCTTACAAGCACAAAACATGATTGCCAGGTATTTTTCGGGGAGGCTGTGGGGCTCTGTGCCAGCTCCATAAAACTCCATCACACAAACCCCAAGCATGCACCTGGGGATCCCACAGAGCAGCACAACCATGTAACAGAGCTGGGTATAACATGTAAGGGAGCCTAATACCTTTGAGGCTGAGAAAATTACCACTCATTATGCTAAGTAATGCCTTATATCAGCATGTAAATAACTTTTCTTTGTAAGCAATCACCAAAGCATTCTCAACAGAAAATTAATATATCTGATTTGTTTATGTATTCACCTAATTTAGGGCAGAAAGATTTTTAAACTGAAACTAGATATGGAAGTGTGTCACCAAAATTCTTCTGAGCCATATGTACAGATCCATTTATATTTATACTTATACAGACACACACACACAATTGCATGTTATGTCTCTGTGATAGGCTGAATCAGATAAGATGTTAAATATACAATCCTGTGCTGTATATTTTAAGAGATTTCACACATCTTCCTATTTCTGACAGCCATAGTTTTGGGGGGAAATTAAAAGTTAATTTTGGGGTTTTTATCCTTTTGTCTTTTTCCTTATCAGGAGTGCCTCCAAGGCATGCTAAAGTATTCTGAGAGTGACCTTCATTTTACTCATATCATCCTGACACAAGTGATTTAGCCTCCATGCTTGTAGCAGTAAACACAGGAAGCACCCACTGACTGACAAATATTTCATCAGAATTCAGCCACGTGTCTCTTCCTGGGCATGGGGGGAGGGTGTGTGAGATGGTGACCTCACTTAGTGAGGCACCATCATTTAAGTTCACCACCAGGATATGGGTGCTACCACCACCTTCTGCACTCTCAGCCTGGCTCTTCTTGTCCTCCTTTCAGGGTTGCCCTGTTCTGTGGCCCATTCCACGTGCAGCTGCCATGCACTGATGCTGCTGTGATTTCCTAGATGGACACAGATCCTTTAATCAAATCTGACTCGGACAAGGATTTTCCCATTTTCAAACCTACTCCCAGATCAAGCAGGCAAGGAAATTTTGAATGCTTAAACATATAGAAGCTAGACAAATAATGTAGGGAAGAGCACAGCCATGCATCCAGCTCTGCTGGGGATTGGTTTTTCCAGGACAGTAGTGGCACCCTCTGCTCACAATTGCCAAAATCTCTGGGCCATTAAATCCACTGGGGAAATCTGTGCTACTTTCATATAGAAGTCCTTTGTTGGACTGGGGACTGGCGGGCAGTTGGAACAGCTTTCAATGCATTAATTACTTGTGACTTGCAATTGTGAGGGAGTGGTGGTAGCTTAATAGATACAGTACAAATGTGAAAAGCAACAGAGATGGAAAAAAATGATGGAGATAAGGGCTTTAGTTATTGACTGGAAAAAAACACTTAGAGAAATGGAAACAAAAATCTGGCATGTAGCAATAAACTGAGTCAGGCTCTTGAAGACACAGGACAATTTTTTCTGAAAGAATTTAATACTTGAAGCATCAGAGAATATGTTCTGGGTTTTACAAAACAGATGTCACAGGATTATCAAGAAAGGTGATTTCAGCAGTACCATATCACACAGACCTGGGCTAGAAAACCATGTGAAAAAGTGAAAGACTATTGTGGCAGACACAGTAAAGGCCATGAGGTGACAGATACAGAAGGAAGAACACATGCACTGGAGATGCTTTATGAGTGCTTTTGGTATAGTCTCGAAAAAATAGAGTAAATATAAAAACTGATGAAAAAACCACCTCAGAGACACCACATTCAAGAGAAGCTTAAGACAACACAGAAGCAGCAAGCAAATGAAAACTCAGCTTTGACTGCAGATGACACCACAAACAATTTGTCTGTGTCAGGTGAGGGCACACACACCCCTTTGGTCCTGGGCTGCTACAGCACTTATATGAGTGGCCCCAAAATTACTAGATTTTTGAAAGAGCTTCATCATGCCCACAGGAGAATGGGCAATAGCTAGTTCTTCCATTTGGCTTGGTGATTTACTGTGCTGCTCACAGCTGCCCATGATGCTGTGCCCCGTCTCTGTGCATTACCTCCTCTGCTGAGCCCACAGCAGACAGGAACTGACCCAACTGGAAGTGCCTGTTCCCTCCTGGCTCAGCAAGAGTGCCCCAGATGACTCCCTGGACACAGAGTCAAAGCACAAAGCTTACAGAATTGACCCACTGCTCGTTTAAAGTTTGCCTCCTCTTTGCTAAAAGGGTCTCCCATCTTCTGCTGTAAGCTTTGATAGAGGGTGCAGGGTTCATGTCTCTCTCAAAAATACCTCGTCATGCAGCACCTTTCTGTCACATACAATGGAAAAGAAAAATCATGTAGGTTCATGAGAACCTCTCTTTCTGACTCACATTTACCCACTGCCAGGCCTCTGCATGCTGTTGTGGATCTCAAGCTATTCTCATTTTCACTTCAGATCTATGTTTTTGACTCAACACCAGCAGAAAAATAGGTCACAGAAAAATGACCTGGATACTCAACCACTTAAAGGAGATTTCTCACTGAATTTTAGGGGAGAAAAAAAATTAGATACTGGCCATTTAAAATAAAATAAAAATTAAAGAAATCCTCCAAACAGCAGGAGCTATCGGGGACCCATTACAACAAAACTGATACAAGAAGAATCCAATTACTTTGATTTACATTTAGTTCAGCACACTTTGAATGCAGATCTACCATACAAGGGAAACATTTTCATTGCAAAACGGAATGACAGTTTTATCATTCAACAATATTACATGTGGGTTTTTATCAAAGAAAAAAGACCACCTTGTGAAAAACATATTTTGAAGAGGTTGAACCTACCAGAGCCATCTCACCAGTATGGGGACAACAGGATGCAAGTCCTGGCCACACAGATACAGCAGTTAGGAACATGAGTCAACTTCATGAACTCAAATGAGATTGCACAACATGAGGTTAAATCGGTTGATCCCTAGAAAACCCGAATTCTTTGGTTGCAAAGCCTCTTGTTACTATTTGGACATATTTAGAAAGAAACAAGAAGTCCTAGCAACAAACCCATCAGGTATGTAGGTGCCATGTCAGTATATAAGGATGTACTTCAATCCTGCTGCAAGGACCAGCAAATCAGAAAGCAAGGAAGTGGAAATGATTTCCCAAATCAGGGCACAGAGTGTGCACACAGAGGCACTTGGTGCTCCAACACACAGCTGCTCTGGGAACACCTCTGTGCTTGTGCGTGCTCTCCCCACCAACACACACAGGTCTCTGCAGCAACAGGAACTGTCAGGAGAAGGAATCCAGTTGGAGTTTGGGGATTGTTTGTTTGTTTTTAAAACTCAAACCTAGTCTTGGCTTTGTGTACTTGAACCAGAATCCAATTTCTATTAATCCAGTTAGGGATCAAAACCAGAGCCTGTAACTAATCTGTGTAATTTAACTTGTAGCTTTAGTTTTGAATATTATATTCCTCCAACAAATACTTGTTTGCAGAAATTGTTTAGCAAATCCTTCTATGTAGCACATAAATCAAACTGAAGTGGAAGCAAAACTAATGAAGGACTAATAGGCAGCAAATTAGTCACTGAGCTCTATCCAATGCCCTCTCCCCAACACAACAAAGTACTGCATATGAATAATGGTGATACTTCTTTCTGCTCTCCTTGCTTTGTCTTCTTTTCAGGGAGAGGTTTGGTTGATATGCCATCATCTCACTAGTTAAAACATCTTTAATTGCATTATATCTATACTTTATTCCTCTTAAATATAAGTACATACAAACACACCGTCTGTATTTTCACCTCCATTTTGAAGACATCATCTAAGAATTCTCATTTTTCAAGCACTTGAATTTCTGGATTTTTTTTTTCTTTCTCTGACACCTGACACATTCCTGAAAGGTTTATGCTTTGTAAAGGGCCAATACAACTGCAAAAGCTATAATTTCAAATATTTTGACATATATGTAGCACTCAAATCCAACTCAATTGGATCTGAAAATTTCATATCAACTCCTTTAGGAATTACTTTAAAAAATTAGATTTATATGTGAAAGAGCAGAATAAATTATATTTAAGAGCTCATCTAACACATTAAAAAGATAATTGCTAACTTTATTGAAAAATCATATTTACAGCCCATGTAATAGATTAAAAATTCCAACCACCCTTATTAATGCTTTTAGTCCTTCTACCAAATTTTTCCTCTTTCTTCCATATTCCTTCCACTTGCTTTACTCTTTGCATCCGTGCTTCTTTTCCCTCTTGCTGAACTAATTCTGCATACCTCCATACATTAAAATTGCCCTTCTTTAAAAGCCTTCTCTTCTTGCTTCTCCATATCTTTTTAACTATTTTCAGCCTTTTTTCCTTGTCTTCTGTGGTCTCTCCCAGGTTAGGGAGCAGCCTGCACGGGATGGTCTTGCACAGGATGGACTCCCCTTGCAGCCCTGTGGTACCACAGGGCAGGGGGTCCCTGCAGGGTGCCCTGGCCATGCTGCTGCCAGCCCTCCAGGCTGGCTTTGGGTCAGGAGCACCAGCTGCACACCCTGGTTTCCTTCTGCACGTGGGCAGGGAAGGAGCCCTTCTGCTCAATCCATGCAAGAGGAGGAATGTTGTGAGGGATGATCCTATGGACTACCCCAGCCCTGCAGACACAAGAGTTGAGTCTCAGGCTCCAATTTCAAGATTTATTCTTTCAGTCCTTGCCTTGCTTTAGCTCTGGTTTAATTTTCTCTTCACAGACCTGTTCTGCACCTCACGTAATGTCTCACAAAAAGGCACAAGCTTTAGCAGCAGCTTTACACTGCAAGCCCTCTGTTATTTCATCACCTGCAGGAACACAGGGAGCATCCTTGCCTGGCCTCTTGGAGAGGGATTTGTCTGCCCCAGAGTCTGGCACACATTTCACATATGAGGAGGACTTCAGAAACTCCTGGTGGCTGTGCCCATCTCAGCTGTGAGACCACAAACACCACCAGCTCTACAACACTGTCTGTGCTTTGAGGGGATACAGAGACACCAACAGTGGCACTTCCCTAATGAGCTGAATCCTTGTGGAGATGCGCCAGTTTTGAAAAATGTTGTGGAACTGGGCTGAGGAGGCAAATCCCTCAGCTCCAGGCTGCCCAGCATCCAGCATGCTGTTCCTTGTCTCCAGCCCTCCCAGTAAAAGCTCTTGTACACTTGCAGGTGGTGTTTGCCACATTGGCTTCGTCGGCAAGAGCCTCCAGTGGCATTTTCCACACACGTAAGCAAAAACTGGAGAGCACTAAGCCAGAGGACTGTCCTCATGCTCAGCCTCAATGGAAGCCCTGCTAGTTTGTCTATTTATGGCATGTCCAAGTCACCCATCACCATGGCAGCTAAGCACAGGGGAAAACGCTGCAGGCTGGAGCAGATCAGACAGCAGCACCTGTAAGACGCAACCACAAGACTCCATGTCACATCCTCCCCTGGCTGCTGCCATGACCCAGTTAGGATTTCTACCTGAAAGCTGTGCACTATGGAAAAGTTTTATTAGCATACCCAAACTATGCTCTTCAAAGGTCTTACACTAGCAGTACAGTAAGCCAGAACATAAAAGCAGGCCAGAAAAAGGCAAAACAGTATTCAAACTAAAATAGAAAACAAATCTCATTGAAATTAACATCACAAAATACACTGCAGTGAGCCAAGCTAAGAAGAATGCATTCAACTCACACCGTGCCTCAAGCAACTTCAAAGGGGAAAAAAACAACACATTTAAAGTATATACAGAAGCACCTCAGGTTTGTCATCAGCACGGAAAACTGAAGAGTGTGAATTTGGTCCAAAATCAAAACCACAGGTCAGAAGGCAGGTGCACTCTCTCATGAGTGTGAATTTGGTCCAAAATCAAAACCACAGGTCAGAAGGCAGGTGCTCTCAAGTACGCTGAGTGTTTTCAGCCTCCTTCCAGCTCATTGACTTTACATTTCTTCCTCCTTTTATATGCATTGACATTACATCAACAAAAATTAAACATGTTACTAATACTTAATATTTTCTTTGGCCATTTCCATGATCTGACATCCAGACACTGTTGAGTACAGAAATGTAGTGACCCATTTCTGTAAGAATCAGCCCCTGTGGCCAAAGAGAAAAACACCACCATATGTGAACAAGCAAGTCAGAAGTGTCTTCTTGAAGGTTCCTGAAAATGACCAAAGTCTAAAATTAAAATGAGGCTTTCCTTTTTTTAGCAGGACTGACCTTTTCCCCATGCAGCAGATAAAGAGACTGATCTCTGTTCATCACACATTCTTATAAAATTTGGGAAAGACACAGCATATGAAACCTGAGGTGCCAAAGCTTCAGTGTGGTTTCTACAGTCTGTGACACTCCAAGCAAATCTGTCAGACTGGCACTCCCTGCCCAAAGTAGCTCTAGGTCTTGGGACAGGAGCAAAAGATACCCTAACCCCGATCAACCCCTCTTTCTGCCTCTCTTACTAGGAAAAGGGATTAACTGGTGGGATAATCAGACATTGTTTACTCCCCTGAAGCTATGCAGAAAAGATTAAGGCCAAACCCCCATGGCAGGGGGGGCTGGAACCAGATGAACTTCAAGGTCCCATTCCATGATTCTGTGAAGGCTTTAGTAAGTGGGAGCCTAAAGTTAGTAAGCTCATACTGAGGCACTTAAATGATCTGATTTTTTTTTTTTCTTTTTTTAAACCACTGATCTCCCTGTAACTCTGTGAATGAATACCCTCTGATAATCCAACCTTTATATGTCTTGAGCCAAGATTAAAAGTGTTATTTGAGTAAGAAAATTATCCTCTGGAAAAATTAAGTTTGGAAAAAGTTAAGAATAGACAATAGCACTCCTATAATACCAAGTCAAAACTCCAAACAAAGCAAGGGAGCAAGGAGAAGGAACAGTGAAATATTAAATGCAGTTGCTTCTTCTATTTGCAGATTAATAATTCAAGACCTATATTTATTTATTCATACTAATTGACCAAAGAAGTTATGCTGTGGAATAGCTGAAGAGAAACTAATTGCTGTCTCATTTTATTTTAATAGTATATTAAAACGCAGGCTAGACTGGAGACCTCTTCTCGACTTATGCTGATGTTATCTGCCCTGAGACACTGGCAACTGGCCAGGGACTTGCCTACACTGATATTTAGGGCTAACCTTAGGAGTCAGATTAGGTGATGGTGCCTTTGGCTAAAATAGACCACAAATGTGAAGCTCATTTCTTTTTGAGATCAATCTTTCCTCCTTTCCTTTTTTTTTTTCCCCACTTAAGTTGTGTTATCATTTGTTCAGCCCATGCAAAGGGCCCTTAAAGTAGATGTAAATGAATTTTGCAAAACCCACACAGGACCCCTTAATACCATTGGAATAATTGGGGTTTAACTGCAGTGAATCCTGCAGCACACTAAATACAGGCATTCCCAAGCCTTTCTACAGGCTCACTCCCACACTCCCACAAGGAAAATGAGACAAAAGAAGCACAATATGCATTCTGCCATTGAGCCCTCTGCCAGTTCCTGATCCTTCAGTGTTTTACCCACACAATTTCCATGCTCTCCTGGTAACTATACTGATGGCACTCACTTTGGTGTGGAGAGGTATTTTTCTTCTCCCTCCTTGCCCTCAGATCTAGGGATGTCAGAGTTCAGGACATCCCTCTGGCTGTCCTGGATTGCCAGAACCCCTGCCAGGGGGCTCAGAGACCCTGGCACAGAGCCCAACACGCCTGTGACTTTGATTATGACCCATGGAAAAAGTTTCCAACCTTATATGAGGATCTGCAAGCCACAAAAGTCTAAGTAGAATAATAATTAGTTTGTCATGGGATGATAAATAGATTTTTTTGGGGGTTTTTAGAATGGAGGTTCAGGGGGCAAGATGGAGGAATCTGGGCGTGTCCAGTCTTTCCCCTTCTTCTTCTTCTTGGCCTCCATCTTCTGCTGTGATGTTGGAACTTTTAGATTGGTTTAGCATAGAAGCTCACTGTCTAACATAACTGATAGGTATTGGAAAGTTATGGTAAATAATGTGCACGTAGTTTTTAGTATAAAAAGATAACACTGCCTGGGGGCAGGCAGAGTGCCTTGGACTGTCTTGCTGAGCAGACCTCGGCTGGACAGGAGAAAAAATTTTATAGATAAGAAACAATAAACAACCTTGACAATGAGAACTGAAGAGTTCTGACTCCTTCTTCGACCACCGGGCTGGGAAAAGAGACTTTCTAACACATCTTGGGGTCACTCTGACCAGCTAAAGCCCCAAGACAGGACCCCTCAACCCACCCTTCCCATCTCCCACCCCTGCCCAACTCCTGCAGGTTCCCAGCCCCTTTCATTGGCAGGAAGGCTCTCCACCACCACAGCTCATGCTGGAGACCTCAAGCACAGCAGCCCTTCTGCTCAGCTACCTTCCCAGGGGTATCACCCCTGCTGCCCCAGCAGGAGGGGGACCAGCATGGCAGGCAGAAGGACAGAGCCACAGTCCCTGCACCATGGGCCCAGGCACAGGAGCCACCAAGCCACACCAAAAGCCTGACAGTGTTCCAGTATCTCATGTAACACATGTTTGTATTTGTGCTGTTATGTTGTGTGTACACCACACAAAACCCCCCTTACCAGGACAGCACACACGAGGCACCATCAGCAGCACACGGTGGGACAGGAAAGTCCCCCTGCACTCAGAGCCCAGCACTTAGGCTGGTTCACCCCACACAGCCAAACAACAAACCACTGAACTGGAGCCCTGGCAATTTACATACCCTTTGCATAGGTACAAATAAGCTCAGAAGGTGAAAGGCAACAGAGGAGTAGGTCCTTTGAGTGCAGATGCTTTCATCTTGGAGTTTGCTAAGGACAGATGTAAAGGCAGCTTACAATCCCAGTTGTGCACATTCCTCCTTTGAAGCTCTGCCCCTCTCCCAGCCCAAACTTTGCCATTTAGCACTCTCATTACCTTGTAAGGTCTGCTCCTCCCTTCAGCATTTCGTCCCTCTGCAGAGCAGCAAGCTGTTTCCCTCCCTTCCCAGGAATCTTAATTAACACACTTTTTTCCTCTGTGTCTGTTTCCCCCACACACTCCTTCAGACATACCAATAGCTTCACTCAGGTTTGTTTCAATGCTTTCAAACTTATCTTTAACTGCATTTTTGTTTTGCATAGGTCACAAGCTGACCTTCACATAAAACATAGCGTGCATCAGAATTCGAGGGCCTGTTTTGTCTGCACAGGGTAACATGCAGAGCTACACCTGTACTGCTAATTTGGACAGAGATAGCACTGGCTCTTTTAAATGATGATGATTCCATACTTACAATAATCCAGCAACAGCTTTCATTCTTCTGGACATACTCACATGATGCCAAATCTTCCTATCATCATTCTAGACCTAATACTTTGTTGGTATGACCCAAACAGGGTCACTTTGTTGACTGACCCAAAAAGGCTTTCCTGATTCTTCATCATTTGATTTCCTCTTAGCCAGCTGATTGACATAAATTCAAAAGATCACTCCACTAGGAGTGCATATAATAATTTAAAGATGGAGGAACCTCTTCACATTTGAGGTCCAGACAGGACCTGAGGGAGGATGGATGGAGGGATGGAGGGATGGAGGGATGGATGGATGGATGGATGGATGGACACAGACTGAGCATGTTCCATGTCTCTGAATTTGAGCTTGCCAGCTCAGCAAGCAGGCAGAACAAGTGCAGGACAGCTTGTACAGTCACATAAGCTTGCTTTCACACATATCTTATCTCCCTTTTGTTTTTAACGCATGTCTTGCTGCTTTTCTCCTTGACCTCTGGGAGCCTCAGCAACCTTCCCTGGGAATTGCTCTAGTGGGAGCAGAGAGCTGCCACCTCTGCCTCTGGAGCCCTGTGTTATCTCCCTTCTGATATCAGCAATGGGGTAAAGAATCTGGAAATTCATGCAGGAGGCAAATAAATAACCTAAAATCCCTCTGATTTACAAATTCTGCTCAAAACTGTGGCAACAGCTCTCCCCCGGGACCCAAAATGAGCACTGAGTGGGGTCAAGGAGGGGCTGGGGAGCAGCTCTGTGCCCTCCCCTGGGTTGTGCCCAGCTGACAAATGTAGACCTTGACTCCCAAGTCCCTGTAAAATCAGCCAACAAAAACAAGTTATTAGGGGTGTATTCGGTCGCAGAAAGCAGATTACAAATTACCCACATGCAGCACTTGGAAACAAGATTATTTGTGACATAACAGATTGTCACCGTTGTAATCCAGAGCCTGTAAACACTTGTTAGTCGTCCACAGGCAAATGCAAATCTGTGCCAGGGTAGCTGTTTTTAGGTAGAAGTGATCTCAAAATACCAGATGCTAACATCTGAACCCTTTTCTGTGCCACTAATACTGTTCCCTGAATTCTTTCCCTGCTGACCTTAGCCCAAATGTTGCCCACACCTTCAGTGGCCCTAACACTGCATCTTTGGGGAATTCTTTAATTCTTTTATAAATCAAAATTAGTCACTATATTAGTAAGTGGAATTTTAGAGGGGAAAAATTATTTCTGAAATCATATTAAGTAGACTTGATTAACCTTAGTTCCAAGAACCTGTTGACTATATTGTTAAATGATTTTAAAAATTAGTAATTAAAGTCAGAAATCAACATTTCATAATTGGCACATGAGTTATCTTCAAACAGTTGCTCCACCACCTCATTCCCAAATGAATACATTTCAAGGGCTGACTGATGGCAGGGTGGCATCTCAGGATTGTGACAAATTGCAGAATCACACATCAACAGCAAACCCCTGCAGAGCACCCAACTTTCCAAGGCATCCTGCAAAGCTGGACGTGAAGCCAGAATGGGTGCACGGACACTGTGCCACGGGGATCTGAGCAGCAGTTTCACTGCAAGGGTTTTGCACTGCCAGCTGTGCAAACACAGACATTTTCCCTTAAAGAAGGCTCACCAGAGCCAAGGCAACGAGGGGCTCTGCAGGGCAACACAACACAGCCATGGAGGGGAAAACGGTATCTGTTAGTAAAACAGATATTAGTAGGTTATGAAAGTGGTGAGGTGGGAATCAAAGGCTGCTAACCAAGGCTTTGGTACTCATTATGAAAACAGGACAGCAGCAACACTGTTGAAGGCATTTTCCAGCAATCACTCCGTGCCCTCACCCACACATTGCCCAGGTATCTCTTGAGAGCAGAAGATTCAAGCAAACTGATAAATGAAGGGCTGGTTCCTACTCAACTCACAGAACCACACTTGGGCCCAGAACCCTGAGAATGGCAGCACTTGCTCATGTTTTCATTATTCAGCCTTTATGGAAAATTCTGCACAACACCAAAGAGGATGTAGGGACATGAGAATTATGTTTTTAATCCATGATTAAGTCACAGTGAAACATTCACATGGCATATGCATTTGCAGAAGTAATGGGCCATGAGAAAAGGTCTCCTGTATAAGTCCCTTAAAAGGCTGGATAAATTCCTTCTGTCTCAGAGATTCTGGCACAGAGCTATCCTCAAAAGTAGCGTGAGCAGAGTGGAGGGTCATAGGAGGTAACTCCAAAACAAGAGTACATACGTGTTCTGCTGTGCCAACTGCTGCCTTGAGAGACAAGGCACTACACCTGTGTTCTTGCAAGGAATTTCTCATTTACTTGCTTGAAACTAGTTTAGTACATTTGTAAACCATGAACAAGCAGTAGTAACCCATTGTAGGGAGCAATAAAATACTTAAATTGCATGCCACATTTTTGGATAGTGCACCTATATGTCACTTTGGATCTCATATCACCCCCAGCTCAAGAAAAGTTCCAAGTTCCTAAATGAGTATTTCTTATTTTTCAGAGCACACAACACAGCTGATGCCACCTGAAAGCAGACCAGCAAGGAATAAATTTTTCAGCTACCTGAAAGTTTTCCTCCTGAGCTGATTGTTTCTTGGCCTGGCCCCTGGTAGCAGATGCCAGGAGCCTCATGGGGCCAGCGTGGTGTCCGAGGGGTGCCGTGACACACGCCCAGCTCTCTCTGCAGGGGCAGCTGGGTGGCTCTTCCTGCAGCTGAGCCAGGGCAGGACCTTTCTGCTGCTGCCCAAGGATTCCCCTCCGCTGGGAGGTTTCTCCCAGGGCTGGGTTGGCTGGCAGCATCAGGAAACGGTCCCAACGTGCTGTGAAACTAGGGCCGTAATATGTTAATGTGAAGACTTTTTCCAAGTAATCTTTACCATCTGTTGTCTCACACTGATGTTAGTATTAATAATTTATAGACCTTCTCCTAAGGCTGAGGAGGAAGCAGAATGCTAAGCTCTAAGACAGAGACAGTATCCATTTTTATTTTTTTTTTTAATGAGATTGATGTTGCTTCGTATAATCTCCTTGCCCAGGGAATATATGGTGCTCTTCAGCTTTCTGCTGCTGTTGCCTTTGTAAGCCTTTTGCTGAAAATAGCAGTGGCGAGATATTTATTTTAGTCCATTCCTCTGTTGCTTCTTTCCTTCTAAAATAAGGCATGCATCCTATCTGGTACATAAGCAAAGTGCACGAAAAGGTCAGAGGCAAAGCATAAGCTGACAATATAAGTCGCATTATAGGATGCAGTCACTGCCAGGCAAGAGCAGGCAGGGTTCCTTCTCGTGCTATCCGAGGCACTGTTAGGCTGAAGGAGCACAGTTGTGCTACCAGTTTAAGCCAGCAGAATCTCCTTGCTATATTTAACCTTGATTTCCTCAGAGACCAGATATGCAAATGACAAAATGCGATGCACAGCAAACACTGCTTTCATAAGGGAGAGCTAAGTTCTAGTCCCAAACAATCAAATCAGCCTTTCCTACTCACAAGGCTTCACTTTAATCCCTTATTAACAGGATTAATAGCAGACTTACAGTTCATACCATCTTACTCCCCTTTTACACAAACCAATCTAGCTGCTTTCACAGAGGGACAGGTGGATTAATAGTCTTAGTCAAAAACTATGGTGATAATGCAGAAAATCAGCCGAAGGGAGGGATTCCAGGGTGAAGAGGGACAGCTGGAAGATTGCTATCACAGCCATGCAGTGACTTCACCCGCAGATAGAAATGTGAAATGCGTGGGAGACCCTTCTGCTTCTAAATTGAAAAGCAAAACAAACCCCCTGAAAGATAAACAAGTACAGTAAAGGAATAAGTCTCTCTATTAATAAATGCTTACCAGAGGATAAACAAGTAAAGGGATAAAGAACCTGTGAAGCTCAGAAATGTGGAGGCATTCGCCGAAACATAACTCCGCTAAGAAACGCAAAGCTCTGACAGACTGTTATACAATCTTTGACTTCTTTTAATAACACTTGAAGGTCAGATGCCACAGCTCTTCCTGGAAATCCTAAAAAGACTGGGTGGCTCCCCCAAGTTAGAAAGGAACTGCCACATCGTATGTTGTGCAACACAGAGCTATTGACTGAGGTAGATTACATTACCTCCAGCAGCTGACTCAGCCCCAGTTGTTATAAAAGGCTCTGGTACCCGGGCGAGCAGCACGTAGCAGTCACACGCCCAGGGCCGGCCGGACCCCGGCAAGGCCGGGGCTGGGCAAGGTCGGGGGGGTCATTCAGGCTGATTTACCCCCCCAGCCCCGGGCTCAGCTGGGTTACCCGGGTTCACACCGAGCTATTGACGGGCAGCGGCTCTGCTTACTCATTACCGGATCAGCAGGGGACGGTCTGGGGCGGAAAAGTTAACCCTTCCCCTGCCCCCTGTGGCAAGGAAAAGGTCCTTAAAAAACAGCACCGGGAGGCCCAGGCTGGGGGAGCCCCCGGGGGTGGGCGGCTGCTGGGGTGGCTGTGCTGCTTAGAGAGGGAGTGGCGGAGGTGCGGGGAAAAGAGAGGCTATTCCTGAGGTGGGAATTCTAAAAAGGCAGGAGAAATGACCACTGCGGCCAGTTTTCACGACTCCTGCGTTAAGGTAATCAGGGATAAGGTAGGGATGCACATTGTGGGGTAAAGCACATTTCTCACCATGACCCAACCCAGGTGTCAGTCCATTAAGATGCCTGTGCCCGTGTTTTCACTTTGAGTGTTCATGAAATTATTGCAATCTTGTAACGACACTTTTTTCCTAATAATTCAGACCTTTACTGTGCAGATCCCAGCTGGAGTCTCGCGTCCAGCTCTGGGCCCCCAGCATGAGCAGGGCACGGACCTGCAGGAGTGAGTCCTGAGGAGGCACAAAGCTGGTCAGAGGGCTGGCACATCCCTCCTGTGGACAGGCTGAGAGAGGTTGGCTTGTTCAGCATGGAGAAGAGAAGGTGTTGAGGAGAACTTGGAGCCCCTTGCAGTGCATAATGGGTGCTGAGGCCCTGGCACGGGCTGCCCAGAGAAGCTGAGGATGCCCCATCCCTGGGAGTGTTCAAGGCCAGGTTGGATGGGGCTCTGAGCACCCTGGTCTAGTGGAAGGTGTCCCTGCCCATGGCAGGGAGGTTGCAATGAGGTGATCTTTAAGGTCCCTTCAAACCCAAAGCCCTTCTGTGATTCTATGTGAAAACATAGAAAATATTTTTAGGATAACTTCCAGTGCTTTTGGCTTCACTTTTAAGAGCCCATAATCAAAATTAAGCATAAAAAGACTCCAAAAGGTGAGGGGGGGGATTATTGTTGGTGCCTCACAGCCCTGTTAGGCAGTACTGTGATTTCCTGGTAATGGCATCCTAATTTATGGCTTCTGAAGTTAGAAGTCATCTAATATATCATCACAGCCCACTAAGAGATATTAAGTTTGTTTTATTTGGTACTTAAAAACAAAATAAAAATATTTCTGCAGTATAATAAAAAGCGCAATTCTCCCTTTTCCATCAAGTCAAAATCCTCTGTAAAGAAAATAGTATCATTCTATCACAGAGAACAGATGGTGAATAGCAGGTATGCAAACTGTTCATACTACTCTACTTTATTTCACCTTCCACTGTAATTACATTTCATGCCAGATTCCAAATGAAGTATTGAATTCATACATCAGAATTTGGTAGAGATTAATATTTCAAAGCTTTAAACATTAGTTCAATTTTGTGACATTTTGAATGTAATTCATACAAATCTCAAAGTGTGCCAGATACTTAGAGGTACATCAAGAAATGCAAAGGTCTTATCACAGTTTATAATCACAAATGAAATTCTCAAATAAACAGTGAAATATAAGTAAAAAAGCAGTGAAGTTTGCTTGCATCTGGCTAATGCCTCCATTAATCTTCATTAGTAATTTCTAATATTGAGAGCAGGGAAGATAGGATTTATAGCTCTTTTCAAAGAAGAGCCAACAGAAATTAGTTGGATTGGGCCAGTGGATCAGTACCAAGAATAGAGGAAGAAAAGATAGGACAGAGCCTTTAAAAGTGGCAAATGAAGGATTTCTGCAGATGAAGTGTACTAGAAGGAGATACAGAAAGACATTATGGTGTGCATGTCCATGAAGGCAAGAGGCAGAAATATGAAATTTTGTAGGAAGGTCAACAAAAGAACTTGAAGAAGAATGGGATTTGATCCAAGTGAAAGGTAAGATAGAAATCAGCTTAGGAAAAATATCAGGAGCCAAAAGAGAATGTATTGCTTATCTATAACTTTTGAAGTGCTGGTATATATTTGTTTGTTGGAGATTGTAGAGAAAATACAACTGTGTGAATTTTAAGACTGAATGGCAGTGGGAAAAGTTGGACAAGAAACAGTACAAAACAAAAAAAAGAGGATATACTTACAAGCTGAACGAGCATCAAGGAAGAGGAGGAACTTTAAAGTGCTTGAGTTTCACAGTTTGCTGGCAGGTGGTTTTCCTTCTGCAGGGGGATATTGAGGAAGTTCAGCTGGCGAGGGAAAGGCAAGCTGTGAGCAAAGCAGAGTGGAAATGAAGAAGTTAAATGGCTGAGTTTGTAACGGGTGGTTGGAGATGTGGAAGTGTGTCATGACATGGGAATGGAGGAAAACAAGAAGCGTATGGCATTTCTGAAAGCTGGAGAACAGGTGGTTTTCAGGAAGGGAGGGTGGGCAGTCGCCCTGCAACGGAAGGCAGGATGAGCTTGCTGGTGACTTTCCTGGCAGTGCTGTAAGCCATTTCTATGGACAAGGGGGAAAAGAAAACAGATTTTACAGGGGGAGAGAGAATTGACTGAGTAGGGCTGCAACAAATGAGATTATGGTTTTCTCTAACTTTTTTTTTTTTTTTTAACATGTTTAAGACATATGGAGGCAAAGAAAGGAAGCATATGGAGAGGCACTTGAAAATGGGGCTGGGGTCAAGCGAGATGGTAGGGGAAACAATAACATGTTTCAGAAGCAGAGAAGGATGGTTGAAGATGTCTCATTGTTTCTTCATGTTCCTCCATCTGCCAATATCCATCTGTTGGTTTTTTGTTGTATGCTCAAATGTCAACTCCAGTAACTGTTTAATGTCAAATGGATAATCGTGTCTGTCTCCCTTTCTCAATGATTTTTGGAGGGATATAAAAATTATATTTTCCACACAGCACTGGAAGAGTGGGAAGGAAGGATCCATCCACTGCAGCCTAGAGGTTGTTGATTAAAAGATGCTGTTCTGGGAAGCAGAAAAGGTCAGATGTGAATCCATAAACCTGAGAAGGCCCCTGAACTTGTGAAGGGGGCACCCTGAAGCCCATTGAAGTGCTTAACCCCGTTCTATAAAAGGCACTGATATCATCACCAAATTCTAAAGGAAAAGCGTAATAGGAGAATCTGCCCTGGGGAAGATATTCCCTACTGTGAGCTGGAGCTTGGTGCCAAGGTCATCCAGGAGGTGAGATGCTGAAGACACCAGTTCTTGGTGTCTCTCCACATCTGCTTCTCTCTGGGTGCCCTGGCTGCTTTTGAAGGCACCAAAGTGATTTTGTGGATGGCGGTTTGTGAACCCAGGTGGAGAAAAGCATCACCCCCAGCTGTCCATCTCCTGCCTTGGCTGCAGGTCACCTCTTGCACTGCAGAGGTAGCTCCTGAAGGTGTGTTCTGGCTAGCTGAGGAGAAGGGACACCTTTTTGTGAGAGACAGGTAGGGGAGCAGAGCAGGCAGAGGACGGTGATGTGCAGTGCAGCCCCACCGTGATCCACTGGCACCACTCGCCTCTCCCAAGTGAGTAGCAAGAAAGGCACACTCTCCCTACAAGTAGCAAGAAAGGCACACTGTTGCTGGTTCCTTGGCTTTTCTCTGTCAGGAAGGCACTTGCCCATCTTCAGGGGTCACTACACTGTGGCAAAGTAAGAGATGAGCCCCTGCATCACCATCCTCTGGCAATGACCCACTGGGAATACCCACCCCAGCAGTCATTTTCCCTCCTGGCAAAACTCAGCAGGCAGAGCAGCACAGAGCTGAGTCAGTCTTTCCCAGGTCACTGGGAATCAGTCCCTGCCTGCTGCATCCCTGATCCACAGTGACATATCTGTAATTATGATTTTCACTGCTATGTTCATGATATTAGTATTTTTCTCGCTCTAGCCAAGACTCCCACTCTTCGTTCATGCATGAGCCTGTCATGCTATACAATTACAGTGGAGTCAGGGCCTGATCTGTACTATAATTATAACTGAGTCAGTTACAACAGGCTTGTCTCCTGACCTGCTTCCAAAATAGCCCCATATTTTTTAAAGCAAATGGGATTTTAGGTGTATTCTTCAACCCTGTTAATGCACTACTCTCATCTTGGATTTAAACCGGGCTCATTTCTGATAAAGCAACCCTTTTTTTAGCATAAGCAGGAAATGGTCCAAACTGGCTGTTCATTTGCATTCACTGTCAGCTCCAAGCACCCTCTCTGAATGTCAGATATTTCCCGTTTGCATTCCCTCCCCACTTTGTGTGTTTGCTACTTCCTGGCATCCTTATCATATAGTAATGAATCATGCTGGAGTGAAGATGTCAAATTGAGATACAGAGCAGGACTAGTTTGGTCAGTCCTTGGTAATCAGGCCTTTTAACAGGGAAATGCATTTAAATAGGTCAATGAATCTTACATGTCTGTGCATCAGGAATTATCAGCACCACAGACCTTGCAGTCAGGAGAAATTCTCTTCCATGCAAAAGTTCATTGAGCAGCAAACATTTAATTTACATTTACATTTAAAATGATGGTTTACCTTCCTGGGTTGTTGGGGGTCTTTCAAATTCTAATAAAAGATTCCTTATTTTTACTTTTTTTTCCTTAGTATACAAAACAATATATTTCAAATTAACTTTGCAATCCTGTTAGAGCTAGAAAGATGCTTATGTAATCTCCCATCTCCCAAAATGCAGTTTTAATTCCTAAGCTTTATTTTTCCTAATGTCTTTTTTGGTGATGACAATGTGAAATGTTGCATTACAAAGGTAATGAAATTGCTGTTGGAGGAAAGCTTGTCCCTTGTTCCATTCTTTTAGGGTTTCTATAGGTTATGTCTGATAAGGCTCTTTCTGGAAGTCCCCCCAAAAATGTGGCTGGTGACAGCCACAAGGATTTCTGACTTCAAGCCCAGTCAGCTGTAAGTCCAGGATGACAGTATATGAAATTATTTAAAACATTATGGTCTGGTTTGGATTTCTAGGCATTTGAGTGTCATGATGAATGCACAGGTGTGGTGCACTTACATCAGTTGAAGTTTTTGTGAACTCCATCTTCTATATTTCGTTTTGGGCAAGAGCTATGAAATGACCAACATTTGAAGCATAAAGTCAGACTTTTTGTTGACAGTTCTTATTTTGCATTCAGTTCAATACAACTCTTGCACTAGAGATTCAGGATAAGCCTTCAGACTAAGTCTACCAAAAGTCCAGTCCTATATTCAAATTCTAAAGGTCAAATTTGCTGTAAAGCATGTGCCACTTAAGATACCTCTCTGACATTACTTAAATATACCTGTCTTGCATAGCATTTGTCTGAGACTGTGTATATCTAAAAAACAAAACAAAATAAAACAAGCAAACAAACAAAAACCAAACAAAAAAAACCAAAAAAAAAACCAAAAAAAAACCCCCAAAAAACCCAACAAAGTCTTTTCCTGGAATACATGTTTAAAAATTGGACTAAGGTGAGACTGTAATTATGAGTTCACTAGTAAAAGCAGAAGAGTTGTAATCTGCCCATGATATTAGTTATGCATATATTCAAATGTTTATAATATACAAGTTATTAGAATTCAGCTGTACTTCCCATGGTGCTATATTCCATTCTTTAACATGCAAAAATGTATAAACCAGTAGTTTTTAACACGTGCTTCATTAGCTGCTTTTAAATGGCATGTGAAAATGAGCTCAAAAAGCAAACCTATTGTCATTAGGCTCCAGTCTGTTATATGTTGTTTTCCCTTCTCTCAGAAAATGTTTAAACTGAAAATCAGAAAGGACTGAAAACAGACAGAACAGTACTAATGCTGAACCAGAAGGGAGGTGATGGACACTGATCTCAGCAAGATTATTGCTGTCTGCTGGCCAATCCCACCATCTTTCATTCACAGGATGCTCTGCTTCCAGATAAGTCAGGTGCAGGTTTGCACCCTGGGATCCCTCATTCCTGATGCCCCTGGATGCAGCTGCAATCCTCTCCTGCAGTCCAGCTCCAGGGAAAGCTGGCAGTGGGTGCACAGGGGAGTCTGCTCACCCTCCTGATCTGTGCTCTTGGTTTTCTTGTAGTCCCCCCTCCACCTGCCCAGGCTTCTCATGTCTTGGCTGGATAATTGGATAGTATCACTTGTCCTTCCTGTGTATGTAACATTTTGCATAATGGGATCTTGATCCATAAAAGGAGCTGCAGTAAAGCAAATAACATCACCACAGGAAAAAAAAAAAAAAAACCAAACACCAATCCTTTAATGGTGAGTAGGCTTGTTAAATTCAATGTACAAGGGAAACACATGTTGGTGTCCACAGAGCTCCTGGCATTGAGTGGAGCTATATGGAGCCATGGGGTGACTCCAGGAGCTTGTTCATCTCCACAAAGGAGATTTCTTCATGTGTAGCTTTGATCCAGTGTATTTCAAAACAACACAGCCCCAAAACTAAGCTGGATAAATACTTTACTCTCCCTGGGTGCTGTGGTTCACACAAAGAGCCTCCTGCAGCAAGCCCTGTTGTTGCTGCTGACGTGGTGCTCCCCCAGCCAGTCGTGTCAGTAATGTTTCTTAGACTCACCCAGGGTACCTATTTAAATTATAGATCTGGACTACTGCTGGCTCCCCTCCAAATCTCTGATCTAGTAGCTGTTTTTAATGATAAATTACATATGTTTAATAGCTCAGCTATTTTGTTTGGTTCCTTCAGAACTTTGAGATGAATAGGCTCCAGTCTCAGTGATTTATTGCAATTTAATTTGTCAAGTTGTTTCAGCACTTTTTCTTATGCTCCTCTGACAGCAGTTCACCTTCACAAACCAAAGATAGGTATTTCCCTTTTCTCCTCAGAGTGAAGACCCATACAGAAACTACTTGGCAACCTCTGTGAGTTCTTTCTCCTCCATGACCTCTTTTTCTCTTGCTCAGCTGATTAAATTTAGGGATTTTCCTGTGAGCATCCAATATTCGAATCCTATATCACTGCAATTGTTTTGTCCAATCCCTTTCATAGACTGATTGATCACCAGTTTAATGGTAGGTACAATTTTTGCCTGGATTTTTCTGGAAATTCTCTTCTCTACAATTACTTTTGATCTCACATTTACTCATGTCAGTTCTCTTTCCTCATTCGTTGCCCATATCTGTTTCATCTGAAATAACCTTTCCTGGACATGGATGGTCAGATGTCCAGAATTCCAGGGGAGGCTGCTGAGTCCCATCTAAGATTGGTTGCATTTCTTTCTTTCATGGTTGTGTTTTACAAGGGCTTTGTATTTATGCAGAAAGAAGAGCTGTAACAAAGTCTGTAGGGTACTGAGCTGGTTTCCACTTGAAAGTTCCCAATTTATAAGAGATTTCTTCTGCTTGTCCCTGAGCATGTCACCTTGCAGTTAGTATAATTGAATTTAATCCAATTTATATTGCTCCATTTGTCATTTATTTCTTTCCATGTGATATCCTAATAGTCCTCTGTATTAACAGTACCTCAACATTAACATTGTGATCAGCAAATTTCATTTGTGCATTCCTGTGTGCCAAGAACCTTAGGGAATGATTGGTAGGTTTCATGACATTTCCTTGCACCATTCTCCTGCATCCTCATGCTTTCCATTTTGGCACTGCTTAGAAAGATCTTTGTCTACAACATGGCCACTAACATGGGTTTTCTTTAGCTTAACTTCTGTGGAAACATGGAATTTCTTGTTAAAATTTAGATACACAAATTCTGTTGTATTCTCCCTTATATATGTGTATTTTTACTGTTATGCCCCTTTACCACCTGACAAAACCCCCCTTAAGAAATTAATGAGGTAACAGTAATACATCTATTTCTTCAGTACCATCAGCAACTCTTTATTTTTAAGAAGTCTTAAATGATGTTTTGCTCCCTGTGCTTGTTTTTTCTTTAGTGTTTGAGTTTTTTCAGAACTGTATGTGGTGTTAAGGTAGCGTCTCATTCTCTACTGACTTGTGATCACTGTGAGAGCTTTGTGTTGGTGTGCAAAGGGAAAATGTGCACCCTGTTGGTTCAGGCTGTAGCTATTTTCTCATCCATTTCCTAATTCTTCTGTTTTATTGGTCTGGCATATGCTGACTTTGGTGTGACTGTAACAGAGCTTTCTTAAGAATACTCCAGGTTCAATCCCATTGCACATTGATTCCTGTATTTCCATGAAGAAAAGGCTCATGGTTTAATCCCCCTCAAGTGTATCGTAATTTTTGGGGGTACTTTCTCTGGAAGGACATCAGGGTTGCAGATCACTGTCACAGGGAAGCCTCTGGGGCCCAGCAGGAGAACTTGCACCTACACCATAAACAAAAAACACTCCCTACCCTCTTCAGGGTTGGCAGACTTTTAATTGCAGCATGGTGGAGATGAATCAGTTGGGTGTCAATTGCCTTGGGAACCTTCTGGGTGACTAAATCCATGTCAGACGAGGTGACGGCAGGGAATAGGTGTGAAATGCCCTGGCAGCAGGGAGACGTTCCCTAAAGGAGAAGATGAACAGCTAAATGGGTCACTGAAGGAAGGGTGGTGGGCTGAAGGTGAAGCAGAGGGTGAGGGATGGTCTGCAGACCTTTTCTTGAGAGGGAGAGATGACCCGTGACAGCTTCACTGGTGCCTTGAAGTGTGGCGCTCACTTCCTGAATGAGCTTCCTGTATAACTTGTTTGCTTTTAACTGGAGACTGCAGAGATTTCTTGGTAAATGGTCCTCAAAGAATTTTCTCAGGAAGCCACCCCCATCTCTTTCATATTAAAGATTCTATTCTTTGCAACCTTTTTGGAAATACGTTTCTAAATCTCATTGTACATTCAAAGGTTGTGGATTGGCTTGTGTTTTTATCTTTTTTTTATTTTTAATTTTTTTTAATTGAATAGAACCACAAGCTGGGCAATAAGAATTGGGAAACTTGAAAAGAAATGCAAAAATTTGGTCAGTTGTTAAAAAGCATTCATTGAAACAGTACAGAAAACTAGCAACTGGGTCAATTTGGAACACTCTTTTGTGCAAATAACTCTCTGAGGTCAAGGTATTTTGCAAAATCATTCCCCTCCCTTCATATAATGATCATGGTCACAGTGCAAATGCCTGTCTTAGGTCTAGAAAACCATCATTCTTTGAGACAAGCATCACTGCATGTCCTGCCTGTGTGATGTGGGACTGGAAGTATGTTTTAATATTCACATGCCTGAAGCCTTTGAGGGAAACTCCAGAAGGTTACAAAGGTGCCTTCTGAGGAGAGGAGGTGCATACTCTGTTTTTCCCATCTATCAGGCAGCAGGATGAAGATCAGAAGATCAAACCTGGAATCTGTGGCCAGGCAGGAGGTCCTTCTTCTTTCTTTCTTTTCCAGTTCTCTCCCATTTGTGGCACCTGAGAGTAGCCAGTCAATGTCCAGACTCCTTTATTTCTTTCCCATGTTGTGGCCCTACCCTGGCCTGAGGTGTGGATTTTTCCTATTGCCATGCTAGATGTTGAACTGAAACTGCACTGAGAAACTCGTGGGAAAACATTTTGTTTGTCTGCCCATAATGGGTAGACGTACCACAATATAGCAGAGATGCCACAGAATGTCACCTTTCTGGTCACTTCATAACTTCTGTCCATTCCTAGCTCAGAAACAGATCTGGTTTCTGAAAAAAAAAATCTGCAGAACAGCCCCTGGCTCGGGAGGAGCTGAAGCAATAAAGGTGCTGTGGGGATGTGCCATGAGAACCCTTCAAATACCCCTGACTCAGAGGAGGCTGGAGGCAGCTTGAGAGTCCTGTTTGAAGCCCAGGATGGGGGAGAAGATGTTCTGCTCCAGGGGCTGGTGTGCAGGTAGCTTGGGGTGGCTGCCTTGGCTGCTCTGTAATGGGCAGAGGGGATCACTGCTCCTCATTTTCTCTCCTGTCCAGGGCATGGAGCTGGCCAGGAAAGGCAGAGGCAGAGTGTTGTGTGTGCTCTGCAGTGTGGGAGCCACTTCCCTGACTCCTGCTGGGAATGTGTCTTTATTTTGTGTATTGCAGGGGGTGTGCTCTTTCTGACCTCCCAACAGGGGATGTCTTACTTCAAATGGAGAGCTGCTATTGCTTGCATCCAGGCAGAATTTGGGAAGGGAAAAGCTCTTTGTCATGTTATCCAAACACCACAGGTAAGCTCTTCCAACAGGGAAAAAGGAGACAGAATAAATGAGCCACCACCAGCACCACTGGATGGACACCCATGGCCACCCCTTACATAAACCTGTCCAAGACAAACCCTTTCTTATGACTTTGTCAGGTAGTGTTTATATTCCAGCTTTGGCAAATAAATCTTGTGTCATTAAATAGGAAATAGTTTAACACTTTACCAATGCTATCATAATGAATTAATTTGATATTCATGGGAATACCACATGTGCTTTCCTAGGTGTCCTACTACCATTTCACTTTCACTAATGGGCACTTGAGTCATACTTATTTTTCCCCAAAGCCACATAATGATCTATAATATTCTTGAATAATTGCGCTTTAAGTGGGAGCTAACAGGGTTGACTACTCCCAGAAATATGTCAAAATATTTTTACTATTACAAGTAGGAATGTGAATACTAACTGGACCTGCCCCAATGCATTTAAATATGTGGCAAAGTTTTACAAAAGAAAGTTCTAGAATGTTTTTGAAGGTTAAAAAGTCCTCAAATGTTGTGTTTTTTCCCTGAATAATTTTTATGGCCATCTGCAGAAGAGCAAAATTGCTAAATTGGGTTAAAGAGAAAAAAAAAAAGGAAAAGAAAAGCAAGCATAAGCTCATGTGGTACCAAAATATAATTATTTAATAGTAGCTGAAATAACTTCACAGCCTCATTTATGCCATTGATTGAAAATAAATGTTAGTTGCAGGTATTCTAATACCAGGCTGGTATATGCAATTTATGGGTGGAAAGAAACCTTAAAAACCAGTCTCCTTCTTGAATGTATGAACTTTGCTGCCTTTCTCATGGACAGGTATTCTGGAGAGGTATTTGCATCTACAGGGTGGTTCTGTTTTGAGGTTTGGCTGAGTTTGCCCTGTTTGCCCCACAGAGCCTGTGGGAAGGACCTTGATCCATTTTGGGATGCTGGAGCAGTTGGGGCTGGATCCCAGAGCAGGGGGGTCAGGGCCCCTCCCCAGAGCAGCCAGAGGGGGCTTCAGCCTCACCTCAGGACCACCATGAAGCACCAGCTGTGCAAACATCCTCTGCATCATCTCTGCTCAGAATCTGATCACAACCCCCGTTTGTTGTACCTTTGGCTTGGCCACACGGGAAAGTGGGAATACCTGGCCAACACCAGGTGCTCTCCACAGGGGATGTCTGCTGTGTTCCACCTGCTCCTGGGTGCAGCAAAAGGCAGGCATGGAGGGGAGGGGTGGATGGAAATTATTTGTAGTGAGGCAAATCACAGCAGGCACACGGAACCCTCAGGGGCGGGAGCTCTGCCTCATCTCCGCAGCTTTTGCATCCTGGCCACCATGGAGTTTCCAGGGAGAGCACAGAGAAGTTGCTGCAGCTGTGTCCTTGAGTGACCCCCAGTTGTCAGGTCAGACCTTGAATGAGAATGAGCCAAGAGCCACCCTGTCATGCTCACGTTAATGAAAAGGAGGAGGTCCAGGAATAGGACTGGGTAGGAGAAGTGGAGCAGGCCATCTGTGTCCTCAGGAGGATCCTGTGGTTCCAGAAGGAACCACTGAAGTACGTAAGACTTCTTTAATTAAAGGATTTACCTGTAGTCTCGGGGTGGAAATGACGTGCTTTGTTGTGCCTAATTGGGGAGCTGCTCTCCAGGGCCTCGGCACCGGCTCCCGAGCTGCGCGCGGAGAAATTTCTGCGCGCAAAGCTCGCCGCAAACCCGACCGCCGCGGCGGCCCCGTGCACGGCAGCACCTCAGGAACATCTAATTTTTATCTGATTAAGGACTGGGAAAAAATGAGGGCAGGAGCCTCGCTCATGCATTATTGAAACGTCTGCAGTGACACTGGCGGGATGGCAGAGCGTGCCTGCTGGTGCCAGAGGAATGGAGGCTCTGTCTGGAGGGATGCAGGGAGCCCTGGAGAGCCCTGAGGAGGCTCTGAGCATCCCTGAGCTCCCTGCAGGTGGAGGATGTGGGGCAAACAGCATCAGAGAGCTGCATCCAGGGAGGTTCGGCCTGATGCAAAGGGAAACGCCGCAGGAGACGGCTCTGGGTGTGTTTTCCTCTGCTTTGGGTTAGTGTTGGATTTGGACAGGCAGCAGCTCTCCTCTGCTACAAGACTTAAAACATCACCTCCCTTCTGAATCACAGCACAAATATGTGCATTCAGTCCACCCCATCTGACAAATTCACATCTCCTTCCTCTCCTCCAGCCTTCTCCACCTCAAAATACATTTATTCTTCATATGGCTAATTAGCCCTTTCCTGCTTTTATTTCTTTTTTTGGAGGAATCCTCAAATTTGAGGCATCAGTATTTATCAGTGGAAAACATTTTCAGGCAGAAATTCCCTACCAGCTCTAATTAAAAGTCAAGGCAGGTGACAAACCTTTGTGGGTGCATTTAGAGAGAATCCCATAAAAGATGTGTGTAATGATACAGTGTAACATACATGGGCCTGAAAAATCAGAACTATAACACTCTGAGTTGGAATCCGTGTTGGATTTTGCCAGGGTCTTTGCTGTGTGCCCCCTTCTCCCAGACAAGGCTGTGGGGTGGGCTGGACTCACCGGGGTTCCTGCTGTGCAAATTACAGTCTGGCAAATTAAAATGACAGAAGTGGCAATTTAAGTTAATATGCAGGGTTATGAACTCTGCTGGCAGAGGTACAGACAGGATGCCTGTTCTCCTGTGCTGACTTGTAATGGTGGCATTGGCCTCTGGGACAGGGACAGGGCAGGCGACTGGCAGTGATAACCTCTTCTGCCATCCCTGCTCTATCTGATGGGAACTGGGAGTCCCAATCAGTTTTGCATCATTTGGTGAGATAAAGGAAAATTGTTAATAAAACAAGTGCCCTTTTGCAGTATCTCTACAAAACATCCTTGAGTGATGGAGGACCATGAATGGAAGTTCTGTTAAACCAAACAAGTGAAATTCAACTTGGGGCAAATAAGGAGTCAGTTGTTGCATTTATAAGGTTTCAGAAGGTTTGTCAATGCATCTAGGCTGGTAAATTCTGTTCTTCCCCATACTCCTTGCACCTCTGAACCAAAGTGCCACTGAAGGCTCTGTCACAGAAATAAAGGCACAAAATAAATTTTGTCTTTACAGACTTACTATATGAAATACTGCTGTATTTATGCAGCATTTTAAAGCCTTGTTTTCCCCCTCATTTACCTTTGGCACTGCAGTTCTATGCCTGGACAAACTACTTTTGAACTGTAAGCTGGGGCCTTTTTGTTCTTTGGAGTGTTGCTCAGTCCTCGGTGAAGCTATTTTGGTGTGGAGTTACTCTTCTTTTCCCATCTTATGTTTTGCTGTTGTAACATAATCATAGTGGTTTGGAGTAAAGGACTGAGTGTGTGATCCTGAGTAGTAAACAGCTGAGCTGAGGAGCCTGGCAGCAATTCCCAATGCATCCAGTTGCATGTTCAGCTTAGGCTTGGGAACCCACTCCCTGATGTCCATGGAAAAGAAATCCAGTTCAGGAGCTGCACAGGAGCTGCTCTGCCACAGTCTGGGCAGCTGGGGAATGGGAGTCCTGCATGGAAACCAGAGTGCCCCTGGGACCTGGTGCCTTCTATCCCAAATCTATTTCTTCATTGTAAATCCCCCAAAATGGCCTGAACTCCAGAGGCCCAAGCAATGCACTGCAGATCTATATTCCCCTATTCCTGCTTGCATCAGTTTAAATATTGAGTTTAAGCTGAAGGCATTAATGCTGTATAATCAGGATTCTTAAAACCAAAAGAACTCAAGACACATTGCAAATTTCAATTTTCCACCTAATCAGTGCACTTCTTTCAATTTTACAAACAAGCATATTTCAACTCCACTACTTTAAATGACCCACCTGATATTATTAGTTTATCAGTCAACTCTGATAGGCCAAAATGCATTAAATTATATATGGAGAATATTAAGCAAATTTAAATGCAAGTCCAAGTAGAACATATGTAATTTCAGTTTTAAATTAATAATAATGTTACATATTTGCCATTAAGCTACATTTGCAGGGTTAGCCTGAAGAAATAGTATTAAGTATCTCACCAGAGCAATTCAGTGCTCATTTGACAAAATAGATAAATGTAATACTTCCCATATAACAGCATCCATTAAAAAAAAAAAATCAGTAAATTCTTTGCCACTAGGAATCAACAGCTTTATTGAATGTAAACATTTCAGTTGACACCAGTGCCTTGATAATAATATTTAAGGTGAAGAGAAACCCCTAAAGTATGTCAACAATCAGAATTAATAGTTGGGGTGGAAATGTGGGGTTGTATTTGCTTGTGTTTTTTTTCAATTTCTCAGTAACTGAGAAATACTTGATGTGAGTTTAGAAAGAGGCACAGATGTCAGTGTGAGCTCTGAATCATGGCTTTTCTGGTCTCTGATCCAGTTCCTGGCCCTGGTCAAAAAAATCCAAGGAGCTGCTTTACGTTATGTTCTCTTTAAATCAAGGAAACACACCTCAGTTGCAAGGCTTTTTTCTGAATCATTCCTCCCTCCTTGCCTGCAGATGTCTGAGAGGCAGCTGGGAATCCCCAAAGACAGGAGTGTTCATGGGAGTCTGCTTCTTTGACATTTAGGGTAGACAAACAGCTCCAAGGATCTGGGACAAAGAGATCCAAGAGCTGGGTCTGGGCATAATGCTGAAAAATTGCTTCACTATGGGTTATTCTGACTATTTTTATGTGTAGCATGGGAGTGAGAACTGGATTAGGAGGCCTGGGGGGTTGAATGGATTACAAACAAAAAGCATTAAGCTAATCATAGGAGTGATGTTCCTTAAGGGCAAGGATGAACAAATGGCTGAATTTTCTTTTGTCCCTGAATTACAAACATGGAACAGTAAACTAGTCAAAACAGTAGCTGTTTCCAAGCCAGGTCTGCTACATTATGCATTTCTATAAGTTTTATAAATATAGGTGTTGCTTAACACGGATTGCTTGCACGATCTTGGATGTACTCATAGAGAGGGAATTCAAGGTCAGCAGTCCCTGAAGGCTGTCAAACTATTTACAAGTTTGCTATTTATAAGGACTAGTCTGGGAGTCCTAGAAGCAATAAGTTCTTAGGCAAGCGGTTTAATTTCTGCGTGAAGAGCTGCTGTTTCTGTATCAGTGCCTAGATGCCATTGCAGCTCTCTTAAATTATCTTAAAAATCTCATTCTGCTTTGTTATCTACATTCTAGTAGTGTCAGGCTCACCCCTAACCACTCCATATAACCTGAAGAACAAAGAAAGCAAGAAATATCAGTACAGCCACTGCTCTGTGCAAGTTCTATAAGGGTTCAGGGACGGCAAGAGTTAATCAGAAGTTTAATGATTAATATAGAATAATAATCGATTGACCTTGGGAGTACAGCATGTTATAAAATAGCAGGCTGGAGGATTCATTGCATTTCTACAGAACACTCTCGGAAGAAAAAAATTTCTTTTCTAAGGAAAGTGAAAAGTAGGGCATACTGGTTTCTGCAGACCAGAAAAAGCACATTGCTTGCTCTCATATTAGGCTTTGGAACACTCAAGTGAGGTGGAAAATGTAGAGAAAAATTTGTGACTGAACTGCAAACATCGCAGATCAGAAGGACTGGTGTACAGAATTCAGATAAGCCTCTCATGAGGAGAGAGACTAGTTGTTCCTTCCTCAGCAGTGTTACCCAAGAGTATGTACATACTGTGCCTTTTGTTCTTTCTGGGTAAGTGAATGGTACATCCTAGAAGGGCATCACTCATTCTAGGAGGTGGATCTTTGGAAGTCATCTCTTCTGGCTGTAGTACCTGAATGAAAGCAGTGTTCAGTGCTCTTGATCTAACACCATACATTGCCTAGACCCAGAGCACTCTCCCTGTATTTGTAAAACAAAAACAAAACCTTAAGCCCTGCAATCCCTCCCTCACCTTCAAAATATGAAAACCCTTCAGGAGGCATCTGGACTTGCACATTACTTTATCTGTTCTAAGATTCACAAAGGAATACTTTCTAAATGCTCTGTGATTCTTTCAAGACCACAGTTTGCATCATGCTAAGACAGCAGGGAGATGGTAAACAGAACAGGGAATGCGATACAAATGCTGGCAAAAATCAGGGAAAGCAAGGTGGGAGCAATATCGCTCAAGCTGTCAGATCTGTGAGCAAGCCTCGTGAACCAGCTGAGTTACGGCAAACTCCTGCTATGAGGGAATTGCAGTAACTGAGCCTTGCACTCAAACATTTATAAGGGTGTCCTGGGATAAATAAAGGTGCAGCCTCTGTAAACCCTGCCGTGAAAACAAACACCTTTGAACCAACCCAGTTACAAGGCTCTGTAAAGAATGGGCATGGCTGATGTTAATTATAAGATTTGTATCTTGGTTTTCTGTGTGGAGAATGACAGTCTGAGTCTTCTTGGCTGTCAAGGAGTTAAATGCACGGCCCTGGCCCGAGCTGCTGCAGAAGGCAGTGCTGGCACTACTGCAGTGTCCCTGTTGGCATACGGAGAGCGTTCGGTTCAGGGTCTCCACTGGAACATACAACAAAATAGTAAAACCTCTTTGATTCCCAGGCAAAGCCTCTGCCAACTGGGGCCAGACCTTCTTAAAACTCTGGTCATATTTTGTTAGGTGAAAGACATTCAGCTCATTGTAAGATCATACCTCATGCACTCAGACACTGCTATGTGTCACACTGAGCTCTGTTCAGAAGCATGGTCTGGATTACAGAGACATTTCGGAAATCATGCACTTATCAAAAGTTTGAATCAGACTTGCTGTCTATAACCAAACTAAATAATCAGACTCTTGAACCATGTAATGGGTTAGCAAAAGAGCAGGGGACATGCAGGGAGACAATGATTTAGCAGAATTTCACTCGGCATTCAAGCATGCTAGCATGTCTGAAAATAAGGGATACATTATTAATTAGTTAATGTTTGCAAAGTATTTTGACTCTGGAACGTGCCAAGTGTTCTTCTTCATTAATTCTCAGTAAATATATGACTAAGCAGTATATGTAATAAGGACACAAAATGTGGTAAGTAGACAAAAGACCTGAAAACACACAAAACATTTTAAAAAGAGAGATGCTATCAACTGGGGGGAAAAAAAATGTTCAGATCAGTGGAGTAAATATTGTGATGATGCAGCTACCAGTTATTTATTAACTCAGCACTAATGTAGGGGTATGCCTGGCAGCAGTGATGACCAGTTGAGACAGCCAACGTCCTACAAGACCTGTAAAGCTGACCTCTATCACCTTTTCTCCTCTGGTGCTAAATTTGGCACAGCCCAGACTCAGCAGACCTTCTCTTACCTTCTGGGGCTGCCTAATGCCTGCTTCAGGAGCTGCATGCGCTTCTGCAGCTTTAATAATGTCTGGAAAACCACTTTTCAGTGGCGGTCACAACCCCTGAGCGGCTGCGGGGAGGTGCGCTCACACCAGGGCCCGGCAGCACAAGCTGCTGCACGCTCTTCCCCTCCCTGGTCGTTCTCACATCCCCATCTGTTCCTCTCCAGTCTCTCAAGTGGGAAATAAACTGAGTTAGAGTCAAACTGTCAAACTCATAATATTCGAGTGGGTTGAATGTCACACCGGCGGAATTCATGCAACCCATATTTCATTCAGCGCAGTAAATATGCAGTCTTGCACAGATCTTAGAAATCAATTATGCTTTTTTCAGGAAGGTTTGAAGAAACAGTAGGGGCACTTAGGCAAAATGATTTCTTGCCTCCTTTTCCAGGGAAGTAACTTTTTAGTGCTATGATCGCAAGGTCTCGATTCCTGAAAACAAGCTCGTAAGTGCGTGCCTCGGCCATCTGCTGCTGCCCTTAAGTCAAAGTCATGGTCCTCAGTTTACAACATCATACTTGGAAGTTTATGACGTTACAAATACAGGATTGACACTTTTGTTGACAGCCAGCCAATAGGATCAAATGAATTAAGCAACAAGCCATGTCCTTGAAAACTTTGGCTGTAAAGACCTGGTGGGAGCGTTTCTCACTGGAAGGAGCTAGCACTGCCCTCACAGGTGGTTAGCGTATCAGAAATTTGTCATGAGCACTCTAAAAATAGTTAGGAATGATCTTGTTGCTTTCTGACATACTTTTAATTATTTTTTTTTTCAAACACACTTTCTCTTTCCATGTCAGCTGTTCTGCACATTCAATTAGATGCATGCATGATAGTTTTGACCTAGGCTAAGGGACCAAAATGATAAATCAGCTTTTAAGGCCAGACACACAGCTGGTGTTAGGTGGACTTTACATTTATGCAACCTAGGGAGCTAAGCCAAATTTCTCCCAGCTATGGCCACCAAAATATACTTCTCATGCAGCAGGATTCTCTGTGGCTGCAACTTTTATCATACATGGAATATTCCAAATGGTAGCAAAAGACCTATTGATCCCGCTGTGCAGAGCATAACCTGTGTCTATCAGTGTAGCAGGTATTTAATAAGAGTAGTTTGAAGCCCTTCAGAAATCTAGAGAAAGTCCCTCAGCTGCAAGAAATGAGCAAAATATTGCTGCTTTTTTACTGTTATAAAGTCTAGATATGGGGTCAGGGTCCCAGTGGTTTTACTCTGTCCAAGAGAAATCATGCTCCTGAAGCTGCCCCCACTGACTTCTTGATAGTATATAATTTTTCACTGTGTTTTAATGAACCAGCAGATAATTTGGAAAAACATAACACGCGGCAGCTCGGAGGGTGTTTTACTGGTGCCAGGAATCTCCCTGGACAGCATCACCTGCAGCACAGGGGACACAGTCCAGCAGTGAGTCCAAACCCAGCATCAGCTGGCCATGGAGACCAGCCTTGGGAACACACCTTGGAAGGTTCCTGTTTTGGAAGTTAGAGATTTTTATGAGGGATTTTAAGCAAGGATGCTGGATCATTCATTGTTTGAAACTGATTTGAAGTCATGTCAACATGTTTCCCCTTACAGAGCTATTTCTATTAACAAGAAACATTATCCTATTTTGATCTACAGGTCAAAACAAAAGAATTGTGAGGCAGAAAAAAATTTTATTTATCCTTCTAGAATGAATTACTCTGGTATTATTATTTTGAGAAATATTATTATTTATTATTATTTATATAATATTATTATTTTGAGAAAAATTATGAGTTTTCTAGGAGAATTTTTTTTCTTAATATATTTAATTGCCCAAATAATTGCATAGAAAAAAGAAATAACAGCCTTTAGTTATGATCCCTACTTTAAAAGACAGAAAATCTGCTTTGTTTTTAGGAAGAGCTTTAATAGATTTTTTTTGGGTAACTTATAAATAACATTTTATTTTGATCAAAAAAATATTCATTCAAACCAAAATTTAATGAGTCAAATGCCTGTAGCTATTTCTAGCAGAAGCAGGTTTGCTTTTATGGAAAAAATGCTGATGCTAAATGGTAGGTCACTGGTCCTATGCCATTTTAAAATTTTATTTGATGGCTTCAAGGTAAAGTCAAGCAACAGTGCTAGAGATATGGACCAGAGGAGGGCAAGATTTTAGTTTTTAGTTTAATTTGGCTCCAGTAAAATTTAGTTGTGATTCCCTTACTAATAAAGGAAAAGAGATCCCATTGCAGGACCTTTTATAACAGGGATTTTTTTTCTTCTCTGGCTATTGTTAGTGGGCAAGCACTGTGCTGGTCTAATCAGCAGAGAGTTATTGCTGTTATCTGTCTGTTCTGGAGTGTCAGGAATGGGTCTGTATGAGGGAGGGGTTTTTTTAAACACAAGGGGTAATATTTTGAAAAGTGAAATGGGAACCTATGCCTCCCTGCAAAAACGTCCTAAGTTCTTTGTTCCTTGAAATTAAATTCCGATTCACCTCTGAAATTAAGGCTGTGACTTCCTACATGACTTGGGGGACTTTTAAATGTTTGACCTAACAAGTCCTGCTGCACTCCCATGATCCTCCAAAGCTGCATTCACATGACAAACACCAGCTTTAAGCTTTTTTTTTCTAAATGGCTCCTTTTGAATGATGTATTTAGCAACCAACAGGCACTGCTGCCAACCCCCCAGTGTCTCAGGCAATGTCACTGTCTCCATGATCTGCATGTGTGGCAGATGTGTTGAATGCATCAACATTTACAATGTGGGTCTCCTGTGGCCGTGGGAGGCGCAGTGTGGGATGGGCTGTCCTCACAGCCAGGGCTGACTTTGTTCTGTCTGCACGATGTCTAACTCACAGGGGGTCCTGAGCTGTGACTGGGCTCTGGAATGCTGCAAAATGGTACAGTATTAAAACAGCATTAGTGTTTCATGCCCATGCTACAAAGAAGCATCTATTGCAAGCCTTAAAAAAGGAAAAAGGAAAAAAAAAAAGACTGGGAAGGAGGTAAGTGAAGTGGCAGAAGGCTCCTTTTTCTATATCACAAGCCACCTAGAGAATATGTCTGCGTGTTTCACTTGGTTATTTATTTTGCATTATGATATCTGACATATCAGAAAACATGAAAAGCATTTGCGAGCCTAAGCCACAAAGTAAAATGGCGCTTGAAAATGATTCTTTGTGAAGGCTTATTTTTGTTTTGTTGCACATGAGACTAGTCAAGCAGACAGGTTTATTTTAACTCTCTAACAGAATTTAGGGACTGGAGACAAACAATTGTCTGCTATTATCATTCTTGCCGCCAAAATTCATTAGGTTCAGGAGCATCAACTAAATCGTGTGCTAGAAGGGAGCACACAGCTACCCACACTATTGCTGGAGATGCGACCCCTGGAGCCAGTGGAGTGTCCACACAGATCCAGGAGACTCCATGGCCTATTAAAAAGTAAAATATCTCAAACCATAACCGTCCTGCAATTCATTGTAAGCAGGCCCATTTGCAGCTGCATGTTTCTGTCTGCAAAAGACCTTGCTTGTCATGAACCTTGTATCCAGCTTAGCTTTTTAAGGTCTGTACCTCATCAAAAAGTAAATGCATTCTCCAGCATGCTGGTATTTGGTTGCCAGCCTGAGAGAGGCAGGAGGCTGATGGGCCTGGGTGCATAGAGTTAAAAGGTACCCTTTCAACATAAGTTAAACTGATTTTTATTTCTTCTGAGATCTCAGCTGTGGAGAAAGGAAGCTAGCTGGAAAAGTCAGGCTGACCTCAGCAAAACAACCTGCTTTAGAAATGTAGGCCCAGATCCCTGGGATGTATCTGACACATGAAATGAATTTGAGTAGAAGAAAATTGTTTAATGACTTTGCTGCCTTTTGTTCTCCAAAGTAGTCAGGGTCTTGTTTGGCTAATGATAACTGAAAAACACAGGTAGCTGTGAATGGTATTAACTCCTTATGTGGCTGGAGCTTTTTCCAGATATTCACTTTTCCATCATCTTTTCATCAGAGACATGTGAAGCAACAGCAGCATAATTTGGATCCCCGTATATTAAAAACCATGGAGAGTAGGGGTGCATTCATGTTTGTGCTGTCTGCAAACTCTGGGAAGCTGGTGGCCTTGCTGAGCTGGAATCTATTGGAGTGAACTATTCTGAAATCCATGGAACTTTTTTTAATCCCTGTAAAGTGAATATATAAAAGTAATCACTTAAAAGAAGCTCTGTTTGTAGAGTGGCTAAAGCAGATAAAGGAAAAAGGTAATCTGGCATTAGAGTTTAGTGCTTCTGGAGAAGAGATTAAGAGCTGGATGGTGTCAGCTTCTGCAAACCCAGAGAGGAATCAAGGTGTGTCCAAAGGGTGATGACTCAGACTCCTTAAGAATGGAGCCAAGATGGGGATGCACCATCTGCCCACAGAGATGTTCTGGAAATGCCCAGCTTGCCAGTAAGAGTGACAATAAAGCCTGCTGGAACAAGCAGCGAGCTGACATCACAGGTCATGGTGTGATCCTGGGGCACTCTGGGGAGATCTCCAACTGGAGACACTCCTCAAGCTGTCCCTGCCTGCCAGGGCAGTGTCTGACACCCATCCCTATGCAGGATAACCTCCTGCTTGTATCCATTCATGGAGGCCAAATGGAAACGCAGAAAGGGAGGCAGCAACTGGGACAGAGAGGGAGATGGAACATGCTGAAGCCATCCATGGGTTGGTCTCTGAAGCTGGGAACCAAAAGTGCAATAACAATGAAGAAATCAAAGGTCAGCTTGTATGTCAGGAGATGTTAGTGAAAAAAATTTGTTTCCCCTAACAAAGCTAAATACTATCCTCAATAACAATATCATGGCAGGGATGGATTGTTTCCTTCAAGGAGCCTTCACTTTTAACTAGTTATATGTACACACACATACATGTAAATATTTGTGTTTGAGTTGCACAGGGACCAAAGAGACATTAAAACAATCAATCAATCAATCCATAAAATATTAAGAGGGCTTTCAGATTCTCACCAGTAGTCTTACAGAACCAAAGAATGTACAGGACACCAGGCTTTGTGAACAGCCCCTAGGAGTGTATCTCCATTGTGTGACTGATGCCTCGTACTTAGGGCCAACAATAGTTTTTAAAAAAACAGTGCAAGAATTCCACAGGCATTTCCATCACTCGATAGATTACAGCAAATACTCTGTGTTTGCCAGCAGCCAAGGCTGTGGAGCAGCTATTAGCAGATGCTGACTGTACAATGATGACCGCTGTAAGTGGAGGCTTATTTAAGGGACGTTTTCAGGAAACGGCCTGCTCTTAGGAACAGTCTATAAGTGAAAATGCACTTTGCAAGATTTTTACATCTTGCTGGCCTGCCTTTTGCCATTTTACAGCCAAGGAAATGTTAATGTGTAATAGAATTAGCATTTAGGAGAAGCCTAGAATACTGTTCCTTATGATATAGCCCAATATTATTATTCAAGACAGGTCTTCTCAGAGAGCAATTTAAGCCCCCCAAAATTACCCATCATTACACAGCCAGTCCATTTAACATTCTGGAGCTAATCACACAACAACCTACCCTTTCAGAGGAGATACAAAACCTCGCTCTGGTTTTAAGTTCTGATTACAAGATGAGGTTCCAATTGAGAATTTCAGCTGTAAACCAAATGACCTTCAATGACCGTAGACTGGAAAACCTGGTGACTAATCTAAATAGATTTCCAGGCAGGGGGAAAAAAACACCACCCAGCTCTTGTTTCTAGTCCTCCGCATTATTAGGGGAATGACAAAGACAAGCAGAACGTGAAAAAAGTCATGACTCCAGTGACCTTCATGTCTTTGTCCCAGAAAGGTCAGGAGTAATCAGCAAAACTTTAACTAGAGTTCAAATTCAGCTTTGCTGTCCTTAGAGGCTGGTAAAATTAAAGATTCTGTTCTTGTGCTCCATAAACAGCCACAGTAATTGGTGATGTTTCCCAGCATTGGCTATGAAGATGTATTGGCATGAGCTGAAATTCAGAGAGAGACAGTACTTCACACGGTGTATGGCAGATATAACCAAATCCTGATTTCAGCTTGTAATGCTGGAAATCACAATCACATTCCTTAAAATGAGGTCGTACCAGGATATGATCATGTACCAGAATGTTTAAGACATGACTTTACAGTTTGTCATGCTTGTCATCCAAGGCCAAACTCCTATTGTCAATATCTGGGAAAAAAAAATCCTGCGAAACGGAAAGGCATCAGGCAAGCCAAAGTCTGCAAGAGCAAGCCATGTGAAAATAGGAAATACAGTGAGTAATCTGGAAGAGAGAGCTCATAGGGACTTTCTGACCTTGGCCTGGAATGCTTTGTCCTTTTCCTCCTTCTGCATGTCACAAGACTTATTTATTTATTGAATATCCATCCTGACTAGAGCTGGAGGAATGATCATGTTGGATCAGACCACAGGAGACCACAATTTCTAGCATCATACAATTAGTGAGCAGAATTTTACAGAAAGCTTAAGGAACTAAGAAAGAAATAAACATTTATCCTTGGGAAAATTCTCCTTCTTGCTCTTGACGATAAGGAATTGCCTTACTATGTAGGAAGGTACAACCTCTCCAGTAGGATTTTTAGAAACCCTGGACTTACACCTTGAGAGTTTCCTGTTGTCCACATTAATATTTTGTCAGATTTTGAATCCTGCTGAACATCTGATGCAAATTATGGCCTCAGGAAAGCATGCAACAGACTCATTTTGAGTGCAATGAACACATGCATATTTCTCAACATATTTTTATTTTGTTTATCATTTGTGTAGCTACCATTCTGATTCTTGTGTTTTGCTTCTCTTCAGTCAGTCTTCACAATAAGGATCCAAGTGCCTGGCAGTTCTTCACTTCCCATTTGTGAACCTCCTCAGTGCAGGCTTTTGGGGGGTTGGAAGCCAACACATGTAAGTATTAAAGTCTGTAATTGATTTTTATATACCAGCATGTACTGGTGTCAACAGGCTTCTTGAATCCTGTAGGAAACATTAGAAATGAAAAGCAAGTTTCAAAATTAAGTAAAGGATCCATTAAATGCTCTCTTCTTCTCCTCCAGCAACTTAAAAATCATGGCACTTACCTTGAACTTTAAAAGGCTCCTTCCTTCTTATGCATTCAGATACTGAGTTGCATTTCTTGTGTCTTGAGACGTAATGAGAGTGGACATCCTGTGCTGCACAGCATCAGTAAAATTGCAGCTGTCAATGCAAGACACCTGCAACATCCAGTTTTACAGCTGTTGAAATGGTGACCAGCGTTTCTGAAAAATGTGGCATTTGGGAAGAGTGAGAGATTCTGGTCCAGGATTCAAAATCAATATCTGCATACTCTGCTTTGAGCCCTGCTCACTTCAGTGAGTGCACATGAAGTAAAATGTGAATTTATTATGAATAAAGGAGACAAAGCCAATCTTTTCTCCATGCTCTAGTGCTGCTAGTGCCTGCACATTCTGCAGACACACTTGGTAACCAGGACTTCCCCAGAAAAATGTTTTGTATGTTGGACAATGGGAAAAGTATTTCAGCTTCTCCTTGCATGTATCTCTCCTAAAGGAGAAAGGGTGAGAACATCTGAAATAGAGCAGGGTAAAAATGTGAGTAGCCATCAAGGGACAGGGACAAAACACCTCCCTTTAGCCTTCCAGTTTTCACTCTACCTTTGCTCTCTGCAGGTGATGTAGGCAATAGTGGATCAGAGGATATATACATATACTTATATACTGTCTCTCTCTCTATATATATAAATATATATATAATATATTATATTTACATTGGCCCTGTTGGTTCAAAGGTAGCCACTGCAAAATAAATGCAACAGTGCTCAACACATTTTCCAAAATTATTGTAGGAAAGTGATTGGGTATGAAGCAATACATCCCATGATATAAAGATAATAAGCTCTGTGCAATGTCACTGCAGTTATAAGTATCAATATAGTATGAACCATGCAAAAAAACCCCAAAAAGATGCTATTTTGTTAGCATTTCTTACAATGCCACATATAAATAAATCACAAGAACTATAATAAAGAAAATAATAACAGTAAGGAAATGAATAAGAATAATTATTACTTAAAATGGCATTTCCTTTAAAATGCCAGAGTGAATTCGTTAATATCTTACTAAGGAGAGGCAGATGAATGTTCCTAGAAATGAGATCACAAACTTTATCTTTCCTCTTTAGCTTCCTCAATTTAGGAAGAAATTTAATATTGTTTTGCATCTACAACTGCATGCAGTTTTTGCCCAATGCATAAAAGTATGTTTAATATTAAGTTCAAACATTCAGAGAGAGAAAAAAGATGCTTATATCTTAATGGTGGCTTTAATTCTCAGGAACGTGCACTTCTTACAGTTGAGAGCTATGAATGCTAAATAATTTTGTAGTCACTGAAGATCGCATTCTAGTACTATCTAGGAAAAAAAAGTACTCTCACCAGATGTAAATATTTAGCAAAATTCAGGATATAATTACATTGCATGATTAAATAATTTTAAACCCACTTTAGACAGGAACTTCAGTACTGGGTAGCGGCTAGATCCTAGAGTTTTATCCTTCTCTTATCTCCAGGCACTGCAGAAACTAGAAACCATTACAACAGGACAGAAGATCACCATTACAGAGTTATTAGAAGGGGCAGGAACATCAGGAACATGCTGGTGTTCTGTTTTTAAAAACAAATGACCCATTAATTCACAAAAACAACCCCATTACTGGAGTAACAAACTTAGTTTACGCAAATGTCCCTGTCAACATTATTCAAGCCCAAACTTGATTTAATTTGGGAAAGGAATGAATCAAGCTTAGGGTAATGGCAACCTATTAGACCATGCAGACCTTAATAATACATTTAAGAAAGTGTGCTGAGTGACATGAGCATCAAAAGACAAACCAAGAAAACGAACTGCAGAATAAAGGAGAATTTCTGTCTGAAACCATATCAGAGAAGGCAGAAGGAGCAACACAGGCAGAAGGAGCATGTGCCTAACTGTAAGTGAGAGAGAATAATCACATTAATGTCTGTTTCCCTAAATAGTTTCAGTTTGTTTCTTTATTCTATTTTTACAGAATCTGATTTCTATTCGGGTTCAATTAATAATAATGAGCCTAAAATTAATTTGCATTATCATTTACAATGGATGCTTTGATCATGTATGTAGTTGGAACTATAATGCATACATTACCATATTATGCAAATTGCATTGTCAGTGTCAGCTCCATCTGTATATCATTTCTTCACACCACAATCCTGTGTATTGTTTCTCTGTGTACAACCCTGTAGAGGGAGAATCTGGGGAGCTACTACCAAGGGAAATACTGCTACAGGTGTGCCCTCCTCTTATGTTCTCTCTAAACACCCAGTGCTAGCATCAGGCAGGGGAGAACTTTAACACAGATGTCTTGTTTGTGTTCTTTGTGAAATTACTCTCCTGCATTGAGCCCACACAGGCAACCAAGCATGTACAAAAAGCCCAAGTACTACCTTATTTTTGTTTTTAACACAACTGTCTCTCAAGAAGAACTTGTAACTGCTTGCAGCATAAATCTTTTGAGAATCTGACCTAAAAAAGAAAGCCGAGCCAGTACCCCGATGTACATAAAGATCTGATTTTTAGGTCAAACTTATGCATTCATGACACTGAACATGCTGGGAGAAATGTTGCACATCAATGGGTAATGGAGCCACTCAACTCTCCCTCAGCTGATTACTTTTTGCCACTGGCCAAATTTTGTATTGCAGTGATCAGGCCCAAAACTATTAGTAGTTTACATTTTTATACTGCCTTTCATCTTGTGAAATACTCCCCTGCTTTACAAGTTGATACAGAAAGCATTTAATGATTGTTTAATCTATTACAGTGCTGAAACTTTGTGGTGAAACACAGGAAGGATTTAGCAGTCTCAAATAAGAGAGCTGTTTTGGAGAGGAAATGAAGACTACAGTGTCCACTTGAAACAAAGATGGGAGGATGCAATTCTGAAGTTTGGCATCTGGCCAGGCCATCAGAATTAACAACTTTTACAGATATAATTACTGTAGTGGGATCTTTAATGAGCAAATGGTCAGAACTTTGCTTTAACATGTCACCCAAAAATACACCTGGGTCACACCTTGCATCTTATCATGCTGACTCATGGGCTAACAAGCAGATGAGATCCTCTTCATTCATTTTTCTCTCTTTTAGTTAGAGCCCCAGGTAAATCTCAAACATGAATTAAACAGCCAAACACTGTCAAAAGGAAATTTTACTCCACTTCCAATTTAATGAAGATTTTGCATGAAAACCTGTCCCTCCAGCCAAGCTGAGGATCATATAAGTTTACATTCTTCCTCCCACAGATAAATTAATTCAGAGTGCCCCTACAGGCTTGATCCTGCCTTCCAAAGAGATGATGGTGAAATTCCTCCTGTGAGGTCACTAGGCCCCCAGAAGATGATTCATTTGGCCCTTTCACTGTGCTCAGTCTGTTTAACAGGAGATAAGAGCAGTGCCTGAGGAAAGGGATGAGTGGGACTGCCCCTTTTTTCTTGCCAGCAAGCTGTTTGGTTGGATCATGCTGTCTTTTGAAACCTCTTTGCTAAGAGCTGGGTCTATTTGCACTGCTGCTTTCCTTCCCAGGATACCCTGGGATGTGATGCATGCAGAATCTTTTGGGTGAAGGAATTTAGCTTGGTGTTATCTGGTGAATGACAAACATTGAGTATTGTCAGAATGGGGTATTCCTGTGAGTCCTCAGCAAAGTGTTAATCTGATTAAACTTCTAAAAATTGATATACATTAAACAGAAGAGCATATTAATATTGTCAACAAAATTCTTTTCTTAGTCACTCAAATGCAAACGTCAGATATTTGTTGCTCAGTATGCAATTAAAAATGATCTGATCACCCTCCAAGCAGAGAACTGACAAAAACATGGGGTGAGAAACGTTTTTAGTTTATCTTCAGCATAGAGGAAGATGCTGATAAGAGGGAAGAATCATTTTAGTTCTGCATAGATAAAAAGATCATTCTTGGCAGAGTAGATTAATGTACCTGTCTATACAGGCATAGAGGAAGAATGAAGAAGGGAAATAGATTAGTATTCTGCTGCACACGGGACAATCAAATATGATCTTTGGATTGGCAACTGGACTAATAATAATCACTGTAATAAACCAGGGCCTTTATATCTATGATATGCAGTACTAGCTAAAAGAGAGGTGCTTCTTAGCAATAATGAGCTGGATTCTTCATCACTCATCACCTTGTGTAATTATTGTGGTGAGTTCAAAACAAATACATTGTGCTACCAATCAGATTTTTTTTCCTTTCATGTTGTGTTTTTCTTGCAAGGGCATAATGACTACTCACAGAGTAGACAATGAAGAACCAGGCTTAATATATTTATTTTCTTTGTAGGAATAAGGAAAATGTAAGAGATCTAATGGATGGATGCAGTAGCCTTGGACAAGAGCTGTTATTTAAAGTTTAGGCACAGAACCCTGTGGTTAAACAAGTCCAAGAAAGAAAGAAAAATGGGTTAAAAAAAAAAAAAAAAGCAATCTGGCTTAATACCAAATAATACTTTTTCTTCTTTCAGAATTATTTATTAGCAGTTGTGTTGGTAAAAGCATGCACAGCAATATTGAATAATAGTAAGACAAGTAAGCTGTAACAAACTTAGTAATTTAAAACTCAAAACATCTGAACAACTAGCATCTTAAATCTGAGATGATTTTTTTAAATTGACCAATTTGGTTTTAGTTGAATTTTTTTCTAAAGTACTGTGGCTACAGCTGAAGTGAGGATAATCAAGGTAAATTATGAAAATAACCTAGCTATGTAGTAAAGGTCAACAGAAAGTCTTCTTAAGGTCTGTTTTTTTATGAAGATATCCTGTCTGTATTGTCATAATGGATTAACATTATAACACAACAGAGCCTGTCAATTGAATGAAAAAGAGATATTAGCACAAAGATACTTGTGACAATTAATACTAGGTTTTGTTTTAGACTGTGAAAGCAAGAAAATATCACAACCTTATTCGATCATTTCTTCATTTACAGTTTTCTAGCACAGGTCATGAAAAGGTGCAGAGATATTTACTTTTTTTTTTTCTGTCATTGGCTTGTGGACAAGAATTTTAGTCTTGAGAAGAGAAATTGTTAGATTTGTAACTCTATTATTTTAAGGGGAATTTTCCTGTCTAATTCTTACCACTTGCACTACATTGAGCTTTAGAGTTAATGTGGCTTTTATCCAACAGCGCTGAACTGGGAATGGAAGGTGAAGGAGTTGCCCACATGTTTCTGAACCATCTGTTTTTCAGGGTTACTGACTATGTAAATAAAAGTTACTCTGTGAACATGAACAGTCATGGGCTCACTTGTTTGTCTTCCAGCCTAAAACTACAAACGGAACTTCCTTGCTGGGAAGTAACAACAGAGGTTTAGTTATTTCCCACAATATTTTGTGTATTGAGCACAAGAGTATATGAAAAATGTCTTAGAGCTGAACATTTCCAGGGAGTTTCAGTGTTCTTGTGTTAGTGGCAGTAGAGTAAAGCCAGGGCAGAGACCTCAGTCTTAAAAATCCTTCTAAATGTTCTTGCATGGTCAAGTCCCACTGGCAATTAGGCCAGCAGTTACCAATGAGGTTCTAAAAAGAAACTTGATTCAGGAATAAAAAAAACCATTCCTCTACTTCAAAACATCACAGGCCTTGAATTGAACAAAACAGAAGCTTGGAAATAATGCTCACTCACCCTGTGGCTGTGCTCTGAAGGACTTTGGTGTCCTCATGTCTGTGAGGGCTTTTACCTTCAGTGATGATTTGAATCCCTGGAAAGACATACCTGTGACTGAAGTGATCTGAGACATAAATCTGACAGGACAAAATATGGCATGCAGTATAACCCTCAATACCCTCTACATAAATTAGAAACTGTGTGAGCCCATTTAAAGCACTTCCCACACGTTTTCAGCTCTTGCTGCTTACAAACCACAGCAAATACCAAGTATGGCAGTGTTCTGTACTCACCAGCTGCTTCTTCCTGAGTGACCACCTGAAATTGTAAGAGCGTCAAAAGCATCCTAAACCACACTATGCCAGAAGGCTAACCCAAAAATCAGCTTTTCATCCTGCCTCAATCTGTGAAGAAGACAGTGCAAACTGTAAGGAGGATGCCCAAGTTAGTGAGAAGTCTGATCAGGGTTTAATGCTAACAAGAACAGTCACCACACAAAATGCAGCCCCACTTTTCTGGACATTTACCCAAAATCTTCACAAACAGGTTGGTGTCTGATCTTCAAGAGCTAGCACTCCTGTAATTTTCCAGTGACATAAAACCAGTTAGTACCAGCTGAAATACATTAGCAGTTTCAGTAATTAGTAGGCATAGCCATTTCTTGTCAGTTCTACGGGCCATATCCTCAGCTGGCGTAAATCAATGACACTGGGTGCTGGAACTGTATTACTTTACTCACCTTGAAATAGTTATGCATACTAATTACTGCCTTACCCATTACTGCTCTTGTCAATTCAGACACCTGATTTACACCAGGTGAGTTTTGTTCCATATATTTAGAAGTTTCTGCACATTCCTTCAAGAATCTGTAGTGTCAAATAAACTTTCCAAATAAGCCAGGCACATGCTTTCCATTATCTCTCAAATCAATGCTCAGTGAAGTGACACTGTTGCACATAAATCATGACTGCAATTATTAAATCAAGCTGAGTTTGTATTGTGTTCCACTGTTGGGTAGAATTAACAGGAGAACAGGCATGTCAGGACTGCTGGGATGGAAGAAGGAGTTAAAAGCCCCACCCAAGCTCTCACAACCTAACCTTTGGAGCATGCAGCTGATAATGCGAAACAGAACATAATGCCCCGGAGGAGATACATCTGGAGGTCAGCTCAGTCAGCTACTGTGGAACTGTTCCAACAAAGCAATCAAATATCTAGCAAAACCTATAAAAAAAAATCACATCTTTGGTATATAGACATCCAACCTGAGCTGGACAAGGGTAGAGAAGCCTGATTTCGTTTTCATACCCCTGTCAGGCAACCTAGGAGCTGAGTTTTCTCTCCACAAACACAAAATGAGGTTTTTAACTGCAGCTTATTAAGGCTCAGTTTGTCTAACCCATGCATAATATATTCATGTGTCAAGATCGAAGTTGATTGTTCATCAGAGAAAAATGAGACAAGATAATCCACTTTGCTGGAAATGTAATGCTTTAGGAATGTTACAAACTACTGCAAATGTTTAACTCCCTGTGCCTCATGGGTGGTTATATAACAAAACACCCATTCAGGGGCTGATTCTTATCTCTGGCTTGCATAAGGCCATGTCTAGACAAGGATTTGAAGGTGTGTTGTTTGAAAGTGTTCACGGAGTGGTCTAGTTGGCAGATCAGGAAGCCTCCCCTTTCCTCCCCCACTTCCTGAACTTTCATGCATGTGGAATGGGTGAAGTGTGGGTCCCTCTCCCTCAATTTTTTGTTGAATTAATTTAGCAGCTGACGGTGGTGATTTGTCCACCCTGGAGTCAGAATGTGACTTCAGAGGGCTGAGGGAGCAAAGGGTCAGCTCCCTGCCCATGTCCAAACCAGAGCTTTCAAAAGGTCTAAGGATTTGCATTTTTAGCATTATTTCAGCATATATCTACCTGCAGGCCACACAGATGAGATACATAGGTATCCCACATAAGTTTTGATGGTACTTTGCCTTTGTAAACCAGTACTAGAAATAAAGGATGACTTTCTAGTGATGGGTAACCCTTTGTCAGGATCCCCTTTACAGGAAAATCCATCCAGTGCTGATTTCCTCTTCCATTGTACTTACCCAGGTATAATATTTTTGTTTCTTTATTACCTCATTTGCAATGAACTTGACTCAGCCATCCACTCCTACTTCACATACATCTCATGTTGTTGGGAGAAGTATTCAGTAGAAAAGCTGGAAAATTTACTCAAAGTTCTCTATAACACATGAATTAGGTGGCTAAGAATCCATCCCACTCAATTTCTTTTAAAGCAGTGCCTTAAGTTTACAGTCTGTGCTCTCCATCTCTGATTTTCCCCCTTTTTTATCATCAGCAGCAGCATATGGCAATGGTGAGAATCCTCACAGAGACGTGCCCACCACGTGCCCATCTGTGTCTTGCTCCATAGCTCCATAACACTGGGCAATGTTATTACTCTCACAAGCAAGTTCTAAGAGCGGCAACATTTTTAACACTCACTTTTTGCATATTTTCCCTTCTCTTTATTTTTACCATTTGGGTTTTTTTCTTAGGCACACCTAAGTATTTAATTTTTTCTTTGTCAATTATTTTATTATTGCTTTAACTTTCAAGTGTACCTCAGAGGATTAATGAAAAATAACTATTTTATTTATAGCTAATATTCTACTATGGTTCTAAAACTTACAAAGACACATTTCTTGTCAATGAAGGTAAAAAACCATGCCTGTGTAAATGCAAAGTTTTCCTTTTTATAATCACAGTTAATTATGTTTTCACATTTATAAAATAAGATGTAGGGGGAAGAAAAAGAACTGGGTAAAGTTTAAACCACATTCAGAGGGAAATCAGGTTAGAGATCAAACTGCTGATGAGAAATATGAGAAATCCTGCCCTGCTGAAGTACATGGGAAGGTAATTATTTTCCAAGGGCCAGGAATTTGCCCTTTGTTTTTTATAAATGAAATACATACAGATATGTAGATACACATGCATACATATTTGGTTTTCTTCTGTAATAAAGTAAGAATGGCCAGGCCAGCTGTGATAGTTCTCTTTGTAATGGAGTTTTCTAAATGCACACACTTTAAATCTGGTTTGATAACCTATGGTTTACAGTGCCATTGAGAAGGTTGAAACCATGAGGTAAGTTTTAAGAAATGTGGTCTGCTGCCATATCTGGAACATATCAGCTCTCGGTAGAAATATATTTTTAATAAAGAGAAGAGCTTTAGAGGTTTCTCTCTTGATATGGCCTAAGTTCAGCAAGCTAAATTCAATCACAAATCTGACTTCTAGCCTTCCAGTACACAATAGGGTTTTAATGTTTAAAGTTAGGTGCAATGTTTAAAATTAGGTTAAAGTTTGAGTATGGAACTGCATAGGAGCCACAGCGAAAACATCTTTCATTTAAGATGAAAATCCCTGTTTTGAATTTTCTTCCTTGAACTCTGGCTCCAATCTGAGAATGCAGTGGTGATGTTCAGGTTTCTGTGTGGAGCCCAGCAGGAACGTCAGCAGTTCTGCTTCACTGCCGAGTATCAATAGTGCTCAGAGATCAGAGCTCAGAGCCAGCACTTAGGAGGGGCAACCTTGTCAGTCAGCACTTGACTGCTCTGCTCTGTTCTTGACCAGCCCATGCAATTCACGTCGCCCTCAAGGTAAGATGAGTGGGTGGATCATGGAAGTGTACAAACAGCCTTCAGGATAATAATTCAACTCCTCTCCTTTTACCTTGAAGCAGTATATTTCCACACACAATCAAACTGCATAAGACAATACTCAATTTAAAGAGGTGCTCAGACTAGGACGGGTTGTGTTTAAGAAGCAGAGAGCAGTCTGCATTTTATAAATTATGCAGTGGCTTGTGGTTGCAAGACAGGCCCTGGATTTACAGACAAATTATGCAGAATTCCTGGCCTGTCTGCAGGCTACTGTGAGTGAAAGCTCATGAAGGGACTGAGCAGATGAAGAGATAAGCACCATTGCTGAGCCTGTACTCTCCCAGAGCACAAGGGCTGCTTCTGGCCTTGCCAAACTGGTGTCACATTGGGAATGGGCTGCAGCAGAGTCTCTTCTGCCCTTGCATTAATAGGTGGAGGAAGTTGGGCTCTTGTGTGCCAGAAACGGGGCAGGGACCCTGCCTCCCCAATGAAGAATCTGTCTTCAAGGCATGATGCAGCTCTTCCTCTGAATTTCAAACCTCCTTCTGGAATTTCAAACTTTCTGACCTTCAGCACAAGGAAAGTCAGCAGATAACCAATGTACACTAGAAGACCTCTACATTAAAGATTTCTCCTCTGTCTCTCTAACTTATGGAAATACTTAAAGGAAAAATATCACCACTTGTCATGACTTTTGTGTTCCCCTTTCAAATGCAGTAGCTGACAAACACTTAGAAGTTGCTTGCTAAAAGTGAGTAACTGCTTCAGTGTGGTGCAACACTCTACAAAAAGATCACCTCAGATCTGATTCTGCCTGTCACAGTTACCAGTTATGCTGCTTGTCTCAAACTGGCTGTGTGTCTTCAGTGTCCATGTCCCTGAGCTGTCTATTGACATGTCAACTGATAGGACAGAAGGAAAATATGAAGAAAAAATATCCCACAGCAAATAACAACTCAGTCCGTTATGTAACTGCTAAAATATTTATAAGAAAGGCTTAATGTCCTTTAAAAAAAAAAAATTAAAGGACTCGTGTGTAATTAAATATGATATGGAAACTATGCTGTTTGCTAGAGCTATTGACTTCACTGTTCTCATTCTCCCAAACTTAATATAAAATTAATCATTAATTTTCAAGCCAGTAACTTTTTCACCAATGAAAACACTGGTTGTTTAGGCCTGAGTCAGTGAGATATTAACACCACAACAACAGAGATTTATATTGTCATAAAGTCGTTCAACTCAAAATGTGATTCCTTTTTAATAAAATTGCCTGTATTTTTGAGCTACATCACAGCCAAAGCTGAATGCTCAAAAGCTTTTTACCAGTCTCACAGTCGATATAAATTGTCTGTTCTCATTACACTTACTTGTCTTAGCAAATTTTGGGCCCAAATCCTCAGCAGGCAAAACCAGAGCCCATAGAGCTGCACAGCTTGGACCTGTAGTGGATGTAGCCCCTTCCTATAGACTTCCTGCTTGAATAAACTGTTGTGCATTGAGAATACTTGCCCTAATCCCAGTTACTCTGGGGACTCGAACTCACACGAGGTTTATCTAGTATTAACAGTTATTTGACCTCTCTTGGCAGAGCAAGAAGAAAATGCTCTTTTACATACTCTTATGCAAACCTCTTAAATATTAAATGAGCTGTGCACAGAACTTTTCTTGTGTGAAGGACCATTAATACTTTGGACCTCACTCGAAATCTGGGTCACTTTGACCTTGTGTAAATGAAATCTTGCATTTCACCAATTTTTCACGTGCTTGTTCCATCTTGAGCAAAAACCTCAGAATCAAATAAGCACCAGCCTCAATATAGAGGATGATTAATTTAAGGAGTTCTTGGCTTCTTCTTCAAGAAGGTTAACATGACCTTGAATGGCAAGAGAATGATACGGATTTGTATTGTTGAATCTTATGAGGACTGCTGTTATAAGATGTTCACCTACAAACTTTATTTTTAAGCCCTAACAAAGAGACATTTCTCTCCCACTGCTTTTTTGAGATTATTAGTCCATCTACAAACTGAAAAAAATCAGTCAGCTGGCTCTTTTCTACCTTACTGACACTCAGCCAAATTCATGCACGTATTTCCCATTTGCTTCAGCGAGAGTTTTGTTGATGGCAGTGCCGTAAATTCTACCTCCACCTTCTCTCTAATTGGCACCAACATCAAATGCTAAAGGATGTCCTTGGAAAATCAAGAAACCAGGAAGTGGAAATGCACAGTTAAATCCAGTTCTCTGCTGTACATATAGCTGCCTATTAATTTCTTTTAGCTTATTCCACATCAGGGCTCTGTTCTTTCCTTTTTAAAGTCATCAGTAAAAATCATGTTAACATGAATGAGGCAAAATTAGGCATATAAGTGAGAGTAAAGTCAAAGCTTAGCTGAAGAATTCCCACTTAGGACTTAGAGCTTGACACAGTGGTCACTGAAGCATTTCTAAAGGTCATTGTCTGATATGATCTTTTCATAATTGTTAGTGAAATGAAGGCATCTTTATTCTGCTCTGCTTACTAGCAATGCTTATATAAAATGTGGATTATTCACAGCTCCTTTCCTTTTGAAAATGGGCATTTTTAATTTCTTTAAGGGAGAAATAAGGCACACCCAGTACATATAAGGCACACCATAAAGAGGTTTATGTCAGCCAAACAGTACCACTTGTAGTTGTAATTTGTACAGAAGGTCTATTTTGAACAGCAGTGCCATCAGTTTAGGCAGGGGAAAATCCCAGAACTTAAATCCTATTGATGATGGAAGAGTAGAAATGATTCCAGATTATGGTAATGCCCTTAATTCTGTGTCTATATCCATTGTAGTCATAGGTGCATGCTTGCAGCTCTTCCTTGAGGAAAGAAATTCTCTTTTTGTGGCACTGGGAAAAAGATGCTTCTTGATAAAGCTGCATGTAAGTGCAATGTCCTTTCAGTTGAAAAGTGGAAAAGCAGTCAGATTCTTTCAATCCACACCTATTTAAATTCTGATAAGCACCTTCTTCACATTGTTTTCTAACCTCATTTGTATACTGCTTAATTCCTCATTAGAGTGAAAATGAAAATACACTTTCTTAAGCTGACTTCAAGAAAACCAGCTTCTTGACCTGGATATATCAGAATGTTTAACACAGTTGATAGTCTGTCAAAATTGTTATGGATGTTGTTTTTGAACATATTTCTGTTAAAATAATATTGATGAGCTCTGGTTATGACTCAGACCCCCACTGTGCACTAAAAATCTGTCTAAGATGGTCAAAGTCCTCTGTTAGAATTTGTTATAGAGTGTAGAAAGTTCTCCTAAGAAGAGAAATACTTATACTAAGAAGAAAAATCAAGAGGTAGAAAAGAAAAAAATTGAATAAAGTATTAGAAGGGAGAGAAGATAATGAATCCATCTGGTCTATGGGAAAGATAGGAAGAGAAATGAAACCTCTGCAGTTTGTTCATTCAGACTAAGTTTCAAGCCAGTGAGGAGATTCAGTGAAGTCAACAACACAACTCACATCCTCACAGTAAAGCTTTTACATAAATCCATTGCAGGACTGATTAATCTTGCATGTTTCAGGAGGTGTTCTAGTGCTCTCAAGACGAATCATCTGAAAATAAAACAGATGGGTAGATAAATCAGAGGTAGAGATCTAGGTGCAATTCTTTGTGTCTCATGATAATTTACATGTAACCAAGCTGACTTTTGAAGTTAAAGTTATTAAATGTTCATACAAATATTCCACTTAAAAAAATACATTTACAGTTTCTGTGTGTGGGTTACCTGATAAGAGGGTATTTGATTAAAATGGCCTGTTGACAGGGAGGATTCTACCAGAGTCAGTGTCTTGTTTATTTCTACTCACAGTTGTGATTTTTCAGACCAATTCCCAGGAGAAAAGTAACAGTTTTCAGAAGTAGATTCATTGTTTTCAACAATTTCTTTTTAATTCTTAAGAGAATAAACATTTTGGATCTGAAAGCACGTTAGCATGACTGCAAGTTTGAACAGCTTTAGGAAATTTTACTCATGTTAGCATTCTCATTTCACTACTGTAAGCCTAGTTTCTTCTTGCCCAAAAATGAAAGGATTTTGGACACTTTGATTTGAAACCTACAATAGTGAGTGTTGGAAGAAGCAGGCCATGATTTCTATATGCAGTTGGAAGGGTTAACTTTTTTGGTTTTAATATTAATTTCATTTGCCTGCAAACAGTATAAAGATGAACCATTTACAAACATTTCTTCATAGAAAGAATTGCTTGCAGCTTTCAGTTTGAAAACAAGAGTTTTGTTGTTGTTGTTTTTTAAGAAAGCGTGTGTTCTGATAGGATTCTGCACCAATATAGATCATCTGGATCTTTTAGGAGAGTAATTCACATAGTTAAGCCAGTGAGCAGCTGTTTGGATTTTGTGATTTTTGTGATTTTGTGATTTTTTTTTCACAACCAGTAGCTGAGACAGCAAAACTGTCTCCATCTTTTTTTGTCTTCCACTGAAGACTGATGGAAGAAGGCTCTGTACATGTACGTGCTCACAGGTGGCTGCCTGGTGATGCTTCTTTTGGCTTTCCTTTTGGAGTGAAATGGCAAAGGGATGAGTGGGACTGGGGCCTAAAGGATTCTGGGAGCTCTCATTTGAATGAAAAATAATATATCTTATACAGCTCTTTTCTCAGAAGTGCTTCCTTTTTCCTAGCTCTAACATGTCACCTCCAGCTGCTTTAACACCCTCACTTTGGGTTATTAGGAAAGCTCTAATCCAGAATTAAACAGCTGAGCATAGAACTTTTTTCCAAAAGTAGGCAGGGGTTTGTTTAAAAGAAACAGAAGAAGAAGCAGAGAGATGGGACATTAATGAATGGCACAATGGGCCACTGATACTGCCTTGCAGAAACAAAGGGCTCAGTGCAAGAATTCCCTCCTTTAGCGTGTGATAGACCTTCTGACCTGGGATCACAATGGCTCACAGACAGAAACAAGGGAGGAAGCAAGAAATCTCATCATTTCTTTTCCCCATGGGATAAACAGCATTTTATTCTACCTTTAACCCTGGCGGGAGACACCGCCACTTAGCAAACAAATCTATATTAAGTGCACTTGCTGGAATTATTTACAGCATCATTTGTTCCAGAAAATGACACTAATAATATATTGCTGAAATCAGAAAATGGAATTTGACATATAACCTTCTGAGTAGTAAAAAGCATCTTTCCTTAATCAGCATCCCTTATTAAGGATTTCCCTGTTTTCCTGTCCCCAAAGAGAAGGAAAATACCATTTTTCTCCTACAGTATCCTTTTTTGACTCATAGACAAGCTACTTTTGGCACTCTGGCTTCAACCATACATAACTCTACAGAAAGCAAGAACAATCCTCCTGCACCTTCACAATATATTTTTGAGAAAAGCAAAAGCTCCACTCCACTGTTGAGAGATCACTTTGTCTGCAGAAATAAGGATTCATATGCACAGCTTTCACCAGTGGAGAACACTCTGTAGGTGTTCACTTCTCATAGCAAATAATATTACTTGTTAACCAATGAAAATGGATATTGTCACATCAAAAATGTGGGGATCTTTTTCCAAAAATATCCTCAGAATTAACATCTTCTGGTTGCTTCTTCCTCCAGTCTCCAGATATGCGTGTATAACTTAACTTCCATGTGATCTGTCAGGAGTTTATTCAGGAAATGCAGATGTCCTGCTGGCCAAATCTGTTTTTGTAATGGTAACCCTGCAGGTTGTATGCTACCAGCACAGTTTTTATGCCAAGAAGTTCCTGCATTAAAAGGGGGAGGTTAAAAGTCAGTCCTGCCTTGCAGCTGCTTTTAGTGAGCTTTGGCAAAGGTTCACCAGTCTGTCCATAAATGTGCTCTGTCGTTGCTGTATGGGAACATTAATCAATGTTATCTGCAGCAGAACTGTCTTGCATTGTGATTTTGACAGGAACTGCAGACAGGCTCACATGTTCCCATTATTTCTTATATTTTTTAGTAAAACAGCTGTAAACATTACTTTAAGGTTATTTTAAAAGTTAATTTCAACAGCGAGCATTCTTTCAGCAGAGGGTAAGAAATTACCTGATTATACTTCCTCTCCAGAAACTCCTCTCATGAATAGTATAAGGTGATACCAATTATCTCTCTGTTTTGGAAGGTTTCGATTTTTTCATTATTTAAATAATATCCAGCTGCAGTAAGAGTTTCTTAAGATGTACAGTTACCAGGAGATAAAATATATAAGAGTGAATGATTTTTGTGTGTAGTAGTTTTACAGGGGACTCTCTGCTTTCCCACTGCAAAATGGAGACAACACAAGACAAACATGAGATTTTTTTACAAGGAAAAAAAAGTCACTGTCATTTTCAGGTCTACGCTTTTAACACATGAAAAATATTCTTTTTATCTACTGTCTCACTTTAATGCTTGGATGTACCTTAGGAAAACTCCAGTTATCCTCAAGGATATAAGAACCCAGGGGCCTTGATATAGATAGCTTGAGCAGCACCTTGCTGATACCTAAAGCAGCCAAGTGAAGTCACCCACCCAGCTGTCACTTTTCTGAGACTAGAGGAAGAGGAAAGGTTTCACCAGGAGCTATATTCTCCTCATGCTCCTAAGAAAGCTATAGTAGAATGTCACGCTCAGCAGGTGGCAGTGATATAGTGTGAGTATAAATGGACACAGTTTTCAGAAGATGGGGAGCTGAAGTCCTGTGTCCATTGGAGGACGCATGGTTGCTGAGATACAGAAATTATAAAGGCACATAGTAATGTGTAGATGGAGAAATTAGACAATCTGCTTATGCCTTTAAAGAAGAGACATAATTTTGTGCCATCATCTGAACACCCAGGTTCCAAAAAAATACATTTTTCTCCTTTTGTTTTCTAAGGTGATCAAATATAATATTATTTGGAAGCTTAGTGTGCATCATAGCACTTGTGTAGAATTTACATATTTCTTTCCAACCATTAAAAACCCCCCAACACTTTAAACACCTCTTCTATTCTTCTTATTCTTATTGTTATTATCACTGATTTAATCTTACCATCTTATAAACCAGTTCCTCAGTAATGTTGATCGTGTATAAATAGATAGTCCCTGACACAAGTGACTTATATTTTAATTGGATGGTTCCTGTCTTGTGAAAAAAAAAATATATTTGTGCTCTAACATCACCATCCTTCTTTTAGCTCACCAGTAACATCCTACTAAGACATGCCAAAATGATTTTCAAATAGTGCTGAATCAGCCATTCCTCTTCAACAGCCATTCTTGCAGCAGAACCAACCTGCACGATGCCAGCAGCCTGCCTTTCTTCCTCAGGATTTGAAAGAAGGTCACACAGGTTAAGGCAAGTCCTGCTGCCCCTTTAAACAAGGTGGGAAAAACCAGAACCACATTCAACAGCAAAGTGAGAGCAGAGAAATCCAGTCAAGAAGGAGTTAATATATGGGAGACCTGAATGCAGCTGTTGATCACTGAAACTTCTGCTTGAAGAGGGAAAAAAATATGTGTTAGGTTCAGCTGGGACCTTAATCCAGTGAAAACAGTATTTAGCCTCTATGGATGCAGAAAGGAGAGGTTCTTGTGTTCTGGAAACCTTTCATAAAGAAACTTCTGCCCTTGAAAATAAAAGGGAACTCAAGTCTGTGTCCTTTGATATCGACCTCTTTCCATTGCAGATGACAGTGAGCCCTCCTTGTTTTGTGTTCTGTAACAGAACTCAATTACATGTAAGGAAAATAGATCTGTTTTCAAAATTAAATGTATTACCTGTAATAAGAAGCTTTCTGTTCTTTGAGTATAGAAAGATAATAGATTGTTCTAATGTCCTGTCCCTTGCTGAGGCCACAGTCTAGTAGTCCTGTCTGGTTGGGGTAGAACAAAAGGTTAAGCCTTCCTCAGTGTCTCTCTGTTCTTGTGTAGAGACCAAAAATTGGTGCTACTTTTGGATGAAAATGTTGTTTTGATGCAAATGAGGTTTTGCCTGAGAAAAGATCTTAACTTAAGCCTCATCCCTAGAATGGAGGATCTGCTGCCCTGTTTTGCCTCCTCATAACCTGTTTTTCAATCTTCTTATAACCAGAATTTAATTTTGAAAGGTTTTTCTGGCCACGTTGTCATACTCTTTGTTCCTAATTCATTGTACTATTTATTCTTAATTAGCTTCATCGGTCTTGCCATGAATCAGGAATTACCATTTCATCAATCTGTGTGGTCCTAATTATAAAGACAGGACTGTAATTAGGCATTTGTCCCTGTGATATGTAGAGTGCTGTATTAAGCATCTCAGAGAAATATATTAATCTTAACTGGTTGAAACAATGGTTGCACTGCCTTGTCTATCAATGCATCTTTGCCACATTTTGAAATAAAAAACAAACATAGCTGGCCTTAGCAGTGTTTTTGTTAGCCATACAATCATGACGCTAATTTGAAGCTGATTATAGACTTTTATTGACTGAACACAAGCTGAAATTTGCTGACCAAAAAAGGGTGTGTTTTTACCTGAAGGGCTGACCTGGTCAAGCGAAGAAATAAATGGAAAGATGGACTTAGTGGAAACATTTATCATGTCCTCAGATGATGCCTCAACTTTTCCTATACCAAAAGTTTCCTAACCTTCATATATACCAGTATTTAGCAAATTAAATATTTAATCTTTCAATTGTGGAAGAACATGGGGCATAGCAAGTACAACTCATTCCACTCATACTTGCTGAAATTTATCTGCTGCAAAGGATTAGCTGCTGTATTCAACAAAAACGAAGCTCTTGTTTTCAAATAAAGAGGTTAATTGGCTTTGTACAAAATATGCTTATATAGCACATATTACTAATATTGCTTTTGTGAAGGTTCATTACAAAGGAATCTAAAATTGTCTTTTATTACCATTTTAACAATAATCTGTCCTTGACCAAAAATTATACTTAGAGAGCCCATGCTAGCATGTCATTATGACTGCTTAACTAGTCATTGGCAACCTCAGTGGTTCTCCAATTGTGTTTCTAGGTGTAGGCCTTTGAGCTGCTTCTTCCTTCTTTTTTTTTGTTATTAGTGTCACTTGCTTATACTGTGACACCACAGATTATGAGCAGGGTTCGAATTCTCAGTGATATAAAAAGGTTTTGCATCAGTTTAAGAAAGACATGTGTGTCTCATTATGTACCCATGTACAACCTAAATAAAGGCACACATTATATATCTGCTTGCCAGCTGAGAAACATGTACTTGAAATTTCTATTTAATAGTTAATGGGTACACACGCATGATATGATCCTTTTGGCAAAGATTTTAACATTTTTGACACTGAGATGGTGGTCTCTGCCTATATGTGTTATCTTTCTACCATAGCTCTCTGCAGGCACATAAAAGCTTGGCTTGACAGAGAGCTGGCTGGAACTATTCTATATTTGCCTGAAAAATCATCCTAGAATTTTTCCATAGCAATAAAATTAACTATGTTTGCAAAACTTTACATCTCTCTCATGCAAATTCTATCAGTGATCATGGATCTTTCTGATTCTAAGTACTCTGTTCCTGCTGTTGATAACTTAAGAGTTTTGAGAAATTCTACTCCAAAGAAAGTTTTCTTGACTCTCTAACTCCTCTATTTTGGTTCCTAATTTTCATCTTCATTGTGATGGGTTTTAGGTTTCCCTAATTAATGTACAATTATGTCTTATCCAACAACTTTGCTAGATTATTTCTTGGATGAATTCTTAGTGAGTAGCTTAGTGATACTTCTTTATTTTATTGTTTTTAATTCATTTCAAAGAATCTTAGGTTGGTGATGGTAAATAATGTATATTTTATCAAGTTTGTTGCCAGTGCCATATGATAAATAGTAATGAAGTGTTAATTTTATTTTCTTTATACATAACTGTATTACTGGAAAAATCTCAAAAAAAAAGCAAAACCTCATTTAGAGTTGAAGAATGAGCAACACCAGAATTCTTCAAGCATTAGATTTGTCACTGGTGATAACTATCCCTTTCTTTCATAGTCTTTGAAACTTTCAGGGCAACCTCCACAGATGTCATATAAAAGCCACAGGCATTGTGGAATTATATCATCAGCAAACAATGGGCCAGATCCTCAGTGTATTGAGATTTCTCTCAGCTCCATCTATGCTGAGGAAGCTTTTCAGCTCACAGCAGTCACAGGTTTGGCCCATTGCTTCCAGCATGATGGTATTTCCCACTTATTAGATTTTATAGAATTAGCTATTCTAATTTAAGCTTCTTGTGTACCTAGACCCATCCCTCCAACAAATAAAAGAGGAAACAAAGAAGAGATTAAAAATGCTTAAGTAGTGAGTGCTCCAGAGTAGGCAATAATGTTTAATAGTCATTATTCCTGCTGGTTCCATCCCAGGTTAGTAGGGAATTGTGGATATACATGTTGTTGGAAACATCTGTACAAGCAGCTTGCTCTCTGACCTTCTGTGTGGTTGTGTTTAAAGGGCAGCTCAGACTCTATAAACTGAGAGGGGAGCCAAAGCCATTTTCTCCAGCCAGTCACAGAGTGGACATGGTTTAAGGATGTGTGTGTGGATATGGTTTAAGCAACCTAGTTCTTCCTTCTGTCAAAACTTCAGTGAGGTAGATGTCTCTCCTCTGCTTACCTACAGTCAGGATCTGTGTTGGCTGCTTAAAGTCCAAGATTTCTCTCTCATGTAAGGCCAGAATTATTTTTGTAGCATGAATTTCCTTTTAAAGCCATCTTGGAAAAAAGTGAGAACTAGATCCAAGTTTTTCCTCTAAGTGTATCCTGTCAACAAAGACCCTGGAGTTCAATGGTGAAAGGACTGAGAGACACTAGGTCAATAAAAAATACATTAACAAGCAACTTAACCAGCTTAGCTGATCCTTTAAAAAAATTCTTTGCACTTACCAAGAAGCACATTATTTCTAAATAAATTAGAACCAGAACACAAAGGGATATTTACTGCTACATAAAAGGAGAAAATGAACTGAAAGGGCAGTATGCTGTACTAAGACTATTTGAATATATGCAGTTTTAATGACAGTTCTAAACCAGCAACTGTTCAATTAAATACAATCTGTCATGGTGGGGAGAGAAGGACACAATCATGCTAAAGAAAGACATTTCATGGCAAATGGTAACTTATCACTGACTCAAAGCGTGTGTGTGTGTGGTGTTTAAATAACATTAGACAATTACAGAAATTTAAAAATTATGAGCTTGTAAGTGGATTTTCTTTCTATTATTCATTCCTTTTTAGGCTGTTTCTGCAGTGCAGAACACACATTTTCCTTTATTTGCCCTTTCAATTCTTGGAGAATGCCTGTCTTTGTGAAAGTTATGCAATAAAGTTACATTTGCTTACAGTTCACCAATAATTCCAGCTGAGAGCAGCTCCTAATGTTATTCAGATATTTAGGGCTTAATGGTTTTTCACCTGTTCAAAACTCCATCTGCACTGCACGTTTGTGCAGCATTACACAGCACAGTGCAGTAAATTTCCTTCACACTTTGTGGTCAGTTAGTACTCACTGTATGAACAGTGTTGTTCACATGGAGAAGTCATAGGCATTGACATGGTTTCATAAAGGCAATCTAAAAATCACCGAGTAAAGTTCAAAGAAGAAAAGATAGCAAGGAGTGTAGGGGTAAAAATAAAAGGCCATGATGTTCTCAAGAGCTAAGGGCATCATGTATCTCAAGTAGGATTATATTATACGTTCCAGAAGTTAAAAATAATTGGCATTCAATAGAAAATGGAAGCAGTGAAGACAAGTCTTTTCTGGGGGCATATTCTCATACGTACACAACAGTAAAACCCCATTATACCTACTTACCATTTTTCTGCAATTTGGAAAGTGTCTATCATTAGCAAAACCAGCCAGCTTTATCACATTAGACCAAAGCTTTTGGGGGACATTTAAGTCTTCATATCTCTCAAGTGTCCTGATTTAATTGGGACATCCTGAACTTTCCCAGTAAATCAGAATTCCAGCTGTCCTCGAACCAGCAGGCAAATTCTCACTTTACCTTACTCTCCCCTGTGCTGGCACTTTCCAGAGGGTAAACAGAGGTCTGATAAGACATGGACACAGAAATGTCAGATGTCACTCTATTTAAATACAAAGGCATTTTAAGGTTGGTTACTTGGGCAGAACTGCTTGTGCATATAAATTGCCAGTTCCAGTGGATTAAAAGCAAGAAAAATACTGTTTGGATTAATATATATGCAATTCAATTACACTTTCACTTTAAAACCACTCTAGGAGCTTCTGTTTTCCGTGCCTTGTGCTTGGAAACAATGCTGGTTTAACATGCCAAGTCCATTTACTTCTTGTCTAATTTCAATGATTATTTGTATGAAACTTACTGAGAATTTTTGATTGACTTTTTTTTTCATTAGAAAGTGCCTAGTCATAGAAATTTGTGCCAAGAGGTATCTGTTTCAATGACAGCTTATTCAGGAAACTTTTCTCTGCTTATGGTGGGGAAGAACATTTGGTCAGGAGTAGAAATAGAGCTTAGAGTAACCAAAAGCACACCAGAATGGGAAACCTTACCACTCCAAGCATTCCATTCTAAGGTTTCTTATATTTTAAAAGAGGACTTTCATAGCACTGGTAGTTATGAGGCATTCCTGTAATTTTTCTATCATTGGAATACAGTCTTAAATTACATATATGCGTATAAAAAAATATGTTTAGGAAGAGAAATCCATTTTACATGCAGCTTCTGAATATTTTTAGCTGTGAGATTGACTTGTGTGTTCAGTGGAACACACAAGCCCCTGTGGTTGAGTACTGTCACCTTTTAACCATGGTAAAAAGCACTTACAAACCTGGAGCATGGAAATTCAACTTCGGTACAACAGAAGTGGAGAAGTGAAATGCAAAGTGGAGTAGCAACAAATAGTAATAAATAAATATAGATATTTAGTGGAAATCTAGCCAAGGGAGTTCATCCCCTGTTAATACAGCAAACATTCTTCCTCTGTGAATGTTTCTTGTGACCGATCATATTTCTCTTTAGCTACACCCCACGTGGTCATTTTTCAACTGCACCAAGGATCACAGCAGCTTTGTTTCTTGCTCTGTGTAAGTAGAAAGAGCTAGAGAAGCTCTGAGAGAGGCAAACCACGTCCCAGACATTTGGGAAGTGCCCACCCAGCTGGGTTTCACTGCAGTATTTGTGCAGCCCTCGGAGCCTGGCGTTGTTTCCAGGCTGCAGAGCTCTCACCCAGGAGCTGTTGCTTCTTTCCCTCCAACTGCAGCACTGTAAACGTGCACAGGGCCAGGAGAGCTGGAGCTGCTGCCTGCAGGGTGGGATGAGGTGCCAGCATGGTCACTAACCCTGGAGGAGGGAGCCTGCCCTGCCCGGTCACAAATTCAAGCCGTGAGGTCCAGTGCACTCCAAGGATGGGACAGGAGAAACAGGGCAGGGAGCAAAAGGGGGAACATTCTTGTGGTCAAACCCATTAGTGCAGTAGTTTTAATTGCACTGTAGGATCCTTGAAAGCAGCTTTTTGAGAACCCCAACTTCTTATAACTAGATATTACTGCATATCTAGGGGTGGTTCTGCTGCTGAGAATGCTGAGCCCATAGTGAAAGCAATGGTTGGGACTCTAAATTCCTGTACATATTGGTCTTTTTTGGAAGTTGCTAGAACTCAGCTAAAAATACACAGTTTCTGCCTCTCAGGAAATAATTATTCAGTGGCTAAATTATTAAAGCAGCTAAGTTTAGGTGGGTATTTAGGAGGCCTTCTCTAGGCAATGAAGATCCTCCTCTTGATCTGTCTGTGCTCCATCTGTGGAATTGCATTGTCCTGTTTTCTCAAGTTCGCTCTTCTTCTGCCACATTTAATCTGTGGTTAAATGCTTTTGCTTGGCTGTGTAACTTTCGTCATAAAACACTTTAAATTTTTTAGTTTGGGATGTAAGGTTATATAATTCATGATTTTTTTTATATTCAGTCATCAACCAGGCAAGTGTAATATTTGTTGTAGATTATATTCCATTTTCTTTGCTTATCATTCTTTTTGTATTAAATACTCAATGAAATGATGCATTTTACTAATTAGCTCAAAGGTACCACAGGCATTAACTATATTACATCCATTATTGATGTCTCATTGCATGATCTAAAAGTAGAAATCTGTATCTTTCCTGATGTCCTTCACAGCTTTGTGTATTGCTCTGAGGTTTGAGCCCAAATCAGTCATCCTTTTGTTAACTTAAATAATAATATTTATTTGTCTTGTCTGTTAGGATCTAGATGACTTGATTCTTTCTGCCTTTTGCCGTTTTAGCTTTCTGACCTAATTTTTCAGAGTTTTTAAGATAAGTAATACAAGAAATCCTAGTAGCAAAATTGATAATTGATATATTTGATCATGTTCTCCTGAGCTGTAGGAAAGCATTGAATATAAGGCTGCATTTTCACTGGGAAGTAAAAAAAAAACAAACCACAGAACCACCCCAATATAAAAATCTTAGTTTTTCATTGGAATCACATTTTATTGGATTTCAGTAGCTGGCCATGGTATTTCTGAACTGCTCAAGATAATATGGTGCATCCCTGGCCATACGGGTATAGGCTCCACTTGGAGAGATAAGACTATACTCCTTGGCTCTCAACTACACAAACTATGGTCTACATTCACACTGAAAGTCAAGAAAATAGAAGTTAAGGATGTTTACTTTATGTATAAACATCAAACTTGCTGTTGAATTTAGAGTTTTGATTCACTGAGGATCATTTTAGGAAGCAACATCATCACCCATTGAATCTCACAGGAAAGCAGAACAAGGTCCTGATGATCCCACAGATCAGTGACTCTCCTTTCAACACAGTGGATATTAATAGGCATTTGTCTGTCTCTAAGGAATATGCCTTTGGTAAATTTCCTGGCTGGATTTCTGTGGAAGTCTAAAAGAAAAAATGTGTGATTGTGGCAGTTCTTCACTCTGAACATGATGGTACCAGCCTCCATGTGTGCAGTGAATCCTGCCTTTCCTCAGAGAGGGATATTCACTTTCAGCAGCTTAAAAAGCTTCACTTGATCTCAGTAAATGAAACATCTTTCAGGATGCAGTAGCATGAGGTCTCTTAAGGGCAGGTCAGGGTAGGGAGTACAGAGGGTTTCAGCAAGAAATCTGTGATGTTGATAGAGGGGTTCTTCCTCTTTGTTGGACTTGAATTGTACCTCCAAACCATAGCTGGAATGGATTAATCCTGACCTTTCTTAAAAGCTCGATTGATTTTCTTTATATCAGGAATATGTGTAGAGCAAGGAATGGTTATTGCTATAATCTAGCTCCAAAATTGTGGTTTGGGATCAATTAGTAGGTCATGAAGAGCTTCTGGAAGGATATGGCTCAGCATAGCTTCCTAGTAAAGCCTAATGTCTGTATTCCAAAGGTGTGAGTGCCCTCCTGCTCCCTGGCAATAAAATATCCACTTCACATGGCCTATGTTAAATAGCTGTTTATTACAGTGGCACTTTCCTCTACTAAACCTGAGACAATCAATCTTCTGGGTTTTAAAAGCCTTCATTTTTTAATTAACATTAGTGCCAATCTACCTGGAAGAAATGTGGAATTTTCCTTGCCATTTAATCTTATGTGATGTTCACAGTGTAAAAACCAAACAGCAAGTATTCTGCAAGTTCTTACAACCCAGAACTTGTCCCTGACCAATACAGTAAGATCCAACTTTGAAAATGGATGGGAGGGGATATTACATTCTAAATTTTCTCTTTCCTTTGAAAGGGAAAAAAACCTCAAAACAAACCAAACCAAAAGCGTATGTGGTTGTTTTTTCCCCTCCAAACCAAGATTATTTTCACAACTGTGCTGAAAGATATAATTCAGGAAAGTCACATTATTCACAAGCTAGAAATGACACTTTTCCTGAGCACTGTAGGAAGAGCAGGCTTTCATCTGCAGCCTGCTATTTAATTCCATAATCCACACAAGAAACAGCCATCCCCCAGCTCTGTGAACAGTGCCTTAGCAAGGCATACAAGACACACTAAAAAAGAAGCAATTGCTGCTGTTTTCCCAGGGAATATGCCAGCCTTTACAGGACACAATCATGATATGATAATGATGCAGCTTATCTGAGACAGTCAGTTTAATGTATTCTATTCTTCTCTTTGAGGTGTCAGTCTTTAAATCTAATGGTGACAGTCAAGTTTAGGCATGTTCTACAGCAAGATTTTTATTCAGAGTCAGCCTACCTGAACAATGCAAGAGGGAAAGATGCACTCTGGACCTGGCACAGCTTCTCAACATCTCTGTCCCTTCCCCAGCTTGGTTCCACCCTTCTGCTGCAAAGCCCTCAGCAAGAAGGAATGCCCTTTGGCCAGACAGTAAAATAGCAATGAGGAAGCACAGTCCTTGCAAAAGCATTTGGAATTTGCTGCCAAATCTTGTTTTGAATCTATCTGCTTTAATACATCATGCACTGAGAAGCAGAATGGTGACCCGAATGTAACCATGCACGTGGGTGCAGACTGCTATCAGTGCCTTTAGTGCTATTAGCAAGAATATTCCTCTGGTTTGTCTTCAAGCCATACCTGCTGGCACTGTAATTTCATATAACATTATCAATGCAAATTTATCAAAACTAGAGTGGCACTCAGAATCATGTTTTATTTCAGTAGCTTCTAGAGACAGGGATTATATTGATCTTCTGAGCAAAAATTTGCTAGAAACTTGAAATAAAAAATCCTTTCAGTAAATGCTGTTTGTCTCTAGGATACAATGATTGCACATCTCACAATGCTTCTTAGTCTTACAGTGTTTTTGTGTTAAATTAACCTGGATTAGCTGAAGTTTTAATTGCTTCTGATAAATTACCATTGCTCAAGCTTACTTTGCCTGCCTTGCTTATGTAGTTTGTTACCCCAAGATAAAAGGCAGTGATTTGAAGGACCATGGGGTCATTCTGTATCATATTTGGAAAGCATCCCTGATCTTTAAAAAAAAAAATCAGAAAACAAGCCAACAAACCAACAAACTCATCCCATGTATACCAGATTTGGGTCTTGCTTACTTTCTGCATTCTTTAAAGAGAAGTGCAGTGATTGTGTAAACTGGATGCAGAATGAACAAGCTATATTTTTTCTTTGGTCTCACCTTAATTGCCTCTGCCTGTGTGCAACATGACACAGGTTTGAGTCATTCAGAATTGTCACTTTTATAATTAAAAAGAAGTGTTACCGAAAGAGTAGATTCACTGCTGGGATTGAATTGCAGAGCGTGTTTAATTATCATTCCTTCTTTCTAGTTATTATAACATATTATTAATTCAGTTTCTCAAAATATCCTTTTCATTTACAGCCATTGATGGAATAAAATGTGACACAATTTGTTTTCTTTTCTGCTTAGTAGATGATGTACTTTAACAAGAGCAGGTCGACATGACCTTAGCTGTAGTTATACCACATGATAACTACAATAGGGCCTTATCAGAATCTCCTACTCTTCTATGTGCTTGAAAATTCCAAAAGAGAAACTAATGTATTTCAGTAGACCCTCTCCCCTGATAACAGGAGAAAACAAATGTAGTTATGAATTTCTAGATAATATCTGTCTGGGATTCTTCCTAGGTGAAGTTAAAAGTAGAAGGAAAAAAAAAATCTATGTAAAAGGAGCATGAGAAATAAATAAAAGAAGTTGCTTGAGTAATTATGTGACTTTCAAACTATGTAGAAAATAGTATTTGTTTATGGGTTTGCCACTCAACATTTTTAATTTTTGTGTGGGTTTTTATTTGGTTTTTTTTCCTTTTCCATTTTTTAATGGTAATGAGCTTTACACAGCCTTTTGAACTATGACCATTTTGCTGGTTTTTTGAACTTTACAGTCTCTCACAGGCTGTCTTAGCCTACAATTTAACTAAACTCTCATCTAATGTAAATCAGTAAGACTGTGTTACCATAAAACCAATTTTTTTTACCATCCAAAGGGTCTGAGAAGAGAGGTGGATAGACCTAATTGGATAAACCTAATGGTTTCCTGGCACCAGGCACACAGATAAAATTACTGTCTTTACATCCAGACTACTTTTTATTCCCTTTGATGCAATGGAAATCTGCACCTTATGGAGATGTCAGCTCCCAGGAGTAACACCAGCTCTGAGTGCAGCATTTGAGGAGTTATTCATTGTTAGTTAAGCACTGACAATCTTTTCTGTGCTCTTGATAAAGGTGTGGCAAAATAGTCTGCATCCCAAAGATTTTGGACTCAGATGGGTGGATAATTCAAATTGAACACCTGGGGACTGATCTCAGCTAGGGAGCTGCTCCTGGTCCCACTCCACTGACTGACATTGACATTAGCCATCCCACCAAAAAGAGAAATAAACACCTAACCTTCCTTCCTTCCTTCCTTCCTTCCTTCCTTCCTTCCTTCCTTCCTTCCTTCCTTCCTTCCTTCCTTCCTTCCTCCCTCCCTCCCTCCCTCCCTCCCTCCCTTCTTCCCTCCCTCCTTTCCGCCACCTCCTTCTGCCACTTCCTTCCGCCACTTCCTTCCTTCCATCTGGAGTCATAGCTGGAAGCCAAGAAGGATAACACCAGGCAACCATAGGAACTCTTGGAGAGCAGTGGATTCTAATTTTCTTTTGAGATCACAATTTGTTATTATCATGTCTTTGACTCTACTCATCTGGGAAAAACCAAGGATTTGAGATGACTGACTTTGCTCTCTTGGCTCTAAAGAAAATACTTCAATAAGTTGTTTTATAAAGCTGTTACTAGACTCATTTCCTAATACAGATTCTAAGAATATTTGTTTTAATATCTCAAGTTTGGTCTTGAAGAACTGAAGTATGGGCCTCATGACATAGAAAAGAAGGAGCTAAAAAAATAGAGTGTAATGAGAACTAGTAAGAATTTCCCTCTTCCTTCTATAATCCAGAGAATATACTCACAAGAGTGCCCTTTTCCAACAGATTATCTCAAACTTGGGCTTTGAGATTTATGTACGTAGAACATGAGAAAGAATGAGAGATAATTGTTTAAATAGAAAGTATCAGGGGGGACCAAAGCCTACAGTGATTGTCCAGTGAAGCCTCCCAGTTCCAGCAGCCCCATGTCCAGGAAGATCAGTTCTACCCCATTTTTTTTGTCACTGACACAGACTAGCACAGAATGGGCCTGTCTACATTATAATTCTCTCATGGTCATCAAAACAGGGAGGCTGCATTTTGGTCAGTGAGATATGGCAGTCAGTAACACAAATGGTCCCACACCAATCTTCAGGATCTGCTTGGGAATTCTCTGGGATGGTGCAAGGTGGCCCAGAAAAAATCAAGCCACATACAAACTATTTAACTTTATAGGCAATTGAGATTCAGTGTCCAGACACTACTTAAATTACTAATCTAGATATAGTCAGAGAGAATCAGTGAATCAAATTACACATAGGGGGAGTTTTGCATGTGTTTTTTTAAAAAAATTAAATCAAGCATTTTAAATTCAAAATACAGTATTGGTATAACTTCTCAATAGAATAAAAAGAAAATCAGTCAAGCTTTGTGATTTTCATGCACAGAAATCCAGTACTTATTTTCTTTCTATAGCAATATAAAGGGAGAAAAAAGAATCCCAGTAAAACTGGCTGTATTTGAGCAAGTGCTTTACACACAAATCTATAAAGAAAAGCTCTCATTTCTTAATGTAAAAATCTCTTTATTTTTGCACCCGAGTCATCATCCATTGTAGAGCAAGTAAAGATCACCCTCAAACTAGGACAGGAAAGTATTTATGATCTGAGACATTTTACAGATGGTGTTGAAGACTCAGATTCCTTCATATTTATTAAAATTGAGATATGCTGTTCATTGCCAGGTTATTCTTGAGTTGAGTTGATGGTAGAGATTTACACTGTTCCTGACACCATGCAAGTTATTCACCTATTGATTCAACAACAAAAATAAATAAAAAGAATTAATACCTTAATGTTTAAATAATTTTTTGCATTGAATCAGTCTTTGAGTTAGGAGGGGCTGAATGATAATAAGAGGGAAAAAATAACTCTCGTAAAGTCCAGGAAGTTTTGAATTAGAGATTGTCTTTGAGCATAGAATCTGGTATTAATGTTTAAATGCTAAGAGGTGTTGTGTCCTTTTAAGCATGCAGTTTTGCTTTTGGTCTTCATGAACTGATGTAATCAGACACACCACTGTAGCCACTGACTTCATGCAGGAAACAATTCTTGCTTCCTTCCTGTGTGTCTGACTCTGCCTGCTCTTGTGCTGCCATTGGAATGTCTTTTCTTCATCCACCCTACTTAATTGAAGATTGTTGATATTTTATATAATTATTATTTAATATTAAGCCCAGACAAGGTCCAGAGACAACACCCCCACCACACCCCAGGCCATGTACCCACTGCAATGTAAGGCCTGGGGAAAAGTACAGGAGGACTGTTTGGAGATGCTGATGAATGTTATGGAGTGGAAATTCAGTCATAAGAACTAATGACTGTCTCACTGACAGTAAAATTTGGAAATTTAAGAGCATTATTTCAAGTTTATTACAGAAGATCCAAACAATAAATTATTACCCCCAGTTTTTAGAATGAGCATCTCTCTTCCTGATAAATGAATAGGTCTTTGAGGTTTATGCACCTTTTCATACTCATCAGTTTAGTGGGGGTCATAAAAAGGGATTGTGGTGGCAGTGTGCTTTAGATGTTAACTATTTATAAAAAAATGCATTGTATAATTTTGTGTGCACTCACCTTTTAGGGGAAAAAATGTCATCCTTATATATGGCTTCACTGCCTGTGTAAACCATGGATCACCTACTCTTCCAGTTCATGTGAGCCTAGTTTCCCTGATATGAAATAAAAAATGCTATCCTACAAGTGCTGAGAATCAGGCCTGGTCCATTTGATCCATGAAGTAATGAATTTTGTATTTTTCTGGGTTTGCATCACAGTCTTTGGAACCCTTCATGTTTACCGCTGGCCTCTCTTTTGTCTTCCCTTTAGTCTCAGGCCTTTCAATTCTGCTTCCTGTACTAATACAGGTCTTTATGTCATTGAAAATTAATAATTCCAAAGCAGTGCCCTGCCAGAGCAGAGCGGATCAATGACCCAGGAGCAGCATGTTCCAGCTCAATGGTGCACAAGTCATTTTGACTTCCACTCTCCGGTGCTTGGCTTCCAAAGGAGCAGCCCTTTTGCCCGGTATATTAACTTCTGGAAACTCCTTGTTAATCACTCTATCTGCAGTTCCTGCTCTGAATTCTCTGCTAAGACCTGAGTGCAGCTTTTCATCAGGCTAGAACACTTTTTTTTCTGCCTTTCTTTCCATCTCATCCTGTGCTGTCAGTCAGATCAGCAGCACTGCTGAGGTGTTCTGTACAGCCATGCTGGGACATAGTGCTGACAGCCATGTTTACCTTATGGAAACCCAGATAACTCTCGGAAAATAAGAATTCTAGCAGTGTAAAATGACACCCTGGAACTAACAGGACAAATCATACATTCAAAAGAAAAAAAAAAAGAGAGACATACATATATAATGTTCTCCAAAACATGAAGAAATATAGTATCATCAGAGATAATAGTTTTGTCAAACCCTTTCTTTGTTGGCCTTTTTAGAAAAATACACTATTCAAACCTAATATTAGAAGGATGGAATATCTGAAGGCAGTAATTAAAATCTTGCATGTAGTCTTTCACTGAGGTTGATTGGTGGGGTTAAAGTCAGAGGGATCCCTAGACTTAGAGGGTGCAGGGTCCTCCCATGGCTTTGGAATTACCACATAGCAATCTGGCACATGGGTTCAGGAGACTCTTGGCTTGGAGTTATGTCTTCCTTTGCAGTTATTCCTGAAGTCTGCCTCCTTTCATCAGGGAATTCACTGAGATGAAGGGGTGTGTGTGTGTGTGTTAATGCAGAAGGAGTTTAACCACTGAGGCAGGAACTTTTCAGCTCAAATATTTCAAACTATAACTTTTTCCTACAAAAAAGGAAGTTATGGATTTAGTCTGGGGAGATGTCTCAACCTTTTTCTCAAGAAAAAGAAAATCTTTTTATGATACAAGTGGGATTTATGATGGCAAGAAGGAACAACTGGGGCTCTAGAGAAAGACGTAATGCTGTTTCATGGAGGATTTGGATATTTTGAAATTTGATCTTGCTCCAAGTCAGAAGGAAAACAAAAGCATTCAAGTTTTTATGAAAGAAAAGCAAAACCTGATGCCAGGAAAGTCTGTTAAAGCTCTGACATTCTCCTTCTGAAGCTGACTGACAAAAAATGGTCTATCTTTCCACCATGTCTTTGCTGAGCTGGAATATTTGTCTCAAGCATTAACAAAATAACAAGATAGGAGAATTCCAAAGGGGAAAAATTGTCTATAGGAATTTATTGACCACAGTGTGAACAGAGCTTTTCACTGGAATCACAAGATACTCTTTTCCTCAAGGGAAATTAGAGCTTTTCACACATTCTTCAGTGGGGTGCTGAAAGAGGCAGGAGAAACAGAGGTCTATCACATTTATAAATAACTGAACTGAAAAAAAACCCACAAACCCATCACAAAACAACTCACAGTTTAGAGACATGTTATCTTCCTTCCACTGGAGTGGCCTCATTTCCAGCCAGGAGGTCGGAATGTCCAGGCAGGACAGGCGAGTCACAGGCTGTAGTCATTGTCCCAGTCCCTGACAAACTCCTTGCCCTGGGAAAACCTGGTCATATTTGTTGTTACAGCATAAAGCAGCCACATTGTTTTGCCAGGATGTGGATTTTTTCCAATAGGCTTCTGTCAGGCTTTCTCTCTGGTTAGAGCAAAGGCCCAGAGTGGAGGAGGCTGTGAGGTCACAGTGGTGTGGTGCTCTTCCTCCTCTAACAGCCCCATCCCACATCCTCCAGCTGGGCTGGACCAGATTCCCTGCCCAGGGATGGCACCAGCCTGGCCATCTCCCTGCCTGAGGGAAGACTTCCAATGCCCCTGGAAACAACATGGCCTTTGGTGGTTCCTGTGGACAAACCACAAACCCAACCAGGGACAAAGAAATCCATCATCAGCTTCGGATCGAGAATAAATAATACTAATAATATGTAAAGAGCATCAACTGGATGTGGAGAGGAACTGTCACTTCAGCATGAAGGATGCTCTTGGATATACAAGAACATAATTCACTACAATATCCTTAAAAAGATAGAAAGAATTTAAATGCATGTGTATGCTTGGGTATTTAATGCACCATGCAGGCATCATATTTCTTTCATATTTTAAACACAAATCATAGCATCTTCTTTAATGGGCAGAGATCCTTGGCAATGATGGATTTTTATGGCAAATAGCATTACTGTGCCATGCTTCTTCATTAAAGCCCTGATTCAGCAAAGCAATTAAACATATGCTTAAATTTAAATATCTGAGTAATCCCCAAACTTTCTGGTGCTGTGCATGTGCTTAATATTCTGTAGATCCATAAGGAATTTGCTTGAAGTGGGTCATTCAAACATAATAGCTCTGCAGATAGAAGATATCTTGCCCAAAAGAACTGGTTAAAACATTAGATGCTTTATTAGCCCTGCATTAGTAATTTTAATTTTCACTGCCTCTTTGATTGTGAAGAATGAATGTGTGTGCACACATGAAGTCAAGACCTGAAAAAATGATGAAGGTAAAAAAAAATAAAGGGACATTGTGGGTTCAGGACATCTATAATAAACTCAAGCTTCATCAGCATTTCTAAGTTTTTTAACCAAGAAATATTGATTCATGTTTATTATATTTTATGGCACTTTACAACAATTTATAACACTTACATTAAGGAATAGATGGGCCGGGATAAAAGCCAATGTGAGTATGAAAAAGACGAAGTGCTGTCAAGAATAGCAACTTTCAAGTATCAGGTACAGCCCTTGTTTTTACACTTTATCTCCCCTATTTAATATAGGATGGGATCCTATAATGATTAATTTTAAAGTACAAATTCTAGAAAAAGACTTGCTGTAGAATGGCCACCTAAAGGACACCTTAGCAACATCACTTCTTCAATAAAAAGCCATTTGTAAAATATGCTCAAGGTATCTATAACTAAAAAATATAGGTATAGTAAATATTGTGCTGAACCCAGTTGAAAATTTTCAAGAAATGGTGAGTTTGTGTTCCAAAGTCAAACTAACCACTTAATTTTTTTTTTTCCACCAGAGCTGATCATCTTAGAAACCAAGATAAATTAGTTAGAAAACCAGTTTTGTGAACAAAATTCCTTGTTGCTATGTTGCCATAGATACTTATGCAAAAGAAAATTTCCCAATGCGAGTCAAAATCTGTTAATTGAAAGCCAGGTAAAACAAAGAAGCAAATTAGAATATATGGAGTCTCCACCATGTGTTTCCTTCACTCTGTGCAATAGCATAGTCCAGCTGCTCTAGGACCAGCACCCAGATCCATTAATTTCTGAGCTAAATGTTGAGGATTTCTTTTCTGCCATCCCAGCTCATGGGAATGGTACAGGTTCCCAGCAGTTCTGGAAGTACTGAAGGATCATGTGAAACTGAAATATGGATTGAGGCTTTGTGATCCTGTCCATGGCACAGTGAATTGAAGAACTCCCAAGTTATGGGCAGCACTCTAAAAACAGAGGCAGTACATCCCTGTCTAATGTTGTGTGCTGCTGCTGTTCCCCATTATTGAGTGGAGAATTCTCTCTCTGTGAGAGAGGCACTGTGATAATCCCAAGGTGATTAGGCAGGAAGGAAATGTATCTGCTGTTACAGTTTGGAACATTAGATTGGTAACTGCAGGTGCTAGAAAAAGCTTTTAAATGGTGAGAGCACCAATCTGTAGTATATATTGTCCCCCATTTCCCAAGACTGCTGGTTTAATTCTTTAACATTCCTTGATATGCTTTCTCTGGGGACACTGGATTTTTCCTTTGAGCTTTGCCCATATATTTTTGCCCCCTTTCTGTGGACATCTTGTGTTTATTCTTCATCCTTGCACTGCAGGCTTATAGGGGAAAAGATATGAATGTTGGGCATTTTCCAATGTGGAAAATGCTAAACAAACTGAAGCCTTATGAGCTTGTTGCCCTGTGGAGAGACTTTATGCATGCAAATATGTAGCAAAATGATAAAGAAATGGTCATGTGATGACATGGCTCATCTGATTCATCAGTCTGAAGGCATATATTCTGAGAGAATGATATATTTTCAGTGTCATCAGGCATGAAACAACAGTCAACTGATGTTGCAGATTGTTACAGTGATAGAAAATCTGCTGAACACAACAAATATGGAAAAGGGAAGACATGAAATCATCCAGCAGCCATCTGACACAGCAAGCCACAGGGGCTGTCCTTTGACAGTGTCCTTTGTGTTGCTTCAATGTCCACTTCTCCATTTCCTCACCTTCCTGTCACCCCTCTACTCATCACTGCAATAATTTCATCTGGGGAGGGTATTTCATATCTTCTTCTTAGTTGTGATGATGGCTGGCACCTACTCTTCAGCAGGGTGTGTGAGCAAGCATCCATCACACAATTTTAACAGCACAAAGTGCATCTTAATCAGAGACACCTCACACATTTGACACAATCAATCAGCAGCATAAAAATTATAAATTATTTGCTTGAATGTATCACCAAAAGCTGTCATCAAAATTATTATAGCAGTGCAAGTTTGTGTCCTGGTCCTGCAGCCTGATCATCCTCCTCACCCAGGAGTCTTGCATCTGTTCAGGGTTGTATTATTTTCTCTCAGTCACAGCAGTTCAGTGGTCCACCTACACGGAGCAGAATGTAAGACCGGGGCCCAAATTTATGCACCATCTGCCCTTGGTCATGCATGCCAACTTTTATAAAAATCAATCACTTTCTCTCTCTGAAGAGCTTCTACGTGAAAAATTTCCCCATGTAAGTTTGGAACTTACAATGCTACATTTTTTTAATTATATGTTTTTACTGGGATTTTTTTTCCTCTGTGTGTGTGTGTGTGCTAATATTCAGTATGACATTATTTTGAGTGGAAGATGGCAACTCAGCCTGAGGCATGACAAAATAGTCAGAAACACACCACCTGCTGTGCCCCATTGCTTTAATATTGTACTGTTTAATAAGAAAATGACCCCAAGTGTTTGGATGACAACTCTAAAATGGACCATAAATATTCTGTACATAAGGAAAAGCTGAAAGCTAAAGTACACTGCCTAATATTGCTATGGTGCAAAAGGGAATAGGAATACATTCAATTTGCCTAAGTATCTAGTAGTGACAGCCACTAACATTTGTTTAGGACAAACACCAAGTGGATGTCTGCTTGTTAATAAATGAAGGAAAAGAAATATGGGTTACTGTGCAAATGGACATTAGAGGAGCACAGATTTTGGTTTGATGTATAAGACACATAAAGAACCCAGTTCTGGGCACTGCTAAGTGATTCTTGCAAAATGCTGAGCCCCTGCTAATTTCAGTAGGAGTTGAGCAAGCTCAGCACCTGGCAAGGATGGGTCTATCTATATTTAAATACAGAATGAACACTCATCTAAGTGGATTCACTTATGATAAGCTGATGCAGCCTAGAAATTACATGTTTGGTTAAATTGGGGTAATCACAAAGAGGGAGACGCTCAAATAGGCAGTGATAATTGGTACAACAATGTCTGTTTCCTCCTTCTGATCTTGTGTCCTCCCTGAGGGCTCTCTCCTAGCCTGCATTAATTAAGAGAAGGCATGTGACATTTCCTACAGCCTTTGACACCGAGATGACCTTTCCCTAAATTCCTCATGAACCCCTGCTGACATCAAACACACTTTTTACTGTACAGGACCCTTTACCCACCAGACATTCATAAAAAGTATTGAATAATATTCCTGAACAACTATTTGGATGTGCAGAAAAAAGTTATGCTGTTATGACAAATGGCTGAATAGTTCATGGGGAATAATTTGTTTGACTAACAGGAGCTTTTTTTTCAGTGATCCAAGGACTTTAAAAAAAAATTTATTCCTCACTTGAAATCATGCAATTGCTTCCTGCAAATAAGTATTGGTCATTAGATTTTTCTCCAGACATTTGTCATGAGTGTGTGGCATTTAAACCTGCTAGACAGAAGGCCAGGGGCCAGGATTTTTCTTTCCTGAGTGGTTACTTCAACTCTTTTGAATGCAGCTAATAATGAGAAAGTAGGTTCACTTTACAGTTCTTTTATGCTTTCTTAGATTTTTCCACCAAAAAAAAAAAACCAAAACAACCAATCAACCAACTAAAAAAAAATTGAAAATATCAATGTCGGATCTTGCAAAGCTGTTTCTTAGAACGTGCAGGGAAATTAAAACCAGAAAGATCACAGATGTAGTCAAGACAGACAGAATATTTATCTTTTTTCCCAAATACCTACAGAGTAGCTTTTGACATATCCACCCTTATTTGATCAGTCACTCAACCATTTATTACTTTATTATAAACAGCAAGGTGTTGCACATTGGGAGAAAAGCCCCAAACTTTCAGCTCCCACCAAAATTACAAGTCGAAATTCCATTATCACACACACACACATACACAAAACAAAAAAAATCCTAAAACCAAACAAACAAAAAGGGAAAAAAATCCCAAAAAGAACCCAACAGCTGAGGAAAAGCAGGCATGTATGTGGCTGCATACCTAAGTACTCCCTCGGAGTATCTGTGTAGCCAGCAAACACAAGGCTCTGGCATCTGCTGTGGGAACACAAGGCCCTGGCGTGGGCAAGCTGGAAGGGGCCATGTGAGGCTGGAGCTCATGTTGCTGGTGCTGGTGAATCTTTGTGGGACACCTTGGCTCCAGGTTACCTCAGAACAGCACACACGCTGCTTGGCACACGTTCCCAGTCTGCCAGAGAGCAGAAAAACAAAGGGTGGTGAGAGGCATGAGAGTATTAAGTTACCCTGAGGTATATTCTCTTTGCAGATAAAAGTCTGCTGGCTCCGTATGGAAAATGTCCCTAGTAATGGGTGGCATCATGGAGAGAAGCAACATGAAATACCTGTTGGTAAAACAGGAATAAAAGCAGACAGTTAAGACACTGCTGCTTCTGCTTGAATTTGCTTTTAATTCTGTACCTGCTGGCCCCTGCAACAAACAGCTTTCCACAGACTGCAGTTTGTTATCCTGATGGAACTCCTCCCTGCAGTGATTTGCAGGGCATTTACAGGGCAATTATCCCTCCTTGCCATTCTTGTTTGTGCTAGCTGAGGGTCAAGCCAGCTTTATGTAAAGCCAGAGAGGAACACGGGTAAGGCTGGGGTCAGTTCCAATTCCCAGGGATCTTTCCTGATCCCTGAACCTCTGAGCTCTGCCTCGGAGCGGAGTTCCTGCAGGGCTGTGGTGCAGAGTGCTGGTGTGAGAGAGCTGCATTCTGTGCCATTGGAGGGAGGAGCGGGTGCACTCCACCTCTGCACAGACACACACAAGCACAGGGACATCCCACTGCCAAAGGACAGAGGTCTCCTCTGGAGCCTGAGGTAGCCTCGGTCACGCTCTGGACTCTTGCCCTCACAAATGTTGGTGCTGAGGGAGGTACACGAGTCCATGCAGCTGAAAGGCCCCTGTGAGGTCAACAGCGTCCAAAACACATCCAGAGGTATCCCCTATGACCATTTCCATGGGTTTTTCCATTCCAGTGTTTTTTTCTAAAAGCATTTCCCTGTTAGAATCTCTGATATTCAGCTGGACGTTGCTGGTACTGTAAACACTCTCTGGCACTTAGGTTGTTAGGGAGAGTCAGCAAAACAGAATGGCTCAATCACAGGGGGCTGATATCCCTCTTGCAACATGCTGCTGTTCCACTGAATACACCAGCAAAGAAATTTGTGTGGGTGGGATTTGCATTGCCCTTTTACCTCTGTTTTCTCCTCTGTGGGCTCCACTCCTGATCCACAGCATTCCTGCTGTGGGCATCATCCCTCCTCATTGCAGGTCTGCTTGTTTGAATGTGGCTGCTTTATTTTAGCATCATTTGTAGGGGTTCTCATGTGCTCCCCATTCTGCTTGCCTTTACTCCAATTCATACAGACCCTTGCATGCCAGTGCCTCTTATCCCAAAACATGCCCCCTTTTCAGTTGCTGGTTTGTCTCCTTTTTGTTTTTTTGGTGTTTTTCCCCCCCTCCCAGTGGCAGGTCACTTGCACTAGAGGAAAGCTCCTCTACTTTTATCACTACATGGCATAAAGCCAGTTCAACAAGGCCTTTCTAGATCTGAGCATGCATAGCTGGTCCATCTTTGCTGGAAATAACTGGCACAAACAAATTCTCCAAGGGAGTTCTTAATGAGATTTGAGCTGAAAGGCTCATCTTTGGGTCTGTGCACATTTTGTCAGTACATATTGTCACAAAAGCTGTATGGTCACAAAGAGCCATTGAGGAACCTCACACAGCCACTTGATCACTTATTTTACTATTATCTTCATTCTCAAGAAGTAAAAACAGAAAATGACATGGCTATTTTAAAATTATACAAGTACAGGAAGGTACATGCTGAGTGGTTTAAAACCATTCTTTTAAAATCATATATAAATTAAAAGCTGCTTAATTTAAGAATGTATCCTTGGCTGAGGTACTTCATATTGAAAAGTGGTTACTCAGCATGTAAAGTACCATAAGTACTTTCCATAAGTATTTTTATGACATAACAAATTTTTTTAAATCGTTATTTACCCAATATTTCTGATGGCCATTATAGTTTATCAAATCAATAGTCAATGTTCCTAAAAGTCACTTAATTCAGATTTATGTAATCCACATTATAGAAAAGATCAGTTAATGTATATTTACCTCAGATAGCTTAATAACTCTCTTAAAACTGTTAAGACCCTCTACTTGCAGTCATGTGCATTTCTATGAAGGCTTTCACCTTATTTAAATCCCTTAAAACTCAAAGAAATTCATGCCACCAAACTTCAATGAGCTGCTGACAAGTCATGTCTGGTGATAAGGACTTTTGAGAAGTTCTTGAATAGTGAGGGGGGGCAGGATAAAACACAGATTTACCTTTAAAAATTTGTCAGATTGAAAGATGTGGGTTTACACCTTTTCTGTTTTCCCCTGATTCCACTGCACTGGAGTGCTGGGTCACAACTGCTGGGTTTTCAGTTGTATGGTTTCATGGACCGTACTTTGCTCATCAACTGAATTTTAATTAATGACAAGAATGCCTACTGCCCAACTAGGTATTCTTTGAAGCTTTAAATTAAAATACCTTAGCTATTTGGCTTAATAACACTTTAGTGCCTTAAAATTACAGACTTCATGTTTATACTACAAGCTCTGTCATGCTACAATTGAATATGCCCATTAGCATGAGTGGAGCAGGATGTTACTTCAAGAAAGATCTTTTTCCTAGTAGGAACTTGATCCTAAAGTCTGCAGTCATGGGAGAGCAATTCCATTTGATTTTAGTGGGTTCGAGTAGGTGACTGGTGATATTTGTGGGGACACTGCAGGGTCAGGTCTTGTTTTGGTTGCTGTTTAAATGTCAGCTTTTGTCAACAGTTACAGCAGCAGTATTAAGGACCTGTACTTCTTTATCCTTACAATAAGGATACTTCTACTCTATCCTACCCTTTGAAATGTTTATTGAGGTCTGAGACTGCAGGCACCTTAGTGTTTCTTTTAGATGTGCAGCAGTCATGTTTGCTAACATCACACTGTTGAAATTTTGAATGAACAAAAACAAAGTGAAAACAAATGGGAAAATAAAAAAAGGTTTGGTTTGACTTGTAGGGTGCTGGGGTTTTTTTCAGTTTTTGTTTTTTTGTTGGTTTGTTTGTTTGTCTGATTGTGGGGTTTTTTTCCCAATAACAACCATAATAGCTGCTGTGGATGAGTGCATAGCAAAGATGTGCAGGCACATAGTGGGAAGCAGAATCTCACAGAGCCATGGTGGGGTTTTCCATTTAATTCAGGCTGAAGTGAGCTGTGCAGAAAGAGGAAGAGTTGGCTTGTCTCAGCCCAGGCCCCATGTCCTCACAGTTCACGTGGCTCTAGGAATGCTTTGGCCACAAAATGAGTTTGGTCAGCTGACCTGACTGCAGGCTGATTAGGGAAAGGGATGCGTGCAAACAGGGAGAGGGGTAAAATTGGGAAATGGTTCTGTGGCTGAGACGCCCTTCTGGGGACTGCTGAGAAAATTGAAGCAGGCTGTAAATGCACAGACCCTAGAAAAGAAAGCCAAGGGAACAGATACTGTTTGGTCTGAAGGGGAAGGCATGTGTAAGGGAAAGACCTTAACTTGCTGTTGATTCAAATTCAGGGATTACTTCAGAAAGGTTAGGAAATGTAATCGATAAAGTGCGCAAGTGCCATATTTTTATGTGTTTGGGTGTTTCTTGAGATAAGCTGATGTAAGATACAATTGGAGTTTAGAACCCTTCAAAGGTCATATTTCTGTTTGTTTCTGTTGCCACATGTCCCAGAAGAACGTACTGTAATCCTAGTTTACCCTGGGTAAACACAGTTGTGGAGCCTAAAACTATCAAAACCCTGTAGTCCAGTCCTGCAGGTGTTACAGATCCATACTCAGATGCCCACCAATGAAGGGAGGATGTGAAGAGTGGGGTGAAACAGAGGGATGCCACCAAATCAGGTTCAGACTAGACAGCATCTGAGATCCCTTCCTCTGAGCACAGGCAGGGCATACCCCATTTCCTCCACAGAGGAAATCTCCCAAGGGAAGTGACTGGAGCTTTAAGAGACAAAAAGGATTCAAAAAAAAAAAAATAGAGAACAAATCCGTGGCTTTGGGAAAGCTGTCTCCATGTAGTGTTTGACACTGCTTGGATCCCACACTCTGTACAGAGCAACTGTTTCCCCCAAAGTCATTTATATAATTATAACCTTGCTTCATCCTTTCACCTTCAGAGTGGGAGGTTTTGTAATCCTTGCTAATTTCAGACAGATCTCCCACCGTTTCATGAGGAACATTTTATATAACACAAGTACTGCTGTGTGGCTAATGTCTCTAAAGCTGTGTTTGAATATTTCATGGATGGTGGGTTATTTTCTTTCCTTCAGCAGTTGAAAATAAACCAAAGATTTTGTACTGCTCACACAGTTAAAATTTGGACATTTCAGGAAGCAGATGTGACTGGACCTAATGGGCACTCTACTGGTGGTTGGGTGGTCAGTGCTTGAATCAGTTAATTATAAAACAGATATCAATTGCAACAAAGATAGTGAGACCTGATAGTCACATAAATCTATCCTCAGGTTCAAACATGACATGCTCAGCAAAGTCAGGCTACATGGATGTATGTATGTTTTTACTTCAAGGTTTAAGTGCTGATAGTTTTCGAGATTTATTTCTTCTTTAAAACTAAGCTGTGGATTCTTGTCTAGTTTTTGATTTCTCCGGCAATTCATTAAACATTTTGTGTATCTTCCCTCTTTTGGCAGAACTTTATCACTGCTTGAATGAAAATGACATCCAGGAAAACCTTCTTTTTGCTACTAGTTTGCCAGAAGCTGAAACCAGCTTTCTGGTATGATATCAATAAAATCTGTAATTGGAGAGAAGGTACTCAAAAAGGACATTTTTTCACTTTGTAAATAAATAAGAGATGTGAAGAGGTAGGCAGAAAACAGTCAAGTGCACTATGAATCACTGCAGGGGTGCAAACAAAATTCCTTAATGACAGAGTTCTCACTGACAAATTCTGTTTGTTTTTGCCTCTAGAGCTGTCTCTGCTAATGACAAGCAACTCTGCTTGGAACTTATTTGCATGAAGTATTGTACAGTGCACACTGTGCGTGAGTGGATGAAAGAAAGGAGGCAAGGCTACCCTGGGACTGTATCCCCATGACAACCCCACTTAATGAATTACTAAGAACATGGAGAATATTGAACAAAATGTCCCTTCCAGTGTAGCTAGAGGAGCACCAGCATAGACATTGTCACACAGCACTGCTGGGAAGAAAGATTTGAGAAAAGACCTTTGGATGGGATTAGTCCGATTAAATGTAGGTTTCCACCTCTGAGCTAATCAACTTTGGCTTCGTGTAGTAGTGGGAAATACATGAGTTCATTTTTCCAGATGAATTTCCTATTGAGGAAAATTATAAGGGGAGTCTTTACAGATTGGTTCAGATTTTAACATTTCAACTGGAGATACCTAAGATGTCATAAGTACCTAATCCCCCCTTGTATATTCTCTGCTATGCTGGAATATAATCACAGAAAAATTCAGAGAAAATAAAGTTGTTTTGAACAAAGAAAAATCATATCATGCCAGTAGGATTGTTACACTAAATCAGATCCTTCTTTTTAATAGACTGCTGATAACATAAGTGAGGAAAGTTCCTTCACTGTAAAACAATGCACATAAACACCCAGAAAATGAAATGTCCATTTCATTTTTAATAATTGGTGCAGCAGTGATTCACAGCCCACAGTGAATTGAGATGTATTTATTTAATGGCTTAATGATCTTAATGATTCATTTCACTTTAGATTAGAAATTCAATTCAATGTCTGTGTCACACTTCAGACTTAGAAGTAACTGGTTGGAGGGTTTTGTTCTCACACTTGACAGGTCAGAGCCCCAAAATATTTCTACAACTATTTCTGTTGAGGCAGGTGGGACTGCTGAAAACAGGAGAAACAAAGTTTGCTACAGTTATTTAAATGGCACAGAGTTGCTTAATGGATTGATAGGCTATGTCTAATCTGTGGATTGAGGAGCTGGAGTCTACTCTGCCTGGACTCCACATTGGGATGAAATCCAGGTGTGCAACTTTCTGCCTCATTATGAACAGCACCCTGGTGCATGTTGGAAGAGAAGTTGGAAACTCAGGTGCTTTCTGACAGGTCCCCACCATAAGGCACTCAGGATGTGGCAGAAAAATGCATCATCTTGCAGGTTTTGTTGAGTTGTAGACTGAGCTCTTGTGTTGAGTCTCAATTCATGATCATGTGGTAATAATTAAGTAGTTTACATTTGAAAGCTGAATGTGTAAAAGTGATTAGACTTAAAATTCATCTTCTCTCAGATTGTCTTGTGTCTGTAACACATTCATACACAAACAAGTCACTGCAGCAGTAGTGACTGAGAAGACAAGCAAGCATTTAATGAATTATGAGTATTAGTTTTTCCCATAGATGTGTCCTGTTTGATCTGAAGAAGGTTTGGATTCCAGGAGGCAAGAAACTAAGGAAAAGTTTGTGCTCCTTGCAAATGGTATGGTTAAAGAAAACATCTTAGTATTCAGAACTCTTGGGCTACCAGGCTCCTTGAACACTATGTAAGAAAGAAAAGGTTTTAACTTTTTAGGTTTTTTTTTAAAGAAAAATAAAGGCCAGCAAATTTCAGGGCAAGAACTGATCCATAATCAGTGGGATCTTTCAGTTGTACAAAATGTCTTATGAGCATAAGTCAAAACAAGTAATCATAGTTTTAATGTGAAGATTCCCCAACCTGGAGTCCATCCAGCACCTGCAAGTGAAGTTCTACATTTCCAGATTCCCTCTTCCTTTAGTATCCATCCAGTATCCCATCTTACAAAAGAGCTTCTTCTCTAAGCACCCATGTTGAGGCAGAGAAAAATGAAACTGATATTAAACCCTCATATTCAGGGGAATAGATAGTTTATTCCTATGCAACTAGTCTGAAAGCTTTTATGCTGAACTACTGTTTATGAACTCTAAAGGAACTTATTTCAGTTGGATAATGGTTCATTTACAGCCAGAGCTTAAAAGGGCAGAAAAAGATAGCAGCACAATTGGGTTCATTGCATGATGGGGAAAAATAAATATCTCACAGAAAGAGATATCTGAAATTCAGATCACATTGAGATGCAAAGAAAGCTGTGAAAAGCAGTAGGAGGGTGATTGTATTCCAATTAGATTTCTTCTGCTCATATCAAACAGGCTTGGACTGAAAGTTAATCATCTGATTTATGGATCTTGGGAGGAGTGAAACCCTACGAACTCCTGAACAATGAGAGGCAAATGAGACGGGGGGGAAGAAAAATGGGATATTTCTGAGACTGTGCTTCTGGGGAAAAACAAGGACAACAAAGCCTAAACATGCTCTTGGTTTAAAAATTTACCTTAGTACTATCCTCTTACACTCATGCTTGTGCTATACAAAAACATTGCCTTTTTGAGCAAAGCAATCAAAAGCAACTCATGATTTCCTATGCCACAATCTTTTGGGCACATGATAAATATATTTCTACAAGGTTCCTGCAAGACCTTCCAGAGTTATGTTGCTATGGTGGATTAGTTCATTTATATGATTGTTCATAAGCAATCTGACACCTGATCTGACCTTGTGTCACATGTAAAAGTGTGTCCATTCCTCAGCTGAATCCTTTAAAAGCATTCCATGTGCGAGTTGTATGAAAATTACTGCCAGCCAAAGGGGAATAGCAGGATTCATGTAACAGCCGTGCTTGGGGACAGGGCTTGGAGCCCTGTCAGGTCAGAGACAGGAGGACTGACTGGCACCAGCTAATATCCACTTCTGTGCTCTTGTTTTTCCTTCATTTAATCCATGGCCCTCAGAAATATAATACCAGGGGCATGTGTGAGATGACCAAGAGAAGAGATGTGATGATGTGCCACAGATGCCATTTCTTTCTGCCATTCTTGAGTTTAGGGCTCCTGCCCAGACCTGCTGCTGGGACTGATGCAGCAAAATTCAGTCCAAGCAGGACAAAGATGGCAATGGTAAACAGAGGGCAGTACTCTCAAAACATTTCAGCTTTTTTCCCCTTCAGATGATGACATACCTATGACTGGTAAGTCACATCCATGGTTAGGTCACTTATGTAGCATTTTCCACTAAGACAGATGAAATACTTTTCTTCATCAGGTTTTACTAATGCTTCTAGTTCAACCCTAAGCCAGGCTACCTCTAATCTGAAGTCTCCTTTCCACTGCACTGCAGTCCTCCAAGTGTCAGCCTGAACTCCCAATCTTTAGCTGGATTATAATGCAGGATAAATGTCTGGCCCAGATACCCAGGTAGAACCTCAAAGTTTGCAAGCTGACATCTGGGCATCAGTTATTAGTACCTTTTATACCTTTAGTGAACATGTTCCAACACGAAGCTCTTTACAGCCTCCAGGTGGTGGGGAATGCTCTCTCTTAACCAATAAAGGACCTTTCCCCTGGTTTCTGTGTTAGTTTGCACAGAGTGCTGACACAAGGTCAAAATTCGGATCCTGATTTTCATTTCCTGGTCTGCATACCAAATACATAAACCTTTTCCAGAGAGCTGTTGATAATCTTCTATCTTAACTTACAGACCCAGAGCAGCTTCCCACCTTTCAGCGGGAAAGGCTCAATATCTTTTTCCCAGCAAGCAACAAACACTGACATATATGTTAACATTTTTCTGCTGCTCTGCTCCTGTGCAACAGGAAGCAGAGCTTATTCCCTAATTGATTATTTCTATATTCTTAATAGGGACTATTTATAGTCTGAAATTGTCTTTAGCAGCCATCTGTTCCTTATGCTGCTCCATGCATGCCCTCATTCTGGACCTGAAGTAACCATCCTTTCTTCAATCAAAGGAGGTTTAAATATTCATGCTGGCTAGGTCATGAAGAAAGTCTTAATTGGTATCACAATCTCCCACACAGAGGTGGTTTATTCCTCCTTTAGACTCTCAGCATTTGAAATATTTACTGTAGTCAATGAGGACTCGTCTTGCCTCACAGGAGATAAAATCTACTTCTTGAAAAAATATTCATGTGTTCAGGCTTGCATTTCTGAAGAGCATTGAAACTTCCACCACTTGAAATGCAAAATGAGCCATACTCAGGACAGCATGTTAGGACAATTTTGCGTTTCTTTGTAACTGTGACTGTGTTGCCACCGGGGTCACAATAGGGAAGGCGCAGAAATCCTGGTGATGGGAAAGCTTCATTCACTCCTGTTTTGAATTCCTGAGGTTTCTCGGTCATCCATTCTTTCTGGTGACTGAGAACAGAGGACTTGAGCCAGCACCTTGTGTGCTGGTATCCTGTACTATCTGAGATAACCCTAAGGTGGGTATCCAGCCTGGGATTCAGGTGCCACTCCATAAGACCTCCATTCCTCAGCCAGATCTGCCAGCTTTGCAGGATGCTCCCAACAACCCACACTGAACTGAGCTGTGAACCCTGAACCCTCTTCCCCCAGCTGCACCACTTCATCCCCTGCTCTTCAAATGGAACAACAGACACAAAGAGCTAAAATGTTGGTGCAATTCATGAGCTTCCTCCTTCAAAAGAAATTGTACACCCCACCACCTAGTCATTGCAATCTGCTGAACAAGCACCTAGTGTAGACCAATAAACGAAAGGAAACTCAGGGGTCAGTGCAGGTCATTATTTTCACATACCTTTGAATAATGAGGGCATCACATGTCAGCCAGAGGAGAACAAAATGTCACATTCTCTAGCTAAAGGTCATCGTCGGTCATAGGTCATGGAAGGGAGGCCAGGAAATAACCTATGAGGTTAGGATGAGTGCACAAAGAAAGGGCAACAAATGTCAATGAAAGCATGCAGCTGTTGTGAGATGAAACAACTGAGGCACCCTTTTGTGCTGACACAGGCTTAAAAAATGTCTTTGCTGACATTTTTTTTTTTTTAGCTGGCACTTTTTTAGGACATTGACATTAATGTACCCAGCCCTGAATTAGCCTTTTCTGAAAGCAACAGTTTGGAAGTTAAGTGCAGCATTTTCCAAAGAATCATAAGCATGACATTTTTATTTCATGTGATTGATGTTACAGTGGACTTCTAGCACCAAATTCTAGTTTGATTCTCAATCATTGCATCTGTGCAGTGTGATAGCAATCAGAAACAAATGGAGGTGGCAGTCTGCATCGCAGAAAGGTCTTCTGGAAATTCTTTCTGCCTTTACCAATAGTCAGATATATCATTTCATATTTAATATATTGCATTGCATTTATCTGATTGTTTTAATTCATGGGTTTCAAAAAAGGTTGATTTCAGGTTTGCCCCTGCAGTGGTGACAAGCCCTTGCAGGGTAATCATACAGGAAAATAATAATGAACAGTTCAGGAATGTGTGGAAATACGTCCAAACTGAGAGACCATTTCTGATGAGTGAGCTGCACACTTGACTCATCTGTCTTTTGCTTTCTCTTTTGCTGAACAGCAGCACAATACCATTTTCTCTTGTCATTGTGGGTATAAACCTGACAGTCTTCATGAAATAACACGATGGTGCCAGGAATGCACGTCAGTTGAAGGATTTCTGCATCTCCCATGCCTATCTTCCTGGACAACACATGCAAAGAGACTGCCAGAAAACCCCCACCAAATCAGGATCATTTTGCATTGATATCTTCAGTGTGGCTGGGCAACTTTGCAGGATGGAAGGCTTCAAAAATGGCTAAACTCATGATGAGATACCCATTGTGAAATACTGTATATTTACATTAAATTACAAAAAAGTAAGAGAGTGTGATCCAGAGAGAGGCGAATGGTAAACTGGAATATACAGTTGTTACCTTTCATTTTAAATTCTTCCAGTTGATTATTTTATGACATAAGACTGAGATAAAGACCCTCTCTCTGCTTCAGTAGTGCTTCCTGATCAAAGAACACTGACATCTGTTTGGAAATTCTCAGGTGACACTAACTTTCAAATTATTCCTGTTGCTGACTTGGCAGTCAAGTTTTTCTTCAGAGGTTCAATACTTGAGGTGAATAGTTGGTTTCTCAGTTCACTTTATGTTTAAGGAGTTGTTTAAAAATAAAACAAGAAAGCATCCCAGCTCTAGGCTTTTTGTGCTTTACACTCATTGTTGGCTGCAGTTTCTGATCTGAATCACACCACTCACACCCCTTTTTATTCATAAATTTCCAAAACCTGTTTTGTTTATTTCTTTGCTTGTTTGTAGGTTTGTTGGGGTTTTTTAATGATGTCAAACTTAGTTTTGCAAAGATGCAAACACCTGCTCAGATTTGCACACCACTAATAGTCCTAGGGAAGCCACAAATATAACTCAATGCAAGCCCTCCAAAATCTGGACATCAATGCTTTGGTCTCTGTCTGTGACAGGAAATTTAGGGGAATTTTCCCTGTAAATTTCAGCAGGAAAGAGCCTCATAAGAATGAGGCATCTATGCAAATTCTAACAGACTGAATAATCATTTCATCAGACTATATTCTGACTGGGCTTATTTACAAGTTGCATTTATTTTAATTATGTTTTGTATCTATTCACTCTTCCTTATTTTGGGTGTGTAATTGGCCATCTAAGAAACATACCATTCTTTCAGCTGCCAGGTTGACTATTAGGGAAAACACTTCTCAGGCAGGTTTGACTGAAATGTGTTTGCAAGAGTATTTGAGTTTAGAATACACTTTCTCCAACTTTCCTGTAAACAAAAGCCACTCTGATTAATGTTAACGGAGAAGAGGCTGTAACATATTCAAATGTGGCTGAATTGGAGTTTCAGAGTTTACAAACACTCCCACTAAGCATTTGCCCATTCCTCCTTACATCTCTGTATAATTCTACTCTCAGTAAGCTCAAAGGTTCTAGGGCTTTTTTATTCTGAGTACCTGCAAAGCAGTATCCAAGAAATCTCCTTTCCTATCACAGTTCTGTGCTTTTCCTGTTTAAACAGATCAGTTAAATTGCAAGCAAAATGCACTGGCTTTACAGTGTCTGAAGTGAATAGTCCATGCATCAGAGATTTACATTTCTTTTTATTAATTAAGACCAAAATAAGTTAATTTTGGTTAGAAATATTTTAGAAAAATACTATCCAAAGTCCAAAGGGTTCTTAATTTTTTTTTTTTTGAGAATGAACTTTGCCAAGCCTGAATTCTGATTCAGCAGAATCAATAAATAAATAAGACTGTCTTTAGGTTGCAGAAAACTGCAATCAGTGTGCTGCCATGACCCATCAAACAAGCAAAGGGCACTGGCCAATGCAGTCCATTTCATTGTCATTACTGGTATTATGGTGACTCTGGGCAACACCCAAGGAAGGTGAGTCAGAACTCTACAATAAATATTGTGGATCGAATGCTGAAGAGACTTTGCCCTTACAAGTACATTATATAATACTAAATATATATATGCTAGTGCTGAGTTAAAAAAGAAGCCAGTGACTTTAACATGTCATATCTATATGGAGGTCATTGAACTTTCTTTGAAAAGTAATTTTTTTTCTAATGTCATCTGCTTTTCTCATGATTTTTGCCCCCCTCAACCCATATAAAATGGATGTGTATTCAATCTTGAACTAAGCACGCTTGCAATGATTGAGATATGTCTAAGGTCAGAGCTTACAAAAAATTCATAAGGGAAGCAGCAGGCAAAAAAGAGAGGGTTTTTTTAAAGAGAGTTCAGGAGCCTCTGTATGAATTGGGCATGACATATTCATGTTACTGACTTCATTTATTTAATGTGGCTCCAAATAATTGATACCAGTACAGTGATAAAAGTACAGAGACTTCACTGCCAGAATTGTGATAATGAAGAGCCTCCCTGCTGATTTCATTCATGGGGCTGTTAGTCTGCTGGGAAGGACCTCTGATGAAAACTAGGCTGCAGCAAATGCCATAGAATAATCAAAGGCACAGAGCCCTTTACCTGAAGGGAGCTCAGTCTGGGAGTGATTCAGGCCAACAGAGGGAAAAAAGGGAAAATTGCATTAGCTGACAAACCAGGCACCGCTTTTTAAAAAATCTGATCCAAATTGTGAGGACTGTGTTATGTACAGAAATCTTCCACATCTTTGGAACAGACCAAATTACATGGCTCCAACAGTTAGTTAACTGGTGTACCAACAATGCTTCTTACCCCACTGAATGCAGTCCAAACTTATTTTATCCTCATCTACCAGCCATTTGTTCTCTCTGCCTCAGACTATGAGCTTTCAGAAGCAGTGGCTGTCTTTTTGTTACATGCTTAGCACAATGGGCTCCCTGTTTGGGCTATAGAAAACAATCCTGTAGGCTCAGGACATCCATGCAGTGCTGAAACACAGTTAATGTCAAGAATCCTAGAAAGGAACTGAATATTAATATGAATCTAAAATCCTTTCTAAGCAAGGACCTCATTTGTCAACTCTGCTCATTTGTTTCACTTCATGTAAGTGTGTCATGGTTGATTAAAATTCATAAATGTGCAGCAGAGTTACTGGATAAATGTTGAGTTATTGTTTACATATCAGAGTGCAGTGAAGGCAGGAGCCTGGATGTGGAAAACTGTGTCAGGAGGAAAAGACCATGGTATGAGTCACTACCAGGACAGACTCACCAAACAATCCACAATGTCCTTGTGCAAACTCTGCTAGTGGTTAATTATCTGTTACAATTAAAAAAAAAAAAAAAAAAAAAAGAAAAAGAAAAAAGAAAAAAAACAGAAAGCAGCTTACAGTCCATGTTTACTGAGCTTCAGCTTCCAGTGACTGCATGTCTTGATGATTTTCTTTCCTACTAGAAGATAAAAGCTTCTGCCATCAGAAATGTCCTGCTTGTGTGGGTGATTGAGAATTATCAAGTTGCCTGAATTCCCCTTGCTGTGCTTTCTCCTTATTACATCTATGTTACCCAGCTGTCTTTATGTCTTCAGATGAAAAATCTGGGTCACAGCACTCTGTGTCTCCCAGTCTTGAAGTTACTGTGTAGTGTTTAAGGATAACTCCATCCTGTGTCTTTAGCTACTCTTTCAAAACTGCTACATCAGCAGGTCTAGTAAAAATTTGTCATTAATAACCCCTTGCTAATCCTAAAACAAAAGGCAATTCAGGTGAGTTCATAGGCACCTAGAAGTCCTTCAGCAAATGGGTTGCTGGGATATGCCCACAGACGCCAAAGTCACAGCTGATGAGTGCAGTTATGGGCCACACATACTGAAGTGGATGCAGAATTAGAAAAGGCTTTTGCTTCTAGAGTTTAACTTGATTTTTTAATCAAAAAATTGGTGTGCTGCATTCTTTCAATTGGACAGATGGACAATTTCAGAATAGTCCTGTATCTATGCTTGCAACAGAGTCTGAAAACTGGTTTTCAGAGTTTTGGTGTGAACAGAAGTGGCCTCTGGGATGACAAAGATGGAGCTATTGCAAATGTGGCTCAGAAATGACATTTGCAACTGCTCTTTGGGGAAAGGATTCAGAGAGAGCTGATTACAGCTGAATCTCAGTATGGGACAGAACTGCAGCAAACATCGAGGCAGCTTCCCATGGCTGAGTGAGAACAAAAACATCCACACAAATAGGCAACAGTGAACATTGTGTGCTATCCAAATATTGCCACTAACACTGTGCTGGCTGCACTTCTGTTGACAGAGCTTTCTAATACAGGAGGGAGAAAATTTGGGCAAGAAGGGCATAGTGTGATGTGCATGTAATGGTACCACTGCTCTCATCTCTGCTCTTTAAAAGGAAGAAATGTAGACACTTCTTCCCATTAGTTAAGCTGTTGCACTTCTAAGACCTGGGCCTTGCCCAGAGTACAAGATTTATATTGCTGAGTAAAAGAGGGCCAGGGGGCAGCTAAGCACAGGCTCCAGACTGGGGACACTGCTGAACTGATGGTTCACATCTGTCTCTGTCTGGCACCTCTCTGATGAGCTCTGCTCAGGGGCAGTTTGGATTCTCTTTGGGAGGTTGCTCACCCCATGATCTTGGCTAACAATGACCTCACTGCACTGAGTCTGATTTCCTCCAGCCCACACAGTCCTCTGCTGCACCTTTGCACCCTCCAGTACCACGACCCTGTGGCAAAGTGCAAAAGCAGCCCTTGGGCGGTCTGTGGCCCTGCTGCACATGCTTGGAACCAGTGTCCCTGTCCCAAACAGCAAGAGAGGCACCCCCAGGGCTGGGGACAGAGGAGCAAGCAGTGTGTAGTGGTGGAACAGCCAGTCTGCTGTGGTGGGCCAACAGCCCTAATGAGTTCAGCAGCCAGCCAGTCAGTGCCACTCCACCCTTTGTGCCAGGTACTGTCCCCTGGCTCTCCTTTGCTTGGCTGTGCAGTATCATCCAAACTGTCCAAAGGCCAAACTCAAAAGTCCAGGGCTATCCAGTGAGAAAGTCTGTGTTAAATGAGTACTTTTGCAGTTAGGCATTCACCTGATAGCAAGAACAATCTCAAAGAGAATTTAATCATTATGTTATGATAGATATGTCTGTTCCTGATCCAGCCAGGAGAACTGTAATGGTTAATTTACAGTGATGTAGGCTGAAAGTTTTCATTAAAACCATTTCTCCCTGGCAAATCTAATTATGACAAATTATTTGAATAGATAATGAGAAATAAATTATGCTATTAGAATAAATAACAATAATATAATGGTAACAATTGCAATTGAAAAGCAAAAGAGCACCACAGTAAAACAATGTCTTGCTTTTGAAACATTATGCACAAAACATTTTGCCTCATTTAAAAAAACAGCCAGTATTAGATATAGAAAATAAAAAGATCCAAGGAAGAACCAAATGTCAACATATTTGGATTCAAAAATTTTGGGCAAAGTAATTATCGTCAGTACTTAATTTTTCCCAATGTTTGGATTATATTTTGGGTTTGTCCCCACTTAATTTAAAGTGGATACTTAATATGATCTTTTATATGTCAGAATTTTTCAATCCTGACATTTTTAATGGAACAGAAAATCCATTTGACAATCGACTTTAATTTGTACGCTTTTGAATTGTTGTATCAGCTTTTGGCTTCTCGCTCACAATGTCACTTAGCCATGGCACTCCTCGTTCTTGAAAGAACAGCTATTACAAATACGCAATACTTTTAAAACACCAAAGGGTGGGTGAGCACTGTCTGTGTTCCCTTGCATCAACTGTCTGCAGAAGCAGGGCACGGGGATAAACAAAAACACCAGCTAGAAGGCTTCTCCAGGGCAAGCTGCTGTCCATTTGCACTCACTGCTCTCTCTCCTTGGGCAGGAGCAGTCAACACAAGTCAGCTCCAAGGAAATCACTGCCGCTATCAGCCTGGCTAACATCAAACTGGATCCTACAGATTAAGAGCCTGATGCAATTTCATCTTGAAAATGACTAAGTCAGGACTTGGAGTGATTGCTCTGGAAAGCAGAGGTTCAGCTAAAACTAGCTCCAGTTGCCAGTAATGTATTGATTTAGTATGCCAGCTATAGCATCGATTATCTTCTGCCTGATTCAGCCTTCGGATTCCTATCTACTGGAAGAGCAGAAAACCCTCTCTCATGAAAATTATTTCTCCATCCTGCCACCAAATAAGCCCCCTCCAAATTGAAAGAATGCTTTGCTATAGTCAGAGTCACTTCCAATGTCCAGAGTTTCACGTTTCTCAAGTAAGGTTTCCAGCAAGGGTTGCACAAACTAATAGGGTCAATTGAGGGCACACCTGCAAATGCAAGGGTATTGACTACAGGCAAGTTAACCTCTCTGGCCATGATCTAACCCATCCAATCCACTGCCCTTTCCCCCCTCATTACTAAGGCAGCTGGACTCCTTAAGGAATATGTTTTAATTTCTTTCACATGATGGACATTTCCTCCTGATATTACTATATGTTAGATTTGCTAAACATGAGTACAGTAGTTAGACAATTTTTAAAAGCTAATTGTATTTCTTGTGCAAATGAATTATTCATAGATAATCATATAAATCCACTCTCCACATTGATGTTTTATTTTGCATACTAATCTGAACATTTTGCATTTTCCAGGTTTTGATCTACAGATGATCTTTGATATTGACCTATTCACAAATACAGAGGTTTAGTTGCCCTCAGTGTTCTGGGTTTTTTTAATGCAGCCAAATAGTGAATAGCCAAACAGTGAATTTAATTAATATATGAGATAGACTTTGTCTCAGGACATCTTGTCCAACAAACCCTCTGGTTACTTACGAAAGGCCTTCAAAAGATTTACTAAGGACCGCTGCAGATACCTCTGCAGGTGATACACAATACCTGTGTACCAGATTTCACACCCTAACTTTTACTCTGCAGGTTTTTCTACTAATTTAATGCATTCAGAGGCCCCAGGAAAGTAATAGAAAGGGAAGGATGTTACCTTGATCTAGAGAACAAAGCACTGGCAGTTGTATAATGCTAGAGGCAGACTGAACATCATCATACAATTGAGGCAATGCATGTAGTCATTATGTCCAATATCTGGTCCCTCCTGTGCTAGAAATAGTTTATGTTTTCAAGTTTCTCAGCAGCTTCAATCAATACAATGGCTTAAAATTCAAATAGTGAACAATCTGTGTTGTTTAATTACATTTTTTTAGGATTCAGTATTGGGTGAGAGTGAGTTAAAGTTGTGTCAAGGGAAGCAATTCTGTGGGAATTTGACTAGTAAGCCTGCTTTTGCAGCAGTTTTGTTATTTGCAAACCTCAGTCACATCACAGCAAGCTTTGCCCAGGAGGATTCTGACTGGAACTACTTACTATTATCAAGCTGGTGGTTAAAAGATATGCTGAAAATTACACCACAGTTTATACATTTGCATCATGATTTCATACTCTGTTGAAAGCAGAATATTTTTCAGTAATACAGGGTTCAGTTTTTTTTTTAATAAAATAATTAATCTTGAAGAATAGTGAGACAAGACCTTACTGAAGCAAGGAGATTTCCTAAAAGAAATTGGCTGTCAGCCTGAAGAGCTGAGGTGTATGTAGTTCATGAGGTGGAGAAATGGAAAGTGAGCTTTCCCTGAAGCAAGCTGTGAAATCCTGATCTGGTGTGTTCCTGTGTTCCTGACTTCTGGAAATGCAAACCTGACTCTGTATAGAACCACAGCTTTGCCTGGTATGAAAGCATAATTAGCCCAGAGAGACACATTTGGAGAGGAATTTAAAGATTGGATTGGTCTTTCAGTCCAGTCACTTGAAATTTGATCATTGTCACTTTCAGCATTGAAATCTCCCACCCCTCAGAAACATCAGGAGAGATTTTGCAGAGGTAGAAAAACACTGCTACACGGCTGGCTAGGTGAACAGTATCTGATGCAACTTCTGCTAACATGCACAGATTTTATGATCATGCCTATAATCAGGGGACTGAGGGGAAAATGTTAATTAATCCGAAGGAAAAAAGCCTTGCCAGAGGCCAGCTGCTGTCTGAATTGATAGAGGAGCTCCAGCACTGTGATTTGCAACGTGTGGATCCAGCAAGACTCCTCTCCGCAGTTTTATCTCTCAGGCAGCCCAGGAGTGCTTTAACTGCTGTCAGGGAAAAGCTCAATCCCAACAAAAACTTTCTTGGTTTAGAGGCTGGCCAGAGTGAGGGTCTGTCTGCAATGTGGCTGCAAACTGGCTGGGGGTGTAGGCTTTGTCTCACTATGAACTGTGTGCTATTGTTAGCAAATACCCTATGAACTTGTGCTGGGTTTGGAATCCAGTCTCCAGCCCTTCCCTTCATTCAGCAGGCCCAGAATTAACAGGTGGTAAGGGAAACAAAGGGGATGCAGTAATGATGACAAGGCTGCACCTCTGTGTTGCTTCAAGAACTCCTCTGCAGAGTGTGGTGTCTGGGAGAAAAGAGCCTGGCCTGGCTTTCAGGTCCCTCAGGAGCTCTGCTGAAGGGATATATCTTGTCTGTGAAGTTTGGCATCATCCAGACTGTAAATATAGATGTTTGATTGCAGGTTTAAGCATTTTCTTTCAGACTTCAGTGCTAATTCTTAGACTTTTTATCCTTAATTCTGCCCTTTGAGCAGTTGTGTCAAGCACAGCACTAAACAATTCACTCACTATTTTAATAATATGGTCTCTCTAATCACTGAAACAAATGAACCGAAGTAACTTTCAATTTAACTTTGATCCTTATCTTTCAGCTTGCTTAAACTTCCTAATCCTGTGCCTTTCCAACATCAAGAGCTCTATGCCTAAAGGAGCTGCAATTCATAGGCATATCTGGATCAGAGAAGCTTATCTCCTTAACACAATACCTGCCATATTGGTAAGCCTAAAGTTACATATCTTTACATCAGTATATATTCTATAAACAAATTTTAAAACATTTGAAAATTAACCATTTTAAACATTTGAAAATTTCTCTGGTAATTTATCACCTAATCTTATAGGATGAACTGTTGAAAATAACTAAATATGTAGTAATTAGTCTAATATCTAATCTAATATTGGGTCATTATTTTAATATGTGACAAAGGTTGTATGTTAAATTTCTGTCATCTCACAGGGACTTGTTTATAGGATTTCAAGAAGGAGAATGAAGGGCCATGCAATCAATGGCTTTGAAGCTCAGAAAGAGTCACCATGAGGTCACTCTTTGACAGATAAATGATGAATTTTTAAGGGTGATGCTTTATTCTGTGACCTTTTGACTTTCAGAACTGCCCTTGTAGCAGAGCCATGAGCTTCACCAAATAAGTGAAATGTGAAAAACAGAAAACAAGGCTTATTATTTGACCTGCTTGTTAGAAAACCTTTATGTGTGGGGACTAAGCAAATCCTTGGATTGGGGTTGTTGCTTTCTAACTAGCATCAGAAAATAAAGCTTGCATTATGTCAAACTCATCCTAATGACTAGGACTCTTCATGCTCGTGTAAAAGCTGCACAGTTTGACCAGGACCATGAGGTAATGTACAGTAAATAGAGGATGATGTTAGAGAAGAGATCTTGCTGACAGGAATAATGTGATTCAGCTGCTAATGACTCAGGGCTTTAAGAAGTATTTTGGAGTCGACTTCAATTTACAATTCTCCTTTGAATTGCACTTGCTTATCATTAAAGCCTCCCAGCTGAAAGCCTCTCTCGTACACCTCAGGACAGGATAGCATCCTGCCAGGAAGAGATGTGGATAGTGTTTCACTCAGAGTGATAAATATTCCCACTTGTACAATAAAGCCCCAGTTGCCATGGGTAGACTCTCCCTGGGCCACCCAAGGTGATGGCCAGCCCCTCCTCCAGCAGCCCTGCCAGCCACTGTGTCCTCTTGGCATTTCCGAACTTTGGTCATCTTCAAAAACAGTTCCTGGTGTGTGCCCATTTTTTCCTGCCCTACTCCATCTTGAGTCTCTCTCCTAGAAAATTCCTGCTTGCTGCTCGGGAGGTTAATGGGGTTTTCCTGCTTTTGCCTGCAGTTCTCCCAGTCTCAGCACTTTTATTTCCAATGCAGCCCTGGGTTCTCTCTGGCCTCCCGGCCTTGTCTCTCACGCAGGTGTCATGCACATCTCTGAGAGGTGAAAGAGGCACTCCTAGTGATTTTGGTTGGTATTTTTTGTATCTAAAATTTTCAGTGTCCTGTATTTTCCAGAGCCAGTTACTGTATAGAGAAAGAAAACAGGGAACCAGAATCTCCCTAAAGACTGCCCGAGAACAGGGAGAAGACTGAAATGAAATATTTCAGTCTTGCAGAGCAATTCCACTATTTCAGATTTTTTTGTCTATCCCTGATAAAAAAACCCTACATGTATTAAAGTTCACTGCAGAAAATGTATTTCCAACCCCTACAAATAATTGAGAAAAACTAAAATATGTATTTTCTGATTACCTAATTAAGTATTTCCTAACACTTTTTTTTATTGCATCTTAGCAAGCTGCTCGTACAAGCTCAAAAGCCTTTCAAATATAAGCTGAGCCCTTTTGTTCTTCTTGATTTCAGTGAGACTTCTCTCAGGTTCTGGAAAAATGGAGAATAGAAGTGTTGAAAAACTTCTGCTACAGCCTGGGTTTCTGGGCTTTCAGCCATGTTGCAAACCCCTCAAAACTTTGTGGTCTCCTAAGTCTGTGGTAGTCCATATGAAAGGACCATCCTGGAAATCTCAACCCTACAAATCTGGATTCCTTTGTAGCCTGTAGGCAGGAAGCAAAGCAGCTTCCAGTGGCCACATTTTCTAGCAGAGCTTCATCTAAATTCATGTATTTCTGAAAAAACATCCCGCTACTGAAAATTTTACATATTTAATAGAAAAGGAAACCAGATCTGATTTTATGGAAATCTCCAGATATCTCTATGCATTGCCTGGATGGAAAAGAACTATGAGTGTCTGCAGAATCAGAGGCCAACTTTTGAAATACTCCTCAGGATGATAATCGTGAGGCTTCAGTTTGCCTAGCTATACATTGTGAACAATTTAGATGAACATTGGACCTCTCACCCTCATTAACATCTGAAGGGCGCTCGAGCGTCACTGGATGTGCAAAGAATGTCTCTTCTCATGCCTGCAGTGGGAGATGCCTTGTTTGTGAGGTTCTCTGTGAACCTCCAGACCTTACTTGCCTGATATAAGATTGTAGTTGGGCGGTTTTGATGTCTTAGGGAGATAACTCGAACTCCCCAAAGTAGAAAATCAAGTTGAAACTTATTTCTTTTATGTGGTGTCTTATGAATAGGTGCTGTGGGTGTTACGTTTAAGTACGTGAGACTTGTACTTTTGGAAAATACCTTTAGCACAGTCTGTGGAGGGTGAGAATGATTTCCCTGCAATCTTTGATTCTCTTATTTTTCTCAATCAATTATGGTCTTCTAAGATGAAGCAGTGTCAATGGGCATTCTTGCAAGATGGGAAAGTTCATGTTCTGGGCTCAAGAGAGATGTGATTACTTCCTTTCTGTCTGTAAGGGCTAAGCAGTTACTTGGATAACACAGGAAAAGTCCTCAATTATAATCAATTTTCTCTCCATCAAAAAGTAAAATTTGTCAATCTGTCATCTGTGTCGACTCAAAGACTGTATGTGATTCACTTCTGAACAGGAGACCATGAAAGGGGAAAAACAGCATTCCTGTAGTAGCTACAGTTACCAAATTCCCAGCAACTTCTCCAATAGTCTCATTTCTTTAAATGTGTTAGAAACAGGCTCTTCCTCTCTGCCTGTCTGTATCCTCAGGTTGTAAAGGCAAAAGAAGGATTGCACCTCTTTCTTTTCTGCAAACTCAGCTCCCTCTCAGTCCCTTCTGATGGAGGTCTTTGGGCAATACGATATATAAATATTTATTGCTCTGCCATAGGAAAGAGTTTATTTCTCTTCCCAGGGGCATTGGCCCCATGAAACATTATGAGTTCTGAATGTTTTACTGCACAGTTACTCCACTACAAGTTCCACCTCTCTTCATTATACAGCAGCTGAACATTACATTCCTCCTCAGGGATGCTGAAGTGTTCTCACGCTTTTCCAGGGCACGCTTTTCTGGAGTCACACAAAGTTATTTTTTTACTGACTAGAGGATATAAACATCAGTGTGCCAACAGTTCTTTGAGGCTGAGTGTCTAAATTTGACCAAAGTGAGCAAACCATCTTCAAAACCTATTGCAATGAAGTTTGAAGTTATGTAGAGCTCTGTTTCACTGTACAGTCAGCCTGGTCTTATACAAAGACACTTTTGCTCCTAAAAACTGAGAGCTGCCTGCTCACTCAGGAAGAACTTCCATGTAGCTGTTGGAGTCTTTGAGACTGCTCTTCTGGGCAGGAGTCAGTGGTGCTACAGTCACCTTCTCGAGTGTGAGACAGTTTTACTGCAAGAAGGACAGCGACTGCTCCAGTCCTTGTTGCAGACTCGCTCAGAATGGATGGCTTTAAATAAACTCGGCAGACCACTGTTTTCTGGCACGCCTCATAAATCTGCCTATATAAGTCTCAGTACATTCTGCCATCTATTACTCATGTCCATATTAGAGATAAAGTAATTCTCTTTGAAATTCTGCTGCTGCCAAAAAACCAGCACATCACGCTGCAGGATAAGTACTTCTTCATGTTACACCCCCTTTACTTTTGTGTTTGACCCTTGCGTGGGAAAAGGTGGGAAAAGGTTGATTACTTCTCTTGTTTTTTGGGATGAGTCCTGCAAACTTTGTGAGCCCAGGTGGAAGGGGAAGAAACTGATTTTGCAACACCTTGTGAAGTGTGTAATATCTTTAGCACAATATTTTGGAATAATTCTTGCTCCTTTGGTGTACACCCCAGAGCAAATGTGTGCCAAATTAAAATCAATTAGCAGCATTTGTGGGTGAATCATAAAAAAATCAGTTGCTTACACAAGCTTTGAATAAGGCTTTGCATCTTTGATACAAAAACTGCACTTCTCTAGAGACTTTTGGATAACCTTTGTATGAAAGTTCTCATCTGGAAAATTTCTTACTTAATTTCAGGTTTCTTTCATTCCTCGCAGCTTGAGGACACCTTGTCTTTTCTCTGAGTCCAGTAGCTTGCAAGACAGAGGCTGCAGATGGCCATCAGGAAAGCAGGCAGTGTTGTTCAGGTACTGACAAATTAATCTAATCACTTTTGGGATCCATTTTAGACGACTAGGCAAAGCTTCAGCCATTTCCCTTGCTTGGGCCAGTGTGCTTTCTCTAATTAGAGAGGTAGGTTAAGTTATCTTCTCATTGCAGCAATTAACACTTGCAGTGACAGCCAGACAATTTTGTAATGATTCAGGAAGAGCATCCAACTTCAGAGAGTGTTCCTGTACTTGTTTGTCAGAGAGGAAAGTTCACATTTCAGCAAGGAACAAGCCACTCCAGAGTGCCATTAGACCATCCTTGCTCACAGTGCACAGCATGCTGTATATTAATGTTCTTGCTATAAATAAAACATTCAGTTTATCCCATGCATCTGATTTTCACATCTAAGTGAACAGCCTTGGGTTAGAGTTGGCCATGTAGACAAAAAGCACCACAGCAAAGGTAGACAATGGACTACTCCACTTAATTCAGTGCAAATTAATCTTTCCTGTAGCAGTTTGCTGCAGTGAAATTCACCCATTTGGCTGCTGTATAAACACTGAGACTGCATACAGCAATGCTAATGAATAGTTTCAGGCACTTATTTACAGAACCTAACTAAAGAAAAACCAAAAAAAATGTCTGTACACTTGCTGATTTTGCTGTATTTGAAAGCCAGAGATCTTCCTGTCTCCTGCCATCTCAGCAGTGATTCTGTGTGTCAAGCAATAGAAGCAGAGGAGCCTTGCTTCATCACCACGGCATGCATATTTGATAACCCACTTGTGCTCCATGTTACTCTTCCTTTCAAGAGATTTTAAGGGGAATAATTTCAGATACATGCAACTGTTGTCCTGCTTCTTTGTGGATTACCTTTTCTAGCTGCTGTCTTTACTCACTGTGTGTCAGAGCATACTTCACCTCACATGTTTCTCCTTCTAGGAGAGGTATGAACCATAATTAGGTGTATGAGGCAATAGCCTCCTGTTAAGATATGCTTACACATTAACTTTTCAAAAATACAAACATACAACATGATTTTATAATAGGAAAATAGGTTGCATCACTTTTTATTTTCATTTGCTTCAGTGTGATGCAACAGTACCTGCAATCAACCTGGATTAAAAACTGAACACATTTTAAACTTAGATAAGTGTTTACATAAATACTTATATAGGTTTATCTGGATTGTTTAAAACTCTGCATCATGGTCAAGGCTTCTGTTAATCCTGTCCTATCCCAAAGAACTCAGTAGACACAAGCAAGAGAAGAATGTGGCCTGTGACATTGTATTGGCGACAATAAAAGGATTGTTGCAAATAAATTCTGAAAAAAAATGAAAATAAAAACTGAAACCAGTCATCTTTTAGTAGACACTGTTCTGGAAATCTTTACCCCCAAAGTGACAAACAAGTAAAGACAGGATTGTAATGGAATCATAATCAAAGCTTCTGCAATTTGCCAAACAGATAACATTTAATAACATTAAGTGACAGCAATCTTGAAATTCTAATAATTTTTAAAGCCATCTACATTCAGAAAGAGGTTGAAAAATAACAGCACAAATGGATGTGATTCTTGTGAAATTCTCCTGGTCTGTCTGGAAAGAGTATCCTGTTAAATAAAATATCATTAAAAGCCCCCTGCTAAGAAGCAGCCAAGTGATACCCAGGGTCTAGCCACGTTTTAAAAATACATTGTCTACTTAGAATGGAATTCAATGAACATGGTTAATTCACTGTATATTCCTAAACAGCTAGACTGTGTCCCTAAAGCAAACATTGGAAGGCACATGGAAGAGCTGCAGTAGTCAAGTCAGACAAAAAAAATATGGATTAAAGTTTTAGCAAGTGGGCTAGAAAGAGCATAGGTCTCAGCCCAGCTAGATTCCAAAGACAGTAGTAAGACACTTTAATTACATGATTGATGTGGGCTTCAAAAGCAGGCACCAAATCCACAATGACCCCAAGGTCAGCAGCATTATCTGAAGGATAAAAGAAATACCACAAATGGAAACTACCACAGATGACACCTGAGACCTCTGCGCCAGTGAACTAATCAATAGCAACTCAGTTTTGTCTGTGTTAAGTTTAACAAAATTTGAAGTTACCCGTGATTAAATATCACAGAGGCAATTACACAAAACATCAAACTTCTTTGTAGAGTCTGAAGGGACTGAGAGGATATCCGAATATCGTCTGCATACAAATGACACAGCAAACAGGGCAGCTGAATACTGTTAAGTATGAGAAGTATATAAACAGAAATCAAAATTGAAATATAGGAGAATCACAGCTTTCCTAAAGAATGGATTCCCTCCAGCAGAAGTGAATTTTATCAATACAGATGAAACAGTGAAAACAAACTAGTCCAAGCTCCCAAGTGGAATAAAAGAAAGGCCTGATAAATAGTTATTGGAAAGTCAACATCTAGTAAAATACATGAGCTGCTAAGTAATTTAAATATTTTATTCACCTTCATTAATACGTCTGGAAGCAAGAACTCCCGGTGAAAGAAGTGCCTGTATTCCATTTAAAAGGAAAAGCTTAATCTATGTAGATGTATCAGTGATGTGCTCAGCTTCTCTCTGTAGACATCTGAAGTATTGTTAAATTGCAATAATGCAGTAATATGTGAAGACAATCTCTGATCAATGATTTTGTCTCTTGAAAGGCAGGGCAGCAATGACTTCCAGCATCTCATCTACCTCTGGAATTAGAAAAAGGCCAGGCACTGACAGAAAGTGGAGTTAGGTCACGGTTGAAGGAGTGAGAGTAACTTTGTGCACACATTCAGGCCAGATGGAAGCTCCACTTGACAGGGGAAACATCAGGATGAGAGTAAGAAGAACAAGCAGAGGTCTGCGAGTGGGAAAAGTTCCAGACAAACGGTGGCAACGGCCAAAAAAAATCTAGGCCATTTCCAAAATTTAACCTGGGAATTAATAATGATTTATGGCTGTAAAACTGACATTAATGAAAGCAATTTTAGCAGTATCCTTATCACTTCGATTTGATGCTATTACAGCTAGAAGGGAAGAGCATACAAATTACCTAGAGAAAGACTTTTAGCTCACCTATGGGGTTATTTTCCTATCATGTCCACATTTCTTGACCATGTTAGTGCAGGATCTGAGCCAAAAGCAGTCACAATGGAATATGGATAGATGGTGAAATCTTACTAAAATGTAGAGGGATTGCAAGAAAGGACTGTAACAGAGTTCAACAGAAGGCAATGTCAGGGACGACAGCTTAAAATGATCTCTGAAGTAAAAAAGTTCAGAATATCAGGTACCTAAATAGAAACCTGTGTATAAAGATTTACTGGGAATTTTATGTTGGGTTTTTTGGGTTTGGTTTTGGGTTTTTTGTTTTTGTTTTTTTTAAGAGATATCTAACTGATCCCAAATACAGAGAAAATAAATGCAAGGACAGTTGTTCCAAAAAAATCAATTCTTGGTTTCTAATAAATCAGGACAGGGAGGAGGGATCAACCATGGACCATATGTTTCCTCTGCCACCTTGATTTAGTAGCAAAAATTGACCTTTGCTCTTGGGTTCAAAAGTCCAGGCCTTCTGTGAGCTTCCATAATGAGATGTCAGCTGTAAGGCAATAACGTAATGAAACTCAGGTGTGGATTTAGCAGGACAGCCAAGGGGGATGTGACCTCCTCCTCTCCCTGCCATTCCCCTTCTTCGTGCATTCTGCCTGCCCACCCCCCTGCAGCACTGGGAATGGGGTTGCCTGCCTCCAGGTCCATGTCTTCCTTCTGTGAGTCCAGCAAGGAGGCAAGAGAGGCTCAGACCCTGCAGGAGAAGATCCAGGGCTCAGTTCTCCTGTGTGGATCAGCACCTTGGAATGGTGCTATCAGCCTCTGCTGTCTACAGGATTGGGCTGCGAGAGCCTGGTGGCAGGCACACGTGGCAGCCATTGTAACAAATACTGAGTGCAGATTGTGAAGTTTTGCTTCCCATCTCTGCCTCCATGGCCTGATGCCCACAGGAAGGAAATTCCAGAAGGTGCATGGAAGGCCTTTGAGAGGGTTCAACTTGCTCAGGTCAGGTCCCAGGACTGCACAGTCGGTGCTTGTGGAGATTCAGCCGCGGTGGGCGAAAACTTCCATGAGGAACCTAAAAACCAAAAGAAAGAATTAGTAACTTGATCAAAAATTGTCTACATTTTGCACAGGAAATAGAATGTTTTGGACAGTAAAGACTGGGAGAAACCCAGTCAAAGTCCTTAGGAACTCCTGTACAGAAAAAGATCCTAGTTATACTACCTGATTGCAAAAAATTCCAAACCTGCATCATTTCTAGACCAGGGAACAACCTTAATTGCTTATGTACATGGTTTGAAATATATCCTTATTTTAACTATTGTGAGTAGTTACAATGATCACCACTACTTCCTCTATTTTCTTATAGAATTCTTTGTTTTCAGTTTTGTGTTTGGATTTTTTTCTTATTTGGTTTGTTTTCTAAGGTTTGGGTTGTTTTTTTCTGTGACATCATCAGAAATACAACTATAATATTTGCATTTAAGTCCCTTCTTGAAGTTCCCTCCTGGCTATGGGGTATATGAAAACAGCTCTTAGCTCTTTCTAAAAGCTTTGCCAGGTCACTAACTCTTTCATAACATTCTGGCCTTTCTATAAGGCATAAAACAGAAAGCAGACAAGAGTGTTTCACATTGTATCCTCACCACCAGTATTACATGGACAAAATACATGGCCTCAGAATGACCTTCTCATTAGTCTTTCTTGGTGCTGCCATGATTTCTGGTTAAATCCTATTTAGACCAGAAAAAAGACTGGTATTCATAAAACGCTTCTGAATTTTTTTACACACTACTTTCACATCTCTAATTTTGGAATTTCCAGACACTTAGGCTTCATAAAGTTGAGAATTAAGCTGTCCTGTTTTGTAAATCTGGGAAAAATAGTCTCTGCTTGTTTTCAGAAATATCTATGTCCTTATGCTGCTATTAATAGTTTACATGTGTATCTTTGATCCTATGGTCAGGACTGGTGAGCTGATTGTGCTTCAGTGGGAGCAGCTGATTTGGAGTAGTTCTTATTTCTCTTCTTTCCTATGTTGCCATATTTTTGGGAACAAATGCACTAAGAGATTCCTTAAAAATCTATATTGCTTGAGCAGGAGTCATACAGGTGACCCCTGCCAGGTCTAGCTACAGTGCTCTGAGACATAGCAGCTTATTACTTGCAGCAAAGGATGCAATAATAAATATTTGCAGGCTCTTCACTGGCAGAAGTTCACAGTCCAACATGCAGGAGGCAAGCAGCATCAAGCATTGGCAGCTCAATGGCAGCTAGGTAGGGTTCCCCTAAGCCAGAAAGTCAGTTTTCTGTTTTCCATATCAAAAAAACCATAAAAGAAAGGACTTTTCTAGTTCAAATCCATCCTGACAGGACTGGTGTGCTGGAAAGAGACCCACTACCTTTCTCTATCAGCGTGGCCACCAAGTTGCAAGCTTTTTCACCCCTCCATTTTGTCCGTTTTCACCAAAAATTCTTGCCTACCCCTCAGTGCAGGCTCCAGAGCTCTGTAGCATCTTTCACTGTGGACACTGACATCAGACCTTGGCCATTATGTCTGCATGCAGCAGTTACAGCAGATGCCATTGCAGTCTAGCCAGAACCAAGCCCCAGGCCAAACCCAGCTGTATGGGGCACCCACACACATCAGATCTGCTGGGAGAAGCTTGACATTTCCCTTCCTTGCCTTGGAGCTCTTGCAGAACACACACCTGTGTGTGTGCTGGTCCCTGCTTGCCTTCTCCATGTGGCCACAGTGGGCAGGGAGCTGGTGCCAAGGCTCAGTGTAGCCGTGGCTTTCTCCTGGCCCTGCCAGGCACGGACACATGCTGCTGCTGCTGCTATTTCTGTTGCTCAAGAGAGAGGCAAAAATAGCACAGGGCACTTGTAATGCCAAGATTCCCGGGGCATTTTGGCCTGCCTGTGGCATGGCACTTTTTACAAAGCTATTTCCTGGGTCACCAGTTGACCTTGGAAAAGGAAAGCTGGCCCTGTCTAAGCGAACTGCCCCAAAATATTCCTGCTGTGAGGCAGGGCTGGTGGCCTGGTATGCACAGGGCAGACAAGCAGGGAGCTGTCTAGAATACCAGTGACACGTGCTGGCAGAAAATCACCACTGCATGCTTTTGCTAATTTGGCTATGCCTCCTTGTGCTCATTTCTGAGCTGGCTTGGATCTGCCTTGCCTGGTGATCCAGCCAGTGATGGCTCTGATACCTGAATCATGGCTGGTAAGGGCTGCTGCAAGAGCTTCCAGGGGCTTCTCCTCCCAGCAGAATTTGCACCCTGACTCTTTGAAGCTGTCACTAATTTTTCATTACTGTAATACGTGTATTAGGCTGCTATTCTTTATTCTAGTGATGCAGGTAACTTTCCCAGGACTAGTACAGAGAAATTCTATCCTCTCTGGTAGTCAGGTTAGTTAATACACTCCATGGTAAAAGACTCTTTGGATTTTTTCATTACAAATCTCTCCCAGCTTCCCTGTTTGTTGTAAGGCTTTGATATCCAGCAAAAAGAATCATTAGAAGTGTCTTTTTTTTTTTTTCTAAAACTCTCTTCTGCTACAGTTGAGCTACAAGTTAAAGAAGTTAACACACTTCCTTCTATTGAACACGTGCATCATATTTAAAAACTATAATTTTAACCTTATTTGAAATATTCCTAAGAAATAAGACATCCAAATGATGCAATTTCACTGTTATGGTGGTTTTGTCTGGAGTAGAGTTAATTTTCTTCACCGTGGCTGGTGTGGGGCTGTGTTTCAGATTTGTGCTGAACATGGGGTTGATGACATAGAGATGTTTCTGTTATTGCTGAGCAGGCCTTACACAGAGCCAAAACCTTTTCTGCTTTTTGTGGTGCCACACTGGAGAGGAGACTGAGCCTAAATGGGAAGTTGGGAGGAGACATGGCTGGGACAGGTGGTTCAAACTGACTAAAGGGATATTCCAGACCACATATAAGTGGGGGAGAAAAGGGAGAAGGAGGGATGTCTGGAGTGGTGGCATTTTATCTTCCCAAGTAACTGTTGCTTTGCTTACATGTGTGCCTTTAGTTTTCCCAATTAAACTGTTATTGTCTCATTCTACAAGTTTTCTGGCTTTTGCTCTTCTGATTCCCTCCCTGATCCCACTGGTGGGGTAATGAGTAAGTGGTTGTTTAGGACCTGGATGCTGGCTGGAGTTAAACTGCAACAACTATAATTAAAATTGAAGCTGCAATATGAAGTACTAAAAGGTTGGAAAGTGACACAGTCAAGGTTGGCTGTGCAATCATAGGTGGTCTCTAGTCAATATGAATTCTGGTACTATTTGAAAAAATCTGTTTGAAATTGCTGATCTTTCTCCTGACAGCAGGATCCCCTGCACCACAGAGCTCACAGATCAAAACAGAAATACAGTGATTCTCTCATCTTGTGGTCCTCAAGTCTAGTTCTGCAGGAATTGGGGGTAGGGGTGTGTGTGGGGGTCAGATTAAGAGAAGTAGGCTTTTGAATTCTTGTTTGCTTATTATTAATTACTCTGCTGGGAGATAGAATACTATTGCTTTCAGTATGTCAGTGTTATGGACCAACAGGCTCCAATCTTAGCCACACCGACTTGTCTGCCCACAGACCATAAGCTCTGTCTTGACAGCTGCATATGCACCCTTTAAGGCAGCATTTTAAACCAAAAAAAAACCCTCCAATTCTAACCCCCTAGCCCTGTTTTCCACCAATCTTAGAAACTGCCAAATACTTCATTAGAAATTTTCCTGTGATCACTGGCCAAAGCATATCATCTTTATTCCATACTTCCCACTACTGACCACAAGTATTGGTTATTTTCATTTAAAAGATTTGCATGCACCTACAATCATGGTGTTTGGATGCTTGACAGTGCTATTCTCAGCTAGAAAAGAATCCAAATAGGAGAAAAGAGAATATGATGGAGTAGCCAAGAAAAAAATCAACATCTTAAATTTCTTACTTTTGTAGATTTTTTGCTAGGGTGAAGATCTTTTAAATCAAGCTTGCTGGCAAAATGCATGATAGCCATACAAATTGGAAAGCCTGGCAAAAGTGCTTCCAAATTAGAGAGCTTGAAATCAAGAGATGATGCGTGTAGATCATATTCAGATCCTTAAAACCTTTGCAGTTGCAGAAGCTAACCTGGGCATACCATAAAGCATAAGTCCTTAATGTCTCATTAGACACTAAGGACTATAGGTGATTATTAGAGAATAATGGTGTACTGAATGCATTCTAAATTGCTGGGATGCATTGCACCCACCAAGCCAGTGTGAGAAGGAAATGAAGGCCTTGTCTTATTTTCAGAATACCAAAGCCAGGTACCTTTGTGCTGATAGTGTCAGGAGTATGAAAATTACCTCACAAATGACAGTTCTTAAAAAAAATCCTATAAAAAAATAATAATAACAGCAGTAATAATGAATGTCTGCGGTAGCTAACTTGGGACCAAACAGCAACATGTGCATTTTCTCAATGTGAAACATCTGTACTTTCTGCACTCAGCTGGGTATTCTTGTGCCATGAATTTGAGGCACCTGAGGCTCTGATTCCCATGACCTACTAAGAGTCTTGCAAAGCAAAGAACTTGTACAGCACAACAAATTCCTGTCTTCTTATTTCCCTCCTGACAGGCAGGGCCAGAGAGTTAGAGCTCCTGTGCTGCTTACAGGGGACAGTGCTGCTCTTCATACAGGAGTTATTCTCAAGAGACTCTTTCCATAATGTTTAAGATCCTTTTAGATAGAAGAGTGGATAAAAAAAAATAAAAGTCGTAATGTAATTGATAATCAGGGTTGTTGTGTACCTTGCAAAATACTAAGACATCAAAGTTTTTAAGAATTAAAGGCAGCAACAAATCTGTGCATTAAATTTTGAGCATGGCTATGTTCCAGCAGTAAAAAATAAATATTGTCAGAGTGACAATAAAATGATGGCCATTGAATAAAAAAAGATCAGGATGTCTCAGGTATTATCGGCCAAATGCAATGTAATAAGGATATCTTTATTTTGAAACACAATATACAAGAATGGTGAGAAAAACTGCTTCTTACTCCAAATAAAAAAAATATTTCGTTTTTAATAATTGATATCAATATTACTTAGAACTTGACCTTCTTCCCTTGATATTCCAACAGACACCAAATCAGTTTCATATTAACCACACCAATTGGTTTCAGCCACTGCTTTATAACCAAACCCCAGAACTGGTGCTAATACAACTAAGGTTTCAATTTCTATGAGTATGAAAAAGGATTCTCCGAGGTTTATATGCCAAAAAAGCAGGCCAGACTTTAATCAGTGATAGAAACAGTTTATGGCAAGCATCTGACAACAGACGATTTATAGAGGCAAGAGAGAAATTAATCTAAAGAAAATCATACTAATTAATGGTCATAGCATATTAATAATCTAATTATAATTGATGGCAAGAGAGAGCTTTGATATAAACATGGAGCCCACCAGTGGATACTAAATAGACAAGTATTTTGGAAAGAGAGTGGCTGGATTTAGGCATGTATTGGCTGCAATACTTACAAATTCTTAACAAAGTATCTCATGTTGGCATGAAGCGTGACCATATGGAGACAAATCTGTCAGAAGAAACTTTAAGTGGTACATAACTATAATCCTAAGGATTCTGAGAGAAGGAGCTGCCAGTTTTCATCAGCTAGATCAACTTGGCCTACTGGTAATGAATTATAAGTTAAAAAGCACAACCCTCCACTCATGCAGTACCACTCTTGAGGTTAAAGAGTTTGGCTTTTGATCCTATACACAGACACATCTGAGGGGCTCTGACATCAGTTCTAAAGTCAGAAATGCTTGTCTACAAAATAGCAGGAAAGCAGGCTTTTGTGGTTGGACATTCTTAGAAAGCAGCCCTCTGAGAGAGATCTGGAAAAAACAATGTGGGACAAAGGCTTTTTTAACTTGTCTTTCAACAAGCTTGAAGGTTTTAATGGTTGCTGATTAGATGCTCATTCAAGATGTAATTGACCCTATAGCAAGTCTCAGGTTTTGAGTACCATTTGCACACTACCTCTAGGTCCTGGGCTGGTTTTTGCTGCCTATTTTCTGCCTGCATTGGGACCAGCAGAGTGGATCGAGTGCATCTCAGCTTCTCTGAACTTCCACTGAATTTCACTCTGGGCTCCAATGAGCAGGACTGGGGCAAAGCACCTCAATGACAGGATCATCCACGAGCAGCCTGTGAATGCAGACACCTGAGATCCACCCAGGAAAAAGGGAATAAGTGACTCATTTCTTAAGCTGGACAAGGCCAGTGATGGAAGGGCAGAAAGAAATAAGGAGAGGCTATGAGGCCAGCTGTCAGTGGTTTAGTTACAGGTGTTGGACTGATATACTCCAAAGCTTTCTTTGATTTGGGTAAAGTCCAGCCCCCTCTTTCCTTGCCTTCCCCAGTATGCAGCTTCTTGGTACGGGCACCCTATGGGAGTAAAGCCTTGTGAAGTAGTTCCAAACCTAGGACTTCCTCTTTCTAAACCTCACCCCCATGAGCAATTTGAGTTGGCTGTAGCCTGTCTGTGGCTAGGTAGCAGTTATAGCTTATAACACAAAGGCCTTTCAAAAGAGATTCTGGACTAACAGCTCTTCCTTCAACTACCAAGGCAGACAATAAATCTAGATAAAATAGTGCTGGTCCTCTATGCATCCCCATGCCTTTATTTCCTCAGTTGCTGGATAATTCTTTAGGCTGAGGCACAAATTTTCCAGGCTCTTTCCTTTCTTCTCTCCCTCTTACATGTGCCTCTCTGCCAGACTCTGGAATCTGCTCTCTTTTGGGAAACCAACCTCTTATTTCTGCTTCAGCTCTTTTAAATGACTTCTTAGATTTTGATGGCTGCCAGCCTCTTTTTCATTTTGGTAGGTTGATTTCTCATCAGCTTTTGCTCTGTAGAAACTGATCCACAAACAAAGAGCAAACTCCCCTAAGTTAGTTTTAAGGGCCAACATTTTTACCAGCACAAAATGGGAAACCACAAGACAGCAAGAAAGCATAAGAGAGCAGAAAAGGCACAAAAAACCTGCAGAAAAGAAGTGCTGTCATCCACTTATTGTATTTATTTACAGTTTATATTCTTACATTGGTATTCTGGAGGAGAACAGACCTATGTGTTGTGATTAAGAGCACATTGAGCTGAAGACTGAGCTGCATCCCCAGTGAGAGAACATAAGCATGCTGATGTCACCGTGCCACTGCCTGGGGCTCCTTCAGAGGTCCTAGGGCCAGGACAAGCTCTGGCAGAGCACATGGGGCTACCAGCAGCAGACTGTGACACCCTTGGTGCCAGGGGATTGATGTCATGAGTTTTGGTGGCAGAATGGACGTGGCTCCGAGCAGCCAGTGAAGATGTGGGTTCAGAGAAATGCTTGTGGATAAAGGGCAGAGGAGATTCAGAAGGGAGACTGCATTAATCAGTATTTCTGTTTGCACTGAGGGAGATCCAGGCTTGAAAGCTTCTGCACTGCCTTCTTTGAGGCTGCTTATTCCTATTAATTACTAATTACTCATACTAATGAAGAGAAGGAAGATATGCTTCCAAGTATGATTACAAAATCAGTGCTTGGGAGCTAACTCAATGGACCTGCAATGACTTCCCTGACTTCTTAGTATGCAATTGGATACCTCTTGTCACCTTTTTATGGCATGCTTCTGAAGAATTTATGGGAGATAAAATGAAATAAAAGATTAAGCTTATTAAGAAAAAAAAATATTAGGCTGAAACAATCATATGAAAGATATCTACAAACTGTCTGGTTCTCTGTGGAAGCTTACTTCAAGAACACATATTTATCTAGAAGTTTAACTGCAGTACTTTTATTTGATATATGAATCCTAAATAGCATTTACTTGTTCTTCCTCTCCATGTAAGGAAGTAACAGGAAAGACAGGGATAAAGAAGCAGAAAACCCATAATTCCAAGAAAGGCAGCTGCAACTTATACCACATTTACTGGTTTTACCATATCCAACTACTCCAGTCATCTGGCAGTCAGTTGCTGCCAGAGGAGAGAGGAGTGAGGAGATGTGAGAGGTTCTACTCTGCAGACACCCAGCAGACACACAAGCCTTTCATAATATTTTTCCTCTCCCCTGTCCAGTGGACAAGGTGAACAACAGAATGACTTTAGTCACTGGCACCTGGTGTCCAGCTGGGGACAACCCACCATACTGCCCTAGCTGCATTTCTAAAGCAATTTAAAAAAAAAAAAGCACACACATTGAATTCTGCATCTAAATTTCTTTTGGAACACTTAATGTTTGGAACATTAAGTGAAAGATTTTGGTCTTTGAAAGGAAAGAAAAACAAGCAACCCCACACCGAAATTGGCTGTTTGGCAGGTACCAAGCACTCTCAGCTTTCAGGCACCTGTGCAGCTGAGTGGAGAGAAGGGCACAGCCTTCCTGTAGTGCCTGGTGCAGCCAGAAACAGGGAGACACCTTGCTCCTCATGTCACTTGCTCTGCTGCCCATGTAGAGAGGACAGCATCAGAAGGGGTGAGATACTTGCTTTTAATGCCTGGCTGTGAATCACACTTGAGTTGTTGAGATGTTTTTGTCACCCTTTTCTCCCTTCTGCTGCTTTTTTGTTCTGTTAAGGCTCTTAGATCATAGCTCTGAGACACAAACAATCAGTTATGGTATATCTTTACAATGTCTAATACAACAAAAATCTGAATATAGCCTAATATTTCATTTACTACAGTATAAATTATACTACTCTAACAAATTTTGGGACTATAAAGGAACATCCATTATTTCTGTGTTATCTCAGCTAAAATTCTTGTGCTGCATTATGCCACATTTCTCATCCCTCTTATTTAAAGTTATTTACAAATAATGTGATGTGAAACTTCAGAGAAATCCCAAGCAATGCATTTTATGTTGTCTGACAGCAAAAAAAACCCACAACCCTACATTAATTTGAACATCCAAAGAACATAATCTCTCCTAGTGCATATAAAGCTCAAATAAATGCTCCTCTTCGTGCAGTAAAAACCCCCAAAGTGGCTAGATCTTCTTATTTACCATGAAGGAAAAGGTCAGGCTTTTACTGACCTAAAAGCCTTCGGTCTCAGTCTATCTGTGGTGGCCATTTGCACTTCTTCTGCTTCCTCTGGAAGCAGCTGAGCTGCAAAGGGACAAGCAAAGGGACAAGCAAAGGGAGAAGCTGTCAGTGTCTCAGCACCCTCTGCACCTGCACAGCTCCCAGCACGGACAGGAGGTGGGACAAGTGTGAGCAGTCAATGGGAACATCCTCACACCTCAGCCAAGTGTGGGGACCTGGACGGCCTCTCTGTCCCTCCACTGGATGTGCTGATCATTTGTACATTGTTTGAAGAATCCAAGCTCACCCTCTGCCCATTCAGTTATTAAGGGAAATGAGAAAATCCTCTGTGTGGATCCACTTTTTCATTTTTATAGTACTTACCAATAGACACAGTGGAGCAATCCTGACAAAGCCAGGTATCACCAGCGCAGGAAAAACAAATAATGAGAGGAACAGAAGAGTTAAGAGTGTTTGTTCCTGTGCTTCGGTGGCGTAGATGAAGTGTGGGTCTCTTGAACAATAGGCTCTGTACTTGGCTTCATTTCATCCTGCACACACTCCTCTGCAACCTGCTTACCATGACAAAAGCCACCAGAGACGCAAAGTGCTGTGATAATGAGAGAGCTGTAGGTAACTTCCAATCAGTCCCCTGTGGCACATTTGGAGTTTACTAGCCATGGGATAGAGTGGTTTCTCCATGCAATTGCTGCTGACTCCGCATTTCTCCTTCAGTAAATATATGCAACCGTTGAAAAATAAAATTCAGGTTTACCTTAGAATAGTGCTGAGCACGTCCCTCTTTGTGTGCCTCGTGTTTATCCATCTAGCAATCTTGGGAAATCAGTATTGGCTTTTGTTATAGTAATCTCACTGCTGGAAGCAACCATCATTTGGCCATTGGATATTTTATGTAATTAGTAATTTATGGCTCCTAATTTTCTCAGACACTTTTTGCAAGTGAAGCTGCAAATAACATCATGCCAAATATTAAACCTCTGGATGCAGCATATGCAGCCTTTCACAGACCAAAATTATACCTCTTTAGGAGTTTTTACTCCTCTAAAAAACGTTTCTTAAGAATGATTTCTCTGTATGTAAAGTGCTGGCATAAATTATAATATAGGACACTTAATAATTAATGATAATTTTTAATTATATGGTTTCTTCAATGTTATATTTTTATCAATTAGAGAATGTATTACTGTAATAATAGTTTTATGCCTCCTAAGACACACATTTGAAATTACTTCATGGGCTAAACTTTTAAAAGCTATATTACATGTTTCTTTTTTTCAGCTGTTTGCAAGTTGCCCAGGTTACCTCTGGTAACACTGTATGCAAGATAGAGAGACAAAAAAACCCGTTCAAGCATCTCGTGACATTACCCTTAAATTACCGTTCCCGTTTTCAAGAGAAAGAGGAATGTGTTTAACATTTCCTTTCATTTTGTTCTGCTTTTAAGTATCCTTAACACTGTGCCAGAATTAAAGTCAAAAGTTAACACCATACTAATGGGGTTAATGTGTGGTCAAAGTCTGCATTTTTTTTCTGCCAGAAAAGCATTTGACATTATTCTTGTTGAATAAAGACAGTTGGCAGTGATAGGTTACAAGCCTGCAGCTCTGAAGAGGAAAACCAGGCTGTTTGCACGCACTGATTGCTGGATGTCTTTGTTCCAGGCAGGGCAGGCTGTGCCAAGAGGGGGTTTTATTCCTGCTTCCAAGTGCCATGCTGCTGCTTTGCAGTGCAAGGAGCACTTTGGAGGCACAAGGGCCTCAGGTATAAATATAATGATGTGACTGTGTATTCTCTGTGTTGACCCACTGCAGCTCTATTCCAGCTTCATCCCAGGTGATTTCCACGGTGTTATATTGCCCTCGGCCTGGCAGCAGCATGGTGATGGATCAGGAATCCTTTCCCCCAGTTTGCAGTGCACAACAGTGAATTTTCTAGGTAGCCTGCTCAAAGACCTCTGCATTCCCTTATGCTGTAAGACAGATGAGGATGAACAGGAGCCAAAAGGAAAGGCAAAACCTAGAGAGAAGCCATCTGCCCTCTTTCACCTTTGCACGGAAGCCTCCTGGTAGTGATACTGTGAGCTCTGGACCTGGCTAGAAAGGGTCAGCTGAGTTTAAGAAAGAAACATTTTGCAATGCATGGTTCCCCATTAGAAACTCAGTAGAAAAGGGAGACAACAGTGATAATGTTCCTCTGGTTTGCTTTCTACCCTGGCTTGTGCCCAGAGGGAGAACTGGGAGAGATGAAGGTGCAGCCATGACACTGGGAAACAAGTCTGATGTCTGTGGCCTCAAGGACATGAGGGTGGGGAGTCAGGATATCCACACAGCTGCTGGGAAGTTCCCGTGGCTCCAGGAGGTCCTACAGACAAATGCTTTAAATTATTCTTGCCTTTCAAGGACTTGCAATTCTCACCTACAGTACTGACACCTGCTCTCTTTTCAGCATGAGATTCACAGGTCTGGGAGTCAGACTCTTTCAGCTCTGTGCCCATTTTTAGACCCAACATCATCCAGAGGCCATATTAGTTGTACATAGGAGAGGTTTTGAGAAGCAAATATATGTGCTTCTCAGATCTTCAGCTTGGCCTTAAAGAACAATTGATTAGTTAATTAAATCAGACACATGATGGTTGGAGGGCTTTGCTGTGGGAGTGTGGATTTGGACCAGGGGGAACATCCCTGACCAGTCCTGTCCTGCAGATCCCAGCAAGATGGGCCAGGCTGGTGTGGGGATGGTGAACAGGGTCAGCCACATCCCAGTCATCCATAGGCACCCTGGGGCTCAGCCAGGAAAGGATCCCATGGGATGGGGTGGGACGGGACGGGACAGGAAGGGATGGGACGGGACGGGACGGGATGGGATGGGATGGGATGGGATGGGATGGGATGGGATGGGATGGGATGGGATGAGGGCAGTGCTGGCTCAGCAGGGCCCAGGGCCAGGCAGAGCCAGGGCTGCAGCACCCAGCCTGCATATCAAAGAAGTTCTCATTACTAAACGAACAGAATGTTTCGGTTAATCCAGTAGAGAAGGGGTACTTAATTAATTTCTACCGAGGTCTGCTGGGAAATTCTTCTAAGGTCTGTTAATTCTTACTGAGATTTGATCAGCAGGAAGCGATGCACTGGTTCTGCCCTGCCTGCACAATTCACAGCCACTTTCTGAGGGAGCAGGGTAATGGGAGGAACTTCTGGGCTGCCTGCAGATAACGTGAGGTTTGGGTTAAATGTGCTCATGAGCTGGATGAGAAGCTGCTGCTTAAGTACCAGCACAGCACTATGTCTTCAGAGATGTAAATTAAAGTTACAGGTGAGAGCACAAATAGAAATGAATGGTTTGTTCCACATTATATTTTTTTTCCAGCAGAAAAGCCTGCTTAGCAGGTTCCTGATCTCTCCCTTGTCTCACCTCCATCAAGGCAATGACCACCACAATTTCCCAGCCCTTCAGCCAAGCTGCTGCAGATCTTTGTGGAGACACTCCTTGAACCCAGTCTGTGAAATTATCCATGTTTTAAAACAAATTAGGAAAACAAAAAGGAACTATTTCAAGTGTAGCCACATACAGAGCACACTGAGCACTTACAAAGCTGTGGTGCAGTGGAACTGGAACAGGGCAAACAGCTGTAAAATCCTTCTATGAGCCTCACTCTTAGAGCAGTCTGGCACAGAAATGCCCAGATGACCACAGATCCCAGCAGAAATTCCTCCAGATCATTGTATCATCACGAGTCCCACATGCTTTCCATTATAAAACCCAGTATCATATTGTCTTTTAAGATCATTGTGCTTCCTCCAAGCAGACCAGAACTGCAGACACTGGAAGGATGAATCTGCAGAAAATAATTCATCTACAATAAATCAGGTATTTCCAAACACAAGGGCATAAGGGATGCTTTGTTTTAACCCTGTGAAATTGTTCTTGCAGCCCTTGATTTGGTGAAGGTTTCAAATTCAAAATTCCCCTGTCTTACAGAACCCTGATCCACACCCCACACAGGTGCCAAGGAATTGAGGCATACATAGAGACAGCCCTATTAAGGTCACACAGGCAGCATTAATTTTGGTATTTCCTAGTTTTTGCATGTTTGCCTGAACAAGCATGATCTACTGTCCTGTGGGCTGGTGGAGAGAACCAGGTCTCAGTCACTTTTTGCCTTCACATAACTTCATTAGCTCTGCATGTCTGTTATAGAAATGTCTAAATCAAAGTTGTTCATGTGGAGAGAAAGCAACTGCTTTAACTGAAAGCAGACTTTTTCTGATTACATACAAGGTTGTCTACATGTAAGTTAAGCACAAGAACTGCAGTTACCAATATACCTAGTGACAACTCACTGCACTGTCCAATTGGTTTGGTTGCTTTGTTTCAAGAGCCAGCCAGGAGTTAAATTAATCCAGCTAACATTGCTTGTACTTTTAATCTAATGGAAAAACTGAATTTCAGACTTTTAAAAGTGAAAGGCAAGCATCTATCCATCAGTGGCACTACCTAACTGCTCATACTGGGTAACTGTGGAAATAATAGCAGACAATACATTTAATTTCTAAGGCTGAACAATCAGGAACCATTACAGGAATGTGGAAGACACGAGTAAAGCAATTAAGATAAGTGGAATGTCTTTCATTACTTGTACCAAACAAGTGAACTATTCAGAAAGACGGGCCAAGTTGGCGAACTTGCTCAAAATAAATGACCAATGCAACTTTCCATGTGTGCTTATTGAAGCTCAGATGCTGCTAGCTGGGCTGGCTCCATGTCAGCCTACTCCTGTGGCACTCAGCTCCTGTTTAAGTAAGAACATTACTTGTTTTGAGTGAGATGAAAGTTGAACTGGCAGTCAGAAATGTGAAGTAAATGACTACATTTTGTTTGTAGAGAAAGCTGAGCACTTATTTGCAAACACATAAGGAAGAAGTGGCTTCTGTTCAGTGGGACTGCTCCAATGTGGGTAGTTACTCATTTGCTGAAGTGTTCACAAGATCAGATCACAACATCCAGAAACCCAGCTGCTACACCCAAACATTTTTCCCACAGCACCCAGTTCTTAGTCACCGCTCTCCAGAGAGAGCAGACGGTGTAGAGCAGAAGTCATTGTGGTCAGTGTGTGGCTTATTTAGTAAAAGAACTTATCTTGCTCATTTTCCATGATTCATATTTCAAGAATGCATTAATAATTTCTGTCAGACTAGATTTATACTAAATCAAGAGCTGCAGAAAGGCTTGTCATTTGTTCTAAAGCCTAGTGTGAGAACACCAACCTCACATATATACAAGGTAACACTTAATTTGGGATCAATAGTATTAAGTCTATCAGTGATCAGTATTTTCAAAAAATACAAATGATTTGGTGTAGGTGATTCCAAATGAAAAGTGATTTCCTTTAGAGATATTCCTTTAGGCACTGTGATGCTCAAAAAGCAGGTCCTCCACCCTTCTGAAAAGCCAGTGGCTCCCCGAGACGTGTCAGAAGGGTCTCCTGAAACCCCCTGCCACTTTGGAATATCTTTGCCAGTTATTTTAGTTATCCTGCAGAGAAAATGCCCTGTCTAACCTGCTGCTGTTTGCTACCACTGCTATGGAGCCTGCAGTGCTTTTGGACATGGGTAAACAATGACATTATTTCCTGTCATAATGTTTATTTAGCCAGTAGTTAACCGACTGGCAATGGACAGTCTTCAGACCAATGTTCATTCAATTCATGAGCCCGAAGGAGAAGTAAAAGGTAGCTCTTAAACACTTACACACCCACTCCCAGCAGATTCCAGCAGAGAAATCAACCTTTCTGCCTGCTCACTGCTGCCCCAGGGCTCCTGGTAAGAACTCAGGGGAGAAGCAGTTCCAGCTTCCAGCAGCCTACAGGAGCCACTGGCTCTGCAGAAAGCAGTAAGAGGCCTTCATTAAACAATGCAAAATTTACACTACAAACCACATCAGGAGAGCCGTGGATAAAAAAATGCAGTAACATTTTTTAAATACCTCAGTCAATTCATTCAAAAAATATACATTGGCAGGAGGAGGGGAAGTAGTTTAATAATTTTAATGGCCAATATTTAAGAACAGATTAAAGGTCTAATACATTAAAAAGGAAACTCTGCTGATGGTAATCAGTTCTGCTGCTTTTATGCATCATTTTGCTCCATGTTTGTGTATGAAATGAGGTAGGGAGGCGGGGTGGGGGAAATTTGAAGATTTAGGGAGATTACTGCTTTCAAGAGAGTGTTTTATTGCACTTTGGCAGTTCTGGATTTAACCAGAAAATCCAATTGTGGAAAAAGGATGAAACAATCTGTTTTTCCTCTAATCAATCACAAGGTTGCAGGACACATTAAAATAAATTTGTGACTGCCATTCTTCTTCTTTCCCACTGCTGTCGTAGCAAATGATGATCCAAAAGCTGACTGACACTTCCTATATCAGCCCTGATGCCTGCTGCCCTCCTTCTTTTACCAATTCTTATTATTACAAACAAGTAACTTCAGAGCTGTTGCAAGAACATGAAGAAAAGCCTTCTGGCAGATGAAGCATTTTATAAGTAATAAAAATTTAACCCAAAAATATCAGCAAAATTACAATCAGCCACATGAAGCAGTAGGAACAGAGTAACAAATACTGTGAAGTTTTCCTCCTAGCTTTTGCCTACAGCTGCCTGCTACTCCTAAGCTAGTTGTTACCTCAGATAAAGCAAGTAGCAATGAAAATCAAAAGCCATGTGCTCAGATCAATATGGATTGCAGAATCATTCCCTGCCATTGCAACAAACAGGAGCGGCACAAGCCACCGAGCTCCTGTGCCAAGTCTCAAATCCAAGGTAAGCAGACTTTAACGTCCCAATTCAGGACACCAGGAATGTGCAGCACATTCAGACCACTGGCAGGCTGCTTGTGGTACCCAGTCAAGTTGGTTCCTGTGACTACCATGGAAATACAGACCAATTGTCCTGTATTTAGGAATCTAGATTGGAATCATCTAGGCTATAAGGGAGTGTTAAAGGCACTACAGCAAATCCTTGCTGAGGAAGCTTTCTCTTCTGCTGAGACCAGGTATGGAATAGATAATCGGTATTTAGGAAGTCAAATTCAGAATAATTCCATCCAACATTGACTTTTAGGAGAAGCAGTTATTTAGTTACTACTGTGCCAGTGATCCAAAATGAGACCTTTACAAGTATGGAAGATTGCAGACTCAATTTTAGTTGATTGAGGTAATTAACACCATCTTTGGACAGCAATTTACTGTATCTCCCTAATTACTAGGAGCAGTTTTCCCTAGTCCACCACAGTTAGATCCCTGAACCCATTCACAAGAGGAAGGTCCTCCCACGTAGGGGGATAGAACATAAGTAAATAAAGGTAGTATAGAAAGTAATCTTACTCCCTAAAGAGTTGCAGCTGAGCCAATTATGAAGGATTAGGAGCAGGCCTGACTTTAACAGGCCACAGCTGTAACCAATAAGAAGAGTGTTATAAAAGAGTGGATTGGTTGGTTGAGAGGGAACTGGAGTCAGTTGGCTGCTGTGAGGACAAGGAAGGGTCAGAGCCTAGAGGAGCTGCCTACAAGAAACATCAAGGAGGTACAAAACTCTGCCAATATGAAACCCTTGTAATATAATGATAACACTCCCCCACTATTTTTTTTCCTGGGAACTATTCCCTGATTCTGTAAAAATTTGTGGACTTGAACTACTGCAGTATCAGAGCCCAACTGCACTATCTGCACCTGGGCTGGACAGCAGTGATGTGAATGAAACAAAATCCTATGGAGAATTCCAGTAGCAAAGAAACATATCTAGGCATATCAACATCATCCATAGTCAAGGCCTCTATGACTTGACAAGAAATCATTAAGATTTGTTAGGGCTCATATCCTAATATCAATGCTCACCTATGTGAACATTGGTATTAGATGGTACTGAGCAATTATCTTTTTGTTTATGTCTAGGTAACAATTAAATGGGAAAGTGAAACTATTGGTAGGCATGGAAAAAAGTGCTGTGTTAGATTCTTGTGTGGTATTTGTTCTCTGCCATGTTTTCTAGAGCCCTCTCATTTATCTTTTCTCTAGTGCCTTTCATGAGCTAAATATAAAAGTGGTGTACAAAGGTTAAAAATACAGAGTCTCTCATGTTTCAATGAAAATGTTTAGGTGTAATACTGAAAAACGTGGTTGAAAAAAAGAATCTTTGCCTTCCAACAGGGAAATAAATGCTGCATAAGAAGATAATTAAGCGAAATACTATGGCCTGTTGCTCCTCAAAACAAAAGCAGCAGTGGTCAGGAAGGTTTTGCTGAGTAATACTTTAGTGAAGGAGAAGAAGGGAAACTCAAAAAGAAGCAGCAGCCCATACACAGCTTAAAAAAGCACTGGAAATGCACCTTTGAGAGAAGCCTTCAGACAAAATTCTGGGCTGAGAGCTGAGTAGCAGAGGGCTGAAAATATAAGAAAAAACCCCACCTGTTTGGATTCTCCCATGCACAAATGAATGGCTGTGGTACATGCTTTGTGTAAAATACACACACAGAAAAAGATCAGCAAAGGTAACAACTCTGCAGATCATTTCTATTTCTAATTAGGTCACATCCTTGAAAATTAAATAAACTTCCACACAAGGGGTAAGTCCAAACTGTTATCATAAATATGGCTTTATATAGGACAAAATTTTTCTACTGTTCATTCACTACAATCTTATGCTTGTTGGTATCCTTAATAGAAATAATAAAGATACCCCAAGTTTTCATAATACAGATATATGGTGAATATATGTTACTTCTAAAGTGCTCACCACATAAATATTTATCATACGCATTTTTTTCTGTGCAAGAACTGCATTTAACTTCATCAATTCAATTTCATTTAAAAAAGACTAAGCCAGCATATTGAACTGATTTCTGGCACAATGGTAAGATTTTTTTTTCTTTACTGTCATTTTAATTCATTATATTACTGTGCTATTTTTAAAAGGTCCCATTTATATTGTACATTGCAGTTCCAGAGATTAACAGTTGGAAACTAAAGATTAATTTACAGGAAATGCAAGGAAGGTAGCAAAGTGTAGTGATACAAGTTTTCTTTAGAGTTATTTTGGATATTATACCACAAGATCTTTGCCATGGCATTTTCTGTGCAGTTTTGATTTTAAACTTCTAAAGTTGGGCTAACTATTTTTGACACTTCTGTGAAATAGCATAAGTATACCATGTCTTATGCTAAATTACAGCTTCATTCTATTTTATCAAGTACATTGCATGGTAAATTCTGCTTACAATTTAAAACAGGGAAATGAATTGCTCTCAAGTACCAATAGTAAAGCTCAGAGTAGAACATTACAATATTTCAGTTACAATTACAAAAGCGAACCCAGTGCAGGTGAACAGCAGCTGAAATTTATCACCACCTGATGGCTGTTCAGTGGACCATGTGAAGGGAATTAACTTGTCTGTCCAGTCTGGAGCTGAAAACTCTCAGTATTCCAGAACCTGCCACCAAACCTGGCACATTCATTGGCAGAGATCAAGGGTTAGGTGGGTGTTGGCGACACAAGTACTGCTATGCTTTTAACTGCTGACAGACTAAGTGCAGAACTTGATTTGTCAGAGAAGATGGCAAAAACATTCAAAAGTTTTTTAAAAGCCAAGAAAACAAACAAATAAACAACCAACCAGCAGAGAGGTACAGCATTTGCACAAAATTTCCCAGTTCTCTTTTACTTGGATTCATGGGCCTGGGCACTGAAAAGAAAATCTGTCTCTAAAAGAATTATGTTCAAACAAGCACGGGTTATGGTCTTGGGGCAAAAATTAATGTGTGAGATTCTCTGGCCTGTGTGATAGAAGAGGTTAGAGAGAGCAATCATGATGGTCCCTCTGGCCTTTTAAATCTAGGAATCTCTGATCAGTAGATGGAAATCAAACTGCTTGCAAAATCAGGTAATGTCTCTTTTTGTTTGGTCTACACAGTGCATCTGCATTTGACATTTTATGCTGTAAAAGAATACAGAGGTGAATAGGCTATTCTGCATGTGTGTGGGCATTATCCATTCTCACAGCAAGCTTTCTGCATCCCAGGCTCTATCACAAGACTTGTTTTAGGTCCCCTTCTGCTGTCAGTATGGCAGACAGCACTTTATACTTAAGTAACGAAACTGCGAGAGGAAGCAAAATAGATCCGTCAGTGCTCTGTGGATTTTAGGCTTACACTTGAGGAGTATGTGGGCAAAGGCAAGGTTATTCTCTCTCTCTCCCTCTTCCTTTTCTCTCTTCTCTCACTCTGATGTATGATCTGGCTCCTTGCATCACCAAAATAAATGAGAAGCAATTTCCCCACCCATGTTAGGAAAGGGTGGATGGGGCTCTGAGCACCCTGGTCTAGTGGAAGTTGTCCCAGACCACAGCACAGGGGTGGGGACAAGATGACCTTTAAGGTCCCTTCCAACCCAGGCCATTCTCTGGTTCTATCATTCTATGATTACACATGTGTACAGAACTACCAATTTTCCAACCATTGTCAACAAAATTAAGTTTACCAGTCCTCCTGACTGTTCTGTTGGTCATGATGGAGTGGCAGCAAAAACTGACAGATTTAGTTTGGAGAGGCTGGATTTTCATTTACTAAGGCTTTGATTTTTTAAAATGAGAAAAATTCCATAAAAAAAAAGAAGCCATAATACTGCCACTTGGATAGAAGATAGCACTGCAAACATAAATTGATGGACTGCCTCTCCAAGTGAAGCATACAATTAGTTCTGAATACCTTTCTTTCTAAATTGTACTGATAATTGGCAATCTTATTCACCTGAGTTTGCATTTGGCTAAATGACAGTGAATTCTATTAACTGATGCATTTTTTAAAGTTCATTTTCAAATAGCAGGATTTACTATTTGTGAGAGGCCAGTTTTCTTTCTATTAAAAATAGAGAAAATTATCAAAACTATTCTTAAGGCATGATTCCCATTTCTAGTACACAGTGTTTATCACAAGATTTAGGATTTTAGAACATGTTTAGGAGTTGCAACTTGAGCTATGTGAACAGCTATATCTCCCCCTATTTTCTTAACCACCTTTTTTTTTTTCTTAGTTCCTGCTTAATTATTTTCTTCCTCCCTGTATGCTGGCACCACTCTGCATCTGGTCATGTTGGGAAGCAGCCTTAAGAACTGACAAGGCTTAAAAACCCAACCTAAACTGAACAAACAATAAAACCCAAACAGTAAAAGAGGGAAAAAAAAAACCAACAAAAGCAGCTTATTTCAAAACTTATTTTCCAGGATCTGGCTGTTGTGGGGCAATGGATAGAGCCATTCTGGCAGAGCAGAGGAAGGTTACACATGAGGCAGGACTCCTTTGACCTGCTCCAATCATCACCGCTGCCTGGAAAGAAGGTGACTGGACTGTCTTCAGGCTTCATGAGTGACTCATGTAAGGAGGTAATTTCAGCCTATCTAGTTTTGCATGACAGGTATTCACCCTCTTTGCACTTCAGTAACTGGGCCATTTTCTCCTTCCCTCACTATCCCATCACAGTTTGCCACAAGTAGATTCAGAATTTGATGGTAAAGTTATTCTTTGTAATGTACCTTATTGCCACTGGTGAAAACCACAAAAAGTAGAAAATATTGGCACCGTGTACTAGATGCTACCTGCAGTGAAGGAGAGAATAAACATCCAGTACAGTATAGAACTGGCTATTATCTCTCCAAGCTGTTCTCAACGTCTTCTGTTAGTCTGGAAAGGAACAGGATAATGGAAAGTTGTGGATTTAGCAAAATAACATTTCTGAGGAACAGCTTTTCAGATCAGAAGCTGGGCTTCTGTTTCCCATCTTAGAACACAAGGCCATATGATGACCTAGGCCAGGTACTTCCTGGGAAGGTGTGTGTGGGGGGAAAGTTTTAGAGGCTATTTTAATCCTTCCCCTAGGTGACACCTCATTGTTTTAGACTTGTAGTGATAAATGTGATAATGAGTAATGACATCTATTCATGGAATGTGTGAAAGCAGGTCTGAAATGTCAGGATTTAGCATGAGGAAAATGTGTCTCCAGCAAGGTCAGCTGCATTGACTTACTTCATCCCATCCCTCATTAAAACACAGCCGGGATTTCTCGTAAGTCTGGGCAGAGCACATTCTCCGTCTCTCTGTCTCCTTCCCCCTGTGCCTGCAGTTTTTTTAGATGGTGCTCAAAGGCCAAATTATGGGAATTTTCAAACTCATTGTTCCCCATTAAAATGCTAATTCTGCCTGTGATTCCCATTGTTTAATCCCTTGAGTGCTCTCGGACACACAAGACAGAGTGCACATTCTGTGAAAGAGCGCTCACCCCGCGTGTTTCCCGTGTCCCACTGCCAACAGCCAGCCAGGACAAATGGTGTGGCTTGGCGAGGGGACAAGAGGCTTCAGCGAGGTGCAGCAAACGAGCTGAGCCCACTTGTCACTCTGACTGTGCTTCTGGCACCCCGTGGATGCACCTCTTCTCCTCCACACTCATCACCAGAGTGCCCAAGAGCTTTCTGATAGTGCAGCAGCCACAGCACCCAATTCTGGCACATCCTTCTCCTCTCACCCTGCCCCCAGGAAGAGAACCTGTGCAGAGAAAAACCTTTGGTGAAGGGGATTTTTTTTTTTATGAAAGCAAGGTAGGGAAGGAGGATGGCATTTAAAGTCTTTATTAGTGTACATGTTGTTGTAAATTTATATGGATCGGGGGCAGTGGTCAAAAAATGTACTCGGAGCAGAAGGTTATGAAAGGATATGAAGGTTCAGTCTCTGGGGCATTTGACTCTACAGGGTTGGTGGACTCTTGTGGAAAGCCTTGATCTGAACACCCCTGTGCCACAGACCTAAAAGTGCCAACCATAGTCCTGGTATATTGGAGTAAGACCAAGATTTTGAATCTGACACCCAAAATATCACCAGTGGTCAACACCAACAGCAGCAAGCTGAGCCTGTGTGGGTAACTACTGTTGGATGACATAATTGTGCTTCTCCATTGGTTTTGGTTTAACTTTTGTACACCTTAAGGTGGGTGAGACTAGACACTGACCTTTGCTTCCAAAGGAAGATGAAGGTGTGAGATTTTCACCTACAAAACAGGATCTTTCCACCTACCATGATCAGCAAAGGACTTCATCTGCCACCTATGCCTGTGCCTGGCAGAAATAAAGATGCCTTTTTTTGCAAGAAGAGGAAAGGAGTCACAGATAATGAATTAAAATCTCCATGACTGAACTATTTTCTGCAAGACTATGTATTCTCATTTTCATTCTGATACCTATCACTGTAGAAGACATCTTTGTTCTACTGTGTAATATTTTGCCATTTTGGTTAAAACCATGATCTAAGGATACAAGTGAGGAAAGGGAGAGGATGCAACATTTACTAAGTCAAATAAGATTCTGGGAATTATGCTTTTGGATTTGACCTTAAGAGATGACAAGTCTAAAAGCATCTCCATTTTATTCAACTTTATCCGTTTGTCTAGGAAAATATGTACTTTATTCCAAAATACTGCCATTAAACTCTCCTTATATTTTTTGTGACCATATCTAGTTTTTTAGGTCCCTGTTAAACCACTGATAGTTCTTCCTGCTCTTCTAACTTCAGACTTCAGTAATCTCTTTATACTTGCTGAACCATTTGGTTTTTATTCCATAATAAAATTATCATCCATGCTTGGCAGACGCTGCCTGAGAAGACTCTGCAAAACTGCTTACATGCTCACTAGCTAGTTTAAAACCTTATTTTGACAACACTGAATGGCTTATTGTGACTTTTTTGTTTGCTTTATTTTAATTTGTTCCTATTATTGCTGCCTTCAATTAACTGACAGGAACTTTGGCTATATCCAGCTAAAATTATATTTGATCATATGCAAGTAGGCAGGTAACAGAGTTTAGTTCTTAGGTTTGAACCTAACTCAAGGAGCCTTGCAACTGGATTGTGCTGCTCTCTGGAAATGTGCACTCTTTTATTCTGTGACTTCGTTGAATTTATACATAGGAGAATCCCTTTCTAAACTGTGTCCATTGTTCAGACCATCCATGTCATCCAGCATTAGGTAACTAACACTAAGGTGATCTGCCTTACCTTTTAACAATGAAATATATCCTCTTCATAAGTTCATCAAGAAGAAAGGCAAGTTGCTTAATTAGTATTGTAAGGTCTGGGTAATAGTTTGCTTTCTCTAAGCTTAGGTCTGCCTTTTGAAGATCTCTTTGCTTTTTATCAGTATTTTTCAAAAGCAATTACAAGAAAAAAGCCAGAAAATCATATTTTGCAGTAAATAATTTACATATTTTTTATGCTACTGAAAGAACAAACATCTGTAAAATTGTTGTATACAAATAGAAAATATCACCCTTGAAAGACAAAAAAATACTGAATGTTAAACCATCATTTTTCTGTTTCTATTTCATATGTTTTATTGCAATAATTATCATTCCTTTCTCAATAATTGCAGTTAGGACATGGTAAAAAAATCTGTTAGACATAGCCAAAACAACAAACAACACACATCACACTGTGTTTGTGACTCTAATCCATATTAGTGTGACAGGATCTGGCTTTAACATAAACGTACCAGAAATGTAAGAATATGTTATAACTTGAATATATATACAGTAGATGTTGTTCAATCGAGTCTGTGCTATTTAAAAAGTGCTCAGAGGCTGTTTGCACAAACTGATGGATTCACAATATATTGTCTTCATAATTTTCAGTGACTGCACCCCTTGAGTACAATTGTTTTTACTGTTATAGGGAGCAGCCACGTGACTATAATGTCAATGAGGAGGAATAAAAAAAAAAAAAAGGCAAACCTAAGTTTGCTAACACATCTTTTATTGGTCTAATTCTCTCAGGCCACCTGTTCTGTAGCTGCATAAAACCAAACAGCTGTGAACCCAGTGAACTCCAGGAAAGTGCATGAATCCAACACTGCAGATCAGGAGCCTGGATGTGACCTAACTCCGGTTTCAGAAACAAAACAAATAAAAAACCAAAGCGGTGTTTGCATGACATTTTTAGTGGCCTGAAAATCTGCCATATCATGTTGCACCTAATCTGCAGCTAACAGCATGTCCTGATCCTGCCTGCCCTCCCAGCCAGCCCCATGGTACCCCCAGCTCCCTGGCAGAGAACCCAGTGCTCTGGCACCAGCTGCAGAGGGTTTTGTTCGGGTGGAGCCAGGTGATTAATTCAGCTCACCTTGCAGCCACACAATCATTATACCTGCTGGAAGAAAGGAAGAGGGGACACACAGCCAGGAACAAGCAGATTGATGGGGGACATTAGCCCTTTGATTAGCATTTCCCCATTAAATGGGGCAGGTTAACATGAAAATGGATGCTGAGGAAAAGCAACACTTCGTTTCCCTGGTGTTTCAATAATCTATATAAAGCACTAACAAATTCCCACACTCACTAAAGTCAAAATAAAACAATATGGTCACAGGTGAGAATCATGTTTGGTAAACTTTTAAGTGTGAATGTGTCAAAACCAGGGCAGAATGATAGAAAAGGGTGAAGATATGTTGTAGAGTGCAACAGTATGTATAAAATATTACACATGCATCAAAACAGAGTGAGATTTTCCATGCACTTGAGTTCAATCTCACAGCTTGGTTAATTGATTTGGATGCTGCTTTAAAAGTCTGCTTCCTATTTAAAGCTAAAGACGGAACATTTGAGACTTCACACGAGTCCCTCAGCATTGACCTCATTCACACATTTTATAAAGTAACCACTCTGACAGCAAGGACCATAGGACAGGGTCCCCAAGTCTTTATGTGAGAGCTGAGCGTGTCATTTCCAAGAAAAGAGAGTCCTCTAGCGGTGAGTTCCGAGTTTTACTCTCCACGTAGCATTTGAAGGATTTAACTTTTAACTGGGTTTCTAATGTAAAAAATACCCCGGCTTACAAGTCCGTACTGAAGGTACAGTCAACATTTTAATACCCGCAAGTTCATGCTCATTGTCAGCTTCTTTGACAAAGCTTCTTGTTCCTTTTACTCGGGCTTTTTCTTTTGTTCTTTGTTTATTTGTTTTGGTTTGGTTTTAAGGAGATTACAGCTGTATTAGGAATCAACAAATATATACGTGCTTTAATAATCTTATTTTTTCTGCCATTAAAAAGAACTGCCATCTGATAAAGAAGGGGAAAGAATCACTTGTTTTATGTGACTCTCCCAACAACATGAACCGTCAAATGAAGCGTTGGCAAATTGCTCAAACACTCTTGCAAATAGCAAATATGCTTCCAGGAACAAGAATTGGTTCACAAGTAATGTACCAGTAGCAGAAAGTTAAATTAGCAGTGAATATCAATCACAATGAAGCACTCAACCAGCTCTCGATGTGACACAACTTGAAGGGACACAATGTACTTTGAAAGGGCACTGATGTAATAGGATGAGACACGGTGACCTTTGTATGGTTGCCTTATTTGCTACACAGGCAGCAATCAAGCAACTATAAACAGCCCTGAGATTTTGTTCCTGACCTCTCCTGAACATTTTTCATTTAATAACGTGTCAGTGGCTTTTACATTGTCCCTTCCTGTTTGGACTGCACAGAGGTGGGGAAAAGAGAGACCAAGACAGATGGCAAAAGCCTGATCTGGTAGAGAAAGGCTTTCCCCTGTGAAAGACCTCTGTGAGTTACAGGGTTTAGGAGACAGAACCTTGTGTCAAGAACAGGAGCCAAAGCAGTTCAGTTCATATTCTCTTATTTTTCTCTGACATATTTCATCTTAGTCTGGTATTCCTGTTACCAATCTTTTATCTATCTTACACCAGATAGGGAATTTCCTGTGCAGGGTGCAGCCTTTATTGTACCAAATGTATTGACAACTCTTGCAAATTTATCCCAAAACTTGCAATTTCTGGAAATATTTGCAGAGACCAGCTGCCAGACCATAGTTTCAAAAGAAATGTCAGCTTTTATTTAAGGAAAAAGGGGAGGATGAAAAAAAAAAAAAAAAAGAAAAAAAAAACGAAGCTGAAGTCTCCATATCTAGAGTGTAAATGCAAAAACACAGAATATATTCATCTGTTTCATACTTTTAAAAGCCCTGTGGCACTGCTCTGAGGCTTGAGCTGTGATTTCCGACTGTCTGGAGCTGCCAGTCCTGTGCCTGTGATAATTTCTCATGTGGAGACTTTATTCTCCACCACGCAGCTCTGGCCACTTCTGAGTTGCAGGGCACAAAGTGAGTTTGGCAGACAGCAAGATCTGTCTGTGTGCGTCAATCACGCTTACTAAAATGTCTCTCCTTATTCATTACATCCAAACGCTCTGTGAGTAAACTAAGAGTGAATTGCAGAGCAGAGGATGTTCTCATGGTTGGAGGGCACAGTTTGGCTAGAAAAACGGAGTAGGAACACCTAATTCTCACAGTATTTTTTTCCTCCTTGCCTCAAATGCTGAAGTACTGCAAAACATAATCTTCAGCACTATTCATGCATGTTTTCTTTTTAGTATTGTACCTTTGCTATCTCCCCTTTCATTTCCTTCCGTGGCAGCTATATGCAATTGCTCACCTGGGCAATTGGAAAACCTGAAAATGCAAAGTAAGTATAAAACAGGTTTTTTCTTCTAAGTTCAATGATGATTAAATAATAAAATAAAAAATCAAAATAAAACATTACAACATCAAAAAAATAAAACACTATAAATACAGTCTTAACATGATTTTTCTTCAACTGTTTTCCTAATATTTTGCACCCTTTTCCCCTTTTTTATATTCTAGCAGATGGCATCTCTGGAAGTATGTGCAGACACACAGGACTCTGGAAGTAACCTGTGTTCAGTCTCATTTGTTGTCATGAAAATTCTCATTAGGGCTAATTTCATCCAATAAGAAAATTGAAACCTACCTTAAATTACATGAGATTTCCAAAGTAAATTTTAGCTGGCAACAAAGTACACTGCCACTACCATGGCTTCTCTCTGAGTTTTCAGCTCATGAGTTTTCTGGGTCTCAGGCAGTTCCAAAATTACTAACTTTATTTTAGCAGGCCTCATCTCCCCACTCAAAGCAGAAATAATAACAGCAATTCTTCATTGCCCCATCATTACCTTAATATGCTAGGCTTATACCCAGCTTAATACTTCATTAGGAATGGAAGGCACGCCTAACCTATGGGGGCAGACAAGAAAAAAAAAGGATCTAAAATGCTTTGAATAAATTTGTAGAAAATGTACTTTGAGTTTTTTGAAGCCTAATTGTGCTGTGCTTCTAAGAGACTTTGAGGGCTTTTCCCACGGATCCTCTGAAGACTTGATCACTAAAAAGAAGATAAATTAGATTACAGCATAAAGTGAAGTCTGCATTTGGTGCTTTGGGACTGCATGTTATACGGTGCCAGAGGTTTCCACAAGAGTGAGCAAGCTGTGAATGCAGCATTATCACAGAAAGCAATATAAGCAGAGCAGACAGAGTCACTGAGAGACAGCAAAGCTGATTTCAGGTCTTTTTCTCAATTTCTTAATATGGTTTTCTCCAATGAAAGATAACCACTACCTCAGATTTGATTTCTGGTGCCCAAGAAGCACCAGAAACCACTCCCTTGCACTCTGTTTTAATCCATAGGCTTGCTCTCACCACCACCTCCTGGAATGACAGCTACAAGCACTCCTAGACTGAGGCACAGAAAGGGGAAAAATCAATTTTCAGTATGAAGGGGGCTTGTAGGCCTAAGTTTCAGTGGTGAATTGGTGTTGGGGATTTAGGCTTTTTTATCCTTTTCTCAGGGAATTTTCTTCCCATTTGCTGTCAGGGAGATGGTGAATGGACATTGATCTAGAGACAGATGTGGCTGAGTGCCTTACTTTTGGAATGGTTCTGGGGGAGGGGGGAAAGCAGGGGGTTTTTGGCAGTTTATTGGCAGGATGGGGAGCAGTTTTTGCATGGGGGGGAGACCGTGGTGCTTCTTCACCTTGGACCTCTCCTGAGCAGCAGTTTTCAACACTGCCACGGGCTCTGCCTGCTTGTGAGCTTGTGAGCTCATTGCAAGAGTGAGAGAGAGTCCTGGTTGCTCCATTGACTGAGATTTCATCAGCTGGCCATGCTGGGAAACCATCCCAGCCCATGAGGATGCCTGGGGAAGTTGTCCCCCACCCCACTGGAGCTGCAGTGTGGAAAGCTGCCTGGAGCCAGAGCAGCATTTCCATCTCTTCTCTGAGATGAGGGAGAGGATCCATCAAGGACTATCCAGTGGAGGAGAAGGAAGATGATGATGATGCTGACACTGAGAATGTGTGAGGAGCCAATTTAATCTTTACTTATGCCTCAACATTGTCTGGGTTTTATGTTATAAATCCATTTTCTGACATGGGGTGAAAATTGCTATTACTGTACACTGTACACTTAACACGTTCCACGTGCAGGAGGCAGCTTGGCCATGTGAGGAGGCAGAGACCCCTTGTCACCATCATATTTTCTGAAAAATCCTTTCTCTAGGATCTTTTCTCCTGAGAAGCTGGGAAGCTTCAGCTTCTCCATGTTTTGCTACTTTGGAATGCAATTTGGAGAATTGTTTACCCAGCATGGGAATTATTTTTACTTGATGACCAATGACAGCCACCTGTGTCGAGGCTGTGAGCAGTCACAAGATTTTATTATAATTCCTTTATTTTCTAGCCTTCTGATGTCTCCTTTCTCTCTCTTTAGTGTAGTTTTAGTATATCATTTTCATATAATAATATAACATAACATAATATAATTTAATATAATAATAAATCAGCCTTCTGAAACATGGAGTCAAGATTCTCATCTCTTCCCTTGTTGGGGTTGCCTGCAAATTCCACAGACCACTTGTCACCGTCATATTTTCTGAAAAATCTCTTTGCCCATGATTGTTCTCCTGGGAAGCTGAGAAGCCTCAGAGGAAAAGGAAAACAATATTAGCTCATTTGCTTCTCCTGTGTTTTGCTGCTTTGGAATGTGGTTGGAGATTGTTTATCCAACAGGTGATTGTTTCATTGGTTTCTGGTGTGAGTGTTTTGACTCATTGGCCAATCATGGCCAAGCTGCGTCGGGACTCTGGAAGGAGTCACGAGTTTTTCATTATTATCTTTTTGGCTTTCTGTAAGTATCCTTTCTCTATTCTTTAGTATAGTTTAATATAGTATTCTTTAATACATTCTAGTATCAAAAAATGATAAATTAGCCTGCTAAGAACATGGAGTCAGATTCATCATTTCCTTCCTGCCATGGGGAACCCCACCAATACAGGAGCCACTGACATTAGGGTCTCTAAGGGGACAGCCCCTTTAGAAAATGGAGGGAAGCTCTGTCTCTGAGGTGACTTCTCCTGGCAGCCCATCAAGGGAGAGAAAACTTCCACCACTGGGCTGCAAGTGACTCCTGTTGGAGGCAAGGAAACTCCTGTTGCCCAGGAAGTTTCCCATAAAAGCAGTTAACTGTGCCACAAGTAAGTTCCTGCTGTTTGGCTAACACACTTTGCAAAGCAGGTGTTGTAAATGTGCACTGCAGCACTGTCCTGCTGGTGTTTCTATTGGAAGTGTAGGGTTCCTCCTGACAAGGGTCTTTCAGGCAGGTAAAAAGCTGCTTCTGATAATTGTGAATTTCAGCGAGTTCTACGAACAGAAGGTGACAGTTTGCATCTGTGCAATATATGGTGTTGCAATGTTTTCAGGACTAATGTGGTTACTACTATCACTTAATATGCTTTTTTAACCTTTTTAATAAAGAGATAGCACAAGTGTGGGGAAGACCATATTAAATATTTTCATCTTGTAATTCAACTGACTTCTAATCCACTTAAGAGTACCTGAAGTCACTAATGTGAGTTAAGGCCTTAATTCTACAAGCAGTGTGCAAAGGCACTACTGGTATCAAAGAAACTAATTATTCATAGATATTTTAAGTCTTTGCATAGATATTTTCAGAATAGTGCCTCATATGTGTTGCTTCAGTTTCAAACTCAATAAAAAATAATCTCTGTAAGATACAGTTAGTTAAGACATGTTATATTTTACCAGTATCATTGTAGCTATCAAAATTAGCCTGGTTAGAAATGTAAAACCTTCATTTCCTAATGAGTAAATGAAGTATTGCTCAGCTCTGAGCCACAGTTCCTTTTTGCAAGTTATTGTAGCTAGACTGAAGAGTTGTTCAATAATTTTTTATACAGTATTTCATTTTCTTTTTGGCCATGTAGCATGTGTGAGACCAGCTGCTGATGGAGTATTTTTCTGCTTCTGAGCCTTACTAGTTTAGAATATGGAATCTTTGCTTTATATCCTTTATGGAATCTTTTTGGTTTATATCCTTTATGGACCTCAGATTGCCATCAAAATGCTGCTGCTGAATTAGTTCTTGTGTGCTTTCAGTCATCAAATTTAATCCAGTAATTCAGCTCTTAAAGAAAGATGCTTTTTAGGGACTTGACAGCACAGGGTCATAAACACATAAACTTTGGTAATAACAAAATTGAAACCTCTTCTCTATAGTAGTGTGACATTGCAATAAAGCCTTTTTTGTTGTTGTTGTTTCTCTTGTTATATATATTTTTTAAAACATATATATATATGTGTGTGTGTGTGTGTGTGTGTGTGTAACATATATCTATATAGAGAGAGTCTAGTAAAGAAGTGTTATTCCTTTTCCATATCTTTGCCTGGAAGCCCTGTAATTTCAAAGTTATAACAATTTGGAGGGAGGGGGTCATCTTTCCATCCAGGAAGGTTCCCACCTTCCTTGGCAGACATCTATGTTTTAAACCAGGGCAACAGACTAATGGGGACACATTGTGCCTCATCATTCCTATTGAAGTTCACTTTCTCCACAAAAACAGGACAGGCTGTTGCCACGACCTTCTTCATTTTAACTTTTGCAGATTGTTTAGGTATCTGATCTAGAATGCAAGAGTGAAAATATCTTTTTTTATCCCAGTAAACCCATAAACTCAGAAAAAAATACATAAAGCAAACAAAACTTCACATGTACTAATGTATTTCTTGAAACTATGTGGTGCTTTACACCACTCCATTTCCAAAAACTGTACAGTGGTACAGGTTAGTTTATAAGCAATGCAGAACCCCTAAGTAACATGTATCACCTTTTTATTTGAATTGCCCCTTTGACCACACTAAACACTTTCCTTAATACTGGCAGCCTATACACAAGTCATTTTCGGTCAGGCATGTATTGGTCTTTCTTGGTTAAGACAGTTCTAGGTCAGTTGCTCAAGTGAAGTGCAAAAAATATTGAATGGTTTTAACATGTGTTTCTCTACTTTCTGCTGGGAGGACTTGCTGTCTAGGGTGACCCATCTGTATTTCATGTGCTTCTAAAGGAGAGCTGGATTATTCTCAACTATTATAGGTAGAATTGGGAGCAATATGGAAGATCCTCCCATGCCAGCTCTTACACTTTTGATTTGAATTCCCTGCTGAGAAGACCTATAAAGGTTATGGTTACAGGAAAATTTCCTCTAGTTTTTAACAGGTAGAACAATGAGCTTTGTGCATTGTAGGCAGTCAAATCTGTTTGGGCTGAATCATCAGATCCCTGGCAATCATGCCGACCTGCTTCATGCTCATTCCTTCCTCTTGCAAGTCTGACAGTTCATAAACATTTATCCTTTTTTTAAAACTAAGGGGAGAGAAATGCTTTTTTACTTTAGGTTGGTTTTTTTTGATGAATTGCATTCTGGTCTTCATATACAACAGGGTCCTGACATAGTACAGTAGTATTATTAACAAATAATGCAGTTTGGCCAAGATGAAGTACATGCAATGAGAAAAAAAAAATCATGTATCAGGCAATTCTGACAGATTATTAGCTCGTAATGTACATCAACTGCTTGCAATATGTAAAGAAAATGAGTGCCTTATGAATGGTTTTTTGAATTCACATCGTCTATCGTTCAATTCCTCAAATATATTATAAAGAAACCAGAATCACAATGTTTTGAGATCAATTGCTGGCAAAGGAAGCAACCCCAAAATTCAGTCTCTAGCAACAAAGAAGGAAATGTGTTCTGAACCATCCATCCATCCATCCATCCATCCATCCATCCATCCATCCATCCCCATTCTTCTCCCTCCCTGTCCCCACTAGCTGATGAAAACCAAACTTCTGTAGCAGGCAAAATGAATTTAATTAACTTATTTTCTGTCCTCTTCTTTTTCCCCTTAGTTACAAGGATGCAGAAAACTTCTACAGTATGAGTGCTCTGGGCAAAATATAAATCCTTTGTAATAAAAAAAGAAATGCAGAGGTGAGGAATCTGGGCTGGAAAAGTGTCACTGCAAAATGTTATGAGTCTTAAAGCTCATGAGATACAAAGTAGAGGAGGTGAGGGGTTTACAAAATAGGTAATCTCAGACAATCCTTTATGCAGGCAGTGTACAGGGGGGAATTTAATCAGTTCAGAGGTGGCTCATTATTTTTATATAAACAACTCATTTCCATTTCCAGCTAGCTGAGTGCTCCTGCTGCTGGGCACTGAAGGAAGCTCACCAAGGGCACAGATGTTGAGAACTGTGGTAAGGTAACTTCAAATGATTTAATGTCTGTACTGTAAGAGAAGTTAATTTATCATGTGAGAATGAATTCAGAAAAGAACTTCTTATTTCTGCTAATAAAATATCTTCTTGCTAGAAACCTAGTTTCAGTTTTTCATGCAGGCAGCAATTTTTATTAATCTCTACCATTTGACTGACACATATTTCAATTTTGAGATGATTTTTCTGCAGTGCTGGAACAGTATATTAGCTGAAAAATACACTCTGGAATGTGAGTGTAAAGTATGCATCCATTATGCAGCAGCATCAAGGCAGAATTAGACTGCACTTTGAGACAAGATAGAGTATCTGTCGCTCCTGTGAATGAGCCTTGATTAAATTAAATTCCCTACAGGGACAAAGGTTCAAAAGTTCCTGGTTTAATAAAACATACGGCAGAAAATGTGGGAAATAGTCAAGTATGTGAAGCGTTAGCACTGTAAATGGTTCTGTTTCCCAGGTACATGCATTTCCTCTGTACACATCTACAAATACTTTGTTCTTAAATAACTCAGTGTTTGCACTACTCACAGAATGTGTGTGAAATATCCCTCAGTGGGCATAGGTACAGCTTTGTGTACATTTGGAATGAGGAACAGAAATTTCAAGATACCAGTGCAAACTGGAAATTCTGGGACCTTTTATAGAACTGAAATATATTTAAAAATATAAAAGCCATATATTATTTATTTTGCTATTCAGTTCAACATAACTCTAGCCAAATTTTCAGCCATTAGAGAGCCCTTTTATCTTCTCTGAAACCTTCCATAGATAATGCCTCAAAGAAAAGCTGAACTACTTGTAGCTTGGGAAGATGATGGGAAGTAATTATCAGAGTTCAGGGTATGGTTTTCACATAAGCATTTGATAGTGTTGAGTAAACATAAAACCATTACATAAACCAAATTTTATAAACTATATTATTATGTAAACCAAAACACAAAATCATTCTAGGTCCTGGAATGGAGGATGACCTGCTCAGAGACAGCACTGATGATCCTCCTGCTACAATAGTTGGATGCGTAAATGGAAGGAGATGACAGAGGTTTGGGGGTTTAACCATCTTAACTGAAACTGTGGCCAACTGTAGAGCATGTTGTTGAACTTCTCCTGGTTTTCCCACATTAAGGATTCAAACTGTTTGGTAATGTCTTCTGGGAAAAAACCTAAATGTTTTGACAAAAGAAACAGCTCTTCAAACTATTCATGATTTTAAGAGACTGCTTTTCAAACTTGTTCATGTATCTGAATTTTGAGTCAAGTGGTTCAAGGAAAAAAAAAGTTTATTTCTCATTCCTGCCAAGAGACAAAAATCCTATCCAGAACAGCAACCACCACATAGAAACAAAATCCTTCCACAGGCTTGTATTGAGACACGACACCATCAAACACAAGAACCAAGAGGATAATTTTATACACCTTTTTAATGTGCATTTCCACCATCTTTTTTCCTTTCAATAACTATAGGAGTGCACCTTTAGAGGGACAGATAAAACCAGCAGGATCATCTTCCACAGAAGAGCATAACTGATCATCACATCCACTGTGAATTCTGTCAGGACACTGTCAGCACTAACAGGTCTTAATTGTTCTGACCAGCTTCCCTGGAACCACTCTCCCTTCCCCCCAGACCTCCTCTGTCCCTCTTCTCCAACAGGGCTTCCCAGGTGGATCCCAGGTTCATGTCATCACCTTGTCTCCAATCCTGTCTCATTCCTGCTGTCCCTGGATGGCCCTGCCCCTGGTTCATGCCCTCTCCTGGGTCTGGGCTCCTGACAGATGCTGTCACAAGCCCCTGGTTCTGCTCACCCCAGCTGCTGAAGGCATTGCCTGTCCTGGAGTTACCCTTGGCCCCTGGCTCATCCTCCCTTGGGAGCAGCCCCACTGTCACTGTTCCCTGACAAACAGGACAAAAGTTTACTGAACTTACAGCAAGGTAAGTTCTGGATAACCATTAAGAAAATTTCCCAACTATGCCTTTTTTTTAAGGTCCCTTCCAGTCCTAATTTCCCAGAACCTGTGAGGTGCTTGCAACAGCCACAACTGAACTTAAATAAACTGGTTATGAAGCTAAGGGATTTCAGGTTTTGTTGTTTGTTTGTTTGTTTGTTTTTTCCCTTCCTGACTGACTCCAGGGTGTATTTGCATGGCTCTTCACAATTACAGCTGACACCTCCTCTTCAAAACTCTGTGGAATTGCTGCTCTGCAGCAGACCTGTAACTGATATTATAACAAAATTTCAGTTAACTGACAGCTTTGGCTGACAGTGGTGGTACCATTAACCCAGCAGCTCCTCTGAATCCAAGTGGATCTGCAGACAATCTGCTCTTGATGCCAGTAAGAAAAGTCTCAAGATGCACTATCTGCCACTAAGGTATATTCTGGCCATCTTTAGAAAAAAAAAGTAGACTAGATAAGCCCACATGGGATTCTTACAATATCTGTAACATTCCAGAGTAGCAGATTTTGCTGTTTTGCAAAATACCACTGCAAGCTTTCCTGCACAATGCATTTTGTATGAGGCATGAATAAATTTCCTTGGTACTGAGATCCCCAGCTGGGGTGTCTTAGGCCACAGCCTGTGTGACACAGCACCATGGCATCAACATGACGGCTGCCTCCGGACAAACATGTTAAATTAAAATAATCATGAGCACAAACTGGAAAATAAATGAGTAAGCTTTGTATTTGCAATGAAAATCAATCAGGGCACACGAGAGCTTTCACTTTGATGTTCTCCCAGATTTGTATAATAGCTGTTTTGATGTTTGCCTGAGACGTGCCTCCATATTTTTCCAGCCCTGTATCAGGAAGGTGAATACAAATGTAGGAGCTGACTCTCTCTTCTCCCCCACTTAAGTCTTCCACTGTGTATCAACACAAGGAAAGCAACCCAAAAGACATATTACTTCAATTAAAGAAGTCACATACAGGCAATATGATGAAGTAGGAGATAAGCACTATGTGTATGATCAGAGAAACTATTCTGGTTACAGCTGAGCTGAATCAATATTTTACTGCCACCACCCACACACAAACACCCCCTCACCTCCCCAGAGCTGCTTGTTTTCACCTTTAGCTGCTGCCTCGGCCAGAGATCCCTGCCATTGGGTTTGGCTTTCATTTGCTTGCTCCACTTTGAGCAGGTTGAGGTATGCAGGTTCTAAATCAGTTCTGAGAAAGGACCCAACTGAAAAAGAAGAAGAAGAAGAAAGCTCTTTATAAGAAAAGGGTTGTTTCAAGCCAGCTCAGTCTGTTGGCGAGGGATCAACCAGGCAAATACTTAAATGAGTATTACTGAGAGATGAAGTCTCTGTTGGCCTTGAGGTGTGGAAGGAGGAAGGGGTCAGGGAGATAAAAGATTTCCCTGAATCTGCCACCTGCAGCACAGCTTGTATCCCCATTCTGTAAGGTAAAAAGCATTACCTAAGAAGGAGATTCCCTTTATTCCCTCATTAACTGTCTTATTCTCAAATTACTCAAAGGATTGATTAAATCAGTTTTAAGACACCATAAAAGAAGTCAGCTCCACTAGTGGCTCAGCTCTATCAGTGTGGGGTTTTACTGCAACCAAGTTGAATCCAAGTGCTGTTAAATTAAGATTTCAATGAAATTGCTTTAGATTATGTTTATTATCGGGAATTTGGTATCTGCTGGTTTAGCCTCTCCTTTCTGAAGTGACATGCTTTTAAACTTGTCAAGAAAAATATTTGTCATTGTATAAAAATCTCTAAGAACTAACCCATCTGTAATTATTAGAGTTCTGTGCTCTTCATCTTACTGCCTGCCTTCCATGTCTTCTTTGATGAAGTTTTCTCTACCATTCATAAATAATTGACACTGTTGATGATTTTTCTTAAAGTATGACATCTATCAAAGACCTTAAGAGAATGGCAAAGATAAAATAGCATAGTATAGTTTCTTACCCAGAGGAGAAATAAAAAATTCCAATTCCTGACGATGCATGCCAGCTAGGATAGATTTTTCATTACTGTTATTATTACTACCTTCCTCCTTTGTCTGTCTTCCTGTCTGTTTTTGTTTGGTTGGTTTTGGGTTGTTGGGGTTTTTTTAACAGTACTAAGGTTTGATCATTCCTGTTAATAGGCAAGGCAACACTTGAATTCTCCTGCACATTTGGGGTCTGGCTTTTGTTGAAATATAAAATAAATTCTTCTCAGAAAGAATTTTTCTCAGTAAAAATTCATTTGTGGAAAAAGTCACATTGTGTGAAAAAAAAAGTCAAATTGTGTGAAAAATTTGTCAAACATTGGAACAGACTGCCCAAAAGTGGAGTCACCATCCCTGGAGGTGTTCAAGAAATGACTGGATGTAGCATCACAATCTAGACTTCAGGTTGGAGATCTATCAAAGGCTGGACTAAATGATCTTGGAAGTCTTTTCCAATGTAAATGATTCTGGGATCTTGCCTGAAGGGGCTTCCTGCAAAATTTTTTGCCACTAAACTGAAAGGAAGAAGGGGCTGATTTTCCTGTCAGAGAAGAAAACTCTTGTAAGTTATGACTTCGGCCTTCCAAAAAATGGGCCTGTTCTCCTAAGGTGAATGCTTCCTTATCAATGGTCTTAAACCCACAAACTCACAGGGTCACTTTCCAGTGCATCATGTGAATACCCTAATACTGCCCACTAGCTTGGGTATGAATGGGGTTTCTTTCAGAACAAAGTAGAAATATTTCTAGCTTAACCTTTGAAGACAGTCTAGGTATTACATAGTATTGCTTTTCTTCTCTATTGTTTATACTGAACCAGATCCTTTTCATGACTGACCCTGTGTCTGAAAGTGAAGGGCTGACCTGTGTTAGTCCCAGCAGGAGTTACACTGGCTGCCAAGTTTAATCACATAGGTCCAGGCACTGCACACTAAAAAAAGGAGAACAAAAGTTACAAGATTCATACGCTCCACAAGCTCACTGTAGTCTTAGATCAGCTATGAAAATTTAATCTAGTCATCAAAACAATATGCAACTTCTTGAGAACACCACTGGCTTGGTTAGTAAAAGAAACAGTCAGAAATGGTCTTCTGCAAGGTGTTAATCTCAGATTTACACTGCGGTTTAACTTGCAAAAATTAAAAAGAAAATAGCACTGTCAGACTGAAGGTAAGTCTCTGGTAGTTGCTGACACCTCAGGGAAGAAAAGAATTAAGAAGCTATTCAAGAAGATTGGGCACACCTGCAAGATGCCTTGAGTCAGGAATAAAAACCTGAAATTAGGTGGAAGGCACTATTTGCAGGTCTATGTCTGAAAAAGGACACAGACTTTGCATGCTAGGACTGTAAGTAAGGTTTTAGCACTAAGGGCCCTCTTCTGGAATTAAACAGGCCTAGCATTATGAAGGCAGTATTTTTTTCTGACTAGAAAGTGCTATATTTGCTTAGGACAGTATAATTGTCCTAAGACAAGGCAGCCCTACTCCACTGTATCAAGAAGGAGATATTACTCAGGAGGTGATGGGACGGGTTTATTTGCTGGCTTGTTTTGTTTTCTCAGCATCAATGGTGAGATCACTGTTGAATGCTGTGTCCAATTCTGAAATTAGTGCCTTTGAAAAATACTGAAAAATTTGGAATGGCTTCAGAGAAGAGCTCTGAGAATGACTGAATATGGAAAGGTCCAAGAAGGAAAGAAAGAAGACCTGAATGTATCGGCATATACTATATACTTATAGCTGCATACAGATAAACAAAACCAAAGGTTTGTTTTATTTGTCTTAAAAAAAAAAAAAAAAACAAACCAACAAACCAACAAAAACCCAAAACAACAAAACCAGCTTACTCAGGATTTCCCAAACCAAGCAAAAGTTCAGTTGTTTTCAGTCCCTGATGTTACCTCCAATGGGAATCGTGGTTTTGTGAAGGAAGAGCTGGGGTGTGACCCAGCAGATCAAAGGCCAGGGCTGCCCAGCAGGGCAGGTGACAGACCCAGGGCAGCTCCTGCGGTCACTGCCTGGGCACAGCAGGACACACAGAGCCTGTCTGGTCATCCTGAACACAGGACAGCTGCTCCCAACACACGTGGAGCCACACCTGGGCATGGGGGATGACTGCTCCAGCTGTAAAAAAAGGGCTCAGCTCTGTCTTTGTTGCCTTTTCCTCAGCCTTCATTGCCCAGGTACTGCCACAGTTTGAGTGCAGGTGCTGAGCTGGGATGAAGTAGGAGCATGGGAGGGCTGTGCCATGGCAGCCCTGTGATGGGGGGTGTGAAAAATGCCAATCACTATTTAAAATTTTAAAAGTTTAATAGTAATAAAATAGTTATAAAAATAGTAATACAATTAGAGTAATAGTAATTTGGACAATTTGGATTAGGTCGACATGAGACAACAGAAACAAAGAGTTACGGATGTCCAGGTACCTCTTTCTGGGCAGCATAAGCCCGAAAAAGGACACACGTTAACAGAGGATTAACCCTTAAAAGCAATAGCCTGTTGCATATTCATACACCTCATACGTGATGCATAAATTCCATTCAAACACAGGATTCTGTCTGGTCAGCGTCAGCTTCTTCCTCATAAGCCTAATGGCATCATCCTGGCTGAGCGAGGTGGGAAGAAGTTCGTGTCTTCTGCTAATAATGGAGCAATAAATTCTCTTTCTCCGAAAGATTTGGGTGTCCTGTGGCTGCTATCTCAGTGTGAGTCCTTTCTTTAGAAAAAAGTATCTTACATAGCATAGTTTCTATTTTAACATTTTGTTATAACCTAAAACTATATTTTCCACAGTACTTAAGAGAATTAATACAGCATTACTTTCTAACACAACACACATAATATTCAATTTAATATTTGCAAAAAGCCAGTCATAAAACACGCATTTTTCACAGGGGGGGACACGGATGAACCAGGGCTCTCTCTTGTTCAGGGCACTGTCACTCCAAACAAGCTGCTCAGTGGTCGTGCTCACCCTTACAGCCCGCAAGGCCGGCTGTAAATCAGCGAGCCTGACCTGACTTATGAAAGCCTTAAACCCGTAGTAGGCAAGCATTTCCTTCGCCTCTGGAACAGGTGGATTGATTTAACGGCATTAACTACAAAGATAGCTGCCTCTCAGGCGCCTCGGTAATCCCCTGGAAAACACTGCAGTGGGTGAGGCAGGTGTGTGCTCCCCAGAAAACACCAACCACGCCTTGGGCGGAATCAGCACAGAATCCCAAACTGCGCTGGCCCGACCGCAGCGTGAGGGCACCAGCGCACCCCGCCACTGCCGCAGCCGGCTCAGAGACCGCCCAAAAGCGGTGGGACGCGGGTGCCCTGCATTTCCTCCGGGTGGGACTTCCCGAACGCGGCTCCTTCTCATGGCCGGCGGCTGCTCCGCCACAAGGTGGCGGCGCGGGCCGGGGCTGTGGGGCCGGGACCGCCCTTCTCCCCTTCAGGGACCGCCCTGCTCCGGCCGCCCTTTTCCCGTAGGGACCGCCTTGCTCCGGCCGCTCTTTTCCTGCCGGGACCGCCCTTCTCCGGCCGCCCTTTTCCTGCTCTGGCCGGAAAATGCCTTTATTCTGGTGGTGGTTGTGCTGTGCCCGTACTCGCCCTCAGCATGCAGCCGCCCGCGGGAGGGGGAGCCGGGCCCAGCTCGCTGCGAGCCCCGTGCGGAGCTCGGAGCGGGAGCGCTGTGTGGGCTCGCTGGCTGACAGGGCTGTGTGTTTCGGAAAACAGAATCACAGCGTGGTTTGGGTTGGAAAGGGCCTCTGAGATCACCCGCTCCAAACCCCCTGCCAGGGCAGGGTCACCTGGAGCGGGTCTCCCTCCAGAAAGGGAGACTCTGTGCCCTCCCTGGGCAGCTGCTCCAGTGCTCTGCGATCTTTAGAGCAAAGTTCTTCCTGATGTTGAGATGGATCTCCTTGTGTTTTGGTTTATAGCCACTGCTCCTTATCCTGTTGCTGGGTACCACGGCAAAAAGCCTGGCTCTAACCTCTTGGCACCTCTTGGATATATTTGTATGTACTGATGAGCTGCAGTCTCAGCCTTCTCCAGACTGAGCAGGCCCAGCTCCTGCAGTCTCTCCTCATGAGAGAGATGCTCCAGACCCATCATCAGCTTTAGTCAGATGGTTATTGACCTATAATTTTTTAAAAAACTATTTAGAGCATTGAAGATGTCAGATTTGTGAGGCAGTAACACTCTTTTACTATGGTGCCATTAGAATACTGCCTCAGGGAGATGCAAATATAGAGAGCTAGCTTGTGTAAATTCCTCATGGTAGTGTATTTAGCTGGATTAGTTCCTTTAAACAAATCTCCTCAGGCTCAAGTTTTAAATTAAGATAATGAGCAGTCCTGCTGAAGATGGACAAATAGAGAATTTGGTATGGAAATTCACTGAATCAGGACGAGCCTCTATAATAAGCCTCCTTAAAACATTTTCTCTTTGGAATGTGGGTGGAAGACCTTTGGCTTTTTTCCAGTGTGCCTGTACCCATAGCAGGACTGGTCAGCCTGCCAAAATGTGTGAGAAAAATAGTAAAGGTGCTGCCACAAGATATGGTTCTGCCTCAGCATGACCTTAGATATTTGTTGGCTTTAGCAAAGTTGTGCTCAGTACAAATGAAGGTCTGAAAGGGATAGAGGTATTAATAATTTATTGTAAATCTGTTATTGATGGCAAGAAAAGCAAGCTCTCTAAAAATGAACGCAGGCTGTGGTGTTTGTCTCAAGGATTCTATTACTCAAGCTGAGATAGCAACAAAGCACTTTGAAGGTTAATTATGGACCACATGATGGCAGCAACAGGTGAGATGTGGTAATCATGTCATCACCAGAGATGCTTTAGAGAATTACATTTCCAAAGGTCTATATTTAAAAGATGAAGGGAGATACTGCAAAAGCTAGGAAGTGGTGAGAGAGAAAGCACGAAGAAAAACTCACCTAGTGAGCAGTTAGAAGTGATTCTTGAGTCAGTGAAATACCATTCTGCTTGTCTAACATGAGGCATTTCATTTTAGCATATAAAGGAATTCAGGTGTCAGAACGAGTTTACAAAATAGAGATTAAGCAACTAAACTTCATTCACACTTTTGGTTGTTAAGGAGAATATATGCTGATTTACAGTGACTATTAAAAATTATCATATTATTTTTATGGGTTATATATGGTTCTAGCCCTTTGTTGCTGACCAAAAATCTGAATTCTTAAGATAATTTTCAAGTCAGTTTCCTGTGCTGAAGGAAGTCTTGTCAGAAGTTAGATGGAGCCTGACTAATTAAGAAACTGCTTTCAGGCTCTGCTAGAAGATCAGAGATTGTTCTTGATTTGCATCTTAATAAGAAATCATTGATGGTGTATTCCTTTGGTTATTAAAATATGACCTGAATGTTACAACCTGTTACAGGTAAGGGTAGGTTGATATGGAAGTGGCACAGAGAGGAAAAATTTATCACACTTTTCTATTTCTTACTTGTTTCCAGTTCATACTGTCTCTGCAAATCAAATTAAGGGACTCTAACATTCTCATTAAATTTACTGGTCAGGAGCTGAGGAACATTATTAAGTGCTTGCATTTGCTGCTTGAAATATGACCAGAAGCAAAGATGTCTAAGACACCAATAAAGAGCAATTTTATGCCTGGTGCTTTCAAGCTCACCTCTTTAGGTACTATTTACATGTCATCACTAGTCCCTCTTCATATTCTTCTTGTCACCTGCAGAAGAGGAGACACAGCACAGGCAGAGGGAATTAAATAATAAAAGGGATGAAATTCAAATGTAGGAAGAGGCAGAGTAATAATGAGATTTTTATATAATGCTCCTTATCTTGAGTATTTCTTAAAGCTGAAGTGAAGGGTAACTGTAAAGGAGGTGTTGCTTCCTTCCCTGGCTCAGAAATCCCCAAACTGTAGCACTATGAGCTGTCAGTCAGGCTGTGCCATAAACCCCTAATCTGTCTCTGAGGCCCTGTGCATGTGTTAGGTACTGAGGGCACTGTTACTAAGAGGTTACTCATACCCTTCTCTCACATGGTGTAATTAATACAGAACAAGTGACTCCAAAACCTAAGAGCGGCCAGAGTGGAGTAATTGTGGATTGTCCCAGATCTCAAAGAATGTGTGAGTGGATGGTGTTAATAGCCTGATTATGTAGCAGCAAGGGTTTAGACATAGATTATGAGGCATATAGTTTTATTCCTTAAGGGGCAACTAATTTGACAGTGAGCACCCTATGGGGGGGAAGATAGCTTTCTAGAGGAGCTGTGGGGCTGGCCAGCTTTTATTTCAGGGAGCAAATAGGTCCTGTTGTGTGCTGCAAGTGTTTGTGCCTGATCTGTAGTGCTTTGAGAGCATTTGGAGGCATCCTGACTCACCAGGATGTCTCCTGCTCTTACTCTTTTTTAGGGCTTAGTGTTTTACAAAGAAAGTTCTACCTTGTTTATACCACTTCTGCATCTGTAGCAAGATTTGTATCAGATGTCACAGGCTCACTCCTTAGAGATCTCGCATAGCAGACATTTATGTTTCAGAGGAATGGCACTTGGAAAAATCAGCTCCAAAAACTTTGTTGACCTTCTGTGAGCTGTGTTAAATGACCAGAGAACCAGTGGTAATTGTGTACTGAGTTTTACCTGCCCAAGAAAAGGTGCAATCTTACAGAAGGAGTCTGAGAAGACTGTTCCTGTAAAGTTTATGGTTTTTAAATTTTTCCTTTCCAGTTATTGATGGGATCGGCTTTGGAAGGTGGTAATTGTTTATAACATAATTTCTGTTCAGTAACACTGTCTCAATTCTCTCATTGTCAGAGGGTCCTAAAACACAGTTGTGCCTAGTACTATAGAAAGCTATGTGACAATTTCAGAGGAAGTTCAGCTTTATTTGGGCTGAACAGCTGGAAAAATTTTAGATACTTTGTGATTTGCAAAAATGTTACTGAGTTCTCCTAGAGGTTTCTTCAAAAAAATTCATGTGATAGCTGCACAATAAACTAAATTATTATAACACCAGGAATCAATCAAAAATAATTTCAAGATACAAGAAGACTGTATATATGCAAATATCATACAAGATATTTTGTAGCAACCCCTTCAAAAATTGTAATTTTCAACTTGAAAGGCTAAATAATCTGATTTTCTTAGAAGTGTATTTCAAATGCCTCTTGATTTGGAGCAACTGATACCTCCTAATTTGAGGGACCTTTTCAAGTCTGGACTAATCCCTGTTTCCTTTTAAAACCAGAGAGAATGTGTAGGAGTTGCTGCTGTGAAGATGCATTTCCATCTCAAAAGCGGCTGTTAAGAAATTATTTTGTAATAATAAACTGGAGTTATCAATACTTGAACTGGCTTTAATTTAGCTATTGCAGTAATGGAAGTGGCAATGCAAGGGTTTAATAGGAATAATTGGCTCTCAGCAGGTAAGCTGGGTAAAACTCTGTTCCTTCCTGCCATGGATGGCCTTTAATATAAGCTTCACACACTTGAGCAGCCAATTTCAGGTTTTGGCCATCTCTACAGTGCTGCTTGCTCTAGCTAAGTTCTCTTTGTGTGAAAACTGCTCTAAGTTGCTGGCCTAAAATGGTTTCTGAATCCTCTTTTTTTCTTTCTTCTTCATTCCAAAATTATAGTAATACATGTTTCTTCATAAAGCAAGACATATTTTTCTTTTAGGAGCATGGCATTTAATTTCTTTAGTATAAGCCTATCTTGTATAAAATTTCAATTCCCAAAGATTAAAACCCTGCCTTTTTTTCAACTGAAAGAAGCCATTCAGATGTTTGATCCTTGAGATCACTACCTCAAGCAACATTGAAGATATCCAAAAACAGCAGATGAATTCCTTACTGTACCAGCTGAAGCAGAATGAGTTAAGTATGGTGCCAAGGTAAATAACCTGTTTTAAGGCATGTATTTTATGTCAAACGATCCCTAACATTGTGCTCAAGTAATAGTCAATTACTGCTATCGAGAGTGTTTACCACACAGCAGTGTGTAGTGGTTTCTTCTCCATATGCCTAGAAAATAGGTCCAAAGATAGACATTCACATGAAAAATGTCCAGATTTTTATTGCTGTGCCATCTGTGCTGAACAGTTCTCTAGTTTCTGGTTTACATTAATGGCATCGTGAAAACTTATGACAAAGAGGAGGGAAATAATCACAGGTGATTCAAAATTATTTCTGCGATAGCTGAAATCTGTAAATTTGTCAGATGATATGTATTTAAACATTTGTCTCAAGGAAAGTTGACATTTTTGAGCAGTGGTTTGAATGGAAGGGCAGGCCACAAATGTGACCAGTCTGAGCTGTTCTGTTCAGGTAGCATGGTACCTATCATATTCCCTCAAAGCCTGCTGATTTTAAATTCTTCAAATGTCATTTTCCTGTTCTTCTGTGTGAGAGTGAGGAAAAAACTGTATGTATGTACATTATGTGTGTGTGTAGAACAGCTTAGTGGAAACCTTAGTTCAAGGAATGAGATTTTAGTGAGAAATTTTGTTGGTATGGGATGAGATTTAGTCATCCACTTTTGCAGAAAGGGCTTCCCAAGTATGAATTCACTTCTTGGAAAAGTTATTTTCCTTGCCATGATCGTTCCTGTTAGGAGGATGTCATGATGTATTTGTAGCTTTCTTTGAATTTAAGAAAAAAGTTTACATATACAAAATTACAGTTGTTTATAAAGATCCAAAATATTGTTGTATGGGTTTAGGAAGGGATGGCTAGATCTCAGAGTTTTGATGGTATCATCATTTCTTTTAGTTTCAGCAAAGTGGCAAGAAGGGGTTGTGCAAGCCTTAATTATACCTATTAATTGCATTTCTCTTTTTCTTTTGTTTCTACTTAAATAAGTAACAAAAGTTAAGTATAGTTTTAGAAAGTCTTATGAAAGTTTGAAATGTTTGCCATAGTGTCTGCAATGTTTTTTCTATAGGTGGAATAGTGGAGAAATTATTTTTTAAAAAGAATGCTTAAAAAGAACAATGCTTTGAAACCAAGGGTGGGACAGAGCCCAGTGCAGGGAGAGAAGATTCTTCCACAGGAACTGCCTGATGTTGTTTAACAACCTGGAAAAGAATCTTGCTTGTTTATGGGTCTTTTGCATTCAAAGTTTGGAATTTGGATTTCTAGGTTGTTAATGATAATGCTAATTACACAATGAGGATACATAACAGGTAGATGCATAGGTTTCAAGGGGTTTTGATATTATTTTTTCTATAAATTCTGTGGTGTTATGTTGCTGAAAAAGATCAGAGTATTTGGGCCATAAATTGCTGTCTATACAGTGCCTTAAAGAGTGTACAGTGAGGTACAGGCTGGGGCAGAATGGCTGGAAAGCTGCCTGGCAGAAAAGGACCTGGGGGTGCTGGTCAGCAGTGACTGAACATGAGCCAGCTGTGCCCAGGTGGCCAAGAGGGCCAATGGCTCCTGGCCTGGATCAGCAGTGGTGTGACAGCAGGACCAGGGCAGGGACTGTCCCCTTCTTCTGGCACTGCTGAAGCCACACCTCAAATCCTGTGTTCATTCAGTTTTGGGCTACTCACTACAAGAAGGACATTAAAATGTTGTATATAGGCCTTTCTTATAGGGAAGGTTTAGATCAGGTGTGAGGAAACATTTCTTCACAGAAAGGGTTGTTAAGCATTGGAATAGGCTGCCCAGGGAAGTGCTGGAATCACCATCCCTGGAGGTATTTAAAAGATGTGTAGGTGTGGCACTGAGGGATATGGCTTAATGGTGGCCTTGGCAATGCTGGGTTAAGGGATGGGCTTAAAAATCTTAAAGGTCTTTTTCAACCTTAACAATACCATGATTCTATCTGGGGAAGAATTGACCAGATGGAAGTCAAGCTAGAACCTGTAATATCAGTTTTTATCCTGAAGTCAGGTACTTGAGCCAGTTTTAGGCACCTGGTTTCTGTGCTGAAAACTAGATTGCTAATCTCTCACATTTGCTAATAAAGAGCTCAGTGTTCTGAGCTCTTTGAATGATTGGAGCTCCTGCAGGAGTCCCTCTCTTGTCACTCTGTAGCAGGATATAGCTGACTAGATACCATTTCTTGATCACAAGTGAGGTACGTCTTAAAAACCTTGAAATCACTCCACAATAAAAAAAACCCTAAGGAGAATGCATTTATAAAAAAACCCCAAAAGTACTGCATTTGATATATTTTATTCTATGCTAAGCTGTATCTTTAAACAAAAAGGTTACCAAGGTAAACCATGTCTCAATTTTAACATCATAGTTACAGAGAAACCTACTGACTGATTTTCTCTGCCCTCCCCTTTTGTAATTTTACAAATGCCTTCATTTTGGAAGGGGGAGGGTACAGAAGCAGTAATGAGAAAAGATAGATGTATCTGCAGTGTCTGACTACTGGGAAATAAATATATCCCATTGATTTCTCCATATGCCATATTTCAGCCAGGTGACTGCCTTTTTCCCTGTGTGTGGATTAAAAAGTTCTTGTAGAGGCAGTGAAGCCCAGCTTTGCCATTGCCCTTGTCTCACAGGGTTTATGCAGAGAACAGGATCAGATGTGGCTGATCTCACATCTTGTCCTGCTCTGAGTTGTAACATCATCACAGCTTCAGAGCACACAATGTGTGGGACCACTGAGTGTCATTGCCCAACTTGTCCTGTGAGAAGCCTGGGAATATTCAGTGTCCAGTTCTGTTCTTCCTTGCTTGGGCTTTCTCCACAGTCTTCTCTCCCAACCTTGAATGTTGCTGTAGTGTTTCAGAAAGCTGCTTCATGTGAAAATGGCCTGGCCTCTCCTAATTACAATAGCTCCTTGTTCTGCTGCCAAGAAAATAGCATCATCAGCTACTTGGATTATACAAAATATTACAGAATAAAGACAACTACAGAAATGCACTGTTATTTTTCCTTCCTTATATCCTGCCTTGTGATAGGAATCTCTCCCCCTGCTAAGTTTATTGGTTAACAATAAACAAAGGTGCTTTTAACAGCTGCCTCTGTCCTCTGTGGAGGGGATAATGCACTAGAGCCATGACAGTATTTAAAACTGGCTTACCATTATAGTTTTGTTTCTTTTTAGGAAACTTCATTTGACTTATAACCTCTCCTAAACAGAGATGATACCCTTTACTTGCATCTATGTGCAATGGAGCATCTACAACCCAACTATTAAAGAATAGCTTAAATAATTTTTTTAACTATTTTATTAGCATCAGCAGAGATAATTGTTCACTGAAGAGATACAGTATCAGCACAAAACTCCAGAAGTGACTAGAAGTTGTAGTTTAACTTGGGGATTTGGGCTTGCTTCTGCCTTTCATTCCTATTAATAGAAGATATTGTTTCTCAATGTTTTTGGAAATTATGTAAATGTGTTTGGCTGAATATCAAATACTGATTTATGAGAAACCTTTTCATAAAAAACCTTGGGAAATTTTCTACTTTGCCCATGGGAAATGCTTTGAAAAAAGATAGGGACTTCATTTTCTCTAGCTGTAGGTCACTAATTTTGGTCAACAAAATTAAGATTTTAATTTCCAAGGATCCCCTTAGTAGTCCACAAAGAGGAAGTGGATCTCACAGGGAATTCTTGGTCAGAAGTCTATTTCAGGTGTTCTGTGCCACCCTTCAGGGGAGGAGAGAGAGGGTTGTCTCAGCCACCCTTTGCAGTATGCGAGGGGTGAATCTGCCTTGTTGGTCCCAGTTTTTCAGTGCTGGAGGCTGGCTGAGGGCTCCCCTGACAGGCTGCCATGCACAGATGGAGAGGGAGGTGCCAGTTTCCACCTGCTGTTGTGTCCAGAGCTGCTGCAGAAAGCATGGTGAGTTGGAACATCTTGTGAGCCCAGTACCTGAACTGGGGGCCACCAGTTCACAGCCACCTTTTCTTTGGGGTATCAGTCCATCTTTTCTCTTCTCTTACACTTTCTCTGTTAACACCTGTCTTTTGTTTTTCAAAAATATTGTACATGAGGTATCTGCCATTTTCAGATGAGATCTTCTTGCTCATGCTTACAGCAAGCAAATTACATGACATTAAGTTCTGACTAATGCTTTGTTCCAATTGTGTTTGTCAGCTGTGGGTGATAAGGTCTGCATTCAGAAAGCACTGACTCTGCCTTTGCACATGAAGAGGGGTCTCAGGAACATGCCCCAGCACTGCAGCCCCTCCTCTGCCACGTGCTGTCCCCACAGCTGTCTCAGGCTGCCCATGTGGAGCCTGGCCACTTGGATCTATGAGAATGGAGCTGCTCAGCTGTTTGAAGTCATGGGTGCCTATTCACCCGTATTGAGGATTCAGATATTCAAAGCATCACAGTTTTGGACCTAACCAAAACTGGACTTCAGGGGAGTCACCAAGAGACTTCAAGATGCACTGACTGATTTAGATAATTCTCTCGGTGGGCACTGACCTCCTGCATCTTTGTGATGAAAGTCCTGCTGTTTGATGTTATTTTGCACTGGACTGCTCCATCTTCTTAGGTTTTATTAAACTTTTATTCAAACAGAATGCTTTAAGCATGTGGATCTTGAAATTCACTGCCTGATTCTTTAGTAGTCACCATTCTCATCTGATAAAATTGCTCAGCTCTTCTACAGCAATTGAGAGAAGTAAAACTTCCTTGATTCTGAAATGTTGGTGGTTCAGAAGTCAGAAGGATACTGTCTCTTCTGACTGTAATGGCTGTTCTGTTGCTTTTGCTATCAGCAGTTTTTATTAATGGATACTACTTTGTTTTGTTCTAATTTGGCCTGGTAGACTAATGATTAAAGTAGCTGAGAATCAGATTTTACCTAAAGAACATTTCATTTATTGAAGGCTATTTGAAATTACTGGTTTAATTAATGTATTGCAACTTAGCCAATAACCAAAAATCTCATCTTCTTTCTGTGCAATTCCAGTTCTGCATAACAAAGAGAGGGCCATATGTATCCAGGGGAAACTGAATCACTTAAGGAGAAAATAAAGTCTTCAAAACACTACATAACTGCTGCACGCACATATTTTTTAATTGAGTTGGGTAAGTTGAAAGATTTCTGGTGCATTCTGAATGTCTAATGCCTGGACCAAGTCAAAAAAATGATCTGCTACTCCTCAAGCTAAAATACAAGTCACTTGTTCACAAGTCACAATTAGTCTTTTAAAAGAACAGTGAATATGTGTAAATTGGTGATGGTTTTAGAGCTCCTTGATTCAAGTCATCTCATGAATTTAGTTTATTGATTAAGAAAAGCTGTGTCAGGAGCTTCACTGCCACCCTCCCCACAGACATGGAACCTAATGTGCTAAAATAAAGGCAGACATGAAAAAGGTTTGAAGTCTACAGAGCTAAGCAGAGATGTGCCTGTATCCAAGAGTAGCTCTTGTGGTACATTTGGCTTAGCACATGCAAAAGACCTCCAATATTTCTATCTTGTAATGAGAGCTTTAAAAACCTCCTCTCATAAAGAAAATACTTGAAGGGAGGTGAAGAAGCTTCTTAGTGATTCAATTCAGTGGGTCCCTGCTCTGCAGTGGCTCTCTAAGCTGCTATGGATTTTAACATTTTCTTGAGCACAGCTGGGTTTTCTTTTTTCCCTGGCATTTTTCATTCAGATATAAATAGTTACTAGAGCAATATTACCAAGAATATCTTAAAAGAAATAACTGATGAAGCCATAAAAAAAAAATCCTGAACGAAAGCTTTCTAGAATGACTGCTATAATTTTCATCCCTCTTTTCTGAGTGTTCATGAGTCTGTCTAGGAACTGTAAATTTAGGGAAAGAAATAGAAAGGTGTATGATGAGTACAGCAGATGGGATTCGTGTATCTTTTTAGAGATTCTTTTTCTTAATGCAGCATTATTTCTATCAAATTTGAAATGCTTTGAGAAATATGCCAAGTTGATGTAAGTCTGTTCAAAGGAGAACTGATAAAGCATTAAAAAGTCCAGCAAAGAATATTTTGACTATTTTTAAAAGTTTTTTAAATGTGAAATATGGTATTTAAAAGAATAAAAGAAATCTAAATTCTAGAAAATGTTTTGCAGCAAGAGAACAACAAGATATATTTGGTTTAAATGGGAAAAAATTGAAATTGGAGAAAAAAATTCTGTGAAACAGAAAATCCAGTTCCTGACCAGGTCTGTTTAGTGACAATTTCCTAAATCTGCAAATACTTTTGATTCATAGAATCATGACTCATGATTCTGTAAATACTTTTGATTGATGGTTTTAAAGGGAGAGAAGATTCTTAAATGTCAACTCACAAATGCAAGTGCATTAAGATCTCCTGAGCCAACTGCTTGTTTCAGCGGGGCCGGCGTGATCATTGTGTGGAAGCCCTGTTCCACATGTTTCCTCAGCACTCAAGCTTAGTTGTGCTCCTCTCTGAAAACTGGGTGAAGAGATTTTCCCAAGCTGTAAATATCAACAGCCTCAGACTAATTATGCTTTTGCAATAAAGCATAAGGCTCTCAATAGCTGAAGTGTAGGCTGCTGTTGTGCAGGGGGAAGGGGGAATGTTAGGCCTGATGGGGTTTCTCTTCCCAAGTGATGTGTGGTGGAGCCTGGCATTCCTGGGGATGGCTGGACACCTGCCCATGGGTAGTGGGGAATGAATTCCTTGTTTTGCTTTGCTTGTGCATCTGGCTTTTGCTTTCCCCATTAAACTTTTATCTCAACCCACAAGTGTTCTCACTTTTACCCTTCTGATTCTCTCCCCCATCCCACTGAGGGGGAGTGAGCATGTGGCTGTGCAGTGCTTAGGTGCTGGCTGGGGTTAAATTTCTGTATATTTTCAATTGAGTATTACCTTTGAAGCCTAAAGAACATGTCAGATAAGCTGTTACCACATCTCACATGTCACCATGGAGTGCTGCAAGCCAGGTCTCACTGGGAGCTGGCCAGCGTTGGCAGCGGAAAGCTGGGAAACTGTTATTATAAAGACCAGCTTCCTAACTGGAAGAAGTGTTGGTGGAGGCAGAAGCTTTTAGTGTGAAGGAAGAGCCCATTCATTAGCTCTTCTTGCTATGTAGAAATTCAAACATGAAATAAAAAGGACTAGTTGTACTGTGCAACTCATCTCTGTGCGATGAGCATTGCACCATTGCTTTGACTGTAACACCCACCAAATGTAATAATCATCTACTGGCCAGATTATCTTTTTCCTCTGGGGAGTTTGACCTATTTCCTGTTGAAACAGATTTTTCTTATGTCACATCCATGCATTTCCCATCACTCTGTAAGCTGAAGAAGAAATATAGTCTGACAAATTAATTAGCTAGAGTTCTCCTATGTAGGAGACCATGTAGGAGTGTGTAGACCTTAGAGGAGTATTTGTCACCAAATGAACATGTCTGTGCTAGTTCAAAATGCCCTTCAAACTATGTCTGAATTATTTGTCTGTTCAAATGAGTTACTCCTTCTTGTGGGTGGACTCAAGAATCTTGTCCTTCATCTTAATTTGTATACAGCAGATTCATGGCAGAGTAACTTAGTCATATGAAGGAATGCAGATAACACCTCCCTTGTACACGATGCAGAGCTGTTGTAAGCCAAGGAGTTGTACAGGTAACAGACTAGTAAAACCAGGCCTGGGATGTCTACCAAAACAATCAGGTTGCAAACTCTGCATAGTCAAGTTAAAAATTTAATTTAGCTATTTGTATGGGTTCTTAATCATATATGTAATGTGCACAAGTTCACATCAAAGTTAGAATTAATTACATCTTTCAACTCATGCATCTAAATGAACAATGCTTTGCTTAATGCAGCTTTGTTTTTATAAATATCCTCCCATTATGCAGCAACTGAATATTCCTGTTTTACCTTGGCTTTTGTGTGTGGGAGAGGCACTCTGGAAACTAAATATATCCAGTATTAATTAAACTATGCATCTCGGAAGGACAGCAGGATAATTCTTCTTTATAGTTTTATAATGAGATTTGTCTGAACATGAAAAAAGCTCAGCCAATTTAACATTTTTAGTTCAATTTTGGATCTATCTTTACATCAGTGAGCATGAGCAACAATTGCCTCCTGTATTTTACAACCTGGTACTTAGGAAGAAAGACTGTTTTTGAAAATAAGTTTAGCAAATACTCAGACAACAGAAAGAAAAAATGCACAGGGAAAGGGGAAATGGAGAACAAAACATGGAGGAAATATTTTTGGTACCTAAAGAAATGTGAGAAAGAGAAATGCCCATGAAATACAAATCTGAACATGAAAGTTGCTGAATTCTAAGAATGACTTGCAGTATTTTAGATCATGATTTCCTTCTCTGTTATGTTTCTTGCCCTGTTAATGCCCCATATCTCTCACATTTGATGGTCTTTGTGCTTACCTCCCTTCCTTGTGCCAGCAAGATTACCCTGGCTCCCCTTGAAGCCCACAAAGCTGGCATATCCCATGTTTTGTGCCATGAGCCATTTGCAGAGGGTTTCCATCATCCAGGATACAGCTGGTGGCTCTGATTCAGAAATGCTGAACACAAGGGCTGGATTTTGCTCTCAGCTGTCCACAGTAATCATGGAAAGGTTTCACTTTACCTTGGATTCAACAGAATCCAAACTTGGAGATATTGTGAACTAGATGAGGTGAACTCAATGAACTAGATGAAAATTCAGTTTTTTTCCCATTGAATTACTCTACTTAAAAATGGAAGAAGTCCCCAGTTTACTTCACCTGTCCCACAGGTACCCTGTTATTCATAACTTGTGTTCATTCCTTGAACAAAGCAGTTTAGCCACTCTTGCAGCCCAGGGACAAGGAGGGGGACAGTCTTGCAAATTGTGCTGAGGTTGTTAAGAAGCAGAACCTCTTCAGCTGTTTTGTCTGTCCTGTCCCTTCCACAGCTGGCCTGCAGGGGTGGAGCACCTGCACGTGCCTCAGCACAGTGTCTTCTTTCTTGGCCCAAACCAGCTTTTGTCAGCACTTTAAAGAAAATTGCTGGACTTTGCAACTGAGTCATGTACACACAGCCCCAGCAGCTGCTTTTCTGCAGGGATGGTTTTCCCTGGCAAACATGTGATAGCAAATTGTGAAGGGCCTAGAAACAGAAGGAGGAAATAATGAATTTTCAAAGACTTCTGGACTTTTTTCTGTATTTCTGAAGTCAATTCTTAGGTCCATTTAACAGACAACAGACATCTATTACAAACATTCTGAACCAAATGAAAAAAATATGTGGCAAGCAAGTACCAAAGATTACAAATATATATTTTGCAAAACTGCCTGTAATTATGCAAAGTAAATTTTATGCAAAAAGCGGCGCCACCTAAATGGCAACATAACACATGCACACATTCAAGAAAGACAGTCTTTTCAAACAAACGATTGCCACAGTCCTGCAATAGCTTGAGTCTTTAATTACAAGTTAATCTATCCTAGTAAAATGAATTCTTTAATGTGGAGATTGGTGTTTTTATGTTTTTCACTAATAAGAGATTCTACTCTTCCAAGCTGAAACAGTAAAGAGACATTATAGGAGAAGGCAGAGGTACCTGCATGTGTGACAACATGACAGTAGTTTTGCTGCAGTTTTCCACTTGGCAAGGTAAGAAATCCAGTTTTAGATGGCTCAGATGTTACCAAAGCAGGTCTATAGCTAAAGTCTGTTAATTTCTCACCTTAAACTCAGACACAAACAGTAACTTTTGCAGTTACAAGCAGGAACACCCCTGATAGTTATGGTTTTCTCCAAATTACGCTCTTTTCTGTGTTTCCTGGCAAGTAGAACTGGTCTCATGGCATTGGGCTGCAGTGCTTTGCTGCATAGCCAGAGAAAGCAGGACTGTTCCAGCCATGGCAATTTATATGTGCTGCCTGCTCTTGTACCACAGTACATTTTTTTCACATAGCCTCCCCAGAGAGCTGGGCTGAAGTTACAGCACTGTGGTTCAGAGTGAAACTGCCTCAAAGAAGAAGAGGAGCATACATGTTTATATAGGTTGCAAACCCAGATGTCCATTATCTAGTTGGTGCAAGTAGCTCTCTTTGTGTTGTGTTTTGAAAGGTTCCAGAAAAGTCCATGGAAGGCTTTTAGATATGTTGGTGCAGGTGCAATGATAGCTGTGTCAGAACCAGAAGATGTTGCAACTTCCTAAATAGTAATAATAGAAGGCTTGATGCTATCCACTTCCCTAGTTTTTCTTTTCCTGCTTTGTCATGAGGGTGTCAGTCTGGAAGGGCTAGAAAGCGGAAGACTCTTCAGTTTTGAAATATTTGCAATTGTAAGCAGGCAAGAAGGAAATGAGTGCCTTGACAGAGGCAGAGTGCTTCCCTGCAGTCTGAGTGACAAGCGGGGGTCCAAGCTCCACTACAAAGAAGGGAGAGTAGTGGTTTTGAAAGTTAAGAGTCTCAGTTGGCCTTTATAAGTTCTCCTGGTCATCTGTGGCAGTCTTAGGGATGTGACTCTCAGTAAAGACACAGCATTAATGAACCTGAGTTTAGATCACTTTAAAAAATATTGCAGGCGTGAAGAATGGATCAAAATTGAATGTATCAGAAGAAGCGACATCGATTCTGAGAAAACAGATTCCTTCATCTAGGAATCAATACTGACTCTGAGGAAATAGATGCCTTCATCTCGGGTCTTTCTAGCTAAGTCCTCAAATCCATGACCACTTGAGTCAAACTGACTCTAAAATCCATAAAACCTTGTTTTTAAGTAAAGATCCCAGAGCAAAAGTTTTCCTTCCACTGAATTCACCTAGTGAAGAAACAAACTCATGTCATTGTGTGAGTTAGTCAATACACCTTTTGAACCTTGCACAAAGATGTTGAATTTCTCTATTACATTGATCCACATGTCTCCTCTGTGGTGACCAGATTTCACTAAAGAACATTTTGAATTATTTTTTATCATATAGCTTAAAAAAAACAAAACCAACAACAACAATGAAACTCCTATATCTTACAGAATGTGTTTGCCTGAACTTTTCACCTTACTATAGATACACAGATGGTGGGATGGGTAGTCCTGAGTCTCTTGTGCTGTTTCTCTTGCTCTGTCACTGTGTGTGTGGAACTGGTATTTCCAGTGCAGCATTGTAACTTTTTGACAGGCCATGAAGGTGTGTTTGCAAAGGCTCCCAGTGTGGTGGAACACTGCATCCTGGCCACTTCCCAGGCTGCATTCTGCACAGCTTCCACACCAGTTACCTGCCTAACCTGGTGCAGAGAGCTGCTTGCCCTCATAGTGTGGGGTTTTCCCACAGTCCCTCCTTGTGATTGTGTCCTTCTACAATTAAGCTTTGCCATCCCTGAGCTCTGTTTAGCCATTCCATCTCCCAGCCTTGGTTAACAAAGTAGAGAGAGCCCTCAGAATGAACAGCTTTGCCCACATTTCTACATGGACAACTAAATTAAGTGTATGACATCACCTCCCTGTAATGCTGACCAGCTACTGATGATGAACCTCTGTCTCTGCCTTCACACTTAGCTAATCAGTCTCCATCTTTTTCATGTGATGAACTATCTTATTGTCTCAATTTTGTCCATTTTTATAAAGAACACTTTGGAGATGTTCTTGTTTCATTGACTCTCTGGAATACTATATTGAGCTTGTTTTAAATTGCAAAGTGTGCCCATGAGTAGTGTGCCTCAATGAAACATGCATGAACTGCTGTTCTCAGCAGCTCCTGCTGTCAGTCCGTACGCAGTGTTTCTGAGGAGGCCGCTGCTCCCAAGTTCCCCAAAAGCACTGCCTGATGTCACCACTTCAGTTCCTGTCTCCATTTTAAGCCATGGATTCTCCCTCTCCAAAGTTAACCCTTGCTGTAGCTGTTCAGCACGGAGTCCTAGCTAGTGTAGCACTCTGCCCCTTCTGCATGTTTAGTTCTGTGTCAGGAAAGCTGACCTTGAGGATGGTTTTCTTTGGGAACATTTACCAAATATACAAGAAGCTGAATAGAGTTTTACCAGTGCATACTAAAGATCATCAATGGAAGTCCCCAATGAGAAGCAAATGCCACTGGAGATCATTTCTCAAACAGTCTGACTAATGCAATTTATGACCCCGTCTCATCTCCTCAGGCTCCTGTTTAGCTAATGTGTCATCCTTTCAATCTTATGTTTCACCCCAGCTGTCCGTGTTTTTACATTTAAAGGCTTTGCATGAGCTGTGCCTGATACTGTAGTAGTAAAGGTCACTAGGCTGACTTTTCTATTAGGTGGGTTTCATTTTTATATACCAAACGTGATGAGGAAGAGTCACAGTCAAATCTGTTGACAAGAGCAGCTTTAAATGTTGAACATATTAAATGACTTTGCTTTCAGTTGGTCTTCTCAGGACAAGGGGGACTGGAAAACTCATTAGAATATATAAAGTGACAGATTTTGTGGTGCCAAGTGTACTCTTGGAGCCCAATATTGCCCCTCATGTGAATACACAAAGAGTAAAGTTGCTTATTTATTTGGAGGTTGGCCTACAGCTGTGTCTAGAGCAGCCACTGACAACAACCACGACCACCCTCAATGCACCTATTAGAAGGTTAATAGCAATAAAGGGGTCTTAAAGGGCTATTATATATATATAAAATATATATATTTAATCAATATATTATATATATTGATTAAAAACTTCCTTTTTCTTTCTTTCTAGTACGTGACCTCCTCAGAATTAATTATTAAAATGGAAACTTTTTAATCACCCAAATGAATACTATGTTCAGATAAAACAAGTCAGATATGTCAGGTGAAATGGTCTGCAACTGTCAGCATTCTTCTGTACCATTTAGGAAAAGTAGGCTTGCTGGTTAAAACCATGACAAGAAAACAAAACTGTTTATTGTTTTCTCTTATGCCTTCTGACTTACAAAATTGTTATTCTTACAGTCAGTAAATGTGGTCAGACACCATGGATCATTGAAGTAACATAGAGAATATATTATTTTCTGCCAAAAAATCTATTTTAGAAAGCATTTAGTTTCTATATGCAGGTAAGAAATACAAGATGGTGCTGAGCCTGACCATGCACACATCAGTAATATTTTTGTATCTACTCAATTTTTTTACATATATCTTCCAGTCAGTAGTAAGATACAAACCAAACTGACACCTTTTTAAGAAAATTAAGGACATATTGTCCCATATCTGGATATAAAAGAGAGGAAACCACTCAGGGAATGTAAAAATGCAAACATGCAGTTCCTTTTGAGGAAATTATTACACCTTTTACTCAGTAGTTTTGTGTGATCCAGACTGAGAGCTATTAAGTTTAAAAAAATCTTTAAATAGGCTGAGGGCATGGCTGAGGGCAAGATCCTATTAAAACCCTTTCTTGGGGAAAAAACCCCAGAAGCTGTAATTAAATCCTACTATGGAAGTCATAATCATTTGTGACAGACTGCCTGATCTTTCCTTAACTTTTTTACAGGATGAATACAATGAAACTTATGCTAATGCCCACCATGGTCTATCGAAAACTTCCTGTCTACAGCAGAGTAGATTGAAATTTAAGATTTATAGAGGAAAAAAACAAAAAAACCCCAAAACCAAAACACCAACCAAACAAAAAAACAACACAACAAAAACATACAAAAAAAACCCCAAACCAAACCAAACAAAAAAAAAAAAAAAAAAACACAACTCAAACACACAAAAAAAGGCAAAATGCCATGTAAATTTTTAGACAAACAAATAGTTTTCAGAAAAGTTTCCTATGTGCTGAGGAAGCTCTTTCTGTGTGTGTGCTTTTACCCTGCCAGGGCTGAATACCTAGGAACATTCCCTAAATGGGAAGCAGGTGGTATTCCCCAGTTCATCTTCCCAGAGAGCACTTGATAGCTGAGCTCTGAGCATGCTGACAGGGTGAATCAACATGGCATGCAGAGCCTTGGGTTCTTCATTTAAAAATACAGCCACTGAGGGAGGCAGTAATGATGTTTGTTCCTTATTTAAGACCCTTGTATTTAGAGTACTGTCCCAGTAGATGGAGGATTTGAGTGCTGCTCCCTCCTACACTGTCAGGGGTTTGGTGTCCACATTCCCCTCATTCCAGAGGAGTGGCCAGGCAGGGAGGCTGCAGACCAGGCTGTGATAAGGACATGGGCTGGTTGGACCTGAGCAAGGATCATTAAGCTTTAGTTGTGAAACATGAATCCTTATGTAAAGCATCTTCCCACCCATTCAAAAGTATCTTCCCTGTCCCTAGCAGGGCTGGGATATTGGGCACGTGCCTCCCCTCAGCAATTTAGAAGGTTGTAGGTTGTAGGATGTTGTACATCCCAGCTTGAAGCATCCAAGGCCATTCCATGCCTAGTACAGGGAACTTGGGTAACTAGCTGAGGTACTTCAATATCACCCTAAGAACTCAATACTTGAAACCTATGTGAAACTAAGCACTACAGTCAGGGCCTTTAATTTCTTTATCTTTGATTGTGGGTGGCTAGAAAGAAGGGCATCCAAAATGACAGAAGCAAAACATGGGACTTTTGTGCTAGTCCTGCCAGCTTTAACTCCTAGTTTTATGTGTGGATTACATGATCCTGATGGAGAATAACCCTGTTTGTCCATATAGACCATCAAATGTAAGGTCATTGTCTAAGAAAACAATTGTCTGTCATTATTTGTTTAAGGAAGAGTGCAGCATGCATTTACAATGACTGCATGTATGGGAATCTTGGGAATCTTGTCCAGGAGTTGTGATAGGCTGTCATCATGATCAACAAGCTTTTGCTTCAACAAAAAGCAAGAAATGACTGAGTAGTTGAATGGAAGAGAAGAACAGGGAGTTTGCCACTTGAAAAAATACATGCAAAGTAAGAATGGGAAAAAAAAATATGTAGAACTGGCTTTATTACTTTGTAATCCAAAAGAAATTGTTTAGACCTTGAATATGAGTGTTACACACTTATGGTGCTAAAAGTAATAAATGTTTGAGCTGAAATAGTTTCAAAATAAACATTATAAGTAATCATTCAGTAAAGTCCAAATTGGGAGAATACTAATTATTATTTTGCTTAAAATTAGCTCAGTGGAAATAGTGATTTGTTGTGGAACATGCTCGTTTAAATGAGTTATGTTTTCAATGACAGAAAGCAGTATCTTGGGAACAGTTCTGTAAGTTTCTACTCCTTGAAAAACATGGGTAATGCCTATTGGAAGGACAAGTAGTCATTGCTGAGCTCTAAATTATTTTCAGCCACATACAAAAAAATGTTATGGCCTCTCAGGAAAGCTGTGTGAAATAATATGATCAATGTGCAAGGGTGGTGAAGAAAGTAAATAAAATGTGACAATCGCTATGGTAAAAAGAGCACTTTAACCAGGTTCTTGTAAAATCCATAATTTCTGTGGAATTCAGCAGCAATTACATGAACTCAGGAGACTAAATCTGAGAATTTTTATTTTGACTGAAGCACCTGACTTTAAGAAGGCACATGAACAGACATCTGCTGTCAGGAAGCAATTAGAAGGTAAGGTACCTTCAATTTAAGGTCAATAAATGATGGAATATGAAGTTGTGTTTTGTATAGCAACAAAACCTACGTGCACCTCATTTTAATTTTACTTTTAGATTTTCAAAAGGTTTTCAGAAAACGATTGCTCTCTTTCCTGAGTTACAACTTTGGTTAGTTTTTGTTTTGGTTGCCTTGGTTGATAACCACCAGGAGATTTTGCAGGTGCCAAAGCAATGCTTGAATGGTTACCACTGACACAGAGAGCAATTGCCAAATGATGATTTCAAAAGTGTCATGCTATAAAATCTGCTTGAATGGCTGTGGTTTTGTCAGTTGGCTGAACTATTTACTGCAGAGCCAAAAGGCCTAAGTGAAAGTGCTCTGAGATGGGGTTTGTAAATGTGAATCCAGGGCAGCTCTTGTCCAGGGTTAACTACAGAGCCTGTGTTTGCAGCATTCACTGTGCTTTTTAAAGCAGTGCTTTCTCATCCCCAGTGTAGCAAGTTACACATTTGGGAAAGGAAAACCAAGAAGTCCTGACTTGTACTTCCCCAGCTGTAACTTATGCAGCCACAGTCTAATTAAAGCCCTAAATAAATGTTGCACTTAATTAAGGACAAACCCAAGTCTATTGAAAATGGAGGGAAATAATGAGCTATTTCTTGTTGTACATGATCTTTGTATACAATAAAACATGTGCTAAAGTGTTTTGTGGTTGGCTGATGTTTGGCTGCTCTTTGCAAAAATGGGAAAACAAGGATTCCTGTGAGCAGGCACAGGCTTTCCCTCCAGCTGGCAGTGTGCAGATCAGGAAGGCACGATCACTTACTGATTTGAGAAATAGGTGAAATGAAACTTGATGGGTACCATCGCTGAGCCTGGGTCACCCTCTCTTCTGGGCCAGCACAGCTGTTCCTGCAGCCAGTCATTGAACCATTTTGGGGAACTGATCTAGCAGAAGAAAACAACCAGTTTAGGGGGGAGGGGAATCTGTGCTTGTGTTTCAGGTGAATCACATCTCCAGACCTGCTGGTGAGGAGGAGGAGGTGCAGACAAGGGGGAACCTTGCTCAGGGGACCAAACAGCTGGAGGCAGAGGTTGTGCAATGTGTCATCAATTGTTTAACAACCAAGCCATGTTTGGTAATAGCCAAACCCTGTAATATTGTTAAAAGGTGAGGAGCAACTAAGGGGAAACATGTCAAACTTCTGTGAAAATATGCACACACACACACACACACACACACACATATATATATATATATACACACACACATATATTCTTCCTAAACTGTGGCCCTGACAAAATCCTTAGTGTTTTCTAATGAGGTACAAATTCCAGCCTTGTGCTCAATGTACTTCATAGAGAGCTTGAGCTGCAAACAGAACAGGGAACTCTGCTCCCTCTGATTCCCAGCAACACTGTAAGTATGACAGAATCCTCATTTGCATGGCTGTGGTTCAGATGATGTATTTCAATGGCAAATCCCTGTCTTGGGATTGGATTGCTCAGCCTTTTTTTATATTAAAGAAAGTGAGGAAGCCAGAGCCCTTAAAAGTGATAATTTTATTGGGGAATTTAATGGGAGGTGATATTTTGTCATATTATCCTGATTTAAAGAGAATTGAACAAAACATATGATTTCTTCTTTCTATTTGGACACATTTTATTTTTAGACACAGAAAAGCTAATAAATGAAACAGTGAAAACACTTGAAAAAATATTGCAAGACAAATGTATTTAATTTAAATGCTAATTTGTTTATAATATTTTCAAATAATGTAAATAATTAATAGTTTTGATGAGAGTTATCTGAACATAGCACATGTCAAAAATACGATGAAGAAGCTGTAAAAATTTATAAGAAAAAGCATGATTGGAAGAGGACAGAGGAATTGGACCAGCATTCCCACACAGCTGCTGCAGAAAAGGTTTTTAAGAAGAGCCCCAAGCTGCTACTGTTGCCTTTCTTACATGTAGCCATCAGTCTGAGCTGAGAAAATTTCCACTCCTATCTCCAGTAAAGTAATTTGCAAGCCATTTCTGATCCCGTTATATTATCTTGTCTTTTGCACAATAAATTCTTTGGGAACATTAATTTTTAAAATTGCCTTGCATATTGCAACATAAAAGGAAAAATACTATAAAACTGATACAATCTCTGGGCAACAAACCTGAGAAGTGCAAATATTGATTACATTGCAACATCTCCTGAACAGAAGCTACAGTGAAATAAAGCAGTGGTTGCAGATTGTCATGAGTTGTGCTTGTGTTTTACTTAAAGTCCAGGATCTTCCAGTGATGTTATTACCTGTTAACCTCAGTTTAAAAAAGATCCATACTCCTCTGTGGGGAGAGGAGGGCCTTGAATTAGAGAGTCATAAAGACTGTGTATGACAGACAAGCAGTAGCTGCAATTCATTTTGTTGCATTAGGCTCCCAGCTCATGTTTTTTACTTGGGGCTCTCAGAACCATGTTACTCTCTGCAGCTTATCCTACAGACGAAGCTTCACCAGCCTTGGAAATGGAACTGCGACACAAGTACCATGCACTGGGCAGGCATTCAAAATGTGGGGTGGGTTTCTCTACTGCCCTTCACCTGCTTTCTGGGCAAACATGTTTTGGCCAGCCGAGTCACTTTGCCCAAAGAAGAGTCCTTTCTTGCCCTTTCTTTGACACCCCAGAGCAGGGTGGCAGAGGGACAATCTCTTCCCTAATACTGTTTATCTCTGGTGCCAAAATTCACTGTGGGCTGCCAAGACTAGCTACCTCCCCCCATATGTGGGTGACATTCCCGTACAATTTGAATGCTGAACACCATCACCCCACTGCTCACTCAGTCAAACCTCAGGGAAAGGGAAGGCCTGCAACTTTAGGATGCACCATTACTGGGTCTGGTTCTGGGCTCCTCAAGGAGCTCCTGGAGAGGGCCCAGCAAAGGCTACCAAGGTGATCAGGGTCTGGAGCATCTCTTATGAGGAGAGCTGGGCCTGGTTAGCCTGGAGAACACTGAGAGGGGACCTCATTAATGCATACAAAGATCTCCAAAGTGGGTGCCAAGAGGATGGTGGGGCAACAGTGGGGCCCAGCAGCAGGGCAAGGAGAAATGGCCATAAACTAAAACACAAGAAGTGCCACATCAACATGAGGAAGAACTTTTTTTTTTTTCTGTTGAGGATGGCAGAGCACTGGAGCAGCTGCCCAGGAAGGTGTGGAGTATCCTTCTCTGGAGACATTCCAAACCCACTTGGACACGTTCCTGCGCCACCTGCTCTGGGTGACCCTGCCTTGGCAGGGGGATTGGGGCAGGTGATCTCCAGAGGTCCCTTTCAACCCGAACCATCCTGTGATTCTGTGATTCATTTGGCAATACGGTTTGTTGTCGCTACGAGCAGTGACAGCGCTGGAAGCAGAAATTCCCTGGCGATCCCCTGGAAAGCGGCACCGGTCCGAGCTGCTCTCGCTTCCTTCCCCCGCAGCGAGGCAAACTTTGCCTTCCCCGGGCAAGGACGCGGCGGGGCTGCCCCTGCAGCGGGCGAAGGACGTGGAGCCCTTCCTGAGGGAGGAGGGAGACGGCCCCGCCGAGCCCCGCGGCTGCCGGGCGCTCCCAAGATGGAGGCGGGCGGTGTGACAGGGCGGGGAAGGGGCCGGGCGGGGGCTGCGCCCGGGGCAGGTGCGCGGGGCGGCGCCGCCGGGAGCCGCAGCCGGGCCGAGGGCGGCGCTCGGCGCTCCGGGAGTGGCGGCGGGGCCGGAGCGGGGCTGCGCTGCCCCCCCCCGCCGGGCGGTGACTCGGGCTCCCCCTCCCGCCCCGCCTCCCGCCCCGCTCGCCCAGCCCGGGCCCGGCCCAGCTGCCGCCGTACGGCGCCGCCGCCACCCGCCGAGCCCGGGGCGCCGCCGGGAGCCGCGCGGGGGCCATGACGGTGGAGCAGAACGTGCTGCAGCCCGGCGGCGCCGCCAAGGTGAGTCTCCGGCGGGGCCCGGCCTGGAGCGGCTCCGCGTCCCCGCCGCGCCCGGGCCTGGCCGCGCCCGCTCCGGCTCCCGCCGTTCCTGCCCGTGCTGAGCTTCTCCCGGGCCTTCCCCGTGCCGCGGCCTCGCCTGGGCCCCGCCGCTCCGGCGGCCGCGGAGCCGCAGCGGGGGCCGCTGCCGGCCCGGCCCCGGGTCATGCCGGCCCCGGGCTCGGCGCTGCCCTCGGGGGAGCCCCGGCGCGCTGCCCGCGGCCCCGGGCGGGCCTGTTGCGCTCGCAGGGTGCCGGGCAGAGCGGCGGGAGCGGGGCTGGGCAGGGAGAGCGCGGGGTGCCGGCCGAGCCCCCCGTGGGCCCGGGGGAGATGCTGCACATGCCCGGCGTGACCCTGCAGCGCCGGCATCCGCGCCTGCCAAAGGTGAACGCTATTTCCAGCGAGTGACGCGCTCCTGCTGGAGTGAAAAAGTGCCGGGTTTGGGGACTCGTGTTAACGTGCATCATGGAACGGGGTTAAGGGAATGACGGCGCTTCCCAGTCTTTTACTGTGCGAAGGACTCGGCGGAGAATGTTTCTCTGTCAAAAGAAGAAGAAAAAAAAAGCATACTTTCTAAAGCTTTCATTCGCTTGTACTGAACCGTCAAGAGAAATGTCTAAAATTAAATTGCAACGCTTTTAAAATAATATGTTTTAAAGGTAATTTGTAGGTTAACGCAACTCTTGTGGTTAGTGGTATGACTGTTGCCTCTTTCCTGATTTTTATTAGTGTTTTAATGGCATGTACTGCCTTCACAAGAGGATAAAGGTGTATGTGCTTTGGTATAGTCGGTGTGGAAGTTAAATGGCTGCAGCCCTAAGAGTGGACAGTGGGAATGTGCTGATTAGGGTATAATTGGTTAAAGTGGTACAGCTCGCATTTAAGAAGCTTTTTTGGAGGAAGGGCGTGTCTGGCCGAGGACTGCTCTCATAGTTGGAAGTAGTTAGCAGTGATTTTGGCGGCTTCAGCAGGAAGGCAAGGGCTGACTCTGTTCCTCTCTCAGTGTTTTCAGTTGGGGCGTGCTCGCAGGTTAATGTAGCAGCTTTGCTGCTACATGTGCCTGCTGTGTTTGAAAACTGATATTGCTGCTGTGCATCTGACAACTTCTGTGAGCAAGTTTATCTTTTGCAAAACGTCTTGTCAGTGGTTTAGTTAATATATCGTAATTATCACGTCAGATACATAGTGCCTTCTGGACCCTGATCAGTGCTGCTGCCTATTTGTGCTTTCTGACAATAATCCTGAAGGAGTAATGTTGGTTTTCAGCTAAACTAGAAGGATCCTTAGTTTTCAGCTAAACTACTGCTTGTGGGTCAGTAGTTCAGATTCACTTGAGCTTGAAATTGAGGATAAGCCCAAAAGGAGGTTGAAGATTGATTGTGGTATATGCCAGGTAATCCACGCTGCAGTAAAAAATACAGCTAGCAATAATTCTGAAGTTGTAATCAGCATCTGTGGGTGTTGGTCACTTTTTTAAGTGTCTAGGGAAACTGAATAAAGTATCAAGGTTTTTCATGGCAGGGATATTTTATTATTATTGATGTTGAATCATCTGATTATTTTATTATCTGCAATTGCTTTTAACCTGTTTTATCCCTAATTGCATGCATTTAGGGAATGAGGGAAAGGCAAATCTTAAAAGTACTTTGTAAAAAAGCTTTATTTGGCTCCAAAGTGAGTATCTAATTTTTAGTGAGAATAATGACTAGCTAACTGGATGACAAACTTTACCATTGGTCAGGTATTTGCATGTAGGAAGGCAAATGGTGAAGGTGCAGTGGGCTGATGGATGGGTGTAAGGTGGAGAGGCTACCACAGCAGTAACTCACTGTTTTCCCTTGAAAGAGGGAAAACCCAATGTCCACAAATAAGGGAGTTTGTTCTGCAGACCTCAAAGTTTGTTACAATTGTTTTCTGTTAGTGTGAAGAAACAACGTACAAGCAGAAATATATTGGGTTTACAAGAGATGCCTGAGTCATCAGCATACCTTATTCGGAGCTGTGGTTCCCAACATTGTTCGTCAGATGTTTTCTTACTGTCATACAGGAAGTGTGTGTCAAACTTCAGCAGCACTTGGAGATGTAGGTTTGTATTAATAAATGCTCTAACTACAAACAGCTTGCTTCCCACTGAAGCTATCTTTAGTTTATTGTGTAGTTAAAGCAGCTGCGTCAGGTCAAAAGAAGTTTTTTTCTTTCATCTCTACTGGTCATCTTGACCCTTAGTTAAAACTTGTAAATTATGTCCTGAAGCAAGTAATTAATCAGATTATTCTTGTTTCTCATGGCCCTTGTGTGCTTCTCTGACATTGTTCAGTGTCTGAAGGTTATAGGTAATGTTTACAGTAAGACTAAAGCATGTGAATAAAGGTAAACAATGAGAGAATTAAAAAAAAAAAGTAGCTTCTTGTTTTGTCCAATCTGTACTTCTGTCCTGTCCAATCCTTTTTTTTTTTTTGGTCAGGCATTTTGCTGCTGAGGAAATAAGGCATGAGTGTTGCAGGATTTCCCGTACTCCAGGCAGCCCTATGTGGCTGATGCCTGTGTACCTCAATTCTCCTCCTGGAAGAAGATCTTCCCAGGCTGCCCCATGTGCTGTGCAGACCCTTCCCTTGCCCAGTGTCCCCTACACAGCGAGTTCAGGGGCTGGGTGAATGGTGATTTTCCTGCTAACTGGAAGTTGTGATGTGAGGAGGTTAAATGTGTTTAAGCATTGTCTCAGCTCTGATAATTTCTGTGATGGTCATCTTGGAATGGCAGATGGAAGAAGCTGGGTTTTAATTGGTGGCACTTAGCTGGCCTCTCAGCAATGTGTGTTATCAAGTTCTACTGCTTCTGGAGAGAGCCTGACATTTGGTTGATACATGGATTTAAAGGCTGTTTTATCTGTCCTTTGCTTTCCCACACCCACTGTTATTTCAGACCTGTGATTCAGCAGTGCATTGGCAGTGTAATCTCAGGAATAGTAGAATAATAGTAGAATAGAGCTATGTCAGCTCAGCTCATTTTTCTTTTTCTAAAAGAAGCACAAACTTTTAAGGATATTTACCACTTGAAATAATGCCTGGCTTAAAGCAAGGTCTGATACTAAATTCTTCTCTCCTGCTGTTTTTTGGGGTAAAAAGGTGAAAATTGTGCTAGCTTGTGTGTGCTTCTGTTGTGCTTGTCCCGTGGCTTTGATGTACTTATTATTTAAAGATTTAGCTAATAATATGGCACTGAGTTGTTTTTTTTTTTTTTTCCTAAGAGCAATAGCTGCTTCATGCAGATGATGATAGAGTCATCTGTCTCCACCAATTGACATGATGCAGTCCTAAATGGCAGGAAGTGATTGCAAAGTATCTACTGAGCACCTGGTACACAAGGATATCTTGGGAGCTCTGTACTCTCTTCTTTCTTTTTTTTTTTTTTTTTTCCATCTTAATAGGTGGCAACCTTCCAAGGTTTAAAATTCAAATCTTTAAAACCTCTGTATCTTGAGAGTTGAGTTCAGAGTTGCCTGGTGGATCCAAGAGGCTTCAGGCTCCCTCTCTCATCACGAGGCCAGAGCCTCCCTTACCTGTGACCAATGTGCAGGTGTCCCTCTGCACCTGAGAAATGGCCCCTGGGCCACGGAATGAGGATGGTTTCTGCATTTCCCCATGAATGGGGAGCTGTCTGTGTTTGGACTGTGTGACAGCCAAGCTTGGAGGGCTTGAATATGGGGTGTTAGAGCTGTCAGTGCTGGTACCCAGAGCTTTAGTACCTCTTTGTCCAGAATGAGCAGAATAACAACACTGGTTTACTGAAAGTGTTTGCACCAACTACTGAGTAATTTGGAAACATTACTTCAAGTACTGTGGAGTTATGCTGTTAAATATGTGCATCATGTTCTGTATTTAAGAAGCTCATATCAAAAAACCTTGTAATACTTGTAGTTACACCTTTGGCACAGATTCCTGTTGGTATTTCTGAAAGCTAGAGCAAGGTGCAAAGGCCAGTGATTCAAAGTAATTTTGAAAGCCCTTGTCAAACTGGTCTGCTGAAGGCTTTCTGGTTTTGTGACTGTTTTGATGGATTTTGTTGGGAATGGGTGGAGGTGTGTGTGGTTAGTTTGGGGTTTTTTTTGTCTTTTTTTGTTTAGTATCTATTCAAGCTTGCTGAGTCTTGGAGGGTTGTGTTTATTGATATATGCTATGAATCAGCACTTTTATGAAACCTTTAACATCAGGTTAAAACTTTTTGCTTTCAGAAAACCTTTCACAGAAATTCAGTAATGATTTTGGTTGTGTTTGCAGGAGTTTACAAGTATAGTACTATCATTAGAATTTGTCCGAAATAATATCTTTAAATATTTTTGGTCCACACCTTGAAAGGAAAAGTCTGCTTCAGAATATGAAAGTCTAAAGTTTATAGATTTTCCTAGTAACCTCTGGTAGTATTATTTTAAAATATCTATAATAAATCCTTAACACACATTCCCTCCTCCCCTCAATATTTTTAGGATAACCCTGTGTTCACAGCTACTATGAGCATCAGCTACAAAAGATAGTAAAACCCATCAGCTTCTATGAAAAGGTCAAAAATAAAATTACCCATGTCTTAAAATAGAAAAGTATTTAGCATTTTAAGAAGTGCTTCATAAAGATAAGTGGAAGGATAATTGAACAGTTACCTTTCTTACACTTGTGTGCCTAAGAAGATATTTGTGGTTGGCATCTCCTTAATTCTTTGAGTTTAGCTGCTGTCCGTGGACTTGAGTAACTGAAGGGGAATGAAAGGTAGAACAAAAGACGGAATTTCTCTTCTGTTTTTGGCTAAATCTTCTCTACTTCCCTGCTGAAGGACCCATCCAGGAGTTGACAGCCCATTTTTTCAGTCCCTGAGAAGCTGGCTCTGTAGCTCCAGCGGTGTGAATGGTGAGGTTGAGGGATGTCACAGGTGCTGGGGACTGAGTGGCCAGGTTGGTAAATCAGCCTGAGGCCCTAGAGGACTTGGAGAATGCCTTTTCAGGCTGGGCCCAGATTTTGCAGAACCAGCAGGAAGGTCTCTGACACTCTCCTGTGCCAGGAGTTGTCTGAGGAGCTGCATCAGTCACCCCCTTACAGCCACTGCTGGCAGTGCCAGTGACAGAGGGGTTATTGAGGTGCTCAGAGATGCCTAAAGATGTATTAAATAGTATTGTTCTTCACTTTCTCCAGTGGAGGTACTGATTTTCAATTCCCAGCTGGTCAAGAGTCAAATGTGACATTCCTGGTATTCCATAGCATAAAAAGTAAACAAAAAGCTTAAGAGCTGTGTCTTCACTTACATGTATTCATGTAGGAATAACTTCCTTTAAAGGCCTGAATTTTCAGTTTTGTTTGTTTGGTTGTGTTTTTGGGGTTTTTAAAATTGATTTTCTGTTCTTGTAAGGGAACAGAACTCTTAAAAAGCTGAGGGGGCTGTGTGTGTGTGAGTTGCTGGGACCTGACGGAGAGAGAAAAATCTTTTCTACTTTCTCTGAGTAGAAAAGCCACAGATGTGGGAGCAGACTTTCTCGGAAATGAAAGTATCCTGATGGCTTTCACTTTCTAGTTCTCTTGTGAGAGTCACTGTGATTATTTTAAAGTGGGTGGAGGTTGCCTTCAGTCACAGTGAAGGGTTGTGTGTGTATAGGTGTTTGTTTGTTTGTTTTTGGATTGTTTCATTTTGTTTTGTTTTTTCCTTTGTTTGCTTGGGTTTTTTTTTCGCTGGCTCTGTTACTACACTTGCCCATCAAGCCCTGGTGACTAAGTTACCATTGTGATGGTCTTCAGTCAGCAAATGGACACCTTTAAATTGAAAGAATTCAGGTTCTCAGCAGGGGCCTGTTGACTTGTGCCTGGGGTAGCAGTGTAACATCACTATTCAAATCACAAGTTAAGAGTATTAGGTGAGTAACAGGAGAGGCTGTTGTGACAATGTATTTCAAAAGGATTTTTGTGAATTCAGGGTAGAGTTCAGTCTTCTTTTCACATGAAATAAAAGATGGCTTTTCTTAGCTGATGATTACATTTTATCAGTTGGGGCGCTGTTAAAGAAGTCAACATCTGCCAGGAGTGGAAAATATTTGACTGTAGTGAAAATTCAGTTTCAGTAGTCAAGTGAATCTAATGTCACTCAGGTGTGATTTCTGCCAGGGAGCTGAGTGTGAGATACATGGGGTAAAAGCTCCCTCTGTTCCCTTTGGGACTGTGATATGTTCAGTGTTCTGGTTAATGGCTGGTCAAGCATAATTAATAGGGAAAAGCTGATACTGTGCATCACAGGAGTTAGTTGCTTGCAAAACCATGCAAGTTAAAAGCTTTCTATAAGCCTATTCCTTTTATTATTTAAAAAGGGAGAGAATGCTAAAGCTGTGGGGCTGAAGGAAAGATGAGGTGGTGAGATGCCTTCCTGCAGAGCCTACCTTGCATGATAGTACAAACTCAGGCTTTGTGCCAAGTGAAGGTACAAACTCAGGCTTTGTGCCAAACCAAAGGAAATACTTTTTCCTGTTTCCTCAGGCTGAGGAATGCCATCTCTTGCTGTTTTTTGTGAACACTTGTAACTCTTACCTTGGCAACACAGTGTGTTCTGAACAGCACATGTCAGATTTTTCCATGTAACCTTGTGCTGAATATTTCCATGTAATACTGTGCTGAATATAGATGTTATCATAAGCTGTATTGTGCCTGAACACCTCAGCCGAGCTTGCAGGTAAAACTGAGAGCAGCTGTAGTATGTGCTGTGGTAAAATGGTAAATCTAAAATGTTGCTTTCTTCCAGCATTGCAGTTTGCTCTCTCTCATTGTATTGCAGAGTTTGCAGTTTTTCATTGCTAAATTTCTGTAGGAGTCCAAAACTTGCAATTGACTAAGAACTCTACAGACGACTAGTGGAAAATTTTCATGAAACTTCTTTTTGAATGATCCTGTCCCTACCACCTTTGTGCTCTGTTACCACCCCATCTTTCTCAAGTGGATCAAGTGCCTCTTGGCTGCAGAGGGTTACACCTCCCTGCCTCAATATTTGAGGCTAGTACTCCAGTCTGTGTTCTGGAGTGGCTGTGGGGGTGTGCTGACTCCTGCTGACACTCACAGGGCTCTAGCTTCTGCTAGAGGGCTGGTTTTAGCGTTCTGAACTACACAGTAGCTTTCCTGGGGGTGTTGTGCAGAATCTGTGGGTTTGGGCTTTAATCTGAGTGAAATGTTAAGCAACATTGACTCAAAATGTTGAGGTTGCTGTGAAATGCTGTAAAGGAAGAGCTGTGTCTCAAGATGGTGTAAAGGACAGATTGACACAAAATATCATGAGCTGGACACTTTGATGACTTCAGTTGTTGGTGACAGGATTTCTGAATTCTTCTTTGTTCAATTATAGGGTGGCTTTCCCATGTATTTAGTAGCATAATTCATTCTAAGCATTTGAAAATCACAATGAAAATAATCTATTCAGACTAGACTTTGCAATTTAAGAAGGCATTGATATATTTTTTTTTTCAGCTGGGTTTTATAGTTTTCATTGTTTTGTAAATGTCATTAGCTTTTCTTTGCCATAAAGGATGAAATTCAGGAGCATGTTGAAAGCCATCAGCATGAGAGTTTCCCTGAAATCTGGTGTTACCTGCTGATGGGACTTGAACAGGGACAGCATTGTTGTGAGCAGTAGCACCACTGAGTATCCACAGTTTTAAAGTATCTCTCCTTCTAAGGGTGTTGGAGAGGTGGAATCCAAAAGACATGTGATTGGAACAGCTTAAAGGCTGGAATGCAACTAGGTTAACTTTGAAAACATTACCTGACACAGATTTGTGTATGTAAACCACTTTTTTTTAAGGGCATTTAAGGAAATATTGGTATGCAAATTGAAACAAGTTTTATTCTGAGGTGCCCAGCTTTGACTTGATGCTTTTGTTTATAGCTGGTTTCTGAATTATTTTACCTGGTGGATTCTTGCTGAAAAAAATATACTCTGCAAAGTATTTATTTTAAAATGTTTGTTATCAACTAATTGGCAACAGTCAAGCTTATCAAAGTTTAGATGCCAAGAAAATGGAGATTGTGTTCAAAATATCCTTGACTACAGCTTTTTTAGCCATCAGGTGAAAGCATATTTTCAGCTTTACAGTAAGCAAAGGTAGACAGAACAATGTATTTAATAAAGGCTTGCCAGAGAGGCATTAGTGTTTGCAAGGCATGATCTGGAGCTATTTAAATCTAATTGACCCTTGTATCTTACCATAGACAGAATTTGTGGAAATACATGCACGTGATGTGATGGCATTCTATCCCCCTGTGGCTTTGTCCTGCCAATTGTCATCATTTCTCTGCTGTTGTACCCCAAAATCCAGAGGGTTCCCTTTAGAAGAGGATGTTCACTTAACATTAGGATCTGAGCCCAAGGTGTAAAGCTTTTGGATTGTTATTTATGCAGCTGTATTTCATGCCAGTTTTTGCTTTTCTTGAATAGTAAATGGTAGGCTTGAGGTCACACATGGTTTATGTGATAACTGTCCTTCCCACAGCTGTGTGACTCCAAGGAAAGTCAGATGTCTGTGCTTGAAATTTCTATCCTAGTCTCAAACCAAAAATGACACTTTCTGACTTTCAATCAAATTTCCATTAAAACATAAAGCCACTTGGAACAAAGTTGAATTTAGCTGTGTTTCTACTGGGTTTAAGCTAGAAAAAAAGGGAGAATGTCACATGGAAGTTGAAAAGAAAATAGTATTGATTTACATTCAGGTATGTGCTGTGAGAGTGCTTTAAAGTAAGCATCTGGAAAAGACTGGGTGTGCATTGGCACATGGTGTTCTTCGTCCTCTTCAGAAGAGGAGATGGCAGGAACAGACTCCTACTCCACTTCCCTTTTGGTTTTATTTCATTCTTCTGAAAGTTAGTTACTTTGAAACAGAAATTTATCCTGGGACCTCAGCTGTTGGAAAAGTATTTCTCTTTTTCCCCCTAACACTTTACACTGCATAGGTATAAATGGCCTGGTTAGAGGACTGAATACTATATTGTATCCCAGAAATCTTAGGTTATGACTGAGAAAGCATTCCTATACTTTGTGGATTTTAGCTTTTGCTTTGTTTTGATATAAAACTGTGGGAAAATATATCAGAATATTTTTAAGCTTGTAAATATGATTTTTTTTAAAGCTAAATAGCTTTAGAGGTGGCTTGCATAGGGATTTCCCTTCTTGGTATTATCTATTTTCCTATCTAATTTCCTTCAAATTCTGCTTGTGTCTCTTATGAAATTTCCCACCTGTTTGAGGTTTTTGGTTTTTTCTTTTTTTTTTCATTTAGAGACTTTCCCACTACTGTGTAGTTTTCTTGCTTTAGAATCTTTTAATTATTTGGTGGTAGTAATTGGCAAATTTTATTTAATTCTGGCATCTAAGCTTATATCATTTTTTTTTATGGGATGCTAGAATTAAATCTTCTTCTGCCTGGACCACAGTTGTCCCCTTGCCTGAAGCTGCCTGGGATGCCTTTCTGGTACACTCTGCAGGTCTGCAGGGTGAGCTCTATAGATGGTGAAGACAGACAGATTTCCTCATTGTCCAGTTCCAGCTCTTGCTGTGTTGCCTTGAGGCTTTATCTGGGGCTGATTTTAAGGTGAGTGGTAAATATGCCACCCGCTGCTGGTGCTGAGTGGAGGCTGTGCAGTGCACAGGCTCTGCTGAGTTGTTGGAGGCCAGGGAAGGTACTGGGTGCTTTGTGACCTAACTGAACAGAAAAGGATTGAAGATTTTACTGTCAGAGTTTATCATCTCTGTCGTTTGATGGAGAATGTATTGGCATAATGCTGCTGCTAAGAAGTCAGCACAGAATTGAAATTTTTGTTTCAAATAATTTTCCAAAAATGTGAACTTGTTAGAGGAGTATTTTGTACCCCTTTTATTCAAGTCAGCTTCTGAAGCTTCAGGTAGGTGTGTGGTGATGGCAGAAAGTCATTTTTGGTGTGACACCACTGACATTGGGAAAACTGGCAGGGCTAAATTACAGTGAATAGTGCTTATGAACCAAGGTGGTTGTAGATTTCTTGAGACTATGTCTGAACATATTAGAATGTAGCACCTTCAGCTTTCTGTTGGAGGTGAGGCAGATGTGTGCTTCAATATAAGGCCCACTAAAAAGCACCCTCCAAACTTTAAGCAATATCTTTCTTCGTGGAAGAAAATGGCCTAGAAAATTTCAGTTGCCCTCTGTGGAGTGCAATGCTGAATTTACTATTTCTTTAGTAATAAAGAACTTATTCTTTCTTATTTATTCAATGCTGAATTTACTATTTCTTTAATTGTGAGGTAGTAAAATTACATGCTGATCCCTGGTACAGTTATCACCATGTCTTTGAATACTGTGGTGTCTCTGTTGTGTTTGAGGTTCATTTCAATTCTAACATCACCTGCATCCATGGAGGTTATTATCCAATGCAAGTGAAGGCTGCTGGCTGCCCTTCACAGGCCATGGTGTGGCAGTGGCCTTTCCAGAGGGACACAGCACGTGCCAGTGCCTGTCTGGTGCTAGACCCACCAGGAAAGGCTGTCTTGTCTCACCCCAGGAGCTGGAACTGCTGTCAGAAGCCTGTCACCTTCCAGGCAACCTGTTAAACACTGCCCCAGGTTTTACATGGCTTAATGTTATCTGTAGGCTCCTTCTTGTGCCTTGTGTCTGTCTGTGCCCACGTGCCCCTCCCCAGGCTGAAAACATGTCTCTTTACATGATTTCTTTGTAGGTGGTTAGTGGAGGGCAGAATAAACTATCAGATAATTTTGCTGAATGCTGCAAGTAGGGCTGTGTGAATTTCTTGATGTAATTTTGTCTTATAATGCACAACAGTAGGGGGGGTGACCAATTGAGGCTGTGGGATGAGTTCACCTCTGGCAGACCTCACTGCAGTGGAATGGAGGCACTTCCCCTCTGTTCTTCTTCCCAAGCCCTCTGTGTTGTCTCCTCTAACTCCTTGTGGCCCAAGATGTGGGCAAGAGCAGGCAGTGTGATCAGGAGCTACACGCTGGCTGGCCAAGGTGCTGGGAAGCCTGGGGGTGCTGCTGAGGCTTTTGGGGATCCCTGAGGCCAGGCCAAGTTGCTGGAGGTGACCTTGAGCTGGAGAGGTAGCAGGGTAGACGTGCCTGGGTACATGCCCACTCTGTGATTACAAGGCCTGTGTTTGTAGGAAATCATGTTACTAATTCTTTTTTTTAATTGGACTAAATGGAAGACCTTTATTGAAAGGCTTTCTGTTAAGTTTGATTGTTGTTTTTTTCCCTTCCTATTCAAAACAGACAGCTGAACTCTTTCCCCAAATGTGTCCCTTCTGTTGAATACAGTGGACTCTTTGTAATACAGACCTGTCTGTGAAAAAGTGCAATTTAAATTTTATTTACAATTTCTCTGCTGTACTATGCTGAATTTTGTGTGTAAAAATTGTGAAATCTTCCTGGTATCACTTACCTAGAGCATGTAGCAGAGTTGTTTGAGGTGAAGTGGAAGCTTTGATCTTTGTGCCATTAACAGCTGCAGTAAATTAAATCCTTCTGGATGTGCACACCTAAAGCAGGGAGTGGAGAACAGTGTATGGCAGTTCAGCCCATGCCAGGAGCAGGTCTGATTGTGCATGTTCATTTGTGGGAAGTGTACACCAGGAGCACCACATTTCTGTCACTGTGAGACTTTTAATTCATCTCCCATTGGTGTAAGTTTTCTGCTATTGTGCCTAAGTAGGATGGGGGCTGCAGGAGGCTTTTTCCCCCATCAGTTTCTCTTACCAAATAAAAGAAGGATTAAAATAATATCAGAGAAACAAGTCATTCTTTTAAGGCTGCTGCTCCACAACAGTTGAACTGGGTGGAAATCGGTGCAATCTCTTGTCTTATCCCCTCCCTCTCCCAGCCCTGGCTCTCACTAAGTTGGCAGGAAATCAGTGTATGCAGAGGGTGACTCCCTGATGGTTTATTGGGACCCTGGCCTGATTTGCCAGAGGTTTGGATGAGTGGTGGTGCTGGTTCCTAGGGACGAGTGGCATCTGGCAACACCAGCCTGGGCTGGCCAGCACTGGCAGGAGCTGCAGCCTGGGAAGAACAGCTGACTCCTTGGAAGCAGCTTGTGGTCTGACAGTCCTTGTGAGTGTTATTGTTTGTAAGTACTGCAGGGCCTGGGATCCCACTGATCTGAGGATACTTGGAATTTCCAGAGTTGGTTTGTTTGTTCCTAGAATAGTAGCCCTTGTTATCATAACAGCAGAGTGACAGTGAGGGGCTAGCTTGGTGTTTCCTTGGGAGCTCTTTGGTATTGTACAGAGCAGGGTGAGGCTATCATGATGTCTGTTTGGAGAAGAACAGCCCTATAAATATGCTGAATGTTTGAATGAGCTAGTGGGACTGCCTTTCCACTTGAGAGTTAGGACTGTGAAGAGCATCAGACATGAACCACAAGAGCTTGTCTGTGGTGTGATGGGTTAAACTGTGATTGGGATGCAAAGGAAAATATCTCAAAGTGTAAAAATGTGGATCTCATGGCAGTGTTGTTTTAGACCAGAAAGACAAGACTGAACATTTTTAATAGTGGCTACAGTAAAATTATACCCTAGGCAATAATCTTTGCTGTGAGGAGAAAGCTTAAGTCTTGGTGGTGCTGCCGGGTCAGACACTATAAAATGGGATGTTTATGCCTGATGGTAAATATCTGTGAACTGAAGAGGAAAATTAGGAAATAAACTTTTAGAACAGAAGGTAGCCAGGAGCAATCAGAAAAATATCATAGAATGATCTAGGTTGGAAGGGACCTCAAAGCTCATTTTGTTCCAACCCCCTGCCATGGGCAGGGACACCTTCCATTAGACCAGGTTTCCCAGAGCTCCACCCAGCCTGGCCTTGAACACTTCCAGGGATGGGGCATCCACAGCTTCTCAGGGCAACCTGTGCCAGTGCCTCACTGCCCTGACAGTAAAGAATTTCTTCCTAATATTAATCTAAACCTACTCTCAGTTTGATGCCATTCCCCTTTGTCCTGTCACTCCATGCCCTTGTAAATAATCTCCCTCCATCTTTCCTGTGGGCTCCCTTCAGCTACTGGAGGGCTACAGCTGGGTCATCTTGAAGTCTTCCCTTTTTCAGCCTGGATAGCCCAATTTCTCTCAGCCTTTCCTCATACATGTGAATGTGTATCCTGCTTCAGCAGGGTGCTGATGATTCCCACAAGCCCCTTCCAACTGCTGCCCCTGTGGTTCTGTGTTTGTGTATTTATGTACACACAGTTTGCTGTGTATCTGTCATCCTCCAGCCTCCTCCTCCTCCTTTCTATCTGTATATTGTTGCCTCAGACTGACCCCAGTGGCTTTAGTTTGCCATGGCTTGTGCATGTTTTTGGCAGGTCACTTGGTGTTGAGGTGGGATGGGCTGTGAACCTCTGGTACTGTGTCACTGCCCAGCTGTTGTCCATGGGGGGCTCTTGGAGGAATCCTCCTGAATTTATGTGTAGTTTACAGCTAATATGTGCTGGTGCTTTGAAAGATCCCTCCCACTGCTACCAGGAACTAATTACTCAACAAAATTGAACTGGAGCAGAGACTTTTGCTAATTACTGTCACAGTTACTGGAGTATCTAAGAATCAAAGCATTTTTTGTGAAGCAGATTTTCCCGTGGTGGTTCCAGTGAATACAACCTGAAGTTTAACTTGTGTCTAGTTAAGTGAAACTGAAGATCTCATTGGTTTTAGTGTGGTTAATTAATTTCAGAGCTGCTGTCATTACTCTTGGGAAGCTCACTGTTATGCTGAGCAGGGTATAGAGAAATCATGATGGTTTAAAACAAAAAGACCTCAAAAATCTTGGTAATTTTGCATTTCTGACACCTTTTTGTTTTCAGTAAGTACTAAGGTTGCTATCCTTTCTTGATTGGCATCCTGTCCCTGAGACTCATTTAGGACTAGCTGTCAGTAACAACTCAAAACATGGACTCAAGTAACATTGATCATAAATCAGTTCATAGACTAATTTTAAAATTTACCCCTGTGAACTGAGCAGGTGGTTTTCCTGCTCATTGTGAGAGTATTCCCCATGCAGGTGATTATTTGGTTCATAACTTCTGGGTGATTTTATTTAGATAACTGTCAAAGCTGGGTTTTGCCTTATATTTAGTGTCAGAGAATACAAACTAAACTCCTCAAACCTCTCCTTAAAATATTATCTCAAAATCTTTAACCATCAGCTTGAATAAAGACAAATGTATATGCTGAGAGTGAAAAAGATTTTTTTTGGCCGCATATGAGGCTCATGTTTATATGAATGCATGATCTCATGTTGTGTAGAAACCTTAATATCAGACATTGAAATTCATTGAAAAGTCACTAGTTAAAACATGAAAAGCATGGAAGTCTGGTGAGGGTATTCTGTGTGTTGTCTAGGATCAATATAGGTTGCCTAAACCTATGATTAAGTAGAACCCTTACTTTAATTTTTGTGAGAAGAGTGTACACACCTAAGTAGTGCACTCAAGCCTTTTCCCCTTGCAAGTTTTATTTGGGTTAGGCTGTGGTTGGCTGAAAGTTCCTGCCATACACTGTGTCCTTTAGCTCCTTGAAGTAAGTTTTTGCTCTCAGTCCAGTTGCACTTTGTACAAGCTGCTGCTGTAATAGCCTGATTTTGGCAGCCTGTGCAGAGCAGTCCCAGACTGAAAATCTGCTGTCTTTATGCACGTCCTTTGCTCTCCACAGGTGATTTTTGTCTGAACCACAGCTGAGGTGCATTTGGCATTACAGTGTGTGTAAAAATATATCTTTACCTACTTTCTTAGAGGATACAAGTCATGTAAGACATTTCTCTTTTCATACCTGAACAAAAGGAAGCCCAGATAGCAGATGCTGGGCAAGGGGACCAAATTCTGTTGTACTTTAAGGAGCACCTTAGAGCTGGTGCAGAGATTTAACTTGGTCTTTGCATTAGCAAAATAGTGCTTTTAAAAAATATGCATACATATAACCACTTTCTAATTTATATATTTTTATAAATACTTTTGTTCTGCACATACATGGAGAAAAATCTTGAGGAGAGAGCTGGGAAAAGCAAAGCCTTCTGGAGCTGACTGCATGTTTTTTCCTGTGTTTCAGCTCAATAGTTTAATGAAAAGAGTTAGTTTTTATTTGCCTATTTGGAACTTGACCAACAGCATATTTAGGAAATGGTTAATGTATCTGTGGTGCTGGAAGCTGTAATGTACAGCAGTGTCTGTGGGCCTTTTAACTATTCCTGGGAGATATGATTAATGTGGCAGAAAATTATATTCACAGTAGTAATTGAGGGTCTTTAGCATGCTTGTCCTTTGTATGTTAAACTATTTCTGTTTGTTTGTTTGTTTGTAGCAGAAACTTAAAGCCTCTTTATGGAGGATTACATTCCTCTAAGCTCTCAGTGTTCTTCTCATTACAGCAGCATCATATGAGGAAACCAGCTTATTAGCTACTTGTCTGCAAGCAATGCCATTAGCAGGTCCTCTGCAGCTCAGGCTTCATTAGAATTGTCTTTAATATAAAATATTTGTGCAGTGTCATTTGAGTTTTCCTCCCTAAAATCAGTGTTGCACTAGAAAGTAAAGAAAGTGGGATTTGTGTGGAGGGCCTGAGTCAAAATGCCATTCTCAGCATCTGCGTTTTCTTCTTTCTTTTTGTCTCTAATAAAAGTATTCATCCCTCAGGAATTAGGATCATGGCTTGGGCTGGAAGGCACCTTAAAGATCATCAAACCTCCCTGCCAGTGGCAGTGACACCTTACACACTAGACCAGGGTGTGCAGAGCCCCAGCAGCCTGGCCTTGAACGCTTCTGGGGATGGGGCACCCACAACCTCCCAGGAGAACCTATCCCAGTGCCTCACCACCCTCACAGTAAAGATGTTTTTCCTGAAAATACAATCTAAATGTACTCTGTGTCAGTTTGAAGCCATTGCCCCTTGTCCTGTCACTCCAGGCTCTTGTAAATAATCTCAATTTTTCTTGTAGCTCCTGTCATGTGGTGGAAGGCTGCAAGTTACCCTAAGCCATCTCTGTTTGAGGCTGAACAATCCCAATTCTCTTAGCCTTTCCCCACAGGAGAAGTGTTCCGTGCTTCTAATCAGCTTGGTGCCCCTAGTGCATTTTCATTATGTAGTACATAATTGAAATGTGAACTGTGTAGTGAGGCCATAGATCCTGTTTTCTCCTCCTAATGGTTGGATCATCTCATTCATTCCTGAACATAGAACTTTATCTGTGCTTGGAAATGGAAACGGGTTGTTTTATCTTCTGAGTTTTTAAGTGGTTGTGCTGCAAATACAAATATTTGGATGTTGCCATGAATAAAGCTGAAGTTTACATGTGCTTCTTCAGAAGCTGCAGAGAGGAGAAAATAAACAGATCAAAAGGTGGCTAATTCCCCCCCTCCCCCCCCCCCAAATTTATCTTCACTGTAATTCAGTATTAGTCAGTTTATGAGATTTGCCTTGTTAAAAAAAACCATTTGTGTAATTTAGCTTTTTGCTTTGATTGTAGGAAGTTATCAGAGTTTACAGTACTGTCGTGGAACTAATTTGGGTACAGTATCTCCCTAAGCTGATAGTAGTGCAGATCCTTTTCTGATTCACTGGTGCTGGCACAGCTACTGAATATGCTATTGTGTGAGGTTATAAACCAGATAATCTTAATTGGGCATTTCCTGAGAGCAAGAGAGGGATGGCTGGAAAAGGAGAGACTTGGAAATAAGGGCATGCATTCCTAATACACAAATTTGGCTTCCACCCAGGAAAATGGGAGAATTTCCTGTTAGTTAAAATCTTCCAAGAGCTGAAAGCCTGAAGATACAGTGCCTACATACCTCAGGGAGCCAGAGGAAAGGGAAAGGCTGGGAATAGCTTGTGCATGAAAGCCCCAGGGAGCAGCCTGCTGCATGATGTGGTGGGACTGAGGGGTGTGAACAGCTGGATCCAGGGCAGCCATACCATCTCCTTTGTGTGCCCATGGACTTGGGGCACCCTGCAGCAGCTGTACCAGCACAGGCTGGTGTCGGAGATCAGCTCCTGGGGGCTTTTTAGAATTGAGTCAAATGCTGTTCAGGCTTCATGGAGAATCTGTGTGTGACATGTGTGCACATACATCTAGCACTGCAGATAGTACTGGAGCCTTGACTCACTAAACTGGAGGATCTCTGCTAGAGAAAAGATATGGAATCAGTCATGTAAATTTGAGGATAGGATAGCAAACAGAAGTGGGTACGGGCAAACCTGAAAGAATGCAGGTGGATTTCTTAGCACCTGGTTCTGTTGGAATGATCTGCTTTGTGTGTCTATTTGAAAAGAGAGGCTGCTTATTAAACTGAATTACAGTGAGTTATAATTCAGAAGTTGAACCTCTGCTCAGGCAAGGTTGGAAAAAACAGGGAATCAGGAAAGAGCTGCATTGAAAGATATGGCAGCTTTTTTATGTTAGAATGGGTAGTTGTGATCTGAAACTTCCCTCACTGGCCTGATTTCATGAGTGCACATTGGTGTGGGTACTTCAGAAACTTGTGAATACTTGTCTGCTGCCTTCTTCATTTCTTATCTTTGTTTTAGCATAGGGTGAGCTCTTTTGGGTATTTTTGGTTATAGCCTGTGAGTGAACTGTTATTATAATTGTTTTATATATCTATGTGGTTTTAGACATTTGAGGGTCTATATACTACAGTCACTTCAACTCAAGTTAGCCCAAGCTTCTTCATGTAAACAGAATGAGCATTAATAGGAGTAAGGAGGGTGACTTGCTTCATATGTAGAAGTCTGTTTGTACTATTAAATATTTCTTACCATACAGAAGAGACTTAATTGCTTAGCAGTTGCACTAGAAATTGATCTCTAAGCTTCAGTCATGGGTAATAGTAACCTAAGTTTTCTGTATGCCACAGTAACCAGAGCTAAAGGAATAATTATTCAAAACAAATAAAATTTAGCTATTTTGACTTTGCAAAGTAGTACAGATACATTAAATAAAGTCAAATCAGGAATTCAGTAATACAAGCTCTCTGAATGTGGTTGCAATTGTTTCATAAGTGTCTTAAGTGAAAAGAAAAGCAAAAACAAAATTGAATCTCTTCCTGTAATAGTGAATGAGGAGAGGGTTTGACAGTGTCTGCTCTGCCACTTGTAATGAAAAGAAATAGAATTTCTTGTGTTAATACAGTTTCATGGGTAATAACATATTGTCATTATAACAGTGAAGGAGACTAATGACAAGTTAAAGATCCAGTTGCAAAGGAGGTCAGTGCATATAGTAAAGATGATGGATGCAGTTACATCAGATCTGTGAGGATGAGGGCAGATGGTGAATTTGTGGAAGAGAAGGCTACCAGTCAGAGATTTTAGCTGCCTTATGCAGTTTCACAATTGTTTCTGAAGATCTGTTAGTCTATTAGCAAGTATTAAAAGAACATGTTGATCAGGTGGAAATAATGTCAGTTATACTACTCCTAGAAAGGGAATGTGTCCATTATTTAGCTTCTGCATAATTTCAAGTAAGTCAATTAGAAATTAGTGGCAACTTGTCCACATTTAGCTGAAGAAACAGTAATGTCTAAATCAAACAAAGGCCCTAAAGCTCCATTTAAGGTGTTCAGGAGAACTGTTATTTTTCTTCTTAATTCCTGTCACTTCTAACAATGGTGCTTATGGATTCTCCATATTGTTCTTTTAACTACCAGTTAGAAATTCTAGAGCTGAGTACCTTAAACTCTTGGCCTTAAAAAAAGTATACTTAGATACTGAAGTAATCTCTTGATGAGAAAGGAGCATCTCTGGGTGCAGTTCTGACCTGTTAAATGTATATGTCCATGGGAAGGGGGCCTTGAAACACAGCTTTTATGCTGGAATGCTGAAATGTGGATGGAAACTACAGATGTCTAAGTTTATAAGTCACAGCTGTGCTCATAAATTAACAGCCAATATTTTGAACTGTTAAGAGATTGTTTGTTAGTAAACTGTCTCTTCTGTCTTTTCCCAGCCTCTGTGAACGATGAATATCCTCCAATCAGCCTTTCCAAGTGTTGTATATATTGTGGAAGATACAGAAATCTCTTAAAACTTGTTGTTGTAATACTTTACAGTGAAACTATTTTCTGTTTTGTTCACCATTGTGTTGGTGGCAAATAGAAAAAGAAATCCACTTTACTGCCATGCCCTTGAATTGGTGCTGCCAATTTTAATGCTGTTGTAATTATTTTTCCCAAATAATCTATTTAATTTCTTTGATTCTTGCCAGGCTTAGGGGCAGGAAAGCAGCTTTATAGGGGAAACAAGTCATGGCTTTGTACAGTGCTATGAAATGCACAGAGTAAACAAACGAGGGGGTTGAGGGATGGGGATAGAGTGGGAGTTTGTTTTCCTGCATCACTTCACTTTTCTTGTGCCAACAGAAGGGTTTTTAAAAGGAAAAGGAAAAAGAAAGAGGCAAATTGGATTGTTAGCAGTGTCTCTTAGGATCATAAATGAAGGGAAGATTGTGTATGTAATTCATAAACATCCTGAACTATACGCCTTCTATTTCAACTTATTGGGGCATGAAGTAGTGCCTGCCAGGTTAATTTCTCACTGAGGAATTCAGCATTCATGCAGATCTTAATTTCCTCCTCTCTACAAAGCAGTGATAAAGGAAGAATAAGGGTATTTGAATATTTGAGTCTAGATAATTCAGCTTGAAAATAGGTCTTTTAGAAGAAGCTGCAAGACAATTATAGTTGCTATTTTAAAATGAATTTGGAGAGTAGCAGGAGAATGTTTATTTGTTCCTGATAGGAAATATGCTTTTTGTCATGCAAACAAAACCCTGTACTTTACAAAAATTTTCTCTTTCATAGACGAAATTACTGTTTTGAGTTCAGGATGTTGTGGGCAAAAAATAAAAAAGAAAAACCATTTGCAAATATTTTTTCTCCATTTCCCATCTGCCAAAGGAGCAATTGAATTTGTTAGTATGGAACAATGGTCAATGCTCTGTTTTTTCATGGTTTTAATGGTTAAGATGCATTTAATGGTTTACAGGAGTTCAAAGATGGTTCCAGCTTTGTGCCTGCTTTTTGCTTCTGTGATGGGATGGCTGAGCATGACCAGAGTGAATCATCTGTTGGCTCTAAACAGGGGTGGGACCAGATTTTTATTTAAGTAAAACAAAGCCAAGCCTCAAAATTCTTATGCAGTGAATATTTAAGAGACCCAAAACCTCTTGTTCTTTTTCTAATTCCAAGTGTTGCTTTAAACTGAGTCATGGGTGCTGACTTATGTGATTTGGGAGAGTTGGATTTAACTGGTTTGGGAAGGCAGTTTGGATGGATTCCTCAAGTTCTGTTTCAGTATCAAGAAACTTGTTTTGTTTGGAATTTTTATAGTATTTCTCTTAAAACACCTCAGTGGTCAGCAAAGTTGAATTTCCAGGTTTTATGTTTGGAATGATTAGGAATTGTTTATGTTAAGGAAATAATAAGGTTGAGAATAACTGGAGTTAAAGAAGTTGGTTCTGGTGGGTGTTCAGTCAGCTATTTCCACTACTTCCACTGCAGACCAAAGCTGTGGAGTTTTATTTGTTTAGAAGGGCCAACTGTGGCTTTATATGGGCTTCTTAAACCCATGTTGCATAAGCTTACCCATTTTTTTTGTTTAAAAAAATCCAAAACCAAGCAAACACACCAAAATGCAAAATCATTACATTTGGGAATTAATGATTCCCAAAAAAGTGCCCAAATTTCAGAAACTAAGACAAACTCAAGTAATGTAGGTTCTACCCCTTTGTGGTGCATAAACCTCCTATGGAGATGCCTTTAATGTTTGTGGAGGAGTGTACTCTGTTAAGACATGATTTTGCTGTTTTTTTGGCTCTAATCCTATTTTGATGATCTGTTTTCTTTTTAGCACCAGCAAACATTTTTAAATCAGCTGAGGGAGATCACTGGTATCAATGACATCCAGGTACTACAACAGGCACTGAAGGTAAGATAAGTGACTTGAAGCTGAATGAACCTGAATGCATCTTAACTGCCTGTGAAAGCCATAAATCCAACCCTTTCTTACTCTGTCCCTCTCTTCCTTCCTTTCTCTCCCTTCCTTCCTTTTGTCCTTCCCCCCTTGAATTTATTTCAGGGGGAAAAAAAAGCCAATGATTGCTTGTTCACTTTGCATAGAATCCTGTTCTCTTTTGGTACTGACCTAAAAATTAATCAAGTGTTCAAAAATGAAAAGACAGGACTGTTATGACTTACCTTTAGCCTTGTGTGAATTATTTTGGGATACTTTGGTGCTACTACAGATGATCAGCTCCTGAGGAACCAAGTGGTGTTTTCTTGTCAAGGTGTGGCTGTTTTCTACCATGCACAGGCCTTGCTCACTGTGTAGAATGAAGAACTGCTTGAACTTGCCAACCTTTGCTAAATTGGTATTGTTTCAATGTTTTTTCAACCACTGTAATTTATTTCACAGCACAGAAGAATTCTTTGAGGCAAGTAAAAAATGGCAGGTCTCTCTGTATTCTGTGTCCATAAATATATAAATATTTTATTTATATAAATAAATATATATAAAAATTTAAAAAATGCTTTCTCTCCCTCAAGCAGAACTTTTTAGCTATTAATACATGGTAAATGAGGATTTAGTAATTTAAATCAAAAATATATATCTACACAAAACCAGGCAGTTGTTGTTAGCCTAAGTCATGTGCACAACTGCTTTTCAAAAGCTGGGATCTCTGTCTTTGAAAATGAAACTGTGTATTTTCAGAAGAATTCATCTTACTTCTGTTGAAGTCTGACTTCAGTGAATGTGCTGGTTTGTTAAGAGGTTGACCTACACTACATTTTTTTTTCCTTTCCTGAAAGAAGTGAAACACCACCAAAACAATTTTCTATAAGATGTTATATCATTATTTTGGTTTAAAATAGTGAAATATGCAGAATAGGTCACATTTGCAAACTTTCTTTTTGAGTCAGTATTTTGCCTGACAGTACAATCAATGCCTATTGATTTGAAGCTGCTAATCATGTCCTTTGCTTTCAGAAAAAATTAAAGAAAGGGTGAGAGGACTCTCACTTGTTTTTGGTTTTTTTATGCTTAAAGGACAGCAATGGTAATCTGGAGTTGGCTGTGGCTTTTCTCACTGCGAAGAATGCCAAGGTTCCCCAGCTAGAGGAGGCAACTTACTACCAAACAGCCCTTCCTGGGAATGACAGATATATCAGTGTGGGCAGCCAGGCAGACACCAGTAGGTATCTTTTCTTTTCATAAGTTCAGTTTAAAGGCATGGGAAATAAAACCTTGCCTGTGACATAACTGTTAATCTGCAGATAATTCTTACTTATCAATTTTTAGATTATTATGTGTTCTCTCTCTCCTTATTTCAGTGGGGTTTGTTTTGGTTGTTTTTAATTTTTAATTTATTTGAGCTACCTTTAGGCATTTCCTTTACCTATATGTATGATACTGATCAAAGGGTGAGTAACTGGGCTTTCCATCTTTTTTTACCTTTTTTTCCTCCCCCATATTGCAGGTTTTAATTTGGGTTCATGCAGTAAATAATTTAAGGCAAAAGCTGGGTACTCCTCTGTCAAAACAAAATTGGAGAAGAGTCTGTCATTGTTTGTTTTAATATGTTAAAGCTTAATATTGTTAAGAGTAGCTCCTCCCTGACAGGAATGACTATCCCAAAGGGAGAAATGGGAGGTTAAGTGTGAATTTTGTACTAAAAGAGTAGGTATTTTATATATTAAATTAGCATTAAATATACCCAATTTTAAACAATTTCATTTAGTTGATACAGGAGGTCCTACAACCTGCATTTCTCTAAGTCTTGCAGGTTCTAATCCTCTGCTTTAGTGTATAGTTATTTTTATGGGGAGAAAATAAATGTATTCTGCAAATAAATAAAGGAAATAACAGAAGTAAAAGTCAAAGTAAGTTTTGTTGTGGGATTGATATCTGTAAAATCTTAGTTTCTTGATTCTTTAGTTACTTTACACCATTTCCAATGCAGATGGAGAATATTTTAATTACATATCAGTTCTTTGGCCATATATCTAGTACATCTATGTAGATTTTATTAAACAAGTAAGATTATTTAATGCCTCATGCAGTAAGATTTTTTCCTCCTTTGTTGTGCTCATGGTGCCTTCAATGTAAAGAAGTTTAGTTAGATTTCCTTATCAATTGTACAGTTATCTTTTGTCTGTAGAACCTTGACATGAACTTTTTAAACTTTTTTCTTTAATTAGAGATTAATTTATTCTCAGTATGTCCAACCTGAAAACTGCATTTAAATCCTTGGTATTATTAGCAACCCTGTATAAAGTGTCCTGAGAGCATTATAGGTAGTTGTGTTATCCATGCAGTAAGTTGTGGTGGGTGGCTTGGGGTTTTTTGTGTATTTCTTCTTTTCACTCCTTTGGAAGGAAAACATACAACCTTCCCCATGTGTTTAATTTTCAGTGTCGGAAAATTGCCACTGAGGGAATGAAGGCTATTAAGAATCAACTCACCACTGTCATAGTTTCTAGTACTGACAACCTACTATGGCAGTGGAATAATAAGCTGGATTCTCTTGGAGTCTGTGTTTAATTAGATTTAATAGCAATCCCATTAATAGAAGTATTTAGTTTTACTGTCACTTACTGTGCTGTACACCCTTACTGAAGAAATGAGGTGACAAGGGATGCAAGAGCCCACATTTCCCATGGCAGATGGTCAAACTGAGAAGGGTAGGTCTTGAGTTGTACATTCCAAGGTGAATTTCAGGATTCTCTTCTCTTCTCTGGAGGGCTGAAGGCAGATTCCTTACAGTTACACAGCACGACAAGTCAGTGATCAAGAAACACCAACTGCTGTGGGAAAAGTAGGTTTTGAAATTTTTCTTAAACATCTTTAATATCTGGTCAGGTCCTCACTGGCAACAAAGATGAGAGCCCTTAGCCAGTCTTTGCTGTTTTAGTTAGACTGGAAACACATTGAGATAAAGGCTTTGTGAAATTTTCATCATATTGGAGGACTTAGAAGGCAAGAACTGAACACTACAGCAGAACAAAAGTCAAAACCAGTGTGACCATGGAGCCCCCCCCCCCCGCAAGCTCCTGTAGTGATTTACTGAATGCTTCTGGAAGAAACCTTTCCTTGTAAAGTGCTTGCCTGTAATTGTTTGGATTCTAGATTTAAAAAATGCAGTGCACCAAAAAGGCCAAGTCTCAGGGCCCTGTGTTAGTAAACACTGTCATGTCAGGAGGTGTGAAAGGGCAGTGACTTGTGAGGAGGGAATGGGAGGGTGGTCACAGGATGGGAAATCTTCAGCAGGTGGCTTTGACCATCACTGCTCCCTACTGCAAAAGAACATGTATTAGCAGTTCTCAGTGGCTATGCTGAGTTAATGACAGGATCTTGTCTCTCAAATTTGACTCCCTTTATTATCCCACATAGGTATAATTACATTAATTAATTAAAACTCACCCTTACTGTTCCTTACTGCTTAAGTACCTCTGTGTGTTTGGAACTGGGGATGTTAAGAGTCACTGAGCTTTGTGGTCCTGCCAAGTTAAAGCATCCAAACTGGGAAGGAGAGAGTCACAGATAAATACTAGAGCTGTCTTATGCCACAGAAAACCTCCAGCCATTTGGGAAGGCTGTTGAATGCATTCCTTGCATAAAGATGTATCAGATGTGAGTTTGACTGACTACATTTCTTTGATGTGGTTACTTAGTTAAAGGGGTAAAATGAAAATGCTACTGTGTACCATAACAGCCAGAATTGTGCCCTGGCTCTTTCAAAAGCAACAGTGGTCATAAATGGTTTGAGTTGCAGACAGGATGGTAGGAGGTATAAGGAGACCTGGTTTTTCTTATTATCAAATACAACATTTCAGCAGCTGCAAAAAAAAATAGGATAATAGGTTTTCATTAAACCTGCTCCATCTGTTAAATAAAACTGACTTGCGCAACCAGTGTTACTCATGATGCTTGCCTTTTTGTCTGTTCAAAATGGCATGTGCAAGCACCTGCAAATGTAGTATTTTCACATCAACAGTGATGCAAGCTTAATCTGATCCTTTTGCAAAGGTGGTTTTAGCATTTTCTTGTCCTTCTTGCACTCTGTGAGGAGAAAGTGCTTAAGCATTAGATTTTCAATGTACAGGTGCACACTTTTTAGTCCAAGGTAATTTCAATGTTTCACTTGGTAGAGGAAATCCTAGGCATTGTACTTAAAGAAAAACAAAAGAAGTTTATTAGTACTTCCAAATATTTTCACTTTATTTATTTCTCTAGAAACCTTTTTATTCCCATTTGAAGCAATTTTGTGTATTTTCATGTGTGGCAGCACAACAGAACTGTTGGATTACTAAGAATGTATCCATTTTGTTCTTATTATTGAAGGAACTTGAAGAACCTAGGGTTAAAGGAAGGAACAGAATGAAAAGATGTATTTTGGAAGCTGCGTTGCGTTCCAATGAAATTTGAATGCAAATTTGTCCTGAAATTTGTCAGGACAAATTCTCTCCTTCCCTTCTTTTGAAAACCCAGTTATTTTTCATTAAAACTGACTTATTAGTCTTTGCAATTGCACATTCCATAGCCAAAACAAAAGATTTCAAGCCCTTTTATAAGGGCAAGTGTAACTATGAAATGCCATAGAGAGCAATTTGAGGACTGTAGACTTCATGGCTTCTGCCTTCTTATATCTTCCTGTTCATACTTTGAGCCTTTGCATATATCTCAAAAGTCACTCAGCCCTTTCCAGTCAGGTAGAGTTTAGGCTCAATGGTACCTACATCCTTCTGAAGTGATGTTTATAAAACATTTCTTACTGTTCCATTCTAGAGACTCTGAAAAGTTTTTAGGGTAATTTCTTTTGGAGCTTCACTGCCCCTACCTTAGACTCCTAGTGTCTTGCCTAAATCCCTTTTGCTTCAGGTTAAGTCCTTTACTCCTTGTGTGCCCCTGTGGAAACTATAGCATACTTCATTCCATTTATCTCAGATGACATGTTGCATGCTTGAAGACAGTGTATCAAAAGACTTCTCTCGGATCTAAATGAAACAGCCTAAATTCCTTTCAAGTATTTGGATGCATTTCCTATACCTATTGTCATTTTTTTTTTCTTCTCATCTAGGCCTTCTTTAGTATGCTTCTTTCCTGAGCTGTGGCACTCAAAATTATAATGAAGACATCAGCTTAGTTCTTCAGAAGAATAGGTGAATCTCTATAAATATCCATGTAGTACTCTGACAGAAATGTAACACTTCCTATTTTCTCCAGTTCTGGGATGATGTGAATTGCAGATTGAACATGAGTCGGCTGTAGCTCCTGGATCCTTCTTGGCACAAGTCCTAGTCAGTCCTCATTCTCTAGCTTCTAGCTGTTCATTTATTGTTTCTGTGAGTAGAATTTGACAGTGGCTGCTTCTGTCACCTTGCCTAACTCAGCCATCTCTATGTGTCTTCATGACATTTCCTTCTATTTCAAGGATTACTTGTGTCATCTCCATCCAGGTTCCTGGGAGTTTTGCCAGCTTGATATGTCAAGGTCCCCACTTCAAAATGTCAGGAGTCTTGTACCTTGAGGTCCTCTTTTCATCTTACACATTAACTTGTTGCTTTGTGTCATGATTGCCTCTCTCCTTCCCCATAGGTGTGGGAGTCTTCAGTTTAAGGTGTTAGAATTGCAGGATGTTGTAAATACAGCTGAGATGAGGAAGCTGTGGGATAGTGGTGGCCAATATTTACAAGCTCTTGCACCAGTACAGTGGTTTGAGTTGGCTGAATTGCTGCAGGGGTGCTGGGTATTCTCCCCACATCCAGTTTTAACCAAAATTGGCAAATACAGCCACATAAATTCCTTTAAATCTTCACCTTAGGAGATCATTGTGAATTTAACATCATAGAATAGGTGGCAGTATGTAGGGTCTTGCTTAGTTAGCTCTGCTTGTAATAAATAAACCAGTTGCAGTCTCAACTCCCTTTAAAAAAACTTCTATATTGTTTGTGTTGAAATTGGAATGTTGCTGCTGAATTTTCATACTTGGCACTGCTCTATTGAACCCATCAAGGCTGCCCCTTCATTTTTTTTCTCCCTGTTCCAGTTGTTGCATCACTGTGGATGTTTATTGCCTATCCCTGAGTTCAATTGCTACTTCTGATCTGTCTCTCATGCTGAGTTTCCCAGCCTACTTAAGTTTGAAGTTCCTACTCTCTGCCTCCTCCTCATATAAGTACCAAGTCAACAACACAGTAATTATTTTAATGACCTGGGCAATAAACAAGTAAGAACCATTTATTTAAATGATGATAGAAATTTCCTAAGTAAACAGATTAATAAGTTGGTTTTTAAAAAAAAAAGGTAGATCTATGGGGATAGATATAGTGTGTGCATTTATTATACATACGCTAGTATTTGTCCCAAATTTCAATATACAACTTAAAATTGTTTTGTAGAATTACAGTGTCAAACTCTGTGAACCTTATGTATCAGATGGACACATTATTATATAATAATAATATTGTAAACCAAGAATACATTCCTTAGTAAAACAGATTAATTATGAAAGTTAGTTTTCATTGAATAAACACACATGCACTAAACCAGACTGTGTTGATGAGAAGTTTCTTCACCTCAAAAAATGAAGAATTTTTTCATAAGCAAATTTTATTTACTAGTCATGGCTTGGTTAAGAATGTTTGCATTTTCTAAGGCTATTTGACATTAAAGTAATAAGTACCTTTATGAGGATGAGCCAGTGAGAACTGAAGTGTTCTGTGGGCTAAATGAGAGGAATATTACAAAGCTGGCATGTGTAAGTTAAAGTCACAGAACTAAATTTGGACAAGAGGCATTAGTTCCATACTTTTATGAAATGCATCCTTCAGCCTATCACAGAAAAAAACTTGTGTGTCTGATAAAAACTTTGAGTAAAAGTAATATTTTTTGTTTTTCTTCAAACTCATACTTAAACCAGTAATCTGTTGGTCAGATAGGAAACTTCAGCAGCTCAGTTTCATGAATGAGTTCTACTACTCATAGCTGCAACATTAGCATCCCCATGCAAGAATTTATAAAACTTGAAGATATTTTAAAATAAAAATGAGAAAAAAAGAAAATTACATTAATTTCATGTATTATATGTACATATTTGTATAATGTATAACCATGTGAAAGGAATGCAAGATGTGGAGACAAGGCAATATATATAAATTTTTGATTTTTAGAGCAAAGAGTTTAGTCTCAGACTTACCCTTCTTTTGTGACTTCTGTTGAAGTCTTCTTTAATATCTTATGATTTAGGCTTCAAGTTGTATGTGAGGTGTTGCAGCTTAATGACTTACTGTGTGAGCTGTAAAGACATTTAGCTTAAATGTCAAAACCATTTTTATGTTACATTTGCTCTGAACTAAAAGCTTTCATGAAATAGGTTACCATGGATGAGATGATATTAATAAATGTATTTTTTGACATAAATTATGCTAGGTTAGCCCCCTGTGACTTAAATTGATTGTACCACTCACATGTAGTGGTAATATCTGGCAGTGTGTCTTCACTCTGTTGTCTTTTTTTCTTTCTGCAGAGCAGGACAAATGTATGGATATAACATTTCTAAAGAGAATCCTATAGTGTCTGCTCCAAAACCCTTGCATGCCAAAACACTTTTGTCTCATCTGCTCTTGGAAAGCAAAGGGAAGTAAAAGATTTGGGGTTTTAATATTAAAATTATGTAACTTCTGGTAATACGAATGGTAATAAACTTCTAAACACATAAGGTTTATAGATTAATAAAAATTAGAGAGCTAAGGAGTTGCAAAGAAGTTGAATATTTTAATGGAAGTGAGAGTTGGAGTTGATCCAGATAGATTTTTGTATAATGGGGGAGGTTTTCTTAAATACATCATTTTCACCTACATTGAGTTGTTTTCTAGAAAATAGTCCCCATATAGAGAAGCTGACTTCTTCATCTTGCTTTCTTTATTGTCATGTAAAAATGTCATCACTCTTACCTGACTAGAGACTTGCTCAAGAAACATTCCTCTCTGTAAGGAAGTGACCAGAGTAATCCCATCCCTGTCCATCAGCATGTGGGGCTGCTGGGTTGTGACCACTATTCCTACTTTGAGAAATACAGCTTGGCTCCAGGCAAGATGAGGGGCTGTGTGTGGCTCCTTGTAAATGTGCAGAAAATACAGCACAAGCACCACATTTTAGATCATAATAGGCAGTGTGTGTGTGTGTGTGGTGAGGGGATCCTCTCATTTGTCAACCTTTCTAGTCTTCTTCTGCTGTCAGGCTGTAGGACAGAGCTGGGGTTGCATGTGACCCAGGCTGAGGTGGTATTTTTGCCCAAATTATGTTATTCTCAGAGTGGCAGCATATTTATCAAAACTTCTCTGGGAGAGACTTCTGCTGGTGGTGGTTGTAATTGCTTTGGTATTTCTGAAGGAGAATTTCAGGCATCTGAGTTGAAGTACCCTTCTGTTACACTGGAAGATCTGAGCTGACTGTAAAAGACCTAAGAATAAAATTAGGAAGAGCTGCTTTTATAGCAACAGTGTTTTTCTATACTTCTAGGTCAGGACAGATTGCCCAGTATACTCTGCAGGTAAGAGTGCTCCCTTTTACAGGCCCACTAAATAAAATAGAAGTTCAACCATTATTTGGAGAAAACAGGGCTGAGTTTAAAACTTAAGTTTTGAAGATGCTGGTGTTAACAAGAAAATTTCTTTACAAATTCTCTCTGGTTTCAGCTTTTTACAACGACACGTCATCCCATTTTCTGTTTGTGTGTGACTGTGGCAATGATTTTTATACACTGAGTTTAGTGTTTTGTTCTGATCCAGTGAGAAGCATCCCATAAAAGAAAGCCCAGAGGAATAGGGGAAGCTACAGTCTCTACCGTGGGCTGGCCTGCACAGCAGAAAAGTCAGAACGTAGACAGACAAGGGTTTTTGAGTAATTGGGTTTGCCTGTGGAAGCAGAAATGCTGACAAACCTCTTGTCTCTCTTTGTGAGCAGTTTCCAGTTTCAATTCTGTATCTCTTTCTCCCAGAGCCTTCCAGCTTCTAATGGCCAAACCCCAGGCTGGAGACAACTCCCTTTCATAACTCTTTGGGTAAACTTGGCCTTGGAAGAGGGAGGCTCAAACCAGCCGGTGCTCCCTGTCCGTGTGCAAATCTGATATTGCACACAAGTTCTCTTTTGTGCTATTCCTTTCTTTCTGTCTGACTTGGAAAAAGAGACTTCTGACCCTTGAAATGGTGATAACCAGTGACCTTGGCTTTTTTGAAGGTCTTGTGCAGCTGATGGACATTCCTGTAGGCTCTTAGCTGCTCTAAAAGCTCGGCTGTGCCTGATAGGGACGTGATTTGTGTTGTGGTGTGTAGTAGGATCCCACCTGAATTAGGAGAAGGGTGTTGTTGCTCTCAGGAAGTAAGGAAGTTTATGGGGGATGTCAGTCTTTGATCCTTTGTATAGTAAGAGCTGGTGAAGAAGGCAGAAATAGAGCTGTTTTCAGTCAGTAGTCCATCCAAAATTCCCCATTTATCCAAGTATGGGTCCTCATTTTCTCTCCAGTATTTGTTTTTTTCATGCTGAGATGCGATACTTTCAGGAGATGAAAGAAAATTTAAATATGTTCAGAAAAGGAATGCACAAACAGGAGAGAAAATAATTAGGTTGAGTAAGGAACTGTTCCATTTGTTATGAAACTGTGTGAAAGTATTTGGCTTACCAGGGTACAGAATACTTGTAGGACTTGGGGCTGTGTTGGGAAAACATTGTTACATGTTCCTTCATGAGGAGGAAAAATCAACTATGCTCAATTAAGGTATCCTTTTTAAGTAAGGTTCTTCATCATGTGTTACTTGAAGCAACTGATCTCAGTAGCTGAAGTAATGCATTTAAGTGTATTGCTTTAAGAGGGCTTTCAGAAAACATGTATTCCTAAATTTGTCCCATAACTTTGTGAAAGTTAAGAACATTAGGAGCAAGGAGAACCACAGCCCATCATGTCAAGAGTGAGCTGCTGAGGTTTTTATCTGGCTTGGAGGCAGAAGGGAGCTGTTAGCAGGGTTTGTGGTTGCAAGAGCATAGGGCACAGGAGGGATGGACTGGAATGGTACTCAGCAATCCATGTGGGCTCTCTCCTCTACAGTAAGACTTACCTTTCATTCTGTTTCACTTTTAATTTTGAGAAAGATAGTTTTGCTTTTCAGATGTGATTGATCTCACTGGAGATGATAAAGATGATCTTCAGAGGGCAATTGCCTTGAGTTTGGAGGAATCAAACAGGGCATTCAGGGAGACTGGAATTACAGATGAGGAACAAGCCATTAGCAGGTAAACAACCAACTTATATAAAGCAGAAATTAAATTAAAGAGTTGGAGATTGGCCTGTATTGCTTTTTTAAACTTTTAACAAATAATAACTTGTTTACTTTTACTTGTGCTACTGATATGCCTGGCTTCAGGATGCTGCTTTAATGTATTGTATCTTCTACACTGGAAAATAGTCTATTATGTGTGGACTAAGATTTAATAAAATGTTTCATATTTTTGTATTTCTTTAAATATGGAGGAAGTGGATGGAGATAGAGAATGTGTGGTCATATTTAAATAGGAACAAAACCCAGAAGTTTCTCTTGTGTATCAGGTAAAAAGCAACAAAACCAAAATATAAATTAAGAAGCAAATAAATACTTTGTCCTGTTTTTTGCAGTGGTCATTTTACAATAACATTTTCTTCCCTCTTTGCTAGGGATGAGATTGAGGGAGTGGGTATTATTATTGTGACTTGAGGACACTAAGAGCAGCTGCTCTATTTTAGCAGATGAAGAATGTTATTAACCTATTTAACACGTAAGATTTATAGGCTTTGAGTGAAGTTCTGGATTTCAAGCTTTATAAACATAACTGTCTCAGTTTGGGTGTGATAAGAGTCTTTGAGCTAACTTTTGGTCAGATTTTATGATAACGTTTTGTACAGTGTATGTTTTTGGTATGTTGATACAATTATGAAATATTTGGGACTTGAACTAAGCCTGGGTGTAGATTTGTGTGGGAGGGATGTTGTTTCTTTTTTTTCATCTGTCACTGGCCTTGGGAGGAATGTTGAGTTTTCAATTTGTGGCTGGCCTTGTTCTGAAACAGGCAATGATTTGATCCTTGATAGGAGGTAAAGTACTACCTCCTCATAAAAGACCAATTTTATAAAAAAATAATTTAGATGGGGAGATTAACCATGATAATTCTTTTTCTCAGTTCATTGTGTTTGACAGGCTAAATGACTTATTAGAAAATTCCATCTCTGAAAATATAGATATTTTATTGCTTTATTTGTATTACTTTATCAACAGTAATTTTCTTTTCCCTTTTGAAAAATAAATACACTAATTGTGAGAATAAACATACTCCTCTGCCTCCCCATTTGTGATAAAAGTCATCTTGTTTTAAGAATTTGAGATAGCATATTTTAGGAGGGAAGGGTGGGATGAAAGGGGTTTATATTCTCATTAACAACTGGAAGAAGGATTTAAGGGGTTGTTTTTTTCTAAAGCCTCAGTATGTGCATGTATGCAAGAGGATGGTGGAAGTTCTGTCCAGTTTTTTTTCAGAAGGTCAGCTCTTGCGTGTTCCTTTTTGAAAGGCAGAATTGCTGTAATTACAGAGTTGTGATTTAAGCAGGCACTCAGAGAGATGGACCTATTTCTGGAGATGGAAAATTTTCTTCCTCTTTTTCTTTACCCAAGCCTTGTCTGCTTCTGCTGTGCTCAATTATTGGGAGCCTTGAAGATTTAGGATTTTTGTTGTAGACTTTGTTTTTTACTTTTGAAACTAACCCCCCCCCCCATTTGGTCCTACCTTAGCCCATAGTATTATTGGTATTATAAATACTTAGTATTTAAGTATTATAAATACTTTTTACTTAAATTACAGTGTATATCTTTCTGACTGCAGAAAATAACAAAGGATGCCTGTTTTCTACAAAGACATCTAGACAATCTGGTCAATCTGGTTATTTGTTGAGAAGATGTTGGTCTTATGAAGTAGAGACTCACATCTAATGGCAAAATTGCTCAGAGTAACATGTGCAATGTCAAATGAAGAGCTTGTTGCAGGTCATATCCTCCTTGGTGCACTGCACCACATTTTCTATGCTTGCTGGAGGGTTCTTTGGATCATTTGTTGCACAAATTCATTTCACAAGCCATGTAAAAATAGTCACTGGAGGATCCATAGTATTTCATGACACAAGGAAGGGAATGGGACTTTGCTTGTGAATGGAGGCAGAGAAGAATGAGGATCTTGAAGGTTTTGGCAGCATTGAGACATTAGATCAACTCAGTAATTTAGCAAGAAGCACCCTGAGCTGATGACAGATTATGTCAGTGTTGAACAAATATAGGAAATTCAGAGTTGTTGAATTCTTAAATTCTTAATCTGAACTGTTTAATCAGTTTCCTTAAGGACAGAATTTAGACTGGTTTTATTACAAAAAGACAAAAGAAAAAAAACAGCCCACTTTGTAGTTAACACCCCACAGAAGAATGTTGGCATTCCAACAGAAAGTGCATGATCTGTGGAGAGCTTTGCAAAACAAAAAATGGAACACTGGCTGTAAACAAGTCAAGCTACAGCCATTTACTTTTGATTTTCTAGATAAAACAAGAAGCAAAAATCCAATAGGAGGTCAATAATAAGCAAATTTAAACTGTGGAAATGGTTCATTAAAAAAAATGTAGGCCATGTGCATATTTAAGTAGTTTTTGCTGTGATGGATATTTTTTTCAAAGGTATTCATAGTGGTTTGGAACCTAATTTGTGAAGATTTTGTTAGGGTTTCCAAGGGAGAATTAATGGAATTTCTTGACTTGTGTAATTAATGTTGTAATGCACGTAGAATTTGTCTTCCTGAATGTGATTTCTTTAAAGTGCCTGATGAGGACAGATGTGATTACTGTGTAGGTGTTGAGAGAGTGCATCTGAAATGTCCGAGTGTCCGAGCTGAACATCTTGTACGTGGCACGTTTAAAAGCTTTTCCTGTTTCCTCTTTAAGTCTCCTGGAGAAATGTGCTTGATCAGTGTGTTTCCTGTTGTGAAGAAGTTTCTCCTTTTATATTACTTTTTGTGGATTGAAGTCTGAAGCTGGTGAAAGAGGGCTTCACTAGGGAAGCCAGTGAGATATTACTGGAAGGAGAAATCAGCTGTGGCTGTGGTACTGCCCCTATAAAAATGAGTCCATGCTGTCAGTCCATGAAGGATGTGCACAGCCCCTGAGCTTTTTTTTAAATCAGGGTCATCAAAACTGCTTGGGACTCTACACTGTGGTTAGGCATTGTGTGTGTAGATGCAAGGTGGAGTTTTAGAATGTTGTAGAGTCAGGGATATATTCCTGCATGTCCAGCTGTAAGACAGTCACAGTACAAGTACCTTCCTATGCTCTTTAGCTGAGTAAGCTGACAGAGTGGGCTTTTCTGCAGCACGTTGAGTGGGCTTCCTTAGAGCGTGGTTTGACAGAATCTTCGTGCCGTGCACTTGCCTTGCTGTGGGGTTTTTGCTTTGTCTGGTGAACCCCCTGCAGTTCTGCAAAGATGCTTGGCTGTGCCCAGCTTGTTACAGAGAAATAAAACACTGCTTTCAAGCCTCATGGCAAGCCTGGCAGTAATTAACCCTGGCTACAGTGTTTCCCTCCAAACAGGATTCCAGCCCTTGGAGGCGTGGAAGCTGTAGGTCCTGTGAGTTGGGGCTTTGTCAAACTGCAAACAGCTGGCTGATGGCTCTGTGCTGGAGACTGTGCTGTTGTCCCCAAGGGTCAAAAAGTGGGGCTTCAGCTCTGTCAACAAAATTGCTAAATCTTTATCATAACTCTCTGGAAGGATGCTTGTTTTGTCAAGCAGTGTAAGATTCTTGATCCAGGCCATGTCCCAAACTTGTGACACTATGAATGTAAGACAGTGAGCATTTTATATGAGATATCCTCACTGTGCTAGTAAATACATTTATTTATGTAGCATTCTAGCTGATCATCAAGTTCCTATTTGCTGTGCTTACTGCACTTTATTTCACTTTTCATTTTTGATTTAACTGCATCATGACTATCATTATGTTGGAAAATTAATTCAGCAGAGAGAATGTGCAGTATTGCTTGTGCTCTCTGAGAATGTGCAAATGGCATATCTCTGAGGACAGATAATGTTATAAGTAGAATTAAGGAAAAAATACCATGATGCCTTCAGAAACAAATACTTTATTAATACATGGAAACATGTTTTAGGTCGAGCTAGAAGGGAGTCAATCCCGTACCTGCTAAAGAAACACAAATTCAAATACAAAGAAGTTTTAGTGAGTAATTAAGCTGATGAATGGTAATACTCACGGGGTCAGGGAACTGTTTCAGTTTGAGAGTATTTATTTTTCTGAACTTGAATCTTGAAATATCTTGAAATATTTTTGAACTTCTGGGGAGAACAAAAAGAGAAGTTTGGTTTTTTTTACCTGAAACACAAGTGGTGTGAAGTAGTTACAACATCATTTAAATTTATTCCAGTCTGTCAATCTTCCTGTCAGTTTTAAAGGTCCCTTCAATTTAGTTTAAACAAGATTTTAAGCAATTCTACCTGCATGACAAATTCTCTGAACTATGTATGACATTAAAAAAATGTCCCCATTGACCAACATTTGCTCTCAAAGCAGAGATACGTAGGTCATCCAATAATTTTGAAGGACTGTATTAGTGAAAAGGGAAATGAATTTGACTGTTTCTTTACATTTTGTGGTTTTCTTACTAGAAAAAGCTATCAGAAAAGACTCTTGGAGCAATCAGGGTCAGGTTCCATCCCTATACGGTGTTTGAAGAGATGTCAGAATAGAAACTCTTAGTGGGTTATATGCTTGCCCTTTCAGTGCTCTTTACAGGGTGGTGTAAAAAATAAATTGATTAATCCTTAGGAATTTACCAGATTTAGGTTCTTTCTGAGACAGGTACAAAAGTGGTATTTGTATCAAATGGTCTCTCAAATTTAGAATGCCTCTTTTACTGTATTTTTTCTGAAATAAGTATCAATGACAAATTAGTATGTTCCCCAGAACAGTTATCTTCAGTAAACTCATATGATGCTTCATAGTTCTTGGTAAGATAGCTTTTCTTTCTTTGATAGGAGCATAGCTTGAAATAAAGATGTAGGTAGGAAATTGAGAGATTATGAGGAGGGGGGTTGTCTGTTTCTGTGTTTTTTTCTGAGAAGTTCGAACTTTATCCTTGAGGATCTGCATTTACAGACCAACCTAAAGCTGCCTTTCTTTGGTGCTGGTGACTCTAGAACTGAGAGGGGGCAGCTCTTCATGCTGCTCAGACTGCTTAATGCTTGTGAAGCAGCCTGTGAAATCCTGTGCTTGGTGTTGGAGAGGAGCTCAGCCTTTTGTCTGAGAGTTGGACTGGATGGCTGGAAACAGTGACTACTGTGTCCGTAGTGCGAAGCCAGACTCTTGGCTTATGAGTTAGAGCCACTGTTACATGACCTCAGTGCATCCATCTCCATCTTTCTATTTAGAGTACACCTACCACAAATTACTTTTAAGGTGTATTTTGTCACCAGGCTAAGCCACCTGTTGATACAGAAATAATGTATCAAATGAGGCTTGAGTTGGAGATCTTCACACCCATCAGATCCTGTTGTCATGTGAAATATGGATAATCAGCATAAATCACACAGGAACAGTTTCCAGCAAAGAAAGTGGTCATTGAAGCATACAATTAAAATGTTGGGTGGCATTTGAAAAATTGCAGGGAGATGTCTTTCCATGGCTCATAAAGTAATTACTTGCCATGTAAAGTGATTAACACAGTTGCCTAAGTTGCAAAAAGGAAAACTAAGAAAACTGCCTTCCTTTTTGAAAGCTGACTTGCTAGCTTTGGCTTCCTGTCAGTAAACAAAAGATTGGTGACTTTGTGCTTCACATAGCAATAAAAGCATTTGAGGATGAAAGCACTGTACTATTAGTGCTGCCTAAAATTTTTCCATCTTGTTTGAATCTAGTTCTTAAATAATTGATGACTTGTAGACATGGCTCTTGTATCTAGAGCTCTTACAAGAGATTCATGCACTCACCAATACCATTTTCCAAAAGGTAACAGAATTGTTGTAGCATAGCTAGAAGTAAAATAGATTTTTGGATGCATGTTATATCATATAATATATATTGCATATAATATTGCATATATTGCTCAGCAACAATAAGTGAATGATGTCATTATGATGTCCATATTGCTACCTGAATGTATTTTACTTGTATTTGGTGGGGGTTTTTTTGTTTTGTTTTTCTGGGGTCTTTGTTTTTTTCTCACATTTTCCCCTCCCTTCTGTTCTCAAAGAGTTCTAGAAGCCAGTATTGCAGAAAACAAAGCGAGTTTAAAGAGGACGCATCCAGAGGTATGGAGTGACTCTCCAAACCCTTATGATCGGAAGCGGCAAGACAACTGCCCTGTAGGATTAAAGAATGTTGGCAACACGTGCTGGTTTAGTGCTGTCATTCAGGTAAGCACTCTTCAAACAGCTGTGGGCATTCTTCATTGTATCTGTTGGGAGGTGAGTCAGCTCATTTTAAGTGAGTAATTTAAAATAATCTCTTTTCTTGGGAAGTTTAGGCCACTGCATGAGATGTTTTTTGCGCATTATTTATTTATTGCATCTCTTAATGTGTCTATCCCTAAGTCAGATTGAAGTGTAGAAGGTGCTGGTAGCATATATAAGTGAGCTTCAAAATGTTTCTTATTAAGAAGTTGTTGAAGACAAGGAGTTGACTCTCTGCAGATCCTGGGTGTAGGCAGCTCATGCTGTCATCAGTGACAGTTGTGTCTGCTACAGATCACCCTCCTCAGGATGAGGATGTGCACACAGCCTCCTGAAAGGCAAGGAAGTCTCTGCATTACAGTCTGTGGTTCCCATGGGAAACTTCAGTAAACATCCTGACCCTTGCTGGGTTCAACACAGCAGGACAGAAGCACACTAGATTTCTGAAGGGCCTGAGGAACGGCTTCCTGGTATGAGCACTGATGGGCCAGTGATGCACAGCTGAATCTGCTGTTCCCCAGAAATGGAAGAACTGAAGGTGGAGTAATCTGGGTACTCTTGACTGCAGCAACCACGAATAATGGAGTTTAAGATGCTGCTGGGCGTGAGAAAAGAATAACAGGACCCAGACCCAGTTCAGGAGAACAGACTTTGTTTTCTTCTAGAGTTGGTGTCTGGGGTTCCATAGGTGGAAGTGCAGAGATGCTTAGGAAAGCTAAGAGCATTCCCTGATTGCCAGAAGAGTCTGTTCTGCTCTCAGGGAGCTCATAGCCAAGCTTCACTGCCAAGCAGGCAGTGTGCAGGATCTGGAAGCAGAGATGGGCTGCTGAGCAGACTGGAGATGTTGTGCAGACATGAAGGAATGGTATTAGTAAAGTGAAAGCTGACCTGAGTTGATGCCTAAAAGGTTGTCTAGGGTAACAAGAAAAGGTTTTGATGTTATACTGGGTGTAAAGGGCTGAGTGAGGAGAATATGGCTGAATAGAGCAGGTGAGGTACTCAGTGCCTTGCTTTGCCTCAGTCTTTATCAGTGAGATCTATCTCTAAGACCTCAGACCTGTACATAGTTGAGGGAATTCTGAACAAGGATTTGAGTGTGCAAATTTGACCCATACAAGTCCACAGGACCCACTGAGCTGCATCCAGTGGTGATGAGAGACAGTGGGAAGAAGTCTTAGCAAGGCAGCTCTCTCTGATTTTTACGAAGTCATGGAGAATACAAGAGGTTTCTGATGTACTTGAGCCAGGCTTTTTAGAGCAGTGCATGCTGTGAGGATGAGAGGCAATAGGAGTCATTGAGATAAGGAAGATTCAGCCTGGATATAAAGAAGCATTTTTCCTATAAAGACAGGCAGGCAGTGGAGGTTGCCCGGAGAGGCTGTGCAGGGTTTGTCAAACCTTGGAAAGTTTTTAGATGCCTGAAAAAAAGCCCTGAGTAGCGTGGTCTGATCTCACAGGTCAATAATGTGAATAATGCTAGTTAGTTTAGTGCCCATCATCTACAAATTCCTGAGTTGCTTTCCACCAGGTACCTCACTGTACACATAGCAGTTTTGAAAATAGCTTTCTTTTTACATAGGTACTCAATCTCATATGATGTTTCTGTCTGTTCATGCTTGCCAACTCACGTTTCTACTACACTGTAAATCTCTTTACTGAGCAAACATGGTCAAAACTTGCTGTCCTTTTTCAATCACTTCTGAATTTTACTTACCAGTGCAGAGTTGGTGAATTTACAGTAACCTCCCTTCAGGCTGGAACAGATGGTTGGCTCTTTTTCCTTTCTTAGTTTTTGATTGCTTCTTTGTTTGTACCTGGACTTTCCATCTCACTTCACTGGTGCTTAGTTAAAAGCTTAGTTAAATTAATTCTTCTAAAGTTGCCCTGAAATCCCAGAAGACTGCATAAATTGGATTACTGCTATACATGTTCTGCTTGACTTGGAGGTTTTTTGGTTTTGTTTGAAGTGGGTCATTTTGTGTGTTGGTTTGGTTTTGTTTTTTGTTTTTTTTTTTTTTAATGGGAAGGATTTACTTACCTGCAGATTCTGTTTAGCTAATGCTGTAGATCATGAAATTGAAAGGTTTCTTTAATTGTTCTATGACCCTCTCAACTTCCCACTGAAGTTTTTATGTTCTTGGACCTTTTTTTTTTTTCAGCATTTAGGAATCTAGCAATATTTGAATTTTCTGTGTTCCTGGATATCTTTTGATGTTTCCCTTGTTCCTCTCTCCCCCTTTCCTTATTCCATCGCATGCATAGCTCTTTTTGCAATAGCAGAAACGTTGTCCTAACAGAAGCAAATATTTCCATTAAGATCTTTATGGGGCTAATGTGACTTGGTGTTTTACCCTCTCTGTTGTGTAATCAGATTTTATATTCCTAGCAGCCCAAAATCTAAAGCACTGATTTTATGTGCATGTGCATTTCTGTTAAAGAAATTTTTTATATTTTTTATATAACTGAAAATCTTTAGGTAAATGTTTTTATGGAAACTTGCATTTTTAATTTCTTAATCACAGAGATAAGAGCAGAGGGCAGAGAATGTAAAAACCTATGCTAGACCTATGATCTCATGTTATTTATACCCAGTGTGCAACTTTATACCTTGAAAACAGATTAGAAAGAGACCTAGCTAGTTCTTATGGTCACCAGCCATACCATGTGAAAATCTGTGGTGTCTGGAATTATAATGGCTTGATCCTAAAAGATAGTGAAACTTCTGGAGTTAGGTCTATGGAATGTAATTTAAGCAAACCAGTGAAAGATTTATAGCTTCAGTTGGTTGAAAATTTAGGTTATTAATATTATCTGTCAGCCAGGAAGATTTATGTTTCAAGCAACCATCCCAGGAAATTTAATGCATGTTAATTTAGAACATTAGCTAATACCATACTTATGTATCCACAGGGCAGATTGACTACTTGGGTTGCATTGACTATGTAGAAGTAGTTTTTTGCTTTCTTTGGGAGGCTTTTGAAACCTGACACATCACATAGGTCAACAATATCTAAATGTTAACTACTGTCAGTCACAATGATATATTGTGTAATATAATCTAAAACTAAATTGCAAAGAAAGAAAAAAGTCATCTTTCTATTTAAGGCGTACTTGTTAAGGAAAAAAGAGATTTTGACATTTTGATGCTTTCCTTTTGCAATGTATGTTTTATAGGCACCAATTAACTGACTAAGTGAAATGCAGTCATAAATGGTTTGTGTATTTGCATTAAGAGTGTGAAATTCCTGAAGAGACGTTCATGGTGCATGACAGCAAGGTTTAACAAGATTCAAACCTCATTTGAAATGTTGCCTTTACCCTGTATTTATTTGTGCTGTAGAGAAATAGGCACATGTGGAAGGCATCCTCTTCTGCACAGGAAGAGGGGAGTCTCTCTTCAGAGAGCTGCAAAACAAAATTTTGCTTTCCACAGTTACATTCAGCAGCATTAGTGACCGGTAATGTTTTCCCACAGTGTAACTTCTAAAAATCTGCCTTGCTGTTAAGGACTTCTGACTTGATAATAACATTAATTTAAAACTGAGTCCCCAAGACAGTATTTCAGAACAAAACTGTATTAAATCATGTCACCTGCCAAGAAATGAATCAAGTTCCTCAACCTTTTTTCTACCTCTTCTTGAACTTTTAATAAACCTACATTTGGGACAGGAGTTCACCCATGCATGATTTTGCTACTGTTTAGTTAGAGGAACATTTATAAAAGGACCCATAAATCTTGAGGCTTTAGACTATTTCTCTGTTGGTTGTGCATTGGTTTTTTATTTATTAATTTTTAAAAATTCTCATTATTGTGACTACATATGTCTGCTCTTGAATTAGAATTTATGACATCAAGTTCTTTAAAGAAACAAAACACAAATACACCACTGTATGTTTTTACTTTTCTGCAGTAGATTTTAGTGGCCCCTTTGTGAAAAGGTAACGTCACAGTTTTTCTTGACTGTAAGAGTTTACAGCCTGAAAATGGCTTAGAAATAATAAATTTATGGAGCTTGTGGAGTGGTTCCTTCACCCCATGCTGAGCAGAAGTTAAGAGTTTTCAGGACATGGGATGCAGAAAGCAAGTAAGGACAGCACATGGATATGTTGTTGGAATCATCTCTTAGGTTTGCTGCCTGTGCAAGTTCTCCCCCAGATGTTTTGGTTTAAGACACTGCACCAGACACACTTTATCTTTTGGAGTCCCAAGTGGAGCTCTGGTCATGTACAAGAAGTAATGTCCAGGCAGGATCTGCCCTGTGGAAAAGGTGCCATGAGAAATGCCCAGATGGTTCAGAGGATGTCACAGTGTGCCAAGGTACATTTCTGTGGGAGAAGCAAAGTGTGTGGGGAAATCAGTGAAAACTGTACTGTGAATGCTGCTGTTTCCTCTTTCTCCAGTGCCATTCCTCATGTACCATGTGCACTCTCTCCCCCAGTCTCATGACTTCCAGAGGGCCAGGTTGCAGCTTCTCCCTTTACCAAATGAGGTATCCCAACAGGACAGCTGGGGCTTGGCATCCTCACACACTTTTCCCTGTGTCTGTCTGAGTAGGATTTTTTTTTCCCCAAAAGTGCATAGCTTGCTGAATGAAGTTAGTAAGCATAAATCTCCTAGGGTGCTCTTTAACTTTTATTTTCAGGGTCCCTAACACCACTTCTGGCATTTTACTCTGTTGCATTGTGTTTAGGAGCAGGCTTCTTGTTTCCCTGATGTCAGTGTATTTGGGATTAGGATCTCCTTTGATTCTAGTTCTGGGAAGAAATGAACCAACTTGATGGATGAGAATCAAGCAAGTATTTTCTTCCCAGTTGGTAGCTCAGCTACTTGCCAATATTGTTCTTCTTTAAAGCAGCCTACCACAAGTATCTAACTTTTACATTATTTTATGTTTCTTATTTGTCATGACGGATGGAAAGGATTGTGGTGGATGATGTGGTAGTGCATTCATACAAAAAGCCTAGCATAATATTATTAAATGTGCACATTTATACATTGCTCCTGAGTCCCTTGCTTTGCTGGGCATGCAATGCCAGGTTGTAGGCTGAAGAGCATTCAGTGTTCAATCCCCATATGACTTAAAAGGGTCATTGATGGAATATTTTCTTTCCACTTTTTTCACTGTGGAACAGCCTGACGCAGGGGTTGGTGGGGGATATGATAGAAACTGCTCTGTAGAATTTCATGGGCAGAGCAATAATGATGTTGGAAATCTAGTTTCTTGCTTTCCATTCCTCTGCCACTCGCTCTGTTTCTCTGAAAAGTGAACCTGTCCCTTCCAAATTCAGTCATCCTATGATATTTGTTGACAATGTGTTCCTTTTCCTGCTTTTTGTGCTTCTGTGGTCTCTGGCTTCCTCAGGTTGCTTGTGTGGTGTTTCATACTCTTACCTTACATTTAGTGATTTGTAATATTGCAAAATTTTTTGCGAAGGTATGGAAAGCTTTAATGGATCATGCCTTTCATTTTGACTCATAAATAGTTGCTTATTTAATTAAAATAAAGAATACAGGATGCATTGTTTAGGTGTGTTATTTAAATTTACATCACTTAATTTGGGCAAGAAGCTGAAAACTTCTGTAACCATGTAAGGAAATGTTGGCTGTGATTTTTTTTGTCCTAACATTTTTTTTTCTTGCTTTGACCATGTAGTAGAGGAGTGGTTGGATGGCATTTCTTAGTATGTGCCAAGACACAAGCATAAAGTGAATTCTTCTGGACACATATCATACTTAGCTGTCTTCTGAATTGTAGTAGTGTTCTGAGTTTGTTGCTATAAACAAGTAAATGTTCTCTAAATGCAGGCTGGTAATTCCATGGTGAGCTGTTTGTTTAAAATGTTGACTTAACCCAAGCCTGCTAGAGGTCTTAGTTTGACTTTCAAGCTCAAACAGTGTGCAAGCTGTTTTCCATCTTCTTCCATGTTGTACCTCAGCCTTCTGAAGATGAAAGACATGATAGCTTAAAACTGCAAATTGTACCTAAGTCTTCAGCAGTTTGGAATGCTAATTGGTTGCTTGTTTATAAATAAAAATGTCCTTTTAGAGGTACTTTCCAAAGCTTTTGAGACCTGGGATTGAATCTGTGATTCTCAAATCTGTGATTCTCACTACCACTGTACATGTGGGGTGGTTGTGTTGAAGTTCAGCCATCAGGCAGTGTCATATTTGTCTGTAAGAGTTTTTATTTCAGAGGGGAAGAGCAAAAGAAAACTCCTCTTCCCATACTTTCACAGTGAATTTTGAACAGGAACCTGCTCAAGTCCCAGATTTAAAGCTGCTTTGCTCACTTCCCTTCTGTCTTCTTTACGTGAAATTTTCTAAAGAATGTGAGAGAAGCTTTGGACTGTGCCAAATCCTCAGTGTATATAAAGAAGCACAAAAGTATGTTTTGGGTGACTTCCTAATTTTCTTAATGCCTTTTATTAGTCTCTGTTCTGGAAACAGGATTTACCACCTAACAGGAATAAGACACAAACAGGTGGAGTGGGAGACAACCCCAAAGTTATAAGGAGGAGCAGGGTAGAAGGGAGCGCTGTGCACAGCAGAGTAATTGGTGCAGTTGCAACAAGCAGCACTTTATGGACTTTGAGAAAGTACTTTGAAGAATATGAACCAAAAAAGGAAAAATAATCACTAAATAGGAAAAGTCTGGAGAGCCTTAAAGAGGGGAAGGAAGTGATTCTCCCAAATTAGAACCAAAGAATGGCCTGGGTTGGAGGGGATCTTAAAGATTATCTGTTTCTAACCCCCTGCCATGGGCAGGGACACCTTCCACTAGACCAGGTTGCTCAGAGCCCCATCCCACCAGGCCCTGAACACTTCCAGGAATGGGACCTGTGCCAGTGCATCATCATCTTCACAGCAAAGAATGTCTTCCTAATATCTGATCTAAACCTGCTCTGTGAGTGTGAATCCATTCCCTTTTTGTCCTATCACTCCTGGATAGTCTCTCTCCATCTTTCCTCTAGGCTCACTTCAGGTATTGGAAAGCCACAGTTTAGGTCACCCTGAAGCCTTCTCTTCTTCAGGCTGAACAATCCCAATTCTCTCAAGATATAGGGATATAGAGTCCAAAAGGATTGCAAGTTGGTGAGAAGTGTACTCAGCTGTCAGCTGCTCATATTTTTGCAATATGGAGCTTTGGACACTAATATTCAATCAGAGGCATGCAAGAGTATTAAGTCACTAATTTTTGCAATATTTAAGAGTACTTTGAACCTTATGACTTCAAATATTGATAAGAAGTAAATTTCAAATTCTTTATTCTATTGGAGGAAACATGGCAATGCATGCAGGTAGGACCATAAATGCCATAGCTCTGTGTTTCTCTTTGATTTGAGTTATTAACATGAATCAAATGTTAACCCTAATAATACTCAGTCTACCTCATTAAAACTGGCTCCTTAAATCACCAAAATTGTTTATAAAGTGAAGTAAGAACATAAATCTAATTTTTCATGTTGGTAGAGGCAAACTATTCCAAATAATATACTTTGACATAGGGCTATATTTTTGCTTTTTATTATTAGAACAGTAATGATGTATTCACTATTTAAAATTGCTCTCTGCTTGTTACACAAAATGAAGGTAGATATGGTCTTGGCTTTGTGGCTTTAAAGAAAAAATGAAATAAATAAATAAATGTCAAACTGAAGTGCATAAAAGGCTGCAGATGACTAAATGAGGAAAATGAGTGTTGTGCTGTGCTAATACAGATAAATTTTCAACTCATGCAAGATCATGTTTTAGCTAAATGCCAGTACCTAAAGGAATTTGTTTAGGAGCTCTGTAGGAATGCATGCTTTTCTTTTCCCTTGCCAAGAGTTGCTTTTCAAGCTGTCCTAGTAGATATATTTAGTTTTTGGGTTTCTTCCTTCTGTCGTGCCTTCCCTCTGTCTTTCCAAGCTTAACCTTTTCAAATTCAATGTGAAGCTGTATGCCTGTTCATGGTCTTATGCAAACTTGTATAAAGGTGATGCATATTAAAAATGCACAGTTACTGTGGACTATTTTTGCCTTTTTCTTGTTTTTTTGTTCTCAGTGCTGAAAACAAATACAAAATTGGAAGTCAGAGAGAACCAAATGTTTTCATTAATCTATTAGTGAAACAGCTGGTTTTAGTTCCCAATGCTTACAAACTTGCAAGAATCCACCAGGAGCCTGTCTGAAGCTCTCTGCAGCAGCTTCTTGGGTCATCTTGTACCTAGACTCAGAAGCAGTGTTTTCCTACTCTTTAATTGTTATTGGTGTCAGTAACTTTATTAATTTAGGACTCTGCTGGTGGCATTTAATGACCTGTGTTTCATGCCTGGCATTTATAGGTTTAATATATTGACTAATTTATGTTCTTGCAGCACTAATTCTGTTTATATTCTTCATCACTGTTCTTGAATGTTAAAAATTCTTTATTCAGTCAACCTAAATTTTGGCAAGGTCCTTATGTTTGATAATCCTAATTTTAAGGGGGGGAAAAAGGGATAAAGCAGAGTGTTTTAAGGGAAACCCTGGCAACTTAGATTCAGAAATTGTGTTTGAACTGAATGTAAGTAAACATTACTCATAAAAGTGAATGTTTTAGTATCTTACAGTATAGAAGCTACAGCTCTACCTAGTTCTCTCTGGTATGACTGAAAATACCACCTATAGCAGGGGAAAGCCACAATGTCTTGTATTCATTATTCAGTATTTTTAGTGTGAATGCCTTAAACTGAGACTGGATTTTTGTTCTTCTGTATTCTGTTCTGACAGAATACAAGGCAGTAAGAATACTGTTTATGTTTATGTCCATACTGTCTGCTTATGTTCATGGCAATTTGAATTGGTATAACTTAGCTTGGCTCAGTCAGGTTTCCAGATGACAGCTTTTAAATTGTTTAAATGAACTGAGAAAAAAAAAAAGCCACAAACCCACCTTGTAGAGTGCTTTTCTTTCATACATAAGTTTTGCATACTTTAGTCAATTGTAAAGGTATTTGATCAAGGACTGTAGATGTGAAGTGTCCACCTTTTAGATGCAGCCTGTTTTCTTGCACTGGGACTCTTACCCCTTCAGTGTAGCTGAAGCCAAGTGGGTGAGAGGTGAGGTGCTGCTCCATGCAGTGTGTTTGGAAAGCAAATCTGTTGGGAGCTTTAGGCTAGGGCCAGTGTGTGGCACTTGGGCCAGGGACAGTCTCAGCTTTGTCTCTTGGTGGCTGCAGAAGAGCAGCTTCTGCCTCATGGGCCTCTTACCCTGGGTGCAGGGAGCCTTGACAGGTGGCTCAGCAAACTAGAAAGTGTTTTGCTTTTCCACTTTTTGGCTCTGGGGTGGTTGGTCTTGGGAGATCCCTGCTGGGCTTAGGTGAGCTCCTTTTTATCTCCTTACCTCAGGAAAAGCTGCAGGTTCCTCACTGAGATACTGTATCTAAAACAGTTGGTTTCAGGCACTTGTTTACACTTACGCTGGGAAATGATCTTTTTAAATGAAGGTAGAAGTTTCCTTAAGTTGATTAAGTTTCCTTAAGTTGGTTTAGCTGACTATAGGAGAGCTACAGCATGACACTGTCCTGTCCTGTGTCCATTAGTGGTGTTGGCAGCACATAAACTGTGAGGGTTCTGCGGTATCTCACAACAGCCATGCACGTTGTAAGCTTTTCTGGCAAGAAGTTTAACAACTGAACATCTTGCATAAGAAATTTTGAATAGTTCAAGGTTGAAGAAGAAAAGAGCAAATTGGACAATCCTCTTAATTACTCTCAGGAGATTGCACAGATGGGTTTGTTCAGGTCAGTCAGAGAGCATGGAATTATGTTCAGTAGACTTCTGAATTTAAGAAACTGAATTTTTGTGAAAAACCTGTTGGATTGAATGACAGGCAAAAATGCTAAACTTGAGTACAGTTTTCTGTACATAATTTGTGTGTTTGTATTATGAAATTGGCCTGCTCAGCTGCTTGGCATTTTGATGGCACTTGGATTAGTTATGGAGAGAATTCAGCCTTTGGACATTATATTTCAGCAGCTGGTTTATTTTGTACATAAAACATTGCTATGTTTTGCTTGCTGAAGAGCCCACCAGTGGAATTCTGTTACATCATGAGACATAACTTCAATTAGTATCAGCTTCTAGACTGACACTTGAATTAAATATTAACATTTTCTATGCTTTGAGTAAGTAAACAAAGGACTCTGTTTTAATCTCCCTTCTCTGCAAGGATGGATAAAAGGGGAACATGTATTTTGAACAGCAAAATAGGAAAAAAGTTTGTGTCAGTTGTCTGCCTTGATTCAGCAAAGTCAGAGAGGTCTTTTTTTGGCTGATGTTTTGGATACTTTTTAAATCTAAAAAGAAATGTGCCAATGGAAGCCTCTTTGTTTTGTTGGGGATGCTGTATACTGTGGGATGTGGGAAAAGGTTAGACTCTTATGGGCTCTTTCACAAGGAGAATCAGGAACATTGGCAGTATTTTATTTTTATTTTCCTACCAATATGTTCTAAATTGCTGGAATAAGTGCAGAGCCTCTTCACAATTTGTGTCTCGCTTATTTGGCCCTGTGGTGTTGAAAACCTATTAAACTGATGTGATCTGTGACATAAGTCTTTACATGGGTAGGACAAGTTCTGGGATCAAAGTCTATTGCTGGGGTAAGCAAACTCTGCCTTTCCAAAACAAATAGCTAAGATATGTGATGAAGTTGGAGGAGAGTTAATTATAGATTATAAACCAAATAAAATACAAATAGGAAGGCAGATCTTTCCTGTGCTTTTCTGATGAGCATGTTTAAGGTACTTCAGACCTTTCTTCCTACCCTGCCTTCATCAGAATGCTCTTCTGTAATGTAGTGATTTTTAGTTAAGATGCTTTTTGTCTGTACAGAAAAGCAGTGCTGCAGTTCCACAAGTTCTGAGGCCTCCAGTCCTCAGCCCAATGCACTGGACTTTTACTGTTTGCAGCCCAGAGTCATCTTGCTCTTGTACTCTCTTGGCTCCAGGCACTGTGGAGTTCTTTGTGGGTGTGCCTGCAGACACCTGTTTTCATGTCCTAGACAGACAGACACCTGTCTATTCACATGTCCATAAAGTGGGAATGTTATCAGTCCCTTACCTGCAAAGTTGTATAGCCCAATTTCCTTACTCTAATGTGCATCCTTCAGCTCTTGTAGGAATGGGAAGAGAGGACAGAATGCAAAATGTTCAGCTAATGCAAGTGGAATTAGGTTCACGTGCAGAGATGTACTCTCTGTGCACTTAGGAGTAGATGATAGAGGGCCTACAAGATAAATTTTAGATGGCTAAACAGTGTTTCGTGTTATTTTGAAAACTGACAGTTATACAATTCATAAAATTCTTGTTGTAAAATGTAATTTGCCTATTATGTAAAATTATTGTTCCTTTTATGTGATTAAGTGCAGAGTTGTTTTTTTATTATGCTGTTTTCTTGGCAAAAGTAATTGTCTTCTGGTGAAAATATGTTTAGCAATACTCTGCCTTCTGAAACAAAACTTAACACTGCATGTGTTTGACACTTCATTTGTTTTGCTAAGGCTTATTTGGAAGAGTTTTGTATTGTTTGTAGAAGTGCTTAAAGGTTTTCTTAATTTTTTTCTTTTCAGTCATTATTTAACCTACTGGAGTTTCGAAGACTAGTTTTGAATTTCAATCCTCCTGCAAATGCTCAAGATTTACCCCGAAACCAAAAGGTAAAAGGAGAAGCTGATTTTCTCTCATGGCTGATGAGGGCATTTCTGTCTTGTACTTGAATTTAGCTTGAATCTGTGGCTCATATCAGCGTGGGTTTTAGAGGTGCCAGTTAACAGTTCTCTGAGCTTCCTGCTGTGGATCTTACATAAATGGCATCAGCCTGGCAGCAGAGTATGGGGCAGGGTGCTGAGAGAGGCAGAGCATTTCTCATGTGAGTGTAGCTTGTCTTAGCAAATTTATTTTATTCCAGTTCCCTCCCACTCATGATCTGACGTTGAGCTTTCATTCATTAGCTTGTCTCTTCTGGCTTTTTTAGGAGGTGATTATAAGTATAAATTTTCTCATGCTTACCCTGGTACTCATTAGGACTGGGGAGGGAAAGGCCTTACCTTAGGTTTTGTGTGGCTTCAGACTGGCAAGGGGGAGTGGTCATGGAGTGGGGGACAAGACAGATCAGTTTTTCTTCCTTCATGGGCCTCCTTTGAGGACAAATGCAGTGGGGGCCCTGTGGTTTCCATGCTATGAAATAGGAAGGAAAAAATGGAAAAGGAAGTGGCTGTATGAAGATGTTTTGTCCCTGGTTTTTAGCAGGGACTTATAGAGCAATGAATTTTTGCATACCCAAAATTAGAATGATTTAGGTTGAAAAGAACCTTAAAGATTAACTTCTTCCAACCCCTGTGCCATGGACAGGTGCACCTTCCACTAGTTTAGGTTGCTCAGAACTCCATCCAAGCTGGCCTTGAACATTCCCAGGGATGGGGCATCCCCAGCTTCTCTGGACAACCTGTGCCAGGGTCTCACCACCCTCACAGTAAATTAGAGTACTTCCTGTTGCCCCTTTCTGTCAGATTTAAACAAGCAAGTGTGTTGTTAGCCTGTTCTTAGTTGTTTGTCCCTTCAGGATTCTCTGGAATGTTCACTATCAAAAGTAAGAGCTGTAATTAGAGAAGCAAAAGAAAAAAAAAAAGAGAAGACAGTGTCCATTTTCTAAACCTCTGGGTATGCTCCATAAAAGGGAAGTTGAATGTCCAGTCAGGCCTGGATAATTTCTCTCCTGCCCTACCCCCTTCTTTCCTCTCCACATTCAAAGTGCAGGAGGTCACTTTTTTGGTTGCAAAGCATGTTTGCATTAGGTCATGAGATGGTGTGAAAAGAAAACATGGATAGTGTTCCCAACACAAGGTAGGGATGGGGCAGTGTATTTTAATGAGAAAGATTAGTCATGCTTTACAAATAGTTGCACTACATTTTTTTATTTATATTTTTAGATTGACTTTCTGCTCAGCATTTAATTTTTCATCATGTAATTTGTTTTAGTAATATTCTTCAGTACTCAGAAATTCTGTGTTCATTTTTCAGCATGGAAAAAGCAATTGCCATCTGCCAAGTGGTATGAAATAGCTGATAACAAGCTGTTGGCTTCATAAACGTCTTGCCCAAGCATTGACACTTGCAGCCAAATGCCTTTAGCTCTTCCAAAGTGCTTTCTTTTAGAAATTCTGACCATGACAGGCAATAAGTTCGTGAGAAATGGTGTGACACCAGGCAAGTACATGGATTTGGGCAGAAACCTTGCTAGAAGGAATCTCTGGCAGTAGTTTGTGTCCTCTCCTTTGTTAACTTACATTCCAGAATGAAGTAACATTATGACTTGATATACTGCTCTGTTATCTACAGCTGAAAGCGGATTGAGGAGAATTTAGGATAAGGGATCGCTGCGCTAGTTGGAATTTAGATGAACAGAAGACATGAGCATGCATGCCCCCAAATATGGTGCCTTTATTTCTTTGTAAGTGAAGGCAATTAGAAGCAAATTGATTCAGAGTTGTAATATAAGTTACCAGTTGACAGTAGAAAAAAAAAGTAAAGCCCTGGAATTTACTTCTGATGGCTTACTTATTTTAAAACTATTTTGCCTCAGTTTTGGTTTTGGTTTTTTTTTTAAATATTAACTACCATATGTGACTGACATTCTCCAGGATCAAATTTCCTTGCTAATAAAGGATATGTTTTAATAATCCCAAATTTTGAATACTTGGGTTTATATCCTGTTGTTCTTCCAGTTGGTAGGAATTACAGTTTAATGCTGGGGTCATGACAATCTCTTGATTTAGAATTAAAGCATGTGGTTGTACTTCAGGGAATATTACAGAGCAGGATGTTTGTTTTTTTCCCATCAATATATTGAATCCAAATGCTATGAATAATTTGGCATGTAAACTTTTTGATCCAGAAGCCACTGGTATAAATTTTTACTTCAAAAAACCCCCAAACAACCAACAGCCCCACCCTATTTGTCTCAGCTTAATTGGGCTTTGATTTTCTGGATTTGGGCATACACTTAAAATCTTTGATTTGATCTTCCTTTTTTTAATTTGAAAATAATTTGTCTTCCTTGGTTTCTTTCTATAGAACAAATGCAGTTCTCTGTAGTTACTGCAGCTTCTTTGCTGTCCCAGTTCTCTTGGCTCTTGCTGTCACATGAACAGATCTTTTTCCTGTACACACTGAGACCAGCTAAATATTTGGCCTCAGTGATATCTTTAGGAAACATTTTATTATCAGAGAAAAGGGGTTACTACACTCCAGGTTAGCACATCCTTCCACCTGTTCTGATATTATTGTAATATTACCATTATCTCACTCTCCTGGCAAACTGATTTGCCATAGTGAGTGTTTGCTATGTATTAAATATTTATACTGCCTTAAAAGCATTTATAATAATAAGTTATTCTGACATGTATTAAGGAATTATTTATGCAGGAAGGATAGGTGATAAAATGGAGAATGTTTTAGATTATGAAATTTCCATGCAGTGCTTAGTTAAAAGCTTATTTTGTGTTGGTGCATGTACAGGATGCTTTAGAGGTGAGGACTGTATGCTATGCTGTGTTCACTTTATCAGTTCTTTGTTTTGATGTGCAAGTCCTTTTGTGGAACTCAGTACCTTATCTTAGGGATTGACCCACCTTATTTTGAAGATTTTAGGGTTAGTTCTGGTCAAGGGTCATGTCTATTGCATTAAATTGAGCTTTTTCAAAAGCAGCAAGGATTTCCCTAGTTTTGGAGAACTTTAGTAGCCTTTGTAGATATTTGTTCTGAGTAATTCTACTTCCATTGGTAGGCAGTTGTTCAAGCTAAGTTGTTCAAGCTAACTTTGGCTAAAACTCTGCCAAAGTTGTAGTGTAAATTTGGGTAATGCAGTAATGTACTATGTACTTTATAATAATGCCTATGTACTTCAGATTGAATAAAAATAGTATTCTGTGGTTAATAATTTATTTTATGCATGTGAACTATCAGTGATATTGAAGCATCTTTATAAAATGTATCTAAAAATTGAAATTCCATTTGTTTTAATAGAAAACTTTAAGAAAACAGCAAGAAAAATACAACTTTTGCAGTTTGTTTCCTTCTTTTGTTGTTATATTATGCTTTAAGTATCTAAATGGGAGACTGATTTTGTTCTTAAATTAGGATGATTTGATGCTGAATTAGAGTGGCACTTGAAGTGCAGCCTTTTCTGTGAGCAGTGTTAATAACTGGCAGGTATTTTGCAAGGTGGACTAGAAGAGCAAGTTAAATTCAGAGATTTACATGGCTAGAAGTATTTCCTAGGTATTATGTGGAACACATGGAATTCACTGTGCACTTTTGCAATCTGAAGTAAACCATATTTTACATATAAAAAGCTTTATGCCTCCTGGAGTGACTAAACAAGTCTGCTGTCTGATGAGCATATGCAATAGTTTGTCATCAAGTATTTCCAGTTTGACCAGTATCAGACATCTGTGGTGCCTTTGAATGATACTTTGTTCTAAACACAAGTGGATATTTCGTGGGGTTTAATTTCACAAGTATTTGCCAACTATCTACTCAGGAGCAGATACCCAATCTCTGCAGCATTGGTAACCTGTGATTTAATCTATGGTATTTGTATTTCAGTTTATTTGTTTTTCATCATGCAGGCAGAAAGTATTTCTTCTCTTCTGGAAAGCAGCAAAAGAATGCCATAGTCACATGAACTGTACTTCAAAGCTGGGTAGGAACAAGAGCAGGCCATTTTACTTATGTCAAGAGAAATAAGAAAGGTTAATTTAGACCTTAGAAGTTTAGTCTTCAGGAAAAGAATAAGCTTAAAGGTGCTGAGTAGTGTGTAGGCTCACAAGAAATTCTTCTAGAGGTACAGAGGAATACTAATTTCAATAAAATAATGCATATTGTTGCAGGGTGTTACTTAAGGCTTTGTAAGTCTCCAGAGAAACATTTCTGTGCTAAATGCATCTCTGCTTGTCCAGTTGTCAATGCAGGCCCTCTTCAAGACAAACAGTATCATCTAGATACGATTTCAGGGTACCTTTCATTTCTGAAATGGAATTTTCTTCTCAGAAAACCGCATTATTTTGTAACATTGACAAGTAAAAGGCATGCAGCATTACCTTGGTAGTACTGCAAATAACCATATATATTATTATGACTCAGGTTATTGGGTAACATTTCTGTTCAGTAGATTTCTGTTTCCACTTTGTTAAATATTTTTATTCTTCACATACAGGAACATAGGAATCTGCCTTTCATGCGTGAATTGAGGTACCTGTTTGCACTTCTAGTTGGTTCAAAGAGAAAATATGTTGATCCATCAAGAGCAGTTGAAATCCTTAAAGATGCTTTTAAATCAAATGATTCCCAACAGGTAAATTCAGTCAATTTTCTGCATGTTTTTATATAGCCATATTGTAATAGCAAATACTTACCGTAGACAACAGAATTTCAACAGAATTTCTGCAGAAAAGCAGCTTCTAATTATCACAGTCTTTGAACTTATGTGGTTTCTGGTTACATGAAAAAAATGAAGAAAGATGAAAAAAAATTCCATACAACAGGACTATTTTATTCAATACACATTCTTTCTATTATTTTAGAAATGGACTAATAGTTAAACATTCTTGCTTTTAGGATTTAGTTTAGCTTCTAAGTCTGGGAGTTTTTGAAGGAGAAATACTATTCTGATCTAACAGTACACCCAGGGCTGTACTGTTAATGTACAATGCCTTTATACTGTTTGTTTGGATACTGGTTTGGCTGATCTAAATATTAATATTCAGGATTATTACTCAAATCTTAATGTGTATATTCTGCCTTTTTTTTGAGAAATATCCTATTTCTTCAGATGCTTTGTTTCATAACATGAGGTTATGTGGCTGAGGTGTTTAATTACAATAGCACACAGAATTTAGTGCTTGATGAAAGTAATATTAGTCACCACTTGCTAGATACCAAAGGGCTTGAACAATGGGATTCAAGAGATGCCTTTGGACTAGCGTGGTGTGAAAGCTGAGCCCAAGTAACAAGGATCACAGGACAGTGTCACTGCTGAGGAACACCAGAGCCACTCATAAAAAAAACAATCATGGCATAGTCTTAGACATTGTGTGATTCTGGAACACTGGTGGAGGGGGAAGGGAATTCTGCTAAACTGCTCTTGTAAGGTGACACTTTGTTGTGTTCTGTTGCAAATGTGTACTGATCACTTTATTTTTTAACAGCAAGACGTTAGTGAATTTACACACAAATTATTAGATTGGCTTGAAGATGCCTTCCAAATTAAAGCTGAAGAAGAGAGGTAAGATTTTTTCTTAGCTCTGCATGTTGAACATTTTAGATGAGAGAAAAGCAAAACAAATGGCCAAAAATGCAATTCTCCGTATGGCTGAAAAAAATTTGACTCTGTAACTTGTTGTAGTTCAGGTATGATTTTTTCCATACATATCAATACTTTCGGGTTTTTTCCACAAATTGTCTTTTTTCACCCTCTTACTTCATATTAGAAATCTAGCTCCATGAGGTCCAGAGTATATAAAGAGTAAAATAGAGAGGTGTTTTGTAGGTAGCCAATTAGGCTTTTTTTATTTTAATGCCATTTTGCTTTTTGATCCTGTAGTTAAAGTACTTCAAAACCTTGCTCCTCTTTCTCATCTCAGAAGAAAATACACATTGTTTGTATTCGTGAGCATCTGGAAACTCTTTTGAACACATGATTTTTTTCTATACTGTTTCAAGAAACAGTTTTTACAAGGGTTTTGTACAGTTTAAACTGTATTGTTATTTAATCTGGTTTGCATAGATTGTCTTAAAATGAACCGCTTCTGAAAATTAGTTTTCAGAATATAGTTTTCCCTGCAAGTATCTGAATCATTGTTATCGTCATTAGAGGAAAGTACAAAAATAAAATAACAGTAAAATGGGCATCATTTCTATAATGAATTCAGAAGTTTTTAAACTTCTGCATTCATTCATTCTGAACTCTGAATTTGAGAAGAATTCATAGTTTTATAAATCAAAGATTGTAGCTTTGACTTGGATTTTTTTGCACTAACACAGCTTCTGTTCTTTTAGGGATGGAGAGAAACCAAAGAACCCAATGGTGGAGTTGTTTTATGGACGATTTCTAGCAGTAGGTGTACTTGAAGGTATGCATCAGAATTTACTTGGACTTCTCTGGTCATGTCTGATCTGTGCTTGTCCAAGCACAAGGGTGACTGATGCATTTTTAGGATTCTAGCTGCTTCTGCAGAAGCAGATATGGAGAACACACATATATAAATTTGTCTGTGACAAATGGTTGGTGAGGTATGAGACTGAGGAGAAATGCAGTGAGCTGTAGGGATCCACAAAAACTGTTTTCATAACCTTCAGGAGCTGAGTGTATGTTCTCAGTGCAGCAGGAGTTGGGGTGAGAGGCAAGTTTGGGAGTTAGTGCTGAGGGAGATGCTTGGAAGAAATTACTGGGGCACTGTTACCACTTACCAGAATGCAAGATACTGCGTTTCACTGAGCTGTTCTCTCATGCTCCCTCTGATTCATTTAATGCAATTTAAACCTTCAGTTACAGCATTTCCTTATGCACAATGTCTCATATGGAAAACTCACCCTCCTACAAGTACAGTTTGTTGGAAAACAAGTCAGTAGAAACCTGCTCAAGGGCAGTGTTAGAGAGAGTGCTAAGGAGGAAGACACTGTACAACAAGTTTCCCTTTACCTTGTTTTTGTGCAATTAGTAGATCTACAGAATCGTACTGTTCTCTATTTCCAAAAGGCTATGAAAGTATTTTTGAGTCATTTTAATGTTGGTGATTCTGCCTCCCATCCAAGGGAATGACTTTTGCATTTGAATGAAGCAGGTGTAGTCTTTTTAGTGGCTTCCAGGTTATTCTGTGACCTTGAACATGTTTCTATTGAGTTGTTGTCAGATTTCAGAACCATTCTGCAGATTTCTTGCTAGTAGCATTCTTGCTTCTTTATATTTAGCTACTTTCATCCCTTTTATTCTCATTTTAACTGAGATTTGTAAAAATCAAACAAATGAAAAGAAACTAGGGGATGCAAGACTTGTTACTGACTTTAGGTTGAAATAAATTGAATTTCTAGGTTGAAATCACTTGTCGTCCATATTTGTCCTCAGTTTTGCACTTACATCTTTATACAGTGTTACCAAATTATAATCTTGTTTTCAGGACAGAAATGAATGTTCTCTTTTGTGGCTTATTTTTGCAAAATATACTTATACAAAGGGCTCTTTCATACCAGCAATTCCACTGACTTTGCTGATACAATATACATTTGTATTATGAAGCTCCTATTTGCAGGGGAGGACTTTGATTTATATGTGTAAAACTTCCCATATGTCTGTGGTACCAAGTAACTTTCAGTTTTGCTTATTACCAAAAGATGCTAAAAAAATATAAACGTGGGCTGAAGAGGAAAATACAGTAATTTTCAATATTGCTTGAGCAACATTTTTGAATAAATTGTCTTTTAACATATCATTAAATTCAATAAGAAAATGTGGATATTGTTTAGTAGAATAGATCAATTGACCTATGATAGAAAGAGTTTTTTTCAAGGTAAATTTTTTGTTCTAAAACATTAACTGTTTAATTTTTCATGTGAAGGTAAAAAATTTGAAAACACAGAAATGTTTGGCCAGTATCCACTACAGGTTAATGGCTTTAAAGATCTGCATGAGTGCCTAGAAGCTGCAATGATTGAAGGGGAAATTGAATCTCTCCATTCAGAAAACTCTGCAAAGTCTGGTCAGGAGGTGAGTTAAGTGCTCCTGTGCACTTCTCTTGGGATGTTATTGTATTTTTATTTGTCTTTGGGTTTCATGTCTGGTTTTTATGGTTCATGGCACCTGCTGTATAGATGGGAATCCCCTTTGCCTGTAAAGGCTGAGCTACTTTCTCTTTGCACAGCTGTTCATGTTTCATCACTGTTATATTAAAGAAGTGAAATCTTGGAGGTTTTTTCCTACTTATGTAAAAGGTTCAGGTGTAATTTCTTCCTTGATGTCAATCTTCTGCAGTAATGCAATTTTGCTTCCTTTAATGTCAAAGTACACAGGGGGTTAAATTGTGAAGCCTAGTGACACACACTGAAATCATCCTCCAGTCTGAAGTTCTGGTACCAATTCTGTGTTTTACAACAAATGTTTTATGGCATCTCTTCTACAATGAGCATATTTCCTGAAATGTAATTTGAAGAAAACAAAATCTCATTAATTTCTTGGTGCAATCCCAAGTTTAGTTTTTCCATGCTCTTGTTGTACCTACTACAAGAGCATAATTGTTCATCTTCTGAACTAAAGGTTGTCTTGCAGTGATAACCTGTGTGTGTATTCATGCATAAAATACCAGTTCTGTTATAAATGCTTGACTAGAAATGTCAGATTTGTGTGTTGTGAGTTTGTTTTGGTTTTGAGACTTTTTTAACTTGTAATATTGGGAAACTGGGAAACAGCAGGATAGTGATGCACAGATCTATACTGTTAAACTTGGAGTTCTGTGAAATTGTCAGCTTTGCTTCTTAGCATGTGGAAATAGAAGTGAAATAGTCATATGACAGATTGACAATGGTGGAAAAACAAGAAAAGTAACGTGTTAAGTCCTACTCTAGAAAAACCATTGCTTCGTTATTACTAGGGCCAAGTAAATTGGTTATGGTTCACTGAAATAATCCATAGTGATCTTGCTTCATTTAGTAAGAAGCAATAATATGTGTTTAAAGCAATAATATGTGTTTAAATATATTGCCTGAAAGATGTCACAGTGCATTGGAAGGTTTGGAGGTACTAAAGGACTCTGAATTTCTTGTAGCTTTAACATGGTCTGTCTCAACTGAACAAAGACTTCAAGAAACTTTTCTCTGAGTTGATTGATATCAAAGCTTAAAGAGAATAATAATGTGGTACTCAAAGATCCTCAAAGTAACATTCTGGGTTTTTTTCCTTTTTCCTACCATTGACTGTAATGGGGTATTTAGCTTGATTGCTATTAGTATTAGTGTTAATATTAGCATTGTTATCATGATGCCTAAAAGCCTCAGTTACAGAGCAGAGTGTCAGCTAGTGAGCTAATGTAGGAACAGAAAAAGGAGATATTCTCTGTCCTGAGGAACTTAAATCCTGTTTCAAGAGAATTTTAGCCATGAGCACTGGAAGAAAAGGCTGTTTGCCAGTTATTATATGAAAAGACTATTCAAGACATTTGGCTGGATAGGAGAACTTGTAGTGAGCCCTGAGTCAAATGCCACATCTGGGCTATGGCACTGATGACAAATATGTCAAAGGTGTCTGCAGCAATCAGAAAAACTTCAGGTGGTGGTTAGACACCCAAAACTTATTTAAATGGGTAGACTGTCGTTGTTATGTGTGAGAATGGAGAGGGGAAAAAAAAGATCATACTTCAGTGCTGGAACTGGAGCTGGATTTGTATTGTAATTGAGAAACAATGTATGTAAAAAAAGAAATGAGGACTATGGATAGACCTCTGCTGAGTAGTCAAAGACAAATGGGGTAAGATGATGATAGCAGAAGATAGTAAGATGATTAAAGACATGAGTAGGAACTTTAAGCTGTTAGTACCCAGGAAATGTCAAAAACTCACTGATCCTGTTTCACAGGGGATTGTTAGGAGCTTTGAATGTTGCTAGGTGAATAAAAGGATCAGGAAGTTGAGTCTGAGAGAACTATAGCAGGAAGAGCACTTGATAACAGTGTAAACAGCCCTTTCAATATCATTGAGGAGTTAAGGGAACAGGACTGTTGGCAAGGCAGGTAGGCTCAAGCATGAGCTGACTTCTGCATGAGCAAAATAAATGTGAGTGGAATAAGTATTTCTGCCTCCTCTGCTGGAACACAGATAGCAAAGCTCCTATGCAGCATGGGCAACAAATACTCTGTGTTTACATTGAAGGGAGAGGGTGGTAGCATTGGAAAACTTATGCTGACCCAACCTAAAACCAATTTCTGTCATAGCTGTATCAGTCTGCAGGTACTATGTCATTACTATTGGATTTCTGCTATTGAAAGGCATTAATTTTGGGGATTTCTGTTTCTTCATCCAGCACTGGTTCACAGAGCTTCCTCCTGTCTTAACTTTTGAGCTATCAAGATTTGAGTTTAATCAGGCTTTGGGGAGACCAGAGAAGATACACAACAAATTAGAATTTCCTCCAATTTTGTATCTAGACAGGTACGGTATAATATTATCAACAAAATTCTAGTGTGGATATAAAATAAATCTTGTAAGTTTGTTAAAGTTGATGATGTATTTTATGCTCACTTGAATCATAGTAAATTTATGTTCTATTTACACAAGTTAGAGTTTTCATGGGTTTCATCTGTTTCAGAAAATACACATAGATCACAATTTAAGACATACTGCTGCTTTGTGTCAAAAACCTGTTTCCACTTTCATTTATTGCTCGGTACTTGTGTACACAGGCAAAATACTCTGAAAAATCAGACCCACCATTTATGGGTCACTTTGGGAAACAGGGTGACAAGTTAGATATTTTGTAATGTTGCAGATACTCTTCAGACATGCAGTCAGTTCTCAGCATGAGTGCATGCAGTTTCTCTGTAGAGCAGAAATACCAGGATGGCTTTCAGTAAAGTTATTTGTGAACCTAAATAATGAAACAGGAGTATTGCTCTGGGATTGCCACTTAAACTGCTTAACTTAGAATCTCTCTAATAGTGGCTTTCTAATGCATGTTTGTCATCCACAGTATCAACAGAGCTTTTGACACTGAGGAAAAAGCATCTTCTGAAAGTTGTGGAAGGGAAGGCTCATTTCCTTCTCACTTCTCTTTTAGTGCTGAGTATGTTGTAGGTTCTAGAGCGTTGTCAGTTTTTATTAGTATTGAACTGCATGGCTGATGGAGACAGACCTCAGTTTCACTGGTGGGATACTATGGGCTGACACTACTTTCTAAATTTTGTGTTTTACAGGTATATGCACAAAAACAGAGAAATAACAAGAATTAAACGAGATGAAATCAAGAGACTCAAAGAGTACCTCACAGTTTTACAGCAGAGATTAGAACGGTACTATAGATAACTGTGTAAATGCTAATAGTATTATGGGCTACATAGAATAACTCTTTGCAATTATACACTTTGTGTATAGTTATTTACCTGAGATTTCCTTTCTGTATCTCTTTTTTTACCCTTTCTTTGGAAGCTGTGTATAAGTGTTGTAATTCTGATTCATGAAACATGCTAGGAAAGATTTGCTTTAATTAATTGCAGTCAATCAGAAAAAAAAATATAATTTTTTTTTCTTTTTTGATTTTCTTTTTTTTTTTGTGTGTGTCTGTAAGTCACGGCATTAATACGTTTTGTGGTTAACAGATATTTAAGCTATGGTTCTGGTCCTAAACGATTCCCCTTGGTAGATGTCCTGCAGTATGCCCTGGAGTTTGCCTCCAGCAAGCCGGTGTGCACGTCCCCCGTGGATGACCTGGGTGCCAGTGCCCCCGCCAGCGGCACACTGCCACCACAGCTCCCCCCCAGGTAAGGGCTGCCTCCTGCTCCCCAGGCAGAGACCAGAGCCAGCCAGCCTCTGGGGGACAGGGAGCACGTTCAGCCGCTTTGTGCACCACACCAATAAAACTAACAGTCTCTAGGGCGGGTAGCATAAAGTTTCTGCTCTTTTCTTTCAGCACGGCAGGTTTAAATCAATAAAAATGTTAATGACCTGGGTTTGTCTCATGCACTTAACAAAATGTCTTCACAAGGAGATTACCATTTTCAAGCACAGCCCAATTCCATCTGCAATTCTAAATAGACTGAAGATGCTGGTGAGGTCATTGATTCCCATGTGTATTGTTTAAGAATTTGAATTGGGCAGTGTGTATGTGCTGCATGGCATCAAGGTTTCTGGTGTGCAATTTATCTGTTATTTTTTGCCTGGGAACTAAGCTCCTTTTCTGCCATGCAGTTTGCATATCTTACCAAATTTGTCAGGAACCTAAATAATCTGACTTCTTAAATGCAGAATAGCTAAAGTACCAGAGAGATCAATGTCCAATAATGTTTTTCTCCCTGTTTAAGTTAGTAACTCAGTGTAGGGGATTGAGTGTATGCTCAGTCAGTTTGCAGATTTAGTGGCTAAGGACTGGGGGGGTGCTGGTCCCCAGTGACTTAACATGAGCCAGCTGTGCCAGGTGGCCAATGGCACCTGGCCTGGATCTGCAGTGGTGTGGCAATAGGACCAGGACAGTGACTGTGCCCTGTGCTGGGCACTGCTGAGGTCACACCTCAAATCCTGTGCTCAGTTTTGGGCTCTTCACTGCAAGAAAAACATTGAGGTGCTGGAGTGTGTCCAGAGAAGGGCCATGGAGCTGGGGAATGGTCTGGAGCACAAGTGTGATGAGGGGGAGCTGGGGGGACTCAGCCTGGAGAAAAGGAGGGTCAGGGGAGAGCTTATCACTCTGTACAACCCCCTGACAGGAGGGTGTAGCCAGGTGGGAACCAGCCTCTTCTCCCAGGTAACAAGTGACAGGACACAAGGAAACAGCCTCAAGTTGCACTAGAGGAGGTTTAGATTGGATACTAAGAAGTATTTGTTCACAGAGGGCATTGTCAAATATTGGAACAGGCTTCCCAGGGCAGTGGTGGAATCATCACTGGAGGTATTTAAAATAAGTGTAGATGTGGCACTGAGGGACATGGTTTAGTGGTGGACTTGGCAGTATTGGATTAACAGTTGGACATCATCATCTTAGAAGTTTTCTCCAACCTAAATAATTCTTTGGTGATAGAGTACAATTTTGGATAAGTGGACATTTAACAGTTTGTAACATAGCTTTGTATGTTGTATTTGGACAGTAGGGTTCTGTCTTCTGGGTCAGTCAAGGCTGTTAAATTTGTCATTCAGAGAAGTGAAGTACATGAATCTAACAAGGCTTTAAAAAGATGTCCAGTGCCTTACTGGTATAATGCCAGCAGAAATTTGATGATTGATAGGAGAAGACAAACTTTTAAAAGTAATAAACTGGTCAAACTCCTGTACAGGAAGTTTGTTCTGTAGAAATGTAAGTCTTGTGGCTTTTTTGTCCATCTGTAGAAACACCACAGCATGTTATATGGAGTGACATTTTCAGCTCTTAATGTTCTCAGAACTTTCTAAACTCCTGAAGATACAAGTTCCTCAGGCTGTATCATGATACTGTACACAAAGTAAAAATTCAGTGGCATGCAAGAAAGATCTTCACATTCCTCTTATGCAGTGTAATTATATAGAGGTGATCTTGTTGATGGGAAGAGAAAAATCTGTAACAAGTCTTCCTTTTTATTACCCTGCTGCTCTTGCAGAATTCTCCTAAGGTGGCTGCTTTGCAGTTTGTGTTAGAGTGGTTTGGAAGAAATTTAGATGGGTTGGTAGTGCATTTCCAGTGTGGCATAAATATCAGAGGTCCCTTCATTATTGCTGCTCATCTAACATAAGTTGTAGGTAGGATGTTGGAAAAAGTCTGCTAGGCATAAGACACATGAAGGAAGTTATTAAACTGAGCATTTGTGCTTATTGGATTTTATGGTCATGGGCCATAAGACAAACTGCTGTGATTTCCCTCTCTGCCACTTGGCTGTAAATGTTTCAAACCAGAGTTATTTACATGTATGACATGATTTGAAATTGTTCAGTAGTGTTTCAAATATACCAAACTTTGTTGTTGTGCTAACATGTAATGCACCATAAAGCTTTCAGAATTTAAATACTAATTCCATATTGCTATTGTAGTTATGTGTTCTGGATTGCACTTTAGGAAATTATTACCTTTAAAATGCCCATTTTCAAATGAAAAGCTTATTTTTATGGTGTAACTTTTAGTCTGTCTACATGATGATTCAATTTTTTATATTTCATGTTTTGAATGAATGCAGCACAATAGAGCAGCAGGGGCCTTCATCATCAGATGTCCCAAGCACATCTCCTGTACAGAGATCAGTAATACATAAACCATTCACACAATCACGGATTCCCCCTGACCTGCCCATGCATCCAGCACCAAGGCACATCACAGAGGAGGAGCTGTCTGTCCTGGAGGGCTGTTTGCACCGCTGGAGGACTGAAGTTGAGAATGACACAAGAGGTAATGCCACGCATTGGGGAGTGCATTTGCTGTAGGAAAAGATTTGTGCACATGGGGGAAATCTTTCATCCCAGGAGGTTTAGCATTTGGCTTGTAGATAGATGTGTGAAATGCACCCCTGTTTGGGTTTTCATGAGATAAAGATGTAGTCACGTGCAATTATACAGCCTGTGGAAGAGAGGTTCTTTCTTCTTTGTCTTTCAGATTTACAAGAAAGTATATCTCGAATACATCGGACAATTGAGTTGATGTACTCTGACAAAACAATGGTCCAGGTAAGTACAGTTTTGGCATGATTGAAAATAGATCTTTTTTGGCACTTTTTAAAAATTCTTAGATGTTTGAAAACAGAGCAAGTTTTATGTAGTGTTTTGAGAGCAACTATACCATTATGTAGTGTTTTGAGAAATTTCATTGCAAAGTCATAATGGGTTTTGTAAGCCCTTTAGTTGTGCACAGTCAAATGAAAGACAGCATTACAGTATTTTACAGATGGCATGCTTAAATTCAGGCAACTATGATGAAAAGCCCAAATATCTTCTACCTCTGATCCCCATTTTTTACCTGAATGCAGATTTGCACAACAAAATTTTCTTGACCTGATTTGCCCATTATTACTCAGTAATCTTATGGCTTTAAGGTGGTGAAGTATTAGACACAGGAAAGTACTATTTACTTTGCTGCTTAGTGCCACTGTGTATTGCAACTTCCATGCTAATACAATGAAATTCTGATTTTGATTTGTAGTTAATTTGTAGTGAGTGGTGTTGTTGCTATTGGCTTGGTTTTTGTTTGGTTTTTTTTTTTTGTTTGTTTATAACTTTGTCTAGATTTTGTATCACTCACAACTTTGATTATTAGTCTAAGCTATCTTCTAGCAAATTCTTATTATGTGTAATATGATCAGTGTTTTTAGATCATTTTGCTGTGGAATTGTTCCTCTGCTGTTTCTTATGTTCACATACTCATCTTCTCTCACTCTGAGAGCTTTTAAGGTTAAGGATTGCTCCCTCTGTTACTTTCTGTTAGTAAAAAGAACTATTTTCATTCCAAGTAAGATCTGTTCAGCTTACAGTTTTTCTTGAGGTATGTTTTCATTTTGTACATGGCTCCTAATAGTTACTGGCAGCAGACCTCTGATGTTAAGAATTTCAGGCAGATTTGCCTAGATGGCTTTCTTTAAGCTTGCTACTAGCAGGCACTTTTTTCCCTTAATACTTGTGTTCTAAGAAGAAGGCCACAGGCTACATGTCATCTAACAGTAAAAATTAATTTGGTAACTTGCATCTGAATAATCTACCTGTGTTGGCTTAGGTGTTGCAGGAAGAAATACTGCGGGATAGCAAAGATACTAGTCAGCTGTCATTACAAAAGAAAAAAGAGATTACTCAGTAAAACACAAAGTAGGTGCTGAACCCATTTGAAATCACAGGCTGGGAGGGAAGCTGCCCTTCTGCAGCTCACCTGGTTTGTCTCTGTTGCTGTTTTGGCACAATAGGAAGGAGGTAGGTATGCAGAGCTGTCTGCTTTTCCCTGCTTCCTCTGTCTCTGGGTGATTTGATAGCTGGGTATTGCCCCATTCCCTGGGAACAGTTTTCCTCTGCAAAATACAACTGCAGGATTGCAGTCTTGAAGTCAAGTTCTATGCACACAAAACTAGACACGTTTTTAAGACAAACATACACTAGGAAGCATCCTGCAAATATTATATTTATGAACTATTTGATAAGCTCTTTGTTTTCTACTTTTGTCCTTTTGGATTCTAAGGAGGTACAGTAGTCCATAAAACCTTTGTCAAATTGTCATATGAGATACATTCCTGAAATCTTTATTGTTTCATTCTCCTGAATGAATGTTTTATCAGCTGCTTATTTATTTCCTTCCTTCTGTGAACTTGCTGTTGGGAAAGAGACACAACTTTTTTTTCTGTGGGAATTTATCTTGGATATAGTGGCTTTGACATATCTGTTCTCTAGCTACATGTGATGGGGTTGGTGAAGCTCTATTCCTGATTTACAAGTAGTAAGTGTGAACTGAGAAATTTAATGCCACCCATGTTTGTGTTGCCTTCTGCTATTAATTACTGTTGATATGATGGCTTATCACAAGAGATGCCTGTTGGCACTGAACTCACCTGTCCCCTGGTCACAGACCTCTGTGGGGAGCCTTCCTGAAAGCTCAGTGTAGGTGACTGACAGCTACTTCTCCTGGCTTGCAGGAAAGGGTGGGGGCATTCAAGCTGACCCAGTTTGCATGGTTTTAAGTAAAACTATTTAAATTCAATGGGGATTTTTAGTTCCGATTTTAGGGTATGATAATTTTGTTTTGACAAAGTCTAAAGAGACCTTTTTTTATTAAATCAGGATCTGCATACGTTTTTGTGCATATGCAGAGGCTTGCAGTCATGTTAAGGAGGCTTTCACACTGGTTTAATAACAGATGTTAAAAACCCCCTAGCATTCGGATTTAAGGACTTGTCAGGATTTCTTCTTGTGTTTGGAAGATTTAGAGTGTGGTCTGGTCTCTGGAAAGACAGGCTGTTTGATTCCAGCTGCTGTGCAGTCACTCTGCTTTACAGTTCAAGGGGAGTTGGAAAATCTCCAGCACTTGCATATAGCCTGGAAGAGAATGATCAGGTTAAAAATAATTTCAAGGAGTTTCTCCAGTCACAGATATGTGTGTGTTTGTGATTCTTGCAGTACTCAAATGATTTTGAGTACACAATTTTCAAAAAATGCTGAGTACACCTTGAGTTAAAGAGACTGTTTGTCTTCAGTCCAGATTGTGACACCAGCACAAGCTGGTTTTGGGGTTTTTCATCTCAGCTGAGCTGTTGTCATTGAGACACACTGTGCATAGCAGAGAAGCTCAGCTTTCCCTTTTACGTTGCGTGTGCTATTCCAGCAGGTTAAAATGAGTCAATCACTAAGATGTTCTCAAAAGGCTTGTAAAAAAGAAAGAACTCGTTCATTCTGCTTCTCTCTCTCCTTCAGACTCCCAATTAGGTAGAAACTAAGTTTCTCATTGTTCTTACTTGTTGGTTTACAGATGTAGCCTGGAATTCATTTTCCAGGTCCTAGAAACTGCTATCATCCTTTGCCTCAGGAGCAGGAGAGGACCTTTTCAGGTCTTCCATGCTTTATTTAGCTTTTCCTGATACAGTTAAAACACTGGAAAACAGTTGTGTTCCTATTCTACTGTGGGAATTTTTTTTTTGGATAACTGAAGCAGATACTAATTTAAATAAATTATTTTACTGTCACACAAAAAACACTGAGTTTATTACCTTGAATTTGCATGTGCCTTTCCAGACTTTTTGACAGATTTGCCAGGTTGGAACTGAAGCAAATCAGAGACAGTCAAGGCTGACTTATTTAAGGGTTTTTTTGATAGATACAATGAAGGTAGGAATATTAAGGAATTAAGAAAAGAGGATGAGTGGCAGTAAAGGCAGCAGAGTAGACATATATGTCATATACTAATATTTTTAAGATCTCCTGTAACTAGTAGTGGTAAGTAACATAGTTCCAAGTCCTTATGCTTAGTGAGTTGCTAGCTTTACTTGTTTTTCCTCTGTGTTGTGTTTTGATTCTGATTAACTTTATTCCAGTTACCTTTATTTCATGTAGCATGGTGGCATACAATAGGAACTAAATACTGTCAGGGAGGTTTTGACATTTATCTCCTGTTTTGTTTTTTTAAGGTTCCTTATAGGTTGCATGCTGTCCTAGTTCATGAGGGTCAAGCAAATGCAGGACACTACTGGGCATATATTTATGACCACCACCAGAACAGATGGATGAAATATAATGATATTTCTGTGACAAAGTCAACTTGGGAAGAGTTGGAACGGGACTCTTTTGGTGGTTACAGGAATGCCAGTGCATATTGTTTAATGTACATCAATGACAAGGAGCAGTACTTGATACAAGGTAATGTTATCTACACAGATTCTCCATGATATAGAGTAGCTGAATACATTGGTTAAACAAACTTCTTTCAGATGGATTTCCAGATTTTTGAAGTGTTTTTAATAGTTATTGAAAGTTTTATTCCTGCTGCCAACTGTTTGATTGTTTTCATGGGTGGAACAATTGCTGTTCGGCTTATTGATCATAAAGAGAATGCCTGGGTTTCAGCATTATTAAAAATAAAGAACCCTTGTTTGCTAATTTGTAAATATTTTAGAGAAGGGATTGCAGAATTTTGGAGGGTTTATCTCAAGATTAGAAGAGAACTATGGAAATGGAGAAATGAGCCTTTTGACATTAAAATCCTCGTGTAGCTGCTTTTTTCCCCATAAGCTTCAGAGCCCTGATACACTCTACTGGAGCGTGGAAACTTGAAAGCTTATTCAGTAAACTGAAATGTGAATAACTTAGACCTAACAACCACACATCAAACCTGAGTAGTACAGGGGTTGGGAAATTATTTTCAGGTCATATAGGAGTATGCTGCTATAAGGCTCTGTATGGAAGTGATTAAAGAGAGGACAGCGATCCCTTAACACAAAGTTTTGGATAATGGTAGACAGAGAGCTGTCTGTGAAAGTGTCCAGATATTCAGTAGAAGGTCATGGAAAATATTCAGGTTCCTGTTTTTTCATAGGGCAGAAGGCTCAAGTGCTCATTTGTTCAGTTTTTAAATGAGAACCAATATTACCCTTGACATTCCTAGGTGGCCACGTTGGTTGTGCACTTGCAGCCACACCATAGGGTGTTTGGGCCCTGTTTGGGCCTGTGCCATTCCAGTTAAATCAGAGGCTTGCTCACTGCAGGGCAATTACTGCTGGTGGATCCCCTGGGATGTAGGATACCCCTGCAGAGACCATTCTCAAAGCAAAAGGAAGATTACTCAATTTAGCTAGTATTCTTACCAGCTAGATTTCTGAATTCTGTAGGTCCACTCTCCTACTCTCCTTCCCCTTTTCTCTTGGTAAGTTTAGTTGTGTCCAGCTCTCTGTGGCAGTAATACAATCAAGAAATGGTGGAGATTTTGTGAGTATTCTCTGAATGTTCACATAGAATGCTCAACAGATAAAAAACCAGTTAAAACTAATATAGTTTTGGGGGTTTGGTGCTATGCTGTGCATTTCTGGTAATTTCATTGAGGATATCTGTTGAACATACTTTTTACTTTCTTTTGTCCTATTCTTTCTTTTTCTGAAACACTTATTTCATGTTACCACAGAGGAGTTCAACAAAGAAACAGGGCAGATGCTTGTTGGAATGGACACGCTGCCTTCTGATCTAAGGGATTATGTCAAGGAAGACAATAAACGTTTTGAAAAAGAACTTGAAGAGTGGGATGCAGAACTTGCTCAGAAAGCACAGCAGGAGAAATTGTTATCTCAGATACCCAGGGCACCAGCACCCTCACCTGCTCCAGGTTAGCTGCTTCTACCATTGACCAAAAATCACTGGAGCTTGTCTATATATTTTAGAACATAATGAAGGAAGAAAAGATTAATTTATGTAATCTTGAATTACAGCTATTTACTTGGCCAATGTAACTATACTTCAAGTTTAGCCTGTTGGAGTGGGTTTTTGCATTTCATTTTTTATTTAAAGAAAATAATTATTCATTGGTTCTTCTGCCTTTTCCCTCCCAGTTGTCATGAGCTCCTTTTTTTTTTTTCACCCATAGAAACTGAGTCTTTTTAAGAGCGGTCTCACCAGTCTGTTTTGAGGACTTTTTAGCCTGTAAATGATGTATTTCTTCTATTCAGGATGATTTAGTGTGAGACCTACATTCACATTTTAAATTAGAATAGCATTTAGATCTGAAGAGCAGAATAATGTATTTGGTGCAGTGCATTGAATAGATTTAATGATAATGAGAGTAGGGCCTGCTTATGAAATTACTGTGTGGCAATTAGGGTGTTAAAATTGTGGAAAAGATTCTGACCAGCAACTGTGAGGCCAATGCTTGTTGGAACCCAGCTTATAAGGACCACTGGCAATCTGATTATAAACCAGAGCTGCCAGTTTTTTGGTAACATTCACCTTTTGTTCCATTGCAGTAGGCTGTGTATATTATATGAAAGATGACATGATGAATTTTCTGTCCAGATGTTCTTAGTGCTGGATTTGAGTCCTAAAGATTGAGCATACATTTCTCATAGCTATGTGTGACTGCAAAATAAGCGTAAGAACTGCAGTGATTTAATGGGATTGTTTGTTTTGCATACTCTATGGAGAGTTGCTTCATCTTTTGTTATGCTTTGAGTTCACAAACACTTTGAGATTCATGCTATTTCTTTTGTTAGTAATGGAAAGTACAAAATTAATGTTTAGTCTGCCAAAATTTGGTTTTATCATGTAAGAAATATAAGACACTATTGATACTAATCAATTTATTGCTCTCAAGTGGAGGAGACTGAGGTCTCCCTTAAGGCAGAAAAATATAATGTGTTTATTATTTTACAAAGCAAAAATAGATCTTGCACTCAGGTGGCTGGAGGTCATTCCATATGTTGAGTCTGTATCCCACAGAAACTCCAGCTAGAATCTCAGCTTTGTTCTCAGTCATCCCTGATGATTGGTTGATGAATACTCCTCACTTAAGATCTATAGACAGGACAGGTCTAATATAAATTTCTAATATAATATATTCCTAATATAAAATATTAGTTCCTAATATAAGATCAGAGATCCATTTGTAGGGAAGTGTTTAAAATGACATGAGACACAGACTGGTATAAAGTTGTATTTGTGAATTGTGTGACCTACCCTGCATTTTCTGTGTGCTTACCTTATCGATGAGATAATGATCCAAATAAAACTAATGAATTTAAAATTCATGCTTATATTAACACACAAAATTGTTGTTTTATTTGTGTCACTAAGTTCAAGCAGGAGAACTAGAGTATTTAGAGCAGCCATCAAGAACTGATATTTCAAAGCACTTAAAAGAAGATTCTGTACAAGCAATCAATAAAGCTTTAGCTGAACAAGAAGATAGAGGTCCAGAAGCTATAATGGATACGGTGAGGACATTTTCAAGCTTGAAATACTTCTTTTGCTTTTATTTTGCAAGTGAAAATTATACAAAAGCTGATAAAAGAGTGTGAATCTGGAAACTTTGAACTGACAATTGTTTTTTCTTCAGGGACTGTCCAATGCTCAAGTCCATCCAGAAACTGTATACAATGGTAATGGGTGTAGTGCAAAACTAAAAATACTATGATAGGTGTTCTCTGTTGGATTAAAGTGCTTGTCAGGAGTACAGCATATTGTTCAAATTACAATCAGCTGTTTGTGCCCACCATCTTTTAAAAATGTTAGATTATTCCATGTATTTTTGAGGAGTAAACATTGACAGTCCATGTGAAAGACTTGAAAAATATTGCTTTCAACATTCAGGTTTTTATCTGGGAAATGTAAGAACATAATTGAGTTCCTTTGACAGACCTGTCAAAGTTATGTAGCTAAGTTAATGTAGCTTTCAAAAATAAGGGGTTTTTCAACAGAATTCCATAGCTTTAATGCAGATCTACAACTTGACAAAAATAATTTTTTGTGATTCATAGGATGCCTATATTAATTTAAAATTTCTATAACAATCAGTGTTGGGTGTTTCTGTTTTCAGTTTGTACAAAGTGAAAGAGGAATGGGGCATTAACTATTTTATGTGTTATTAATGAAACTAATATTTGACACTTTCTTCTTTCAGCAAATATTTTTTTCCTTCCCTATAAGTATGTGGATAAATGACAAATGTGTTTTCCACAAAACTTTGTGTCATTAAAACAATATATGGATCTGTCTTGGAATTGTATCCATAAAAGTACAGTATGGCTTCCTTAGGCATCCCTAGTAACCACTATGGATATGAACAGTTTAGATCTGTGCAAAATGCTTCCTAAGATCAGGTGTGAATCCTCATTAAACAGAAGCAGTCTGGCCCCAGATACTTTACAATCTTTGAAAATTATGTGACAGCTTGTTGGCACCCTCTTGACCTGCTGTGTTTTCCACCCCTCCTGTGGTGTCAGGAAGGCAGGGAAGCACACTTCCTCTGCTAAACTGAAATTGAAGCTAACAGGGAAACTCACCTAACTCTGGATGAGAAGATGCTCTGCCACTAAAGCCTTAGGCTGCTGCATATTGGCCTTTTTTGAGTTCTCAGAACAGCTTAGTGGGAACCTGTTTAATACATGTTACTCCAGCTGAAAAGGTGCTGTGAGGAGACCATAATACATGATAAAATGTCTTTCATAAGGCTGTTCTCCTTCCAGGGTTTGTGACACCATCCTAGTGAGATGAGAAAGAATCTTAGCCTTTTTTCAATGCATCAAGTGTTGTAGTTCAGGAAAATGGCACTTGGCACAGTGGTCTGCCTTAAGACTTCACATGACTGTGGTTGGGGAACACCATGATCTGTTTAATGAGAAAAAAGAAAAAAAACCAAACCATGCAAACATTATTTAGAAACAAATGTAGTTCAATTTCTAGTTAATCTGAAGGTACTCTGGTAACATTTAAAAGCTGTTCTCTGTATCCCCAAATTTCACTTATGCAGAATTGTGCTTCCTTTGTGTATTGTCATTTTAATTATTAATTATTTAATAATTATATTTTAATTATTTTTAATTTTACTTTTTAATTTAATTTAATTTTACTTTTTAATATTTACTTTTTAATTATTCTGCTTCCATGTGCCTCAGACATGCAGGCATATATTCCATTACTTCCCTTCTTGTTTGTCCATTTAGGAAAGAAGGAAAGCCAACATCAGCACATGTAACAGGATTGTAGGTTACTCACCACATGTTCATTTTTTCCATTTTATGCCTTTTGTCCTTTTTTTTCCTGCCTTCCGATTGCATAGCCCTCCTTTGTATTTATACAGTGTTGGGTATAAATAGATACTGTGTTTTTGGAATCTTGGTTAAAAAGTGAAGTTATTGTTACAGTTGCAGAACAAGTAGCATAGCACTTGGCCATTGCTTGGATTAGAGTCAAGGTTCAAGTTCTGCAAATGTTGCAAACTGCCTATTATTCAGTGATAGACCATAGGAGCCATATTTGTCACTGTTGTTGTTTAAAACTTAGTTTAACATATCAAGAATTTTAGTAACAAAGATAGTCTTCTCCTGATTTTCTGTTTAATTACTCTTCTAAAAAAATAATCCAGTTAAATGTAATGCTCCTTTAAATGTTCTTTAAAAGGCTTTTTTCGGTATTTTTTTTCTCTCCCAGAGCATTGGGAAATGTTAGCTTTCAGTTTGTTTTTCTCCTTTAGTGTGGCTTCATCAGGTATTTCAGATATGAAGTATCTGACCTGGCCTTCTTCAAGGCCAGACTGGATGGGTACCTGAGCAACCTGATCTAGTGGGTGGCATCTTTAAGACTAGATGATCTTTGAGGTCCCTTCCTAAACTATGCTGATATTTTATAATATACTTAGTAATTTTGGGGTGAAATGTACAAAAAATTGTGGTTCACAGACTCATCCTTTGCCAAGTGACTTAAATTTGTAATGGATATTAGAGTTGTAATACTGGTATACTAACCTGTAAAGATAGAATTAGTGAATAAAGAACAAATGAAATAACTGTAGTAATTATGGCTTAATTTTAAAATGTATTGCTTAAAAAATTATAAATATCACTTATATTCTCTAACTAGATACAGCTTCTGAATTTTTTCAGAATTTCAGCAGTGGACATCATTGTACTAGATCAGCCTGCATCTCAGTTTGCAAACTAGATCAGTTTGCATCTCTCCACAGTTTTATTGTATTTTCTGATACCTGTTATGATGATTCTTTTTTTTCCCCCCAAGCATGTACTGATAATGGTTTTCTTCTGCAGAGCTCTGATAATGCCCCAGCTCAAGCAGCTCCCACCCAGCGAGTGGTGGAGGTGGCGATCCCCGATGTGGGGACGTTTGTGATTGAGTCAGAGGAGGGGGGTTATGACGATGAGGTACCTCGTGTGCACTGCTCCTCCCCGGGGCTTCCTCGTGCTGCCTGATGAGAAGTTTTGGCATGTCTGCACACTGTGACACCTAACAGACTTCTGCAAAACTAAATGCTTAGCCATTTGTGATCTTTAACAATGTCCTAGTTTGTCGTGAAATACGGAAGGAAAGCACTACAGACTCTTACTTGGGCACGGTTTGCATGCTGCCTTTTACACTGGAGGGGTGTCTGTCTCTTCAGCTTTGGAGAGTGAATGTTTGTGTTAGGCCAGGTAGCCTTCAAAATGCTGGTGATAAGACTGCCCACTGTTGCATTATTTAAAAGGGGACAGGACACTGAGAAATGTTTTTAATGCTTGTGCTTTCTTGTCAGTCCAGTAAAGTCTGATCTCTTATTTGCCAAGGTTAAGCTTTTCAGGCTTTGGAGATTAAATTAGCCATGGAAATAAGCTGAAATTGATATGGTTGGTAGAACTGAATCTTGCAAATCTTAAAAAAATTCAGGTTCATGCTGGTACATGTACTTGCTACTACTTGAGGAATAATTATGGGGCCTGTTGTTTTTCTGAGGAGCATTGTTTTTTGCTGCCCAGTTTCAGCAGTAGAAAGCAACACTGCTGGTCATCAAACTGCCCTGCCTTGTCACTGCTTACTCCATGTTTGTTTTGGGTGGGAATAGAGTTGGTGCAGCCCATATTGTCAGGGCGCTGAACATGGGTTCTTGGGGAGCTTTAGCTTCCCTAGGCAAATGGATGTTTCAGGTCATTCTGCCCTGGAAGTGTGATCAGTTATAACCGGGAGGATGGCGTGGGGAATAAAATGGTTTAATTGACATCATCAGATTGAATTTAGCTTCTCACAGATGTGTAGTCTCCACCTTGAAAGAAATGCAGATTTAACCTCATATAATGACCTGCTTGTTTGTTTTTACTTTTGTCCCCATGCCCTTGTCTTTCTAGTAGATAACTTTCTTGCCTATATCCCTATTCGTTTTGTGAGTGTATTCACTTTTTAGAAATGTTTTTATGTGTGGGAGACTCGCAGGGAGTTTAAGATCCTTCATCATTTCTTGCTGTACCAGCAATACCTTGGGCAGGGAGGGAGTGTTTTCCTTTGCTTACAGATTAAAAAGGAGAAAGGCTTTTCTGAGTAGCTTGGATGTATCATATTGTGTGTAACTGATGTGAATAGCAGCGAGAGATGTCCTGTGTTTGGCTTGGTGTTTGTTAATTGATGTTTAAGAGATTGTCTGCAAATGTTTCAGGGATTGATTGCATTTGCAGCAGTGAGTTTCTCTTTTTGACCTTGAAATATGCATAAAACACAGGTGGCTTTAGTGCAGTATATCTCAAGTGTGACTGGATGATTTTTCTACTTGAAACCTTTTTTTTAATCCTTTCATGGCCATGGGTAGCACTCATTCAGTGTGCAGTTTCTGCTTGGTACTAATGCTAAACTGTGCATGCTCCTTTCCTGGGAAGTTTGGTCCATGTAACTTTTTTGACACAGATTTTTTTCTTTTTTTTTTTTTTTCTTTTTTGTAAGATTCCTTTAATGTTGATACAGTAAAACTATATATACACATGCCATGATTTGATTTGCAGATTATGCTCACCAGATCTGTATTGAAGTGTGCCATATCAATGTATGCATGCATTAAGTTGCTTTTTCATTTTGCATGAGGCTAAAGGCATATTGAATTTAGTCATTAAAATATTAATCATTCAAAACTTTTACCTTAAATCCCTTGTGGCAGGTCATGCTGACCCCGAACATGCAAGGTATTATCATGGCTATAGGTAAAGCCAGGAATGTTTATGACAGGTGTGGGCCAGAAGCAGGGTTCTTTAAGGTACAACTAACATTTTCAACTTTTTCTCCTCTGACTTGTTAGATATGCTAATCCCCTCTACCCCTTTCTGTATATAAAGTCTTCTCCAGCTTGTCTATATCAGTCCCTCATTTAGATGCTTACCCCTTGAAAAATATACAGATATTTGCCCTGTTGATATCAGCAGCTCATATACCTTTCTGCATTTCAGCTTTTTAGTAATAGTAGTGAGTAACATATTAGTGATATGAAACCTAGATGTGTAATTGATAAAAGTATATGGGTTTTTTCTCCTGTTAGTAATAAAACCCATGCCTTTGCTAGACTGTGGGACGTAAGGATTTTTTTTGCCCAGGGACTTTTAGTCATTTGTTGTTTTTTCAAAGAGATATTTTTGGTTTGTACTCCTGAAAAGATTTTTAATAATTCCAAATTGCTTGCTTTTGTGTAACTGCATGGGTGTCAATACTATTTATTTAAGCAGTGGTTTATTATGGGAATTAGACATTAGGCTTTTTATGTAAAGTGATTAGTCTTCACTGTGCCACCAGATTTAGGAATGTGTTCATTTTCTTAAATACACAAACTTCTGAGCACCTTTAGCTCATGGCCTTTCGAATTTTCAGGGTATTAAAAAGGGAGTTTCTTTGACATGATGTAAAGTGTAAAATCCTCTCAAATGTGATTTGGAGAGGAGAAAAAAGTTTCTTGCTTGTCACTGAGTAGCGGTCTGTTTTCTTCTTAATTGTTATGGTGTACTTCCACTAGAAGAAATTCTAAAAGCCACAAAGCCCCCAAACAAGCAACAAACAAACAAAAAACCCTAACATCACCAACAAAAAGCTCTGCAACTCCTTGGTAAGGAAATTTAAACCTCATGGATTGGTTGCTTGGTTTGTCTGTGTGGGTGTTTGATATGGATACTTAAAGAAGGGTTATAAGCATAATGTGTGTGCAGGGCTGTCTCTGTTAACTGTGCCTGATCTCAGGGAAGGGAGAGACATCTGCCACAGCCTCTGCTCAGTGAAACTGGGTTTGCTTGGGATTCAGTGTTGGTTGCTTTTTTTTTTCTCAAATTTATTAATGAAAATATGTAAAGTGTTTTTCAAGTTAAAGAAAAAATCCTCATTTGATCAAATCACTCCTTGATTTGAACCAGAAATGTCAATTATATCTAATTATATTTTTTTAATTTGAAGGGTGTTTTGATAATTTTAAAACAGAAAATTACTTCAAAATAAAATTCTATTTAATGCTTTAGAGTTATCAAAACAATGCCCAGTTGAAATGATTTTCAGTCTTTAATTTTGAGTCCTTGAACATTTAGGCTTCATGGGGGCAGAATGTCTTTCAGTGAGAAAATGTTTTGACATACAGTAGAAAATTTCCTTACTCATTTTCTGCTGAATCGTGTTTGTAGTAGCTTAGAAGAGGTGAAATATGGTTCATTTTGAAGGAATACATTAGTATGAATGGATGCAGATAAAGTGGGGTTGTTTTGGGAGCAAAAGTTTTGGTTTGGGACACATCCAGATGAAATCTCACTTTTTCCTGTAACTTACTTTAAAAGCTTCTATGTCTTTTATTACTGTTATTGTGTTCCTTTATGTGTTTGTTCTTGATGAAATTAGTGTTTCCAAAAAACTGGGGGGGTTCTATATCTTCATTTAATGTTACTCAGGTGAAACTCTAGTGGTGTGGGTCATTGTGACAGCCAAGGTTCCACTCCCCCCTAGACCTCAGGTTTAAGACATGACTAACATTCAGATATTTCTTGGTCAGTGATCTCTTCCAATATATAAAGGTTCTTTAACCTTTATAGACAACTCCTTGCAGAGTGTTTCCTTTAATATCTTTGTTATCCTTAGTGAGAAAATGAAAGCATATAATATTTTTTTACTGTCCCTTTTTTTGTGTAGTGTTTTTTTTTTCATTTTGGTAAAGATTTCTGAATCTGTAGAATACCACATTATTTTAAAATTATTATAAAAATATAGAGTTTGTGTTGCATTTTTCCTACTTCTAAATAATTATATAAAAAATTAAATGTTTAAATCAGTTTATTTTTGCTTCCTCAATAAACAAGGTTTAATTGTTAGCCATGTTGACTTTCTAATAGTGGAACTTCTGATGTAAGATAATCGAACCTGTGTGGCTTTTGGCATTTATAATGTTGTCCTAAACATCCTTTTTAATGGTAATGCAAATCATGAGTATTTAAATGATACTGATGCAGAATATTCTCCTAAGTTTTAAAGGTCTCCATGTGCTCTATGTTTACACCTGGATGATTATTACTCTACATGTTTAGTCCTGAAACAAAATGTGTTATTAGCAGAGGATGGAAGCCCAGATTTCTGGTATTACAGCATAAAGACACTTGAAATACCAAGCAGGGTTTTAATTTTTTTTTTTTTGTGAGTGCTTTGATGCTTTATTTCATGCATACGTTGTATTGAAACTTTGCAAATGTGTTAGGAAACCATCTGATAACCTCCCTGTTATCAGAGGGAATTTATGGAATGTGTGTTAACATTTGTCACCATTTTTCTAATTCTTTTTCTCGTTGCTCCTGTTCATGCTGTATAGTGTCAGTGAATAAAATCTAATGAACATATGAAATGATGTTCATTAAAACCTAATGTGCTGGCAAAGCTGGAAAAGTAAATGATTCTGATGACCTCTAAAATATTCAGGGAGGGCTGTGTCCTGCCCTATAGTGCAGTACTGTTCATATGGAATTATTATTTTCTTCAGAAATCCTATCAATTGTTTTTTATTGAAGGATATATTTCATTCCCACTTAGTATTTTCCGAATCATACACGTTCACTAAACTTCTTGGAGGGTGTATTTTTTCATGTCTTTGCATTTAACCATATATTTGAGGTACTTTTTTACCTTATGAGACTTCAGAAAATTTCTCAAGGTCAAGTGCCTGAAATCTTACACTTGTCTTGGGCTTAAAGAAACCTCTCTAAGGATTGTATAACTCTCCTCTCAGGGAGACATAGCGACAGGATTGGAAATACTTTTGAAGGGCAGGTTAAATTGGGATTTTGTCAGGCTTAACTGCTGAGAGAAAATACCAATTTGACAATTTATCTGTGGTTTTGGTTCTTTTTTCTTTTTAAAAACATAGTTTAGACTTCTTAGAAGGGTGATCTGTGAAACTATTAAAAATTTTTATAGGCAAAATGCTGTGGCACATAAAGTATCTTGTGTCTGTGATGTCTGAGTTGAAAGCCAGAAGGAATAATGTCTATTTTCTTAAAATTATGTAGGCAATTAAGTTGGAATACACACGTCTGCTAAAATTAGCCCAGGAAGATCCGCCACCTGAATGTGATTATCGTTTGCGTCATGCAATTGTTTACTTCATCCAAAACCAGGCACCAAAGAAGATAATTGAGAGGACATTGCTGGAGCAGTTTGGAGATCACAATCTCAGCTTTGATGAAAGGTAATAAGATCTGCACATCTCATTTCCTGTGTTCATGAATGTTCTCTGATGTGTGGAAACACCCCTTCATATTTGGCTGGTGTGTTTGGCTTTATCTCCTAGTTAACAGCATGCGTGCTTACGTTGTAAAACAAATCATCTTTATAAAAATCCCTGTTAAAAGACTAATCAAGAAGTTGAGTTTCTACTCACCTAAATTAAGTAGAAATGCTCAAGGTTGTTCATAATCTTGCACATAGTTTTTTGTACTTTCTTTCACTTTGTTTTCTCACTGCCCTGAAAGGAAGTAGTAGAGAGCAAAGCCTTTCCAACTGGGTGAGTGACTGACTCGAGAGCAAGGCTATGTCTCTCTTCCACTCAAAATTTCATCTACTTACTTATATAAATAGATAAATTAAAAGTTAGAAAACAGTCTGATTTCTGTGTAGGGAATAATCTTCTAAACTTCTGCCAAGTAATTGTCAGGGAGTTTCAAACTATCTGAAATTTAAAATTAAAAGAAAGACTGAGCAATGTAGCAATTTAGCAAAATAAAAGAAATAATCCTTTAAATAGCACAGGCCTCCATCACACATACTTCAAAAGTGTGCCTTCTCCTGCTGATTATACCATGCATAATAAAATGTACATTTTCCAAGGCATTTTCATACTGGTTTGCATAAGGCTGTAGCTCATACTGTTTGAGGCTCCTGTCTTTGTAAGGATAATACCCTCTGTGAATTTCCAGTAATATTTAACGATTTTTTTTTTGCTTTTCGTAAGGTGCTGTAACATAATGAAGGTTGCTCAAGCCAAACTTGAAATGATAAAGCCAGATGAAGTAAACATGGAGGAATATGAGGTCGGTATTTCTTATGCTTTAAATTAAGTTGTAGCGTGAAATAGTTATCAGTAAAGCTGAATTTTGTCTTTACAAATTTCTTCTTGTCTCAGACTGAGAAGTTCAAACTGGCTATTTATTTAAAGCCCTTATTTGTCTAAAGGCTGCTCTTGAGCTAAAGCTGTTTTTTCCACATCTGTAATTCCAGTGTTTGAGCCATTAATAAATGTCAGGTTGGAATCTGTCCTTACTTCGTTATCGTGTCTTGACGTCACTAACAATATTTTGTAATTTATCACCACATGAGCCACATGGCTTTTTCTAGGCAGCTGGCAAGGAAGGAGGAGAGTGGTCTGTGCCCAGCCTTGCTCATCTTGAGAGTTGCATAGCAGGCACAGTCCCATTTGTGCTTCTCCTCCAGCTATCTCTGCAGCTATTCCCATTTTCTTATGAGCAGCAGATTCTTTTCTTTGCTGAGACCATGCATAACCAGTGTATGCATTTAATTTTTCCTCCTGTGTTGTTTAGAAAAACTTGGAGGGAAAGTGAGAGTGAATATTGGACATTAAATAATCATGACTAATAGTTGCTTAAATAATTCATCTCACATTTAAAGCTAAGCCTGTAGCTGATTTTCCAGCATCAGTTTCAAGTCTGAGTAATACTGTTCATTAAGACCTCTTAACAGTGGGTATTTATGTCCTGGGCAGATTCCAGTGCACCACCCATACCTCCTTGTTGTGTTGGTAGGTCCAAACAACTTGATCAGGAGGGTAATGGGAGTAATCTTCCCCTCACAAATCCAATGAAAAATATTTTAATTTCCACTTCTCACTACCAGGTTTAGGACCTACAGTAGAAACTACTGTATTACAGTGTGCCTCCCTAGTCTGATAGGGAGGGACCCTCAGAGTGGCATTTTAATTGCATTTTCTTGGCTGTGCAGTGCTCAGCGTTTTACCATTCTCTGAATAATGCTGCACAGAGAGAACAAACAATTCTGGACTTGACTCTTAAGAGGAGTGGGGAGTGGGGATATCATCTGTTCCTCTGCAGAAGGGTGCCCCTTTTTTAGCTCCTGCTATAGGTAGTTGGGAGTTTCACCATAGATTGTGTCAGTCCAGTATAGTGAGCTGGCATTTTATGGATGTTTTCTCAAGCTCTTTCTGTTGAGTCTGCTAGTAGCTGTGTCTTACAGTGTGCTGTCCCCTATTTTATCTTTAATGCACAATTGAAGGTCAGCACTTAACCCTCTGTAGAGAAAGTGCCTTTCTCACCTGGAGCATTTACCTGTAAAGTGAACCAGGAGTCACTTGGTGTAAATGGTGATGCAGTAAGATAATTGTTCTGCTTCAGCAAGAGCATTTCATCAGAGTTGCATTTGGGTATTTTTAACACTTCCCATGTAAAATGTTCAGGCTTTTTCTATGTCATTCTTGTATTGAAAATTAAGCTTACTATCTGGTGTATGAAAAAGCTTTCCAACACTTCCTGAGTAATATAGGGAAGAAAAAACAAGATCTTGTATAATTTTACCTGTGGTTCTCCAAAGATACTTTGTGTTCCTTTCAAATGGTAATAGGTTCTGTAAGAATAATCTCATCTAGAAATGTTTAAGACGTTTAAGAATTTTCTTTTTATTGAGGGAAGGGTGGATTCTGGTGGACTTCCCTCATATGCAAGCCTACTGGCATCCTTAGTACTTACTGTGACTGGACACTAAATTTAACTGGAGGGGGGGTTGTGTTTAAAAATAATTATATTTCATTTTTGTGGATGAATGTCTATTTACCCTTTCTTACATGCAGAGATGGCATCAAGACTACAGACATTTCAGGGAAACAACCATATTTCTCATGGTAGGATTGGAGTTTTTCCAAAAAAAGAGGTAAGTGGTAGTATAGAACTCAAATGTAGTGGAATGATGTGAAAGCAAAATGTAATGTTGATAAGTAAAGCTGCTTTCTAAATTAAGATGTGTTTAATTTCCATTTCCAATTTCTTATACAAGCCATGGGTTCTTTTCAGAGCACCCTCCACATGCACCCCTATTCTTCCTTCTATTCTTAAGTGCTCTGGATGTCACTCTGTGCACATACATTTATTTGCTTTCATCAGCAGGCACAATTAGTCAAAGTCTGTGTCTTTGTTGCTTTTTGGCTGGAACTTCCCACTGAAGCAGTTGTACCTTCTGCATTAGTCTGAGCCAAAACTCCACCTATGGTGGCCTTTAAAGGTCAGGAAAACAGAACATATTTGAGAAAAGCTGTCATGTATAGCTGTCATAGTTGTAACTGATTGTCCTTAACTCTATGGTGATTCATTCCCTTCTCTTTTTGAACCAAGTCAGAAATTGTGGCTGTATAAAATGGACATTTATGTACTTAATTCAGAACAGCTCATATTTATTCTGATCTACACATGCAAGAAGAATGGTGATTACAGTCTAAATGTAGTCAGTCACTGTTCGTGTATAAAACAGCATGTAGGTAAATTTGTAGTGGGAGTCAAATTTAATTCTTTGTTTCTTTGTTAAGTAGTAAATTGCTCCATATTTCTCATCCTATGTCTTCCCAAAAAAGAAAGGCCCCAAACAATACAGGAAAATTGATTGCAAAAGACACAGCCTTGCCTTTGTGACACGATACCTCTTTTTATACTGGCTAACACCATCAGCCCAGAGTCTTGGGTTGTCTTCAGGTTACCACCATGTAATAAACAGTACATTTACTAATAATCTGAATTGAAATATGCTGCACTATTGGTCTTAAACAGTTTGTGTACAAAGGTTAGTCAGAAGATTACCTGGCTTATTTGAAGTCTGGTGTTGCTTCATTCCTTAAAGAGGCAGAAATGTCACAGGCATTGGTGTGGCTTATAGGAACCCCTTCATGCATTCTCTAAGATTACAGGTGTGGTGACACATCTTCTAGTTCTTTGGCACTGGGACTCCAGAGTGGCACCTTCAGTTATAAAATACCAATGTTTTCAATAAATTCCTTCTTGCCATAACATAATCTGGTTGTGCCAAGGAGGAGAGAGGGAAGCACAGGTTTGTACTATGTGCTAAATGACGTTCTCCACTATTTACAATAACTTGCAGAATTAGGTTTTTTCCTTTGTTAAAAAGCACCTTCATAATTTAAAAAACAAGCCTATTATCACCAATGTGATAATACTTACACTCTAATATGGGTCAGAAATAAAAGGTACCATTTCAGAAGTGCTTCATGAAGTTTCTGATACAAAGATAGTAGGACTGAAGTATGGTTAGTGGATCAGTGAGATCTGGCTATCCAGTGACCTGCTCCAAAGGCATCTTGTGCAAATATATACCTGTGTTTCAGCTTCAGATTCCCAAAAGTTTCAGAGATTTACAGAGATTCCCACTTAAGAGAGGAACGGTACCATCCTTATGCTGGAAACAAGACTAAACTGCTGATCCCTGTCAGTTCATTCAACACTGAAGTCATAAAATCATAACTTCAAAAATACTCATGAAAGGATAGACTTTCATAATAGAAATATGATCTTCATTAGTTTTGAGGCTTTTTTTTTCCCTGCAAACCCACCTCTCTGTTGACAAACTTTTCTTAGCTTCAGTAACACTGAATGATAACCTAGCAGCACTCAGTGTCTTGATGGAGCCAAAAGTCAACATTTATTCAAGCAGTATTTATTTCTTTAATTGTAATGTGTTGAACAAACACAGAAATCAAGATTAGTTTGGTATATCTTTTTCATGCCTACTTTCAGTGGTCACTTGTCATCCCTGATGGTGAGTGACAAGGCCCACTTTTCACTGCAGGTGGAGAATTAAGGCAGATCGTCTCTGACTTCAGTGTGGAGTAGTAACCTACTCTGGCTGAGATGAACCCAGGCAGCTAATGAGCCTTGGTAGGAATTTTGCCTGCAGCTCACTCTTGTGGCAGCAACTTAAAATTGAACAAACTGTATGCATTAGCAGTTGCCTTTTTAAGTTTCTTGGAATGCCAGTACAGCTTTTCAGTTTTGACTGAAATGCCTTTTTCAAAGCAGTGCCATTTTGCCATTCTGTGCTTTCTGTGTCTTTTCCAATGCCTCAGCCTTCTGAGCTCCAGAATTTTGTGAGCAGCTTCAGTGATTTTAGGTTTAATCTGCACACACTTGAACTTATGTGCAGTTCAGCTGTGAGAAGGCAGAAAGCCAATCATGTGCTGGGCTCATCCAGAGCCCCGTGGGCAGCAGGGCAGGGAGGGGATTCTGCCCCTCTGCCCCCTCTGCTGAGACCCCACCTGCAGGGCTGCATCAGCTCTGGGCTCCCAGCACAGCAAGGACAGGGACCTGCTGGAGCCAGGCCAGAGCAGGCACCAAGGGGATCACAGGGATGGAGCATCTGCCCAGTCAAGACAGGATGAGAATGTTGGGGCTGTCCAGCCTGAAGGAAGAGAAGGGTTGCATGGAAACCTGAAAGCAACCTTTGAGTATCTGAAAGGAGCCTACAAGAAAGATGAAGGAGAGACCTTTTACAGAAGCATGGAGTGACAGGACAAGGGGGAATGGCTTAAAAAATGACAGAGAGGAGGTCTGGATTCATTATCAGAAAGAAATTCCTTACACTCAGGGGGGTGAGGCACTGCAACAGGATGCCTGGAGAAGCTGTGGCTGCCCCATCCCTGGAAACCTTCAAGCTAGGTTGCATGGGGATTTGTGCAGCCTAGTCTAGTGGAAGGTGTCCCCCTGCCCATTGTGATGGTGTTCACAGGGGTCTCAGGTTGAGGGAAGAGATGAGGATCTGACTCCATGTTTCAGAAGGCTTGATTTATTATTTTATTATATATATTATATTAAAACTATACCAAAAGAATAAAAGAAAGGATTTCATCAGAAGGCTAGCTAAGAATAGAAAAAGAAAGAATGAATAACAAAGGCTTGTGGCTCAAAGAGTCCGAGCCAGCTGACTGTGATTGGCCATTAATTAGAAACAACCACATGAGACCAATCACAGATGCACCTGTTGCATTCCACAGCAGCAGATAACCACTGTTTACATTTTGTTCCTGACGTCTCTCAGCTTCTCAGGAGAAAAAATCCCCAGGAAAGGATTTTTCAGAAAATATCATAGCAACAGCCCATGGCCTTCAACCCAGGCCACCCTATGATTCTATGGATCTGTTTGCTGATATTACTGTAGCCCCATTCCTCAGACCCAAGATAAATAAGGAGTCTGAGGTTGGATTTACAGTCATGATAATCTAAAATAGCTTACTTTGGTGTTAAATGGCACCACAGTTGTTTGAGTAAAGGGTCACACATAGGTGAGGGAAGGAGCAAGAAGAGGGTGACTGGAAATAACTACCACCACTGAGTTTTAATTTGCATCAACAGAGCTATTGACACTGCAGCTTCAGCCTGCAGTTTCACAAATAACTGAACTAAGAACAGGAGAAGGTCCACCCCCTCTGGGTTTATAACCAGCAGTTTCAGTTCTTGTAATCATCTTTTCTTCCATCATCTTCATCTTCGTGACCAGTGGTATGAAGAGTTTTCATGGCTAGGAAAAATGGAAGTAGCCTTTCCCCTTATTTTTATGTTGTCTCATTGGGAGGTATTACCTTACATCCTGAGTTATTTACTTTGGAAAATTCTTGACTTGTATTCAGATATGCTCTGTGTCTACACATAATTTTTAGCCTTTTTCAGTAGCTTGGTAGTTGGTTTTGGTAATTTCAGCTTGACACATGAGCTCATACTCTCATCAGGAAGGAGTGCACGATTTCATGTTCCTTTAACCACTCCCCTAGGAAATTTCTCTTCCTAGATTTTTTTTTATTATTTGAGTAAAAATGAGATATCAAATTGCCTGTTTTTAGGGTAGCTACCGGAACTGCTTTCAGTGCTTGGCTGTCATAACTGGGTCTTTTTAAATCAGAGAATTAACCATTTCAGGTGTTTGCAGGAGATGATGTGCAGCAGTATGAGGGGAGATTGTTCATCTGTGCACGAAGGGATCTCTGTCAATTACTAACTGACAGGTTCTTGGGTGCTCTCTTATTCCTTCTCTACCAATTAGCCTTGCATTTATCTTCTGCATTCAGATTAAAGACAGAAATATCAACAGTCTGACAGCACTTCTGCTGCTGAAATTCTGTGATGGCTTCTTCCATCACATTAGATTTCAAGTAACTCGGAAGAACTTTCAATTAGTGAAGCTTAAAAATTCACAGTTGTTGTTTTAGAAATAAGGCGACAACTTTAAATCTTATTTGCTGAGGTGTAGAATGCTATCAAGATATTCATGGCAATGGAAACTCAAACCCAATGTGACATAAATGCAGTCAGGAAAAATTAAATTTTCATGGATACTCAAGGCCAATCTAAAGTTGTTTTTGAAGTGAGTGAAATGATAACTCTTGGTTTCAGTGAGCTTTGGATTAGACATTGTTTGTAATGATCTAACCTAATAATAAAATAATTTGTTCTAGTGTGTGTAAAAGACAAAATTGTATGGTTTAAAAAAAAATTATGAAGAGATTGGTGGGAAGGGGTGGACTTGCCATCCAGCAAGTGGAGTTATCTGTCCTTGGAATAGTTACATTGAGGCAGGTGGTATGTGGATATTGCACGTAATGCTTTTGTTTCTTCACTACAGTTACATGGAAGCCTTGCTCTACCTTATCTATGCTTACCAGAATAACAAAGAACTCTTGTCCAAAGGCCCCTACAGAGGGCACGACGAGGAGCTGATATCTCACTACAGACGAGAGTGTTTGCTAGTAAGTGAAGGGTGAACTGGATGTCTCAAAATGTTGAGTTTGCTGCATAGTTCTAATAAAATTAATTAATAGAAAAGTATTGCCATCATGTACAACAAACCTCAAACTTCCCTGCATTAGTAATTTAATAGTGAGGCTGTAAGAGGGAAAAATGCAAAAGTAAAAAAGAAAAGGTTATTCCCCCCATTTTTTGCGAGCAGCCAATCATTTTCTTTATGATTATAGTGGGCTTACTGCAGTCATGTCTGGGATGGGTGGGAGTAGTGATTGACAGTGCTGGTGAGCAGACTCAGCCTGCTGCCATGGTTTGATGGGGAGACAAATATTGGCAAAGGCATCAGCAATGATGCCTTGCCTGAAACAAGGGATTTTTTCCTTGTTATGTCACTTTTAACAATAGTGAAAAAATAAAAGCCGGTGATAGAATCTCAGCCTTAACAAAACAGCTGCACAATTGGAGTTGGCAGGTATGAAATGAAGTGGCTTGAGGAACAGCATAAGTTCAAGTGGATTAGTACAGCATATGCATCATGGAGTAAATGTTAAAATACAGCTGTGGTTAATACAAACTGCCAGGTAATTCTGTAGAAAGACTGTGCTTTAAAAGAAACTGATAATGATGCATGGTAGAGTGTGAAATGCTGTGTACTTAAAAGCTTTCCTTTTTTGTGATGGTTGATGAAGAAACTAAACGAACATGCTGCAGCACTGTTTGAATCGGGAGACGATCAGGAAGTAAATAATGGCCTGATCATAATGAACGAGCTTATTGTCCCGTGTTTGCCATTACTACTGGTGGATGAAATGGAAGAGAAAGATATTGTTGCTGTGGAAGATATGAGGAACCGTTGGTGTTCTTATCTTGGACAAGAAATGGAACGTAAGTCATTTATTATTAAGGTAAAAGGCCCTTGTGCACCTTTTTTATGAGTATGATGTTTTCAATATTTGGAATTAAACCCATATCTTTTTTTGCCTTGGTAATGTTTTTTGAGCTGCCCTGACTTTTGAATAATTCTGTAGACATTTAAATAAAAGATTTTTCCATAAGTTGCACTGGGCTATCAGGCTGTAAAGGAAACATGCTTTTTGAATGGGAAAACACTTGTGGTGTTATTAGACTACCTAAAGGGGAGTTTATATCAACATCTTACTAGGAATTGGTATGTCCTAGTTATTGCTTGGTAGGGCTAAAGAATCTGAATTATTCCAAGTGAAACTCCTCCTCTTCTACCCACTAATTTAAAAAAAAGTCAACATTGGGCAGAAAAAGGACAATTCTACATGTGAACATAAATGCTTATGTTTGTTTTTCTGGTTTGATTTGCAGCCAGCTTGCAAGAAAAACTGACAGATTTCCTGCCAAAACTGCTAGATTGTTCTACAGAGATTAAAGGTTTCAATGACCCGCCAAAGTTACCCTCCTACTCCACACATGAACTGTGTGAAAGATACGCCCGAATCATGTTGTCACTCAGTCGAACTCCAGCCGATGGAAGATAAATTCTGCAGACCTTCCTAAGCACATTGTATAAACTTTTTTAGTTCTTAAACCTTGCCTTCCTGTCACAGGGTTTGCTTGTTGCTGCTATAGTTTTTAACTTTTTTATTTTAATAACTGCAAAAGAGAAATGACTGTACAAACTTTAGCCAGACTGCAAACGATTAAAGCTGAGAATCGCATGGCGCTCAGTCGTTTCAACCAGAATTGATGCAACATGCAAGTCTGATCATTATGGCAAAACTGCTTTTTTGCCATTTATCTGTTACAGTATTACTTTGCTTTTATCTTAAGATCCTTTACTTTATCAACAGCTGTCTGGATCATTTTGTGACTGCAACTACTTTAAGTGTCCAGTGCTGTGTAAATACATGGTACTTGGTAGCTTGTAAATGAAAAGAAAGAATAAAGTTTTATTTATGGCTACTTCTGTGTTTGCAAGCAGATACCTTGTATATTATTGTAAAATACGGGTATTTTTAGAAGAGATACAGTATATTGACAGGTTACTCAATTTTATAGACAAGGTTCTTTAGGATTTATGGCCAGTTTCCTTTCAGGTACTCAGAGATTACTGTATGTGAATATATTGAAAAACTGTCACAGTATTATACACAATGGTGTTTTGTATATTCTTCACTGGTCTGTTTGATACTGCACCTGAGCACTTTAGTGTGCGTGTGAATGGCCATGCCAAGTCTTTTCTAATGGTAGGGACTGGCTTCTCAAGCAAAACAATAATGGCACCTTCCTTCTCTTCTTAGAAAAAAATTGAAGTAAAAAAATTAAAATATTTTCAGTATAAATATATTACACCCTCTAAGCAAAACTTCTTAAAATTGGTGTAAGTGGAGAAAATAAAGATTTTAAAAACCTGAATTTATGAAGCTTAAGGATTAATCAGTTTTTAATTGGTATTTGAGTCATGTAAATGACCACAAATAAAATCTTAATTTTAATTCTTTACTTGAAATGGGTTGCTATTGTTGCAACAAAATATCTCAAAAATCTTTTATCTGTCCTAATTAAATTTCTGTTGGAAGTAAAAGAACATATCTATCGGGCTTGTTTTGTAGAACTGAAATAATGTCTGGTTTTAATGAAGAAACTTAATTATTTTGTGGAAAAAGATATTTAATGCATCCTTAGGTAATCCTGTTACCTGACACTATTTTGATTCCTTCTCTTTTTAGAGAACGTTTTGTGTTAGATCAGTAAAATATGTGAATATTTATTTGTATGTTTTTATTGGAGCGACACAACTTTTCCTTACAGGTTTTCAAGTGGTGTTTCAATATCTGCTAATAAAAACTACAGAGGGAAGGGAAGGCAAGGAATGATGAAGTTCAGACCACCTAGAAGTGCAGAAATGTGGGTATCTCATATGCAAGAGGCAGCAGAGTTCAATCTTTGCACGTATCAGCCTGAGAACTTGTTCTCTCTGGAGAGACCCTGGATCACAACGTACAGGGAATGGAATGTGGCCTTCAATTCCAAATCTGTTCAGGGCTGTTCTCCACTCCTCTTTTCAGTACTGCAGTGCTTCATGCTTTTTCAAACCACCCATTTATTTTATCAATTTTTTTTTTAAAGAATATTGACCTTTTAGAAGTGAAAGACTGCAAAGGAGCATTATTTTAGGTCTGAGACTGTTGATGTGTGAAATATCCCTCTTAAAGTAAAAGGTTTGCTTACTATGAAGTGGGAGAGGATACATTTTAAAAGCTTTTACATTTTGCACCTGTTCAACTTTGATTTGAAACTCAGGAAGATGCCTACTTAGCACTGTATTTTTAAACAAGTTTTGGAATAGATCAGACTTCCTACTTTTAATAATAGTAAAAAGAATTAGATGTGAAAGAACAACTATTTCATTATGGCTAACAGGTTTTGAGTGTTTGTGGAAGCTTTTAAGGAAAGCTCCCCTCTTACCCCAAAGGAGCCAGTAACCCTCATCTGCTTAATCTTTCACAACAAACACATGGGGAAACACATGGGGAAAGGCACTCTTTCTAAGGTAAAAAAGAGAAATAAATTATTTCATCTGGGAAGGATACCTAAGATTTTTAAATTAAAAGGAAGACAGGAAGGATGAAACTTGGTTTTTGTTTTAGATTTTTTTTTATTATTCAGTTTCTGAAAGTATGAAAATAATCCATTGAAGTAGTGAAGATAATTGTGTATTCCTCTGCAAAGACAAATTTTTGAGTTGAATTGAGAAGGCAAAAGAGCAAAAGTAAATATAGATGTGTTTTGCTATTTTAGTATATTTTTAATATCTGAGTTTAAAACTTCAGTGAAATCATTGATGATTACATTAATATGAAATCATTAGTGGTTACATTAACTTTGTCTTAAAAGCCTTGCTTTTCTCACTGCAGTAAGGCAGTTGATAGCTTGGATTCACAGTGCCCAGCACAAAACCTCTACAAGTAACTGTAAGGTAGTAAAGCATACAGTCCCTTTGGCTACCTGGTAATCTGGGGGAGAATTATGTCAGGAGGTATGGTCTCTTCAGCATGGGGATTATGAAGGGTTTTATCAGGGTTTTTCACAGTTAATAAAACAAAGAAAGATTAAGGAACTTTACTGAAATTCATTTACAAAATCACCTGTATGTGCCATCAAGTGAAAGGTGATAGGAAGGTAAAGATGTTGCTTCATAGTGAGAAAAGGCCTGAATTTACCCTTTTTTACTTAATTCCCTTTTTTTTAATCTCTTCCAAACATGTTTTCATTTTAGCTGCCCGATCCTACTGCTTTACTTGAAGTGATATTTTGGTAGTATCAAGAATCCTGTTGTTTCTAGTTCAAGCTCCCACAGCAGGTCTGCCAGTCTCAGCCTAGGAGAAAACCATGAGCAGCAGGAGAATTGAGCTGAATAGATGAAGAGGATGGGTGGATGGAGTCAGTTTGTCCTTCTTAGATGTGGGACATTTGGAATCACACCAGACACGAAGAACTTGACCTTCTCTAGTGAGTCAGTGTTGCTTTGTGGGCAGTCTGTGCTTTACTGCAAGGGAACAGGGTTGCTCAAATAAACCTGAAGTATGAGCAGCCCCAAAATGCTTTGTGTTCAAGCATTAACATACCACAATTTCATAATATCTGCATTAAGTATCTTTCAGGTTGTTTTTAGGTAACCCTGTGAAGATTGCAGCTCCCAAAAGAACTGGACACCACCAGTAGCACACAGGAGACAGCTGGATATTGTCCAACAAATGTAAAGGTTCATAAAGGGAGACAATGGTTGCTGCCCATATTCTTCATTTTGTCACGTTTCCTTCTCTCAGTCTCCAGTGACTCCAGATGCCTGTGGGAGGCCTTATGTAAGCACAAGGTAAAGAATTTTGATGGAACAATGCACCACTCTAGGTCTGCAATGAGTCACCTCATCTGTGCAGCATTTTTCAACGTAAATGTGTGTTTTAAAAAAAATATATATTCTAGATGCGAGCCTGTAAGAATGCAAGAAAAGTCACAGTCTTCACAGTGAAAGTGGTGGCATCTTTCCATTTTTCTTTTCTGGAGAGGTCAATAATACAAATATGAAAATGCTCTTATCTAAAGAGGTATTTTAGCAAAATGTAGTAGGTAGAATTCCAAAGGGGAGTGATTCAAATGAAACAATTATTTTTCATGTGCTTGGGATCCAGTTTTTCTGTGTCCTTGAAGATCTTTTGAGGTCTTGGTCTTGGTGGATAAGTTATTGACTGGAAACAGTTTTAACTCCTAAAGAATATCTTTCTTTGTAGGCAAGAATCAGCAGAACATTCCTGCTTGGTTCAGCATTTCTAGTTCAGATCTGATCCATATGGGAGCAAAGTCTCTGAACTTTTGCAGACATGTCTGTTGCTGCCATACACACGTGTGCTCCAGCTTTATTGTCATGCCCTTAAAATCTTGGCCTTGGCCATGGAATGTTCTCAATTATGAATTTGAGATCTTTTCTGTAAATAGGAGGGAAGGACTTGTACTTCTCAAAAACTGTTTGAGGTAGCACTTTGAAAGAACAGCTTGGCTTGCTTTCTGGTGGTTGGGATCAACCCAAATCCCCTTCTCACAGGCTAGGAAATGCATAGTGGGAAAGGCTCGTTTTCAGGATGATGGTCACAGGATGGATTCATCATGAATATCAGGATATGGTCATTCTTCATTGCTCTCCTCATATCTAAAGGGAACTACCTCTTAAATAAAGTTTGGGCTCCATGCTTCATTCTTTCACTTTCCCCAGTGAAGGTCACGTAAATATTCACTTTTCAGGCTTTTAGTTGGTTAAGTCTTTGATTCACCATCAGCTTCAACTGTACCTTTACCACCAGGATATAGAACCAGGATTCCTCTGTTTCCATCTGATTAGTGTGGGCTTCAGTTTCTGTCTTGCTTTTCCTGGAAATGCCTGTACAGGTCATGTAACACCATTCACATGCATACTATCTGGCAGCTCAGCATTTAAGAGCCTGAAAGAGGAAATTATGGATAGTTAGCCAAAGCTAACTAAACTGCAGAGTTTTTCTTTACCATGTCTTGGCATATCAAGAAAAAAAAAGAAAAATATGAAATAATTTATTGGAGCCTGACTTAACTGAGCACTTAAGGAGCATGGGGGGGGATGTCTTGTGCATTGTATCTCAGCCCTATCCTCGTTTATGAAGATCATAGAGGCTGTTCCTCTTGTGTAATAGTTTTCAGTTTACCCTGATCTTTATACTTCATCTTGAATTATTAAAACTGCATTCAAACAACTTCTGGCCAAAAGCAGCTTTTCCTGCTATGCTGATTTCAGTTGGTAACTCTGCAGTCCTTACCCATGTCTGTGTTCTGTGTCTGGGTGTTGCCTATCAGTGCTCATAACTGTATCTGCTTTGTTATCTGTGTTGGAGTTCCCTTGACCCATTTCTACTTTGTGCATATACAGACAAAAGGAGAAGGGCACTAATTCCTGTAGATATTCTTCAAGAAACAAAATTTGCATTTTGTCTGTGACCTTTAATCTGTAACAGTAAAACTTCCAGTTGAATGCGGACTAAGGGTTTGGGAAACCTGTGGGAGTTTGGGGAGGGGTTGCTTTTTTAAAAAAAATATTGATAATACAGGATCATGAGATGGAGGGAATTGCTGTGTAAACATAGTAAACTTTTATGTGGATTAGAAAAAAAATCGTTAGTTGAATTAAGTTTTAAGCCAAGTCATCAGTGTTACATAATGCAATTTGAAGAAAACCTCCTGTGTTCTTAGGGAAGATGTTTGGCTTTTGTTAGGAACCTTGATTGGTGAAACTGAAAAACTTGTAACTTTTAATAGCTCAAGGTAATACATTCTTGTAATCTGCTTATGAAGTCTTTTTTGTCTGGAAAGTTGAAAAACCAAAAAACAAACTGTCTCCACAAAAATCAAATGACTCCCCCTTCTTCATTCCTCCAGGAAGATAATATTGTTCTGTGAAATCCAAGTTTACTTTGGATATTTAAAAAAACTTCTTATTTCCTCCCTCCCTTGCTCAGTCTGTTTGAACAAGTACATTATGTTTTGAAATGCATATAATTTTTCTTTGAATTTCTGAAGGAAAATTTGTCATCTCTGATACTTTTCAATGTGAGATTAAGACCTGTCATTGTATTTGGCACTACTGGCACTTGTTCCACTCTGAGCTGATGGTGATTTTTAATTATGTGATTGTTGCAAGAAGCTTGAACAGATGATTTGTTACTTCAGCTTCCTTCTGTAGGATGTAATCCTCAACATTCTTTGCATACTAAGGTTTATACTGCTGTGTTTTAGGAATTTACTCCTCTTCCCCCTTATCTTGGTTCAGTTTAAGGCTGTTATTCAAATGCTTTGCATTGAACAAGTAAAACAGCACTGATTCTGTTTGTCAGTGTTCTACTCCACTGGAGACAGTGCAGAGACATCTCTGTGCTACTTGGACTTCTTATGAGATTTTATGGTGCTTTGTGCTCTGTGAATTTATTTGAAATGGAAGGTGATGGAGTTAATTACCTGTTGGTTGCAGTTGACAGAGAAGAGCCATAATGTTGTTTTCTATTTAATAACAAAGTAAAATGAAATAATTTCTCCCTTGACATATATTCCCACAAGAAAAGTAGAAGTTTCCGGGTAAGAGCTGGTAAGTTTTCAAACTGGTCACAGTCCCTTCAGGAGGGCATTTGTATGGATACTGTGTTTGTCCTCCTGTCTTTGTTCTAAACACACTGATTTAAAACTATTTATGGTGGATTTTTATTTGGTCTGTAGTAATTTTATATATTTTCTTTGGATAGGCTTGTTTTGTAAATGCCTAATGTCAGTTCTTGGTGTTAAGCAAGAAAGTATGATGCATTCCAATGGGAATTTTCCCTCAGTTCAGTGAAGGTGTGAAACTTTGCAGTAATTATTCTCAGTTATGTCTATGCTATTACCTGGTTAACTCCCTACTGTCCCCAACCAAGCTACTTCTAAAACTAAGCAGTGGGCTCAGGACAAACTATAATTTTGTTGATTGTTAGGGGTCTTTTTTGTTTCTTTTTTTTTTTTTTTCCAAGGAAAAGACCAGTTGTGTGGCAAAGAGAGCTACAAGAGGTTTAAGATAGATACCAAATACTGATAAGTTCTGGCTAAGAGAGGAAGAGACACAGCCAGGTAACACAGCCAGGTTTAAACTTATCTGTCTTGAGTTATTTCTGCTATTTAGACTGAATAATTTGGAGTGGTTGCAAATGCTGTTCACAAACCATCTATAAAAGGGTGCTGTGCAAAGAATGTCTGCAGAGAAGTGCTGGATGATGAGTAAATGTTGAGGGCTTCTAAGTACTGTAGTCCAAAACCTCTTTCCAGAGGGAGAGTATTGTGGAGTTTGATCCTGGCAGAGTTCAGAAAAGACATAACAGGTGGTGTCAACTACAGAGACACTCAGAGGTGTGAGTGGACAGAGATATCTGTCAGGATTTCTGCAGGTGGCTTCATTCCCTCTTCCTGTGTTTGATTAACCACAGGCTCTTTGCCCAGAGGAGACTCAGTGCTTCTCAATAATGTAGGCAAAGCTGGGTTTGTTTGTGAGAAATGATGGAGTGGGGCTCCCTGCTGTAGAAGAGGGGAAGCAGGTGTATTTTGGACAGTAACCTTAAGGGGACAGGCATGCCTCTTTTTGGAATAGGGACAGCTGAAAACACTGGGCAAAGCCCCATCTTTTCCACTGGAGTCACTGTCTGCACCCTGGCTGTTCCCCTCCCTGTCACCAGCTGAGTGTCTCAGCTGTCTGCTTCCTCAGCTGAGTGCCAGCTTTGCCCCACTCCTGTTTAGTGTCACACCTGTGAGCTCATTTTTACTTCAAGTCCCTTCTGAGCTTCTCCTTTCTAGGGTACAAGCCCTATTGGATAAGGAAAGGATGGCCTTAATAAATAGTGAAGGGGTATATCCTGTTTTAAACCTGCACTCAACTGAATTCAGCTCACTGCGTACTCAGCTACATTTTGTGATGGCAAAATGTATCCTTCATGTTTTTCGTATCTTTGTAGCCATTGCTGATATTTCAGTTCCCCGATGAAGAGGTCTGCAGGATGTGACCCCTTCACTAGAAGAAGGCAGGGGTTGGATCTGGGTGCAGTTCCAGGTCCCTTCCAGCCCAGGCTGTTGCCTGTCCCTGCCCATGTCAGGGCTTGGAGCCGGCTGCAGTTCCAGGTCCCTTCCAGCCCAGGCCGTTCCCGTTCCCTGGCCGTGGCAGAGGCTGGAACCGGGTGCAGTTCCATGTCCCTTTCGGGCCATTCCCAGTCCCTGCCCATGTCAGGGCTTGGAGCCGGGGTCAGTTCCAGCTCCCTTCCAGCCCGGGCTGTTCCGGTTCCATGTCCATGGCAGGGCTTGGCACTGTGTTCAGTTCCAGGTCCCTTCGAGCCCAGGCCATTCCCGTTCCGTGCCCGTGGCAGGGGATGGATCTGGGCGCCGTTCCCGATCCCTGGCAGGCGGTGCCTGGGCCCTCCCGCGGGGCCGCAGCGGCCCCTGCCGGGCCTTGGCCGGCACTGCGGGCGGGATGCCGCGCTCCGTGAGGGGCCGGGAGCTCGGGAGCTCCGGGATGGTTCCTGTGGGAGAACCGGAACCCGGCCGGCTGTGTAAATAGTCTCACACGCTTGGTGTTTCCCGCAGTGAAAGCTCCGCTGGGCTGAGGGCTCCAGAGAGGCCCCGTGGGAGCTGTTCTTGCTCTCTCGGCACTTCAGACCTTTTCACTTTTAGTGGTGCTTTCTCGTGAATCAGAACGATTCCTTTCTTCTCTTGGGCTGTAAATGAGGTGTAGATTTTACCAAGGAAAGCCTGAAGTGATTAGGGACTATTTTAGGTCAGGCAGCTTTTTTCAGTCGTTTGTTCTAATGGCTGCAGTTCCTGTGGCAGATTCATGCTAAGCTGCTTTCTGAATTTAAAACAGCCTAGGGTTCTCTTAGCAACTGGTCTTTTTCCTCTGAAATTCACTTTGTCATTGGTACCGCTGCCATGGCTCTGGCAGCATGTGCCAGCTCCCAGGAAGCATTCCTAGGAAAATCAGTAGGGCTTTTTGAGACTCAGGTGTGCCTGTGGACAAGAGAATTTAGGACAGTTTATTAGCAGATGTTTTAAAAAATACGGCATTGTGAATTTAGCCTTTCTACCTTTAAGGTTGTGTATAAATGGAAGATTCTGGACAGCCATACAAATTTTCAGGAGCTTGTGTTGTAGGTAATTTTTGTTTGATTTGGTTTGTCTTAAATGTGTATGAAAATAGTACTTTTACATATTTATATATTGATTTTTTATGTCTGCTAATGATGTTTAGCAGGAAAGAGAAAGACTAGCTTATGAAATAAGGTTTCATTTGGAAGCCTAGAGCAGGTTAACTAGTAATTAGTGGGTTAGTAACTAACTGATGGTTTTCTTGTGTATTTGGAATTGTGTATATGTGAAGAAGCAACACTACATGCAAGATGATCTGTCACAGTTGATGTTACAAAGGAAAAGTTCCACAGAGATACTTGAGTGAGAAATAAAATTGCTGAATTTTTTTCCTGCTGCTCTTCCTAGAAAATCAGGTAATTTTGACCTTAGGTGCTCAAGAATGGCAAAAATAGCATGTGTGGCAATGCTTGTCACAATCCAAGTATCAGCATCATGATGTCATGACAATGGGACACAAATTTGTGGCTTGAGATTTTCTGCTGGGTTTGAACTTGCTCTGAAGTTCAGACCTGAGCTAGCTCAGGTCATTCTGGTGCCCACCTGAAAACTGAGGCATTCAGGAGCTCCAGTATCCTCTTTGCTGCCTGCAAAAGAACAAAGAACAGATTAATCTTTATTGTGCTCACCTAGTTTGAGATTCAGTAGGCAGACCAAAGATTGCTTTAGCTAATTAGGCCCTCTAATTGGATTTTAAAAGTTATTAACCTTTCAAATAGGCTCTCCAGAGTGGCATGTCAGCATGTTCTGAGCTAATGTGCAGCCAACTATTGGTTCCACTTGCAGGGCTGACAAGCAGAGGGCAGGCAGGGTTGAGTTGCTCCTTGGGGAAGAGAGGGCAAGGAAAAACTTGTGTCACTGCTCTGCAGTGGCAGGGGTGCAGGAGAGGAAGGTGGTACAGGTTCTCAGTGTGCCCAAGTAGCTGCTGCCTTACATTCTCCATCACTCATGGAACCAGCTGAGATTTTACAAGGAAAATCTTTCTCACAAAGAAAGTGTTTGTTTTTTTTCTCCTTTGATGCTGTCTTGCCTTTGTGTTTCCCCCTCTTGTGGCATATATTGCATTTCTTCATCCCAAAGACTGTAAGGAGTTCCTCCTGAGAGGCACATTACAGAGTACTGAGAATCGCTGGCCAGACTGGAGGGGTATGTGTGTGAAAAGCTACAAAACAAAATAATATTATTTTCTGGGCATACTGGAAGATATGATTAGTCTTCTACAATTTTTGGACCAGTTGTATGAATGACTTTTAATTCTTGACAAATTTAAGTGGCCTTCAGTGTTTGTGATTCTGTGCCACTCAGTCCCATGTGTGCAAGACCAAAATAGCCCAACATGAACATGTCAGAGATAACCTGAGATGTTTAGATATCACAACTTGTGGTCAAAGTTATAGAGATGGATGAATTTGTGTTGCTGTAGCACGTCTACAAGGGCTTTCCTGCAGGCAGTTCTCCTTACCCAGCATGCTTTAGGACTTGTGAAACTTTCTTTTTTCCCAGTGTGCAGTGTATGAGGTCATATGGGCAAGAAAGAAGATAAATGTGTTTACTCAAAGTTGTCCTATGAAATAGAAGCCAGAGGAATGTACAGAGAAAGTCTTTTCGATATTCAGTTTTCATATAACAGGGAGTTTAAACCACCCAGCTCTCAAGACCTATTGCATTTTTCTTTCTTGCCATCATAATTACTTTTCCATGGCTTGTAAGTTACTCTGCAAGAGCTGGAGACCTGAGGCCAGCACTGAGCCATTTGTGTTCATGCTAAAGTGCTGCCATTTGATGGATTTAATTAACAGCAGCTGCTCCATGCTTGCTGCTCCCCTTCCTGCTGTTCATGCTGCTCATGCTCTACCTGCTCCAGAGAGCTCAGCCTGACTTTCCCAGCCGTGTCACACCATGCCTTGCTGGCAGCACGTCACAGGGCTGCCAGCCTGGTGACAATGGACTTCTGTCAGTGCTCAAAGCTCCAGGGCTGACAGCAGACCCCAGCTGCTAGCCTGCTATCTAGCACAGAACAGAAGGAAATATGTCATACTTCTGGTGCTGAGCTTTTTCCATGGTTTCACTTCCAAATGCTTTGCTGAGAAGCATCAGGAACTTTCTTCAGCTGCACATTCTATGTACTCACTGTGAAATATTCAGAGAGAAGAGTGCCAAAAGTCAAGGATGGAGTTAATGTGTGCAGCAGTAGCGCTCAATGATATCACTCAGTTCTTTTATCTTTGTTCTTTTTATGCAAATTTGCCGAGTTCCACTCTGAGTGAGAAACCTGTAGCTATGGAATTGCAGGTGAGATATGGAATTTTTCTTAATGGAGTACATACACTGATTGAAGAAATAAAATAAAAAGAACAATTTTCTTAATATAAACTGAAGCCCCCCAGTACTTTGCCTTCCATTACATTATTTTCAGCTATATTGTTGTCTTGTTGCAGAACCAAAGCATGCAGTAAATTGCTTTTTTTTTTTTTCCATTATAGTCCTTGTTCCTGCAGTTGCTAAACTCTTTCTAGATTATACTGGGAGGTTTCTGAACTGATTAGTTGTCCTGTGTGTTAAAACTAACATAGTGCAGTGCTATTCCCCCTTCACCTATCAAGGCTTGTAAGTCTTCTGTGTGGTTCATTCAGCAGAGTTTGTGCTGTAATGGAAACGTTCACTGGGAATATGTAGTTGTGACCTGTACAGTCTGAAATGACGCACACTTGGAAAAAATCTTAATGTGATATGTTGTCATCAGGGGTTATAAAAGCATGAAAAATAGATTGCTGCCCTATTCCTCCTCTGAAAGATTGATTATATGCTTCTTGGAAATGTGGTTTCAATTTTGGAGAGCCAAGTTGTGGTTTATGAGCAGGTACCCCAGGGCAAACCCAACCCTGCAGCAATTGGACCTGACACTCACTTGAGGCAGGGAGGGCCACAAGACTTGAGGATGTGTAGTCTCATCATCACCTTCTGGTTTGTGTTAGAATATGTTCTTGAAACCCCAGCTGAGAGAAAACTTCTGCTGTTAGTGTAGTAAAACCAGTGATGGTAAGAGTGAATAATGACCTTGAGCATCTTTAAATTTTAAAAGACACAGTGGAGAAAGATGTGTCCTCCCCAGTGTGGGGAAAGGAAGTTGAGCAGAAATAAAAGAAGGGTAAGGTTGGGCCATGTGTTTGAGGACTGTATTTCTATTTGGAGTGCTGACTTCCTTCTAGAACCATAAGCTTCTAGTGAAGCTGGTTGAATGGTCCTTCTTTCCCACTCAGGAGAACTGAAAATATGTTTAAAACCAAAAAGTCTTGAATATGTGCTGTCAAGTCAGTCTTCATCTGTTCCTCCTATAGATGAGACAGAACAGTTACTGTCTGTAATCTGGGATTGGCACAAATGAGTGTGTATGAATAGACATATATGCATGCATGTGTTTCTGTGCTTATTGTGATTCTTCCTCCACAAAGGAGAAAATGGAATATGGTGTGTGTTCAGAAAAAGGCAAAACCCTTCAGACTAGCATTTTAACAGTCCTGGATGGCTGTAGGCTGCCACTCCAGCAGATTTGTTTGCAAGGGCTTGGTATTTCCACTTTGAAAGCTGATAATCAATATTTTAGTTCAAAGCGACTCAAACCTCTGCAAGCACACAGCCTAAAAATAACTTTAAAGGTTTTTTGTTTGTTTGTTTTGACTTCTGAAAAGTTAATACCTAAAAAAAATCTCTTTCAAAAGTAATGAACCATATAAAAAGCATAAAAAACCTCAAAAAATCTATAGAGATCATAGGTCAAATACAAGTGTCCAGATTTTAGAGTGCTGTGTGGAGCCAGCACTCTCCAGAATGTTAGTTACCATGGGTATCTGATATGTTCACATCAGAAGTCTTGAATAATATTGTCACTTTATAAAGAAAATGTTACTTATGATTTAGTTGAAAGCAGAATAAGACTCATTTTAGGGTAACTCTAATGTCAAAGTCAATTAAAATTCAGGTTCATTATGCTGATATTAAAACTATTGGAGTGAGTGCACCGTAGGGAATTGTTCACCTATTAGCCAGTTCTGTGCTAAATGGAACTTCAAAAAAGTTTTTTTGGGGGGAGTTAATGCTAAAGATAAAAGTGGACTTAAGCTGTCATTTTCAGTTTCTAATTTGTACCTTTTTTTCTCTCTGTTAAAGCGTTGGTATTCCAAGTAAACTGCAAGGTTCCAGAAGTCAGAAGTGTTTTGTGTGTGGCTTTTTGCATGGCTACCGTGGATCACTGTTTGCACAAACAGCAGCAGCCACTTGGATACCAATGCAAAACACCCTTGCTCCAATGACCATTTAGTGGCAGCTCGTCCTAGGAGCCAGCTTTTAGTCCTTATTTAGTTGTACTTCTCCTGAAGGAAGAAGAGGGGAAGAGGCTTTCTGTCATCACTCATGTCAGAATGAGCTGCTTTCCAGTCCCTTCAGTCCTGTTTCAGATTGCGCAGAATATTGTGCACAGCGATCAATCAGCAACTCCAGCTCTTATGTGTATGGCCTGGGCAGGGATCAAAGGCACAGCCTTGGTGTTACTAACACCGTGCTCTGCCCAGCTGAGATACCCTGAGAGTCTTGCAGTAAATCAAACTGCTGTGCTGGCTCCTCTTGAGAGCAGGTGGAATAAAGTCCACAACAAACAACTCCCATCCCATGATCCTCAGGAAGTTGAGATGAATTGAATGGAGAGTTGCTGGCGTGGTACTGATGATGCTGCAGAGACCAGAGAGGCTCCCAGGAGATGCTTTCACACAGGGGATGCTTCCTGGCAAAAAATCTTCAGCACTGTGCTGCACAATTGCTGGTAGCAGTGATACAATCATAGTAATAGTAATTGCAATTAATAGTAAGGCCCACTGCCCCACCAGGACTGCAGGAACAGGTGAGTGAGGAGGATGGGCCTTAACAGTCTTTAGCCATGATAGTTTTTGGTGCCATTGATGCCTTGTGAAGGCTGACCTAGAACAGAGACTAGACAGAGCTGAAGAATAAAGTAGGCGTTTATTAAGAGGCCTCAAATAGATCCACCTTGAGCAGCACAACCCAAAATGGCCACAAAATGGACAACAGGTCACAGGGTTTCAGGTTTTTATGAGTTCTGGTCATTAGCATATTGGAGCTGATTGTCCAATTACTGCTCCAGCCCATGAAGTCCCATCCTTCTTGTTTTCTCTCTTCGGTCCACCGTTGTTTATACTCTTGGGCCTGAGGTCCAGATCTGTCCATGGGTCCCCAGCTAGAGAAGGAATTGTTTGTCTACCTATTCTGTGAAGAGAGCTAACTATCCCCTAATATAAAGCCTAGATTTACACACTAAAGCAGAATAGAATCTGAAAAATATAAAAGCTAAAACCTGAGGCATCACCAAGTGCTCCTTGTAAAATAAGAGTAGTGATATTGACAAAAGTTATTACCATTTTTCTTTACAAACCAGTGCTGGATGTACTCCTTTAAATCCCTCCTCCAGTCTTCAGAGCTGAATGCCCTGCTTGGTTTGGAAATGGAGGAAACAAGCAGTTTTTGAATGCTTTTTATAGTTTTGGGAATCCTGTTCTTTCTATAATTGTTGAAGGCAGAGAGCAACATTAGACACATGTGTAGAACATGACTTTTTTTACCTTTCTATGGTACTGTCCCAACTGCTTTTTCTAAAATCATTTCAGCATTTTGAGGAAAAGCTTTAAGTGATAGAAAAATTCAAGCACAGGGTAAGAAGTTTTTATAAAAGGAGTGCCAAAACTGGGAAAATGTGTAACAGCAGCAATATGAAACTATGGATATACTGCTGCTGTGTTTTCTATAGCTGATACTCTGATTACTCTTACTTATTACTTATACAAGGTTATATTTTCTATTTCTCACTGTAAGAAAAGGTCATTAGAAAATAAATGCTATTACTTAGCTGTTAGAAGTGAATGAAACAATGAGGTTTTCAGCTCTCATTTTTGCAAAATAATTTTGGTGCCTAGCCATACCCATACTTTATGTTTGTTTTGCTTGGGTGGGCATTTTTTGTTTCAGTTTTTCAGGGTTTTGTTTGTTTGTTTTGTTTTGGTTTTTACAGCTGTCTTCTTAATGTAAATTTTTACACGATCAGATTGCTTTTGTTTTGCCTAAACATTTAAATACTGTGAAAAAGATGGAGAAGAATGGAGAAGAATTAGTACTAATGATTGCTACATCTATGTCTGTGCCCTTCACATTTTCTTTTTAATTTAAGGTGAGCTTTCAAAAGTGACTCTACTTCAGTAAACACCTTAGCATCATTGACATTGGGAAACAACACTAAATTTCCTTAAACCTTTAAAAATCAAATTTTTTTCTAGGAGTTGAAAAAGTGTTTAAGCAATAGGATGCATGGAAACTCCCTGCTCATCCTTTAAAAATAAGAATGTAATCTACAAATGCTTTCATGAATTTGTTCCTCCTTTGTAGATCTGCAAGTTTTGATAATACCTAAACAATGTGGGTGTGCTGTTTTATGGAGTTCATGTGAATGTACCCATCTTCTAACAATAATGGAGTGCAGAGAAGCTCTGGCTGTACTGTTTTAAATACTGTTGGGGTTTTTTTTAACTGTTCACTTGGGAAAGTCAGACTTGAATAGTTCTTTTAAACATTGACTTTTCAGAGCCTCAGTCAATTGTTTAAAGACATTGATGAATTTTATTACATAGGCTTGGGAAACACTGTACTCCTAATATATCTACAATACTGTGTTTTAATACTAGTTCAAAGATCTGATAATCCTATTCCTTAAAAAGGGGTTTGGGGTGTTTTTGGGTTGTTTGTTTTTCGGGAGTTTTTTTTTTGTTGTTGTTTTGGTTTTTTTTGGTTTTTTTTTGTTTTTTTTTTATTTCCCAGAGGACTGAGGAGACAGTAGGAAAAAATGGAGCAGTTTTAATAAAGGAAGGCTCGCTCTTCTGATAAATATATATTTTCTTGCTCATCTGATATGAAGCAAATGTTCATTGGTAGCCTAAACAGCCAGTTTTTGTTCTCACATGATTCAGGTAAAGTATCTTGTGAAATTTTTTTGCTAATAGAAGACAGAACTGGGCATTTCTTGATCCTACATAACAAAACATTTGCCTGTTCAACAAACTGAGATTTCAGAATATACCTGCATGAAGTTAAAACTATTTCAGAGCATTTTCAGTGAATCAGTGAAACTGATCATGGTATTAAAATAGCACAACTTGGTTTCTACTATAAGCAAGCATTTAAAAATGTATTTATTACATCATCTTAAAGCTTAAGATTGTATAACATATAGCCACAATTGTTTAATTGTTGGCCCCACACCAAATACTTCATAAGGTGTCACATGCTTTGGTTCAGTTTCCAGAAAAAGACTACTCTTCCTGAGTGTGTTAGGTGATGATGAGATTATCTGATCTAATTTCTTCAGTTTTTCCCTCCAGCTGAATTCATTGTTATGTGAGGGAGTTTTCTTGTTGAGGTGGAGACAAATGAGTCCTATAAATCCAGGAACCCTGGATTAGCCCTGATGTAGCCCTGGAAAGAAATGCCTGCTGGCTCTGTAAGCTCCAAGGCTGCAGGGTGCTGGAAGCTGGGAGAAAACAGTAGAGTAAAAATCATGGTGTGTTTGCCTGTCTTACCCCTAGCACAGCATTTGGGACAGGATATGGGGCTGGAAGAGCTCTTGACTCTGGCCAGTAGAGCCCTTTAAATGTTGTTGTTACCTGAGGGGTCTGAGCCATCTTGCCTGCCTTATCCTGCAATGTGGACTTTTGTGGTGGCCCTTCTGCCATACCTTGGGATCTCCCCAGAAGGGCTGGGATGGGAAACCTCCCTGCACCTTCTGTGGCTGTTCTCTGCCCATTTCTGCAAGAGCAGGTGCACCTGTGCTCAGTCCTCCATGCAATTTTCTGACTCTCCATCAACAAGCAAAAAACCAATCCCAGGGTACTTGGATAGGAGAGGAACAGAAAGTGATTAAATTTAGAAACTTCTGTGCCAGTTGTGCTTTGCAGTGCCTCTCAGTAGAAAGCATTTTTTTTGTCTTTCTCCTGTCTAAACTAAGGCTGTAATTTAATTTGAATGTCTTCTGGTCATGCAATACCCTGGGAATGAATCTTATAAAACAGCCTGTATCAGGCCTGTACAAATTGTAGACCTGCCTAATCTGCATGAGCTTTAACTTTGTTATGTTAGTACAGAATAATTAGCAGAAAACCAAAATGCTATTTTGTCTAAGAGAATGGCAGTTCTGAGGCTTTACCTCACCTATAGCCTTGCAAGGCTTTTAGTGTCCTGTCAAGCAGTCTGTCAGAGCAGGAATGTTGAGAGCATTCATTTTTGACTTCAGTTCTTTTCTTACAGGAGCTCAAGTGACTCCACTGAAACTCTGGCATATATCACAGACAAAATTGGGTCAGAAGAGAGCGCAGAGGTACTGAACTGAAAAGAGATAAATTCATCTTTAGAAGAAAAAAGGAAGTCTCAAACTGCAAACTTGGGTTTAATTTGTCTCCTCCACATAAGGTAAGACTTTTCCTAAGGGATTTTCCAGACAAGCTAATGGTGTCTTTGATATAAATGTACTATTTTAAGTTTTGTAGGGAGAATGTTAATTTTTTTAAAAATTTTTTTTGAGCTATATAACTTAAAGTAACTGAAGAACATTATTTTTCCTAAAATTAAACAAAAGCAACCTAGAGAAGACTCTGTCCCACTTTGGTCTTGTGGTTAGTATCTGGTTGTGGAAGTTGCTGAGCATGTTTAGGTAGTAGGAAGAGTGGTGGGATTTATATCTCATCATTAATTGCAGGACCCCAGTACTTGTATTCTGGTTATTGCCAGTCTGGTGATAAAGCTGATAGATAAAATTCAATTGTATGTATGACTGACTGGTGGTGTGACTTTATCTGATATGAAAGATTGCAGCTTTCCAATTTGCATTTAAGGAAACAAATATTAGCATCTTTGCTATAGAACATGCTCCTTGATTGCATAGGCTGTGACAATGTAGATAAGGTTTGAATTTTTTGCTGGGCCTGATGGAATATGTAAATACAGAAATATCACACTGCCAGGAAATAGCCTCTTGAAGAAGATGCCTCTAACTAAATATCTTTCAGAACACATTGGTGCATTTGCCACTTGCTCTTCTTCTAATAGAAATCTGATGTTACCCAGCTATTTTTTTCTGGAGGAATTCTTCTTGTCTAAAAGCTTCTGCAAGCAATTAATTCTCCTGTGAATTCACTATCTAAAGCTGTAACACTATTGCCTCTATCAATAAACTGAATGAGAATGAGTAACTCCAGATTTATCATTTAGTTATGATACAAATCCCCCAGTAATTATTGAAAACTTTCTTACAACCAACCTACAACTCTGCAAGAGGGGCATCATGGTTCACACCACAGCACAACATCTAACATTTAATAATCCTGGTGAATCAGTCTTTTGCAGCAGAGGGGATGTGGGGAAGAAGATTGGAAAGGGGAGGCAGGATACACAGGAGATGGTTTCTAACAATTTTTCTTGTGGTAATATTGTGTTACATCATGTATATCCTGTACTGGGTATCATTTAAAATAAAAATATTTAAATCCAGCATGAAGGAAGTCAGGAAAACACATGTGGTTCCAGATGTTCTGTGATGTGTATCAAAACAAGGTTATGAAGAGAGCCCACATAGTCTACAAAATAGATACTAGCTAAAAAAAAAAAGCTTATCTGAATGAAGATTTTGTTTTCCCTTATCTCTTACAAAACTGTGTGGGAGTGTACTGCTGCTATGCAAACTGTATTTGACAAAAGCAGTAGGTGTCTGTTTAAGAGCATGTCTTATCACCAAGTCATTTCTAATAATAGCTTAACTTTTGATACTCCTGATATTACAAATAGTTTTCATAAATATTTTATAACAAATTGTCAAATCCTTATGTGAAAGCACTTACTGTATTTGTAGCCACTTGGGGTGTAAGACACTAACTTTTTTAGCTAATTTATTTTAAGAATTATTATTCTCATTTAGCACATCCCCTGGTAAAGTCAGATTCTGAAAGGTAAGGACAGACTTTTTATAAGGTTGGTAAATCAAAGTTAGTCTGTCAAGATCCTACTGTTATTGCTAGAACTTTTAATTAACTAGCTTCTAAAGAATTACCACATCTGCATATGGGAAGAATAAATCACTGAGGTAGAAAGCACAAGACCTTCTTAATGTCCTTGTAAATAACATGGAAAATCTGAAGATTTGCCTGGAAGCTGTTGTAAAAGAAAATCTAGTTTAATGTGCTGACCTGATTCTGTTCCTCCTGGTAACCTTGCTATAAGGTTTTAAGTCAGATGGAGCATATTTTAGCATATAATAGAAAGCAAAATAGATAATGAAGTATTTAAAATAAAATACAGAGAAATATTGGTAACTTTCAGTTTGGGGATGGGATTTTATTCTTGTTGTTGGGGTTTTTGGCCCTTCAAGTATGGTAAATTATTTTAGAGCAGAAGTGTGTACATCAAAGTGTGTTTGTTTTCATATGCTGTCACTTAAATTTAAAAAATAAAAACCTGTGTTTTTGTGCATTGGCATACATATGTATGAGTGTGCACACACATTATATTTCATAGATGGAAGATAATGATGGTTTTCTTAAGGATAACAGATTGCATTTTAACACAAGCTTTAGGAACTTAATGATGTTTTTTTTATCTATACCTACCACAAATGGATGCAGCTATTATTTTCTTCAGATTTAATGAAAAGAAATACATTAAACTACCTTTTCTTCATCTTAAGTATCAGCCTTTTTAGGCACCAGAGCTTAAAAATAGGACTGAGAAAAGCTGTGTCTCACTAAGCAATAGCACATTTTTAAAGAATATGGTAATGGGGATTACAGTAACTCAAACTACTTTCTCTGATACCAAATGCTAGAGCAAAGCATTTGCAGTTGCTCAAGGGCTATAAGGGGCAATCATTTGAGACAAGGAAAAGTCAAATGTCTCTTTTGAAGTGCCAAATTGTATTTTTTCAAGCAGTATTCTCAAAATGGAAGATACGAGTTCAGAGTCTTTTGCAGGAGAGCTTCAGTGCAATGTGCACTTTGGAGGGAAGTCACTGTGGTTTAAGTGTGAGTGGTAAGGACTTTTTGCTGTACTAAATGAAAGAGAAGGACTTCAAAGTTCAGTGTTTGCCTTGCAACAATTGCCAGTTTCTGATGTCCAGACTATGAAGTGGGTTTGATCTTTGCTCTCAAAATTACTCATTTTGTCTCAGAGGTTGAAATTGTCAGAGAGAAGCCAGACCCTCCTTAAGCTGAATTCTAGCTTTCATTTCAGCAGACTGCTTCCAGGTAGAAATTGTCAGGATCCCAGCACAGCTCTGCCTTGTACAAGTGGAGCTGATGGGAAATTTTTTAGTTAAAGAAACCTGATCTGATTGATAAGAAATCTTCCTGACCACCCTTTGGGTGAGTGGAAGAGGAGAAGAGAGAAAGGTTGGGCTGTCGGGTAGCAGGTAACACCATTGTGAAAACTCCCACCAGGAAGCTGAGGTTCATGTTGAGGTTTCTGCCTTGCCTGCAAGAGTGGAGAGGCTCCCCAGCCACCAGCTGTCCAGGCAGAGTCTTCTTGCACTGTTTATACAAAGTGGGATAGCTCCAGCAGAGCCAGAGGTACTTTCTCCAAAATAACTGGTGATCAGGTTACAGCTTTGGGATCTTGGAGATCAGAGTTCAAAACCTCCTTCTGAATCACTGAGAAGAATTCCCTTTTGGAACAGCTTAAGCACAATGTTTCTCTGTCATGTAAAATCACACTCTGAGCAAATCAGATGTGTCTCTGTGCATCTGTCTCAGGAGACCAGATGAGCCCTGAGAACCAGGGTGTTCTGAGTCTGGGGCTATAATTGTGAGCGAATAGCAAAATTTCAAACTCCTTGATTTCTGTCCTGTCAAGACTTTTGCTGTTCAACTGTTGATCTGCCACAGGATTTCTCTGTTGGTCTGCAGGGCAGTCTATACTAACAGCACATGGCTATTGCTGACAGGGTGAAAAGGGCATGTGACCACACCACCTTCTCTTACCTCCCTCCTAGCTCCTGCAGAATGCTTGCTAAATGCCAGGCATTGCTGCCATCACCTGCTAGGAGTGAGTCAGGGTTGTGGAGGGTGTTAGACTGTCTGTGAGATCCCAGCTTTGTCCTGAAAGGTATGGAGGTAATGAGGGAACTGGAAAAGGATGGAAGAGCAAAAGAAGGCAAAGAAGTACAGATAATTTAAATATCATCCCACATACAGTGAAGTAAAAATTCCTGCCTAAAATAAGGGTGGTCCCCACTAAGTGAACCACAAATTGGCTGGCTAAATAGAGGATGACTGCATGATAGTGGACTTCTGTGAACTGATTCTTATTTCAGTAAATGGGAACCACTTTCCTCCTATAGATCTATCTGTTGTGAGACATCCATGTGACTTTAGCCTTGTTCTCTTGTCTTCTTCATTGCATCCTCCTTGCTTTATTCCCTCACTGTCCACTCCAGGCCTCTAATCAAACAGCTGCCACCTGCTCCTTGCCTCCTTGTCTGCCCTGCCTATGCTTGGTGGTCAAGGGCCACCAAATTGATCAGAGGAATGCAGCACCTCTCCTGTGCAGAAAGGCTGAGTGAATTGGGATTGTTCAGCCTGGGAAGGATCTGAGGTGATCTAATTTCAGGCTTCTGTTGCCTGAAGGTAGCCTACAGAATGCATGAGGACTATTTACAAGACTATGTAGTGACAACACAAAGGGGGAATGGCTTTGAACTGATAGAAAGTATGTTTAGGCCAGATTTATGAAATAATTCTTTTATGTGTGAGGCACTGGAACAGTCCAGGGGACTTGTGGATGCCCCATCCCTGGAAGTGTTCAAGGCCAGGTTGGAGGGGTCTCTGTGCCTGGGGTTCTGGTCTAGTGACAGGTGGCCCTCTCCCTAGCAGGGGTTTTGGAGCAAGATGAGCTTTAAGGTCCCTTCCCACCCAAATTATGAAATCAGACTGAACAAAATTTGTCCATGTTGTACCCAGGTGTGTGTTCAGGCATGCTTCAGTGATTTCAATAAAATTAAATTAAATTATTGCACTTTAAGTTGCAGAGAATTTATAGATCAGTTGGGCTTTCTGTCTTTCTGAGGAAGGCCTATTTGGAAAATTACCTCTAAATATTTTTAAATGTCAAAATGTACACCTAGACGAAGACATATTTCTTGCACTCAGGTAACTATGTATTCCAGAACAAATTGTAAATAACCTTGGTGCAATAAATGCAGTTTTCTGGCATATGCAAATAAAGGCAGCAGTGTTAACTCCACGTCCAATGCGTGTGAGATTGCAGGACTGTAACCAGTCCAAGGTTACTGGCACCACAGAGCCCAGTGTTCCATCCCTGACAATTACCAGCACTGGCTGCTGAAGGAAGAAAGTGTAACTTATCAGCAAACAGTAAAACTTCCCAGGAATATTTTCCTAACCTTCAACAATTTGTGGTTCAGGAACTTTATGAACCAGAGGTAGCGACTCTGCAGTGAAAAACCAAATAGCTGCACATTGAGTATTTGTAGTGAGGGAGTCAACTCTCATTTATCAAATGTTATATGAGCACATAAAGAAAGTCTGTTCAGTCTGTATATACAAATGAGATGGGGAATTAATTTTCCCCTTTCCTGCCTTATGAATGTTTTACTTAAGAACATTTGTACTATTTTTAGTTAAGTTCTGAAAACAAGGGCAAAGTCCCATGGTAATGAGTGATTTGATAGGGGAAATCAAAGAGTCATATTTAAAAAAACGTTAAGAAGTGTTCTGGATATTGTGAACAGTGTTTCCTATTCCTGTTGCAACTCCAGTCTTTAAAGGTGAGTAAATTCTTTTAAATCTTAGGGCCTGATCATTCATTTATAGGTGAATTGGTTTAGCATTAGTGGGACACGTAATCCATCATGTGAGACAATAATACAAAAGTGAGGATGACCAATTATTCTGTTTATGTGATTTCATTGTAGGCACTGATACACATCTCTGGAGAATACTTTCAGGCAGCCTGAATAGCTGTTTCATGCAAAATTTCCTCATGTGCTGTCTCTAAGAATCTTCTGACAAATAGGTATCTATTTTTTGTTCATTACTGTTCAGGATTTTATGTAAAAGTATTCAACATAAAACTATTTCTTTGTTGTTATTTTTGCCATTGCAGAGATGCAATGAAAAATAATAAGCAAAGAATTATTTGGGTTTTTTTTGGAGAGCAATATGTAGAAAATTCATGTAATTTAATTCCTAATGCAAATCTTTCTGTATATTGATAATTTCATAAATGTATAATTGCAAATCTTTCTGCATATCAATGCATGATCGCTTTTGTGATCCAATTTTAGACCATGGTCCTTAAAATTCAACCATAAAAGAATACAGTAAGAATATCCTGGGAATCTGGTGCTTTCAGCTGTGAACAAACACTTGGAAAGTCTGTTCAGGAAATCTTTTTTAGAGATGCCTGGAGATCTTTCCAGCTTAGCCTATCTGGAATCTGAATCTTATCTAGCAGGAAGGAGATTTGTTCCAGGCCTCACTTCAATGGTGACTATTTATACATTAGTCTGTTGTCTAAAACGTAGAAGTAATATTGGATTGTAAATGAGTTTGAATTATCTTTCCTTCCTTCCCAGGAGTGGCAAAAGGCCAGGTCCTCCTGCCAGCAATCCTTACAGATCCACCAGTTTTCATCTCCCAACTGCACACTAGTGCAGGATGAAAAACACTCCTTGTGGGAAGGGTATTCACTTGGATTGTAAGAGTGTTTTGCAAGATGTGCATGTGTCTGGAATCCAGTAGTTTCAGTGCCTAAGAAAATGGTTTAAATATGATTCCCTTTCCACAAAAGAAAGATGTTGTTGGCCTCCACGTCTCTGAGTGGCACAGGCAGAGATTCAGGTGTATGTTCAGGTTTATTTCTGAATCAGCCTTTTGATCTCATGTGTGCCTCAACTCTAGTTCCTGATTTTTTTCTCCCTTTAGGTACCTAAATTGTCAGTAGACTTGGCCTTCAGTCTCCTGTGATAATTCTTGTTCATGACCAAGTCCCTCTCCTCACACTTGAGTTGTTTTGTGAACTCGTGTAGATGTGATCAATTTATGCTAAGTTTGTGTAGTTAATTTCTCTCTTGGGGCTGGTTCATTTGTGACTTTTAAGCTTCTGTCAATGAAGAATTTTAGACTAATACAGGAAAGCCGTAACACTTAGAGACCTGCAAGGTGATGTGGATGGTCTGAGGCTGTAGTGTTCCCATTGCCATGGTTGTTTGCCAATCTCCTATCTTCTCTAATTGGAGCATAACAACCCTGGCCATTTATCATTAAGCATTGCAACATCAGTCTCTGGCCTTTTGCTGAACTCTGAAGAATTGTGACTTTTCTTTGAACTCTCAGCTTTTAGTTCCACTGACCCTATGGCCCATTTATAACTGCTGTGCCATTTATCACTCTGGGGCTTAGAAATATGGTTTGGGGGAAAGACTCAAGGGCAATCATTCACACCTATGGCCTCTTTGTATTTGGACTTCACAGTTTCTGTGCAGTGTAACTGATAGGGAGAGATTAGTTACAAAACTGTAATTCCATTGAAGGATGGTGATAATACCCTACCATAAACTGTATATGATGCTCAAGAGGTTTGACATCATTGGGGTTCTGAGATTAAGTTACAGCATCTACTATTAGTCTCTGTCAGTATCTGTTTTAGAAGATGGTTTTGTTGCAACTCCAGTGTAAAATATAGAGTATTTTCTGAGTTGGGAGACTTGCTGTTGCATTAATCGTCTCAGAGTCCTGTTAATAGTTAAACTATAGCATGACATAAAACAGATTTGGTACAAAAAGACAGAAATATTTATTTTTCCATGCTACAGAGGAATTCTCTGTACTGACTACCAACAAGGTCTTGGGATATCAATTTGAATCAGAACTTCTTTGGCATTTTTTCTGTTTTGTGCTCTGAGAAAATTAAAAAAAAACAAAACAAACAAGCAGCATGTAAACCTCAGAGTTACTGATTAGCCTGAAGTATCATTTCTGGAAAGAAATCAGTGTATATTTTACAAGCAAAACAAACTGACTCCTTATTCTTTTACATTTCTCTCTGTACAGCTTCTGCTATTTGCACACACACACACACACACACTTAGTGTTCCTGTGCCCCTAGAAAACTATGGCTTCCCCTTCCTTAAGCTTTTCTTCATGTCTTTCTTTTATCTGATTTTATTTTATTTCATTTCTCCTCTCTCTACCTTTTCTTGTAAATTTTTCTATCACTTCTGAGAGAAACTGCTGAGTATGTTGTGCTTTAATGTGATTTTGGCCAAAGAATTCTTATTTTTAAAGTGATTTGCCCTTGTGTAGAAGAAATTGGGAATTTAAAACTTCATCAAAGTATGAAGTTTTGCATATAGCTGAGAGATTTTTTCACAATTCATATGAGGGATGCTAGGTAAGGGAAGAGTTCAGACAGATTAATAGCTCCAAAACTTTAGGAAGAACTTTCTTCTTCTGAGAATAACTCTCTTGTTATGAGAGAAAGATCAGGATATTATATCAAGGTTTGGAATTTTATGCCATGGGAAAAAAAAAAAGTTTTCTTTGAAATGAGAGAAATGTTTATTTATTTCTTCACTACAATGTGAACCACTCAGGAGAATGATAATAATTATTTCACTTGGCATTCTCTAATCAAAGACTCCCATTTTTATGCAAGAATCAAAAAGTTTATTCATGATTCTTCCTTATGCTTAATTTTGCCTCCCATGTCCAGACTTCCTGGCTGGATGGTGTCTCCTGCCATTCCATCCCTTTATGAACACAACATTCCTGTGCTGTGCTATGATGTAGAATGGAAGGAAGGCTGCACAGGTGCCTCAGCCCTTTTCCTAGTGCCTGCATTCAGTGTACTTTCTTCAGGAGAGAGAAATGTTAGGTTCTTGAAAAGATTTCAATTTATGCCAGAAAAGTAATAAAGCAAAATATTTTGAGATGTCAAATTTCACAGTAAAACAGTGCCAAGGCATCTGAAAGCTTTCCTTGTATTTTCAAATCCACCTTTCTCTTTATTTTAGAACCTCTAGTGTTCTATAGTAACTACATAACCTATCTATTGCACCCTCTCTGGTGCAACTCGGTTTTAGTATAAATTTCATGGAATTTTCCAAGTTTATTAGGAGGAAAAAGCAAGAGATAAGAGATGAGCTATCAAAAGGACAAATTAGCCAGAAATTTTCATGCCACAAGAAAAAAACTCAGGAAAGATTGTGGACATAATTTTCCTTTTTCAGCTTTGGATCCCTAGTGCATATAGATAATTTCTTGAAAGGCTGATTGAAATATTTAATGTCCAAGTGAGACATAAGATTGGAGAGATGGGTTTTTTCCTTCAGTCTCAGCACCTCCTGTTACTCAGATGTAAGTAGTTACACACCAATATTCAAACTTTGCCTCCTCAGCCTTACATTAAGCTTTGCAGTAATTACTATTTAGAAGAAAAGAAATGTTGTGGTCCCCCAATGCAGCCATTGGTTGGAGTGCAACGCCACTTATGTTTAATTAGCAGATAATTGGTCATTAGTAATTGGAAATGTTGTATGTACTGCAAGCCTTTGCGGTGTTGAAAGGGTTTCAATTTTCATCCATTCAGGACAAGGCACTTAAGCCACTTTGTCTCTGTATTCAAAGTTAGCACTCAAACGAAGCTCTGTAAATCTTTGTTCCCCTCAAAGGGGAAAATGTAAATGACAGGAACCAGTCACCATGAGATGTTTTAGTGCTGGCCTGTTCAAGATGATGTTGTTTATACTGTGTTTCATAAATCAGTTGGGTTTTAGTGTCATTTAAAATACTCCATTTGGTTTTAAAACTAAACTGAAGCAGAGACATAGAAGAAAGGGAATGTTTTTCTGGTTTAAATGTAAAATCTTATCAATTGTTTGATTTTTGCATTATTTACTGGAAGCTTCTCTGCTTGCTCTCTTAAGTATTGTTCAGCAGTATTTAGTTAATATTTTTTTAAATTTCTATTTCATAAAGATTGAGACAAATATTTTGGTTGAAGCTTCAATAGATTTGTTTTGGAGCTTATGTATTATGTGTAAAACAGAGTTAGTATTACTCCTCTTTTCTAAACAATAAGACACTGTGTTCTCTCATAAAAACAGAACAGAAGAAAATTAATATTCTTCTTCTAGACTTTGGGAAAGGGATCTTAATTTATCTTTGTGGATGATTGATTGAGGATTTGATTTAGTTACATAAAAGGTGGCTCTCCACAAGAAAGCTGATTGCATAACTGCCTCTGTAGCAAAATATTGCCCAAGAAGCAGGTGCATGCACCTTAGAGCTACCTGGGTAAAGTGAATTTTAGTTTTTCCTAAACTGTTCAAAGACCATTGAGTACTGGCCTGTGTATCATAGTGATATAACATCATACTTTTCAGATAGCCTCCACACATGCTCTTCTTTTTGGGGAGTAGCATTAACTTTTTTATTTCTCAGGCAGTAGACCCCAGGGAATTTCCCTCCCAAGTGTGCACAAGGAGAAATTGGGACAATTAAGTTGCTTGTATTTTTGGTTAGTGTTTTTTTCTCAGTGGTTTATGAAAAAATAAATAATTAAAATTGCACTATAAACAATATACTCATCTTGCTCTGCTGAGAGGTGCAATATTTTCCTTCTCAGTAGGAGGACAATTTAAACTGTAAATAAAATGAGTTTGCTCAGTTGTCCAGAAACTGAAAGTACAAGTGGGAAAGCAGGGACCAGCACAAACTGCTCAGTGGTAAAACCCAACTTTTAATTCACCAAAACTACCCTTGTTTCTGCAGCTCCACACAATTTAAAGAGGGTTTTTTTATGTGGGTTTTTTTGTGTTGGTTGTTTTTTTTTTTTTTTTTCATATGGTTTATGAGATCTGTAATACATAGTATTGCCCCTCACCCTCAGATTTGAAAAAAATTGTAGTGGCTGCTGATGCTGTTTTGTAATGTGCTTTTTTAACATCCTACTCTTCAAATGTGATGTTCAGGAAAAAAATCTTTTATTTTAGTGACAGCAAAATGCCTGCAGCTTGGATTCCTTGAAAAAGTGAAAATGCTTTGTGACATGAATGCAATTTACCCTTAACATTCTCTGTACAGTGCTCTCTGATCTGTTTGCTTCCCATGTACTTTCAACCCCATTGAAAATGCCTTAAGGTCCCACTTGATAACACTCGTGAGCCAAAGCATGCTGAACTTCTGAAAGATGATCAGAATGGTCTGCAAAAAAACCCATGCACCTGAGTGTTCAAAAAGGCTTGGGAGATATTGCTTTCTTCCAGAGCTGGATTGCAGTTTCAGATCTGATGATGGTTTCCCTGCTCAGATTTATGTGTACATACTGAGGATTCATTTTTGGCAGGTCTCTACTTCTGAATATTATGCTCCATGCAAGTTCAGACATGAAAATATATTTTGAAAGCTGGTATCTTGATTGATATCTCCTTGAGTTCCTTATTGTAGGAGAGCAAGAGGAAGAAGAATAATGATGCAGCAAAAATGATCTTACAGCTTTTACGTGGGAAGTTGTGAGGGGAGATGCTGACTCAAGAGGAAAAAAAGGAATAGAGAATCTAGTAATGGTGCAGCTGATTTTGTGTCTTTTTGTTGTTTTGTTTTTTTGGGGTTTTTTTGGTTTGTTTTGGGTTTTTTTTGTTTTTGTTTTTGTTTGGTTTTTTTGTTGTTGTTGTTTGTTTTGTTTTTTCCATAGTTGCGTAACTTGGTGTTATGTATAAGTATGATTTTGCATATGATTTTCTTTTTCTAATTATATTTATGGAAAAATTAGAAAAGTTGGGTAATTTTCCTTTAGTCAGTTTCATTAGAAGGTACCTATCCTAATTCCTCCTGAAGAGGAAGCAGATGCTGCAAATACAGTAGCACATGTTTAAATATAATATACATCAGGGAACAGTGGCTGTTATGTGTGTAATAGCATTATGTAGAAATAATAGGTAAGACTGTCCACTTGAAATATTTTGAGCACTGACAGTGTTATGTTGCCCACAGATTTACTCTTAGGACCATTTTGTGCTTACCTTGAATGCTCTTACAGCTTATCATAGGTTCTGTTCTGTGATCTACATCCAAGTTCAGCTATATTTAGAAAGCCTTTTGTTCCCCTCTGCAAGGCAGTTCCATGTATAGACATATTGTCTAAAAGATATGTTCTGTAGCCAGTTACAAATTATTCATCTTTTGTGCTTAGATGGAAAGAGTTTATCAATAACCACTGTCAAAACATTCTGGTTTACTACATGCCTTATATGAATTCCTTCATACCTAGAGACCCTTAAGAAAAAGTAATAAACAGAAAGGACTAGAGTGTTATTTTTATTGTAGTTGTGCTTGAAAACTCCACTCACAATTATGGTTCTGCTGACTCACTTTATGTGGAAAGAGGCAAAACTTGATTTTTTTATTGTCTCATTACACAAGACTCTGAGATGAAAAAAAATAGTATTGCTTATTTTGCAGAGAGAGTAGAATGAAACTCAGAAAAAAAAAAATAAAAACCACACACAGGGATGAGATTTTCATGGCCTCAACACAAGGAGTTTAGATGATTAAAATTATACAATTTCTGATTCTCAATACTCATATAGGTTTCCCCATAGCAGCAGGCTCCTTATATATATCTTCTCTGTATTTCAATTACCAAATAATTACTGAAAAAAACTGAAGATGCTGACTGAAGACTTTGAGTTTTGGATATTGGGAAATCTGCTTGTTCTTGATTTTAAAAGGATAACATAAGAAATCTTTGGCAGAGGTGGGGAAAAACTCACTGAGTTTCAGTGTATAGTTCAAGGCATCTCTTTGTACCCTTGTTTTCCATGTAATTTAAATCTATGGCATGATCAGTGGGTTTTTAGAAAATATTTTTGAAGTTTGGGAGTCCTACTGGTAGAGGACTACTCTAGGAAATAACCCCCATCTTATTTAAGCAGCTAGTGCATAAGGAATTGTGGCTTGGCTTCCAGCTTTGGATCTTACTGATTTAACTTGAAAGAAACTTTTCCCATTTAAATATTATCTACTGCTCTTTTTTTAAGGTTGTTTGTTGCTTGTATTTAGAGTATAAATAGTACTATTTCATTAAGCTATTCTGGTCTAGAACCTTTATTTGTATCTTGCCCTGATCTTACTGTAAAAAATAAAAAATAAAACCCCCTTATATAACCCCATCTTTGGAAAAAAAAGACATGACTTTGAAATGTTTGTTACATCTTAAAAGTCTTTGTATTAATCTATTTGACATTAAATATGCATTTTTTGACATAATAGTGGGAATAACTTTCATGCCAATATCATAATTAGTAGCAGGAGTTTTACTGTGTTGTGTATAGTCAGAGAAAGGCATTACTTCCTAATAATCTTCTCTTCTGTTGTATGTTCCCTCTTTTGTTCTTTGCTCCTGTAGAATACCTGTCCTTCAGACTTCTCTCCACAATCCCCATGTGCAGTGATCATCTGGCTGCATCATGTTTATAAATAGAGACTGTTGCAGCAATGTCTGTCAGTCTCCTGAGCTTCTGTCTACAAATGTGAGCTTTGGCCATCACTTCTCTTCCTTCTTATCACTTTCTCCTTATCAAACACTTCCACTGGATTTGTAAATTTTCTGGGGAGAAACTGTTTCAGTTCAAGAAATAGTGCAAAATTGATCTGAGACTTGAAAGGTTTTTTTTCTCCCTTTCTTCTCTTTGCTGTATGCACTGAAATTTTACTGTGTTTATTTTTGAGATTATTCAACTTGCAAAGTCTGAATGCTTTGCTGTGAGAGGTGGTCCCCTCTCTTTATGAGGAGGATAAAGGGGAGGTGGTCCCTCTCCTTTATGAGGATACCAGAATGTCAATCATGGGACTTCTTGGATAGGCTTCAAGTAATAAAGTGTGAAAGTCACCACCATAAACACGCTTGTTATTAAAATCATATGGATTTAGCACCTGCTTGTACTCCATTGGAATCTGGTGCCTGAGCATAACTTGTGTGGCTGGCTCACTCTGGACCTGCGTCCCAGATCTTCCAGATCCCCGTCTCCAGCTCTGTCCTTAGTGCATCACCATGCAGGTCCTTAGGGAAAGTCATGCTTGGCTCCAAGTCTCCTTGTATTTAACATTGAGTGGGAAGTGGAAAGCCTCTCTTCTTGCCTGGCTTGGCAGGAATGGCAGTGTTGGGACCATGGATGCACATCGGGAGCCTGCCCTGGAGCCTTTGGCGCAGCACACGGAGCTACTCCCAGGTGTATTTCCTCCCCTCAGCACCAATACTTGTCCATGGTGCCCTCTGGAGAGATGTATGGATCCATGGAGAGCCGCAGTGTGCCTGCTCTTCCCTCAAAGGCCAATATTTGGCTTTGTTGTTGTTTCCCAGTGGGTTCCCACAGGAATCATTCCCTCTGGAGCATGATGAGGAGAGGCACGCAGAGCAAACCGTATCCTCGGGCATGGAGCTCTGTGGGTTTCTGAAGGCATAATTTTCTGTAAGAAATAGCTGTTGTGTATGAAACCAATAGATATAGAAAAAATTAAGTCTGAATAGCTTTCTTTGTTTCCTATCGTCTGGGGAGTTGTTTGGTTTTCCCCTATTGCTAAACCAGTTGGAGAAACAAGGATCTCTCTGACTCTCCCTTATGGATATTTTTATATAACTCATCAGACCTGAAGCTGTGTTTTTCTAATGTAAGAATCACTTTATTTTTCTATTTCACATCTTTTCCCATGCTTTCTTTTCAATGAAATCTGAAAATTTCCAGATTTAAATGTCAGAACCTGTAGTGTAGGAGCTTGTTAAATACAAAACAAAAGGACTGTAATATATTATTCTGAGACTGAGGTAACCAAATACTATAATCTCTATTTATGTGATGGAGAAATGGAGTCACAGACTTGTTCAAAGCTGTAAAGAATTTGGTATGCTACAGATTTGGAACACAGATTTCTTGGCCCTATGCCCCAACCACCAATAAATAAGGCTTCTTCTTATTAGAGCTCAAATATAACTTTTGATCTAGTACTGAGGGAGAATCCTGCCCTTGATTTGAAGATGCATTTAGTAAGCTTGTGTTCTTCCATAACTGATTTGTGACAAGCAGATTTATCACCTTATGTTATGTAAGAAGAAAGCTGGCATGTGAGATGCTCCATAAGTTGTAAGGGTAGGAAGGAGATCCCCCCCACACTCCCAGTTCAGCCTCCAAAGTGCCAGATTTTTCTGTGGGAGAATATGCAACATTTGGGTATGCACTGATATGAGCTTGCACCATTTAAATATCAGGTTACATCCAGTCATTCCATTCTGTTAAAATAATGCTGGTTTCAATGCTGTTCTTTTCAAATGCTCCTACCAGAAAGGTTCTTGCTCTCTGCCAAAGCTTTGGTTTCTGCAGCAGGCCAAGCCCTGGTTTTTCTAACAGCCCTATTTGCTGTGCTATGTCCAGACTTTGTGTTGTTGCATGGTCCAGATGGCTTCAGGTGGCTTTGATGGAGGGTGTGCAGAGTACACACCTCCTGTGTAGTTGGGGACTGGTTTCAGCTGCTCAGTGCGTGCATTATTACAGGATCTTCCCTTTGCTGCTCCTCACAGTCACAGAATCATTTGTGTTGGAAAAGATCTCCAGGATCATTTGGTTCAACCTTTGATTGAGCTCCACCTTGTCAACCAGACCAACGCACCAGGTGCTATGTCCAGTCATTTCTTGCACACCTCCATTAAGGATGACTCCCTTATCTCCCTGGGCAGCCCATTCCAATGTTTAGCAGTCCTTTCTTTTGGAAGAAATTCCTCCTCGTGTCCAACCTCAACCTTCTCTGGTGCACTTTGAGGCCATGTCCTCCTTCCCTGTCGCCTGGGAGAAGAGACTGACCCTCATCTCTCTACACCCACTTTTCAGGTATTTGTAAAGAGTGACAAGATGTCCCTGAGATGACTCCTCCAAGCAGAACAATCCCAGCTCCCTCAGCTGCTCCTCATAGGACTTACATCTACCTTGAATTTCTGTCTCCTCGTGGGTTCCACCAGCTGACACCTCACCTGGTGTGTATACTGATTTTGCAACAGCAGCCCCAGCTGGGATGATGAGCTCTGGCTTTCTATGTGTCTGATACAAGCAGAATAGAACAATTCTATATCTCACCTATAGCAATTGCTTTAGGAAACACCAAAATAGCTCAAAATACTGGAAAAGTTTTACGAGCCTCTCACAGGCTTAAATTGCTTTTGTGTATTGAGAAAAGTAGTGAGCCTAAATGCAACCATTCCAGGAGGTTTGATGTCACTCCTAATGTTTTAGCAAATGATGTGATTGCACTGAAATGCAGAACTACACATTTCAATTACAGTTTCCAGGCTCTAAATTTTCTAACCTCTTCCAGGATTTGTCATAAGGGAATTGTGCAGCATTTGTGATTTCTGATATGAACCTGGAAGGGGTTAATCATTCTTTCTGTAAATACCTGAGATTTTAGCAGTTGATAAGTTTCTTGCCTATTTCTGAATGCCACTTTGAACTTCAGATCAACAATCTAAACACTAAGGGCTTTAGGAATTCATGATATGATGGGAATGTTTGTACCTATTGTGACTTTTTCATTACCTTGATGGACATTCGAAAATGAATACAGATAAATGATCAGATTAAAATGAGTGCAACAACTAAGCCCTATATATAGTTGGGGAAGATATAACCCAGCTGTAGAGGTGAGCTTATTGGAACATAACAAAGTGCTTTGTTTTTACATCCTCTTGAGTTGCTGGTAGCATTGCAGCTCTCTGCTCCTATTACCTGTAGCGTCTTGTAATTAATGTAGAAAAGATGCTGGGAAGTACTTGTTACATCTTTAAATTATTCGTTCTGGATTTGCTGATGTTCCACAATTTAATCCTGCAAGTGCTGAGGGTTTCCAGTAGAGGTCAGGATGACATTGTCAGAAATTTTCTAAGCATGCTGACCTGAATAGGAACCAGCTAAGACTTCCCTTATTCTCACAGGCAAAACGTTTGGGTGGGGTTTGTTTGCTTTACCTTTTTAATATGCAGATAAAGCACTGTATAATTATTTTGGTTTCCTCTCCAGTCTTCATCAACAACTTTGTAAAGTTTGATGGCAAACATATCGAGTTTCTTCAAAAAATGTGATGATTGGGAAAAAGGAAAAACAGTGGGAAGGGGATGAGCCAGAAGAGCTAATGCTGCTATTGAGGTAAATGTCTGTTACAGTGCAAATATTAAGAGTAGGAGACCTGAGAAAGTGGTTTAGAATAGTTTTAATTTTTTATACTGTGTGTAAATTTGTAAATAAATATATATATACACATATTTATATGCATATCACACATACCTACACAGATATATTTATATATATCAGCATACATATATTTTTATCTAAGAATGTGATACACACACACAGCAGGAACACTTAAGCAGCCTTTGCTTTGGCAACTCATCTCTGCTTTTTCACTGTAGCTGCTGTCTCCTGGCTTTAGTAAAATAACAGATCTGGCTGAAAAAGTAGTCCTATGGAGCAGAGGAAAAAAGATCTTTTTGGATTTTCTTTTTCACTCACACCAATTACTTGATTGGTTTTGCAGCATAGCCATGCAAATTAACATACCCACCCAGTGCACTGAGCTACTAGTGGAACAAGAACTGCCTAAACTGTCTTGGTGACTGGAAAGAGCTGGGAAACATATTTTGTATTTTAGAATACTAAATCCTGTTCTAGATTCTAGACTCTGGAACACAGTTTCCTGTCTGGGGTAGATTTTTTGGCAGGTTCTATAATGCAGAACCACAAAACCTTGTGTACAGGCACATCAGAGAACTGCTTCACTTCACTTATTTTGCACAGTTCGCTGCTGGCTGGCATTGCAATATGTGTTTCTGTTTTCAGGTTTGTGTTGCATTAAGATCTCAAATATATCTACACATGTGGTCATGCATGCACTACACACAAGAAGTTACCTGTGTTGTATTTAATGCCTTCTTGTGCTTACAAAACTGTGCCAGTCAGGCTCCATGTACTCACTGGCACACTGGTTAGTGGCACATCAGCAATTTACAGGTTTCACACACAAGCCCTTTTGTAAAATGTAGGTGGTTCTTCTCTGGATGTGTGTAGGGATCAGCTCTTGCAATCCAGCCTTCAGTGGGCATCAACTGCAGGTGTACTCATGTCACCACTGTTCAAAGGCACTTCAGCATCTGTGTTCCAAAAGAGCTGGAGCAGCCTGTTGTTTGCTGCCCCTTAGACAAAATGGCTTTCTTCACTTTCTGTAGAAACCAACTACAAGCCACATGGATTTTTATCCAGGCCCCAAAATGCAGTTTGGTTACCTAAACAGGACAAGATGATGTTCACCACCTCTGAGTATAGAAAGTGTTATGGAGGAAGATAAATAGCTGAGGATGAGGTGCAATAAGATGACTCTGAAATGAAATCATCTTCTCCTGATGTCTGCTTTAAATTATCTTGCCATTAAAGGTTTTATCAGACCATGGCATACTTTCCAAGAGAAGTGGTGAAAGTCCATATTGCTGGTGACAATAATAGCTAGACTGGAAAAATCACTTTGAATGCATATAGGGAATGAACCCAAAAGTTCAGGGAGACAGATAGCTCAGTTGGTCTTTTCTTATCTATTTATTGTGACAAAATAAAATCAAATATCGTGTTTTATCACTCCTGTTTTAGAAATTATTTTGTGTCCACATAGATGTTTCATCTTTGAATTGGAAACAGGACTATTTTGAAATCAAGCATTTCTGGACCAAGATGGCAGCAAATGAAATTAAGCAATGCTGTCTCATGTTATCTGCTCTATAATTTATCATAGCAGGCAAGCACAGTTTACAAATTACAAGGTCACCTTAAATTTTAGGGATTTAGGTTTTCTTACCATAAAGGGGGTCTATTTCCTCATAGTGATTCTTACAATTTAAGAAGTCTGCTTACCATGGTGGTGAAAACATACTTATTTTCATATAAATTCTGAGAGAAGTTCATTGCTCTACTGGGCATTAAATACAGTAATTGGGTAAAGAAGAGTAGTAGTTCTCTTAAACTCAAGCATGTTTGGCCCATTAAGACCAAACTACTTCTTCTGAGATGAAAACTGTCTGGGTACTTGGATCTCAGGTTCATCTTGACTAATCAACTGTTAAAAAAAGTAATTCTGTAACAGAAGTACATGGTAGGCTTTATTTACTTATTTTGCCTAAGTGCAATATTAAGAGAATAGGTGTTTCCAGTAGATAGTGCAGTGGCCCTTGGGCTACTTTGGCTTTATAGAGAGTTCTACCTGAAACTTCTTTAAGGTGTTTAGCCCAGTTGCTTTTTACTTCTTGTCTGTCTCTGCCTGGTGTTTACCTTCAGTATAGGAATACAAAATACTCTCAGGTACTGCCAGCTTTTATTCTGTTGGGTTTAAGCAAACTGTGGTCCTGCAGAAGCCTCCCAGAAAAGAGTCCCACAGCTCCTCTGCTTCCCCTGGTAGGTGTTTTCTGTCACCAGCCTGATTTTAACTCATCTTCCCCATAAATGGCCCCCTTCCAGACTGGCCATGCACAGTGGCACTTGTCCTGTCTTGTTGCAGGCCCTGCTGGCTCTGAGCAAGGCAGTGCTGATGGTCACAGTACTCTGTCAAGTGGGGTACCAACACTTGAGTCCTCCTTACCTTATTTTTCTTAACTAGCTGCCTTCTGCTATGCCAGAGTACATGGCCTTTTTGTCTGACTACAAAGCTATCAGCCCATTTTGCCATTTGGGGGCCTTGATCTCTTGTAATACTGCAGGTAAAACATTTTCCATGGTCATGTGCATCTTGTCAGCACCTAGCAGATAAGAAAAAAAGGGAGGATCTCAAGTTCAACTTTCTCAGCTTCTAATCTTGCTTGCCAAGTTCCCCTCTTTTTTTGACTCTTGAGTGAGCGTTTTTTTGTTGTTGGTTGTGTGATTTTTTTGCTCATTTTCTACCAGTAGCTACAAAACAACCCACCCTAGCTTGTAGTTTGGAATGTTTAAAAAGAATAAAGATGAAGCATGCATTCTTCTTCCTGGTCAAAGCACAGAATTAATACTATTAATGAAGAAGATATTAAAGAAATAAAGCATAAAAATATTTGTAAAAGTGCTAATTCATTCTGGGAAAAAAATACCCACTTATTTCTGCAATATGCAAACTACTATTTTCCAGGGTAGTGTTTTAGGAATGTTCTCTGCTGAGGAAACACCTACCATAATTTTAGTTATTGTGATTATTGCCAAGTAGTAACTCAGCACTGCTTGTCTTCCAATTCACACTCAAAGATCTGATTTATATTTGATTTTTATTACATGTACGTTGCAGTCTTATTTCCCTTTTCTGAATTCCTTTTCAGAGAAGCAACAACATTTAAATTCTTATTATTTTTAGTTTGCTTCTGAAATATAAATTGAAAATGACACAGAGCATTGAGGGAACAGCCTCAGCTCCTATCCTGTTTTTTTTCTGTCCAGATCCCTTATCTGTAATTTTAAATATGGCCTTTTATATTTCAGATCCACAAAGTACTCACACTTTTTACCTCTGATGTCCTAATAGCAGCCACTGAAGTATTTCTAAAGACAGTTTCTTCTCTGTTTCTTGGCTAATGTAGCCTTTCATGAAAGAGTAGTCTCTTCTTATCCTGCTTTCAAATTTAGTTTGTTTAGTACATCACATTTTTAATAATCAAAAAGTTATGCATAAGTGGCATCATTTTGATAAAAAGAATATAGTCTTTATAACTATTTTTAGATCATGGTTTGGTCAACAAATATAAGCTAGGTGTATTAAATCTTGAATGGTTGAGTTCATTTTTTTGGGGAATCATATGAGTGTAAAAAAGATTAAATTCTATTGTGTCCAGATCTGCATTGAGCTCTTACTGTGATTAGTGTTGCCCCATTACATATGGTTTTTATTTATATGCACCTGCCTCCCAGTTAAATCTTCATTAACATCTGCAGAGGCTCAGCTTGCTTTGATCCAACATGAAGGATTAGATGTTTTAAAACATATACATACATACACATCTTTAGCTTACTTTTCTTCTGAATGTCCAAAAGAAGGACAGAATTAATGGAAAACCCAGAAGTGGAAAGAGTTGACAATATTAGAAAAACTTTGAGACTCTGAAGTTGTTTTAAGTTTTTCATGGTGGCTTCCATTTTATTTACACTTGTTTTGTTTTGTTTGGATTTTTTTTTTTTTATTCATTGCAAATGTAAATGTGTATGACAATTTTCATTTTACCGTATGGGACTGAATGTTGTCTGGAGTAGTTGGTGTTCTTCCAAAAAAGCTCTGATTTAATAAGTGAATATCTTCAAAAGTGTCCCAGTTGTGGAGCTGATTACAATGGGAAGCAAGTGATCCACTTTACTGCTGTGCTGAAGGAAAATAAATTTACCCCTGCCATTGACACCTTAAGTAAATCATGGGTTGTACATGTTGTGTCTGTCTTCAAATGAACTTGCATTGAAACTCTGACTGTGTAAGAAGATGTAACAATTGCTCACTGGTATAATGATCGGTCTCTGTTCAGTACTGGAAGAACAGAACTAATGCCTGGAATACAGAGGCTGAATTGTTACTCCTAAGGACAAAAAAAAAAAAAAAGAAGTATAACCATTACTTCAGGTCACCACTAAGGTCACTGACAGCACAGCATGGGGGATTCAAGTAGAGCAGCATGACTGCGACTCGCTCATGGCTGTGAAAGAGGTCTTTAGTCCCCATTGCCACTATGTGATTAAATTGGAAGACAGAATGCATTCTTTTCTATTTATTTACTTTTTTTTTTTTTTAAGAAAGGAAAAAGAAAATCTGAACAATGAAATTTGAAAAAAAATCCCTTATAAATAAGAATTGCTGTTGGTCCTACTGATTACTGTTCCATGAAGATTTTGTTTTGTTAAATTAGTAAAATCAGGGGTGAGTGGGTTGGTGGGGAGACCCCTCTGCAAGCCATGCACTGCTTGCTTTAATAATTAGATATGGTCCTGTTGTCACACTGGAGTCCAGCTTTTATCATTCTTGGCAGACAGAGCAGAGCAGCACTCTGGCACTTGACCTGCCCATAAAAACTTGAACAGGAAACAGCAATAAATAATCCACTCAAAAGGCCCTTGAGAAAAGCATTGCACTTGATTCCTTATAGGAATTGCATGTTACTCCAGTGAGGAAGTGGGCTCTTTCAAAACACAAGCTTTGTATTGTTAGCATTTCTTAAATTTATTTTTGATGAATAAATGTCCTTTTGGTATCTTGCAATATATATTTTTTGTGTGTTTAGAAGACCTGAAAGAGGCTTCAAAGTTGTTTCCAGTTTTATTCCTTTTAAACATAGAAATAAACTTACAGCATACACACACACATCCACACAGCATTTCAAAGAAAGAACAAACCAGCCAACATCTTCCTCCAGAGTTGGTCCTGGCTTCTTTCACATGGGGACCCTGATTTTTCTTGTTCTGTTTTCCATGACAACCTTCATCCTGCTGAAGTGACCTTAGAGTTTGACCCTAAATCCCTTACCTCAGTCAGAACACCCCTCCTAACTTGGGGCCTGGTCATTGAAATTGGCATCAGGTGCAAAAACTCCTCCAGTTTCTCCAGAAATTTCTTTCCTCAGTTTTTGAGGGAAATGGAAGAGTGTTTCATTTCTTGCTCTAGCCTGAAAGAAAAGACTGATTCTCTTTGTATTTATCACAACCTATTTATAGTCTTTGACAATGTGATCCATTCCACAAATATTTGCTTTAATCTCTGGCTTTTCTCATGAAGTAAATTAGAGAACTAAGAAATAAGAGAATCATTTGTCGTAGGTTTAGTCACACAGTAATTTTTTTAATTTGTGTAAAATAATCTAATTTTTCATGTTCATTTCAGCGAATTGAATGAATCTATACTACTTGGTAATGAAAAGGGAAATGTTTGATATTTGCCAAGAATAATTTGATAAAACAGGGTTTGAAAAGACTACGATCACACTTACCTTTAGTAAATTAAAATTGCAGAGTTGTTTTGTTGGGTTTTTCAATTATTACTTTCACTCCTTTAGTCTTTGTTTCCTGCTCTGCTAACTTTTAACTAGACTTGGAAATTTTAGAAAAAAAACCAAAATAACTTTGTTCTTTTTTTTTAAGGTTTATTTTCAATGAGATTAAACTACACTCATTTTTCCCACTCTTTAGAAGCCAAACTCCTGGATTTTCAGCTGTTTAGATGGGTCAGTTTTATTGAAGTAATTTCCTCAGCTTGCTGAAGATACATGTATTTAAAGATCAGGAAAGTGATTGCTCAAATAAGAAATTCCATGAATTTTTTTTTTAAACCTGTCAGGAATGCTATTTTTCAGAAAGCAACAGTACAAGATACAGAGAAGATTGATAAGCTTCTAGATCTTCCAGTCTTGTGTCTGAATTCAAAATTTGCAAAGATCATAAATCTTGTTTTAGAGAGGTACAAAAACTAACGTCTCTATTTGGTTGTACTTTTTTTTTTTTCCATTTATTTCTGCCCTTTAGGATCCTAAAAAGCAAGTTGAATATTTCTGCAGTGTTATGATTTCTTATAGGGCACACGTTAAAGGTGACAGCGAGGCCCCCACTCAAATGGGCCTGGAACCATCTCAGGCCTTTGGCTGGCACTGGGCTCCATCTTCTGTCTGTCCTTGCACACCGGGTGAAAACAGATACTTGGTACCACAGGATTCTTGGCCTGGCCTGTCCTGGGCCAGGAGCTGGACCTGAGGATCCTTGTAGATCCCTTCCAACTCAGCACATTCTATGATTATGGGACTTGCAGGAATTTGCCTATTTTGCAAAGGGGCAAGAAAGTGGTGCTGGCCAAGTGTGAGGTGGTCTGTGGTCACTGCTTGCACCCTCAGTGAGCAACCTCATTCCAGCCATGTTCCTGCTGAGATTTGCAGGTAGGGCTGTCTTATGCACTGAAATATTGCAGTTATGTGCTTCACTACCCACTCCTTCCTTTTTTTGTAAGCAGAATATTATGAACAGCTTGAATGTCTTGAAATTCTAGTAATCTCATTTTCAACCAGACTTTAATGCATGACTGATTTGGTAGTGAGGACAGGTAAAACCATTGTATTCTGCCTAGTATATAATGATTAACATGTTAGTTATCTATTTAATTTTTCAAAATTTCCATTAAATGTTAAAAACATTTGTGTCTGTGGCTTTTGCAAGCATCCACCCTTTATATATATCTAATTTTTTTTTTTGAGAGGTTTACCCTTCTACCAAGTATTTATTAGCCTACATGGAATTCATAGGCTAGTGGAAAACTCATTTATTTATTTACTAATTTTCTTGGTTATTGACTATGCAAAAGTTTCCACTAATGAGAATTCTTCCCTGTTGTGAATCATTAATACATTAAGTACACTTCAGATTCCTCCAGTAATGATACAATGAGAATTGCTTAGCTGATTTAAATGACACAGATGTAGTACTAATTATACATTTTAAATTGGCAAGAAACACAATTAATTTACTGATTATCAAAAACAAAAGTAAACTTTTTTTATTACAGTAATTTGCTATAATTTATCACACAGCCATTTTCTTTGTGTAATATTTATGCATTTGACAAACCTACAAAGAGATATGTAATTAGACCTGTTTCATCCATCACTGGCTGCCTTTTAACCAGAGGTTTTACGTGAACAGCTTACAAAGACACTATGAGATTAACCAAATCATAATGATGCCATCTTTTAAACCAACAAATACTTTTTTTTAGGTAATTTAAGGGGATTATCAAAATTGAATTGTTTCATTTGACTTAGGTTCCTGAAGGTGTTTTACAGATCTGTTGTTTGGGTGATGGTTTGTTTGGTTGTAGTTTAGCAGAACTGTGTTTGGTTGCAAACTTTTTTGTAAAAACTTGAAGCAAAATTAATTTATTGGCGTTTTTGAAGAGAAAAGCCTCAAACAATGCTGCACAGAATAAAAATCTTTATTCCCACAGTAGCAACAACCCCCTCTCTAAATGCTTTGTGCTTGGGAAAGTTTGGAATTATTTCTCCATCGATTTGGGAAATCCAAAATGAGGGCAATGTTTTATTTTTATTTAAGGCTAGATTTTGGGCATTAAAAGCTGCAAGCATTAGAAATCTTTGTATCAAGCCCTGTCACCAAGTCATTTATTTGCCTGTTAAATACTGTCTTGAGAGAGTTTCATCCTGGTGCCTATAGTGCCATGGAAACTTGCCAGAGGTATGGCATCATTAAAGCAGTCTTTGAAGTCTATATTAATATAGGATAGGCAGGAATATCTTGGAAGAGGTTGTAATTGTTGGCTCTGGTATAATCCTTTACACTTACTGTAGAACTAGGAATTAAACTCAAAAAACCAGAAATCAATCCCCCACCTTCCAGATTCCCCTTCCCTAAACCAATAGATGCAAAACTCCCTCTCTTAGATGCTTATTCTGTATTTTCATGTCACCGGTCTTTCTAGAGAAAAGTCACATTTTTATGGATTTAAATGTCTTTCAGTTCATTTAAAAATTATGTACATTTTCAGGTAGTGATACTGTTGTGGCCAGTTTAGGCTAGAGAAGTAAATTTTACCAGAACATGTGATGCCCTTTGATCTGTGACTCCATCACGCTTGACATCCTTGTTTTATTTGAGAACTATTTCGTTTTCCATTGACTTTTTCTAAGTCAAAAATTTTGCCATATGATTTTTCTAGGTGTGTGATGGGTGCAAAGGGAGTATGAAATCCCCTATTTGAAATGGAATTTCAAGACAAAAAATCCCACTCATCGTGGGTTTTTTACACTCTGGAAATTATTATTAATTTCTAGGAAATAATAATATATCTAAGTGGAGTATGGGATCTCCTGATGAGAGCAGAGAATTTAGTTTCCTTGGACACCATCAATAGCAGTGCTTGTGATGGCAAGTGCCAACAGCAGCAGCAGACTTCTTGTCCCAGGTGAGCACAGGTGCATTTGAAGGAGATGCATGTCCATTCTCTCTTCTAGAATGTTTATTTGCCCCTTATCATCTATCTACATCTGGAATCACAGCCACCTGCCAAGAACCACTTTTCTATTTGTTTTCTCTAAGTATTCTTAAAATACCCCCAGACAATGCTCCCCCCCCACCAAATTCTTACATTTTCAACAATGAATCACCTACTCAGGGAGGGAAAAGCATTTATTTCTGTTTTATAAAATATCTATTTCTGCATTTATTTATTTCTTCTTTATTAAATGTGGGTTTGGTGATGAACACTTCCACAATGTGTTTTCTTCCTAATTTTAATTTATTTGTCCTTCCTTCCTTCCTTCCTTCCTTCCTTCCTTCCTTCCTTCCTTCCTTCCTTCCTTCCTTCCTTCCTTCCTTCCTTCCTTCCTTCCTTCCTTCCTTCCTTCCTTCCTTCCTTCCTTCCTTCCTTCCTTCCTTTTTTTTTCTCTTTTCAGAAAGGAATATGTGTAGTGGCAGGTGTACAAGTATGGACATGTAGTCATGTAGTTACCTAGAAACAATTAAAATTCCCTTTTAAAAGTAAAGGATAGCAATTTTGTTATGTAATATTATTTCACTGTGCTGTACCTTTAAAAAGAAATATGCAGTTGTTCTTGAACTATTAAACTATATGTGTCACCAATTTATCCTGTTACCAAAAGGATCTCATGTGTCACTTGGCAAAATGACAGCTTTCTTTCCCAGTCTATTGTATAATTGTGTTTTGTTAGCTGTTTTTGTTTTATAAATACTGTGCTAACGGGATCTCTGAAGATCAAGATTTTTGATGCAGTATTTGTCTTTGTTGTTCTTTGATGTTGACCTTCCCCCACTTCCCTCACAGCAACAAGCACAATATTTTGTTCTCAAAAATTTACCAAATCTATGTCAGGAAAAAAAGCATTTCTTTTCACATCAGAGTTTATGCAAGCAGGCCAAATCCATTCGAGAAGATTCCTCACTGGAACTCTCCTGAAACAATTTTCCCAGAAAAAAATAGGCTCATGAAAATTTTATTTACTTGAAAATCTACAGAGTGCTCTCGTTCTTCGTATGTTTGACTACACAAGCTTGGAACTCTGGCATTAGTATTTGTTATTTTCCTTCTGACAATTTCTCCTTCTAGCAAAGGCAGTGACACAGTCTCTGCCTGTACATTTAGAATGAGATGTTTCTCCTGTAATATCTAATTGAAATCCTTCTTATTGAAATATAACTGAATTAGTCCTTATCCTATCTTTTGGTAGTTATGGAAAGAAATTATTTGTTGCTTGCTTTACAACAAATTCTAGATGTTGTTCTTAAACACTCTGTTTTTAAGCCCTTCCTTCTCTTTATCTTGTCCTCATTATACTGAAGATATCCAGTTGCCTTAGTCTGTTTTCCCAGATCCTGCTTGTGAAACCTCTTGTCAGTCGTAAGGCTTCCCTCGGGGTTCTCTGCAGCCTCTCTGCCTTTCTCACAGAGAAATGGCCCAAATCAACAGTGTTTCAGCTGAGCCTCCTCATTGCCAGGAGAGCAGAAAACTTCACATGTCTTTCCCATGACACTTGAAAAATAATTTTTCAGATTGACATTTACTAGTTTTGTACCATCATTCAGTTTTTGGCTTCTGTTTAGTTTGAGCTGCTACAACATCGCTGTTTCAACTGCTGCTTAGCCAGGTAGCTAACATTTCATATTATGTTTTCATTTTTTTGAAGTGAAATATTTGAATTTTGCCTCCATTGAATTGAATCCTGTGGATATTATAACTCCGATCTGATTTCTGAAATTAGTGTGAAATCTAATCCTGCTCTTGAGGTTGCCCTCAACCCCTCCCAGCTCAGCAATAGCCAGAAATGTGGTAACATATTTTCTATCTAAGTTGTTAATGAAGATATTTAAAGTTTATCAGATTTTTGCCAAGACCTTGCATGGTACAACCTGCAGGATTGGCAGTGAACCCTTTCTTTGGGAGCTGCCCTTCAGATTGTGGTGCATGCCATAGCTGCTCTAACGGCTCAGAATTAGATGCAGGTATATTCTATTTTGTATTTCTTAAAAGAGATCTGAGCAGATGAGGTAAGCCTCAAAACTTTTCTGCTGGCAGTGCCTCGGCATACTGAGCTGGAGGAAACTTCTGGAGGGGGAGCAAGCACAGAACTGTTCCTAAGAGATGTGCCATAACAAGTGCAGGAGAAGCCTGTTCTCTGGTCTGGCTTCCCATTGTGACAACTTTGTGTGGTTTCATGGGTTGCAAAAGCTTCATACTTAGTCTCTCCTGGGTCCTTAGGATGGTGGCATCTGGTGGCTGGAGGTTGTCTATTGTTGTATTTATACACTAAGAGGAGCAGTTGTGAACTTTAGAAATCAGTTATCTTGCAGACATAGAGGTTTTTTGAGATTTTTCTGACTACACCAAAGGTAGTCTTCTGTAGAGAGATTGTCCAAAGCTTTGCTCATGGCCAGTGCCTGGTGTGGGATATAAAGCCTTGAGGAGTTAGGGAGAAACCCTTCCACAAAGTTCCTGTGGCCTGGAAACATGCTCTGCACTGTCTCATCCCAGTGGGACAGAGGGGCAGAGAGGGAGCTGGGGCAGGTGTCTTCATGCTCCAGCCTTCCTGCTTAGTGGACACCTGTGGATGACTTTGGCAGTCAGGATAACTTCCTGTTATTGAGTCAATATTTAGACTATCTTTAACGCATTGATGATAAATCAGAATGTGAAATTATATTCTAATTATAGAATTAGACATTTGCAGCTGTTCTGGTGTCTTCAAGGTTACAATATTTGTCTCAAACTGCTCAATCGAAAATGCTTGACCTGATGAGAGTTTTTGTTCTCTCAAATAAACTATAATTTATACAAGAATATCTTCTCAGCACATTTGAAAACTAAATAATCAAAATTATCTGAGCATAGGAAATTTATAGTCTGGCTTAGCTGTTGCCTTCTGGAATCTGGGTTTGCAACCTGATAGATTTTATAGCTCAGCGGACTCACTGATATAATGACATGGCCTTTTAGAATTGCCAGCTGTAGAACTAATTTTGGCTGGAGGAGTGGCCAGATGTATTCCTCACTGTCCTCAGTCTGAACCGGGTTAGTAGGGACTATAAATAGCCTCATAAATATTTTACTATGTCTACATTTTTTGCACTGATGTAAAAGATAGGAGGATAGATTGTCAGGTTCCTTGTGAGTAACACAAAACAGGGTCAATAAAAAAATTACCCTTTCTTTAAATAAGTCAATTTTCTAATATTTCTATAATGTTTCCCCTTTGGGATGGCCAATCCCTGGTAATAGCACCATTCCCCTCTTCTTCAACTGATGCAGGTGCTGTAAAAATGGCCATAAAAAATGACGGTTCCTGTTGACTTCAGCCAAGAAAAGACTTTTTTAATGAGAAGATGTACACTAGAAGTATCTTTGTTCAAACAAAAAGGGAGTATTTCGTATTTCTTGGTTTTTTATCTGCTGATCTGAGTGGGAACCTCTGTTCCAGATTTAAATGCTGGCTTTCAACTGAAGAGAGATGTGTCTGTGTTCTCAATCCAAGTGCCTCCACCTGCCTTTACCCAAGATTATTAGAGGTATTCCATTTAACTTTGTCTCTAAGGTTGTTCATTGGCAGTTTATGGAACAGAAAACAATATAGAAATAAAAAAATAATCTACTTTCATTTGTGATCCATGGCTGCAAGAAAGAAGAATTTATGTTGGTATAAGTCAGGGTGTCTATTTCTCACAATGTTAAAAAACCCCCAAAGTAAAAACAGATAAACAAACAAAAAACCCCAATCAAAAACAGGAAAAAGAAAAAAAATTACCCACAGAAAGTGCCTTCCTGCTATTCTGGGTATTGAACTGGAAAATTTAAGTGGTAATCTACTTGCTTTTCATTTTTTTAATTCTTTCAAATAAAGCTAGCTTGCTTGTGCTCATTTTACTTGTTTTAGGGAAATATATTTTCAGGTTTTGTTATTAGAAAAATCTGTAGCAATTACTGACATTAGGGTTCCTGATCTAAGTTTTGACCGTAGCAAACCTGAGCACTGTTCTCTCCTTTCACAAATCAAGGAAGCCTTTGTGCTCATTTTAAAGTTTTACTGTAGTAAAGAGAGTTTAAGCATCTTCTCAAAATGTGGTATAAGGGAAATTGTCTTACTAATTTATAAATGCAGCCCTTAATTTCCAGTGTGAAACAGCCTGTCCTAGTTATTATTCAGAGCAAAGATGGAATCTGTGACAGGTGCAGGCCACAAAATCTGATTTTGTTTCATTCAAGAAACCATTTGGCTATGCCATATCTATAATCAGCTGGATTCGTGTTCCTTGGTTTTTCTCTTGGAGAGAAATCAAAATTGTCTTTTTAAATAGACTCCTTGCCTGCTCTGCAATTCTTAGAGAAGGCCAAAACCCCCCAGACAATTATCTTTGTTTTCCCTCCCTGCAGGCTTTGCTGGTCTGTGTCACGGCTATAACATAGGGATAAAAGTTATCCCACATTTCCATCGTATTTGAATGCTGTTTTATGTGTTAAAAGCACTGTCTCCTGCTCCAGTCAAAAGTGTTGAGGAGGAAGAGAAAGCAAAAAAGCTTTTTAGGTCTTTTTCAATGAAACAATTATTGTATCATCTCTATATTTATACCTCCCGTAGTTTTTTATTTGATTTTTGGCAAAGTTTCACTTATTTCTGATTATTTAGATTCAAACTGGGAACACCCAATATCCAGGGGCCTCTGATAAAAGACTTAAACTAAGTAGTGAATATATTTAATTTGTAACTCTGTGTAAGTTTTTCTTTGGAGGTCTGTGATCGGATTTCAAATGGAGGAAAATAGAACATCTAAAATTTCTTATGTAAAAGACTCCATGTATTTTTCTTTTTTAAAGACAGCCTTTTGTCACTCAGACTTGATTTCCTTTATGCTAGTTATTTTTCTTAATGTTATGCCACTAAGAGAGCCTGATGTCTTTGAACATTCTTGGATTAGTCCTACAAAATAAAACAGATTAATTTCTAGAGTTTCATATAATTAACCATGAGTATTATCTGGTTTTGGGTAATTTTTCAGCTGAAATTTCATTCAACTTCATTGAACTTATTTCAACTGAAATAAGTTGGTTATAGCTGACTGTTTAAAAGCTTAGTTTTTCAGATTTGACTCTTTTGCGATACCTTAAAACACCCAAACAAACAGTGAAAAGAAAGAAAACAGGCACAGGTCTGATTCTTGTGCTTCATGTTTTAGTACAGTGGACCAAGACTGACAGCAGGTATTAGACTGGACATCACATGGATATTTCTTCTATCAGGTTGCACTAAGAATAGGAATGAAGAAAATACTGGGACAGTCTAGAAGGCTATATCTGAATATTTAGGTGCTAAAAATGCCTTAAAATAGTTTGGATTAGATAAATGCACATAGGACTGACAGGACTCCTGAAAATACCTCTGAATATTGCTTTGCTGATTGGCAGTGCCTTTTCAACTGTTTATTTTACTTCTCTTTGAGAGATTTGTGCAGCTGGGGATGGAAAAGGAGGTTAAGGGATTGTTGCAGATGTCTTGTCTCAAACCTATATTCTGTCAAACAATAGCTGAAACTTCTTTAGTGTTCCCTGGGGCTAAAATTTGCAAAGAGCTCTCTGAGCAAGCAAAACTTCACCAGTGTCAGAGCTCGAACTATTCTAACCCTCTCAGTTGTTTCCAAACAACTTCTATCTTGAGTGATAGAAATAAAGCATCAGATCTAGGCTGGCAATTTTTTCCCTAAGTAATATAAGTAGAACATAACATATATTTTGCACCCAATGGATAAAGACTGTATTTTATATAGGCTGATCTGTGTGTTCTTTGCTTGAAGACAAACTCACCAGATCTCAAGAAACAGATGCATGTTTATCTTAGAGCAATGGTGACTGTTAAATAAAGGAATAGGAAACAGGTTTTCTATGAATCAGATGAAAAATCGGCAGAGATTTTTATAAATACAGATGTAATTAGTATATGAAGAATTTCATAGCCACAGCAAGGGAAAAGTTTTCCACCAGGTACAGCTAATTTGTAAAAGCCTAGATAAAATGTGAAGAAGAACAAGCTCTGATGACATGCAAATCCTCAAGGACTGTACAAACTGTCCCATGTCTTTTGTCACTACCAATCAGAGTTGTAACTCAATAGAGTCAGAAGAAAGGGAATTTAGGAGGGGACCTTACTCTATTTTCTATGATATAACAATTTTAAAATAAGGTTTAGAAGTGCGGTCAACATTTCAAAATTGAAAAAAGAGGACTTTTTTCTCTCTGAAGAAAATTTCAATCTCTGGTAGTGGACTGGCATGCGTTAATGAAGCATGAGCCAGTGTCAGATAGACTTCTGACTAATTGACAGTAACATACTTATTTCCTATCTCTGGCATGAAGCAGTCAATTTAATTTTGTAGAATAAGATGGAAAAAATGATTATCAGTAGGGAGGATTCTCATTTAGGAATTCACTATTGGACAGCAGCCTTATGAAGGGGAAGTTACAGCACAGTTCTTAAAATCTTCTTCCACAAATGGTTGTGGGTTCCAAAAATAAAAATAAATAACTAATCTAAAATGTATTCAGTAACCCTACATTGGAAACTATGACTTGAAACTAAATAATGAAAACACAGAGAAAAGAGAAACTCTTCGTAGAAGGACATCAGCATTTGAGGAGTGCAAATGGCTATTTTTATAGTTCTTCAGGAAGTGTTCTGAGAACAAAAAAAAAGAAAAAAGTGGTACATAAAAAGAAGTATGAACCAGCAATATATGAAGAGAATGAGAGCAATGTACGTGTCAGCTAGGGTCCAGACTATGTGAACTTGGTTTTCTGGTTAGCGTTTCCTGGTTGTTTTGGTTTTTTTGTGTTGATGTTAAGTTTTTGTTTGTTTGTTTTGATTGTTTGTGGGGTTTCTCTTTTTGAAAAAAATACAGGCTTTACTGAAATTAACTTGCCCATTTAGGAAGTACTTGGGATATAAACTGAAACATTTCCAGAACATGGATTTTGATGGATTTCCATGGGTTATGGAAAACAAAGCTCTACTGAGCTTTTTCCAACACAGAATGAGTGGTGGAGATGAAAAGGACAGGGAAGATATGAAGGCTCATAAATCCAAGTTTTCTGTTCAGTCCTAATAAATACAAGTCTGAGATCTAAAGAGTGATTTTTTAGCATTTTAAGTATTCAGAGCCTTCTAGGCCTCTGAAAAAGACAAACCAGTTGGAAAATGGTGATGCTCTGAGACAGGCATTATTTGGAAATGAGCTTAGGATATTTTTTATTTACTTTTGCAATTTATCTTTATTGCTTTAAAACAATAACAAACTCACAAAAAAGCAATTTTCTGAGGCATATGTAACTCTCCACCTGGAGAAAAACATAATTTATCCTTTAATTCTTTCTGCGGTATTGCTCATAGATCGATTCTCTCTCTTTGTAGGAAACTTTGCTGATGTTATGGTTTCTTTATAATACACTTTACAGCAGTATTTGATATTACTTCTGTCAGGTGAATTTGTCCTTAGCTCAGAATTGTGCTGCAGTCTTTAAACTGATGTAGCAGCAGTGCTATGGACATCAATTATCATGCACTTCACTGAAATTAAGTCCAGCTTCTGCTCCTTGTAGTTTAACCTTCTCCATTTCTTTCCATTTTCAGGGACTTGGTTCCACTTTCCATTACTTTTTTTAAATTAACTTTTCTATATTTCTGCAGTATCTAGAGGCCAAGGTCCTGTTGTGAACAGGGTACTGGATAAACATAGAGTTGATCACTGAACTTTGTGGAGCTGCAGAGTGTGTTATCAGTCCACGAGGAAAATGGAGTCCACAAGTTTAAAACAAGTTGTGCATTTCCTTTAATTTCAATCCTTCCCCCCCTCTTCTCTGGAAGACTGAATTCCATGCAGCTTTCCTTTTCATTTGGAGTCTCTTCCCCTTTTTTTCTTTTACATCCTCTTGCTGGGCCCCCCTGCAGCCCATGAGCTGCATTGGCACAGAGTGAGGGAGCTGTACTGTCTCCCCTTTCTTGCTGAGGCTTGTTCTCCCAGCTGGGTGCCTCTCTTCCAATCTGAAAACCTTTTTCTTGTTTCCAGCTCTGTCCAGAAGATTTGATTAGCAGATGTGTGCACTTGTTTCCACTCATCTAGCTGCATTAATGGATGTGAAGCAGTAACCTCAACCGGTTTTCAAGTAAAATGTTGTTCTCGGGTAGTGGCAGGGGACAGGGAAAAGGAAGGAAGGATTGTTCATTTGCTCTGTCCTGAGTGCACAGACTTACTTGGGACAAAACAATCCCTCTTTTTGCAGTGATCTTATGAAATGGTTGGATATGCTTTTTTTATTAACCTTCTAATACTATGACTGGCAGGTACAACCATTTGCAGACAATATGGTTCACCCAGCACTTGGCTGGAACATTTATGCTACACTATGATATGAGTAACATGGTGGATACAGGCAATTATTATTGCAGCACAAGATAGATCTAGGTTAGGGTTTTTTGCCTTTCATTTCCATTTTAAGTGAAAGCAATTCTGGCTCCCTATTAGACCGTCCATGTCAGGAAAGTCGAGTGTTACACCTTCTCATCATATTTCCTGGTTTGCTAGAGTGTTATAATGAAAACTCTCAGAAGTTAATGCAGCACTTGAAACTGTGACACTATTCAGAGTTCAAAAAATAATAAAGAATCATGTTCCAGTGGGTGTCATCTGTTATCAACAGCACAATAAAAATGTAGCAACAAGAATAGTGACACTATCCATGTACCTTGCACTTCACTTCAGCTGGTTTGAGTTACTTTCAGCTCTTATGTAAAGGATTTAATAGGTGAAAGCATTTTGCTGCTTGTGGTATTTGTTAGAATTGTAATCTGAACTGCTTCAATGGAGGAACACCTGATCAAATTTTCAGTGACAAGAGACCAACTGTTTCAGTTTTGAAGTCAGCGTTGACTTTTCAGCATGAGAAAACAAAGATGAAGTAATCCCTTGTTGGGTGTTCGCAAACAGCAGGGTCTAGCTTTCCAAACAGCGGCGGGGCAATGGGACGTGACACTTGAGAGGGCATGGTTTGTGGCCATGTGAGACAGGAGGTGTTCTGAAGCTGGGCTGTGTAAATTTCCACACCAAAAGGCTGCACAGCGTTCCTTTGGAGATGTGTGCATAAGACAACAGATGACATATATGCCATACATGCCATCTGACAATAATTAAGGGAACGTGTTCGCTTTTTTTGTGTCAGGGTTTTGCAAGATTTGACTGCTGTCCATTGCTTTATTTGCATTTTTCACGTGGAGTTGCTCTGTTTTCCTGCACATAGCAAAAATTTATCTTGTAAGGGAGCTTTCTTGACTGGTTTTAACCAGGCACACTTGGGTTTGAGGTATGACTTGATGTCTGGTACTAAGTATTGGAAGGGAGGTGTAAAATTGCCTTTCTCCTTTACCCACCTTCCACAGTAAAACAAGAAGAGTTTCTGGTACATTGAATGCAGTGTGCAGGAGGGAAGGAGAAAACCAAGCAGCTGGAGTGCTTCTTGGGAAAAAAAAAAGTTATTACTTCAAGTTCCAGAATTTGAGACAATATTCCTTGCATTTGGAAGATCATATATAGGAACAATCTGGGATCAATCATGTTGAAACATTATTTTTTATTCATGTGCTTCTGAAGCAAATCTTATCATTTACTGTCTCAGTGTCCATGCATAACACACATGGGAAAACATGTACCTTTTCCTGACAGCAATACCCACTGGAGCTTTTTCTGTCCAACTCTAATCTTTTCCTTGCACATAAACGAGTGTGTTTCTTGTTGCTGTGTATAAATATTATCATTCCTGATATTTTTATCTGGAAGTACATTGAATCTTAGTCCTGGAATTAAATATTCTGCATCATGGAGATTGCTGGTGAAATGAGAGATATTCGTGGAAATGATTAGTTTTGGTTTACTGCAACACCAACAAAAAACCCAAAACAAAAATAAAACCAAAAGCAAACAAACAAACCACAAAACCAAAACCACCCAAAACAAACAAACAAAACAAAAAGGAACTTAACAACAATAACAACAACAAAAAAGCAGTAAAAAAAGGCATAAATCCTGAACTCCTCAGTGGAGGAGTTTGTTATTTAGCATTTGTTATTAGTTGGAAAGTGTCTCTGTACAAAACCTGCAGAAAAACAAGACACTCTGAAGCATCAGTGGTATCAGTATCACTTATCTAATGCTACTGTGATATAGCTTGTTCAAAGGCCATGGAATGTCTTTTTTGAATTAATGCAAATATTAATCCTATGGAACAGTTAGATCAAGCAGGGTGAAATGTTCTCATTTCTGGAAAATTAAGTTTTTTCATCCCAAGTTAGAGGCCAGAATCAAACCTCTTCAGCTCTGAAAAGCAGAGTTAAAATAGAAACTATAGAAACAGAGGGCCAAGTGGATCAGAGCCCTTGAGAACTTTGTTTCCCTTCATTTCAAGAGGGAGAACACATTCAAAGCTCTGTGTTGCTTATATGGAAAGAAAGTATGTGCTGTGTTCCTCATCATTATATTTTAACAGAATGTGTATGGAAGACTTGTTTTGATTTAGGCAGTAAGAGAAATCCTCTTTGACCATGGGACAATTCTCAGTACTGTTCTGCCAAACAGTACAAGACCATGGTACTTGATAATCTCTTTCCTAGGTGATTATCCTTAAGAATGTGAGGATCTTTAATGTCTGTCTTCTCTGAGGGAGGAAAAAAGCGCTGCAGTGTCAGCATATGGGATAGAGAAGAGGCAGCACAACCAATTCCATGTCATTCCTTGAAGTACTGAAGCCCATATAAAGGGTTCACTAACTGCAGCAAGCCATAGGCTCAGACATTGCACAGCAACAGTGCACACATTAGGATAATGCTCTGATTTTAACTTGGAATGATGTGTTTCATCTCCACAGCCCATTTGTACGTCTCATGTGCATCTTGCTCATTTGGTCTTTACTTAAGGGTTCTTTATGTGTTCATATTGTCTGTGTGGATTTCATGTCTGAAAGCCTATTTTTTTGCAGAGGCAATACTCCAGATATATTAGTCCTGAGGTGAAATTGTTATAACATAAAGTGTGGATATTCATATCATATATGTATTGAAGATTACTAGTTTTTGATTTTTTCTGTACTAAATTGCAAACTGGTGCTGTGAATAGTGGTAAAAGTAGAATTCTTAGCATAAAACTTCTTGTTAATTAAGTTTTTTTTTAACAAATTACTAGCTAAAAGCTCAATTGTGAGATGTTGAAAAGAATACAAATAACATGAGGGTTTTTTCCCTGAATTTTCTGGATTTTTGTGAGATGCTTCATAATTTTTTCCTCAGAAGATAGGAAGATATGAATGTTATAATTGGTGGAAAATGAAGCTTAATCCTACCATATTAAGTTCTCTGGTGTTTTTGCTTGCTTCAATGCTCTGGGCAGGCTGAGACTTAAAGTGCACGTTGCACATATTTCGATGCCTGCATTTTGCCAAGTGTACAGTGATGGCATGAAGTGACATGTAAATATACCTGAGAGCCCAGCAGGACAGGTAGCATTGTCATCATATCTGAACCTCTATCCTGCCACTGCTTCTTTTTAAGCCTTTTCTTAACCTCCCTGGCTGGAGACATAGGGGTAAAAACAAATTCAGAGCAGTTCTGTGCTCCTCCCAATACCGAGATGCATGTTTTCAGTGTTGTGTGGCTAAATCCCTAAACATCCCCCACTGATACTAATGGGAATCCCACAGTGAAATCCCTGAATGTTTCATTGAGCATATATTCATTAGGACTTCTTCTCCTGCCTTCTCTCTCCTGTGTCAAATAGAGGGCCAAGAGGTCTCTTGAAGCACAGAAAATGAACAAGGCAAGAGTTAATACAGACACTGCCTTCTGAGTGACATAACTGTGCCATTATGAAAGTCCTTATAGAAACATCCTTCCTTTCATGTCACTCTATAACTTAAAGAACTATTTAAGTTCTTAAGGCAAAGAAAGAGCATTTCTTATGTGTCTTGTGTGTTATACGTGAGTGAGGATCATCGTGTACTAATTTTGTCAATGATAGACTTGCCAAGGATTTCAGAATCACCTAGGTGTGTTAAATGAAGGAGCAGGCTGGGATGCAGACTGGGACAATGAACATTGTGAGGAAGGTTGCTGTTATGCAGAGAGCACAGTTTGACTTGGGAACAATCCAAATCCTTCCTCTAACTATCAATAGATTTCAAACTGCAGCTTGTGCTGAATACACACTTATTTGTACTGGGAAACCTATAATTTATTAATCCTAGCTATTAAAGTAATACATAGGGTTCTTTGATTGATGCGTGGTGCTGATTCCTAAGAATTATGCAGAGGGAGAACACCTATTATATAGGTATGAAAATTTTCTCCTTGGTATCAAGGAAGAGTTTAGGTGTCCTCATCTGGATATTCCCATGGCTATGTATGTGCCTGTGAGATGCTCAGCATTTTTTGTCCATTGCCACTTAAAGTAGGCATTATTTTACCTGTTATTCCTTTCCTCAGCAGCACATTTCTTTGAAGAAGTCAGAAGCCTGTGGAGCTTGTCCATGCACAGAATTTTGGGCCCAGGGAGAGCAGCTGCTGACTGTTCTACTGGTTCTGCTTTCAAAAGGATGTCTCTGCTCCTCTGTTGCAGATTTGTAACTGGAGGTTTTAACCTCTTAGATCACCTCAGGTACTGACTGCCAGAGAAGCCAAAGGCAGCAAGGTTTTGAGCCATTGTTGTCAGAGTTTTTTTTTCTACATCTCCAGGTTTGTGGAGGTGGAACAGCAGCAAGGATTTCTTGTATCTGTGTGCACATGGAGTTTAACTACAGGACAGAAAATGGTCTTTATGTGTTTTGGCTTGAAGGCTGGCTGAGGATACCTGTATATGGAAAACTGAGAGAAACTGTAGTGAAACCTGTGCTTGGAGTGAAAAGCCATGTGCCCTGTAGCTACTTCACAGCAGTGCCTCTTCTTCAGGTTTCTTTTTTTAATGAGCAAGCTATGAATGCTCTGCATGTGTTCAGTTAAACACAGAGCCAGTTGAGGACAAATGGATGTGAACTGCTGGCACTTCAGTGCAGAAAACAGGAGCAGTGTTCACTGGGCACAGGTGTCCAGGGACTGTCTGGGCAGCAGTTCCAGCCATCCCAGCAGCACAGCTGAGCCCCATGGCCATGATGTGGTGCCTCAGGGACAACCTGGGTAAGGAAGTGTTGTCATCTTATTGCAAAAGTTCCATACGTTCTTGGTGATGTCTCATGGATAGCTCCTCACAGCACTAACTCCTTCTTCTTCACAGCACAGCCAACAAACTCCCACTCCCTTCTCACCCAGCTAACCCACTCTTTCGTAGCACTCATCCTTATTGGACACAGCTGTGGCCTGTTAAGGGCAGGCCTGCTCCTAATCTTTGGTAATTAGTACAGCTGCAACTCCTCAGGGGTGAGATTACCTTCTGCACTATCTTTATTTTCTTACATTCTATCCCCCACCCGTCAATGGAGGGCAGAACAGCCCTAAGAGCTCTGATGGGAGAGTGGGAGCAGGGAGAGTTACTCCAGGTGTCCCTGCAGGAATCTGCTGCAGTGCCTTGAGAGAACGTGCTGGAGCAGTGATTTCCCTGCAGCCACTGGAGAGAACATGTGGATCAGGTATCTAGGGGACCCCACACTGTAGCTGGTGAATGTTTCCTGAAGGTACTTCAGCCTTTAGATTGTTCACACAGGAGCAGGTCTATCCTAAAGAGCTGCAGCCTGGGCAAAAGACCTCAGTGGAGCAGGGGAATGGGAAGAGTGTGAGGTGGAAGGACTGACCATGGTCTCTATTCCTCATCCCCTCTATGCCCTTGGGATTGGCAGTGACTTAAATTTTCTCCAAGCCAACTCTGTTTTTCCAGTGGTGAGAACTGGTGAGTGATCTGTCTTTATCTTGACCCATAAACTTTTGCATGTAATTTTTTCCCTCTTGACTGCTCCACAACTTTTATTAAAAAGGCAAGGTAAATTCTGAGTATGGCATTCAGAATTTTAAAACTTTAAATTTTAAACACTGGTGGGTATCCATGCCTTTTCCCTATGTTGGGCAGTCAGCACACAGGACTCATGGTCCCCCCATCTTGGGAGGCCAGGGGGCTTTGAGTTTTTTAACACTGAACAAAGACCACCAAACTCTACTGTGATTGCTGGCTTGTAAGGTGCAATGTGTGAGTTATTTTCTAGTGGATGGATGTTTTCTGTGTTTTAAGGAAGGTGGTGGAACTTCAGTGTGTAACAGCAGGTCAGAGGTACCTGTCAGCAGCTGTCCTTCATTGTTTTGCTGCTTTCATCAGTGGCTCCAGTAGCCCAGACTGACATTGCCTCCCTGAGAGAGTTCACATGTGGTCTGAGAGGGCTGTCATCTTGCTTTTGACATCTTGTCCTTAGTGTTTAGACATCTTGTGCTTAAAGGGCTTCCTAACTTTGAGTTTTATTTCAAATAAAGTGTTTGTTTTCTGTATTTGAGGAGAATTAACCTGAGGTTACAAAACAGTTGGCAAATAAATGGAGTTACAGCTGCATAGCATGGGCATTGTGTTTGGCTGCTGTGATGTGCTGAAAGATTACTCAAAATATGCTTCATTAAAGGTAGACTCTCAAGTTCAGTGTAGATTAAGAAATTCCAAGGATGTCCTAGGTGCATATTTTTAATATGACAAAAATCCTCCTTGATGCAGATGGGTATATTCAGTCCTCTGCACAGCAATGCCACCTCCTCAGTAATAGAGGCAAATACAATGGAAAATTATTTCCTTTGTCTCTGTGTCCTGCTAATTCAAATATTCAACAGTATCATAGCATTTCCCAGCCTTTAGATAGAGCCACTTTATCTTGAGATGAAACAACATGTGAAAGTAGATCCATCATATAGTATGGGCTTGCTTTGGAACTTGTATCAAATGATAAACCCCAGAGTATTTGCTCTTGGAAATGACCATTTATTCAGGTTTACTTATTGCATGTGCAATAAAAAGGAGAAAAACTATGTCAAAATCTGCAATTTAGTTCAGCTAACTCAGTAACAGCCACAGCTTAGGGTAGGCTGTTGTCTATGAAGGCTGAACATACAACAGGTCAAATACAGCTCATGAAGCATCACCCAGAGTATCCTGTTCCCAAATAAATGGAAGACAGTAAGGGAAATTAGGTTTATGGTGGGTGGGGTACTGGCAGGTAGAAGTGCTTACAGCACCAGAGCCACTGTGGAGAAATAGGCTCTTAATCATGTGTTTACATGCTTCTACAATCAGTTTAATTAAATTACTGTCACAAGCGTATCATTCAATTTTAGCTCTTTAGGAGGACTAAGTACAGCCTGAGGAAAGGATGAATTCTGAATAAGAGGAAGATGCAACCAAGTAGGAAATTAGGGTTAACATAACCCTAAGATAAGTTTCTTCAAGAGGTAAATGAAGATGAGTTTTTCTCTAGAACAGAACATGCTTTTAAGTGACAAGGACTTTAGGCAAACATTTTTTATGCATTTTTAAAATAGATTCATGAAAAAAATTCCTGAATGGGATTCCTCAGTGACACTTAAAAGGCTCAGTGATCTTTACATCCATTAATTTATAATAAATGAATGAATAAAAATATTTTAAAATTAGGAAAATTCCCCAAATAATATACTAAATACTGTATGCACACAGGTTATGAATCTACTCCAAAATAGCATGTTTTTTACCTATTTTAATAATCAAGTTTTTAAAAGGGTAGGCTCTGTATTTATTATGTGTAGCCCAAAAAAATTTCCAGGAAAATCTAAATTTAAAAATGGGATAAAAAATGCTATCACAATTTCCATGTAGGAGTGTTTGGCTGAATATTGCCATGAAAGATATAATAGTGTAAATCCTTGAGTGAAGAATTTTAATCTGTGTTTCTCTGTTGGTGCTCTAATACAAGAGTAGTTTACAGCTAAACCTGCTAGGCTCTGGACAATGAATTTCCCAGTTTTTAGCACTTCTTGTGATCCAGACATTAAATCATAACTAACTTTTCTTACTGAAAAATTTTTTATAAGCCTGTTATTTTACATCAACTTACTACTATTCTCATGTTGCCCCAAATTTAAGTACTAATCTTCAATGCTACATTTTTTACCTCTTAAGCTATTGTTGCTTTTCCACAGAAGGTTACAAGCCCAAGCCTGGAAAGCTCTATTTCATCATCAGAGCATTTGGGATTGTTGGAGTTACTAAAATGAAAAAGATCAGGTCAATATTTGTATCAGGCCCCCTTATGAAAGCAAAATATTTGACATCTGCATGGTATAAGGCAGTCCAGTTAATGGGAGCTCCTGCAGTGTATAAGTGAGCTGCAGGTTTCTGGCAGTTCTGCAAATCAGACTACCTGCTTATTCAGGATCTAAAATTTCAGTTCAGTGGTAATTTTGGGAGTGAAGCCCATAGGAGGGACAGAGTTTAAACATGGATGTCAGAGCTTGAACGTTGCTTGAAAATTTGGGCCATAATTTAGAAGCGGGAAGATGTAGCAAGTAAAAACACCAAATATCATCATAATTAATACTGTTGACATAGCACTGTGTATTCTGGGAATTTAAAAGAGCTTGAATAAAGGGCTGAGGCTAATAGCATTACATGCAATGAAAATGCAGAGCAAAAGGTGATCATTTGTAAAGAAAACAGCAATTGAAATTATAGAAGGGGGTGGAAAACCGATGTGACAGGTGATGCTATTTTAGAATAAGAAACCTTATTCTGAATATAGATGTATTTTTAAAGTATTGTCAAATTTCATTTTATGCCAGATATAACAAATCTGATAATATTTTTGCTGAAATTTCTTAGTTTTTACTGTTGTTTCCTCTGCTGCAATGAGTTTTAAAAAATTCATTACAGTAAAGATTATAAAATAAGACAAAAATCTGCCCATGTTTAGAGGTACGTGGTTTCATTTTTTTCAATAGAGCGCTTGAAATTTGTCAGGTTCATTGCTACAAACAAGAAACAGAATCATTTATCTCTCTCAATGAACACAGAATTACATATTTTCTTTAGGAAACCTGCCTCAAATTCTTCCATAAATACTTGAAGTTTTCTGATATTATCCTCTAACAAAAGCTTCAAATTAGCACTAATGTACTTGACATTATGGAGTGGGGTTTTTGAATAGAGGCCATGCTAAGGTTTTTAAAAGGGTCGTACCATAAAAATTATATCACCATTCTGCTGTCTAAAGGCTTCCCTTTTAGCAGTGAAGCTTATTTTTGTGCTATATGATGTCATAGCCCAGACATTTATGCTAAAGAGGAGAATTAATAATTAGCTCACAGATTTACAGTTGCTGAAGTTTGAATTTTAGGCAAAGATAAACACAAAGAAGGTTATTGTTGATAGCTTTTTGTTTTGACAGAGACGGTAACAGTGATCTGGGTGGAGAAACATATTTTAGTTAATATTGCTGAGTTTATTTCTTTTACTGCTCCTTTTGCTTATTTCTTTTAAATCTACTTCAGGGAATCAAAAGCAGTTTTTTGATCTTATTTTAAAATATAATTTCAATATTGCTATTTGAATTAATAATAAGATATTATAAAATATCAATCAGCTTTTAAATAATTTTTTAATAATATAATATCCAATATAATTTCTGTCACTACAAAAATGTTACTGCATGACTGCATTGAAGGGCTGTAATTCAAAGAAATATATAGTGCACAAATGTAAAAAAAAATCCCTTCGTTTTTGTTCTTTTGAGAAATACTCAATAGAATATTTTGTGAAAAAATGATATACAACCAGGCCTGACAAACATGGGCATTGCATTAAAATTTTTCATGTAAAAATTAATTTTTTTCACCTTGCTATCTGTAGTATTATCTTTGTTAAATGTAGGAAGATGTAGGGGAAAGCAGGCATCTGTAGGTATTGTTATCTGGCTGTTATAATGAAATTTGGGCTGTTTTGAGTGGCAGATACCTAAGAGATAAACAAATATTTAAGAAATTATTGTATTATATATAAAAGCGACAGGGTTACAGTATGCATAATGTGTTTATTGATATGAAATTGTTATACAAATCAAGGTGCACTATGTTTACAGTTCTGCCTGAATTATCTTTCCTCTGTTGATTTTTTTTTTTCTTTAAAAACAATGGAATATGAAAGTCACTCAGATATATTTTGTCAGATTTGGAAAACATGCAGTTCTAATAATTTGGGTTAAAAAAACCTCTGGTAATGAAGAATGCCAGCTTTCCTTGGAAAGGCATCGTTCCCTAATTCAAAGTAGGCATTAGAATAGGAAATCAAGATTTTTTTAAAATATCAACTGGAATTTCTATTCCTTTCTGATTCATCAGTATTTTTGTGCGCTCCTAGATGAATATGTCCTAAGCCTTCTTAAACTGATAATGGTCTCTAATGCAAAGGCAAAACTTGCAGAACATTGGGCACCAAGTGGAAAATGATTTTATTTCAGCTACCAGTGGCTGATTACTAATAACACAGACTTACTTTGCCTTCGTGATCAGAATACTTACATGCTTTTTCTAAGCCGTCTACCCAGAATTTATAAATAGGAAAGAAAATAACCCTCGAAAGCCAAACAACTTCTCCTCCTTGTCGCCATATGCTGCATCTTTTCCCTCTAGGTTTTGTATACTCTGTGTGCTGAAGAATGGTGTCTTTTCTTTTCATGTTGCTCTGTCGGCGGTCATAACAGCTATTCTCTTCATGAATATGTAAATCCCATGCATAAAATCAGAAAAATTAGCATGGCGATTCCCACTATAGAATGTGCCCAATTATGTCTGCTAATACGTGGATAGTGATGATTTAATCTTTGGACTATATGAGCGGATTCAGGTACAGTTAGGGGAGCTGCAGTAATTACAGAGGACCCAAACACACAAGCTGGGTGCGTGCACATGCTGGGGGATCATTGGGCTTTAATAGGAACTGGGCATCTGATGCCTGGCTATGATGGAGTGCTCGCAGATTCATTTACAGAGCTTTCTCTGATGGGTAGTGACAAGGGAGAAAAATGCCCTAGGTCTGCAATACCCTTCCCTTACTAACTGACACTCATTTGCATTTGAATTTTTTTTTTCCTCTTTTTTAGTTCCTACTGAATGCTCGCAATTAGAACGGAACGAATAAAAGTTTGGATAAATAAAGGGAGAAAAATGGTGACCGCATTTGCTAGGCGTCCTTAACTCACTTGGTTTATCAGCAATGGGTGTTGGAGGGGGGAGGAAGGACATGCAGAAAACAAAACCAAAAAGGCACCACCAGCAATTGATGCATTTTTGTATTTAAATAAGCAGGCGTGCTCATGCATATTTATATGACGTGCATGCCTATGCGCCGCTCTGAGCAGTGGCTCTGCGGCTCGGCTGCAGTAATTAGGCTGATGTAATTATAGCAAAACAAAGCAAGCTTAGGCTGATGGTGGGTTTTTTTCCCCATACAGTGGGAACATTTAAGACATATGCATATTCCAGCGTACAAAAAATGAACCTGCACCGCTGTCGGAGGCTAGGAGGACAGTGTGGCCAGTGCACCTATTGTGTCACTGCTGTAGAAAGCAGCTTAGCGATTGGCCACTGTCTGCAGCACATAATACTGACTGGTTATAAAGGACTTGTCTAGAGGAAAGCCTGTAGGTACTCCATTGTCTGGCAAAGTTGATATGACTGCATTCTTTTTGCAGGGGGTCAGACAGCTGAACTGTAAAAGCTGCACAGATTTTTTTTTTTTTTTGTCTTCTTGCTCTGTCTCTCTGTCTCTGTCTCTTCCATACAGCATTTTTCTTTCATGCCCTGTCTCAGTTTGCATAGTTAAAGAGAATGCTAATTAAGATCCCTTGCCTTAACCTGAAAATAGTGACTTGGATGTAAATAGAAAACTGGCGATAGTTTAAAATATTCTTGCGTAGCACCAAGATATCAGTTACCGTCCTAGGGGAAAAAAGGAAGAATTATTTTTTTTGTAATCAAGGTAAACAAAGAAGAGTTGTTGCTTCTCTTTCTTCCTTTCTTTCATTTTTTCCTTTTTTTCCTTTTTTTTCTTTTTTTTTTTAAACCAATGATGCTATACTATTGCAAGTCAGATAATATTTTATTTCAGAAAGCGTGCTAGCTACATAATTTAAAAATCCACAAATCAGTTGCAATTTAGTGCTTATTAATCCTTCTTAGGATGTAATTCGGTGAAAGAACTGCTTTAAAAAAAAATTCTTTTCTGTATTATAGACGGATCTAACAACGCAGTCTGGGCTCTGTGCCAAAGGCTGGTATTTCACAGCAGCGACCGCCTTACAGATGAGCTGTGGGAAGCAGGAGGGAGACTCTCTTAGGGTGCCACTACTATGGAGACACAGCTGGGCTGAACAAGATTTGCTTCAAACGACAACAAGAGAGACAGAAAGAGTCTGGTTCGACCGCTGCCCAAGCAGGCAGTAACCAGAAGAGCTAGCAGCCAATCCGGCCATGCTGCACTGTTCGAAACCAGCTCTACATCCCAGCCAATCAGTGACATCACTGGTGAGAAACTCATTTACATCATGCCGTAATGAACTTTGTTTAACGTAGCCTTTTTTCTTTTCTTTTTTTTTTTTTTTCCTCACAGAGATTAGGTCCTCCATTAATTATTCTGCCAGCATAATTTGAATCGCTATGCAAAACGATGGCTACAATTTCTTGATTTTTTTTTTTTTAACTGTGTGCTGTCTCTGCAGGTAACCATGGGCATTGTTCCATTTTTTTTTTTCTGTTGGCCCCATAAAAACCTTTAAAAGTGTCTTTAATTGTTAATATTGTGCATATATTTTTCTTTCGTGTATGTTTGCCTCCTCGTAGTCGTTACCTAATGTGGTACTGCTTCCTCCAGTTATAGTCTGAGATTGCCTTTAAGTGTCTTGGAAGGTAAAAAAGGGTGTTGCTGCAGCATTGAGTTTGCATCTTTAGCTGCCATCACAGTCTAAGTACTTATTCTAATGCTTCAGAAATCATTTCGCTGTGACCGTTTTACATATCTGGCTTTCTCTAAGGGTTCTTACATGCATCTGTTACAACTGAGTAAAGTTCAGTACTGTTATATTTCATTCTTCACCACTTTCAGTCAAGATGTCATTTTATTAATGAATGGAACTGAGATAATTTCTGAACAAATTTCACCCCCTTCTTTCCACCTCGACACAATGCACCTGATTTGCATCCATTTACCAGAATAACTGAATACAAGAGCAGTATGAAAGGAAGTCAAGGGAGAGCTTGCATACTGCTTCAGGGTATGTTGCAGCAAAGCGAAATATAGAATTTTTGTTTAGAATGTGCTTAATCTGCACAGAAAATATTAGATCTTAGGTTGAAAAAGCTGATCTAGCCAGCTTTTCATATTAGCAAATAGGTTTGGTGTGGGGGGTTTGGATGTTTTGGGGCTTTTTTAAAATAATAAACGTGCACATTTTCTTGAGATGTGTTCAATTATAAGTAGAAAACATTTGGGCAAGCCAACATTGTGTTGAACATTTGGATTTAGTTCTTTGTGGGTAAAGTAATTTGTTGTGCGAACAATTTAAAACCAGCACAGGATACTGTGGAATGCAGAGATTTCAGACTGCATAATCTAATGAGGCAAGGTTTTGCTCTTCAGTATTCTAATAGCCGAAACAGAATCAGATATGAGACAAATTCAATATTGAGTTATTAAATTAAAGCTATATCTGTTGCTAGTGGGCTTCAAGAGGTCAAGTCTTTCATAGAGCAAAATTTTATTTAAAGAAGTAGCCCGAAATAGAATTTTTGTTACAACATGGTAACTTCCCCTCTCCTCACACGCAATAATATACAATTTGTTTACAGTGCTTCAGTTATATATTGATCCTTCTAGTCACTTTGAAAATACAGAGGATTTAAGCACTAAATCATAGCTCTTTCAATGCATGATGCATTCCATCATCCCATCATCAGTATTCTGCGTGCGGCTGTCCTGATTCAGCCACTGGCTCCCCTGCTGCAGATCCTGTAATTTGAATCATGCGTAATAATATATTATCCTACTGGGGGCCTTCTTTCAGTAGGAGAGTGGTTTTATACCTTCTGCTCTAAGAGAACTGTTGGCTCCTTGCCATCTCGTAGCCATTATTCACAGAGGCAATCAAGATAGTCTTCCTTAAGGAATAACATCTGCACAACTGCATGTGCCAGAAATATGAAGCCTCCCCTCACGTTATAAATTTGGTTTTCTTGGGAGCAGGAATATTTGAGAATACTGAAGCAGAAAAGCTGGACATTTACAGGAATTCATCAAAAGTGTATTGGATGTGCCATGTGCTGAAATCCAGGCTGTGAGGACATTTGGACAGGCTAAGGGAGGCAGAGGAGAAGAAAATAGAAGCTGGTGGCTATTCTGTGATTTCGACAATATTTAATCCAGGTCATGTTTTTGACTTAGGTGATGATTAGTGCAATATTAAAATGTGATATTTGCCTTGCTGACAAGGTAATTTTCAAACTAGGATGTTGATGGGATGGTGTCAGCTGGGACTGGAGCTGCATTTCCCAGGTTGAGAATCTAACCTGATTTGATGCATTCAACAAGATGCAGTGCCAGTAGTGGATGAAAAACAGATGCCAAAAGAGACCAAGAGTGTAGAAAATATGAGCACTTCATAACAAAGTAGGAAATCTCAGAAATGCAAAATCTGAAAACATAAGTTGATTTCATACAACATGAGTTGTATCTGTTGGTTAAAGCTCTGCAGGGCATCTAAAGGTGAGTAAAAGCAGCTGCTTAGGGCAGAGAAAAAACCCCAGATCTGTGCAAGTCTTCCAGCTATAGTGTGTGCACTGCTGCCATATGTAGCAGAGACACCAGCACCAGGGCCTACAATTTTCTTTCATTCACATAAATGTCACCCCTAAAACATAAACAAAATATCCTCAGATCCTATTTTTGCAGATATTCTTTTTGTGTAAGCATGTAGAGGCATGATGTTTTCTGTCCTGTACAAGTTGTTTGACCATTCCTGTTAGAGATAACAGATTTGTCATTTTTGATTTAGGGAAGAGAGAAGGGAAGTATCGGGGAGAGGAAGAAGCAAAATTTGATTTAGCATGTTTATCTCATCCTGAAGCTTACATATTTTTCATTGAACAACAGCAATACAACTATAGCAAATAATTCTACCCAAGATGTGTATATTTCAGTATTGTTGAGATGTTTATAGCGGGGAGGGTCTTCTTGTTATCATCACCTCTTGTTTTTTCCTTCTGGAAGACAGAAAGAAAGTCTGTAACCTGGCTGAAAAACAAAAGTGCTAATATTTGGGAACTGAAGTTCTTCTGGGATTATAGGAACAATATTTAAATAGGGCTCACCTGGTGGCTGACTTTTAAAGAATCTTCATAGAGGGAAGACCCTCAACACCTGAATAATTGGTCATATTTAAAATACTGTGCAAAAAGATCAGAATTTTTCAAATAAACAAGGGAATTCCACGGTAATGTGGCTTAGAAATAAAATTGCAAATAAGGCAAGCAGGTTGGTGTCTTCAGCTTACTTCCTGACTTGTTCCATCTAGAAGAGAGGAAGAGAGCTTCCTAGGCCATTGATACTCCATTGAAGAACATCCTCCATATAATTATTAAGATTTCAATTATAGGGATCAATAGGAAAAACAGTACAAAAAATCATAATGATTTGATGAATCGCAGGAAGACAAATCACCTTCATGACAGCTGAACTCTGACCTGAGGAAACAGGCTAAGCAGAAAATGTTATTTGCCATAGTTCACACTACTTAAAAGAGGAGTTATGTCATTCTGAAGGATGAGTCAGAAAATAACAGGCACTGGAAATTATGACACATTTCTTTTCTACTTCTGTGAACAAACACATTGTACTTGATTCTGTTCTTCTGTGGTAGCATTTCAGCTTTCTGATAAAAGTCTTAACAAAAAGTCCATTCCACAGACTTCTCCTTTCAAAAGGCTATTATTTCAATAGCTGATGTTTCCAAGTAGGACATCTACATGAAGAGGATGTGAACATTTAAATTTTTGCTGCCATGGCTTAGTGTATAACCAACCCAGTTTTTACAATTCAAGCTATATAATTTATAAGAGAAACAATGAAACTGGACAGCAGAGGTGACACAAACAGTGAATTAATGCATCTTAATTTTAATGTAATATAATTTTTTTTTATATACGAGAAGGTTCCTCTTTTCTCAAATAGTCAATATTTAAACAACTGGTTTCATTAAATCAGTTTTTTAGAATTAAGGGTGACAATACTAGGAAAACACACTTGTCATGGTTTAACCGGCTGGCATCCTAGCTCCACACAGATGCTTGCTCACCCCCCAACCAGTGGGATGGGGGAGAGAATCAGAACGTTAAAAGTTCTGAGAGAGAAAAGTTGTGGCTGAGATAAAGACAGTTATAGGTAACAAAAACACACACAAGTAAAACAAAGCAAGGAATCCTTTCACTGCTTCCCATGGGCAGGCAGGTGTTCAGCACTCCCAGGAAAGCAGGGTTCCTTCATGTGTAATGGTGAAAAATAAATATCATCACTGAACATCCTTCCCTCCCACCTTCTTCCTCCAGCCTTATAGGCTGAGCATGACTCCATATGATCTGGGATATCGCTTTGGTCAGCTGGAATCAGCTCCCAACTCCTTGTGCACCCCTAGCCCACTTACTGGTGGGGTCTTGTGAGAGACAGAAAAGGCCCTGACTCTCTGATCACTGCTCAGTGATAACAAAAACATCCCTGTGTTATCAGCATTTTTTCCATCACAAATCCAAAACACAGCCCCACACCAGCCACAATGAAGGAAATGAACTCTACCCCAGCCAAACCCAGAACATGCTCTAAGGAATCAGTGACACTGCTAGCCTTTAAAAGGGCTGCACATCTGCTCTTTTTGCAACATGCAATGCTGAATTGGCTTCAGTACTCCATGTAAATCAAGATTAAAAAACCTTGTATATATTTATCTTAAGGCAAAGGATATTGAGCTATCTGGCTTCTTTTATAGTCTACAGGAAAAGGGTAGAAATGGTAGAAAACTGTATAATACTCTCTGCATTGCTGAGTTTGGTCTAAAAATCTAGAAATACTTACTATATATATATTTCACTTGGGCATATAAATATTCTTTCAGTACATTATTGAGATAGACACTCATCTAAGACTGTGTAGGAAATAGCTTATTTATGGGGTACTTTAATACTGAATCAAAATATGATCTTGGGTAAACAAGGTCAGTTACTATTTTACTGTGACACTTCAGCTTTCCTCACTTTAAATGAGGTTGTGGGAAATGGAGTGTGATGGCTCTTCTCTGTATGAGAAAAAGCCTGGAAGGGACCCAAAACTGTTTTCTGGAAGCAAGTACAGAAAGACTAGTGAATATAGATATAGGAGTCATCAGCTGTTCAAGGACAGTCCTACAATATTTTAAGGGCTGGCACCAGAAATGGGGCTCTTTCTTGGCCTAAATGCTGCCCTGAAATGTCTTTATTTTCCTGGTGGCTGATGGGAGGGGAGCTGAGCAGTGCCTGCTGCACTACGTCACCCTGAAGGCCCTCAGACAGGGGCTTTGATGTGCAAGGCAGCAAACTGCTGACTTCTGGGGTTGTGTTTTTATTTCTTTGTGCAGTTGTTTTCATTTTTCATGTTACATGTCAGTGCTGTATTGCTCTTAGTGGAAATTTTGGAATCTAGGCATGTTTTATTAATGCATCTAGTTTTTCATTCTATTCCTGCATTTAAGAGAAAGGAGAAAATATCTTGTTATAAGAAAATCCTTAATGTTATAAATTTAACTGTTTTCACCAAGGGAGTTTGAGCTCTGTGTCACTATCCAGCAATTATAAAATTAAGCAGAAAGAATTTGTTATGAAAACTATCAGTTAATGTTTTTGCAAACTGTCTTTAGAAAGATTAAAAAAGTCACACTGAGTGAAGTGAAAATCGTAGAAGAGTACCATGATTGCATAATGACAGCTTATGTTTGTGACCTCATTTGAGTTCATGGAGCAATGAAAGCTGTCTCTGAAGGGCAAAAGTAGAGAAATATCTTTGCCAAATCCATAGGTTAGGTGGCTGGATCAAGGAGGGTTGGACTTCTTTTAATATGAATAAAGAAGTCCAAAAGGGCCAATGACACAGACATTGAAAAAAAACCCCTTAGATTGGCAAGATAATTATTAAAAATTATTCAGGTAATCTCGGACAATGTATAACCACAGAAAGGGGTAGAAGCAGACCAAAACAACATGGAAGGAAGGGTACAGCTCTTATTAACTATCAGCTGTAACATGAACTCAGTTACCTTGGTAGTGGAAGCAGACTTCCTTTGTTAACAAAGCTTGAGCTAACTTACCTTTGCAGCCAGCTGATTAGCAGGGATAGATCCCTCATGCAGCTGAGATAAATTCAATTTCACCAGATGGCTCTGCATTGTGCAGTATGTATCCAAAATGGCTAAAGAGAGGCTCGCAAAAGCCAAAATTATCTTGAAAGTCAAAAACTAACCCACATTCTTGCAATTCCAATCCAGCATCAAAGTGGTTGAAATGAGAAGGAATTTTCTTCACAAATCCTACCCTACATTTTATAAATATTTTATATGACATGTATAGACTTTCTATTCTGGCTGGCAGTGTCCTGGTTCTGGCAGAATATACGTTTTGTGCAGAATTTTACTTGGAAGAAAAAAGTGGAGGACATTAACTTTGAGGGCAGAAAGCTGGTGCTGAACCACTAGGGAACTTAATTGTGCTGCAAGAGGCTATGAGTGCAATGTCATTGTTTTGAAATCTATTGCTAAACACATCAAAGGCTGTTTTTACACTAGTTGAATTCTTGATGTTGAATGTTTTCATGGCCAGAAATAAGTTTAAGTAGGTATGGAGATGGAAAAATGCCCCGATCACAACCTGCTCAGTAGTGTAATCAAGTCTTCTTGTTCACAGCAAAGATAAACTGATACTTTTGTCTCTAGATCTGATCTTCTGTTGGTAGTTTGGAGGACTGTGAGAGGAGCAAGAAGTTTTGGGCTGAGGTAGCAACATGAAGATGACTGACCTCCAATATGGGGCTGTAGCAAGGAAGCCAGGCTTGCCTGCTTCTGTTATTAGCTGCTTGGTCCTTGGGATTAAATTTTGCCCAGCCACTAAAAAATCTAAGGGATTATTCTTTTATATACATCAAAAAGGAGATAAGGATTATGGGGGTGTCATGCTTTGAAGAGAGGCCAGGTGGCAGTAAGAAACATATTTAAAACATTTTGGGCTTTTCAAGGTAGGTGGAGTGGTGTTTGGTTCTACTAATGTTGGTATGAGGACAAACCTAGAAGACATATCCTGAAAAGTACACTGTAGCTGATTTGTGGCCATTTTAATGCATCTGATCTAGTCTGTAGAATTTGTGATGTTTTGCACCTGGTAGAGTGGGTGGGGAATTTATAGCTATGCAATGAAAATTGATGTTTCTATAAAATCTGAGCTAGCTTTGGATGATGTTTGTTACCAAAAATTTTTGAGTGTAACACAGGTATGGAATAGAAAAATTATATTCCACTCCAGCTCAAGTCTTCTCAAAACAAATAAAAAATCACCAAATAAAAACTTTAATCTGGATGGAGAAAAGTGCACATAGCAAGTTCTATTTTAGCATGTCATATTATCAGAAAAGCAGTTGGGCTTGTGCTCTCCTATATGATCCATGCTCAAAACAAGGAATAGGAGATATTACATTTGCACAAAAAGTGTGTATGTATACAATGGAAAATTTCACCTTAGGACTCTCCCAACCACAAAAATTATCTTTGTTTCAAAAATTGCCCTTATTCAAAGAGCGTTCAGTCAAATTCATGGATGAAAAACTTGTGAAGAACTGTTAAACACATTGGTATTACCTCTAACTCAGGAAATCCCTGACATGTGAATTGCTGCAGCCTAGGAAGTTATAGCAGGGAAGTATCTCTGCATTTTTCTCTTAGGCATCCATTTACATTTTCCTTAGTGCCATCCTCAGGAATCAATTTACTTCAGCTATAATAAATAAAATACAGTTGAGCACGTGGTATATGCACAAAACCAAAACCAGCTAGTCATTAAATTGTTTTATTCTTTTTTGGGAATTTAGATGGTTCATAAAATAAAGTGGAAACACTGTTTTCAATTAAAACAAGATATTTTGGTTTCTTGAATGTTCAGAGGCGTTTACAATTTATTGGCAAAATTGAAATATTTCTGCATTTTTAAATCCTTTTTGAATGTCCCATTCAACATCAAATTTTTTTAATTTGCTGTTCTTTGACCATCTTGGTAATGAAAGAAAATCCAAAATGATAAAACATCTTGCTATGTAAAATTTTTTTTTGTTGAGAATTTTTAGCAGGTTGCTGTATTAGAGTGTGTAAGGCTGTATTTCCTTTTTCTATTAACAGGGATGCTGACTTTTCCTAAAGCCTGCCCATCAAATACTTATGAAACAACCACTGTGTATGTGAAATAGCTTCTTCTTAGATTCCCATTAATTTCTCCCAGGAAATTTATATTCTATGGCTGTTTCCTGTAGATTACTTCAATTAGAGTAAGACTTTTAGTGAGAGGCAGTTATAATGCTTTAGATCTTTAAGTTATTAACATATCATTCATGGTAATACATGCAAAATCTTGACAATGATGTAGATTTACTGTCCAAGCAGAATGGGCTAAGTACATATTTTTAGTGAAAGCTGTCATTGTTAAACCATCTGCTTTAATTGGTCTACAAAACTGAAATTATTTCCCTTTGTTTCTTATTCTGCAAAATATGGGCATAGAATTAAGACTATCATAATGATGATTGCCATGCTGAAAAAAAATATTTACATTGTAAACAACACCCAAGCACTACTTAAAGTTGAAAACAAGAATATAAAGAAGGACAATCTGTTGGTGTTTTGTAAGAAAATATATTTCCACTTAAGTCACTGAAAACCAACAAAATTATGAATGCAGTTGCCACAATTTTTAGAAGGTTACAATGATCAGAGAGATCTGGAAAATTCTGGGTTTTAATGCTTCTGTGGAGATGTTTCTAAATACTCAACATTGTGTCATTGTAAAGAAAATATAATAATTGCATTTTCAAATTGCTTCATGAATTCTTTTTGAAGACAGTCTGGTTCTCCTTCCAATCTAAATTTGGAAACCAACATCAACAGGAATGTTGATGTGAATGCAAACCATTATGTTGAGTTACATAATTTGAGTATGCATATTCATTTTCTGGCACGTTTGTGAAACTATATTTGTGTCTTTTCTAAAAAAATTTGACTTAACTGACTACATAAAGTGCTGCCCCACAGCTGCATTTTCCTGTGCCATTCTGGTACATATCTGAGACTGTCTGGGATTTTATTGCATTATCAGTCATTTTCCCTGTAGAGGGCAATGATAATCACCTGTCCCTTACTGGCCTGTGTAGAAGATGTGAAATATTTGAGACAAAACTTGCCTTCCTGTGCTCTGTGTTTGTTCAGAGCCCAGGGCAGGGGCCAGGGGAGCATCCAGGGGTTCACACACAGCAAGTCACACCCGTGGTGCTGTCAAGGGAAATGGCACAGTAGTTGGAGAAATGTGGTAAAGAAGGTTATTTCCAAAACTCTGCCTACTTTCTCTGGTGCTTCTGGCAGATTGCCTTTTAGAAACATAGCTATGACAGGGTGTGGAGACAGCCTGGAATTCCAGCCCAAACAATGACTGAGCAGTCACTCTGATCCCTGTCCATTGTCTGAAGTCAGAGGTCTCCAGCTGCACATGAGCCGGTGTTGGGAGCAGTGGGTATGTGAGACATTGTGTCACTAGAGTTCTGTGTGTGCCCTAAATGACAATATTTCCTTCCTTCTTTAATTTACCTGCTCAGCCTCCTTTTAGCTTTGTTTCTTTTATGCCAGTGCCTGTGGAATGCACAAATATATGTCCTCACTAAAATATGTCTCTAAGACAGAGCTGGGTACAAACTTTGTGCACCTCACCACCAGTGGCCTCATACCCCTAATGGTTAGACTCTCCTACCTTGTAGATACATTATTTCTTTTCTCTCATTTCTTTGAATTGTTTCTGTTAGCTTGTTATTTGTGTGACTTATTAAAATTTTTCAAAGACTTCTTTGTATCTTTCAACTCCTCACGCCTTCCTACCAATGCAGTTATTTGAATCTTGATATTCGTTGTAGCAATCAGAGCATCTTGACATCACTGCACACCTAAAGGAATCTGGAGCTTGTATAGTTGCTCAACAATTATTTAGACAAAAATCATGTCCAAATGACAAAAAAGAAGGAAGAAGTAAAAAATAAACAAAAGCAATGCAATGCTGTGTGTTAAGAACAGGATGTTAAGGGTTGGAATGGACCTCAAAACTCATCAAGTTTGAAATTCCCTGCCATGGGCAGGGACATCTTCCACTATCCCAGGTTGCACTGAGCCCCATGCAACCTGTCATTGAACACTTCCAGGGATGGCACAGCCACAGCTTCTCTGGGCAACCTGTGTCAGGGCCTCACCACCCTCAGAGGGAAGAATTTCTTCCTAATATTCAGCTGAAATTTCATATTTTTCATTTCAGACCCATTGTTTCTTATTCCATCACTGCCATTCCTGATGAAGCCCCTCTCCACCTTTCCCGTAGGCCCCTTCAGATACTCCAGCCCTGCTATCAGGTCTCCACACAGTCTCGATATTTATGTTACAGCAAACTCTGTCAGTTTCAGTACATAAGTCCCACTTAATTTCTTTAAAATGTGGACATTCTCTGGTTGTTCAACATTAACATTGTACAAGAACATGTAGATTATTCTCTACAATCATGTTAATAACTAGTCCCTGTAAATGGTGTTATTTTGCTCTATTCAAAATCTTTTAAAAATACAGTTAATTACACATTTCCTAAGTACAAGGATGTAAATCAAGGATGTTTGACTCAGAGTACTGAAGGATACAGAATCACCTGTGATCAGAGACCTCTCTGCTTATCTGGACTCATATTCTATTTTCTGATTTTTGTTAGTCAGGTGCTCTCTGAAAAACTGGTGTGAATATATAGAGAGCATTACTTTGAAGAATTCAACTAGTCATAAACACATCCTTTACCCTATTTGGGAAAGGAGGGAATGGAAAATACAGAACTGATTTTTAGGAGATTACCTTTTGAGATAATAAATTTATCAGCTCTTTTCCAACTTTTATGTACAGCTAGTGAACTAGACAATTTGCTCTATCTTTTCTTTGTACACAGAATATTTTGAACTTTGATAATAGCAAGTTTATTTCCCACTGTACTTAAAACAATTCAGTCCATTGGTTCTGTCCTCCCTATTGGTGGATCTTTTCAGCAAGTCTCCCAGTGTGCATTTTCACTTTGATCATGCCCTTTCCATCCAGTTTAAGGGAATTAGATGGATTCTCAAGGGAGCTCAAGTAACTTTTCAGGTTGGTTTTGTTGAGGTAATTTACTCATTGGTGAAAACATGGAACACCAACAAGGCAATATAAGAGCAAAGTCAGATTCCTTTTTCACTGGGATAATCCTTGAAAATAAAGCCTTGTATGATGTAAATTCCTGCAGAATCATAGAGCTAAGTGCACCTAGTAAGCAACAGGCAGCAAGTCAGCTCAGGAAAAAGTGTATTTACTGCAGGCAAAGGTCCTGTGAATTGCTTACTTAAGACAAAACAATGTAAGTGCCCTCCAAGGAAATGTTTGAAAGAAAGAGGAATTTATGTCACTAGTCAGTTTGAAAGGGGTTGGTGGGGTTATTTTCATCTCTTTGACCTGATAATCTGAAGCATCAGCAGCCTCTTTCCATATGGAAATCTCGGTATTACAAGTTTTCTCTAGTACCTCCGTTAACTTCTGTTGAGCTAGTTCTACATTTTAAACTTGCAATAATTCACAGTCCCTTCTTGTTTCCTGGACAGAAATGTGCCTCCAGCTTGCATAATTTACCCCCCTTTGTTAGTTGCAATATTCTTTGCTGCATAGATAACCTTAATGTTTATTTTTTTCCTACTTAACCCTGATAGGCAGTTTAAGCTAATATTTATCCTGTGTATTTTTGGCCAGATGCTAGAAATCCTGATAAAATACCACATCTAGAATCTTTGAAAAATAATGAACGACTGTGCCATTCTAGTGGTGTGCTTTGCCACTGTATGTGGATGAAACACTTTAAAGAACCTAAAGGACTTCAACAGGTTGCACAGACCACACTTGCAGGATACAAAATAAGCTTTGTGTTTACTTTTATTGAAAGAATTAACATATATTTGGTATTCACTAATATCCATTCCAACTCCTGTTTCTCTGAATAATGAGTCAGTTGCATCCCTTCTGTCCAAATCTGGGGCTCTTGGGACCATGGAAAATGAAACATTCTTTAAAGGTATTATCATAAAATCACATAATGGTTTGGGTTGGAAGAGACCTTAAAAAAATCATCTAATTCCAAACCCCTGCCATGGGCAAGAACACCTTCTATTAGACCAGGCTGCTCAGAGCCCCATCCAACCTGGCCTTGAACACTTCCAGGGATTACCTCAGTTTTGTTTTAAACTCTCTTGTCAACTCTCTGCTTCACTGTGGTATTTGAAAAAGAAGTTCCATTTGTGTGGTAGCCTCAAATGTATTCAGTGACTGTTTATCACAGCAACATACAACAGACATCTGTTAGGAGTGCATTTTGCTAAATTAGCTATTGGATTTGCCTGGGCCAATGAGAGAGGAAGCCTCAGTATCACTTGTGAGAATGCTGGGAAGTGCTATTTAGAGAAACAAGCTCATTTTCTCAGCTGTTACATGGCTGTACATAATCTTTATAGCAGCACCTAAATGCATTAATGACTTTCACAGATGAGTTTATTTTTTTGGTTTTATTACAAAGATAATGCAACCTGTTAACTGTTCCCTGGTGAGTTGCTCTGATCAGTGATGAATTTTGGAGATAACACCAGGTATTGCTATCTTCTATTAGAGGAAGATTGCTATTTTTGCTTGTGCCTCTAGTTTTTCTTGTTTGTCTCTATATTTATTTTGTGTTTTTATTGTTATGTTATAACTGTTATGAACAATTTGTGAATAAGAGCCAGCCTTTAACAATGCTAGAATTATGCCTCCATGCAGATTTTTATGTTCATGCATAAAAATACATTGTGTTTAGCTTTTGCATTAAAAGTTACAGTATATTGAGAAAGGATACTTGAAATAATATTTTTGTGTGTTTGTGTTTATAATATTTATGTTCTTTAATAGTATTTAAGGAAAGTACAAGTGAAGGAACATCTCATATTGAAGATAGCAAATTTGCTAATTCTGTTTGGCATTGTAGGATGAATGTACATTGCTGGGGGAATCACAGTCAATAGTTCTGTGCTGTGTTGGTTTGTTTTTTTATTTAGTGGAAACAGACTAGGAATAAACAGTTTAAACTTGACTTGTGCCAAGAGACCAGGTACAAGTAGAAAGTCAGCGAACATCTGCATTAGTTTTGTACAAAAACCCAATCAGACTCATGCTTGGCATGCACACTCTGTATGAGTTTTATGAGAACTTCTTAGTTCTCATTTCCTGATTTGCTCAGTAGTACAACACACTGTCTTGATCTGTTTTCTGTGAACACAGTACTTGAAACCTTTCACACAAGCATTTTCCTAGCCTACACTGGCCTAGAAAAGGAAGGATCCTAGAAATTCTTAGGAACATTTGAAAAATCTTCCAGCCTGAGAGAAAACACTGTATTTGTAGAGAACTCATTGAAAAAACTAAAATATCCCAAACTGTGATGAGCTGCAAAAATTAGTTGAAAAAATGCTTGGAGAAAATAAGGACAACAAAAGCCAGGGCAATGCCTGTGTGTGACTTGCTCAACTTTTCCCTTCCAAAAAGAAAGAAACAATTAAAAATTCTATGCAAAAAGTCCTTGAACTTTTAAGGAAAAATTTTACCCCCAGTTAAAATATTTGGGTATTTTTATAGATATTAGATAGCAAGGTAATGAGAATCTTTACTAGAAACACATTTTAATTAATTAATTAATTAACAGATTTCTTCTTTCAGCTTTTTTATTGAATCAGAAATGGAATGTATCTTGTTCAGTTCTGTTCTGTGGAGGCTAAAATGTGGAGGGCATTCTAGCACCCATCAGAAAACTCTGTATAAGATAATATAGGAGATTTACCGCCATATATTTTTATGGTTAGTAATTCAGTGATGAAAGGGATCTATTCCTTCAAAAAGAGTGGAAAATATTTCTCTTATGGCACTGCACAGCATTTCAAATAATTGTGATGGGTAAAGGGATGCAGCAAGATTGGAAAAGTGGCTGAGTTTATGCAATACTTTGTGTTGTCTCAGACAGTGTATGTGTGGCTGCCTGTCTCATGTTTTTGGGGAGTGCTTGTTAAGTTTTTATGCTCTTAGGAAGATGGACCAAGGAATAGCAATACTCCTGTGCAGGAGGCAGTTTCCTTTGTCCACTGTAACACGGAAGTTGGACTTCAAGGCCTCTTCTATACACAGATCTGTCACAGGTAGAGTTGTGGATTAAAATTAAGGATTCCTGCACGTGGAAGTAGTGTCATTTTATGTAAGAACTTTGACTTCTGGCTTCCTCATTCTTCCCATTTTACTGGGAAAACCCAATGTTGACACTTACATTGAAACCCTCTTGGAATGTTCAACATAATTGCAAAGCAACTTCTGGCTAGTGAAAAAAAAGTTTTGGTTGTCATGTAAGAGTGAAATTCGTTGAGGTCAACAGGCAAATTTAAATTCCTGCAGCAAAGATTTTTTGATCTGATGGCTGTTGAGGATATAAGCACAGCTTTCCTTTGAAGTGAATGTTGAAGCTAGAGATGTCTTCTAGCCAAAAATATCCACACAATCTTCACCAATATGCTTTTATTTTGTGACTTTGTTTTGTGGTTTGTTTGTATTTAAAATCTGCTGTGAATGTAACATTTCTGTTGCACAGCAAAAAAAAAAAAAAAAACGTAAATGAATGGGGAAAATTAAATGAAGAAAGGTGATTTGATAGGAAAATGATTACTGAGTAACACAGAAAAAGGGTTTGGGAAGAGATAAAAAGAAAAATTTCCACCAGAAAGCAGAGGTACTAGCAAAGAAATAATGTCAGAGTTGGAAGTAGTAAAATTATTAATTTACATTGTTTTGGAAGTTGTTTCCATAGATTTTATCATAAATTGTCCTAATGCACTCTGATTCTGCTGTTTTCACTACAGTCTCTGGCTCTAATTAAAGCAAGGACATTTGATTTTGGAACGTGATTGTTACCTTGGAGCTGTTCTTCTGGAGTCTGTTAATGGTTTGTCAAAACCTTCTTTATGCTGCATTTTGCAAGAAATCTTGTGGGAAGCTGTTCCTTGTTATGGGATTTTGGCATCTGTTCTTCATACTCAGGAGCAAAAAGTGCTGAGACCATGAAAGGAAGCTGGCAGTCAGGGTAGGTAGATGGGAGGGAGACACATTTTTCTCATATAGAAAATATCCCTCTTTTCCTCTGTGTGCAGCATGCAGACATTGCTGGCAGGAAAATGGATGTTTCAGCAAAGCACCCAAGGGCTCTCTGTCTCTGGGGGCACAAAATTACCTTCTTATGTTCTACAGGTGGTTCCTCTATCAATGTCAGGCAATGTAGTTTAGTGAGCAAACCTGGTAACTTTGAGCTGTCTGTGCACTACTACTACATTGACTCAAAAATACTCATATTTCACAAAATGCTAGAGTAAAGCTAATTGTTATTTTTAAAGGGTAATTTGCAGGGCTTTTTGCTCTGTTATAGAGGATCATGCCTTGGAATAGGCTTCTCTTTCTCTTTTTGTTTTTTGCTGCTCTTAACAAGAGAGGAAGAAGCAGGGAGATGAAGTGGTGGCTTCAGACCAAAAATGCTATTAGCTTATCCTTCCTTCTCAAGAGAAGTGACTGCATAAGTACTATTTATTTTCCAAAGTAGAAATCAGACAATGATTTTTGTGTGTGTGTGTGTGTGTGTGAATCCAACCATTATAGACTGTGGCTTTCTTGGCTGGGTCCAAAGTTGGGTTTAACTGCTATTACATTTTTTTAATTACTGATTTCACTTTTATTTGTTGAAGTCATAGGTTTTTGTATTTATCAAAAAAAGGCTGCATGATCATAGCAGACATAAGAGATTAAACCCCTAGTCTCAATTCAGCGAAACAATGCACATATTGTCACTAAAACTGTTTCTTTTCTCCTCTTTGATTTGAGGTACCTAATTAATTATAATGTGCAGACAATAAAAATCTCCAGCTTTTATTATTAAGCTTTGTAAGTTAGGCCTTACTCTACCACTTTGTCTCCCTTTGAACAGTCCCTTTACACAAGTAATTGTACTCTTGCAGTGATTGGGATTACTTACATGGCAAGAAAGGACTCAGGCAAGGAGGATGTTTGATTCCAGACTTGAATAATGAGATGAGATGCTTTGAAAATGTTTAAGTTGGTGGGTAGTGTTGCAGTTTTTACAGATGTGTCATGCAGAAGTTGAAGCACTCCTTATTTGAAAAGCGAAAGATAAGAGCCTTCAGCTTGGAAGGGCAATGCAATACCCATTCCTGAATGCTTCCAGCATTGGTCTCACTCTGTTCTGAAGTGGGAATCCAGCTGATGATCCCTGAAATCAAATAATCTTGCTGTCTCTTCCCATTCATAGCAAGCAGAATACATTATGGAAAATCTATTCAGCCAGTTGTATCTATCTGTTACGTTTTTGGGAAGTGGAGCATTCTACATCTTCCATCCTTTCTCATCTGCCCATAGGCAGATCTGTCATTTCTCTAACTCCACCTGCCTCGTGCTTCCCTTATCCATTCAAGTGTAGCTGGCTGCTGGAAAACTTTCACTGCTAATGGTGGCCATTGAGAAGTATGACAAACTGATAATTAAGAGTTGTGTGGGCAATATTCCCTTTTAAATCTAAGGCAGGTTTGCTCAGAATTTAGCCATCTTCTGCCGAGCTTGCTAGTTGTGGAAGGCTTTGATTTAGGCTCTGGCAGAGGTGGCTGAGTGTTTTCAGTTTGCTTTGGTTTCTTTGAGTGCCTTTGGCAGAATTCTTGGTTTCTTGGATTTTTTACAGCACCATCTTTCTAAAAACACCATAGTAGCTCTTGAATTATGTGCTGAGATTATCATCCCTTCTAGCTCTGAATTTAATTTGCAGAGTGATAAAATTTATAAAAATACAGACCTTTACTGTTAAAACTTGACAGTAATGTAGGAATCTCTCCCAGAGCTGTGGCATTTTTAGTTCAATCCATGGAGTTAATATTGCTTGTTTTGCTAGGTATCCTTATGGGAAAAGAAATCCAACTTTAAATGTGGTGATAGAATGACTTAAACACATGCTGGAAACAGCTATAACTTGTATGCCTGGAGGTATTCCCCTCAAGGTTCAGACTGCCCTATAGCTATCCTTGTTATTATATACCCTACTCCCCTTAGGATTCCCATTTTTTCTGGAGGTACAAAATCAGGTTAATTCATAGTCTTTCTGTTTATGCATAATCACAAAGTTTTGGAAATGAAATGCCACGAAGTGTGATTGGTCCTCAGAAAAGCACTGCATTTATGAAAAACAGTTTAAACATGACTTCTTTAGTTGTATATGCAACTAATATGCACTGGAAGAACTGGCATTAAGTTCGTGACTGCATTTCAAGTGGCTTCTTCTATAGTCTTTTAAAGAATAAGTAAGTAAAATGGATTAAAAATTGCATTAGGGCTTACAGTTCCTAGCAGTCCCTTTTTTAAAAGAAATGGGCCTATTGTATGTTTTTTATTGGAAGCCACAAGCAGAATATAGCAACTATGCTGTTAACACTTCCAAAGCTGTTATTATATTAAAAAAAAAAAGTAAACAGAAGAATGACCACATAGAGTTTATTTTTTACAAGGTTGTGTGGTCCTCTAAGAAATAATAATATGCAAAATAAAAAGTCTTTTAATAGTCAGCTTGGGTCTAGTAGAGGTGTTGGCATATATTAATCTTTCTGCCTGAGAGGTTGTGAGTAAGAGAAATTAATCTCTACTTGTTTGATTTCTTTCTCAGTGTTATTAAAGGGTTTGTATATAGGAATATGTGCATTTATCATATCACTCCCTTTTGAATACTCAAACCATTTCAACAAACTGAATCTACATTCTAAAGCTTTTCTTAATTGCTATGACTGGGCCTCTTACTTCCCAAACTTTCAGGTCAGGAGCCATGAGCCTTTTACCTTTTAGAGGCTCTGGAGCCTCTAGCTGTGTTCTACTCTACAACCAAGGTACCTTCCCTTCCCAATAACTTGGGTAATCCTTTTCTGGGCTTACAGGACAGTCTTAGTTTGAGCTACCACACGTGAGTGAACCATAAACTAACAGGCATTCAGTCTTTGTTCAAACCAAAAACTCACTTTTGTTTCAAACAGTGTAAGAGATAAATCAGTGTATTTCCACACCTTGTTCCATCACACCTCTCAGTGAAAAAGCCAGAACTGATTGATTATGGCACCAAGAAGTCTTCCTTTCTCTTTATCAGTGTTTTCTAGAATGTGATTTCTCCAGTCATGTTTCTCTTTTTCTCTTTTAAAGGAAAAGGAAACCATCGCCTCACTTTATAAATTCTAGTTATTTTTTGTTAGATGACCTTCTGACTGGTCAGATGATTAAAAAATATCTACTTATCTAAAGTATGGCTAGCTACCATTCTGGTGTGACAAAAATAGTGAAGACATCATTACTCCTCCTATGCAAAAGGATGTTCAATAAATTATTCACAGAAGCTTTTGTCCAAGCAGTATTCATGAAGATTTACTTTTCCTTCTCTGCCAACCCTGTCCAATTTATCCCACAGATGAAAATTTTCTCTTGTTTGATGCAGTGTTCACAAAGACAACACAGAAGACAAATATGTTTCATTCTAAAAGGATTTCTCAGGGGCAGGTACACAGAACTGATGTGCTCAGAGAAGTCAGGCTGTCCTTAAGGAAACCTGTAGGAATATGCAGGAATAGTTCAATGGCCTGTGTGGATGAACAAGAAGCTCCTGAACAAACTCAAACACAAAAAGGAAGTCTGCAGAGGGTGAAAGCAAGGACAGGTAGCCTGGGAGAAATATTGAGAAATTTTCTGAGCCACCAGGAGTCAGGTTAAGTAAGCTAAAGCCTTGATAGAGTTAAATCTGGGCAGGGACATCAAGGGCAACAAGGGCAACAGCTCCATTAGTGTTTGGATTTGTTTCTTTACCACTGCATTAGCAGCTCTTCTTAGCACTGGAGTCTCACCACAGTGGGGCTGCACTGGTGTAAACTGCTATGCCCAGCCTATGAGGACACACCCAGACACAGCAGTGGTGGGAGATTCTCTCCTCAAAGTGCAGACTGTGGAGCTGAGGCCACATCTAATGAGCAAAGAACAACCTCTCCTCCTCTTAGATCAAGGGCTAGGAAAGATGCAGTCTTATAGCTTCAGCTTTTTTGTTACACTGTAATCAGATTTTTCCAACCTTCTCTCTTATGAAATTGCAGGTACTATTCAAATAATTTGCATAAAATATATCAACCAAACTATGTTTTGAAATAACAAATTACATGGCTCAAATGAAAGGAATCAGTACAGAAAAGGGATGGCTGCCAATGAGTGTCCTCTGGCTTCTACATCTCATTTTGGGACGTAAGTTGAGTGTTTTTGTGGCAGTCCAGCCTTCCAACATGTACATCTCAACAGTTCACTTTCCTGATTAACCTTCATTTGCTCAAGAGGAAGGCTCCAGCACTGGCCACCACTCAAACTGAATATTTCATATACTGATAGTAGAAGGCATAACTATTAAATCTCTTCCATAGTGATCATTAATCTGTGTCCTGGATTACTCTTGAATTAGAACAATTACCCTTTTTATGAACTACTCCTATCGAGACAAGAACTCAAACACAGAATAAGGCCCAATGAAGTCAGAAAGCTCCCAATACAATAAATCTTCCCTCGAGATTATTTTTGGTTTTATTATCAAGGGTTTCAAGGAATGACTGCTGTCACAGTGCCAGCTAGAAAAGTGAAGACTGTCTTGGTCTGTCCTAGACAGTTAGATACATTTGTGTGATAATGTGTGTGGTTTTGGTTGGGTAAGCATCCACATATATTGGGTTTTAGTATTTTTATAAATTCATTTTTTCATAATTTCATCATGTCTGTCTCTTCAAACTAAAGAGTAGCTTTCCCAGTAGACCCAGAGCTGAGGGCGCTTGAGATTTCCATACTGGCCATGCACCATGATGGGGCTGCTCTTCTTCTGCTTCTGTGTTTGTATTTATGCACTTGTTTTTGGCAGATCTTGAGCTTTGACCGCATTTGCTCCACCACTTTTCATTTGGATCTGCCTGCCATTTTGTTTTTATTTCAATACTGGCTTCTACTTCACTCAGCAACTATGCATGTGCCCTTCCCAAATTAATGTGTTGGAAAGGGCTTTCCATCAATGATTTATTTTCCAATTGCAACAATCCTGAAATCTGGAGGGGTGAAATTGCATTTTCTCATAGTCTAGAAAGTTGCTAAAGAGACTGAAAAACTTTGCTCAGCATTCTCTTTTAAGCATATTTCTCTGTGATTGCTTCAGTCTTTCCCTGCTCACTGTGATAAGTTGCTTAACTCCATGTTTCTTATTGAGCATTCTGCCACTTGTAATTTCTAGTTCTAAACACTATAAACACAAACTTAATGCTCTTGGAAATAGCTCCTTTTGCTTGTGCCTACACATAATGCTGTGAGTAACAAGTTATTTGTAGTCTTAACTTCATAAGTAACATTTTTACCTCATCTAAAGAATCCATGCTTGAATACCAGTACTTCAACAGTCAGTAAAAATTGCAACAGCTACCAGTTGTGTCATTGCTAATGCATGTGTATTCCTTTTATTTTCCCTTCCTATATATCATCTATTTAGTATTCTCCACAAAGCTGATGAAAGCCAGCATTTTATTTGTTGTTTCTGTGCCCACAAGTGAGCTTGCAGTGTGTCAGACAATTTGCTTCATGCTAAGGTAGTCAGAAGCAGGAAATTAAGGCAAGTACTTCTGTTTGGTTTTAGAATAAAAAGTCAAATTGTGTTTATGTGCAAAGAAACCAAGATCACTTCTAAATAAACAGAATATTTCCTTTTAGATATTTCCAAACAGAAATGATCCTGCAAGTGAATGACAGAGGGTATCAGCTTACTCAGGGCTTCTAAAGAAAGTGGTGCCCCTCAGTCCTGCTGGACTGGCTGGGTCCTGGTTTCAGATATCTGTGAACCCCAGTAAAACTGAACAGCTTTGGCTCTCCACCACTCTTGTGTTTAAACTCCTGAAAGTACACAACAAATTTCTGCTATCTGCTGGCAGGGAGGTGATTTTCAACTTTTCTACTTCATGTCCATATTAATAAAAGGAATATGATTGGGTAGTTATTTTTAGTTCAGGCATGCAATTGTCTGTGCTGTTTAATTGTTTGTGTGCTCCCTGACATAGTTTTGCCCTGTGGCTCAATCTGTCTTAAGCAATAGCACAAGCCAAGTAATATGATATGGCAGCCTGGATATGCATCCTATTTTTAGTGACCAGAATTAACAGTACAGTTGTGAATCTTACCATTCTGTTCTCTGGAGCTCAGGCTTTCCCTGAGACATTGAGACAATGCAATGTTTCCTTTGATCTTTCAGTACCCCTCTCACAGAGCTAACAGGCTGGGCTGTCAGGGGAAAGGCTGGACTTGAGCTGTCTTCCAGGCTTCTTGATCCACAGCACAGAGCCTCAAACCCAAGGAGGTGGTTTGCATAGGAGCCTTCCAGGAAATTGTTAGAAATCACCTTGTATTTCCTCAGAAGTCTGCTAAAATTCATGGTATTTTGGTGTGATTTTTTTTTTTTGTTTGTTTTCATTTAAGCTCCTTTGCTTTCTTTTTTTTTAAAGGAATTTCTGTTTCCTTTTGGAAAACATTACTCATCTCATGACAGCCCTGCTGAGAGTGAGATGTTGAAGTATTCTCTTCAGGTTATTGATTTTTTGAATAGAGAGTTCCAGCAAGCAAAGCAAATTCACAGAAATAGAATTTTCATATTGTACATCTGAGACCGCCAGCTATCTTACCTAAACATGGGAAAGTTTATTTGCTGCTAGAAAATAATTTCTGCTGTTTTCTAGACAACATCATATGAGTGAGAAAAGGCAGTAGAACAAATTAGGCCTTGCTCTACATTGTGGAGATAAACCCATCTCCTGCACTGAATCTTAGTTTACTTAGGCTCTCCCAATACTATTGCCATAGCACTGTATTTGGTATTGTAACTAAACTGAATGGGTTTTTTTTTTTTTCTGAAAGAATGGAAGACCTGAGTAAGTTTGTTTTCCAGAAAAACTATATGAATTTTACAGCCAAGTATCTCACCAAAACAGGGGGGAGATCCACCCCTCTTCTATGATCAAGTTGCCAAGAGCAAGAAATATCAGCATACACTAAAAATAATTTTAAAAAAGAAGAGCAAAAAAACCCTCTCAAATCCACAAAACATTTCAAACATCAAGGTTTCAAGTTAGTCACAGCTTAAATAAATATTAGACTCAGAGATTCTGACCACCCACAGCCCCTAAAGCATATTTATCAGTGTTTGACTCAGAAATGAAGAAGTTTCCATTTGATTTTAAAGTTTGAACATTTCTGTTTTAAATGTAGTTGAGAGACTTTAATCAAATTCCCAGATTTTTATGTTTCCATATTATGATGAGAATGTATACCTAGATTTTGATTATATGCAGTAACCTGTTTAAAAGTCACCTGTAAAATACCTTACACAAGAATGTTATACCATAAATGTTTTAAGTTCCAGAAACCTAATGAATAAAGGCTGAACCTCGTGAACATACATGACTTTGCCAGCAGTAAACAAAGTTCTTTGCTTTGGAAATATACTATAGATATGTAAGTAATGCTAAACTTAATGTGTAAAGAAATTTTTCTTCTCTTTTTCTCAGCATGAATGCCAACCTGCCAAGGTTTAACTGTGGAGAATTTTATTCTCACACCTGCCTGTGTAAGAAAATGATAAATTTTTATATAATGTACTGTTGTATAAAATTAGGACCTTTTATTGCCATTTAAACTTGTGTACTAAGAGCAGAACTAAGCCCAGGAAACCTCATGTTTATGTTAGGTAACAGAATTGAAAAGAATTTGGGGTTTTTCATGGCCAAACCAAGACCAAACAGGAAATAAGATGGCAAATTTCTTGTAAATGGATCTGCATTGACTTGAATTAGGTTAGAATGGGACCCATTGCATTCTTTGCTTGCTTCTCATTACAGAAGTTTGTCTTCCAACTCATGTGACTGTATTGGCAGTGCTTTTAGCAAACTTTTGATTGAAACTTTGCACTGAAACAGACAGTAAGTGCTCAAATTCGGGTTCTCCTCTTGAAAGGACATGCTCAGCAGATGAGCTTGGAATTTTTTTTCCATATTGCACCTAGGTTCATACAGCATTGCTTAGTTTGTCCTGGATGCACAGTCCAAGTACAAACTGTGACGATTTGTGCATAGCAGTGGGGTCTCTAAGTTCAACTGATATGTCCATATTAGGTTTACCTCTAAGCTTTCATTAAAGTTCTGTTTTTATCAGAAATAACTTTTTATCAGCAGTCAATTTGTACAGCTTTCAGTTACATTTTTTTACATTATTCTGTCTTATTCTCCATAACTCCTTACAATTAATATAAAGAGTAATCTACAGGTGCTGTCTTGTGATATATTTCTACAATGTTTTCTAGGAGAAATGTCTCAGTCAACAACTAATGACCATGTTGGGAAGGGGAGCTATTTAAATTAGATTCTCAAATATCTAATGGAAGAAAACAAAACCCTCACAGATTTTTAAGGTTGACACAGGATTTCTGCCACTTTTTCTTTCCTGCTGCAGTTGCACTCCTCATACTTTTGTACAAGTCTTTTTTCAAATCAGAGACAATCTCAATGTATAGAAGTGTTTCTCCATAACCTCCTGGCTTCACTTTTTTACTAGCAAGGGAGCATTCTGCTCTTCATTTTAAATTAGTGATTCTTTTCTTTTCAAAGAATGTTTTCCTTTGTTATTTTGAAGTTCCATAAAATTTTTTCTCTAAAACAAATTAGATCTACTATAAAGTCATCCACTTTCTGCATTTGACTTTGAAATTCAGAGTAAAACCAATATTTTGAGCACTGTTTATATGTGCCATGACATACCAACACTGGCTCTGAGAAAATTTTAAAGGTAAACTATGCAACCAGAGATGGCTCTGAGCCCTCTTAAACATTGACTTCCATTCAGGGCAACCTTGTGCACCTTTGGAGCATGTCAATCTCCAGAGAAAGAAATAGATTTCACAAATAACTGTGAATTGCTTTGCCAGATCTGTTTCTACTTGAACTTGCTCACTTTATTGAACATAAACTTGCTCTCCTTGTCAATTCAATTTCTTTAGTAGTCTTCTTTTGGCTCATCTTTCTCTGGTTACATTTTAAGTACCTTGTGTGGGCAACACTTCCTCAGAGTCTTTTCCAGACTGTGGGACTTACATTTCAGATTTAGCAACTGTATGTCTAGTTTATCCCCCTCCTTCTATTATTTTTTTTTTTTAATTTCTTTCCTCTTCTCTTTTAGGAGCCAGAGAAATAGCTAATGTGTGGCAGAAGATTCTGCCTTGGCTATTTTACTTTTAAAATAGTTTGTCTGTTTGACTTTTAAGGACTTGTCTGTACATCTTTAGGTCTGTAGCTTTCTAGGAATTCATCCCACTTTGGAAGAAGAGGGAGTAACAGTAAAATTACCTAAAACTTGATTGGATTACTTTTTTATTTCAAATAAATAAAAATATACATACCTGTTTACTTAATTTGAATTAATATTGCTAAAAAACCTAAATTGTATTAAGGTACAAATGCATGAATTGAACTCATAGGACTGTAAAAGGACATTGCTCAGGTTGCAGGTTGGTACTTGTTTCATCCAATAAGTCTGAAAATTAATCAAACCCCAGAAACTGAAAAAAACCTGTTCTGTGAATTTAGAGGAGAATATAAGAGGGACTTTCCTCAAGATCATTGCAGCTGATGATAATGTTATCCTAGATGTATTTATATAGTATGGCTTGAAAGCGACCTCCTGAGGTCAGTCCAACTATCTGCTCAAAGCAGGGTTAAATTGTATGTTTTCCTTAAATTACAACAAAAATTCTAGACAATAACAGAATCTTTCTATGAAAATAATTTCTAACCAATTCCAAAATATTACTGACAATGTTCTGTCACAGTTTAAGGTTAGAATGAAAAGTTTCAAATATGACTAATCTCTTTTGTAATGAAGGGATTCAAAACAATTTCATAGGTTTGTGGGGCTTCTGAACACAATCCATTATCAGAGTGGAAGCTGCCATTCATCTCCTGGTAATGGGTGCCACTCAATAAGGTCCACTCTTTCAGATGTAGCTTTATTTTTATGTGCTTTGTGTGCTGTCAGGGAAAGAAGGATGTTGTAGAAATAGGGAAGGTGGAACAACCAGTGTTGGAGTTGAGTACTGTATTTATCTACACTGAGTAGTAATCTAGTAGTAGTTTTCTCTAAACTCAGACTGACTCAAGAAGAATTAAGGGTAAGGCAAGGCTTTTACATAGATATCTGGGCATGCCTGTGTAGTGACATGTCTTTACAGATTGCTTCAAACATTAAGGATAAAAACATTTGGAGAACCCCTGGAACAGCTTGCCCAGAGAGGTCATCAATGTCCTGTCCCAGGAAAAATTCAAGGTCAGGTTGGGTGAGGCACTGAGCAACCTGGTTTAGTTGGAGATGCCCCTGCTCATTGCAGGTTGGACTAAATGACCTTTAAAGATCCCTCCACCTCAAACCATTCTACAATTCTTTGGTTTGATTTCAATCCAGCATAGAACTTAGGTTTTCTTTTTTCTAAGTGCTCTAGTCATCCCAGGAGAAAATACAGTGTATAAATGCTTTGGAAAAACTAGGTCTCAGAACCACTTGCCCATGTGATATTCTTGTAAGGTTTAGAGCTGGTTTCATGAGACCTGGAAGAGGAGAATCATATCTGTACCCAGCAGTCCTAATAAAAAATGATTGGCCTATTTCTGACTGTATATAGAGTAACTTATGCCATTATGCAATTATTGATAGGTATAAGGTGTCTCATCTCCTCCTTTGCTATAGTTACCAAAATTGTACAAGTGTGTCTGAAGAAATACTTTTCCACTGGTAGTAATCTGAGCTTGTTCTCCCACATCCTTAATTTCAGTGTAATCAACAAAAAGTTTATTTATCTTACTTTCAGTGTTCACCCACTAGTTCAATTCAAAAGGAAGATCAGCTTGAAATACCTCTTGAAGCTTTAACTCTTCAGGTTTCACTTAGTTCCTTTTAACTTAGTTTTTAATTTTATTCATTTATTTTTTAAAATTTCTTTTACAAAGGCTGTGCAGGGTGTCAAGGACAAATGGAAAAGCAATGAGATTTTAACGATACTGTCTAGATGGAATTTAGGGCAATATATGTGTTTATGTACACCCAGTGCAGTTCAAGACTAGCAGTTCTTATTCAGTTAAGCCCATTATGACTTCTGAATTTGATTCCTGAACTTTTGCCTTAACTGTCTTTTCAGGCAAAAGATCTTTGGTTGTCAGGTAAAGCCAGTAGGCAGAAGATGAAAAAAACTACATTCATCAAATTCATTCAGGGTTACCAGTAGTTGTAAGATTCTGAAATATCTTTTCCTTTCAGTGCATGGCTTATTTTTAATTAAATTGGCAAGACTTCAATTATCTTAAGTAACTAAATACATTATGTATTCATTTAGAGACCCTATATTGAGTCTTAGTGCAAGTTGCACTTATTTTGACAAATTTTAGGCAGAAAATTTCTCAGGGGAGTCCTGCTTTCTGTCATTCAAGAAGCTTTTATAATCATTTAGTCCAAAATGGTGATGTAGGCCGAAGTTTGAATCCCTGGCATATTGCTATAATGCTGCATTAGCTTAATCCTTCATTTTCTTGTCAATTAAGGACTTATCTTTATTCACAGATTCACTTATCTGTTATTCTTAGAGTATTTTAATGCTAGTAGTTAAAATCCCTTTGTTTATGGCAATAAGGCACCATTCAGTTTGTGAACTTTATAAAACCAACCTCTGCCAATTTTGCTGTTTGAGAATTGCTGTAAAGAAGTGTTCCCACAGTAATTACTTATTCCAGAGATGTTCACTAAAGAATGAAGTAAGGCGAAAGTGTATAAAACAATTGTGCACCAAGGCAAGTTTTACCCAGCACCTTCCCAGCAACTACAGGGCATTAAAACAAAAGAAACACCTCCCCCCAAAAAAAGAAAAAAATCCTTGCAAAACAGTACACAGAAATCTGTTGTCTTTAATGCAGTTGCATATAGTGACTTTACAAATATTGGCAATTACTTAAGGTATTCACATTTAAATTAGATCTGGCCAAAAGGTTGGCAAAAAGTGAGGGAGGAGGAGCAGGGGGGGTTGGCAGCAGCTTTTCAACGTGGGGCTCAGCTGCCCATCATTACTCACTTTCAATAGTTTGGGTCATGGCTAGTGTCACTCATTTTAATACCTACTTAGTGACATTGAAGTAGGAATGGCCAGGCTGAGATAAAGAAATATGCCATAAACAAAAATTGTCACAAAATGTTTCCAGTTGAATATTTCTTATGGCACGTGAGCTGTTCTTTTTTTTTAAACTTGGTTGCATTTGAAAATGTATTTTAATATTGTGAGGTAGGAAGGAAGAGAGAGTACTATTAATATTCAACAGCAATTGTGGAAAAGTGCCATGAGTTTGTACTTGGAGCATTTAATTTCAGCAGTACTGGCAGAATGCATTTAGACCAGCAAACTGTTGTTGAAAAGCTTTGTGAAAACTTTAATGAGGCCAGGAGTTTACCCATGGCAACTGCCCCAGTCACTTCAAGCATCACTTCTGAGAAACAACTAGCAAATCTGGAAGCTTTTATTTTTGTGCTACTTGAGCAGATCTGATCAACAAAAAGCATAAAAAAGTATTTTACTTCAAAAAGGAGTGAATTCTGCCTTGGAGACTCTCAGTGTAAATGCATCATCTTTAGTGTAACACAGGAAAGAAAGAAAAGAAAACAAGTCTGTTAAGTTCTATTCACATCTGATTTTTAGTATTAATAAAGAGGTAGATAGATGTGTTCTGCTTCTCAGACTTGAGGGGCCATATTTCTTCACCAGTAAAAAGGAGCTTGTCTTACAAACTCTGAGGTGATTCTATTCTCTTGCTCTTATCTAAGTGAAGAAGAAAATTAAAAAAAGGAAAACTGTGCCCATTCTAGTGACTTTGTTCATCTGAAGAAGTTGATGAAGATTTCTCCTGATAAGCTGCAACACTATTAGGGTGCTTCTGATCTTTTCATTCATTATTGCTGCTTTAGGGATAGAGCTAGAATAATTGACTAAACAAAACAAAACTGCTTTGCAATTAGTCAAATCCTGAAGCTTTGCAAGAAAGTATTCAAAGATCCCTTTTCAACAGTAATTTTCCTCAGGGAAAAGCTTTGCATACTAGTTTTAAAGACCAAGTTTAATAGATGTCTTCTACTTTTCAAACTATTTCATAACTGGGTGGTAACTGGACTTCAACCTAGAAAACTGGGTTCTCTCATTCTTGGTTTTTGCCTAAGATGAACCATTATTCTGTCATTCACTTTTTTGCCTACGGCTTAATGGCAGAGGATGACCTGGTGCTACATTTTCTGCACGATGGGAATTGTCTGCAGAAGATCAGGTATTAAAACTGATTCCTTCTGTCTGACTTTCAAGTATGCTGCTTGAGACTAAATTAGTGTCTTTTTTGAGTGTCAGCTTTTGAGAGCTGTTATATACCTGTCATACCAGACAGACAGACAGACATTCTGTCTTTGTTGTGAACCACAGTGATCTCTAACTAAGAGAGATTACTGAGAAAATGTATGGCTGCTGGTTCCAAGTGACCTGTACACTAAACCCTGAGCCCTGTGCTCATCTTCCTGGTGAACCCTGACTCCAGCTCTGCATTCCTCCCATGTTATTTGAAAATGACATTTGCCTGCCAGAAGCAAGCATGAGCAATAGCTGTAAAATGTTGCCTAAGGATGGAAATACTACTGAGAGAGTTTCACAATTAGGTTAACTTTTCTCTTGCAAGGAAAATATTTTGCATGGCATATACTTGAAAACAGGCACTGTCTGTTACCATTGCTCTTGTCTTTTAATAATGATTTTTAATGTTTTTAGTAAAACTTGGGTTCATACGAAATGTCCTTCTATTTTAATTATTGAATGTCTCAATATGTGTATTGCTTCACAAGTTTTAATTCCTGGCTTTTTTTGGAAGCCATTAGCATACACTTGTTTTACATTAGATAACACCAGTACTGCATAAAAGCAGGTGATCTCATGAATATGCAATTACCTCATTTTACAGTATTTTCTATGCCATTCCTTCAGTGGAATATTATATTAAATGCTATTCTGATAATGAAAGTGTAGATTGTAAACTATAATCTCCTCAGCCACCTCGTGCTTCAGATTCCATTAAATGATCACTGTCTTATCTTTTAAATGATCAGCACAGCAAACACTTAACTCTAAACTTCTGGATAATTCAGTTGTCATAAGCAATCATTTATAAACTGATTCTTCTCCAGCCTGTGGAGCAGTGAATCCAGCTGGGTCCTGCTATTAAGCTCTTTGCAGTAATCCAAATGATAGGACAGGAGACAACCTGAGCAGAACTTGATAAGTTAATGCACTTGCTAAGTGCATCTTTCCTCACTGTATTGAAGGTGGTTTTTATTCCTTTATTGAATGATGAGTGGTCAGCAGAAACAAGTTGCCAGTTAATGAAATTTGCTTTTGACAAGGTAAGGGGTGCATGTCCTAAGAATTTGTATTGATTGCCAGTTAGATCACCCAAGAATTTGCATCACCTAAATGAGCAATAGCTGAACCCGGGTGTTGATGCTAGAGAGTGGGAAGAAGCTCACTAATGGCTTTTTGTAGTGCAGTCATAGAGCAGCTGTGTGCAAGGGCAGCCCATTGGGCCTCAGAACTTGGCTAAGGAGAAGATCTGCAGCTCAGAATTCTTTCCTAGCAGAATCCTTTTCAGCAAGGTGCAGAATCCTTTTCAGCAAGGTGCAGAATCTAGCCATGAATGAAACCCAGCTGCCTGACACTGTAAGGTGCATGTTGTCTTAGAATAGTATTAACTGTTTGCATGAATAGTATGGGCAAACCTGGAAGTGGAAGTAGATAATATTTTTCTTTGTCTGCTGTGCATCTCAAAATCCAAAATCCGTTGAGTGGGTGAACCAGTTTTGAGAGCCTAATCAAGAACATTGATTTGTTTCTAGTAAATCCTAATTGATAAGTAGCTTCCAAAAGATCCAATAGACTGAATTGAAGCTCTGAAAAAGCACTAGTTATGTTAAAACTCATAATAAAAAAACAATTTTGGAGAGATGGTCTCAGTGACTTTCAGTGGAAAAGTGTAGAACCTGAATTTGAGATGGTATTATTGATGCTTAAGAAAGCCTTTTAAACATAAAAACTTCAAATCCATAAATATGCTTTTCTAAGCCTTAAATATCCTTCTTTTGGCACCTCTGCATCTTATGAATTGCAGGCAGTTAGAATGATTATATCCCTGATGAGACCCCATAATGGATCTTATTCCATATATTTTATATAAGCAAAAAACAGACATACACTGGAGGCACAGATGTCCATGCCTAGATCATTTTACTACAGGCAAATATGAAAAATGCAATAGATTCTCCTGTCTGGCTGCCTTTTGTCAGACCTCAGCATACCTTACAAACAGAACTGCATTACCAGATTCAGGTAATGCCTAAGCCCAATGCTTTACAGTGCAGAACTTTAAATAAGCATCATGAAATGCAGCAAATTTATAATGAAAGCAGCCAGTTTGATGCTTGCTCTGAGATGAAGCAATTGCATGAAGGGCTTTTTTAATATTAATTTTATATTTTTAATTTTTTACAGTTTGTATTCTTTCCACTTTTATGACAAAAATATGTTTCCCAATAACATAATGCAGTTCCCTTTTTTTTTCCAGCAGTTTCATGAAAAAGTGACTCTAGCTTCACTTTCTGTTCTCTTGCAATACTTATAAACTTTGGAGTATCTGGGTTTATTGTAAGCAGTTTTAGAGGCATGTGGCTCTCCTGTCATAATGGATGTGAGATTTCCCAGATATTATTTACACAGCTCAGCCCGAACAACTCTAGAGCTTGAACTTTTCCATGCTCAAACTTTTCCTTCAGGTGTACTCTTGATGTGGATTTTGTTACACCTTCTTAAACAGATATCTGCAGGCCAACATCCAGCCAATTAGTAAGATTATCCTTCTAAATAGAAAATGGAATGGTAACAAGATTTTGCAGACTTTCCAAAATAGCAAAATTCCATTGTGAAAAGTATGGATATTTTAACCCATTATATTCTGAAAATGTGCTATATTTTTGTAGTTTTTGAAGAATGTTTTCAATTCCCAAATATTTCAGCATATATTTAAAAAAAAGTATTTTACTGCTTTTTTTTTAAAAAAAGGGAATAATTTGATCCCATTTTTTGTTTGGGTCTAAATCGAATTTGGTATGTTGTATTTAAGAGAAGAGCCCAGAACAATAAAACCAAACCAAAGGCCTGTAAATCCTGTCCTATTTCTGATCTGGGAAAATATACAAAAAGTAGTATGTAACATATTCTAGTGTGAAAGGCTTGTTTTTGAACATCCCCCTTTTCTGAAGACAAGAGAACCTATAAATGTGGTTCCTCCAAATGGGTGATTTAAGGTAATTTCAGCCTTGTGAAGGCATGGTCATGGAATATTGACTAAAGCTGAGGTAATTTGGGGATGAGGAGGTAATTATTAATAAAAGCCAATTCAGTGAAGACACAGAAAACTTTCTTTCTGTTTAACAAACTTTCCTGTCCCAGTACTGAGACTGTGGCACACCCCTACACTGCTGAAAAATCTGTAAACCTCTTTACTAAGTCAATGGAATGCTCACACATTTGGGAAGGACTTTTTCTGGTGTGAAGAACAGATGTAGATGGGCCATGAGATGGTAACCATATAAACTTCAGTATAATGTCTGTTCACAAGGAGACTGAATTAGTTTGCTTTTAGTATTCATGGGATTGACTGTTTTCTGAGTGATTTACTATACCAATATTATTTTGTTGTTACAGAATATGGGGTAAATTTTCCATTGTTAAAGCAGGTAGAATATGTCTAGTATTTGCTGGGCAGCAATAAAATGTGTCATTCCTGTCTGCTCTACAGAGTCAGAAGGAGCTCAAGCGCCTGTTCTCCACCATGAACCTTCCATTTTATACTGTTAAATTTGTACTTCAAGGTTTCCCAACTTCACCACACCAGCACCAAATCAAGTCTGTTTTGTAACAGACTGGTTAAAAACCCAATACCTTTATTAAAAGGATGAGTTTGTCCATCTTGAGAAAGCAGAATTGTATTAGAACTGATGAGGGGAAAAAAAAGGAAGAAAAGACACTAAAGAAAAATCCAGTCCAGAAGATAGTTTAAATTATCTGTATTTTTACACTTGGATGATAACATTTTGAAGGTACTGGATCCCTGCCTGTGAAAAGGTATCAGTTTACTTTCAGCAGACTATTATGTTCACAACATATTTATGTGAACAAAAACCAATAATAACAATATTTTCATGATTATTGACTATGTTTGGCTTAATACTGGGTTGCAGTCATGGCTCAAATGTCCTTTCTATGAAATGGAATGATGAGCAGTCTTTCTGTGGGCAGGCATGAGTTATTGCTTTATGGTTTTGGTGTATTTTTTTCTTCAGCTTCTGGTTTTAGCAATGATCCTTCTGTTCTGTAACATTCTGGTTGCTGTTACAAACCTCAGCCATGGAGGTTTAAACTCCACTGTAGTAAAGGCTGTAAAAATTTCAGCTAGAAGCCCTTTTTAAATTTATATGAATCCTTAATCTCTGTGGAGCTTGCAAGAATGAAAGGTGCTCTGCTAGCTGGCAAAGTTGCAGCAATATGGATTCAAATATTGGAGCAGTTTTAGCTTTTTGAAAGGGAATCCAATCCATCTATAGCCACCTATGAACTTTTCATGGATGTATTTCTACTGGAGGAGTAACAGCTCATGCTACCAGTAGCATTAATAAAGCTTTAATTAATAAAGTAATTCATTAAGAATCAACCTGTAAATGCATTTTTCAGCAAATCTGTGTCAGTAAGATAAAGATGTGGTTATAAAGAGCTGTTCAGTTCTTCATTTTATTGTTATGTGTGTAGGGCTATTTAGAAGTTGTGGTTTTTTTCACTTCTACATTTCTAAAAGTCCTAGAATTTCAGTATTGTAGGGTGAAATATAAAGGTTATAATAAAAATATTACATCTACCAGGTGAAAATTACCAAGTGATTTAGAAGGGAATAAATACAAACACTTTTCCTGGCTTACTCTGGGATGCTGAAAGAGCATTGCTGAATTATAGAGGAATAGGCAGGTTTGGAAGGATGCTGTGAAAGTTTGGGGATTACAGCAGTAGCAACAAAGTATGAAACATTTGTGATGGGCAAAGTGATTCACAGACATATGAATAAGACATAAGCTTACATGGAGAAGACAAGTAAAATAAAACCTTACAGAGATAAAGAATGGAAAACATGAAGAATTGGTCAGACAAAAAATGATGTTTCTTCATCCTTTCTGTACTTACTCATTTTTTATGGATCAGGCAGTTGACTGTCCTAAACCAGAGGTCATATCTGTACATTTATGTTAACATGCTGTGGTTTACCTTCTTGCATATATTTGTAACCTTTTTCTTGGTGACATTTACTCTTAATGAAGTGTTCTGTGACAATGAGTTCCAGGATCTAGGTATGAGCTGTGTGGAAATGTACTTCTCTTGTAGGTTTTAGGGCTGCTGCCTGATAATTCTATTTGAGGCTCCCTAATGGGAAAGAGGGAATAATCATTACCATATTCTCTATCCAGCTAGTAATTTTGGAGCTTTCTAATCTGTTTTATGCTCTTGCACCATAGGTCATCCTCTTTGCTTTTCTCTTGTTGCCTTCTGGTCCATCTTTTACTGGCAAATTTACCAGAATTGTACCTGGACTTTAGCATGTCTTTTGTTCCTTATTCTTTTAAGTTTCTAATATTCATTTTGCCTCCCCCTGACCATATCTTTGTATTCTTATAGGTATGTAGACAATAACTGTCTTAAGTTGTAATAGCCAATTAAGATTGCATAATTTTATGTGTATATTTAATTAGGTACAGAAGGTATGTGCACATGTATATATACACACACACATATATATATGCATAACAAGGTATTTGTGCTATGTCATGACCTGATTTGAAGTTTGACTGAAATTTGAGAGAAAATGTTTGCTCTCCTGCCACACTGGGTCTTTACCAAAAGTTCTCTAGGTTTCCACTGCACTGCAATATAAAAGAAAGTTTGTAACATTACTTCATGAGTGTGTTTGATCTGTGCCATGTGTTTAAAAATTAGGTTTCAGGGTTCCTTGATAGGAGTGTAGGTCAAGTGCAGAAGTAATTTTGTTTCTTTCCCTGTGAATTTTGTTTTCTCAATCTAGAGCAATGTGACAGACAACTGACCTCAACACCCTGCATTTGGCGTGTGTCTCACAGGTCCAGTGGACATCAGGAATACTTAAATTGCTTTATCTGCTTCTCTTTGGTGATGGGTGCATCAGGGCCAGCACTCTCAGGCAGCAGAGTCCGAGACTGATGAGTGCCACTCATGGTGGCCAGGTCATGGCTAATCCACAGGCACGTGGTGGCTTAGTCACTGCTGCTGGCACGGAGCTCTCCCGTGTCTGACTGCATCCAGGCAGAAATGGGAGAAAACTGAGTCACACTTTCCTTTCATGAGAAGACAGGCAAATACAGTTTCCTCTAAATCATGGCAAAGATTCCCTAAAATTATCCTCTGTAGAAACACATGGTAAATTAGAAAATTTTATTTCAAAATATTATCCATCAGGACATGACTAATTTCAAGCTTTGCCTGGGAGTCAAACATATTCACTTTTATAAATATACTGGCTGCACTGGACCATATTGCTGTCATACATGTTAAAATATGCTACCTTTTTTCCTAATCCAAGCATGGTTGGAATGTGTTAGACTATTAAGAGTAGTCCAGGTGAATGTATTCTGTTTTGATGTGTTTGGAGGGCAAATGCTGCCTGAGAGAAAGCAGCTGGCCAAAGAAAAAGAGAGAAAGGTGCTGTCATGAGGCTGGAAGTCTCCCAAGAGCTATCCTCCCCATCAAACCCAGTGTGTCTTGGTCATGTTCCTCATCCTGCAGCTCCTAAGGTGACCATTTCTGATACCAGGTGTAGGGGGATAGACTATAAGAAAATAAAGATAGTGTAGAAAGTAACCTTACCCCTAAGGAGTTGCAGCTGGGCCAATTATCAAAGATTAGGAGCAGGCCTGACTTTACCAGGCCACAGCTGTAACCAGTGAGAAGAAGAGTGCTATAAAAGAGTGGGGTGGCCTTGAGAAGGGAACTGGGGTCAGTGGCTGCTTTGTGAAGAAGAAAGAGTCAGTGCTCTGGGGAGATGCCCTGAGAAACACCAAGAAGGTATGGAACTTTTGTGATAAGAGACAACAGTATGGGACCCCTGCAATAAGATAACAACAACCAGGTACAGTCCTCGTGGGCTGTAAAATATTAGACACTTGTGCTTTGCCTTCTAGTTCCTGGACTTTGCTGTGTGATTTATGCCCTAACAAACTAATTTATGTTTTCAGCTAGTGTGTACCCACCATAGGTTTCTTACTTGCCTCAATTCCAGCTCATAGTATAGAGAGCCAAACTTCAGTCCACATCTGTACCAGATTCCCTAAAGTTCCCAAGCAATTAAACTGGGGAAGTCTTATAGGGTGATTCTTTCTATATTTTAAATTTATTTATCTGATTGATTTTCCTTGGTTGGTTATTTATTTGTTTATTTTTAACCACAATGAGATTGTTTTATGATCTGGGGAAATGGCAAGTTGACGTGATTGCTCTTTTTTCTTTTGCATTTGTCCCTCTTTTTTTTCCACTGTAGACTGATTAGAATGTAATGCAGCTGTTGATTAAGTGAAGTGGCTACAAGTTTAATGCAAATGTAACATGCTTCAGAGTTGTGTACGCAGTCCTTTCAAACTGGTTGGATTTGTTGGATGTTTTGGTTTGTTTCCATTTGGAGTTTTTTGTGGGTGTTTGGGGGCAGTATTGTGGTGTTTGGTTTTTGCATGTTGAGGGGCAGGGGAGGGGTTCTGCTCCTTTTGTTGTTGTTTTCTTACATGCCCAAGCACAGCTGATGATGAGGGTGCTCCAGAGCAGGAAGGGAAGGGATTCTCTGTGCTACTCAGGACCTAGGAGGGGGCTGTCTCGCGTTTAGTCTGACATGGAGGCATAAATGAGACCGGCAGCATGTCCCTCATCTTCTGAGTGCCCTTCTGGCTTCTGCCCGTTTTCCCCGGTCGCTGGTTTCTCTCCTCCTTCCAGAAGATTCTTGTTCCTGGGGGACGCAGGGGCTTCCCGAGGCGCTGGCCGCTAGAGGATGCTCCTGGTCCGGCGTTGGAGAGCAGCGTGCCCGGGCCGGAGCTCCATCCTCCATCCTCCTCCTCACCCGCGCAGCCTGGGCTGTACAAACCCCGCCTTTGTGCTGCCCAGAGCCGGGAGGCTTCCACTGCCCCAGTGGGAAAGAAAATCCGGCCAATTCGCCGGCAAAACCACAAAATACTTATGGCAGTCAGAGAACCACACTGTAGGGATTTGAGTGTGTTTCTTATGGTGAAGTTCTTGGGCTTGTTTAGGTGACACTCTTAATGGCATGTTTGCAGTGTACCCCACAGTATCAGAGTCCTGCTGTGGATGGTCCTGCTCTGGATATGATTAGATGTTCAGCTAGCTTTCACTTTTTGTCCAGTCTTTTAAAGTGATCCAAATATCAGTTCTTAAATGAGGTTTAAGGCTTATTTTTCAATAAATATCATGGAAAAGACCTTCTTCATTTAAAATAAAAAAGACTATTTAGAATATGTAGTTTTTCAAGAAAGGCACACACATGAAATTAATTCCATATTTTAAATAAAATACAGCAAATATCTCCCCCCTAAAACCCCTAACCAATCAAGCAAAAAACTAATGAAATCAAAATTGCCTTTAAGTAAAAAGCAAAGCATGAAGTTTTAAAAGTTATATAAAGTTAAATAATTATATATAGTTATTTAGTCTTCTACTGCCCTTCCAAAATTCTGTTGTAGCATAAACAAGCTCTCTGGCATATAAAGCATAGGATTTTGTATGGAAGTAGCATGAAAAAAAACCAGAGTACTTTTAAGGTACCAAAGTGGAGTACTCAAAGTTAAAAAAATGGCAGATTTGGGCTTATTTAAGATGGCTCATTTGTTCACATGCACTAGAGCAGCCTTTAACTCTGTAATTATCTACTGCCTCTTTTTCTCTCCCCATGTCCTCCCCTCCTGTGGGATTTCTGCCTTATCCAGACCCCAAGTTAGACCTGCCCAGGGAACTCATGCAGTAGACAAGACTATTCATTTCTTGCAGGTGGATGGTGTGTAGTAGATAAATCAAAGCCTACAGGAAAGGAAATATATAGGTGAAAACCCAGATAAGACTCTGAAAAATAGGCCTGTAGTCTTGTCCCTGCCATTGATGTTTAGCCAAGTCAATAATTTTTTCATATCTTGCGGGTTTTCCCTGGCTTCTGCGTGCTGACTGCGAGATCCTACACTCTGATAATCAGAAGCTTGAACACCCATGTCTGCTCCTGAAATCACTAGAGAGCTGTTTTGAGTCTACAGAATAATGAGTAGTGCTATCTTCTCTTGAAGCTCATGTGGCAGATGTCTCAGATTTGGTGTACCTGTGTCTTTCTCCCTGCACATCTTTTGTCATCTGTACAAGACAGATGCTGACTTTTTTCCAGGCTGCAGTAAAAATTATATGGCTGAATCACTTGTATCCTCTGATGGTGAGCACCAAACAACTGCCTGGGCAAAGTAAATAAATTTGTCTTCAGAACAGGTTTTGAACCACAGATAGGAAATAAAGGGTGCTACAAAGGATTGCAATATGAATAATGGAACAAAACAAGGGAGTGAACTGATCTTAAAATGGGTATTGTCTGTCTTGTGCATTGAATGAAGCAACATTAGTGCTGTGTATTAATGACTACCACAAGCTACTTAATAATCAAGCCCAGATAAGTATTTAGGCTGAGTTTACATGACACGTTAATTCTGCAGTTTCCAAATATGTGCATACTGACTGCTGTATCTGGACTGATATTTCTCAATATAGAGAGTAGAGTGCGTGTAGAGTTAAAAAACCCCCAAACAAATAAACAAAACAAAAAACCCCCAGACCTCAAGTACCCACCCTCACTAACAAGAAGCTAGTGTTTTCTAGTAAGGAAGTTTGTGCAGCTCCAGGTAAGCATTTAAAATATGGTAAATTTACAAATTTTTCCTCTTCTATTTGGTTCCTTGACTAAATTGTACAAAAGTGAAATCCACTTCCTGCTACAGGAGTGAAAGAATTTGGCTGTTTTTAAAGCAAAACTTATGTAGGAATTGGTCTGTTTTCTCAGGTTGAGGAACCTGCCGCTCTTTGTAACATGATATTTCTAATGAAGAAGAATAGAGTTGCTGTGTTCCTGTCCCTTATTTCTGTGTTTCACTGCCTGTTAACAAAACAAATGATAATTGTAAAGGAGCTTCCTGAACTTCCATTACAGCTGCTTGCCTTTTTGCTATAAAAACAAACTGGAATATACCTGCAATCTGAATAGAGACAAATTCAGCTTCTTGGTTATTTGGTCTCCTAAAATTTTTATTTATCTTCTCAAGTGATTTAGGAAAGGTACTCTAACTCCCTGCTCAAATTGTGTTTATGAACGTGTTTCATTCCTACTTGTCAGGAAAGCCTTCCAAGAAGTGTAAAAGAATGTATTAAAATATTGTTAGTATTTAAAGTAATTTTACAACAAATTGTAGATTCATTCCTTGAACTTCAACTAAGAATTAGAAAAAATGCTGGAGGCTTTTGAAATTTCACATCACAGAAAAAATAAGGAGGCTGCAGAGTAGAATAGATTTCTTAAATCATGTTAGGAAATTTCCATCAGTACCTAATACTTTAAAAGCTACTAAGGTCGAAGTTACTTTTATTACTTTTGTGTTTTTCTGCAGTGATAGCATTTTGTTACACTACTGAGTGAGTTACAGTGTGTTTCTCTGGTCTTTTATGTTTGGTTTGATTTCAGTGTCTTGGCTTGAGGTTGAATATATCTTTAGTAATGCCTTTTTTTATCATGTCCCTTTTTTATGAGTAAAAGTATTTGAACAACCTTTAATCAAGTGAAACTTTTGTGAAAGGATATATAGAACTGAAATTGGGTGCTCTTCATGGTCTTGGAGCTGTGAAAGTTAGTGAGGCAGGAGGGGAGCATGAGATCAAGCACAGACAGTCAGCACTGCTTTGTACTTCCCAGGGTAAGATGTTAGTGCTGGTGTTTTACAAATGTGCTGTTTGGGGAGCTCGGTCAAAGTGATTTCAAGAAGGTTTCACCTCTGGCAGAGGTGAGTGACTGCTTGGGAGTGGAGACCTGGCTGGGGCACCACAGCATCAGCTCATCCTGGGGGTGTCTGCTGTCAGGCAGTGCTGACAGTGGGAGCCCTGTTTCCCCTTTTTTTCCCTTTAATTCCGGGGAAATCTCGTTGTTCAGAACGGTCCTGTTGGTAATTTATGATGTCATGTGCAACCAAATATGCACTTTGGCCATTTTTTATGCCTTTTGCTAACCGTGGGTCACACACTTTCATTGGAAGGTTTTAAAGATTAAAGTCATCAGAAAAAGCAGCCCTGGTGACTGATATTCTCTGACCCCATGACCTACCAAAGGCCATAGAGCCACACTAAATAAAGCTGTCTCAAGCTTATCACTTCTTTTGCGCTCTAACACAGTTTAAAAAGATGATCAGGTTTGACTTAAAGACTTTCAGGATTTATCTGACATGTTCTTAAACAGGCAGCTTTAATTAAAATATATTCTTTGTCTTTAAAATGTCATTCCTCTAATAGGAATTTGTCCAGCTTCCTCTTGCAACAAATTATTTTCTATAAGTAGTGTTTCCCCACCTACATACCAGAAGGTACTTGTTGACTGAATTAAATTTATTTTTTAATATATACAACTCTCTATTATACATAGAATGTGATCTGGTAGGAAGACGTCCCTCTTTTATTATATAGTGAAGTCCTTCTTGTGAAGTACAAATATCCAAGAAAATTGGTAGGCTTCTCCCATCTGTGCAAGTAAAGACCAGTCCCAAATGCTGCAATTCAGCACCTCAGTTTCTGCACCTCTTCTTTCTGTATAAAAGGCATTGAAAACCAGCTCTCTTCAGCTCAGTCCTCAAGAAACAAGAATAATAGGATCCTTTTTATTTTCCTTCTTTGTTGCCTGATATCTTAGCAAAGATAGATGTAAAATGCTGGGATAGCATCATGAGCCACCATCAAAGTGGGTACATCAGGTACCACAAAGAACAGACTCAGCTCCAGATGTAAAGCCTGGGAATTCTGGCAATCATCTCATGCTGGAATGGACAGGACTACAACAAGGGGAATGTTTGAATTTTCATGTGTCCCTTTGAGTTGCCTTAAACCTGGCCCCAATACAAGCAGGGAGCACCTTCTGGTTTTGCTTGGCTGTGGGGTGCTTTGAGTGTCAGGAGCAAGAGGAACAGAGAAGTCCTCAGTTGCTTTCTCATGCCCTTCTGCATGGGGCCACGCTCAGAAAGCTTTGTTTTTATTACATTTTTAATTGTGAACTTAACCAATTTAAGTCATTGATATCAGCTATTCTCCAGTAGAAGCACGTTATGTTGTGACTTCATACAATATACAATATATATTTAGCCCTGAAGATTGCACTTCTTGTCACTCCAGCTTTTTAATTTACTGCGTTTCTTCCTGCTTGCACCTTTGAAACTCAGTGGAGCCCTGCAGGGCTGTCTCAATCTCCTATCTCCTTTGAGCTATTCCATTACAATCATCTGTCAAAGATGAGCAGGAGTCAAGGAAATGGAGCCCCTCAAGTGGCTGACACTGCTGAGCAGATATCCTTCTATTTTTGCTGAGTGTTTACATACCTCTAGAGCACTGATGTGGGCTGAGCTGGATTAGATGAACAGAAAGTTTGTAATGCCTTCCTCTTCTTAGAATAGCACCAGTTCTGATTCTATATGAAAATGATACAATTTTAACAACTTAAAATGATACAACTTTTTAACAACTATGACAACCTATACATACAATTCCTTTACAATTCCTTCCATGGGTGCTGTCATGATGTCTTATTCCAGGCATGACTGTGGTTGTACTTATTTAATGTGGTTAAAAAATACTATTGCACCTCTTGAAGTTTAGCTAAGGAATCAGTCTGAGAAGGAGGAGGATACACTATTTGTATCCCATTTCCATTCAATTAAAGCACCAGGAATGAGAATGGAGGCAAAATGAACCATCACAGGGTGCTGCTCCTAGTGGTAGTGCCTGGCACTGGAGTCAATTCTGTAGGAATTATGATAAGTATCTGGCACTGGTAAAAGTGATTGCAGCTCAAGGGAAATGTACATTGGAATGCCACTGAGTACAGTTAAAGTACTAACAGCAGTGAAAGTTTAGCTACTGCAGGTATCCTATAGCCTACGATGCTATGTACTTTTATTTTGTTGAGAAAGGTTTATTAAATTAGATTGAAGAAGACTTTATAACTATGTATTTTTCTTACTCTAAAACAAACCATAATTTTCCTGCTCACATCTTAAAAATTTTGAAATGGCCAAATATTTGTTGACTCCCTGGTTCTAAACCCAGTATTTTATTGGCATTCCCAGTTAAGTCAATTTCTTCCATGATTCATTTCACTTGGCAACAGAAATGTAAGCTCTGGCCTCTGGCCCTAATGAAATCCTTCAAAATGCAGTCTACATAGCAAGAGGTGAAGGGGGCAAGGCACAGTTTAATTTCCCAATAACACTTTATGGCAGGCTTTGTAAATGTACTTGCTTCTGGAGTTTTCTAGCACCCCTCCCTCTGAAAGTAGTCAATTTGCAGCCGAGAAGTTGCTGTATTCAAATTGCTTACATGGGAGAGGTTGGAGGGCAGTGTGACACAGGACCTTCCTGCTGAATTGCTAATCCAAATTCGGCCTTAGTGGATCTTGGGCAGAGTTGTCAACATCCAGTGACCTATAGGAAATGAGTTGGGAGCTTCAGCCTGGCTCCCAGAGAGGTGTGCACATCACAGGAGCAATCGGCTGGCACTAATTGGCACCCTGTGTAGCAGCCTGAGCACAGAGCCAAAGGTCTGCAGGGGAACTGAGACTCAAGTGCTCTCTTGGCCTCAAAGATGGTCCCTCTGGGGCAGAGTTTAGGGCACGTTTGTAATGCCATATGTGGAGTTTTGCTGTGCTTCTTGCAGTGCTAGACCGGAGCTGTGGCTTGGGAACTGAGCTTCTCAGAGGGTTTGTAGGGTATTTTGAATGACACAGGGCTTTTAAAACCCTGAAATCACTTCAGCTTCCCTTCAGGTGTAAACATGAAGGGAACATTTACTAAGCATTAACCTGATAGTCTGAGGTGTCTGGTGACAACCAGTTCAGGATTTCACAGAACAAGGGAAAGAGCCGGAGCATGGATGTTTTCAAGACAAAACTTTCTCATGTCTGTGCCCAACATGCATAACTAGTTTTACTCTGCCAATTTTTTTTCACCTGTTGGCCTCAGAAAGTTTATAAATTAGTGCTGCTTAAATATCAAACATATATTTTTTTCATGAGTAGGATTGTGAATTTCTATTCATTATAAAAGCATAGTAACACATGGTCTTCCTACACTGGGAATTGTTCCCAGACCATAATAATTACAGAAAGTTTATTATGGGTATTATCTTCCCAATAGCCTTGCATTTGAGAAGGCTATTTCTTGTTTTGTTGTTCTGTTTGCATGGTTTCAGTCATTCAGGCAAGGTGGAAATAATGTCATGAAGCCATCAGTCCATTCAACATGAATAGGTTCTGTGAAGAAGCACTAAATTAAGAAATGAGTAATGTACCTACCTAGTATTTTAAGCCAGATAGTCAGAGATAAAATATATTGTCCGAATTGGAAGTTGAGCACATTTTCTCTTGAACATGCAAATAAATAAGGAGCAGCAATGACAATTTTTTGACTGTGGATGTCTGCTCAGAAGAAAAAATATCTTTGGGTGATAGAGTTTAGCTTGCTTCACAAAACATTTGTTGTCTTCAGAGAGAAATTTTTGTCCATCCAAGTATTGTCTGTACCCATAGAGATGACAGAAAGTCCTGCAAAGAGCATGTCTACTTCCAGAAATCAGAGTATGCTATTTTTCCTTTATAGCTTTGCATGATTGGAATCACCAATGACCTGCTGCAATTTTTCTCCCGCTCTATCAGATCACTAAAGCAATCAGGATTACAGCCATAACTGAAATGATGGAGTTCTGAATGTAACACCCTTTTCTGTCATACAGCAGCCCCCTTTCACTACCTCCACGCTCACTCACTGCATGATGTGGTGCACATTCATCTGACAGACATAAATTGGAGCAGCAAAGAAAGTTAGGCAGCGCTTGCATCCCTGAGTTTGGGATCATCAGCTGTTACAAAAGGTCAGGGAGTTTGGGAATAGACTCTACTCTCAATATTGCTACAACACAATGCAAAAAATCACTCTGAAAAATGTTGTATTCTTGTGTTTTAATGCTCTGCACTGCAGCACAGTGGTGCTCTAAGTGTGTTAAGGGTTGCCATTTGCAAATTCCCACCTGTTGTTTCTGTTTCCGGAAACAGAATCCCTGGCTGCAGTCTGGATGTTGCCCCGGGTGGTGTCTGACTTTTAACCCAAATCAAATAGTAATTGTTCAGACACTGTCTGGCTCCCATGCAGTGGACAGGGAAGGCACAGCAGCTCTCTATTTACCTCTTAGGAAGCCCAGGCAAGATTCCCTCAGGGAATCTTCAGCCTGTTGTGCTCACAGACCTTTGGTGTCAGGTTTCGGGTCACGATCCCCCTTGCCCTCCCTGCTGCAGTAGGGTCCAGCACACTGATGAGCAGACTGCATGATGTGACAGACTGGGACATAGGAATGAAACTGTGTCAAAGGACAAGATTAGGTTTTCCTTTTTGCTTTTGCTGCCAGTACCTTGTTAATGTAAACCTAGCAGTGCCCAGACTGCAACGCTGGAGCTGTAAATGGTTTGCCAGCAGCTGAGATGGTGTTGCCACTTTGGCTCTTAATGCCACTGAGGGGATGCAGTTATTGTGGGGTAGCTCAGATCCCTGGCTGCCCAAACAGAAACCCCAATACATTCCTCTGGGACTGCCAGCAGAACTGCTGCAGGTCCCAGCTCTACCCTCCCCTCAACTGCTTCTCTATTCCTGCAAGTTCGGATTGTGCCCTGCTCACAAGTTACCCCTGGGCTCCTCCATCCCCTCAGTTCCTCAAGGCATGGAGCTAGATTCAGCCCAGCTTACAGAATCAGGAACTCTCCTCCCAAGGAATTATACCAAAACTGTGAAACACTGACAATTCCTTGAGAACTGCTGGCTCAACCCCAGAGTAATCCTGTCCACCTTGTCATATTGCAAGAGGTGACACTCTCCATGCCTACAAAATCTGGCAGGTTCTAGTTAAGGCCAAAGAAAAGACTGAAGGCGTGGCAGAGTGCTTGAAGGTGTATGCACACAGCAACAAGGAGTGCAGGTGGTATGGACTGCCCTGCTTGACTCAACCAAAGTTTATCACTGCCTTCCAAGGGCAAGACAGGGTCTGGGGTTTGTGCCTGTGGCCCTCATTTATTTGATGCTGACTCAAACCCATTAATTTGGCCTTTTAGCTCAACATTGCGCTCTTGCTGTCTTTGGACTCAATGGAAATAATGACTTTTATTCTGTGAACCTGAGCAACAACCGTTGTCTTCCATGAAAGTAATTTCTCTTTAAAAACTTAAATAGTTCAGTGTTATGAGAACCAAAGAAAAATTATGATTTTTCATTCAATGTATAATAGTTAGACTTTATAACTAGTATTTCAGTTATTATACATACATTTTTGAAAAATATTTTTTAATAGTAAGAGCAGTTACAGGGAGAACTCGGGTGATGATGTACTGTATGGAAGAGGGAATCAGCTAATGAGGAGGATCTCCAATACTTTATTATGAATTTTTACTCTCTTCTGGAACAGTTTGCAGACTTATTTTTGAATGCTAGATAGTTTAATTGTTCTAGTTCACTTTCCTGGGTGAGTGGCCTAAGCAATATGGCTTTGAAATTTCAGATTTTTGTATGGACCCCATACTATCTCTCAAAATACATGTTAATCCTAGGGAGGACCAAAAGAATCTACTAACATATGCACACTGCCAAAATAAATGATGTCCAGATTCCTGAGCTAATCTTTGCCTTTGATCACATGTACCAGAAAATTTATTTGCCAAAGTAGTGATGAAAAGATTTCTGTTCATTCTGAAGTATCAGCTGCAAATAACCTAGACTTTTGATTTTCTAGATAAATCAGGAAATGTGGAGTACTTTCCTCCCTTTTCAATCCTTAGCAGTCTCCATAGAAAGCTTTATAGCGAAGCAATTCAGAGAGAAGCGGTAGCCATTCCTTTTCTAGCATTATTGCCTTAGAAGTGAAATTGTGTGACACTTTCTGTCAGTGTGTGGATATCTGACTGTTGTTACTTCTGAAAGTAACAGCAAAAGGAGATGTCAATGTTTTTTCTTATGGTTTTTTTTCTTTTTTCTTGTTCTACCTAAAAGTTCACAACTCGCAGTATTTCTGTGCTCACAGAAATTAACATATATGTTAATATTAACAAATATTTCTGTTAACATATAATGACACATGGTTGTGTCTGTCTTGACATATCCAGGTGCATATCCAGCATGGAACTGGGTCTATTTTTTCTACATTTTACACAAAAGATATTTTTTTACATTTTACACATCAAATAGCACTATCTTGTGCTTTGATTATTGCTGATTTTGCTGTGATGGTTCCCCTACTTGATTTTTTGCTTTATGAAACCTTCCTGGTTTTTGCAATGTCCATTCACTTGGTTTTCATATGTATTTATGGTTGTGTATTTTAACTGATTTATGGTGGATTTTTCAATACTGTAGAACACGCCTTTCCATTTTTAACACAAATTGAGGTTTTGGTATTATTTTTCAGAAATCACTGAAACTTGATCTTTGAGTCTGTGTTAGATCTTTACTGAGGAAGGTGGGGGTTTTTAGCTTTATTTTTGGGTCATTGCAAGTTTGGCTTTTTAGGGAAAACATAGCCTATTTTTTTTGCAAAACACCTTGTTTACACTGAATAGCTCTTTCTTGTTTCGTGACTTTCTGATGTATACAGCCACACAAGAGAACAAAACTGGAAGGCTTTTACTGGTTATTGCATAAAACCTGTTTGATAACAAAGTCCATATTATTATACTCTAGATGGAGATTTTCAGATTAGAAACTGGGGTGCAGAAAGATTAAGTTGTTTCATTGACGATTAAGGAGACCAGGGGTGGAGCTCTACACAAATCTTGAGTGTGTTTCTTATGAGTGTTGATCATCATGGGCTCATCTCCTGGGGTATGAAACGTAGTTATAGAGGGAAAAGAACAAGTTCTCATTATCCTGGGGAGAAATTACAGTAACAGCTGTCATGGCTGTATTATTTCTTTTGTTAGGATGTTCTGTCTCTGCCCTGCTGTGATCAGTGGCATCCTGGAATGCAGTAAAGACTTGAACTAAACCCACCACACAGTCCCATCCCTATCTCCAGAGCACCTGCAGGCAGAATGGACAGATGGGGAAGGTCCTTGCCTGCCCACACAAGTTCCAAGCAGCCCCTGCCCCTTACCTCTTTGCTCTGGGGGGTGTGGAAGCAGTTTCCAGCATGTCAGGGTGCTGCCAGGAAGGGGCAAGGTCACCTCAGGAGGGTGGGACAGTGGGAGCAGTTTCCATAGGTGACACGAGGTACACAAGAAGAGAAAGGCAAGCACTCCCAGCTGGGGCTTGTAACCTTGCTCTGGCCTTGAGGGGAGGAGGACAAAGGCACAGGAGACAAGGGCACCCCTGCTGCACATCTAAGCCCAGCAATGGCTTCATCATTTCTCAGTTGTTGCCATTTGGGATGACATCTCCAAGCCGGAAAACTGATTTCCCTGTCACTGAGTGGTGGATCACCTTTGGATTGCAAATCTGAGTTTATGTTGTCCCAAACTGCTCCCATTGCCAAGCTGTGTGGAGAAGATGATGTGCTTTTGCATGCACAGGAACACCACAGTAATGAAGACCTCTAAAAAAGTCAGTAGCAATTAAAATAATTTTAAACTTAATCAGCACTCTATTAGTAAAGACTGCTTTCTTATTATTCTGTACCAGTGTGCTTGATAGATATCAGGTGGATAAAATATATCTGCTTGTGGTGTCTTTGTCCTCTTTTTAGTTTTTTCGTTTAGCTCATGATTTTATTTAATGGAAGAGACACTTCTCACATATTGGCTTGACAATTTACAAGCATTTGTTTGTGCTGAATTAAGCACATTTTTAAACTTTGTGTGTTGCTGCTGACAGTTTGGGGATTGATTTTTATCCCTAGAGAGATGCCTTTTTGTCTTGAAGGCAAATTGAAGTTGACTGCTGGAGCATTCCCTGGTAAGAGAGAGAATCTACTTTAGGGATATTTTTCTACTGAGAATTCATTTTTGACTCAGAAGCTTCAGCAAGGTCATGTTTTTCATGACACTTTAAAAAAAAAAGTAAAAAAGTTCACAGACAAAGTAGCATCAACTTCAGAGAAAATAAATCGGAAGAAGCGTTACCGAGCTTTTTCCCATTGTAGTTCTCTGTCAGGGAGGTGTGCCTGGATATACAGTAGGTAAAAATTCCAGACTTTTCTTCTGAAAGCACATGTTAAATGCTGATGTGGGCAATGGCAGAAAAAGATTTTATCCATCCATGTATTTTCATGTATGTTATGAGATTAAACTTGAAAACTTCTGTATCATTTTTAGGACATTCAGATTTTTTCAAGAACACATTCATTGCTTGTCCACATTGGCAACATGGGGTGGGGTTTGCAGACATGAAAGGATTAATGTAATGAGATATGTGTGAGGATGCAGGATCTCCACCAGACAGGTGCTTTAGCAAGTCTTCATTCATGTCAGCTAGAGCTAAGTACCTGCTTCTTTTTAAACAATAGGGTCTGTGGCTGAACGTGCTGGGCTAGACTTACAGCCTAAATTTGCTCAACCTGAATTCCCCCACCTCCAGTCAGCTGCCACCAGCCAGTCAGTTTTTGTACACAAAAATTAAATTGTTGATATATTGATGGGGATGCTTGGAATTTGTTTATGTATCTTTCCCTTCAAGGGTTTTTTTTGGCACGAGTTTTGTCTTCTAGGTCTATTTTTTTACAAATATAAATGCAGCTGAGATAATTAGTGCTTGTGTATATATCTGGTCTGATTCTGTGGTCCAAATAAATAGCACCTCTCACCTGAAGAACAAAGCTGAATCAAACCACCCTGGCTGGAAGGCAGGTCTAGTGAGGGCTTTTGTGGTGTTACCTGGCAGGTTACTGGTGAGGTGATGGACAGACCCCATTAAAATCTCATTTACAGCTTGTCTCTGGAATGACTGCACTCTCTTTAATCTCTGTCTTTGAATTCACTCATACTTCTAAGACCCAAGCGACTTTAAAAATAAATAAATTATCTTAGTCCTTCAATAAAGTACCAAATAAAAAATTCACACCCACTTGTTTTCATTTCTAGGAAATCAAATCAGCTGAAGGAGGTTTTTTACCACAGTGCACCTAAATAAGTTGTAAAAACCAATTTCTTCAGGCAACTTTTACTCTGCTAGTTATAAAATCTTCTTAAAGAAGCTGTGCACCTGTGTCATCTTCCTTCAAACCATCTTTGGGATGCTCTCGTTGGATTTTTCACACATTTGAGTCGTAAATGCTTGAGTTGCCTCAGCCAGGCCTTTTGAAAGCCTGGCTATCAACTACCAGAGTTTTCATATGCCTCTTTGATTTTTTTTCTCCCCCTTCTCAGATTCCTCCTGCAATATTTGTGACATTTGCTCTTAGTAGTGACCAGACCAAGACATTTTGCAAAATCCAAGAAACGAAACTTATAATGAAAATAAAAAAATTTACTTTGCACTATAAAGAAAACCTGTACCTTCAAACCAAGTGCCTTGTACCCACAGCAGAAAGCATTTGGCTGGTGCTTAGCATGGGGTAGTTGGGAGGAAGCAGGGATTGATGTTTTTTGTTGCAGCTGGTGAGCAACACCCCAGAGCTACCCCTCTACAGCAAGGAACTGGCGTTTTCTGCCACGTTCTCACTTCCAGCATTTTATTAATTAACTGCTAAAGTTTTTTGCTCTGATTCACCTTGGAATTTGGATCCTTTTTGAAAATGTTATCTTTAAATTAGAACATAGCATTTATTAATAGCAGGAAATTCCAAGTAATTTTGTCCTTCTTTCTCCTCCTATTTTTTTTTTTTTGGAGCTAGATGTTGATTTTTTTGTGAACTGTACCTTTTCTACCCTAATCAATCTTGTTTCTCTTTTGTCCTTTAGCCTGAAGACTTTTGGTGTTTAGAATTAACTTTGTTCTCAGTCCTTCTCCATCTTTTGCATGATTATGCACCTAATTAGAGGTAATTGTTTCCTTGTTCCTACAGCATCAGCCAAGCAAGCAGATCTCAGCTACCTCTGAGGGTTACAAGGAATCTCCATCCTAGAGAAAGTGCAGCAAAGACTTTGGGAATTTGGTATTTCTCTCTGGCATGTTCATTGTTCTGTACCTGCTACAAACAAGCCTTAGATGGGTTTCACCAGTGGGAAATCATGGAAACCTGGGTATTCTGAGCCAGGGAAAGGCAGCACAAATGTTATTGCTGTCACAAAGGTTGTTGATCAAGATTTTTTTTAATCAAAGTTTTAACATTTATTAGCTTTGTGTCAGGTTCTCTCTTGGGTTTTATTAGTAATTAAGAATAAATGCATAATTTTACTGATTTTACTGCAACTTTTTCAAACTTCCAAATTCCAGGAATGAATTATCTGTTATCTGGGGCTCAGAAAAGGTATTTAACTGAGTCTAATCATGGCAAAATGCAAATTGTCATTAATTAAGCTTGTAATTGTGTAGCAGGACTGAGAATAATTTACAGGAGCGGGGGTAGGAGAAGACCTTTAAGTAGCAGTGCATGGAGAATGAGATGCACAGCTTGCATTACCACCAGGAGCTGCATGGCTAATCCAGCAGCCTCAGTGCAGGGAAAATGTAAAATGTACCCTGGGATGTCAGGTGTTAAGGGGAAGAATGGGCCTCTCACGTTCTTTGCACTTACAAGCCGGCTGTAACCTTTTGACTCTCCCTCTCTTTCTCTTCTCGAGTTTTGTTTCCTGAAAGGAAAAGGGGGTGGGGGAACGCAGGGGAAGAAGGCTTAAAAAGTGAAGGATCTGTTTCAAAGTACTGTAGTGTATTTGCAAGCTTTTTTTTTTTTTAATAGAATGAGTTTTATTTCTTAAAGGAGCAGTTGTTTTTAATGTAGAGTGCTTATGGCTTAAGATATGAATATCTGCTGAGTACCACTATCAACGCTATAAACTTTACACATATGATTCTGCTACAAATGTTTTGAACATAGTTTATCTTCCTTGATTGCATTTAAGAGCATAAAAGAGGAGGAGAGCTAGTTCTGTGAATTAATGTTGCTTTTCCTATTGACCAGTGCAGAAAAAAGCTCCCAAATAACAAGAAATCCCTTTTATTCTCAAAGGATCCCTAATGTAGCATGATCATATATTGATCACATTGAACTTGGGTGTAATCCAGGTCTGAATATCTGCACATGCAAAGAAAAACTCATAAAATTCTTGCACATTTAATCTCGTTGGTGACTCTGAGTTAGTAAGTGTGAAAATACCTTGATCCAAGGAGCTGGGCATTTACTAAGTCTATAAGAACATGCAAAATGAGGGGAAAAAAAAGTGGCTAGTTTAGGTAGATCCCTCCAAATTCAATTACTTTTGAGGAAAGAGAGCAGAATGTGGAAAAATATGTGAAAACTTCTATTATCCTTTCCTGAAATAGTCTGTTTAGGGCTGATCCTTATTAGAATGTAAATGTGGAAACGCTAAAGGTGGTGGTTACTTCCATTAATTAAAAGGAGTCTTGCTCATAGCACCACACCCTGAGAATGCTAAAGGAGTTTTGTATATTCCTGGTTGCCATATTTAGCATGAGCATCTCATTCAAACTTTGTGTCTTTCTTTGTTAGAGATAATTTTGAAATGGCTCACATTGCCTTTGCGTGGCTGAAATGTGGCAGCCATGGAGTGGAGCCAATGGAGTGGTAATTTTGCAGCCAGCAGTCAGGAAAAGGAAGAGTCCTTAGCCAGGGGACTCAACAGTGCCAGGAGGAGCCATTATTCTATTATTATTTCTGGTGTGGAAGCATTGTTTTAAGTTACATCAAAAACATCCTTTACATTTCTTTGTTATTTGTGTTGTAAATTTTCCATATCAACTTTTCCAAAGGAAAGGTGTGAACGTATATTGGAGTGGTCTGCTTGGGATGCATCTTGCTTTGGAAATTGTGGGTTAAAGGGAAACCTGGAATCAGTGGTAATTCCTCTGCTTCAGCCTGGAAGTTCACAGAGACTGGACAAAGATGGAATGAGTTCTCCTTTTCTTAACACTTGCTGAGAGCAACACTCTAGACAGCCTGTCTCTTCACAGGCACAGTCCTCCCATTTTTTTCTACTATTAGGGAATCCAGCCTTTTGAGTTTCAAGCAACCAACCCTGTAAGCTTTCCAGGAGCCTTACACTTAGAGGGCTAAATGGGAAAGAACAAAGCCTGTATTGTTAATCATGTATATGGACTTGTTTTTATCTCCTGGAGATTGCACAGATTTCAAAAGATTTGATGTAGATAGTTTTCTTGTTTTCAGTGACTGAGTAGTCCAGGGTCAGTAAATATTTTATATTCAATCCTGCTCTAATTCCACTATGCAGAGCATGTGTTGGGAACCAGTATTGAAGGGATTTGCATACTGAAGATTATTATCATGATCCATTTTTTTTATTCATAGACTTTGGGGAACTGAAGGCTTTACAACTGCAAGACAAGGGCAATTTGACATAAATGCAGAAATTGAAGCAATGTCCCAAATAATTTGGGCCACTTGAAACACGAATGGGAACAGAACCCAAATAACCTAAATTCCAGTCCAGTGTCATAATCCTGAACCCTTTTTTTTTTTTTTTCAAAATTAAAGTTTTCATGATTATTATTTCTACTGCCAGGGCTTTCCAAGGATATAAATGTGACCTAATTTATTAAATGCTGTCTTATATGCAAGACAGAAGTAAAATCCTTACACCAGCGTGCTTACTCAGTGGCCCTGATCCTGCAATCTTATCTCTTGAATGAATGTCTGAACTAACACGAGCCCTGATGCCTGTTCTGAGCGTTTGGCTGGGATTTTAACAGGGAAGGGACATGAAGATTGCAGGTTGTCTACAACACCCTCAATCAACTCCACTACATGACCACTACTTTCCTACATGGTTATGTGTTTCCCTGAGACCTCTGTGAGCTTTTGTGTGGCTATTTCTCCATTACCTTCAGTAGATGGTGAAGTTTGGGCTAAAATGGTTTTTTTTTTTGGGTTTTTTTTTTTTTTCTGTGTATAAGCCTTGATCTATGGCACTCCTTAAAGATGCTTTGCGATGCACCTGGAGATTAAAGTGCATCGCCCCTGCAGTGCATTGATCTTGCCTGGCCCAGAAAGGGGTTGTCATAGATCTGCTTTTCAAATCAGGACTCCCTCATGGTTTTTTCCAAGGCATCATCTCCATGTCATTGGGTTGGCAGGATATGAAGCTGAGGGTCTTTTTGAAGTTTTCCTTCACACCAAGGGGTGTAACCTTGTTGTGTGGGAATTGTGGCACGTTACACCCTCTCTTCCCTGTGTGTTTAGGGCAGGATAACTTAATGCAGTGTTCAAATATTCTTTTCTATACTTTTCTAAAAGTAAATTGTTCAATTTGTTATGTTGGAGTATTAAAATGAAGAATGGAATCTGAATGCTGAGAACTAGCTTCTTGTAAAGGACTGAAGTACAGGGGATGAACTTCATTAATTAAATAAATAGTCCTGTAAACATCTATGTCTTTGCAGCTACACACAATAGTCTTATTTTAAAAAACATGATCACGTGCTTCATCAAATATCACTCAGGCCAGTATTATTTAGTTTTTGCATAATCATAAAACAAATACCACTCTAAAGTCTGCTTATGCATCTCACATTTCTTTTTTTTTTTTGAGTATAAAAAAATTTAGTTTCCTGCATTAAATGATTTGTTATTGGAAAAGTAAAGCAGCATTTCTTCATGCAAAACTCTCCTTCCTTCAAAACTGGTACATGGAAAATATTTTCCAGCTTTTGGAGTTATTTGATTTTGAACACTTTTGGTTATGTAAGTTTTAATAAGTAGCTTTGGTGTACCCCTAAAGGCACACCCCACACACTTATGTTGTGTGACCTAGGGTCACAAGTAATGGCTGCAAGCTAATTGATTGAGAAAGGCTTGTCTGACTGGGCCCCTTTGAGTCCTCCCTTTACATTCCTAAATTTCTCTAAAGGAGGCACTGGCAGCTTTGCCTGTTGAGAGGAGGGGTTGGGGGAAAGGGAGGAAGTTTCTCAGTTTCTGATTATGCGCAGAGTTTCCTTGTACTGAGCTAATGTTCTCCACCCACTACTTAGTAAGAACTCCTTAACAACTTAAAGCTTTATCCCTGTGAGTACCAGAAAAGTGATCTGAGTATTTATTGAGCAGGGAGAACAAACTGCTTGCTCCAGGCAGGGAGAAAGCTTATGGAAATGATATTAGACCTTCAGCAAAGTGCACAGCTGCATCATACAGAAGCTGAGACTCAAACTGACAGGCAAATAAGCCAGATCACGGAAGGGGCCTCTGTGTGGCAGCTCTGAGCTACCAAGTGTTGGACAACTAGGCAAAAAGTGCAATGGAACAGGGCAGAAAATAACACACTAACTTCAGGCAACTGTTGCTTATTCATGGTGAGTCCAGATTTGAAATGTTGTTTGAAATGTAGCTTTTTGTGTTGTCTCTAAAAACCCTTCCGTTTTACCACAGCGATCCTTCTGCAGAGCTCATTGTGTTCCAGATGATTTCTCCGGATGTGCACTTCAGTTCTGAACGATACAGAAATGCACAGGGAGAGCCCTTTCCTTGCTGCTTGCTCTCTCTCGTGCTTTTCTTGCTTCAGGAGACAGGTCCTGTGTCTAAAAGCACACTGCATGGCTTCTGATTTGGGAAGAAATCGTTGTGCAGCCAGCATTTGGTGTGCAGCTGCATGGAGGTGAATAAGTGAACATAATTTCTGTGCAGTTTTCTGCAGTTTGAGCTTTGTGGCACCTTTCCATTGCTCCTTCTTTCACTGCCTTATCTTGAGAATGTATGGCACGGTCACTATGAAAAGAGCTTTGTGTTTGAATTCCTGGTGAGTCGAAGGGTCAGGGCCTATGAGTTATCTGCCTGCCAGCAAGACTCATTGCCGTGTCCCTTTATTTTTCAAGCTGAAATAGAAAAAACATGTGTCCTCATCCCTTTTTTATAAATGTATTTTGAATTCAGGTTTTACATGCTGTTTGTGTGTGCTTTGTTCTTTTGACAAACTCGGGCTTTGGGAGGAGGCCAGTTTTATTCTATCCATATTTATTTTATTTATTCAAGCTTTCCTGCAGCTTTTCTGAATTCCTTTGTTGTGATGCATGTAATTTTTTCTTAAAACAATATTCTGAGATTCTGATTTCTGCTGAGAGAAAAAAGGATTTATATTCTGATACATATTTCCAAAATTACCAGAGAGCTATCTAAATTTTAGGTAAGTTGCACAATTATACAGAAAATAAAGCTTTTATAACATTTTACTTGCTTAAGGAGGGAAACACGACACTTGTGGATAAGTTCTTGAGCAGATTTTGTTAGATACATGAGTAATCTAGTGTAATGGTAATAAATATGATCTGAGCTATAATGTTATTTCAGTTATGAGTTTGAAAAAGCTCCTTCATTAGCACAGCAACAGAATTAAACACTTCATGTTGACAGTAATGTTAGAAATATGTTTGTGAAAACTGCTGAGTGGATGAAATTTAGAGTAATAAATCATCAAGGCATGTCAAATTTAAAACCTCTATGTGAGGTTTTAAGATATCTGCAATTTAGAGGAGAGTCTGGCTTTCCGTCAGCAGAAGTGTGATTCTGTATTAAATTATTTTTATCATATAATTCAGGTGCACAAAAAAATCTTGTAATTAGGTAGCAGTTATTTGAGGCTAAATGGAAAATCCCCATTTGATAGGATAATTCTAATATGCACTGTAAGAAGTTGGTCAGATGAACTCTGCACAGAGGGTACGTTACTACTTCTTTCTTGATCTGTCTTTCTGTTTTTATGCTTACCTAACAATTAGGAGAATGCTTGCTTGAAAAAAAAAGATGATCTTTCAGATCTGATTTGATCAGATGTTAGAGTCCCTTTCAGGTGCAGTCATGTTGTTCACCTATTGTGTCCTTTCTTATTTGCCAGTTTGAGTTCACCCATCAATTTTGAAAATGGTTTTAGTAGAAAGTGGGGGTTGTGCCAGAGAAATGCTAAGAAATAGAGATTTGAATGCAATGTTGCAACATAAGTGGACCTCAAACTTTTCTTATTTTGAATTGAATTTCTGTATATTTGGACTTGGGCTAAGCATTTCTTTCCACAAGAAAATCTTTGACTTGTGCTCTTAGTTCAGTTAAGTGTGTTCTTTTCTTTTTGGAGTTTCAGGCTTGCTCTGAGTGAGAGAAATATGTTCTCTTCGGTAGCATAAATGTACTATTTCCTTCTTGGCCATGCTGTGAGTGAGGAATACATGCTGAAGTGCTCTTTGCACAAAAGAAATTTTGAGAAGGTGGTCTCCTGTCAGCTTTGGAGGCCTGGGGTCTCCCCCCAATCCTGGTGGTCACGAGGCCCTTGGGGGGGGAGCAGGGGAAGGTGGGTGCTCACCTCCTCCATAGGCGCACGAGCAGAGGATCCATCTTTTCTGTGTTCCGGGGTTTCCACTGGCAAAATAATGCACCAGTGCTGTTGTGACACCAGACTGGAGGATTATCAACCATTTCTTCATGCTCTGATGACCAGCCTGAGGAAGGGGAAAAGGTTTAACGAGGAAGAGAAGAATTTACTGAGGATTTTATACCTATATCTATTATTAAAAGCAGAATATCTGCTCACAGTAGTTGTGTTCTGTGATTCAAGGAAAGCCAGAAATAATGATGATTAAACGTGGTATTCTCACTGGCTGTCTGAGGCCTGGCACAACTTAATGTGACTGGCAGGAAGCTTAAACATCAATATCTCCAAATGCTATTATTCTCTCTTAGAGAAATCCAAAGAACTATGAGCTCAGACTAAAATAATTATACAATCTTTTTTAGTTCTCCCTGACACCAGTTACTGAAAAAAAAGGTAGTTTTGAAAAGGTCAAAATGTTTGAAAGGTTTTTATTTTACATTATTAATGTTTTTGAATGAGTAAATAGACTTGTTTTGTGAATTACGTAGAAAGTGATTTTGGAAGTTCACTTTTAGTTTAATTCTGTTCTGTATGGAAGAAGGAAACCCTTTATTTACTAGATCTGTTCCTTTTTATTGGTATCAGTATAATAATAGAAGCAGGTGTGCATGGCACCTATGCATATCTTTAGAGTCACAATAGAAATCATGGAAATTCAAGAATAATAGTTGATTTTTCTTTCAAAGAGAGGAACTAGTTTGTGCTGTTATGACAGGTTGATGTCTCTAATAATAGATGAAGGAAAATTGGCAGGTATAAGAGAATTTTAGTATTTGTGGAGTCAGTGAATTACAGTGTTGTTAAGATGAAGTAAAGAAGTAACTCTAAGTTAATTCCTAGTAATTTTGAAAGAATTTTTTAAGAATTAAAAAAACCAAAAATAGAAATTTTTCATCTCAGCTGCAACTCATGATCGGGTTGGAACGTGATCTTTGGAATACCCAAATTAACTTTCAGTTTGCTTTTACTTTCCAACAACTTATTCAAACCATCACTGGATTCTTCACTGGAAGACTTTCCCAAAAGGTGATGATTAAGAGTAAAGAAGAAGAGATGAAAGGAGAAACATTTGGCCTGTGAAGTGACTTAAGTACTTTTAATATGTGAGTAAAAGCAAATGATCAGAGAGAAGAAGCAGAAGTGACTTTTGGAGCAGTAATAAGAGAGGCAGAACTTTAAAAAGCAAACCAGAGGAGACCTAAAAGTAGAAGGAGCACGGCATGAGAGAAGAAACCCACCCTGTCTAAAATGATTTGAGATGAGCCTTGGGAATTTTGTTGTCTTTCTGTGGGTTTGTTCAGAAGCATTTCCACTTCTGGCAGCCAGTTTTATAACTGAAGTTATAAATTCACCCAAGAAAGTAGGCTGTTCCTTCCAAAATTATGATCACAGCATTTCAGAGTGCGGGATGTGATATGGAGCCTCTCTTTTCCACCTAACATTCTCTTATGTTTCTTTATCCTCTTATATACTTCTCTCTGTCTAGCTGTGCAGGTAGGAGTGAGGATGGATGGTTACATCCATCAGGTCAGGTTATGAATATTTTTTGAGCACAGGTTAAGTTGCTTTTTTGGTTTTTTTTTTTCAACTCCTACAAGATCCCTGCAACTTTTTAAATGTTCTTGTCCTTTGGAAGGACTTTTGGCAATTCTGATTCTTGGCTCTGGGGGAGATGCGTGATATCAATGCACTTTGCTCTGCCTCTCCTCTGACCAAGCCATCCACTTTAAATTCTTTTTATCACCCATGGCTTTATTTGAGACTCTGTTGAAGATCCAAAGATTTTGGTAGGGATTGGGTGAGGCCAGCAGGGGAGTTGAAAACTGTGTTCATGATGGTTTTCAGAGTTTGAATGTGGCACCATAATGGTTTAAGATTCCTCAGTATTCTACTGGACATGACGCCAAAGTCCACAACTGTGGAAGTACATACAGTGCTATCTCCAGTTTCTGAAATACCTGCCTCTCTGTTACAGAAATTTTTGGTGATTCAGGCAATAACTAGATGAACTTTCCAATTCTGACATTACCTTTAAAACCCCAAGACTGTGGTAGTATCAATTATGTAACCTCAGTTTATTCAGCAGCATGATAGAGGTAGGTAACAAATACAGCTTTAACTACTGCTAAAAGCACACTCTTCTCCCTCTTTTAGGCCATTTTGAGTGACAGTATTCCATTTGCATCATCAGCTCTCCCCATCTCCTCTTAACCCAAAATGTCTTCCATGCACCATAAATTTACTGTGAAAGACTTGCAATTGGTCCAGTTTTGAACAGTGCACACTGAATTGTGTTAAATGATAAAGGAAAAGATAAATTAAAGAGAAGGCCCTACACTGAAGTAAATGTCCCATTATTGTTGGGAATTTTCATTATTTCCAAAAAGCAGGAGCAGCTGAACACATCTTCATAAGAACAGTCCTTTGTGGCAGAGCTGGATGGAGGTGTCCCAGTGCTCTCTCACTGCTTCTTCTCCCCCCCCAGTTCTCTGCCAATCAAAACTGTGTGTTTTTATGGTGGAAGTACCATCACCTATTTCCTAAGGTGACATGATTTTGCAGTCCCTCTGGATTGAGGATCAATGTCCTCTGAAAGTACTACCTATGGTTTTGGTCTGTGTTTTATAAATAGTTCATGATTGTGGCCTGGTTGTCACTGAGCATCTGTTATTTCGGTCTGTGTATAATAAATTCCTGAAATAAAAATCTGCCCTTAGTATAGGGGAAAGTAAGTTATAGCATATAAAAAATGAAAATGGAAGAGACAGTGGTTGGCACAGAAATTTATTCAGAAAAACATACAAAATGTGACACAGCATCATGACAGAATCAACCTATGTTAGAAAGAACTACCTTTGAATTGTGTAGAAACGAGAATGCACCTTTTATGAGCCCCATAAAGCTTCTTTCAAACTCTGGCTGAAAATTCACAAGGAAGGTTTTTTCCAGAAGTATCCATTGTAGGTCCAGCTACCTTTCCACTGACATCAAGAAGAATTACATCAGTATTAGGCAAAAACTGTAAAAATTGATAGTTCATGCTATAGAGAAAGTAGTATTCCTCAAATTCTTTCCTTTGTGGTTTGTTTTTCCTCTTCATTTATTATCTACTGCCAGTGTCTGGAAGACAACCAAGAAATTTGGATCTGGTAACTTAATCATGTTTTAAGATATATCAGACCATTTGCTTTCTCAGACACTTTGCTCATCCTTTAACTTCTTTTTTTTTGCCTGAAGTTTTCCATTGTCCAAAACCACAGGTGATTCTTTTGTTTGTTTGTTTTCCTTTTTTTTCATGTTAAAGGAAGTATGTTGAAATTATTTTAAGCAGCAGAAGTAGGAATGCATTATATTTTTCCTTCTAAAAATGAAGTAAACAAAACGAACTCAACAAAAGTCTTTGAAAAACAGCCTTTGGAATAATGTGATCAACAGATGGTTTGTGGACTATTTTTAAAGGGCTTGACATAAAAAGAGATCTAAATTGTTATATGTTGAAGATGCTAAATTATAGCTACTTATTACCTGTGTTTTGGCAATAGATGTCAAGGTAGGCACTGATTCTTTTTATTTGCTGCTTGGATCTTAAGACATGCTGGGCATTGCATATGGATAACACTGAGTCTCCTGTCCTTAGAGACCAGGGTGCTGCAGGAAATTGCCATGAGCATGTATCCAAAGTTGACTTAGCTGGATGCTGGGAAGTAAAAACAGAGGAAGCAAGACTGTCATGTTGGAACATCTCACATGGACAATGTATGAATGCTCTTTCCATCTTCTTTTCTATGAAGCTTTCCTAGGCTGTAGTTTTAGCAGGACCCCAGGCAGTGTTAAAAATTGTGTTGGGGATTTTTTCCCCTCTTTATCTCCTGCGCTATACATGAAATTGCAATAACTCAACAACTTCTGCATCTCTGCTGACATTACCACCAGGTGATTCACAGCAGTGCTGTGAACTGATGGGTACCAATTTAAAGAGGAGAAATTTAGGTTAGATTAAAAAAAAAAAAATTCTTTACCAGGAGTGTGGTGAGATGGCAACAGGTTGCCCTTGGGAGATTGTCAGCCCTGGTAGACGTCCCAGTCTTTAAAGGGTTCAAGGCCAGGTTGGCAAAGGCCTTGAGCAACCTGGTCTGATGGGAGGTGACCCTGCCCATGGCAGGGGTTTGGGAGTAGAGGATCTTTCAGGTCCCTTCATGATTCCATGATTCTTTGACTCCTTGGTAGACATAGCTCAGCTAATTGGTCCTGTCTGCTCCCTGGCAGGACAGGCAGTAGCCGCTTCCCAACTCATAACTCAAAGCTAGCACTTAAGTTTCTTTATTTTTTTTTCATCCACTTATATTCAAAAACCTATTGGTTTTGGTTTTATTTTGTTTTGTTTTTAAAAATCAAGCCATATACGGCTACATTATGTAGTATATAGACATTTTATTTTTGCTTACAGGCAGGTCATAGCAAATTCACCTTTTGAATTGCTTTTTTTTAATAGAAATATAGAAAATTATATAGAAAATATTTGCAGCAATACTTATTTATAATTTATATTTATGTATTAGGGAATGGCATGTTTGTGACACACAAAATCTTGACTTCATTCCATCTCTTCCATCTTTTATTTTAAATAATTCAAAATTCAGTGTTCTCAATTTTATTGGTGGAATGCTTTATTTCTTGTGTTTATCCACCACTCTTTCATGTAAAATTTGGCCAAAACTCCTCCTTTCCAAAGCATGCCTATTAGAAAAAAACTCAAAGAAAGATGACAAGCAAAAGCAATGCATGACAGTGTTCAGTCATTGGGCATGGACTCTGAAAGGAAAAATATTACAGCAGTTTTTTTGACCTGGCCAAACTGAAACATCAGAAACTTTGGATGAAAATTCAACTCTTTTATCTACATTGTGCTACATATGTACAGCTGTACATCCAACTTATTTTCAGGTGGAGGAATTTGTTCTTAAGACAGACCAGTTATGGACTGATGGAAAGAACTTTCAACTTCAGACATTGGCATGGCTGAACACCTTAATTTCAGTTTAAATATTTGAAAAGGTAATAATTTTATAGGGATTTTGTTACAGAAACATACTACACAGTGGCACTGCATCCATCTCTGTCATTCTGGGTTTATTCAGAGTTTACCAGAGCATTAAGTACTAAAAGTTTCAATCTACCTCTGGATATAGAAATCTCAAGGTGTCATCTAACTTCTTTGTACCTTTTGGCAAATCACTTAAAACATGTAATTTCTTACTGCTAAAATATTTTTAGTATTTCTGTGTTTTTTTATAAATGAACGTGTTGCTTTCTAGCTACAAGTACATTAACTTGATAGTATCGACCTGGAAGGGTTTTTTGTTTGTTTTTAACTTTGCAGGTCAATTTACCTGTGTTCTGTGAGTAGTTTTCTTACATCTGCTTGGATGCATTTGTAGGTGATCATTGGCATATCTAAAGTCAGGAAGTGAGAGTCCTGTAGTTTAAAGTGCTAATTGAGGTGCACATCACACTTGAAAGTAAAATGCTGTATTCCTGCTCTACTGGAAGCAGGGTCCCTCATCTCAGTTCTTAAAACATATTTAAGAGCCTAGTCTTAGAATCTTTCAAAAAATCCCCAAACAACCCAATCTGGATTTCACAGAGCTGGCCTATTATCAACAGTACTATCCTAAATATTTGTTGTTACTCTCCTTTTCTAAGTGAGACTTCTACTAAGATTTGTATGTTCTCCTTTGTTCTTTCCCTCCTGCATGTGTTTCAAACCCTTTTGTGTCTCTCAGTTAAATCTGAAAGGTGAAATTCTCAATGAATATCATGTTTTATGAAAATCTGTGAGTGTATGGAGGAAAAAACCCACAGCTGGTGCCAATTTAGAGGAAGAGGCAGGCAGAACATAGCTGTTAGACATTCTGCTTGGCAGTGGCTCAGTGGCCAAACAAAATGTGTGCAGTCCCAGACTCATCACAGTACAGTTTCTCCTGCCAGGTGACAGAGTAATAAGCAATGTGGAGAGATACGGCCATTTGCAGTGAGAAGAAAGAATGTGGAATAACAGAGCAAAGAGCAAAAATCTGTAGGAAAGCAGGTTTCATCCAATCTGGTGCTTATAGGACACCTTGGGTTTGCTATTGCAGAAGAATAAAGGACCAAATGCCAGAAGATCTTAAAAGGATGTAAATTGCTTACTATAGGCAAACAAGAACATCTTGTTTGCCTTTTTTTTCTATTTATTGAGCATTTTATCGTGCATGGAAAAATCACATGCTATTTCAGTCTTCACAAACTGTACTGAACACATCAAATTCCTACTAATCTTTCATATGAGATGGCCAACTGCAGTTAAATTCTGTATAAACAGTAAAATAGGGATGACGAGATATGAAATACGGTAATAAACTTTAGGAGGAAACCTACTTTTTCCAAGTATGAATTTAGCCAGAACTTGGTTCTTTACTTGGCTGGGTTGAAGTCAGCATAGATGTGTTTAGAAGAGGACAAAAATTTGATTTGAACACAGTTCAGTATTTTCTATTTGTTTACATTTAAACTGTCTACGTATTCCATTTTACCTTGGGCAAGTTGCAAATGGCTTTTGTAAACTTGGGATTAGTCTTTTCTAAAGATGAGCATGTTAATACTAAAAATATTAATGCTTGCCTATCATTGCTACTTAATTTTTAAAACAGCATTTTATTTCTCAGCCAAACAAGGTTCTTTAATGGAAATTAATCTCTACTGCCTTTTATGATGCTATTGATTACATAGGTTTGATTTTCTAAAGTGCTGTAGCTTGTGTGAGGTAATTTTCCTTCTCCTCATGTCATTCAAGATAAGGAAAAACACCAACTCATTTTCTATTACTGCACTTTTTGTTTTACAAGCTGAATGAACATCAATGCCAGATGATGATCATCAGCAATCACTAGTTTATTTATAAGAGAAAAATAGAAATATTTCACATTTAAGGAACAATTGTCTTTTATGGACTGTTTTGGAAAGGTACTACTTGTAAGTATTTATTTTGCAAGAAATGGAGATGTTACCAGAAGCAACAGGAAATTTTAATGATTCAGGTCACTGCTAGCAGAAGTCCATTCAGCAACACGATTTGGATGGAATTTGCAGCTGAATTTAAGAGGTTGGTAGCAATTAGGATGTATATTGTACTTTGAAATGCTGGATAACAGATTTAGCCACAGTGACCATTCCCCAGTATCTGCCATGCATATAGCTCCAGTGCTCAGCACTCCAGTCTTTTCCCCTCTTCAGGGCTTTTAGAGCTTGAGGGACTCCCTTGGAACGTCTTCCATTCTTGCACCTGGCAAAGCAGAGCATAAAGTCTTCTGTGGCATACGAAGGTCCTTCTGTTGGTCCTTTTTTGGGTATTTCTGAACATCCTTTTTGGTGGATAAACCCTGGCAAATCTCTGAAGGACAGATTCTGTGTGCATGCAATAGCCAATTATTGCTTTCAAGCAAGTTCTTCTCCCTTTCAGGGCTCTCCTATTCTATGTCCTCTCAATAACCAGGGGCCAGACCAGTAGTGTGCTTTTCCTTTTAGCAGCATGTTGTGATGTTAGAACTTCCTGCAAAATCATGTGTTTCATATGTTTTTTACATTTTAATCACATTTTTTAAAGTGCTTCCAGATGTAAGCGCATATTTGGTTACAGCTTACTGCACGTGCTTCTGCACCAAAAAATGGAAAGGCCTGCATCCAACAGCCTTGAAATCCATGTGTGACTTTTGTGTGTGACTTCCAAAAGCTCTGCTTTGGGTGTTGGAAGTCAGGGGGTTCAGGATGCAGATTTTCTCTGAGGTGTTTAACCACAGGTTGTGCAATACTTACAGTAGCTCAGTAATGTGAAAAGTCCCATTGCAAGAGAAAATTATTTTCTTTCTCCTTCTCCTCCCTCCTCCATGGATCAGGCATCTAGTCATGCTTCAGCTGGCTCTTGATAGAGGAAGCCCCCAGTAAACCAGAGAGGCTGTTTATGTGCTTAGGACTCCCATACATCTGTGCAAGGTACACTGAGGCACACAGAGTGGAACTAATGTGCTCTGGGCTTAGAAAATCCTCATGCAAAAGCACTGTGTGTGCCAATACAGCAGGTAAAATTACTTTATTAAATTTCCTTTTTCCCTTTTCGTGTCTGTTCATGGCAGCCCTTATCCAGAGGCTCTTGCTGTTTTCCCACCAGGCAGTTCTGCTGGGCACAAGGAATGCCCCTAAGGGAAGCAGGCCACAGGAAAAGCATGAGGTGACTCTCCCACAAAATGCTGAAAGTGACAGAAAGTGCATGTGAGGTAGGTGAAGCACGTGTTAGCATTGTGGAAGGCTCGGTCCTACTTCTGCTTCACACATTTTTCCTTTCCAAGCAGGCATCATTAGCACAACAAAACACCAGCAGTTCCCTTTTTGCTAATTCCAGTTTTGTGGTAGCTCAAGAAGACCTGTATGGAAAGGTGAAAAACATAAAGCAGCTCTATGGAACACCCCTTGAGTGTGGGTAGTGAGAGAGAGATGAAACTGCTTATTTTATCATGTAGAACCCCTCTTGAAAATCTCCTGGGGTGTGGGAGAAGGGGCCTTTTGAGTGTCCTGAAAAGGAAGAAAGCCATGAGATTGGTACCTAATAGTTTTCTGGAAGAAGTGGAGGCTTTGAGACAGATAAGTTCTCAGAACTTCATATGATGAAAAAGTCAAGGACTTGGAAACTTTTCACAAAGATAAAATTGAAATATTTTGTAAAGACTCAGTGAGTGAAGGCTGAGAAAAGCAATCTTTATATATAAAATATTCATAGTCAATAATAAATTGACATAATCAGAAACAGATGGATACTGAACTCTGCTTAGGTCATGCTATGCAGGGGCATTTGTTGATAGCTTGAGGGAAATCTTAAAAAAACCCCAAGGGGTTGTGTGAGAGATGCACAGAAATGCCCATAATTTATCTGAATAACTTAAATGTGGTAGGTAAACTCAGTCTTGGCTTTGTGCTGCTTCGGTTTTAAAGAAAAGAATAATTTATTTGGTTCACTTGGGACATCTCAAATGTTGATAAACTGGAAAGAACTGTGCCAGTACTTCTGTCATATGGTGGCAGAGAAAAACATGCACAACAGAAGCGTACTGTGTAATGAATCAAGTAACACAGTTTCTATTCAGATCACAGCCCTGCGGGTAGATTATATAGAGAGTAATTTTAGCCCTCTTAGAAGTGTGTTGCTAGAATTTCTCTATAAAGAGCAGAAATAACAGAAGCCTGGTAATTAAACATGCTGAATTAAAAAAAATTGGAGCGAAAATATTTATTGCAATAAGATTGAAACACTTAAAATCTTTTCAGCTAGTCTTGCATTAGCCTTTGTGCACCAGTGGCATTTAAATTAAAACCAGTGTGTTTCCCTAAATAGAAAAGTTGGTTTTGATGAAGGCAGAACTTGTGATTAAACCAGCCTCCATTTGAAATCCCTGATTGCATCTATAAAGCAGCTCCTTTGAACAGTATTCTGCTGTCATACTCTTGATGACAATGAAGCTAAATATAAGTACAGAGACCATCTGCAAATGTGGAATGTATTATATATATTATATATATTTTATATATTGTAATATGTATATTTATATACATAGCTGAAGCACTTGGGAAACTTGATGTATTTCATTCAAATGCAGACAAGATATTAGGATCCCTTTCCCCCAAACCTGGTCTTGTAATAAGGAAGGAACCACTGCTTATTTGAAACTTTTCAAATTTCATCCTTTTTAAAGGTGATTCATCATAATAGAACAAAAACAAATATAAACTGGAAGTCTGAATCCATCCCTGATGCTGTCTGCTTGTCTATGCAATACACTATACATTCAGAGAAACCTATGAAGTCCCTCTGTATGTACTTTCATTCAGTTGTACTTGATGGCAAGATCTATAAAAGATGTTTGGCTTGGATTTCTTTTCATTATTCTTCTTTTTTCTATGTTTTACCTACAACCATATCTTATCTTGTATCCATATGGAGTATGGATTTTAGCCCAGTGTAAATGTCTTTGATAGAAATACATGGGCTATATAGATGTATATAAATAAAAGCAAGGGATCATCTCAAAAAGATTCTCTCAAAATGTTATCTGGTTTCTTTGGTCCTTGCTAGATGAAAGTAGCTGAGCACATGCTAAATGGAGCAGACATGAGAGAGCTGAAAATGGCAATTGTCAATTTAATCAACAGCTAGACCACAGTGTAAATATCTGTTGATGTTTGTAGTGTCTGGGATAATGGGGAAAGGCTTAGTTTTGCTTCTGCTTTGCAATAGTTTAGCAATGCTTGTAGCCATAAACCTGCCCTAAAACACCAATTAATGAGGGTTTATGAGTGCTTTGTGTTACTGGAGTGATGCAACAGATGAATAGATGTCAATGAATGCAGCCTATTGTTTTGCCATTTTTGAAATAACAAACCTGAATAACATAAAGTAATCTGAGTGCTGTGTCTAAAAGCAACACTTTGGATGGTCCTCTCTTTCCCTGTAAATTAAGAAGTTATTTGAGTTAACTAATTGATTATAGACTGTTTGGCCCATAGCATCCATTTGAATAATCTAGCAGCTGGAGCATGTAGATGGTGGAGACTCGGGATGAGAAGGAGAACAGCTGGGAAAGGCCTCAGGTGGCAAGGAAAGGAGGCAGCAGCTGGAGAGTATAAACAGGGACCTGACAGGGAAGTTTTAGATGAGGAGAAAATCTGCAGCTGGGTTTGTGAGGCTTTACCTTGTTGATAGCTGCTCCTACACAGAGTTTTTCTTCAAGAACTTATTTGGTCACCCTTACATTTGATCATCCACCCCTTTTCCACATCTTTATATATGAGTCTCAACTGTGTAGTGTATGCCAACTTTAGTATGTGTAATGTATGCTATTCTTTACCATTCCATTAATTTAAAACATAAGAAGGAAAAAGTTATTTTTATTATTCAACTCATCAATATGAAAACCACATTGTATTAAGGAGCCAGAATTCCTGTGAACAGTACTCTTCAACTGTGACTTCTCATTAGGCTTTTAAGACTGTTTTACAAGGCCTACTGAATTGCATAAGCCTAAGTATATCATACCATACATAAATATAATTACATGTAGTGGATGCTTGTAGCTTAAAAAGAAAAAGCAGAACCAGAAATGTAAGATCATTCAGGTTAACACTGTGTATGTAACCTAAATGAATTCCTGTTTGAACTATTATTTTCAGAGTGCAAATCATTATTTCAGAATGATTTAAATGGGTGAAGGACAGAGAACATGATATCTGTATAATCTGAACTTGACTACTGGGACTTGTTTGTTGTGTTGTCTTTTACCTGTGAAACCTCCTGTCAAAACTGATATAGACAGTGATCCATTCAGACATAATTTTTGAGGATAAATGGGAATGTGTTAGAGTTTCTTCTGGTCCTTTACTCACGAGGCTCTTTAGTGAGTTTCTTGAATTGTGCACACCAGACATTGATACAGCCTTCCAACACCAGAAGCTTGAGTACCAAGTATAGATGTAATTCAAGTTCTTCAGTCCTTTTCAGGCTCCTTCCAAAGAGGCTTCTGGGGATGCATTTTTCCCCTCAGCCCTGACAGTGCATCAGGAGCTCATGTTTGCTGGGGCTGTGTCCACTCTTAGTGCCAAGCCTTTTTAAGAAATGTTGCCTGCAGCATAAACTCTCTCACTCTGCCAAGAGAACCCCAGACTCTTGTTTAATTTGTAGATATATAAATTGGTTATCAGAGTGAAGGGACATACCCAGAGGCTCACAGAGTCTGGGAGCAGCAATCAGACTCCTAAATATCATATTGTGTCCTTGCCAATGGTAATTTACTTGGTTCTTTCCCTGTACTGTGTGACTGAATATTTGCATTTTTCTGCTTAATGTGCCGAGGCTGTATGTGCTCTTTCTTTTAGATTTTATCTAGTTTCATCTGGTGAACAGAGTGTACTTGAGGGATTGCATTGTGATAATGCTGTTTCTCTAATAATGTTTATTATTATTACTATAAATTTTTATCTATGGGGTTAATTATTTCCTGTAGTTGTGTGATTAATAAAATATTCATCTCAAGTGCATTATGAAATGCCTTCCATCTTGTTTAACTTAAGATTAAATTTCCTTCATTGCTGCCTAGCCCTGTTCAGGGTGGTACTCCTTCTCTGCTATCTCTGGAGAGCTGATATCATGCTGGTTTGGAATATTCATTAGCAGCCCAACCCTTTTTCCAAGGATAACTTTGATTATGCCTATTTTAAATACTTCTGCTTTGAAAATGTGCAACAAGAAATAAATTATTTCAATAAAAAGGGGGCTTGAACCTGAAATCTACTTCCTGGGCTGGCTTCAGAGGAGGAAGAGAAGAGTCCTCTTGAAATGTATCAATGTTACCAGCATGACAATCTTGCACCAGAAGCTTTTGTTTACCTTGCCAGATGTAAGAAAACTATTCCCTGGTGCTAAGCTGAAGAGAAAGACTTTTTTATTGTTAGGATTACTCTGCTTAAAAGCTTCTGTTTGAAAGGAGCAAGTATTTTATTGGGGAAAAAAACCCAAAACTACCTAATTTCTCAAGATATCAAATTGTGTGTTAAAGTAGAAACAAATGCAAAGAAGAGCTGAACTAACTTGATGTCAGTAGGTATTCTTAGGAATTTTTTGAACTTTTGTTCACCTTTCTTGAAATGAAGGCGGCCTCTTCTATTATTTTCAGTTATAGTTTTCTCTTGCAATCCTTCACTAAAGCCGTTGTCTGGTGTGATTATAGGGGTTGCAGCTGTGCTGGGTCCCACCAAGTAGCCAAGCAGTGAGTGTGGCCAGCAGGGAGTTGTGCCAGGCAGCAGTGTGGCACCTGATGTTGGCGAGGACTCCCTGCTTTTGGCCACCTGGCAGCCATGACAAACTTTAGCTCTCTGGCTGCTGGAGGGGTGGAATTGTTGCCTGTGGTTATGCACTTTCCAGCAGCAGCAGGGTTGGAACTTCAACAGAGCTACTGGCTTGTGCCATGAAGGAGTTGTGGGCATGGAGAAGGGAGGGGGAGCTGCTGTGTTGAGGGGAAGCAGGAAAGTCTCCAGGTATGTGAGGCCAATGGGCCACCTTAGAATCATAAAATATGCAGAGTTGAAAGGAATCCATTGGGACTATTGAGTCCCGTTTCTGGCCTGGCACAGGACACCCCAAGAATCCCACCATTCACCTGAGAGTGTTGTCTGAACACTTCTTGAGCTCTGTCAGGTTTGGTGCTGTGACCATTGCCCTGGGGAACCTGTTCCAGTGCCCAGCCACCCTCTGGGGCAAGAACATTTTCCTGATATCCAATCTAAAACTCCCCTGACATGATTTCCTGCCATTTCCTTGAGTCCCATCGCTGGTCATGACAGTGAAGAGATCAGTGCCTGCTCCTCTGCTTCTTCTCATGGGGATGATGAAGGCCGCCACACCCTGTCCTGGAGCAGTGGGACATGGGTACTCATCACCTGGGGTTTGGATCATTCCCTCTGGGTCCTTCCAGTGCTGGCTGGATGGGGACAGCAGAGGGGTGGCAGTGCTGTCTTGGAGCTCAGGAATTTTCCCTGCTGGCTCTGGAGGAGTCCCCTGGGGCCAGGCCCAGCATGGGCCACCACAGCTCTGTGCTGTGTGTCCACAGGGGTTCCAGGCATTGGCATTGGAAGGTCCTAGCTTAATTAAAGCACCTGAGTTGCATTTAGGGGATGCAGGGCAATGGCCTGTGGACTTTAGCAGAAACTAAGAGGGTTTAACTCTTGTTCAAGGCTTTGAAGTCCTTTGGTTTAGGTAATCCTAAGTTTCTTAGATGATGGTAAGGATTATAGGGGAGATAGGAAGGAGGGAGATGGACATGATGGTTAAGATGGCAATTATAATGCTGGTTGGCTTGTTAGTGTGTCATTGTTTTATGTGGTTTGTGGTAAGGCATCCTCAGCCCTGTGATGGGCATCAGCCCTGCAGGGCTGGGGGCCAGCCCAAAAATGCCTCCAGCAGCCTCAGTGGTGGCCAAAGGTGGCCCCAGCATGTGCTGGCTTTGCTTGGCCACCATGCTGGGACAAGGAATGGGACACTCTGCCTCTTCTCCTTGCAGTGCAAGGGCCAGACCTCCATATCCCCCTGCTCTGACCTGGAGCATTCTCAGGAAGGGAACACAATGATCAGCACAAGGTATTTTAGAAAGAGCAAGACCAGCAGCCTCTTGTAAAATATCTCAGTTACTGGGCTGGCAGGTGTGAAGTGATTTCTTGTAGCAGTTCTTGAGCTGAAAAGCAGATGGTATCTACATGCTGTGGTGTGAGTGCAGCAGAAGCACTTGAGGATTAAAATGATGACTCATTGGAGCAAAGCAGGTCAGGGAGATGAACAATTGAAAGAGATGCCATTAGTTAATGCAAAGTTGTTGGCTTTTTGAGGCATGCACAAATGTATTTTACACTGCTGAGAAGTAGTAAGTTTTCAATGTTGCAAATCTGCTCTCCAGACTATATGTGAAGTAAAATAAAATAAATCCTCAGGTTTTTCTTTTTGGGGTGGTTTTTGTTTTTTTTTTTCTCACGTGTGGGTTTTGAGTTTTTTTGTATTATACTTTAGCTTTATGTTTTGTTTTTCATCTACCAGGTAATGAGTCCTTATGAAATTAGAAAAACAATCCTTGTCTGGCTTGGGTAAATAGAAAGATTGGCTTGTCCTTAAATGATTGATTGTTTTTAAATTACTGTGAAAGCTCTTTTTAAATAGGTCAATGTAAGTGACAAAGCAAGCAAAGCTACTCCTTTTCCCCTCTTTGTTGGAGGTATCTTTAAAATTTTCAGCATACACTTGTGCTGTGGAACTTGAGATAACACACCTCTAACACACTTCCTAAATGATACACTGTAGTAGTGAATGCAATAGAGGTAATACATGTTGTGAAATTTGATGAGTTTTCCAGTTTTCCCTTGAAATACAGTATTTGAGAGGTGGTAACTTCTGTGAAGCTCAGAAGATTAAGTGTTTTCTGCTTCAGAAAGTGAGGTTTTGTAGCTGTTGGGTTATTTGATTTAGATTTTTTGTTTGTTTTGGTTTGGCTTTAAGGAAGAAGTTGGGTGATAATTATAACATCCCTGATTTGGAGACAAGGGAGAAAAATGCAATATTTTAACAGATACTTTGTGTTTTCTTTTTTTTAACCCTTTTTTTTTAAATTTCTGCGGCTAAAACAGGGCAGTGATTAACCAGTTTTGACAGGGAATTCTGCAACAGTTCATTCTGAGACTGAGTTTTGTTTTTTGTAAACTACTTGTAAACTACTGAGCATGGACAGTTCAGTTTAATGATAAACATTCAAGCTGCTCAGCTAAAAAGTCTGCTGAGCATTCTCACAGGCTGAGTTAGCTGCATCTTGGAAAGGCAGAATTTGATATAACTGTAGGATTTAAAAAGGTAACTGGAAACAGGCATCAGCAGAAAATGTAAAGCATACCAAGGACTCAGGTAAAGGTTCTGCTTTTTAGAACTCGTTATTGCTCCTCCTTACATTTTATCATAGAATAATAAGTAGTTCTTTACAAATTCCTAACTCCACAAAACAGCCTATCTAGTGACTTAATTTATGACACCAAGATTTAATAGAAGAGTGGAGCATATCTATTCATACAATCTAAAGTTTATGCATTATTTGTCTATGTACTGTTCACATTTTGTAGCTGGGCTGTGCTGCCATGGAATAATTTACACCACTTCAAGTAACTTGTATAGTAATCTGTCCTCACATCTAAGCATAACACAAAGTTACTGTTTTAAAACTAATTAAAATTACTTTATAGAAGAGATCTGTTTTCTGAGCCTGTGTGTGTTTGACTTGTCATAACACCAACAAAGCAGAGGAGAAAGGCACACCCATAGACATGCTATGAAAGCAAATTTTACTTTGCTGGTGTACCATAAAGGTTTAATAACATTGGAGAACTGCATGAAAAGTTTCATGTAATGGAAAGTATACATGAACTGCCAATAATCAGAAATGTGAGGGGAGCTTAATCTGAAACACAGATAAAAGTCAGTGTAGTTGACTGACCTCACTGTAAAATCAGAAAATCAGAAACCTTGTTCCTTTGATATGGATTTCTTCTAAATCAGTCCTAGTGTAACTTCTTCCTTGGTCTCCCAACCCTGATTATCCTGTTTTGTGGGCAGCACAGGTACATTGCTTCAGAGCTGTCTTGGTCATTGGTGACTCTTCTCCAGAGCAACACCTGCTGATCCCTGAGTCACCTGGTGTCCATGACAGGGACCATGACAGAGGGAATTTGTGCAGCTCGTTACTTCTGATGTGTGGAAATGCTTACAAAGGGTATGGATTGGTTTCCAACCCCAAAGTCAGAGGGGATTTTATGAGGACACAAAAAAAAATAAAAGTGGCTGCAGCTCGTGTGGGCCTCCCAGAGACAGCTGAGGGCTGACATCTTTGGCCTTGCATCTTGCCAAAGAGCTGTTGGCTGCAGGATGAGGATTAAGGAGAATGGATAAATATTTGGGGAGTGCAGGAGTGGAATGAGTCTCCTTTGCTGTGTAACTTGTTTAAAAGACACAGTTTGGCAGCCAGAACTCTGTGTAGGTCAGCTGGCTGCCCCATGGGGAGTCCAGAGCACCTTCATGCAGTGAGTTGTTCCTGCCTGGCTGAAATCCTTTTTGTTCCAGATGTTTGGCATGCAGATATCTTTATTAATGACTTATGTATAGTTAAGGCTGTAATGCTGGCTATCAGAAAAGAAACACTTTCAAAAATATGTTTGTAAAAGCTAAAAAAACCACTGAATATTAATTTCAAAAACCTCACTTCTGTTTGGACACATCTGATGGCCCCAGGATTTTTATTAATGTTTTTATGGCTGAGGTTTCAATAGACAATGCCAGAAACATGATGCCCACACCAAAAAGTACCACTGAATCCTAATGATGGCTCAGTCCAAATCACCCTTGAGTAAACTTTAATAAATGTCCATTTGTTTAAACCTCTTATGTTTGCTTCATACATCTGAAACCAAACTAAAGACTTGGCAGTACACTTGCACTACATCTTTATGGGAGCAGCTGCACTGTGCTGAAAGCTTATCAAGATCCTAAAGTTTTAAATTTACCTCTTCAGAATAAATCCTAGTTAAAATTGGATGTCTCAGTTTGCTTGTTTACATTAGCAAATGTCAGAGTGCAATAGGAGCAAATCTGAAAAACAAAATGTTTTGTGCTGAGGATCTGTTCTCCACATGTGGGGACAATTCTGAAGTTTCTACTTTAGATTAGAAAAGTTTGATCTAGTTCTATTTACTGAATGCTCATTTATGATCAGAGAGCATATTTTTCATAAGCTACCAGCCCCACCCTTTTTTATTTTGGTCTTAAAAAAAAAATTAATATGTGAGTTTTTCTCTGTCAGCAGGTGCATATGATGTTCTGATATAGGTTAGGGTTGCATGCCTGACATATATTAGGTTAGCACAATGAAATGAAAATAAAACTTAGGTTGATTCAAAAAGGTTTCAAAATGAGATCCTACTTTACAAATATCACACATCTTGGTGAGGTTTCACTACATATTTTACTGAAATTAATGTTTTAGGTCCATGGAGATTGCAATCTGAAACAGGTTGCAGGCCATCTGCTCAATATGTTTTCTGTGATGGCAGCCAGTTCCAGGTGCTTAGGAGCTTAGAAGTCCCTATATTAGATGGCTGTGGAATAAAATAGCCCCAGGGCGATGTCTTTGAGATCCATAACAGGTTCTCTGTTTGTTCTATTACCTTAAGCAAAATATTTTGAAAACATCTTACTTTGAAAACAAATATGGTTTACTTCATACAAATCAAGACTTTGGCAATTTGAGGGACCTCTCTGTGTCCAAACTTTAGGTACAGACAACTTACAAACTTCACCATAATTATCTGTAAATGGCTTAGACTATGCTCTACAAGATGACCTACAAGTTAGAAGTTTCCTGAAATTGATTGTATTTCTTTATTTGTGAAAGAAGTTTCTATTCAGCTATATTTTTTTTCATTTTGCAAGTAGATATGTCCCACAGTAAGTTATTCAAAATATTGAGTCCAAACCAGCTCTGGAACTGCAGAATCCATACTTTAGCTCCCAAAATAGTTTCTCATTTTAAATTTTAATAAAATAAAGACTTTTTGCTCTATTCCTGAGTAGCAAATAGAATTTTTATTGTTTCTGGCAGTTCTTTCTGCAGTCCAGCAGATATCTTGAATCTCGGATTATGCTTTCCGAAATTGAAACTAGGGCATTTGAAAATAATATTTGTGTAGCTGGGGAGAAAAATCCTAACTTACATATGTCCAGCAAAATGGGCTTTCAAGCAATTGCAGTGTTAATTTTTTTTTTTTTTTAAGTATAGATGATATTTCACAGTCCACTGAGGCTCTGTATTTAAATATTATTCATATATCTTCTTTTGCCACTGGCAACATTTCTTTCTCCTGTTCATTTCAGCGAGCATTTCTGAACAAGCATATTTCATTAGACTTCTCTTTGACATTTGTGTTTTGTTGTTTTGTTGGGTTTTTTTTGTTTTGGTTTTTTTTACTGGAAATACAGTAACTTGTCACTAAAACCCCTGCAGAAGACCTGATTTTGCTCCATCTGTTCCTCCCAGACTGATAGGGAAGAGCAGGATGGCTGGCAGGGATCGCTTATAAAACCCAAGTTGGCTCTCAGAAAACACAGTGCCCAAGACAGCAGTGAAACTTTCCAATTGGGGCACAGAGGTGACATTTTTCTTTTCTTCTCCTTCCTCTCCTTCATACAAGTATTGGACAGCATTCACTGGACAGCTGGCTTGGCTGTTAATGGGAAGGAGATGTGGAAAACTAAAGCAGCTGGTTGTTAGGAACACTTATTTTTTCTTTTTTTTTTTGCAAAAACAGGGCTGAACTCAAAGAGCTTATATTTTGGTGTGAGTATGGTGCATCATTAGTGTGAAGTTGTTTGTATGGCAGACTGTGACATCTCTGTCCATCTTCCTGTTCCTATTCTCCAAGCTCAACATGAAAACGACCTGATAAAATCCAGTTCTACACAAACATTACAATTTTTTATTCAGTTCAAGCCTAGTTGACATTTGGACCTTCAGTAAAGCGCACTGCAGCTCTTCAAGCTGGGCCTTTTGTTTCCTTTATCTCTACTTGCCACTCTTCTCCCAGTAAGTACCCTCACACTCTCTCAAAACTGTTTTAAACTTTTTCTTGCTCAGAAAAATTACTCCAGAGGTTCTTATTTCAATAATATTAACAAAGTTGCCTTTGAAGAAAGGCAAAGCCTGCAATAAGGAGCAAGTACTGCCAGGAGTTGTGCTATTTCCAATACTGAAACCAACGTGAAAATTAAGTTTTCACTTTACCTTGGGAGGGAATGGTAAAGTCTTTACAGTGTGACTACTTAAGTAAAATGTGCAGGAAGAATAATAAATTAATTCAGTTGAAGAAATAAACCAAAAAGCTCCACCTTCTTATCAAGTGACTCTTTGGAGAACTGACTCTTGGAAATTCAAACCAGTGGATTTTTACTCATGTGTCTCTTTCTAAGCATGTATATTTTGAATTCTCTAAAGCAATAATATGGAGGTGAGAAATTAATAGCTTGCTTTGGAACCTTTGCTGTTCTTGGGTTCTTGCAGTGGATCTTGATTTCTTTTTTAATATATCCAGTAATGGTAGGGAGGGAGGCAGAAGTTGGTGGAGAGGGACCCAAGTAGTGACAAGAGGACTCCTCCTGCCCCTTCCACAAAGTTTATCCTGTTTCTCCTTGGGAGCAGACAGCTGAATCCTGCCCATGCCATGCACTGTCTGATGCTGAGTTGATGACCCTTACTGCCTCTACATGCTCCCTCTTGAGGACACTGCACTTCTTAGGGACAGCCTTGAATTGGGAACAACTTTATGGACTTGCTTTTGTTATGCGAATTAACTGCTGAATTACTTGCCTTTCTACCGTGTTTATGGACTTGCCTGTTTCTTACACAAACCATTTTAATTAGCTGTGTCAGTTCCAGTGCTTGCAGAAAGATTTACGTGGTTGATCTTTGCTGGTATTTCCTCTCCTCAGTCTCCATTATAAGTAGCGTTAGCACTCCACAAGAACATGGGATGAGATCATTCTGTGATAATTTCCTATGGATTCTGGCATTGGCAGGTGTGTGTGTTGGTGTGTGTGCATTCCTTGTCCTTATAGCTAATCATTATCTGTAAGTATTATAGCTAGATAAGAAGAATTAAAACTATAATAGAAATTATAGTTATTTTTGATTAGTTCTCCTTCAATTAATTTGACTTCAGTTATTTGTTGTATATACCTTCCTATTTAGGGGGGGATAACATCTGCTGAACATCACAAGTTAAATGCTGATTTGAGAAAGAGAATATTTTGAAATATTAACTGTTACACTTATTGTTTTAATTATTCAGTATCAAGAATCTCAGTTACTGTTTAAAATATGTTATAGATTATTTGAAATATACCCCCGGTTTAAAAATAAAAACAAACAGAAACACTGGCTTTGTACAACAATTTTCATGCAAACTATAAATATTTTTCTTACTTTTGACTTCTCTTCCTCTTTAGCATTTTGGATGCCTTGAGCTCCAGCCTTCCTGCTAAGCATGTCCCAAACCAGAGTTTAGATTTTGAAGGTGTATAAGGGAAAAGAATCATATTGTAGCTTCTTTTGGAGTCTGATCCCTCTGTATTCTGTGAGACTCATTAGCTTAGACTGTTTTGTGGATAAATGTTCTGATATGTTATAAAAAGATTGTAGGCTGATGCATTTATCTTGTAACTAAAGAAATTTTATAATCGGAATCTGTGGTGAAGACAATCATTATTTCAAGTGATAATGGAAGTATTGTTCTGCTCAGTGTAAAATGGTAAATTAGGGATTTTTTCAATATTAAACCAGATGACACCTTAAACAATATGGACTTTTAAAACAATTTTTTTTTGCACTGAGGAGAAAGGCCAGGAAAAAAGCAATAGTTAAAACTGCTCTTAATTTGGTGTAGCATGTCTCACTTTAATATGTTAGTTTACAAAAAGAAATATGAGGAGTGTGTTAACTGAGTAGATATGGAATAGTTTAACACTCAAATTTATTGTTCACTAGTAGCCTTAGAATTATGTATGCTAGAAGAAGGGGGTAAGTGCAAAGGAATATTACCAGCTCCTTCCCAAAAAGGGGGACGTTGAAGCATCATGGGAATGCCTCGTTCCTAAACATTGTCAGGGTGAGCTCAGCCCAAGCACTTGAAGGTAACTGTGAACACAACATTTGGCATGTGACTTGATGTTTTAATGCTGCCAGTGCATTATGAGGGCAATAGTGTTGAAAATTCAGAAGGTGTCAATTCCAGCCCAGTTTAAACAGCCTCCCACCAATGTGTTCAGCTAGATCTCAAACCAGAAATCACACAAAATTAACAGAACTGCAGTCAAACTTAGCAAAAAAACATGCACTTTTCTAACTGCCTTTTATTGCCTTCCTTTTCTAGGTCTTTAGGGATTTTACATTGCATATCTGGAAAAACAAATCCACATTTAAACATTAAGTCTACAGCTTGAATGGTAAGGGGTAGCTGCATTAATTAGTGGTGATTATTACTCAATTAGTGTGAAGCTGATGACTTGGATGGAGGGATTGCAGTTCTGGTTTCTTTGCTTGGAACTCTTGCACTTTAAGTCAACATATGCCCCAAAGAACAATTTTTAAAAATTGTATAAAGTAAAGCACAGTTTTAACACTTCCATGCCTATAACTATGAGCCTGTTGCCAAAGATGTGGAGATTTATCAGCTCTCACTGAACTTACCACTGTTCTTGCATCTTGTATATGGACTTTCTAATGTACAATTTTCTACTTTTTATATATTTAATGTTTTAAAATAGTCTGTATATGCTTCCTTATGTTTTGTCCTGTCCAGGTTTGCAATGACTTTGCTTTCAGGAAGGCAAGTGCTGTCTCTGAATGGCATCTAGCCTTTTCCATTCTACAATCTTACTTGCAATCTATTTCTGGAAAACTGGGATTTTTTTAAAGTTAAAATCATCCATCTTTGCTCCTTTGTTTCCTTTCCACCAGAAGGATTCAGAAATATAGAGGGATCCCATCTTTCTGCTAATATTCTGGCAACCTGTTCCAGAAAGTCTGTTCTGTCTTTCTTTTAGTGCAACAGGGCATAAGGGAAGGTGCTTTTTATAGTCTTACAAAAATTTCTCAGATCTGCCCAGGTATCAAGCATTCAGAATAACTGAGCATGTAAAAACTGAAGCAGAGAGCTCTAGGCCTCTGCAGCTGAAGAGTTTGTATTCTTTCCACATTATAGAAACAACTTAGGACTGAGTAGAATATTTGCTGCTTCAATCAGGACCTGCTTTGGGCAAATTTGAATTTTGGCATGGAAGTCCTAAACCAAAAGCAGGTTGACTGTACCTTTCCTGGGCTCTCAGTGACTGTGCTTCTGGGTTTGGCTTGAGTGCAAACTAGACACAGAAGGAGGTTTATTGGGTTGGTATGATTTGAGAGATAATTATACATGGAAAGCAGCCCCAGAACTGCAGTTCTGTTTAAGGAGCTGACAAGTAAAAGAGTATGTAAAATGAAGGCTGCCCTTAGAAAGAGAAATTTGTATTCATTAAAACAACTCTGATCTGAAAATCAATTTTTTTTCTTCAGAATTAATTGCAATTATTTATAGCATACAATTAATTGTAGTTATTTATAGCACTCACCGAGTGTGTGTTTTCAGTTCAGTGTGGTGATAATTACAGCATTGATATAAAATAGCAGAGCTTCAATACACTGAAGCTTAAACAACTGACAAGCAGTAATGTCCATGAAGAGTACAGATCATTCCTCATTGTTTCAGATCCATTTCAAATTTACTGAAGGAAAAGTAGTCCATGGATTTCCAAGGGAGATCTGCTGTGGTACTTCATAAAAGTGCTCAAGACTTTTAATTTCACATTTCAGTAGGTCTTGGAGGGCCTCAGTTGGTCTCTTTTAGGTTTCAGGGGGTTTCTGAATACTTCAGAGATGCTGGTACTTTCCGTATTCCCCTTTGTGGCCTGAGCATACCATGGTGAACTCTGGCTCTCTGATCTCTCCAGTGTAACCAGCCCACCAGTCAGGGCAAAACTGAGGAAGAAAGGTTCAAAACCTTCAGCTATTTCTTTAACTTATGTCTGAGTGAAAAGATGAGCAAAAGATAGAAAAGAAATAATAACAGAGATAAGGAGTGGCAAAATCAGTTGCCTAAAGGATTACAACTGTTTTATTCACATCACTTATTGCATAAATTAGCAGTACAAGGAAGGGTCCATTTAGAAGCTTAGGGTTAAAAGCATTAAAAGAGAAAATTTCATGCAAGTGTCATAAAAATGTTATTAAACATCCACAGAGAGTCGATGCCTTCAGTTGATTTTTAAGAATAAAATATCTGACCTTCTCCTTTCAGTGCTTGTATATGAAGCTTCTGGCTACCCAATTTATCTTGAATCTTGTTTCAGGACAAGCTGGCCCTTTCAAAGAGGCTTCTTAGATATTAAAGATAGTCTGAAACATGCAATTTCCTAAAGAAGTAGCCTGGGAATACAAGCCCAGTATAAAACAAACAAGAAAGGCTGGAAATTAATCTTTTGGAAGAAAAGCCCAATAGGAAAGAATGAAGATGCCCATCTTAACTCCCTAGTAAAAGATGTGCAGGATGATGCCTGCAAGGGATTGCTAGGCCGAGGAAAGCACATGGATGACATTTGGAATTTATTTCTCTCAAACAAAAAAATGTAACCTAAAACTCGTGCCCTGAAGAAAATTAACTCCTATAGCTCATAGGAGCTCTCTAAACACTAGCCAGTGAATTAAACCACTGGTTTAGAGGTTTCTCGGGTAGCTAAAAATATATATGAAGTCTTCAGGGCAGCAAAATCTTTTCTAATAAATTTGTATGTCATTAAGCACAGTGCCAAGAAGTGCTGTTTCCATTTATGCCAGAAAGAGTGTATTCTGAAAATTCCTTTGGATGTCTGTAGTTTAATTTCCTTTTAGGGTCATTTCTACCAAAATTGTTTTAGTATACAGCTGGTTTATTTTTAATTTTTTTCTGCAAGTTTAGCCCTTAAATTTTTTCAAGAAAACCAAAGTAACATTTCATATAGCATCTAGAAGCCAGTGTAAAGGGGCACAACCTTTCTATCCACCTGGCATCTAGAGTATGAAGTAAACATTTAAAAATCCCTTTTGTATGGATGATTGTTCAATGCCAACATTTATCCAGGGAAAGCACTTGGAAAAGACAAATGGTCTTTAAGAGGATTCAAGGAATGGTGAAGTTCAAGGAAGAATAGGGAAGCAGGTGAATCTATTTCAGACCTGTTTGCTCCAATATTTTCACCTGTGAATAGACAGTGTAGCACTCAGAGGGGTTTGTTCTCATCACTGACTGCTCTGTTATCAGTCCCAGTGGGAGAAAACCTGGACCTAAGTGGAATCAGCTGAGGTATTTATGGAGGCAGTGATCCCAGGTGTGGTCTGAGGGGAGGAGGTCCCAGCAGGAACATGCCAGAGGTGGATGCTGATTTGAGCTCTTACTCCTGCGATTGCAGGGCATGTCTGGAATTGGTTAAAGTGCAAAGGAAGCTTCAATGTCAGTTTGTTGTCCACCATGGTGCTGTGCAGGCTTCCTGGCATTCCTGTGGGAGAAGGGGAGCTCTCTTTATATTGACAGAAAGAGAGGTACAGAGTCTTGAGCTGTGCCTGGGCCCCTCAGTTTAGGAAGGATGTTGAGATGCTTGGGTGCGTCCAGAGGAGGCAACAAGGTTGGTGAGGGGCTTGGAACACAAGCCCTGTGAGGAACAGTTGAAGCAACTGGCGTTGTTTAGCCTGGGGAACAGGAGGCTCAGAGGTGACCTTATCATTCTCTACAACTTCCTGAAGGGAGGCTGTAGTCAAGTGAGGGTTGGTCTCTTCCACCAGACAGCACTGACAGAACAAGGGGACAGAGTCTCAAGCTACATCAGGGAAGGTATAGGTTGGATATTAGGAAGAAATTTTTCACTGAAAAAATAATAAAGTACTGGAATGCTCTTCCCAGGGAGGTGGTAGAATCAGTATCTCTGGATGTGTTTAGAAAAAGACTGGACATGGCACTTGGTGCTATAGTCTAGTTGAGGTGTTAGGGCATTGGTTGGACTCGATGATCTTAGACCTCTAAGATCATCAACCTCATTATTCTGTGATTCTGTGACATTAAGGAGATTTTCTTCAGAGAAAGGTTTATTAGACACTGGAATGGACTTCCCAGGGAGGTGGTGGAGTCACTGTTCCTGGCGGTATTTAGGGAAAGACTGGGTACGGCACTGAGGGTCATGGTCTGATTGCCATGGTGGTGTTCGGTCACAGGCTGGACTCGATGATCTCAGAGGTTTTTCCAACCCAATTGTTTGTGTGATTCTGTGGCTATCCCAAAGCTGAAGTGAGGACATGGACATTGTACTTATGGACAGAGCCATGGCCAGGCAGCAGCTGAGCTGATTTCAAATATCTGCCAAGCACATCCCCTCACCCTTGGGGTTCTGCCATCAGTGAGGGTGTCCAGCACGGAGTTGTGCTTGTGGGGGTTGCTGTAATTACTCAACAAATGTTAGAAGAATGTTGCAACAACCAGCTTCATGTTCTGCCCCTCCTCCAGCCATCACCCAACACATGTTTGATAAATGTTTTCAGGATTCTTCTCTTGCATTAGTAACTTCTTGTTTGTTTGGTTTAGTTTGGTTTGCTTTGTTTGTTGGTGTAAGTTCTCTTAATAATACTAACATATCTTGTAGTACATCCAAGAACCTTCACCAGGAGTTAGATGGCATTTGGTTATGTGTGTCTGTGAGGAAAAAACCCACTGTGTTGACAGAGTACCAGTGAAAGGTATAAATGATATGTGACTTCCGAAGTGAAAATCTTGCTGTCGTATTTGTGTAGCTTGTTATGTACTTAATAAAACAAATGTAAAGTAAGTGTCAGTTATGGAAATCTTCCAAAACAATCCTTGGTAACTAAGGTAACTTCTTGCTGATAGTTTTGCAGAGCAATCAGTTTGAAAGAGAAGTTTGTTGTCTTTTGTGACATTCATTCTTTTATTCATTTAATTTTCCTCAAGAGCAAAGCTGCTACAAGTTCCTGTACTCCATGTACTTATCTTGGAGAGTTGCCTAAGAAATACATACTTAGTCTTTCTGCAGTCACTGTGATCACAGCATTACAGTAAAAAAGAGACTGGAAGGGACCTCCAGACACATATCTAATTAGATCTGGTTGCTCAGAGCTGTGTTCAGTTGTGTCTTGAATTTCTGCACTGAATTCCTTCATGAGGAGATTCCACAGCCTGTCTGGACACCCTGTATCAGTGTTTGACTACTCTCATGGTAAAGCAACAAACAAAAACCCCAAAAAAAGTTATTATATATAATCAGAATTTTCCATGTTCTGACTTATGATTGTTGTAGCTTCAATGTGAAGCTGCAGGAAGGGTCTGGCCCTGTCTTGTCTGTATCCTCTGGCCAGGAAGTAGACAGCAATATGTTCTCCCCTGAGCCTTCTATCCTGTGGGCTGAAGAGGCCCAGCTCCCTTAGCCTCTTATTTTTTTTTTTTTTATGGATGATGCACATCTGTCTTTACTTTATAGCTTTCTCTTCTATATAGTGGATATATATACGCTTATCTAACTTCAAATTGGTTTTGATTTATTTTCTTCTCCCTCCAGCCTGGATAATTTAATAGAAACAGTTCTGGTAGCAATGCTTATCTTACAACCCAGGATGTCAGCATGTGGCGAGGGCACATTGCTGGCTCGTGATCAGTTTGGTGCCAAGCAGGCCACAAGGTTGTTACTGCAGATCTCCCTTCAAACTGGTCAGGCCTCAGTGTGTCTAGGGTTATTTCCCCCCAGGTTTTGGACTTTGTGCTTTCCATTGTTGAACTTCATGTGGTTTATGTTGACCCATTTCTCTGCTTCCCTCTGAAGGGCACAGCTCTTTGGCATATCAGCCTCTTCTCCATCATCAGCAAATTTCCTGGGTGTGTGTTCTGTCTCATCACCTGTGTCATGGAAGAAGAGAATTAAAAATTATTATCCTTGAGATTAACTCCAGGGGTAGACCACTGGGGACTGTCCTCCACATGGACTTGGTGCTGATCACAACCCTTGGAACTTGGCAGTCCAGCCAGGTTTCAGTCCCCCTAACTGTCCCCTTACCTAGTCCATATTTCATTCCTTTGTCCATGGGGATGTTAAGAGAGGCCATGGAAAATCGAGATGAACATTCACAGCCCGTTTCATCATAGACAGCTATCAGGTTGGTCCAGCCTGATTTTCCCTTTTCCCATGCTTATTATGTCTATCATTAGCCTGATTTTCCCTTTTCCTATGCTTATTATGTCTATCATTAGCCTGATTTTCCCTTTTCCTATGCTTATTGTGTCTATCATTTCCTTGTCTGCAATACATCTAGAATGTTTTTCTGGTGGATTTGTCCCAGGGCCCGAGCTGAGGTTGAGCAGGAGGTCCCTGGATCCTTCTTCTGATCCTATTGAAAGATGGGGCTGATATTTGTTTTTTTCCCAGTCCTTTGGAACCTGTCTAGTCACAATCACCTTTCAGAGATTACTGAGAGTGGCCTTGCAGGGGCATCAGCCCACTCCCTCAGCACTCATGGGTAGATCCCATCAGGTCTAAGGGATTTGTTTATATCTACTTTAGTTCCATTAAATGTTCCCTAACCCGATCCCCCTCCACTGAATCTAAGATTTCCCTGCTCCAGACTTAAAATATAAACTTGGACTGTTGAAAATATATTATGTGAAAGATGATTGATGTTAAAACTAAGCACCCCAAATCCCTCCATAATATAAATATGCAACATTACCAATATGATAGTAATGACTTTGATGTAGAAATTTTTTTTCCAGGAAAATAGAAATTTTTTCACGTTCTGTATGGAACATGCTTGAACTGCCAGTGGATGGTAGGCAGAATGTTGTTTGTTAGGTATTTGCCTTTGTTTCCTTCTTTTTCCTACTGGGTTGATAAAGACCAGGCTGACCTATGATCCATAGCTCCTTAAGTAAAGTTTCCAGCTTTCTCTGATTATTAACAATTAACGATTTTAGTCATGTGTTATTTAAACAATGGCCAGATATTGAAGTAGGTACTAAGTGCACTTCAGTATATCATGAATATGTTTGAACCACTTACAAATGGTCCTACCACGTTTTGCTTGATAAACAAAAACGTCTTTCTTTTGGCCCCAGACTGTGTAGGCAGAAAAATAACCCAGATTGCCTTTGGAAAAGGCTTTATCTCACTCTTTCAGAGTACAAGCGTATGCTAAGGAGCATGTCCCTGGCATACCGAAGTAGTCTCAAGTTTAGAGCTGTCTTCATCTGTTCTGCCTACATAAACAAAAGCTGATACACAGGTAGGTCTCTTGTTGGTCCTTCTGTAAGTGACAGAAGCTTTTAATCTTTATCTTAATTTAGTTTTAGTTAGTTTAGTGTCCAGTATTCTGCATGGTTGTTTGATATTGTCAGCCCAATGCTGACGCTGAAGTTGAGTAATTCCTGCGTACTCATTACCCTCTTGAATTCTCTTAGGTGGATGGGGTTGCACTGTATTTATGAAAAGGATCAATTAAGATAATCTCAGATTAATCCCATTACACTCTTTGGTCTTGTTTATGGCTTTCTTTTTCGTCAAATTCAGACAAACTGTGAAGAGATGTTATTCTGTTTGTGGTACTTTCATTATCATTCATTAGAGAATTCCTCCCCTAAAATAAAGTAAATGTATCCTTCATTGCATTCCACTGTTCACAGATACACAAAACAGGCACACCAAAGATTTTGATTATGTTACTTTTAAGGTATTCTCTTTTAGGCACTGATCTTACCCAATAGTGATATGTGTATGGTTACCTTGAAACAATCCTGTCAAATCTGTGGTGCTGTTAAGAAAATTAACTTTAGTTTCACACTGGAGTTAGAGGAGTTCAAGAGGCTAAAAATTATGGGGTTTTCACCTGATAGCTCACAGAGAGCTTATGAAAGGAGCTTATGCAAAGCAGGTGATTTTACCTATCTCAGTTCAAACCTATTAACACATCATTTATGGCATCATAAAAAATTCTTCTTGTTGAATGAATGCTTTGATGACAAAACCTGCTAAGAGCCTAGAAGTGAATGGTATCCACTGTAATATCAAGTTGATCTGTAATCATAATTTTTGATGTGTCAATATGTAGGGACGTAATCTGTCTCATTAAAAAAAAAGTGAGTCTGATTCATTTTCACTGGGTCAATTGCTGTTGCTAATCCAGAGTCTTTGTCAGCTTGCAGGCTTTCTTGTGTGTTGTGTTTTTACACTTTTGCTTAAAAGGCAGGTAAGATGATACTGTTAGCACTTTCTGCTCTTGTATTTTTTACTTAGAACAATAATGTGATAGACTTAAAATAGCTGCTTTTAGCAAATTCTATTTTCCACATGTGTATTCATGGGGAGACAGATGGCCAGAGAAGGATGGAATGACTTTGATTTATTTGCATTAACAATTTTTTTTCTTCTATTTATGATGTTGTCTTTAGTGTCATACAAATTCATTCATGAAATAAAAACTTTTATAGTCTTGGAGAAAAAAAAAATTGTGCCCTCTGAAACATGGTACAAATATTATAGAAATGTAGTTTGTGCTAAGTTTTGAAGGAAAAAAATGCCACTTTGTGCTCTGAATATTTAACCAAAGGAAGATCTCTCACAGCTATGTCCTGTCCACAGTATGAGTTAATCTCTGTGGTTTATATTTGGATTGCAGGAATGATTCTTTCTTGCAACTCTGTGCATATTTCCAAGTGGAATATCTTTGCTGTATTTTTTCTTACTCATATAATGTGGCTTTAAATTTTGGATTGTAATTCTCCCTATTTCAGACCAGGTTTTTTTTGTCAATATTTCTTAACAAAGTTTCATACAGACTCAAGTAATAAGTCTCTGGTTATGAGTGGGAGTGTTGTCCTGAGGTATGCAGGGCTGATAACTGCTGAGTGCCTTAGACTTGCAGTGAAACCTCATCTAAGAATATTGTTCCTAGCACCTGGCACACAAAAATATTCCAGGATTGGGTCCTGCAGGCAGTCAACATGATAAAGAGGATTAATTCCAGTAAATGAGCATTCACATAAGGACTAAGATCTTTGGTAGTTGTGTACTGCTTGTGTGTGCATAAACAGTTGATAATGATTTTGTCTCCTAGATTTTCAGTGTTTCAAACTACTACAGCATTGGGGAAACTATTTTTATATTCCAACCCTAGTACTTAAAACAGGTGTAGTCCTCAGGCTTCATTTCATAGATATTGGGGGCAGGGGGGATGACTATACTTGTAGATAGTCCTATTTGTCTGGGAAAATATATTCAAACTCTACTGCAGAGTCCATAAAGTATGGCTTTTTTGTTGTTGTTGTTGTTTTGTTTTTTGTTTGTTTAAAACAGAATATTTGAAGTAATTATTAAAGCTTCTCTTTTTCTTCACTTTGGTAAGAAGGTCTTGATGTTTTAGCGAGCCTTGAGTTGTGACAAAGAGGCAAACCCCAAACTGTACGTTATTCTTTAAAGGATTTAAAGTCTAGTGGGAAGAGCAGCTCTGTCTAATCCCATGGGGAAAAGAAAAACCAAAACAAAAACCAAAAAACCACAAAAATACCAAAACCAAACCAAACAGAAAAAGAAACAAAAAAACAAAACAAAAAAAAACCCAACCAATAAAAGGAACCAAAAAAAACAAACCCAAAAAAACAAACAAACAAAAAAACATAAAAAAACAACCAAAAAAGCCCACGATAAAAACCCCAAAGCAACGTTTCCCCCCGCTCCTTCAGCAACCTGCAGCATCATTTCTCCGCGGGCCCGGCCCGTGTGCGGTGGTACCGAGGGTGGGATGCAGGAGGCGCAGGGCGGTGCTGCTGGCGCTGCCAGGCGCGGCGGGACGGAGCGGAGCGCAGCGGGCAGGCTCTGCTCCCAGCCCTTCCCGGCCTTTTCCAACCCTTCCTGGCCCTTCCCGGCCCTTCCCTGCCCGTGTCCCGGCCGGACTCGGGCAGCGCTCCCGGCCCCTCCGCCCAGCCAGCGGGGTCGCGTTTTCTCCCCCTTCGCTCCTCAGCGCACACGGGCGGCTTGAAAATCGGAAATGATCTTTAATTAAAGGTTTTCTGTGCAGAAACAAGCGGGCCCTTTTTGTGCGCCAGGCGAAGGCAGTAGACCTTATCACAAAAGACAAAAGCAAATATTTATCAGGCAACAAAAGATGTCCACGATTGCTTGCAGCGGGGGAGATTTCTCTCTCTCCCTCTCTCTCTCTCTCGGTGAAGATGTTTAACAGCGTAAGATGTTTATCGGCACTCCTTGTTGAAATTCTTTGTTTCCCTGCAAGGTTTACAAATGAAACTGTTTTCCTTTCTGTGAAGCACATAATGAAGCCCATGAGTTAAAGTGCAGAGAATGCAAACACCTGCTTGTCCCTCTGTTGACTTTGCGTTTCAAGAAGGTCTTTTCTGTTCCACATGATAATGGTTTGGGGGCTTGGTTTTGTTTGATTTTTTTGTTTATCCTGTGTGGAGATAAATGGTCATCTTGCCTGTCCTCACTTTGTGTCACTTGTGATGCAGCGACTGTCTCTGTTAAAGGGATACCACGTTGTTAAAAGTATTCCTTCTTCAGACTCCTATGTGTCATCGAGTGAATAAGCTATTGCGTTTTACTGTTTTCCCTGTCTTGGTTTCTTTTTGTATGTTCTTTTTTTTCCCTTAATGCTCTGTTTGATGAGCTGCATGTCTTAAAATTACATTTTCATCCATGAGAAAAGGAGGAAACGCTAGAATCCGTGTAGCCCCTTCCAGGACTTTTGCCTGTTCCCCTTAACTATTTCATACATGGAAAAAAGATCTTTCAGACGTACTCGAATGCTGATTATCCAGTGGTTTCATACAAATGTATTCCTCATACAATATCAGTTTTGGGTGGTATTTGAAATGTGCGAACACTTTTATGAGTATTCATCCCCAAAAACTGGGTTATCAGTTAACTACAAAATCTATCATAAGAATTTGAAGTTTTATAATATAACTCCCCACTTTCTCCAACTTGTGAAGACACTACTTATGATTAAATTTATTCACGTGGCAAATGTTCAGTCTCATAATAAACATTGTAAGTTGATGTTATTGCACAGATTTCTGGTACTGGATGATATAATTCAAAGTAATGCCTGCAATCAGTATTTGGGTTTTCTTTTATAGTTTACAGGATTTGAGAAATACTTTAAAATACTTTTCCACATCAGTTTAGAAAAGAGCTTTACAGCGATATAGGTTTTAAGTACGATGCTGTAAAGTAAAAGTACTGCATTGTAACAAAAGTGCTATACCTATACAGGGCTGGCCTGCTGTTTTAATATATTTCATAGATATTGGGAGCAGGGGGATGACTTTACTTGTAGATAGTCCTGTTTGTCTGGGAAAATATATTCAAAGTGGGACTCCTGGGAGCAAGCACTTGTGGAATTTAAACCTTTCTATTTCATGTACATCATTACGTTCTAAATTAAAAATGCAAAATAAGGCTTTGTATTGGGAAACAGACTGAAGTATTGTTTTTGTTTCTTTATTAATGACAATAATATTTTTTTCTCTGAAACTTCCCTGAAGTTTTTTCTAAAACTTCCAGTTTTAGAAGAACAATTCCTAGGTGTGTTTGTAAATTATTTACCTTTGTACAAAACTTAAAGGTGCAAGTTTTAATGAAATGAAATTATTTTAGTTCTAATTTGAAAGCGTAGCTCTTAGATTAAGATGCTCTATGATTCTTTATTCTTATAAGTCTATTTCAATTCTGAATACAAAGCTTGCATTCTATTTTTCCTTTGTTACTGAGTCCAGAGAGTTTAATACTCTTTTCTTAAAGTTGTATAGGGAACCAGGAAATTAAATGGTCTCAGGACTTTCTTTAAACAGGTACAAATTTTTTGTTGTTGTTTTTTCTTTCTCAATTCAGAGTTTTCTCTTTACCAGAGATAGAGCATATTCTATGATAATTGGCACATTTTCTCTCTTATATTAAGCCTTTTTGTATTTCTGATAATACTAGAATGTGTGCCTGTAAGCTAAAAAATAAATAGAATATATAGCATTAAAATTGTTTCCATTTTGTCAAACAAAATGATTATCTAGGCCACCTTGGATTGAACTATTGTCATTTTCTCAGGCTCTTCGGCAAGACACAAGTACTTTGGTAGAGAGAAATTTATTCTTCAGAAACAGAGTACATTCTATAGCCATATATTCTGTAAAATATTAAATGCCATATACTTTTGGACTACTTTTGCCCTCCAGATAAGTTTTCTTCTTTAAAAAAAAAGAAACTTAGACTGCTCCAACTTTCTTTTTTGACAGCACATGCATTATTTGAGGATTTTCTTGTTTTGAGTTGTATAAATACTGTAGTGAATTTTTTTTTTTTTCTGCAGAAGAAGGGAAGTAGAAAGAAGGGAGGGGAGAAAAGCATAATGCCCAAGTTGACAGAAAAAACTTATCTTTTAAGAAAACTTACTTTCTTGTTTACTTCTATCTGGTACCATATCCTCTGTAGAAAAGGATTTGTAATGGTTAAGATGGCCAACTACTCAGAAATAATAAAAACTCATAAAAAATAAAAATAATAAATACTGCTGTGGAAATAAATTCACTCCAATATTAGGAAATTGTTTGTACAAGTGTAATGCATTGTTGCTGGTGATAGCAATGCTGACCATTCTGTAAGGTGGTTGGTGGTAAAAAAACAAATTTAAGTTTTATTTTCCAATGCAAGTGAAGTACTTGGACATGAAAGGGAAGGATATTAAAGTACAAGTCTTTTTGGTACAGTTTTGTACAGATGGGACTGTAATTGGTGACATGGGAATAGTATATATACTGAAATATTTGAAATGCTAATTCATTTTTTGCTTCAGTTTTCCAACTGCCAGCTGTAATTATGGATCTCATTTAACAGATGCTAACACAGGGAGTAACTTCACTCCTGGAGTAGTTCCACTGAGACATGGAAGTAAAGTTAAGGCTCAGGTGCTTCAGCATTGCTGTAGGTGCAGTTCTAGGAATTTGTTGAGCGCTACTATTAAAGACTGTCTGGTGCCTAGGTTATAAACCATTTGCATTTTGAATGTATTTAGTTGTACATAAACTAATTTATGCACCGATATTCTTTAACAAGATTAACAGAGGCCTTTAAATTTAAATTTATCACTGTTTACAATCCTTAAAATTTCATTATTTGTTGACAGAGGTGAATGAATCTAAAGTGTATTTAGATCCACAATGCTCTCATAAAATTTGAGAGATGAATGTGAAATGGTTTATAAACTATTTCAATTAGTTTGATACTATTTTCCAGTGGGATGTATTATATACAAAGAATTGTTCTAATAACAGTAATAATGTGTCTAAATTTCCTCAAGTCTTCTTTAAATTTTCAAGAATATCTGAATAAAGCATCTATTTAAAAGAAGTTCTATACAGGCAGGTGTTCTGTTGGCAGAATGAACTGAAATAAAAACTCAATGCGTTTATCAGTGTCTTCCCTCTGTGAAAATGATAGAAACACATTAAAAATAAAACCTGTTTTATTCTATTTATTGTTAAAATATAAAATCCGCTTAATGCACAGATTAGATTTCATTGTTTATTTGTTGGGGTTTTTTCCTCTTATCAATATTTAAATATATGTATCTTTTATAGTTCCATTTTTATTTACTGGAAGAACTGTATTTCTGTTCAGTGGGGAACCCTCTATTATTCAATCCGGTGTAGAAATTTAATTTTGAACTTTCAGGTCAAATTAAATGTCTTTGTAATTGTAAAATTAAAAATCATTAATATCCTGAATGACTTCAGTCCCATGGGACTTTTTAACAAGGGTTTAGTAGGAATGGATCCAAAAATATTCTGTATAATATTAATAGAAATTACTTTTAATTCTCTGTTGTGCAACAGAGAATTCCTTTTCTAACACTTTCTGGCTGTTGAACAATTCCTCAAGAATTTGGAATAGTGATATGATTTTGTAAATCCTGGGACAGGGAAATATTTTTTCCTTCACTATAAGGACAGAAAATCCTTACAGGACAAAGAAGTAAAACCCCTGTGGGAATGCACTACACAGTAGAATAAATTCTCCTCCATTCCTGAAAAGCAACTAAGCTTATCTTGTGATGTTGTGGGGGTTGGTACTACTATTATTATTATTATTGTTTGGTTGTTTTTTTTTTCCAAAGTGATTTTAAGATGCTTTAAAGGTTAAAGAGAAAACAGAAAGCACATTTTGAAGCAAATTCTGGATACTTCAGAATAAAGGAAAGAACAGCCTGGTTCTGTGCTTCCTTTTGAAACTTAAACTTGAGTGGTTTTGCATTTGTTCAGATGCCCTTTTCTTCTTGCTTTGAAAGGACTGCACTTGAGTTGGGATTTGTTTTGATAAAAACTAATAGAAGTATAATTATAGAAGGGTAAGTAGAGATTACAAAAGATTGTGTTGTTTCAGGTTTTCCAAATTATACAGTCATAATTTTTTAATGCTTTTGCTCTCCTTATTCCAATGCAAAAAAATGAGGGCGTGAGTGATGCGATATTTAAGATGTTTAAGGTGAATTTTTGGGCTGAATGCCAAAGCAATAAAAAGTATAACAGGAAACTTCATATTGCTTCACATTAATGTGCAAGGAGGCCAGACCATAACTATGGGAAGGATAACAGAGTGAGAAGTAATTTGCTGTCTGAGCTGAGGTGGCTTTTTTGAAAGACACAACATACTATCTTTTTAGGCATTAATAAGGATTAAGTAAGAAAAAAAAAATCCTTGCTTTGTCAACTAATTTATTTGCTTGATTTTTTTCATGTATTTTCCAAGATAGTTTCCTGTGCAAATGAGATGGCTAATTCACATAGTTTTATGGAAGATAAACCCCCAGATCCCACTATTTTTCAGCCCTTTGTCCCTTCCATCTCTTACTTTTGCAAGTTCTTATTTTGATATTTAGTTGTTAGAGCCAAATGAATCCAGGAGAGACCTTCATCTTGCCACTGTGCTTTGCTTTATGCAGTCATGTTTGTTTTCTTGATGTGTGTGTGGAAGGTGGCAGCAGATTATTCAAGCCAGTGTTTGATGGGCTCTGGGAGGTTTCTGCCTCTCACTAATTCCTTGAAGAGAAGGACCAATCCCATACCTGCAGCATCTGGGCTCAAAAGACAGGAGAATACTCTCCTCTTGGGTAGGTAGGATTTTAAACCAGTAGTGACCTATTCAGGCCAGAAGGGAAGAGGCTCTCTGTGTCTTCCTCTGAAAGAACTGTAAAACTCCAGGAGAGTGAGTTTTGGTGAATTGACAGGAAGCCAGGGCAGGAGAAGTTCCAAGGAGAAGTACCTAGCTGTGAGGAGGACTTTGTTTTTAATGATGGGAATGGAATAACACAAGAGGAAGGATTCAGGCATTTGTTTTCTCTATGGCCTGAGTAGTACCAGAAAGGTGTTTCTGTTTTGTATGCAAGATCAGGAACAAAATAAATGTACTTGGCTTAAGGATGTCACAAATAGCTCTGTTGTAATGAAAGATGTTTGTTTAAAACTGCATATTATGGGTAAAATTAGTTTTGGATTGATTTGTTTTCAAATTGGTTTAGCCATTCAGATTCAATTTTATCTATGACATTGAGGGGTTTCTAGACAACTCTTTCCTGAATAACGCTATGGAGCTTTTTGGCATTCTACCCAAATTAACAGCATGCTGCGTCATTAAAAAATAAAAGAGCTGCAATTCTTTCTTGGCGTAGATTTCTGCAAAGCAATAAAAGGCTCCCTATGTTGATTACAAATATTGTAAACTGTTTACTTTGCTCCATAAACTTGGAGCCTTTGATGTTTGGATATATTGTATGTGGCCTCTTAAGACCTTTTCCATTGTTCTGCTTGTATCTTGTTCGATGAGAGTTTCAGGTCTCAAGCAAGAGAGATTTTTGAAGGACAAAACCAGTGTGCCCTGCAGGAAAAGCAAAGGCAGTGAAGGTATTTGTAGGAAGGATACACATATATTAGCAATCTTGCCTTTAGTGAAGACCTACTCTTTCAGTGATGGAAAGTTGCAGTTTTCCAGTGCCCTCATTTCTCCATATTTTAAAAAAGGAATAAAATTGACCTGGCCTGCAAACCAGTAGTGCTGTTCTTTATTGCTACATTGAAATACTAGAATTTATTTGCTATTTGTGATTTGCTCATTATTAGACCAAAAAAAAGTTCCTATTTTTCTAGTTCTAATGTTTATACAAAGAAATCTCCAAGCTTCATACAGTCTAGGTGTTTCCACTTCTCAAAATTATTAATTGAAGAACCCTTTGTACCTTCCCAGTGAGGTCTTTGCACACGCCAAACCTCTTCCTGCATAATCCCATATGACCACAAAACTTTTCCAACCAGAAACTTCAGGTCCTGTGAATTGTAAAATGGTTTACAGCTGGCTAAAAGCTTCTCAGAAGTATTGATAAAAATGCCTTTTTCTGGCTCAGTAATAAAGGAAAAAGCAAGGATGAACTGTCCCTGCTTTGGACAGGAGAGGAGCTGACTCCGGACTTGTTCTGTGGGGCAGTTCAGGGAGTGCTTTTCTCAAGTATTACACTTTAGCTACTCACTGGAGCTCTCTGAAAGCCTAGAATTTGTTTTTAAGAAATAGTTTTGTGCTGTTTAATTTTGTTTTTTCATTTCATTGCAACAGAAACAAGGTTTTAATGCTTTTTGGTGTAGCACATGGATGAAGGGTGTTCCATATGGGAATGGGAGAAGGCATCATGGAATAGCTGGTGGACCAGGATCCTATCCTGTTCATGCTACCTGCTGTGCATGACCAGAGCAGGGATATAGATCTGAATCACCAATTCTGTTTTCTGTTCTGAAAATGAAGAAGTTCTACTTTATAAAATATGTTCTTAAGAAATACTCATATTTTTACTTGTTTAACTATATTTTTTTTTACTGGTTCATTGTCGGTAGCATTGAGTGGGTGGCTTTAATGCCATATCCTACTCCTATGCAGGATTGTTTTCAAGATATCTTTCATGTTGAATAATACACAATTTCAGACAGAATTGACATTTATGAAAAATAGAAATATGAGTGCTAATGTTCTTAATTTGAAATTCTGGGGGCAGTTAGTAAGAAAGTTTAATCAACCATTAAATAATCAATAGTTACTAGTTCACAGAAGGTTTATCAGAATTTTAATTTATTTGGTTCAAGGACATTGGAAAATGTAATTTTCAACAGCCTTAAGGAGTTAGAAGTCTCACTCCCATTGAATTTAAAAGCAATTTGAACATTTTATTACCTCAGGCTTCCTTAATCATCCCAGCATGCAAGGGTTGCATCTGTTGTTCTTTTACCATTGAAAACAGTGAATTGTGGATTCCAAATGTCTAGTTCTTCAGAAATACATGGATCTGGATAACAAGAAATGAAATATTCTCAGGTAAACTTTGAATTCTTAGAAAACTTTGTAGAGTTTTGAATTTTGCATAATGAGTAAATTCAGTTTAATTTTAGTTCTTGCTTGTCTTTAAGATCCATCTAATTCTGTGAAAAAGACCATGTGTTAAGGATCTAATTTTCCTTTTTGTTAGTTGCATAATTTAGATAAGAGAACTCCTTTTACTGGGAAATATTTGTGATGTGAAGACTCTTTACTGAAAAATATTTTTTTTTCTATTCATACCCCTAACAGAAAAAGTACTTGCCGTCTTTGTCTCTCTCTAGCTATTTAAATTTATCTTTGGACTGTTATCTTGAATTATTCTGAAAATATTCAGTATAACTTAATAATCAGTCACTATATTTATCTCATTATATTGAGTTAATCAGTCTAGATTTTCTGTGAAAAACATTTTCAGGGAATAAAATTTTCTGAGTATATTTGTTACCTTCACTTTTATTATCATATGACCAATAATTCAGCCACCTTTCTCAACTCCTTGGCTTTTATGGTTTGTAGCTTATCCATAGTCTTCCTCCACTTCAGAAGCAGTTTATATGGATCCATGTAAAACACGCTTGCAGAAAATAGTGTATTAGGAAAAGTATATTATTGTGCTTCATGGTTTGGAGCACATGAACTGGTTTCATTTCAGATGAAACAAATGTGGGAGATTTGCTGCAGCCAGGCATTCAAACCACAAAGGCAAACTAGAGTGGAGGCTACATGCTACTGAGGACCTGATGCCCATGCTATGAACTTTTCCAAACTAGAGTGGAAATATTCATAGCATGGGCATCAGGTCCTCAGTACCAAGATGTAGCCACAATCACTCTGTAGCCTGGCAGGTGGAGCATTTCTTTGAAAAGGGGCTTGTGTGCATTTACCTCTTCATGCCTAGAAAAGAAATGGCTTAACCATCATTGCTGCCTGGGCAACTGGTCAAAAGGTCTATTTCTGTATTTGAAATAAGAAAATAGGGTTTGGAGGAATGAGCTAACAGTGTTGCCCTTCCCCTTCCATGGTTAGCATGACTTGTAAAGTAGAAATGGCAAGGTGTAAGGAAACACTGCTGAAATCTGGCCCCTCCACACCATCTCCTGAGAAAAGGTGCCCTCCTACAGTTGTGAGCAAAACGTAGGAGAGGTAGGATTAAGTCATATCCTTAGTATTCCCTATCGCCCAGCTGGACACAGTGATCTGATAAACATGCTGAGGATTTTTGTACTGTCTTCTTCCCTCCCTCCCTCCCTTCCTTCCAGTGTCCCTCTCTTCCTTCCTCCCTCTGTCCCATCCAGCCTTTACTTCTGATGGAGTATTGCTGAAGGACAGAAGGGAGAAGGGAGTCCTCACCCTTTTCCCTAGGCTGGGACAATTCTTCCATCCCTGGCTGTGGGATATACACAACATCCCAGCTCCAGCCTGCTTGGCCTCCTGGGAATCTGACTGGCAGGTGAGGGGGCTCAGCCTGCTGTGCCATCCTGAGATTTCAGCATGTTTTTGCTGGGTCACTCCTGCAGAATGAGTGGGAAGTGAGTTGAGGGTCAAACTCCAGGTTTAGAAATGCACAGTCCTAGTCAGAAAACAGCCTTTGTCTCTGTAGAGTGTAAAGTCTCCCCAGTAATGGTAAAATAGGAACAGCCATTATTGCCAGGCAGTAGGATGAGACCTGCAGGGAGTGCAGTTTTCTCCCATCAGGAAATGGGATGTATTTAACATGGATAGGGAACAACTGTGCCAGGCTGTGAATCTGCTGTGGTAAGCCAGAAGTTCCATCACCAGATTCTATCATGTAGAAACCCTTAAAAAATTCCTAAGTATCCTTCCATCTGCTCTGCCTCACAGTTCAAACTAAAACATGCTGCAGAAAACTATCCATCTTGTCAGAAGCTGGAATTTTAAAAGCAAAATGTTGTAATATAACAATGATTTGTCTCTTGAGAAACATTTCCTTTTGATGATTAGATAACTGTAGAATAATAGAGACCTTTCAAAGCATTTATGCAAAGAGGCTTATTATTAAGCCCCCAATACAGTCTAAATTCAAAAGGCAAGGTTGGGGTGCTTTAACTTCCCCTTTGTACTGTGGTTTGTGTATCACAAGATGACAGCTGTAGCTCAGAGGACAGATGTGCTCCTGGCAAGTGATGGGTGTTTGTGAGCAGGAACTTCCTGGGAGATATTGACTGGGTCACGGGCAGCTGCTCGGAAATTTGTTAAGTAATCTATCTAATATGTCCAAGGAGTAGCACATCCGAATCAATCCATCCAAATGCCTCAGGAATATCAATAAAGAGATAATAAATCTGATAATTCTCTGTGATTTGCTCTGGTGTGAAGCTACCAGGGAAGCCTTGTGCAGTATGAAGATGAATTCTGGTACACATTTGTTAGGGTGACAAATGCTCCATGCCAGAACTGTGGCTGGTGAAAAATTCATTTCAAATTAATTCCAAACTTTATTTTCTGTAATAATCTGCTGTCATAAAAGTGAGTAGCAACAAATGGCAATTGCTGAGGATGTTTTCAAAAGGGAACTAGACTCCAGGTTTACAGGATGAGTTTTCCAGCTTTTTTTTTCTTTTGTGGATCTCCCACTTAATTTCTGTTCAGCAAGCAAACATTTATTTCTTTGCTGTTGTTCTAAATTTTAAACAATAGTAAAGATAACAATAAACCATTAAGTATAACATAGTAAATGCAAAGCCTCAAGAGATAATATATATATTTAGATAGTTAATACCCTACCCCAATTAGATACATTAGTCCTAAGTCCTTTGTGAGAAGGAAAAAAAAAGTCCCATCAGGCACAGTCCTGAAGTCAATATTTTTTTGTTTCCTTTGACTGTCGTAGGTATAAAATCCAGTATATAGTCTAGAAATTATGTTGCATGTGTTACAGACTAATTATATTAATCCATAATTTATTTACTTTTTTTCCCATTTGTCAGACACCTTTAGTAAAGAATCCCAGCACTTCTTTTTTCTGACTTAATGATGTGAGAGAAGTGATGTTTCTCAGGGCAAACTGGCGCTTTTGGAATTTTTTTTAATGTTTGAAAAATTGAGAATTCTGTTTGTGACCTTCATTCTAAAAATTATCAAAATTACCTGCATATTTTCAAATTAACTCCAGATACTTTGAAGATCAAGACTAGAACTTTAGCTATCTATATCTTGGTCAGTGAAGGAAATCTGTATTTGTTTTAAAAATAAAGCAGATAAAGTAGGAGTTGAAGTTTCAGTTTCTAAAAATAAAAGGTGAACAACTATTAATTCAAACCAAATGTTATTTTCATTATTTGTCTGCTAAATTTGGCATTTGGACTGTAGATTTTTTAAAACTTTATAGATTTCTTTTTTTTTAATATTCCTAAATTTTTTGCTGGACAAAAGTCTGACTGTGCCTTAAAATTAAACAGAATACTCTTTGTCTCCTTTGTTCATACCACCATCCTATCACAGTATCTGCCTTTTGTAAATCAAGATAAGAAAAAATTTATGTTGAAAGCGAAGTAGATGATGGAATGCAAGCATCCCCCTCACCTCTGTCAGTGAAGTCTTGTTCCTCAGGAACACAGGCTCTGCTGGTACCACTTCCTAAGCTCTTTCACGCTGACTTTTGGAAAAGAGCAAGATTCCTGCAATGCCTGCTCAGCCAGTGCTGGCTGTTCAGCACTGCACCAAATGTATTTTTTCAAAATATCAATTTTTCCTCATTTTATATGCAATTTTTTAGGCAGGCCTGTGATCTTTTCTGCAGATGTTGGAAAAAGCACAACCTCTATCCCTCAGGTGCAGGTGAGAAGATGAAGCCCAGAGAACCTGATTTCGAGGGCTCACCTCTCCAGGATAAAAACTAATGTGGGATAGGGTCACAAGATGGTTTGAATTGGGACTGTGGTTGGGAGCAGAACCTTCCTGCATCTTGCTTTTAGCAAATGGTTCAAACCATAGAATTCTTAGGCAAAGCATGGAAGGTTTTACTTAACTTTTATTTTAGTGTGGAATGCAGCAGGTCATGGATATTCCATGGCAGTTTGTTCCTATTACACTTGCCTTAAATAAGAGGTTCTCCTCATTCCTTCTCCAAGGGAAGAACTGTAATAGCATTTAGCATTTAATGTCTCAGTATCATAAAATTTTGTTTTGGTGGTTTTTCTCCTCCTATGAGTTGTCTCTCTGAGAATTTGGTTTTGTTTTGCTTTAAGAACAAAAAATTTTGATTCCCCTTGTAGCTCTTCTTCTGATATCCTACAAGATATTGATTTCAGAGAGGTGTTTTGCAGCCCCTTATGAAAGACTTACACTTTATAATTTTGAACATAACATCTTATTGAACATAGCTTCTTAGTCTATGGACTTTGATCCATCTTCGTAATTTATATATTAAAAGCCAAGTGTTTTTTTTTAAAAAGCCAAGCTCAGCTGTGAAGTAGAGAATGCTGATGGTGGACCTCATTTCAGCATATTCAAAGTGGATTTGACCAAAGTTCCTTGACACAGATGAATTTGTATCAAGTACTATTCATAACTTCTTTTCCCCCAAAAGATTTCATTTGTTTTAGGGCAGAAGTACATGTTTCAGGTTATTCTATGCTTTTTATTAGGAGTGACTTTCACGTGAATGTGAATAGGGACATCAGGTTATGCAAACTGGTAATGAAGGAGAATGTCCTACTGTGCTACGAGTTTTATATTGAATGGCTACCACTTGAGGGACTGAAATTTCCTTTTAGTCCTTAAGCCACATAGCAAAAACAACAGCAGTGCCTGATGGCATTAAAATATGTATTTCAAAGGCTAGAAATGTTATGCAAAGAGTAGTTGAAACACAAGAATTTTACTTGTGCATGGGTTTGTGTGTGGAGATATCTGAGTATGCTAATAAAGAAAATAGTTAGAAGCATGTCAGGCTTGTTTTCATGTTTGCATCTCACCTTCAGTGTGTCTGTGTGTGATGGTTGGAACCATTGGTCTCTTGTGGTTTAGTCTTGCATCCATGTAAGTAGATACCCAGACATGATAAACACGCTGGGACCAGTGTTATTTAATATCTTCATTAATGAAAAAGACAAAGGGATTGAGTGCTCCCACAGCAGGTTTTGCAGATGGCACCGATCTGAGGGGTGTGGGTGACACACCTGAAGGATGGGATGCCATCCAGAGGGACCTGGACAAGCTCAAGATGTGGCCCTTGGGAATCTCATGAGGTTTAACAGACCAAGTCCAAGGTGCTGCACCTGGGTCAGGGCAGCCCCAGCACCAATGCAGGCTGGGCATGAGCAGAGCCAGAGCAGCCCTGGGAGGAGGAGCTGGGGGTGCTGGTGGGTGAGAGGCTGGCCATGCCCTGGCCATTGGGAGCCCAGAGCCCCCCGTGTGCTGGGCTCATCCAGAGCCCCGTGGGCAGCAGGGCAGGGAGGGGATTCTGCCCCTCTGCCCCCTCTGCTGAGACCCCACCTGCAGGGCTGCATCAGCTCTGGGCTCCAGCACAGCAAGGACAGGGACCTGCTGGAGCCAGGCCAGAGCAGGCACCAAGGGGATCACAGGGATGGAGCAGCTCTGCTGGGAGGAAAGGCTGGGAGAACTGGGATTGTTCAGCCTGGAAAAGAGAAGGCCTTGGAGTGACCTAATTGGGGCCTTCCAGTGCCTGAAGGAGCCCACAGGAAAGATGGAGAGAGACTATTTACAAGGGCCTGGAGTGACAGGACAAGGGGGAATGGCTTCAAACTGACAGAGAATATTTTTAAATTAGAGGTTAGGAAAGAATTCTTTCCTGTGAGGGTGGTGAGTCTCTGGCACAGGTTTCCCTGAGGTGTTGTGCCTGCCCCACCCCTGTAAGTGTTCAAGGTTGGATGGGGCTCTGAGCAACCTGGTCTAGAGGAAAGTGTTCTTGCCTACAACAGGGGGTTGGAATGAGATGATCTTTAAAGTCCCTTTCCAACCCATTCCATTCTATGATAATTTAACATTTGAGATTCATGAAAGGGATTTATATTATATTAGGATCATTTGCTTCGTATTTGTGTATAGGTAAAATATGTATTACTTTCAACTGAAAAAGAAATGTATCTTGTAAAAATAGTTATTTAATCTCCGATACATCAGTTACAAGGAAAAGTATTTTATTTCTATTCTGTCAGTAGGCACCTGGTTCACAAACTACTTAGAGCAGATTATTGAAAAATATTTATTTTCTGTCTTCAGTTGTGGAAAGAACTTCAAACTCCAAAAGAAACTTTGGTGCAAGATATTTTCACCTTGTCTTTAAATGATATAATTTATCTATGGCTCGCATACCTCAGTGTGCTAGTGGGGGTTCTGCTACTCCAGACAAAGAGGGAAAGAGAGAGATAAAGTATTTTGTACTTAATATAATAAAGTATTACACTGATCTCTTGTAAATTTGATTGTCACACTACTGAAGTTATGTATGTTTACAAACTATCTTGAATTTGTTTCAAAACCTTTTGAAAAGAGAGTACCTGAAGATAATGTTTATACATTTTGTATATTTTTTTTAATTGGCTTTGTCTTTCTTGTGGTCTCAGCTTGCACTAAAATAATCAGCTTCTCCCTCTCCAGCTTCCCTTTCTCTATGTGTTCATATTGATTGTACACAAGTCTGTGTGGATTTAGGAGCAGTTTCCACTTTGGTTAATGCATTATCAGAAAAAATAATGAAATTCCAGTTATATGACCATCAATTTGATCAACACTCTTTACTTCAATTTTGTCTAGTTCTACAGTGCTTATCTTCACACTTCTACTGTTAGGTGGTGGAGTCATCATCCCTTGAGGTGTTCGAGATGTGGCACTCAGTGCCATGGTCTAGTTGAAAAAGTGGTGATTAATTTTCCATCATAAATGGTTCTGTGGGATATTTTGAAACTGTTATCATGGTAGTTAACATTCTATTGCATCCTGGATACTTGGCAAACACATGAAAGCTTACAAATTTTTACTTGTCTTTACTTCTAAACTGTTATAAACTCACTACTTCTAAATGGTGAAAATCAATTTTTCAAAGAAAGGCACTTTATTATATTTGTAAATAAGATCCATAAAAACATGGCTTGAACTCCAGAAGTCAAGTTGAATTTGCCAGCTTGAGGAGGGGGGAAGGTTTTTTTGTTTGTTTCTCCATTTTTTTTTGTTGCTGTTTTTCTAATTATTTTTTTCTTTGTGAAACATTGAACTTTACAAGCGTGACTGGAATTAAAATAGTATTGGAATTATACAGCACAGTGATTTTACAGAATCTTTGTTTCTGAAAGAGCTGTGATTTGGTTTTATTTTACAGGACTGGAAGGAAACATTTTCCATAGACGTCAGCTTCTGTCTCCTGTGATGCTCCACTCTGAGTGATGCCATGTTCAGCACTGAGTAGTACTGGCAAAGGAGAGCAGCTTCTCAGAATGAGGTAGGTTTCATTCTCTTCCACAAGGCCTGATGAGGCTCTTCATAGTCACTTTTCTGTTTAATATAAGTGAAGTCAGATAAGTATTCCAAGTCTGACTTCACCTTGACTTGTCATTGGATTTGGTGGCTTCCTCTGTGTTGGTATTTACCCAAGAGAGTAATTAACGAGTCCAGGTGTTGTAGTGGGCTACAATGTTCCATGAACTTTCATTTGTGTCACAGATTTGTTCCAGAGCATTCTTGGGCTGCTGTGACTGTTACCTGTGACTAGAGGTGCACTCTGTAGTCCTCATGTATGTGTCCTCAGAAAGAGCATATCTTAGTTGCCCTTCCACAGGCAAGGTTATTTCCTAACAGAATGGTTTCCAGAGAGTGATTTGAGGAAAGTGAAGAAAGCTTGCATATTATTATTATTTTTTTTATTATTATTATTAGACATAATCTCTGGTCAAAGTGCAGTGCAGTGAATAGGTACTGCCTAAAGGCCTTTGTTCTCTTTTACTATTTTCTCAATGGTGGTAAAAGACATATTGAGGTGAGAGTTTGTTACTTAAAACATGGGACTGGTAAATATGACACAAAACACACAATAGACCCACAGCCATCTGGAATGGCAGCTGAGCCCTTGGCAGGATTCTGTAGGGTATGCAAAATGCATGAGTTGCCTATGCTTAGCAGCCCTATCCTATATGTCAGATTTCTCTTTCAGGAAACTGTAAAAGCTGGTTCAGTTTGGATTGTGATAGATTAGAATCCCAGATTCAGAGGTGATGTTGGAAATGAGGGGCAGCAGGAGACCTGCAAGGAAACAAGGGTTGAAACAAAGCAAGTAAAGCAACAACTAGGAAAGTGTTGGACAGTAAAGGGGGGGCTTAATTTATCTTATTCTCCATTGATTGCCTTTCCTCCTTACACTCTTCATGAGCTAGCAACCTTCAAGTGAGCAACATCTTTTCTGAGTTATTCTGTCGTGCATTATTTCACAAAAAGAAATGTATTAATTGCTCTGTGCTGTACTGCATCCCCTCATTGTGTACCAAGTGTAAGGGAAAATATTACAGTCGGTATCTGACATGTGGAACTAATTTGCCTCTGTTGGAGTTCAGGGAGAGGTCTTGGCTATAACAGTGGATGAAAACATTAGGAATTATAGGCACCTCACCTCATGATGCTTCATTTGTAGTTTACACTTGTGATGATATAGTATGGATAAAATATGGGGACCATATCCTGGCCCCATTGAAATCAGTAGGAGTTTTTCTCTTCATTTCAACGAGGCCATGACCCTGGGAATCTCTACTGGCTCCTGGTGAAGGATTTGTTCCATTCCTGCCCCTAACCAGACCTCCTCTGAGGACTTAGTTTTTAATATTGCTACCAAATCTGCTTCTTAGGTAATAATTCTCTCTTATTGAAGTTTATTTTTTCTTGATTTGGGATGTCCTATGCTCGAAGGAAACATGTTTCTATACCTATATTTTTCTGCCCTTAAATATAACTGTATCGTTATGGGTAATTATAGACTGAATCTCAGGAAATAGTATCTGATGAAAAGATCAAGGACTTCAGAAAAATTTACCAAGGGATAGGATGGCAATCCTACAGGTAAGGTATTATTATGCAAGAGCTGCAGGAAACAAGGCTTAACTCTGAGAGGAAAACTAGATCACTTAATAGCTCTTTAATATCATCAGTTTCTATGGCTGGTAATTCTTTCATGAGCATATTGTGGATTTCCCCCTTTCTAACAGTTTGGATTTGATTAGTTTAGCTATGTCCATGGATGAAAATAGGTACTTTACTATTATTCTTGCTATAGTAATATGTTCTTTCACACTCCCACATCTGGAGCATGTGCTGCCCAGAGGTCATTCATAACTTAAAAATCCTTTGACTAAAGGGCACTGCACAATATTTTCTTTTTATCAGCTGATCAGTGGAGCTCTTTGCTCTAACATATTCCACTTATTGTGTAGCCATTAGAGTACATTAAAATTGTAGTCTGACATATGAGGATAAATTTTTGATTGCCAAAAACATGAATGCTACACCAAAGCTATTTCTGACTCTGATATATTTTTAATGCAATTATTAATTGTTTCTGAAAAAGGGACAGATATAAAATGCTCTAGATAAGAGTGTGCTCTTATCTGATTTATTGGTTTCAATATCTCAGGTTCATCATCTCCTGTTGGAAGTTTCATTCTATTGGTGTATCTTGTTTTAGGAATTTTACTGTGTTTTTCGTTAGAAATCTCTCCCAGTTTGGGCTGGGTTTTAAGAAGTATGCAGTTTATGCAGTGCATCTCTCCATATGCATCTGTATGCTCTGTTGGGGCTTTGAAGCTGAGTGGTAGAGATATTAAAAATGTTCTCTTCTGCATGTTCTGGTCCAAGTGTCCATATGAATGTTCTGTTATGCTTTGTTACACAAAGTTATGCTGGGAAGGAAGGCTATGAAGGTGTTAAGCCATTTTTTGCCTAGTCCTATGGTGCTAATTTACCATTTTCTGCTCCCTGCATTTTGCATCATTCCTTTAAAACTGTGTAAAAAACATATTTTTCATCTTGAATTCCTTTGCCTTTACTCTCACAGATAAGTATCGTGGCTCAGGCCAGTGTCAAAGGTGTTTAAAATTACAGAAGGGATGGGGGTAAAGTATTTTCACCAGGGAAGAATCATGATGTCTGTCTACCATGGGTGCTGCTGCTTTTAGTTCCCTGTGCTCTTCTTGGTGTCATTGTTTGTCACCTTCTGTACTGAACTGTGAGAGATGTTTAGGGCAGTCATGTTGAGTACATGTATATTATATGAGTAATGAACCAAAATATTGAGTCTTGCTTGTTCCTGTTGCTTTTGGATCAACTCACTGAATCAATATTAATATTTTGCTTTGTTAATTAACTTGGCAAAGCAAACCACTCATTCACCTGAAAGAGTACCCAGAAAACAAGACCCTAGTGTTCTCCTCACAGTTGTTACAGATGCTGAAGTATTTGAAGTATCCTGTAGGTATAGTCCTACACTAATTTGTAAAAAATGTAGTATAAGTAAATCCATTTTTTAATACAAGATTTCATAGTGATAAGAATGTTTGATGGAGGGAAAAAGATTCACTGCAATTTGTAACTTGGAGAACACAATCCATTTGACTCCTTTTTCTGTATAATACAAAGAGTTCATCTGTTGCACAATGTTCATTTTTAATTAAACATTTTATCATAGCACAGCCTTTTATTGACATTCCTCATAATAGAGCTGATAAGATCTTGACCTACTCTTCAATACAGCAATGTATAACTCAATACTCTGGCACACACTGTTCCCTTCGGAATTAAACCCACACTTTTCTGATTCAATTTTAAAATTGTATGTACTTTTGGTCCTATTTATTTACTTTAACTATTTATACCCCTTTTTGACTTAAACATTTTGGATGCAACCATTTCTTGGGCTACCACTTCTGTTTGCTCAAGCTTTTACCTAGCTGGACCACTTCATTAAATCTTTTTCTCCTTTTTAAAATTTTGCAATAAGAGGTGATTTAACACCTAATCTTGTTTTCTACTGTACCTTTTGTGTACAGTTTTGATTAGGTGTGCTAAATTCATTCACTATTGCCTTAATAATAGGTTTATAGAATTTCTGCTACCACAGAAATTCCTTTAGATACTTCATGAGAAGAGATTCCTGAAGATGTCCCCAAAGATGAACAACAAAGCTGATCCCTGCCAGTAACCTTAACCAACCCTTTGATATAAAACTTCCCAGGACCTTGTGTTTAGCCATACTGATAAGCACCCCTGTAGCTTGGCAGGATTTTGTCACCTGCAGAGGACCGGCAGCAGGGGAGTGGGAACCAATCCCTCCAGTTGGTAGTGGAAGAGATCTGGAGACAAGCTGGCCACAGAGCAGCATCCAGAGGGAATGAGCCTAAAGTACATTTCCAGGGTTTGCTGTTTCCTGCACTGGGTTTTATTATTCCTCTAGATGGGAAAACCAGAATTCTCTAATATTTTGCTGCAGCAAATCACCCCTTCTGAGTTGAGCACCTGCCATAATCACCTGAATTTCTGAGGACCATCAGGTGTTGCAAGACCCCATTTCTCATTAATCTCCACACCTCTTGCTATATCAACAGTGTAGATGATAATGGCTCAACTGCCTCATGCTTCTCTTTCACACTTTGCAGAACAGTTTTGCTGCTCATCCTTCTCATGCTGCAGGCCTTCCACTGTTCACTATAAACGTATATTGATTTGGGCTGATAAATTGGAGGTAATTTAATACCCATTTGAAATTATTTCATGTAATAAATTGCAGAAAATGCAGAACTGCTTTTCTCTTGAGAAGAGCTTTAAAGAGGGAGGAATATTCAACTGCTGAGGATGTTTTCTTACACTTTTTAATCTTGCTTGGTCAGCATAGAAGTTAAAAATCATGCAGGGCCAATGACAGTAGGAATTTACCACGTGCCAAAATGTGTATCGTTCAAAGTTAAACCTTTCAACCTCTTTGGTCTTCAAAAAGCTCCAGATCTTTGTGGATAAATAGGTATGTAATGAATTTAAATAAGTACTTCCTAGTTCTCTGAACTAAACCTAGATATTTTATTTTTCTTTCTCCAAATCTATAAGAAAATATACTGCCATGTTACTGGAAACATAGAGTGCATGACTTGAAAGAGACAGTGCATGGAGCTTTTTTAATTGTTCTAAAAGGGAACAGTTTATGCAAAAGGAGCAAATTCATGGCCTTCTACACCCACCTGAGTTGCAGAATTGTGAAAATACAACCAAGGTGTGCCTGGGGTACCTAGGACCCTGTGAGCACAGGTGCTACAAGCCACAGGGGCCTCTCTCTCTTGGTTGCCTCTATCATCCAGGCTGGATTGATGAAGCCAAATCAGGGAAATGCCAGCAGAGCCCCAGGGCACTGTTGGCAGTGCAAACACAGCTAAAACATCACAGGTACAGGGCCTCACCATACCCAAGAGAGGAGGGACAGTGACAGCACAGAGAATGAAAAAGCAATCAAACTCTTTGCTGCATCCATTCCTGAAAGCTCACTTGTTTAAAGCAGACCTAAATCATATCAGCCAAAGCTTCTAGTTACATTAGAGGTAGTGGACATTGCCATGAAATAAAGATACTGAATTTTGATCATATGGTGGAGTAGAGAGGCTCAATTTATGCATATCCTGCATAAATTCTGCATCTGTTTTTTAGATGCAGTGGTGCTTATGAACTTGTTTGCTCTGCCTTGCTCTCCTACCCTGGTCAGTCCTGCAGCTGACATGAAGTACAGGGAGAAGTAACATTGGTGTTTTGCTTTCTCACTTTGTTTTATTGGGTTTTCTTGGTTTATACCTATGCAACTTCAGGCTGGCTCACAGTTCTTGAGCTCACAGAAGAAAATATGGAAGCTAGGATGGTGACTGGCTGCTCCACAGATGCATTGGTGTTGGTTTTTAACAGTTTTTAGCACAAGCAGTCTTCTAGGTATTTTCTAAAATTAATAAAATAATATCCTGGGTTTTAAACATACTTAAAACATGTTAGGAAAAAAAAATCAGTTGTATTTACTGGTGAACGTTTGTGTACACGTTCTCCTGTTTGTGGGAGACTAAAAAGCACACCATTTCCCACTATCATTTTACAGAAAGTAAAATATTTATAGGTAAACAACCTCCCCTAACACCTGCCTCAAATGGCATCTATGTAAATTTTGATAAGTATTTTGAAATGTTCATTTTTATTAACACGATTTTAAATGCAAAAGTTAGGTTGTTTTTAGTGATGGAATTCAATAAATATTGATATTATTTCTCCAATAAGAAATATTTTCTATAGTTTAAAAAAATAAACAACCCAGGCAACTTGCTTAGCTGTGGTTTATTTATTTACAGATACAGCCTCAGCAGAGGCTCACAGCCTCCCTGTGCAATTTAGAGTCTGGCACAGGTGGCAAAACCATGGAAGGACGAGTCCACAAAGGGCCACAGTGGTGGAGATTGGGATGACCTGAGCCCCTGCAGGTGGCTCTGGCTTTGCTGATAACAAATTACCAGCTTTCTAAAACTCATGAAAATTCACACCCACTTGATGTAAAGTCTAATTTGCTTCTGTGTACACTCCAGACAGGAAAAAAGTGTTTTAAGGAGAGGGGAGTTAGGTAGCATTGTTGTTTCTGTGTATATTTGTTTAGTGCTTTAGATTTTGTTGAAAGACAAAGTCTCTTGACTGTGTGCTTTGGTTACATTCATCTCCTTAAGAAGGGATGTGTTTTGTTTATCAGCTTATTAGCTGACAAAATAGCATTCAAAGTTACTTTTAGAGAACATTACTGGACTATTACAAGGACATTATTTAAAATGAGTGGATAAACTTTATTTTCTTGATGTTTTACTGGGATTTACCCATTATAAATCTCACTATTTTATAGCAAACAGTTTAATGATTCACGAAGTACCAAAGTTAATTGCTTAGATACTAATCTAAAACTCCTGTAAAAATAAATCTATTAACCTTAATAATTTAATTCTAATACATCATTAATATAAATATTTAGAATGCTCTCTTAAAGTAAAAAAAAAAGAATCAATTCATCTCAGTATTTGGACCTTTTTAAGTTCACAGGTGGTCATGTAGGGAATACATACTGTACCTAGAGTAAAGTACAGGTAATGTAGGAAATAGGAAGATGTTGGAGAAAGGTGTCTCTTCACTTAAGACATGAGTTTAGCTAGAACTTGCAAGGTATGAGTTAATTTGCTGAGTTCTACTGTGAAAAATCTAACATTTTTCATGATTCTCCATGCATGATGGATACTTCAATCTTGTGGGAGAAAGTAAGTGAGAATTTTAATAGATTCTTTTGCGGAGCCTGCATTTAAGTAGACCTTCCTTCTTTTTATAAGATGAGGTTAATTTCTTGCCATTTTTGTTTCTTCACCTTTCCTCTTAGCTTTATTTTATGGCAAAAACTTATTAGAGCAGTCAAATTTTTTATTTCAAATTGGATAAAGTCAACAGATTTTAGCTTCTGAACTGTGTATACATGATGCATAATTTTTATGCAACTTCCTGCTAGGATTTTCTCCTCCTCCCTGTACCCCTAGGCACACTGAATTACGGTTTTGTTGTGGATTTAATGAAAGGACATCCTTCCGCTCTGCAATTGCTCTCAGTTTTTGTATTTAGTGGTGTGATATGGCAGCTTTCACTTTATCCATAAAATATGAGTGAGCATCAATAAACTATCCAAGAGAAAGGAAGTGTTTGAATGAGGAGAGGGCGACTGTGCAAAAAAAGCCCCTGGAAGTTCTGTCTGTACATACACAGGTAAAAAAGGAAGAGGTCATTTGGGCCTGTAGACATGGGCAGATAACCTGTTGAAATTGTAAATTCCACATGGCATTTGGAGTGTTCTGTGAGTGTGCATGTGTTGGTGTAAGGAAGCTCATGCTCTGTTCCCTGTGCTGCTCTCCAGGGATTCCCAGCCTGAAGTCACTGCCGCACCAACCGGCCGCCAGATTGTGTGGGGAAAAAACCAACCTGCAACAAATATTTGCTAGAAAGTCCCATTTGAACAAAGCATTTTAACTGACTCCTTAGGCAGTTGTGAGCCTTTGTGGAGAATTAGCAAACAGAAAAGGCCCTCTTTTCTCCCCAGCCAGGAAAAGAGCAGAGTTTTGTGCTCTGGGTGACCAGTCATGCATCGCGAATAACGAATAGTGATTGTTCCTATCGGTCAGTTAAAAATTGTGTCACAGGGTCAAATATGTTTGCATACACTGCTCAAGGACTTGTGGCTAATGAAGTAATTAATAACACTTGTGACCTATTTGCAGACACCTGGTGAACAGATTTAAGGACTCTATCCATTGGCTGTACTTTCCAATTCCACCAGCCCTAGCTAAAAAAATGTAAAATCTAGACTAGAACAAAATCACTTTCATCATGTGATAGCAAAGTCCATCCTCAACACCTGCTGTCATATATCCTTTATTGATAGGAATCTTACAGATGATGGATTTTGGTTTTGTGAGCCCATTCAGTCCAAACCATGAGACCCCCAGGCCTACAGGACCTTGAAATACCAGTATTGTATTTAAATCATCTTTTAAGTATGAGATACTGTCACAGTAATGATATTCTTTGATTAATAATATGCAGTAATGATTCAGGCAAGCACTGTTCAGAGGTAGGCAAAGGTCTAATCTGCTTTTCCAGGTGTTTGTATTTACTGCAAGGATCAAGTTTTTTGGTGGCTGCCAGGCAGAAAAGGAAGCCTTGGTGAGTGAAATGAGGAACAGGATTGGTCCCAGACACTCGGCTTCAGCCTTAAAACTTGCTTATTCCAGTGATTACAGCAAACAGAAATATCTTCCCAAATGAGTGTGAGCAGGAGAGAGTGGAGGCCAGGGTTGGGAGCATGTAAAACTCAGAACCACAAGATTTTAAATTCCATTGTATATTTAGAACAGTTATTGTTTTTCTGGGACTGATGTGCTGCTCTAAAGAAGAAGTGGAAACTACATCAATCTGTGTCATTGCATTTCACACAGATTTTCCTCTACTATATTTTGGACTTTCAAAAGAAAAAAAAAACAGTTTTAAGGAAGAAGTAAAGGGAGCATTTTGGTTAGAAAACAGCATGCAAACTTTATGACATCTAGTTTGTAAAATCTTTAGTGTCTCTTTTGCTTTTTGTTCTGTAATTGATTACTAGCACCCCCTTTAACCCACCTTAAAGGGCAAGCAGGAAATTCATGTTTTCCTTCATCAGCCCATCCCTCTGAAAAGCGTTCAGTATTAAACCAGTTTGCAAGGAGCAAAGACAGGAGAAACAAGAGGCCCAGTTAGACCGTGGCAAGGTTGGGAGATGCATGTCTGGTGCCTGCAGCAAATAGCAGCTCTTGTTCCTGCACAATTTTTGCATGGGGAGGCCAAGTTAATTGGGGTATGGCTCTGTTCTTTCCTTTATGTGTGACCTTTTATTATCTCTGTGGCCCTGTAGTTCATGCAGTGTCATAAAGCTGTGGGAAAGTCTTGCAGCTGGTGTTATCAGCTGCTGGAAATTAACGTAAAAATTGAAATATTTGTGTTTCTTTCTGCCTGAAGGTGTCTGGGAGTTTTTAAATTGCTACGAAGGTGCAATTATTGTAGTTGTGATTTTGCTGAGCATTGCTTGTGAATCTTTTCCCCTTCTTTCTCTCCTCTTCTTTCCCCCACTGCTTTTTAGTGCAAGCTGTGGGCTGGTAATCAGGTGTTGTGCTGGGGCAGGGGGGTTACTTTAGGAGAGGGGTTACATGGCATAATTCCCACGAATGTAGGAGGAGGATGAAAAAAGATAAAGAAATTTTGTTTTTCTGAGCTGGAGGATTCTCTGCATGACTTCCCCACTGATGGGATCATGTGCTTTCAGGCTGAGATTTTATTAACAATTCAAATGGAAATTGAGGGCACAGGAGGAGCAGATTCTCACATAAACTTGATCTGTCCATGAATGCAGTTCTCTGTTTGCCCTGACCCTGCATGGCTTAAGACACTGCCTGTGAGGCCTGAGTGCCAGACACAAAGACCGAAATGAAAAGCAAGCACATTCCAGTAGTCTGCACAAAGGCAATGGAGCAGTTTCTAGCCGTCTCCCCAGGGAGAGATCTTATCTCCTTGCAGCTAAACCCCTTTAGAGTGTTTATTTGTACTCTAGCACCCGAGGTTTAGGAACTGATATGGATGCTGATTAAACTGTAAGTTTCCTCAGTGGGTCCTTTTGGGAGACACTGAGGTGTTCCGTGTGTAATTTCTTTCCCAAATTCTTATCGATATTTATCAAAAAGGTTGCTTTGCTTTCCTGGAGAGCAATCAAATGCTGAGGGAAAAGGGAGTCCAGAAAGCACATTTGTCAATAAAAGTCATCCCCAGCCTCGGGTGAGTTTTGCAGAACTTTGTCTTGAGGCCGCATCACCTGGATTTGGCGCTCAGAGCCGTGCAGAGGGCCGGGGGCGCGGGGCAGCACTGGGGAGGCTGCCCTGGGTGGCTGCAGCCATGAAATGTGCTGTGCACAGGGTGACCTTGTGCTAGGGAGGCACAGGCAGGACACCAGGCCAGGCTGCTGTGGCCGCATCTGCAGGGCCATGGCTCTCCACCAATGGCAGTCGGTGGTGACGCGGCCTGCTGGGAATTCTGCTGGGCCAGAGAGCTGGGGAGGGGGTGACGGCGCTTTGCTGGGGGTTTGGTCATCTCTTTTTGAGGCTTGAGAAGATATCCCAGTGCAGGGATATCATTCATACTCCCTTGATGTTAATATTGTGTCAGTACATTGCTAATAATGTCAGTACATAGTGGAGATTCCTTAATCGGGCTATTAAACATTGATACATCTGGCTCTCCTCAACAGGCTTCTTTTTTATGAAAACTCCCTAAAAGAGTAGGAGTTGATAGAGTCAACACAAATGTTTTAACTGTGTTAATTCCAAAGAGTCACAATATTAATTGTTCTAGTTTTCCTTACTTTTAGCCACAAAAGAAAAGGAAAATAGCCCCAAAGCAAAAGCCAGCAACTTTTAGATATGAAACCATAACCATATGTTTTTCCATTTTTCTTACAAAAAGTTTCAAACGTTTTGATACTCCTGAAAGTATTTAAATCAGTAAGAAGAGATTATCAAGAGATATTGATTCAAATAGTTTTGGTCCCTTAATTTTATGGGTTTATATTATCCAAAATTAATGGTCGCACTTAGGCAAATTGTCAGTAATTGGTGACAAAATTGCTTTATTGCTTTTCTTTCATTTGATGCTAATTAATGGCCTTACATTATGAAGTTCAAGCCTCTTCTGTATTTCTCCTTCTCCATAAATATTAGGGGTAATGTGTTGGGCTAAACTTTTTTCTTCAGTGTATGCAATAATTGCCTTATGTGATAACAAACAGCTTTCTAGCATGATTTATAGAAATGTGATAACAAACACATTTCTGGCAAGATTTTTCCTGAAAGAATATAAATGTTATTTGCTTAAGAGCTCGAAGTCGTTTTGATATGAAAGAAATGTTAGTACCATAGTGTGTTCATTGATTCATGTGATAAAACAATAGTTTCTCATATCAAAGTACTTCCTCGTAACTTACTCAGCAGGTACTTTATAAAATCTGGACTTTGCTTTGTTTTACCAGTTAAAACCCCCTTACCTCTCTCCTGCTAATTTAGAGTGTGTTTGAGAAAAAAGGTTCTTGTTCAGTGGACTAGAATAACACCACAGAATTTGTCATCATATTTTCCACCTTTAATGTAACTGGTATTTGGTACAGAGCAGTTTTTATCCGTGTTTCTCCAAACTAAATTATTTTAATGATACATAAATGTATTAAAGTTTAGAATAGATGCAGTAAATAAAAGCCAATTCTAGGGGTTTTTTTAATACAAGAACAATGGAAAAACCAGATTGTGTGTGTTATTTTTTTGTTTTCTAAGAATTTAATAAAAAAGTAATGAATATATATCACAAGATTTGATATTTTTATCATATACTCAAGTAGAATAGTGACGCTAAATAACAAAATGACTACTAAAAGTGAGTTTTAGTGGCCTTGTAAGAATAAGCTAGTAAAAATTATTAAAAGCCAAAAGGTTTTCAAAATATATGAGGAAATAGTCTCTAATCTTTTATAGTTTCACAAATTATCCATATTTCTCTGCTGTCTAATCTTGTACTGCTAAACCAAGAGACTGATACCTTTCACTAGTAGAGGATTGCACCAAGGATAAAATATTGTCTCTGTCGTTGTTGACAAAGTTCTATTTATCTGTAATCTCAGGTATACCCAGAAAGTTTTCAAAATTGTGATTTACTAATCCTTGAGGTGGTTTTTTTTCATCTTTTGTAATGAGTTATGCTTGACATTTTTTTCTAGTTCTAATTAATGAATATTTATTCATATTTGTTAATATTTCAGTCATGGTGATATTATTTATATAATAAATCTTTAGAATCACTGAATTTTATAAACAAATTGTTACCTCTTTTTGACATGATTTTTTAAAATGTGTTCTCTCCCAGAAGAAGTTCTGAGAAAAAGGAGAGAGAAAAATATAGTCAGTTATGCTTGAATGTGAAGATGGTATTGCTGGACTTCAAACTTCTGTGTTTGTGTGCTCTGGGTTTGAGCTCTGGAGGGAAGCAGGTACTCCCTTGCAGTGCCTCTACAGACTATATGTTCTAAACTTAGATATTTTGAGTTTCATCATAGATCATAAGCTAACCTCAGGTAAACAGTATGGCTTCTCCTCACAAGCAAATGAAAGGAAGAGGAGAATAATTAGGATCACTAGAATTAGGCAGAACAGCGGCAGTCTGTGGTATAAAAATGTGAATTTGATCTTGCCAGAGAATCTGCCCACAGCATTCACTTGTCAGTGCCTGAAATAGTGTTGTTTTAGGCTGCCATTTGAGCAGCCATTTATGCTGCTTTGCTGAACTAACCACACTGAAAACCAATGAAAATGAAGGGATAGTTCTTTGGGGAGGGGAATAGTTTTCATGACAAAGATGACCTTTGAATGATAGCTGAATGCATTATTTTAGGTTACTAGAAAGCAAAACAACACTTCTGTAAATTGATGTTGATGAGGGATTAAATTTATGTGTTGTGATGAAATACAAACTCAGTTGATAAAACATTTTATTGTAAACCACTGAGAATTTACCGCAGGGATGGAATTGATTGAGGAGAAGGTTCTGTCTTCATGTGGAAATCTGTGAAATTTGCAAGTGTTCTTGGAAATCCCAAATCTTCTAAATGTAACTTAAAAATGAAGTAAATTAGAAATTCTTTAGAATTGCTTTCCATTTCTTTTGACCTCCTTGGGAGCTGTCTTGATTAATTCATATTGCACTTGTCATAAATGGTGTCTAGTTTGTACTTGGTGTGTTTCTTCAGCTTTTGGCTGTGGTTCTTGTCCACTGATGCAAGCAAGGAAAGAGGAGGGAAGGGAGCCTCTTGCCCTCAGCCCCCAGTTTGCTCTGCCCCTTTTGTACATGGAAAATTTTGTTTTCCCTGCCTTCACAAAGTGGGCACCAGGGTAAAATATGTGATGATCTGTTTGCTCTTCACAGCAATGCAAGTACTCCAAAGGGGCAGCCACACCATCGCACTTCAGTTACCCAAATTGAGTATCCAATCTGGGCTTTTTCCAAGACAGTCTGGTCATCCTTCTTTTGGCCTTTTAGAGTAGCAATTTTCTTCTCACTGAGTCTGTAGGCACCCTGAAGTTGTTATGTTGTTACTCTCATGAAACTGTGCCATTAGGACTTCCCAAGTTACTTCATTCAGTAAATGTTGTCAGTTTTTCTGGCAAATTCTATGATTTTGATGTCTTGTATGCAGTATTGGCCATGCACTTACAAGACATTGTCTGCTATACTTATAAGGTACTTCAGCTCTGACTTCTGTGGTTGGGAATTTATGATGATATTTTAGATATTTTTTGGCTTTTCAGTAGTAATTTTTAAAGAAAATATATTAATCTTAACAAGTCCTGGTCAGTCCTGGGTAAATGTAACCTCATCAAGTTTGAAAAATAATTTTATTTTAATTTTTCTATTGATAATTCAGGTTTAGATAGTGTTCTGAAAGATGAGAAGTATATACAGACTTATTCAGTATACTTTTAATAATACCACCTGTTTAGTGATCATTAATGTAATTTTACTTAAAATTGGATATATTATTGAAAATTAGTTCCTTTTGGGTCTACTGTGTAAATACACTTCCTAAAAAACATGGACTGAAACTAAGGTTATTGCATGCTTAAATTTGATAAATAAGGATGACTCAAGTAATCTTTCTACTTTGAGAAGTCCTAACTGTCTCAGCCTCCTACCTCCAGCCAAGTCATATTTGATTGTTGGTACATGAAGAAAAGATAAGGAAAAAAAAAAGACTGAGCACGGATGTAATAATGAAGAAACAATGCAGCACAGTCAACCAGGCATGAAGAATTATGTATTGAAGTTAAGAGGCCAAGTGTCTCATCAGCTGGATTTTAATAGTGCCTGGCAGAAGTGCTTGTACTTGTACAGCAATTGTTTTAATATCTAATTGTGTTTCAAGCTGAAATATGGCAGTCTGTCTTGAAACATGAAGAGAACATTTCCTGTGATGCAATGTCTGAGCATTTCTTTACATACTAAACTGAGACCAGAAAATTGGTGATACTTGTGTTTTCAGATTTCAGGAGCTTCCTAATTATGCATAAGTAAAGCTGTATCCTGTGCAGTTTTACTATTGTTATTTCTTTCCTCTTCCTGTCTTTATAAGTCATCTTGTTTACTGCATTCACTTGATATAACTTGTTCCTTCTTTTTTGTTGTACTGTTTTGGGGTTTTTTTTAATACTATTAGCTGCTTCATTTGCTAGTTAGCAGAATACCTAGTTTTCTTCGGGGAGTTTAGCTACAAAAGCAACGTACACTTTAAATATAAATGTGACCCAAAGCTGACATGTGAATCATGCTCCTGATAATCTAGCATTACCCTAACAGGGTCAGGAGTAAAAGATCATCATAATTGAGGGTTAGGAGAAAAGAGGAATTTTAAAAAAGCTTAAATTTTCAGAATGCACACTGAAATGGATGCAATACTCAAAGCGTAGACTGGTTTTGAAATGGGCTTTTTTCATTTTATTTCTTGTGATCGATTGGCATGTGAAGCTGGAGCTTTTCAGGAGAAGTCTGGGATTATGAGTGCATCAGCCTCTGCTTTTAGCACAGCAACGAGGTTATCAATAATGCATTGGAGATCTCAGAATCCTTGAACATAGGGAAATCACAGCTGGTGTGGGCTTATTGTTGAAATTGCAGATTTGCGCCAAGAGGTCACGACAACTGCATGTCAGACGGTCACACACACGCACACAGCCATGTCTTGAGGGAATGAGGGGAATAATATCTGAAGAATTGCCAGTGCCCATGTTATTTAGAAACTCTTCATATGTTTCTATAGCTCAACTTTAAAAGCAGCATATTTAATGCTGCTTGCAGCAGCCTTTTGACATTTTGGCCTTTCCCAGTATTGTAAGTTTTATTGTTTTCCTGACAAGTTTATTCATATACTAACAGCTTGCTTGGCAGCAATGCTCAGACTCAATACTTAGGCTTTCTGGTCACGGTGATGGCTGGCAGTAATAGAGAGGGAGAATAAGTGAGTGTGGAAATGCAAAGCTGTCTCTTGTTACATTTTATCGATCTCATTCTGGTGTCATTCAATTAAGACAGAAATGTGATGGATAGTGTCTGCATAGATCCCTACTTTGCTTTCCAGCCACTCTATATAAAGCTTTTTGGGGGGAGGGAGGAGTAAAGAGAGTGTGAGGGGAGGAGGGGGTAGCAAATCAAAGATACAGTGTGATTTGAATTACAGATCAAACTTATCTTTTTAAAAAATCATTATTCTAAAGCTATGCTGAAAAGCAATATTAGCAGAGCTAGCATTCTCTGTTGTCTTGCTAATAAGTGTGTGTAAATGTCCAGCACATTGTTCATTGCAGTTGAAATAATGTTGGTAGGTTTTTTTCCCCCAGATCTTGTCTGTGGTTTATGAATAAACACTTGATTCTTCTGAATTTAATACACAGATAGAAATGAAAGGATTTACTTGCCTAAGAGAGCTGCCTGCATGCTGTAGGGCAGTAATTCCAGATAAACATCTGAAGATAAGTGTTGTCATTTCAGCCCATTGTTTACTTTAAATATGGTGAAAAAAAAAATCAAGAAGCTCTCTCAGTGTAGTACAAAAGCATAGAGATTAGCTCCATGGGTCTAAGCAGACCTACATCAATGCACTACCAAGCCTCTTGCCCAATCTTCACACAGTGGTAACTTCAGAACTAATAAATTACCTTCAATCTAACTCACAGTTTTCTGCCTAAGATGTGAATGAGACAATCCTAGAATGCATAGGTGATTTCTAGACATGCTTTTTTGTGATTAGACTTGAGGCAGGCTCCTTAAATGCTCTTTAGAATGTACAGGCTCTTTAGTTCCCTGTGAGGAAAGCCTTGATAAATCTCATCTCCTGGTTTTCCTTCCCATCTTCTCTGCTTGGCGGGAGGAGGGTTGCCTGTCCAGTTCACCTCTGTTCCCATGGAACTTCCAGGGGAAGGGTTTGCAACTCAAAAACCTCTCTTTGGGGCAAGTTTGGGATTCTCTGCTGGAATGAGTTTACCTGGGCAAAAGCCAATTCACCAGAACCAAAGTACTTTGTAGATGTATATTGGCCACTCCAATCACAAACAAGAAAAGACCGGGCAACAAAAACCAAAAAAGAGCAAACCAAGCTGTGCCACATGCAGCATGCAGGGTTGGTGTTCCTGGCTTTCCAGCCATTGTGGCTGTTGAGGATGTTCCACTTTTCACAGCCTGGCTGTCTCCCAAAGTTCCTTTTCCTGCCCTGGAGAGCAAAGGAGACCTAGGAGCCACTTTTTAACTAAGAGCCTTGGGGCTTTGATGGTCAGGACTCTATTTTCCTTGCAACTGCCATTATTGAATACACATTTACCACTGTAGAAGGTATTAATTACTATCTAATAAATAATTATGTTTTAAGGTTTTGAAATTTTAAGGTTTTAAGATTTAAGCCACATTTTACATGTGTCAAGGCTAAGATTTTAGAAATGGCAGCACACTTGTATTTATTCAGATGAGTATTCTGAGTGCTTGTTTGTGATTGCTGAGTGCCTCAGGTTAACAGCAGTCACTCAGCGCTCAGCAGAGCCTACATCAGAGTTATGGGCCTAAGTTCTGGATTCTTGGGCTTGAAGATCAAACATGAGCTGGGGTTTGAGTTTTCAGAACTACAGACTTGGAAATGAGAGGTGAGGGCTGAGATGAACCAAGGTTTCTCAGAATAATTTGGCCTTGTGCTCTTAGTTAGATGTTCCTGCTAAGTCGATCAGCAACAGTCATACTGCCATGAGTATAAAATGTCTTCCCTTTGTGCAGGAGTTCTACCAGGGATCTGTAACTTGTCTTCTGAGGACACTTGGAGGGAATCACATGAGAAAAGTGCTGCCTTCCAGACATGAGGATGCAAGAAGGGTCTCAGGCCCTTCCAGTCATTGCTGGTTTTTTACCTAAAAGCAAATATAGGTACACTCAGGACTCTGAACAATTGTTGGACCTGCTCTTTGAGGGCTGACCTAGACTGGGGATGCTGCTTAGACGAATCATGGATGTTTAATTCCCATTGAAATTCTTGAAGTTTGTGGGATATTGAGTGTATACAGCTTGAATACTTGCTTCAGTGCCTGTATCTTTGGAAATTACTTTTAATATAAGGCAGAGAGGTAGACTTTTGTTATGCTTCTATCGCCCCTTCAAAGTGGCATTGTTTTTATTATTAAAATTAAATCATGGTATAGCATGTGGTAGCAAAGACAGCATAGTTTGTGCATCATCCCCTCTTAGCTGAGGAGACTTTCAGTGTTGGACCATTTGATACATCATGTATTTGCCACACAGGCATGAAATCAAAAATATTAGTATGCATTTAAAGCAAATAACACTACCCATATTTTACAGGTAATCCCATAGCCAATGCTGTCGGTATAACTGCTTCAAATAAAGAGTTAAAGTGATTTCCTCATTTAACATCCTGACTCTGCACAGGTTTCTGTTTCTTTCTCCACTCCAAACAGAGAATTTGCTTTGCTCCTTCCTGGCTTTATGGGCTCACATAATGTAACATACAAAATAGTTTTGCATTTGTAATTACTGTTCATTTAGCTTCAGGAAGGAAAATATTTGTGGCATAAAAAAAAGAAGAAAATATTTTTTTAAATGATGTGGGTTTGTGGGAGGAGATTAAGAGGCCTTGAGTAGCAATCTAAAAAACTTGACCAATGCAAAATTTAACCATGATTTTTAAAATTTGACCATCTGGATTTTTTTCAATGGTTCATTGAAGTATATCAGGTTCTAACAGCCATACATAAAATAACATTAGGAAAGACAACCAGTCTCTTAAATAAGCACTACTAATAAGCTCTAAAAGGAAACTTGTAATATAATTTGTCCACTGCAAGCTTCTCTTTTCCCTGACCTCAATGAAGAAAGTCCATTGAGGTGTACTTTTGGATAAATTCAACACACTGACAGCTCTCTCTGGAGCTGAAACTGAACAGGCATTAAGTTTATAAAACTTGATTTGGGGGGTTTCATGTCAGTGTCATGCTTTTTGTAGATGTCTGCATTTCATAATTCCAGAAGCAGTACCACAAGAATTACTTGTTTTTTTTGTCCAGTATTTTAACCTCAGAAGGGAACAGCTAAACCAGCACAAACCAAACTTGTTTTAAGACATACCATACACTTGAATTTCCAGTTTTGTTTCTAGACTTCAGAAATTCACAGAAGATTGAAGAGAAGAGGGAGGGAGGCTTCCTAAGCACAAGCACGCAAGTGGTTATGGCCTATTGTACTCTTTTTAGAATTGAAATATTTCAATAGCTTGAAAATGAGCCAGACAGACTGTATATTATGAACAGGGGGAAAAGAGAAAAAGGATACAAATAAATAAAGAGCAGCTGCAGTTCTGTTTGCACTGCAACAGAGTTAAAAGAGACCTGAAAAATTATAGCTGACATTATATATACAAATCTAGGAGAAAAGAACCCTAAAGTATATCAAGTCTTGTCATATTCTGTTCTGCTCTGAACTGAACTTAGGGTTCAGTGTTTAATGTATGAGCGACAAATATTTTCTTTTTCAAGTGCTTCTAAGGAATTAGAATTAAATGTATGAGATACAAGGCAGAGCTTTGAACAGCTTACTTGAAAGCAGAAAGAAGCCTATATCTGAGTCAGATATATTTTTGACTATTATCAGCTGTAGCAAGAATTTACGAGTAATTGTCTACAACATGAGGGTAGAAAATATTAGTATTGTTTAAGAAAAATTACTTTTTGTTTTAGAATTATTTTTGGGATTCTCAGATTCCTGGATTTTACTCCTTGATATTTAAATGTTGGTGGAGTGGACAATCATGTTTTTCTGCTGTGGAGTTCACCTTTATCACTTCAATGTACAAAGAATGTCTAAGTATTGTTACATTATTTGGTAATTAGAACACTTTAAGTGATAAAAAAAAGAAGTATTCAGTCTGCTTGAATTTGAAAGCTGTGGCTCCAGAGTATGGAAAACATTCATTCAATATCTGTGTAAAGGTTGAATAAATAAACATCATGTTTCTTTATTGCACTTTCTCCAGTAAACTAAAGATAGTAGAATAGCCTGGTTTAGCCTTGCCTTTTGATTTTTCAGCATTAAGTAGTCCTGTCCATTAATCAGAAACTGGACAGTCTTTCACAGATAGTGTCCCAGCTGAAGAAGAATCAATGGTGTTTATGCTTTTATTCCACCTGAAGTTCAGTATTTAATACATATAGTAATTCTGATTGTCAGAAAATGTCAGATGGTAGACATAAAAAGAACCATATGCTAGAGAAAGGTAAACTTAGTTTAATCTAGGAAAGAATCAATAAATAAAGACGGAATGTTTTATGAATTTAGTCCTAATAGTGATTTGGTGTGGTAATGATGATTACTAAGATTTTGGAAGTCACTTCAGGAATGCAGTCATGTTAACTTGCTTTAAGGAACACAAGCAAATATCTCCTATTCATTAGGTGTTTTTTGGAACAATTGGCAAAACTCTTCCTACTGATTTTTCATGTGCAATTCTGGAAATCAGTTTTCGTAATTCTGGGGTAACCCAGAAAATAGAGAGAAGTAGTAGGACAAGTCATGTTAGCAATCATTGAATCATCATAGAATCAGAATGGTTTGTGTTGGAAAGGACTTTAGAGATCACCTTGTTCCAAACCGCTGCAATGGGCAGGGACACCTTCCAGCAGACCAGGTTGCTCGGAGCTCCATCCAACCTGGCTTTGAAGACTTCCAGGGGTGGGGCCTGACAGAGTTTGGAAAATGCTCTCAGGGCCTTGGACAACACTCTCAGGCACATTGTGAGATCCTTGAGGTGTCCTCTGCAGGGGCAGGAGTTGGACTCAATGGTCCCAATGGATCCCTTCCAACTCAAGATATTCTATGATTCTATGATTTTTCCACAAACATGGTATTGTGGTGCTATTTTGATTAAGGATGGTTTCCAGTCTGGAAACTACAATAAAGATGTCCCTTTTAAAAGGCAGGATAGACTTTTTTAGGTTGTCCACTTTTTTTTTGGCAGCTCTCTTCTAGCACTAGGGATTCCAAAATCTGAATCGTATTTCCCAGCAAATGTCAGATGCTGACAGTAAATTTGAAAACAAGACAAGTTATTTATAGATAAATAAGGTCTAGTTTCTACTGTAATGGATGAGAATTTTCCTGAGAGGGTCCATCTTCTTGATTGAAATTGAAAACTTTGAAGGATACATGCCAGGAATATGCATCATTATGTGTATTTCTGCTTATGCAATGTGGGAACTCTTGAAGATATTTGCAGTTTGGGGGTCTCTTCTCCCAGGCAAGGACAAGAGAACACAGCCTCAAGCTGCACCTGGGGAGGTTCAGGTGGACATCAGGAAGAATTTCTTCATGGCAAGAATTGTTAAACATGAGAATGGACTGCCCAGGTTGGTGCAGTCTTTACAGAGAATTACATGATGTTCTTGCACGAGCCCTGCTTGGTTCTTGGTATTTCATCTTTCTTGAGCTGCTACATTCTCTTACGCTGTGTAATGTCAGTCCCCGAGGAACACAGGGTAATTTTGTGTGTAGAAGAATAATATTACAAATCTCTGAAGAGTTGTCCAAAATTATCAGGAAGTTTTTCCCATGCCTTTTATGATTGCTCAAGTCACAGAAAAGCAGATACTTAAGAATAAAAGTGTGGACAACCTTTATAGCTGTTGCTCAAGAAGATTGCATTTCATTTTCACAACATCACTGCTGTGTCCTAAATAATTTCACAACTTCATCACCAGAAGCCTCACCAGAGCAGAAGGGCACCTGAACTTCACCAAGTCCTGCCAAAAGGAATGAATATTGTCTTTGTGCAGGAATTCTGGGATAAATACTGGAGGAAAAATACAGCTGTTTCCTAACTGTTGTCAAAAATGAGACAACAGTTTAGTCAGAAGCTTCTCTGAGGAGAAGATAAGAAAAGGATTTATTTTTTTGTTTAATTTAATTCTCTGCTACTCTGTCTTGGGATCTGTCACTGTGTTATGCGGCTGTTTTGTAAACTGGTGTGGAGCTTCTGCAGTTGTATGTAAGGTGTTTGGGCATGCTCTTTTTCATTGGTTTGCTTTCCTGAAAGTCAGACAATGTTTTGAAGATTTTATTTCCAGAATAGTGTCATCTTGCCAAAATGAAATAAATTATTCTTGTTAGTTTCGCAGTTGTGCAGGAAAAAAAAAAAAATGATGACCTTTTACTTTTTCTGCTTTCCTATTTGGCTATGTTACAAGCAAAATCCAAAGAATTCAAGATAATCTTCTGAGAATTAAAAAGAAAAAGATATTCTGTTTTTAATATTCATCTCCTAATTGGAACACTTTCCTTGAAATTGCTGAGAGTAGAGATTTAAGTTGCTTTTAAAACTAAGATGCTGTCAAACTGCTAAAATAGGTATGCAAATATATTGTCATAGACTCATAGGTGCATTTAGGTTGGAAAAGACCTTTAAGATCATCAAGCCAACCATTACCCCAGCACTGCCAGGGCCACCACTTAACCATGTCCCTCAGTGCCACATCTACATATCTAGATACATCCAGGGATGGTGGCTCCAGCACTTCCCTGGGCAGCCTGTTCCAATACTTGATATACCTTTTTGTGAAGAAATTTTTCCTAATACCCAATCTAGACATTCCTTAGTGCAATTAGAGGCCGTTTCCTCTATCTTGTTTCTTGTTATGTGGGAGAAGAGGCCGACCCTGCCTGTATCACTGTCCTTTCAGGGAGCTGTAGCACATGATAAGGTGCCCTCTGAGCCTCCTTTCCTCGAGGATGACCCCCCCCACATCCCAGTTCCTCAGCTGTTCCTCACCAGGCCTGTGCTCCAGATCCTTCCCCAGCTCTGCTCCCTTCTCTGGACACACTCCAGCTCCTCAATATCCTTGCAGCAAGAGGCCCCAAACTGAATTTGGTGAGGTGTGGCCTCACCAGTGCTGAGTACAGGGAGCTGATCACAGATACAAGCCAGGTGCCATGGATTCCTGGGCAGACCTGGGCTCATGTTCAGCTGCTGTTGATCAGCACTCCCAGGTCCTTTTCTGCCAAGAATCTTTCCAGCCACTTTCCCCCAGTCCTGTTGAAACTCATGCAGTTGTCCTCAGCCCACAGATGCAGCTTTTCCAGCTCCCTCTGCAGGGCCTTCCTGCCCTCCAGCAGATCAACACTCCTGCTCAACTAGATGTCCTCTGGAAACTGACTGAGGGTGTGTTTGATCCTCTCATCCAGACCATTGATAAAGGTATTAAACATCAACAAAATTTCTTTCATCCATTATGTCGGTTAAACAGGACTTCCTTTCATAAATCCTTATTGGCTGGGCCTGATCCCCTGGTTGTCCTGTCCCTGCCACATCATGGCACTCACTACTGAAAACCTCACATTTTAGTCCTATACTGGATAAATTTTTTCTATCTCTAAGTATATTCTAAATACTTCTAAGGAAATGTGGAAAACAAACCAAAGTAATAAGGACTGTGCCTTTTGAAAGAAATGAGAACATGGAACCAAACTTTGTGCTTTGTTCTTTGTGCTTCTTGAGTCCCATGTTGTTCAGACTATGTACATTGGTTTCTTTCAAATATCTTGGAGTGGTAGATGGATGGATAGATTGCTGTGCTTGTGGATACAAATGTGTGTTTAAAGGATCATAGACAACATTTCTGGTCATTATTGTAATACCATTTCACATTAGTATGTTATCTATACCTGATTTTATTTTATGCAGAGGCAAAAAATTCATATGCACAACTCAGAAAAGTAGTCCTAAATTTGCTTCTTTGTGTATATGAGAATATATGAATTGCCTCAAATTAAAGAAATACTTGAAGTCTGTTTAACAGTAAAATTTATATTGGTCAACTACTGGGATGATAGAGGTTCTGTTGAGCATTTCCATATAAAGGACAGCTTGGGTCAATTAATTTTCTTTATTACAGGTACCAAAATTCTGTCTCCTCAGGCCTTTTCTCCTCTTTCTCTGTATACTTTAGATGGTTATAACTAATTTATGGTTGACCTTCTTTTTTTGACAAATCAGAAAATAGTGAACTAGTTATATTTAAATGTATGATGGGATAAATAATCTCTTTCTTACAAAATGGGTGGTCTGTGACAATCAGTCTTGAAAACTGTTTATTTGATTCTTGGGAAAAGGAGGGGATTGACTTCCATATAGCAATGAAATAAAATTTGTGGATATTCCCAGAAGTTTGACAGTGGCATGTAAATACAGATGCAGATATCATCAGGTACTCTAAATGACATGGATATCAGAGCCATGGTCCCCTGGTCTGCTAAAGGCAAATATAAATCTGAGATTTCTGAGTGTTGATCTATTTTGGTTCTTTTGTTGATTGTATTTCTCTCTTTTTTATTAATTTTATTTATGAAATCTGACTCACAATATAAGCCCAAAAATTATGAATTAAAAAGGTGTGGGTAGGATTCTTCTAGATTATCATGCTATAATATCATTTAATATTTGTGGTCCAGGAATGTAATACCTTATCACTAAGTTTAATCACATGAATATTAGTAATTCATTTCCTAAAAAAAATAAGGTCCTCCTTGCATGAAGTTTTGAAATGGCTGTATATAATCAAAGAGCAGTGATGTATCTTTAGGAAACCAAATCATTCTGGAAAGTAAATACTAAATGACAGAGTATTGCATGAATAATAGCTATTTAATGCTGTCTTTAACAGTCTAACGAAATAGCAAGTGACTAGATGAGATCTAGGACAGCAGTTTAAAGGCCCAGGGTTCTAGAAAGTGACTTTGTCTTTGTGGATTTCTGCCTGAATTCATGTTTGGCCAAATGAATATAGAAATATGCACTCAGATGCTGCACTGCAGCTGGTCTGTTTAAGGAACTCAAGAACAGATTTTTACTACCTTTAAGTGGTCAGTAAATTATTTTCAACCATTCCATCTCCCATTGCTTCCATTAGTAGTGGAGGAAAAATTTGTAGTTATTTGATCAAGTTTTACCTGCTTAGGTAAGCCATTGATCACTGACCTGTCCTACAGGACTTTTTGTCAAATACAAAAGTAAAGCAGACTTTAACATCCTTGTGGTGGTCAAGAGGATTTCTTCTACTGTGATATAAACCTTTTTTTGGGGGAGGTTTCAGTTGCTCTTGCACGCTGGTTTTGCTCTGGAGTATCTTAAGTTGAGGATGTGATAATGTAAAGTTATTTCTTAGAAGAGACTTTTGGACTGTTGCTGTCATGTTGGGCAGGAAAATGAAAATTCTTTACTTTATTCAAGGATTAATATGTATCAGTCTTGCTGGTCTTGTCTTACCACAACAAACTTTCCTAAAAACTGGACCATTTTCTGCAAGAAATTTGTTACTTGCTATGTATAAAGAGAAAGGGCTATACTGATTTAAATATGATTTTTAACCTATAAGGGTAACTAATGCATGTAGAGTAGAATGGAATTTTCTTTCACTTTTTTTTTTTAATACTTCAGAATGCATTAGAATAATGAGCTAGTTACTGGTAATGGAATGAGAATAAACAAGGCCATTTTTATGGTATGGCAAATTAGACATCAATTATGTGGCCAAGCAGCACTGAAGGATGTAGCAGACTGGGAATTAAGCTGTAGTGTTAATTGATTATGAAATCATTTGATAGCCTTTGGTTTTATTGAAATGATTCTGAGACTGCATCGTAAACTCAAAATCCATTAGAGGAGAGGCCCCACATTCTGTACTGAGGGTAATCTCAGTAGTGGGCTAACTTCTGACAACAGTGAAAAACTTACTTTGATTTTTGCAGCTATTTTGCCAAAAGTGATTAGGGAATTGTGCATCTTTTTGTCCATAACTATGAGTACAATTTGGATCTGCATCCTTTAGTTTTACAACATGAATATCTTTGTTTCTGCTGTTGGTATCTCTAGTTAAATGACACATGCTCTTCATCTTTTATCTATATATAATTTCCTTCCTTAAATTAGAGGTAAGTGTGCCAAGTACTTCTACTTGAAGAGGCAAGATGATACAGCATTAGCTGACTAATACTGTCTAGCCTCTGTGCAAGGTGGCAGCTCCCAGATTCTTTTGGTTTTGAAGAACATTGCACTTCTTGGGCTATTTTTGTACCCCTTCCCAAGGTTTTTGCCCTTGGGTTGCATGGGAGAGCACCAGATATTAAGGTGGGCCTCTGGCATCCTACTGAGCCTCTGGGTGTTTTAATGGCTGTTCTTAGGCCAGATGTGGTGCTTGCTTTGCCAGGCTGCCCATTTCTTTTTTGTACTGTGTTTTGGAAGGTCTTGCTTTGTTTTCTTCTCCAGTTCAGCTTCCTACGACAGCTGCACCTATTTTATTTCTAATTTAGAGTGATTGCCATAAATTCATAACACTTAAGTTCCAAATGGTTTATAACCTTCTAGCAGCTTTCCCTCTTACTGCTCCTAATGCAGGAGTCTCTGCCTTTTGCTCATGGAGGGTCTGGCCAGTTTGACAGCCATACTTATTTTGACTGTTTCACCTCTGCCTTGCACACTTCTCTCTTGGCTGCTTTCCACTTTCTTCTCCTAAGGGCAGGGGACCTAGGGCTGTGGAGAAGTCAGAATGTAATGATAAAAGGAAGATGAAATGGCAAGAAACAGTAGTCTGCAGTGCAAAAACCATAAAGAGGCAGACCATAAATCTGCAGCAGAGGCTGGGGAAGACAGAGGTGAATTATGTGGCCATTCAGGATAGCTGCACGGTCACGCTCTTTGCAGTCAGAGTTTTGCTCTCTCAGGTGAGTTTTGACATTCAGTTTTACTTCTTTCTGAGAACAAATGTTGTCCTAGACACCAGGGGTTATGTTCATTTTGCTGGAATGTATCAAGAGGTTTCAAGTTCTGCTCAGGCAGCTGCTGGCGAAAGAGATCTCCTTTTATTGACTACCTTGAATAAAAGAAAGAAGGGAACCCTAGCCAAAAGAAAAAGCAAAAAATAGCATGAGAAAATTTTGTCCCCTACAATTCTGCTGAATAATGTTGCCTCTTCATATGCACTTGTACTGAGCAATAAGACTTCTGGGTGTATGGGATGAGGTAGAAGGCAGTTGAGCCAGTCTGATATTATTTGGTCACTAGTGATATAAACACTCTTCTAGTGCCACTTATACATAGGTACCATACATATCTTTAATGGTATTTAATTGAGATTAAAAAAGCTGTTGGAGTGGATGTTGTGAATGCATATTAGGAATATTACTTAAAACCGTAAGCCTTGATATGATAAACCATAACAAATCTGAAGGACTCATAATGGCTTATCATGTCAATAAAATGCACTTAAAAATCCCCAAGTGATTAGAAGGAGCCATTTCAGTCTATTATATCAATTGTTATATGCTGAGAGCATGAGAGATTTATTTTTCTTTTCCATCCTCTGTTTAAAAAAAAAAGAACAGAGGAAATTAAATCATAATAAGCTATGTTCAAATAGAATCAAGGTACTAAAATAAACCCACAGAAGGCGATTTACAAATTATGGAAGGCAGTGAAAAGTTCTTTCCAATAAGAGAATACTCTCATGTTACACTTGGTCTCTCATTTTTAAACACCACAGGATGGCTGATGTGCAGAGTGTGCATTTGCACCAAAGATGTTCCTATTGAACTGCCAATAAGTGTGAATTAAACATATTGTCACAAGGAATCAGAATAATTTTGGCACTAATACCCAGTGGTGACCTCCAGCACTTGCACACAGGGAAAATTGAATTGACTTTACTAGCCCATGTGGTAGTAAATGCCAGCAGCCATTGTTGCAGAAGAGGGTGGTGAATTTTTTCCTAACCTCATATTTTTCCTGACTGATTTTTCCAGGCATCCTCTTCAGGGGATGGGTAAAGGTTAAGGGTGTAGCCCCCAAGTTCTTGAGGGTGACAGGGGCCCTGATGTTTGCTCTTACCACTGTAACCACAGTGCCTCTGCAGCAGATGTTTGGGGGATAGTTTTCTGTCCTAGAGGAGGTCGTTCAGACTGTGTTTTCCCCACATGTTCCTCTGCCTCTTTACCATTTGGTCTTGTTACCTGGACTGGCCCATGAGCCTCACCTAGATCCGGCAGGCTTCGGGAGATGGCAGGAGGATCTGCCCTGACAAATGGCCTTTGCTGAGAGGAATGAGCTGATTTTGGAGGTGGTTACTGTGCTGGTCCAGTGTGCATTTTAGCCAGGGGAAAGCCTTGTTTGTTAATTTACACAGCTGAGTGAGGAAAGCTTGGAATTGTTTTTTGCTAATAAATAAAGATCCCTTAAATTGCTTATTTACGGGCTCTGAACTGGATTACATAGCTGTTCTGTAGCATGTCAAACAGACCTGAGCTGGCTCTCTAGGGCCAGCTTTGCAGATGGGTCTGGGACAGTCTTAAAACAGCCCCTGGGGGCAGATTGCTGGTGAAATTGGTGTCAGGGCTCCCCAGGCTGGCGTAGCAGTCGGAGGGAGAGGCAGGGGCTGCTCAGCGGCTCGGTGTCCTGCTCTCAGCAGACAAGCTTAACCTCTGCAGCGCACACATTTCAGCTGTTTAATGTCTGAATAGATGGAGAGCATTCTGGGAAAGTGAATTTTCCTCTCCCAACAGTATCCCTGCTATCTCAGTGGCAGATATTACATCTTACATTTAATGTAATCCTTCCAATCTGTCCGGTTTCGTATTCTCAAAGCCTGAGCTTTGCCTCTACCTGCCCGTACAGAATTAACCTGTTCAGTCCTGCACCCCACTCATGTACTCAGGGTGCCCCTGGGACAAGGATGTGTGGGACAGCAGATTTTGGGGGATCCTTCAGAGATGCAGCTGGCAGATAGGCAGGAGAAAGAAAATAAACAGGTTCAGGAGGTGGGGAGAAATGAGCTGGTGGAAGCCAGGGGAGGGAAGCAGTGGCAAGTAAACACAGCTGAACAGGAGGAAAAAGATGTTTATGTATGCTTGTTTAAGGTTTGCAGTGGGGATAACTGCAAGTCTGTCAGAGCAGTTTCTCCCCTCACAGTGCTGTGAACCCTTTGCCTATTTATATGCTGTTGTATGGGAGTAAGAAATGTGGCATTATGCAATTCTCTTTATGACCGAAATGCACCCAGTGAGGCTTGGCAGAGATAAATGTAAATGGTTCACGAGGGCCCCAGTTTGAGGCTCAGCTGAAATAACAAGGCAGAACAGGCACATTCCCACCTGTACGTGCACACGTCTGTATGTACGTGTGTGCAGTGCTGGCTTCTGCCCAAGGGAGGAGGCTGCCCACTGAATGGCCACTTGGCAGGGACAGCAATTGAAGAGAGACTTAAAAACATACATTGGATTAAAAAAGGAGATGGCACCCTAAGAAACACGCAGAGATTACATATCTCAAATTATCAAAACCGAAGAAACGTTGGATGTGGAAATGCAGCCTCTGCACTGTTAGTCTGCATCAGGCTGCACATTCTGAAGCAATATTCCAAGATTCATTTTTCATTTTCTGATATCTTGTTGGGGAGAGACACATGTTGTTGAACAAAGTGATCAATAAAAGAACAAATAAGGAACAAATGCTAAGAATATTAAAGATAAGATTTTATTGGGCAGAGACCTCCGAACAGGACATTTTTCAATCTGTTCTGTTATTTTTAAAATATCTGTTTGACAGGCTTATGTTTCAGGCAGACAGAAAGATAAAATAATGTTTTAAAACACAAAAAATACTAAGATACTGGAGAAACAAAGTTGAGAGTGTAGGCTGGGAACAAAAGGAAACGAGCAAAATAAACTTAAATAATTAAAATAAATAAAAAATACCAGAAATAAAAGTACTCTTTGGAGTTTTACAGTTTTAAAGTCTGATAGTATCTCTAGGTTTTAATATATTGAACTAGAAATGTTAAAGAAATGATGAACATTTATGAACATATGAAAATGTTATGAAATTATGAACAATTATAAAAATGGCTAAATTGCATCATAGCAAATTCTTTGGGAATGTAGGGAAAGACATTTATAATATTTTACATTTTTTAAATACCTTGTCTTTGTGTCCCCTAGGAACTTGAAAAGAGCATTATGAGGGAGAGAAAAATGAGAGGAGCGTGTTTACAAGTATTTGTAAGGTGATAAAAAATAGCTAAGACAGAGTGCTTAAATACATCATCTGCATTCATCATGTGTGTCTGCATGTGTGGATTTTGCGTGGTTTATGTGGCATGCAGTCCTGTCTTATTCTAGCTGAAGAAATATTTGTGGCTCAGTGTGATTTAGGCACATAAAACTGTTTTTTAAGAGAATATTTGTGTTATTTACTGAAGAGCAATACTTACAAAATGGTGTAGTATCAGTAAATTAGTGTTTGCTTTGTTATGGTTTGTGCTTTGGGCTAAAAACAGGTGAAGCCAGGATAAGTTTGTTTGTGAAAGCTTGGTGAATACTAATGAGAAGAAAAATCGTCCCAGTCAAACTGAATAAATTCTATGGATAGTATGAAGGATTTTCAGTGATCCATATTGTCCTTGGACTTGGCTGTTGCATTGTACTTTAAATGGAATTGATTGTGTGGTTGTAATGAAAGTAACGGATTGATTTCTATACAGAGTTACACAGAGTAAATAGAAAAATGTTCTTGTCTTGACCTGCATTCATAAACTAAAAATCAGTGGCTTTTGACCTAATCCTTAATAAAAAATGCAAATGTAATATAGGAAATCAGAAGGTTTCTTTAATTCTTAGAAAATCTACTGTTTATCAAGTTTTGCTTGTGTGCTTTCTTGGATTTTAATTCTTTGTATTCAGGAATTTAGTAACTGTAATCTATTTTCTTATCAAGGAAATTGTACTTTTTGCAGTTCACATATTTTTAAAAAATAAATTTGACTGTTTCTTTTCTTATTATTCCTTTTGCCTTAGCTACATGGTATTTTCCTTTATTTAGGTAGAATATTTATGATTTTTAGTGCCTTCTGTGTTGAGCAGTGTTTGTATAGCAGTTTTGTGAGTGTGTGACCCATACATTTTTAGTTTGCTATTACTAGATTATTTCTAAAAGATAGTTCTTTCTGAACTGAATATGCAGATTAACATCTTTATGTTGTAATAAAAGGAGGAAAGCTGTTGATGGAAATAAGGTGCAACATTCTTTCTACTTGAATAAACCTAAAAAATGTTTATATTATTACAATAATTATCTCAGTAAAAGGCCATAGAGATATTTATGAGCAACATTTATTTTTTTATTTTTATTATTTTTTGCATGTGTGGCATTGCGGTTTGGGCCCCAGTAAAATGCACAATCCAGCTGGTAATTTCTCTCATTGAGCTGTAAACCAGGACTACAATAAGCAAATCCAACTTACTGCATTCATCAGTTTCTCGGTGAATTTTGCGACTTTATTTTTGGTGCTCAGAGTTTAATTTCTCGCTGAAGTAGAGCAGCGCATTGTGGCGCCACACAAACAAGAAGAGCAAAACAATAGAAACCACAACGCACCGACGGCCACCGCTACTCCATTGTAGCTTCCAAAGGCACTCTATTCTTCCCAGCCCACTTGATATCCTGCAGGTTGTGGCAGTACAATTCACAGGAAAAGCTTAGACATTGAGCTTGCACGCTTCTTGACTCCATTTTAAACCCTTTGTTCACACCAGGGTGGCATTTTTTCACACCACATGTGGCAGCTTTGACTCCTATCCAGCTTGTCGTATAGAATCAAAGTCTGTGATTTCCTACATTCCCAGTGTTGTCTCCTGAGTTGCTGTATTCTTTGTTGCTCCCAAAATATTACAAATCTTAATATCAGATGTAGGTTTTTAAAGCTTTATAGGCTATGGGATAAGACAACTGTACCTGCACACTTAGATTTGCTTAAAATCAAAGCTGTTTGCAGGGGAGGGGAAGAGCTCTTTTCCCCTCCTTCTTCTCTTTAAAAAAAAATTTAAACACTGGCAATTAAAAACTACGTGGTGAATTTGGCATATATTCATTCTGCCTGATGCATGTTTTTCAGAAATAATTTAAATAATGTGTAATACTATATATTTTGTGATTTGGAATTTATACAAGTGCTTATATTTTGTTTCAGTATTAAAACATTATTCATCTTAAGAGATTCTTTTGTTGCACACAGGCGTCATCTGTTGTGCTCTCTTTTCCCTACTTTTCCAAAGACAACCTTCATCTGCAATTTTGCTGAAAGTTTTACGTGCCTCGTCAATAATAAATTATACTTCAAACTAATTTTGAGGAGAACAAAACAAGTCTACTGATATGAATACCCCTAAAATATATGTTTTTGAAAGTTTATTAATAGAAGATCTATTGCTTAAAATAATGTCAGTCAGTGTAGCTAAAATGCCACTTCTGTCCTGAAACAAATGCTAAAGTATATATTTCTTCCTAAGAAACTTTACCATGGATTGCAAGTGCAAAGTGACAGGGCAACAATAACATTTGTATAAAAATTGTCACAGGAATTAATGTAACTTGTACTTCACACTTTTGGATATATTTTTAAAATGATCAATGAAAATTAAATGGATGTGTGCTTTGAAAGAACATTCTCCGTTCCATGTATATTTACAAATGTGTACGTTCATTGTTGCTGGTTCACTCAGCTGAGGATAATAGAATAATTTCTCCTTGGCACATATGCTAGCCTGTACATTGACATGACACCCTAATAAATATTTTGACTCGAGAGCTGTTGTTTGTTGCTGTTTGTCAGGTGGTTAGAATGGTCTTTTGGCTGCCGCTCCCCTTGCGAACTAAAATATTAAAATGTATGCTTTCAACCTAGCAGCTTTCTTGCTGTATTTTATACTTTTTCTGACTGCTCATTCTTTCTTTAAAATATAGTACTGCTGTGTCCTTAATGCATACTGCTTATTCACCAAAATCCACTTAATTGCATATGGCGTTTATGAAATTCTTACATTGGTTTTAGGTTTTAAGAATTACATGAAATTGTATTATGTAAGAGAATAATTCAGTAACAGCCTCTAAAAACAAAACAGCATTGTTCTTTTCTGGTTTATAAAATATAATAATTTCATGTGCTTGTTTTTTGCCATTTCCTTGCTGTTTGTTTATGGAACATTAGATGTTAAGTTGTTAAATTGTCTTAGCTGGTCTGACATGCAGCAGCATTGAATAACAGAAAACCTGTTCCAATTAATATTTATTTTGTATTTCAGTCCAAAATCTCAAATATATAAACCAACTCCTAGTAATAATTAATTTTCAATTAGAAGCACAGTTTTATTAGCTCTGCTTCTAAGAAGATTTTGTGTAATTTAAAAAATCCAAAATATATGAAAATAAACATTTAACTCATAGTTGCTTGAGGTTTTTTGTCTGGGATTTTTTAAAAATGATGAACACTCAAAGAACACATTTAGAATCCATATCTAAAAAGAGTTTTATTTTGCATACTAAATTATACAATTTAGTATAATTGTATACAGTAAAAATTATATAAAATTTATAGAAATGGTTTTGAGAAGATCAATGAATGCTTTAATAAAATTACATTAAAATGGATTTTTTAAAGTTACCTATTACTTTAAAAAGTAATTAATCTAAACTAACATTTCTATAGACAAAATGGGACATTTTCTATTTCTTTTCTGCCAAGCACCTTAGCAGTTTCTGCAGTTTAACTAGTTAAAATGTCCAGACAGTCTGAGTGCAATTTTAGGTCATACAAGAAGAGTTCTTTTATGAAAACTGAAACTATAAAAAAATTAAGCCTTTCGAAATGCAATACTGTAATTTGTGCTAAGCCAAAAGCATGCTATAAGGAAACAAACATAAAATACTCATGCAAGCTTACCCATTTACTGTTTAAATATTAAAACAGTGACTCAGAAAAGCAATGTACACACACTTAGCAGAAAGTTATTTTACTGTCACAGTTATCTACATCTAAACTTGACATCACACAGCATTTTTAGAAGATTCAAGTATGAATTTCTCGGAAGCAAGACAGTTCAATAAGTGTATCAAAATTAGTTTACCTACTTTCACAGTGCATAATTACTGAAGAAAAGGCATGATCTTATTTCATTAAAGTGTCATGAAGCAGAAATATAGAATAAGCATTTGTCAATATCCATTCCAGAAAATTCCAACTTTTATTTCTTGGCATTTCTTACTTTTCCCCGTGTTTCTTCAGACCCTCTTCACGTTAATAATTCTTCTATTTCCAGAAAAGAGAAAGGGTGGGTGTGTGTGGGGGGGGGGGGGAGGTGAACCCCAACAACAAAACCCCACAAACAATCAGCAAAAACATAATTGGTTTATATTGCCTTTCAGCTTGTGGCCTGTCCTCATATTATTAGATCATACATACTCCCCTAAAATTCAGCTTGGAGTAATCCTCTGCTACTTAAGTCTGGATGAAAAGAGTACTCATTGTGAATTATGTTTCATCTGTCACAATAACCTTCTTTATTCTTTAGTGCACCTCCCCTTTGCCTGCGGCAATTAGAGAAAATAGGTATGCCTTGAAGTATGAGACAGTGGTATCTCAAAAATATATATACTGATGTCATATACAGACAGCTCTGGGCTAGCAGCATCCTGAAGAATATTTCATCCCCTTTTTGATGCAATCCAAATTTTGTTAGAACAGAGTAGAGGCTGGCATATTGTACAAGTAGTTCCTGATGTCTTTCAGTAGATTATTAGTTTGTTTTGACAAGCAGTGATCAGAGATTTTGCCATTCCATTAAAAGAAGAGTAAAAACTTGCTTACCGACTGATATAATTTTCCACGTTAGCTACAATTCTGTTTGGATTTTTTTTTTTAATTCGAAGGTGTTAGAGAATCTTTTTCTTCACTCCTCCCTGAAATTCCTGGAGTTCTGTTGAACTCTGCCTGAATATTTCAGCTACACTTTCTCAGTGGTTTAGCATGATTTTCATAATTTCTTGCAATGGACATTTAACTGTTTCATCTTTAAAATAAAATATATATTAAAAAAAAAAGTTGACCAGTGAGTATCAAAAATGTTTTTGCACTGGTACAGAAGAGCAAAAACCCATGGTAATTTTCCAAATTCTTTCTCTTTCTATATCAAGGGGAAAAAAAGAATATAAATTCTTTTAGAGTTCTAGTTACCACTGTCAGGGTTATTTTAACTATTAGAATATCTGTATTTTCTTTAAGACTTTCTGCTTTATTGTATCTAACAAACAAGCAAACAAACAAAAAAGCAATATTTTTTTTATTTTTTTACTTTTTGAATTAATTTTGGAAGCTTTCCAAGTTCGCATTTGTTTTTCTCCTATGTTACTTTTAAAGCCTTATGGCAGCAAACCTCCAGTCAGTATCTTGTTTTGAAACCCCTCACAATTCCAGGCTGTTCATACTGATTCCAAATCAGCCTCCCTTGCACTTTAAGAGGGCTGATGTTCAACTGGAAATGATTAAAAGAGAAAGCACCTTTTTAAAAAAAAAAATTAAGTGCTAAATCAAGCAGGTTAAAACAAAGAGATTCTGCTGTGAGGCTGGTCTAACGTAAAAACATTGTTATTAAAGTTCCCAAGAAATTACTACACTACAAAAAACCAATAATACTTGTGAATAAAGGAAGAGTTTGGCCCACTGCACAGGTTTGGGCACAAAAGTGCTTGCTAAGCTATCTATTTCACACATGCAACGACAGAAGGTTCGATATTCATTCGATCGATGACTGAAAAGGCACAATGGCAAAATCGGACGGACTTCTTTTCAAATACAGATCTCCGATGTCCCCCTACAGTCTGCAGTCGCACGGCTGGTGGTGTGGCACAGACGGAGCAAGGGTTACATCAAGGCTGTTCTCTGGACCGTGCAAACAGTCTAGACCAATGACCTGCAGCATCGTGCCCTTTGAAGAAGAGGCAAGTTCAGTCACGACGAAGAAAAATCAAGGCGTACCCCTTTTAACAATAGGGAGCAGCTCGTGGCTGCAAAGAGGTAAGCAGGGGTAAGCAAAAAAAGGCATCTGCTTCCATGGTGACAGGCCAAGCATGGGAACCTTGCTTTTGAAGAGGGACAGTTCTCAGGCTCCCTCACAGGCTATGTCATGCATTATAAGCAAAGGCAGGTTGAGCTGAAATCCGCAGAGTTATTTCAGAGTAAAATGATACGCGAGCACATGGCTGTTAGCAAAAAAAAAGTCACATGACTGTTTAGAAGCAGCCTTGCACTGTTTCTAAATCGAGCCTTTCGTCCGGGGCAGTTTCTTCTTCTTTTCTTTTTTCATTGTCCTTGGTTTTTTTTTTCTTCCCCTCCGCTTTTGCAGCAAACTAAGAAAATTGGGAGAAGGTTTATACAAAACAAACATTTGTTTGATACACAAGATTCTGGCTATTCTCCTTCTCTAAACTGAAAAAAGGTCAAGGGTCAATGTTTTTTTCGTGACAGGGCCACAAATCCTTTTGTTAATGTAGCTTTAGCAAATGCCATTTAAAATAAGATTTTGCTTTTCTTTCCAAGTGCATATTATTATTAGTTTGACAGAGTATGAAAGTAATGAATTTCTGTTTCTACAATAACTTTTTTGTTCCAATATTTTGCCAGTTCTTTTTCTTCGTTTTTGGGCTCTACAATGCTAATTTTCAAGATTTGCACTTCTAGAAAAGACAACTAAAAATGCACACAAAATCAACACATAATAGTCCTGCCATCTTCAGGGGGAAAAGAAAAGAATTATCTGCAGGCATAGGTAGTAAAAATGTGATCAGTGACTATAAGCCTGTGGTGTAACCATTAACCTTTGAGAATTATTATGTTTGTACTTTGTTTCTTTTTGCTTTGTCATTCCTTTAGCTGCTACGTGCTACATTTCCTCCTGAAAAATTAAAATGTGCAGTGTATTTGCCTTGGCATAGGTGTGCCTGGTTTTTGAACTGTGTTTATTATTACATCTGTTCTGTGACATTTTAACTGTTTGTGGTTGTTTGTAAATTTTGATGGCTTGTTATTTTGTTAGAATTTTACTGTTAAAGAGTTTGCTTTGGTGGCTTCTGTTACATACTATATGATGGTCTGTATTATTACAAACGATAGCATTTGTCTTATTATCACTATGAGATTAATTTTATTCCAACTATTCTTGTTAAAACTGGGGGGGTGGGAGGAACAGTGGGAGGGAAATGTCTGGCAAACTGTGTAACAGAGTTTAAAGTTTCAGAAACACTAATAATTACATAATTTCTATCTGTATTTTTTTCCTGCTGTTTAATAACTGTAGGGACCTGTGGTACTTGGTAGAATTTGTATTGCTATCCTATAAATGTAATTAATATTTATGAGTGTATCAAAGGCACTATTTTCTCAGAGTGTATTCTGAACTTTTGTTGATCTTTAGGATGGTTTAACTTCAGAGTGAGGACTGTGTATTTGAAATTAAATGATGTATGTGAACTAACTGTAAGTTGTCCTCAGATAACAAACAGGCTTTTTTTTAAAAAAAGTTTTTGGCCTACCTTGAACATTTATGGGCCAAAATTATCCAAGCAAAAAACCTCAAAAACTGAGTAAGAAAATATAAACATGCCATAGGAAAATATAAATATGCAAATAAGTAATTAAATATTGACAATAAAAATTAGGGATCCCATTACCTTAAAATCTTAAAGCCCATTATCTTAAAAAGGTCACGATCTGGATTAACTGGATTCATTCTGGATAATTTATACCCTGCATATGCATTCAGTTTTCAGCTGGACTTTGACATGACTGCAAGCTGTACCTTTTCTCCAGAATGTCCATTAACTAGTCCCATTAGTTTAAGAGAATAATCTATTTACTGGTCTTTTGTGTAGCTTGTTGGATGTAATAATACATTTTGATATTCCTGCTGAACAGCAGATGCATGTTAATAATGGCAAACATTTTCACATACTCACTGTGCTTTACAAATTCATACACTGTGTGGAAATGTTATGTCTTCAAGTTTATTTAGTCTATGTGAAATTCTCTCAATTTTTATACCTTACAATGGTAAATTAAAAGATTAAATAATCTGTCATACGTATGGCACAAACAGTGCAAAAGGCAGTGCTGTTGTATTTGGTATTCAAACACGCTGCTTGAAATTATTCTCATGGTAACAAAACATTTTGTTTTAACTTTTTTTTTTTAAGAAAGAGATTTGCTACTGGAAGGAAGATTTTTTTAAGTGGAAGGCTTTCTTCTTGTCCATTTTAATGTAATTGATAAGAAAATAATTTCTAGATTCACAGTAGTCTGCAGTTTACCAAGGGGAGGTTCTGATCTTAATTATATCCATGCTCATCTCTTGAAATAATTAGTCTCCTCCTATAAGGAGCTGAGGATAGAGCACTGCAATGAAAGATGTGTAAGACTTGGTGTTGAAGGGAAAAGTTGCATCTCCATAAGCAATGAAAACATGATTGTGAAACCATGCAGTTTTATTTCCATTGGTGTTGTTGTAGAGTGGTTTTTACCATGTATTGATGTCTTGCCCCAAAGCACACATGGTCCTCTAGTGTTGTTGATACATTCTCAAAAACCTTTAGGCAGTTGCTTGAGCCATGGGCCGACTTTGCACTTGGTTCATTCAAGCTAAAGTTCAGGCTGCCAGTCTGAGGCCTTTTACTTTCCATTTCAGCCAGTGGTGACTCAGAGCCTGAGATTTCCCTTTTCCCTTTCGGGCCATTCATTTAAATAATCTAAACATCTTATTCCCCTTCTAAAATACCTTAAAGTGCCTCAAGAAGCACCACTGTTTTGTAACTTCAGTTGAGCAATTCAGCTTCTCTGAACCAAGGTAGAAAACAGGGAGAAGGAGGGTTTGTTGGTTGGGTTTTTTTTAATACAGAAGATGCCTCCAGGATGTTGGGAAGTTCTGTGGTTTGTGTAGAAAGGATTATCAGGCACAATTTCTTTTATAAACAGTGCAATTCATACCTGTGTTATCTTCAGAACTTTTTTTTTTCTCCACAAGAGAGGTAGACAAAGATTTTTCATGGTTTGCTCTAGGCAAGTTTTGCTGTGTCACCAATTTATTTTACAGGAGTTTTAGACTGAATTGCTCACTTGAATTAGAAAACAAAAAGGTGTCATCTCTGTCATAGCATGCCAAATGAGGAAAGAGAGACCATGATCTTCTCGCTCAGTGGAGAGGAGAATTCTGTAAATCTTTAAGCAATTTGCACCCTGGCTTTAAGCAATTTTGACACTGTACTTTTTATGCTATTGCAACAATGTTGTAAATCATAATTTCAAGGACAGTAGTTTATCATGTTGCACATCTTAATAATCTACTGGATAAAACAAAGGCAGCAAAAACTAGATGAACCCCCAGGTTTTAGACTGCTGAAACAAAATTCATTACAGTTGACTGAAATTTAAGTAAAAGCCTCCTTTTAAACCCAATGTTTTTAAAAGTGCTGGCAGGTTAATCCCACCAAAGATCCTTTGATCTTATTCTCCAGGTAATCCTTTTCTACATTACCTTAATGACACAGAATATTCAAACCTGACTGTCAACTTGCTAAGAGCAAGGACTTGGAGAAGCCTATGGAGCAAAGAATCATCAAAGCTTAAAACAGTGGTGTTTGAATTTTGGTGGCACATGAAAGCCTCTAGATTTTCCTCCTTAAAACCAAGAGCCTTGATAGATCGGTGAAGTCAGCAAAAGTTATTTGCTTTTGGTACTATACATGGATTTGCATTGTTATGAACTTGGGAATGACTGACTGCATCTGCTTTGATTTAAGATAGGAAACAAATTAAGTCTCTCTGTCTCTTGAGTATTCTTCTTGGTCTGTAATCCCCACCACAAAAAGCCTTAGAAAGTGTGATTAAGTTGTTGCCCCTTATTCAAGTCTCCTTCCAAATGCATTGCATATGAATAACAGGTGCAAGAAGAACTCTCAAATGATCAGAAAGTCACATTTTCTCACTGAGTGTCATAGTTCTCTGATGTTTTGAAATAGAAGTTAGTCTGATTCCAAGAGATCTCAAGTGTATGAGGTTCTTTTCAGGGCTGTCATTTTCTGAGCCTCTGTTATTGATAAGTAGAAGTCCTTTTAATGCTTATATGCTGTTCACAGAAAGGGCATCTTTAACATTACAGAAATAACGTTAGTCCAAATAACCTGATATTTGTCATCGCTTTTTAACAGAGACGTACAAAACAACAGCAATAACAGCTTTATTCTTGTGTAGAATCTGGCTAAGTTAAGATCACAATCACAAGTGATAAAATCTCAGGACAAAAATTTTTTTGCAAAGAGCTGGTCCTGCCAAAGAGTCACAGATCATAGAATGGCTTTGGTTGGAGGAGACATGAAAGATCACGAACTTACAGACTATTCCGAGTTGGATGGGACCCACAAGGATCCACCCCTAAAGTGAATGGTCCATACAGGGATCAAACTCACAGCATTAACATCATTCTCTGACCAACTGAGCTCATCTCAGGGTCAGGATGATCTTGTTCCAAGCCCCCTGCCACAAGCAAGGACATCTTCCACTAGAAGGGGGTGCTCAATGTCCCATCCAGCCTGGCCTTGGAAATTGTCAGGGATGGGGCATCCACAGCTTCTCTGGAAATGCATGCCAGTGTCTCACCACCCTCAGAGGGAAGAATTTCCTCCTAGTATCTAACATATATGTGTTCTCTTTTAGCTTAAATTCATCCCCTCCATCTTATTGCTACAAGCGCTTGTAAAAAGTCACTTCCAGCTTTCTAAATCCCCTCAAGAACTGAAGGGTTCCAGTAAAGTTTTCCCCAAGCCTTCTCTCCTCCAAGCCTGACAACTGAACTCTCTCATCTTGTCTTCATAGGAGAGTTGCTCCAGCCCTCTGATCATTTCTGTGGCCTCCTCTGGCCTCTCTCCAACAAATCCAAGTCTGTGTTGTCCTGGGAGCCCCAGAGCTGGACACAAAACTCCAGGTGGGGTCTCATGAGAGTGGAGTACAGAGCAAGAGGCATCTGCTGGCCATGCTGCTTTTGATGCAGCCCAGAATATGATTTGCTTTCTGATCTGCAAGAAGATGCATTATCCTAAAGTAAAAAACAAAAGAAAAAAGTAGAAAACAATGAAAAACAACTAGAACACTTGGTTGGTTTTGCCTTTCTAATATCTTCAGAAGATCATCACAATGATTCTTCTTATTTAAAATGTCTTTTTCTCAGCATTTGCCTCTTCCTTTTAAATTTCTGTTTCATATTTGATTTTTCCCTTCCCTAAATAAAGAGTTAATTGTGAAATAGGGATTTTTCAGGAAGAAAAATTGACTATTTTTTATATATACCAAAGATAAGCCTTTGGTAGAATTATTGTATCCTATTTCAGATTCAGGGGTGGAAATTTGCCTTGTATTTGTATATGTTGTAGATCTCTGGAAGTTACACATTACTGACAAGAATTACTTGTGAAGAAATCCTGTTTATGCTTGAGAGTAGGGTGTTTTGCAAACTAGAGCAATCATCCAAAGTTTTATGTGAAAGAATACATAGCAGACTGCAAAACAAGACCAGTCATTTCAGAAAAGAGAAACTTTGAAAAGATCAGCACATATGCTTAGTTATGCCACTGTCAATGATATATTTATGATAGTTCTGGCCTAAGAAAATAGAATTTTCATAAAGAATGAAAAATCTGATGATTTTTGGTTTATGAGGGGCATGGTGGTTGATAGTCTGGCATTAAAAAGTATCAGAAATTACATTCTGAAAAAATATTTCTTATTTATGTGAAATGACATCCCTTGAACCTTCTGTGACTGGGATTTTGGGTCTGAATGGTAATCCATTTCCCTCATAGTCCCTTATTTTTGGATGTGTGATGCTAGAGGGGACATCGTACACATACCCTTCAGTATCTCTTTATGGACATCCTGTCCATGAATTTGTCTATGAGCCTGAACTATCTGGAATTTAATCATTTTGGTATTGTGGTTCAAGGAGTGAAGTTGTTCAGTGTTTGCTCTTCTGAGAGTTATTCTGATTTTTGGTTTCTGAGCACCAAGTAGGATAACAAGTACCCATAATAACTTCTGCTTTGATGAATAACTCTACTTTTAATTTTTTGTACTTGTGTTCAGCAATCTTCCAAATATTCTGTAATTTGACTGACAGGGATTTTCATTAAAATTTCCTTAGTTATCCCCTCTCATAAAGAATTTTGTCTTAGCACTTATGTCCCATGAAAAACTGTTCAAATGCTTGTATGTAAGCAGGATTGGTGAGATGTGAAGAAAACCTTCATGACTTTGCATTGGTCAAGTGAAACTCCTGAGATATTCAGTCCAGCCTGTTACTTGCTGCAAAGCCTCTTTATCTGTGAAAACCTATTTATCTGTACTAGGACTTCCTTCACAAAGCAAGGAGAAAGTGGTATAGTGGTTGCACATTTTCCTCTTTTATGACTTATATTTGGAGGATTTCAGGTAAATTCATCCAAAATAACTGCAACTCCAGTGATCTGATAAGGCCATAAGCAAGGTTTATGCAATTTAAAATAGCTTCAAGTTGGAACTTTCAGATAATGAAATAAAATTAGTAATGCTTCCACGTGAGGCACCACAGCAACCTCCCAAGGAATGCTGCCAAGTATTTGGAGTGCCCAGGTGTAGGAAGCATGAATTTAGGTGTAGCACTCGTGGAAGGAAATGGGACTAAAACAAATAGTGGGAAGGGAAAGATTATTGTGAGCATACTAACAGCTTTATTTCTCTTCAATAAAATAAAGGCCAAGAGAAAACAGTGGGAACAGGACAATTGTGAGTGAGGGAGAGCAATCTAATCTGAGGAACAATGCTGGGACGGAAATAATTGGCAGGAAATCAGACTGGAAGTTGGAATATTTCTAGCTATGAAAGCAGTAGTGTTCTGGAGGAGACTCGCAATAAAGCAGTCAGGTTTTGTTTTTCCACACACGTCTAAGTGTTTGCAAGGTGGAAAATGATACATTTATGAAAGGGAATGCGAAACACAGTCGTCTGTGATAGCAGGAGCTTGGACTGGATATGCCACCACTTTGATCCTAGAAGGGCATGTGTAATGCATGACTGCACTTATTGAAGTGACAGTAATTATGCTGTAGATATGCCTATACTATCAATGTGAATATGTTGTAGTGCTTCTTTAAACTTGTAATTAATACTAATTGAGCCCTCAGAAACTGAAGGGTTCCTCATTTAAAAATCCTGTGCTTTCTCTGAGCGTAACAACAATTTCCTAACTTATCCCACTTCTTGAAAAACTCCATGTTAATGAAAGGAAGGCACTAAATATGATCTGTTGATTACAAACAGCTCAGAGGATTTCTTACTGTGCAGGCTAAATATCTTTTGCCAGCATAGTGGTTCTGCTACACGTGTTTTCGCTTAGTAATGTATTTATTGTACTAGACACGTGATTGTAGATTAATACTTTCCTTATATATTCTGCTAAGCAGAACCTTGTGTTTGCTGTGAAGATGAGGAAAAAAATACAAGTTTTGTGCATGAATTCATTCTATATGTTTTCTAACAATCCACAAAGACAAAAAAGAATTTTCAAGTACTAAAATTCAGTTTGAGAAATTGAGTTAGTTACTTTATAAAAGTAATAAAATTGTGAATTTATTTGCATGCAAAGCTCAGCGCACAACTAAATGTGCATCCAGCAAGAGAGTGCCTCCAGTTTGATGTGCTGAAAGGTTATGGGGCCTGCAAGAGAGAGGATGTTGTACCATGCTACTTTGTTGTTTCAGCTACTGGTTTATGACAATTCCCTTAAATTTGTTAATATGTTAAAGTTCATCAAGTCTTGTAGAAAAAAAAGATTCCTCGTTTTTGTCTTTATAGTGTGTAGTTATGGGACATAACACTGTGTCTTTCTTTGATACAGGTTTCCTTTTGAAATACAGGTGAAACTCAGCTAGATTATTGCAGAAGTTCTCTATCCCTGTTCTCATGTGCTGTGTCTCTTCCAGGTGTGCAGCTGCCATTCCACCTCACAGCAGGGCTGTGTTTGCTGCTCCACAAGCTGCAGGTAAGCCCTGAGACCAGTCCCCAAAGTTTTTGTCCCAGTCACCATGACCAGCCCCTGGCACATGAAGTTGAGGGCAGTGCAGCTGCTCTCCATCCCACAGTGGCTTTCCCAGGACAGTGAGAAGATGCTCCCTCTGCATTTCAAATGGCTCCTGAGGAGCTCAGACATGGTGCTTCTCCTCACAGCATAGGGCTGGGTTTCAAACCAGAATGGGCCATTGGACTGTGTAATGTAAACCCTCACATTTTTATATTTTGTGCTGTTACTCCCTTGCATTTTTTCTTTGAAGCAGGAAGTTATTTTAATTTAATCCACTATTTATCTTCATAGCAAAAGTGATTATTTCATGAAATGAAGGATCAAAATCTTTTACCTAATTTAAATTTGACCAGCTTCAGCTCTGAGCCATTGTTCCATTGTTTTCTGCTGGCAATTACAGGTGGTATTTGTTTTCCTATAATGACTGCCACAAATTTGGTCAAGTCAGCTGAAATATATCTGAGATCTCTTAAGACTTGCACTGTAACACATGTTCTCCAGTATTCAGTTTTGCATCTCTTCCTTCACCTCTATTTTTCCCATACCCTTTTCAAAATACAAAGAATTCTCTAAAGGTAACTGTAGGATTATTACTGATCCTACAGTTGGAGGAAAAAGCAGTTGTCCATCACTTCTACTTCACCATCCCTTTAAACATCACAGGGTTGTGCTAAGCTTTCTATGCTGGCACTTTATTTTAAATGTTGAATGCCTGTGCTTACTCCGTGTTTACTCTGTGTTTGCTCTGTGCCTTTCAACCATGACTCATTCAGTTTCTCCTTCCAAGCCAAGGTTGGATTTTGCATTCATGGTTATCCACAAAGGTTTGCATTTTCCACTTCAAATCATTTTGGTTTGGTTCATATTAAACATTGCTTGATACCTTTACTATTCCTCTTCCTTCAGGAAGAGGAAGCGATGTAAGAATGACTTATTTTTATGGTGGATTCTGTTCATCCTTCCAGCTGATGTGGATATGCAATCTCAGAAGGATATCATGCCATAATGAAAAGTTTATGAACAGGTCTTTTGAAGTAAAATATATCTTGAGAACATCTTCAGTTCAAATGTCACTGATTTGGGATATTGCTTATTCAGTGCACATCGATGTAAATGGGATTTGCATTTTGGTATTAAAATTCAAATATTCAGGAATATTGCCTGTGAGTGTGAAAGACAAGTATAATTGGCTGCTTAGTATTTCATTAGTAGAATGCAGTCATATCACTTTTTGCATTATTTTTATGGTCCTTTCTTTCCATTACTGTACTTACTTTTTTTTGTATACCCAGAGAAAATGTTGCTCTACTTTCTGCTGAAAAAAAACCAAACCAACAAACATGGGGAGAAAAAGAAAGGGATCTCAATCCCTGCTTGTAGGATGGTGGAAGCCAGCTGTCCAAACAGACTGCATATTTGGTCATAAATTTATTGGAGAATGAGTGTGTTTTATTAATAAGAATGTGCACTTTTGATATTATCTTTGTAGTCAGAATAGAGCTGAAGATAAACCCAGTTAATCAGTCTGAATACTAATATTAGCAGAATAGGAGGGAAGTTCTCTTTTTGTAATTTAGGACTTTTTCTTCTGGAAAATTACAGGTTAAAGAAATAAAAAGGGAACAATGATCTTTTGATTAGAACAAATGGGTAAGTTGCTCCTAGAACTGGATATCCTACAGAATAGTCCCCATCCACCAAATTACATTATTTTTATGGTGCCTGGACTATGTTGACAAAAACTTTCCTGGTTTTTCCAGTAGAAAAAAAAAGTCAGCCCACATATTAAAGAGAATTTTGCTGTTGTGTAAAATAGTATGTACTGGCTGCATAAATATTCTTGGTGTAAATTTTACCCTGAGCTTTTATAAGTCAGGAAATCTTCACACTGAATATTTTTGTCAAAAAATTATGAAAAAGGTATTTATTGTTTCCCCTCTTTCTTTGGAGTCCTTTGGTGTTTTTATTCTTTAGCATATATTGCAAAAGTTTTTTTATGCATTTGAAAGTTACCCAGATATTTCTGTTTGGGAATTAGTCTTGGAACGAGACAACGATTGGAAATAATACTTGTACTACTCCAGTTTGACAAAATTAGAGCATACTGAAAAAAAAAAATTGAAATATGTGTTTAAAAAAAAACTCTTGTAGTATATACTGATCAAAATTGAGCTTAGCTATTAGTAGAACACTTTTCCATTAAATAGGAGGAAACTGGAATAAGTCTACTGCCCATGTTCAAAAAATCAACATTCCTTCTTAAGGAAAATCCCAAACCTAAAGTATGCTATTGTTTGCTGTGCATGTGGTGACCAGTCCGGGCTATATTAAGTTGAAGGTACTGCCATCTGGTGGGGAAAAGAGTGTTATATCCCAACAGTTGGAAGCAATTCTGTCAGGATTGCATCCTCTACACCTGTGAATGATGTGTGTGTGTGTGTGTGTGTATAAACAGATATAGATATAGATGTATCTATATAAAATATTAGGATTTGGTTGCTGGTTCTGAAAGAAATTTCAAATATTCAGTGGTACAAATGACCTGCTGAATTGTAAATTAGTCAAGGGTAGAGAAATGTAGGAAAGAAAATAAGGAAAACTTCATAGGTAGAAAAGATAGACATGCCCACACTCCTGGACTAGATTAACATCATATACAAGCCTTGTTCCCAGAATATTTCTTCACAGCTGGAGATCTTACACTTTTTGCAGTGTTTCATGTGGCACTTCCTATCATCATTTCATAGAATCATAGAATGGCCTGGATTGGAAGGGAACATTAAGATCATTCAGTTCCAACTCCTGGCATGGGTAGGGGACACCTCTCACTAAACCAGGTTTCCTAGAGCTCCATCCAGCCTGGCCTTGAACTCTTCCAGGGATGGGGCATCCACAGCTTCTCTGGGAAACCTGTTCCAGGGCCTCACCGTCCTCAGAGTAAAGAATTGCTTCCTAATCTCTGGTCTAAACCTACTCTCTGTCAGTTTGAAGCCATTCCCCCTTGTCCTGTCACTCCAGGCCCTTCTAAACAGTCTCTCTCCATCTTTGCTGTAGACTCCCTTCAGGTACTAAAAGGTTGCAATTTGGTCACCCCAGAGCTTTGTCTTTTCCAGGATGAACAATCCCAATTCTCTGAGCTTTCCCTCACAGCAGAGGTGCTCCATCTGACCAATTAACTTGGTGGCCTCCTCCGGACTCTGTCTTAGAGATGACCACTAATTATTGCTGCAAAAACATCTGTGCTAATTCTGCCTCCATTCCTTGCTTAGACTTTTTCTTTGGTGCATTGAGTTTGGTCCTCCTTGAGTCTTGACATATGCCTTTGTTAACTATGGCCTGTTTCTTGAAGGATCAGCCCAATAGGAATGGAATTGTATGAAGAGAACATCAGGGGAGTCTGTGGGGCATTTTATGCATAGTAAATTAATTAGGTTTTCTCAAGCTAAAACTCTTACATAGGATGTAAGGGTCAGTGAAGTGAAATGGTAATAGAAGTGAGATTAAATTGTGGCAGACAGTATCCAATGTCTATCTGCAGTAATAAATTGCTCAGCAACCATATGGGAATAATAACTGGTGTCCAGAATTTGTTCTTATTTCATCATTTCAGTGTCTTGAAGACTCCAAACAAGATTAGATCTGCTTTATGTATAAATATTAAATAGGTTTTGTCCTTGCTATATGCTGTGTTTTCTTCTGGTGGAGAGCAGTACAAGTGGTCCCTTGCTCTTAACATGCAGAATAAATTGCCATTTTCTCAATTTTGTATCAAAAGTGTATTTTTAACCAGCATATTCAAAGTGAAGGAAAAGTTAGGGGGATCCAAGAGTTCCATGGGGTGCATAGTGGTGCAGTCAAACCCCAGTGGCAGAGTAACATTAGATTCCTCTTTTAAATGATAACTAAATTTTGCCACCTTATGGTTCCCATCACTCATAATTCTTCTATATTTTGTTTAAAATTATTTTTCACTTGGTTGATCTTTGCTGCCCATTGCCGTTTTTTGCTTCTTTTAGTCTTTTTCCTTTTTCTGCACTCTCTAGGAGCCAGAATCCTGCCCAGATAACATCTGTCAAAAGGAAAACCATTGACCTTGTAATCCTGTCATTCTGCTTTTAAGACTACATTGTACATGCAGGTGTCTGATTTCTTCGTAAGTTTTAGAGGAAGTGCTTTTTCATGACTTTGCAATGTAATTGCCTAATGGTTTTTCAAGGACACAGACACTTTTCACATAGCAAGGTTTTACTGGAAGGTTTAACAGTAAGAGGGCTGGGTGGTTACATGAACACCTATTAAGTGCTTGGAACTCAAGCCCACATCTTGAACCATCCAGTGCAAAGAGCTCTCTCTGCTCAGTCTAGTTTATGCAAGGCAGAAAAGTGAACAACTTTCAGAAGGAAAATTATCCCTGGTTCTCTCTTCCAGCCTTCAACTCACCATAAAGCTTACTTTGAGCTGTGTGAAAGGAGCACCTAAGTTGATTAGCTCTTGATTAGAAAACTGGCTGATTTTTCTTCTCACTGCTGCTGGTAAAATGACCTGTGGTGAAACATTCTTTGAAATCCTGGTGACACCGAGATGCAAGCTTCTTTTTGTCTACTGGTGTCCTAGATCCCCTTTTAGCCCCTGCCCTTCACATATTTATTTATAGTCACCAGGGATTAATAAGAAATTTGATAGCTAGATGGTAATTGCACTCTCTACTTAGGATAGCTAAACTTTAAGAGAAGGTTTTGTAGGAAAAGATGAAGTAATGAGAGACAAATCTAGGAGGCTGTATCTTCTGCACCAAAAATGAGCATATTCTAGAGTGTCTGTTAGGGTGGGATAGAGTTTAAGGTTATATGATATGAGTTATAAAGTCAGAGTTTGGAATGAATTGAAGTTTCTCAAATGTCACTTCTTTAAATCAAAACTGATTGTAGAAATATCCTGACTCAATGAGAAGCTGATACAGAAATGGGTGAGTCTAACTCTTTCATTATGGAGGAAATCAAAACAGAGCACCAGTGATCACAGAGACCTTTGAAAATCTATGGGAAAGTGGATGTACCTTTACAGGGACACTCTGACTGATGTGATATTTGTATTTGATGATTGCATCTCCATTCTTGGAAGTGTTCAGGACATGCCTAAATAAGATGCTGAGAAGCCTGCTCTCAGACCTGCTTCGGATCACTCTTGGATCTTCATTAATGACATGGATGAAGGGATTGAGTGCTCCCACAGCAGGTTTTGCAGATGGCACCAATCTGAGGGGTGTGGGTGACACACCTGAAGGATGGGATGCCACCCAGAGGGACCTGGACAAGCTCAAGATGTGGCCCTTGGGAATCTCATGAGGTTTAACAGACCAAGTCCAAGGTGCTGCACCTGGGTCAGGGCAGCCCCAGCACCAATGCAGGCTGGGCATGAGCAGAGCCAGAGCAGCCCTGGGAGGAGGAGCTGGGGGTGCTGGTGGGTGAGAGGCTGGCCATGCCCTGGCCATTGGGAGCCCAGAGCCCCCCGTGTGCTGGGCTCATCCAGAGCCCCGTGGGCAGCAGGGCAGGGAGGGGATTCTGCCCCTCTGCCCCCTCTGCTGAGACCCCACCTGCAGGGCTGCATCAGCTCTGGGCTCCAGCACAGCAAGGACAGGGACCTGCTGGAGCCAGGCCAGAGCAGGCACCAAGGGGATCCCAGGGATGGAGCAGCTCTGCTGGGAGGAAAGGCTGGGAGAACTGGGATTGCTCAGCCTGGAACAGAGAAGGCTTTGGGATGAAGGAATTGCAATTTTCCAGTACCTGAAGGGAGACTAAAGAAAAGATGGAGAGGGCCCTGGGGTGACAAGACAAGTGGGAATGGCTTCAAACTGCCAGGGAATAGGTCTAGATGAGTTTAGGAAGAAATTCTTTCCTGTGAGTTAAGTGAGGCCCTGGAACACGTTTCCTAGAAATGTTGTGGGTGCTTCACCACTGGAAGTGTTCAAGACCAGGTTGGATGGAGCTTGTACAACCTGGTTAAGTGGAAGGTGTTACAACAGGGTGATCTTTCGGGGGTATTACAACGAGGTGATCTTTCAGGTCCCTTCCAATACAGGCCATTTTATGGTATGACTTCAATATCTCTTCCAAGTAAATTTATTTTCTGACTCCATGTTATGAAATCTAGCCTTCTAAAGACAAGATTTTCCCAAAGAATAAAGATTTCAGTAAGAGATCATACTTTTTAGCTTGAAGGTGATGAGTGGCTGAAGCTACTTTAAAAAATTATCTCAATTTTGAGGTAGAAAATCACTGTAGTGAACGCAGTTTATGCACACTGGAGCATTTTCTATTCTTCATAAAGCTTGTTTCCTCAGCCTTTCTAAAGACTGTTTGGGGTGGTGGGAGCCACTTTCCTACAGAAATATAAGTGCAAGGCACTATTCTTTTCTATAGCTTTGTCTGTGACACAGCCATAGAAGTATGTGTATGTGTTTGCTAAAATAATAAAAGAGAATAAACCTTACCAAAGCATGATATTTTATACTTAGCTTGGTCCTTAGGGCAAGAGGAAATGAACCAACTGTGACAGACAGTACTTCTAGTTCATATTAGACTACTGAGGGTACTTTGATAACCTGATGCTAAAAGCAGTAAAAAGACTATACCTCTAATAGCACACTAAATATTTTAATGTTTCTTTTTTGTGTGTTTTTTGAAGCAAATGAATTTAAATATCTTAGAGCTTTCAGACTATCAATGCTTTATTTGAAAATTCTGTGTGCTAGCAATCTGGAGATCAGTAAAATACAAACAATAGTTTCTGAAATCCTTATATCGTCATCTCTGCTTTAGAGGGAACACCCTCTCTCTGGGGTAGAAAAGTAATTTAGTGTAGGACACTAAGAAATTTTGGCTGCTCTTGAACAGATATCTCAAGTAAAACAAACTTTTCTGTATTTCATGTTGTTCTTATTCCTGTAATATCCAGGGAACTTCAAATCTTAAGTTGTTCAGGTTAGTTGAATTCAAGAAGCATTTTAAATTGACATCTTGTTTCTACAGAGGGGGTTAGGTAAAGTTCTGGTAAAAATAAGTTTCAATAATGTGTCACCATGATGATATTCCTTTAATACTTTAATTTTTTTTACTTTATTCCTTTAATTACTTTAATTTTACCTGAGTTTTGGTCTTTAGAATGATCTTTATCCTTCAAGTTAGTATTTTATTTATGTACTGCTTTAAAATTACTGAACAGAAGATGTAGAATTGATATCTTTTATGTGGTTTAAGTTTTCTTTTGCATGTCTTTCCCTGCACACAAAATCATAGAATATTCCAAGTTGGGAGGGCTCCACAAGGATCGCCAAGTCTGACTTTTAAGTGAGTGGCCCATTCCTTTCCTTATTTCCAGAGTACCTAAGGGAGGGAATTGTAGTATCCAGTGCATACCTGAGAACTCTCATGACTCTAGCAAAAGGAAACAGGGGGAATGTGTTTTGAATGTACAGAAATAGGGACTCGGAAAACCATCGGTTCATGAGAGGTTTGTTTCAGGTGCCCAAAATAAAGTAACCTTGATAATCTTCTGCCAGTTAAAGTGCTTTGTTCTTCTGTCTAAAGGGAAGAAGTTTTAGAAATTTTAGAAATTAATAGAAATTAATAGAAATTAATTTTAGAAATTAACTTTTAGAAATTAATAATTACATGAGAAGATTCAAGTAATTTGAAAAGTATCTTCAATAAAGGAGTAATAAGACCAAAAAGATGTGCTGAAAAGGTATTTAGATGATGACAGCAGTTGTTCCTGGGCACTGAGCAATGCCTGTTTGGATTGTAAATTATAAATTATGCTGGAAAGGCTGTTTTGCAATAAGAATATTAATCAAGACTTACCATTTGGAATTTCTTGTTTGTTTGTTTGATTGTTTGTTTTTAAAAACTTCTTTTCATAGTAAAATATGTGTACGTATTATATATGAAATGTATATTAATGTGTTCATGTATCAAATATCAAAACCTCATCTTTTGAAGCTACTTTGAGGTTACAAAGTTGAGCAGCAGAAAATAGTCTATAAATAGACATATCTGAAAATTAACATTTATTATATTTTAAATTTTGTTAATATATTGAATGCTTCAAGGCATAATTTTTCTTCTCATGAATATTATTTTGGCACTCAGACTTGGATTTAAAATCTATATTTTCGCTGTACATGATTACTATTCCAGGATCCTTTGGAATCTGTGGTTTTCATCAGCTTTACTGTAAGGCTTCATTTTGACAATCTTCTTAGAAATGATGGCTGAATATGATACCAAATGAAAATTTGGAAGAAAACAAGGGTGTTTGTTGGGGTTTTTTAGAGCTTTCAAGTCTTCCAGGAAGGTTATGTTCCTTACTAGAAAGTTTAGTATTTTGATTTCTGAATAGTCTTTAAAATTTTGTGATTTAAGTCAGCTCAGCATAGTTGTAGTGTAATGGGTGTCACATGGGTGTCAGTAGAATAACTTTTAAAGTATGATTTCAAGGTGAACATATTTATACATATATAGGCTCTAACATCAGCACACTATTAAATCTCTACAAGTAAATGCCTCATCATTTTTATTGGGTTTTTTTTTGCTTTATTCTCTGGTATATGTGGAGATATCATTGTCTTATTCCAGTGTGATCTACATAATTATTATTGACAAGCCATTACAACTTTGTGAAGACAAAATGAAGACTGACTCAGGAAATAGGTCATGGAGGAAAATGAGAAACCATAAAAAGAGTAGGACATTAGGTGAAAAATTGAAACATTTTAGAACCAAAGTTAAGTCCTTTTCCTCCTTCATTTCATTCACAAGAATGTCATAGTGCAAAAAGTATGACAATATTTGATTGTTTGTCTGATTTTGCTGAAGAGCTCTTTTCATGGAAGACTACTGAATATAGAAGACTGTAAATATACAGATCTAAATGTAGTTGAAATAATAATTTAATGTAGGTGGAAGAGGACACACAGCTGGCCATGGGCTTGTATTATAAGCAGTCTGAGCAACCAGTTAGCACAGCTGTTCTCTCAATTTTTATAGTTATGGTAAATAAAAATGTTAAAAACCATGACATTTTGCTGAGAGAATCTGTGGTGGGAGGCTGAGAAAGTGACAGCAGGACAAAACATAGGTAAAGGTGCTTTTACAGCTGTAACTCCCTAGGATGATGGGAAGCATGTGAAGTAATAGAGAAAAGCTCAGATGGGTCTGAGCATAAATGTTTGTTCAAGCCAGAAAAGGATGGCATGACACAATTGACATGTAATATTTTGGAACATTTGGTTGAGCATATAGATGGGAAAGGCCATACCTACAACTGATGAGATGAGTATCCTACCTATAGAAACATAGAAGGAAGTTCATTAGTCCTATCAGTGAAGGCCAGCTGTTAAAGGTTTTAGAAAAACTGAAGAGGATTTTATTGAACAGACTTCTGTGAGACCAAGTTTTCAATTTTTGTTTTAGTGATGCACAGCTTGAGTCGATGGGCAGATGTTCATGGAGAGATAACTGAAAAGTTATGCATTTAATTTGGATAGAGGAATGCTTCTTCTAGAAGATTGAATATAATGGGGGATGGCATGAGAGTGTGAGTTGCTAGCTGGCTGTATACTTTACAGACTTGAAGTGTTGCATATGTTTGCTTTTTCACTGATGTGAGTGACATCTAGTTCATTTTTTGGTTGATCTTGGAAACTAGGTGGAGTTTGAGAGACATCTAATAAAAAATTAATTAATCAATACTTGTTTTATAAACTAAGAAATATTTACACAGTCTAAAAAAACTCCTTGATGTTAGGAAGACTAGACAAGAGTTTTCTAAAAGAAAGCTGTTTCCTTGAAGAGTAAAAAATAAGTTCTAAATAATGAGTAATGAGAAAACATGTGAGATAGTTTGGTTTTAAACATTTTGGCATTTACTTTGCAATCAGCTTCATTCTGAGCTGTTGGGAAATGGCACAGACAGTGAGATGTGGGTCAGGACCTGGTGGTAGTTTGAAGGAAAAACAGAGCAGGTAAGCAGCCATCTAATTTACCAGCAATTTTGTGTTTTCATGTAGATAGCCAATGGTGGCCAGAACGGGGAAAATGCCTGGTGCTGACATTTATTCATCCTTTCAAAAGCAGTACAGAAGATTGCTGGGTTTGGGATTTTGGTTGTTTTGTTGGGGTTTTTTTTCCAGAAGATGTTAGTGTAAATGTTAGAGAAGAGTTGCTTGTCTATTTTCAGCAAAGCTAATTTTCCAGATCTGAGCTCTGTTGGCTTCAGTTATTGGAAGTGAATACCAGATAACCACAAAAAGCACAAGAATTCAGTGTTTTATGAGAAATCAGTTCAAATTCATTTAACTGCATTTGGTTTCATTTAACTATATTTGAAAACTTTAAAGCTGAGGCTAATAGACCAGTACTAAACTTTGAGTCTTGCTCATTTATATTAAATATACATAAACTATATATAAATGTTTGTTCACTTCCCTTCTCTCCCCTCCATCCAGTATGGCAAAATGTCCAATCCTGGCAAGAATGAGAAAATTGCTTTGTTTCTTGTTATTGCTTGGCTATCCAAATTCACTCTCAGCATCCAAGAAGTTATTCCACTGTGGCAAAGCAAAAGCAGTCTAAGCTGCTTCATTGATGTTTTTGTGTTCCTTACATTTAAGCAGATTTTCAGTACAGCTCCATAGAAATAACTGGGTTTAAGTTCTGTATTCTTGTGTGATTGTTCAGAAGGTAATTGAAGGTAGCTAAGGCTAAGAACTGCTTTTATAGCCTCTGTTTTAATTTACAGAGGTTTGTGGGAAGCAGTGGGCACTACCAGTACTCTGTAAGATTTGGGATGTTTGCTCTCTAAGGCAAGTAGTATAAAGACCATGCTAAAGAGACAATACAAACTGTGAAAAGTCAATATAAGGTGTCAGTTGTATGTAAAACATTTTTTAGTTTATTACTAAAAAGTGGCTGTACTGAGCTGTGATTTACGTTTGAATGGGGTCACTTGCATCCTAGCGACCTTGGCATTGGTTTCTGCAGGACTCAGCCAGCTGCAGTCACCTCCAGTAAGAAAGAGGAAAGGACTTTTGGTTTTTCTGCTTGTGGGCATTGAGGACATAAATGCAGAGACTGACTGACTGAGTGGCAGATGTATTCTGGATTGCTGCATTTTATGAATATTGTATTGTTCCAATTTTAGTTGTCATCTGTTCCCTATCCTTTGTCTTCTCAGTATTTTCATAGATGACAAACATTGTCCAGAGGGACTTTGGAAACATATCTCAGCTTTGAACTTTGTGTTGAGTACAAGATGGTCATCTGAAGCTGTGTGTGTTAAAGCTTTGAGGATGCAGTGTTTAAAAAGCTGCAAGGTAGGAACAGTGCTGAAGAGGCAGAACTGAAATAGAAAATAGGATACTTCACTCAAGCATAGTGAAAACTTGAAGCAGCAATAATGACAATCATAGAGGAAGCTGCTGTTGAAAATGAACAACATCAGCCTGGATAACTGCATGAGACATGGAGCAAAGAGTCTTTTTTCTTTTCTAGGGGAAAAAGGTAAAATAGCAGAAATTAGTCTTCTGAGGGAAACAAGTGAAAGAGACCATTGACTAATGATACAAGTGTTTTTAAAGCCTTCTCAGAGTGCCCTGGAAATTTACCATGTGCTTTCTCTTCCAGACTTTCAATGAAGGCTGGGGGTTGCCTATTTTGCATTAATGAAGTTATTTTTGAATTTTTTACAACTCTATTTCTATTAACTTATAGGACAGGATTACCAGAGCTATTTTATTGAAAAGACAGAGAAAGAAAGGAACAAAGACACCAAAGCTGAGATCTTCAAAGTATCCAAACTCCATCAGGGAAGTTTTTGGTATCTTGCTGGTCTGTGGATCTGTGGAGTGAGGGGTTCAATCTACATCTGCCATCTCAAGGCTGGTGCCATAACCAGTAAGACCTCTTTTTGACTTTTTGTTGTGTTGATTATATTCTTCCTATAAAATTAGTTTCAAAGTGTTGTAGCTGGTGTGCCATAATACTTGCCATTTGAATTGCTATTTTTTTTCAAGATGGATTTCACTAGAATATATGTAGTAGAAATTTTTGCCAAAAGAATTAATTCAAGATTATGTCCAAACATAAATAGGGAAAAAAATTGCAAGTGGAGAGAAACTGTTTTCTAAAACAGATTCTGATTTTTTCGTCTTCTTTGTAGTTTCTACCTCAAATAATTTATTATTTTTTTTACGAGACCGAAATATTATTCATGATGGAATAGGTGGAACTTCCTCACTTTTTTAAAAAAGTTGTATGATGGTAGCTTTTTTATGGTTTGGGGGAAAAAAGACCAACTTTGCCACAACTTTATTTTCTGTACAAAGCACATTGTTAGACTCTGAATACCTGAACAACTGAATCCACTTTAAATTCAGATAGACCTCTTTACAATAACAATGCCTTAATGTTTTAAGTTTCCTAGGACAATTTTTCCTGAAGTGTGATCATTATGAAAAATAATGATAATTATGAAATTTGTTATTTTTGGAACACTAGCTTGTTGTATACAATGGTTATTAAAATATATGCTGTAGTATAGGTGAACTATAAGGATGAGTGGCATAACATACTTAATGGCTATTTAGTGGCATTTTTTAAGAGGTGTAACCACCTGAAAAAGAATGGTAGAATTCTAGTTTCCTTTGTTCATAAAGTTTGTTTCCTAGAGCAAGATGGCAAAATTACTGCAGTTGTACAAATGATGCACTGCATCCCAATTAGTGTGTCTTTAATGAGGAGAAAAGGAAGGATTGAGGCAGTGTGACGAGGCTTGCTGTTGCAGCAAGCACTATTAATTTCTGAGACTTTTATCTAACACTTTTATCTTCAATCTCCAACCTAAAACCTTCATAGCCATCTCTGGTCTGTGGTGTTTCAAACCTTCATGCAAACATAGTGCAGAGCCAAAACCAGGTGCAATTACATCAGATGCATGCTTTTAATTCAAATGTACATTTCTGAAACCATTCAGCACAGACTGTGTTATGTACTTTCTTTGCCACAGAGCATCTCTAATAGAATAACACATTATATAATGTGTTATGTCTGTATGCCTGCACTGCACAGTTTTGCTTTCAGATGTGTGCATTTGGCTTGTGCAGTGTAAGAAAATGTCTTCTCAAGACAAATATGCCACTGCTTGCCTTTTGAAAAATACTCATGGAAGGCCTGAAAGGGTACAGAGAACATTTTCCCAGCACAAACAAAATTCTTGTTATGTAATCTATTTGGCTTCAAAAATCAAGCAAGCTGTTTGGTTCTATACTGGGATTTTGAACCTGCCAACTCTGACAGCTCCACATAATCATGTAGCTCTCGTTTGGTGGTGTAACAGCAAACCTCTCTGCTTAGTTTGCTTTAACCTTGTCCTCCAGATAAGATTGAAAAAATGCTTCAAAGGTGTATCTGTCAGCAATTAATGTGAAAGTCATATCATCTGTGCTCCTATAAAAGAAGTTACATATGGTTTTTGTTATAAGTGAAAAGTAGGTAAGATTTTGAGATTATGAATATAGAGAACAAAAGGAGTCGAGAATTTCAGGCTCTTTTATGTAGACATTTGTGAGGTTTTGGTTTGTCAATATAGCATAAAAAATATTACCAAAGTATATAAAGTACTATAAAAATTAATAGTTATTTGTAAGTGAATTCATATATTTTTATGACAATTACTCTAAATGCTTTTTTGTTCTTAATCATGCACGTAGCATCATTTCATAGAAATGGCTTCACTAACATGCTTCCATGTGGTCTTGGGTGGGTGAAGGAGGACCTTTTTTATGTTTTGCAAAATTTCCTTTTTTACTTTTATCTTTAGAAGGTGCTGTAAACAGGAGTTGTGTTATACACAATCATAATATTCTAGGAACCCTGCTATAGATTTCAAATAAATATTTCCTTATTAAATGTCTTTTCCAGCATCCCAAAGTGTGATTTACTTTCAGCTCTTTTAAAAGAAATAAGCATGCTAATCCTAAATTAGTATTGTTTAAACTTTTCTCATTTTGTAATTGCCATAATATTCTCCATAATGTTATTTCTTCTAGATTATTTTAACTTTTGGTCAGTATCCTCATCAGCACTATTTAATATCTCAGGAGACTAAGTCCTTAGACCTACTTAAAAAAAAGATAAACACAGGGAAAAGTCCTTATCAGCCAAAAGTTGTTTTTTGGTTGGTTTGTTCCTTTTCTTTTTTCCAGTTTTAAACTGACCAGACTCTTCCTACATGTGTGTGCCTCTAAATCCCTTCCAAATTAAACACAGAGATATAAAACCAGTATACAAACAATAGCAATAGAAGTACATCTTATATTCATTCCTTCTTGCGTTTCTCCATGATGATCCATAAGTGTGGCCTTCAAATATTCCAGAAGAGAGAAATGCACTTAGATGCACATCCTTTCTCATGTGACCTGTATTGATTAGAGTTTTAATTGCAATCATTTAACAGTAGAACACTGGTTCCTATTCTTCCTTGAAGTTTTTGTCTCTGGAGGGAGCTTGATTAGAAATATATTTTACCCCATCACTTTCTTTCCTTAATTCTGAGAGAAGAAATGTGAATTGTCATTCAACCTGCTTTTAGAACTTTTGATCTCTAAACATATGTGGCTATGCAGCTTTTTCCCATGTTCCAAACTGGTCCTTTAAACCCCTTCCTCACCCATCCAGAGACTATGTTGCCTATCTTATAATTATGTTATTAAATAAAAATAATTTTCTCATAGTAATGATAGGAATGAAAGTAAGACCTATTCCAAACCCTGTAGAGCTGACCACATCATATAGCTTTTTATGTACAAGTATAATCCATGAAATTGTTAATTAACTTCAGGAGTATTAGTTTAATCTAGCTGTGAGCTCTCATTGCAGCTAACATCAAAGACATGAAATTAGTAGTAGTATTTCTACATGTGTGTATTTGTCTGTAGGCATAAATACATGGCAACTGAAGAGTTCTGAGGCTTGAATTATAGTTTTGGGAGCTTTTTCCTCCTCAAATGAGCTATGATCAGATCCTGTAATATTGAAGAAAAGCAGTGAAAACCAGAAGCCTTAGAAAGTGTTGATAAACAGGTAACAGAACAGGCAAAGTTTACTTCCCTACCATTGCCACAATGATTTCCCAGGCTGGTATATAAGTAGCATTTTGGAAGGCTGTTGGAGAGTTGCCACTAGTTAAGAATAAAATCATTCAAGATGTGGAATACTCACAAATATTATGCTAAACCTTTCAAATTATCTAGGCATGGTATGCTGGAAGGAGGAGGTGACTGGGCATTATAATATTGCAACTTTTTAACAGAAAGCGCCTGAAGCTGACGAACCAGATTGGTGGTTTTTAATGAAAGAGAATACAGTTAATCTGTGTATACTTTCATTGACAAGGTTCTGCACTTAGGAGTACAGCACAGATGGTATAAGCAATGAATACTTATGTCTGACTGTAATTGATCCTATCAACAATGACATACCTTTAACTGGGTTGTATCACTTTACGTCACATATGGTTAATTAAGTAAGAAGGGCCCAAATACACTAAGGAGATTTTTATGTTTATACTTAGGAAAACAGTCTAGACAGGTGTTAATGTAAATGAAGTTAGTACTTGTCAAAGGTGAAATTCTCCATATGTAGCCCTGCTTCAGTCTCCAAATAAATATAATTTGTCTATGTCTACATTAGCAAGTAGTGAGTAGCAATAGGACCTGATCTGCAGAGTGAAACAGTTGGTGCTGAGGATCCTGTTTTCCTCACTGTAGGGATCAGTGGGAGAATGGAGGTTCCTTCAGTTTGGCCCTGTTCTGATCCCACTGGCTTGAGGTCATGGCTGGGTGCAGTCTTGGAGGGAGTCATTTGGCTCAGGTTGAGTCCCCGTATTTTAGGAAATATTTTGTGTATCTTGTGTAGCTACATTTTTCCATCCGTAAAGCAAAGCTTTCCCTTGATTTCCAACATCCTTCAACCTCAATGAGAAGAGCTTTGCTTCCTGAAATAACCCCTCCTTGCATGCATCCTGAATCATCATCAGAGACATGAATTATTTTTTACTATGTGTAGATGCCTGCCCCATGATGGTGCAGCACAATGTCATGAAGTAGAGTTTGTTAAATTATCTTTTTACATGTGCTGCATATATTTGGGTTGGCCCTTAGCTGGGTAGTCTGTCTCTTGTAGGAATGCTGTTGGAAAAATTACATATTCTAAATTCTTTCCTTTTATGGTCTGTGTATTCCACTGCCAAGAACACCTTCCCTTTGCTTTGTCCAATATGGAAAATGATATGACAAAATAGAACTTGATGTGTTCCAATTTTGGTCCTGGAGGTCTCCATAGGTACAAATTCTTTATAGCAAAACTCTCTAATCTCTGTATTCACCTTATCTCTGCTCTACATTTGAAAGGTTTTGCAATAGTTTTACCTGCAGGTCACTGAATGCGTAGTTCATCTCACACATCAGAATCCACTGGCCACAACTGGGTTTCCCAGGAGAAAATCTCAACCATTTTCTGAGATGCACCTACAGTAAATGCTCTTGGCATTTAAATGACTGCTAAAATACATAATCTTATTGGCTGATTGTTCTTCCAAAACAATTATTCCTAGAAAGATTCTTTTCTTTATTAGAAAAAAAAAAAAAATCAAACCCTTTCAGGCCTTACATGTACTGTTCTAGAAAGAATAATGTTTCATGCCAGCCAATCCTTCTTTTTAATATCAAGGGAGGTTTTTGTTCTACTTTCTTTTGCCAGACACACTTTTTACTATTGTTTTTCTCCAGTAGATTCCCCTTCCTTGCAGAGCAAATTCCTGTTTCTGTCTCTCTTTATCCTTAGCCCAATTATATGTTCTGAAAGAGATCTCTGCTTCACCTCATGTGATTTTTACCAGCTTTTCCCACCTGAAAACATTGCAGCTGTTTGAAAACCTTAATCTGTCACTCCTGAAACACATACTTTGTGGATGTCATGCACAAACTTTCCCATCCATCCCAGGTGGCTGTGTGATTTCCACATTTTGATTAGCATCATCAGTTTTGGAAGCAGAAACGTTGATGTCATTCTTAAGCTGACATTAACTTAGCTGTGATAACCATTAGCCTATTGCCAACATTTGACTGATCCAGTGTTTCTTTGAACATTGTCAATATTATGAATTGATATGAGAAAGTTGTGCTAAAAGTTATTTTACTAACACCTTAAGTTTAGCAGTCTGCTTATTTATAAAGTGGGAACATACATAGTTGCTTTGATTAGGACTGCTTTCAGTTTTTAAATATATAATATCAAAAAGATTATGAAATAAGATACACAAGATTATTGTGGAACATGGGATCTGGTATATACTAGAGAACATCAGTTACTGAATAAAAAGTCAAACTCCTTCCACCATTTAAGAAAATGAGGTAAGTAATTATGATACTTAGTCTTGTCATAGAAAGGGTTTTTTCCCAAGAGAGTATGATTTAATATGTTGGAAAAAACTTGGTTGTCTATTTCTTTTTAACTTAAAGACTAGCTTAAACATTGATGCAGAATTTAAAAATAAGGAAGTAAGCCCCTAAAAAGCAGATAGGCTCCTAAAGGCACATTTTCATTTCTGCTTCTTGTAGACTGTTTTAGATTTAGCTCTTTTAATTCCATTTATGTTTTATGCTTAAAATTAAAGCAAAAGCTCTATTTTTCTTCTTCTCTGTAAAAATAGCTGGCATTCTGTCAAAGCCTGTTGTAGTGTTGCTTGTACATAGGGAAAGAATAGCAAGCATAGAAACCTAAAAAAAATGGACTGAAATAAATTAATTCCAGATTTAATGGGATGTTTTGATATTCAGTCTGGAAAAGAAAATTTTTTTTGGGGTGACCTAATTGTGGACTTCCAGTACCTGCAGGGAGCATGCAAGAAAGATGGAGAGAGACTATTTACAGGCAAATGGAGTGACAGGACAAGGGGAAATGGCTCCAAACTTAAAGAGTTCTATGACATTGACATTGTTATTTTTTTCAGATATTTTTCAGACAGCTTCTAATAATTTCTTAGTTGGACTGCTTGTGTACTATAAAATATGTGCTAAAGTGTCTTGATAAGTCAATTTAAATTGAAAGGTTTGGGAAGCCTCTTAGTAGTGCCTGAGCTCTAGGTATTTCAGAACAACAACAACAAGTCCTATGTTCTATAAAACACTTCTCTATGGTGTGTTACTGTGGGGTGACTCCTTCTGTGCCTCATTCCCATTGAAGCACTGTCTCCGTTGTCAGCTTCCAAATAACTTTAGGAATAATATCAGCCAGAACCCTTAGCACAGTGTAACACTATTTATAAAGGAAAGGTTCATGTAGGCTCATAAGAGGCTGGCAATGGAGCAGGAGGAGAAAATTATTCTGGTATAATTTTTCTTACATGGGAATGACTTTTTTTTCTTTACTTAAATATGACCACTCAATTGACAAATTCTTGTGAATTATGATCTCTGATACAAAAAGTAGGTTTGTAGATAGAGCAACAGACATGTGGGACATTTCATATTTATATTAGGAGATCATTCTATAATCTTCAAAATATAAAATAATTTGTTTTTCATGAGTAGCAAAATCACTCTCCATGTATATGTTATCAGATGACACAAATGAACTATGAGAATGCTATCAAATCTGAAATCAAGCTTTATCAGCCATGCTGAAAGATTTTCTTTGCAATGTTCATGAAGATGCAAACGGGACAATTCAATGAAGAAGTACAGTCAGGAATAAAAGCAGCAGCTTCTGAGTTGAAGGATAAGTCTGTGGAGGTGATTAACAAGTAAAAGGAAAAAAAAACTGTATTTGTCTATTAGGCATTTACTATGATTAATTTGGTGCAATATGATGCTTGTGTTCCTTGGACTCAAGTGAGAAAGAATGGAAATCTGGGAATTACATCTGTTTTAGAAAAAAATGTAGGCTCAAGTAGTCTGGCAAACCTTAAATACTATTCCATGTATCTGTTAAAGATATTGTTGAACTGATATTTACAAGTCATGAATTTTGCTTTGTCATATTTTCTTGTTTTGTCCATTCTGTTCCAGTAAAAACAGAAATACTTTCCCAGTATGGTGTGTGTGTGTGTTGATAAGTAAATAACCAATAGCAAAATAAGGAAGGCTTTTATATATTCTCATAAAGTTGCATGCGCAGTTTGCTTTCATATAACTTTCTATGAAAACATCTTCCACCTAATTATTAAGGGATTCACACTGTTTGAAGAGAAAAGATTCTTTGAAGAACCAAAAAAGAAAATAAATAAGTAAATAGAAACAATGTTAAGAAGAAATATCTATAGAGCATTTAACATTTGTAGTTACTGCTCATCAGTTCTATCTAGAAAGGAAAGAAACTGATTGCATGTGGAAATCTAAACTATTTGGTTAATTATGAAATATTAACTGCTTAGAAGGTCAAGGGAAGTGCAATATATAGCTTCAAAGACAAGTAACATTTGTAAATATCTGTATTCCAAAAAAAAAAATTGTAAGGTCATTTTATTATCAATTTAAATGAAAAACAAACAAACAAAAAACCCCCCACAAAACCAAAACCAAAAAATCTCCAAAATTTCCCAATAAAATACTGGATAGTAGTAACTGAAGCAAGAATCTGAGCATGAATTTCATCATTCTTTAGAAAGAATGTTTATTAATATTGCCACCCACATCTGCAGGCTTCTTCACCATTCCAGCTTCTCTCCACCTTGAGTCATTGAACCTTGCTTACATTTGCATAATTTCATAGTCATTGTGGAACTGCCATTTATTATGGTGTTTGGCAATTATTTGTGTTATTAATTCCAAAGGGGTCAGTTTTAAAGCTTTGTGATTTGCAAGGAATAGACTTAAATTTAATGAGTAAACTGAAAAGCCAAGCAAAGGAAACATTTTTTTTTCTCATTTTCACCACTAAAATTTGAAATTACTTGGTTTTACTGGTCTTGATTTTATTCTGTGACTTAGTGATCACCATCAGCTCTGGAGCCTCCTTAACTATGGTCTACAGAGTGCTCTTCCAGGTTCTCAATTTCCAGGGCAGTTTTCTGTGTGTCTACCACCATGCTGAAAGGGTAAATATGATGAGTAATAGACTACCACACCACATTTATAAGATTTAGTCAGGAATACATCAATTCTGGCAATGCCCCTTTTATGTACTTTCCAAATGGTGAAATAAAAAATTTTGGCCCATAGCAACAAAAAAGGAGTTCTATAAAAATGAATACTGAGGTGGATGGTCCTTAATAAATGAGCAAACTCCTCTTCTGCCTCTCTAGTTTGAGGAAGAGAAGGTTTGTGGACTCTTTCATTTAAAAAACTGTTCATAAATCATATACAGTTGACTAAATCACTGAAGTTGCAGCCTCAGGACTTTCTTTTATGTATGAAGAGAAGTAATTTCAGCTATTATGTTCATATTTCAGTCATATGTGATTCATATTCTTTAAGTTTACCTGGAATAACATTTTTCAGACTACAGTAATCTTTTCTCCTTCTTTTCAATATGAAAATAAAGAGTAATAAAATGCAGTACTCAGTACAGGAAGGAACGTAGTAATGCTACATTTGGAAATTGAATTTACAGTTGCTACTTTTTGTCCCACTTCCTCCCTTGCTCTCAATTCACCCTCCTAGCCCCAGTTATGGTAAACTGATTGTTGTTAGGTATAAAATAAAACAGTGTTTATAGCTTCAATATAAATTTAAGGGAAATAAAACATCAAGAAAAATTTAGGAAGTCACATTTGAATACATTAAGGCTCACATAAAAGTTACAAAATGTCTTTTCAAGATACTAATGGAAGAATGGTCCCAGAAATGCTTGGTATTTTTATGTTGTTGTCATCATGTGTTGAATTCTGTTTGATAGAACTGTCAGAGAACTAATTTCTTGATTTTTTTGCAATGTTAATTCATTTCATGCAGAATGGTTTTGGTGGAGGTAGGGCAGGAAATACTTTTAAATTTATTTTTTCCAAAGATTTCTGGAAATTCCTAGGACATTTATCTAATTTTAGAACTCAACTACAATTGAACTATTGAGGCTACTCCATATTAATGTAGTGACTCACAAAAGTAATGAGAAATGTAACATTAGTTTTAGATCTAAAACATTGCTTCTGTTTATTGTTCTGCACTTGATGAACTTTCTATTTCAACTTTTATTTTAAATCATATTTGCAGAGGTTTAAGAATTTGACCGAAAATTTTTCTATGGGTGAAAAACATTCCCAGCTCCAGTGCTTGGAATGAAGTTGCCCAGATTTTGAAAAAAAAAAATTGTGGGTATGAATTCTGTATTAGCTCAGGATATTATTTAGTGTTTTTATAATTCAGAAATCTATTTATGAATGTTGATTTTTTTTTTTGCTGGTATCACTCAGAATATTGAATAACCATTAATGGCAATAGAAATTCCAGTGATAAATCAAGAGAATGACAGTATTTAGACTTAACCAGTAGCCAAACTCTTCAAAGACTGGAATAAGAGAGTTGTGTTTTCCTCACTAGATATGTGTTTAGTACTGCAAACAAATATTTCCTAGCAAACCAAGGGTAGAATATCTTCCTCACAGAGCTGTCTTTGCAGTTGCATTATTGCAATATATTACTGACCAATGCTTTCAATATGCTGAGCTGTCATTACCTGTTGGGAATGATCTGTTTTTCAAACCAGTGTAAAAACTGCCTGAAGTTGGGTGTGATCACATTTGGATATCCTGGCAGGTAAAAGCAGATCCTGACTGGCTCACTTTCAGCACAGGGATTTAGTCCTTCCCATTGCCCAGCTGAAACAGTCTGGGGCTGCTCTCTAGGCTGAAATGCAAACTGATGAGTGAGTCAGGAGAGGAAGAGAAACATTTCAGCTTGGCCTATATCCTTCCATGAGCTGCTTTCCCTCTTCTGTCAAGCCTATTTGGCTGTGTCTGTTGACCAAAGAATGTGGATTATCTTGATGGCAGAAAATGTAAAGCACTCTCACAGTTATATGCTGCAAAATTAATACCGTGCTGGTAACAATAATGTCATGTATTTTTATTTCATTTTATTTATTAAATTTTAAAAGCATCCATGAACTCTTTCTTAGTAAATCCTCATGGAATTCTTTTATTTTGCTTCTTCCCCAAGAAATTAACCCTGCATTATACTAGAATGAATATAATTCTAGAATGAATATCAAAGTCATAACAGGTACTAAACTTTTAAAACTAGATATTAAAGAGAGATTTTAAAGGAATAATCTTAATGGCAGCATTTCTGAAGTTTAAAATTCTTTATTGTTATGGGTTTACTTATTGATTTAGTTGCTGACCTTAAAAATACTGTTAAAAAGAGTTCTATTGGGAGGGTAATACTCTGAAGTAATCAAGGTATCATTTGGGTTGGCTTCTTACTGCTATTGAAGGGGTTTCTTTAAAGTTTTAACTTCACAGGCAAATCTTTTTGTACATGACGCTGCCATCAAGTGGCTATTGAGTAGAACCTCTGTGTTACCCCTCCCCAATTTAAAAGTATTTCATCTTTTTAATTAACAGCTTAATTTGAAGGAAGGGAGTATTCTATACTTGCTAATTGAAAAGAAAAAAATATAATTTTACTACTCTCTGGATGAGAGCAGTAGAGGTAGATGCTCAAAAATGCTTTGAAAGAATCGGTTTTCAGTGACATCAAATTTTGTTGACATTGATTTTTACATCATCTTCAGCTGACATTAGGAATCCTTCTGGTCACCTTGTGAACTATTCTGAGTATCTTTTTGAATCTTCAGGCACCTTAATAGACTGTTAAATCTTCTTTTTTAGGGTCTCGTTTTAATTAATTCCATCAAAACTCCAAATTATAGATGTAGTCTATAGACTTGGTAGAGGACTTTGAGGTGCTAGATCTAAAAGGCCAGAATTACTATAGACCCTAAACAACAAGAAATTTACCCTTGAATCAAGAAGCTGATGAATGGCAAAATTGACATTCACCATCTACCCCTAGTTCACTTCCAGTGGCATGGGGCTGTTGACCAATTTAAGGCAAGTCATGATAAACATCCCCATTCTCCTGAAGATAGTTTGCCTTCTTTCACCCTCTAGCAATAATAGTAGAAAAAAAATCATTTGCACATTTGCATTTGTATTTACTGTGTTTAAAGTAAAGCTGTAAACAGTTCGGATTCACTAATAACTGATGAAAGTGTCTCATTATTGAGCTACAAAACCTCCAACAAATTAATGGGAATTGCAAATCACCTTGAAAATTGCAGGCTCTTTAGTCCTATATTGAGTGCTGAGTAAACTGTATAAATAGCTTTGTTGCTTAACTGTTTCTTCTGAAAAAATAGTTTTCTTATTACATTTTTTAAAAACCATGGCTTAGTAATTAAGACATGGCTAAGCAATGTCTTTTTTTTTCTTGTTGTTGCTTTGTTTACTGTAGATGAACATTTAACATTATATTACTGTTAAATATTACTGTGTTTGGTTCCTTCTATTTCCTATAATATTTAGGACCATGGATTCTCTGCCTCTGGTGCTACTTAAATATTTTGGCCAATTTTCTCTTATGCCCCATATTAAACTAGAGGATTTTGCATGTTCTAATTATTTTCTTTACATAATGAATTTTTAAATATATAGACCTGTGATATTTTCCTACAAAATTAAATCTTAAATAGAAGAAAATATTTCATGAAAAGAAAAAAGTCATGCCATGTATTTCTTTGTTCACTCTTTGTTTGATTTTCATTCTTTCTGCCTAACTCCAAATCTAAACTTAGTGCATGTTCCTTGTTAGGAAAAAATAATATATGGGAGGTTATCTCCAGCAGGTATAAAATTTGGTAGCCTCATAGTCATGGAAATGCACTTCAACAGAATATCAGTTGCATTTCTCTAAAAGATAGCATGATTTCTGCAAAGTTCTAGATTCTCTTATATCCCATCCCCCCCTGCCACTCACCCCCTCCAGTTCCACATTGCAGCTGCATCCCTGAAATAAACCTATTTGATTTAAAAGAACATATTTCAGTTTAACATAGATTCAGGATAAAAAATCAGCAGTTTTTAATTTTGTCCATGTTGCCAATACATGAGTCATCATTAAGCTTGTGATGAGTAATTAGTCATAGGTTTTTTTTGCAAACAATAGAGATTTTAAAAAATTTTATAAGGCACAGGAGACAATCTTTTTGTATGCAAAGCTTCATATACCATTTGTGCTAGTGTACTGTAAGTATGGAGTATGGGCACTTTAAGACACATTTTTAACTACATTTTAAATCACTTGACTTGCTGGAATAGTAAAAGCGTTGTGGGCTGAAGCACCCTCTAGTTATTGCTAAGAGAAATTCCAAAATTTAGCAAAACCTTTGAACCTCCAGGAACACAACTGCTGCTATTAGTTGGCAGGTGCCTTTTACTAGGAAAGCTTTTCTGTCACTTTCCAAATTGGTTCATTCCTAGGGCTGAGTGACCCATGAGATGTCTGTCATTAGCTCTGTCCAGCAATAGAACCTGAAGCAACAAAGAATTGAAGCTTCTGTTTTTCCTGCCTCATTGTTGCAGGCTTGATGAGTGAGGAAAAAAAAAGTTCCTTTCTTTTTCTCTTCCTCTTTTTCTTCCTTCTAAACCACCACCTTCTGTTTTTTCCTTTTGTACTTGCTTGGTACTGTTAGTAATGTATCCACAATTCTTGCTCATCATTTCCATTCTACTCCACAACCCCAATTTTGGTCCTTTTGCCCTTGGCCACTACCTTTATGTTTGATAGCATCTTGCTAGACTTTTGCACCAAATGATGAAAGATGAAGTATTACTGCATTTTAACTTCTTCATGTCCAGTCTGGGGACTCAATTTCTACCCCCCAAAAGCTGTGAAAACCTTAATGTGAAAGCCCAGAAAAGGTTTTTTCTTTGTTCTGTCTCTATGTCCCCTCTTCTGCATTGTCTCTACTCCTTAGTCAGATGAGCAGTGGACACTTGAAGCTTTTGAAACACCATTTGATTGAAGAAATTAGTCAGCTTACTATCCAGATCTTTACATGCAGTTGTCTCAGATTTAAAGTAGGTTTTGTTAAATATGCTGAGCTGCTGAGCATATGTAGGAACCAAATGCACCTGGAGGAACCATCATTTCCATCATCAATTTGAATGCAGGTGAATTCAGACTGAGCAGACTGCTGTCTTTCTTTTGTTTTTATTGTGGTTTTTTGGGATTTTTTCTTGTTTTTTTTTTTGGTTTTTTTTTTTAGAATGCAATATTTGAGAAAGTTTTGGCATGTGTAGAAGTTGTGAAGCGCATTCCTCACACATTGACTCCTTAAATATTGTGATATCGAAGGGATTGTCACATACCGAGATTGTACATTACTAATCTAAACAAAGTCATAAACAAAAACTCTACATTCAGTTGTTCATGATATGTGATTACTCAGGGGACTCAAGTAATAAGCATGTGTTCCCCATCAGGACTTGCATTCAGCTTTCCAATACTGATGGAAACTATATGTGTCAAGCAGATGGGACGGACCATGCTCAGAGCTTGAAAAAGATTTTGCAAGGCCTTCATCATAAGTGAGTTCCAGTTTTCTGGGTTTCACGTTGGAATGGTAATTTAACTTCATACAGAGTAAATGTAAACCAACTTGTGATGATGTGACTAACTGCAAACTACTTTTCATAGCTGCTACTTTTTCATCTGGGATGCAGAAGTTGCCTTAGATTAAACTTGAAACTTCTCCACAGTAAAGTGTTGTCTAAAATAACTAATGAAATGCAGATGGGAGTGGAATAAAAGCTGTGTTTGTACATAAGGAGTCATTGTATCAGGAAGGGTAGTCTCTATGCAGAGGTTAATATTTGTATAAATAACTGTTATTGAATATGAAGTACAACTTTAATCTGTGCAAGTCATTGTATTTCACGGAACTTTCACTTGACACTTAGAGGCAGTCATGAAAATGTAGAACATCAAAATAGTATGACAGAACTTATTAAGTACATTTTCCAGCATAGTATTTTATGGCTTTTGTTTTGATGAATTATCAATTACATGGCTTTCCTCTACTTTGTGCCCTTGTAAAACCTGTTCTGCTGTAACACAGACCTAAGAGAAACCATGTAAAGTTATGATTTTTTTTACCTAGTCAAGAGGCTGGAGCTGGTGGTCTTTTCTCTTGGGCTGTCACAGATGTGCAATAGGAGGTAATAGCTGAGCTTCATTATCCATTGCTTATTTGTTTAGGTAGTTGTTGGCAAAGACTAAAGGATTCTAGAGATGTACCACTTGTCTTGTGTTGGATTTGGAAGGAGAAGACTCTAGGCAGTCAGTTTTGCATGAAGAATACAATAATAGTATTGTATATGTTATTTCAGTTGCATGCTATGTTTCTTCTATGGGCAATCTATGGGTGGATTTATATTATGCAAATAAAGGCTTTCATTTCCAAACGCTCTGATGTAATATTTTGGAAACCTGGCTATTTTGATGTAGAATGCACATGAACACCAGCTATTTTGATGTTGGATAGCTGAAGAATTTCTCTCCTATTGCCAGGTTTAATTTTGGTTGTGTCTAAATGTGCAGGAGAAGAAATTCCTGCTGAGCAGGATTTTGAAATCATCAATGTATGCAAATCCCTGGTGGCTTTTTTCCTCTCCAGAATTTGGAGTAGAGCCCAACACAGGTTTTTTCAGTCTCCTGGTGTAGCTGGTAGGCTCTTCTGCTTGATATTAATACTCAGTACCATCATGATTCCTAAATGAGGTGATTCCTTCTGTAAGTCATTAAAAGGCTGACAAACAGGCCCTCCCCCAGACAGGAGCAATGCATCCATCTGTGCTGGGTCAGCTCTACTCAAACAGGTGAGACTGAAAAACCAGGAAGTGGTAACTTCTCTCCATTTTGGTTGTGTAGGGTCCTTGTTCTCTAAGAGAAATTTTTGCTTGAAAAGTTTATATTAAAAAGTGAAAATATTTAAAGAGTCAACACAGCATTGACTTAAAGGCACAGGCACTGGCAGAGTGACTGGTTATTTAAGCTTTGCAGTCAAGCAAGTAGCTTAAAACTCCAGACATTTGTGCTTAGGACTATCTTTGTGAAGTATGCAGTGAAAAACTAAATCTGATGCCCTGTCTCTCCAATTTACCCAAAAATGGCACTTCAACCAACCACAAGTTTATTCTGGATATTCCATTGAACTTTGTTTAATATTTATTTCTACTCTTAATGAACATTACAGGCAATGAAAAATTGACAAAAATTACAGGGTCAGAAATTGAGTTCAGTTTACATTAATTTATTATCAAATCATTTCTTTGATTGCTGCAAAGGTGTATCTTAAGACACTTAGAAAGAATTGACACTTTTCATATTAGTGCATTATTACTTGATTATAAATCAGTAGGAACATTGTCTGCCACAATTTTAGAGAAACTAAGATGTAGACAACTGAAGGTTTGAGTTTGCATGTCCTTTCACATGCCTTTTGGGCCTTGTGCCTTATCATCAGCTGAAATCTGGAGCAGAGGAGGTTGAGTTATATCCCATGGGCTTGCCCAGTGAGCCAGGAATGGAGTTAGAAGTAAGCACCAATGATCCAGATCTCCAGTCACCTTGAGCTGCTGTATCACACTCCCCCTAGAACTGCTTGTGTCTCAGTACTGTGCAGTGCTGTAAATGGTAGTGTTTGGAAGGGGTTCATTACCAAAAATCTTCATTATTTTATTTTTCTTGCTGCTCTTTTTTTTTTTTTCTTCTTTATCATGTTTAGTTGCTTCTTAGGGAAAGTAATAGAAAATAAGTCCATAAAAGATATTTACTTAGAGAGGAAAAACTGGGAAATGTCTCTCTTTTTCAGAAATCATAACTACCAAAGAAATTATGATGGTGGCAGAACAGAGCTAAGCTTGTCTATGAGCTCAGGGATCTGATGTTCCAATGCCGAATTTGACTGACAAAAAGGATGATGTTTGAGACAAGAACTGCTTTTTTTGTCTGGCAACACAATAGGATCTTCTTCCTTGATAGATTCTCAGCACTACTCAGTATAATAACATGATAATTGGTCCCAAAGAAGGAATGAGTAAGATTGGATGGTGGTCTTTGGGGGCCCAGTTGTGTTATATCTAATCTAATTATGTTTGATAGTGACTTTTTAATACATATGGTAGCTATTTCCTTGGCTTTTGGAACTAAGGCTTATATGCAAGCTTGATATTTGCTTGGTGTCTGTTCTAAAAGCACACAATTTTTTTTTTTCCTTAGGAGAAACCCCAGCTATATCTGTCTCATGTCATACTGTATTCTAATTCAAAACTAAAACTGATTTGTTCCAGAAGATGTCTTGAAGCATAAATATGTTGTGGCTTGTGGAAATGTGGGAGGTGTGATGGAAAGAGCAAATGTCTATAGATTGTACGTCAAAAAACCACTGCAACTTGCTACAGAAAAGACATAGTAAGTTATTGCTGCCTTGGAGCAACAATCCTCAGCAGGCATTCACCCTTTTGCATGAGACAATATAAACATTTTAGTGGATTTATGAGCATAAAGGAGCATCTGGAGATGATGAGATTGTGCAAGACTAATTTTAGAGTCTGAATTAAACTAACTCCATAGCTACAAAAGTCACTGCCATGTTTTCTGCTTTTGTTTAAAAAATGTGTATGGACTACAGCAAGCCCAGATTTCCTAACCAAATGGAACAGAAAAGTCTAGTGCACTACTGCTGGTGGTGGTGTGGTGGGCACTGGCTTACTGAGAGGATTACAAAAATCCTTAATGAAAGATAGTTATGCAATTGAATTTCTGAGGCAAGTTTCTTCTCAGCTGTTAGCATCTGGGTTCCATTTTGCCATGAATAGGTGACTGTCTCTTGGATTTATTTATGTTTCTCACTTTTTAATAGAGAGTATAGCATTTATTCCTGTTTTCAAGGAGGCAGCTGTTGCTTTTTTTCCTTTTTCCTCTTGCATTTCACCATTGTCTTCCAGCTTTAAATAAGCATATTATAAATGAAACGTATTAATAAAATTAGCGCTGTGTGATGTGCTAATGCAGTAGGTAGGGAAATAAATTTGTTTGAAGTCAGTTTCAGTTTTGGAAATTTAACTTGCTCCCTTGAAGTAACTGAAACACTGAAATGTATGTTCTATTTTGTGTGTAATTTCTTCTTTTTTCTTTCCCCAGTGGCTCTTATTAGTGAAAGGCTTCCAGCTTAGCAGTGATGGTTATTGAAAGTTCAAATAATAGAAGCCTCAGTTTGTAAAGAAATGCAACACCTTTTAGGAGCTCAGAGACTCCAGTGCCATTGACTTACAGTGTTAAGTCATAGTTTTGGCCATCATCTCTTCTAGAAGTGGCTGATGCACAAGTGGAAGCTGGAAGTTACTGATCACCTCACAGTGATTAATAGGTAGATCACAACCTGTACTGTTCTTGACATGCACCATTTTCTGGGACCCCCTGACAATTTACTTAAGGCTTGAGGATGAAAAGGATAAAATCTTGACTCCTTTAAAATCAATTAGAATTTTATAATTAATTTGAAGTGAGGAATCATGCAGTCATAAAGTACTGGGCCAAAGCTGTTCTTCTAAACATAGAAGCAACATGAAAATAAGTCACTCTAATTGAGTAGCTGAAATCAAAATGCAAAACAAAGGAGAAAAAAAAAAACCTTTGGATGATATGTTCAACATGCTTTCTACCAGATCCCAGTAAAAAAAAAGGTAGTTCATGGACAGAGAAGCCTGTTTTCCTATGAACCTTTTGAGATTAACAGAACTTTGATATTTAAAACAGTATGTGAGTCTTGTGGAAGTTTTCAACATGAAGTAATGAAGCAGTTAGCTCTTTTTCTTCCACAGATTTTCCGTATTTACTAGTGGGAATGCCAACAAAATTTCACTCCTCTCTTCTTTTGACCTATATTTTTTGTGGAATAGATACCTCAACACTACTGAGGTTCTAAAAAATACACCTGAAACATCCAATCATGAATTTGATCAATACTGGCCAACAACTTGAAGAGGTTTAGTTGACATAAGTGTTCATGATGTAATTGCATACACACTCAGCTCCCTAACCTCAAAATCCAGGGTAGAAAATGAATCTCTTATTTCTAACAGAGAATCCTTTTAAGGCCAACCAGAGATTTTATACAACAGGAACTGCAAATATGCTTAGCTGTACTAATGTACTTCATTTATTAGATAATAAGAATTCTAAACAGCTTTCTGGAAGGAAAGAGACTTGTATTTGTCAGCAAAGCTCTACTAGTTACGGGTTCCAGTGCTTCCCTGTGTTTCTTAAATTGTTGCCTAAAGCTGAAAAAAGTTTGTTTAAAAGTGAAAGAAATGCCAGATACCACCTTCCTCTCCTGCAGCCACCCTGGAGCAACCCATCCTTACAGACTGAAACTGGAGTAAATTTTCAATGAACTCTTCAAGAAGGAGAAGGTTGTGCAAGCTTTCTGCTAGTTAGACTGGGCTTGAATGAAAAGCATTTGTGTTCCACCCTTAAGACATCTTTTATGACAATGTTTAAAGTGTCTATCCACCATAGTTTATCTGCATCCTGATCTTGTCCTGCCTTGGATATGTTCCTTGCTGTCTTGGATATGTTCCTTGCTGGCTTCACTGAGAACATCCTTCCCTTCCTGTCATTTCCAAATTTTGTCTGTTGATTTGGCCATATTACCTTCTCTTCTGCCTCAAGGAGCTGGCAAAGCTTCACTCCAGCCTGTATTTTGCTTTTTATCTTGTACTTCTGTTCTTTTCCAGCCATGCTAAGTACAGTGTTGTTAAAGTCTTTCTAGAGATACTGCTGGAGTTTTACCTCTAGTGCAGGGCAAGGTGAGGTGTGAGCTCACAAGGCAAACACCCTCCTTGCTGAGGAGTCACATTTTCTTTTGGGGGCCTGCAAATTCATCTTGTGATAAATCTTTGTCTGGAGAGAGAGAGGAGAGGTACTGCAAAAACTGCTGTGTTTGTCTCACCTATCTGCCATTTTAAGATTTCAGATTTCTCAGGGGTAGGTAACTGCATTTCTTGTAGTGATTGCCCATTCTTTCATGGCATTTTGGACATAATGCAAGTCTGCTCTTCCATTTCAATTCTCGTGTTAGATAGGAATATTGACATTTGTTGTACAAACCATTATTCATTTCATTGGTAGCCATATTCATTTAATGGTGGGTTATTTAAGATCTTTTCCAGGATCTTTTCTAAAACTATTAATGTACTTGACGACCAGTGAGAGGTGAGGGTAGTTAGTGAGATTTGAGCTTGTGCAAAGAGAATGACTTCCACTGGGTTTTGGTAGGAGGCTGTGGCACAGCTCATGGAAATCTGTTGGTGCCAACAGCCTGTGACAGAACAACAGGCTCAGCTTTCACAGAATAGATTTTTTAATTATTATTTTCTTCCATTTCTGTTTAGTAATTTTTTTCTCCATTATCTCTATTGAGTATACATATTGAATTGGAGATACCCAGCAGTGCTCACTGAAGGCATTCACATGTCAGGAGCCAGACCTTCCACACACTTTAATATAAACTATAAAGGGTTGGGTTCATTAGCTGTGCCTTTTGCTTTTAGGTGGGTGTATTCTTCTAATTTTTTTTATTAAATGAGGAAGTTATCATGACATGCAGTTTTTGAGACTAGCCAGCCACCTTATGTGGCAAGGTGAGAGAAATCAAAGTTTTGGTTTGAGTACTGTGTCTAAGTTTAGGTGTACATGCTGAAAACCTGTAGGTGCCATGTTGAACTGTACCACATGCCCAGTGCTTCAGAAGCCTCTATTGATTTTAAATGTGTATGTGCTTTGTATCTGTTGCTCCAACTCTTCTTTGACTTTTTTGAATTAGAAAAGATGTGCCAACCTCCATGCCATATGCCTGTTTCTCCTAATGCCCATGGTTTTTTCAGGCTCACATGCTTTCATATGTAAATTGGCTATCAAATTCCACCCTCAGTTTTAACCTGTAATAACTTCATTGCTTACAGTGCAATTTGCACTGGTGTAATTTGGATCAGAATCTGGATGCATATGTAAATGTGTGCTCTTATGCACACGTGTAATGCCTGCTTTTTATATATAAAAATGCCTGATATATATATATAAATATATATATATTTGAACTTTCTTTTTACAGTTGAAAAGGAGAGAGAGAATCTGTTTATTAATTATATATTGATCAATTTTAGAGCACTTAACAAGAGGAAAATAAATCTTTTGAAGTAGTTGGTGGATTTTTGGAGTCATGCACACACATACACACACTTCTTTACAATGTATTCTGATTCTTGTCTGTCCCAAACAGAAACTTTTCTTCTTCCTCTGACTTGCAATTCTGAATTTTTTGCGAGTCTCAAATCTCATTTTTAGTTGATTTTAGGGAAAATGGAGGCAGAGATATTGTTTAAAAAAAAAAAAAAGGAAAAAGGAAGAAATCCCCCCCACGTTAAACAGCTACCCCAGCCCCCACTTCTATACCACCAGCCCAAACATGGAACATATTTTAGCAGAAGTGCCCCAGCTCTATCATATGTGCTGTGCAGAGTCATCATGGCCATGGTGCATAGCTGAGAGCCGGAAAGCAAACAGCTGCTGTAGCCTGATTTGAGTTAAAATAGTGTCAGTGTTTAGTCTGGCGCAGTGCTTCAGGAGAGATTGGCAGCTGGGTCAAACAAAGTCATTCCATTGGCTCCCTTCCCAGTAAGCTTCTGCTAGTATTTAGGTACTAGTGCAGCCTAGGCCCCTTTTCTCAGGGATAGCCTAACATCTGACCGCACCCTCTTTGCTTTTTAAAAAATGCCTTTTCACTCTTTAAGATAAATCCTCTATTATACAATCTGCCACTAATTGTGTGTTAAGACTGTTTTTCTCTCGAAAGCTGATGCATCCTGCTCTCAACGTGGTCTAGAAAGTGGGCTGTTACAGTACTGGATTAATAAAAGGGGCCTTTATGGTTTGTGAAAGAATATCTCTGTGCTTAGGCAGGAAACTTTTTGATCCACAGAAAAGCCAGACGACATCCTAGGTAAGGCTGTGTATCAAATCTGCTTTTATGGGAGAGTGGGGCAGCGAGTGCTGTTAATTGCAATTGCTTCAAGTTTTGCATGCCCATTTTGATAAGCTTTTTAGAAAGTTTAGGAAATAGCTACTCCTGCATCTCAAGCCCTTTCTCTCCTCCCTCCTCCTCACTCCTCCTATGCCTTTACTGCTTGCAAAAGCTTGTAATGATCTGCTTAGTTTTCACTGGGATCCGCGCGGACGCTTCGCTTCTTTTTGGAGAGGAGTTTCTTGCAGAGGCGCAGGGCAAAAAAGTTCTGCGGTCGGACCCAAACGCTGTTAGAAGTGGAGTGGCTGGGGAGAATTTACAGGGAAAGCTTTCCACTGTTACAGACTGCCTGTGCAATCATTTAAAAGTAGTTGAAAACTGCTTTGAACTAACAAGGGTTTAATTACGGAAAAGTTTAACGTGGCGATGGAAGGAATATTAAGTAAGTTGTCTTTGTCTCATACTTTTTAATTTTAGTTGTTGCTTTAGCCTGTTGGGTCACATTTTTTGTCAGCGCTGAAGGCTGCCATGAATTGGTAATGAGGGCCCCTTTTGCACATGATTTTGGCACTTGGCCAAAATCAACTTCCCAAGGCAAGCTTTCTCTAAAAGAACCTGAAGCATTTTTTTGTGATTAGGAATCATGTCTGAAAGCTGCCACAACCAGTTGTGTAGGCATGTCAAAATGACTTTATACAGTATATCTGAAGCATTCGGGGGGGGGGGGGGGGGGTCTGTATTTTCTTTGCGTACCAAATTGTTGCTATTATCATTCTAAATTTCCGCAGCTTACGCACCTCCAAAAACCAGGCTACAGAGAGCTAAGGCATAATGAGGATCGTTGGTATCTTTGTATTTTTCAACATGCCAAAGCAGCACTAATTGTCACATTTAAGCAAGATACAGTATTAGGGGTTGCTTAAAACACTTGTGGATGTAAAGCAGATGAATCTTTAAACTTTTAATCTCAGTAAATTATTCTCAGTGAACAGTAAGTAATGATATTTTCGAGAAGTTTCTTTGTTTGAATTGTGTAAGTAGAGCTTTTTGATATATCTATTTTAAAAAATACATGCCTGGGTCCACTGGGGGGGAAATTTGCAAGGAAAATCTTGGACGTGCTTTTGGATTTATCCCATTTCCTTGAAATCTGGGTATGGGTCTGATCTGTGAGACAGGGAACAGGAGCTGGGTAGTCCTTTGTTGTTAAAAAAGGGGAAAGGGAGCTAGTCTAAACATTAGTAAGGAGCTGCAAAAGTTCATGTTTCAAGTGTGCTTGGAGTTCTGAAATTTGTGGAGATCATCAGTGCAACAAATGAGTTATTCCTTACTGATATTATATAAACAAGTTTGGCACTGTAAGTGAATACATTATTACTGCACACTTGAACGTTCTGTGACTTTACTCTGTGAATTGGAAATTAAGGACCTCCTATTACATACTGTGTATGCTCTACAGTGTCGTTTCCACGTGTGTTCAGTGTAAAGACAAAATGCATTGTGCAGCACTTTTGTCAGGTATTTTTATTTTACATTTCTGCACTCGTATGTGGCTGTAGCCGAGGAGTTGCTCCTTCCCTCCTATGTGTGTTGTTTATTTATAAGCAACACCATCTCTCGGCAGCAATATCGATATGGAACAGCCCTTTCCCACCTTCCCTGCCCCCAGCCTTGATCCCTTTGGCTGCTGTTAAAATGGGCTTTACAGGTATTGTCTTTCTTCTGCTAAACTGTATTTTCTATGAGGTGTTGGGGGTGTGTGGGTGTGTGTGTGTGTGTGTGTTTCCTTTATTACATAATGCAAGCCACAGCTACACTGGGAGAAAGCTCGAGCTTTACAGACTCCTCAGAATCGGTACTTTCATGTAACTTGGCTGGGAGAGTTTGTTCATTGTTACGTTGCAGCAGACTGACTTACAGTACTCAGAAGCCTCCTGCAAGTTTAACTATAACTCCTTGTATTTGCAATGAAAATAAGCAGACAAGATGAACATGTTGCAAAAGAATAGATGGAGAATTATAGTAAAATAAAACTTAATTGTATTTTTCTGGGGCTTTTGAAAAGCTTTACAACAGGGGAAAAATACGTCACTGTTGAATCCTATTTTAATGTAAAGCATTGCCAGAAAATGATCATACTTGGTGCAAATGTAAATGTGACAGTAGAGTTTTTGCAAATCATTATGGAATTTATTTGCTGGTGTGTGGAAGTGATTTCTCCCGGGTTACTGAGTTAGGTACTGTTATTTGAAAATATGCACATACCCGCCTTGTTACTGCAAAACTAACTTGAAAATGCTTTACTCTGATATTCCTAGTTTTGCCTAGAAGCTTTTACTGGGAAATAATGAACACATGCTAGTGTACTACTTCTAGAGGTTTTCTTTTCTATTCTGGTTGGTGAAGGGTTGTGTTATAAATCACAGAAAGTTATTCTCCAAAAACTTTGTGAACAGTTTTTAAATCCAGAATTTTTTTTTTTTCTGATAGCATGACTGAAATGTAAAATCTAATATATGAAGCGACAAAGTTTTTCTTAAAAACTTAAAACATTATAAATTCGGCTTTTGATTGCAGGGACCATATTAACATTTTCCTTCATGAAGAAATCTATCGTCTATACGAAAGTGCAAAAAAGTCATGTTTTCATCAGATAAATCAGCATTCTGTCTTCATAAGTTTAAATTTCAAAATGCATAGACACTGCATTATATTTTACCAGTAGATTATTTTTTCTTTATAAAGAGGTTGATAAATAACTGGTTAGTTACTTTTCCTGCCTTTAGAAAAGGTGAAGAATATAAAGTATTCTCCATTGTGCTATTTTTATTTTTAACAGCCCTCAGGACTAATGTGTCTCTAATCTTCCTACTTGGAGGGCTTTATGTTTTATGTTTGTTTGCAAACACATAATGAAAGAGTGCAATTATAAAGCTTAACTTCATTGTAATTTTGGATCTTAGATTTTGCTCCATAGAAACGCTGAAGTCTCAGTTACCCATTTCAGTGCAGTAAAGCACTGAATATATATATATTTTTCCATTCAGAAAACAAATTCTTGCTTTTTAGTTGGTATTTTTTTGATCATTAGACATTAATATTTCATATTTTGTAGTGCAGTGTAAGTGGTACATATTATTATGCTTTTTGAATAAAAGTTACAAATGTATTTATAAAATGCTTTCACTTCTATGAAAGAAAAAGAACTCTAAAAATCGTGGAACACTTTCAGTTTATCAAGAAAACATTGCTCTTGTGAAAATAGCTTTATTTCTTAGTAGATTCTGCCGCATGTTTTAAAACTTTAGAAGTGAAACAAGGCTGTTTTGTTTTGTCTTATGGGTTTGTTGGTTTTTTGGTTTTTTTTTTGGCAAGGGTTTAATTCATATAAACTAAGCACTTTGTTCTATATGTTCTAAATTCCAGCAATGAGATAAATAAATTGCTGGATTGGATGGAACATAATTATTGAATTTTGGCAGAACTTCAGTGAACTCTGCCATGAAAGATTAATGTGCGCAGTGTGCTCTTAGATTCTAAAGTAACAGAGTAAGATAAGGGGAGCACATAACAGGCTCCAACCTTTGTGCTTTAGAGAAAATAGAAAACCATGGGCAAATGTTAACTTTTGGTATAAACTGCTAATGATAATGTTTTGTCATCTGGGTGATAAAAACTACAGGAGCAGACAAGAAAATCCAATTTAACACAAATTCTCTCCACTTCTTTCTTTCTCTGCTTCCCATTTTTCACAATTAGAATAGCCACAGTTGCTCTATGTTCATAGGAAAAGGAGAACAGAGCAGGCAGGGTACTTACAGTATCCAGTAATGTAAAGTCCTGACGGAATCCCTCCACATCTGCTTGTGTCGTATGTGGGTTTTTACTACAGTCACGATTTTGGTTTGTGATTGTGGTGCATTGATTTCAGAATACAAGTAAAATTGTGCTGGCTGGATGGAGGCTGCGTGGAGTCATAGTAGAGGTTGTTATTATTCCCTCTCTCTTCTTTCTCTACCAAACGTTAATTGTTTAAAACATTTGCTTCAATTGACAATTTGTGGTTATAATCACAAAATCTTATTCCTCTTTGCTTTTAAATGATTATTGCACCCAAATAATGTTTGTAATTGAGAACAAATACATCTATTGTCCTGCCAGTCAGGCTCCCTCGGCAGGACCAATAGGATTGCAAAAACTTTTTAGTATTTTCAGTCAGTTTGCTTTTGGGGAGAACAGGCATGAGATCCACCCTGCTCTGGGGAAAGCGCTGCCACTTTGCCGACTGCTCCCTGCTCCTGACAGCAATTCCCTCTGCCTGCTCAGCCGCTCCAGCACCCTGAACCTGAGCCCACATATTTTCTCTTCCTCAGATATGTGCAGCAGCAAGCACCAGCCCCTGGAGCTGGTTTCCAGGAGGGCTCAGGGATTGGCAGCACGATGGGCAGGCTCCAGCACGGCTGCAAACACAGGGGCTGCCTGACGGGCTGGGCATGGGGATGTGGCTCAATGCACCCCAAATGCCTGGAATCAGAGGGAGTGAGACAGGGAGGATGCATGGTAGGATTTTTTCTTCTGTTTGCTCCTTGCTTCCAGACTGTCAACCTGCTGCTAAGGCTGAGTCTGCTCGGCTCAGTGTTTTAAAATGGCAGATATCCAGAATCTCAGATATATTTCATGACTTCAAAGACATTTCTTCTCTCCTTCTCAGCCACATCCTTAAGCTCATGATGACAGCGTTATGAGTGGGATAGTTAAAGAGGTATAAGAGCAAGGGACTGATCCAGTGCCCATTGCAGTCAGCAGAGAGAGTGCCCCTGACTACGTGTCTTTGGATCCCACACCCTGTGACCTGGCTGCTCTTCCCCCTAGTTCCTGATGGCACTAGCATGACTAGCATTGCCATCCTACTCAGGCAGCTTCCTTGCCTTCATTGGCACTCCTCTAAGAGGAAGGTTTACTGAGTAAAAGGCTTGAATGTGCCTTCCTTGTGTTGTAAAGAAGCAGAGTCCGAGTGCTTATTTTGGCTATTTACAGTCCTTTCCCTTGTCTTTCTCCCCTTCTGGAAATGACTCTTGCTCCTGACCTTGATTTATCAATTTATATCACCATTTCAAGTGGAGTTCAGTATGTTCAGCTACATGTCTGTATCTCCATTAAAATACTGCATTTGTGTATGTCCATGATGAAATGAATTTATGTTCTAGGCCTATTGTTCTGATAATCAGGCGCACTTTTCTTTCAATAATGTTGATTCCAAGATAGCTTCATCTTCAAACAAAAAAGGACACTTTTATCTTTTTTATGGAACTGTAGAATGCTTCAGTCTTTGTTTGCCCTATAAATGTGTTTAGTTGGAAAACCTTTAAAAAGTTACATTGAGAGTGTGTCCGTATTTTAAAGAAGACAATGATCCCTTTTTTGTTTAAGCAATTCACAGAAATGACCACTGCTTTTAGCAAAGTAAAAATGTTACCACAGATAACTAAAGAATAGTAGTAGGAATATTGGGCCTTCTTTGCACAGCTAATAAATGTATTTGCAGTGTGAAATCAAGATATCCTTTCACAGCAGTGGGGTTATGGGCTGTTAGAATACTCAATCTTAGAATATTACCGATATTTTTGCAAAAGTTGCATATATGACCCAGTGAACACCCCCTATATAACTTTAGTGTCTAATAGTAGACCGAATGTTGAAATGTGTCGCGTGTGAGGCTCTGGGATGCCCAAGCAAAAAGGTGCCTTAAGGAAAAGCCTGCTGTTCCCTCTCTGCTGGCCCGGGGAGCCGTGCCTGCCGCAGAACCAGCAGCTCCCAGGGGTGCAGAGCCGGGGGCACCAGGCCCCGCAGCAGCTGGGAGAGCAGAGCCAGGGCAGGAGCCAAGCCAAGGCACTCGTGACTGCACTGAGCATTTGTTCTGCCTGGTGGAGAGGGAGCAGGAGGCTGGTTTGGGATCTGAGCTCTGCCCTGAGCCTTTCTCAGAGCGGGGCCAGTGCCTTTCAGCTGCCATCCCAGAGCCCTGGGCAGAGTGTGGAGAAGTTTTGTGGGCAGAGCACTGGGAGAAGGCTCAGTCCTCTGAGGGATCTTCTGGGGATTCATGAGTTACAGCAAAATTTAACACCCAAATTATACTCAGAAAATATGAGACAGGTGAATGAATGTGGGTTCTTAGATCTATAACTTTGTGGAAATCTTTCTTGCAAGCATGGTAATGAATTATTAAGCAGTATAAATTCTACTGAAGAGTTGTTTGGGTGCTTTTTAAGTCACCTGCACATTGTGAAGGTCAGCAGAGCAAATTATCCTAAAACATATTCTGTACAATGACGTACTTTGTGTTTTACAAATTTGCACATCCTGGTGTCCATTTCTGAGGAGTGTGTCCCTGGGCATGCCACGTCTCCCAAGGGCTGAGCATAACAAAAACCTGACCTCTCCCTTCCACTGGGACACACAAAATCTTGCATGGCAACATTACAACCTTCCAAAATATTGAAAGAGTGTTGTGAACAAGGGGAGTTTTGCAGACATCTGAAACTTTTTGGTTTTAATTGTGAGAAATGAGGAACAGTGCCGTAAAAAAAGGCTGTTATACTTGGGCGGGGCAAGAGGCAGTAGGGAAGGAAGATTTGAGTTTAGAAAACTCAACCAAGTCATGTAACTCACAATGTTTGCAACCTGTGAAAATATTGATGACAGAATTGAAATTGTGTTATGCTGGCAGGTCACAGCTGAAATCGCTTTTTGTGGTCTCAGAGCATGGCTGAAGCAGCAGAGTATTTTACTAAAATAGTGCTGTATTAATAGCAGGAAAGAAACAAGTACCGGAAAGGAATTCCAAATATTTACAAGGTATCCCATTTGGGGACATGCATTAGTTTGGTAAATTCCAATTCCCAGACTGGCAATAATGTTTGTTACTGTGTGTCCTTTATGACTTTCAGAGCAAGAGAAGCCAACTTGAGGAGCATGCACACTGTGATACCCTCAGTGGTAAGTACCCTAACTGCAATCAAGTTTATTACATTTTTGTAGAGTGGAGGCCTTTTCAAGACCACACTTGATGCAGCTTAGTCACACAACAGCTTCAAATGGCATTCTGGAATAATAGGGCAGTAATGTGATACAGTCCATAATGAAAATCAGTGTACAGCACAGGTGGCTGCAAGCATTTGTGTGGTCAGATATAAAACCTTTGCTATGGGTACAAGCTACTGCTTTCCCACTTGAGGAAAGTATAATTAAAAGGGGTTTCCAGATGTGCTGGCACACATCTGCTGTTTTTAAAAGGGAATTTTGCAAATACAAACTGAGCTGTACTGAACTGTATTGCATTCATCGTTATAAAGCCGTTGATGGTTTTTCAGGTAATAAAAAGATTGGAGGCATCAACACTCCCACTGTAAAACTGAGGTGTCTTTAGACAACAGCATTTTGTGTTCACTTTGTGTTCTTAGGATTTTCTGTGAGTAGTTCATAGCTGAGCTGCGGCAAATATGCAAAATTTTTTCTGGACAAAAATTAACAATTATTTTATGAAAACATGATAGTTGATTCCTTGCTAGTGATTTAATTTTTTACCAGGTAGATGTAGCAAATTTGTATGGTGTTGCTTGTTTGTTTGTTTTCAGTGCAGTGAATAAATGATATTAAAACATTAGTAATGAACAGTGAATAAATGATAGTAAAACTAAAACATTAGGATTCAGTTTCTTTAAACAAATTTTCAAGATGTGGTAATAATCAGGAAACTAGAAAAATATGATATATTGAAACAGACCTTTAATTTCACCTCACACAGAAAGCAGAAAAAACTCTACCTATAGGCTTCCATGATGCATCCTTAGTTGAACTATCTGGAAGAAAATAAATCAGAAAACTATTATAAAATGTGATAGGCTTTAAAATATTGCTGAGAGAAGATTACAGATCTTTTGTTTCAGCTAAATAAACAACCTGTTTTTCATAATATTCCACTGATTTTGATAAAGCTTGTATTTCCCCTAGAAATGTTGCTATTAAAATAAAATCCCTGTTTCAGTAGTAAGTTTTCACCATTCCAGAAGTTTTAGTTACTGCTGCTACTTGGAATAAGCATAAGGGAAGAATGTTGTCCTGCTACCTTCTTACTGACTCTTCTAGCATTGCAGAGGTACCCATAACTATGATTTTGAGTTGGTTCTGAAAAAAAATGAAGGCTGTGATCTACTTGGGCTGTTGGCCAGGCTGCTAAGTGATGAGAGAAGGTTTTTAAGGATGTCCTGTGTAATATTGCCACACCTTTGCTCATATTTTCTTTACTTACTTCCACAGATGTACCCCGTAGGCTTCCTTTTCATGTGAGAGTCTAATCCTTAGCAATTATCTTAGGGAAATACTGACACTGAGTAAATCAAATGGATTTCTGGATATTTCCTCTTAGTTGGACTCTTTCATGCAGCAGTTGCTTTTTTTTCATTTAAATCTTTCTTTCTTGACTAAGCAGGATCTAAAATCTCTTTTTAAGTGTGTAAATGTCAGAATAATTTGCAGAAGATTTAGTCAGAAAAAGGGCCACTGAGATCAAATAACTTTTAATATAAAACTTAACATATTGTCTGAACCTTTTAAGTTCTTACAAAGGCATTGATGGATTCAGTGAGGGATGCAAAAAGCAACCTTGGTAGCAAATTGCCCTGTGTGTTTGATTTTTCTGGAATAACATTATAACCTGCTGTGGTCCTGGTGCTGCTAAACAAGAGTGCTCTGGCTTTAACAATTTCATGCCTCTGAGACAAAGGGTCCAGATCAGCTCATTGCATCTGGCCTGTGAATGGGGACTTCTTGAGGATGCAATGAAATGGATGGCAATCAATAAGAAGGATATTAATAACATCATAGTGAAAATGCTGATTTCATCAATACTGCTAGTACCTCTGACCTTTTCCTTTTAATGCATATACATTGTGATTGCTATGGTATATTATAAATGTTCTATTGTGGCACAAAGACTTCCAATTTGTGCTCCCAGTGACAGTTTTACAAGGATATATTTACTAACACATACACATGCATTTAATATTAAACCACATTTAAATCACTGCTTGCCCAGGAGGTAGGATTTTAGCACTTGTGTTTGGGTATTTTTCTGGCAAAATGCCATTTGACAAGAAACTTAGAAAGGTCTAAAAGAATACAGACATTCAGATGTGAAAATGTGCAAAATGAACACTACCTGGCACTTAAATTACACTCTGCTGCAATTAAGACTTGTTAATAGTCACTCCTCTGAGCTGGCTGCTCACATCAGAGACCAGCCCTGGCCAGACCCTCACAGTTTTGTACATAACCATTTTGTATAAAGGGTCAGTTTCTACAGAAGGTCTGGTGGGTTAAACAAAAGAAGTAGTTTATTGGAAAAAAAAAAAAGAATATTTAAATGTTGGGGAGGCTGCAGAATTTTGAGTGCATTTGGATTATTCACATTCCTATTATTTGGAAAATAAAATAGCATTTTACTCCCCCTGAGTGGGGGAGATGTGGAAGAGTGTTTTGGGGCTGTGCATCAAGGGGCATGAAAAAGGCACTTTATTGGATGGCAAAGATGACAAAAATCCTGCCCTGACCCAAAGATGGAGGACACAGCCCACCAAAGGTGTATCACCCCTCCAGGGCAGCAAACCTGCCCAGCGTAGCTCAAAGAGATGAGGCACTGCTCCTCTGGGGTATAAACCTCTCCCAAGCAATTCTGTAAGAGGCCAGGGAGCTGATGACTGAGAGTGGAGAATCTGTTACATATATGTGATATCACTGATACTATGGACTGCCAATTTGGCAAGGATTTCCTCATCTGAACATCTAATCCTATTTTTTAGACAGTATTCCAGATTCAACAAGTGCAGTGCTCCCTATTTCACCCAGAAAGAGAATTGAGAGTCCCTGCTTGATGCTGCATTTTATCTCCATTTAGAACACTTTTTTTTTTTTTATTTTTTCATGGGCTTTGAACTGTTGATGTTAATATTTTCTTGTAAATCAGGAGGATTGCCAGCACTTTTTATGCCTCCCAGATACCCACTCTTCACCTTAAAGTAAAGACTTCTGGCTTTGGCTTCCCAATCAGTTGCCATAAGAATATATGGTCTATTATGTTAGAAGTCTTGGCTAATGCCTTGGGAAGACTAAGCCACAGGAAAAAAAAAAAATAATACTCTTTAATATTAAGACTGATTATGAAAAGTATGTCCATAGGATGAAAAAATTCAGGGAGGAAAAAGACACCTTCAAAATATTGCTAAAAAATCTTCGAATATTTTGATGAGATGACTTTACAGAACCAGAAGACAGATCAAAATTAGTTATCTTATGTGTCAAGATTTTTTTTTTAAGTTCCATAACTTTCTGATCTGTGAAATACAAGAAAAGATAAACTATCATCTATCTTATAAATAAAGATCAAGGGGAAGGTGAATCAGATCAAGTTATATATTTACTATCAGAATATATTAAAAGACTTCATTTTGTCTTGTTTTTCTACATCTATATTAATCTTTGGGAGAAAGAAAACCAAAAAGATAAATTTGAACTTTAAGCCAGAACTTTTTAATACTGAAAATATTTGAATAGAATATTTAAACAATTTCAAAATTTTTAAACAATTTTCAAAACCCTCCCTGCTTTTTTAAATGGCAAGTAAATTCTACACATTTCCTTGCAAATAACTTTATTTTTAAAGAAATAGCCTTTTTTGGAGGCAAAATTGTCAAAAATATTTCCTGCTTACTCTATCATGTGACAAATGTATATTTTGCACTTCTTCAATTGTTGTGCTTGTGATTTTGTACCATGTGAAATATTAACAAATTATCCTTTTAAGCTGTGAGTTTTCACGCTCGCTCTTAGAAAATGAAGTACATGAGAGTAGAAATACATGGAAAATCTAGTTTCAGGGGCTTTGGCTGTGGATAAGCCTCATATGGTCATGGAAATAAGACCACTGAAACCATCAGAAGTGGTGTGCCTAGTGATTTACTTGAGGTCAGTATGTGTTACACCAATATAAATATACTATATGAGACCTGCACACAGATAATTACACTGCAAATAATCTTGAATACAGCCATGCAGTAATTGCTGCCCTGAGCTTTCACGTCCTTTGGTGAAACCTGTGCAGGGCAGGTCTGTAGCCAGAGCAGTGTGAGCAGCAGCAGGACAGAGTTCTTGGGGTAGCAGAGGTGTTCTGCAGGGAAACTCCAAACCCCACTGCCCAGCTGGGTGGCTCTGATCACTTGCCTGCTCCCAGGCCTTCCATTAAATTGGGCTGAAATCCCCTGGTATTTTGCCGCTTCCTAATATCATCCTGTCGAAATGTTTCAGTGTTGTTTAAGGAAGGCTTAAAGACACAGCTCTTAGTAGGGTTGTCATTCAAAGTGTTTATGCCCTGCTTTTTACAGGTCTTGTGAAGGAATATCTGCTTTCAGCCAGAAATGTGAGCACTGCACCTTCTATTCTTGTGCAGGGTCATCACTTGTGGCAGGAGCACTGAGGACAAATATATCCTCTCCTCTCCTGTCTTGCATAACTATTCCTATTGTTTTCTAATTGAGTGCTTCAGAGTTGAGGTTGTTTCTGATCAGTGCTGATTCACCTACTAGATGTACAGAAAATCAAGTATGTTCTGAATATTATTTTCACTTTTCTGTGAGGCAGCTAGGAAAGGCTTTTATTTTGAGCTACCCAGTCTCTTATAGAACTGCCTTCCAATTGCAGGTGATTAAAGGGATATTGTATACCCCTGAGCAAAGAGCTTGAGCTCTTCAGGGGCAGAACATGAGTTTCTCTCTCTGTCAGTAGCTCAGTAAAAATGCATGTCTGTGCAGTGTGTGCAGTTGCTGTTGACAGACACTCCCTGTTAGCTGGGACTGTGTTGGTAGTCTGGAGCATGACATCCCATTTTGGGCACTGGATAGCATGATGGGGGCAGAGTGGAGTGACAACAGTCAGAGATCCTGAAGGTCTGATTTACAAGGAATGCTTGAATCAAGTGGAGTCATTAGTAAAATGTGTTAGGAAGGACGAGAATAGCTGGTGGTGCCTTGTGGACGCGTAGAGGTTCCTTCTTGTTCTCTTCAGCCTATCTTCCCATTTCCTCCACCATTTTCCACATTCCCTATTACTTCACCCTGCCCACCCCAACACTCACAGTTTTCTAACTTTTCAGGGGGAATTTATGCACAGTGCTTCTGGTTGTTAAGCTTTTAAAGAGTTGATCAGGTAACTTCTTTCATTACAGTTAACGTCTCCTGTTTGATTTGATTTTGATTTGTATGGCAAGAGATACTTTAGGGGATGACATTGTTAAAAGAAGTCTTTTCAGTCTTTATCATAATTCCAGCTGTATTTTCTAGGTAGTGCCTGAATACTTCCATTGTTTTCTGAAATAACAAGGAAAAACCTTCCTAGAACTCCTGGTCCAGGCGCTAAATCTCTCTGCTTTATTTTTTTCCTCCATCCATTGTTCTCATGGGCATCTGAAATGTACCACTGAAAATTCAGTGTGAAAGTCTTGCTTCAGAAAAGCTTAAATAATGGGAAGTTCTTATCTAGCAAATTCTGAATAGGTAACAAAAAAAAAAAAAACAAAAACAAAACAACCAAACAAAAAACAACAAAAGAAACCCCAAAAACCAAAAAATCCTGAACAACCCAGACCCCCCAAACCCTAACCAATTATAAATATTTCAGCTTCAGCATGGCAGCTTCCTAAGTGTCTAAGAAAGTGCCCATGGGAAGATTCTGTACTTCTAGAATAGCTGAAGATAAATTAGGATTTGAACATTGTGGTAATTTTGTTTGGATTTCACTTTAGCCTTTTCTTACCACTAAGTGAAACAGACATGTACAATGCTCAGAATGTGTCTAATGCTAAACAAATCCCTTTGTACATAAACCATGGGTACATGGAGTCTGTATTTTGCCAATGGATTCATTAACATACTATAATTAAGATTTGAGAACACACAAATGGCAAACCCTTGATAAAAATGGTGACCTGCAAAGTCTTAGTGGTAATTTAGAGCTGCACTAGGATACTTTATCTTCCTTTTAAATAAGATGGATATTGAACACTGAGAAATGTATCAAATGTCATCAAAGTTATACAGATAATTTCTTGTCAAAAGGGCTCAAACTCTAGTTCAGATTTTCTCTTTTGATGTGAATGGGGGAGTTACTGGGGCAGAGTATGTCCCATAACATGGCAATAAACACCTGTTCCTCCTGAGGAACCAGGTGTCTTCCTCATTGAGTGCTGACTGTTTGCCTCAGTGCTCTACAAAGCAAATTTACAGACCCTGTCTGCCAGGAAGTTCTCAAACTGGAAAGCAAACATAGGATGGGGACAAAATACACCAGGGCATCCAAACCAAGTCTAGTAGAGCAAATAGAAAACATCAACAAAAATAAATGGAGTGAGGGAGTAGAGGGTGTGTTGGAGATGTTTGCTTTCTTGAAGAAAATGAAAAAAATTCCAATTTGTGGTGTTTTGAATACAACTCAGGGAAAAAAAAAAAGAGAAAAAAAACCCCAACTCTATGAAGGACAGGAAAGAAGTTGCTAAAGCAAAACATTATAATTCATGATGGAGTGAAGACCATGTGGTCTTAAAATATAGCAAGAAGGATCCTAGAAATAAAATTTAGGTAGAAGCAGGTTTCATGTTACCTACAGATCACTAGGAAATGTGAGGTTACTGAGTAGAAGTGTGTGCACAAAAATCTGTGTGTGCACTGAAAACTGGAGTTTTCAAAGGCAAATGTGACTCTTTGCCGTTAAAGACATATCTAGATAACATTAAAACATGACCAACTGATGACCAGATCCTGGCTCATAGCTGAATGTAAATTTAGAAAAATTAATTTTGTTGAAACTGTAGAGTAGTACCACAGAATGTCAAGAGAAATCCTGGAAAAGGGGTTTTCTAGTCAGTACCTGCTTATTTTTAACCAGTGTAATCCACTTGAGTGGTGTGGACTTGGAAAATTCTTTTTCCTTTTGATCTTCTCAGGTAGAAAATTTTTTGTTTCTTTGGATTTCTAAAACAAGCGAAAAAAATAGAACATACTATTTCCTTTCATGAACTGTTTGATTCTTTATCAGCTACAGTCTTCCCAAGTTTTTGCAGCTTTCTAATGCTGAATGCAGCACAGGTAGGTTTTTTTCAACTTTTGATGCTGCCTGTACCCTGATTTTTTTTTTTCTGGTGTGTGGTTGGCTTGCCAAAGTGCTGAAAACTTCTATTTGAACACCATAAAAATGACAAACAAGGTCAAAATTATGATACAACCAGTGCAGGAATGAGGTAGTATCTGGTCTTGCTGCTGCCTTTCTGTGCTGGGTTTGTATTTAACTCAAAGCATAATTTTTCTACTGAGCACAAAACTGATTTTTTTTTTTTTTTTTGTGGCACACTGGTATTTTTATATTGCTTTTAAAAATAAAATAAATGTTAGGAAGACTTGTTATCGCCAAAAGAAATCTCACAGAGGATCAATATCCAAGTAATCAGAATTTAGAAGCCTGAGCTTACAAGTGGGATTTGAAGGACACAAGGGTGTCTACAATAGATGTCAGGCTTGTGATGAGATTGTAGAAATCAAGGAGCAGAGAAGGAAACAAATAGAGGTTTGTTGTGACCAAAGTTATGAAAGAGAGAGGAGAAAGGGACACCACAAGGAGGTGGATAATCCTGGGTAAGATTTCAAAGTTTTCAGAGCACACCCAAATCAAACCTCTGTGGTCCCTGACATTTTGCCTGCTATAAGCCAGTGCAGCATTCCATCCAAGAAGTGTATGTTGGAAATATGCTTTAAACTGGAATAATTCATTAGAGTGTGTTCCTGAGTAATGAGCCAGTAAGGGGTGAGGAATTAGGCAGCCTAGGAAGGGATCACAGTGAGGGAGACTGATGATGTACAGCTCTCAGACCAGAAAAACTGGTGGATGAAATTAGAAGTGAAATTGCTGCTTTACTCTGTCTCTGAGGTGGCATTTCAGCAAAACAATAAAAGCAAGATTTTTGGTACTAAGGCCCTGAAATATGCTTCCCCCTGCCTGCCAAATCTCAAGTTAAATGTCAATATTGCTTTCAGAGATTCAATTTTTAAAATGTCCTGGAGTGAATCATGTGTCATCTTACAGAAAGTCTTCCAGCCAGACCAAAGCCATTTTCCCCCTTATGTGCAATATGGGTAATGAGACACAACTGAAAACAGGAAAAGAGCTTTCAATGGGAAATATAAGAAATACTTAAAAAAATATTTACAAAACAGAAGAGGAAGCATCAGGCCCATTATCCTAGAATTAAAGTACTAGTTCAGCAGTTTTCTGTTTATTTTCTAGTCATGAACATTGGTTTCTGGTTTTCTTCTTGCTAGCTATATGTACATCAAGCCTCAGTTAAAACAAGAAAACAGACCCTGATTTTTTGTTCTGTTGACTGTGTAGCAAGTGTTCTCTTCTCAGCAGTTTAATGTGATGATATCACATTAGTTAGAAAAATGACCTATATAAGATTGTGTGCACCATACCCTGGTGGAAAATATGCCAGGATAAATTTGAAAGGATTTATTTCCAATGTGCTAATACAGAAGAAGTTAGGAAGGAGTCATGGTCTTGTAATACAGATTATTTTTGTTTCTTTGGGTCTGCAAATTATCAAACACTTCAGGCTTTACCTCTGAGAAGACAAAAGTGGTATCAAAGTCATTTCCACCACCTTATTAGCAGCAGGCAAGCAAAAGACCTTGGTCTTAAATAAAGAATTCAGGTTTGAAATAAAAAAATTCTGTATATAATTCCCATGGGTTTTTAATGAGATTTTTTTGTCTTTCTCTGTAACTTACTGATTTATCTACTGCTCTTACTTCTGTTTTTCTTTAAAGCTCAACCTCCAAAAGAACAGTGCATTTAAAATTCAGCATTAAATGAGTAAAGGCCTGCCATACTTGAAATCTGTAGTGGCATCACACTTGGGTTTTTTCTGTTGGCCACATCTTCATTCTGAAATCCAGTTGGGAAGTTTTGTTTTCTGGATTTTGAAACAGTCCAGTGCTCCCTGTAATATCACTTTGGAGCATCACATATTTTTCCTGCTTCCATCTCGATCTGTTCTGCTCAATCCCTTCCTATTGCTCATTCCCAGTTGTATTCCTGCCTCTTTTTCCATGTTGGAAACCTTTGCATCACACATGCACTGGACACTTTGTTTACTAACCTTTAATTGTTGCTTTTGCAAAGATTTTGCTAATAGTGGTTATGATGCATAGCTTTGGGGGTTTTTTAAATAAAGATGTGGCACAAGGCATTTCTGTTCAATTAAGTTATTCAAAGTTTATGTTTATGCAGGTAATTAAATGAGATCCTTGTGCGGTTTTCTTAAAGTGCTTTAGTTCAGCTGGGTCTGTCTTTACTCATGCCACACAGTATTTTCTAACATTTTGAATTCATTCCTTACTCTTATAGTTCAGCTGTAGTTTTTCAAAAATTTCCTGTGGTTTATAGCATAAAAAGTTTACTTACTGTACCCTCAGTGGAGACAAAGAAGTAGAAATTAATAATGATTCCTTGAAAGATTTTACACTGTTATATTGTTCTCAGGTACCCATTCTTGGAGAGTTTGGGAAATATTTCCATAATCTGATATTAAAAGACAGTTCAGAAAATGATGCAGTTGGAATTTACCTTTGGAAAAGCCTCTCTCTATCCATTGATGGGCATGGAAATCTGTCTTCTAAAATAACTAAATTAGGTATCAGAAGCCAAGCTGTAGGAAAATCATTGCCCTTTGTTTTGAGCTCTTGTAAAGTGTGCTATTAAGCTTGAGAAAAATTAGAGGAGGATTCTTATAACAGACCTGAAGTAAATTTCAAAATTCCCACCTCACTCTCTTCTCCAAGAGTTGAGTAGTGCACAGTCCCCTTATGCTTTGAAATCTGCATTGCCTTTTATTTAGGGAGAGTCCTGCATGACTCCAAACAAGGACCTTCTGAATTTTAATCTGGGAAAGACAAATCCTGTGTCTCAGAGAACATATTGCCCCATGATATTTGCTGAAAGTTTATACATAGCAAGGTTCTCTTTTATGTATCTTGGCATACATTTTAGTCAGTTTTATTCCTGGAGACCAACTCCTACATCTTTATAACTTCTATTATAAATCTAAGAAAATGTCAATATTCCATCTGAAGGACAAAGCTAAAAGTAGAAGTTGGGTTGTGCTTTACACATACAGTGCTCATCCTATGAAGGATGCAAAATAAGCCATTTTTGAGTGTTTAAAAAAATAACCCAAATATATAAAATAAGAACTGAAAAGGAGATTTGTACTCAAAGGATTGTCCTTTGCTCTTCCCACATAAAGTAAATTCCCACTTTGTTCTGCTCATTATGGATACACAAATAGCATCCTGCAAAGCCTTCTGTAATGCATTTTTTCTGAATGCCAGTCAGATAATACATTAAGAGGTCTTCTTCATATCAGAGATGGGACTGGAGGTGAAAACCAGACATGGTTGGAAGTGCCCTTGTGTAGCTGCAAAATGGCATTTCAGAGCCAGCTGGCCTCATCAGAACCTGGGAGCACATTTACAGTGTCTTTAGGCAGCATCTCTCTCTAGGAACAGCAATTCTGTTTTTTTGAAAGAACCTATTGTATTGCTTGTAAAGAATTTCTAGTCTTTGATTATTGTGATATAAAAAATGAGTAAATTTTTTTAGGTCTGCAGGTATAAGGTAGAGCTAAAAAAGTCTAACAGGTGCAGGTTTGGGTAAATAATTCATTATAAAGTGCAATTTGCAATTGCTAAGTCATCAAACAAACTGCATAAAAATTTGGGAGTGGAAGAAAATTATTGAGCCTCTGAGGTGTGTATATATATTTATATATATTTCTTCAGCAGTGCTTTCTTGATTTTTTTCTCATAAAATCTGTGGTTTTGAGACAGTTGAAAATAATGGATATCCTGAACTTATTATATGGACTCTTGGAAGGCAAATCAGCACATATTTTGGGAGTTGAATTTTTAAATTATAATGTTATGCTGTGTGTGATGGCTTTCAAGTTGTGTGGAGCTTATATTTACAAGTACAGGTAGGGCAGTAGATAGGGCTTGTAGCTGTGCTAAGTTTTCATAAATCCTATAGCAATAATTAAGCTGATCTCTTTAGCTTTTTCATGCTAAACATTGTTCTGGGATTTCAGTATGTTGAGAAACATTGGCTTCATAAGCAGTCATGTGTTTCTAATTCAGCAATTTTAATTACAGGAAATTTAACGATAATGAATAGTAACAAAATATAAAATATAAAGAGGAAAAAAAAGACAAAAGAGAGTTTCCATCCCAAGAAAAGAAGCCTTTTGGTAATAAACTGGTGGCTTTACATTGGAAAATTCATTTGTTCTACTTAGAGCATATATGCTAACTGTTAGCAGCAGTCTTTTATTTTATTTTTGCTGTCCTTTTTATTTTCTCTTTGGTTCCCTTTTAATAGCTAGAAATATCTATTTAATAATTGGGAAAACATGATGGTAAGGCATGATCCTAAACAGGAAAGCAGCTGGTGTCTTAAGAGTTTGGTAATAGGATATCAGATTTTGTCACTGCTGTAAAATGAGTAATAAACTTGGGCAAGATTTTGGCTCTGCTGATCAAGAGTTTTGCCATTGATTTCAGTAGAGTCCAAATTTCATTGCTGGGGTGTGATAAGTAATAGCCTGAGTCAGAGTCTGTGGCAAGCAGAGGAGAGCTGCCACTTTGGCTTGTCTTGGCTGAAATGTTTGTGGTCCCTGTGTCTATATCATAGATCCAACCTCTGTCACTTGTGCCTTTCCCAGCAGAGCATCTGATGATGGAACAGGCACAAAGGTATGCAGTCTTCTGTTGCTTTGGTTTCCTTTTGTTTTCCAAAAGTGGTGGGAAAACTGTTAGAAGGAGCTGCTGATGCTGTGTCCTCTCTGCTTTAGTTTTTAATAAATAAGACTTCAGTATCCCAGTTTTGTAGGATGTCAAAGAATGAAATAACTAAGAAAGAAATCTTCAGCAATTCACACCAAATTGGGCAGAAGGATGATAAAATGTAGGATCCTAGGCCTGGAGAACTGGCCAGTTAAAATACCAAATGATCCAATTAAGAATAAAAGACAAATTCATGCTATTGTTGGCAAACTGTGGAGGTCATTTGATCATGGTGATTCATTTGGCCAAGAGCAGCAGCAGCCTATATTAGACAGATTTCATTCAAAATTATCTTTGATATAGAGCATAATCAATTAACTATGGTGATCTTCATGTCAAATGTTATAGCTGATGAATTAGCTTTAACTAACCCCATTGGTAGATTTATTTATGGGCAGCATATCCTGGCAACATACATAGATTTAGGGCATTAAGAAAAAAGTGAACTGCTAAGTAGTGTAGCAGCTTGTCTGGTAGCCACCTTTTTGGAAATAGAATCATCAAATTTCAGAAATACAAACTTTCAAAAGACTGCAAATTCCAAGAAGTGACTGACAACCACATTCTTAATTTTCTACACCTTCTTTAAAAACATCTATTGAATTAACTTTTGAAATTGACTGCAACTTCCTTTTAACTTCAGTGTAATTCCACTTCCAGTTTGAGAAATGTTTCTTCATAGCCTTCTTTTGGAATGTTCAGTAGCAACAAAGATATTAGAAACCTTAAATATGGTAAAATTTTGAAACCTATTTTGTGGTCCAGAATGTTGTTAGAAGAACAAATGAAAACCTAAAGGGGTTGCTTTTCACACCTGAAACACCCTAAGTCTTAAAGAAATCTCAGTGCTTTCCTTTGAAACTTTAAAAAAAATCTGGATCTAACCTGAATCTCACCCAGTAATTTCTGGTTTCTCTGTGCATACTTACAAGCAAAGATCAGGAGACTAGGACCATAAGAATTTCTGCCATCTTTCTTTTTAAGTTAGAACATCTTGATTTGTTTCCTTATTTTGTTCTTGGTGTCATGCCCTCAACTGCCTGCTAAAAATTAACCAGAAAGATGGGAAGGCATGTTTGCAAGCTAATGAACTTAGCCATTTTAGTTTCTGATGTTCAAATGCAGCACATTATGTTCATGATATGTATACAGAACAAATGTGATACAGTACAGAAGATGGAGCCAAGCTCTTCTCAGTGGTATTCAGTGAAAAGTTGATAAGCAATTCTATTTCAAGGCAAATGAAAAAATGGCAGCTTTTTACCTGGGGGTGGTTAGCACTGCAGCAGGATGCTCAGAGAGACTGTGGAGTGTCCATCCTTGGAGATATTTAAAATCTGATGGACACAGCCCTGAGCAAATTGATTGACCCTGCTCTGAGCTGAGCTGGCCCAGGCAATCTCCAGAGGTGCCTTCCTGCTTCAGTTTTCTGTCTGAATCTGTAATTCAGTCTTGGCTAATGAAATAACTTTGAAAAACATAGGAGATTGTAAGCTAATAGTCTTACAGCAACACAAATCTACCAGATTCTGAAACTGTATTATTTGTACTTACATGATATAAAATATATAGATAATATGTATTTTGGGTAGTATTCAAAGCCAACCTTAAAACAGAACTTGGTAGCTCTGCTCCTAAATTAAAAATCAAAGTATTTTTACTGTCATCATAAACAAGATTCTGAAGAGTAAAGCCATAGAAGTTGAAAAAGCAGAAAAGTAACAATGTTAATACTGTGTTTAAAACCATGTCCTAGAGGCAGACATTAACCAGCTGAAAAGCACATAAATTAGGATCTTTTTAAAATGCTGAGTTGCACAAATCATTCATAAAATTGATGTATGTTGACTTTCCACTTTCTTTTTTTTTCTTCTTCCATTAAAAATGTGTTTTCCCCTTGAAGCTGCCCCAGTCTTTTAGGGGCTGTGCTCTGTCCCTGATTCTGGTAACTTTGGTGTGCATTTATGTGGAGAGCTAAAGATTTCAGTGAGGTCCAAGTGCAACATGATGATGTTGTTAATAGATTTATTTTCATACTGGGATGGCACTCAGAGCCTGAGCCCAGAGCCCCTCACTCTCTTAGGCACGCTCAGCACAGAGCAGGAGAATTTCCTGCCAAAGGAGCTTCTCCTCAAGCACACAGCCAGGGTGTGTCCCCAACAGCTTCCATGTCATGATATTGGTATGCTCCACCTTCCCCCAGCTTTCTAAGGGGGACTTTGGGGTATATCTTTCCTTGGATTAATTATAGTATTTTTAGGGAAATTGTACTTGAAGGTAAAAGGTACAGAGAAGAGAGGAAAATAAGGACTTACAACACATTTGAAATGTTGGAATGAGCAGGTGGAGGGGTGTGTCTGATATCTAGCACTCGTGTGGTGTATTTGCATGCCAAAAATTGTTTTAAGAATTATCAATTGTTATGTACTTGCAGTAGTTGATAATGAAAAAAAATCATCACTTCTTTTTTCTTTCTTTCTTTTTTTTTTCTTTCTGAATTCATAGGCACTATATGCAGATAGCTATGAGAGACACAGCTTCTAAAATGGTGCCCTTCCCTGCATCATTAGCTAATGTCCTAATCAGTAAACAAAGAAAAAAATCCTAAATTTATAAACAGTTCTTTTGCCTTTAAATTAGCATTGCATATTTAGTATATGTTTGTTTACTTTTTTATTATTTTTAACTATAGTTTAAAGCAATAAGCCAAAGCTTTGAATAGCATACATGGACATGTTTTAATATATTCATGAGTGATCAAAATACAGTACAGAAATCACATATGCTGCTCTGCTGCAACTTTCAAGGTTCAATCCATCATTCTGGAACCCAGGGGGCTGAGATTTGACATCCTGCCTAGAAACCATACTTCAGATTGGCTGGAACCATGCCATCTCATGTTCAGGTTAAAAGAGCAGCTGTAATTTGTCTGGGTAGCACTTTAACTATGCACAGCAAATTGTAAAACCCATTTTCAGTAATAAACTGGAAGATAAAATAGGTCCATTTGCTTCATTTCCTGATCCATACAAGAATTTCATCATTTTGGTACAATACCACTTGGAGTTTGATCTTACAATGATGTAGATTTCTGTAACAACCTTTCAGATTAGCAGTTTTATTTAACCTATATACACTATGTAGAAGATTTCTCTTTTGGCATTTAGTGGAAGCCTTTTTCTATTGTTCTTTGGAACTGAAAATATGAGAATAATTTCATAGTAGGAGTTAAGTTTATATGTGATTGCCACAATAAATAAACCCCAATTGTACTCTTTATCAACTGTAAATACCAGATGTGAAAATACTCTATCCTGTTCTCTTTTTTCTCCTTTTATGTCTTAGTGTGGCTTGCTTGCAAGGGAGTAGCAAATGTAAGTATTCCCAGCAACCCAGTGAGATGTTATATATATATATATGTAATTTTTCTTTCTGGCTTTGGTTTGTAATTATTTTATAGTTCAACATTTAGTGTTTGCAAGTGTGACTTTTTTTTTTGTCTGAGCAGCAAGAAGGGAAGGGAAGGGAGTTTTCTTTGTCATTTAGGACCCCAAGAGAATCATCCCAGGATAGACTTTCCTCAAGGGATTTGCCAGTGAGCCCAGTTGTGGGCAGCCTGACCAGAGGCAGCCCCTCTCACCTGTACATGAAGGGTTTTGTTTCAATTCTTTTTGGACGTTGCACAGTTTGAGTTCCAGCTCTTGATTATAGAAGTCTGCAGAAGCTTTGTGTGCCCATAAGCTGTAAGAAACAGCTTTAAATACCATTCTGCTTCAGTAAACAAGTAATGGCTTGACCATTAAATAAGTTGCCCATCCCCTCTGTATCCTTGGTACATTTACTTCACCAGCCTTCCTAAAAGCATCAGATTGTTGGGTTTTCCTTTTCACAGAGCCATTTCTCTACCTGCATCTCTACTTGGACTTCTCTCTTTCAGTTCCACAGACCTCTCTCTTTTGGGGTACGTCTTCAACTCTTAGAGTTTGCTAAAACACAAGGAAAATCTCCTGTCACTCTTCCTAACCCCTGTGCCCCACCTCTGAGCTGAGGAGTCCCATTCACAGACATGTCTCTGGTGCTGCCCATGCATCAATCACCACGGCAGCACCAGGGAAGGCTCTTTCCCTTACCCTCCCCTCAGTACCACGGGGTTTTTTGACATTTTTGGCAAGATGCTTGTCTCTGTTACCCCATTGTTTTAGCTCAGCCCCACTGAAAATACATTCTTGCAAGAGGTCTGTTTCCTTCAGCCCTTTGAAAATGCCTCTGGATTAAGAATTTTTATGCAGCTACAGTGTACTTACATTAAGCATGTAATTTGCTGGGGTAGCCAAGCCAGGGAAAATGCAATGTGTTTCTGTATAGTGCATCTCCCCCTACCAGAGTGAAGCAAGAGCAGGCTGCAGGGTAGCATTGTGTGTCTTGGTGGCCACACAAGCACTGGGTATTCACTGGAGACTTGGAGGTACGACAGCTGCATATAAATATGCATACTTGGAGAGATCCGTGCTTGTGCCTCCTTCCAGGGCTGATTGGCTGTGCTGCTGCCCCTGCAAATCAATGAGCATTTCCCTCGTCTATCAGCTGCTCCCTTGCTTGGAAGCAGACAAAATGGTTAAAACACCAGCAGCCCACAGAGGGCTCCTGAGTGAGGGAGACTTGTTTGCTACAGCACTCAAAACATTTCCCTGAATCTACAGTAGCTCTCAGTAGATGAATTTAGCACTCAGCAGATTAATTTAGCTCACAGTGTGCTGGATTTAGAAAGAAAAACTAATATAGATGAATACATTCTGTTCAGCCAGCATATTTTGTTTTGCAACAATACACATGTCTTATTTGAACTGCAATCTGGTTGGAAAGCGTTTTGCGAATGGTGCATTGGTCATAAAAATGAGTCATGCTTGCTCATTTTTTAAAAAGCTCTCATCTACTGCAGATTGAGGAAAATAGTATTGAGCAATTCACTGGAGAAAGTATTGGTATTTCAGCCATCTCTGATGAGCTCTGGGCAGTTTTTAAGGTAGACTTTCCTATTGTGTTGCAAAAAAAAGCAGCAGCTTTCCCTTTGTTACCTGCATATCTCAGTATGTGATGTGCACCACCCTGCTCTTTGTGGCTTGGCTCATCTGCCTCATGGGCAGGGTTTCCTTGGAAGGATCTACAGGCTGGAAGCTGAAGGTATATCCAATGGCTGTTGGGAAGAACTTGAGCAGGATAAAACCAAGATACAAAATCCATTGTTTCATGGCTTCATTTTAACCTTTAGCTTTCTTCCTTAACCTGGAACATGTCACAAGGAAAGTGGAACTAGATTGCTTATGGATGGCTACTTGCTTATGATAACAGTCATGTTTACTAATTCAGGAGCTAGGAAATTTAATAAAATATAAAAAGATATAAAATAAAAATATAGAAAAAATAACCAGGAGCTGATGATATCATTTGAACAATTTTATTTGAACATAAAATGGTCAAGGAAATGAGAAGAAAAATGCTGTGATATGACAAGCTGGCTTTTGAAAATGCGATCCTCAGTAAATGAGTATCTTATAGGGAAAACTCTTTCCAAACACAGCTTCCAGAGGTTTTCTTGACAAAGTATTTCCACTACCAGCAGCAGAGTGATGATTATAAAACATTCTTTCAGTCACTCAACATTTTTTTAAAGGGAAAACCCCCCACATTAAAGAATGGGTTGAAGAGAAAATAACTCCTCTCAACTGAGCTGGTGCTGTACAGCGCAGACCTAATTTACTTGGGAGCTTCTCTGATGTTACTGTGATGACTGCTTTATAGAAGTGATTCCCAATCCTATTTAATCAAAGGACTACTGAGCCTTTTGGAGAACACAAACTGAAGATCCTCCTCTCAATGATAGTGCAGTGGTTTTCTTTTACCAATAGATAAAAATGAAGCAAAACTTTGGAAGCTCTTATGAGGTTTGTTTTGCCCACTTGTTTGTGTACTGCCTTGCATGTGCAGAGATATGCATATGTTTTCTTCTCTGTTTTTAAATCCTACAATACTTCTGGAGTTTATCTTGTGACATCTTACAGGCTCCCAGCAGCTTTTAATCAGTATGTTGAGTGCTGCAAGGAAAGACCACAGAAGGCTGGAGGCCTGGTTCCTGTGTTTGCCAGGAGCCTTGCCCACCAAACCACAAAGCATTCTGTGCTCAGTTGCTTTTCCTTCTAGATGGTAAAGTCTGCTTTCAGTAAGAGACAGCAAAGTGGAAATCTCTCAGGAATCGTGTGGGATTTTGCCAGTTCTCCTGTGAGGAGGATGAGGCAAAGTGGTGCATCCACAGGTTGTGCAGGTAGGCAGTGGTGACTCACCATGCCTTCTGCCTCCTCTCTTCCAGGAGGAGTGGGAAGGTGTTAGGAGTAAATCTTCCTACTGGAAGAGGTGTGAGCAACCACTATGCCACATGGACCTCACTGGGAGCTGCAGGAAGGGGCTGGAGAGGGATTGGCACCACACTGCCCTGGCAACCCTTTGCCCCTGGCTCTGCCCCTGCAGCCCCCAATACCAGTGAGCAAAGGATGAAGATGCAAAAGACAGGAATTATTCTAAGGGCAATGTTTGGGACACAGGAAGCAAGGAAAGGCTTCTGCTGACTGAAGTCCAATTTTTTGTTGGTGCTAGTTTTAAGTCACACAATCTTTCCTTTTCCTTGACTCTGTTAAGGTGGTTTTGTCGATAAATAGGAATCATGGAAAGTTAACTGTAAGTCACAAAGATGCAACTGTACTTCTACAAGGACTTTGTGATTGCTGCAAGGCTGAGTACCCTAGACCCCTAGCCTGTACAATTGAGGGGGGATTAGTAGTTAGCTTTACTTTCAGTAGTTTGAGATTTTTGCAAATAGACCAAACTTCAGTGTCTTCTCTTCCACGGGACAACACCAGAGCATCCTGCTGCTGCAAATCCTTACATTCCACAACCCACTTCATTCATCTCCTCCTTTCAAGGTTTTTTGTGTTCTTGGCAACAGCTTCAGAGGAAATTAAAAGCTTTACTTCCAGACTATCTTCAAACATGGAAGCCAGTTTCTGAAAATCCAGTTCTAAAAGCTTCAGTTTTTATTGTTTTCTGTGCTTCCTTGCCAAGATCTCCTTGCTGTGGCAAAATGCAGCCATCTGTAAGATCTATTAAACTAGATACATTTTAGTGTTGGTACTTGAGAGTACCATACTTATGGCCTTGTTATGGTTTAAGATTGTGCCAGACTTCAGGGCACATAGGACCTTATTTTAAATGTTCAGTTGGTTGGATGGGTTTTTTTCTCTTTTGTTTAAGTGTGGTCCAGCTTAAAAGTTGCAGCTTGGAACACATACATAAATTAAGCTAATTTAATCTAGATCTATTATATATAAATGGACCTTGTAGCTCTGATGTGTACATGGAAACAGGGGATAGCATATATTGGTAGAACTGACTTGTCTGTACATTATAAAAGTATGAAGTGTTCCAAGCAGTCCAGCAGTGGTGCTCGTATAGATTCTCATAAAGAATATTTGCTGCTGTAGTATTTATAGAAGCTAATGGATATCAAAACTTCCTCTTGATCACTACAGGAGTATTTATACTTTTATACAAAAACAATTTCATGATCATATTAAATGAGTTAAGAACACAGTTATTTCTTCACTGGAGCACAACTGGCCATTTCTTCCTATTCCTGTGATATAATTTTAAGCTGCTATATTCAACATTCTTGATATTGCTTGGTAGGTTATAAATGATAAAGTGAACTAGATAAGAGATGTTTCAGCTGTGCACAAACCATGCTTTGTTATGGGAACATAACAAAGTTATGTATATAGATGCAGTCTAAGTTTTTTAAAAGGACTCCTCATTGTCAGGTATTATTTTCATCTGATCTTGAGAAACTTGGAGAATAAACAATAGACTAAGGCTGACTAGCTCAATACATGGGACGTGGAAAGTAATTAGCATAGCATCAATGAAGCAGATGTCCTTTTTAACAAAGTTGATGCTATTTGGAATGAATATTTGTTTTTTTTGAAGTTCAAATAAGCTTGGATATAGAGGTTTTACAGTTTTAGTCCTAGGAAAAAGAAATTTTGTTTAATGAGGTATAAAAACATTTTGTCTCTTGAAGTGTTACTGGTTCACTGGAAATCATTTTTATTTATGATTTGTCTGTATTAGGCACATGACTTACAAGCACTGTTTGCTTTCATCACCTTTTCCTCTTCATTCTCCTGTCTCTTCCCCTCACTTCAGCAGACTTACCTGTCTGATAGAGATAATAATTTGTAATAACTCTGTATCTGAGGAGTTGTACTGGCAAAGTCATAGTGGCTACCTCTAGCTGCTATCTCTATGTAGGCAGTATTTCTTCATGATATAGTGGAGCTATCTCATTTAAACAGACTCAGGTGCAGGGAGAAAATCCCAGTCTTCAGTAAATAAAGTGGGTATCACTCTCCTGAAGGCAGCGATGTTTAGAATTTTTTTTTTTTGCTCCATAGTTGGTGAAAGCTTTAACAAAGGGTGTTGAACAGTATGGTGTGATGAGACATATTTTCCTGAGGAATTAAGAAGAAATAAGATGGTACTGAAAACAGCATGGATTTTACAATTGCTTTGGAATTCTGTACACAAACCAGGCATAGAATGTTTCTTCCTTCTGCCCTTTCTTCTGTTTTTTTTTTTTTTTAGTTTTGCTTTTCTTTAACTGCATATGTTTATAGCTATAGGAACATCAATTTTTGTATCAAAGACTAAAAAATTCTGCACATAGCAAAATACTACTGGCTAACCAGTTTCTGTCTAAAGGTGTATAGAGGGAGGAAAAGACACTCCATATTTTGCTTTCAAGCCAGCCAAGATAGCTCATCTATGCACAGAACATTCCAGGGGAAGCAGGAGAAAGTCCACATACATAAGATTTGCTGAACCCTTATCACTCAGGAAGTGGGAGGAATGGTTTTTAGATTGGCATTCTAGTCTGGGTTATCAGAGACTTAGTCGTGGTTCCTGAGTTATCACAGATATCCTGATGTTAAGTAGCATAAGTAGTTTTCCTATGCCTCAGTTCCCCATCAGGTAAAAATAGGGATCTCTTACAGGGCTGTTGTGGGCATAAATACCTAAAGCTTGTTAAGTGCTTGGCTTCTTCAGTAAGGAAGCTTGTCTAAGTACCTCAAAGCACAGTTTTGGCTGGAATGTGTATATGTGGTATCCATGCACCGGGGATTCATTAATATCTTGGGAGACAGAGGCCCAGTGAACCTTAGAGGATGGAAATATCAGCAATGCACTGAACTGCTCTTGTGTAAGAACCAAGAGACACTTCTTGGTGGAAGGCAGTTCTTTGAGCTGTGGCTGGACATGACTAAAGTAGAAAAATATTGAATTGCTTGGTCCAAGGGGATGCCAGGGAATGAGAGAAGGCTCTTCTGAAATTCTGCATTGAGAGAGGAGGAAGTGGAGGAGCAGCACAAGCAGGTACTTTATAAGAGGGAATATTTCTAGAATGGATACTTCTTTTTGGAAGTAAGACATACAGGAGCAAAAATATGGAAGAGAATCAGGAAAAAGGATAGAAGAAGGATTCTTGAAGGAGGATTTTTCTTCTGGTAGACTATATAGCTCAAGACACAACTGGGGAGTTGGAAAAGGAGAGGAAGATTATGTTGGAGAAGAGGGAGAGAGTAACAGTAGCAGCTCCTGAAATACTGATGTCAATTTATTTAACTAGTGAAACACTAATGTTGTGGATGAAGTCGTGCATAGGAGGACATCACAGAAGGATCAAAAATCAGAAGATTTATAGTTTGCAGCAAAGAAAATAATTTTGTGTGAGATTTCTGTGTTAGAATAGTCAGAAGAAGAACAATTATTGAAACACTTCTCTCCAGCTGAAAAACCTCTGCAGGGAATCCGTCTGTTTTAGCAGAGGGAAGAAGGGTGCTCTAGAGATAACAGAGCTCTTTCAAGGTTAAAGGCAGAGGTCACGGTGGTGCTGTAAATTCCACCAGCTCCAGCTGTCTGCGCCGGGCTGTGAGAGGGAGCCGGGCTGTCCATGGGCGACCGACGGAGCCGCGGCTTGTCCCGCGTCAGGACAGCGCCAGGAGCATCGTGAGTAAGGGCTTGGCCATGGAGGCAACAGGTTCCCGAGGCAAAAATAGTTATGGGTGGGGATTGTGACTTGTGTGGAAAAATACCGAGAGATGAGGCAGTCAACAAAAGGGAAAGCAGAGGGAATAGTGAAGCTGTATCGGGAAAGATGAGCTGGAGTTTTTCTAACAACAGATATCAAAATTTTAAGGTAGAGAATAATCTTTAGGGTAAAGTGTAAGTACAGAGAGAATCTGACTGGATTTGGAAGATGAAATTTTTGAGAATGATCTTTGAGAATCTTAGGGATTAGAGGTCTTTTGCCTTGCTTTGTGTTTTTCTTTGCTTTGCTAAGACCATTCAATTTCATAGAAAAAACCAAAAGTACAGAGTGACATGTCATTCTATCTCACCTCCTGAATAACACTACATTCAGATAGATTTGCTAGATGAGGTTTTTGTTTGGCTTGTTCAAGGGGGTGAGCAGCAGACAGAATATAAATTTCTCCTGTTTAGTCACACTAGTGAAAAAATGAGCAATTTGGCATTTAGCTGTCAGGTCTATGTACTGTTCCTGTACAAACCTTGTTTAAGAAGGATTTAAGTAAATACAAATGAAGTACTGAAAGCATAAAACATCTGGAATATTTTAAAGATGTACTGAAACATAATGTGATTATTTTCTATTTAGCTAATTATACCTATTATGACTTTTAAAAAATTCCACTTTGCAGCCATTGTTATGTAACTTGTGGCTTTTCTGTTCTTTGAATCTCAGCTTTCCATTCATGTGGTATATAGAAAAATGTTACAAGACAAATTACAAAGCTCAACTGAATCAATGCCAAAAATCTTAACCAAGTTACTCTATTAAATAAATAACTAATATAGTGCTTACTCTTCTGTGGTTTTTTTGGATTTTTTTTAATCAAAAAGAAATGCTAATGTAATAAGCCAGAGCGGAGCAGGATCTGCTTTTTTTTTTTTATTCTGGTGTATAGTTTAATGGAGTTACTCTGCACCTATAGTGAGGTATTTAAGATCAGTTTGTGAGCTACTATTCCTGTGTAGTATTTTTTCACCGTCTGGAACAGGATAGTTTTGCTCCTGCTAGTATTTGGATGAGGGATTTCTTCTCCTTGGAAGAATACTTTGGACCTGAAGAAGCTGCAGGGAAGAAGAGGAAAGCACAAATCTGCTGTTTGCCTACTGAAGGGAGATGAAGAGGGTGATTTCCAGGGGGGTTGCCTGGCTGTGGATCTGCTTTGGGTGCCCCACAAAGTAGCTGCCATGGGAAGTGAGCTCCAGGGGATGCTGACTCAGTGGGAGGTGTGGATGTGCCTTCCAATCCTCCTCCAAATGCAGTGGAGGTTTTACTTCTCTCTTTTTCTGCAAAATGGGTTCACAGTGCAATTCAACCCCTAGAAAATATATTAAAACCAATACTGGTCTAAATATTTTAGGAGTAAAAAAAGATTTTAAAGATTTTGTCCTTTCTTTTTGCAGCAGTGACTGAAACTACTACTAACAAAATGAAAACAGTTATATGAGCTTTGTGTTGATAAATTGGTCATTGCTTGGGTACTGTTGTAGGAATCTGGCTGCAATTAGCAAAGCCTATGTTTGAGTCCAGTTTTATCCCTAATTTAAGAACTGAAGTGAGCTTGAAGCCTTACAAAGTAGAATAGATCTCACTGGGGAAAGAAAAAATTAAATTTTTACCCGCAAATCAGTCATAATTTGCAAAAAAATCTTGAAGAACTCAAATTCATTTTATAAAATATTTGATTCATTTTTCTGTATTATGCTTTTGAGACAACCATTCACAAAATAATTTTTTTAGAAATTTGAAAATCCATATGATGAAAATCCCTCTAAATAGTTTGTGGGTTTTGTCGCACAAATACATAAGAAAGAAAGAAAGAGAGGGAGAGAGAGAGAGTTTGGTTCCTCTCATACATTGCTATTTGATTGAGATATCAAAAATACCATGAACACCTTTTTTTGCCTACAAAATTATCCATTCCAGGTTTACTAGTAACTGAGGTACTAGTAGGTAACTTCTTCATGTTTTCTTTTTAATTAAATATGACTTCTCAGTCTTTTCAGATCGATCCTGTTCAGCTGGCAACATGCATTAAAAAAGGGGCATTTGTTAAACATTTAAATTCAACAGTTGTCAGCATTTTTGATGAAATTTAGAGGATTTGATCGATTTTGTTAGCTATTTTTGCATGCACTTATTACCATCTCCAGTATTATTATCCTTTTCTTCCTGAAATGTGTAAATTGGTTGAGTAGAGTTACCAGTGTCCTAGGAGCACTGGGAACGCCCTGGGAACACTTGCTAGGTTCCACTGGTTGTATTCTAGGGAAGTGTTATGGATAAAAACCGGGAAAAGAAACATCTTGACCCCAAGAGTGATGTATCATGGTATATCTGAATCCACCTTGAGAACAGGAACCTGATTCCAAGCTGGAAAGCTGTGGGTAGCTGACACAGGGGTTAAAACAGAGACATTCTGAAAGGCAGGAATTTGCAGGTCTCAAAGTTCACTGGGCATATTTGTTATTGTGTTTGTAACCAGCCCAGTGTGTTGCTGGTGCAAGGTGTATGAGGGCCATTGCAGTATTACACAAAAAAAGGCCATAAAAACACTGTGCAATGAAATATTTGTGCTGTTCTGAAATGCCTTGATGTTACCATCAACTGAGATGCTTCCCATTCTCACAACTTTTTTAAGCAGGCATCTAAACTGATAAATTTCTTTTCTCCATGGTTAGGTGGAGGATGTGCAAAGCCATTTTTTATAGGAAGACTTGAGTCCATAATAATAAAATAAGGTTGATTTTAATACTTCAAAAAGTCCTTACTTCAGTTACTTAGTGTACGTTTCTGTGGGCTCTCTGTTCCTATTTCTTTTCCCTTTTTCACATAAATGGGTGTGGGATGGGATGGAAGAAGTTCAGGTATTGTAATGTGCATTCCAGGACTGTTTGTGCTGAGCTGATTTTAATGTCTACAGGACTAGGGTCAGAAAAGCCAGTTTAATTATGTACAAACATCCAAGAGCTATAGACAAGAACTCCAGCTACTGATAAAAGTAACCCCAGCACTGATGAGTGTTGCAAAATAAAGATCCCCCAGAAACCCAGTTAATGGCATCTTTGTTCCCAAGCCCTGACTTTGTGGAAGTCCTGATACTTCAGGTTTAAAAATTAACAATGTGGACCTGAAGTCAAAAAAATACTTTGAAAGTGGGGATGAAACAAACTCTTCCCTTTTCATCTTCCCCAATGATTTACAGGCAAACACCACCCCAGGCAACTTCCGAACTTCCATAATTGCATTGAATTCCTTGTTAATTGGGCTTTTCTCTTGCTTTTGAGTTCTTTCTTGAGTAATGCTTGCTTTATAATGATTTGTGTGCAGACAATAAATGTAGAGATTTAATAGGATGAAGGCTTTGGCTCCATATAAAGGTATTTAGTCCTTAACTCCCATTGAAATCAATACCTTTCCAATTATCATTATGACTTAAAATTAATATCCATAAAATAGGATTATTATTAAAATGTTTGAGGGATAAAAAGAGAATAAAAATACTGTTCTCCTCTAAAGGGATTGTGAAAATTGTATCTTTAGAATTGCATGGTAATTGTTCCTGTAACTTGATGCTTTTTATATCATATGTGCTCAATTTGAAAATAAGAATTTGGTGACTGACTCTGGAAACTAGGAGGGAAACTTTCTCCATTTCACAAGTTAAAAAACCCTGTCTTTCATCAGACTCTTTATGATGCCTGTTCCTCCAGAGCAAGTGGGGATAACAGCTTGTTTGTGATTCACTACAAGGTAAAGAATTGAAACTATTTTCTCTAAGCAAAGCAGAGATAAGTTGACTAAGGAGGAGTGAGCAGTATCTTTTGCTCTGAAAGAGGCTGTGACACAATTAATGAGGGAAGTGGAGCTGCTGTTTTTTTCCCAGAGCAGAGTCAGAGGTTCAGGGATTTTGGCTGGTTCAGGAGTGCTGGCAGCAATGTCAGCATCAGCAGGGATGGGTGGCCACCACAGTTCTGGGACCTGGCCAAATCTGCAAATTGCATCCCATCTCTCATGAGTGCATTTACCCTTGCTAGTTTTCATGCACATCATGTTGTTACTGAAAGGAACAGCAAAAGTACCCAGAAGTCTAAAGTCTAACAAGGAAAGGCAGTTTGCTCTCTAATGCTAAACAAATGTAATGATCAGGAGCATCCATGCTTGGTACTGGAGTCTAACCGTGAGTGATTGAGGTTGGTGGGACATTACTGGTGGCCTAACAACACTGTCAGCAAAAAAGGGAGATGAGCAGTCATTGGCAGAGGCTGCTGTCTTTTAGTGCACATAGTGATAGTCCTTCTCATGCAAATGTGGCTTTCTTAAACAGAACAGATTCTGGTTATGTTTTCTGTTGGTTTTAGATTTGGGGTTTTTAGGCTTTTGGTTTTTTGTTTTTTGTTTTTTTTTTTTTTCATAGTAGATCTCATTCCCATGTAGGACCTCAGAATAAAGATTATGTTCAGCAAATCTTACAAAAGCACAGTCACCCATATATTTTATCCTTTATCCCATCATCAGTCATCTTTTCCCTGTTTTTGCATTTGTTCAAACTCTCTTGCTGTTAAACTGTTTCCCTGCTATTAGATCTGAGCGGGGAAACTGTTTTATCTACAGTTGCATGCACTGTCCAGTGGTGCAAACCAGTAACAGGGCTGGGGTTAGGACTCACACATAAATCTTTCTGAAATGAGATAGATGTTCTCAAAAGTCACAAACAGGCAGATGGCTGAGGAGATGGTGAGGACATGATCCTTTCAGTTCAAAGTTGTCTGACCTAAATCAGAGTTTCTGAATTTAGATAAACTAGCCTGACTACATCAGAAAGATGCTAATGTAACAACAGAAACCTTTATTTTAAGCAAGATATACTCTAGGCTTTGCTGAATACAGGGCTGATTTGATGGGGTTTGCATGTTGTCTGTACCTTTTCTTGCTGCTGTTTGTTGGTCCATTCCAAAATTCCCAGCATCATGGTCAGTAGTTTTCCTTTTCGTGAAAGATGTAAGGAATGTTGGCCTACACATATTCATGGAAAGATGTTCCACATGGCAGAAACTGCTGTCTCAGAGGGCTGGTAGAGAGGTGAAAGAACTGTCTTTCTGTGTCACCATAATCCTCTTCAAGAGTCTTTTGACATTGTTTTTACACTTCCTATTATAAGACTCAGCTTCTAGAGTCCAGGATTGAAGCTGTGTTTCTTTCTTTGGGGTCAATAAATGTCTGGTGAAACACTCCCAAAAAAACCATTCTGTCACAAGAGTATGTGGAAAGGATGGAATGTGCTGTCAGTTATTCCCTGACCTTGAGGAAGATCATCTGCATCTTCTAGCACTGGAGCTGGTGATAGTGGTTGGCAGATATCATTCTTCCTAACAGAATTTCTGAAGATTATATCCAATCCAAACACACTTCTTAGATATTTACTTATCAAGAAAATTATTTGCAATGTGCTCGCTGTTTGTTTTCAACTGAAATCTTTGAGCAGGGCCTTGAATATATAAAGTCTGGTATAATTCTGAGTCCTCTGCAAAAAAATGAGTCCATGTGATCCAAATTAAGTATTCAGTTTTCAGTCTGATTTTTTGGCCCTGAGGAACTCATCTGGGACAATGTTATTCCTGCAAAGGAATTTGCTGAACTTGAGTTGTGCAGTGTTTGCAACTCAGTCAAAGCATTCATGATTAGAATATATGGACCATAACAAAATTATCACCCTTTTTTTCTATGAGGATTTGAATACTACTTATTTAATGTCTCTCCAGACCACGGGTCAATCAATGAAATTTAAGAAAATATCAGTGCTTGAACTTCTTGAATGTCTGTTTGTGCATAGGCTGAAGAGGAATTCCCATGGAAATACTGTGTGACTAAGTAATTAAGAACTCTAGCATATTCCCTACTCATTGAAAAAAATAAAAGTTGCTCAGGAAGGCTAAAAACTTGGCTTTTTGATGTTAATATTCATCACGTAACAGTCTTGATAATGCTCTTTTTGACAATATGTTTATTTTAAATATTATAGAAAGTAAAGTAACTGTATATTTCAGTTCCTTGAAGAACATTTAATGATAAATACTTTTCACCATCTGAACATCTGAGTATCTTATATTGATATCATTATGATATAATGATAGTTATACATTTGGATTTGAATAAAAATATACAAAAGTTGATACCACCTATGTAACAGATAACCTCAAACATTTCTTTGCTCAGCATGGTTTGGTATGTCTGTTGGGTTTAGTTCTGTTTATAAGTTAATCCTGCTCCACAGTCAGGAATCTTCTGAACAAACAGGGACCTGCTAGATTTTAAAAGGCTTTTCATTTAGAATGATATTGCTGCTTGCATTTTCTATATAGGAATAACCACTCATTACTAAATTTTTCATCAAAAATATGAGAAAGATAAATAAATTATAATGAAGTTTTTTTTCTGCTTTGCAGGTTTCTTTTACAATGTGTTTTGCTCCGGCCAGTGAATTTTGTTTAACAGGTAAGCAAATATTCACAGTCATACTTTTTTTCAGAAAAAATGTTTCCCAGACATTTGACAACTAATTCTGAGAGACTGGTGTTCTGAATTGTTGGATAAAATTTGCAAAATCTATTATAAATATATTCAAAAAGCTTTTGTTAGTTTTTCATTTGAAAAATGCAAAAGCAAGACAGTTACAATTTTAAGAGTGCTATCATTTTCAATTAGGAAATTTACCACATTTTCCAGATGTTTGAACTTCTAGTGTTTCTCTCCCTTCTTTTCTTTTCTCCTTGTTTCCTCACATTTTACGTTGATATTTATGGGCTTTTTTTGTTTTTATCAAAGTCTTACAAGTGGAACGTTTTTTTTGCTATCTATTTCCTTCTACTTACCAGAATTTCAGCATTACAAACAAAACCATCTACTGAGAACTCCAGGGATGTTATTGGTATTTTAACACCATGGAAATGGCAAAGCAATGCTCTAGTGACTGTTGGGAAGTAGAGATGGCTTTGGAAATTTATAAACACCATTTCTGAAATTAACAAAATACAATTCAGAAATTAATGAATTTAGAGGTAATGATCTGGTTTCATTGAAATAAAAAAAATTAAGGTAAAGCACCAAATTACACTCTTGCTGTGCCTAGGTTCATAGACTGAAGTCTGTGTTTTACCTGTGGAATTTCAGTTTGACTGGCTGTTTTTGTAGGTAGTTTGCAGAAAGCACCTTTTTTGTCCACCTCTTTTATCATTATGAGAGAGATGGGCAATATTATTTACATGCAGTGCAGCTTTAATGTTGCCTACACACATATGATAATTTTGTATCCTTTTTTTATAAAATGTGGACAAATTGAATTAAAGTTGCTATTTTGGATGGAATATTATGTTCACAGTATATAGACATAGTTTGCCTTAGATTAAAAGTTTTTGTGCTTTTTTATAGGCTTATCTTAGCCCTGGCTAGAATAACCAAAACCAGCCAAAATAATAAATAAGATCATGGTGTTCCTTTGCAAGTATTTTTCTTATTTTATGTAAAAATAGTCCATAGCTCTACCTTTTTATCAGTACTGGTAATCTCACCTTTAATTTAGATAAACTGTTCTTTGATCATCCTCTCATTATTCTAACTTCTTGACATTGGGTTTTTCTGTGGTGCTGCCAACACTTAAAAAGCCTTTTCAGTCTCAGTTCACCAAGGAGAAATTTCATCCCTTTGAATGTTCTCCTGAAATTTTTTTTAGACAAATTGCTCCCAATACCTTTTATGTCCTTTAAAAAATGGATATTTGCTTCAGCATGTGCTGCCTTTTGGGTGCCTAGTGGGATATTCCTGGGTTTTGTTTGCAAATTAGTCTGCAATCACCTTGCAAAGAAAGAGAAAATCTTGGTTTAAAATTACCTAGTGATTTCAAATGTTAGTCTTAAGAACTTTTCAAAAGATTTTCATATTAAAAGTTTGGACTGCTGATCGAAGAACAACAACAAAAAAATCCCCAAAACAAAAAAATATTCTTTTCACCCCCAACATCTGGGCTTTCTTTTTCTGGGCCTTTTGCATATTCAAATTAGTCATTTCTCCAAGATTTATTATTCTGGTATTTTATTATGATATTTTGTTCAAAACATTGCTAGATATAATTATTAACAATAAATGAATCCATTAACTTTACCAGCTCTAGCAAAAAGATGGCTGTTGATACTGTCTGATCTTTTTCTTCATATGTAAAGATGTTTCCATCACCAGAATTTGTCATGGTGTTTGCCTTACAGATATAAACTGTAATGCAATTGTAATGCTTTGATTGATTTGAAATAATAATTGGTTTATTTATCAATATGAGATATCCAAGAAAACAAATCATTATGGCTAAAATAGCTAATTTAATTTATTTTTTAATACCCTCTCTTTAAATATCATTAATCATTTTTCTGAAACAAAAAAATCAATGTAATTTTAGAAAGATTTCCCCAAACATGTCTTTGACAGGATAATTTTTTTAAAATTACTTTAATTAAAAGAGTGAAATAAAATTCATCATCAAAATGTTATTTTCTGTGAACAAATTACTCTCTCCCACTTCAACCCTACACCTTCCATCCTTTCTTTCTTTGGCGACCACTCTCAAAGATTGCCTGGTCTGTGTTTCTGGATAAAATATGTCTAGCAGTCAGTGACATTTTTTTTAAGAAGCTAAGTCCAAAGGCAGAGATTAGATCCCCCAAAAAAATTTCATACAAACTGGAGAATCTCAAGAAGTGGTCCAAGATGATCTTTGAGATCCCTTCCAATCCAGGCCATCCTATGATTTTATGATTCTCTGAACTGTTTGCTCTCCTTACTGACTTTGTTTATGGCCTCCTTTGCCCTTAATAGTGATGCTTGTAGGCTTTATGAGGTACAATGGAAAATGAGCAAAAAAAAATGCTACAAAAAATGAGGTACAAAAAAAATGAGCCACAATGGATACTTCTGCTCCATGAGTACAACGTATCTTTGCATGTACTCCCTAAATTTCAATGAATTAATTGTATTATTGTGAATATTTATATGTAATGAACATGTCTGTGATGAAGTAAAAGGCTTGGCTGAATCAGGTGATGACCAGCTAACATGGAGGGCTGTGCTGGTCTTCAACACTGGTACTGAAATGCAAGCTGGTTTGGCACCTTTCATTGCTCTTTACCAACTTAAAATGTGAATCAAAGTATTCTAAAGATTATTCAGGTTTTTGGTGAGCCCCTGATTCTGTTTATATTTATAGGGTAGGACAATGTGAGCCTGCAAGGCTTCCTGCTGACTGAGATACTGGGGTGCTGTTGCCATACTGTCCAAAAGCAGAATTTTCCAGAGATATTTGATCAGCAACAATTCTTACAAGAATTAGCACTCTGACAAATAGCTGTATTTTAAAGTTTGTCAGGCTACTGAAATTCTCAGAGGCTTTGAAAGTCTTCTAATAGTATGGTTGCATTGTTATTACACAATTTCTATGCAGTACACAAATTGAGAACCAGAAATTATCTATAATATAGAAAATCCAACAGGAAAAGGCTTACTTTTTAATTTCTTAATTTTAAATGTTTTAAACAACTGGTGGTATCTTATAGTTTCATTTCAAGGAGTAAATTTGAATTCCATATGAAATAATAAGAGCTCTAAATAACTATTTTGAGGCAAAAAATATCTTAGAAGTGTATTCCATAATAGCTCTGGTAAATGGCATGGCAATTCTTTCAGAAGTTTTTTGTACTCCAATGAGGCCTTTTTGAAATGCTCAGAGGTTTTAGCAGGTTAGAACTATTGTAGCTCATCAAATTACTGGCAGATACAGAACAAACTCTAAGGAACAGCCATTGTGAGTGAAAATTGGATTCACAGTTTTCACAAGCAGAATCTGGTTGCCAGTGTTACACTTGAACAAAACCACAGGATTCACCTAATTACACTCCACTCAGGTCTCAGATGCATAAGGACATCTATTCACAAATTATAAATCAAAAGTCATACAAGCTGGAATTAAATAAACCAGTGGTTCTCTATTAATTGTGCTTCACTTAAACCTCCTTGTAAATACCTGGTCCTGGCTCTCTCAGAAACACGGCTCTGGACTTAGGAGCCCCAGGTTTCATCTCATGTTGCAGTTTCTATATTGCTATTATTCTGAAGTCTTTGTATGGCATAAAACTGTGTGTTTGTTTCTGTGCACAGGGATAAATTTCATACAGGATCAGTACCGATGAAATAATTTCAGTTTGCCCCTGAAATCTTAACAGCCATAAAAAAGCAGGAGTAATTTCTTCACCAAGTCTAGGGCTTTGCATACATTTGTACTCAAAATTCCACAAATCTCTGAGTGAGTGCAAAAAGTCCATTAAAAGGCAGCACTTTTATTTTTTAAAAAATGCAATTCCATTCATTTGATTAAATATTTTGACTACTGAAAATAACTTAATGCAGAGAAAGTTTTCATAATGCCCAGTAGTAAATAATTGCTCTTCTGGGCCCTTTGTTTTAATTGGTGACAAGAATATACGAATATGTGCATTTTTTGAGAGAGGTTTAAATTTGTTAGAAGGGCTGTTTCTTTTTCAGCTTGGATGTGCAAGAATATGAATTTTAACACTAGTGATTATAAAAAGGTGTCTTGAGGGTTTTGCTGTTGTGGCATTTCATTTACTAAGAGGGTATTTTTCTTCTGTTTGTATCAGCAATGGAAGACCCCAGAAGTGATACTAACTTTGCATATATATTTTTGTTGGCAGTATTTTTATTTAACTAGTCCTAAATTCACTTGCATTTTCATTTCTTATGTGGCAATATCTGCTGGTCAGCTGTACTAAATCCTGGGGATGATTTGGATGGAAAATCTCTCCAAGTTTTTTCTGCTACTCAGGGGCTTTCTTCAGGGTGTTAGCACACATAACCTCCCTTTTCCTAGCAGGAGGATATCACCAGAAATTCCCCCTCTCTTTGGCCACAGGTTTGATGTGTGCTGAGACAGATCCTGCACCTACACAGTTAAAACACAACTTTAGGTGGACCCAGCCCCTCCTGTGCAGATCTCACCCTGGCAGGGAGAGGAGCTGCCCCTGAAGAATAAAAGTAGTGTGTGCTTCACTCCCTGGGAGAGAGCTGGTTAGGGAAGGCAAATCCAGCCTTTTTTCCTGGATCAGAGCTGTTGTCCTGGCCCACTGTGTACACTTGAGAGGTCAGGATCCAAACCCTTGTCTCCCTTCTTTCCTTTCTTAAAGGAAAATAAGATTATTTTGGGATCATTTGAAATTAAATACAGCCTTAGAATAGTAGTTGTATTGGTAGTACAAAACAATAGTATTGTAAATAGTTCTGATGGGTGTGGAATACCTGGTGTCACTTTTTGTGCTGTGCCTGCAGACCTGGGAAAGCCCAACCATAGAGCCTTAAGCTAACTAACCAATTAAAATGTTTTTAATATTCCTTATGCAGAGTTCCATACAATGTTGTCAGAGTACACATATATGGGCTCTGCTCTTGGACCAGACAGAGCAAGCCCTTGTTTTGAGAAAAGGCAGATTTTGATAGATCTTTGTATGAGCACAGGAGGCCTCTTGCAGGATCAGGCTCTCAGCAAACTTGGCAACTCTTTTTTCTCCTGCTATCAGTCTTGCAAAGTTTAATAATTTCATTAATGCTTAATCAGTTGGGTGTGAGTATGAAAGAGCTCCTCTTTTCATGCTCTCTTTGACTTTGTAGCCTCAGTAGTTAGACAGGATGTATTCAAAGGTTCATTCTAACTTCAGACTTCAAACAGTGTTTATATAAGAAAGAATAGCCAAGACTCAAAAATAAATTGTTTTTTTTAATACCATCCTCTATGCAATATTTTTACAATCATTACTACAAGGAGGAGGAAGTCTGAAAAAATTATTTCACACCTTTTAAACAATTGTAAAGGAAGTCTTTAAGGCAATTGCTTTTTATGCCTTTTTTCTTCATTCTATATTTTCTTATTTTCATGAGGAAGCCGCAAATGAAACATAAATTATTGGTTACCTGAAGTGTTAAGATTTCAGAAGAACCATCTCATTGATTTCATTCTGTAGAGCTTCCAATCTACTTTTAGAAATTAGTCATACATGTAAAAATAGGGTAGTGTATGTGATTTTTTTCCCTCATATATCTCCAGGCAGTAGAATGTCAGAAGCTACAGGAGCTGAGAGCTACAAGCCTCATCTTGGAACAGTAGAGATATAACTATTGTGGCTTTGGCATTTTCTCAAAATGAATTACTGGATGAGATACTAACTTGCTTTATTTTTACAACATCTTAAAAACTGTCAAAGGCTTAGTTTTAAGTAGTTTTTTCCTGGAACATTTAAGGGAAATTTCACCTAAATATACTTGCAGTATTATTTTGTAGTTTATCTTCAGGATGCTATTTTTATTATTGCATCTTTTATGTCTGAAGGTTTTTTTGTTAATTTTCATTATATATAGCAAAGATGAACAGCTGTTCTACAATTTTCTTATGATTTCTCAACAGTTTCATTTTTCTAACCCTCTCTGGGGATAGTTTTTACACAGTGTTGACAACTTTGTTTTCTGATCTACTTGAATGAAATTAAGGAAATAATAAGGAAGAAAATTCTAGAAAGGATGAGGAGGGATGACTTAATAAAAATGAGCTAAAATATTTTCCAACCTTTTTACAATTGCACTGTTGGAAAGGCCAACAGCTACAACAAATTAAATAAGTGAGATTATAGAGCTTTTTCTGCCAATTTTCTAAGATGTTAATATGTCCTAAAGATTCTGTATCCTATTAGCTTACAATGGTTTCAAAACAAAACAAAATGCTTTTTGAGCAGGCACATCTCCTTCTTAAGTAGAAACTGCACTGTGAAGAAATTAAGTTCTGAGGAAGTCACTTATGTTACGAAGGGAAACATATGAGAGCAAGTGAGTGGCAGATTTACAGGTCTAAATGTGCTCCCCATGTGTCATTCTGAATACCTAAGGTGGCAGGGACCTGCTAGAAAATGGGTGCTCAAATTCATACTCATGGTGAGTCTCAGTCTCCTTGCAATGTTCTCTTCATGCTTTCAAGAGTTACAGAGTAGAAACCTTAAATATTGCAGAGTGGTTTTGCCTTTAATGGCGGCACGTAGTTCAAGAAAAAACTCATTTTTCAGCGTGGGCTTGCAGGATCTATGGTACAATTCCTGCTTCCCACTGCAAATGAGCCTCAAACTAAAGTCCAAAATGCCACCATATAGAAGAGAAGACTTTGTTCAGATTGATAATGAGATCATACACATACAGCTCTGGGGTTTTTTGTCTATTTCTATTGAGCATTTAAGTGTCTGGACACAACCCTGTGCCATGTGCTCTGGGATGACCCTGCTTGAGCAGGGGGCTGGGGCCAGGTGACCCACTGTGGTCCCTTCCAGCTTGACTCATTCTGCAAATAAAAAGCATAATATTTTTAAAACTGGAGGGGAAAAAATACAGCCACATTTCACATGCATCTAATGATGTACTTCCTAGGGAAAAGGGGAGAGTGCAGAATGGAAGAGGTAAAAATGTGCTAGGAACTCTGTAACACCAAGCACTAAGGGCATACATGGAGCATTGTGCTTTGCTTTATTGTTCATCAGCACTGAGGTTTTTAATTTGGGCTTTTTTTAAGCTTCCTGTTTCTAAACTGTTCTGTTGTCCTTTCCTTCTCATCTCTTCTGCAGGTTGAAACAGATTTTGGACTTTGAGTACTTAGATAACAGGCATTATCCAGAGGAAGAAGTGTAATTTAAGAAACAATATATTTGAGGAAAGGGTAGAAGGTAGCTTGGGACAACTCTTCACGTTGTGAGATATGGTTTCCTAGAACATAATGTGTTTGGGGGCTTTCCATTTTTCCCCAAAATCTTTATGCCTGTTTGGGCTGTCTTCCTTTTGAGTCACTTGTTAAATTGAGACTCCAAATGTCTGTGATAAAGAGATGCAAGTGTGCTAGACTGGGCCCATTGAATGTACAGATGCCAGACTTATTGGGAGTGACACTGTGAAATTAATATGTACACACTGCAATTTAAAGGATAATATTATGCAAATATTCCTAAGCATGACATGTTAAAAAGTAGTTACATTTTAGACACATCCATTAATATTTTCTCTTGAATATCAAGTACTTCCTCCCACCTGCCATCTCTTCCATGTTTTTACATGCTATGATGTTTAAATGTCATAAAGCTGTCATAACGCTGTGACTAGGCTTTTTGGTTAGTAGAATCTAGCACAATCTGCATTTATATTGTGCTCAGCACTTTAAAAACAGATTATGCATTTCAATCAGTACCAAAAAGACATATTTTTAATAACTTTTTCTTCTTATGGAGCAGAATCTGAATTGCTTTTTCTGCTTCTAGCATATAGCACTACTATGTTTTGCCCCTAAGCAGCATATGGGGGGAAAAAAAACAGGTTTAATGGCTTATTCTGAGTCCTGCTTGTACTCCCACTTCAGACTTACATTTATGCATATGATGGTGTCACTCGCTTTGAAAAAATAGCAATTCTAGGTGCTCAGGCTTAGGCCATGCCTTCCTACTCCCCACCCCAGCCAGTCTCACACAAACATAGCTCCTGCTCATCTTAGTTTGTGAACTGCTCTTAGCACCTGGATTTGAATGCCAGAATTCCACATAGCAACTAAGCAAGCAAATGAACTGCCAAAGTTTGCAAACAATCACAGCATTTCTAGAATCTTGGTAGCATTTGAAAGTCAGTGTTTTATTTTTCTGATCAATGCTGCCCATTAATAGCAGTGTACCTGTGCCCTGAAGTGCTGGGATTTCTTGCTCCCCATTGGTTACCCTATTTTTTTTGTGAAGTACTGCAGAATATTGTTCACATTCTGTTCACATGGACATTCTGGGCTTCAATTCACATGTATTCTTTTAGACAAATTATCTAAAAGTAATTTTAGTTTAAAAACACAACATTTCTTTGAATTAAGAAATGAACTGGCAGTGGAGAAGTCTTGCTTGGTGACTTAAATTAACCAGCAGACTTGACTATAAGCATGTAGGTGTAATGACAATACTATGAAAATATCACCAGCAACATCATGGTTAGATATATTAGTATTTTCAGTTTAAGGAGGATAAATATCTTTTACACACTTAAAGTGAATGAATTTTATATCTGAACTGAACAAAATATATCATGTGGAGCATTACACCTTCTAATGTTTCTCTATCAAAATTTGTTAAAAATGTACTGATCATGAAACTGCTTATTCCTCTAGAAAAAAAGAAAGGTACACTGGAAAAAGCACACAGATTCTAAATAAAACCAAATAAAATTATTCTGTGCAAACACCTACAAAATATTAATTTAATGATATTGTAATTATGTACAACATTTGATAGATATCTACATGTACAATATAGATAAAATATTATTACTTAGTTTAAATTTTATCATCTATTGTCTTAATTCAAAGAAATGCAAAAAAAATTATTATACGTATACTGAGATTTCTTGTTTTGTACTCCAGTTAAAAAGTAGGAATCTTTAGGGACTGGTATTGGGTGAAGTTAAAATATGATAGAAATCTAGATCATTAAGTACATTTGTCACTCCGAAGAGAGAAGAGCAAAAAGGAGGAAGAAAATACTTAGATTAGATTATATTCCAACAGGAAAAGGTAAACAGAAATAAGAGGAAAAAATGGACCTCTCTAATCCAAATAAAACATTTTAACAATGAGGAATTATGAAATACAGGCCACATGGATTATGGAGCAATGTCTTTTTCCCTGCACACAACTTTTCTAACAGTAACAAGCAGATAAATTACACCTCACGTTAGAATAAAGAGTAGGTATTTGTGTGGTTAAGTGTTTGAATGGCAATTAAATATTCCTAGAAGTTGTTATCAATACAATAGGCTTGATTATACAGAGGAAAATAATTTCTGTTAATGATGCTGTCATTTAAATACTGCATCATAGATGTACTTCCAGGAAATAAGTTCCTTCAAAGCACAAAAATCCAAATTGGGAGTGAAGATCAGAATGAACAAGATTTATTTTATTCCACACAGGTTACTATACTGCTCTTATTATCATAATATCTGATTATTTTCTGGTGGTGCATTACACTATGGGTTTGTACCTCAGCACTCTGCCATTGCAGGATGGGACCTGTAGGCTTGGGGGAAGACGGACTAGGAGAAATGTGAAAACTTGCTTAAATATTAAAATATTCCACATGTGTAAATACTAAATGAGAGGAGGAAAGAGCAGGAATTAAAATGATATCTAATTGGGTGAAACAAAACACATTGATATGTTCTGGCTAACACAGAAAAGACTTTTGGAAGTTTAGGTTATCAAGAGGTTGATGTTTGATCCATGAAGGTTGGTATCTGTTTCAAGAGTAGTTCAGAAATGTCTGACAAATTGTTTAAAGGTACTACAACCTACAGAAAATGCCAGATTTTTCAACTCTTGGATTTTAATCAACTCAGTATTTTATTTGGAAAGGAACAAAATGTCCAGAATATAGTATCCTTTTATCTCTTCTGTGAGATTGTTCCCAGGGCAGATGGGGTTTTGGAGCCTCTTTCCTTTGGTAAATGCTCCTGTCCCTAGAAAGGATTGTTGTACCCTGGAAACCTGTGACCTTTTGTTCTCAATGACTGATGCTGCAGAGGTACCCAGACAAACTGCAAGCAGAATATACTCAAAGAAAGATTTATATGGAGATTAGAAATTCAATTAAGCTAAAAAAGAAAAATAAATAATAAAATAGGAAAAAATAAGCAAAAAAGGCAAAACCAAAACAAACTATAACCTCAAAAAAAAAAAAATCCCAAAACCATAACCAAACCAATCAAACAAAAAAAAAAAAAAAAAACCAAACTCTTCTCCAAAAAACCCCAGAAAAATAAAACTGTATTTAGTGCCCAGGACAAAAAAGAAGCTGAAAATATATAAGCAATGGGGCTGAAAGGCCTCTGTAAATAAACACAAGCTAAAAAACTATGGATTAGAAACATATTAAACATTTTAAAGGACTCTATCTATCAAATATAAACTGAGTTTTATGATATTTTAAAAACCTCTGCAATCCTGATGCATTTCTGTGTCAGTTTCTGCAGGAAGGCCCAAGAAAATTTTGGGTTATAGTAATTGTGTTAATGAAGAAAATTTCTGAAGAATTTCTAGATTTATATACTAAAAATATCCATGCACAGTATGTGTTTAAGAAATGTCCAACTAATTAAATGGATAATTATCCATCTGTGTCAGACTTTGAAATTAATTGATCAGTTTATTTTAATTAATGTCTAATAGCTTATAAATCTGTTATTTGCAAAATGAGCCTGAAGCCTGTTGAGAACAGGATGTCCTTGCATAGTTTTTATTTTGTGCCACAGGTCGTTTTCTAAGTGTTGCAACTGTCTTTCACATGGCCATTGCAGAGTTCAAAGTTATGTCAAATATCAAATGGATGTTTCATTTTGAAAATTTTCTTTAACTAGAAAGGACACAGGACCTGAAATACCAGTTTTCACCCTGCTATAAGTTTAAATCAGAAAATAATACATGGCTGGGATTCAGTCCCAGGTATCATATAAAAACGGTCCTGAATTTTTACCTATATCAGTTTATGGATAATTCTGTTTTCACAAATCCTGAAAAGGCAAAGCTACATATTTTCCTGGTTGTAATTATTTGCTGATTTGAGTGACCTGAGATATTTAAGTGGTCAGATAAGAGTAGTTAACTCAGACTATGGGTGGAAAAGGTATTCACACATGGGCATGTTATCAACAGGCAGTTGCATCACAGTTTTTAATCAACCTATGTGTATAGTACCCCTAGGAATTCACTGTTTGACCTTACCTGAAGCTGGACTGGTTTCTGCATGAATGTTTTTGCAGACTTTATGGTTTACATTGTACAATATAATATCAGTAGTAGAATCTGCTTTCTCAACTGCAGCAGCTTATCAATCACTCTTCCTCTCCAGAAGTGAGTTTTCTTAGTTGCAGTTTATTGCAGTACTACAGGGGTGCAATGCCCAAAGCCAAAATCAGAAAAAAATGTATGACTTATCTGTAAAGAGCTTTAATTTTTTACAGCAACCACAAACCCATCCTAGTCTCTTGTGTCCTCTGCTCCAGAACCTAATTCCCCTAATTCCAAAGAGGGCCTCATGAGAGAGAGATGGGGTCTGAGAGAGTTGAAGGATTTATTCCGTCATAGACATAGGAATATTCTGTATTCCTCTCCTGTTATACTCTAGAGAGGAATGCATGCATTTCATTGCCAAGCAATATTTTCAGAGGGGTTCTTTGGCTGCACACCTGTCTGAGTGCACACACACCCTGCAGCATCTACAGAGGAGCTCAGGATGAATCAGACACCCGAGCAAGAGAAGTCATTGCTGGCAAGCAACTCCTCAATATTCAAAGTAAATGGGGGCTTGGTCACATCACATTCAGTCAAAAGGTACTGACTTTTTGGGAGGAGTTGCCAAAATAAGGAAAGGAAATACTTTGTTATATACAAAGTTGCAAAGTGTGATTTTTCTCCTGCAGGAAAAAAAAATGGTTTTCAGAATGAAAATCAGAAATAGAGGTTACAACAAAACAGCACTATGGTAGGGAGCCTTTTTTGATGAAAATGCTATTTATTGTGATATGCTTGGTTTATAAACACTTCAAGATTAGGATTTACATTGTGACTGAAAATGCATACAAATACTGTATCCATTTTCTTTCTCATTATTAGGTATTTGTAGTATGTTGCCAAATCCTTTGAGAGCAAAGCAGTCCTTAGGCTTATTTATTTAGATTGGTGATGTATCTCAGGCTCTTCATTAGGCATCCAGATGTACAGCCATGTCCTGAGCAGGAAGGATTGCTGATACCTTTGAAGACAGAAATGGAGGAGAAAATTGAAGTAGACACTACTCATGTCAAAAACAAATTTTTGCCATGTAGATAAGGAGGCAATTTATTAGGAGATCCTCCCCATATATAGGAGAAGCCACTTGGCTAGTTATTTGAAACTTGTGCAAGTTGTCAGTAGACACCAGCAGAAGGTAATGATCTGAGGCAGACAGTGACATATTGACAAATGTTTTAGTTCATCTTAATGTTATATGTTGCTGTTTAGATCATCTCTAAAGACATTGATAAAATATTTTAAAGGAAATTTACTGCACTAATTCTTTGTTTACATAATAGAACCCAATATCTGTTGTAGGTGGCTTTGATTTTAAAGCTCCCATACTCAACAAAGCTCTGCAGACTTGCTCACATTGGATGGTTCTTACAATTTCAGTGAGAAGGCTGATTGTACAGATTAATACAGGTGTAAGAATTTGCATGATTAAGGCCTAGAGACATTATACAGCCCAACTCCTCTCCCAGAGCATGGAAATAAAAGGTTCATCATACTGTGTGAAGACAAGGTTTCTGCATGCTCTGTGCACAGCATTGCATTCAATCAGGTATATAGCATTCAAATTATTCTAGGATATTGGCATTCCTTGTGGAGGTTTATTTCTCTTGAACTAGGAATAAAATTCTTTATTGTGCGGGTGGAAAGGCACTGAAACACACTGTCCAGAGAAGCTGGGGATGCCCCATCCCTGGAGGTGTTCAAGGCCAGCTTGGATGGGGCTCTGAGCAGCCTGGTCTAGAGGAAGGCATCCCTGCTCATGGCAGGGGAGCTGGAATGAGATGAGCTTTCTGATTCCAGGAATTCACCATCCCATGACTATGATTAATCCTCTGAGGAAAGAACTAGATTCTGCTTACAGAACTTAGCAGCATTTTAACTAAGGGGACTGTTGCCTACATGTTGCATTCTGCTTTTTTCCTGCTAGATAAAAGCTATCCAGAAACACATTCCACAAATCTGGTTGCTTGGTTTCATGCTCTGTGAGCATTGGTTACCATAGTGTTTTAGAAAAATACTTTTTCAGGAAGCAGAAGCATGATCAAACATAGTCCACTGGAGTTGTAGTGAATGAATGAGCCAACTGTTAACAAATTGAAAGCAATGCATTTATAGATTTAATGATTAGTAAACTTTAATTTCCTGCTACAATCAGAAAAGTGTAAAAAAGATGGTGGCATGTCAGTAAGTCCAGAAGTATTCCTCTAGGCACCCAGCAGCTGCCAACCCTTTGAATATATCGCCTTATGATTGTCCTGTGACTGCTGTAAACTGACTCTCTCCAGCACCCAAGTCTTTCTGGAAGGCAAACCAGACAGTTACCTCCACCCAAACTGCAGATTTTTCTGTAGATACCTATCTCTGAGCCACTGGAACAAGCCCTGCCTCCCAGCTTTTAAGCCAGGATATACGTGGTAGTGATCAAAAAGTGTTATATTCATATTGGATTCCTCTTATCCAAATTTTACTTTACATGTTTTTGTTGTAATGAAAAAATGCAAATTCTTGACTTTGATCCCAAAGACCTAGGTACTGTGCAAGTTTAACATAAAAAGCCTTTAATGTTCTCAAGTTCATGCCGTCTTTGTAAGCTAATGGTTCAGAATTGCAGACAGAAGTTGAAAGGCAACTGAGGACTCTTGTCACAATTTGAAACAAGCAGTAAAGGTCTTCTACTTATTACTAGGAAAGAAAAAAAGCATCATTTAGGTACATGATGCTTGTTGGTCCTCTGAAATCTCCTTTGTGTTGGTCATTCATCCTGTACTGAAAATTTCAAACCAATCAGTAAGCTACTGTGCTGTCTGGTTCTGGTTAATGGTTCAACATGTTTCAGGTTCTTAGATAATCATTCTGTGCTTATTTATGTGTCACCCTTTGCTGTTGAGTGTGAACTAGAAAAATCTCTTAAAGTCAGATGTGTTTCCAGCTACACTATGGTAATCTTGGCTGTGATTACGCTCCTGTCTCTCCACCACGAAGAAAATTTGGATATTAACATGAAATTCACAGTGTGTGAATGTATCTGGGGAAGAAGAAATACGTAATATCATAAAATCCAATGGGCTGTGCTCAAGCTACAAGCTACATGAATTCATGTATCATTATGGAATTTGAATTCTTTCACTGATGTACACATAATGTTTGATATTTATGTAGTTATTCAAGATTTTCTGAGTAAATCTTTTTACCTGATTGGCCAAATCAAAACCTGAGGGCAATAATTCCTTTAGCTTTAGGAAAAAAAATAATTAGAAATGTTTTGTTGAATACAGAACTTTATTCTACATTTATAGAGATGGATAACCAAGTAACCAAGGATCTGGTAGCTAAGATACTCAACAGATTGCATGATAGTTGATCCCAGTGCTGATTTGAGTGTCTTGTATGGGAAGATGTGAAAACTCTTGTGGAAGGAAGTCTGCTTGTACGCAGGAATATTACTGAAATGTGTGAGGCAAAAGCTAAAGAAATGCCCTGGTATGACTGCACAATGTGAATTTCACAGAGATAGTGTGGAGCTGTCATTTGATAAAAAGATAAAAGATTCTCCTATGAGGAAAGGCTGAGAGAACTGAGCTTGCTCAGCCTGGAAAAGAGAGGGCTCTGGGGTAACTTAATTGTGGCCTTTCAGCACCTGAAGGAAACATTCAAGAAAGATGGACAGAAACTATTTATAAAGACCTGGAGCAACAGGGCAAGGGGGAATGGCTTCAAACTGACAGAGAGTAGGTTTAGATTAGATATTAGGAAGAAATTCTTCCCTCTGAGGGTGAACAGTTGTCCAGAGAAGCTGTGGATGCCCCATCTCTGGGAGTGTTCAAGGCCAGGCTGGATGGAGCAACCTGGTCTAGTGGAAGGTGGCCATAAAAGGGATTTGGAACGAGATGATCTTCAAGGTCCCTTCCAACCCAAACCATTCTGTGATTCTGTGATTTTGAGTTATATTGCACTAAATTTTCCCCAAAGTTAGTATAATTAGTATATCTTTACTCAGAACATGAGTTTTCCATTATTCCTGTGAATTATCCCTTCCAAAGAGCACAATAACTTCTCTATGATGACACGCACCAGCCATAGTGTGCCTTTATATATGTTAGATTTTGTCAGAAAGAGACAGTTTATTGAAAACATCATTCAAACATCAGTTCATTGAAACATCATTCCCTATTGGAAAATGGGATTTTAAAAGACACTGCCTATATTTTTTCAACAACCAAAGTTAATTTTTGTATTTCAAATAACTTTTCAGCCTGTAAACTATATTTAGTGTATAAATAGTTCCCCCTCTACCAGTCAATAACCTGTAAATTATACATGTATAGTGGAAGTAGGAGTTAAGATCCAGAGTCCTCTCTTCCCTGCCTTTGATCACTCATAGCCTGCTCAATCTTACAAGAAGGCTCTGTGCCTTTGATCTCCTCTGCCTCTATCTCTGTTGTTCAGGTTAGCTGGGGATGTTGATTTTGAAGTGTAGGTTTTCCTCACAAAATTAAGTCAGTTCAAACTAGAAAATAACTGCAAATGTAGCTGTTTGTACTAAAACCACTGAAGAAGTCAAAATCTGGAATGAATATTTAAAACATTTCAATGTACAAAGTGTTAATTTCTTCAATATAAAAGTAATTTAAGATCTAGATTTGAGGGATTGTGCTGTTTGGGGTGAGAATATTTTACAGAATCAAGAATTTGCAGTAGAGAAATCAAATAATGCTATATTTAAAACTGTTCTAACCATTTTTACTTCAAAACTCCTTGATACTTTGGTCTGCTGAATCAAAAACACACCTTGCATTGGACTATAGTGCACATGTTCTTTCTTTTCAACTAAGAGTTATGACCTGAGCAGTTTTTTTCAGGCTAATAGAACTCAACCTGCTGGGAATGTAACCCAGCAAAGTGTATGCACAGGTCCCATATTTTTTATGTAATTAAAATAAAAAAATGTGTGGGATAATTTTGGACATATGTACATATGCATCTACCAGGAAAACATTATGATGTTTTGGAAAGTACTGTCCAGAACTGTAGGAATAAAAGGACCTAGGGATGCATGTCATTTCCTTCTTGAAGTAATTATGTTTCAAAAATTTGAATTTTCTCTTTTTGCCAATGAACTCTGCCATACTGAGGTGTAAGACTGTGTCATTTATAGCAGTCAGGGGATAGGTGACACATAGCTTGTGTTCTACTTTTGGTTCAAGGCAGCTAAGCAAAATGATCCTCTTAGATAACATTTTATAAGATTTTAAGGTATGAGCAGCCAGCATTCATTCATTTTCATATAGGAAAAGTATGAAGTAAAAAAAAAAAAAAAACAACTTTTTATCAGTGACAGATAAATCAATGGTCCAAAGAAGGCCCCCTCTGACATCTTTTATATTACAGTCTGCATTCAGGTCAAGAATGAGTCCTAAGGAAAATAAGTGGCCTTGGGGGACCCTTGCTACATAACTGGGCAGAAGGGAGCAAGAAGTCATTTGGGCTTTCTGCTGAGTTCTATCTGTGCAGTTCCAGGCCCCTGAGGATTTTTCCTTCTGAAGCTTGGGAGAGGATTGTTGTTGTGATGGGGTTCTTTGCACACGTGCATGAGCTCAGAGTAGCATTGCTGGCATTTTTGAAGGGCATCATTGGGATGGGAGCTATACTGGGACAGGTTTAGGCACTAGGCATGCTCCTAAATCAGGGAAAAAGTTCCTGGCTTCCATTCTGGCTATACTTGTCCTTGTTTTGAAGAGATGTTTGGAAAAGACAGATAGTGCTTTTTTTATCACAAGTAGAAGGCATGTAAGGAGGATTTGCTGTTTACCCTCTTTGTTAGCTGACATTCTGTGTGCACTGTCTTCCTACTCTAATGACCAGGAACTATACCAAGTCATCTTCAGATTTCAATTTTCAAAGGTAATGGTCAAGTTGGTGTAAACTGTGGGGGTGTTATTTAGAAATTATCTAATTCAAGGGAGTACTTATGATTCAGTGCAGCGTACGTATCACTGAGCAGTGTCAGGTATTCAGTGCTCAGTACAGTAATGTTGTTTCTGAAAACAAGTTAATCTTTGGCTCCTTTGCCTCTAAATCTGGTAAAAACATTTAACTGCCATGCTACCCAGGAATTCTGAGGAGTGATGTGCTGAAAGCTTTTAAATTCAGGGAGGAAAAAATAGATGGTTCAGATTTTTTCATCTACTGAATGGTGATGATAATGCTCAGTCATATTTGCACTTAGACCCAGAAGAGACAAACAAGGTAAAGAGAATGTGTTTTTCTATATCTAAGACTGGATATATGTGAGGGGATTGGATGTTTTATCTCTTGCTGTGAATTTACTTAATGTTTCTGGAGTGACAGAAGTGAAATAAATCGGAGCTGGAACAAGTATGTTGAAGGAAATGTCTGTGGCAAAGATCTTCCTAGCATCAGGTTTGGTTTGATAGAACACCATGGCATTCCTACCTGTCTGAGCCACTGTGTTGGTGCTTGTGGAGAAAGGGACATATCTCCTTGGGCCTGAATTATCACCTGTAAAAAACTAAAAGTTTTTCTAAGGGATGGTGAGTAGTGATAGAGCCTGGCTTTTGCTTGGGCCTCGCTATGAACTTGTCTCCAAACCAGCTCTCCATGCTGTTTGTTCTACCATAACTGTGCTTCCCTGGGAAGAAGAGAAGGGTGTCTCCTGTTTGCTCCTGGTACTTTCTTTATACCATGCAAGAGTTACTGGAAAAGGCTCATCTGAATTTTCAGTAGTGGTTTAATTTCATTTTATTTGTACCCTTTTTTATTTATGAATATCTGCACACTTAAGGGAAAAGCTAATCTTAAAAAATCCATGAGCAAGTCTTTTATTGCCTGAACAAGAGTAGTGGTTGTGCATTATTCAGTTTTCTATTGCTATGTGTTTCTAAAGATTGTTTTAATCCAGTAGCAAAGCAGAAAGAAGGTTGTGAAGAGCTGGTACCCAGCCATACAGCCAAAGGCCAAAAGTTAAATAAGTTTCAAACAACACAGTGAAAAGTTTAGAGGAGAAGGAATTTAAAACAAAATTTTTCATGGAAATTTCAGGAAGGGGAAAATTACACTTAAATTTAAAAGGAATGACATCTCTGGCTCTTACCACAGAGCATCTTGCTTAAGTCTCTTAATTCGGTGCTGTTAACCTTAAGGCAGAAAAAACCAGAAGGCATAGTGCCATTTGGAGATAAAATTAAAGTAGCTAGCAGATGATAAATTTTAATTTGCATGCATTTTACAAATAATTTTTGTCACCTCTGTACACTAGGGCCTTTGAGAATGTGATCTGCAGAGCAAGACCATTTAGTTCTAAAGTGTTATGCTGTGCAATATAGTATGTTAAAGTTAATCAGAAATGTGCAATATCCCCGCCACTTGCATGTCCTCTTCACTTTGTGCATTTTCAATTTTTATCTTGTAGTTTTAAAGTTTTAAACTTGCTAGTTTTGTTTTCATGTTGAAGAACAGCCATGTAAAGAGCAGAGATTCCCTTTGTATCTGCTTTCACACCAGCATGGCTGTTGCATTTCTTTCCCATTCTCTGTCAGATTTTCTGTCATATCTTGTGTGGGTTGCCATGCTCGGGGAAGACTCTGCTTTTTTCCTTTCCTATTGTTTAGCCTTTTAACCTGAGAATTTTGGGATGATGGTTGTTCTGTGGGAACTGAATACAGTGCAACTATATTTGTCAGTGAGCAGAAACCCTCGGCACAGCCCAGGTTTCCCATCCTCCTTGCATTCCTCTTGCTGCCTCCTGGGCAGAGGAAGGATCAGTGCCCTGTTCTCCCATGGAGGTGTTGTTTCTGTGCAGCTTCCCTCCACCTGGCCTCCCTGCCTCCTCCAGCTGTGCATGAACAGGGCCAGGCACTCCCACAGACACAAGTTCTTGGTTCCCTTTGTGCTGCCCGTGAATTAGTTCATAGGCAAAGAACTCTGAGGTTCATCTACATCTCTAATTGTTGTCAGGCACATATGCAAGTGATATTTTAACAGCTTTTTAAAATCCTTCTTGAGTATTGGTGAAGTTGGTACTCATTATTGAGGGTTAGCCACATGTTGAAGTGTTTTTCCACACATGGAAAATAAAAAAAAGACTGTAGGATGCTGTGCCTGTCACCCCTCAAAAACTGGTGCTCAGATTTGCCCAGTTCAGACTGTCTATTATTTGGAATTATTGGCAAATATCCTTCTGAGATCTGAAAGTCAGACGGTTCTCTTGTCCTTTTCACGTATCACCACTAAATAATAGTAGCAAATTTGAGCAGGATATTAATTCATTGTTGTTTATCTGGAGGTTTCTACTCAATTCTACTGAAACCCTTATTTTTCATTATGGTTCAAAATACATCTGGGTATATGGGTGGTTCTGTTGGAGATGTATTACAGCCTAAACATTTTTATGGTTAATGGTAAAATGTAAGGTGGGATGAACTGAACTTGACTCCCAGGTGCCCTATTTGAAAAAAAAAAGTAAAAATTTGGTTCGAATTTTGCTCAAATCAATAAGAAAACTACTAAAGTGATAGAAATTGCATCTCAAGTTTCAGTTTCTACCTAACTCAATTAAAGACCTTTGGCTGAATTTTCTGAGTCTGGAAAAAATTAATTAACTTCTAAATAATCTCAAAGATGTGTTATTAAATCTCAAAGACCTTTATGGAAAAATCCCCTCTTGCATCGTTCTTGTGGCTGAGGGGTAATGACACACAGAGCTTGTTTGTGGTTCTTGGAGGTCACTGTGGGCCCTGTGGTCCAAGCCATGGGTCTTGGGGCAAGTAGCTGGAGTGATAAGCAGCAGTTCCACTTACCTCCTGGTGGCACCTGTTCAGACATCTTTAGTTCACAGGGAAAAGGAAGTCTGGATTCAAAGCCATGCACATGACATTGCAGTCTGGAAGACCATTTGAGAGAGCTTACACCATGTCACTGCATCAGTGGGCTGGGTATCTGGGTGGTTCCAGCTGCTGGCCCTTGAAAACCACCAAAGCTGGAAAAGAGGCAAACTAAGCCATGAACTGATTTTCTGGAGCCATAGCAAGCTTCTCTTCTGACTGACAGCTCCCACCTTGACCAGAGTGAGGCTGGCCCCACAAGCGCTGGCTCAGCAGACAGGGCAGGGTCACTTCCATCCCCTGATGCTGTACCCAGCGCCTCCTCCCAGCCCTTTGCCCCTGCTGGGCTGGAGTGGTTGTACCTTCTCCTTATCCTCTGGGTCCCACCAGCAATGCCACCACCATCTATAGAGTCTGCTCCAACTGTTCTCCCCCTCCAGTCATACTTGACTTCCCAGAAACTCGGATCCCAGCCTCCAGGATGTGCCAGGGGCAAGGCAGGGTGTGACCTGTGCTGCCAGGCTGCCATGTGCACTGTCCTAGTCCCAGCTGGATGACAGCCTCAGGACCTCACTCTCAGGGCTGCACCACCATCATAACAATCTCCCTCCACTTCAAAGCCCCCTTTCTCACACTTCCTTCCTTTGGTAATGAACCTTCAATTTCCTCCAGGTAAATAAAGTGGAACTGGAAAGAACTGTAAAACAAAACATAAAAGTAGCCGAGCTGGAGAGTTATAGCCTGCAGTGTCTCTGGGAATGGGTTTTCCTGTCCTCACACTGCAGTTTCTAGCCTGTTGTCTCCTAGTTTGTTTGCCTTTTCTTCCCAGATTTTAGCTATAAGATCTCTAGCATGCAACCTTCACAGGAGCATTTGGAGACATGCTAATAGGTAGGGAGACTCCTCCCATAGCTCCATTTTTATTAATGGGAGGATCAGAGAAATTGCCACGTTTTTAACATTGCTTTTTGCAGTAGCTATTAAAGTTCATGGTGTAGAAACAGTAAACTCATTTGTTGACAGCACAAAGCTCTGAGGTCAATTCTTCTGTATGAGGTTTTCAGGTGCTGGGAGAGCATGTGTTTGTTGCTCAGTAGGTTATGTGGTATTTTCATTTGGAAGTGACATTTTCCGTGACATTTTACTTTAGAACAATAGCTGGGCAAAATCGAAATTTCAGGTCTGTAGCAGAAGAGTAATGTCTATTACTTAGTCTATTTAGTAACTTGCATCATTTATAAATTCTGCCTGATTGCATCTCTTTTCACAAAATCCAGTTTAAATGCGTTTTGAAGAAGGGAGGGTGCTGACTGGTTTCAAATGTGCTGGTTTGCAAACTTGCAGACCAGCTGTCCTACTCACTGGTGAAGATAAGAGGGCTCAGATGAAGAGTTTTGTGTGGCTGGAAACACAAGCAATTTTCTCAGGAGACTGCTTTGAGGGAGATTGCAGCCCCACTGTTACTGGTGGGTATTGCCGCATGCATGTATAATTTGTGTTAGATAAAATCAGGAAGTAATAAAGACAGGTAAAAAGGAGAGATGAGAGATCTGCTGTGTTGGGTTTTTTCCTTTCCTTTTCTTATTTTTCTTAGGGAGAAAAAAATGTCCAGGGGATGCCACATTAATCTGGGGAGAAGCGAGTGCTGCTTTAAATCAGAAAACTTGTGTTATACCAAGTGCTTTATTTTGGGAACCATTTCAGTATGTTATGAAGGAAAGTTGCAGACTAGGCATGTTTACTAGACCTTTAATTGCTACATTTAGGAGAAAGGCGCTTTTTTTTTTTTTTTCTTCTACCCTTCCCCCTCCCCTTTTTAGCGACAAGAAGCCAGAGTTTGCTGTGCAAATGAAGCAGGCTTTGCAAGAATCAGATTCACTTTGGACGACTCTTCACATTCCTCGTCATCATTACATTAGGCAGCACAATTCCATCTCTGGTTGTTGGGCAGAAAAAGTGGGCAGCCTGCCAGGTAGACGTTTCCATGGCTCCCAACCCCCAAAGGTGATGCGTTTTTCAGCTAATTCAATGAAGAGTGGGCTGAACTTTGGGTATAAACTAGACAATAGCTGCCTTCGCAGTATCAGCAGAATGGTTTATGGGAATGCACTCCACATTTGGCAGAGCATCATGTGACCTTACGGCTGAGATTTTGTGATGGTGCCAACGGAGACTTGGAAAGCGGTGCCCGTTCTGACTTTTTTCCTCTTTTCTTACATGGCTCAGAAAATGGTGGATCTTAATACTTGACTTTAGCCAGACTCAGCAAGCAATTGAGCTTTGAAGCACAACTTTGCCTTTATTCTGGCTTTTTTGGCACACCACCAGGAGGCTGTCCCTTTCACGCCTGATAAATTCTGCTTCTTATCTCCAGATAGAAAAAAGAAAGAAAGAAAATATAAGCAGAATAATTATACTTCATAACTGCATTTTAGAACTGCACGTTTTCTTTTTTTATTGGTGACGTGTAGTTTAGAACAGCCCTCCTGAGTGTCTGAAGGATAAAAGTTGTTATTTTTTTTTATTTTTCTGGGTTTTCTTTTCTTTTTGTTGTTTTTTTTTTTTTTTCCTCCTTCCTCCTGTTTAATGAACAGGCGTTTGAACTGGGCAAACGGGGCGACAGCATTGAACATGAGATCATTGCAGCCTAGTGTAGCAAACTGGCACCCTGCCTTTTCACCCCTTTGCTCCGGCACATTTGTGCAAGCCCCATTTATAAAACCGGCGCAGGGGCGAGGTGAATTTTCTGGTCTCTCCCCACCTCTTGTCCTGGGCAGGCAGTTGCGGCAAGGATTGGTGCAGCTTTTGCGCAGTGCTTTGTGCCTGGAATTCCGAGAAGAGCGAGAGAGAGAGAAGACAGGCATCCTGGTCTTCTTCCGAGAAAGAACAGGAGCCCTAAGAAGAAGAAACAAATCTGAGTTTGTCCTACATACAAGAGTAGAGAAAAAAAAAAAAGTGACTCTCCTGCTTCCAAAAAAAAAAATCTGGCATGTTTCACTACAGAGGCATCAGGACGTGTTAGAGCTTCTTAAAACAGTGTAACAAAATGAGCATAGGAGATTGTTTCTTTAAGTACAAAAAAAAAAAAAAAGAAAAAAGAAATATGGAACTAATTTTTTGTTTGTTTGCATGGTTTTTTCACTATTGCTCACATAGCAGTATTTGGCACTGGGTGAACACGTACCTTTCATATCAGGTATAGCTTCTGTTTCTTTTTTTCCTCTTTTTCTTTTTTTTAAGCCGTTTTAAACGTGTTGTTCTGCAACTGAGTTCTTGTGTATTAATTTTAACGTAGTCTTCTCTTCACACTTTTTTAAACTAACTTTTTGGGGGTGTGTTTGATCTAATGCTGCTAAAGATAGAAAGTAAACAAAAAAATCGAGGCTCTCTAGAAATAAGTGGTTAGGCACATTTTGTCTTAGCTAAGCACTGGAGTTATGCAAAGACATTAATGTTACATTTACTCAGTCTACGCTTTGGTTATCTCTAAGAAAGTTGTGGGTATTTAGATCTGGTTGCTAAGGAAATTAAATTCTTTTTTTACAGTGTGACTCATGCTTTCAGTTTCTAAAGAGGAGAAGTGAAAAAAAAATCATGTTAAGCTGCAGGAAAGGATCGCTCTTGTAGCCTGTATATTAAAGTTGTAACTGAGTTAATTCAAATCTGAGTTTCTTACAGTTTATATCTAAATCTCTAACAAAGAAATCAGTGTGATAAGCACTGGAATAAAAGGCACATTATTGGGACATTCATGAAGCACGCCTGGTTTGCAGCCAGTAGCAGTAACTATTTTAAGATATTTGGAAAAGCAGCACTTGTCCAGGAATAGCTGAAAACAGTATTTAAGATACCCATTCAGGATGTTTGTGATAAGTGCATGTACAGTTAAAGTAAGTTTTGAGCAGATGACGCTTTAGTAGAGCCTTTTACTTAAGGCATTTGTCTGTCTGTTGTAACATATTCCTAAGCAATTAGAAGAGTATGTAACAAAATTCATTCTGACTGACAGATTTTGAAAATCTCGGCCAAATCGGTGTTTTACATAGTTTAGATTTTTTTTTTAATATTATCTTAGTCTTTTTAATTTATGTTAAAAATACAGATGTTCTTAGCTAGAAATTACTTTGAAATTACAGCATCTCTTCCATCAGAAACTCTTACATTTGTTAGGTTTTTTTCCAAAATGTTCATGATATTTGCATCTATAATAAAAGGCTTTATAAATATTCCTTTATGAAATAGAACTGTTTTAACATGTTCTTCACTTTTTATACATTACTGAGTAGAGAGTAATTTCTAAGATTATAGATTATATGATTATGATTATATGCTAGTTTTGCTACTTTATATTTTTGTTGTTCTGCAATGAATTCTGGGAAATTGCTGAATGGAGACCTTATATATATATGACACATACATCTCCATATACCCATTTTGGACCAGAAAGTGTTTCTTAGGTTTATGGTGATACTGCCCTCCCCAATACTTTGTTGGAATAGTTTTGTTTGTCATTGATACCTAAGCCTGTTGAGAAACCAAGGCTTGCATTAGCTTAAAATAACTTTTCAAATTTCTCTATCTGGTCAGACAATCCCCCAATCCCCCCACCAATAAGTTTTTGCAATTGTTTCGTAATTTGAGCCACTTAGTTTATGCCCGTATTTTTCTGAAGTTCCGTACCTAATTACCTCATTGTGTTCACTGCTTGATAAAAAGTACTCCCTTTTGTTAAGTTTGCTCCTTCTCTTCTGAAATTCCTAATAGAAATTAAGTATTTGCAGGTTAAAAAAAAAGGCTGGAAATTAATAAAAGAAAGAGTCCCTTTTCCAAAGCATGCATGTTCACAGCATGTCTTCCCATGGCCCTGAGGAGGGGCGTCAGCACTGTCGGGTTTATCTTAAAAGCATAATTACTAATTTTGTGTCTATTTCATGTTCAGAAAACACTTGACATAAAACAGATATTTCAAAATCTTTCTCTCACTGTTTTTGTTGGGTTTTTTTTTAATTTTAGTGAAAGAAAAATTAAAATGAAAAAGGAAAATGAAGAAGTTAATGATACCAGATTTCAGCGAAGGTAATACAATGATCTTAAATAACTTTTTTCTTTTTTTTTTTTTGGTTATAGAGTAAAGCTATTGGCAAGAACCTGAAACAGTTTAAAAAAATATTTCCTTAAGACAGCCTACAAATATAATTTCAGAGATGTGTATTAAACTTTTGCTCTCATTATTTGCTGTTGAGAATGTTGCAGATTGTGTAGCTGTAACTGTATAAAGATGTAGCTGTAGCTTTATACTGCACGTTTAAATGAAGCTTAAGAATTAACTGAAAAATCAAAACATAATTTGTTCTTTGATTAGGCCTAGCAGATATATAAGATATCTAATATATAAGACATGTATTTACTAATATACTCATATTACTAATATATTTATAGTACATATATCTACTTTCTACTGTGTAACTATAATGCAGTGACCAATTATTTTTCAAATGTGAAATATATCTTCTATTCACAAAAATAAAAAAGAAAGAAAATTGGAAAAGTAATTTTATAGCACTTATTACAATCATTCAGTAAGTTGTATATGCAGTCTGCATACTTATTTCTGATACTAGGATAACTATTCTAGTTGGAGGGCTTGTCTCTACATATTCTCTACAGCATCAGCAGAATGCAGTTATAAAAATATCATTCCTTCTGAATGCTGAAGTGTTGCATAGAAACTGAAAGCAGGTTTAAAAGAGACTTTTCTAGAAAATAAACTAAAGTTATTTTAAAATGCAAGAGGGTATGAACATGCAAGATTTAATTCACTAATTTAAAAAAGAAAAGAGAAGGAAACGGTAATTCACTAATGCTCAGCTGTCATTACTGAACCAGAAATACATGTTGAAGTCTGAAAATATACCTTTATATGGTGCCTGGTTTTAAAATTATACCTGAGTCTCATGGCTGAATTTTACAAATGCCTTTGTATTCCTATTGTTGCAAGTTATTCTGATGTGCCAGGTGCAGTATTTATCAATGTTTTCGGTTAGAGTATGAAAGTTATAAAACTGTGTCTCTGTGTCACCCTTCTGAATTACTGGGTTTTGCCCCAGAGAAGTTGTTTTCAGTCTGTTGTTTAGGGTACCCTACATTCAGTGTGGGATAATTTTTAGAGGGTTGCTTGCCGGTCACAAGAAGGATGAATTTGTTGCAGGTGTTAACCCTGAAGTTTTGCAAGATTGCATTTCCACTTGCATTCTCATTACTAGGGAATTGCATTGATGGGAGGGTCAGTGAATAAAATATACAAATTAACTTCTTTGCTTTGCTTAGTGGCTGTTATCCAATCCACAAGTTATTGTCAAGCAGTACTTTAGTTGTGGTGTAATGTGAAGAAATAGCTATGCAGTTTTCACAATATTGTATGGGAGTAGCACTCCACTATGCCTTGTTGCATCTCAGATTTGATGGGGTGAATTGTATTTTGAGTTGTAGTACATTATATGAGCTCAGACATGAAGGAAAACCCGTACTGTTCACTTCTATGACATGTCCAGTTTTTGATTCCAGTTGAGCACACCATAGTCAGATGCAAGTTGGGAGCTGAGAGTTCATCAGTAAGGGAAACAGTGCACAAAAGGACATTAGTTCCAGCTGAAGACAAAACAATCTCTTGCCGTTAAACTGTTAAAAAAAAAAAATCCTTCCATTTTCAAATAGAAACTAGTCACAAATCTTTGGCTTGTTTGTTGCCTCCACCATTTATGCAGTTGAGCTTGGAGGAGCCTTCTTTGCAATAGATGGTAATGTTTTCACTCCTGAGTACCCGTTCTCGCATCGCATGGTATGTTTGTTTGTTTGTTTGAAGTCTCCTGCAGTCCCTGTAAGAGGAAAGCCCTAACCAGCCATGCCAATTGGCATAAACCCGTAGATCCGATCTTGTGTTGAAACGCACTGCACAAGCTCGCTTCTATGGGTCTGTGTCAGTGTGGTGATCTGGCAAAACTTCACGCAGCACCCACTGCAGTGGTGTTTGACAACAAGCCCAAATGAGTGTACAGAACCATGTGCTGATTCTGGAATTCTTCTCTTGTCCATTGCCTTCCAACCTGATTAAGGGATTTGTTCTTTTATAGTTTGCTTTAAGCATCTGTGGCTTGATATCTTATTAAAATTTAGAAAGAGGTGTGAGGGAACTGTAGGGTTTCCAGTGAGGGAGTGTAGTATATACAATTTCCTGGCTTTATTAAATATGCCATTCCATGGTATTGCACTCAAAAACAAAGAAGGCATTTATATTTTATTCTTATTTTAAAGTAATACCAAATACTTATTTATTTCCAAAGATGTTCTGGGTTTTCATCCCTATCAAATATGTATGTATATATATACGCACACAGCACACGTATATATCTTTATACATATGTAAACAAGATAGAACAAAAGTTCTACTTCTGCAGTAGAAAAATCTATCTAAGAATATGCCTTGTGGTCTGAAAAGTGGGAAATAACTGCAGTGGAAAGCCTCCCCCCATGGGAAATATGTAGGCCAGTGGCTGCTGTCACATTTCAAAGAAAGGCTGAAGAAATGAAGAAGACTTTATGGTCACCGTCGGAAGCTGTGTGCATCCGGGTTGAGGTAGTAGGTTGTATGGTTTAGAGTTACACCCTGGGAGTTAACTGTACAACCTTCTAGCTTTCCTTGGAGCACACTTGAGCCATCGAGGAATTCATCACCACTTTAATCTGATCAGGGAAAGTATGCAAAAAGGTATTGTTTCATGGCTGTACATAATGATCACTCTGAGGCTTTATTGATGTTGAAATAGTCCTGATGACTTGATTATTTCATTTAAATCCTGTTATGAACAATGCTGACACATCGCCTTAATGGACTGTGACTATGTACCGCAGGCACTTAAGGAAAGAATGATGATTATTTTAATTCCATTAACAGGAAAGGTTTAAAAGTTATTTTGGTTTATAATCTCAGGAAAATACCAAGTATTTAATGCTTTTTTCATTCTTCAGGGAATAGCTTATCCTATACATTTGATTTTTGTTGCTGGCATTATATAGGTCTATATATTTTTTAAAAAGGAAAAGAACATTTTCTTTTGTCCTTAAGATGCTCTCCAGAAAATATTGCATGCTGCTGCTTGGATAGCAGTGGCAATGTCACAAGTTGATGCTAGTCTTCCCTGGATTTATGATATTATTTCTTTGTGCCTGAAGAACTCAGTGTTATGAGCACAGATCCAAATGACCTGCAGACCCACCTGTGTTCCCACCTTCTTGTGACTCAGTGACTCAGCCCAGCCCCACTCTGGGGTCTCAGCACCTATGTCCTTACACAGCACATCAGAACAAATGTCAGGCCAGGGTCAGACCTGACCCAAAATGCCCTTATCTGTTTCAGTCCTTGATTCATCTTTCTAGCTCAGCAGGACTTGGAGAAGTCACACTCCCTGTGCAAATGGTCCCCAAAACACTGGAAACTGCCCCCAGTACCAGGTCTCAGCACTGGGTGCCTCCACCCATGTGGGATGGGTGCCATAGACAAAATTATCCCTCCTCAATCCTGGTGTTCTAGCTGCATGCCTTATGCATGCTTTTTTTTTTTTTTTTTCTTGTTGTTGATTTGTTGTTTTGCTGGGTTTTTTGTCCTTTTTTGTTTTTTTTAAGGAAATACCAGAATGAACCAAGAAAAAAAAAAATCCCAATCTGACTCTGAAGACAAAATTGGGCTTGTGGAGGTTTAAGCCCCAATTTCCGTGACCCCATTTCATTCTGGTTTGCAGCCTTCCTCATCCTGCCTGGAAAAACAAATGTCCCTTAATATGTACCTCCCATGAGCAGGTATCCTGACAGAAAGAGACAAAAAGATTGAGTGTTTCCACTCCTAGAAACAGCTATGAAGAAGGAGAGAAAAGAGCTGTGCCTGTATATTCACCATGATTTTTTAAGTGAGGGCTACTTCTGGAGCTGACCTCAAACATGAGGTCTCCCCAGTGAGATGGAACACACATTATTGCCAAAATCAGAGCATCTGGACCAGACAGTGATGCTCATTCCATAATAGCTGGGAAAAAGTGATACTGTCTTTTTCCACATACTTTTCCATAAAAAGTGAAAAGGAGTATTATTTTCAAGAACAATTTGTCATTAAAGACAGCAATAGTGATAATTTTGCTGGAAAGTGACTTAGTTTTGTTTATGTGCTCTGCAAAAGAGCAGAGCACAACACTCCTGTGGGGTTGTGGTCAGGGACAGATCAGACTCTTATGGGATGAGGAGAGGGTGAAATGTGACTGTTCCACATAGGGGTGAGGGGTCTGTTCCTGGAGCTGCCAGGATACCATTAAACAGTTCTCTTTTCAGGCTGTTTGGAAGCCCTGAATTTCTGACTTTACTTTTATTGTAGGTGAACATAACAAGATGTTTGATATTGCCAATGTTTAGTTGTTTTGTGTTTTGCATCAGCAAGGACAGTTAAGAACGTTTATTTTAAGTGGATTTGAAGGTGGCTTGTATTTTGATTGTGTTTTCTTCCCATGTCTGTGTATTAAAAAAAATCATTTGCTCACAGGTCCCTAAGTTTGTCTCCTACCAGCTTAAGGTTTACCTGAACCCTTTTCTAGATAAGGAATAACAGGAGGAGATGAAAATGGATTTAGTTTATCTTTTTAACAGCACTTATTTGTAGTGATTAATTTTTGTGATAGGAAATTGATGAAGAGGATCTGCATGACAGGTGGATCCAGACTGAATTTTAAGCCTGTCTTGAAGTGTATGGGACAGAGGAGAGATGAGGTTGAGTGAATCAGAATTGCTCCAAGCTGATGGAAAATGCTTAAGGAAGCAATGGCTAAATGGGAGGATAGAGGGGAGACCTCCATCAACCAGTGAAGCCTAACAGGGACCACTCACAATCTGAGTAAAAACTGCAATATCCTCTGTGGATTCAAAAAGACTCTGGTCACCATTACATTTTCTTTTGTTATTTTAATTTTTTTTTTCTTTTGTAGTTTAAGTTCACTGGGAAGAAACATTGTAATTGCTGGTTTCTGCCAACAGAGCAACAGGTGTTCAATCCTTTTGTATTAATTCTTCAATTAGTTGCAAAATAAGGGGAATTGTTTATACTAAGCTGAACTGAATAGAAATGACTGATGCAGAAAATGTGGGAATGTTTCATCTGTCCTTCAAAGGCATGATAAATTTGTAATTCTATCAGGCCTAGTTGCAGGTTGCTATGCAAATTTTCATGGCAGCATCACCAGCTTTAATGAATATACATTTTCTCTATTTCTTTCTGTTCTTTAATTTGGGTTTTTTACCCTGCAATATGCAATACATTATTTTGGCAAGAGTTATCAAGTTACGAGCAAAAAATGAATGAGACTGTGAGGTAATTTTGAAGCGGATTAAGGTAGAGAATGAAAAAACAAAGGGGGGGTAAAGCTCTATTAAGAACAGCTGGATTGAGTTAGGTCTTCTGTGATTTCATTTTAAAGTCATAAAACATATTGTCTGTTTTAAGTAAAGTCTGACATATTTTACCTTTGCAGTGCAGTTGGAGTATAAGTGTGCCTCGTAGACTCAGCATTACACTGATGTGATGCTTCTGTAGGAAATAAATGCACTTTGTGGCATGGCTAAATGGGGATGGGTTCCAACCTAGGGCCCATTTGAGAGTGTTTATTCCTGTAAGTAAGAGAGAACATTGTCATTCTTGTGCCTTTACTTTGCTTCTTGCATTTGGAAAAAAATTTCCATTAAGATATTCAGGGAAAATCTGGAGATCCAATGGATCTGCAACTCCCAGTTATTCCTTTGGCAGATATGTCCTCAGTGTTTCACAAGCTTTGTCCCAAAGAAAAGCTGCAAAGACACTGACTCACCCAGCACCCTTTTGCTTGCCACAATTCCCTTGGTAAAGATTAAGTCTGATCCATGGTGAGCCCTGGTTCCCAACAAAAAAAAAATCCACTGCAATGGCAGGTCCTGCCTGTCTTAAGAGCTAAGTAATTTCAGAGAGCTGGGGAGAATTTGTATTTCCTTCTGCAGCCCACAGTGTCTTTCTCCAGAGGCACATCCAAAGAAAACAGAGAGAAATTTCTGAGTTAACAACCATGACTTGGAAGCACTGACAGAACTTGGGTGTTTTGGGTGCAGCCATTTTGACACCTTTCTCTATACCAAAGGTGATGTTAATCCAGTTTAGAAGAAGAGGTAAAGTAAGTTATTACTAGTTTTGTGCTGTTGAAATAGCACACAGTAGTCAAAAATATATGAGCAGATTTCTGGGTTTGTTACTTTACTCAGCAAAAGAAAATGTGGAGTTTCACTTGGTCTCATCCTTTGTTTAACTTCCTTGTCTTCAAAACAGTTGAAGTTCTTTAGAGATTTTTAGGTAAAGAATGTGTTAAAATACTTAAAAGCAACTCCAAAAAAGGCTTTCCTCAAAAATCTGTCCCTTAAATATGACAAACAGCATTTAATAGTCTCCAAAACTCGTCTATTGAAACTCTTCAGCAAGAGACCTGGGAGAAGTCACTTAACTGATAAAGTTGGAATAGAAGTGCACTTAAAGTTTTTCAGATCTTTTGGATGTGGTTCCATATGACATTAATTTATCTATTGAGAGCAGCTTCTGATATTGTAATAAAACAAGCATTAAATACATATGGCAGGCCCTGTTTAAATGTGGGCATTGCCTTTATAGCACAGTTAAAAACAAGTTTGAAAAGCTAATGCTTTTGTATTAAACAGTACAGAAGAATGAAATTGTTTCAGCTTTGGCCTTCACATAGTAAAAATATTTACATCAGAGTGATATTTTTGGTGGAGTTAAATTTTGCATAAGGCTTCTGGATATTTCAGTTGTAATTCATTGTAATATATATCATGTATATAAAAATTTCAGGCTAATTTTTTTTTGAGATTTTTTCCCCTTCACCTCTTCTTTCATGCCACTTCTACAAACAGTAAGAGTAAGCCTCACATTGGTGAAGTCTTCTCAAGAATGCTTGCAAAATCTGAGTAAAAACTCAAAAATCATTCCTCTTTTTTTGTTTTCTAGAATGACATCCTCATGTTCAGGAATTCCTGTCCCCTTACCCCTTCTTTTACAAATATGATTGGCATGGTATTTGATCTTACAGCAAAATAGGCATGTATCCCTTTACTCTTATGGGCTTTGTTGCACCTCCTTTTGAATGGAAAGATGTCCCCCATAAACACCTGTACTTGGAGGTTTTCTGGATAAGGTGGTTTTCTGGCTTTAGTAAGGCTGGCACTGATATGCACCAACCGTTGCACCAAGAGCCTCATTGAAAAGACATAAATACAGAGCAGCAGATTAATCCTTTTTCTAAGAGTCACAACAGCCTTGTCTACAGCTTTGCTTTCATGGCTGGGGGAAAAGAGAGTAGTGTATTTTCTTGTATTTTCATGTGCATGCGGTTAACATACATATATTATGCTCATGTTGTCTTTATCTGAATGTTATGAGTCACCTCAACTAAATTTTATGTCCATGGTTGAGAATGATTTACCTGGGTTAATCGGCAGTTTATCTGGGAAATACAACTCCCTTCCTTTCACTTTTGGTCTCCAGACACTTTTTTCACTGGTTGTTTTCTGATTCTTCATTTACGACATCATGATAACACTGGCAATGGATGTAGAACCCATTGCAGATATATTGGCAACAGGGATGGATTGGGAATGCCCTGATGGCTGGAGAGAAAGGGATTCCTGTCATGTGTATAAGGTTAGCAGAAACCAAAGTTTACTCAAAACATCTCCATGAGTCTGTCATGACTCTTCAGCTTGGGAAGAAGGATAAAGATGTTGTAGGTGTGCCTTGAGACTCTGGGGTTGAATTTGCTCAAACTCTGTGTGATTCTCGTTTTTCAAAGCCCCTGGACAACAAAAGTAGTCCAAAGTAGTAGTAGTAGTCACTTTTCCCTGACAAAAACTCAGCCTTGTTGTTACTGCAATATCAAAGCAGATTTGCATGTCTGAGAAAAGATGACTGTCAGTCACACATACCTTTATGTATATTTGCTGTCGGGGATTTTTGCTTTGCACTACACTGAAATGAGCAAAAGAACACCATCCTAAAATTCTCATCTCAGCCATTGCAATTAGTTTGCTGAGACAAATTTCTTCATTTCCCATGTTACGAAGGGACCATCAGATGGGAACTTGACCATGATAACTTCACAGTCACTTGAAAGAACTTCACTTTAGACTATGGATAGCATTTGGAGCATGCTAAATTCATGTAAATGGCTGGTTTCCTGGAAAGTTACCCAAGAAAGATGTTCTGTCTGGACCAGGAAGTAGATTCCATGGTAGATGAAGATATGGCTTGAAAGTCCCTTCAGTATTCAAACGTCCTGGGGTGAGAATCATTGTCTGCTATTTTATATCACAGCTTGTCCAGGAAATCTTGCACTTTCAGAAAGTATTTCCATCTTCACCTTTTCAAAAGGCCTAAGTGCACTTAGTTTGAATGATTTAAGGGGATTTATTCCATAAGTTTTTTGAACCTGCAGATTTGTCTGTGTCAGCTGAGCCTTTTATTGGAAGGAGAGTTATTTGGGGGTAGAACTGTTAATAAAGTAGGATTGATGCTATTGAGCAAAGTTGTTTGAGAGCTGCTGCTGAGGCTGACATCCCTGTGGGAGGACATTTTGTGAGCTGAGGCACAGGGAGCAGTGGATCAATGTAGCTGTTCATCTCTATGCTAAATAATGTTCTTTTGTCCAAATGTTAGCTTTTGATCCTTAGGCTAGATCTTTCCAACAGTATATATTTTACCATATTCATTTCTAATTTCTTCAGCTCTACTGCCCAAATATATATATATTTCCACGTTGTGTATTGTAAACAACTAAGCTCAGACCACCTAAATCATGTATTGCACTTGTGTCTCATCACTGGATAGGAAGGCAGTGTCTGAAAATTCCCAGCCTCAGCTGTTCACGGCCCACACACACTTGGAGATGAGACTGCAGGCTTGAGTCCATCTGAGGTACCACAGCTGGCAGTTTGGCTGCTGCCCTAGGGAGGTTTTTGCTTGAGAAATAATTTTTTCTTTAGACAGCATTTACTCAGGATGTGACTTGTGAAGTACATGATTCCTGTAGTGATAAAGCTATTTTTGTGAGTGATTATTAAATATTGCAAAGCCTATTGCTCTTCTTAAATGTTCATCATCTGATACAGAAAGAATTTAGAGGTATTGTTATCATTATTTTGGTTTTGAATTATAGCTGTAACAGAAGGGCCAAAATGTAAATTTTAGTGGTGAGTCTAAGAACCTAACTCACACTTAGTGTAACATTTTGAAGCAATCCTGCTTTTTTTCCCAAAGTATCTTAGGCATTTAGCAGCCAGCATCCTCTTGACTTACAGCATCTGGGCAAGTTCTAAAAGAAAAACCTCAGGTGCAAAGGCATTTTTACAGCTTTTTGACCCAATGACAGGATGTTAAATCTATAAAGAGGTTGGAGCTGCCTCTAGGTTGTGCTTCTGTGTGTCAGACACTTAAACATGGAGCACCAATGCACTCTTAGCCTCTGTTATGAGATAATAGCCCCTTAATTCCTCTCCCCTGGCTGCTGTAAAGAAAGGCTGGTGTAAAGAAAGGCACATAAACAATGCAGCCAGAGAAAACAGGCACAGCTTGCACACCTGATACTCCTCTTGGTGCTGCTGCCAGCCATGCAGTTGCTCCAAGGGGACACAGGACTCCTTTCCTCCCCTTTCCCAGTGCCGTGGGAGGAGTTGTCTGCTGTGGGAGACAGTGCTGGCCCCAGCCTCCTGCTTTTAGGGCAATGCTGTCAGGGAATGCTGCCAGGCACTCCTGCCTCCATCCTTAGCAGCAGCAGGCACCGTCCTACCAGGGGCACCAGGGAGCCTCATGCTCTGTTAGGGCAGGGGTGGCTCTTACTGGAAGGGGCTGCAATCACCACCCTGCCAAGGACAGGGACGTGCAGTGCCATGCCCAAAAGGAAGGAATTGAGCATAGCATTGAGTCAGTTTGGAGTTTTTTTGGCTAAAAAAGTCCAAGTGTTGGTCTGTGGCAGTAAACACGCAGCCTGCCTAATGAATGTGCTATTTATTAGCAGTGTTAGCTGCTGGAAATACCAAAGAGGATAAGGGCTGTGATTCAAGGCCACGGGGCTGGGCCCACACAGCTCCCTAAGGCAGGAGCCAAGGATGTGGGAATCCTCTCCAAGGCAGGTGACCCTGGCAGTCCGGAGAGAGAGCCAGGCTGTGCTCATCTCCAGGCAGGAGGAGGTTTGTGCTAAGGATCCTTCTCATACGTGAGGAGCGGCTGTTATTTGTTATTGTGTAATTTGATTTGACTCTAATTTAATGACAGTTCTTAGCAGGCAACATGGTTTGCAAGGCTGATTTCAATTTTTATTGATTGGGCCTTTAATTTACTTGGACTTGCACTCGGAAGCTTCATCGGAGATTTAATGAAAGTCTGCAAAACCAGCTTGGTAAGGAATTTTTTGATGGAACTTGAACTCAAATGCTTCACTAACAAGTCATTCAGGTGCAGTGTGAAAATATTTTAAGACAGAAAATTCTTAGTTAAACTTCACTTTTTAAATAGCAGATTGGCATAATCCATTATTTAAAACTGACCTTTCTTGTGGATTTTTTTCCCCCAAATTCTCACACTCAATATCTATTCAAAGGTAAATTAAAGGTTTCATTTATAGAATTTTGCACAATGGGCTTTTAAACGGGACATCTTGGAGATTATAATTGCAAAACTTTCACAGAAAATAAGTAACCTGTAACTTCTGGAAATCTATTATTTTATTCATTAGTAATAAATTTTCCAAATGCAGAAAAAAATTGTGTAAAAGCATCTGCAATAGTCTCCTACTTATTTTCATGGTGCAGGTATTTTTTAAAGTAAAGATTGAAAAGCTTACCAAGAGATTATATGATTTTGAAATCTATCAGTAATTTTATAAAGGCAAGCTTTCTTTCTTTTTAATATTTATAAATTAATATTCATAAATTTTACAAATGAATGCTTCAAACAGAGAGGAGCTAGGAAGAGGTCAATTAATGATAATGTTTTTTACCTTTTCTGAAACCAAACCTTTGCCCTTGAACCAATGAATGAAAAAAGCAGCAAGAGAACAGAGTGTATCTGTATGGGAAGAAGGAAGGAATAGGGAGGATGAATTATTATGTGATAAGAAGTGTAAGAGGATGTAAGAGAAGGAAAGAGATTGAAGCTGCACATAAGAATAAGAGAGAGGCTACAAGGAATGGAGCTGCAGTCACTGCTCTTTTGCACTTAGAGGAGCTGTGGGAATGTAGGCACAGGAGTTCAGGAAAGTGGGAGAAAAAAGGGAACTTGAAAGATATAGGGAAAGGACATGAGGAGGTTGTAGCTTCACATTGTTGTCCTTCACAGACATTGGTGCGTCTTGGTAACTGTGAAGTACTGAAAGAAGGAAGATTTACAGGCAAACTTCATATTTGTAAATAAACAGATTATGCCCTCCTGAGAATAAGTTTTTGTATTTCCTGGTCAATTCCCATTTATTTTACAAGTAGAAAACCCCATTATAATATATAAATTTGTAGGGCAGCAAATATGAAAAGTAGTATCTGAGGATGCTACACATTTCAAACATATTGAAACCATCCCACTATTATCCCCCACTACTGAGAATTAGGAAAGCAAAAATATAAATCTAAAGATAAACTGGAAATCCAGAGGAAAGTCACACAGATAGCCATAACTCTGACTAATGCAGGCAATATAGTAATGGTGCTGGTTAGTTCAGTTTAGTCTAAGACAACAAACACCAAATGTGATTATATTATGGCCATATTATAACTGCACAGTGTCATCATAAGGGAGCATTAACTCCTGTGTGTGCCCTTCCCTTGGCATCTGCTCGGTTGATTTGCGTAAATGAGAAATATAAAACTCCCAAAAGCCTGAATCAAAAAGAATAAGATAACTCCAGCTTCTATATGAACTGTAATTAATTTGCAGTCTGTTACCACAAAACTTAATTTAGGGAAATTCCTAGTTAGAATCAAGAATGTTAAACATTTGTGTGAATAAGAACAGTATGTGCAGTGGCGCTAGAAGTAGCAATATTTCTGATTCAAACCATGCACTGAAAAGTTGTTGAGGTTCCAGAACTTCTTTCCCTTTAAAATTATGAGAGAATGAAGTTTATTGACTGCTGATCGCTTCCAGACACAGAATGGTGGTCTATTAGTCCTTTTCAGAGTGTAATAGCAGTTCCACATGACACAAATTAATGGAATATCTCATTAATTCCCTAAATGTCACTAAACTGGTCAAGTCATAAGTTTCCATCTCCTTGAAGTAAATTTAACTGCTTCCAATTTTTCAGTTCTGTGAAAACATCTGCAGAATATGGAATCTGTTAAAACAGCAGGGTCCACATTGGGAGATGCCATGATCTTAACCTGAGCTATTTCTGTGAAGGAGATCAGCTTATTCAGCATCCAAAAAGAGCTTGCAGATTTACATTCAAGCCTGTTTTGAGGATAATTTTTACCTCTCTATTCTAGACATAAACACTAATTTCTCTGTCCAATAAAAGGAGGGAATGTGAATATTTATGGTATGAGATAAATAATATTATTGGGTACTTTCAAATTTCAGTTTTGCATTACAAGGTTATTTGCTTGTTAAGTGAAATGGCTAACCAATAAAACAGGCTTTTGCTATGGCTATGAAATGGTGATTAATCTTCATGTAGGGTATCCTCGAAGCTTTTGTTGAACCCTATCACAGGCACTCTTGTGAGGGGAAAAAATCCAACAATATTGTCTTCTAAAAGACAATCCTAATTTACCAGATAGTAATTGCTCATTGGAGAGAATTACAGTAATTTTACAATGTTTTTAACCTTGCATTAGAGGATTGTACTGACTTGTCTGATCATCATCAGTTGTTTCTCTTCTCTCCATTTGACATATCTGCAATATACCAGTCAGGCCTCAATTTACTGTTGCTTTCTGTCAGTGCATTTTATATACTGCATCTCCAACACAGCTCCCCGTATACGATGCTACATTTTTAAGACCTGGTAGTAAATTTCTCCCTGAGTGAAGCCTTGAGTGAAGATTTATTTCAGAGCTAGTAATCATGAAAACAGGATCCCTGCATAAAGAAAAGTGTTTACTAATGTAAGTCTACAGTTCAATTAACATATATTAACTTAGGAAATACTGAGAAAGTCAAATTCTCAAAATGTATTAAGTACATTGCTTTCATTTATGTAATTTTTTGCTCACAGCTTTTCGAATGTGAGTAGATCTTCAAAAATACCTTAAAATACCTTAAAAACCAGAAAACCTCTCTATAAGGAGAAATAAATACAGCCCTTGCTGATTTTAAAATATTCAAATTAATTCAGTCCCAGTCACTTTTATCATTAGGGTCCATAGCATGGTATTGGAAATACTGAAAATGTAACTATCTTTGTTAAGTGCAATAACATTTGAAAATACTTGTTCTAAAAATTTCTGTATGGCTTCAGAGTTACAGAGGACTTCATAAGCTTTAAAGCTGCTTTAAACTTTAAATCTGTGGATTGAAGCAAATGTGCATAAATATATTTGACAAATGCTTAGGAGTGTTCATTAATGAGAGCATGCATATTGAGTTCTAACTCTGTGGAGCATAAGGAAGTGAGAACATTTCCTAACATATAGATGTGGGGGCTTTTGTTTGTTTTTTTGATTGTTTGGGGGGTTTTGTTGTTTTGTTTTGTTTTTTGGTTGGTTTGGAGTTTTTGTTTATCTTCCACAGCCTTGATCTTGAAGATTTGTTAAAGAATCTAAAAAAGTGTTTTAAAAAATGGTGGAGTGGTGGTAAGTGATCTAACAAAGAGGTTACAAGGTTGTAAATTCATGTAATGTATACTAAATTTTAGAATCTTCATATTTCTTATTAATTTAAAGCTATTTAAAACCTATGTTTGTTCCAGGATGAAGTTTTCATGAATATAGCTTCACCAGTTCATTACTTTGTGCATATAAATTTTCTTTGTTTATTGTTAAATAAGAACAAGGTAAATGATAAATGATTGAGGGAACATGGCAAATCCTTGTCTCTTCTTCAGCTCTAAAAGCTTTTCTATAAACCTGGAGGTAGGAGTTCCCCCAGATATCAAGAAACAGTTGCATGCAGACAGACAATAGTTCTGTGCTTTATGGAAATAGTTAAGTGAAGACTAAATACTTAGTCATTGAGCATTATGGAGGAAAAAATTAATGTATAGAAAGTGTACAAATGAAGTCTTAACAATGCCAAGTTCTTTCAGGAACAAAAAAATTGTTCAATTTAACTTTAAATAAAAAGTAAAGGGATAAAAAAGTACTTACCAAAAAAACCCCAGCAAACTGACAAGAGAAAGGGTTCTTGTTGCTAGCAATAGTAGTAGTCAAGGGGAAAAGAGAAATGAATCATTAATGATCATCTATTAGACAAAGAAAATTACCCCATGATACTTGACTCAGTAATCCTAAAAGTCCTTGTACTTATGTGTCTTAGCATCTTTGGAATAACATAGTCCAAGAAGTGTAAATATTAGTGTTCGTGTGAAACTGCACAAAACCAGTTCAAAGTAATTCAACAGAAGAACGTGAAGGAAAAGGGAATAAATATAAAATGGAGAGCATAATATAAAAATAATCTTCATAATTGTTCACCAGATAATGTTTACCAACTAGCTGTCTGAACCGTTGCCTTTTTGCCAATCTATATATTTTGTGGGATAAAATCTATTATCTAAAGGTAAGCCAGCTTTATATACAGCTGTTCAATGGCATCAATTTAAAAATATTACTATCATCAGTATATGGAAAAAAGTAAATCTATTTAGTGCCAGGGCTACAAGCCACAGCATTTTGAGAAATTCAATTCACATTTTTCAGTAGAATAAATATGATGCACTTTTAAGTGATACACATCCATGAATAAGACATTGCAATTACATTCATCAAGTGTTAGGGAATAGTTAGAAAAACAGGCTAATACACAACCTTACAGAGGTCCCTCCTCTTCCATGATAACTTCACAGAAGTCTTTATGGACATTTGTACTCAGGAAAGCATCAAGATTTGCTTTGAAAGGTCCTTGTGTCTTTTTAATCATTTATTTAATCATTTTCCACAGACAGCTTCTAACAAACAGGATGTACCTAGGAGTGTGGCATCCTTTTGTGACATGATACCCACAGTGAAAAGCAGGAGTTCGGGACAGTTTAATAGTTTGTCCAAGTTTGTGCTAGATGTCATTGTCAGCATAGGGATCAAGGGATGAGCCCTCTGGTTTGCCAAAATGATGACTAGTCCAAAACACATATTTATGAAAGTCCTTTCTGGGCAGTACATTAAAGGCCTAGTGCCTGTGTTCTGAGTTAAACAGCACCATCTCACAGTTTGAAGTCGATGTATCACATTGGAATGTGTTTTCTCTACCAGTGTGATGTTTTCACATTGTGTTTTATAATGTAATTGCACAGCTCGCCCCACAGTTCTTCTTGAAATTAATGCATCTCTTGTATTTAATAATAACACACATTTAATAAGACTATTTCATTGTCATAAATATTAAAAGCTACATAATATATGCACATATAAAGGCTGCAGTAATGAAGGTGTTTAAAATAAACAACACCAATTGAAATTCAAGTGCTGAAGCTCAGTGGATCCTGAAAGTAAAAGTAGCTGTACAAATAAAACTAAAATTGCCTTTGTTGATCTTCATTGTCTAAAAGGAGAGGAATATGGCATATGAACGAAGAGGGGGAACAGTGATGGGAAGTCCAAGCTTTTCTCCTTAAATAATCTGCAGCATTGACTTTCCATTAAGGAAGCTGAAGAGATGCCCTTGCCCACAGCATTTAACTTCACCTGCTCTGTATCCTCTGTGCCCTGGCCCTTTTTCTATGGAAAGGACCACTAGACCTGCCAGACATGGCCCTAAAAACTCCAGGTCCAGCTTGGGAAGAACTCTGCTGTGGAGGGAAGCAAGAAAATGGCCATTAGGCTGCTTTCCAGGCAAACCCTGAGGCTGCAGGAACTCCAAGTGTGCCAGGCACTGCTGGACAAATCCCAGCCATCCTGGCTGGAGCTCATGGGCAGCTGAGCATTTCCTGCTCAGTCCTAGGCAGTCTCAAAGAGACAACTGAATTATGTGAGGGGATGTAGAGCAGCCCAGGATAAAGGAGGCTGAAAATTGGATTAAATCCATTTTACTTCCCCTTGCCACAAGGTGTGAACGGTATGTTCTGCACCTTAGGAATTACAAGTTTAAAGTATTTATGTGAGCATTGTTCTCTTAACTCTTTAAAGGATGTGGTAAAAAACCTTATGTAATCTCAAACTGCAATATTCAGATACAAATTTTAAGAATTCCACAGCTGTGGGGATAATGTTTGACACTTGAGTGAGAGTTTAGCTGTAAAATTCTCAGTTCAAGATTATAAAAGTAGTAGAAATACAGAAACATAAAGATAAAAAGTGCTTAGGAGTGTGGATTTTTATTCTGATTTGAGTGACTTTGCTTGTTATATTTGGATGCTAATGTAATTAAAAGGTCTCAATCTCTCTGGTCTGTGAAAGTGACAATACCTGTCCCTTCTTACATTAAAGAAATGTACTTTTTTGGAATAATGTGATAAAGATTACAAAGATTTCTTATTTATATGTGGCCACGTTTTAGTTTCTCTACCGACAAATGAAGAGTAATGACTCTTCATTACTGAAGAATTGAATAGTACTGTGACAAGTTTTCAGAAAGCTGTTACAGATTAATCTAGTGAAGTTCATTTCTGCACAATAGGAAGAAATAGAGACTGGGAATTAGAGGAGGCTCTATTTAAAGTAAGATGCTGAAATGCTAATATCATAGTTACCAGGTCTTTTTTTGGAAAAGATATTAATTCCTCACTATTCTATTAGCTCTCTTATTTGTGTCTTTTCTTTTTTAAACCAATTATTAGAAAAGAAGGGGAAAATGAATCAGTCAACATAATATTTGGACTTCAAAAATTTTCTCCACAGGAGCAGCTGTTAAGGAAGTTAAGTAGTCACTGGGGGAGAGGAAAATCCTCCTCATAGAGTGAAAATGGCTGGATGACAAAGTCTAGAGTAAAAATATATAGTCATCCTCCACTGTGACTGAAAGATTAAGTGGGCTGCTCCACTGCTTCATGTTATGATGTTTGTTATTTAATCCATGGAAATAATGGAAAGAAAGTTAGGCAATGAGATGACAACACCTGCAAATGTCACAATTATCTGGGTTGCTCAAATCCAAAACACACTATGTGGGGAACTTCAAAAGGGAACCCTGAGATCTACAGCAATGGATGACACAATGTCAAATAAAATTCAACAGTATGAAAGCTAGCAGGCATTGAAAGAAGTAATTTGAACTATTTATGACCTCTCTTGGGTACTAAATTAATTTAGAAATACCAGAAAAAGAGATCAAGTCATTGTGGACAACTCAATAAAATCTGTGATCTCTGTTCAAGTTTCATCAGCCTTTCCCTTCCCCTTATAATTTCTCCAAATAAAAGAATCCCCTCACAACAAAACAATAATCAATGGCAATATGACCCTGTCTGTGCAATAAACTACATCCAGTACAGCCAATAGTATATAATGCAGCATCTTCTCTTATTCTGACTGCTGTGATAGAGAAGAAATAAGCAACAAGAGGAAGAAAATACCCTATTTCTTAATAGATATGTTGTGCCACTTTCTAAAGTAGAATGAGTGAAGATTTGGCAAAAGTGAGGAGACACAAATTTTATCTATGGAGGTATAACACATTTTTTTCATTAAATAAGTAACTAAACGCTAGTCTGTGCAAGAAGGTTCCAAACTTGTAGGTGCTTACATCTGAGAAAGCAATTTAGATGTGTAAAGTCAAGGTAAGGTAAAAGTGGTAAAAGTGCTTCTAGTATCAACTATTACAGGGTGCTGAGCATCTCATAGAGACTCTTCTTCTTTCTCAGAAATCCAGAGAGAGGAGGTGTCAGTGAAGGTCTGACATGAGCCCTTCTGTCTCACTGTTCCCTCTGTGGGGCAAGATTTACTACCTTTGCCACTGTTGAAAGAGCTGACGGATTTCTCAGGACAGTCCTTGTTCCTTGCTTACATTTTAGTTATTACTTAGCACAGCTAAGGTTTGCAGAGTTATCCCTGTAATTAACCTGACTGCACCCTCTGCATTTGCTGGACTACATGTGTCTCTCTGCAGTCCAAAGGTGAGGGTAATAGTAAATCTCATATGCTGTAAAAAATTAACTGCACAGTTGTACAAGAACTGTGCCAGTGTTACCATGGACAGTCACACACCCACAGCAGGGATCTTTACACAGTGTACCTCCAAGCAGAACACGTGGGAGGAGAGGAAGGGAAAAGTAAAATGAGCATCCCCTTTTTTTTTTTTTTTCTTTAGTTTTATGTACAGAACTGATTAAAATAGATTTCAAGGAGAAAAGTTCATTGTGCAGTTGTTAAACAATGGTGCTTTTAAAAATATTTGGAAAAGAGAAGATTTGCAGAAATCCATTAAAAGGTGCTCATTAAGGTGGCCGTGATTCATTCCCTGATGGAACTTCTGGTGCCAAGGATTTCACAGGGGCAGAGGCAGGAGGCTGGATGCTGTCCAGGGAAGTGGTTGAGTCCCTGCTCCTGGAGGTATTTACAAGATGTGGAAATGTGGCACTGAGGGACACATTTTGGTTTGGTGGTGGCCTTGGCAGTGCTGGGTTAACAGTTGGACCTGGTGATCGTGAAGCCCTTTTACAATCTAAATGATTTTCTGATGCTATGACTCTATCCTCTTTTATTAAATTGGTTTGAACAGACATATAGCTACTCTCCATAAAAGGTATGGAGAGCATAAAGAAATAGGTCCATATTTTACCTATGGTTACAAAGCTCTCTCATATTTTGCCAGGTTGTTCCATATTAAAATTGCAGCAAAGAATCTCAGTAAAATCCCAGATCAAAGAAATTAATTGAAGTCTTTTCACAGTTACCCTTAACTCCAAGGCAAATCCATGCACCACTCTATTCTTTGTCTTCTTTTTTGCTTTCTGGTAGTTTTGTCTATGTTCTTTTATATACTTTAAAATTCCTCTAAATTGCTAAATATTTTTCAACATCAAAAGGTTTCATCATTCTTTTGTCATTGAATAGTCCTCCTAATCTGTAATTACTTCCTGTTCTCTTCTGCAGTTTACAATATTTTCATATTCTCATAAAAACCTCAATTCTCTGGAAGGGCAGGTTGCGGAATTCTCACTGGCATGTTGCTGTTGTGATCTTCTTTCAGTCCCTATCAAGGCAGATGAAACCTTGAACTCCTGCCATGCTCTGAAATGCCTCCTCTCTATTGATTCCCACCACTGATATCAATCTTTGAGTTCCTTATTTTTGTATCAAAGTCCTTAAGAACCGAAGCTAAAAATGATCCATGTTGCTTTCTGAGCCAGTGAAGGATTAGTCCCTGCTCCTGTTTGGTGTAAGCTAGTTTTGTACATGATAGCCATTATCTTGAAGTAGTGTTTCAATGTGAAAAAGAATTCCTTACACAACTGGAAATTCTTATTTCTACTCACTTCTGCATAGGACTCTTTATGGAAAAACTCTTCACTTTTTCTGTGGAGGTATTGCCCAAAAATAATTGTAGACTATTGTGTAAATGCTTAAAATGTCTGCTTAAAAAAAAGCATCTCTCTTGACAGTTCTTCTCCAGACTATGTTGGCCTAACCAAAATTTTTTTTTAAATATTCTTTTTTTTTTTCTGAAATCCCTCCACATTATCAAAGTGTTTCTAATCATAGGAAATGGCAAGAGTGAGAGGAGCTAATAAAAATTAATTTGACCGGTACATTTCATTTTAGGCTAATTTTGGCTGTACCCTGGTAGCAATGGTAAATGAGAAAATAGTCTCCTACACTTTGTTTGCATATAGGTTACATCAGTGGATGAAATTCCTATAGGAAAAATGTGTAGTGCAAGCTTGTTGTTCAATGCCAGTTTGGGTAAATTCTGACTGTAGTCCTGAAGCAGAGGAGTCAGATGACCTTAATGAATTACATCACTGAGTTTATATGGAAAAACCCTTTACTTGAGATCTCTTTGCTTGAAATCCCTTTACTTGATTTATTTTGAAGTGAAAAGGTGGTCTGTGAAAGAAATGTTATTGTTCCCTCAAGTTTATTTTAACCTTTTGGGTAATAAGCTGAAATGTTACATTGATTCTGTGGATTTCACTCCCACACCTAACAACATCACATTTGAAACTCTTACAAATCAAAAGAAAATTCCTATTCTCATATGAGTCAAATAAATTTTGTCTCTTAAGAACAGAATAAAATCTAGAGGAACTTAAGAGTGAGAGGAGCCCAGGGTTCCCAATCATGAGCACTATTAATTGTACCAAGAGTCCAAGTGAAAGAATGGGGAGTGTCATTTGATACTGTTTCATTTGTGTTGGGTTTTTTCCTTCAATGGATGTTGGTTTCAAAGGAATGCAATATAATTTATTTTTCTTTTCCCAAAAATGATAGAAAAATATTAATGAATTAGATTAATAATGAATATAATATTTTTGGTGCATCTTTGCCCAAAAAATCTGGGAATCCAAGAGTATGAGTCCTAAGACAGTTTTAGACCCCGTTTTCCCTGTGAATAAAGGGAAACTATGTGCTGATGTAGTGTAATTTGCTGCACATTTATTGAGGTGTGAATGCCTGGTATTTAAAATTAAAAGCTGCTGCTATGACTTCACTAGCTAAAGTAGTGACAGGAGTTAAGAAAAAAAATTTAAACAACTGAAATCTGTAAGAATTGATGGAGAAGTAGAAGTTATAAACCTGTCCTCATGTATTGTTTGCCTCATGCTTTCTGATGCTCCTCACTGAACAATGAAAATGCCTGTTGACTTATTTGCTGAATTCTAAGAATGAAGCAAGTGTAAAGGCAGACTGAAAAAATACTGTGCTTCATCTTGCTTTTGAAGAACTCTGATATCATCAAGGCTTAAGAGAGCCACTTTCCTGTGAAAAAAAATCACATGGCACTTCACTTGCAGGTGGATTTAGGAAAGCAGCCTGCCACTTCTGCATTGCATTGAACCACTTCATAAATCTGGGGACTTAGATATTTGGCTAGATTACAGGTTTTTGTTTTCAGCCCATGAAGGCTGCAGTTACCTAACTAAAATACACAGAAAATTTTGGTACTTAATTTTTCAAGTAACTATGCTTATGGTGTCTGTACCTTGTCCAGAGGTGTAATGTTTCTGTCTAATAAAGGAAATATATAAGAACTCAGACTATAAGGCTCTCAATTGTTGGCTCAAGGCTTTATGAAGAATTTTTATGCCTCAGAAATGTAACATATATTTACTTAGCATCCTGTACATTTTATTAGTGGAGTAGCTCTCTTTAAACTTGTCAGCCATGTATCTGATGACATGTAGGGCACAAGAGCTTTTAACTATGTTTATCAGACTCACCTAGAGACAGTATCTTCAAAGTGGCTCTCTGAACTTTCCAGATGTAGTTGAAATATGCGATCCTGTCATTAGGAGTTTGTTTATAACTTTTCTTGCAAACTTCCCAAGATAGATTCTGTGGGACCCCTGGATAGAGAGAAAAAAACCCCCAAATTATTAAACATAATTTCTCTTGGTGAGCTGTTGTTGGGTTTTGTTGGCTTTGCTTCTTTGTCATCTGGGTAGCTGCAGTCAGCAGACTCCAGGCTCTGACTGTATGAAGCAGTTCCCGTTTTGGTAACAAGAGATTCCTTGCACCAGAGAGCTGATGTTCAAAGGCAGTGCAGTTACCACTGCTCATGTTGAACAGAGTGTGGAATTTGACCTTTATGAAAGAATTGCAAAGAGGCTTTGAAATCCCTGTTATGGTATCCACGGAAAACAGAGAGGAGCTGGGAACAGGAAAGTTTTCGTGGGTTTTGGAGAACAGCATGTTAACCCCCTCCCTGTCCTCTGCCACCCTTCAGTTCCTAAAAAAAAATATGACGGCACAATTCTGTGATATTTCATTTTTCTCACTTGGAGTCTCTCTTAATAATATACAAACCTGTTCCTTTTCCTTATAGTCACCTCACAGTCTTTTGTTAGAAGGATCATCTGTGCTTGTCTGGTTCAAAGGAAGACCTTTGGCATCTATTTATATGCAGTGTTGAAGACAGGATGCTGAGTGAGAAGGCTCTTGGATTTAACCCATTATGGCCATTTTTATGTTACATGAGGGATTGAGAGTTACATTCCTCCTATTGCTGGTTATCCTACCAGCATATCTTCTGGTAGCATGGAAGCATCTGTTTTCAAAGTGTAGCACAGCTTTTGTGGAGAAAACTGGTGTGTTAAGGATTTGCTCCATGTCTTTGTGTTGCTGTCACAAACTGCAGTTTTGGATCCTGGGAAGGCAAGACTTTGCACAGATGGATTTCACAGGGGAAACTGTGCCTTTCAAGCTGCCATTGCAACCTGATAATCAAAAATTAAGAAAATATAGAAAAGATACCTGTATTCTCTGATGCCTAAATCTCCCTAGGATTATACTCAAGAACATATTCTTTTGAGGATATGCAAATTAAATGCTTTGAGCCAACATTATGGGTCAAATTTACTTCATTACAAAAGTAGTTATGTTTTGGGGGCTATTTTAAAGGTAAATGAGCATGGAGTGGGAATTTTATTTTCTGTCTGTGCAATAATTCTTTAAGCTGCCTGGTAGCACATGTTGCTGGTCTCTTCCAGCCAGCTGGTGGGTTCCCAGGCAGAGTCTGTCACATGCTTGCGTCACATGGAATCCCCATGCACTTGCAAATGTTCTGATCCCTGGAGAGGCATGGGCCTTTGGGGGCTGAAATGCTCAGTCCTTGTGCTGAGATGTTCTGCTTAGGAATTCAGGGCACAACGTAAACCTAGCTGTGTCATTCCACCTCTTTTTTTTTCTTCCCCCCCCCTCCTTTTCATAAGTCCTAGATGTGATATGTTTCACAATGATATGTTTCATCTTATGTTGTTGCTCTCAAATTGCACGTGTGAGAACACAGCATCTTGGAAAAGATTTACAAACACGGGTGTGGTGACTGATGGCACTTTATTTGTGAAGGAAAAGGCATATGTTTGCTTTGTGGTGTGTGGATCCAAATCTAGTGAAAAGGGAACTGACTACATCAGTAATAGGCATATTATTTACCCCTTCCCCTCCCCAACCCCCCCTAAAATAAAAGACAGGAAAATGCTGAATGCTATGTGGAGATAGCATACAATTTATTGATTCTCTCTGTATGCTTTATGGCTATAATGGACTTTATGAAAACCCTAAGCCTGTCCATTTTATCTTTGTAAATAATTGACTGAGAACACTGTTATAAATAGGGTAAGTGGAATGAGATATATGCAAGAGAAGACTGTACAAATAATTATACGTATATGGTACATTTCAGCCTGTTTTGGCAAAGTTCAAATACATTTCTTCATAGTGTCTGAAAATTAGAGATCTAATATTTTTGGCTCAAGTCTGTTGTCACAACTACCCTTAGCTCTACTGTAATTTGCATTTCAAGTGTATTGGAATCTCTAAGCACCGCCTCTGCGTGTTGTATGATTACTGTTAATACTTGATTTCACAGTTATTTACAGCCTTGATGTATTGCTTGACTGTTGCTAATATCTCATTTACTATTCTGACCACCCTGAACAGCCCTTCTACATGATACTTCCTGGAGTGTCTAGTCTTTTATCCCTGGCTGTAGCTTCTAATTTCTCTCTGGCTGTAAAACAGTCTCATACCTTTGCATCAGAAAGTATTTTTACTTTTGTGTTGCAGAGCTCAACACAAATGCCAGGGAGGATTGCAACACTACTTCATAGTCAGAATATGGGGACCTTTAGTGTCCTAAGGAGTTGACTTGGAGAAGCCCAGGTTCATACAGCTCCTGGGTCCAACTAGGTGCAAGGCCACATATATTCTGCCTGGGTTCAGGTTGCCACTGAAAGAAGAACTCCATCCTCTTGCTAGTGGCATTCATTTCCCCTTGGCTTTTTGTGCTGGCACTTAGTTTACGTGACTGCTAAATGAGCCAGATGAAGGATTGATCCTCCTGCAAACTAGTCTTGTATTTCTTCTGATTTGCTTTTTGGGACAGTTCCCTAATCTGCTTTAGGATGCAGCTGTGAGAGGCAAGTGTCAGCACAAAGAAGGGGGAGGAACAAATGACCTGGCTTGGGAGGGAAAGCAGAAAGGACCACCACTTCAGGCAGATGTCCTGATTTATGCTACAGGTCTTGGTCTGCACACTCACTGGGAATTGGCAAGTGGGAATTGCTGCCTTGCATGGGAGAGGGAGTCTGCCAAAAAAGTGATTGTCAACATCACTCATCTTTAAATGGCAGCAGGTTCTGTCCCCCCATTCAGTCCCTATTGACAAGCTCTGTCTTTAAGACAGGAGATGTATGTGAAGTCTGGCACTCCAGGCTTTGTAAGCTGTTCATTCCTGGTGCAAGTACCCAGTGGTACAGGTACTTGCATAAAGAACTCTTCACAATTTAAATTGACATAAGTAAATGCCTTATAGAAGACAAGCATAATTATCCAAACTCTTAGGTAGAAGTGCCCATAACATTTGCCAAACAAAAATGCAGATAGTTGGAATATCTGGCTTAGCACATTCTGAAATTGGCCTTTGGGGTCTCAGAATCTCTGATTTGGTCTTCCTAGTTTGGTGAGTTGGATTTCCACTTGGGAGACTCTTTTAGCAGAGCTGGTTTATATATCTGGTTCTAAACCAGATATATATTGAAACCTCCTTAGGATCTGCCATGGGAGTTATATTCCTAGATAAATCAGAATACCATCTGTACTGCCACCTGCAATGTGAGGGAGTTAAGAGAGGTCCTTTAAGTAGCCAAAGGCAGCTAAGAAAATTAGGTAACACCTCCCTCCAGGCTACTTCACTTTTCCTAGTCTGTCACAGGCCTTCAAAGAGTGTATTTCAGATTGTGACTTAAAGTTACCCAAACCTAACTTACCTGAAACCCTAGGCAGGCAGGCAGAAAACAGGCAATGTCACATCATGGACCATAGATGATGACTGAACTGAATAATAAATCCTGATAGAAATTTATTTTCCATTTGCCTATTGAGTAAAATAGTTTTGGCAGGACAGAATCTGAACTACAGAGGGTTGCTGCTGGTGAAACAAAAGACATGGGTGGCAAATGAGGTTTATGCTGTTAAAAGGGTATGATGATTTTGGCAAAGTTGATCATGGCAAGACCTGCAGAGCCTCACTCACTGGGCACTGATGGCTTCTGTTCTGACAAAGTTCACTTCCTTTTGTGACACTTACCTTGGTTATCAAGCAAAAACTCAGCCACAGTTACAGGTAAATACACATTAGGAACTGAAGTGAGAAAGCTTTCCAGAAACATGGTAATTAACTGAAAACTAGATACTTTTAATTTTAGTATGTTTATGTGAATCTGTACATGTTAGTGGACAGAAATGCATGTCTAAATACTCTGAAGTTTGCCCTGGAGTGATGTGGTAATTATCTGGTTATGAGTTGTGCATGTTAATTTCTGCAGGTGATTTATCTGGTTTATCTGGCTTTTAAAGACATTATATTTTCCTCCTTTTTTTTTTTTTTTAATGCTCCTATTTTCACAACAGAGCACAGATAGCATTCCTATAATTATGAGTGCAGGCAAGAGTTGACAAGGAGAAGCAAGAGCTGAAGGTGAGGTAGCTTCTCAGTTAATCTGTGAGGAGAGATAACTGGCAATGAGACGAAGAAGTGCAGAGATGTGGCCAGAGAGGCAAGCAGAAAGGATACTTTTATCAGCATTGTTTCAAAGCAGCTATTACAGTAAGTACTAAAAGAGGAAAAGAAGCAACTACAGTAGTGAAGTGTAACTGAATTTTAAAATGCCTTTTAATAATGTACAGGACAGGAGCTACATCTTTACCTGAGCAACTGGGGCATGTTCTGGATGTGTCTAGCCCACCTGCTTTCAACAGAAACACAAAGACAGATAAAAAATTTAGTTGAATTTGTAATTGAGAGCATGTGCTTATGAATTTGTAAATAAGACCTATCATCAGAACTTTCAGTGTTATAAATGTTTTTGGTAGTGGGACCTGGGCTAGGCACAAACCCCTTCCATTGTCTATGTGCTTGAGTGCTAGTTTTGCCTGAAAAGTAATCAAAGATACAGATTTTATGAGCCTTTAATATTCATTGTTATTTTCCTCTGAAAGATTCAGCTGGTTTGCTTTGCAATTGCTTTTGTGGAAGAAATGCTGCATTGTAATCAATTTTTGTGTGCAGTGTAAAATGTCAGGGACATTTCTGTTATTTAACCTGCAGACTCCCGCAGTATGGGATGAGGCAGATTTTTTGAAGTAAGGCTATTTTAAGGACTAACTTCTAAGAGATTTCAGGTTCAGCATATCCAAGTACAGTATATGCTTTCTTATTGTTTGTTTTCTTTTTAATTTAAAGTGGAGGTGCATTTCAGGCAGCAGCTAAGATGCATTAATTGAGGTACATTTTTTTTTCACTACACTACTATTTGTTTGGTCATCCTTTTGATGTGATAAATGCACACAGTGTTGACTCTGATCACTTTTGACATTGTTTGAAAATTCATGGGAAATACAAAATATTTTTTTTTATCAAATGCATATTTGAGTTAGAATTCAATTAAAATGTCATAATCAAAATTAGTTAAAGAAGCAAACTGCTCTATGCACTGATTTAAAGAAAAAACTTTTAAAATGGAACTCTGTGGAGCTTTTGTAGATACATAGGCCTCTCTTCACTGTTGGTTGAGTTTATTTAAAGAGCTTTTCTAGTCACCTTTGAACCTAAATGATTTCTCCAGATGTACAGAAGTGAACAATGTAAAAATCTTGCTGCTTCAGCAGAACAGGATCCAGCTGGCAGGGAACTGGATCTGCAAGTCATTGGTTACAGCTGTGTTTCGATTTATGTGATGGTTGAAAAAATAAATTACTGGATTAAATGGCTAGAAAGAGGACTCTTTGTTTAGCCCTTGTGTGGGGACTGAAAGTGTTTATGGTGCTGTTTTCTTCAGAGCCTTTGCAAAGTAAGCTGGACAAATAGACTTATTCAAAACTTGTCTGAAATGTTGTGCATTCAGCTTTATTTCTTTACAGAAGAAACTGTATGTTTTTGTATAATGCTGTCAGCCAGCAACCATTCTTAAGGTCTCTTGGCCTTTGAAAGTGGCAGTAGCATTTTAGCAATGTCTTGTAGGCACTGCAGTTTATCACTGGAAGGCAGTTTCCTTTCGTTAAAGGTTTTCAAATGCACTTCTTGGCATGAATGCAAATACATGTAGGGACTCTGTCAAACTCATAACTTTTTAATGGGTTTAATATTTCAGCTTTGTATACCACTTACCTTTTGCTCTACATAATAGTGCTGATGTAATTGTAAATTGGGTGCACAATAATTTACAGAGCAGGCACAATGAAATCAGAAACTAATGCCAAGTGTTTGGATTATTGCTTATCTTATTTTAAGCTTCTAACTATGGTGATTATGTCTTATTATCTGATATCCTGATTCTGCAAAGATTTACATGCTTAATTTTACTGAACAGTTCCACTTTGCTTGAGAGGACTGAGTGGTGCATGGAGCCCATCACAGCTTTGTTACCTATTTTGATAAGAAATGTGTCAGGATTTTTTAATCTTTATACAATTAGGGTCCTTTGAAACCTCATAAACTGCCTTTTCTCCTGCAGATGGCTTGGGTTGAAGGAGTTGAGATTAACATCTTCCAGTGAAGTCCCTGCTCCATTGCAGTCATTGGGCATGTTACCACTGGCTTCTCTTAGGATACAATTTCGCTTTTAAAAGTGTATTTTAATGCTTTATACTTATAACCAATATCCCAAGTCCCACAAGTGATTTTTCTTAAGCAGTGAAACTGTTGCTAGTAATGCTAGTGAAGTGATAGGCTACCAAGTGTGAACGAAAGTTTTGATATTAGACCAACAGGAGTTTTGAAGGCTGCTTGCAGGAGCTATGGAGAGCAAAATAATAGCACAGAACTTTCAGTGATGGCAGACAGTGAGCTTATAGTGAATTTTTTAAAGATTTAGCTGGCTTTCAGCATAATAGTTTGCAAAGCCAGGAGCTTTTCAGCACTTATATCTGTTTATTCAGCAATATTTCCGAGTAATTATTTTCGGCTGACCATTAGTTTCTTTTTAGTCATAAAGCTGTAGCTGTAGCCAAGTATCAGTTACATCCTATTTATTAAAACATTTCTAAAATGGTGCATAAATGTGGAAAATTATGGTTGTGATTAGTTCACAACTGTTATTCTATCAAGATCCAGTTACTTTTTTAAAAACAGTTTGCACAAATTGTTTTCAAAAGATCACCTTTTTAAAATCCTGCAAAGCGCTGACCAAGAAGAGCTAAATACCAGAACAGGAGTTCCAAGGCAAAAAATGAAATCAAACAAGTTGGCCAAGTTCCATCATAAGCCACCCTCAGAAATACCAGAGAGAGGCTTAAAATATTTTAAATAGAATATTTCCCCTCCCCCCTTTTCTTTTATTGTTGTCCCCGAGCAGCATTATTACATTAGGAGCCATGCGACAGAAAGTCGTGGTGATGCAGAATAAATAACCATAATGTATCAAAAGCAGACAAAGGTGTGATTGATCTGTCTGGAATTGGCAGACTCTTTCGCTGTGTCAGGCTGTTTCTTTGATCAATGAAGGTATAGCCTCTGACCTTTAAAAAAAATCAATGAGATTGATTGAAAGGAGAGAGAGAACTATGAGAATGCAGGATAGCTTTAACCTTCACTGTCTAGAAAATTTAAAATATTCTCGGTTTTGCAGGCATTGAACCTATTTTGTATTTTCTTCTTAGAATGCTTTTCTTTTCTCCAGACTGCTTTTGAAACCTCTAAAAACAACACTGTAGAAATGTTGTGTCTGAATATTTCTCACAAATGTTTATCTTCAGATTGCATTGTTAAGAAAACAGGAGTGTTTTGTCCTACAGCAGAATTCTGTACATTCTCGTAGTGTTTGCAGCATGTACCAAATACCCTTAATTTTTTTTTTACAAACTTGGACTTTTATGTGGCAAATACACACCTCAGAGTTAGTGCTCAGAGAAATTGTTTAAGTAATTTCAGAAATTTTATCCACCTGAATAAAGGGACTTGTATTGCCCTATTTCAGGATCAGGCCCATTGGTGATTGCAACAATAGTGTAACCAGCATGGAGGGGTGACTTCTGGGAATAGACAGCATATTTTTGTGTGCTAATTCTATCTAATATTGTGTTTTTATCAATTATATGTGTTTGTGTGCGTGTGTGCAGGTATATCTACAGGTCAGAGAACAGTAAAAATGTCATACTGGAAAATTTACGAAGCGGGATTTTTAAAATAGTGCTTGGCACTTTACATCTTTCTTATTGAACAGACTACAAATGCAGACCTGGCAGTTTAGGGAAAAACAGGTTTTAAACAGTTGGATTTTCATTTTAGTACTGGGCCCTCCCTTTCTTCACATTGTGCTGATCCTGTATTAAGTAGTAACACAAAGCAATTAGTGAAGTATAAAAAGTATTCATAAATAGAAAAGTTAATTCATTCATTACTTCATGCTCTCTCAGCTCAAGGAAACATAGGTCAAAAAAGTATACATATCACAGTGGTTTGTTTTCACATACAACTACATTTTTTAATTGAAAGCGTTGGCAAAATCAAGGTCTATTGAATAGAATTCACACAAAAAGTAATTCAAACTGCAATAATTTCTGCTGTCATATGTCTGTGTTTTAATAAAGGGCAGGTAAATTGACAAGTCAGCAAGGAGATGGTATAATAACATTTTTTGAGTAAGATGGAGCTTGTGTAGGAAGAGAAGGATATTGCTGTTTCTCTGTAATTTTATTTCTGTGATTTCCTTTCTGTAATAGATTGTGTAAGCTATATATATTTTCAATACTTTATGATCAGGTGGGAATTACAGTTAAGTTTAAAAAGGCACTTTTACTAAATTGCAAGATGAATTCTGGACATAGCATTTCTAAATCAGAAAATAGAAGGGTAGATTTTTTTTTAATGGCAAGTCTGGGACTAGATAGCTGTGGGAAATTTCTGAAGTCTTTATCCCCTTGCTGTTCATCAGTGAGGTGAGAAGGTGTTAGGGACAAACACACATAGCTATGGTGTATATCATTCCAACGAGGCAAAACACATTCGAGCAGTGTTACTCTTCTAAGTCATTTAAATGCTACAGTAAGAGAATGTTTTTTTTTAATAAATGTCATTTTCATGTGCACTGTGATGAGGAAACTTTTGCTTCCAGAAAAAGAAAAGGGATGAGTGCGTTATGTCTCAGTTCGAGCACATCGAGGATACAAAGATGAGAACTGTAAAATCAGAATAACATTTGATATTAGTGCATTTCTCTCTTCCCATTAGATATGTTCTGATTTTGCTTCAATGGTGTCTAATTCTTCTCACCACATTCCCTAACATTACTATCTGTTATTCCAGAATCCTTATCTGTCACAGAAAGTTTGCATTAATATTGCAAATCACCTCACTCTCACTGTTTAAAAAACAAAAGGCTGATCCAGTATTTGAGCAGGTTCTGATATCTGACATGCATCTCCAGTCTCACCTCTCCTCCCTCTCCGTCCAGAAGTAATAATCCAGGAGACGTCTTCTTTTTTCTTCTGTCTCTCTTTTTTTTTTTTAATTTAATTTTTTTTTTTTGGGTGCTTTCAGCAATGGCTGCTCCCCTTTCTGTTCCTCACAGACACAAACTGCATCTTTCCAGTGTGGATGTGGATGCTGTCCCCTTGTGGATGATGCTCACAGTCTGAGCTGCTGCCTGCAAAACTGAGCAGTGCCCTTCAGCCAGTTTAAGGTGGTGTCTGGTGCAGTGCATTCATTTAGCATGACTAAAGGACAAAATTAAGGTTCTTTTTGTTTCTCATCCCCCTGCCAGCTACAGCTTTCCCAGAAAAGAGGCAAAGCTGAGGTCATTTTTTTTCCATCTGTGAGGGGTCAGTGACTGCAACCAAGCTGTTCCTGGCTGAGGTATAAGCCTGTTAAAAAGCACCTATGCTAGCAGCTGAATCATTTTTGAGACCAATTTTTTATATTTCTACTAATGAAAACAGCGGGTCATTAAATCCAGCAGTCGATCTCCAATTATAACCTGGTTTGGACAGCATGGAGCCCTGCCCAGACAGACCCCCGACCTCGGCCTCTGCCTTTGCCGTGAGATCTGTGTTTGCTGCCCCTGTCCCAGACCCACTGCTAGCATCTCCAGGAGCACAAATTCCCCTCCAAAATACCATTACCACAGCTAATTCTGCTATTTAGTATTCTCAGTGCTGCCTGGAGTGGGGCTGGGCATGCTGTCTGTCCAGATGAGAAGCAGATCTATGGTTAAAAAAGGTGTGGTTCTGCTTGGAAGCAGAGGCAGTGTGTACAGGCAGTGATGTAAGTGTAAATGTACCAGTGTTTTCTTTCTTGACTATTATTTAAGTCTAATGGAAGAAATCAGACTTAAGAGACCTGAATTCTGGATAACCGCTACCTGTATTCTTTCTTTCCTCCTAACAAAATCAGAAACAGATATGTGAGAACTGCTGTAGCATTTTAATGAAAAGCTCTTCGATCTTTTCCTGCACAGGAATAAAAAAAAAAAAAGTTTAATGGTTGACATTTAATCTTCATACAGTAAATAATAATTACAGGCAAGAATTTAAAGTGGTTCTGCTCATAGTCAAGCCTGATGGTTCTTTTCTCCTTGCATTGCATGAGGATTTACTGTACTGTGGATGCAAAATGTAAATGATGGGCAATTCTGTGAAATTCAGACATGCACACAAAACTGTCTTTCCAACTTTTTCACACTTACCTTCAAATTGAAAATGGATTTTCCTGGTGGCTGATTAACCAGAAATGAGTTGTTTCTAACTAGGTTGAGGGGAGGAGGGTTCTGTAATATTGGATTAGTGAAAGGAGTGAACAGCTTCAGTTTAATTCAACTAGTCTTCTATTTTTAATCTCCAAGGAAACAGCTGAGTTGAATGTTAATTAAACAGCAGTCTTTGATCCACCCAGCCACTCCCGGAGGCATAATAATAATATATAAGTGCACAGCAGCACATATATAATAGGTATACTTAAAGGAGTGCATCTAATCTCGCCATATTTGGATTTAAAACATTTCTTGCTGACCCACTCTGATATTATTTAAATAGGGAAAGGAAAAAAGCGGAGAAAATGCTAAGCTAAACTTTGTTGGTCTGAAGGTAGGGCAGCAGAGCAAGCGTGAGTTCCTATTATGAGGATGTATAAGGGTTAATGATTAGAAGAGTGGAATCAGGAAAGACCTTAAGCCCAGATCCATGACAGTGGTAATTGAGCTGATTGATTACGACATCTCGTTTCAGACGACTATTGATTTAATCTAGTCTGCAGTCCCATTGGCCCCAGAGGTGCTCCCGAGTGAGGCTCAGCACTTGAACCTGGGTACTCTTCCCTACTCACCGTCTGGATATAAATTTCCAGAATCTGCAACCATTTATAATTTTCACTCATCTTCATCCTTTTATTCAGAAGCCTCTAATTTCATCAGGCTAATGTTTTAACCATTGAGGGAAGAGGCACAGGGAAAATAAAGTGGCACAGACTGAAAAGGGTGGGTTTTTAAAAAAAAAAAGGCAAGGCAGAGAGCCGGGGCTCTGTGGCCAGTATTTGCATCTGTTGTCTCTGATTCGCAGAGCTAGCAAAGGCTGCTTTTGGAGGCAGTCCACAAAGCTGGGCTATCAGTAGGCAGTTTGCTGTACGTGCACGTTCAATTATTAAAATAGTAGACTTTTTTTTTTCTTTCTGATAGCCATAGTGAGGTCATGACATTAATTTATCCAGGGTATTGTGGGTAACTATACAGAAAAAAAGCAAAAAGGGCACAGATGCTGGAGCAGCAAAAAATGGATGGGTCTGAGCAAAAGGAGATTAAGAGGCGATGACCAATCTAATGTACGTATAGCAGTAAGAAGCCGGCATCCGTCACAGACTGTTGATGGCAATAAGTATTTTAAGCCATGCTGTGCATGTGGTAATTTTTTTTTTTTTTCATATACCTCAGTAACTGCTAAGCTGAATGCTGTAATCCTGTATTTTTTCAGTTTCCCAAATCTGATTTTGGTCTTGTTTTTGTTGTCTCATGCTTGGCGTTCTTCGCTCTCTCTCTGTATGTGGGTGTGTGTCTGTCTCCGTCTCTCCCTTTCTCCGAGATTACAAACTTAACTGTTTCCTAATTGTCTACTTTCCTCCATCCTTTTCCTAAGAAATCAATCACCATCACCACGACTGGTCCCAAGCGCGCACTAGCTGGGCTTAGGGCGTGTACCTGGCGTTTTGGCTTCCTTCCTTTACTTTGGGGCTGTGTGCTATTTTCTTTTGGACCTTCCCTGCAAGCGGATGCCCTTCCCGTTGGCTGCTGCTGCCATAAGGTTGCCAAAAGGCTACCTGAGCCGGGACTGCAGCGCTGCATCCTGGGACCTGCCCGCCCGGCTACGCCGAGGGCTTCCACAGCACCAGGCAGCTCAGAGAATTGGCTGGTGAATTGCGTATCACCTGTCCCCCCCCTCTGGTAAATAATTTCTATACCGCGAATCACAGTGGTGTGGTACTGTCTGGAAAAGTAATTCCCAAATACTGTTGGCGTAAAAAAGGGAAAAGCTGAAAGACTGTCAACACCGTAAGCCATTAAAGTCCCTTGCCTTAAGAACAAAGGAACAAGGTAAAAATGCACACAATGATTATGCTCTGTGGATTTTTATAGCCTGTCAGACAACTTGTGCCTGTGTTTCAGTTATCAGCCTTTGTGCTTTGTTTTGTGTTGTATATTTTCTATACGTGTCTTCAGTTTCTGTGTGCGTGTATTCGGTGTGTATGTGTATGTTCAGACTTCTCTACCAAAATGGAGCAAATATCGTACAGAAAAATACACAAGTGGGGCTCAAACATGCATTTTCAGTACTCAGTGTGGTGGTGCGGGTGTATTGCCATTGTTCTCTTGCAGTGCTCCCTTTGATACAGGCAGCTTCTATTTTTTTATTTTATTCTAACTAAGTCTAAAATAAAAGAAAAGAAAAAGAGGAAAAAAAATTGCTTAGTCCAGTTAAATGCCAATTGAAGCCCAGAAACTCACGATTTCAGCACAGTGAATGGTGATTCAGACCCTGGCAGGGTTTTGGCTATGAGACAATTCCTACTTATAAAGAGTACAATGAAGGGGGGAGGAAGATAGCATTAATTTTGAGGAAGATTAATATTAGTCTTTTAATGTTCATTATTTTCTGAAGAAGTGGATCCTTGTAGCTTTTGACAGCTAGTGTGTCCTTCCCACTGGTATTTATTCGAGCAGAGGAAAAAATGAAGAAGGCGTAGAATAAACTCCTAAGACTGTTCAAGAATTACTGGCATTATTTCTCTCTACATCACGTGTGAGCCTGGGTTGCCTGCTATTCCTGAGGCAGAGGATCGAGGATGAAAGTCTGTGTGTCAGAGCCTGTTTTCACAACTGCATTTGGAGATCTGTCTTATTGATTAGGAAAAAAAGGGGGTGGGAATAGGAGTGTGAGGTGAGGGGAGGACCGACTGACTACTGGCTTATTGCAGCTCAAGACATTTTCTTCCGGAAAGATGTCAAACAACTGAGACACAGCAACAGAGGAAGTAGAAAGGTGGAAAAATAAGAAGAGGGACCTTTTGGAAGAAATGAAGGCATTCCTTATGAGAGCCTTGAGGTTTTTTTTGTTTTTTTTTTTTTTTCTTCTAACATCTGACCCACAAGGGCTAGAGTGACAGCGTCATGCAAATGCTGCAGTCCAGCAGGTCTGAGAGAGGGTGGATGCTAGAGAGTGAGTTAATGTTAATGATGAGTGCAGTGAAAATACCAGCCGATACCACCCCCTCCACACACAACTGCTCTGAGTCAGCATCCGCTGCTTTGCCGTGCCTTTCTGAGCGTGTGTGTGTGTGTGAGTGTGCGCATGTGTGTGTGTGTGTGTGAGAGTGTGTGTGCTGTGACCGTGCGTGTGTGTGTGTGTGTGTGTGTGTGTGTGCATGGAAGGTAAAGCCAGTCAGTCAGTGAGAAGCAAAGGTACGTTCGAGAGCAACTAAAATCTGACTGATTTCCATCTTCAGAGCATCAGATGTATTCCCTAAAGAGGATGGGTCTATGCGATGGGGGTGGTATAATTATGTTAATGTCATATTTATAGAGGGGAGAGATTTTTCATTCTAATTATTGATTTGAAAGCTGTGGTCAAAATTGTTTGTTAAATCATGATCAGCTTTAAAAAAAGAAATTGAATGAAATCTAAGGACTGCTATACATATATATCTGTCTCATATATGTATATATTTTTTTTTTGTTTCATTTAACTATTTTGTGTCTGAGGCATAACTGATTGAATGGTGCACAGTGACAAAAGAACAGCTCTTGTATAATGTTGCATTATATCATCAGCTGAAATAATATTGTAAATAATCCAAAATGTTCTGAAATCTGAAGTATCAGTCTGGAAGGGAGGGTGAAGGGCAGGGGTGGGGGTGGGGGGCACTGGCAAATCTTTTCTTCGGCAGAGCACTCTGTACAGCTTTCTTGTAAATGGATGGTTCACCTGTTCGACCAGCAGAGATTCTAATTCTTCCCCCCCTTCTCTTTTTTTTTTCCTTTTTAAAGCTGAACGGCTTCCCGAAGAGCTCTGAGTTTTCTATGCCAGATTCTGCTCCAGTGGCTAGGACCTTTATGGCTGCTGTTTCTTTTGCTCTGGGATCTGATGGAGGAAAAAAAAAAAGCCACGATGGATCCTGTCCCTAAAGTAGAAATTTTCTTTTTCATTCTGCAAACAAGGCTAAAGATCGGAGGAGAATGAATGCAAAAGCAATTCAGGATTGTGGTCGTGCCATTAAAAGTGTTCGGCTTCAGAACAAAATTATTTGGGAAATCCGAGCAATTCTTCTTACTGTATCGACAGTATTTAAAAGTTATGTGTGCTTTGAGTAATCTGGTTCAAGTGACAACAATCTCTGCATGTCAATGTTTTCTGCAGCTTGTGGAGTGAAGGCTAGTTTTGCCATTGGAAAGGAAGAAGCTTTTTCTAGCAGTCTGTAGAAGGATTAAATGGTGAACGTGGGGAAGAGGCAAAAAGTGAATACACGCCCAAAGGTTATCCTTGCATCGTGAATGGGTTTAAAGTACTCTGTAACCCAGGGCCCACCTGAACAGCAGGACTAAAAGTATACCGGGGAAATATTTCAATTAGAATCCCCTTAACAAGCATTTAATCCTTCTTTCAGGCATTAAGGAAATAGAATAAAATTGTTACTGTACAAATCTGCTGGAAGCAGATTTTAACCCATTTGTAGATGCTTCCCTCTGATGCATTATAGTAACATAGCTACTTGTGAGACAAGGCAGTGAAGATTTTTATCCTGTGTTCTTTGTTCTTTCTTTTCAAAAGTTAAGGACCATACTCTCAGAAAAGTCTGTTCGATCAGCTGATACATTGTTCGAATGTATGTATGCGTCTTGCCTGCTTATTTGATCTTTTCTGCCCCCTACTTGAAACTGTGGTTTGTTTATTTGGGGGGAAGGAGGTGGTGTTGATTTGGTGGGGGGACGGGACATTGGTTTTAGGGTTTCTTTTGGGTTTGGGGTTTTTTTTCTATTTAACAATAGCAGTGAAAGTTTTGGTGACAGCGATTATGACTACTAAACAATTCAGTTTATTGGAAGACGAATTCTTCTGGACCATATTGGACTTTTCCTAGTCCCTGAGACCCTAACTTGTGAGGTTTTTTAGCAACAATCACAAGTCAGGCTCTTGGGACCTAGGCGGAGGGGAACCAGCAGCTTTGGACTGTGTTTGTTTCTCTGCAGAATTTAGAGAACCACAGGAGCTTTCCTTGGCTGGAAGGGTAAAAAGGAAAATATACCTATTTTAAATGTTAAGCATCAGAACTGTTCCTAAAAAAAAAAGAAAAGAAAAAAATCCAAACGACTGTTACTCATTGTACATATTTATATGTTTAGAAAACTGGACTGGATGTCATGTAACATTTAGAATTATAATTTAACATGAATGTTAGTTTGCACAAAAAAAAAAAAAAAAACTCCCTCCAAACAACAAAAACAACAAAACTCCCACTCAAAACAGATACTAAAATATATAATAGACTTCCAACCATAATATTAATACTATTATTATTATTATTGTTATTGTGGACAATTCTGATAAATAATTACCAAAAAGAATATATTCATCTTTACTGTTCAAGCATCAATTGACTTTTAAAACATAAAACATAAACACTGATGTTTGAGGCCTAGAAAACATTCATTCTATTGTTTGAATAATGATTTCAGTCTACAGGAAAACTGTTGCTTAGCTTTTCCTGTAACATCGAACAAAGAGTATTTTGTACTTAGTTGCCATCCTTTTTCTTTGTCCAAGTGAGAACACAATATGTCATTTAAAATATTCTCTCATTTAATTTACATTTTAATCTGAAAGAGAATATGGGTTTAAAAATCATACCACAGCATTAACGTCCCTTTGCACTCAGAAACATATTTCTTGTACCTGTTCAATTTAAAGCAAACCCACAATACTCTAAGCACCCGACTCAACTTGTAACTTCTCCATCACTTCTTATATTTTTTTATCCCTCTGAAAATAACCAGTGTGAGCTGTAGCTTGTCCCTCATGTGTTAAGTTCTTCACTGGCTTTGCATAAGGAGATTCACAAGCACATGAGTTATTCTACACTGCTTATTTGTCTCAAACATCTGATCTAAAACACGTCATCTGATTTGTATTTCTTAATATTTTATAGGTGAGTTAGTTCTGAGTCATTTTTCTCTGTTTCCTGTGTCTAACCAAGATGCTGAAGTACTTTGTTGATACATCAGACTTCACTGAAACAAAGGCTTCACACAGATCAGGCATCTAAACTATTTGTTCATTTCAAAAGTGGTATTTTGGCTACAGTATATTTTTTCCACTTGTGTGGGAGGAATTGTGTTTTATTGTAAGCATCAACACTATTGTTAAAATAAATTGTTCTTATCTGTTAGTATAATACTTTTTCTTCTTGTCTTGTTTTCTTAAGAGACAGAAACTATACTCAGTACATAGTTTTCAAGTTGCTCAAGATATAATTAGTCTTTAAATAGTCATAAAAAATATTGCCTTAGCAATTACAATGATGATACAGTTCCTGTAAATATGTAATTCTTTTCTTCGTAAACTGTCAATCCCACATGCTAAGAACACCCAAAAGAGTTACTTGCAAATATTCAGATACAGAGGTAACCTTTTTAACACAGATGTGATATTCAATGTTGATTTCTGTTTAGGAAATATTGGAAAAGTAGATTTGAATGTGTATAGGAAAGACAAATGCACCCAGCTAGGTGCTACACTCGTGAAGCACTTTGTTAGGAATTTACACATATTCTGTAGCAGTTTTCAATACTGAAAACAGGTTATTTAAGATACTGATCAGGTGAACACATATTCTGTTCATTTGAGCTGTATAATGAGATAAAACTATACTGTGTGTTGCTATATACATGTCAATATATAATTTAAATTACACATAGTGTTTATTGAAATAAAAGTCCTTATAGATTTAATCAGCTGTAAGATGCACTCATTTATGCATATCAAAGATTGTCATTGCATTTATTTTTCGATCAGCAAAATTTTCTTGAATGAAGATAGCTCACATTCAGCACTCTGAATTAATTTTGCATTTAACACTGTATGTACAATGAAGGTGAAACTGTGGTGTGAAACGTTTTGTCTCTGTCAGTCTGGAGATTTCAACTGTGCTCTGCCCTGCATTGAGAGTGAGAAGAAAATGAATCATTATACACCCCTGCCTGGCGTATTTGGTGCTCCAGCAAAAGTCGTGAATACGCAGTCCTGCCTCTGCATTCCTGCTTGAACTGGGATGACTCCAGTGGCTCCACTCTGCCCATCATACTCACTGCTGCCCCTTGCCTTAGTGATGGGAAAGTTGGTGCACTGCCTGCCTCTTTGCCTGCTCCCTCTTCTTCCCCAGTCTCAGCACAGCCAGCCCAACCTCAGGTGCACAGGTAGGGCAGAGGTGGATGGAGGGGAGGAAGAAGCAGGGTCTTCAGTCGGGCAGAATTTCCACCAAGATCAACAACGTGTTTCTGTGTCCTGGAGCTGCGTGACAACGCCTACAGAGACCATGCAGGAAGCAGTCCCATTTACCCAGTGACAGAATATGAAAGCTGTCTCTATTAGCAAAATAAATAGAAAGCATAATCTTCAGTATGCTATGCTTAGATATATGTGCAGAATTTTGATACATTTCTATATATAGGAATAATATATTTCTATACAACTTGATGTTGTTTCACTGCAAAAGGCATTTAAATGCTCTTTAATAAGTGATTTCAGAGTAATCAGCTTGTGCTACAACAAAAACAAAAAAACAAAAACACAAGCTCTTGCAAAGGGGGAGGAAGAGAGAGAGAGAGAGAGAGTGAAAAAGATGTGTGGTGCATACAAAAAAGGACTGATATTAACAATTCGATGGGTTGCTAGTTGGTGGAGCAGACTGAGCCAGACGCATATATTAGTGGCTGTCTGCTGCTGATGGGAGCCTGCTCAATGCGGTGGAAATGAAGGATCACCTAGGCTCTGACACCAGCTTATTTGTACGTTTTAATTTTAAAAAGGAAAATCACTGTTTTACATAAACATCTTAACCCCCACGTGATTTTTTTTTTTCTCTTTTCCTCGCTCATATTGTTTGCTAATTTACTGTCAACTTAAAGTGCTGTTTAGCTATAGACCAACAAAACATCAGTCAAAAAAATAGAGGGAAGTATTAGCTTCTCTTTTGTCTGCCATGTACAATTGAGTTATTATTATGATAATTGTCTACTTTAATTTTTAGTCTTCATGGGAGATGCAACAATTTTCTGGAGCTTCATTTTTGAGGCATTTTAAGTTTCAGCAATATACCATTTCATGTTTCACCCAAACAATGCAAAAAAAAAAAAGGAAAAAAGGAAAAAAAAGCTCATAGCTCAAGCTGGGGTGTTTTGATCAATTCTTTTCATTAACCTGAAAGTCTTTAGCACCTTTGTATAGTATTGCATATATGGGACAGGATTTCTTTTCCAACCATATAAACTGTAAGATCCATTAATACAGTGCTGAAGACTGCTACACGAGTCAAGGGAATTCCAATCCAAGTTAATTACTGTTGGAATTAGAGGGAAGAATATTTTACTTGAAGTTGTATAACAAGAATCTACAATTATCACATTTCAGGGCATTGCTCTATTCACTTGATGAAAAATGTCAATGAGGTTTAACAGGAGATGTTCTGCATTTCCGTGGGTAATGAAAATCGGCGCATCCACGATAAGCTAACACAACATTTTCAGTGAGTTAATATGCAGTGCAGCAGAAATTTCTGTAGGCAGTAAATGTAGCCATCATTTTGATTCGCCCGTGTGATGATTATGCTCAATTCCTGACTAGGTACATAATTTCACACTGAAAAGCAGTCATCTCCTCTTAGGGACCAACTGTAGCCTACAAAAAAATAATAAAGAAGGAAAGAAAGACTGCCTGCCATCTGAGTCTGAAGTCTATAACTAGCTAGGTAGTCACACAATAGAAAAAAACATATCTGGAATACTATAAAAAAATACCAGCTGAAACTGTATCACTCAATTACAAGTAGATTTATTTTATTATGTTCATTTAAAGTGGTTTTGTCCAAACAATGTATCTGAGGCATTCATCACCCTGTTAAGTTTTTTCATTGTTTGATGATTACAATAGGCATCTTCCAAGTTTGTTGGATGCCTTGTTGTTGCACTCCTTGGCAACACTAGAGCGATTCTTATGGGGAGTTATATTCTGACCAGAATCCAGCTCAATTGATTGATGAGCTTCAATTGCAGTGCCTGAGTAGCAACAAGTGGATGGGAGCCTTAGAGAGTAATTGAAAGTCAGATTAATAAAATCAACATGATAAAATTATGTCATCTTTAAAAACATCTTTAACCTATTAAGTAGGATTTAAAATTAATCACAGAATCTTCCAGTTGACTACAGAGTAAAGTTTATCTGATAGGCTTTCAGAAGTGCAATCTTTATGCCTGCTCCTACTTATTTAGGAGTTAAAGATTAGTTGTAATTGTGGGATAAACTAGATATGGTCATGATAGTTTGAGCAATATGAGTATTCTACAGGGAGCAAGACAGACAATATTCTGTACTTTTACTCGTTAGCTGTTGCGCTGGGGCCGTGATTCTCTACAAGAAGCATGTTCATTTATTTAAATGGCCAAGCAAATCAACAAGGTTGTGCTGAGTAGTTTAGGGCTGGTAATTTTGGTTTTGGTTTTGGGTGGTTTTCTTCCACCACCACCACCCCCAACTTCTTTTCTTGGATGTGTACGTGTCATGCATGGGAAGGTATGAAGGAAAAACAGCTATTCAGCAGAGACACGTCCCACCCCTTTAATTAAGCTTTTCCTGGACTATGTAAAAACACTGGCAATGTGTAAATCCCATTTGTGTGTTTGTTATTATTATTTTAACAGATTCCTAAGTATTATATTAAGATATGTCAGTGATGAAATACACATGAAAATAGTTGCATTAGTAAGTCACTCGATACCAAAAGGGTTGGATGGCACCGGCACAGAGCCAACTGGAAGATTTTATTTTTCATTTAATTCCTTTCACCTAGTAGGCTCCCTAAGCATTAGGCAGAACCCAGTATGTGGCTAAGTTATTGCTCTAGTGTTCATCACACAAAAAGCACAGTCTTAGCATTTGTAAATTTTCTTCGGGGAGGTTTCTAATCTAGACAGCATTTGCGTTTGGGGATTACACCACAGTCTGTTCCCCACCACCTCCCCCTCTAACATGTAGCCCTTTCAACTTCTTCAAAGAAGTGCGGAAAAGTAGGTTCTTTTATTAATAGCAGAAAACAAACCGACTGCTGGACTTCCGTGGCAGAGCTCACATAATGCGGCAGGGTGGGAACTGTAACAAAGAATGCTTCAATGCACTAAACGTATAGTGAAACCCCATTTACATTCACTGATGGGGCTTAAAGTACAATAAATGAGAAGTTTAAAGTAGAAATAAGCAGGGCTATGAAAAGACTTCAGTGAAGGTAGGAACTTCTTGAAAAGTTTAGCACAGGATTTAATTTCAAACTCAAGCCTTTCCTAGTAGAATGCATTTCTTCATAGTGCATCCCTTTGCTTAAAGCATTTCTATCGGATGACAATAAATCAGATGAAGTGAGTACCTCCAACACATAGAGAAGCAGATTTTGTTTATCCAGTTTATATACTGATTTTCATACAAGTGAGACAGTTAGCAGTGGAAAAGTCTTCATGGTTCACTGTCTGATCCTCTATCTCTCCTCTGCAAACTGCCTTTGAAGTGCATGGAGAAAACTTTGTGTCTAGAAAAAGTTTGATTGTGGCATCTTCACTCGCTCTCTAGTACTAAAATGTTTCTGTCCATGTGGGTGTTGGTATGCCAGAGAATTGGACAAGGTTGCTTTTCTTCTGCCAAAGTTATTCTGTGAAATAGAATTTTACTAGTGAGTAACAATCACCTCTCCCCTTCTCTTCATCTCTTTGTTTCAGCCCCTTCCATAGCCTCACTGTAAGGCCCTACAAGAAGCTGGCTTTGTTCGCCTAGGAGTTTAAATCAGCCTTTCTCCCACTGATTGCATTTTTCTCCACAGTGGTTCTTCATCCTGAACAAGAAGGATGTATAAATTGCCCCTACTTGTAAATTTTTGCAGACTCTGCATTTCCTCCCTTGGCCCCATTCAGAAACAGCCAGCAGTCAGACATAAGATATTAGGTTGTTGGTTGCAGCTTTCAAAATAAAGATCTGCTTTCTCCTTTTCTTTTGAAGAATGGCATGATAGTCCTGATCTCTGCACAATCAGAAAGGAAGTTCATTTATGGAACATCAGTTTTAACAACTGTGATTTGGGAAGAGCAGGCTAGGGATAATTTTCTGCTGCTCTGTTCAGCAGAGGTAGATTCTGCTGGCGATGTGCAGGAAAGTTTTGCTACCAGCATTTAGCCAGATTCATAATTCCAGAAGGTTTGACAGTCGGCCCTTGCACTCAGGGAGCCTAGTTCTGCTGTGGGCCTACAGGAGGCAGGTCCACAGACTCTCACACTGCTGCCATCCTGCAGCAGCTGATATGAGCCTAACCCAGACACAGCCTCTCTCCATCCCTATGACACGGTGTCCCAAAAGCACAGGAATCAGTGTTCAGCAAACCTGGCACGCGAAATGGCCGGCACAGCCATTTTGTGGTGGGATTTATAGCTCTCCACTGGAAGCACAGGGTCCACCCCTCTGTTGGGAAGATTTGTCACAAGTCTGAGGATACACAGTGCTTATAGGTCTTGCTGATGTTATTTATATACGTGCACTGGGGTATTCGGGGAGCTAGATTTACTGTGACATTTTAAATAAACATAGTAGACCGTGCTTTTCTGTTGTTTATTATGTTGGCATATTATTTTGGATTTTAATTCTCAAACTTATGTCTCCTTCTGAAATAGAGGAATATGGTCAAAATATTGATGTTTTAGGAGCCATTGAGGCACCTGGTTTTTAAACAATGGCTGGATGTTTAGAAGTGAAGCAGGTTACCAGTGCAGCATTGGAAACTCTCCTGGCTGACTCAGAGGGTTAGATTTCTTGTGGGTGTTGCCAGTATCTGAGTGTTGAGGTTTGGTAGGCTTTTATGAGTTAATAAATTCCAAGGACTGCAGCTTGGCTCTCTGAAATTTGGTAATCATTCCCTAAATGCTAGTGGGAAATCAAAATTACTACATGCAATAACTAACACTTTTAAACCCCTTTGAAATGTTTCCAAACTGCTGCCTACGTGCTCTTTTTTTGCTGCATCGATGGCTAAAGATTTAGGGTCACTTCCTGGAACCCATCATGAATGCAGACAAGTTCCCTTGAGCTTTACTTTCCTTCCCTGCCATTTTCCCATGCTGTCCAGGCCGACTGTGGGCTCTTTCATGTGGGGAACACCACTCACTAATGGGAGCACAGTGACTGTCACAGGGGGACCTTGGATTTTATTAGAGCTCTGAGACCTCAGTATAAAACAAATATTAGCAAAGCAGGAGGTCACGATTTAGTGTGGCAGTGTGAAGCAATGTTTTATACATTTCTTTTACCATCTTTCTGCTGTTTGTCCTTCAGTTATTGACAGTAACTTAGTGCAGTGTTTGGAAAGACAGAGTTGCATCTGAACAAGCTATGGGGTCTCAGATCCCAATATTCAACCAGTTTCCATTGAAACTCTTCTGACTAGTTTTGATATGCACATTTACTTTTTTCAGATTGATATTTTTAATGGTCCAAATGATCTTCTGCAAAAGCAAGTAAGAAAACAAACAGAAAGGAGGAGCTCCACAGAGAGTCCCTGGCTCATCATTTTTGTATAAATCAGTCTAATGTGCGTCTTTCAATTCTGTGTGATTTTAGCATGGTGAAAAAAATTCTTCAGCTTGGATTACAAAATGACAGCAGAACTTAATACCTGCAGTAGTCTTCTGAGAGGAGTTGAAGGCTCTTCTGCCTGTGGTAAAACCTGTGGATGAATGCAATCCATGAATGCCATGTATGCCTTCCTATATTCTCTCTACTTCCAGATACCATGTGCCATTCATTAGACAAGGAAACTTAGTACCGTGTAGACTCGCACCTTACAGGGGCTAGAAATACAGCCAGGCATCTCCTTTCTTTCTTTCTTTCTTTCTTTCTTTCTTTCTTTCTTTCTTTCTTTCTTTCTTTCTTTCTTTCTTTCTTTCTTTCTTTCTTTCTTTCTTTCTTTCTCTTTCTTTTTCTCTTTCTTTTTCTCTTTCTTTCTTTCCCTCCTTTTCCCTCCCCCTTGCTCTCCTCCCTTGTGTCTCCCACACACAGCAGAAATATCCTGTCCGCTGCCAAGGCAAACTCAATCATTCAGTCTGACTTCCTCCATAAAACATGCCAAAGCATTCACCAAGCAACTCCCACGTCAACACCAACAATTTCTGTTTGGTTAGCATGTATATTTAGGATTTGGGATGGCAGAGAATCCATAATAACCTCCTGGAACAGTCTCCCAGTAGTCTATTACATCAATATCAAAAACATAGGCTTTATTTCCAATTAGAATTTGTTTAGAATTAGTTTCCAGCTACCTTTTTAATTTTCCTGACAACTTCAATGGTCATTTGCTTTCTTCCCCCTCTTAGGATTTTCAGTGAAAAACTAATGAGATTGTCTTCATTGTCTTACTCTAAGATTTTTTGGGAAGATCAGACCACGTTGCTTGTTCTTGTTTGAGTCTTTTCCATTTTGTCAATATCTTCTGCAAATACTAATAGCAGAATCAGCGAGCTGATGTCAGGAATGGTATTATTAGCTTGCTAGTAATTTTTCTTTTGTTTGACTTTCTTACTCATTTATCTTGTTATTCTCTTCTTTGCTTCACTATACTGAGATCACAAGTATAGCTAAAGGAATAAAGAGAGAAAATGATTTGGAAAAGTCTTTTTTTAGGTATTTAAAATTCCCAATTCCAGTTAAAATTAGTAGGAGTTTATCACCTAAACTGTTAAGTACTTCTGTTGCCTTTATTTAAGCAGAACCTTATGTCAATGGGAGAAATAACGAAATTAGCTTATCAGTGTTTGAGTAATTATTAGCCAGGTAGTTTTTGACCTCCATTAATCTATTTATTGAATAAATTGAGTTTAATTTCAGAAGGAAATGACAGCAGGTGTATTTTTCTTACTATTTGAAAGATTGCTTGATTTCAGCATTTCCTATGTTTCTTGTATGCTCGAATTACAGAAATAGATCCTACAGATGGATTAAAACATACTCGTGTGTTGAAGCCAAGCAATCAGTCTCACATTTTACAGGTATCCATCCAAACAGCTAGAATATAGCTAGCTAAAGGATTATTTGTAATATGTTTCTCCAAAGTTCTCTAACCTAGTCCCTTCACAAAGCTTATTTGCCTCATCTCAGTAAATCTGCAAGCCTATACATTTTATCATTTTCCTATCATGTGTTTGGGGAGGAAGGATGGGGGAAGACTGATCTTAGATAAGCAATGCAAGTTGGTTAAGAAAGGAGGAAACTGTCATCTGTAGCCTTTCCAGACACTGCAGTACAGTTCCAGACAGTCACCTGAGTATTATTGCTCTGCCTCAACTATAAATCACAGTCTGGTAATGGCCAAGGCTGACACCCTGACATTTTCAAGAAGAGTAAAAGACCTGATTTGAATGGAAATCAATTTCATTTCACAAATCTTAGGATACTCCAAATATGGTCTTGTTCTTTTATTTTCTTTTATTTTATTGCTTCTTATTCAGAATTTCCATGATTTTGTTGGAGGATTAGTTGCTCTATGCAATGACTCTGGTTTCCCACATAAAATGTAAAATTACAGAAATATGTGTGTGTGCAGTGCATCACAGGACCTGATACCATTGTGAAAGTAAGTGCCTTTTCTGACAGCCTGCTGAAGGTGATGGGCACATCTCCTGAGCCTACATTACCTTTTTCCCACCTCCAAAGGCAGAAACTGTCCTGAACTGGAAGGATGAAAAGGCAGGCACAGAGCATGTGATGCCACAGGTCTGCTCTCCTGCACGTGAATTCCTATGGGGTGCTCCACAGTGGTAGCAGTGTTGGCACACCAGGACTTCCCATTGTGCAATAAATTTTCCTGCTTGTTACAGCCTTTCTGTAGCAAAAATGGCCCAGAAGTTCTAAAAATTTCAGCTGCACTTTTATTTACTTGAAGAGCCAAAAATAAACCCCAAGCAAATGGAATTAAGGTGGCTTTTTCTATATTTTTATTTTAATTTTTTTTTTTCCTTTTGCCTGGGTGGTAAGAATGCACTGTAAAGACAAGATATTCCCCATCTAAGGAGGGAGGGGAATGAGCTTAGTGACTGTAGCACCCATGGAACTGCTGCACTAACAAGTGTAAGTAAATATGATTCCAAGTGTCCTTCACTCCGAGGACTCTCATCCATAGCACAGCACCCCTCTTGGAGCAAGGCCACTGCCCAAGGTGAAGGCTTTGAGGTGGCATCAGACCTCCAGTGACTGAAGCCTGAAATGTTCTTTCCAATAGTTTCACAAGGAGCTACTATGCTCTGCAAAATTTCAGTTTTCTTGCTTGGCAAAACAAAACCATCTAGAGGACACTGGTTAAAAAAAGGAAGGTGGCGTGAGGTAATGCATGTATGAGAATCTAAGCCAGTGAGTAAGCTGTGCCTAAATTTGCCAACAGATGCATTCCTGTGTGAAACTGAGAAAGGAAAAGCATCCTTAGCATACAGAGGATTAAAAATATCTGATGGCCATTCCATGTTTAAGCCCCTTAAACAGGATAGAGTGAAATACATTGTGGTGTCTATAGCAACAGGTGTGAAATCAAAGGTAAGGATTTTTCTCTCTCTGTGTGCATCTTGCCTGCTGCACAGTACTCCTGGAAAACCTGTAAGAAGATCATTAAAATCGTGCATATATAACACAGACACAGCACATCAAATGATTTCCAAAGGCCTTACCTATGTGCTGTGTCTAGACACTGTCTGTGGGCTTTATCACAGCACACCTTAAAAAGCAGTAAAACACATCTGGTGTGGAGAGAAATGCTAACAATCCAGCAAATTGCTATCATCTAGCCCAGAATCCTTTTTCTCTGACAACAGCCACTAGGACATGCCCAAGGAAAAGGATAAGATCCGGACAAGTAAAGTGATACTTCTCTGTTGTGGTTTGGTTCTTTTTTTTCTGTCTCCTGTGGAATTCAATGCAGTGACTAATAGCTGGTACCAACCTACTTAAGCACCCTTGGCAGAATTTTTCTTTTCTTTTGTGCATGTGTTTAATTACTTGTGCTTTAATTTTCTGAGCCCTTTTGTGTGATAACAATGGTATCTTTCCTTGATTACAAATATATCCATGTTCTGCAGATTCATTTGCATCCACGGAAGACTGAGAAAATGCTGGAGCTGTGCATAAGTGGTTTGCATGGATTTCCAAGGTGCATTGCCTCTGTGTAACCTGCATCATTATGCTCTCTTCATTTGTCACTAAGTGTTTTCTTGTCAGGGACAATTTCTAATGTTCAGTCATATGAGAAATTTTGCCTGGGGCCAATGATTTTTTCTGATACGTGTAGCTTATTGGCAAACTTCTCCAGCCACACACTGTTCTGTACAATGGAGAGACCTAAAGGTGGATTAAATCAGAACTGTGACATTTGGCACTGTGATGTTCTCATGACTGTTTTTATCAGCATAAAGCATTTCCTGGAAGACAGAGGCATCTTGCAGCCTTGTTGTTTCCATAAAGGAATGCTTTGGCCTTGTTAAAATCAAGGGGAGCCTTTGGCTTCAGTTGCTAAGGTGTCACCATCAAATCTAAACATTTTGAAGAGTGGCCACCATCCTTACAAGACACTTAAATTATTTCCACTCTCAAAAACCTCCATACTATGAGCTGGATCCTTCTGTGCTTAACATATCCCCAGATTACATGGGGGACAGTGTAATGAACCCTGGAAGACATTTCCCTTGTCAGAACATCACATCTACCTGGTCATGGGTTTCAAGGACAAGATGAGAAGTTTACATTGAAGCCTGCACCAAAGTAGAATGCTAGCTCTGGAAAAAGAGTCTAAACTGTCTTCATTCCAAGACTTAAAAGGTTCTGTTTAAATTCAACCAAAGAAATATAATATTTATCTGCTTTGCACAGGACCTAAAAACTGCAACAAAAATAGATTCAAATCAAGTGGCCTCACTGTTTATCATTTAACATGATGCAAAACTACCCTGGCATATTTTTAATGGAACATGAGTTTAAATATTAACTGCTTAGTTTAAACAGAGATTTTTGTTTTTAATATAGCAGCTTTATTGGATGATTCATGTCAACTATATATGATTTTTTAAAGTAACTATAGCATCACAATTTGTAAATTGTATGATATTACCAAGGACTCTATCTGAAGTAATTCACAGTTCTCACTTTTTAATGCAGTGATTGAGCTCTCAGTTCTACAACAAAATTTAGCATCTAATAGTAAGTGCTGATTTAGGGGGATTAGATCAAGTACAGCCACTCTACAGCATAATGCCAGTATATTAGGGCATATTACAACCCAGCTGATGAGAAAAATCAAAATGTATTCATGTGGTTATTTGGTATTTCTTTCAGGCCTGACTAAAATTTAGTGCTTTGGAGGAGCCATAAGTCATTAGAAATGTTTAGAAAGTGTAAAGTTGCACTGGCCATTTGTCTTGGGGCATCCTACTGGTGCTACTCCCAAAGATAGCAAGTCCACTGGAACTGTGTGACGTACCTGCCAGACTCTCATTGATGTCAGCCTCACATTGATGTCTCAGATGCTTCAAGTCATCACAAAAGGCAACAGACACCTAATACATATGAAATCAAGTCCTGTGCTACCTGTCCCATTCCATTGTACTCTCAAGAACTTGACAAACTGCGTATTTTGTTCGAAAATTAAAATGTTGCCTTGAAATACTCAATTGTGACTATTATAACCAGCTTTGATTTTCTGAGTTTATGTTTTCAGGAGGTTGGATAAAAGCATGAATTAATAAAATATGTCAGTGGATACTTGGTGTAGCTCAGATTTATGAAAGCTGCAGTTTCATACAGGGACACAAGACAGCATTTGACCACAGTTACTGCCATAATGGTCAGGTCATGATTTCTCTAATTTCTTCTTTATTTATTTTTTAATGTTGATGCTAAAAGGTGGACATTTTAGCCAATAGCTGTCTGTAATTCTTCTGCCATTACAAAATTATGCTCTCATTTTTCATTAATTGGTCTCTTTTTGGTCTATTTTCAACAAATGTAAGAACACCAACTGAGGCACACGTTTGGATTTCAGCTGTGTAAATATATCAGTATTCTAGCTAACCCCTTTCATAGCTACAACGAGCAGCTTAAAGTGTGCAGCCCTGGGATTTGTTAGTGATAAATGTGCTGCCAGCATCACAGGTGAGGGTGGATGCTTCCTTCCCAAAAAAGCTCCAGCCCTAACAGTGGCCCTGTCAGACTCACAGAGAGCAGAGGCAGCTCTGCTGCTCGGAGGTTCTGCAGACCCGCCCTGGGGCTCCCCTTTGCTTCATCCCCAGGATGAGCCTGTCTCTCCTCAGCAGATCCATATAAGAGGGAGGGAAAGGGCAGCCCACTCTTTTTGGAAGTGCTGCCTCAGAATGTCTGCAAGCTCAGGTGAGAAGCAAAACACATTTCAGTAGCAAAATCAAGACTTTTTTCCTTTTACCGTGTGCGATGACTAGGATCTTGTTCAGTTCCATTTTTTAAATAGAAGCAGAATTTCTGTTCCCTGTGCTGAAGTTTTTTAACTTTTTCCCAATGATTTTTCTCTTCTTTTGCATTATTTACATGCCTCTGTATTTCCTGTGGGAGTGATCCTTGTAGAAAAGATTCAGAGGCCTTTTTAATAGATTTCTCTCAAAAATGAGTTATCAGTTTACATAGATCCCTTGAAGGCTGAAAACCAGTGTATTAAAGCCAATTTCCAGAAGATATTTTCCTAAAAATCCTTTAAATAATTTGATAAGACTCAGCACAATTCTCAGACTGGTCGAGAAGGAAGATGCTAACATTTCAGAAACACAGAGATCAATGAAAGAAAAGCACTATGGAGGTCATTCATATTTTCCATTATGAAAATCAGGCCAAATTAATGGCCACCATAATCAGGTTTAGACCCACAGACCTTAGGAGACTTCACATACGCCAAGCATCAGGCTGGCTGATTGAAAATATTGCTATGGACATCTTTTGGTCTGCATTACTGCTGACAAAAACTGTGCAGGTGTACAAAGGTCATACTCCTCTTCTCTGTAGATACCAGACACCTCTACTACCTGAACAGAACTACTCATTGGAGTGGGTACTAATGGTAAGTATTTATGAGATCAGGATGCTGGTCTCAAACTATACAGAGACATGAAGATCCACATGATGTGTTGCCTGTGGACTTTTGTGGAATATGGGTTGGTTTTTGGGGTGTTTTTTGCATATTTTACTTTAAAAGTTACAATGCCAATAACATGCTTTTGAACAAACTTTCCTTTTTTTTTCACATACACAGCACTGTGAATTGGTGATAGATACATAACCTTCTCCAGAATGTGCCACACTTAAAAGAGTAATTTTTGTCCAGACAGTATTATTACTAGAATAAGAGCTTTTTTCCTGGAAAAGAACTGCCAAATCTACTCTTCAGTTGCCCAGTCAGAAGAAAGAAAGCCTGTGCACAGTAAAAATATGAGGACAATAACATTTCCTTATCACATTCTCAGGTTGGAAATGATTTTGCTATCTTAACCATCTGAAATACTGACATTTTTTTCAGAAGTCACTTACGCAATTAGTAATGGCAAGAACATTTTGAGTCTGAATAGCGTGCCTGTGTGAGAGTCTGAAACCATGCAGTTTCCAGCATCTGGGAGTGAAGTCTCACTGTTCAGCAAGCTGCTCTGAGAAGCACAGATAGCTCTTCCAGCAAGCTGGAAACACTGATACAGGAGTGTCAAATAAATAGCTTATTTGCTTTAATTGTACTGTTCTAACCATGATGTTTCACTTACAATCTGTCTTTAATACACATGAACAGATACATGTTCTTTCACAGAACCACTGCTGATCTTTCCAACATCAAATCTGCATCTCTGACCAAAATGAACAGATATAGGTTTTGTGGTCCTCACAGCAGTAAACAATATGGGCACATATATATATGTATAGATATATATATTTTTTGAATGTATATTTCAAAGCACAATTCAATTTTGTGTTTGGTGTGTATTTGTGTTTGATAAATATATATTTTTGAATATATATTTCAAAGCACAATTTGATTTTGTGTTTGGTGTGTACTGGTGTCTGATTTGTCATAAACTTTTTTTCATCTGTTCCAAGGGGCCTGGCAGATTGGGGGTGGTCCAGCAGCCAAGGTGCTGCTCTGTGCCCTTGTGCCTGGCCAGCTTGGTGAACAATCCAAGGACCATGTCCTTTGTTAGGATCATGTCCTTTGTTTTCCTACCTGGGAGGATTCAGCTGGAAAAACCCCATACCCAGCACCAGTTCTGCTTGAGGATGTGCTCAGCTCCCCGTAGGAGCATGCTGGGGGGGACAGGATTGTTTGTCCCCTGGCTCCAGGAGCGTGGTTCCATCAGGGACTGCTCTGACTTATTGTGAGTCTCGTGCAAAGGGCCGTGCTCAGGATGTTTTTCTGTGAGCTGTAAACTCATGTCACCCTTAACTTCACATAGTTCAGACATTGCAGTCCACAAAGCGAGATCTTTAGTGCTTTGCTCTACTGAACTTTTCCCTTGTCTGTAATGGATTGTGGATGGGAGAGGGAGGAGGGGAAGGTGATAGGGAAAAGCAAGGGCTTGATTGGCATGCAGTGATTTTGGACTAGCAGGAAGCAGGCGGCTCTGCTCTCCAGCCCCCACATACTTCTCAGTCCATGTGTGTTGAGAGGGGAAAGAAACCGATATTGTTCCCTCTAAAATTAATTCCCAGTTAGCCAGTTATTCCTGGTTTTTAGCTCAGAGCACACTGTAATTGCATTTTTCATTTCAGTAATTATAGAGGATATTAAAGTGGATAGACAGTTGTAGCAATCTGGCTCTTTAGACATATCTACTTGTCCAAGATCAAATGGCTACAGCATATTCAGGGTTACAGTCTCCTTCTTTTCCTTCTTGTTCTCTACTGCAGTGGATTTTTTTTTCGGCGTTACCATGACAACACTATATCTGGCTGCCAGCTCTGTCGTAAGTTATTGAACTGAGACTGGCTTTTGGTTTAGCAGATAATTAGGTTCTGTCTCACAGGTTCATTTTCCTGTGACTGGGACATGAATATGACCTACAGCTGGCCTCAATTTCAGTGTCACAGACAAAACTTTAACCCTTCCCAGTCCCGCCACTACTGTACCCGCTGCGGCGGATGGCGACAATTCCAAACCCTTTCCCGGGGGTGCTGGACACAGCACACCCTCCCAGGTCCTCAGGGCTCGTTGCCCAGGCTGTGTTAATCCCCAGGGAGGAGGAGGAGGAGGAGGACAGCCTGGCTTGCACCGCCATGCTGGGCGGGCGGGGAAAGGGTATCGCTAGCAGCAGATGAATATTGATTGTCTGGTATGGAGATTTGTCGGAAAGGTAAGTTCACTGCTTGATTAGTGACCCTTTAAATAATAGAAATGCACAGGGTGGTGACAGGCCTTTTTTGCTTGTCTCATGAATATGAAATATTTACAAGAGGTCTGTTTTAGCACACAGTGCCCCATCTTAGGCTGATACCTGCAGCGAGGGAGCAAAGCCACAAAGAACTGACATATTGTTCCTTTAGGTACCTCCCTGGTTTTCCTTTTCTCCCTGGGAAAAAGGGGGGTCCAGCCTGGAGGCTCTGGGCATCTGCCACTGGAATGCATCAGGGCCCAGCACCCAGACCCTGGGGTGGGTGCAGGCAGAGCAGCACCACACCAGATGGACATTTGAGTTCACAAAATCAGGCTGGAAAAGGAGGAAAAGCCACCATTTTCTTCAGCCCAGTTTTCAAATGTGCTCTTTCCCAACATTTACCTGCAGTATAATGTGGTCTTGCAGTTTTAGTGATTTCAAGCCAGGATATAAAGCCCTCTCATGAGTATGAAAAACCTGCAACTAAAACTACTGATGGAAGGGATAGTCCATGAGATTTCACTAACAGAGATTTGCTTAATTTGTCCATGGGATAAGGCAGATTTTTCATACCCTTAAAAGAGCAAGCAGGTTTCTCTCCCAAAGCTGGCAGATCCCAGAGGGTGTTCCAGAGAAGCACAGGACCACTGGGGTAGGAGTAGTGTATCTACTTCTCAGAGGCTGCAGATTCTTGGCATCTGGCAGTGCACACCATAGTGCTGCTGGGACAGTTCTTTCTGGGGAATCTCACAATTAAAAAAGAAAAAAAAAACAACAAAAAAAAGAGGCTGGCTGTAAATATTGATGGGCTTGCAAGCACTATACTCTTGTGTGCAGGATATCCTCTGTGCATGCTATGGCAGGGTGGACAACTCTTCTCAGCTTCCCTCCCCTTTCCCCACCAGATTATTTGCGCCGGGGTCTCTTGATTAGAAGGTCAAAGAGTAGAAGGAGCTTCCTCCTGCCTCTATGGAACGTGTCCTTCTGAGCCAATCTCCCAGCCTGTGTCTGTTGATAATGTTTGAAACCTGTCTGTTATACAGGACAAGGAAAATGGCATTTCATGAACCAGAGATGGTGATTTCTTACCCAAGATAATGCCGAAAGCTGCAGATTTAGCATACATGTAGGACCAAAACCATCACAAAGAGGCCCTTGAGGTATTTCTTGATTAGCATATTTAGTGTGGATTAGACATCCTTGCAATGATAACCTAAAAGTTTTGCTGTGGGGTTAAACTCAGAGTGGGAGTGGGCTGGAGGGGAAGGTCCCCCTTGAATTGCAGAAGAGGGATGTGAAACTCCATGTGCTGGTTGGGTGATGAATTTTCCAGATGCTGGGTGTTAATGAACATTGCCCCATCTGGGATCCCACAGCTCTGGTTGATACCACATCAGCATCATGTTACAATATAGCAGTGGTATATTGCTATATAATAAATTTATTTCTTCATATAAGCAAGGGATTTTTAGGGTTATTATTATGGGATTTTTAGGGTTATTCTCCCCCTCTTTTTTTTTTCAGATTTCATAACAAAAATACAGACTACATAGTTTCAGTTTTTGTTTAGAGTTGGTTTCAGTGCCTGGCCCTCATACTCTGGCATAGCCCTGTAATGTTTCATCTGTGATCACAGTTTTAAAGCCAAATGAAACACTGTTTTCATTGTACCCATTAGAGAAATCAAGCCAACATTGCCAGTGGGATTAAATTTTATAAAAATAGATAAGAAATCTCATCGTTTGGCCTAAAGCAACCTGACATTGTCCCAAAAATATTTGTAAATGAGGGCATGTAAACCAGATCACAGGGAAAGCAAGGAGGGGCACAGGGAAGATGATGACTAAGAGAAAATAATTTCATGATTACCAGTTTGAATACTTAAACTGAGAAATTTTATTGTAGGTAATTAAGCCCACTACTCACCCCAGTATATATCGTTTACAATTGGCAGCAAATGAGTCTCTTCTTGAGGATGCAAAGCTGTCAAGTCCTTCTGAGCCCCCAAAGTCTTTCCATAGCTGACCCTTTCTAATGTGAAAAACAAACACGTGCAGGATCTCTCCTGCTCTCAGGTGCTGAGACCAACACGCTCACTTCTCTTTATGCCCAGAACAATTGCCAAAAGCGGAACACCAGCTGAAGTTCAGGCAAGAAAGAGGAAATCACAGCATTTCATGCATTGTAGCAACCAGTAAATGCCCTGCAAACTTAGCTTGAATGTAAGGCTTTGTTGTTTAGAGCTAAATAACCTTCTTTACTACCCTCTGACAGAACCTGCCTCTACACATTATTGCCTCTGTGCTGGATGTTGGCTGCTGAAGTTAGTTACATGGAATCATGTCTGTGTTGTGTGCCTTGAGTAGGCTGAGAGGATACTCCCTGAAGTGAGCCTCATCCTTTTGATTTCTTATCACATTTTACCACGTATGTGGTACTTGACCAGGGGAGCTAAAATAAGTCCCTTAATTTAAATATTTCATTTTGACAGCAATGTCAAAAGCGCTTCAGATACTCTGATCAGTTCCTCAGAGCCATAACAAACTAACAGGAGTAAGAAATATTCTGGTTTAAAATCTGGAATGCCTTTTCCTCTGGCTTTAAATTTTTAATTTTTTTCCCCTTATGTTATCGGGAAAATAAAATACCCCCTAGTATCATGCCATTAAAGAAACATAAAATGACATAAGAAGGAAAATGTTTTGCAGTATCTAGTATGGTCAAATTACAACATATACCAAGAATGAGAGTAGGAGTGTGATCTTTAAAGATTAAACTTTAGATTAATGATATAACTTTAAAAATTAGCTACAGCTCAATTCTTTTCAAAAGAAAAATTAAACATTTTTTTCCAAAACCAAAGTGTTGTTTCCATTCAATACTTGGTAGTTTGCCTAGTAGAACCCATGAGATGATGCCTCAGCAAACTGCAGCTTGTTACCTGCGTAATGACGGATGCTTTTTTAAATTTTTCATTTTACAGGTTTTCTGAAACCTCTTTTTTTATTAAAAATGAAATCTGCACAAAGAAGACACAATTTTTTTTCAACCCTGAAGAATAGAAGTGATTTTTCTCTGCAAAAGAAACAAAATGGTGACAAAGCTCCAACAAAACTAAGAATAAAATTGGAGATATCTGCTCCACACCCAAACAGATGCTTGACCCAGAGAGCACTGTCTCTTGCCCGTACAGTGGTGCAGAACATTTGTTTACTTCTTTGGCATTCCTAAACCAGGGAAGACTGCGGCAGAGGGATCACTCAGAGGAAATGGACACTTCCCAATGGTGATGCTTGCTTTGGGTTTGGACAAATATCACCGTAAGACTCTCTTCACGTAGGTTGAGTGGCCCAAACCTTGTTTTCCCAGCTCCTGTAGCAGACCTTGGCCAGGGTGGAAGTTCACCTGAGCAAGGAGGTCCTTTATAATTTTTAAAATGTATGCTTTATTTTTAAATGCATGATGAGAGAACTTATTTATTAAAAAGTGAATTACGAGCTGTATGGTTGGCACCTTAATCACTCAAATCTAATAATTCTCTTTTGACCTTTTCTAAAATAATTCCCATGAAATAATTTCAAAAAGATACTTTAGGCAGTGCATTTCTGGGAATCATTTCACTTCTCAGGTGACTGAAGTCACTTATTCTTCATCCTCATGCTTCATGACACATCTGAGGCATGAAATTATTCCCTTCCAGTGTGATGCCTTCTCCTACTCTTATTGCTTAAATGATTCTTAAGGATTAGTGTGTTAAAAGCATTGTGAGAAATTCAGGGCAGGGTGGGGGAAGGAGAAGATAATATTTTACATTAGAGTTATCAACCTGATCCACATTTTGGTGATTTTTATTCCAATCAGAAGAGTCTGGATCTAATATACATCCATGGTATGGACTAGCAAAAATATGGAGGACACAGTGACTTCCTTGAAGTGTGGTGTGAATAAAACCAGTCACATATAGCAGAAACTATCAGAATTAAGGTGGTTTTGCATTTGCAAGAATAAAGATAACTGCATTCTCTGTCCACTGATGGGTATTGCCAGCTGTCTCCTGTATGCAGGTACCATTCTTTGTTCCCAGGATTTTATGCATTCAGCTGTGATTTCTCTCTAAATCCTTTTACCATATCTTGATTGGTTTGCAGACAGAATACAAATTCTCTTGAGACAAATGTACCATTACCATTTTAAATTGTAATCTTTTTCAGAAAATGTTGTTGGGGTTTTGTCATTAACATTTGAGAACAAAAGACTGGAGTTTCAACATTTGTTGCCACCCATGGGGCTTTTCCTCATATAAGGTTCTAGTTGCAATATGAGGAAACAACATTAGTTTCATGTCCTTTGGAAAACAATGTGCAGACAATCACAGAAACTTACCTTCTGTGCATTTGTTTTACTGTGAGCAAGGACTGTAAAACACTAGCACGCATTTTAGCTGGAGGACTACAGAAGTAATCTCTGAAGCCAATGTTGGGGAAATATAGTGCATTTACTAAGTCATTACTTAGTAAAGTCCTTATTTACAAAGCCCTGGTGAGCACTAATCTCAAGCTTAAAATTATAAACGTAGCTGCATGCTCTGATGAATCAAAATTTTAGCTGTTTCCATTTCTGCCTCAGTGACAAACTTCATGTATTGTAAGAAAATGCTAGAGCTACTAATAAAAGTAAAAGATCTGTTTGACATCCAAGGCTGCATCACTAAGCTGACTGTCCCCCAGTTTGAAATGCTATATAAATGCAATCAAATATTTATCAGTAAAACCTTACAGCATCAAATGCAGGAAAAATTATTTTGTTCTCTCATACAATCCATCATTCATACATAAATAGCAAATGTCATGTGATAGATAATATACAGTATATAATGTATCTAGGATGTGTTAAAAAAACTTTTATTTCCTAAAAATATCTTATTCCTATTTATTTTCTTCTTCCTGCTGTACCCACTCTGAAAACACTTTCATATACTAGTAAAGTGGCAAAAAGCAGTGAGAAAACATGGTTGCTTTTCTGTTTCACTATGTAAAGCCCTTTGTTAAAACTATTTTTCTCGCCTCTTTATTTGATGAAATGTATAAATCTTTATAACTTATAACTCTTGTATTTGTAGAGTAAAATGCTTATGGCATTTTTCCATAAATGCTTATGGCATTTTTCCTCACAAGAGAGATGAAAATGTAATTCTCAATGTCAGCAAAAACTGCTGTATTGCTTTTTACAGGTGAGAGGCAGCACCCCAGGAAAAGGCAGGCTAACCCCAGTTAGGTGTGCTGTAAGCCTCATGCATGTGCCATGCCTTATGTAGATGATGTGATAACGATGCCTTGTAGAATAAAATCTTTAGTTACAGACAGAAGGATTGTCAAAGCTCTTCTAAGCTTGTTCTCCGAGTCATTGCATTGAATTCCTTTCTGGAAGCCTCACTGAAAAGTTTGTGATGGTTTGTTTGAGACAGCTACTGTGGCAGTTCTGGTCCCAGTGGGCACATACATTGCCTTTTACAAATACTGAAGGGACTGGGAAATAAAAATGTTCTCAAGAAGCAGGAAAGAGTTCTGGGATAGATCCAGGAAGAGCCACTGTGCTATTTGCAACATAATTTTCACATTTTCTGATTAATTTTTTAAGTAATACATAAGTTATAGGTGTATAAGGCAGTCTGTCAGTGAATAGCAGACTCACTGGATTCCAAGCAAATTTTTATGCTGTGTCTTTCAGTAACTTTCATCCCTTTTAACACTGTGGTTTTGAAAAGTAATTCATCCTGCTTATGGTTCAGAAAGGAAAAGGAGTTCCTAGCAGAAAATATTAATCTGATGTGCTCAGCCTGAATATTGGAAATAGTAGTGAGAAACTTCATAAGCTGTCTTGTCCCACATTGCTGGCCTTAACAGTTTAGACAACTTGGAAAGGACTTTCATCTTCTATGTCCAAGCTGACTGGCAATTCCAAACACTATGAATCCAAGTTCTTTGCCTCTCACTGCTCTGAATGACCAGAGTATTTAACATGCTGTGGGGTGCAGTGCTATGAAATGAGTGCAATTCCATATAACTCAGTGGCTTGATTCTGTGCACACCTGGGGGAGGTTTAGGAGAGATATTACATGTGTTTCACATCTGTTGGTTTCTGGAATTTTGATGCAGTGGTCTTTGGCTTGTTCTTTGCCCATTCATATTGTACCTATTTAAACTCCAGATGTGAATAAGAAAAATTAATTTCTTCCTAGCCCATCTTTTAATGCTGTCAGATGAATATGAATCTCAGCTCCCTGAAATATACAACACAGAATTTTCATTTTGTTTAGTGATTATTAATACTTCTACAGCTGTGAATCCAGGCATATTTCTTTTTTAGGCTTTACACAGCATATTACATCTCCTGGGATGTGAGTTTTCTGCATGTCATTTTATAATCAATAGCAGTTTTTATTTACATTTTTTTCTGACCATTTTTGCACAATCTGCTTATCCTTTTTATTATTCCTAGCTAGAAAATGGCAGCATAATTTTATTTTCAACCACTGACATTTTGATAGGAAAAAAGTACTTAGTTAAGTATTTTTAAATTATTCTTGGTTTGTTTTTCTCTTTCTTCGCAGTACCAGATATCACCTTTGATTAATAACAATCATATATAGGCTTTGTTCCTCTTATCTGGGTGTCAGCAGTAATTGGAATCCATATCCATATCCTACCTTGCAATCATGCTGCAAAAGGCCAATAAATTCCCGCTGAGTGTGTTACTTGTTAAATTTAGTGCATTACATTCAGGGTAATGAATAAAAGCACTGGGCCGTTACTGTCTGGTTGGCAGAGGAGGAGTAAGAGCAGCCAGACTCCCCTGAGGCCCCAGGCAGGCTTAAAACTGTGACAGGCAGAATCAAGGGACTCCCTAAGCATCACAGTTCAGTTTGTCTCCCTTAATTTCCTCTTCCACCAGGATTTTTAGGGGAAATGGAGGTGAGATAATCTTGCACCGAAGCACAAAATGCACTGTGCTGGTTTACAGTGCTCCCTCGTGCAGATTCTCTTCTAGGCAAATAATACATCTGCATTAAACATCCAGCTGATACCAGGTTTGACTTTGCTTTAAAAGATGCATGTATCATATATATATATATATAAAATAGATAGATATATAGATAAAATATACAGAAAAATGTAGGATTCTAGCTAAGCCATGTAAGCTCTCTGTTGGACTGCTGACTGATAAAAATAAACTCCCAGACTTGGATGTCTGAGCACTGCTTTGGCTGACACAGGAGCAGCTGTGTGTCTCTAACTGCGGGAAGAAACAATATGTACTTCAGTTCTGAACCTGGGCCTGGGAAGTTCATGAATTTCAGTTCCTCCTGGTTGGCACGCAAATTTACTGTGTTGAAATGATGAAAATCTGATAAATAAGGCTATGGAAGAACTGAAGTAACAGGACAGAATCTCAGTGAGAGGATACACAAATCTATTTTGGGGAGGCTGGGAAGGAGTTTCGCACTTTGTCTGCAACCTCCCTTTTGGTTTTTCTGTGCCTTTGAACAGTGGGATCCTCTGAGTGAACTCCCTGTCTTGGAAGAGGGACTCAGGCTCCTCTGGTGCCTCTGCAGGCTCCAAAGTTGGGAGTGTGGAGAGTTGTGTGCCCACCCATGGCCCAGCAGGAGGGAAGTGGCATGTCTACATACAGCTGGAAATCCACCCTGGAGCCTTTCCCTCTCATTCCCATGCCTGTTCCCTATTCCTTTGGGAGACCATGAAAGGGAGATTAGGATGATCACATTCAGACCCAGTATTTTCTGCAGCTATGAAACTATGAATTTTGGCAAGATTTGGATGTTTATGGTAGTTGCACTCCTTTCAGGGACACCTGTCATGGCCAAAAACCTCCTGAACTGGAAATACTGGTGCTATGTCATCATGGATCATGTAGATCCCAACTACATGTTATATCTTCGAGTGAAATAAAATCCACCAAACAGAACAAAGTTACAGTGGAGATCTGATCTCTGCTGGATCAGAGACAAAGGTTTTACCTCTTCAGGATATTGTCAGCCTGGAGCTACTTTATTGAGTCCTTCTGAAGTAGTACTGGTTTTTGTTGTATATTGTCACTACAGCAAAAATCTTCCTCTTATCCTTCAAGAGCAGATTTTCAAAATTACTGAGGAAGCATAGGTCCTTTGGGCTATACCCACCACAGCATTCAGGTTATCCAGCTTTTCTTCTAACTGTCCCTGGTGGCTTTTTTTTTTTTTTCCAGTTTTGTGGTTTTGGTATTAGTCTAGTTTAATATTGGCTGAAATAATTTTCTTGATGGTGAGAAAAGCATTTTATAAATAATGGAAGGAAGAGGATAAAACATGCAGCCTCCATATCTGCATGTAAGATTTTCAAGGTATTCCTTTCTTTTAGGGTTTTGAAGAGTCTAGGTTTAAAGTAAAATTAATTTTTTGTATAAAATTACCTATATGGGATATCTGTACTCCAGGATTTGACTATATGTTCAATTCCAGAAGTAACCGTGCCTGGCAGTTGAAAACTAAGGAAGGCATCTGTCACCAGAAGGAAAAAACAAGATCCTTGCAGTACAAGGTGCTGCATCAACTGCATCAAATAATTGCTCCAGGTTGTTAGAGTTTAACATAAACATTCCCCAACATGAAAAGTGATATTTTGTTTTAGAAAAGGGTAGTCTTTTGATATGGGTGATCTCACACAAAATGAAATATTTGGTGTTGCCCTGTTTTAAATAACATGGCTCGTGGTGCTGCTAGGAAAAGCTCTTTCATGAAATTGCCATGTTCATTGTCTTAGCCTTACAATATATCATGGTTCTGTTTGGCAATTGCATTAAAACTTAAAATGACAAATCAACATTTCCAAAACACAAATGCACATGCCTATGGAGCATACCCATGGAGAGAGGTTTTAAGATCACTTCATTGGGAAGACAGTTCTGGCTTCTGATGTGGTCTTGTGGGAAGCCTCCAAAGTAGCTTACATTTCATTAGGGAATGCAAACAGGTCCTTGATTTTCTCATTTTTGAACTGGAAAATACTGCAGATGACCCCAGATCCTCCAAAGAAATCCTTCTGAATCATCACAGGAGGGAGGCTGGGATTATTTGCTACATTCTGAAAAGCTCCACATGTCTGAGAGCTCCAGTCCCTGGTCTCAGGTCAGGCAGTGGTTTTGCTCTGTGCCAACCATTGACATTTGTTGTTGATGGATTTTTATATCATCTTCTCATATTCAACATTCCTTTCATCTGGAACATTTAGTTTAAGGCTATCTGGGTGCCATGGATAGAATCATCTTTAATCTACTTACCATCAGAAATAGGGCAGAAGCAGATCCAGGTGCAATAGCTGTTAGATTTTTATATCAACCCATTAACTTTTGCAGATGGTTTGTGGATTTTTTTTTCTTTTAATATGCTCTAGTTCATGCTCTCCTTTTCTCTACCTTTTTTTCCCCCCATTGTTCTGGGGCAAAATAAATGATGGCAATGATGTTAAATGTAACAGCTCTATGAAAACTTTTATTATTTTAAAAGTCCATTATCTGACATGAGAACTTCATGTTTTTCAAGTATTTACTTACTTTCTGGACAATGTGTGCCACTTAGGTCTATATAAGTAGAGCCAAACCAATACATCTGGAGAAGTAATAAACCACAGTACTGTATTTGTGTCCTTTCCAAAAAAACTAGTCTGTTGCCTCTACTGCCAAGATCTGGCAGGTAGCTTTGAGGAGATTAATGGCCCTGGTGATTGTTACTATTTGTGCCTTTTTTTCCCTTCCTACACTTAAATTATTACGTTCCAAATGCTTATTTACTGGATAGAATGAATGTGCTGTGAAAAAAAGAAAAACAAAACAGTCTAGCACGCGGCATGTTGTGATCTGACCTTGTATTTGTTTATAAATTTTTGTTTTTAAAGGTGATGGACTAACACAGCCCTCTGAAGTGCTTGATGGATCAAAATCAGCTGTCTTTTTAGGAGCAGTCTATCAGTCACATAAAGGTTATTCCAGTTGTGCCAGTATGGAAATGGATTTGCTGGACATGGACTCACTCGCCACTGACAAAGGTGGAGTTGAAATTACTGGCAAATCTCATGTGTTAGTTTTTCATGTCTAACTTTCTTTGATCAGCCAACATTGCTGCCAAGATGACGGCAGATTGTTACTTATCGTCATCATTGCTTCTTAGTTTGGTGGTTGGTTACCATTTCTATTTTCAAGAGGCTGGAGTGCTTTCTCCTCTGAAAACTTTTGTGTGATAAGTTCATCATGTGGGAAAAGAATTAGATAAAGTCCTATTATTTGGATCATAGTTGAAAAAATATCCAGTGACCTGTGTCCTGTTTCTTGTCAAAAGCTACCATGAACAAACATGCACTGAACCAGTAAAGTCTGTGAAAGTACTAGGAGTTTCATTTCTATTTCAGCACACTTTTTTGCATGGCTTTTTGATGTAGTGGAAAAAGACTTTGGTCTTCTGGAAGTCTGTGCAAACATATTTCCTAGCCCACATGAAGATGTGTTTGTGGCTACTGGCTGAATAATTTAGGGAACAGCATACCAAAACAGGAGGAGATACACAGTCTGTGTCATTGGGAGTTTATTTTATAATGACTGGGGTTTTTCCTTTTCCTACAAGCTTTAGATATTAAAATCATTAAAGAACAACCTTCAGAACTTTACTTAATAGTTCCCAGAGCGTGGTATCTTACTGAGGAATCATCTTCAAGCAGTTCTCTTGAAATTCATGCAAAGTGACTAATATTGGGATTTTTTTGTTTATTTTTATTACTATTATAGCTGCTTTCTCAATATTCTGACTCTTTCCTCTATAATAGGGTCTTGAGTAGGCCTTAGTGGCTCTGGCCAGACCCACCTGGAGCCCTCACCCACCTCCCCCATAAAGCTTGGACCCACCAGCTTTATTTGAGCTCTTGCTCCTACTCTGGAGGACTCTCTTGCAGGCTGGAAAGAGTTTGGTGCTGAGTTATGGCCCATCAAAGGGATGTTCAGGGAAGCATTATTTCCTCAGGGAATAGTGGGCACAGCTGTATGTGGGAGTTCTTTATCAAGAGGCACTTTCAAACAACCTGTTCAGAGGCCCTGTCTGAAGAGCACTTTTGTCTCTAAAAGATTCTCTGCAGAATGTAGTTGTTTTCACTGTATCTGTTTGTGTTAAGATCTGTATAAGTGTCATGTGTTCTGTTGCATGGTATATTAATCTTTGAGCCTTCTATTGGGGGAAAAATCAGAAGGAAAATATACTCCTTTTATTTAGATTTTTTTCCTAATTCTTCATTTAATTGAAAGTTCAGGGCAGCATAGGAAATTGATACCGGCACACCCTTTTAAATAGCTTGCTCTTCTGTTGAAGATTTATTTATTCCACTAAATAAAGACTTTGAGATATTTCAGAAAACTAGTAAAATAATAATGATCTTTGTTTATGTGACTATCTGATGGAAGGACAACATAAGGAATCAAAAAGGAAACAAATGATGAGAGAAATCTTAACTGGGTGAACTGCTTTTAGCTTGGGATAAGTTGAATTCCCCCCTGATAAATTTAGATACACTCTAATGGTGCTATGGGCTTGTTGGCCCTCAGTAAGAAGTCTGAGTTTTGCAGATGAAAATAATAGAGGAAAGAGTTAGGAAATGGCTCTCAATAATAGACATTCTGGTGGTCTTAGTTTATGATGTCAGACAACATGGAAACCTTCCCCCTAAAGAAGTAATTGGAAGAACCAAAGCATCCTGCATGAGTACACAGGAGAAGAAAAAACTAGAGTCTTGTGAAAATTTGTACCTGGAAGGGCACTGACATATACCTCTGCACATTGATTCAGTCTATAGCTGTAGAGGCAGAGCTGGACAGTTCTGATACAGGTTTTGCTGGACTGGATAACTTGAGATGCTGAATGATCTCTGGCCTAGCTGAGAAATCACAAATATGGTCATTTGTTACCTTTAAATTATTATTTCATGATTCCTCTTTGAGCTTGTGAGGAAGAGCAAGAACCCAACACAGAAAGAGGTTGTTAGGGTTTTTTTATCCTATCTCAAAAAGGAAGCAGAATGCTTTGGTAAGAGAAGGAGTCTTGTTAAAAGATGGATTTATCTAAGCTCAGATCTCATACTAGGCTTCTTTTCAAAATAGAAATGTGAGTCCAAAAGGAGGAGCAAGTGTGACAGAGGCTCTTCACTTCCCTTGAGTGTGGCAGGCATCATCTTTCTGTGCAGGGGAGTGTTATTTTAATTAGTTGTTAAGTTTCATGAGTAATATCCCTAACACAATGCTACAAGCAAATGGACATCAGTACAAGCCTAGATGAAATGTGTGCTTACAGCTTATTTATATTATCAATCACTGCAATGATGGTTTGTATATACATAAAGGAAACTACCCCTCAAGGACAATTGTATAAAGTGAGTTTGGAGGATAAGAACAAGGTTAACTTGGGGAGAGAAAGAACAATATAGATACCAAGTTTTGATTTGTGATTCCAAAGGTTTGTTTATAATAGGAAATTCCGTGATAGAGTTGGCTTGACCTGGGACAGTTTATTGGCTTCTTTTTTTGTATATCTTTGGCTGTAGAGCTTGCTCAAAGAGGGACACAGAATTGAACTGAAAAACTGTCTTGGAACTGTAAGCTTAGAGTTTTTGTAAGAGCTCTACAAACTTGCTTCATAACAGATGAGGAGCTGAGTTGTTTGATTACTTGGTTGTTAGTGTGGTTGATTTATATTTATTTGCTTCTTAAGCTATGATTGGCCTTGTTATGGAAATCCTTGAGTGAGCCTACCTACCAACTTGAAATGTGGAGATTATGTCTTCAGAAATATCAGACACATATCAAAAACACCTGGCAGAAATAATCTGCCAAAAAAGATTTTATTATCCTGATACTTTAAATTATCATAGAATTGTTTAGTTTGGGAAAGTTCTTTAGGGCCATTGAGTGCAACCATTAAGCCCACCACTAAACTATGTTCCCAAGTGCTATATCTACATGACTTTTAAATCCCTGAAGGGATGGTGACTCCCTGGGCAGCCTATTCCAAATCTTGACAACCATTTTTCCATTAAGAATTTCTTTTAACATCCAACCTAAATCTCTCCTGGTGTTTTTTTATTGTCCTATCAATTACTACTTAGGAAGAGAAGCTGCCCCCCACCTGGCTACAGCCTCCTTTCAGGAGTTGTACAGAATGATATAAAGTCTCCTCAAGCCTCCTTGTCTCCAGGCTGAGCCCCCTCAGCTGCTCCTCATCAGACTTGTTCTCCAGACCCATCCCCAGCTCTGTTGCCTTTCTCTGAACTCACTCCAGCCCCTCAATGTCCTCCTTTCAGGAGGCACCCAACACTAAACGCAGAATTTGAGGTGCACCAAATTCTGTGCCAAGAACAGGGGAATGATCACAAAATAGACTCAGCTGCAGGTCTGTATGCATAAAATGGCAAGTTCAAATGTCTTCCAATGTTTTTCATGATGAAAATATCTAAAGCTGTGAGTGAGGGTACTGGTGAAGCCTTGATGACATCCCAGACTGTCAATGCTTGAGGATTATGGCCCACTGGAACCAGTGGAAAATTATGAAGACTACACATATTCAAATGAAAGGTTGTTCTTCAAGTAATATTTGATGAAAGGCAGGAAGGATATGTCTAAAACTCTTAGAATCCACACTGAAATGAGAAACAGCATTTCAACTGGGATCTATTCAGCTGGCAATGAATTTATAAGGTAGTTTGGCTGATATAGTCCAGACTCTACAACAATATTGTGAGAAATATCAAGAGAATGGCCCTGAACCCAAAGTTTACTGCCAATATTTTGCGTTGTCAGCAAAAAACCAGTCACAAAGTTAAACAAGAAACGTAGAAGGGTGTAACCAGCCATCACAGTGTACTATTTTCAAAATTAGGGGATAAGTTGATGAAAACACCACATGTGGGTGTGGTGAGTGAAAGGGAGAGCAAAAGTGAGCATGTTATAAAGGAGATATAATCAGGTAGTCATATTGATGGGGAGTATTGGAGAGTTTAAGAAAATAAAAGAGGAAAGAATAAAAGAACAAAACATAAGGAATATACATCCATTTGCTGACTGTGGCAGAAAAGCTAAAAGAATTAATGTATAATTCACAGTATACAAAATTCACAATGAAAAGAATTAAGAAAGAAAAGCAAATCCTAAGGCTCTGATGAGGATACAATTCTAGTTTTTTGCATTTGCAGATAGAAACCACTTCTCCTGTACAGAGCTGCTTCCCATCCCACAAGTTAACACTCCAGAACTCTAAATGCCTTCTACAGGCCATATGTGAGCAGGAGACTCCTGATACTCCTTTTGAAGTGCTTTAGAAATGCAAGCATATGGAAATGTGTGTGAAGACCACTTCCACTGCTGGTTTGAACTTGGCGACGCTCTAGCAAATGGGATTTACAAATGTTACCACATAATTATACAGCTTTGACAAGTTCTGTAGGGGAACACCACCCCCCAGCATGTGTTGGGTACTTCTGAAGTTCACTAGGGAAAACCTCCACTTCAGATTTCAAACTTTACTTTCCTGTTTCAGCAACTACTTCACATTTTCAAGAAATATGACAGAACGTGGTAGGACAAAACGTTCTGATGCTGTTTAAGTCAAGGGCATGATACAGGTGTAAACAGAATTTAATCAAATATTTCAAGTTAAATTGAATGACAGGTCTGGTCAAGGCTTCCCAGTAACCATTTTCTTGTTCCTTCTCTTTTTCTCTTTTTATTTTTTTTTTTTGTACATTCTTTCACAAGGAGTCATAAAATAGATATTACTGACTTTGTATTATAGATACTAATATTTATTTATTTATTTATTCGTGTGATTTCTTGAGAAAAGCTTGATTATTGGGGCTCAAATTGCTTAACCTGTTCTGCTGTCATCCATAGAATCTCTTTGCACTGATAGATGTTTTTTTTGAGATGGCAGCTTACCTTGTGTCATCAATGTCTAAGCAAGATTGATACTTAACTCAAGTTTATGGAAAAAAATATATAATCTTACAAAAAAGTGGCACGAACTCCATAAATCCTCATTTCATATTAATGTTTGTGGAGTGAGTATGGTAGAGCAAATTTTGTCAGGATTTTTTTTCCAACCAATAATGCACTTTTTATGAGCTTATTTCTACTTTTAGGAATTAAAGGTTGCATGGAACAGCTGGTGAAATTAAGGAGGGGTTAAAATCATATGTTACATCTTCATTTACTTCTAAGAGCAGAACAATGAAACTTCTGATGTTTTTGTATACATATTATCTTTATTATGCTGGATGCTACCTGCCTGGGGTTTTTAAATCACACCATTTTCTAAATTTCACTTTCCTCTGCCCAGGGAAAGTGATTCATAAATAACACCTTAGCACTTAGATAATTTTTTTATTTTGTCTTTAATGTTGTTAAAGCACATTTTTAAAAGGATAGTGAGCATCATTATGTCCATCATATAGGCAGAAAATCTGCAGCAGAAAAAGGTTAAATGACTTGCCAGAAGGCACAGAGAAAAGCAGAAGTAGCAGACAACCACCCACAAGTCCAAGGATAATTCTGTTCCTTAGTATTATCGTTCTGGAAGGTAGGAATGAGAAGTACTACACAGCCTCTTCTCTGCAAGATGTCTTTTCACAACATGGCTAAGTTTGGCTCTCGCTGCTCTTTCCTGCTTAGCTGATACAGTTTCAGCTTTTACAACCATATGTGATAAGAGCTAACCTTAACATCTATAGAAATTGGTACTTAAAGGACCTTGTACTGATGTTATTAATAGAAGAAGAATTTGGAAGATCCCACTGTCGAGTGTCATCTTTGCTAGATAAAGTTTCTTCCTAAACTTAACTGCCATGGAAGTGAATAAAAAGACTGGAAAAACTATTTTACTTAACACTTAACAGTTTAAATGAATTTTTGCAGGCACCTAGAAGAGAGCAGCAAAACAAGCCAGTGAGTACTTCTTCATTCTAAATAAATTTAACAAATTTCTGTAGAAGAGAAACAGCAGATGTATATGTATGTACTACTAAACTGTAACACATAACAAATTAAAGAAGAGGAACCTAGATGAAAAAGTTAAAAGGCAAACAATCTACCTGGGAAGCCACAGTTCATAACAATATCAAGATGGATATCAAGGATCTTTCAAAGTTTCTGCAGTTGTCTGTTCAGCTCCAGGAAGGAAGGAATAGAGTGGTGAAAGACACTTTTGGCGCTTAAAATTATTTCAAAAATGAGAGAAATTATCTTGGGGCCGAGTGGGCATGGGATGAATGTCAGTAGGAACAACTGCAGTATGCAAAGTTTGGGTAGGAATAATCAGCCATACTAAGGCAGGTAGGGGAGAAACCAGGTAAATTGTGTGTGGACAGGGACCTGCAAATTGCTGAGACAAAAAACCAGAAGTAAATATAATTATACTGTTGAAAACCAGCAAAATATATACCAGGGTGTACCAACAGGTTTGGTTTTTAGGATACACTCACCTTACTGAACAGGTAGAAACACAACTGAATCATTGTGTTCAGTCCTGGCCACTGCTCAACCAGATTCATTGAAGAGAATCTGGAGGGAAATAAGGAAATTAAGAAGTCCATATACCTTCATTTGCAGGGTAAAATTATTTTGTTTCAATGCTAGAAGTCTGATGAGAAACACAACATTAATCTTTAAGAATGCACAGAGGAAAGGAATGATCTGTTCCCTATCTTCATGACAGATATGCCAAGAAGGAAGTAATAGACTTCATTTTCAGTAAGGAACCTAGAAGGTAAACATTAGATAATCTTTTTATCAGGAAGGAAAGTAAAACAATGCAGCAGCTGGTTTAAGGATGTTCCATTGCTGAATATATCTTTGGAAATGTGGACTGTGACCCTTTCTGAGGCTGAGGGAGGCCTGGGTAAATCCTAAGATTCTACTCTGTGCCTAGCCACTGGTTTTGGCATGAGACATTCTCAACACAAGCCTTACAGCCCAAATAGTGCAATCCCCCACAGAGCATAAGATCTGGGGTATCAAGATTTCTATAATCTCATTAAAGTACAAAATATTTATAGCTGTCACAGACTTAACAAAAAGTGTGAAGTTTCCAGATGCTTTTATTAGTGTTTAGCTGGGTCTGCAGGCATCATGAAACAGCAGTAGAGAGATATGACCAGCACATCACATCCTGAGGATGGAACTCTGTGGTCACTCAGAGTAAAAGTCATGGGAGAATCATCAGAGGCATGCTTAGGCCTTGCCTTTGCAAGTAACACAAGTGGGTGAACAGGTTCTTTCTGCACCTGTTTATGGTTAGCATTGCTACACTGCTGATTTTGTACTCCTTTTGCATTAATTAAAATTTAACAAGTGCATGTTAGAATCAAGAGCAGGTAAATTAAAGCACTGCAGGTCAAAAAACTACTGAAGCAAGTACACATTTCCTATTCTGTGGTGCCATGTGCCTGTATGGGTACACACTGAAGCAGGTACATGGGTAACTTTTGGAAACTTCTGTGAGCTGGATTTTATACGTTATTCCCTGCTTTCTTCAGGCTTCAGTGTAATCAGGCTGATTTATGTCAGCTGAAAATCTGATGCTTTATTTTTAGCATTTAAACACACAGAAAGAATTCGTGTTCCTGGTTTAATCCACTGGAACACTGGGATTTAGTGAAAAGCTTCTGTAGAGATGACAGGACTGCTGGCTGCATAAGCAAAGGAAGGTGAGGGGGAGGAACGTGCAAAGAATGCTCTTGAGAAGTAGATTAACTTTGGAATTTTAACATGCAGTTATTATTGAACAAATAAACGAGGAGGTTCTTTCTCTTCAGAAGGGAAGATTTTGTTCATTTTCACAGATAATCAGTCTGTTTCTGTAAAGTTAATAGGATGCTGTCAGGACTTTCTTGCATGGTTTGTTGGTATGCTTTCATTTCTTCAGTGAAACAGGGGAATTATCTAAGGGAGGATGGAATAGAAACTGGTTCTGAGTAAAATTTCTCAAATGAGCTTAGTGAGCTAAGCTTCAGTGACAAAATGCAATTTATATTATATATGTACCTGACAGAATATTGTTTGTTCCATACTTCTGTTTCAAAGTGTAGTAAATTAGGCAGCATGGAATGAGCAAAATTGGCCTATTCTACATAGTATTTCTGTGTCTGTATGCTGTTACTGGTTTGTCCCACTGGTTTGTCTCCCCACTAGGACAGTCCATCTCTTTCTTCTTTCTTACCTATCTTTGTGTTTAAGCTCAACCAGGACCAGTCTATTTTCAGCTAGTCTTGGATGCAAAGGCAGCAAAATCAGGTTGTTGGAAGCCTTGAATTTCCTTAGGCTGGCCTGTTTCCAGTGGGATAGGTGCTCAGGAACTCTACAGCAGAAACATTTGTTACATGAATGTCAATATATGTTTGTGGCCCCCTCACTGGCCATTGCACTCAGATTGACCATTGGCCTCAGAATAACAGCAAGAATCTGAGAATTCAGCTTGCAAGGATTGCCAAGAAGCAGCCCTTTCCTGTATATTTATGGAGAAGCCATTTCAGGAAAACAGTGGTTTGTGTTTGTTTCCAGTGGTAGGGGCAGCTTCCTTTTCTATTCCTTTGTGTTTGTATTTGTATTTGTATTTGTATTTGTATTTGTATTTGTATTTATATTTATATTTATATTATTTATATTTCCTTTTTGGTCCTGTGACACCAGTCCTAGACTGCAGCTCGTGGAAGGGCAGTGAGTTGGCTGCAGATGGCCTGGGTTATCTCTCAGAGCAGGAGAAACAATTCTTGCAACAAAAGCCTGATCTGAGGCAGTAGGAGTCTGAGAGGGCTAGAAAGAAACAGGTTTCTGAAAGCCCTTTTTTAGTTCCACAAATATCATAGCGTGTTGTGAAGTGCATTTCAGAGAACCAGAGAATCAACATGCAAGGTATTCCCTGCAGCATTTAGTGACATGTAGATTGGATCATTACAGCTGTACAAAGGCATTTCAGTTTTTACCCTTAAACAAAACCTAGTGCTGCTCTTAGGCAATGAACTATAAGGAAGAAAAAAAAATATTTTGTGGAATAATTCCATGAAAATACATATCGGTATGAAGACATTGTCAGCAATCATTTCAAAACTCCATTTATTTCACAGTGAACTTTGTGCATGACTTCAGGGGGTATGAAATGGAAAGATAGGGAAAGCAATTTACTAAATCCAAACTGTGCCAAGCGTAGATGCCTTGTCACCCATCCCTCAGTGGGGAGCTTTGCCCTTCCACTTATGCCAAATGTCACAGTCCTGGTGAATGACATAATATATACCGTGCTGAGATCACTCTAGTCTGCCTAAAGAAACTTTCTCTGCTCCCTGTTCTCATTTCTTCTGCTAAAAGGGATGCTTGTACCAGTGCAGATATAACTGCCAAGTGGCCTGATAATTGGTCCTGCTTCTCCCCCAGCCCAAAGCAAACACACCCCATTACTTGTTAGAGTAATTTGCTCTTTTCTCACACCTACAAGGAGTCTATAGACAGTCAGGGGCTGTGGATCCTGAGACAGCACAGGTGGGATCCATCTCACCTAGTTTAGTTTAGATCATACTATTTTCATAGAGGGATTTCTGTGCAGTAGTTGCAAATCCTGTATGTTAACTCATACGTAATTTTCCTCCTTTTTCAGAAGAAAAATGCTTTATAAAAGGAGTAATAAGAAAATTTTCATACTCATATAGAAGAGAACTTTCCCTAGAATTCTGGGGGAAAAAAAGAGGCTTTGAAATATTCATGTTGTGTTGCGTAGACTGCCCATGAAATATGCATGAAAAATTATACAAGGTACTAGAAAAAAAAACCCCATGCCACTGGAAATTGGATTCTTTAATTTAAAAGACAAGTTTTTATCTAGCAAGAAGAGCAAGAATATAGTAAGAGCTAGACATGTCCCTTGTAAGTAAGTGTCATTTTAGAGAAGGCTGGCTGCTGGCTCTGTAAAGCTGGCTGAACCTGTGCCTCCCAGCCCCCAGAGAGCTGCTTTCTCATGCTTCCACAGGTTATGCAACACATAACCTGCTCTGAAAATACCAGGTGGAGACACTGCTTAGCAAGCACTAGCCTAGTTGTGAAAGAGCATCCTTCCTTCACCCAGATGTAATTGCTCTGATGGTGGTTAAACAATTTTGGTGAATATCTAGCTGTCCAATAAAAGTCATTATCAGTCAGGAGAGCATCTGGCAGGTGGCTTCCCCCAGAATAATGAGTATAGTATCTGTACTTTTGTCATGCTTTTAAAACAAACCCCAGAGGAAAAATTGTCCTGTGCATTCAGGATAGGTTCCTCTCAGAAGTGCAGGAACAGCAGCAGATAGAAAGCGTGATTGGATATCATGTAGCTGCTTTTACCCCAAAATTCCACCCTAGTTATTAGTCATTAGCCTAAATATGATGGTGGCAGATCCATTGATAAGAGAGATGTGTTTTCATTAAGAAAGATGATAAAACCTGCCAGTCTCTAGGACACTACTGGGATGTCTGCACAGAAAGTGCCTCCCAAATTGCACTGAGTCAACAAATGGTATCTACAATCATATTCTTTGTACAATTGCCCTCCATGCTCAGAGCTCACACATTTTCCAGCATACTGGTTGGTCTGGAAATGCCCACATTGACAGAGTGGTTTCAACACTCTTTTGCTTCATTAAGAAAACCCAAATTTTCTCACCTGTGTACTACCATCGACAGTAGCGATGATCTCATTACAGATGTTCCATGCTGACATGTCCCGATCTTTCCTCACTTCTACTACCCTGGCTGGTAGATGAGCCTGTGTGTTTTGTTAAATGTTGCCAAGGCAGAGCAGCTTAGCTGACCATCTGCATCTGGCCCTGAATTTTGGGCAGTGGCTTGGGGAGACATTATCCCAAGGAGCTTCCTTCCAGCTACGCTTGTGCCGCGTCCCCTCGCGGTGGCCGCAGATGGGCTGATCGCTGCTCTGTGACCAGGCTCTGGCTTGGCTTTGGCAGGCTGGCATTCTGCAGCTGCCCTGGGCCCTGGCAGAGCCCCAAATGTACCTCCAGATGCCCTCATGCTAGTAACCACAAATGCTGCACCAGTTCCACTTGGGTGGCTGGTCTGGGTGGGGGCACTGCCAGAATGGGAGGAGGAGATGGATTATTGCCTGGCAGGAGAGGGATCAGGGGGCTGCTAAATGTGCTTTGTTTGCTTGTTGCTGTGGTCTGAAACGTACAGCAGGTGAAATTCTGCAATGCTGATGGGCTGGTAGGGGGGAAAGGAGCATGGAGCATGGTCATGTAATGCTTAATATCAAGAAAATCCCCCCAGATATGAAAGCAGTTATTTGCAGAGTAGATGTGAGCCAGCTGGCTGCATGGCCGTGGCTGCAGTGTGACATTAAATATGCAGCAGTTACTGAGCTGCAGCTCGCTGGGAATGATACACCTCCCCATTATCCCTCCTTGTGCAGACAAGCCCAGAAAGAGGGAAAAAAAAAAAAAGAAGAAAGATAAAAAAAGCTGAGCTGAGTGTTCAGTCTGCTTAAATGCTTTCAAAAGAGTGTATGCCAGTCTGTTTTGGGCTTCAAAAATTTTTAACTTAAAGGTTAGATTTTTTTTTTTTCCCTCTTATGTTTCAATCAAGAAAAATTATATTAGGGTGAGTCAGATAGAGGCAATTGCAGGCTCCCTTCTAGATGTCTTGAGATACATACATACATACAACAGAATACAAAAGTTTACCATGTTTTGGTGTAAGTTAAAAGCCTCTGTACATAATGAAAGTATTTTCCTTATGATAAAGAGAATTGAGTACTGAGTATGCATCCCTCATTCCACTTAATTTCTTTCTTCACAGACCAAGGCATCACTTAGATTAAGAAAATGGTGCATGAAATTTAACTTACAATCTGTTTAGGGGACAAAATAATTTTTAAAAAGATTTTACAGTGCAATGACATGGTTTTATATGCTGTTATTGTACTCTGAATATTGAGTTGTAGCCATGGGAGAACAAAGACAAAGAGAGGAGAAGATTATCTAGTTTGCTGGAAATTTTGTGCTTCTCGTGGTTTTTTTTTCACTATTTGTAAGAAGTTAAGTTATGGTGATGGTACTTAATGAAAATTCTAAAATTTTAGTAAATTTTAAGATCACAACAGACTTCATATCACATGTCTGTTTGAAATGCTGTAGTTCTCTGTTGATAAAGGTAATCGTTAAATTTAAGAAGGGGAGGAATTCTGTTTTTCTTTTTTTTTTTTCCTAACATTTTATATATAACCAATTTTAATGTCTTCCTTCTGTGTTTTGCGCTGAAGTTTTTTTAGTTTCCATTGGTGGGGGGTTTTTTTTGTTAATTTGTTTTGTTTTGGGAATTTTTTTTTAATTTTAAATTACTACTACTATCACTTTTTTGGCTCTAATAGGGAATATATATACCTATACCAGTGTCTTTATTAACAAAAAAATTCACAGAATTCAAAAGCCTATGTCATCATTGAAACTACAGAGAAAGTTTCAGTTTGAAATGAGTAAATGTGGAGGGACTTCAGTATCAGCTGGTAGCTATTTTCCTCTTACACTGAAATGTATTTAAGTATATTTTAATTGCACAAGGGCAGGGATATTAATAACCTGTTTAACCCATGCTGCTCCATGCTGATCCAGGGCAGTGCCTTTCCTATGGCCAAAATGGGTGACTTCTTTTGGGGCAGGGGATGAGTTAAGTTTAAACACCACTTAAGAGATTAAAGACTTCTTAATTAAACAGTTTCTAAAATGCAGTATGTGCTCATACAGTATATGCTGCTCTTTAAATGTGACAATGAATTTACTCAGTGTTTGGTAGCTTCTTGCTAATCTTGCTCTGTAATATCTGAGTTATGGCAGGGCAAGTGCTGGCAACAAAATTTTGTTTCCACTTGCACAATTGTAAGAGTCATAAATTGGTAGAAAGACCTCTTTTTTTTTTTCTCTCTCAAGGGAGGCTCTTTCCTAATGTCCCTTCTAAAAAAATCTATGGCAAGGATCTTAATGATTTCAGAGCAAACTAGATGGAGTCCTTATGAGCCTCTTGAAAAATTCCCTTAAAATGTTTTTAATGTGATCCCATTTCAGTAATGCCTCCTCTGTTAGCTTTTGTCTTGACTAGAAATAAATATTTTAAATTACTCTGCATGAGCTTAAGATTGGATAAACAGAAATTGGGTCATCTTTCTTTTGTCAGTAGGTATGTCCTTTTCATAGGTGTATGGGTTTTTTTTAATCTATCCCTCTGTCCCTCCCAGTTCCCTTCATTTTATTTTCCTTCTGCTGCATTGAACACTTATTGGCTCACAATTTTTTAATGCCTGTGCCCTATGAAAACTCACCACTTTCCAAAATTGCAAGTAAGAAAAAGACCTGAAACTGTAACTTTTATGTTGGGCTAATAGACAGAGATGTACAGTCTGGAGGCTGGAATTGTGTCTCTGCTCTGCAGTTTAACACTGAGGCAATAATTTGGTCTGGAGCTGGCTGTGGTCTGGGATACTGTGAGCCATGGCTGTATATTCCATGTACCTGAAGCATTTAAGGCCTTAATGGAGCCCCTAATTACTCTCCCATCTCTCACTGCACACTAAAGGCAGCAGTTTTAAAAGACTGTGAGAAAGGAAAGTCTGCAAATAAATAACAATGTAGGCAAGCAAGGAGAGCAGGCAAATTCTCGGCAGTTTAACACAGGTCTTACAGTCTGCTGAAAAAATGGGCCTTGTTCTCTTATCTTTCCTTGTATGAAATGGTTACAACAAGAGCTGAAAATGTCATTTCTTCCAGCCAGGGATTTACAAAACCACATATATATATATGTATATCTCTATACATATAATTTTCTGAGCTTTGAGTATGGGTATAAAACTTTTTTGTTAACCTGAGACAAGTAAACCCACTAACTACACAGAAAGCAGAAAATCATAGGCAGTGAAAGATGAAATGCAGAAAAACTGACTTGTAGGTGGGACTAAAAGACAGTTGGATGCTCTTTGAAACACATCTACCTGGTGCTACGTTTAAGGCATTAAACTGATGCTGCAAGTGGACAAACTGATCACTTTCTGTGTGTTAAAATCAGTCAGAAGAGGGCTTTTGCTCTGTTGCAGCCTTGGGTCACTTGCCAGGTGAGTGTCTTGCTCTGATTGTGTGTGACCATGGAAGCCTTTACTAAGCTCAAGGCAGCAAGGGCTTCATCTGATGGAGCCTGTGCTGTGAGCAAAGGACACGTGGAGAATGCTGGATTGTTGCATTTTTGGATCTACTTCTGTCAAAGAGTTTTGAAGGAACCTAGCCAGGCTCAGGAGGCTGAGGGTCAAGCCCTGTTTTTGATTACAATAAAACAAATTCGGTCCAAAACCACTGCAATGCAAACACTAATTGTATTCTTGCTCTCTGATACTTCCTGTAAATTATTTAGGTCTTTATCTTCTTCTTTTGTTGCTTTCTGACTGAATTTTTATTGTCTTTGCTTTACTTGGATGTGTAATACACTAGGACAGGGAAATTATTTAGAGAATTAAGTACTGAATCTGCACGGTTGTAATTCTTTCTAATTTGTTTGTTTGGTTTTTCAGTACTGAAGTCTCCAGGCATGAATTCAGTGTCCTGCACACAAAGTGATGAACTTCAAACACATTTCCACAGTTCAAGTCAAAAGAATGTTTCTTTTGCATGACTATTAAAACAAATTATAAGTGTGATATTTAATGGTTGCAGATCTGCTGATGTCAAAGTCTTTATTGTATGCCTCCACAGGAAATCTCTATTCTAGTTTAGTAAGTATCACTTCTAATTTTGTTTTAATACATTGAAAATAGAAAATTGGAGCAGCTAGTATCTCAATTCATGGTTTCCCATTGTATTTCACAGTGCCATGGATAAAAGACCAGCTTAGAGGAAAAGTGAAATTTGTTAATGGTGAGTGTAAAAACCTGGTTATAAATAAAAAAAAAATAAAAAGAGAAAGACAAAAAGAGAGTGTCAAATTCTGTACTGAGGTGATTAAGTAGATGCCCTTGTGTTGCTTAGAGGGTCTGAGGGAGGGTGATTGACCCGTAGAGCCCAAGAGGACTCATGCAAGTACAACTGTGCCCCCACGTGGAGATAACAACAGAGCTCAGGGCTCACACCGCCCCTCCCGGAGGTGCCCACACCCCAAAAGTCACGCTGGTTTCAGTGAAGATGGAACTAAGCCTAGAAAATTTTGCTTTGAGAAGCCCTTTATACATGGACTTTGCTGTGTGCCCTGGTTGCTGCTGAAAGACAGAAGACTGTTATACAATGAGAAATAGGGATTTGCTGCTTTTCTCTTCTTTTTTTTCTTTTTTTTTTTTTTATGGCTGTTCTTGCTCTCCAGTATAGATGCAGATGCTGTTACTCTTTTTATTTAACCAAATTGCTTTTTTCCTCAAGCTTGCACCCTATATTTTCAACTACTTCTGCTTCATTTCTTAATAATAGCCCAGCTGCCTCTTGTTTTTCTGTGTCTTTGTTGATGCATTACCTAGTTATGCCTCCTGAGAGTTTGCTTGCTGAGCTTTTATAATACCCAATGGAAACAGTTTTAGGGAATATATCATTTTACAGAGCAACACCTATTTAGCTTCCATTCCATATCATTGAAAGTGCCTTTTGAGCAACCTCAGCTTAAGAATAAATTTAGAAGCAGAGGGTGTGACATTAAGTTAAAGAGTGAAACAAGACCGTGGCCTGGAATTTAAAAATATGCACAAAGAGAAATTCAGTGGGTGCTGTGATAGTCTCTGCTAACAACAGAGTGAGGATGAGATGACCCCTCTTACATCCTTGATGATGTGCATGACTCCAGAATCGAGTACCAAAGCGTGCTCTGCTTATCTTGACATCTATGGCTGGATGAAAATAGCAGCTGAGGTTCTGACCAAAAACCCCTCCAAACTGGAGCAGTGTAGGAATGTTAGAAAAATCTCAAATCGATGACAAACCATCCTACACTGTTTTCTTTAGAAGGCCTTTTATATTAGTAAAGAGCAAAGATGTGGGCATTTGGAAAAACCTGCCTGGAGAGCAATTCCTATTCATACTGAAAAGAAGAGGAGGGAGCAACCTCAGCAGACTTCTGAGCCTAAAGGGAGCTTATTTAAAGTAAATCAAAAGGAGAAATATGAAAATATGGTAAGAGAAATTAAATATTTCTCTAGTCCTAAGAGAACAAGTGTCTTCATTTCTGGTATGCAAGCTTTCTCCCTGAATAGACTTCTGTTCATATAAAACTATTGAATTTCCAAATATAAATAGATAACTATTGGCAGGGTACTTGTATGATCCTTTTTTCCAACCTGGGCTAAGCAAGTGAGTGACACTGAACATGTGAGCTTTTCTCAGCGAGCCCAGAGGGACTCCTTTGCCAAGGTTTCAAACTCAGCAGCTTTGTTGACATTCCTCCAAAGAGGGCCATCTAAAGTACAAAAGCACCCATGGATTTAGCTTAGGATAGAATTGATAATATCTTATATTTCCACCTTCCATTTTCTTAAAGAGTATTTCTGAGGTACCGAACACTAAAGCCACTAACTATTTAAAATTCAAAGACAGAAGCCTCTTTACCCTGTGAAGACTAGGAACAGCGTGCCAGGTGATATTATGTAAAATAACACTTGTGCTCTGGCTCAAAGGGAGATTTTTTATTTTTTTTTTTCAGCCCAAAATATCAGTAGAAGTAGAATTGTGAATATGCCAGCCATAGATGGCTACATTGTAGATGACTAAACTTAAGTGTGAAGGCTTATTTCTACTTAGATCTCCCTTGGCGGTCAAACAGTTACACAACTATTTTTTCTGGTCTAGAGCAGCACAGAGGACTCTACCAGTCCTTCTCAAAACAGTAGGAACTGTGACAAAAATGGTTAGAAATCAATGTGTATGTCTCATCTATTTTTTCCTTTTCCTTCAGTTGTTGCCAACTACACCAGAAGACAATTTGAACTTCCGATGATCTGGAGTATCATGTGGAATGCAAAGAGAATTTCTTTGCTGCTAAATTTTTGGTAACATTTGTGCAAGGACTGGTTGAAATGATTTAGACTGTAAGGGTAATTGACTTCTGCAGTGGGGCTGCTTAATCAAAGTAAGCCTGAGATAAGGAGTGAGCCCTGAAGAGTCATGATGATGGCACAGTTCTCTTAAAGTTCTTTTACTTCAATTTCTTATGCCACTGACTTTGAAACATGAAGATTTTAGCTTGAGTTCTGAGTTTATTTTAGAATAAAAAATGGAAGCATCCACTTCTGATTTTTGCATGATCCCTTCATGAAAATTACCAATTTCTTCCTAGTACTTTTATTATAATGGAGAACTTTAACTGGAAGTCTCATCCTCAAAGGTAATCCTGGAGTCTGGTTGTTGCTCAGCAGATATGTAAACTGCACCAGATTTTTGAGCCTTTGGTATCTTCAGTCTGGGCATCCTCAGTTTGGGATTCACCTTGTTTCATTGCCATGCTTGGATCTTCTCTGAGAGACACATAATTTGCCACCTCTTCCCTTCTGTCTGTAAAGGTATCACCTGTTTATTCACAGAAACTTCTGCTTGTCCAAGGAAAGTTTCTCATTCTGAAAATGTGTTACTTTTATGGTATCTCTGTATTTTTTGTTTCATGTTGCAGATGTAAGCTTAATTTAGGAGCAATAAAGTAAATCCTAAGACATTGAATCATTCAATATCTTCTTGTTTTCTGCAAAAAGGAAAAGTCAGCAAAATCTTCACTGCTGCTGCTCCGGAATTCAACAGAGTATAACAAAATCTGTAGCTGTTTTAAATCTATATGTTCTGTTATTTTAAAAAGCACTTTCTGATAGTCTTATGGGTTAAAGATGATGAGGTCTAGCTGTGGCACGTCTGATCTTCATTTTATTGTTAAGTGCCCAATAAAATGCTCGTCAAATGAGAGTTACTGTGAAATGCATTTTCAGGAGATGCATTCAGTGAAAGAAGGCTCTAAGTGCAGTAATGCTCATTAAGGCTACCTTGCTGGCAGCAATTATTGATGAAACTTGACTGGCAGCATCTCTGACCTCTGGTAGGGCACTGAGACCTTCAGTGTATTTTTGAAAATACACTGCCTCCTTGGGGTCTCCTGCAGTGGTTTGATGTGGTCCTGTCAGACACATACAATCCAAGATTTAAGGACAACAGTAGAAAAGTGAGTGGGGAATAGGAAGAAATGAGGTGTACCTGGGGCATTTCTCAGTCCCCTGGCAAATCTTGTCCACCTTTCAATTTTTCTTTTTTTGGTGACATATTGATTTTGAATGTTGGGGAAGAAAACGTACAATAGGGCCAAATAAGCCTTAGTAATTATTTAGGACCACCCTTGCTCTGCAGCTAATTCTGATGGTAGCTGTAAACAGTAAAATTGGTTTGCCTAATTATTTTTTCTTTATTTTGGGGTGGATTAAAATTATTATTCCTATCACCAAATTCCTGTTTATTTTTTGTAGCACGCTTTTTTGCTTTGTTTTGTTTTGTTTTAAGTATCCAGTCTTTGCCCTTGACTTGAAGATTTAGTCAAAGGACAAAACTCTTCTGTTAGGGAGAATCTTTAGTTCAGCTTTGAGAGTTTGGGTTTGGAGGATCAGGTTCATGACTTATCAGCATCTTGTATACAAATGCAGTTCTGCAGCATTGGCTACTTACAGAAGGACTTCAGAGATCCACTTTATTAAAAAAGACAATTTCTCACACATTATATTATCAGTGATTTTTTGGTTTTCTTATTTGTTTCTCTATCCCAAAGTATGTTTTACTGGTTTCCTATGCAACAAAGATTTCTCTTATATTGACCTTGTTTATGTCTATATTTCATTTGTTTCAGCCTACATTTTTTCTGCTGCTTCATTGGGATCTGTAGCCATTTCAGTGCTGTAATTATGCAATGTTTTTTCTACTGTTGTTAACAGCCTCAGAACTGGGGTGGTAAAGTGGGAGAAAATGGGAGAGAAAGGAAACAGACCAAAAAATTGTGATCCATATGGTTTACCAGAATCCCAATTGCTCTCCAGAGTGTTTTCCTTGTGCTAAGAGGAGCTTTATCTAGCTTTAGCTTAATTTTCATCTTGTATGTTTGTTTACAACTTTGATCCCATTTTCAGTCTTGCACAACAAATGGATGGAACCTTCATTGGTGGCACCTAATCATACAAGGGATCCACAAATCAAAAACTTTCCAGTGGAGAAACAGATTTCCTCCAGTAATTTAAAGTTTGCTGAATATAGGCTTTCTCTCTTTGTTCTTGCAGGCAATCTGCTGGCTTCTGGGAGCTCATAGCTGGGAGCTAAGAACTAGTTGTCATTCACCATCTGATGCTGTGGAGTAGTAAACAGTAAATTTGTGCACATCTTCTATTTCAGGTGCCTGTATTTATAGGTAATCTAGGCATGTTTTGCCCGTATTTTCATACATCCAGCATTTGGAGTGCACTATGTGCTCATCTTCTCCTCGAGAGCTTCTGCTGCTCCTGTGGAAATCAATACTGAGACAGTAAATAGCACCAGGTCTGCTATTTTCAACATCAGTATGCCTGTGAATTGTATGTCTAAAGTGCTCATTAGCTGTGTGGTCAGAGCTATAAAATCTTCAAGTACTGTAGTCTGAAAACACTGAGTTTTATCTCTGTTCTCTGATAGCAGACGTGTTTGGAGAGACATGTTATAATTTCTCTTCTTTCTTAGAGGCCTTTCTATTGTTTTGTACAGTGAATGAAAGATATTCAGGTAGGTGCTTCATGACTTTGGCCTGTGAGTTACCTCTTGATGTTAAGGAAATCAGTCTGAAAATTTGTTTGATTTTTGCTTTCTTGAATGAAACTTGGAATAAAGAGAGATTTTTCTTGGTAAAAGAGATAATTCTTGGCCTGCTGTTATGTCCCATGAGATACATTAAAGGGGTAACCAAGTCTGGGTTCAGAAACACAACTTTTTAAAAATTATGTGACAGCTGGTTTTTCAACATTTAATAATTATACTGTAGGAATGAATGTGTGTAGTCTACCTTTTCATGAAACAAAATCTCTCTGAAGTTTAGCTTTCACCAACACACTGAAAAATCTAAATTTGGTGTTTCCTTTGTTCTGTGGGTTCTCTAACAAAAAAAACAGCACAGAGATTTGGCCAGTCTTGGTCTGTGGGGCAAACACAGTCCATGCCTGTTATTTAGATGCTTATCTGCATTGTGTTTTCATTTTGCTTCCAACCAGGAGGGAGTCTGTGGAAGAGTGGTGGGTGTGGAGATCCCTTAGGGTGTCAGGGGCTCCCACCAGACCTGTGCAGGATGCAGCCAGGGTGAGGGGACAGGATGGCTGCCTTGCACTCAGTTGTTGAAACAGCCTTGCTCTTGGTGTCAGTAAATACCATCAGTTCTCACTCCTGCTTTTTAGCCAGTTTATTTGGATAAACAATTTATCTTTGTAGCCATTTTATATGGAACAGTTTGGGCAGGGAGATTGTTCAGTTTATGGTGCTAGGATTCCTGCTTAGGCTTGGCACCTGTTATTAACCTTTAGCTTCTAAACTAAGCAAAATATTGAATTTGGGATTGCTTGCTTTTTATCAAATCCAAATTTTGTTTCTCTGACTTCACCAGTTAAACACAGCAGATATGAGAAATGCAGCTTCAGTGGACACAAGGTTCTTCAGACCATAGAACACCTCAGGTTCTTTTCAGAGCCTAGTACTGTGTACAGATTCAGTAACGGGGGTTTTGTCTTTAACAGCTGCAGTGTGCAGGTGGTGAACAGAGGTTTTTCTAAGCTGTTGTTTGAGAAGTGTTAAAAAATTGGCTTGCATTTTTCCATCTTTTTTTCTTTTTCTGGGAGTATGTTATACAGGTTTTTATACCTGTGGAACAGTCTCTTCCTTTTTTGAATTACTAGATACCTGGAGCATTAATACAACAATTCCTCTTTTTCATCTGAGTATAAGAAATTCTAGTATTGAAAAATACTTTGTTTTTAAGATGACATTTGTGTATTTTGTCCTTGACATTTTCTTGAATTTTTTATTAAGTGAAACTTGCTGGTGCTCAGTAGTTCATTCCCCAAGCTCGCAAATCAGGTCTATGAATCTTTAATTTTATTTATGATCAAGAATATAATTCAAAAGTAGGTAATATTATTTATCAAAATACTACTTAGAAACTTTATCTTAAACTAAAATAGAAAGAACGGTACATAAACCCCATGTAACAGTGTAATAAACTTTCTAGCATACCAAGTATATATTGAATTAACTTGAGATGATCATCAAGATGTATTGAACCAAGTGGTAAATATTGATTGAGTCAAGGCTGAAATTAATATTTACCTCAAGGGTCAAAATTTTTGATGTTGACTGAAATGTGAAGTCAATATATATATATTGTTAATACATTCTGAGTGCATTCAACAGAAATATCTCAAAATTTGTTCTATAACCCTGGAGATCCCCAGGGACACCTTCTTTCCAGCTAGTACGACAAAGGAAAAATAAGAAATGGAAGAAAATGACCCCTGTTTTAATTAGTAAGTCAAATACATACGTGCACACACACCCTCCATATCTAGTGATCAGACAGGAGGAACAAGAACTTTCTAGAGTATAGGTGCAAACAAATTCAGCATCTCTGCAAACCCCTAGGGAATTACCACCCCCCTCACAACTTTGGTTTCATGAATAAAGTATGTTTATTTGGCTGTTCTTTATGTGTCATAAATATAAATGAATAAAAGTGTACAAAACCCAGAGATCCCCTGGCCTTCCTCCTGAATACTGTGGTCTACATTGGTGTCTCTGGAGAGAGAGGAATGGGACAGGTTTATATCAGGAAGATCTGCTTTGAGCAGGGCCAGAAAAGAGCCACAAAGATGCTTGAAGTGCTGGAGCTCCTCTTCTGCAAAGACAGGTTAAGGGAACAGGGGTCATTCAGAGGAAGAGAAGAGAGGCAAAGCTCTGGGGAGACCTCACTGTGGCCTTCCAGAACCTAGGAGGGGCTTCCAAAAGATAGGAAGAGTGACTTTTTGCACAGGCAGATAATGATAGGAGAAGAGGCAGAATGGTATTAAACCGAAAGAGGAGAGTTATAGATTAGATATTAGGAAAGTGGTTTTTGCTCAGCAGGTAATGAGACACTGGAACAGGCCACCCAGAGAAGTTCTGGACGCCTCATCCTTGAAAATGTTCAAGGCTGCATTGGGTGGGACCTTGAGAAACCTGGTTTAGTAGAAGATGTGTGTTGCAACTCAATGAGCTTTGAGGTGCCTTCCAACTCGAGCCATTCCTATGATCTTTATGTTGCTCAGTGTATTATTGGCAGTTGAACAAGCAAAACTGCTATGGATGTTATTCTTGCCAAACTCTCATACAGCCATTCAAGACAGTTTTAGCCCTTTGTTTCACATAAAAAAACTAGAGAAAGGCCTTCATGAGGCTGATTTGAATGATGCTGAGACATATTCATGTGGAAAGAGAAAAGAGCTATACCTTCCCTCTCCGTCTGTAAAATGAGTTGTCAAGTCTGAGTTTTTCTGAGTCTATTTGTGTGTGAGATTCTTTGTGTGCCATTTTTTTCTCCATACATCTGTTTAGTTGTTACTAAACTAGAAAAAATAAATCACCTTTCATAAAACATGTGCAGTCTTCTGCTGGAAATGGGCATCTGTCTTATGCATGACTTTGGAAAACTCCCAATCTGTTACACAGAGTGGCTGGGCTCTTTTCCTGAGCTCATGGTTTTTATCAAGTTGTGGTACTAAGAAAATTTTAAAAATTATATAGAACAACACTTCTTGTTGAGATTTAAGAAAGTGATGGAAAGAAATTGAGGTTAAGTCTTTGCTGACCCATCTGTCTAGTTCTTGCAAATCATTTGCTCTGTCTGTTTACCAATGGGGTGTGACAGTTGCAGTGTGCAGGCACAAATGAAAGAAAAAACTCAGCTTTGGCTTTCAATTGCCCTCTCTCTAAGGTTAAGTCTCACACAAATGATATTTTAATGAACAGTTTGTATCTAATGCAGTTTCATTTGAATGAGCAATATAGCTATGTTATTGCAACATTGCTGAACATTCCTGCTATTTCCATCTCTTATTAAAATAATAAAATACAGTAATGAACTGTTGTTAAGGATAAAAGTTGGCTCAAAATGAGATGCTCATTCAGCATCTCGTGAGTTATACTGCACCAGAATGGCATCACATTCCTTGCAAAACCAGAAGAATAGGCAAAGAGGAAACCTTTGAATCTTGCTTGTGTAGTGAGGAAGGAGTAACATGAGAAACAAGTGCAGTTCAAAGACTCAATGCGAGACAAAGCCCAGCCTGCTTCAGCACAGTGAAGAGCTAGAAAAATTTCAATGACAGTAGTCTGGTTCATTTTTTACTTTGTGTCTGTAAACCTTCTTGAAATAGATTTAAAGGAGCTGGAGCTCCCAATTTTTATTTTGGTCTTTTTAAAGGTTTTTTTGTTTCATTTTTATTTTTTGTCATTTGTTGTCCTCTTAATGTATGCACTCATGCTAACTCTTAAAAGATACTTCAGGCTTTTTGAAGTCTGTATTCTGAGCAATGCAGCCAAACGTTCTTCTTATAAAACATCCAAGGATTTCTTTACAGACTTAGCTGAAGATAGCAGGATTTAAAAAGTTGTTTCTTCCACTAACTGTTTTATGCTTATTCAGCTACTTTACTAGAGCTTCAAATATAGGACCAATGAGAATTTTTCCAAAGGCTTTGACCTGTAGGAGCAAAGTCAAACCCATTTGAGTTATACATGTTAATCTTTTCCTCCTATGGTGAAGTTTTTTGATTAAGAGTTATTATTCCCAAGATAGTAAGTTTACTAACCCAAGAATTTCATAGCACAAAGGTGAATAAGTGAACTTGTCAACACATTTGCAGGACTTTTGGGTGTTCCTCCTACTTTGTCATCTTGCTGTGCCATTTTCCTTCTCCAAACTATTCCTTTGTTTTATGGAAGAGATGGTGTTATAGCTATTTCCTACATCTAGAAAGTCAATTTTTTTTCTGCTATCCCTTCTTAATTCTTAGTTGTTTGCTTTTAAGTTAATGGGAGGAGCATTGTAGCTCAGCATCAACTTGTCATTTCTTACATCTTTTTTAAAGGAAGCTTGTTAAGATACCACTACTCTACGTCAGAAATATTTTTGGTTGTGGTCAAAAATAACTGGTAACTAGAGAGACTGAATTTCACCTGCTATGCAGAGAGCATTCAGTTGTTTGAACCCTAGTTCTGTGTTGCTGAGCAATCTGTTTAAGGTTGTTCTGGTTATGAGGAGTTGTTAGACATAGATCACACTGTCAGGTTCTTGTGGTTTACTTGGAGTCAGAGCTCATAGAAATGTAAGATAAAGCAACCTATCAACAGAAAGAGGGGTGTTTTTTCCCTTGTTCTTGCTGGATAAAATCCTGCAAGCTTTACTTTCAGAGTTCATTTTTGGAAGGGGAGAAGTGGACCTGCTCTGTTCACATACCATCTGTTCAAATATGTGACTCCTACGACTGGTAACCCCTTTCTTTTCATGCAGTTTTTAAGTATTTCTGTCTTTTAATTCTTGCTATTTGCCTGCTCTTTGACTGATGATGGCAACATAGCTCAGTCAGCAGCCTCTGGACACATGTTGCCAACCTGTGAGATTTAGATGACTTTGAAGAGTTGCATGTCAATGCAAATTTGGTTTCAACAAATTCTGATCTTTTGTTAGATCAGAATCTGCTTTTTCTCCCCTTTCATTCTATTTCTTAAGAAGCCAGATTGACAAATCCCAAAGATTATGGTAGTGTGTGGTTTTAGCTCAGATATAAAGGGAAGATGAAAAGTTTGAATCTTGAAAGCAATTTTCTTCCTAATTCCCAGGGGGCAAATCTATTGATATCACTAGTCCAGCAGCTAACTTTTCCAGCCATGCTGCTAGACCTATGAGAGAATTATCCTACCTGACAGACTTTTCCAAAGGGAGAAATCAGGGATGGGGGGAATACTAAGACATCCTTATGATGGTTAGAAGTCTTCTAAAGTCTTACCAATGTAGTACAGATACCATTTTCTATAGGTGAAATTCACTGGTTATTTTCTGCTTTCAGTTGGTCCTGTGTTTTGAATCTAAACAATGATTTTGTGAAGAATTTAATCTGCAGAGAAACACCCAGACCATCTGTCAGACATTGTTTATAATGCACTTTTCTTAATGTAAGTGACAAAGTTCAGGAAGAAATTCTAGATGAAAGAAACAAAAGCTTTTATTGAAGACCTTGAGGTGCTATCCCTGGCATCAATTTGAAGGGAAGAATAAAATCAGATCCTATAATAAAATAATAGAGGTAACATTCCATTTTCAAGACTAAGTTTTAGAAATTTGAGTGCAACTTTTTTCTTTATCTTTGCCCTCACATAATGAAGAATTACACTGAATTTCTGTTACTTATTTTAGACTGGCTGGGCTAGTTTCAGCCTTCTACAGACATATTGTTACTGTGGAGTAGGTCTGTACGTAACCTAATGCATTTTTATTGATTGAAGAGAAGGAGGAGAGATTGACTTGGTTTTATGCATACAAAAATCTTCTGCATTTGCACCTGATGGTGTGGATATGATCTGCTGGTGCTCAGCCGTTCATAAGCTAATTTTTCCTTCTAGTGAAAGAAAAACTCCTAAGAAATTGCTTGTGCAGAACTTCCCAAGGTGAGCAGGAATCCCAGTACAGTTTCCTAGATTGCTGCTAGTTCCCAAAGACATCACTGCAAAGGCATTATCAATATTGTTGGGTCCAGAAGCACCAGACAGCATTAAATGCCTTTGGGATCCATAGTGAATTTACAGAACATCAGCAGTGTTTACATAACAGAAGTAACTGTATTAACTACTAATGCAATGTATACCCTGAGGCAATATAGTCAGACTTTGAATGACTTGTAGAAGCAGCTTTTCATACCATTCAGAGGATGGGGGCAGCCAAAAATAATCTCAGTGACAGTGTGAGTCTGTCGCTGGTCTTCAAATGTATCAAGTTGTCTCTGCTGTTCAAGCCTGTCTCTAAAATAAGGTCACTGAAGACTTTTGAATGTGTCATTCTGGCTATTGCTTTCCAAGATATGCAGAATCTGCAGTCATGAGAAATGCTGTGGGTAGTGCAATATGTCTGTAGGTAGCTAGAGCTTGGTCTCCAGCAGGAAGAAGGAAAGGGAGCAGGAAACAGCTACAGAAATAAGGACAATTTGAAAACTAAATATTTTATTGATGCTGAAATGCAAAATAAGGTGATCGATGAAACCACTGTGTTGTCTGAGTGTGAGAAAACTCCTGGGCTCTGCCTCAGTTGAGATGAGACAGAAAGCAGAGCACAAGGTCCCTTGTGCAGATCTTTAGGAGAGCTTCTTTATTGCACTGCCTCAATTCTAGATTTTCAAATGTGGTGATTCAGGATGGATAAACATTTTTTTCAACCCAAGCTAAAGTGTAAAAACTGAAGTATTTTATGAACTACATGTCTGATAATAAATCGTGTACAGATGTTTCTCTTCCTAACTACTTGTTCTGATATAGGGAATTATATATGGTTAGCATGAAATGAACATGCAGAGAGATACATGTATAGCACTGTGTTCCCAGTCCATTGCACTAGTAAGATTTTTCTTCAATATTCTTTTCTCTGACTCAGAACTATGAAAGGGAAGAACTGGTGTAGAACTGCAGGGTCATTTTTTCTTCTTTTTAAAACCTTAGCCTTTAAAGTGCAGGTATTGAGATTAATTAAACAGTCCTAAAATCCCTTGTGTTACTCCAACCTTTTCAGTTGTATTGTAGTCACCAGAGCCCTTACACTCTTCCAGATGGTATTTTAAACCCCAAACCCCATCTGGGTTTAAGGATGGGTGGAAAATGTTCCCAAAGCATCATTGTAGCCACCTCTCAGAAAAAGTCACATTGCACCTTTTAAAAACTGATGCTGCAATAAGATAATTGTGATTTTACAAAGGAGAAAATTAGGTAGAACAAACTTACCTGTAAGGATTTTAGCTGGATGTTTTCATTCTGAAATCAGTCCAATGCTCAATACTGTGAGCAGTAGGAGATATCCAACTGCAGGTGGATTCTATCAGATTCAATTAAGTTTTTCCATTCATCTGCATTCACTGCTTTACTCAAGGTAACAATATTATTATAGTCAGGTATATAGGTAACAATAATATTATAGTCTTTATATTTCCAAAATATATATATAAATCTTCAGTCTTAACTTAAAAGGGCCAAATTAACTTCAAATGGCCAAAGTTGTTTCCCATACAACTTCCTTAAAGAATTGCAAAGTGTGAACCTCACATGTTTAGTATTTTTCTGGTTTTACCCAGATCTCAATTTATAACAATGAAGATCCAAGTTTAGCAATTGCTCATGGAAAATTTTTTCATGGAAAAAATAGTGTGCAACTCCCAGTGGTGTGATTTTTTTTCTGCTTCATCCTGGTATTGAAGACTGAAATTTTTCAGACATTTTATTGTTTCTTTTAATAAATTCCATATATAAATTTCAGCTAAGCTATGAGCTGCAGCACCAATGTTTTTAATGAGACAGAAGGAGACAAGATTAATCAATTTATTTAATTATGGGTTTTTTCAGCATTGGTACTCACATCTCAGTTAGTAGAATTAAGTATACTAATCTATTTATTTCTGTTTTCTGTGTGATCTTCCTAAAGACCCTGAGAAGGAATTCATAATTTTATTTTTTTTAATTCCCCACACCTAAAGCAAACCACGCCAAAAATTACTATTGCACTGTTATTGCAGTATTTTGAGCTTTATAGTTCAAAATAAAGAGTAAACATGTTCCTTGCCAAATGTGTAAAAAGGTTAAAAATGGTTTTCTTTAATTTTGTTATCTCACACTGCTAAATGTTTGCAATGTGCCATAATAAGGGCACATAAAAATATATATATTTGCTGTTCTAATTCAATGACACAAAATTCAAGATCCCTGAGGTAAGGTTAAGCAGGAGCTCGTGTAGTCAGGGTTGAAATTCAGACACTGCAGATATAATCCATCTCCCTGACACATGCAGTGCCTCATTGTGAGACTGCCAGACACAGTCTGCTGAGATGGGAATGTCACAGAATACCAAAGCAGGGGGAGAGGCAGTTTTGTTCATCATTGCTTTTATCTGTGAATATCCATCTAGCAGTCTACATGCATAGCTATTGCCAGACAGAGAAATATGAATGCAGCATGGAGATGCAGCAGCTAACAGTCACAGATGTATATGGAGCATATGCTAGGAGCTCAGAATTACCTGCAGATAATTTGGGCAGTTAATCAGGTTAATTGCTTATTGCTAAGGCAGTATTTTGGTACAGACCCTGAGTCACCACCTCAGCTGTCTAGCAGAGATCAATGAAAGGCCTGATTGTCTACATCTTCTAGTGAATTCTGAACCTAAATGACAAAAGGGACCCTGAAGGCAAAGAAACTGCACTGTCATCACTGGGAATGCAGGCTGGCAGAAAGAGCTGCAGTGGCAGAAAGAAAAAAAAGCTTTTTCAAAAATAACAAGCAATACTGGTTTTACAATTACTTCTTGGTTATTCCCACTCTATTACACATTTGAAATTTCCATTCGGGGGACAAAAAAGGGAAACCTCTGAAGCAGTACAGAGAAATTGAGGTTCCAAAATGAGAGATACAGGTGTATGTCTATCATATGTGTAAGTTGGTGTTATGCCAACTTACAAGCAAAGAAACTTGGTTGTATTTTTCAGACAAACAGATTCCATTGGATTTTCAAATACCCACGTCAGGCAGCAAAATACTAAAATTGTTTGAGTGCCTGGCCTGAAGTGGTTTCTACCTGGCATGAGCATAGGCAGTTCTTCTGTAAACTGTTGGGATCACTGAATAGTTATGGCTCTAATCCGAAATGAGGAAAGCTTCCAGGGCCCTGAAAAAATACACCCTTGCCACAGACTTGGCAGAAATCAGGTTGACCATATGACCAACAGGGCTGGAGGGACACGACTGTCTGGGTTTATGTCTGGACATATGGCAAGATTTGCATAGTGATTAAATACTGTTGACTCTAGCTTTAAAAGTGTGTTTTTATTTGAAATAGTGCATCCTGTTCTAGGTGTACTGAGCAACGTCTCTGTATAGGCATTTTTCTGCCGAGTTGTAAAAGGCAGCCTTTAGCTAAAAGCACCATCTGTGACATGAATCAGCAGTTCAGTGATGCAGCTGAGGAGCTTGGAGCAGTGGGATGGACGGAAGGAAAGGGCATTTTTCAATGTTAGAATGTAACTATTGTAGGGGTGCTAACAGCTCCCAGGCTGGCAGCAGAAGTTTCTTGGGGAACCTGCAAGCAATTAAAGGTTTTGGAGCAGTTGCAGCAGGTAGGCTGTCTGTGGGGGAAGAGGGAGCTACAAGTTAGGTTAGAAATTTTGGCCTTGGTTTAATCACACACACACACACACACATATATCCCCTGCAGCTCAGTTCCTGTAATCAGTCATTTAACTCTGTCATTTAACTTTGCTTGGTGATGGCTTTCAGTGCTCCCTCGGAATTCCCTCCCTTGAGCCCAATACAAAGCCCTGTCCTTTGCAAAGTGCTCTAAGAGCAAACCCAGGGCAGGAAAACTACACATTTCAATTCTTTTGGTCATTTATGCTTTTACTTTCTCTGAACCCCTTGTTTACCTATTATGACTGCAATTTTCAGGGCTGGAGGGAAACTCCATCACCCAACCTCAGTTTTCTTTATCACTCCTGAGAAGAATAGTGACAATCACACCAATGGTGTAAAGCTGGCAGTTGTTGTTCTTGATTTTTCCACCTGCACTAATCTCACACGGGCATGGGATTGCCAGTGATAACAAGTTCCCAGGAGCCTCATTTTATATCTCTTCAATTTCCTCCTGCTGCACATTTTTCCCAAAAGATAGTTGGACATTGAATTACTGGGCATAAAATCAGAGGCTAACCTGCTACTGTCACTTAGAAATGGATTAGACTTATCTATAGTCTTATAAAACAAAGCTGAATATGTCATTTGGTTATCACCTCATATCTCTATATTTTGGGTAAGTCTGAATTTTTTTAGGTGTGGAAAAAATTATATATTTCTGCATATTTTGTTTTGTAATTCCACATCTAGTAAAAATGTGGAAAAATTCTGCATGATATTTCTGAGAAGATGACCATTAGAAATAAGAGTATCATAAGAGCTTTGTCCTTTTTTTATCTATTTCAGGGAATCAGAGAAAAATGTTTTAATCCAAAATCTATAGATGCAAGCATTATTATCAGTTCATCATCAGTAACATAATTATCAGTTTTTACTTATTTGATCTAGGAAGGTTCTTTTTGTAGTTTTGTCTCTTGGAAGAGAGAGAACATGGCAAAGACAATATGTACTTTTTACAATTACATAGAAAAAAAAAATTCTCCATTTTGAAAACTTTAAGTAAAAAGTGGGATACATTTTTTCACAAATAAATGGATAAGAAGTCCTGTTCTACCTGTTCTGTTAAGTGATTGCTTTTTAACCCTTAAAACTCAAATAAGATCCCCCTGCAATTTTTCAAACTTAACCCCAAATTCAGCTTTTTTTTTTAATTTGTTTTATTCTAAAACTAGACTACACACCTCAGAAATTTTACAATAAATAAGAATTAAATTTATATTAAAGTTGTCCTCTAGGGATTTAATCTTTAAAGCTGCTTCATTAATAAAGGATATGATGCATGGGATATTTTGAACTTTCATTCTTTGACTGTCCTGTCTACCTGTAACACTTCTGACAGTAAGTAAGTACTTACTGTCTTGTTTTGCTTCAACATCTGTAAAGAATAATCTTACTGTATTAGCAATACCTTTTCCCATGTTGCTTGATTTTCTGATAAAGGGGAACCAGCATTACCTACATATTTACACACATAAAATAATACATATGAACACATAAAGAAGTTCAGTTAACATAGATTTCATGTATTTGGACATGCATTCCAGAAAGCCAAAGAGATTAGAAATTCTTAAGGAGAAATCAAGCAGCAAGAATATTGTCCAAGTGATATCTTACACAAGGGCAGAATCAGCACATCCAGTGTCCATTCAAAAATTTAAGCAACCACTCTGTCAATGATCTATACTAATTCCTGGTTTGCACTGTCTGGAGTGTTTTGAAAGTTTAATTCCCAAAATTGTGTTGCTTTTTCTCTATGATCCGCATCTCCTAGAAATGATCTTTAGGAGGTACAAAGATTTCAAGAGGCTTTGAACTTTGGGAGAGCTAAATGTATTTGTGGTATTATACTTCACCTTGGTTGGTTTTGATTCACAGCATTGCTGTTAAAACAAATGGGCACCAAAAATTTCAAAAGGCTCCATTTTGTTATCAAGTTCTCTGATGAGAATATGTACTAAGAAAAGCTCTGATGTATCAAAAAGAGAGTGTGGTGGTGAGTCATTGGTTCATTTGGAAAGTGTGGTGTGTCAGGTTTGCCACCCTTCTGAAAAAAAACCATATTTGAAGCACCATCTTACTACTTGTTTAAGTCTCCTGTTTAGTTGCCATAAAGCTGTGGAAAAGCCAAGAAATTGAAACTGTCATGGAGTATGTTTTTGCTTTAATTATCACAGTTCATGAGATATTGGCTGTTTCTAATATATCATTAAAGGTAATTTTTATCTATACATTTTTGTCTTCTCTGTCGTGCGCAGATTGTTTGTTGAAGGAGCCTTTACGTGCGCAGATTGTTTGTTGAAGGAGCCTTTACATAAAGAGAGACTGAAAATAGCACCAGTAAAACAATTGACAGTGCTCTAAAAATGTTCTTTAAAGTAGTCATGTCCTCAAGTTATACCTGACAGAGAGAATTGGGAAGGCACACTAGAAACACATTCATATTTGTCTTGACTAGCAGTTGATGCTGTCATTTTTGGTTTGAATATTGACATGGTTTATTGGTAGGGTGCTGTCTAGATTTTGTCAGCTGCTGAGTTGCTGCCTTGCAGGTAACATGAATATGTACCTGTCCTTTGGGGTGACTCTGCATTGTTTGGGTTTTCATTCAGGCAAGAACTCGTATGTAAATAAAAACCCTCACAGGTTTGAATTTTTTTGTACTGATTGTTTTTCTTCTGATTTCCTCTTGACAATTAATAGCTCCATGAAACTACACTGGGCAGCATATTTAAAACTAATAGTAAAAAAAGAGGAAAAGTACCTGGGGAGACCCCTTAATAGAAATAAAGTTTGGAAAACAGTGGAAAGACAAAGAAAAAGCAGCAGTCTGCTTGTTCTGAGGCAGCTGCTGTGTCACATGAGCCAGCAGCCACCAAGGCCTTCCACTTGCAGGAATTCTGCCATAATTATCCTGACTCATTACAAACCTCACCTGGCTTTAATTCACCAATGTAACTTACTGAATATTTTTCCATTGAGATGTCCTGAGCATGTAAGCACAGCAGGGATTCATCTGGGGACATCTGACCTCTTTTTCCTCCTTTTCCACACTTTTCCCTCTTTTCTTACACTAAAGGGCAACAAATTTCCTGCTGCATGTGAGCGTAACCATCACATGAATGCCAAAAGAATACAGCAAGTTGTTTTAAAAACAAAAGCTGAGTAAAGCAATAACGATTTGCTGCTCATTGTAAAGCTCTGCCAATTTAGCTATTTGTTATGCTCTAAGATTTACATGGGCTCCTTACCAAGGTTTCAGCAATGTGGCATGCTGATCCCTTCCTCTCTCTGATTTGTCTATGCATCCCTGACTGCTGCACATGGTTTCCGTATGCAGTTGCCTAAAGTACACTATTTGTGGGGGTTTCAGCTGCTGAGAGCAACTCTAGCTAGATTCTAGTGCTGTGTTTGGAACATGATATAAAACTGTGAGGTGCTTTATGCTGCAACATCACTGTTCTATTAATTTTTAAAGAAGATGTTAACCATCTCTTAGTCAAACATCTTTATTTCTTATTTCCCTTTTCCACTACTTCTGGCAGCATATTTTGATTTCAGACATGCATTTTGTGGATGCAAAGGGTTGTTTTGTTTTTCTTGAAGTGTATCTCAACACAAATTTTTATTTATTTCATAGTCCCAGTGTAAACAAAATTGAAGTTTGAATTGATGTCTTAGATTTAAATTCTCCTGCAGAGGACTTGGGGTATAGGTATTTGGTTCAACAATTTATGAGAGAGATTTTAAGGGTGGTGTTACTTATATTAATGGATGTTGTTGTTTTAAGAGGTCTGAGGGTTTTAGTTGTCAAATTTAGTGGGAGTTTTCTTGTTTGGTTTTGGGTCATGTTTTTTGTTGGTTTAGATGTTCTGGGTCTTTTTATTTTTGCTTATTTTGTTAGTTTTTTTAAGCCAGCTGAAGATAAATATATATGGCTACCTAAGGAAACAAGTAACAGCAACATAAAAAATATATTATCTACTACTGACAACTATCTTGAAACATGCTGTGCCTCTCAAATTAGAAATATCTGCATTGATCCTTCCAGCTAACACCAAGAGACAATGGTAGCTCAGAGAATGGTAGTGCAGAGAGAGTAACTGTCTTTATATTTGCACCTCTAGTATTTTTATTTGTGGGTCTTCATTGCGTGTATCAGAACAATTACATTCTATTACATTCTATTTTGCACAATATCATTCATTTCTTTTAATTAGTTATTTTTTAATTTCAAAAATTTAAGTGTTGGGTCTATTTCTTTCATGCATTTGTGGACCTGATTCATAGAATCACAGAATTGCTTAGCTTGAAAAATATCTCTGAGATTATTGAGTCCAACCTTTGACCAAACACCACCTGGTCAATCAGACCATGGCACATCCAGGTGTTCCTTGGAGTCACCATCTCTGGAGATGTTCACCATCTCCCTGGGCAGTCCATTCCAAAGTTTAATAGTCATTTCCATTAAGAAGTTCCTCCTGATGTCCAACTTGACCCTCCCCTGGTGCAGCTTGAGGCAATTTCCTCTTGTCCTGTCTGTGGTTTTCTGGGAGAAGAGGCCAACCCCCAAAGCTCACTGAAATCAGAAGAAAGACTTCAAAGATCTTTCTTTCCTTTGTTTTTTTGGTGTTTGATTTTTTTTTCCCCCCACGGAATGGATTGTGAAGGCAACAAGGTTTTGCTGACAAGCAATGGGACGATTCATGCAAAATTGACAGAAGCAGGAGAGGCAGGTCCTTGTACTTTGTACCTGATATTTGAGGCTGTAAAAGCACACAAGTTTTGAGGCATAAGCCGAAATGTGCAAGCAAAAGCTGATGGCGAGCTGCAGAACAGGTCTGAGGAGCTGTACAGGTGCTGCAGGTCCTCTCCAGCCAGGTCCCAAAGATGGTGGGCCTCCTCTTGTTGGGCTGGCACACTTGGTTGCTTAGGAAGGGTTTGTTAATTTGCTAAGTGCCAAACCAAAAGTACCCAAGTGAGAGAATGCCAAAGGTGATCAGCTTGCCAAAAGTTTTGATTTCAGACATCTGTCTCTAGAAGGGTGTGGACTTTATGGGGAGGTTTGTGCAGCTGAAACACCAGCACCAGGTCTGTATCTGCTTCTTGTTCTTGCTATCTGTTCCCTTTATGTTTTATGTTTGGCAGTTTCCATTAAAATCTTTCCTGTTGCTTTCAGCCCTGTATTAATTCACTGTGACATAAAAGCTGGAGAACACTGAAATACAACTAACTAGGCTGAAGAAAGAATAGTGAATATTTTCATAGCTGCTATTGCAAATGACTGCTGCAGACAGAAGCCATCTTTAAGTTACAAAAAATTATTAGGGCATACTCTGACCTCTTTCTACTCCCTGTCCTAATGTGAAAATTGCCATTTTTGTATTCACACTTTACATGGAGCAGTTTGGTTTAAATATAGTTATATTTATCTGATAAATATGTGTTTAAATGTACGCATAAAATGTTCACAGTTATTTCAGTTATCCCCTAATAGGATTCTGGGATTACCTGAAAAATTATGAACATTGTTATTATGAGTGCTTTTCTTAAAAAGTATTTCATAATAATCTGCTAAGAAAAGAGAGAGATTGAAGAAATTTAAGAAAAATACAAAAATATTTTAGCACCAATTTTTTCTAAATTCCTATTTTGAAAGCCAGATAATAGTTTATATAGACTGTTCTGATGGTGGTTTCTTGTTAGGAGGGAAGCTGTGGGGCAAAATGGATTTGCATATAGGTTAACACTTAAACTGAAGGAAATTTTGAAAGGTATTTCTATGTATAATTTGCTGCCTTATTCTTAAAATGTTCTAGATGTTAACATGTCATATATATTCCTGTTATTTTCCCAATTAAAATAAATATTAATTTTAAAAATCATGTTGTCTTTATTTCTACGACTGACTGAATTTGAGAAAATTGTATCATTTCTTTGTTTATCGTGATGCAGCACAAATTCCTCAGGAGCAATGTTCTGTTTCTACTGAAGAACAGGTAAAGGCAAATGCTGCTCTTATCTCCAAATTTAACAGACCTTTGGTTGGTTCCTTCTATTCTGTGGGACAGAGACACCTTGGAAAGATTGAAGAGGCATCTTGGGGGTGGGAAAGATGAATTAATAAATATTTTCTGTTTCCTCTTCATTCAGAGGTCTTTCTTAGAAGCAGGAGCATGAAAGACTGTTCAGGGCTGTTTGCACAAGGTGCTGAAAATTAAGTAGAGCCTGACACTGCAGAAAATGTAGAAAAGGTGGGAAGAGAATAATGTGAAAAGACAACCTGCAAAAGTAAGCATGTGACTTGAATACATTTCATTCCATGTCCTAGCTGTTGCTGGATTGTCTTGGAAAACCATCAGGTCACAGAAATAAGTCAATGGTGAGTTACAATTTACTCCAAGCTCCATCAGCAAGAATGAATAAATGAATAAATAAAAATAAAATTAATAATTTTTTTAAAGAAAGTTCAGCTTTTTTAGGCATTTAGTTTGTTTTGCTTAGGAAAATAAGGCAACCAGGAACAAAGGCACTAGAGGTTAGTGGCATAAGCTTATTATTTTGGAAGTGTAAAGCTATTAAAATGACAATTGTGAAAGCCACTTGAAGAGGTAGAGAAGCTTAGGAAATAAATATATCTATAGCAGGTAGAGACTGTGCTTGTGACATCCCAGCTGTTAGTTATATCCAGGAGCAGAAATAAAAGCCCATTTTATGGATTAATTAAAAGGTTTAGTAAACAGCACTGGTGTTTTGTTTAATCTAATGTGCACCAGCTAGATCCAGTTCCCAAATAGTCTTAAATGAGTACAAACCACCTTGCAAATTCCCTTCTGATACCTGTGGATTTCAGGAGGCTTAAGCAGAGGACACACACCCTGGGGTCTGTCAAGACTCTCTGAAAGTATTTTAAAGTATTTTTGTGCTTCTTCCTGTGTGTGATGTCACATGCTCTCAGACTTTTCCTTTCCTCTAATAGATGTTTCTTTCAGAATAGTGTTTGAATAAGGATAGAAGTAATGACTTTTCCTTTTTTCTTTTGTTTCTCAATGGTTTTTTTTCTTCTCATCAGTGATTCTTTTCTGCCTTTATTATTTGTATCATTAGCAAGCAGGCAGCACAATAGACCAAAATGTCTCTTAAAAACATTAATTGAGAAAGTCACCAGTTTATATAGTTTCTGCTCATTCTGCTGACTGTTTTATTTCTGAATTACTTTTCAGTTTTTAGGACTAACAACATGGACAAATGCTTGCAATCAAGCAAGAAGATACCGAATTTTTTCTGTAAGGATTGTTTTCCCCCCTGTCTCAACTCATAGTTTCCCTGAAGTTAATGAAAGTTACATGCAGAGCATATCCCCAGAGGATTTACTGGAAAATTTTACAATGCTAAAATAAACAGAGGGTTGTGGCAACATGCTCTGGTGAAAATAATGCTGTCTCTGTTAGCTCAGCTGCTCAGGTGCAGGAGAGCAGTTTTCTTCCAGAGGCTCCTGTCAGATGCCTACAGGACTTTGCCTCATTTACCATTTAACCTTTCCACTGTGCTTGGCAGAAAATCCACACAACTGCCAAAATATGTTCAGATATTGAGGAAGTCCAGGTCCCCCTCCAGTCTCCTGCCTTCACATGAAGAGTCCGAACGAGAGCAACCCCAATGTGGATTTAAGGCACGTGCAGGTAAGTGTGAGTAGGAACTGTGGCTATGTATAGAATACATATTGTTCTTATTTTTTCTGATAATTTATAGTGACTTTGCTTTCCTCCAGATACCAGCAATTGTAAGCAGTAGTCTATAAGATCTTGGGCAGGGGAGCAGAGATTGAACCTTCCTGATTTTCATTCAGATGCAGCAACTCTTTGGGTTGCTCAGTGCTCCCAAAGAGTAGCTGAATCATGGAGTGAAACTGGGCATTTGCTCTGAGTGTGCTGTGACTTTCTGTACAGATGGCATGTACATGCTGCCTCTTTATCCCAGTCCAGTCATTCCAGAATGAAAGTCTGGGATTTTTTTTATTTTATATATTGTTTTATTTTATATATTTCCGTCATGTAAAAAGTTAGGTGTTGGGGTCTGAAACAGTGAAAAGTGAAGAAAGAAAATTAAAATAATGAAGAAAAGTATTGTTAAGTCATTTTCAAGATATTATTTTTCTTCTTTATTTCCTTTCCACCTGCTACACTAATGTATAATGAATATGCTATTTAGATGAAATAGATTTTCTGAACCTGCTCAAATATACTGAATAAGTCAGAGTTGAAGTTGAGGAAGTTGATAAAGTTGATATAGTCAGGCCGGAGTTTTTCAGTTTGGTTGTTTGTTTGGTTTTTTTTAATCTGAGGTACACTGTCCTTTGAATTTTCTTGGCAAATTCTTAGCATTTACAGAAAAAATGGATCCTTTTCTGTTTCAGCAGTGTAGCTGGGGCTTTGCTGCAGCACTGCTGCCCCAGTACTGCTTGCTGATATCTAGCTCAGCAGATAGCAGGAGAAAATCCAGTGTGTTCATGGAAACAGTGCCTCCTCAGACAAGTGATAATCATTCTAATGTCAGTGTCATGCTGCAATCAGACTCTGACAAGGTTTGCAAATATCTTGAAAGGAGCTGCTCATCTTCAAATGCTGTAGCTCAAAGCCCAAGTGGAACAAACCCCAGGCTTGCTGCACGTCAGCTGCAGAATTTTGTTGATGAGCACAGCATGAATAAACAGAGGCCACTGCTATCATCACCAGCAGGAACAGCCAGATGCACTGGGCTGGTCGACTACTTAAAATCTTGCTGCATAACCACAGAAACTAAAAATGGAGCTTAAAAACCCATTACATGTCTCCAGAGCCATGGACTGCCTTTTTAAAGCTTCAAGGCCATTTTTAATCAGTGCCAAACTATTTTTTTAGGCACGTCTGTTCTCAGGGACTTCTGTCTGGTTTTCACCATTCATGAGAACAGAATGAGGCCTGGATAGGGCATAGGATGGTGGTTCAAGCAGAGGGATAGTCCATGAACCATCCCAGCTCTGCCACAGGTATGCGTGCTCTGCAACTGGGAAAGTCATTTGCTCTCTTTGTGCGCTTATTTTTCCACCTGTGAAATGGGGGCAGCATCTCATCTACAACAGTAACACAAGGGCTTGTTCATTCATGGGTTCCCAGTGAATTTTAAGCTCTCTGAGATGAATAGTGAGAACCCTGCAGGGAAAAAAAAACAGAAGGAAAAGGAGGAAAAAACAGAAGGCAGAAGGAGAAAATATTGTTTGTTACGCATTGGGCTATTTCTCCGTGGTTTTGAGGCAAAGCAATGTGCTTTTTTCTGCTGTTGTGTCTTCAGTCTGTGAGGATTAAGGGTTTGGGGAAGGCTAAGGCAGGATTCTCCATGTGTTGGCAGCTCTGCCACCATAGTGGCATGGTGAAGCCAGCCTGCAGCGGAAGGGCCATGTCCTGTGCATTACACCTGCTTGCTGTGGGTCTAAATTACTTTCATGATGGGCCATACTGGAATTGCTAAACATAACGTGGCCAGAAAAGACCTGATCTGGTGTTGTCTGCACCTAGGGCTACAGAATCTCTCTCAGTGGTGCTGTGCAAAGCTCCAAAAGCCTGTGTTTGATGTGCATTTGCTTCCCTGTTGTGGGAGGAGGCAGTAGCAGCCTGTCTGGCATGAAGGGCAGGGAAGTCTTTTTCTTCATCTATGAAACCCAATCAGTGTTGTAGTTGGAGATGACAGATTCTAATGCTACTATTGGACAATTTTAGGCAATTTTTTTATTCAAGACAAATATGAAAGACAGAGAAAGAGCCCAGCAACTAAAATTTACATGAGGTTTGATGTTTTGCTTTTTTTTTTTAAGACACTGGTTTTGGTCTATACTTTGGTCTATACTTTGGTCTATACTTCCCTCGCAGTGTTAAATACACAAGTTATGCAGTGAGAACATTTCTCAGAAAAATGTGAATCCCCTAAGAATTACATAGAGAGAAGCCTCTAAACCAGTGGGGTTTTTGTTCTGCAAGCTAATTTGTAGCTTTTTTTATCTGATAATGAGCCCTGTGGGGCTGCAGTTGGTGGGTATTTCCATTTGGGCACACTCACTGCTGGAAGACCTTCCTAGAACTTGCCAGATTCCCAGCTGAATCCCCTAGATCCTTGTTCTTGTAGAGCAATATGGTGGTAGAGTGAGGGCATTTATTGCCTCATTTATGGCTGTGCTCTCACACTCCATCACTCCTCAGGGTCTGAAAGGACTCTGAAAGATTCCACGAAGGCTTCCAAGCCACACAGAGAAGGGGAACACCCCCCCCAAGAGCAGTGGGGATGTCCAAAGCCCCATGGTGACTCACTGAGATTGCAACAGGTGCAGAATCTGTCCTCCTGTTCTGCTTTGCAAGTTAAAAAAAAAACCCTTGTATTTAAAATTTTGCCGGGTATTTTCTTTATCGCAAGGTGATAGCACTCAGTGTCGGGTGGCCTCGGAAAGAGGTTTACAGACCATATCCCAGGACTTCATTGCCAGATCCTGGGAAGTCTGAATTTCCATCCCCTTGAAAGACACACTAATTTTTTAGTAGTTGTGAGGATTTTAGTATTGTTATGAAAATTTTACCTATAGGAATAGAAAATTAATAACTGACATATGGAGTCTGGTTCAAATGAATTTGAAATTTCCTCCTGGAGACCTCTCTCTGAAATAATTGCATAACATAATATTCCACTTTACAATTTTTCAGCTTTTGTTTATATTCATGAATTATGGGGAGACTGCAGCTCCAGGTCTTTATGGTGAAACAGACCAAATTTAATTCTAAATAAGGAACAATATAAAGATCTGGAATAAAATTCATTTAAAGGAAAGTAGTGCCCTAGAAGAATTAAAAGGCACAGTTAAGACAAAGTAAATTCAAACAAGCCTCACCAATGTTTTTCTGTGACTTCTGGGATATTTATCTTTTATATATTCATGCAGAAAAATACAGTCATTTGTATATTTATACTGAAAAATACAATCATTAGTCATATTGGCCATGACTAAATTAATCCTTTTTCTGCTAATTTATCCCTGTTGGGACAGTACCATGACAAGAGACCTCAGCTTTTGTTCATGCTATGAATCTTGTCTGGCTCAGGAGAGCAGGTTAAATATCTTTGTTTTACCTGTGTTATCTTCCTGCAGCCTGAAGGACTACTTAGTTATAAATATGCAGGGAAAATCTGTTCCAGTACATGTATACCTTCTCTGCATTATATCTCTAATAGAAAATGATTGGGAACTGACATACACTGACCTCCAGCAGATAATTATCTGATAAAATTGATACTTCACTTCAAAATGCCTAAAAAATTATACTGTCAGATTGATGTTTATTCCTAAAAGCATTCTGGAGAACTTCCCCTTGATCTTAGATCAGCCCATTGTCAAATTCCTTAAAGGCCACATCATTTATAAATGATATGAACTGCAGATGTATAATTCATGTGGAGCATAAAATAAGGTTTAAAACATTTGTATTAAAAAGGTAAGGTGATCCTATATTAAATCATATTTATGGCCTAATTTTAAAGTATGGAATCCTTCTGACTGAAGTTTAGCACTTACTTTTTATTTTTTAGAATTTATTGGAAAAAGAGGCAACTGTGACAATGATGTTGGCAGACAAGTGGTCTCTTTCTAAAGTCCTTGTGTTGATCTGTCATATTATTTTCCATTAGCTCCCCCTACGCTTTCTGCAGATTGCTTTCAGCCATATTTTTACTAAATGTTTTTGGAAGTGCAAACTGCAGATTTCACCATCATTGTTTTGACATTGCAAGCTCAAGGTTAATGGAATTTCTTAGTGGATAAAAAGAAAAATAATGACATTTTAAGTTAAATCATCTTGTGGGTATAGCTAAATTGCAGGAATCCTAGAAACCATTACCATTAAAAAAAATTTTTTGAAAAACGGATGCATTTTACTAATTTTTTCTTCCTTTTCATTAAGTTCTAAAAAACTCCTAAAACTTATATATCTTTTCCTACTGCAGAAACCCAACTTTGTTGCTATTATCACTTCTCAAACATCTTTTAATAAAGTCTGAGAAATATAATAATGTTATTTGATATGATAATCTTGTTTTTAAAACCTTAGCCTTGATGTCATTATTCACTTTAACCAAAAGCAATAGAATGCAAAAATTGACATGTAGAGTGTGGTCCAAATGAAGTTTGAAGTTCATAAATGACCTTAATTGTTTAAAGACCATGTCTTTGCACCTTTGAAGATCTGCAAGGATTTACTAATATGATAGTGAGCAGTGTTTTGGCAGTATTCTCTCTGGTGGAGATTTGTTTTCTTTGAAGTGATAGCTACAGTTGCACTTGCTTTCCTTTAATAGTGAAGAAAAATAGCAAGAGGAATTGTTTTCTTGTAATACATGAAGGGCTTCTCTTTCCACTTTGCCTCAAAATGATGGGAATTCTCCTGAAGTTTGCTTTTATAGTTCATGGGTGCTAAAAGTTAATGATCTTAAGTGAAAGCAGGCAAATTTTTGGATGCTTCAGCAACATCTCACCTGATAAACAATTCCAATAATAACAACATTAATTTTAAGGCTGAATGTCTAGTATTTTAACAATCTATCTCTCTTTTCCTAAGTGTCACCACTGCATTCCTAATTTGACTGTGCTACCCAGTAATAATACCTGGGTTAGAAAAATGTGCAATGTGTGGAAGAACCAACAATAGACTTGCCATGACCTAGCTTTTAAAGGTCTGGGGTTTCTACTATCCCTCTTCATGAAACTCTTCTTTTCTCATCTATTCTCCCTTGTTTAGGACAAGAAGCCAAAAGATTTGATGTTACTTTGTTCAAGATCACCCATCAAATCCTTAATCCGCCCCAGTAATTTCCATCAATATGATTATTTCTTGAAACAGTAACTGAAATACAATAGCAAATAAAAAAATAGGATATAGCACTGCATGTGTTTATTAAAGTATGATCACATCAGATAACATGATATTTTCATTAAATTAGGATTTTAAGTAACAGATTTCATAGGCAAGGAAAATATTAGATTTTAGTCTGTGGGGACTTTTGTAATGAATTTGAAATGGTGCTATGCAGAAAATTTGCTTTGTTTAAGAAGATGAAGATAATAAGCAGAAATTTGAGATCAATAACACATTTTCAAAAGTTTTGGTCTTGGAGCTGATAAAGCTTACAAATGAAGTTCCCTTAGGATCACACCTGAGGCTTTTCTTTCACTATTTCATTAATATTTTTCACATATAGGCACCATGACAGTGACAACCATTCATGATGTTAAATGGTGTTAGCTATATACAGGAGAGCAAAAATTTCATATTGGAAGAACTGGAAAATCCCAAGGAATGGCAATACACAGGAAGAGTGGACTTTTTTATTGCAACATGTAGGTTGTCTTTTTGGGCCCAATATAAAAAGAATTCCCATTTTCAAGTAGAAGGGAACCATTTGGAAGTGATGAAAAGTATGTGTGCAATTTTAGGGACAATTATGTGCTTCCCTTGTGGTAGAACTACAAAAAAAGGGAAATAGGACTCCAAGGGTTACAAAGTGAAAGGCTTGCTGTTGTGCCTGGAAAAATTTAACTCCATTGTTCAAAGACCTATGAGATTTAACTTGAAGTAGCATTGAATTGTCTAAAATAGAATTTTAGCTGGGTAATTGACAAAGAGGACACAAGCACCAGCAGTCTTTTTATTTTATTTTTGGAAAACAGTGGGAAAATTTTTTCTTAAAAAAATAACATGATTTACAAGAGGCAAAACTGGTGGTTTTCTGTAATGCTTGTGAAAAGCACCAGATGAGCTGAGCAGGTTTCCATGGAATATCTGTCAGGACTGATAAAGTGGCACACACTGTTTTGGTGCTTCACTCACCTCTGTGGTGCTCTGCTACCATGCCCTGACCATTGCTGCTCTCAGAGAACTGGAATGCTCTGCTTCAGTCTGCTGAGCCCAGGTCTTGCCACAGGGCTTTATGAACCTCTTTCTGAACTGTTACCTCATGCCTACAGAGCTAAGCTATCTTTTAATAAAGGATTTAATTACAGAGATGTGATAATGTTATTTTTCCGTGTAAAACAAGTAAATACAGACATGTTTTGGTGCTTCTACAAAGGTGTTCTTTGTTTCTGCCTTTATATAGGTGACTACACAGACTGTAGGAATGTGAAAATAATTTAATTTTCAAGGTCATTCTTCTTCTGATCTTTACTGTAAGAATTGTGATCAGTGCTGCTTTTTGTAGTAATTTTCTACTGGGAGAAACAAGCAGGTGACCCAGGAGATAGTTTTGTACTAGAGGCCGATTCAACACAACAAATTCATTTCTTTTTAGGCTGCCAATCGCTATGATCTTACAACTTTCATGTGATTTGAATGAAAATATTGCTCTCCACAGCCGCAAATCTCTCATAAAAACCTCCATGCCATCTAGTATTTAGTTTTAAGGGAAAAAAAAGTGCATGGAGAGAGAATAAAGACAGGAGTTTTCCCAGTTCAAATGAAGTCAGCATAAGTTGCATTATGTACTTAAAGCCATTGTAATTTGTACTTTCTTGAATAATACATTTTGCGTTGTGAGAGGCGTTGCATCACAAGCAGCCTTTGGTGTTTACCCCTTACTGATGACATTGAGCAAAATGCAAACCATGAGAGGAAAATTAGCAGCTGGTGTTTGAGCATCTCTTGCAAACATCTTTGTGAAACACTTTCAGAGTCAGTTCACAGGGGGTCACTGGCTGTTCTGCTCTTTTGAACGTGCAAGGGTGATGTAAAGGGGAACATTGAGGAAAAATGGTATATTTTCTCCCCCTACCCCTGATCTCTTTCAAATGGTAATAGAGGAATCATCGGTTTCTCTGGAACTAGCCTTATTTCAGTATTAAATCAGACAGAAATTTTGGCTGTTTACCCTGGAGTGGGCAGGGAGGCCTTCTGGTTCTGCCAAGAATAAATCATAGATGGTGATAATAAGATTAATATTAAAGCGTGCATGCTCAAGAGCAGCAGCATTTGGGTTTGCATCACCACCAAGAGACAACATGTCAGGCTGGCTTTTATGGAATGTTCCTCCAAAAGAAACTATATCAGGAAATAGTCCATGGGTGTGGGAGAGACCACACTGGATGAAGTGAAGTAAATAAAGCTATTTTGCTGAAGTATTCATGACTTGAATAAGCATGTGTTTGGAAGAGACAAACAGATGGGCAGAGGAACAATTGTTTTCAATGCAGATTCGAATCTGCTTATGGTTTACACTTTTGGATTAGCTTTAAATGAGCAAAGATTCTATTTTTATCTTCATAATTGTTATCCTTTGTCATCATTCTGGACTTCCCCCCCTCTCTATCTAACAAGGCCTAAGTATCATTTTAAGATACTTAAGAGGGAAAGGGACCTTTTCCCTATCTACATGAAGAGGAAAATCTGCCAAATTCTCCTAAGTATAGCTTAAAGAAAAGGAATTTTGATGGAGAGGGAATGGGTAAGAACATTAACATAAAAATTACATTCTTTACAACAACTCCTCTAATAATGAAAAAAGATGTATAGATAAAATGCTTTGATAGTGCAGGACCTGGGCTAACACAAACTGACATTATCATCATCATCATCATCATTATCATCAAGAGCAGTTCATCCTGCTGTTGCTGTACAGTACAAAGAAGGTTAGAAATGATAAACATGTCCTATGTTTTCAAATCCATTAGTTAAATTAAATTCCTTTGTATCTCTTAACTTTTGGTCTCACCTATTTTTATTCATCAACCTTTCTTCTATTTATGTGTTAACAGAGGTGTGGGTGTATCTTTTTTGTTCCCCAATAAGGCTTGATTTCAGTGGAGAAGTTATCCCCTGGATGGATTCAGCATTCATAGGCATAATATTCCTATAACTGATAACAGATTAATTGGAGCTAAAGTGTTTTCTTCCCCATTCTCTCAAACACACATTTAACAGGACATTTTTTAAATTATTTTAAATATTGCTTTCATAAGTTAAGGTCTGAGTTATCCTAACTTTGTGCTCAGAAAAAGCCTTTTCTGGGAACCTCTGGATAAGCCAACAGTGACACTTCCATGCTTGTCCCTCTCCTTTGCTTTCTTCTCCTTCTTCTATTTGTTCTGGGATCCAGAGACCAGCCAAGGAAGAAGGGGAAGACAAGGAGAAGAGAGGCTTGGAGGAAAATCTGGCTTGTATCAGGATATACTAGGACTGTTCCTTAATTTAACTGATGAACTGGAGCTGAATTCATTAGGACATTTAGCCTCCACCATATGTGGAATAAAAATTCTTTTCCCCACTCCTTGTATGTCTGAGCTCTTAAAATTATAATCTCCTGCTTCATGTACACTGTTATATATATTCAGTGTGAACTGTTATAAGGATAGACTCCTTCTTTCTTTCTTTCTTTCTTTCTTTCTTTCTTTCTTTCTTTCTTTCTTTCTTTCTTTCTTTCTTTCTTTCTTTCTTTCTTTCTTTCTTCTTCATCCTCTTAGATTGGGTTTATATCTTCTCTGCTCAAACATTCCTTTGAAGTTTCTGCTATCAATATAAAATTGCTTTCTATTAACTGAAACTATATATATATGAAGTGAGTATAACCTGAGCACATTGTTCTAAGCAGCAGCAGTGAAAAAGCAAAGTATTCTTTCCTGTAGCACACTAGAAGTGGTTAGTGCCTGTGGTATCCATTCAGCTTGTATTTACTCAAATACTGTTAAGAGATTTTAGCCAAAAACAAATTTGAAAGGCCAAACAGAAGAGTAAGAATGAATAAAAGACAGGAGGGAGGGAGGGAGGGAGGACAGAGGGATAGAGAGGAAAGGCTGACAAAAGCTAGGGAAGTGAAGTGGATAAACTTGTGAAAAGAGGAGGGAGGAAAAAGAAGATGGCTGGCAAGGATAAGGAAGGTGAATGGGAAGAAAGAAGAAATTTTTTTATGTAGGTTTGAAATAATGCTCAAGCCATGTCTATTTCTAATAGTGCTCTCTGTATATACACATAGACTGGTTTAAACTACACAGAACTGAAAATGATGCCATGAATGCCTAAAAAATCAGTCAATACAACTTTTGCCATAAATTTACAGAACACTAAATTCTTACATGGAGAAAATGAGGTGACAGAGAGCCTGTGAGGATTAAGTGGAAGGAATTAATGTGGAGTCTGTATCTTCAGAGAGATTTTTATTTCAAGATGCCAAATCGTTCTTATAATGTACAGTTTTCCTCCATGGCTTCACTCACCCAGCCCTAACATTTTCCTACTGTTTCACTGCCTTTTCACAGGCTGCTGTTTCCTCTTTGCTTCTGACAGCTAGAGTGGTAGGATCCCATGAAATCCCTTAGAATGCTGGAATGAGAGAATCCATGTTCTCTGCTTTTGTAGTCATGGAAGCTTGCACTATGGAAGTGAAGCTTGCACTCTTTATGTGAAGATTTAAGGAGCCCTTTGCACATGCTAGCCATTAATTCAATCCATCAGAAAATAAACATGCATGTAAACTCTATCCTATTACATTCTGTAGGGATTTTAGTCTGGTTCTTCCTTACCAAAAAATTCAATTAAAACAAACCCAGGGCAATTATGTTGGTAAAACCTATTTTTATCCTTGAAATTACGGTGAAATCCTCTCTCCTGCATAATCAGTAATACCAGCTATCAATTATTTAAGGAAATAGGTACTTAAATCATAACAGCTAACTAATTTTGTGACTTTTGTGAGGTCTGTCCTAGTTATGTCCTTTTTGAAGCTAGTAAGTAGTGCTTATACCAGCCCACAAGTCCTGGAAATTCATTTCATGAAAGATCTCCCATAGATGCATTGCATTTTTTTGAACATATTTTGAATCTGCCAGCATTTTAGGAGTTAAATCATATTCTGGTCATCAATAAAACTTCCAGTTATTATTGTACAAGGTATAAATACTAATAAATAATGGCTGTAGCCATATGTAAGCCTTTGAAAAGGCAAACCTATCCATGTGAATTGGGGGCTTTGTGCAGAATTGTCTCATAACACATTGTGCCATCTATTTTTATCTTCACCTCCATAAGCAACGTTCAGCCAAGATCTAACCAGGTGGTTTTTGTTAGGTGGTGTGTCTTGCTCTCTGGATGGGGGGTTGTGGGTAGTTTTTAACTGTCCTGCAAAGTGATGATCCCATGGTGATGGGTCATGGGAATCTTGTTTATGCAGGGTTGGGAGAAACCACCGGTTGATTTGTGAAACACTCACAGAAGTTCTTGATCAGTAGTTAAGACTACACAGAGAAAAAACTTGGTTTGGCCCTCCTGGAAAGCTTGACTTATTTTTATTTTAGTTAGTTTTTGTGGCCATTTAACCCATCAGGCAAAATAATGAAAGAAAAGGAGAGAGTATCTGAAATTTAGCCCTCAAAAAGCAATTTAGTTGAAATAATTTTTAATTCAATGCCAGAACTGAGGTTCAGAGAGCAAAGAAATTGGCCTCCATGGGCACATGTAAAATTTGGGGGTTTGGAGGTGTAATTTTCTTTCTTAATGGGTCCACATTCAGTAAAATGCCAGTTTAATGAAAGGAGAATTGTAAATAATTAATTAGAACTTCTCAAAGGTTTTTTTTTTTAAGGTTGAGTCTGTGGGTCAGAACTAATTGTGATGACTAGGAACAGGTTAGATTTCTTTTTTTGCCTTGCCAGTGTTGCTTCTTGGGCTTAACTAAACATTCCCAGGCTGACTCTTATCCTGTCCTTAGCTGAGCAAAAACTGCTTGTAAACCAAGTATGTCAAATGCATCAGGTTTTAACTCTCTTTCTGGATCTCTGCTTAGTATTCAGGGAAAATAATGGTATTGTTTCCTGAACAAGATTTCATTTATTTGTTAAAATTGGTATTTGAAGCTGATCTGAATTTGTAGAATTTGGGAACCAGTTAGTGGCCAGAGTGATGTTAAATGGAGCAATAAATTTAAAGTTGTGATATTGGCATTAAGCATGCAGACTGAGGTTCTTCAGAGCAGCTTATGCAACACAAATATACAGCCTCTATAAAATGGAATGGGAGCTGCATAATTGCAACTCCAGCACAGTTTTAAAGGTTTATGGCACTATTTTAAATCAATTTTGCAATCCCTTTGTTTATTTTTGCTACAGTTGATCACAGGATTTTTTTGCTTTGCAAGTTGCGATTGGCTTCAACCCTTCCAGAGCCTTCTAAATTCTGGATCAAATTTAAGATGCAAACATACATAATTTTTGAAATGCTGTGGCTTTAAGAACAGTAAAGGACAGAAGGTGGAATGAAAACAAATTGTGACTGGGATTAACTATGCTTTTGATAGATTAAGTTTATTTTAGCAGTTTGGGCCTCTCTGGGATGGAAACTGGAATAGAGAAATGCACTTGGTTTTTTTTTTCAAAAGGTTTGGTTTTTTTCAAAAGGCCTTATTTCCTGCAACTTCATTCTGGTCTGCTTTCTCCCTGTCATCATCTCCTTGGTCTCAAGAAAGACTACCTGACTTGTTTATGCAAACCTGATGACAGAATTTGGACAAACAGGAAAGTAAGGAAATCACTATGTTCTCAATTCTAGGAGCAAGGCAAATATATTCCATATTTCAAGCAACATTTGGCTTTAATAATAATAACACTACAAAGGGAAGAGATGTTGCCCAGACAGAAAGCAACATTCATGGAGAAAGAATCAGAAAAGTGGAGAAGGTATATCCAATCCTTTGAGATTTACTTTTGCAATGTTAGCTTAAATGGAAAACAGAAACTACATATTGCTGTGTAATTTTTTAATAGTCGTAGCTTAGCCAAATCCCTGAGGTTAAAATGTTTAAAGAAAATAAACAACAAAAGAAATAAAAGTAAAACAAAATACTCTCAAGTGCTCTGTAAAACAATCTTGAAGACTATCCAGAAAGCACATCTGTTGTTGGATGATGGAAAAGTACATGATAAACAACCAAAGAGCAGTGCCACTGGCATGGAAGGATACATTTTCAAATTGTCAAGATAAAGTTGTGGAACATAGTAATACCTTCCTCTCATGTCTGTAGAATTTAGTGCTTCACAGAATAAAACTGAGGAAAATAAAATCTATTTCAAGGTGGAGAAAACCGATGCAGGGACACAATTTACCTAAGATCGTGTGTTAGAGCCCTAAGACAGCTGGAAATTGAACCAGGGTCAGACTGGTGCCCATTTGATAAGTCATATCTCATTTGGTAAGTCAAATCTCTCCATGGCATAGTGGGGCAAAGCTCTGTCAATTTTTTGTAAACACATTTACTTTTCTTGAGGATTAGAGAGCTCCTGGAGACAGAATAGAGAAGTGTTTTTCTTTCTGCCATCATGTGCAAAGTTATTAGGGTTATAGTTGTACTCAGCTGGTATTATCAGTTTAGCATTTTCTAAGTATTTACAAAGAGTCCAATCCCCTTTTCAGTTATTTTTGCATAGTGGCAGCAAGATTAGCCCCATGTGTGTGTAAGATGTTTAAACCTGGGAATTCAGCTGGTGGAAGGAGATCATGGTAAGCAAAGAGCTAGCATGGCTAAGCAGTGTGGGTCCCTAACCCAGCCCATGGTCTCAGAGGATGGTGATGAGGTGGGTGGGCACATGGAGGTGGTGCTCACAGCATTGGAATGGGCTGTGTCCCTCAGGCAGATTCCAATCTGCCCAAGTGGCCAAATCCCTGCAGAGGCTCAGACAAAATAAGCCCACATCAGCTCTTGTACTCCTTAGCACTTTCCTTTTTAAACCCCTCATGCAAACCCTTGGGTATTTTGAGTCTTCAGTCAGGACTAAAGGTGTAGGACGTGGATGAAGGATCAATCACCCTCTTCAAATTTATGATTATTTATGTAGGTCAGGTGAGGTGCTAGCATAAATATCTGAAAAGCAGTCATCTGAATAAAGAGTGTACAGAGATCCAATTAAATATTTTATTAATACTTATATACTATTTTTTTCTTTCAAAGGACAAGGGGGAGATATTTTTTAGCTGGATATATGGGCTCTCCATGTAAATAAGTTGCTGCAGTCCCAGGAAACCTGCACTGTGAGCATCCCAGTACCTCAATCAGCCCAAGGAGGTTCATGGTCAGGATATGCTGATGTTACTACCACTGAAGCAAATACATTTTAAACAGGTTTACTCTGATTTAGTAGTGCCATAGACCTGCATGTGAGATATAAGCCAATCTTAGGCCCCTTATTTTCACCCTACTAAGTTGTTGCTTGCTTTTGAACAGGAGGTAGGAGCAAGTTACATTTCAGTAGCATGTAACTCTTTAATATTCAAACAGACATAGTTAACTGACAAGGCCAGAATATTGCATGTCAAGGTTTCATTCTCTACTGTACAATAAAATGTCTAGACAGCTTGCCAAAAATCACAGAGGAATAGAGCCAAAAATCTCCTCTGGTCAACAGTTTAGATTTGGAGTGACAATGCCAGGAGTCTGCTAAGTGTTAAGGTTTCTTGTGAGATGCGTGGATTCAGCTATCATTGTCTTCAGTTCCTACTTCAGCCAGGCTTTTGTAACTGTGGGGAGAGATGATAAAAGTAGTCTATTCCTGATCAAAATTTGGATTCAACTTAGAGACTACCCAACAGGTAGAGAAGGAAGGATCCAGATTTAAGCACTTTCTTCCCTGGATCCATTTTTATCCCCTGTGAGAGGGCAGCAGTGTCTGCCAGCAGTAACTATTTAATCTCCCACTTTGAAGCTGTTCCTTTGCATGCACTCACTGAAACAGGACGAGATGCTGGTGTTCTCCTGGGAGAACACCTTCAGCAGTGGTCAGGCAGAGACTTCTTTTTTCCTTTGCTTCTTTCTTGATATTTCTGTGCTTTAGACAGAGCTAAACAGGAAAGATTAGGAACAACTGTGAAAGTTGTTGAGGTGTGTGCACTGAGCATCAGGAGCAAGGTACCCCTGTGTGCACATTACAAAGGAAATTTGAACACATCAGCCTTATTGATGGAGGCCTAACTCTGCAGGGACTTTATGTGCCTGTGGGTAAGGAAATGTCTGAACCAGAATATAAGGGTTTGTGTACATAAATATGCAGACCTCAAATTGAGACTCTTTTGTTGTTGGTTTTTTCCCCTCCACAGGTGAAATTGTTGGATAAATATATCTCTAAAAGTTGGATTATTTTACTTTGACAAGTCACAATTATATTGTAACTATCTTCTGCCTGTGGTCCTACTTGTCTGTTCTTTTAGTACTACTTTTAATGTTTTGCACACTGGGTAGTACATCTTTCTGATTCAAAGGAGGGAGGTTATGAGGCTGGGAATTTATGCAGCTGGTGCCTGCAGAGACCTATGTTTCCAAAATTCCTTGGAAAGCGTTTACCTTCTGCCAGTAATGATGTGCTAATATTCAATAGCAATGTATCCTCACATATTGACTGATTCAATGCTGCAAAAAAAGTGCTACAGGAAAAAAAAAAAAGAAACTGCCTGTTAGGATTGGAGGCAGGCAATGATCAGGTTGTATTGCTTTGAGTAATGAAAGCTGTGTGACCTGGTTAACTGACAACCTGTGATCCAGAATTTTTAGCATATTGGTAGGAATTAGTGGCTTTTAGTAATTCTCTGTATTTAAAATGAGAAGAATGATAACTCCATATTCAGTAAAGTTACTCATTCAGGGGATTATGTTGAAATAAATTGAGATAGCAAGGAAAATGGTCATAGTCAAATTCTGCTGCTTCATTTGAGACTTGAGATCAATAAAACAAGTGAATGATAATTAGTTAAGAGGAAATCTAAATACAAACACATATCTTGGAATGAAATTTTTGTTGTTTTTAGGATATCTGTGAATATCTTATTTCCTGTTATTCAGCTAGGGTTTTGTTTTATGAAAGAAGACCAATTCCTTCTTCAAGGGGATTGGGAAAGGACAAGGACCCTGTCATCTTGTGAACAATCAGGACTATGACCCAGAAAACTGCATGCATAGATTTACAGTTTCACTTAGAGAAAGTAAATTTCTGGTATAAAAAGGAATTTGTAAATTATTTGATAGAGGAAATGATTGCTTAGCACTTGGAGACAAAAAGGAAGATATAAAGAAGTATTTAGCAGAAAGAGCAGGCAATAAAGTAGATGTGATGGTCATGAGGTTATGACCCTTGTTTCTGAAGGTTTGAGATGAATGGGTGATCTATCAAATACTTTTAAACCTGAAAAGGGGAAAAGTTGGTGTGTCTTCAATTTTATTGTGGTCTTTAGGTACCATGACAGGCTCCCTGTTTTGTTAGCATGAAGACCACTTAATTTTGTTAGGATATGGCTGTTGCTGAGACATAAGTGCTGATGGATAATAGCAAAGCAAAAAGGAGCTATATTTGGAACAGCTTTTCATGGTTTCTAGAGCTCTTGCCCTTCCCCTCATTGTCCTGTGTCTCTCTGGAGCCTTCAACAACTAAAGGGAAAAGATGAAGAGCTGCTTATGAGCTGCTTTGAAAAGAGCAGCAGTAGAAATCAACAAGCTTAAACTTCCACCAGGTAAATGAACTGTTTATAGGTTAAAAAAATTAGATTTTATTTTCCTTTGATATTTCCAAACACTGTCAAACACCCTGTCCCTTCCAAAAACTGTCCAAAAAAAATCATTAGGTTATTGTACTCTGACACCACTTGCATTCATGTGTCTGTAATTAGCTTACAAGAAGTTTTATACATAAACATGGAAATTGCCATGATTTATTCTGAACTGACAATACTCCCTGCTTATACAGAGTTGCTGCAGCTATTCCAGAATAAGAATTTTGAGAAGAGTGAAAAAGGACTGTTTAGAACTATTTCTGATCTCTCTGGACAGCAAAAGTGGAAGAATAAAAAGGAAACTAAAAAGGCAACCAGTACGGAATACTTGGATTTATGTTTTATTGGCAGTGTAGACTTTTCACTCTATGTACAAGTACAAAAGATGTGGCAGGGTCAAAAGGAAGGAAATTCCAGTAGACAGATCAGGGCAGCTGTGTTTTCAATAAAGCAGCAGTTTAAATTGTTTTATTCCACGTTACATTGCATAGGAAATAGGCTTCTAGACAAGGGGAATCCTTACCTAGAACTAGAGATATTAAGAAATAAGTTTTCGAGAAACAATTGCTTGTAAGGAGAGATACTTGAAGTTAGGATTTGCAATAAATACCTAGGAAAAAGCAGAAATAGATTTGAACAAAATATTGGAGTTTGGTCAGTCTGTGATGTCATAGACCTGCTGAAGTTGAGGGGTCCTTGACAGCATCCACCCCTTGAGGATAAACAAAACTGAGTTTGAATTCAAGACATTAGGAAAATGAGTAAAATTGAGACAAATGAGAAGCTTGTATTTGTCCGAGACAGCATCAGTTAGGAATCTTAAAATGAGGTAATAATAATTTAAGGCATCTTTTGAAAGTATAAAACAAATCAATCTTAAAGTAGAAAAACAAGTTTGTGGAGCTGAAAAAATAATAGGAAAAAGGGGGGGAAACAGTAAAGGAAGCATCTTAAAAGGAGAATAAAAATGGAAAGAAGGGTCAATAGAAGCACGGTGCAGAGTTATGGGTTTGTCTGCAGCAGAGTTAACATGACAGATACAGCCATGGTCATGCCACACACAACAGTGCCTTCTTCCTGAGGAGGAAGGCTTTAATGCCAACTGTAAACTCACCTGGCTAGTATGGAAATTTCTATAAAAACAAATAACCTTTTAAAAGAAAGTTGGGTTTCTTGGTTAATTTTTTTTTTGTTGGGGTTTTTTGTTATTGTTGGTTTTATTTTTTAATTTTTATTCCTTTTATATTTCTAGAACTGAAATACAGCCTATCATTAAAAGGGTATAATTAAACCTGTTTCTGGATAATAAAAGTGAGACTGATGGTAAATTTTTCAACTGAGCCAGCTGAAACTGGTGAACTGCTTGAACTGGTGAACAGCTGAACTGCTTGAACCAGTTTGTTTTCAAGTAAAAATGTGTCTCAAAACTGACCCTTTTTGTCTAGAATTGACTCATTACCATTGCTTTAAATACCTTTCTTTTTGCAATGATTTTCTTTAAATCCTGAGTTGTTTCAATCCTGAGTGAACATCAAGATAGCATGATATGCTTGTTCTCTGCTTGTACTCATCATTCTTTTATGTATCTTAGCTCCAGTGCATGAGAGAGAGATCTTATTTACATAAGGTACATAGACATTTGATTTCACAGTCAATGTTGTATGTCAATATTAAGGACAAGACTCTTAAATTCAGTTCTCAGCTATTCAGGTTATAATTCTAGTGCCCGAGCTGCAAGATCTGTGAATGTTAAAATAATTTTCTTGACATTTATTTATGAACAAATTGTTGATATTTAAATAATCTGTAAGTGGAGAAATGCAAATTAGTCAATCAGGAATGGTGGTCAGTTTTGGTTTCAATTGTTCAATCCTATTACTTTTATTTGGTAGAGGTTTAATTCTAATATGCATGTTAGCTATAGCTTGAGAAGCACATCCACATGACAGAGCTACACTCTAGTCCCAGAATTGTTTGTTCAACCACCATTAGTAATATTGCATACTGTGCTCAACAGTTTTATTTGTAATAATTGAAATATATGATGTATAGCTGTATCTATGGAGCTCTAATTATAGAACAAGCAGAAATGAAAAAAATGTATTTGCCAGTCAGATGTAGATTCTCCTGAGGAAATTAATCAAAATCCTATTTCAAATTCCCTAATCACCCACAAGATATTTTTCACTCCTTCTCAATCCTCAGGTTTTTGTCTTTGTTTGCTCTAGGGAGTGGTGAAGGAGAGAAGTCAGAGAAAGATAAGAAGGGACACTCTTCTTAACTGAAGACAGTTCAGTGGGATTACCTGAGTAGAATGTAATATTCTGTGCATATAACCTGCAGAGGTGAAAACTGCTTAAGGAGTAGTAAGTTCTTGGTGCCATCATCAGCATCACATAAAGCATTTCTAGACAGGGACTTCTTTGATAGTCGACCTTGATGCAAAAATACATGAAGGAATTTTATCTGCCCTTTGTGGCTTATATCTTTATGTAACCTTGTAAATCTGTAGCTCCGGATGTGCTGCATTTGCTTTTTTGTCATGACATGAGACGCGAGTGATTTCAAATTAACTGGTCAATACTAGTGCATTAATGCATGAAAAATAACCACACACTTCCTGGATTCTAAAGACTGCAGATCAAGACTCCATGCTATGGGATAATCAGACCTGTAACTCTTCTTTAAGCTGCACTAGCTAAAAAACTGCCAATTCAAAATATTCTTTCCTTAGATACAGGCTCCTGTGGCAAAAGCAAAATGAAATCCCCAAACCTCAACAACCAAAAAACCCCACAAAACCGAAATAAGATAATCAGAGCTAACCAAACATTAAAAAAATATTCACATCAGGTTTACAGTCTGCATAAGAGCTCAAAGTCATCATAGTGTAGTCTTTCATGCAAACCTTAAATTTTTGAGCTTGCTTTGGTCTGGGAAATTTTAAAATTGTTTACAGAGTGGAGATCTGTGTATCTCCCTGAAAGAAGTACTACCTGATCAACATCTATCATGCAGAATTACTGTGCCTGTAGGTTTTAATGCAGCAGACATGACGCAAACAGAAATGCACAGTCTTGACATTTTTGAGCTGCAGTAACAAATACAGAGGGTGGGATGGAAGCAGGTGGGTGCCACAGCAGAGTTTCTTGCCTGTAAAGGTTTTGTATGTGTCACCTCTGCTTTGTACAGCAGCTTCAGAATTGCTGATTTAGGGTTACAGGGCATGTGGGTTTCCAAATGGGGATGGGGTGAAGGGGCCAGCCTGGTGTGCTGGGGTGCTCAGTGAATCCCACTGTACCTGCCATGGCTAATTCCATGTCCTGGGCCACATTTCCTGCATAGGTCTGGCCTTCACAAGGTGTCTTCAGGAGTTCCCACAGCCTGTCTCTCCATCCCAACCCCTGCAGTGAAACTGCAGCAGTCCAGCCCTGAAAGCAATGTAGAAAACTGCATCTAAACAGCAGCTTTTAGGCAACCAAATGACCACTCATTTAAATACCCTCTGCTATCCTGGAGACTGATGCTTTTTACAGACCAGCTCCCCTCAAGACAATAGCATGCATTACATGATTGTAAAATCGGTGTAAATGGGATCAAAACCAGATCCATTAACTCTAATTAGGGAATGTGGTGTGATCTTATTTCACTGCACTGTATACAGCCTCTGTGGCTGTTATTTCAAGTGACAGACGTTTGTTTTCCAGCACTTAACTTGCGCATAGAATTAATGGTAATGCATCCAAGAACTGATATTGCTAATATGCAGCATTAGCATAGCTCTCTCTGTCCCTAGCTTCTGCTGAGAAAAGGATTCCAAAAAGAGAGAAAAATAGCTCAGACCCTGTGGAATAATGACATTTCTGTCTTCTACAGTGAAGCATTTCAGCCCGATGAGGGTTGAAAATATAGACTATTATTTATTTCCATGGTAGTGGAAACCATTTTCAATGGATTGCACATTTCTATCAGGGTATATAATTTGCTCCTCCTAGAAGCAGGAAAATTCTGCAGACAGATTTTTGCCTGTCTTTAAACCCCTGACCAGCTGACTAACTCCCAAGGTTTAATAGCTGGTAGGCGTCTGTAGGCAAAAGTAAAAGAAACGACTTCATCAAGGAACTGCATCATGCTTCCAACATGTGGCAACATGAGTGCCTCTTCACCATCTGTTATTTGTGTGAGGATTTTATTATGTAAATGACAGTACACACGGCGCCCTCAACAAAGGAAGATCATTCCCCTTACAGTATGTTGCGACTGCCAGGTTTCTGTGTCAAATAATGAAACAAATAATGAAAGCAGCAGAGCCATGGCAGGCAGAATATCTTGGGTTCTTCTACTTCTCCTCTCGAAAGGGAGCAAATATCTTGATGAATAATTTGGTTTTTGCGTATGTTGTGACTCATAAAGACAGGTAGTCAATGAAACAGTGAAGAGTGGACAGGTGAAACTAAATTCAGGTGAGGTTTGCAGGCTTAAAAGAGATTGAAGAGACAATCCTAAAAAACTGTGGAGACTTCTAAACTCTCGGGTGTCACTGAGAGCCAAAAATAGGATATTGGGCTCCTAAATCATCTACAACAGACAAAAGGTGCTGTGGGATAGGGTTGGAAGTAAAATTCTGCCCTACATCCTTATTTAAAATTTTCCATTAAATTACCAATTTAAATTGAAATGTAATTATCTTAACTGGCATATTTTTGGCAGCTGTTATGAGAAAAAAAAAAAAGAAAAGAAAAAATCCCTATGCTGCACTGGATCAAGTAAAAGCCCATAGGAGTTCTAGCACTGGCCCTTAATCAAAGTCTGCAAAGACACAAAAGCTTTGAGCTAATCTATGCCAAGCCATGTTGGACAGTATGGCACTGCCAAGAGCATCCTTCTGGTGGCATTTAAAGCACCTGGTGCCCTAGGAAAAGAAATCATATCCAAAGCTGTAAATTCTCCATTTTCCTTACACCCATCTACCGACCAACAGGGGTTGCTGTGATAGCAGCACAATACTGCATGGGAAAGAAAACACACCACTAATTTTATTACATTAATTTTTTTAATGTTATCTGCACACACACTCTTCCTTATTGGGTGTTTCATATGGTTTAATATAATTAAAACATTGCTGTATTTATTGGTTTAACTCAAATCTTAATATGATAATTGGAAAAGATACGCATTAAGGATTAATTTTTATTCCAGATTAATTTAGAAATAACTGAAAGCAGTGTCAGAATTGGCCAGATTGACGATTTTAGGGTGCTTGGTTACTTCTATTGCATTGTTTTTGTGTGATTTCTTATGCTTGCATTTGTCAGCTTTTCCTGACTTAATTATGATTAAATGTTGAACTTTACAGATGGCCAACTGCTGGTACTGCTGTATTGATCAGTTGCTTTTATTAATGTGTTAAATTTTGTGGTTGCACCAGGATCATATTTTGTGATAGAACAGCTAATAGCTGAAGAACTCTGCCATGAAAGTCCCAAGCAGCCCAGCCATAGCAGATATTAATTTTTTTTTTCAAGTTACCTTTATTTTTAATCATGATTATTATTTATTTATTCATTAACATCTAACTTCATTAAAGATATGTCTGGAATGTTTTCATGCTAAAGGACAAACCTGTGTTACTTTTTAACCAGTAGGAAGGAAAGAACAGAATGTGTACAGAAAGAATACAGCTACAACTGATGCCTGGAAGCACAAGTATAACTGGCTTTTTTTTTTTTTTCCTGAGGTCCTCAAAGTCAAAATCTGTACTTTCTGTGAGAACCTGTTGTCATGGGGGTTTTTCAGAATTATAAATCAATGGCAACTGTAATCTAATTCCTCAAGTCAAACTATTTGGTTGAAGTTTGCAAATGTGAAATAAGCTTGCTTTCATCATTTCAAGTGTCAGAAACAGTTCAAAATAAATTAGGATTTTGATGAATATTTCTGTGTCCTAATATTTTTGTCTCACAATGCATGTCTACAATTCAGACATCAGTTGAAGATAAATTTTTGCATAGATGGTATTCAAAACAGCCTAAAATATCTTTGTGATGCGGAATGGTTGTGAAAATTAGGAAGAAATGTGAAATATATATAGATATTTTCATCACACTCTTTATTGCACTTCTTATTTCCTACACATTTCTGAGCCTGTACTCCTCTTATTCTATGAAGAGTGATATTTTCATAAGTATTATGGATAAAGTTATTAATTTTGTGTCCAATTTACTGCCATTTGAAGTTATGCTTTCCACAGTGTCCTGTGCAGACAGACTCTTTCCTTACACCATAAAACTGAATTAAACTGTAACTGTAGAATTTGTCTTTTATCCAACAAATATTGTTTTATACATCACATATATACAAATATGAAATTGGCAATTATTTTATATTCTGAAACTTCGAGGTTATGTTTCAAACAGGAACGCCAATATTATTTTTCTTGACATGCAACATGTTGCATGTAACCATAATTATTCATTCCCATGTAAATGTTTTTTTTCTACCAGTTTGTATATATATAAACTAATGGGGAGCAGTTACATAATAAACACTCTGTAGGGCTGAAGTCTTTGTAACCTTAGAAGCCTGGAAATGACATTATTAATATCCCATACAATATTTTACCCAGTCATCTGTTTTCTGTTTCTCAGACCTCTTTGGTGTGGGGAAAGGAGCCCAACGTGCTCACAACTCACTGATTTGAACAGGAACTGAAAAACCAGGGAGAAAAACCATCCCACTCTGGCCATGGTCACAGCAATAGGACTTCAGCCCAGGGCTGCTGTGCCCTGCAGCTGGCCCTGAAGGTCAGCAGAGAGAGGGCACGGCCACCACTCCCTGGGAGTGAAGGGTTTGCCACAGCCCCTAGCACTGCTGGGATGGCACGAGTGGGATGCCAGTAGATATCTCTGCAGGCTGCTAAGCTCAACCCCAGCTGTCAGAAATGCCTTCCAAGCCCTTTGGTCAAACAACAGGGGGTCTTCAGAGGTGCTAAAAGTATTGGCCAGCCTTCTGGCCTAGGGTTGTGGAACAACATCACAGAGGAAAATATTCTGGTCCTGGTTTTTGGACTCCAGAGAAAGTAGAAAATGAAGTTGTGGCTCAGATTTAGTAGTTGGTTATACTATTTGCACATGCAAAACTCCAGAGAAAAAACCACTAGCCAAATGACAACAGAGAGCTGTAAAGGCAAGATCTTTCCATTTAGTTTTCCTCCAGAATGCCAAACAAAGGTATAACAACTTAACAATTACACAACTTTAATAACTTTTCTATATTTAGTTCCTGTAAATTCAAGCTGACACTCAAACCTCACCTAAATTCTGATATGTCTCCTCTTGATTTATATGAAATTGGTTTTGCAAAACAAATTTAAGTCTTGATGGCTGCTTGATGGTGTTATCTTTTGATGTTTCTTCTCTTACTTTCTGGTGCCTGTTTGTTTTTGTGTTGCTGCCCAGACTCCTCTTTTCCGATGTCACCAATCATTTCAATCCTTGTTTTAACATTGTATAATTTATTATTTGTTTCACAGTGCTTTATTTTCTTTCTTTCTTTCTGTTTTATTAGTGTACAATCTCCAAGGAATCTAGCAGCTCTTGCATTAGGTTGAATAGATAGAGCATGGTGGACTGGATGTCTGACACTTAATATTATTTGTAGCTGCCAATAGCTTTGAGCATGTCAGTTTGTCATTCAATATTTTTGGTTTTCTCTTCTCATTTCTAGTAATGCAGATAGAGATTTCCCCCTTCAGAGCAAAATGCCATGATGTTCACAAAAGCTATATAGATAGAAAATGGTGCTGATAGCAGCAAAAGAGGAAAGCTTTCATCATCCAAACAACATGGACCGAAAGGTGTTGGAAACTAAAGGCCAATTACTCCCTGAGGTGCATGGGGGAGCCACTTCCACTGTAATCAGTCTTGTGATTGTGAAGGCAGAAGAGGACCTTGACTGTCTGTATCTGGACTTTGTCAGGCCATTTGTTTGTGACCAGAGTTGTATCATTACTGTGGCTTTTCAATAAAGGGATGTTCACTGAGGCATCACATTGATATTTTTGAAATATGTTCCACATTTTCAAAGGAACAAATTTATCAGCATAGAATTGAAAAGTCTCGCTGCTTCAGTATGCAATTGAGATTCCACATTACTGACATGCAAGGGCATTCATTTTTCACCTACTGGATGTAATGGGAATGAGACCCCCACCTGGATTGCTGCACCCAGCCCTGGAGTCCCCAGCACAGGAAAGACAGGGACCTGTTGGACCGAGGCCACTAAGATGATCAGAGGGATGGAGCAGCTCTCCTATAAGAAACAGCTGAGAGATTTCAGATTATTCAGCTTGGAAAAGAGAAGTCTTCCCGGTGACCTGATTGCAGCCTTCCTGGGCCCACAAAAAAACCAGAAAGAGACTATTTACAAGGGCTTGGAGTGACAGAACAAGGGGGACTGGCCTCAAACTGGCAGAGAGTAGGTTTGGATTAGATATTAGGAGGCGTGATGAGGCCCTGGCATCCAGAGAAACTGTGGATGTCCCATCCCTGGAAGTCTTCCTGGACAGGATGGGGCTCTGAGCAACCTGGAGTAGTGGAAGGTGGCCCTGTCCTCAGCTGGTTTGGAATTAGATGATCTTTGAGTCCTTTCCAACCCAAATCATTCTGTGATTCTACGATTTTCAACAAGTGAAGGCATGTTAAAAAGGAGATGATTTGGCCAAACCTTGTTCCTTTTTCCAAAGAAATTTTGTGGGAAATCCTGTCAGGCTTTCATCTCTGAGTCCTGTACTAAGCCAAGCCCTTGCAGGTATTTTTAAGTCTTTTTGGTCTTTCTGCAAAATAAGGCCTTTAGCAATGACCTTTGGACCTTCCATTAAGTATGTTCACAAGATCTGAAGAGGGATCCTGTTCTGGCTGACACAGGTGACTTTTGAGCCTGAGAACTGAAGTGGTTCCTGCAGGACCGTGCAGCAACAAAGCTGATTCCTTGGGCACTGAATAATCTGGCATCACTTGCTAAATAGACTAAAGAAAACAACGGCTGAAGTTGTATAGTAATGCTGCAACATCAATTCCTCTTCTGGGATCTATGGAAAATGGGTGAGTGAGCCCAGTCTGGCCCTTTGCTTTTGGGCCAGTTGGAATAATTGGTGTCTTTTTTTGCAGCATTTCTCAGCAAAAAAAAAAAAAAAAAAAAAAAAAAAAAGCAAGGCTGGAGCTGAAAGGAGGAAAAATCTCTTCATGGAGTGTTTTATGTCTAGGATCAAGACTTTTTGAAGGATTTAAGTCCCAAATACAAATGAAATATGCAACCAACTATAATAGCTATCGGGAGATGAAGGAAAAAATGGAGAGGAGAGGGAAAGGGAAACACTTCCAGGGAAGGTGATGCTGTTTGGAAAAAATGTCTCTTACAGTTTGGCATCTAGCTGTTAACATACTCTTGCCAACCTGCGAGTTCATTTGAGGTTTATAGCAAGTTACAGGAAGAATAAAAAGTTAATCATGTGCAGAGACTTGGTGTTGTATTCTTGCCATCAATTTCAATAGCAGTAATAACATACAGACTGTGAAGCGATTAAAGAATGGCACAAGCTGCTTTCTACTTGAGTTTGCAAATGTATTTCCATTGAAATTTTAATTTGTGTGGTTTTCATCCAAATTTGAAGAGATGATGATGTGAGGTCTAAGAACACTATATATGGGTTGGGTCTGGGGTCAGATCCTTCTATCAATTTTTACCTGCAATAGACATGGGGACTTTTCTCCCTCTATCTGAAAACAAAGTAATATTTTGTTGAGGTGCAAATCCACAAAAAGAAATAAAAGGAAATTGGGAGAACTCAATGATGAAGATGGTTGCTCAACAGAAGGCTTAACTACATGTTGTAGCCTGCATCTCTTTAACAAATCCCAAAAGTTCCTATTAAATATTTTAGGGATTTGAAGCTGAGGAAATCTATTGAAATACTGTCTGGGCCTGGATTAGCACTCCAGACTAAAGTTTAATTTAATTTTCTTTTAAGATTTAATTTTTTTCTTTCTTTTCAGTTTGTAACTATGATCTATAGTGTCATCAGCTGAGATAAAAGTTCTTAATGCATCAAAAATTATCATTGACACTTACAATGTAGAAATAAGCTTCTCAAAAATAAACCACGTAGTCAGAAGTGTTTTCAGTCGATTAAACTTTTTCCTATTTCTGAAATACTTTTGAGTGGTAATCACTTTGCTGAAAATCTGCACATATTTTTGTTGTATATAGCTGCAAACTGGACAGAGGTTTTTTTGTTCTTTTCTCTCACACTACACAAGTGGAATGGCAAATTTTATTCATGGCACATATGTGCCTTAAGCTACATTAACATCTTTATTAGCATAGTAACATGTATTTGAGCTATCCTGATACATTGTAAACACACCAGATCTCAGGTATATAACAGCATATAAAGATTTATTCTTTTCTTTAAAGGATTTAAAATTCAGCAAAAGCTTGCTGTAGGTGAGTGATCCTACTTATTAGAGATGAATTTTAACAACTGTAGTCCACAAATTTCTGCTGTCCTTTGGGGTAAAAAAAGAAATTGATTGTAGGAAAAAAAAAAGTTGTCTTTGCATTCCTTTACTTCTTGTCATTTTTTCTTTGTTTGATGTATCAGTTTCTTGTGCAATGCTTTCTCCTCTTGTTTATCAGAGTTACTAATTTATGGTCTATTGATGCACAGCAGTTCTTTAAGCTTAGACTTAGTACTTGGCTGTCAGTAAGAAAGATGAGAAGCAAAAGTGTGAAGGATTTTCCCAGGGTAAATCAAGACTTATAGCCACATCTCCAAGTGGAAAATGTAAGCAGGTGTAAAAAGTTGGATTGCAGAAAAATAGAACAAGGCTATCACTTTTTCTTGGGAGATAATATAATTAGATTTATGTGTTTAAAATAGTTATTAAGATTGATTTATATTCAACTACTTTGATTTGTTTATCAATTTCACTACATAAAATAGTGAGTCTTTGCAATTTATTTGGGTTTTGTCTTGTCAACTGGCCCGCCTCCTTCCCTTCCCTCTTGCCTCATTTGCAGTCCTGTGCTAGATATGGGAGTGAAAGTTTTCAAGACTTTTCTCAAAATGCTAGTTCATTGCCTTTTAACCTTGAGTTATTTTTTCACCTTTTTTTTTTTTTTTGGAAAGAGAGTGTAAAACTTGTTCAACAGTACTAAGGTCTGGTCTAATCTAAGTTTACTGAGATTTCTGGACACATCTAATATTGTTTGTGTGTATGTACTCTACTTATCTGCATGGAGATCAAACTGGCCTTACTACAGTACTGATTTCACTAGAAATATGTTGCCTGTAGATACCAGCATGCTAAGGTTCCAAAAAGAATTGATTGATAATTTGAATTTCAACAGGAAGGACAAGGGAGAGAGAGCATTAAAACTTTGTGAAATAGCTTTTCTTCTTCACTTTTGTTGCTTAAAAATTTAAAACTTGAATCATGATGCTTCTCTCCACTCCCCCAAGAAAATTTTATACTTCAAGAAGGGCCTGAAGGCTTAGTAGGAGTTTAGTAAGAATGTAGGAAAGTCACTGTCTTTCTTGATAAAGGTTTCTCTTGATGAAGGTTTCCTAAAGAATGAGGCAGAACTCATAAGTTCTTTAAAATTAGGAGGAAGTTTTTCTCTCTAGGTGTGTGATTTACTCGTGCATTGATTTTACATTCATCTAAACTACAATGCTGTGCCTGTCAATTGGTTCCTTGATGCCAGTGTGGTTATGTTGCTGTCCCAAAAGTAAGGCACATGGATTCCTTGTAGTTCCAGCACTGCAGGTAGAAATATTAGGGGTATGATTTCACTTATTTGAAGTTACCAAAATGCTGGAAGAAGGAGTCAATGCCGAATAGATAGGCTGTTTAATTTTGTTTACTTTCTCTCCTAGGAGATTGGGTATATCAACAAGAAATGCTGAAAACCTGTATTTGAAAGAAGCAATTGTTATGGAGCAGGAAAAATGTAAAGTACAGATTGTTTGAGTTCCCTGAAATCTTGACTGATAGATAAATATGAGGTGAGCTGCAGTGACAGTGGTGAGAAAGCTGACTTGCAGAAGTAAAACACACTGGATTATTGTTTCAGTGGTAGAAGAATGTCTGCATTTTTCTCATACATTTCTAGGGGGAAAAAAAGCATCTTGTACATGCTGTCCTCAGTTTGAATTTATAAATTAAAAAAGAATATTTCTATGCTAGTATGTTGCCATGACAGTATTTCTCCTGATATATACTTGAATATTATAGTCATAACACTGTGCAGTGCTGTATATTTATGCATTATACATATTCATTTTTTCTACATTGACTATGTGGAATAATTCAGCTTTTGTAATTTATTTTGCTAAAAGATACATTTGTTTTATATCTATTAATGGGTGTACATAGAATTTATTAAAACTATTTCTTTCTGATTTTTAACTTCTGCTGAAACCATAGTGTAATGATGGTATATAGAGAGTAATATCCTTGCACTTCCTGAGGCCTTAGCTGGCAGAGTTGTCAAATTAAACTGGAACATTTTGTAAGCGTATCTTTAATAAATACATATGTCTGTCATGCTTCCCTACTCAGTCTTATAAATCAGACTGTATCTAGCTGTCAGATACTCTCAACCCAGTTGTCCTAATCTGTCAAGTAAAAATTATAGCATCTAAGCTCCCATCCTTCTCTGAAAATATTTATTTATACCAGTGACATGTCAAGGACACACCATTTTTTGAATTTATTTTTTTTCCCCAGCAACAAAACCATTAACAGCTGGCTCAAGTCCCTGCCAGGAGGGCAGTGGTTAATACATAAAGGGAATTTATAATGTTGGAATGCCCCAGCCAAGCAAAATAAATGCTGCATAGCATAAAAAAAAAAAAAAAAAATCTTGCTATGCACCAGATATGGAGCATTCAGCCTTGTTTCACTCAGAGTACAATAGTAATTTTATGCCATTTATCATCCTCACCCCCATTCATCTACAGATGAGCCTCCACTCCTCTGTTGCAAAGAGGCTGCCTCTAAGTTTTGTGTCTCTGCAGTGTCTGGTAATTAAGCATTACAATTCTGATGACATGTCAGACACATCATAAACTATTGCTGTAGCTTGAGAGAAGAATTTAAACACACCACAGAGAGTAACAAAGCTGTTGGCTATTCGGCTTCCATCAGCTCTCCCTGAACAGAGAGTACAACACCAGAAGTTGAGAGCTAGGGGAAATGGAGGTGTAGGAAAAGAAGGAAGGAATCCTTGGTATTTTTAAAAGAATAAGTCTCTTTATTCCATATGCATGAACAGATGTTAAAGATCATAGCTTGTCACTTGTCTTTTTTAGAAATTTTAGACTGCACTCTACTTAAAATAACTCTTGAACCTCACCTGCCTTCAGTCTAAGACAGGAAGAAAATGAACCTTAACCCTTTGAAATCTTGTGCCCAAATAATTAAAGAACAAAAGTTTATTTCAAATTTGCAACTCATTCTAGTAATCTTAACAATACTTCATTTTTCTTTTAATTTTTTATCTCCGAGTAAATTCTTAATACTTTTTTTTTAAAGTGTGATAGTTTCACCTTTATTTTGAGCCCATGTATTCACGTTATCTAGTTTCTGTGGTGATCTGAATTGTTTTAACTAAAGGATTGCAGTGTCTCATAAAATAAGAAAATGTAATTTCCTCCCTTTTTGCTGTACTAAAATAGAGACACTTGCCAGTTCCTCAAAATAAAGTTATAAGAATCTATAGATAAAAAAGTTGGATTCCAGTTTGATATATTATGTGAAGTTACTGAAGTTTCAGACTTCTTACTCCGGATATTCTGGAGAAAGTATTGACAAGAGAGAAGACCAGAAATCAGAAGTTCTGTTCTTTAATGAGCCAAGGATGAGCAGGACTGAGGGACATGAGCAACATGAGTATTGAGACATTCTCTAGAAATCTGCCATAGCTTGGCTTGATCACTGTGTAAAGCATGGCCACAACTCTGCTTCCTCTGGGACTAATTGCTGAAGGAACTGCTTTCAGAAGAAGGGTGATACTTTCTCAATAATAATGACTGTTGCCTCCGTGCCAGAAGTGAGTGGAACTTGAGTCAATGTGCTGCACAGTGGGAATAGCCTGGGGAGGAAGCACATTGCCTTGCAATCATGAAAAGGAGTTAATCACTTTGGAATTCCCCCAGGTGTATGACAGAGAACTGTAGTCATCACAAATGAAATCTTTCATCGGTGGCATTTAACTAGTTATCTCCTTCTCTGACAGGCTGTCTTGTTTAACAGAAAATAGAGTCCTTTTTTTTAAACTCCATTATAGTTGTTTTAGTAATATTATTTATAATGGGCTTTTGGAGAATTGAAATATGATAGATGAAGTGAAAAAAATCATTCTGAAAGCAGAGTGTTTTTAAAAACCAGAGGCCAGAAACTATATAATGAAGGTTGGTTTGGCTTCCCTGGCGTGGGTAACTTTTAAGCTGATATAGCTGTTTGTTTGCTTTTCCTAAAAGCCCCAGGCTAGTTCAAGCATAACCATTCAATTTAAGCAGAGTCTGATGAAGAGCAGTCCTATGGACTGAGCTAGACTGTGATGGATGTTCACTGTGATCCTTTCTGCCCTTGAGATCCGTACGTATCTGAATGAACCACAGACAACACATGAGAGTTTTGAAACCAGATAATTAAATGACTGCAGCGCTGGTAGGTACAAAGTAGCAGAAATATGGATGGAAAGCTAAGGGATGTGGGAGAAAAACAGTGCTATCTCTTCAATCTCTCAAGACAAAAATTTCAGAAATTTAAACAAAAATTATGAGTGACTGATAAAGGGAAGAAACCTAGGATTTCAATCTGATAAAATCAGCACGAAAAACAACAGCAACAGCAATGAAGTTTGGATGACTTTAATGTTTACAAAATGACAGATAAGAGAAAAGCCACTTTCTTTCTGGAAATCTGGTTAGTAGTAAAACATTAAAGGACTTTAATTTAAAATTGTATAGGTCAAATGTTGCTTGATTTTTCCCCGTGTGTGAACTTTCTTTAACATTTTACAAAGAAACACATGAAAAGTGGCCTGGAGAAACACATGAAAAGTGGCATGGAGAAAGGCTTATTGTGGATCCAGACATATAAGGAAGCAAGAAGAGAATGTTCAACTTGGGGAATTCTACTGTTTTTCTTGTGGTAACAGCATTCCTCCTCTGGTTTTAAGTAATCTAATTCCTTTTTGTTATACTCTCATAAATGTGTAGTAATCATAACTTTAAAGGGCACTATATAGATTTACACTCTTGAACCTTTTTCATAATGTTTCATGCAAGTATTTTTGCCAAATAAACCATTGATGTTCTTACATTGAATTAACTTGGTGATTAAATTGAAGGTATTAGTTGCAGAAAATTCACCATTAACCTTCTCTAGAGAAGGGTGCAGTTCTTAAATACACATAGCGAATTAATCATGAGCTTGTTTCCCCAAACAAAAGCAGTATTTAAAACATTTTATTGTGAAAGAAGTTTTATCATCCATAATGAAGTGCTATTAAGGTACAGAATGATTTCAAGTGACTAACCCCACATTAGGCCCTGGGAAATGTGTGCTTGGAACAGCTAGAAGTAAGTACAGAGGGCCTGATATAAAGCACGTTGAAGTCAATGGCTATATTCCATTGTCGGCAGTGGACATAAGGTTGTTCAATTTCATGGTACGGAAAAAATTTATTTTATGGAACACACATGCACAAAGAAACAGAACTTGTTCCCTAAATACATGTGTGCTAGTTCCTGATGGTTCTTAATGGAAAACATGTGTGCAGTGTGAGGTGAGTACATTGAATTACCCAGCTTTTTGAAGGAAATTTGTCACTTTTGCAGGGGAATCAATATCTAATAATAGGAGCTGATCAACAGTGCTTCAGTTCAGTTCAACATGCCAAAAAGATGCTGTGAGATATGAGCTTCATTGGTTTTCTGACTCTTTAAAAACTAGAGACTGGAGGAGTTAGACTGTCTCAGAACCAAGCATTGAATGTATGTCTTATTTTTCTAAACTGGGAAATGGGACAGTGAAAAGCATTTTTCTATAATGTATATGCCTACTGATGGAGCAGAAAAAAAATTAAATGGTTGCAACCTGCATAAGGCTTAAGCAATGGAAAGGTCACTAGAAAACTCATGATTTTATACAAGAAAATTTAAAAAGTCACTAACTTTTGTGTCCTGAGGAACTGTGTATTCCTACAGACTATAAATCTTGTCATGGACCCAAACCTCAGCACAAAAAATAATTGTGACTTGATCTAAAGAAAGAAATTAAACATTTAATATTCACTTCTTAGGTATAATCATTGTTTTAAGCATTTTCTTTCTGGAAAAGACAGACAGAATCCATGCCTTACCACAGTAAGCTATGCACAAAGGCAGCATCTTTTAATAACCAGCTCATCCTCTAGCTCTTTTTAATGAATTATTGAAAAACTGCTGTTGCAATTGCCTCTTGCACAGATTGCAGTTGACCAAAGGGTTTTAAAATGTATATCTAGAACCACAACTCCTAAATAAATCTGGTTAATAATAATCATGCATAGAACTCTACCCCATGAAAAGTGTTATTTAAAATAAAGACATTTCTGTCCATAAAATCACTATCCAGATATGTTGGGGTTTTTCAAATGAGAGTCTTGGAAGACCACACAGGATTTTCCCATCTCATTTTAGAAGTCTTTGCACTTTACTAGGTTTTGGAGTCACTTGTGAGACCACTGGGTACATAGTAGTGAATATCTTCATGGTGACACAGAGCTTCTCCATAGCAGGATCTCTGTTCCTGCTGTGCCACTGCAAGATGACCTTGACTGCAAAGAGAACGTGCCCAGGGGTGATGAGCAGATAAGGTGTCTGATTTCCACAGGGCGACTCCCACTGGCAGAAAAGAACAAAGCTCTACATGTGCGATAAGTTCATTTCTGCAGTGCCAAAGCCATGGAGAGCATCTGGGATGGACACAAGCAGGCACAGCAGAGGTGCCTCTTGCTTCCTCCCTGCCCAGCCAGAGCTGCCAGGGACTTTCAGAGCCCGTGTGAAATGGCCAGCATGGCCTGAGAGTGCAAGGGGAACACAGGGAAGAGTCATCTTTGTAGCCACCATGGTCTTCAGTGGCTGCCACACCAGGGAGGCGATTGAGAGGAGCACTGCACAGAGAGTACAGTGTGCCTTTATTAAAAAGGGGTTTTTTCTAACAGTCCCCACTCTCAGCCAGTGACAAATTCACAACTTGTGCAACTCATCAATCCTACAGGATTGGTAGAGTTCAAGAAGAGCTTGCATAATCAAGATACTAGAACAGTCCAGTTTATTGAAGGAATAGCAAGAAAGGTTTAGCATTACTCAATGCATTAGATGCATTAGTTAATGGGTCTAAATAATATATAGAAAATGCAATAACTAAGGGTCTTACTCTATATAGTAAATGCACTAAATAAGGGTCTTAATATCTGTAGAAATGCACTAAATTAAAGGTATATATGTGTACATTAAATGCACGATGGGATGTAAATATGTACAGTCTTTGTCAAGAGGCCCCACAAGCACAGCTCTGGGCACAACCTGTGGTCATGGTCTTCTTCATTTCCAACCTCGTCTTCTTCCACATTTACATTGTTGCTTTCTATTTCTTCCTTTGTCACAACATTGTCCCCTTCTTCCTCCTCCACCAAGATGCTGAAGGAGCTCTCCTTCTAGACACTGCTGTCTGGATTCCATCTCATTTTCATGACTCCTAACCACGGTGCAAGAGGATGACAAGGATTCCAAGAACAGCTCAGAACTGCCACCCAAGCAGGGATCCCCAGGCATCACTGCTCTGCTCCAGGCTCATCTGCTCCAGCTCCTGCATCAGCCGAGTCATCTGTGGTCATGGTCTTCTGCATCAGCCGAGTCATCTGTGGTCATGGTCTTCTTCATTTCCAACCTCGTCTTCTTCCACATTTAGACTGTTGCTTTCTATTTCTTCCCTTGCCACAACATTGTCCCCTTCTTCCTCCTCCACCAAGATGCTGCTGGAGCTCTCCTTCTAGACACTGCTTTCTGGATTCCATCTCATTTTCATGACTCCTAACCACGGTGCAAGAGGATGACAAGGATTCCAAGAACAGCCCAGAACTGCCACCCAAGCAGGGATCCCCAGGCATCACTGCTCTGCTCCAGGCTCATCTGCTCCAGCTCCTGCATCAGCTGAGTCATCTGCTCGTTGAGATACTCAGCACGCTGCTGCATGTGCTCCAGCGCAGCCTCATCCAGTCCATCGCCGACCTGCTGCGGGTACTGGAAGAGGCCTTGCACCAGCAACAGCAGGAACATGGTGGAAACCATGGCCTCAGAATTTGGGAAAGGGAGTCAGTGGGTATGGAAGGGTGGGAGCGAGGGAGGCAGTACTGGGGGAAGTGGAGACAGGAGCCCCAGGGATCTGAGGGCAGCACAGAGGGCACAGGCAGCTGGCAGGCTGCGAGGCCTGTGCCGCTGCCCCAGCAGCAGCAGCAGCAGCAGCAGCAGCACCGTGCCCTGCCAAAGGCACTCCCACCAGGGACTGGCCTCTGGATGCCCTGTGAGAAGTGGATCCGCAGGAACTCTCGTTTCTGCCGTGGGCCTCGGTCAGTGATCAGCACAGCCTCCTGTCTGCGTGCACGCTCGCCACTGGCCAAGGCTGCACTGGGGCAGCGTTACCTGCTGTTGCTGCTTATAGATGCCCCCATTGTGACACTGCTGCCGTGATGTCACAGGTGCCACAGTGCATCATGGCAAAGGACAGCCCTGCTTTCCATCTCTACATCAGCTCGGGGACTCAAAATGTCCCCAGGTATCCAAAGACCTGACACACACCAAGAGCAGATGCACAGGTCAAAATTGACCCTCAGGGCTTCCCTGGACCAAACAGGCCAAAGCCCACCAAACCCTTTTCAAATGTGAAAGTGGTTTACTTGACCCATGATTGTTTTCTTCCTGGAAATCTCCTGCTGTGAGATGCAACTGGTTCCCTTGCTGCTGACCTCTGTGCTTGTGGGAGTGCTCTTGGGACCTCAGTGACACCCCTGGGTGTGTAGTAGTGAATATACCAGTGGTGGTATGGGCCTCTCCATGGCAGAACCTCTGTTCCAGGTCACTGCAGGCCACTGACCTAAACTGCAAAGAGAACTTGACCAGGGGTGATGAGTAGCTGTGGGGGCTGATTTCCTGGGGGGAACTCCCATCACCAGCAAAGCACAGTGCTCTGCATGTGCAACAAGTTCATTTCTGCTGTGACAAAGCCATGGAGAGTGTCTGGAATGAGCAGAATCTTCACTGTCTCCCCAATGGACACAAGCAGGCACAGCAGCGGTGCCTCTTGCTTGCTCCCTGCCCAGCCAGAGCTGCCAGGGACTTTCTGAGGCCATGTGAAATGGCCAGCATGGCCTGAGAGTGCAAAGGGAACACAGGGAAGAGTCATCTTTGTAGCCAGCATGGTCTTCAGTGGCCGCCACACCAGGGGGACCATTGATAGAAGCACTGCTCACTGAGAATGGTGTGCCTTTGTTAAAAAAGGTGGGGGGGGGTGTTTCTAACAGTCCTTACTCCCAGCCAGTCACAAATTCCCAACTAGTGCAATTCACCAATCCTACATGTCTGGTTGAGTTCAAGAAGAGCTTGCACAATCAAGATACTCGAACTGTCCAGTTTATTGAAGGAATAGCAAGGAAGCTACAGGTTTGCTAAATGCACTAACTAGAGGATCGATAATATATAGAAAATGCAATAACTATCTTACTATATGTAGGAAATGCACTATGTAATGGGTCTTAATATCTATAGTAAATGCACTAATTAGAGGGTATACATGTGTACTATATATGCACTAACTATGGGACATTGATATGTACAGGTTCTGTCCAGAGGCCCCACAAGCACAGCTCTGGGCACAAGCATTTCTTTCACTGGCCATGGATCAGCAGTTCTTTGAGCCCATGCAGCAGGCAAATGCACTCCTGCATGGCCTTCACATGAGCATCTGCATTGCTGGCCAGGTGTTGAAAGGGGTTCAGTGCTTCAGCCAGCCTCAAGTCAGAGGGCAAACAGATCTCCATAGGAAACGTCTCGTTGCCCATGACAGAGTGGTGCAGTCAATTTTTCTTCAGCAAGGAGTGGAGGTACTTCAAGATATCCATCAGCCTCTGCCCAAAATCCTTCCTGTGCCACTGAGTCAGGGGCACGGTGCTCAGGAGCTGCATCAGTGTGGTCTTCAAGGTGTAGCTGGAAAAACCTACACGCGTTAGGCTGCCAGTGAGGAGCTGTAGGCATTGCAGCGCCAGCTGTCCTGTGGGGGGCCTGCCTGGAAATGTGCCTAAAGGATTTTGCCTCTGCCACAGCATAAGTCTCAATCGACCTTGTGCTTGGCATGCCTACTGCTGATGGCTGGCTGCCCACAAAGATGGCTGAGTCTCCTTGCTGTACTCCAAAGATCACCTCAGCAGTGAGGCTTTCGTTGTCTTTGCTTAGCTGAAATTTGCAGCAGCGGCTGCAGGGCTGCAACATTAAATGCCAGTGGCAGGACTGAGGCAAAAGCAGCCAGGCTACTCTCACAAAGCGGCAAAACCATGGGACAGTTTTCTCCACATCTAGGTAGGAGCCAGTGCACAGGGTGTGCAGGAGGCTGGGCTCCTGTTTCCTTCTCAGCTCCTGCTCAGGGTGATGGAGGAAAAATAGCATGTCCTCTCCCAAATGGAGAGTGCATGTGCACAGCAGCTCCACACGGACACAGAAGCTCCTCTGGGGCATCCCTGCAGTGTCCAGCTCCAGGTGGAAGGCATGTCCTGGAGGGAGTCTCAGGGCTACAAGCACAGGATACACAACGTCGTGTGCACGGGGACTCCAGCCTTCAAAGGCGCTGCCCACTCCGATGGCTTCCTGTGGCACTGGGTAGAAACCGTCTGATAAGCCTTGCCTGAAGATCTCCATGAGTTTACCCTTCAGGTCAATCATCACTGAGGTTCTCAACCATGTTCTCAACAAGGTGCTCAACCAGATATGCAGCAGGCCACTGGACCACCTCCTCGAAAATTCTTTGATGGTTACTCTCGACATTGTGGTCTTGCTCTTCTTCCACATTTACATTGTTGCTTTGTATTTCTTCCCTTGCCACAACATTGTTCCCATCTTCTTCATCCACCAAGTTGCTGAAGGAGCTCTCCCTTGGGCCACTGCTGTCTGGATTACATCTCATTTTCTTGTGTCCAAACCACAGTGCCAAGAGGACGACAAGGATTCCAAGAACAACCCAGAACTGCCACCCAAGCAGGGATCCCCAGGCACCACCACTCTGCTCCAGGCTCTTCTGCTCCAGCTCCTGCATCAGCTGAGTCATCTGCTCGTTGAGATACTCAGCACGCTTCTGCATGTGCTCCAGCACAGCCTCATCCAGTCCATCGCCGACCTGCTGCGGGTACTGGAAGAGGCCTTGCACCAGCAACAGCAGGAACATGGTGGAAACCATGGCCTCAGAATTTGGGAAAGGGAGTCAGTGGGTATGGAAGGGTGGGAGCGAGGGAGGCAGTACTGGGGGAAGTGGAGACAGGAGCCCCAGGGATCTGAGGGCAGCACAGAGGGCACAGGCAGCTGGCAGGCTGCGAGGCCTGTGCCGCTGCCCCAGCAGCAGCAGCAGCACCGTGCCCTGCAAATGGCACTCCCACCAGGGACTGGCCTCTGGATGCCCTGTGAGAAGTGGATCCGCAGGAACTCTCGTTTCTGCTGTGGGCCTCGGTCAGTGATCAGCACAGCCTCCTGTCTGCATGCACGCTCGCCACTGGCCAAGGCTGCACTGGGACAGCGTTACCTGCTGTTGCTGCTTATAGATGCCCCCATTGTGACACTGCTGCCGTGATGTCACAGGTGCCACAGTGCATCCCAGCCAGAACAGCCCTGCCCTCCATCTCTGCTTCAGTTCTGGGACTCAGAATGGCCCCAGGCATCCAAAGTCCTGACACACCCCAAGAGCAGATTAACAGGTCAAAATTGACTCTCAGGGCTTCCCTGGACCAAACAGGCCAAAGCCCACCAAACCCTTTTCAAATGTGAAAGTGGTTTACTTGACCCATGATTGTTTTCTTCCTGGAAATCTCCTGCTGTGAGATGCAACTGGTTCCCTTGCTGCTGACCTCTGTGCTTGTGGGAGTGCTCTTGGGACCTCAGTGACACCCCTGGGTGTGTAGTAGGGAATATCCTAGTGGCGGCATTGGGCTTCTCCATGGCAGGATCTCTGTTGCTGCTTTTTAGGTTTATTTTAATGGAGTTTTTTAAATGTCTTTGCAATTTTCTTAACAGGTTTTTGAGTCGCTTTGATTTGTGTACTGATTTTGGATGGCCTTGAATTAATTTTCTTCATTGTATCTATGGTTTGGATTTGTGTAGTAAGCAGTTTTGATAAGACATGTGTGAGCCTGTTCTGAGCATTGTTTGCACAGAGCCAACAACTTTTCTTCTTCTTGCTGAGGAGGCTGGGGGTGTGCAAAAATCTGGGTAGGGACACTGCTGGGACAAAGGGATGTGTCATACCGTTTGATGTTGTACTCAGCAATAAAAGTTGGGGGAAGAAAGCAATGGGTGGATGTTTGGATTGATGGTATTTGTCTTTCCAAGTCACCATTACATGTTATGAAACCCTGCTTTCCTGGAAATGGCTGAACACCTGACCATGGGAAGTGGAGACTTGCTTCCTTGTTTTGCTTTGCTTACACATGGCACTTCTGCTTTACCTGCTAAACTCTGTTTAACTCAGCCTCAAACCATGACAGCTGGCCACACTACAACACTTGAGGCTCTCTCATATGGATGTTTCCTCACATTATCAGCATGACATGCTGACTTTGGGTAGCAACATAGTTTTAACACTATTTCCTCAGTGGAAGAAAGAAACAAATTCTGATGAGTTTTAAGAACTAAGCAGCCAAGAGGTACAACATATTTTCTCTTCACATCAAATTATTTTTAAATGAACAACGTGACTATTAATCAGCTCCTATTTCAGGCTATTTATTATTATTACAAATCAAAATGATTAAGTTAAAAACAAGGAAGAGAATATAAGTGGAATAAGAAAGAAAAAGCAAGAGAAAACAAAAGGCAACACTGAATTCAAAATAGGGTGAAGAAAAAAAATAGACTTTTTTCCCTTGTATTGCTTCTCTTACAGCATTTAAACAGGCCCATAGTGTAGCCTTCTTTTACAACGAATCTTACAAATTGAGAGGATTTGCTTTTAATTCTTCTAGATGGTGTGGGAGAGGAGAAGCAACTTTAGTGCTTTATTTCCTGACCCTATAAACACTTATGGATTTTGCTTGCTTTCAAGTGTGAAGACCCACTGACACGCAGAGGGACTACTCAGAGGCTTAAATTTAAGCAGGTATGTAAGTGCTTGTGGAGCTAGGGCTTTTTTATATTTATTGACTGACAGGTTCATTGCCCTACAGGGAGTACTTCACAAGAGTACTTGCAGTGACTTTTTTTCCTTTTGGAAAGCTCACTTTTGGTCTAGCCCTAGTTACAGCTCCACAGATTTACACTGTGGGAAGACTTGGAGCAGTGCCACCAAAGGTAGGCTCTGGTCAAGGTTGTTGGATCAGCAGTGGCCTGGGTGAGGGCTGCAGGGACAGACTCCTTGTGCTGTCAAAATGTGTGACATGTATTACATGAAATCCACAGCCCACCCTGAGAAATACTCTCTTGTCTGTGTTAGGAGAGGAGCTTCTGGGACAGCTTTGAAGACACCAGATGAAAAAGAGCTATGAGAATGGGTTAGAGGAGATGATGCTGATAATTGCATTGTTTATAGCTCTTTGCGGAGAGAACTTAAGGGCTACAAGAATTGCCCCAGGTTTAGCTTTGCAGAGAGGCTGACCTGGATGCTGGGTCTGGGGGGATCTTCACCACCACAACCCCTTCTACAGAGCTACATTTTCTGGCTTTGGGCTGATACAAGTAAGGAGGGAAACACATCCTGGTTTTTACACAGGATTTGCTCCTGTGATCTGTATAGAAATCCCATATTTCTTCTTAGGATTACCTTTATCTTTGGAGAGGATTTCCCCGCCTTTTTGTGGAGTCAGAATTTGTTCTCTTTTTAATAGCTCCTAGAAGGCCACCTTCATACTGTCCTCCAAGTGACATGCATTAAAAAATCCATCAGTTATTGAATTTGCACATACATTTCCTCTTATTAATATTTTGCTGTTAGTCCACTCACTACCATTGACGGAATTTATTATTCCATTGAATCTTGTTCCTGAACTTCTTTGGAGTAAAATCTATTCTGTACAACATATCAATTATTTAAATTAATGAAGACTTAAACAAGTCTGATTTATAGAAGAAGGTGTTGAATTTCTCTTTGGTAAAAATCTAAAATCAGACAGTCTATGAAAATTTGTATGCAAAATAGACTGCTCTTATGATCTACTGTTTGATCTTTTGGCATGAATATTTGTGTTAATTGTACATTCACCCCATAAAGTTCATTCTTTCCTAACTACATTAGAGTGATATTAGAAATGCTCCTATAAAAATAACACCTTTTTATTATAGAATGGTCTGCTAATATAGCTACAGAGCAAAAGATTGTCAACCTTTTCATTATAAGTCTAAATCTCTATTTTCAGGGACTTTAAACTCTGCTATAAATACTCATTTCAGGCTAACATTTGGCACGTAAAACTGCATCCAGACAAAAAAAAGCTATTTATTATGAAATTGCTTTAGCCATTTGAATACATCTTAAAGCAGACAAAGTAGAAATAGTTGCATGAGGGTTTTTTGGTTTTTTTTTTTTTTTTACTCTGATATATTCCTAGAGTATGAGAAGCTGGGAAGAGAGGAAGGTGCTGGGGCTGGAGGGTTGGATAGTGTTTCCTGCTGGTGCCAAGTCACTTTTCTTTGCTGTCTGGTTTTGCTCAGGCCAGGCTGAGTTCAAGGGTCATTTTGTCTTTGGGTTTTTTTGGGTTTGGGGGCTTTTTCAACCATTGGATTTCTGGTATAGTCTTCCCAAGGCACATTAATGTCATACTTGAAAAACTACTTCTGACACCCTGTCAAATTTTTCTTATGAAATGGAAAGTTGTTAAGTCCCTTCTGCTCCCATGAGCTCCTTAAAGATCTGAACTCTGAACCTAAGTGTGTGTGAGGTCCTTACTGGTAAAGTTTGAGATGGATAATCTTGACATCAGACTAGTAAGACTTCCCAAGCTCTCCACGTCCTTTGGCCATACCCAGTGCTGAAATGTAACATCTTTCTGAACATTAGTACAGTTTTCTCACTCTTTTTTTTTTTTTTTTAAGTGGTTTCAGACATGTTTCAGCTTGCGTTTCATGATCATTTTAGACTGCCCTGGGTAGCAGCTCTTGCTGAAAGCAGTTAGTTGTGTCACTTGTCCTTCCTGGCCTGGGAGCTTCTGCAGTTCCTGAGTTTGCATAGTCAAGGAATAAAATGCCCTGAGGTCCAGATGCCCATAGGAAAAAAAGCCCCATCACCAGGACAACATTGAGCAAATTGCAAATCTTTAGTCTAGGAGCAACAAAGGCTTGATAGCAATGGGCCTGCCTGTGCTTGACAATCTTGGTCAGCCAAAAGTCTGTGCATGTGCATCTGGAGGAGGGGGAATGAGCAGGTGTTCCTGATCACTCATAGCTTGGAAATGCATGAGCTGAGAGGAGAGCAAGACAGGACAAACCCCTCAGACTGCAAACCAAGTCACAAGTGGGTGGGCTCACAGGCTTTGTTGCTGTTTAATGATGATTCGCAGGGCCCGGCAGTGGCAAGCAGTGCAAGTAGTTGGTAACATCAGAAAAGAGCGTGTGGGGGATTTCTGTGGTTGCTAAGAGCAACCTGCTCTAGCAGGAGATATTTTATTATGCTCAAAGGTTTATTCTGAAAATCTCAGGGTTTACAAATTGAAAAGTGAAACAACACAAGAAAAGGCCCTGTGCCATCTCACAATTAGCTGTGAAATTTCTGAGGCCTTGCCTCACCTGTGCCTGCCAAGTTGGTCTCGCTGTTCCTTGGCATTACCTCAAGGTGTGACCATGCCTCAGCTGTGCCAGCACACTTCTCACAACCAGGAGAGTGAAGGCAGTGCTGATAGTAGAGGGACATTCTTGTTGGGTTCTATCAGCTCTTACACCCTCCAAATTGTAATACATTTTTCTCTCCAGCTTCTTCATGAGATTCCAATATTTCCTTTTTCCCTGAAAGCTGTATGAGTTCTTGTTCCTCTGTCTCCTCCCCCCTCACTCTCTGTGTCCATCTGTCTCCACTATTTTGTTCTCCTAACTTTCTTATCTGGTGTCCAAATTTACCAGGACTTCTTCAGTGGAAACTGTAGACTCCTTCCTGAATGCTACCAAGGGGGAAAAGAAAAGGTGATGATGGTTAATTCAGAAATGAGTGACAGAAAGCGCCTTGCAGGGCCTTAAATACATGTGACTGCTGGTGTAGAAGTAAAGATTTATTATGTTAAATAAATCTGAGACGTTTACAAGATTTGAGGGTTGTTTCTTTTTTTACTCCTCTTTTTTTTTTCTTATCAGTTATTGATAAAAGCTAGATATGGAAACATAGAACAGCTAAAGAGTATTGGGTTTATTTTGGAGAAAAAGCAACAATACTGCAATTGTTAACAAAAAAAACACTTTGTAATTTTGTTCAAAATTATATTCTCTTTGATACTTTAAAAAAAGAGAAAGCAAAAATACTGTCATGAAGGGTAAGCATTCTTCATTTCAGACTTGGTCTATGCACCTTTATGATCAGCAGAGCTCACATGGACTCGTGTTATATATGGGTAAGGCTTATTATGTTATATTTGAATTTATCATCAAGTAAGTGAGACAGGGAGTTATTCATGGGACCACCCTGTTTAAGGCATTTCTTGTCTTAAGGAAACCAAACCAATGTATTCCCACAAGTATTGAATGCAAGCTGCTGTTTGACTGCAGTAAAAGACCACCTCTGTTAAGCAGTAATTTATTTTTTCTGTTGGTCTCTTGGGTGACCACTGATGGCAGATTTTCTGGTGTTTCCTATGGCAGAAGCAATATGTTCTGAAATATTTTGATTATGTTTAAAGTATAAGTATGAAAATGTGATATATGGTAAAGTAATGTGTGGCAAAAAATAATATTGATATGCGTATTGGATATATCAAGAGGAAATGTGGAAGATATTTTCATAAGCATATGTTCTACTTTATTTGGGAGAGGAATATTGGAAGGCATGGAACACTTATGAAAATGTATAGAAGTCTTTTATAGACTGTTGAAGAAATTTTTCTGATAAATGTTTGGAAAATATCCAAAAGTGTTATGGTACATAAAGAAAGCAATATGTAACATTTTTTAAATTATTCTTAATATGGTTAATTTATGTTCATTTACTTTAGAATATATTGGAACCATATTTCATAAATATTAAACTTATTTTGTGCTACCTATGCATGCTATTGAAATTCACTTGATCTTCATGAAGTGCATAAATGTATTTCTCCAAATTTATAAATGTATGTGAAGTACATATATTTGGAGAGAAAAGGACGCGTTTATACAGATTTTTACTAGTGTACCTTGTGCTCAGGACAGCACTGACAGAGTGAATCATGCTTTAATATGCCCACGGAAGCTGTACAGAAACATGCATGTTTCTGCATGTGCCTGCATTCCTCTATACAGGCCTTAGTTATAAGCAGTATTTTCACAAATTACATCTATCCTTTTTTGGCTTTGTAAGAGTCTTGGAGAAAATTTGCTGAAGAGAAAAATGTCTTCCTACTCAAGAAGGAAACACAGGAAAATAAAAGTCTGTATCTCTTCAAAAACATTACTTAAATTTTCTTCTCACTTTTACAAGCACCTCAAAAGTAGATCTCTGTTGACAGATCAATGCCAAATTTTGTCTGTGGTACTAAAGGCAGAAAGCTCTTCTGATGATGATTTTTTGACACCTTTCTCATTCAAAGAGTGTACTTATGGCATTAGATTAGGACGTGCTCTGCTTCTTTATATTTATAGAAACCTTCTCCATGCTGCCATTTTGCTTTGTGTTGCTATAAGAAATTACAGGGGGTTAAATTTCTTTGGGGTTTCCCTCTGTTAAGCTTGAGAATTGTTTTGGTTTGTTTCTGTAAGACACACTGTTGTAAAACCAATAGAAAATTGCAGTGGCAGCTTTCCAGAGCCTGAGGAAGACATCTCACTTGATACTCATTTGCACGATGTATTCATGCCTTTCCATTAGAGTGCCTTAGACCAGAACATTTAAAATACTAAAATACACAAACAAATGAAAGTTTTAGGTTCAGGTCTACTTTCTTCTTCCCCCTTTTAATCTTTTTTTCTGTCCAACCAGCTCTTGTTATTCTCTTTCTGTGTCTCACGTTTCTACTTTCAAACTAGGACACCTTTTCATCCTTGTCAAATCCAGAAAGAGAAACTTTAAAGACGTGTTAGCAGGAAAGAAACTTACAAGAAATTTAAGGGTTGGTCTTTGCATCTGGTATTAGAATATGAACTCATTATTTGGGATACTTCAAATTAATAGGGAAAGGGAAAGGAGAGGTCCTTACTTCAGATTTCAGTACTTCATAAAAATATATTTTATAGTTTCCTGGGTAATTTCCCAAGAAGTTTTCTGAGAGTTACTAAAACAGCACCTTTAGGACCCTTGATTTCCTAATCCAATAGAAGTTCTTTTTGAATTTTTTTTCATCCCAGAAACGTTAACCTTTCTCAAAACTTGAGGGGGCTCCTGGGAACAGAGAAGTGCCAGGGATGCTCAAGATGGGTATTCTTAAAGCCCAGCTTCTGCCTAGAAAGGCCAATCTTCTCCCTTGCCCTCTCCTGCTGATGGAGTGACTCAGAATCTCCTCCAGGGGTGATGCAGAGATCCTAGGATTGGTTTTCTCACTTAGCCCTTGGAGGACACGCCTGCCTGTAGTGACTACCGGAGGAAGCTTGGCACAATAGCATCTTCCAAGTGTTTGTGATTCCCTTTCTGTCATACATGGCAACAAGGACTTCAAAGGGTCTGAAAAACACCTTAAAAAAGAGATAATTTTCCAATGTTAAATGTTTTATTTAACTTGTTTTGGGGGACATTTTTTTCCTTAATTTTTCAACCGAAGCATAATTGCTGCTATCAAGAAGGGTTGTTGTTTGTTTTTTTTTCCTGTTTCATGCAATATTATTGTAAATTATATTTCAGGTTAGTGTTTGAACCTAATAAATTGTTGAAGACAGTTTAATCATGATGACTCTTACCCAAACTAAAAAAAAGAGATTTTCTCTAAATTAGCAAGGTAAAGATCAATACTCTTGAGAGCAGTCCTATCAAAGGATGAAGTTTCTAAAAAGGTGTGCTTTGATTATTATCATAATCAAATTCCCTCAATCATAGCAGGTACACAGTACCCTTGAAGATCTGAATGGATTTGAATATATATTTCTCTTAAAATTTATTTGAATATATTTTCTATGTTCAGAGATGGGCAAAGGAACTGGGGAGTTTTCTGGAGAACAGCTCTGATAAGGAGCAGCAGAGGCAGCTGAGGGGGCTCAGCCTGGAGAAGATGAGGCTCAGGGGGAGCATTATCACTCTCTACAACTCCCTGGTACAAGAGTGTAGCCAGGTGAGTGTTGGTCCCTTCTCCCAGGTAACCAGTGACAGGACAAGAGGAAAAGTTATTAATTGCACCAGGAGAGGTGTGGATCATATAGTAAAAACTTCTTCCCAGAAAGGTATGTCAAACACAGGAACTGCCCGGGGAAATGGTGGAGTAACCATCCCCAGAGGAATTTAAGAGATGTGTAGATGAGGCACTAAGGGACATGGCTTAATGGTGAGCACAGTGGTGGTGCTGGGTTGATGGCTGGACTTGGTGATTTTAGAGGTCTTTTCCAACATTAACAATTCAATAATTTCACTGATTTTTCTTTAATAGCTATAGTTATAATATTAAAAAATTATTAAGTTCTCCATTTAACCACCTACCTGGGGCTATAGCAACACAATAAACAGCAACACAAATGCTGCAGCTTTTTTATCTACCTCCCAAGGAATATAGACTTGAACCTTATTTCAAATGTGCTGATAAAAGAGTGGGGGAAATGTCCAGAGCTAAATCACTGAGCCACTTGATTTTCTGGGGGCTGTAGGAATGGGCTGGCCAGACATTTTATGTCACCATTTTCTCCTGAAAAGATGAAGATGGTCTTTAACTACAAAGGTCACTGCAATTTCTCGTTGCACCATAAACTCATCCTGGCGCAAGCATCTGACCTGCTGTATCTGTTAAAAAGAAGCATCTAACTCACTGTGAGAGGCTCACCCAAGATTTCAGGCTACAAAAGTAACTTCTGTCTTCCAACAGCATGGAGGGACTTTCTGTTCTCACTGCAGTCCTTGAGATCCAAGGAATCCCTTTGTTCTCCAGCTTCAATAACACATATCTCTATTTTCATACACTCCCCTAGACTATGAATTATGCTGCCCTTTGCCATAAGCCTGAGGCATCAGCTGGCCTTGCATCCTGGCTTTTCTACACTGCCTGAGGCTTTATAAAGGTCTTGATAACTATATTTTTTTTCCAGAAGATAATTCATATATATTCTTATTTGAATTATAAGTCCCTAATGGAGAAGTGAACCCAGAGGCAGACAGCTAGGAGAGACAGAGGAAAAAAATCTACAGGTAAGACTAGAAGACAGAAAAGGGGTTGTCATACAGCTGGATGAAGAAGTGACAGACAAGGTGCTCTTGGCACATTACGTTTCCTATGAATAAAAATATTGCCCTTTAGAAACTTTTGAATGTGTTTTAGAACATTTGTAACCCTACAGAGCAGTGGCACTATCAGAAATGCCTTAAATGTTGTACACCAACTTCTCAGACCACTATTATAGTGGCATTATTTGGCAGGCAAATGCTGACTGATCTACTTTGTAGTGGATCAGTGAGCAAACCCCTCTTTTTAAGCTGCCTTATCTGTGTTCAATATCTTGATCCTTTGCGTTCTTATTAAAAAATAATGGCAACACTTCTCTACATTCAATATTTTATATAAAATAATGGAAAAATAATATTGAATTTTTAATCTCATTATGAATTCATATGTTTTATTACATCTTTTGGTACTTACAGCTCTGGAAACCTATGCACAGGAATCAACTATGCTTTTGAAAAGCCAAATTGAAAGTTGTATTTGTTTTTATTAGAGGAAAAAGGTCATTCAGACCATGGATGTTGGAACAAGGTAAGTTTTCAACAGGTTCTGCTTTGTAGGATGCTCAGCCTTTTCTAATGAATTTATAAAAGTAATTTTCTTGTACTTGTGTATTGGTTTTAATATTTTTAACTACAGAATAACAGACTAATTCTAGGATTAGTCTTACACAAAATTAGCAAAGGCAGGCAGGATACTTTTCTTTAAGATAAAAGTTATATAAATGTAATGTTGATTTCTAGAATGAGGTGCACAAAGTATGACATGAAACACAATGAAAATGTTAGCAAGTGCTTATGTGAAGGTGACAGCTCTGCAACAAAAGGGCAGGATTAAAAGTTAATTAAGAGGAGTTGTTTTTCTGACACAGGAATATTCTTTTTTTTTTTCAAACCAAGGAAATTATAAATGCAGTACATAACTAGACTGCTTGTTAGAATGCTTGTGTTAGCAGTAGAGGATTTACCTTATATTTTCTAGCTTTTTTCCCAGAATCATGCAATATTTCCCATAACAGAACAAGCAGTGTTCATGTGGAAGTTCCAAAGAGCATACCAAGCTCTTTGGTACCAAGTACCAAAAAACCTATATTTATTTTGGGGGTTCTGTTGCTGTTCCTCTTTAATTATAACCAGATAATAAATGATAATTGCAACTACGTGAGTCAAAGAAGATTGTGAAACACTTGTTTTGATTGGTGTGAAGGCTCACTTTTGCTCCCATGAGGTTTTTAGTCCCTCAGCAGTGGAAAGGAGTTAATCATCAGTGTGACAGCATGATGTTACCTCTTCATGGACTTCTTCCTAGATGCAGGATTTGCACATGGAAGAGTTGTCCGTTACTTCCATGGAATGTGACTTTGACTCCCCGTAAATGGTTGGAAGTGGCTCTCGCTCTGTTCCTGCTGTAGGATATAATAACTCCTACTGCCTGCCTTTGCAAATTCCCACCTAAATGAAATCATTGGGTGTGTCCTTTATGGTGCATTGAATTTGTAGCCCTAACAGATATGTTTATGCCAGGATAAGTACTGCACTTGAGCTGAGACCACTGATACAACGTGGTGCTTGTTTATGGGGATGGGATGGAATATGTTGGAGACAGAGATTCAGAAACCTATTTTAAAAACATTAGGTGTAGACCAACCCAGCAGTTTTGCAGGATGCTTCTTTAGGCTGAGGAGCAATGAGAGAGGGAGAGAAGAAGAGTTAAGAAGTGAGAAATTTGGTTTCTTGAAGGTTTAATTTAGATATCTCTAAGGTGACAGAAAGAAAATGAGCAAAGTGAGGAAATAAGCAGCCATCACATATAATCTGTGAGGTTTCTTCTCTGACTCTGTTCCTGGCCTGGTCCAGATCAGAGTAGCTCATTTGCAGCTGTTAAAATTACAGCATTGGGATTTGGTTCTGGACCAAATCCCGAAATCCTTTGCAAAAAGGGTTTGATGGGATTTGTTCATCAGGAAACTTTTCAAGTTCATACCAAGAAGAAAAGGCATCTTCAGGAGAACCTCTGACTGATCAAACCACCCCTGGATGAGGTCACGGACCTACTCAAAGCCCTGCTCTGAGTTATCACTATGGAGAAGCTTTCCAGCCTCAGGTGAGAGCCCTGGTCAGCCAAGCTACTAAATTATTTCTGTGTTTTGGGGCATTCTTTTCATGAAATTGATTTCATTTCATTTCAAAGTATAGTATGAAAAAGAGAATATTTCAAATGTTTCGTAAAACACAGTGACCTTCTGACCAGCATTAGTATCAATAAAACCACTTTCTCTTGTTTTCTTTCTCTGTGATGTGCCTTTGTCATCTTCTATGTTTCTTTTCACTTTGTACCTCATATTTTATTGTTCTGGCAATCTTTTTCACTCTTTTTCTATGACTACTCATGTGTCTTTAGTAAGAGAATGTAAGAACAGATTGATTTGCCACAATCCGCTTTGGCATTGCGCTGTATTTTTTTTTTCAAGTCTGTGAAAAGGACCAGGGAACTCCTTTGTGCCTAAATTATTTATATGAAACCAAATAGAATACACTATAGGTATAATCTTTTATTAATAAACCTCTTAGATACTGCCCTGCTGCAGATGAATTCTGCTAGAGAGGAAATGTCTGTGACAGCCTAGGAATGGCATGTACCAGAAGTACTGTTCTGGGAGATGAAGCCCATCAGCTTGACTGATGTTTTCTAATGCCACACATGACTGAGGGCAGGACCTTTGGAAGCATCACCTCCTAGAATTTCTCCTTTCAAATGTTTTCAAATGAGGCTACTTGAAAAGCAGTGGTACATTTTGTAAGTGGTTAAGTGCTAAGAAAAATAGAACTCAGTCTTCTCTCTAATGCTCTTCAACATTTTTCATTTCAAAATGCCTTTGGAATGCATTTTTTCATTCAATTGTACTTTTGTACTTTTTCATTCATCACCTTGAAAAGAATAAGCATACATAGAGTTCACCTCACTGTCAAACATCCACACTGCAGCAGCATGGATCATAGTCACAGAATCATAGTATCATGGAATCACTGAATGATTTGGGTTGTAAAGGACATTAAACATCATCTCATTCCAACCTCCCTGCCATGGGAAGGACACTGTCCACTAGACCAGCTTGCTCTGAGCCCTATCCAACCTGGCCTCAAACACTTCCAGAGATGGGGCAGCCACAATTTCTCTCATATTCATACAATCACATAGCTGCCCAGGGTAGAGGGCATCTTGAAAGTTCCTCTGGTCCAAGCTTTCATGGAAAAGGGAGCCTACAGGAGAATGTCTGCCACCTGTCCAGTCACATCTTGAACACCACCAGGGACAGGGACTCTGACACATTTCTGGGGAGGTTGTCCCAGTGAGTTCTTACTGTAAAATATTTCTTTCCTATTTCAAGATGAAACTTCTCCCAGTGCGACTTGTCCTTGCCTTCTCCATGTGACACCTTCTGTGGAGATATCCTCTCCACCTTTTTTGTTAAAAAAATTTACTTAAACATGACCTTTAAGCATGATTCTTCTCTCAAATAAAATCACAGTAGGTACTAATTATGTCAGTCAGTCTCCTATTAAGATGTTGACTAAAGGTAAGGCTATGATTCAGATTTTTTAAGATTAATTTCCAAAATGAATGACCTTCTTTTTCACCTAGTTACATATAAATCATCAGTAACTAAATTCTATTTTGAAGTGAGACTGGATGAGAAATCTAGGAACCTTTAATTTAAGTAAAAATTATTTCCTTTTTTTTTTTAAATCTATTTGGTTATTTGGCCCAGATCACCCAATCGCACACTCCTCAATATCAATTTTTGATTTTGAGGTATTTTAAAGAGTAGAGCAAATCTTTTTGTATTCCAACCTCTCCTTTCCTCTGGAAAATAAGTTCAGTTCAAAATACCTGATATTTCTTCACATCTGGACACTTTAAACCCCAAAGCTAGAATGTTACATATAAAGTAATTTGTGGTTTTAAACTTTGGTTTCCACTCTCCCATATAAATGCAAATAAAATGTTTTCCATTAGAATAACTCTGCCTCGTGCTTTTTTAATGGAGGCATTGGAGACTGCAAAGTAGAGTAGAAACCATTTTGATAATACTGCATCTTCTCTTTGAGGGCCAATCTAAATATTTCCATCTGTCAGATTTTTATTTAATATTCTGAATAAATAAGTTGCAGGAAAAAGGGAACAGTCATTTTTATTTCACTTTCTTTTGCCAGGTTTTGGTGGTCTTACAGTTTCTTTTTGGATTGCAGAGATGCGAGTATGAAGATTTATAGTCCTTTCCTCTGCCAAGATATCTCCTAGAAATCCAAAGATGTCATTTTCAAATGTTCATAAACAAACATATTTTCTAAAATTAAAAAAAAAAAAAAAAGAAAAAACAGAAAAAGAAAATCCAGCTTTTCCCCCAGCTTTCCCCAAACATAAATTCAAATCTCTGCTGAAGTGGAAGGAAATGTACAAAAACAATCAAGACGTTCTCAATGTGGAATTTGTTGTCTTGACTTCAGTCTGGAATGCTGCTACCACCTCTGACATTGTCTAAATTAATATGGTGCATACAATGGTTCCCAGGTTAGCCAGAAAAAAGCTAAATTCCTGTGGCATTTGCTGGGAAAGAGAGGAAAATTATGAACAAGCAGTGCCAAGAAACTGAAAGGTCAAAATATCACATGAAAAAGCAAGTTTCAATTTTAAAACCCTACTTTCTAGTGAACCTAGCTAAAGCAGCTCTTGGTGAGGATCCACCTTTATGAACTGTTTTATAGTTTCATGGGATTCAGCCATATGCAATTGCCTGAGTTAAAGATGTGATGTGCAAGGTTCTAGTTGAGTTGTTTAGGCTGGTTGGTTTTTTTCAAAAAGTCCTTACATCCAGAACAGGAAAGGAAAAAAGTCCTTACATCCAGAACAGGAAAGGAAAAAAGTCCTTACATCCAGGAAAGGAAAAAAATCTCTGCTTTTATTGTTTAATTCTAATTTTCATACAATAAAATATTTTCTGCATTTTTAACATTATTTTATCTCTCTTCTCTAAGTCAGATGTCCCAAGTGTCAAGTAATACAATATCTAATACACAAAGGAATACCAAATGTCCACAAATCAAAGCCTGCCCTCTCCTCCAAGGTCTGCTTAGGAGTAAAATTTAGGAAAATACAGAGAAATCTCCCAGCATGCCCTATATGAGAGTCCAAACCCCATGAACCCTGTAATGAAAAGTAAATAAATGACTCTGTCCTTCACTGCCAAGCTGTTAATCCATAATGTGGACTTGGCCTCTTGTGTTGTCAACAGTGATATATAAATCATATCACACAAAACAAGAACCAAGCTGACCCTTTACCCCTTCCTTAAGCCAAATACAAGCATTTATAATGCTGAAAAACTTTTCCCCCTTCTTTTCTTTCCCCCTTTTCACATGTCTCTCACTTGCTGGTTTCTCCTGGGTTGATAAGAGTAAGAAAAATGTGTGGGAGTCTGTTTGACATGTTCTACAGGGAATTTCAACCTAATTTCCTAAGCCAAAGAGATCTCAGTAACACCAACCCACCTACAGTTTTGTCCTTCATAAAATTATGGCTCCTGCTGCTCAGGACTTCTGGGGAGAGCAGTGCACGGAGAAAGCAACTTGCAAATAAAGGATCACACAGCCAGGGATGACACAGAAGAAAAGCTACTCTGGAGGCAGAAAGGGAGAGGGAGAGGTGGCCTTTCAGGAAGATCCAGAGAGACCAGACCAAGGAGACTAGGATAGGAAACACTGGCTGAAAGAGTTCAGGGGGAAGCAGCTTGATGGAAACACATGAAGGCTGAGCCTTTAATAGGTCTCAGGTTTAAAACACTTTAAAGTCAAAGGAAAGAGTGCAACTGGTTTAGGTATCAATGAAAGAGGTTCCTTTATGTCTTAACTAAATTTAATTTATTCAATGAGTAAAGTATTCAGTGACTTCCGTGTTAGTTGGACAGAGCCCTAAGTGAAAAGGGGCATGAAATTAACTGAATTTTGATACTTGTAAAGCTCCTGCAGAGCTCATATCAGGATCAAAGCCTAAAACTGTAATTGTGTTGCTTGTTAAAATAATTGAACAAATATTGAGAGAAAAATAACCAAATCTAAGGCAGTAATGCCAAGAGCGATAAATGACACGAGTTTATGAGGAACAGATCTTGCCTGACAAATCCCATTGCTTTTTTCTAATAGAGTTACAAAGGATGAAATTCTGCTGTTTGTGAGGGCTGACTCACAAAATAAACTCTCAATCTTCCTGATAGAAACTATCTATGTCAATAACAGCCCTAAATACTGATGTACAATTAGCAGATGAAGGGAGAGTAGCAGTTTGATGCCGTACCTCATAACATTTTATTGATCAAGGGTAAATTTCCAGAGAAGTTTTGTGGTGTAGGAGCCAGGGTATCACTGGAGAGTTCCAGTTTGATTTGTACATGGTACTGTCACCTGAACTACCGTCCTGGGTGAAGCACCATAACCACAAAAAGCAGCAGCAAAGTACAGCTCCCTGCATGGAGCTTGGAGTGCTGTGTCAACAGCATGGCTGGATTCAGTCAGGGCTGCAAAATATAGACAATTCCTTAAGGGAAGTTCCTGGAAATTCTTAGACTGAATTATAAGGTATTGGGGATGAAACAACTATGTTGTGAAAGTGAGAGACCCGAAAAGGTATTTCCAGGTAAAGTGGGGAAGTGGTTTGAGGATAGGATTTAAGTGTGCAAGGACCAAAACTGTTGGCCTGCACTTACAAGATGAAAAGGTGGGAGAAATACTGACTCAGGTACTCAAGAGCCACGTGAAAATTCTTCATGTCACAAACCACGCTGGTCAATAGATCATCTAACAATGCAAAGCTCCAGTTCTCACTTGGAGAAGCATATAAATCCTTGAAGATACACATGAAATCAGAGGGAAAAGATAAAGCAATCAAATCCAGGGAGAAATGTATCATGCTTTGCATGGTAGATAAAGGTGAGAATACCTATAGCAATAGAGTTGTGTCCATACCTATCTACAAGTTTTTGAGGAAGGAACAACAAAAAAAGTCCACCAAACATACAGTGTGAAATTGAGAGAAGGGAAAATGTAAGACAGTGTCTGAAAGAAGTTTGTGAAATGGAGCAGTTTGCTGGGTGGACCAGGTTATTTTATGCATAACTGACTTGGCCTGCATAAAGGTAACACATGTGACACCCCCTCTAAGGGTAGCAGAGATCCCACAGCAGCATCCAACATCCAGTAATCCCTGACTCAGCCTGGAGATCCTCATATGGCTTCTTTATCCCTGTCTGGTACAACAAGTGGTTTAGGGATTGAGCTAGGAATGGATTATTCTGGTGTTTACTGTTGGCAACTGCCTGAAAGTATTGGGCTTTTTTTCTCTGATAATTTTTTTGGGGGTTTTAGGGACTAAAAAATCCTTATTTAGTCAGGAAGTCCAGTAGGGAATGAACAGAAATATTTGAATAATTTTTGCCCATGTGAGTGCATTATAGCTCCAGAGTTTTTATTTTCTCCTTGCTTTTCAGCTGGTCTAAATTATCATTGTACTGTTGAAATCAATTGTTTTTAAGCACCTGCCACTTCCAGATGTCCAATGTTTGCCAGGTTTTTTCCTGTTGCCAGTGCCAAGAAAGAAAAGGGATCATTTGCTAGTCCCTTTGATGACATGGAGTGAGAAAATGAAGAAAATCACTATACACTGCCTCATAAGATCTCTAAAACTCAGGTGTGGAGGAGAAGTCATCTAATTCTAGTGTGAAATATAAGCTTCCATGTGGAGTTCTCTGATAGTCCAGAACACATCCTGGACAGAAAGAAAGAGCACAGGAGCCTCCATCCCATCCATACAGTCATGGTGTTTGGCCTGCAACACTTGGAATCGAGTGGAAAACCAGCATGGAGTGGAAAAAAGTATCACCTGCCCCTATCCTTTTATAAGTGATGCTTTGCAGTAAATTGCTTTCTGTCTAATTTGGCTTATACAAACACTGCCTTTGGTGAGGCAGCAGGACTTCTGAAATCTTCAGCAAAAGCAGGATCAGCCTGTGCACTTCCCTGTTGCCTTGGAGTATCTGGAGGGCTGGCATTTATGGATAGTCCTCATGCATGCATCTAATTACCCTCACAACCAGTGGAGACTTTACATTGGTAAAGACTGAGCTTTGCTTCTGAGCAGATTACTTGAAACACTAAAATAAGAATCATTTTGGCTGAATTTTATTGTTGCACCTACAAAGCAAGAAAGTAGCAATTATTGCTAATGTTTCATAAACTCCAGCTTTTCATCATCTTAAATGCATTGAATTTCAGAAATATTATGATCTGTAGAGTGTAAGATCATATTCTTAACAAAAGAATAAAAAACCTCTTTGTTTGTAGAGTGTATTGTCTTGTGTTAAGGTTTGGTGAGTAGGATATACCCAAAATGATTGTTCAATTATATCTTAGATTAGATCATTCAGTAATGAGATAAACAAGCTGTCTGGCAGAATGGGTTTTGGTTGACAAGAAAGTAGGTGAATACAAAAAAGATAGGGCTTTAATCACATTTATTTCCTGAGTCACAATGAAGGGGATTAATGTTATATTCTAGACCAGTCAGTCACACTGATTTTGTGGACATATGTTAACGAACATGCAAAAGAACACAAAAAATTCTTAGCATCAAGCAAGAAAAACTTGTGAGTTTAACAATTCAAAAAAAAAAGAACATTCATTTCTATATTCATGTTTCTGTATGGTTTGCAACGATATCTTTGGAACAACAAGGATGTTAAATTGCTGGAAAGTTTTCTGGAATATTAAAAACTGACATTCTATACCCAGAAGATGCCAGCCCTTACTCTGTGAATAGATTCTGCTGATTCCCCTCAGCAGCAGTTTTAAATCTATCTCTTATGAGCCTTCACACCTAACTGTATTTCATGCAGTGACTTTGCAGAGAGCAGAGTTCTGGCCTCTGAAGGCAGTGGAAAGATTCCTGAAAATTTCAGAGCCATCAGAAGTGGCTTAGAAAAGAGCACGTGCAAGAAAATCTTCTTTCCAGAAGTTGTGGCGGCTCTGCATAGATGCCATGTCCATTCTCCAATAAACACACAGTTCTGGAAGAACTTCAGGGAGCTTGGAAAGGGAAAAGAGGGTGAGCTGCACTCTCAAGAAGTTCTAATTACCTGCCCCAGGTGTTTCAGATCTGCTTTGGCCACACTCTGCCTTTGCTGAGTGCATCAAGCCTGGCCTTGCATGTTCCAGGAGGGAGACACCAGGTAACTGGAATATCAAATACATACTCAATTTTGAAAACAAACCAAGTGTGTCTCTTTAATGGCTGCTACTAGTGATCAAAATACATATGCAAGGTTACCCGGAGGACTCGTCCTAAACCTTACTCTGCTGTTCCCTGCTGTGCTAAGCCAGCAGGAATTTTCCCCTGAGAAGGATGAAGGTGCATATGTCTGCATATTTATACAGATCCAAGGGTCAGACTCCAGCTTTGATCTTACTACTCCCTCACCTCACCCTCTGTAAGTGAAGCAGGAATGTGTGGCAGCAAGAGGATCAGAGTTCCAATGTCATTCTCATTACCCCTCTGCATTGACTACACCCCTAGATGAAGCCAAAACTGTGAGCACCACTTTTGAAGTGATATCAAGGTGTCTCAGATATAGACCAATAGTTGTTTCCCCTTTTCCCTATATTGTTAGGAAACATTTACCAAGCTCTGCAAAAAAGAGGTCACCTATTCCATAGACAAGGGCCCATTTGTATTGATCTAGACTGAAAAAAGAGAAGCTAGTTCATCTATGTGCATAGAACTAGCACGTGTGCCAGCCTAAGTACTACTGAAGTGTTGTAAGGAATTTACAATGCTTGCCTGAGCCATTAATTTTTATGCTCAGTTTCAGACCAAAGCAGTTTGAAATAGTTGCATTGCAAATGCCTGAGAATCCCTTTTTGTAACTGGAGGTACCTCCTTTGCTTTAATCAAAAAATTCCTTGCAGCACCTTTAGCACCTTTATCTGTGCTCTTGGAGATATAATAAAACTTTTCTGCAAATTTTAGCTTCTGAGGCTGTGTTTCTGAAGAAAAACATAAGTATCATTAAAACATCAGTGAGAATTCAAGGGAGATTTTTATGAGGAGGGAGACTATTGCCAAGAACTTTAAGCTGAGAATCTGTTGTAGTTGAGCACTGCTAAACACTACAGAGTGGATGGCAGTAGGAAGTTTTCTTCACGTTCAGAAACTGGTTGATGAATTATTTTACTTGGAGACACAGGCAAAGCCCACAGAGCCTAGAAAAGCACCACACCTCCCAGCAATGGATGTGTCCTACCTGTTGAGTTTTCATATCTTGAGTTCAAAGAAAGAAAAATGCAAGAGAAAACGTTCCTGTTTGCATCAACAGCCTAATCAGGGATTTAAAAATTTATGTACCCTCTGCAGAGCCCTGAAAGCTGCTGCTGATGGTCCCTTTAACACTCAGTGGTCCCAAGAAGCAATGGTTGCCTATCACATGAGAACTGTGCCAGGCCATGACTTGTAGCTGCCCAGGCTGGCCAAGGATAAGCTGCTAAAGACTAAAAATATCCAGAATCCTTTTCCATTTTTTAATTTCTGAATTCTAATGATAAGTTCTTTAATGTTTATGTTATTAGATTGTTATATATATCCATGATAACACATGCTAGCACCCATAAGATTACACTGGGCTGTTCTTCAGCTTTTCTTCTGTGGTACACTATGTTTTCCTCAGCTGTTGATATCTTCTTGTTGACCTTGAGTTATCTTTCTATGAAAAAATATTCAGAGAAATATCTAAGTTTTTTTCTAGTAGGCAATGTTTATTTTGAAGTATGGCTGTCAAAGTTTTAATGTGACAAGAGGAACTTTGAACATAAACATATAATAAATGCTTAACTGTTCCTTGCTGGTAACAGTAGCAGTTCTTAATGGCACAGCACACCAGTGAGACAACAGAATAATATTCAAACTTCTGCTGCTCCACTGTGCATTAAAATATCACACAAAGTCAAAATACATGTTATATTGCAGTGACATGATAGAAAAAAAACCAGAATTTCAAAAAAATAAGGTTTTTTTCTTTCTGATCTCATCATACTGAAAGAAAGTACATGAAAGGAAAGATAAAAAACACATCTCAATGAAAATGACATCCTAAAAAAAACTTTTAGAATTTGTTAAAGGAAAATTTTACTGAATGCTTTGGCTTTGACAAAACTGTGGAAAACTGTTCCATTACCAATCCTTGGAGTAGTACTTTGTGCTTGTGATGACCATCCCCAGGGAAGGGCTCTGAATTCCTGCTTAAGGCCTGTTTGCTGCTTCTAAACAGCTTTTAGAGGAGCCCATGGATTCAAGGACACTGCTTCATTGGTTCCCATGGCTGGGGGAGGCAGCACAGCTCCCCTCTTTTACCTGAGGGGGATGGAACAATAATTCCTGGGCTCTCACTCCCAGGCAGGGGCAAGTTCCTGCTCAGAGCACTCAGAAGTGCTTGTGGGGGGAGGTTTCAAGGGTTCAGAAAACAAAGCAAAACTGCAACAGGAACAAAGCTTCTGGAATTCAGTTCTGACTGAAAAAATCTGGGAAGTCAGATTAAACATTGCATTTCCTAGTGTTTCTCTGGGCTTAAGAAGTAATTTTCGAGGAAGATGAACTGAACCAGTGAAACTCTTGACTCCACTACTACTTTTCTTCCAGAAATGAAGCAGTCCCTCATGTTTTGCTGATGTTTCAGATTAAAGAGTGTCAATGTCTTTTATGGTTCAAAACAAAATTTTTTTCCCTATAAGATCTCTCCTAATTGAGCACCTGTATACAAACAAAAGGGGCCTGGATTTTGTTTTAGCCTTGTAAATAAGAAGCCTTGGATGTGATCCAGCCCTTCAGAGAGGGAGCCAAATAATTGACAGTCTGGTCACAGCTGGCAGCCACAGCAGTAGGGTTCCAAAATACAAGGGCAGGAGGGAGAACAGGTATAAAATATGTGCCTTTTACAGGATAGGTTCTCACTAAAACAACATTCTGGTTCCTTAGCTGTAAATCTCAGAACTCTGTGGCTAAAAGAAATAACTCTCTGTGTAGTGCTAATTCCTGCCTAATGCTGCCCTTTTGGTAGGGACGTCTCAGAGTAAAACTCTGGGAGAGGTTGCTGATTTTTTACCTTCAGCCAGATGGCAGAATCTGATCCTTACCCACTTAGGTTTTGACTCCCAGTAATGCCTATTTTGACCAAATACTTTATCAATAAACTCTTGAATCTGCATGGAAGTTTACAATTTAGAAATCCACTGACAAACTGAATGTTAAAATGACAATGGCTAGGAAGTGCTCAAGACCTTTAAAGAATGTGAATTGTGTTTCTCCAACAGGTATTCTGATGAGCCTCATCTTTCTCTCCTCACATTTCCTTGAATTCATGCAAATCTTTGAGATCCCCACTGTGCTGTCTGCCAAGTCAGAACACTTCCTGAGTTGCATTAATAATATTTGGCTTGGCACCAAACAACCTTGAAAGGGTTATGAGTGGAGTACAAAAGCATTCAGAAGCTTTTATCAGGTGTAGTTGCAGGTTTTATTTTAAAGTAAATGCTTCATATAGTTTCATTTTCAAAGAGCCTTATTGGGTGCTGGTTTTATTCAGTGTGTAATAGTCAAGTCTTGCAGCGTCTAAACTTCTTTCAGATGTTCATAAATGCTCTTGCAGAATCTTTTTGTGCTTTTTAAACAAATGTATCCATTCAAAAGATAAATGTACTAGATCTGCTGATATTCAGTGGAATGCTTCAGTCTGGCTTTGTTTTGTACATATAAAAGTTTGTGTCTGGCCTTTTTCACGAGTCATTTTCCCTCCATCTGCTTGAGCCTACATTAAAATGTCCCCCCACATGAATGTACACCAAAAAACTTTAAAGAGGTACAATCTATAAGTTTCTTTATTATAAGAAGAGTTAGTCTGTAAAAAATTTGGACCAGGGATAGTAAGTAAGAAACAAGCATCATTTCAGGTACTGCATCTTCCTTTGGATTTCTCCTGACTATTTTTATAGTGATATGAATACATTTTGCTTTTTAAAAAATTTTGCCTTGCTTTTACTTAAGGGTCTCAGTACACTTTGCATGTATGTGAATGATTAAACAAATCCACAAGATGGGATCTGGGGGTTGAAATGAGAAGAGGAAAGAAAAGGTTATGTAGATTTCTTGCTAGCTTTGAGAAATATTATTAACAGTACCCAGAGGTCTGTCACATTTACAAACTAATGCAAAAGAAGAGAGAACTGTGCTTTTTTCTCATCTTTCTAGTCTAATAATTTAATACATGAGCCGTACAGTAATTGCCACAGGTTTTGATAATTAAATATTTCATCTTGTTTCACATTAAATTTTTGGAAGAAGTCTGAGAGTGGAGAGAATTTTATGGATTTTGGCTTAAATGAAAGACTTAACCTAAAATAAAGATCTATCCACAATGAAAAAAAAAATGGTTTAGTCCTTGCAAATGTTGAAGAGACTAGTTATCATACTGAAACTTTAAAACAGAAAAATAGTGGGTGATGGAAAGGCCAGAATAGGGCTGTCAAATTTTAAATTTTAACATATGGACTGCTCACTCCCTGCTCTGGTTGCTAGTCATTCCCAGATGGTGTCTTTAGTGAGTGATGGTGAGGGGAAAGGAGCAGCTGGCAACGGCAATTTTTTGGGTTGGTTTGTTGGTTTTTGCTTTTTTTTTTTTTTTTTTAAACATATATCTACTTAAAATTCTGTGTTCTATACTAAAAAAAAAAAGGAGAGAGAAAAAATACAGGAAATATGGGAAGAGGTAATATTTAACTTGGAATCTGAGGCTGAAATTAAGGAAACCCTATTGCTGTGGGCTGATGAGTCAGGATCAGAATTTGGATCCAGACCTGAACTCCCCCTTAAATGGTGAATAATAATTTTCATGCAGGGCCTTGTTCAGTCCCTATCATGGCTTGGCCCAGCAACTGCAGGAAGGAACAGCCCTCCAGAATGGGGTTAGCTCCTCCTTGGGTGCACAGAGCATCAGAGCTCTCCAACCAACACATGCTCAGAGAGAGGTTTGCATACCTGTTTAAATGTGCTTGTCTAGGTGGAAACAGCATCCAAAGACATGGGGCCTGTGGGTTTGGGGCTGAACACTGGGCTTGTGATGTCAGGGATGATACTGATCTCTTTAAGCCTAAGCAATTATTTTTTTTTCAAGAGGTTTGTTCTTGTGAGAGATGTCCTTAGCTTCTCCTTGTTAACTCTTTGTAGGATACTACAGCTGGAATGTGCCATGTTCTGACTTAGAGAGTGATTGTACCTCCAGCTGCTGACTCCAGGCTTTTTCCTACAGTGATCCCAGGTGCTCCTTCACATCTGGCAGCAAGAGCTCCTACTGCACAGTACCTGTCTCCATTGTTCCTTCTCATTGTTCCCTTGTGTCCAGCTTTGTCACAGTTTGCTGGGTTTTTCTAGAATGTAACACTTCTCAATATGCTATAATGAACCTAAAACTTGGTTCTATTTCCTTATAATTTCCAGTAATGCCTTGCTCTTTTCCCAAGTCTTTTCAGTCTAAATAGTTGAGAACATGATCATATGTCTAAAAAAGAAAAAAGGAAGCAAATTACTTGTGTGTCTCTGCTGCAAATGTATCCTCTTGGTATCTAAACCCTCATAAATGTATGAAACTGATCTGTACTTCTTTTGTTATTGTCACAAATCCTGGATGCCATGGCTGCCTTTAATCTTCCAGCTTTGAGAGAAAAATCTCTCACCTAAATCGAAGCTGAGGAGAACTGTATGGTGTTAAGAGGCAGCTCATAATGGAGAGAGCTAAATTTCCACTAAAATATCATCGCCCTTAAAGTGTTTCTATTTTGCAATTCTAGACAAGGCTCAATGGCACAATTAAAAATGTCAAAATGAAGTTCAGAGCTTTGTGAAAACTAGCATTGCATGATATACATCATGGCCATTCTAAATCACTACTACACAGTGTGTAAAACCTCTATCTTTTCTGAATCCAAGGCAACTTAGAGGAGTATTGATTTTCCCTTTACTGAGAAATGAGAATCACATATTAGGAGAGAAAGCTGCAGACACAATATAATGACCTTTCTCCTTGGCTTCTCTTTTCTAACACAAACTGAATCATTTTCATGGCTAGAGTGGGTATTAAACAGTATATCTTGTAGCAATGGGTTTGCAACTGTCTGTGCTTGTTTTATCCAATTAGCATACTTACCACATGAGCAAAAAATAAAAAAAAAAAGAGTAGATACAGCTTTTAATTTCTGGAGATATCAGTTCCATCCAGAAAAACATTGAAAAGGATCCAGCTGGAGGTCTATTCCATCTGTCTCAGTGCTGGAGGGAGGAGGGGTGCTTTCTTCCTGCAATTTTAATGCTGATGCATGATTTAGAGTAAAAAGGTAATTTCACTGAGAGCAGAGGACCTTGCTGACCTCTGGCTTATCCTAAGCATGTTTTTCATAGCACAGCCCCACACATACTTATCTATTAAATGGTATTCCAGCTCACAGGCATGTCAGTATTCTATTTACTGCTTTAATTATATAGAATTTGAAACAAACTTATCAATTCCTGACATGTTACCTTAGAGGAAAATATCCTCACCATGAAACAGCACAAGAGCTATATTAAACATACCTCAAACAAAAACTGGCTGCCAACACGGCCAGTAAGGGCAGATTTATTTATTTTTTTTACATCTATTGTGTTTCCATCTAACCATCTTTTGTGAGAGTGTGTGAAACAATGGCTTGAAACTGAATGGGCTTCCAACTTTTTGATGTTTAATTCCTTTCCCCCTGGTTTAAACCGACTGTAACTTTCCCCCCACACCCGGTTGTGACTTCAATTAAAGCTGCTCCTGAGTCAGCAATGTGTGCATGTATGTGTGAATATGTGTGAAATGGCATCCTTGACCAGCCATCTCTGGCTGCATGGCAAAACATGGTGGAATTCTCATGGTGGAATATTTGAAATGCAACTCAGTGCAGCCGTCCCCTTAGTCCAGCTGCAAGTGAGAGCTGTGGGACAGCACCAAGAGAAGAAAAAAAAAATGCCCGAAACCTGAAAGCATGACAAGAAGTCATTTGCCCCTTACCTCTGTGTTGTTTATACACTTATAAGCAATATCATGGCTTTGAAAATCCAGGAGATGCCTGGCAGCGCACAGCAGTCATAAAAACACACAGTGGCTGGCAGTTTGAATTAATTTGAATTAGTTGATTTTAAATTCTTTCTTGATGTCATCAGTGCTTCAGACTGCATCCCTTTTTTGTAAGAAGGATAAATACACAGTGAGAATCAATATCTGGTACCTTTGAACAAAGAATTCCATCAGAATGAAAAAAAAGAAATTAATTGCAAGCAATTGTGTTATTCTGTGCTACTCTTCACTGTGCTGAAGAGATTTTGACTATGATCTAGGTTTCCTACCACAAACATGGTCACTGTCCAGAACACGAGCAGTCAGTTCTGAGCAACTTGTTCTTCTGGATTATTAAAACATGACCATGCATGCTCCTGCTCGGGCCAGGAAGAATTTTCACTCTCTGAAGACTCTGGTCCTTGACCAGGTGCTCTAGAGTGGTTTAGCAATTCAAGTGAGCTGAGGAACATCTGGGAAGTGTCTTGGCATCAGCCAAGCCTTGACACTGTGCAACATGCACTTATGTTTTCTGGTGTTAGAAATTCGTTTTCTTGGTCATTTTGATTAATACATCCAGTTTTCAGGCAGGTTAATTTATAAGAAGTCAGAGATCAGAAAACTGCAGAGTTCCTGGACATTCAGGGGTTTATTTGAGGCACAAGTGTGTTCTATCTGCAGGTGATATGGCTTTGGAATGCCTAGAGAACATGAATTCACCTAACACTTACATGTAATGTCAATGTATTAGATGAGTTCCAGTTCATTGTCTTTTGGAACATGCAGATTTCTATTAACCTCTGTTACTTTCTAATTTATTATATATAAGTATATTTTTCTTATTATAAATTATATATGTTATAAGTTTGATGTGAAATGACCAAAATATAATAAAGTTTTCAATTTGCACAAACTGTCACCCCTAATCTGTCTAAAGTGTAGTGTCAGGAAAGATGGTTTCATTTCCTCATGATTGGATGTCAGGATCTAATGAAAATAAACATAAAAATCTAAAGAATATACACAGTAACCAGTAAAACATTACTAAATAAGTAATGGGGCTTTTCTCTGTACATTTTCTTCAGGAGTCTAGTATATAATAGACTGGAAAGTTCCTGATCCTTTTTCAATTTCCCAGTGATGTTATTTGCTTTTATATTTTGCTTTTATATATTGAAACAGCTGCATGCTTGTAAAAAACATACTAAATTAGAGATGGGAATGTGGCGACTAAACTTTTTAGATTTTTTCCATCCATGTTGTGTGACTCTGCTTGGTAACTCTTGCTCCAAAACTGCCTTCCCCTGTTTTCCTTTCCCAAATGAACCTTTTGGTGGTTTTGTTACCCAGCCCACAGATACCTGAGTTGGTTTTTATAGAATGAAAGCTGAAAAAAATGTGTCCACTAGGCCAAAGCAGCTATTCAGGAGGTGGAATCTAAAGTAACAGTAAAAGCAGGTTGCAAAAAAATCTAAGGCTGAGAGATGTTAACGGAAAGAGCAACCTGACTGTACCTAATGGAATCCACAGACAGCAGTGAATATTCTCTCAACTGGAAGAAGAACTAGGAAGGGCAGCTTTATCAACAAAATTATTTGGGGAAAACTTCTGAAAAAGCTCCTCATGAAGGGGAGCCCAAAAGAAGAAGGAAGAGAAGTGTGGGGAGAGGAAGCACAGGTTCAGAACACAAAGATTTTAGCAAAAAGCTGCCATGGGACGGCAGTAACATGTTGAACATGAGAGGTTATGGGAGAACTTGTGAAAGCACCTCTAGCTAGGGGCTTGGAGTGGGAGCCAAGCTGCAGAGGGCTAGCTGGCTGGAACAGTAAAGCCAAGAAAAAAGAGCCCTGGGGCCAGATCAACAGGGAAGGAATGGAGCTGCTGCTGCCACTGCGTCCTCACCTGGGCCTGTGGCACAGAGTCTCAGAAAGGGGATTCCCCTTTGGCTTCAAGGGGAACACAGCATTACCCTCTGATCCTGGAGGACTGGGCATGCCCCTTGCAGGGAAAGCCAAGGCAATGAACATACTGCTGACATGGAATAAATTTAGTTTCATCTTAACTGCGAGTTCAGCCATGGCTTTTGAGGGATTTTCTTGGGGTTTCTTTGTCTGCCACCATCTATCTGATGGTTATCAGTTCCAAGCCTTAAGAATCGCATTACTTACAAATGTAATTTGTCCCTAATGATCTATTTGTGTATTTCAGTGCCTTTTAATCCTGTTACCAGGAGATTGTATCGGCTAATACAGAAGAGTAAATATAAATGAGGGTGCAAACTGCTGTTATAGTCATCAAAATGAAAATTACAGAGTTTCTTCATATTTCACAGCACAAGTAGGGTAGCCAAGGTCAAGAGAAACCACCTTCTGACCCTGTATAATCCACAATTAGAGTGTGTGTCACTTGGGGCTTGATTATTCATCCTAAATATCTTGTGTATACCACTGGTAGAAGACCAAAGCTTGGTATTATCTCTTGGTCTTTCTCAGCATGGTAGTCCCTGTGCTCCTTTGGTGCCTGATTATTTGAACAGCTAATATTAGAAATAATCTCTATTTTGTCCTTTCTAGGACAAGAACTTGGGCCATTATTTAATCTGCATTGTTCTTGTGCCATTAGGACATCCATTGCTTGTTAGTCCTTCCAGGAGCAGCTCCACACTGCATCCACCAGTTACATTTCCCTTTTTATTATTTTCTGTCAATACCACACAATAAGACCAAAGTATATTATAGGCAGTTTTACATTTCAGGGCTAAGAAATATAATTCAAGATAATAAGCTCCCGCTAAATGTTTGGAAAACCAAGCCTGCCTGAAGCACAGGGCATATTAGGACTTCTAAGACATATGGCTTTTGTCTGACAAGCTGCAGATAAGAGTAAGATATACATTTTCTAGAAAGTGCAGAGTCCTTGGAATGATATAAAAGGTAGTTTTCTGCTATTTTTGGACAAGCAATGAAACAGCCTTTAGTCTGCCATTATTGCATGCTTTTGAAGATTGTACTTACATTGCCATTAACAGCATAAGATGTGGAGTGATGGATAATTTGTTGTGGTTAAAGCTGAATGTGGTTCTGCTTACAGTAATCAAGTGAGTGTCATCCGTTTTGAGGAAAAGCATAACACTTAGAGTTTTTTAATTAAGGTATCAGGATGAGTGTTTGCACTTATCTTACTTTAAATAGCAGAACATGAGATACCTGCAGATAATTTGTTAAAGTGATAACATTAACCTTAAAGGAATATTTTGCAGCACCCCCTTAACTCCTTTCATAGTGAAAAATTCTTAAATGTCTTTGTTTTTCTCTCAATCTGAGCACTTGTGAGGCCACGCAGATGGGTGACAGAGGAGATTCAGCAGAAGTCATGACAAGACAAGACAAAAATTCTCTGGGATCTTAGAAGGAAACATCACATCTGCTTCCAGGGGTTGGAATGATGTTGCACAGACAACCTCGGGATTTTGATTTTTTCCTAATTTTTAAGCCTGTAGCATAGTAATCCCTCTATGTACTTCTAAATGTAACTCCTTATACTTTTCAGACCAGACAAAAAGTAAACAAAATTGTTTGGTTTTGAACTGTAGAGATTTCCATACCTGTCTTCAACCAGGCAAAGGCTTTAAGACTCATTGTTCACGGTGTTACTACTCATGGAGCCATCAAAAGGTATTTTACACAAAATGTGTTTTTCTACTCAGCAATTCAGTTCCAGAATTGCAGATTCATCCTGATCTGCTTTTTCTTCCCTTTTGCAGAAGTTTTCTCTCTGTTACAGCTCTTATTTCTGTCTTGTCCTTCTTTCCCTTGTCTTATCCTGGGAATGACCTTTGCTCTTCTTCCTGTCCTGCCCCTTCTCTCACATTTGGATTTGATCCCCATTGGGTGCCCAGGGCCTGTCCTCTATCCCCAGGGAGATTGAAGCTGGACTAAGGGAGGTGAAATCTTGTAGAATCTGCAAAAAGCACCAAAGATGGTGCTTTATCCTCACTTAGCTCTCTCATTCAGACCTGCCTGCTTGGACAGGCCCATGAAACACTGGTCAGTAGTTGTGTGCTCTGCCTGCAGTGGGTGCCACTTGTCCCTTGTGCAGAAACGTGGCAGTGTTCCCTGCTGCTCCTTCTTTTCATCATATCTGCCTACTGCCTCTCATCACCGAGTTAATCATGGAATCCCTTGTGCACAAAAAGTCTCTTTGTTGTGTAGGGCCTGGCAGAAGCAGTGCAGCAGCCACAGGGATGATGATAGTCTTTTAAAATGCATGCCAACAGCACAAACATGTAATCTTAAAATCCCAGGGACAAGAAACTCAGGAGTGGAGCTTTGGAGCAGGTTGTTACCTGTCACATGACACCTCATCAGTTTCTGAAACTCACCTTCTGGAAGGTATTCACCCAAATCATCTTTCAGTCCAGTCCTTCAATATCTTCAAGATTTATGTAAAAATGAACCTACTGCCTGTTGTCATCCAGGTAGTCCTTAAGCATCCATAGCCACACTAAATATAAAAAACTGGACTGATCAGATGGTTTTGTTTTCTTTGCAATTGAAAATAGTAAATAGAAACTACTTCTGGCTTTTCAGAAGTAGTAGGAGTATCTATAGAAAAGTCTCAGTCTTTTTTAAATTTTTCTCTTTTTTTCCCACTGGTAGCCATGTTTACAACAAATAGATTTGAAATATTATTTTCTATTTTCATCAAAACAAATTAAGAATAGTTGTCTTCAACAAGCATTGTTTTAGATACCATAAAATAATTGCATTTTTAAACTTCTTACTCTCACTTTCCATTCTTCTATGAATTTTATTCATTTCTCTGTGTTGTACTCCCTGAGGACCAATTATATTCTGGTGAAACTGGATAACGAATATTGTGAATAGTAGATTTTTTTACTCTTGGGGTTTAATGTTATTCTTGTCTCGAGCATGCAGACATGCACACACAGAATCAATCACAGTTCTTTATGTTTTATTTTTGTTGTATTAATTACATTCAAAAGCATGCTGCCAATCAAATTGCTGAATTGTTTTATGGCTGTAGGTTTTGGAAACTCTATGTGCAGTGACTCAGATGACTTAAAATACATTTGACACCTAACTTGTGTCAAAACAGCACATGCAAACAGTCAGGCTTTTATTTAGTATTGCTCTCAGGGAGCCCCAGTTTTTTGTAAATTGCAAAGTCACACAGCAGAAACACTCTGGGAAATATTATATATGTATCTGCAGTTAAAAGTATCTGTTGCAGTTAAAGAACACGTCTTTCCTAGATTCTTCATTCTTGTATATGCTGTGATTTCTACAGCAGATGAAGGACATGAAACCAGAGGGGAAAGAAACGTGAGATACATTTACAAGGCAGAATTTTATCAGTGTATTTTTTTTTTTTTTTTATTAAAGCAGCTGATTTTTTTCTGGAATTATGTTCCATCCCAAAACTTGCCTCTACCTTGAACATGGCAGTTTTGCAGCATGGCTCAAGTTTAAGGCAATAGAACACTCATTTCCCCTTTTCTTGGAAGAAGTTTGTGTTTGTATGAAGGGGTTTTTCTTTTTGAAAATTAAAGTCAATGACATTTATATAGGCCCTCACCTGTCCAGACATATATGGGTTATGAAAATAATGAAGAAATTTTGTCCAGTAGTTCAGCACAAACAAGTAAGCAGCAAGAATTACAGAGTTTGAGCTTTGTATGTCTAGTTTATTTGTGGAGCAGAAACTACTCTGGGAATAGAAATGCAAGGAGTTTTTTTAAAGGTCGCCAAGATACTCTCCATCATTTATCATCAGTTTTGGTGAACCAGGGAGGTTCCAGATTACTGAAAGCTGGTCAATGTGACTTCCATCCACAAGAAGGCCTGAAGGAGGATCTGGGAAACTCCAGGCCTGTCAGCCTGACCTGGACACGTGACAAGGCATCAAACAGATCATCTTGAGTGCCATCATACAACACCCACAGGCTGGCCAAGGGATCAGACCCAGCCACTGTGGATTTAGGAGAGGCAGGTCCTACCTGACCAACCTGATCTCCTTTAATGACCACCGGGTGGATGCGGAGGAGGCTGTGGATGTTGTATGCCTGGACTTCAGCAAAGCCTTCTGCACCATTTCCCATGGCATTCTCCTGGAAAAGCTGGCAGCCCAGGGCTGGGACAGGAGCACTCTGTGCTGGGTTAGGAACTGGCTGGATGGCCGGGCCCAGAGAGTGCTGGTGAACGGTGCCACATCCACTTGGTGTCCAGTCACCAGCAGTGTCCCCCAGGGTCAGTGCTGGGGCCTGTTCTGTTCAATATCTTTATTGATGACATGGATGAGGGGATTGAGTCCACCATTAGTAAGTTTGCAGATGACACCAAGCTGGGAGTGAGTGAGGATCTGATGGAGGGCGGGAGGGCTCTGCAGAGAGACCTGGACAGGCTGATTACATGGGCCAAGCTCAACAGTATGAGATTTAACAAGTCCAAGGGCCAAGTCTTGTACTTTGGGAACACTCTGGACAGCTGCCAGGAGAAAAGGGAGATGGGAGTACTGCTTGACAACCAACTGAACATGAGCCAGCAGTGTGCCCTGGTGGCCAAGAAGGCCAATGGCTCCTGGCCTGTGTCAGGAACAGTGTGGCCAGCAGGAGCAGGGAGGTCATCCTTCCCCTGTACTTGGCACTGGTGAGGCCACACCCTGAGTGCTGTGTCCAGTTCTGGCCCCTCAGTTTGGGAAGGACATTGAGGTGCTGGAACTGTCCAGAGGACAACAAGGCTGGTGAGGGGCCTGGAACACAAATCCTGTGAGGAGCAGCTGAGGGAGCTGGGGTTGAGAGAAGGAGGCTCAGGGGAGACCTTATCACTCTCTACAATTACCTGAAAAGGAGGTGTATTCCAGGTGGGAGTCAGTCTCTTTTCCCAGGCAACCACTGACAGAACAAGAGGACGCAGTCCTAAGATGCACCAGGGGAGGTTTAGTCTGGGCATTAGGCAGAAGTTCTTCACCAGAAGGGTTACTGAGCATTGGAATGGCTGCCCAGGGAGTTGGTGGAGTCACTGTCCCTGGAGCTGTTTAAGAAAAGATTGGATGTGGCACTCAGTGCCATGGTTTAGCTTACAAGGTGGTTTCAGGTCATAGATTGGGCTTGACAATCTCAAAGGTGTTTTCCAACACAGCTGATTCTGTGATTCTGTGACATCCTGTATCCTTTCTTTCCCATCATTGAGGATGAGCAATCCAACAGAAAAGAGTAGAAGAATATATTCTAAGAACAACCCATAGGCCCAAATCTCCAAACCTGCCCAATTCCTCACCCTCCTGCCGCTGTGCTCTTTCTCTGTGCAGAGGCATCTCTGCCTGCAGTGATCCCAGGATCTGCCAGCTCGTCCTCCGAGAGCAAATCCCGGCCAGCGCAGGCCTGAACCACTGACATCTGCCAGTTCAGTGCACTTTCTCTCCCTCTTTTTAATCGCTGTGACATGCTCAGCAGCACCCTAAGCCAAAGCCTGTACTGCAAAGAGCAGTTTTTCCCAGTTCCATATGCCTTGGCACATCTCCATCAAGAAATGAGCACCTCTTGCACCGCAGCTGGATGATTCCAACGCGGACAGGTTTGAACAGCACTTGAAGCTGGAACCACTCGTGGAAAGTTCAATGCTTCCAATCCATGCAGAAAGCACTCTCTCCTCTCTCTGATGACCTAGATGTCAGTAGTTTGTGTCTTATCAGAGCATCTTATACCACAGTATTAAGAGTACAAAATTGCATTTTTAAAGAATTTTCCAGTTCCAAAGGGTCGCTGGTGCACTGAAACACTGGTTAGATTGAAACAAATAAAAACCTGGAGGAAAACTATTACTTTTATTTCAGCAGCCTGTTTTCATCCTCAGGTTTTTTCTAAGAAATGAGAAAAGATTTGTTTTTATGCCCAAGTATGTGGATTCCAAGGCTTTAAATATTTTGGATCCATTTGGTTTGGTGATGTTTTGATGGCAAAACTCTAACTCCTGATGCCTAAGTAGTCTTTTCTATGCTCTCTGCCACCAGGTGTGCCCATGAATATTTGAATCTGCTTGTGGACACATTGAATTTCATAGAAATATAAATATTTTTACACAGTCATCGCTTGCTAAAAATGTGGCGTGAATGGCTAAAAAGAAAACAGAGCAAAAGGACTACCTGCAAATCTCCCATAAAGCTGAAGTTTTGAACCTTTGGGACAGAAAAGTGAGGATAGAAAAGTGAACCTGCTGTAGCCAACAGGTTTGCAAACAGACACCTCTTTTATTTGCTCTGCTCTAATGTACACTTTTTATTTATTCTTTGTAAACAGTCCATTGGAAGAGTGAGTCTATTTAGAGCAATATTTGCAAAAATAGCTATTTTTAAGAAAATACTTCAAAATATTTTCAGGTGGCAAATTTAAATTAGGAGCTTTGACCACTTATAAGAGCTGGGTTCTAGAAGCTGTTTTCATCCAGCCTGGGATGAAGATACCAACTCCTGCTTCAGAGAGGTTTAGCATTACTTTGAGGATATGATAGTCTAAGATCATTTGCAGGTTTGATAGTCTGAGAGTCTTCCTTGCCTAGAAACACACTTCTACTGGCTAAGGAACTTCATCTAACCTTCCTCTTCCATCTTCAAAAAATGTATAGTGCCCAAAAAGAAAAATACAACTGGATGTCTGTCTGTCTCTCGCTCTTTAATCAAAAATCACTGCATTTTGAACTCATGCGAAGAATCTGAATAGATGGAATTATCTGCAGATAAGGTGGAGAAAATTTTTAAATAATTAATCAAAAAATCTAACTTATAATGAAGGCAGTGTTCTGGCTTTTTTTTTTTTTTTTTACATAGCTCTTAAAATTAGTTAGCATTTATAGTTTTATACTTAAGAATGAAAGAGTTAAATTAATTTTTAAGGCTTCTTTCCTGACACCTCGTAAGCCATGTTTCAGAGACTTTCCACATCTGAGCTACATAATCCCTGTAAATAGGGGTTTAAAAAGGAAAAGCTGTCAGACCTTTATCTATATGTAGCACGAACAGTTTCCATGGTAAAAGAATGGTTTTCTCTTTTGCTTTTTTCCCTGTTTTTACCTCTCATTTTAGTCTGTTTGTTTATAGCCACTATTTTTGTTAAGTTTTTCTATTTTATCCAGTCTCAGCCTTAACATTTTGCATTGCCTTGGCTCTGCAGGTATCAGATGCCTCAAATGCTGTCAGTGATGCCCTCAGATTGCCCCTCAAAGCTCCAAAGGCTCTGGAGATGTCGTATGTAACGTTGCACTCAGCCACACAGCTTTTTCACCACATGTAGGAATAGAATGTGGTTATGGGGATTTACATGGAGCAGAGATGGAAAATGCTTGGTGATTGTTGATAAGAGCACAAACCTGTGGAAAATGGCAAATGGAAGAAGGGGGATAATGGGAGAATGGGGGATAATGGGAGAAGCAGCTGCAGGAGACCTGTAGGAACACACTCAGATGAAGATTAAAAAAAAAAAATCACTTGAGAGAAGAAATGAATTGCTTTTCTTGTTTTTTTAGCCTTGGGGGAATTGTGAACTTGCCATTGTTGAAATCTCCCATAGCTTTGTTATTGGCTCTGAGAAGAAGTGTTAAGCTACAGAGGAGTGACTTGAGATGGGACAGGCTGTTTGTATGAATTCCCACTTCCCCAGCAGCTTCCTGAAGCCTGGCTCCAAGATGGCTGTGGCTCTTTGTCTCCCAGCCCTTTCATTTCACGAGCACAAGCAGCAGCACAGGATCAGATGTGGCAGCAGGCAGCCAGCTTAAGGTTGGAAAATAACTTTCAATTACTAAGGGTAAGCTGCTTGCTGCTTGCCAAAAAGTGTAACAATATATGACAAGAACAGAGTAAAGGCATATCATAAAAAATAATCACAGAAATATAACCCCCCCCTCTGTTTTCTAGTGGAGCATTTCAAGCTGAATACTACATTGCAGTATTGCTTCAATATTTATTTTTTCCAGTCCTGAAGTCGACAAATAACATTTACAGATATGAAATTAAAACCCTGAGACTTAAGCTAGCACAACGTTAGTCAGGATTTATGTTTTTCAAGCCTGTCCTGAGATGGTCTGCATCCAAGATTTCTATTAACCAAATGGCCAGAGTTCACAGGGGTCTCAGTATTCTGAGAATCCATTTTGGTCCTTCCTTGGCACTACTTGATTTTATTTCTATTTTCAGCTGAGCACAATAAGTCTGTACAGCTGATAGAGTCAGGCTACATTTATTATCAGTCTCAGTTATCAGTTCACAGCAGGGACAGCTCAGTGGTTGCTGGCTGAAACATAAGCCTTGTGTATGGGTTTTATTCTTCCTTTTTTTTTTTTTTTTCCTCTCTAGCCCAAAGGAAAAATCCAACTGTGCCTCTTTCTAGCTCATTCCTCCCTAGGCCAGTTGCAGGTTTTACTGTGCTCCTGATTACTGAGGAGAATGACAGATGTTAAAGGTGGCATCTCTCACAGTACACGTTGGGGCCATGCCCATTCAGAAACTTTGTACAATTTCTGCCAGGGTATGGGTAATTAGCCTCCACTCAATTAGGTATTTGTTTAGTTTTAAACATCAAAACCTGTTTTTCTCTAATCACAGCATTACAAGGAGGTATGATGCCCTCTTTATCCTCAGACCTAGGCTGTTCTTGGGTACTGAGCAGCTGTATAATTTTTTTCTGAAATAGGTGAAGTGTTTGCTTAATTTAAAAAATTGTGAAAGCCTTTGGACTGCTAGGATGAAATAGGATATATAAGTATAGAACATTACAGAAATAACAGAGAGAGAGCACCTTTTATCTTCTCTTTAAAGCCAAGGTTTCCTCATGTGCTCTGAGCCTGCAAGCGCTATTGATTGGGAGATCAAGGTGCTGAGTCTGCCTGTGATTAAGCACTTTGTATTTACTGGTATCCCACCAGCTAATCAATTCTCCCTACCCTCCACACTCATTCCTGTTGCCCATTAGGGCTGTTACACTTTACAGGCTTATGTCATCATTTAAATAACAGCCAGTCCAGTCTGTGGACTGTCCTGAGTGTGTGGTGACTTTGGTAACCACAAAGCACCACCTTAGCACAGAATAAAAATCCAATAGCATTCCCCAATAAGTTTAGATCACAATTCCATTCTTGAAGCATTCTCATAAATTACTGCTGAACAGACACCTACTGGAGGCAGTCTCTGACTTTGTCCCAGTGGCTGATTTCCCTTATTTATCAATAGGTGTCCTTGCTTCAAGAGAAAAAAATGCAGCTACACTACACCTCAATTTCAAAATAGGTGATACTGAGGGAGTTGCAACTTCCAAGGAACTTGTAGGGTTTAACTCAGTCTGAGACCCATTGTCTGTGCTTTAGAAATTATGGCTCCCTCCTCTCATGATATCTGGCAGCTGGTCAATTCAGAGACTCAGAAGCATCTGAGAAAAACTAATTTCTGGGTTTACTTATTCTTTGCTTATTTAGGCCTTGAGCAGACTGCTGGGCATTGATTGTTCATGTATGAGAGATCTTCTGGTGGCCTAAGACATACAACTAACAAGGTTACAAATTTCAAAGCTGTTGCTGAATAGACTTTAACACTTTTGCTGAGCCCAGAAACCACCAGTGTTGGAATTGCTGAGATGTGCAAAAGGAGATGGACTCAAGGAAATCCTCTGCAGAAGAGCAACCATGAACCTGCTTCTTCCTCCCTCACTCCTGGAGTCTTGGAAAAGTGAGCATCCTTCTGCTACCATAGGCCAGGGCATGCAGGATCCCTTCAGCTAGAGAGTCAGGGATGAGCAGCAATCCCCAGCAAGGCAGCAAGCCTACCTGTTCTAGTTTAACCTATTTTATTCTTGGCCTCAGGACAACAATTTTTGCTACCCAGGGAAAGCAAAATCTGGGTTCAGATGTTTGGTCCTTTTTATTTAGCAGGCTCTCACTGTTGGACCAGCCAGAGATGAGGTGTTCAGCTGAGCTCTAATCAACATTGCAGATCAAGGCACCAAAGGGGGATGGCCTGGCAGAAAAGCAACCACTAACACAGCAACTCTGGAGCTGAAATTAATGGCAACTTTGCTGTATGACACCTTGTTCTTAGTTGAATGGGTAGAGCAGAGAGATGAGAGGTGGTGAAGCTTTGTGATAACTTTGTTCTTTTGAGGACAGTAAAAAAAATGCATAGTACAGTGATTTGGTGGACTGAACTTTACAAATACAGGATATAGGACTGGATACTTACTTTTTCCTGAGTTTGGTGTATGGGACAGACACAAACTGTTCTGAAATTTTGCAGTGGAGCTCTAGGCTTCAAACTCAGTCTTTGTTATTGACACTATTTGGTAGAAGAATTATAGCTAAGTTCAGAGGAAAATGAGGGAGTGGATCATTCCATGGCATCCATTTCACCTAAGTATTTCACATACCTTCTTTGGCCACCAATCTGACATTGTGGGATATCTGTTAAGGTAGAAGCTATGTTTTTCTGTTTATGCAAGCTTTGTGCATAAAATACTACTAGTGCCCTTCTCAATTATGTTCAAAATAAGTGCTTAACATTTGTTCTACTCTGTCACACATGGCTTCTATAATCTGTTCAAAATGAATCTCTTCCTTTTTATGTCTGAGTGCTTCCAAGTCAAAGTCCAAATATTCTTCAAACATAAGTCAAGTGTCATTCATATAAAGAGCTGCTTATCACCTTTGGGATATTTAAGTACTAGTCTGAACTAGATACATTTGTCTTTTAGCATAGAGACAGCAAATACAAGTAGCACAGATTTTCTTTTTTTCCTTATGGAACTGAATTTAATAAATACTTGACCATGAACCACACATATGTGCAGCTGCAGGTGGTTACTGTTGGATATTTAATTTTGATGCAAATCCTAAGAAAACATGTGGCCAGGCAGCTCCCAGTAGAAAAGGGTGTGGTGAATGAATTAGTTTCTTCAAGGACTAAAAAAATATATGTTCCTGAAACCTCAGAACAGCCAGTAAAAACTGTATGAGCACGTCTCTGTGCAGAAAGTAATCATTTTAGCCAAGTCATGTTCTCTGTAGAGCTGCAGGTAGCAGATGGCTCTGCAAATGCACATATTGGGCAGCCTGCCACAGGGCATTACTAAGAACTTCAGCCCACAAAAGGACTCACATGAATTATTCTTCCCTACTCAGGCCGTATAAAATGCAGTGTATGAGGCAAGACATGAGGAAACTGAACTGAAAATCCTGGGGCCATCAGATAAATGGCAATAGCCTCTAGGAAAACAGGTGGTTGTTAGCACTATGCCATCCAATTGATTCAAAGTGTCACACTTCAAAGAAATGTTGAAATAGGTCCTTAAAAGGTTTTATTGTATTTAAATACATTGTGAAAAGGAAGATTATTGAAGTCTTATTTTCAAAACATTTCTGGATTTTTTAGAATGTTGTCTGTTTTGTAATGAGGAAGTACTTTTAAAGTATAATGGGACAATAATTTGGGTATGTTAATTTGTTTGTGAGGTTCAGCTTACCACCAAAATGAAAAACCTTAGAATCATCTCTGAGATGATTCCAGAGAACCTTAGAATCATCTCTAAGTTCAGATTCATGGGCTCAGACTTGATCTAGCTCACACACACCTGATTTTCTTGCTGTGTGGATCAACCCAGAGAGCCTGACTCCCTTGGACCAGGTCTTCATTTTGCTTGGACCTTGTCAGACTCCATTTGCAGTCACTCTTTTTAGTGACATATATTTATTTCACTGGGACTTCATTTTACCTCTTTAAAACTCTGTCAGTTTTGTCTTTGTGAAAAACTCACTGAGTATCTGACAGATCTTCACAGTTCACTCTCCCGTTAGCAAATAGTTGAAGAAAATGGTTGTGTTTTTTTCTAAATTGTGCCAGGAATAGATCACACTTTTCTGCCTCTCAGCCTCCTTGTCATAGATTAGCTCCTATTCACATCTCCATGTAGTTAAGCTTGTCTGACAGCATTTTGACTTCTTATCTTCCCAATAACTTCTGAGAAATTGCTGCAGGTCTTGCAACCTGTACTACTGCTTAAGCAAAAATCTTTTTTATGAACTTCACGATTCATAATTCACAGTTTCAATCAGACCTAATAATGCTGTCTAGTGACGTGGACAGCAAGAAAAAGGGGAGGGTAAACAAAAAATTAAAACAAAAGAAGGTATGTATTATTAAGAAGCAAGCCATCAAATTTAGAAAGAAACCATGTGCTCATATGGTAACAACTGCTTCTCTCAGCCCTGGTTGTGACACGTTGTAATGTGGAAAACTCTGTAATTCTACTGAGCAGCATTTTCTCAGAAAACGTTCTTTCATTCAGTTCTATGCCAACAGATTAAAAGCAGTGTCTAAAATAAAATCTTCAAGGAGATGTAGTCTGATTACTTTTTTATGATACACAAAACCTGAAAGCTTTTAGCAAAAAAGAAAACTTGAAGTTCTGCCTAAATTAAAAAAATCTGTTCAGACCTCTTCAAACTATTTAGGGATTGTTTTAAGCCTACATCTTAATTAAGGTATTTATGCTCTGTAAGAAACATATGGTCTTAAAACTAATGTCTGAAACATTGGAACGATGAGACAGAGGAAAATTACGTGAAAATACAATTGAAATTCTCGTGTGTTTGTTGCCTGAAGCCAGCAAGCAGAAAAGGAACAGACAGTCACGTTGCAGAATAGAGAACTCCAGTGTCTGCAGCTTGGTATAGAAATAGCAGAAGTTTAGCAATTAAAAGCAGGCACTTCTCTAAAGTTAGTACCAAACAGGAGAAAATGTTGAGGGCAAAAGCAACCTCATCCTAAATAATAGGCCTCCAGGCTCTGAAGAAAAGTATACAATGAAAGCTCTGCAGCTATGACCATATTAATTCAAAATAATCCAACTCACATTGAAGAAAAAGACAGAAAAGCTGAGAGGAAATGTAGGGGTGATTCATAACACTGTAAAAGTATTGCAGAAAGAAAAAAAAGGCAGGGGAACACACAACTGATAAATGTGTATGTTTGGGTATTCCTGGGATAAACAGCTACATTTTCTGCCTTAATACTGTAATGAACTCAAGAGGATACTTTCAACAAAAGTTCATAAAAGTTGACACAGAAATGTCATCTGTTATGCAGCAGAGACGCTCCAAACTATGGGTGCATTCGATCACAAACCAATACAGTTTGAAGAAGGGCCCTGTTTAGTATTCTCCCTGATTAAAAAGATATTTCAAAGAAATAAGCACTTTAAAATGAGGCTGATCCCACTATTGCAGTCCTCCAAGCACAAAATTATGCCAATTCTACTGGGGACTCTGCAGAAAGAGCTGATAATCATGCAGAGAAGGAGAAGAGAGGAAGGACCCCCATTTGCACAGGGAAGGCATATGTAATCAAGTTTTATCTGATGCACTCAATGCAGCAACAAAACATGTCAGCAAAGTAGCTCTCCTGGAATATTTACCTGCACAAATGCTGTGACCTCTCCTTCAAGAGACAGAGTCTCCAAGATGGGGAGTGTGCAATTTATATTCTGTATCCTTCACTCATCACCCTGCCTGAAGGCACAGTCTGAGTGCTGGGATATTATGGTAATGCTGATTTTGAGTAAGGATTAAATTTACTTCAAATATTTTGTCTGCAATATCTTTTTGCTGGGAATAAACAGAAAGCACTACGCAAATTTGACCGAGACAGATTGAATTGTTGCTGCTTTTTGAACTCTGGAGAGCTTGAGCAGCATCAATCATTGGTCAACCTCCTCCTGACTAGGTTCTCTCCCACACTGCCATCAGTCCTTGCAATCTGTACCACCTTCCCCACAGCACAAGATGCAGGATTTCTCAAGGTGCTAGAGGCTTGAGACTTCTAATGTTTGTAATTCAGTTGTTTCAGAATTTTGTTTTCCTCCTGCAAGCACTACAGGATGTGTCTGTATAACAAGTCTCACTCTGAGGATTAAGGGAATTTACAGCAACAGAGTGCAATTACAGCAGGCCAGTAATAAACCACCTCATACACCAAAACCTGACACTTGTGTAACACAGACATGTAGCTGGGATTATGGGTGATTCTGTTACATATTTTGTTCTGTTTGGTATGTAACAAAGAATAGGATAATAGGTGTGAAAATCCAATTCATGAAGACAACTTCGTAGTGGAGAAAAAGCCTAGATCAGGAGTCCCAAATCCAGATAACCATTAGGGATGTAAAAAATGGAAAATCCAGAAACCTGAGGTATCCAAAAGCAACTAGATGTGGTGACTCTTAGGTGTGGGAGTGAAGTCAAGATGAGAAACTTTTGCTTTCCAATATTTCCCTCCCTCACCTCCATGTTATGACTGTAGAGAAATACAAAATATGGAGAAAGCTTTATGAACACAGGCGTGGTGCACTAGTATCTGCAGATAGGTTGTCCATTTTCCCTGTAAGAAGGCAGTTCTAAAATTATGTAGGGATCACTCTATTACATGTGGAGTTTGGGATCTTGTGTAAGTAGGAAATTTAAAATTAAAAACTGAAAATTAAAGTAGTTAGAAGTGACTTAATTGTAACTTGGGGAAGTAATCCACCTAAATCCTCCAAGTACAGTAGAAATGCTTGCATATATACTATTAGATGGATTTCTGCTCTTCCATTGCTTCCTGCTTCCTGTTGCCACTATTTTCCATGTCTCTGGTATATTTAATACCCCTTGTGGTTTAAAAGTTGCTTTTACAAATATTTACAGGCTTTGAGGTTCTGTACTTGACAGATTAATAACCTCAAACTGTTTAGCAGCCCTCTATCTCCTTAAAAGATCTCATCAGATGAAATGTAATACACATTATAGGTTATAGGCTTGAGAATGTTGATAAGTGCTGTGGAAGGAACTGGTTTGCAATAACTCTCTTTGAATCCAAGAACGAGTTTAAATGTATTTTTTAACCAATTAAAATATTTTCATTTGTTTGTCTGTTTCTTGTTTGGTTTGTTCGTTTGCTTGTTTGTTAGTTTGTTTGTTTGCTTTCTACTAAAAAAATATATATTGAGTGCAGAAAATTCCATATTTTCACTAGATAATGCAGGACAGATTATTTATAACCTTCTGTTTCTCCACATGAACATTACCATAGGACTGGATTTGGAATGTATTTGACCAGCTGAGAATTCCAGAGAAGATATTTCCATTAGTGTGATGCTGTAAGCCTCTCTGGACTCATCTTCACTTGGGACCACATTCAGCACTGAAGTTGGAAAGGTCCATGAGAAGTCAGAGACTCTGCCAAGTGATTGCCCTCCAGGGATATGCTGACCTCAGAAAGCTGCCTTAGGGATGAAATGCAAGCTCTAAGACAATTTCTGCAGGTATTTCAGTGAGGAGAGTGCTATGCCAGGTGGATCATCCCTTGGGAGAGACTCCTGTGCTGATGCTGAGGTCACAGTGTGCTGCCTGGGCTATTCTTGACATCTAAGTGTACACTTTGAAAATACGAGGAAGAGTGAGAGGGCAGAAGTCTCCCTAGCTAAGAACAGAGAACAGAAGAGAATTTAATTCAGGCAGCTCTTCAGCTTTGGAGGCTTTTGGAGGTGAATAGGCTGCTGCATAACTGGAAGCCCATATACTGTGAATTTCCACACACTAATCCATACAGACACATCCTTTTGCTCTCTGGGGACAGACCAGAGAGGTCTCTTAGGGGCACCCTGCTGTGGTGGAAGAGGAATACAGAATATATTAACCTAGGCAGAATGGCTGTGGCTCTGCTCACTCTTCAGCAGTATGACTGAAAGGAAAGATTTTTGATGTATAATAGAGAAGTAGAATTCAACATCTGCAAAGTCAGGCAAATTCATTGCATTTCTTGCAAGCAGGAGACAATCCATGCAGGGAATATACCTCTGCTTATGCTGTTGTTTTCAAACATATAAACCCAAAACACCAACACTGTATTACGGCAAGGACCAGCTTGGACAAAATATGAGAGCAATCATTGCACTTCAGAGAACTTCATTTTCTGTCATCTACTGCCAGTTTGTAGGCTTTTCCTTTGAAAAGCAAATAGCACAGGGTGTTTTGTGAAAATAGGAGCAATGCTGGCAAGCAAAATAATCTCTGACTCCAGTGGAAGCTGCTTGAAGCCTCACCTGGTGCTCAGTGTCAGTTCTGAGACTAGTGCAGTCTGGAAGAAAACACCTTTAAGAAAGATGTGAAGACAGCCCTCAAATATCTAAAAAGGCTGCTGCAAACAGGAAAAGAATAAATTGTTGTCAAGACCTGCCAGGGAAAGAGCAAAGAATAATGGCTTTAAGTTGCAACAAAGTGGTTGCAGGGGGGGGCTGTGGGATCGTGACTGCCGGCGGTGCTTGTAAGCAGCATCAGGACATGTTCCCCAGCAGCCATGGACATTCCCCCTCAGAGTGGGAGTGGGAACCTCCCAGAGACCTTTTCCTGCTCCTGGCTTCAATTTCATTGGCTAGGTGTGAAGCACAGAGCCTGAATTCAGTCACAACCCACTTTTGAAATACGCACACGTGTAAGAATTTTATTATTCGTAGACGGTGGTGACGAGTGAGGATAAAATATGGAGTGTTCTTTGAAATGTCAGTTCTAAACCAAGTGTGAACTGCATAAAGGAGCTTTGTTAAGGACAGCACTTAAGTAATATTTTCTTTTTTAACGCTAATGGTATTAAATTGTTTTATTTGGGTTTTAGTTTAAAATAATACTCTGAGAACTCAGAGTCCCCAGACGGTTCCTCTGCTGGGACTGAATATGTCATCCAACTTAATGCATAAAGTCCAGTCACTAACTCATGAGAGGAGAGTGAAAGTGTTCCTCAGCATTTCTAACTCTACCCAAACTCGTGCATACTGCAGAATTTGGCATTTAATTAGGATTTTATGATGGCAGTAAATATATAGACTTAAGCTGCTGCTCCAAGCATGAACTGTTTTTCTCTATATTTCTCTCTCTCATGGTCTGGCTGCAACACATCCAGAGTTGTTACACCAGACTTTTGGTATCAGAGCTGAGGATGTTTTGGAGGTGGAAGAAGCATGGTAGGGTAGTTGGGGGTATCTCCAAGCTTAGGATGGGTGCATCCCTGCAGGAGCAGCAATAGCCCAAGCAAGCACTTGTTTCTCCAAGTTTTCACAAGTTTCTCCAAGGAGGGGAGCCAGACTCTGCTCTGACAAAGCCAGCCTGCAGCACATGGAGAGGGCCACATTCCTGGCCAAGGCTGTTGGCCACATTGCAAGCAGGAGTCCTGAGCTAGCAGAACAACACACATATAGTCCATGCTCTCCACTTTCTAGGAAGATTTCTGTGCCTGCTAAACATCTGTGGCCACCCATTTTCTGAGTTAATATTATGTATTGCTGTAAAATAATTCAGGTTAGACATTAGTCCTAAAGATCAACTTTTAACAAAATGCAGAGATGTTTATATTAAAAGACATAGCAAAGACCTTCTAAAGGTAGAGATAGAAATTTGGGATAGCAAAAGCATGCAGTTTTGTGCCCGAAGGTCAGTTGTGGGGTTCCTAATTTGGAACAAAAGTTCAATACATACAGTATGTGATTGAGAAAACACAGATTTATGGCATTAAGTATGGGCTTTCTGTTCTAAAAAAGTTTTGTATGATGTAAAAGAAAAGTTCTTTCTAGGAAAATATCTCATCTGGGAAGGCAGAGGAAAAAATTCCATTGTTATTGTGAGTTTATACACGAGTCAAGCTAAGCATATACTTAAGTTTTTTTCACAGTCAGAACTCCTTGCCTTTTGATTCCTGTAAAGTATTCACAATATAAAGGCAAAGACAAAGAAAAGGTACTCCAAAAAAATGATCCATTGTCATATATACCAATTAATGATCCACTCCAATTAGGTTCATTAAGCCCTGATACAACTGAAGGTAGTATTGCACTGGAATGAATTTGGTTTAACTGACCTAAAGAAAAAGCTTCTGAGTATGTGATTCAGTATTAGCACCCGATTACATAAATGTCTTTCATTTTCCTAAAGAATAATAAGTATTTTGATCCCATTTATGACTTCTTATTTTGTAGACTCTATTACCTACTTTCGATAAGGCATAATATTTATTAACTTTGCTTTATGTATTTGTTGTATACTTATGAGATTTTTTTAATGGGTTTATTCCACATTGAGTGGAATCTTCCATATATGTGTTTTTTCATGTTGTTCATGAAATGCATCTTCATCAAACTGCAGCAATAGTACTGAGGCACAAGGATAGGAGAAGAAAAGAAATTAAGGGCATAAACGGTTGTGTTTTGGGAGACTGTGTGCAGTGTTATGAAACTCCAACACACCCTGCTTCCTAACAATAAGAAAACTTATGTTGCAAGAGCATTCTCTTTTTTCTTAGCTTACAGATTAAAAGATTCAATTCAGGCTGATCAATATTAAGCTATGCCCATAGTATTGGTAGATTACATAGAACTCATGTCATTCAAGACTTCTGTTCACATCCTGTGGTTGTATTTTTTTTCTAATTATTTAGTAGACTGCTAATTTCTCATTTTGTATTCTAGCTGCTTCACCAGACTTATCTAGATGTGACTTTTGCAAAATTACATTCTGACTGCCTTAGTCTGGGGATCAACAGCCCGTAACTTGCCCTGCCTATGCCCAAACTTCCCTGTACATGGCCTCTGTGAGGGCTTGGACTCCTTGCCCGGGATTTATGAATCTCCAGCAGCCTGGCTGCTCTGGGCAGGCTCTGGAGATGTCACAGCTCTTGTGCAGACCACCAAAGGAGCACAGACACTCAGAGCTCAGGATGCACTGGCCCCACAGCACACGTGCTGAAATGGGGCTCTGTGCATGACTCCACATCTCCTGGGCTCCACGAGATCTGGGCTTAATGGAACATGTGCAGCAGGCCTGACTTTTCTCACAAACAGGTTATCTGTATTTCATGTGTGCAGTCGCTCTGAGGGATCCCAGATGCATCAATTTCCCTGCATTCCCATTATCTGGGCAGAAATCCTGGACAGAAAGATGGGAATGCTGCCTTCAATACGAGCAGCACGAGGGGGAGAGGAGATGAGTATGACACTACATTAGCATGCAGTATATTTACACTAAATTGGCTCTTGTAATCTGAGTTGAAGTCATTATTCCTGCACTGGCTGGGCATCACTTTCTGCATTATAACGTTATTTTAATTCTGCAGGTTATATCATCTTGCTTTTTTTCCCTCCATTTTCCAGCTGTGAGCTGTGTTGCAATTGGATTTTCATGCCATTCCCAGCTTTCCACCCCTCTAAAGTGAGAGATTACTGAATGTATGCCCCCTTTCCAATTACTAGGTGCCTATGCAAGGTGAAAGACAGCATAAACAGGAAATATAATTTGTACTTCCTTATTAATACTGTATCTCTGCTATCATTTGTCACCTTCTTTGTTACTGTAAATGTTGTGCAGAATCTCATTAGTGGTCATGCTTTCTGGTTTCTGTTCTCTGTTTTAAATCTGTTCCTCATTTCCTGGCTGTTAGTTTTTGCTTCAGGGTTGTTTTAATTTATGATATTGTCATTCTGGCTCCTATTTGTGGTGTAAGATGATGGTCTGTGTGCATTTCTAACAGTTCTTGTAGCTTTTCACATTCATGTAATTCTTTCTTTCCAATACTCCCAAGTTCATGTTATTTTGCATAATGTCATTGCTGTCTGGATAAAAATTATTGCACTTTAGGCATCAGTAAAGATGATTATCATCTGATTTAGAGCATTTTGAAGTTTGCATTTTAGATGGAATTTTTGACACTGGGTTTTTTCCATGCTGGCAAATAAGCAATTAAACAGCTGCACAGATGTTGCTGAGGGTCTTTCATGAACATTTCATTGCAATGTATGGGGCAGTGCTTTTGCAGTGAGAGATCAGAACATTCAGGTTCAGCTCAGACAAAGGAAATAAATGGCTCTTCTCTATGACATCGAGAAGTAGAATGTTTATCATGAAATAAGAGAAATTATTTTAATAAATTGGCCCAAACCTTCTTTTTGGCTCTTGTTACTATAATTTAGTAGCAGCCATCATCCATTTAAAAAGGAGAACTGTGTATGAGGGCTGTCAGCCTCTAATATTGACTAAACATAAATTCATCTTCCCAAGCACAAAAGTGTCTTGAAGTCATGAGGTCTTGTGAAACACTGAGAGGGGAAGAAGTATTTCCTATTTTACTTCCCTGCTTTTGGGGCTTATATTCACATGATCATATTTTATTCCATAATCACATGGGATGATCATATACTCCAGTTTCATTATGTGGATACAGAGATTTAAAAGCTCTGGATGTAAGAAGCATGCACTATTTGTAAGACTTCAGTAATTTGGTGATGTTGACAAGTCTGGTGGGTTTCTTTCATTTTTTCATGGGTTTCAGAAAATTGTATTTCTGTCCTGGTTTACAGAGTAAAGTTCATTAATTTAGTGTTTTCTAGCCCATGTCCTCTTACCATGGCTATTTTTTAAGGAATCACAAAAACTGTCAGAATTTGCATCCCAGATGTATTTCCAAAGAGGAGTGTTTGAAATCAGCAATTTCAGGTAACAGCTCTAAGGGAATTACAAGTGAAGTCCAAAATTTGTCCCATGAGCAACCTGAAAACATGCAGATTGATACAGAGTACAATTTTAAGGTTGATGTCTGAGATCATGCAATACACATATTTAAGTGAGTTTGATGTGACCTTAGCTTTGATGGTGTTCAGACGAGCTAATGTTGGGTTTGATCCATTCTTCTGAATGTTGTGCCTCTTTTATTTGGGCCTTTGAGCACTTCTGCTGAGAATTACATCTTCGTTTGGTTGGTCCAGAAAGCAGATAGCTTTTACAGTATTTTTTTTTTTTGGCCCTGTGAGCATTAATAGGATAACCTTGCATGGATTTTTGATGTGATAGAATAGTTATTTTAGGCTTTATACAGTTAGTAAATACTTTGTTCATGTTGATATTTGCTTCTGTCTTTCCTAATTTTTTCTCAAGACCAGTATTTTCCAACTTAAAGAACTGATCCACTGTTTGTTTGCTTTGCCCTGAGCTTCTGTTCCTTTCACTTGAGTCTGAATAAAATATTTTCTCCTTTACACTGTCTGACACAAACATGGGGCCAGGGGCAATACAAGAGGTATTCCCCCTTTTAGTGGGTTTGGTTTGCCATCTGAGTCACAGCACCAAACCCTCCTCTTTCAGGGCAGAAACTTGAACCTGGCAACCAGAAGTTACCAATGGAGAAGTCACCAAAGGAAAAGATACCAGAAATTTTAATATGAGTGAGATGAAGTTATGCAACCACTGATTTTCTCAGAGGAGGAAGCCATGTGTGGTCATGTGCTTGTTTGGGCTTTTTCTCCCTGGAGGCTGCTCCCCTATCTTTGCCACAAAACAAGCAAATAAAAATCTTACAACAGAATGCCAATGTGGGAAGTATCATCCTGATTGTTCAAAAATTGATAGTTGTAAACAGCTGGCAAAATTATGCAATAAACAATGTCTGGTATCTTTGGCAATAATGAAAGAAATGTTCAGGATATAACTATGTATTTATCTATTTTAGAAGAGCTGGAGATTCAGGGTGGAATCCTGGTCTCCCAGACACCAGTGGAAATTGGATATTGAAGCGTGGTTTCATTTTCTATTGAGATAAGTTACTACTTCATACATAAATGTTGGGTTTAGAAACTGATGTGAGTAATCAAAAACTTCACGTCAGATGTATCGAAGGAGACAGTCACAGCTGAACAGTGAACAAGTGTCAATTTGTTAGAATCAAAAATCTAAAATTTTTAGATCAAGCAAGCCTAGGCTGTGTTGACAGATCATTGTATCTAGGCAGATCCTCAAACAAAACCTGACGAGTTCAATTTTGTTAACAAATTATTTTACACCAAAATAATCTACAAAACATTGAGAACTCAGCCTTCTTTTGATTTCAGTGGTCACTGACTTTGGGCATTTCACATACTCAGGCCAATGTAGTCCAATTAAGTAATCCTCTCCATTATTTGATAATTTTGTAAATGAGGAGGAGATGGAACAATATCACAAATTATGAAACCTGTGGGGATACAGGTGCAAAGGCATGAAGTTATTTCAATAAAAATGAGAAAAACTGGGACTCCAATGCTGACATTCTCTCTTTGGACTTGGACAGCTAAGAAAATTTGCTGCATGAGATGGCAGACCATAGAGAAAGTTGTTAATGCGAAATCCTGAAAACCTTCAATGCTGGAGGTGTCTGCAGAGGTACTTGGACAGTCTGACAGCAGGCACCCAGCACAGAAAGGACACATTTATTCCAGAAGTCATGAAAGGGTTCTCAGGGAATAACAGAGTTACTGACCAAAGAAAATATTCAGTCCATATGAGCTCTTCAGAGGGTTGTTTCTCCTCCTGGCTTGAAATGTTTTATTGCAAGTATCTGGCAATTCTGCTGTAATGACAGTGACACAGTGCTGAAGAAAAGAAAAAAAAATTTAAAGATGACAGTCTAAAAAACTTGAGTGGGACCATAAGCTACAAAGCACTTAAAAGAGAAGAAATAATGCCAAGATTATTTTCAAAGTCCATTAAAAATTCTGATATTAAACTATCAGCAAGAGAATTCAGATTCATTTCTGCAGTGGATACTCTGAAAGAACAGAGTCTGACCTCTCTTTTTCTTTTTTTTCTTTTTTTTGGAACTACTGAGCATTTTCTTCTCCTGCTGACTTTAAATAGAAGCCTTGGGGACTCCATGCTGTTAAGAATGAGGCCTGTGATCATTAGCTGAAGGACCTGCTCATAAAAGGGATTCTTATCTGAGTCCTAGGGCCTCTTTGCATGGGGCTTTTCTTGGAAGAGAAAGGAAATAGATGAGAAAAGAGACAGTCCAGATGCTAATTTTTTACTACTTCATCAGTCTCTGGCTAGACCTGGTGGTTTCCATGACCATTGTTCTGATCTCTTCTTTCGAGCCTTTCTCTTACCTCCACCACCTGAGACAAATCCTGTATCTGACTTTTTGTTCTCTTCCTCACTTTCTTGTCATACCCATCTTTTCCAATGCATTTCACTTAACATTTCTCTGATAATTACTCTGCTTCTTCCCTATCCATTTCTGCCCCTCTGCCAAGATTAAAAGAGGGGGGAATGCCTGTCAACACCTCACACACCCTGGGAACTATGATTATATTTGCTGCCACTCATTGCTAGCTGTTCTGGACAATGGAGTGGGCAGAATCCAACATTGCATCCATTGGGTTACCATGGGTTGGAGTCCTGTTGGAGAGGCACATATCCAGCTAGTTTTTGCATCCTGCCTAGGACAAAGACAGTCACACACACAGCTGGTTGTTCATTAGGTCCCATCACAACAACCATAGCTGATACCATAGTGAATCAGTTGACCATAATTTTTTGGCTTCTGTAGCTTGCAAAGATGAGTGCATTCAAAATTCACAAAATTAATTATTACACTGCTCTGTGATTACTTTGAATTTGTAATTTCTTTCTAAGACATGAAGATTTAAATAATCCATTTAGTCACTGTTGTTCCATATTAATTCAGTGTTTGGCTAGACTCTGGGCAGGCTACAATGTTAGGGTCATTTCAACTCCTGTTTTCATTAACCATTATTATATCTGCTCCTGAAGTGTATGCAAATGAAGGGTAGTATGAATTTGTCAGAATTATTGTGACTTCATTCTATTTGTCAGGCATAGCGGGATCCTCTCTAGTTCATTGTTTTGGGAAGGCTGTTTTGCACTTGTCTCTCTAATTTCATTTTGCATGCAGGGCTGGTGGTTTCTGCACTGTAGACCGTGTGTCCTGTGGGGGTTTTGTTTGCTCATGGAATTACCCCTGATGGTAACTCCACACTTCAGGCCTGCCTGGGTATTCCTTTGTGCCATTGTGCATGACCCATGTGTGTACCCTACATCGCTATATCCCTTTAAGAATATAGTATTATTTATTACCACAATAACTAAAATTCACTGTGCAAGTTGAGGGGCAGAAAATATTCTCTCTCTCCAGAGAATGCCAATCTGCACAGAAAGCAGAGCTGATACAGAAAGAAGAAAATCTCAGTGGATTATTTTTTTTATTCCTTTATACATAAATACATGATAAAGAAAAACATTGATTAGGGCAACACAGTTTTTCCTTGTAGCTACATAAAAATGCTAGAAATAACTAAGCAGTATTTTGTGTTATACTGTACACACAGAAATTTTTATCTGGCTTACTGATTAATAGGCTACAGAGAGGCTGATGATAGCACAATGGCACTTGGCCTGTAATGGTAGTTTATGTGCCTCCCACAGCTCTTCCTCACTGCTGGGTTGATTGAAGAGAAGAAAAACAGGGGATTTTACCCTGGTTACAGTGTTCCAGGTACTATTCCTCCTCCTTGCCTTCCCCATCTCCTGACAAAAAATGGTAGGTCAACATTGAGCAAAGAGGTCATTATAGTGGCAGAAAGTCAATGCACCTGACTTCTAGCTGACAGACCTCAAATGCTCCATTTTTGTTTCAGGTTTTTACAACCATTAACTTCACTGTTGTTTCTCCTAATTTCCTTATACTGATATAAGTTAGAGTGATACATTTCTCCATGTGCTTGCCCCAAAATGTTGGGAAAGAGAAGTAAAAAATCCCTAATGCAAAAGCTTTTGATAGAAAAGGAGAACGGGGTTTGAGTTTGAAGAAATCTATCAGAGCAGAAGGGAAAGCAGCAAGGAAAGCAGACAAGAACACCTTTGCTCTCTGGGGATGTCCTTCATTTCCTGGCCTGTCCTGTGATGAGGATTTCTGCTGCCTGGCCAGGCAGGCACTGTACCTAAGTGCAGCAAGAGAAGAGGAGGTCTTCCCTCTATCCACAGTCTCCTCAGGAATCCAGATACTATCAGGACTCTTTTGGTAATTTCCAGAAAAAGGTTGGCTTCTTTATTTCTTCCCCCCCCCCCCCACCATCGAGATTATTTAAAAATTCTTCCATGTGGATTGACAAATTTTAGCATAAATTATGTAGCGGGTGACTTACAGTTATTATTACTAAAATTTAGAGACCCAAACAAGCTTGTTCATTTTGCTTTGAGATATCCAAGTTTTAAACAATCAATGTTTCATAAGTCCATAATGGACCAGGTCAGAAAAGCCTCATGCACTCAACAAAATCGAAGGGATTCTACTGTGGTATTACATTAAGGTAATGTTTATCTACTGTTTCCACCTTCAGAGTTTCATGCATTAAGAAAAGAGTTTTCCATAAGTAGGACCTATTTCCTTCTGGAGTGCAATATGATTGAAAGTTTTATAATACAGTCTGAAAATGTTCATATAAGAAATTCCATTTTGAGGAAAATCAGAAGTCTAAATGTCTCAGTTTTTGTTGTGCTTATTATGAATATCACAGGTAGTCTAATAGATATTCACTTTCAATCTCATAGGGTACCAGATTGAAGCCTGGTGGGTTACTTTGGATTTGTTTGGTTTCTTTATTTGTCAGTAGAGGGTATGGATTTCTTCATCTAAAAACGAAGCAAATAGCAGGTAACACTATTACCTCTTTCTTCAACATTTCACACACACCTTTTAGCTTGACTGATAATGTGTTTAAATAAAGAGTTTAAAATATCTGAAGAACAGATATCCAGCTTTTAGTGAAATTCACTGGTATTTGGTTTTCTGCCTTTGAAAATTGTCCCTCTCATACTTTCATTATGGTTTGAATGGCAGATTTATTCTTTTTCTTAGAAGTAAAAGCAAAAGCAAAAACACTGTCAAAAGCTTCCCAGCTTGTCTTCAGTTAATCTTATTCCAACCATACCATTTCCAACCTTCCTCCAGGCTAAAAGGAAGGAAAAAATGAGTCTTGCAATACAGACAAATGTTGGCAAATGGAGGCTGTTCCAGTACAAACCAGCATTAATTTCACCTCACTTTAGGCATGTAGAAATGCTTTGATTGTGCTCTCACTATAGGAAAGAAAGAAGAGCATCTCCCAGACAATTCATCACAGCAGTGCAGGAGCAGCATGTCCTGAGGACTTGGTGTGATACATTTTAGGGTGGGGGAGAGGTTTTGGACTAGCCTGAGTCTAAACAAGAACCCATTTGCTGTTGGGTGCTTTAGATGCACACCTGGAATGCAGGTTCCAGCTCTGCCTCATCAGCTGGCACTGCCCATGGCTCCTCCACAAGGTCAACCAAAGGTGACCAAAGTTTCTCGAGGACCTCCCTAACATTGTGCTAATGTGGGGTGAATTCCCCCACAGGAACTTTTCTGCTTCCATTTTTAAGTGTTTCTAGAAATGCAGCTTGACATCAAAGTTTTAGATAGTTAAAATTAGGTGTAAAATGAATCTCTGAAGTATGAAAGCCATTCTCAAGCATGTCTTGAACCTAAAGAGCTTCAGCAGTATCCATTTCTCCCTCTCTGAATTTCAGATATAAATTGCAGATTGTCAAATGAATAGCAAAGAGCCTCATCCAGGAGCCAAATCAGCTGCCCAAAATGTTAACTGAGTCCTGCCATGAGCTCTAAAATTATTGGTTCTGTTGTAGGACACAGGGACCTGCACAGAGAGGAAGAGCAGAGCCTCTGATTCTCACTGAGGGCACAATTCCTGAAAGAAGCCTTGGGGAAGTTTTCATCTTCTCTGAGTTTAAAAATAAAGAAATACAATACAATAACTGCTGAACAAGAGTCAATGTTCAAAGTTCAGACCTCACTGTGTATACCTGCAGTTTTCAGAATAGCAGAGGATCTAATTTTTCTTCTTTTGTGCAATAAGTAGTTAGGTTATTTCAATTTTATCACTCTCATTGTAGCTTTTTGATTTTAGTGTATTTCCTCATTGAATATGAGACATAAAAATTAATTCTTCTAATATTATCAAGATGAATTGTCTGTCTTACCAACTGGTGAGCTGAGACATTTATGCTAAAGGTTCTCTTTGTAAGCTTTCTCCTCTAAGAAATACTAGTCTGAAAGGTGAAAAAGCTCTATAATGTGTTTTGTACAGCTTTGGCTTCACCTTCTTCATTCTTTTCAGTTTTTTCCTCTCCATTTCTCTTTTTTTTACAGTGCTGCAACATTTTTAATGCACCCAAAACAAAAAATCTTCTCAAGCCAAGAAATACACTTAATGCAAGAAGCAAAACAAAAGAGTGAAGGAAAGTCTTCCAAAAATTAACCTCTCCTGTGCTGCTCAGTAGGCTGAAAGTTTAGAGAGTGAAAGCATAGTTTAAGTACTTAAAGCAAATTTAAGATCCTAATTACTAAATTATAAAACCATTGTATGTTAAAATACAGTGGACACAAAGGAGGAGAAGCCAATGGAACTAAAGTGAATAATGAATACATTTTGTATCATCAGGATATAAAACTTTTCTTTCACTTATATCAACACACTGAGTCTGAGGATTCATTGCTTTCACATTCAGTTCCATTTAATCTCATGCTAAAGGTGATGCACTTGGTATTTACAGACTAAAGCAAGAATTTGTTCCCACCCTTTTTCAGTTGCATTTAAATTTCTTAATACTCACGGCACAGACTGACATCATGCATGCAAAGTCTTAGAAAAGCTATTTTGACAGTTTCCCTAATAGTCTCTAATTTGAAAATGGGGGTTTGTAGTGGAAAAAAAAAGCTCCAGAAACTAAAACAGGGCTTGATGAGCACCTGTTACTGAAACCCAGCTGATTCAGTGTTTCAGCTGTGAGGATTGTACTTAAGCCTACACCTTCTGACTTCCCATGACAAGTTCTGTTAAAGACAATTCTCTGCCTATCCTACTTGCTGCCTAAACACTTATAACCTTAAATATAGTGATCATCATTTCACACAAACCACCCTCTTTTTTTTTTAATCTCAAAGTGACATTCATCCAAAGTATTTTAAAATCCATTTTGAGGAACACTGAGTATTTTCAGAACACCTATTAAACACTGCAAGGAACTAGTTGTTCACCTTCAAAGACAAATATGAAGAAATGTTTGCTTGAGAGGAAAAAATGCCTTCTGCTTGTTCTTTTTTAGGAAAAGGGAAGAACTAAGAGATTCCCAAGGTAGTTTCCTGTGAGAAAGGAAGAAAATCCTTCAAATCTTCTTCCTCCCTTGGTTTTCCCTTTTTAAGAATTTGTTTTGCTTTTGGAAGTATGTCCCTACAAATTAGTTTGTTCTTTTTAACATAAGCTGGATTCAAATTAAATCCCAGATTTTAACAAAAATTTTATTCACTGTTAAAAGTTCAAACCTTTTTCACAGATTTTTTTCCTCTCTTTTTTAGTAAAGGCCTTTTTCCTTGTTCAAACATCCATTGGAGCTTTGAGGGTGTCTCTTTTCGGACAATGAATGTTCAAAATTCTGCAATAAATTATATTTCTTGATCTTTGAAATTTTGTATGCTATGCAATGTTCTTTCTATATGGAATTTTCCAGAGTTGCATAAATGCAGATTTTCTTTCTGGGACAACTTTCTGTCACTAATGTTTCTGCCAGCTATCATGCAGATTTATCAAAACTGTATGCATCTGAAAAATCTTTGCTTTCTTGATGTTTGGTATTTCTCTGATGTCCAAATCACAGCAGCAGCTGCAACCTGTGTGAGCTTCCAAAGTCACCTTCCACTTTTGTGCCTTGGGTCTGACAGATTTGGACTTCAAGAATGTGAAATTGTCCTTGCTATTAGAAGGCAGTAAGATAAAAACTCACAGTAAAATAAAAACTTCTATGTGAGCATAGAAAAAAATTTTGTAGAAATGATATATAGAATTTTTTAATGAGGAACAGAATTTTGAGATCCCAGTGGTGACAGAAAACAAAATTTTAAAGCAAATATGCTACCAGTTTAATCCCCTTGACCTATATTACTCAGTAATATCACTGGATGTTAATTTTGAACAGGAGCATAAATTGCCTCTCTGCATTCATGCCAGAATTACTTTTAGATTAATGAGAGATGGTTTGAATAAAAGAAACTGGATCTAGAATGGACTTTAGGAAGCAAAAATCATGGTGGGTTTAGCCAGTATTTTGGTTTGGATTGTTAGAAAGAAAGGACATTTGTGATCCTGTTATTAAGGTCCTGCTGTGCTTTCCCAGCAGCTGAAGAAGCTGCATTTGGAGCCAAAAAACAGCTCAGTGTCCTGGAGCAGTTCTGCTGGAGGCCTGGGCCTGCCTTCACTCTTTATCCCAGGGGTCTCAGGAGAGGTCAGTGGCACTCAGGACTCCCTAAGAAACTCCTGCTTTGCTCAACTTTATTTTCTCTTACTCAGGGAATGGGTCCCTCCTTGGGGGAAGGAAGGGTTATGGAACTCTGCAGTTCTTCATTCCCCAGCTTTCTGTGGTCCAACAAACTCAGTGCCAGCAGCTTGGGTCAGTGCAATACTATGATTCAGGGGCAGCAGGCCTTGAGGGGTGAGCCAAAGAAACTGTGAGCTGGAGATCACTGGGAAAAACCCAACTCTGAAGGCTTCTCCTCAGTTTTCAGAAACAGAAGATACTTCAGAGGCAATGAAAAAGCACACTGCTGGAAAAAAAATCACATAAAACCTAAAACAGAAAAGCTCATTTTAAAAAGCTTTTTGTGTTTTATGAAACAATTTGCATTAAAATATCTCCTTTAAAAAAGAAAAAAAAAGTTATTTGGGTATTTTTAACCTGCTTTTCAATCTGTTATTCTCAGTCCTTTTAATTCTGGTGATCTCAGCAAACAGGCATTCACTGTGCTCCATCCACATCTTTTTTATTCATTTTTATTTCTTACCCCCTCAGATTAACTAGTGGAATGGATAATATAAACATTCCCTGAATGCTTCAGGACCAGATTAATTCAACACACATACACACGTACACACACACACTGGCAGGTTGCACTAATTTCCCAATTGCTAGAAAAGTTATTGCAGAACTGCTCCATTTTTGGGTTGTCACCAATGAAAATGAATTGCCCCTCTGGCCCTTTGTCTCACAGCATTACAAGCCAAACCTGTACAATTCAGGGGTTTTCTCTGGATAAGTTGCTAAGAGATTTCTCCCTTATGAATCAGGTTTTATTTGGACTCTTATAATTGCCAGTGATTTGAATTCTCTCCCCTACAGCTTCTTCTGTGAAGACTAATCAATAGAGTGAAATGATTTATTTGTAGCACATTAGTTATTCTTGAGGTTTATTCTTGCTTACACATCTGCATGCTGGGGATGATTACAAGACAGCCACAGTAAAATCTTTAAATGTAATAAAGCACCAGCATTTCATTTAAGCAAAAATGCAGGTTTCAAGGGCCTTAATATCTCAGTTTGGTTTGTAACATTAAAAATAGCTATATCACATTCTCTTCCTTTGGTTCATGATCTGGTCTGTTGCTAAGAAACCCTTCCTCAGGTGGCTTTGAACTTCCTCAGCATTTTCATCTGCAGCTACACTACCTTGTCAAGCCACAGGATCCTGCTGCTGCCTCGCTGGAATTTACATTCCTTGCTGAAAGTGGTGCAGCCATTGTGCAGATAAGAAGATAATTCATTGGTGTGTCAAAGCCCTGCAGTTTCCTCTTCAATATTTCTTGTCTCGTGGTTTTTAAGTGTATCGTTTAAGGTTTTATGTGGGGAAAAAAGTGTGCACAAGACAGAGCCAGTCATGAAATACTCCAACCTCTTCTGGACTCCCTTTTTTTGTGGCTTGGGCTTGTGCCATAAACAAATGAGCCTCTTCATATCCCCAACCATGTGCCTTCCATGGAGCTATCAGGGACTCCAACATGACAGTCTATTTCCTTGCTGTAAATCAAAATATTTGGAGGGGGTTTTTCCTTCCTCTTTTTTCGTGCTTCAAATAAAGCACGTCTCAGGATGGTGGCAGTGACACAAAGAGCAGACAGACTGTTGGAGGGAATGGATTCTTTTAAATATCATTCCACAGAATTTAAGTGCAGTGTGTTCAGACTGGTGCCTGTTGATTGACAGCCTCAGAAATAGGTTATGCTGAACACTGAGTTCTTAACTACACGTGGAATGCTGTATAAAATAACCTATATACACACCCATATGCGTTTAGGTGAATGCACACTATATTTACTCATTCAGAAAGCACATTTGCTGTGTGTGTGTGTAATGCCATCATTGCTTTAATCATCACTTTTTTATCAGTTTTAGCATCTGATAAACATTGCAAAGTTCAGCACATATTGAACTAGAAATAACTCTGAGGGAATATTTATGAATTGTCAAGCTAGAGTTTGTTTTTCAAATTAGTGAACTTCAAATCAGTTCCAAAAGAAAGAAGTCATGAAGGAAAAGCTCTCCACTAGGAAAAATTAAGTCAGCCAGCAGCTAGAGGACAAATTCATAGGAAAAATAAATCTGACCATTATATTACGAAGTTGCCTTATTAACTGTGTTTATGTTCTGAGATTTTCCTTTTTCCTTCTCCATTGTCTCAATAAATGTCTTCTAGTGTTTTATACTTTAATATGGATGCATATTTATATTGCCATATTTCTGGCAGAATCATCTGCTCATCTAAACCTAATTGCATCTGAGAATTAATGTTTGCATATGTTGTGTTTGTTAATATTGGGTCATACTCTCAGCAGGTGGGAAATGCCATGTCTTCTTTGACTTCAAGGGAACTGTGCCAGGTGAATTTTTTCCATTGTTCCTTTTTACCTGGGTTTTGGATCCTTCCAAAATACATCCCGATCTGGGACCGTGGTTTTCAAAAGTACAAAAACGAAATTAATATTTTTCCAAAAAAGGTAGATTTCTAAATAGGCCAAAAATATCTTAGAACTGTGAACCCTAATATTCTCTGTTCCTCCAAACTCCAACTTTGTTGTGCTGCATTACAGTTCTTTGTCTGCAAGGTTAGGGCAGGTTTTAAAATGTGCTTAGCTTGCTATATTGTGTTTTTATTTTCAGAGAGCTAATGTGGATAAAGAAACCAAAGTGTAGAACAAAATAAGCTTGGATTTCCTGTGACCTTGGGGTGTTTGGTGCAAATGTCTCAGATTTAAGAATTGAATAATAGACAAATAATTTGGGGTTGATCTAATAGTTATAATTAATACAGGGAAAAGGTCAAAACTTTATGAAATTTAGCCATGAACATCTCACTTTCTTCATTTGCAAAAAGATACTGTTGCCAAAGGTAATTCAGTATCTACAAATATTCAGATTAAAAGATGGCTGAAGTTTAAAAACTCAGATTTCCTCTTTGCTGAATAGCTAAAGAATATTATTTAAAGGATGGAAAAATCACTTAATCTGAGTAGTGGATTGAGGCATTGACTTCAGCCAGAAAAACTATATCTGAAATCAAACTTTGTAAGAGATTTTGGTATACTGTGGCTCAGCTAATTATTTAGACTTCCCTCACTAAAGTTAAATCAAAATGAATGTTGTCCCAAAGCTTTTGAGAGCATGAAAAAGATGGAAGTAGAGCAGAATCTGACTCAGCTTTTTGTATTTTCTCTACCAATCAAGCATTTTGATAGAGTCAACAGTTCCTCTGTCACATTCTGTAGAGGTTTTCTATTAAAAGAAAAACATTTAAATACTTTTCTTCTTTAGCAGGGAGGAAATGTTTTACCGTACTCTCCAGCTATTGCTGAAGTATGTGCTAACATTATACTCTGCTTGATTATCCATTCACCATTTCCCAATAGGATTTTCTATCTAAGACACAAACACAGTTGAGACAGGAGCATACATCAGGAGATGACCTGGTCCAGCTCCCTGCTCAGAGCAGGGTCAGCCAGACCAGGTTGCCTGGGGACGTTTCCAGTCAAGTTTTGAGTAATTCCAGGGGTGGAGACTCCACAGCTCCTCTGGGCAACCTCTACCAGTGTTTGACGACCCCTGGGCTGGGCCTGGCTGAGATGGAATTTTCCCATAGCAGCCCTCACAGTGCTGGGCTTTGCACTGGCAGCCAGAAAGGACCTGCCAGTATTTGGGCACTGCTGGGCACTGCTCCCACAGCAGCGAGGCCATCTGATGTTGCCTGCTGATGGGAGGCAGAGAGTGAATCTTTTGTTTGCCTCTGCTTCCAGGTGTGGCCTTTGCTTTTACTCCATTAAACTGCCTTTCCCTTGGCTGTCAAATTATTTTTCATGTGATTTTCTCCCCCCTATATTGCTGAGGAGGGAAATGATAGAGTGGATTGGTGGGCACCTGACATCCCCCAAGGTCAAATCATTGCCCACACTCTCTGTAAAAGTGTTTTCTTTAGTTTCTTGTATTTCAAATTGTTCCAATTGCCTCTTCTCTGGGGAGCTTAGTGAAAGGACAGGATTCTGGCTCCATCTTCTTTACATGCCCCATCAGTTATTTATACACATTGATAAGATTCCCCTGAGCCTTCTCTGCTCCAGGCTGGAGAGTCCCAACTCTGTCTATACTCATTCTGACTCCTCCCAGTCACTTTTTGACTTTCATGTGTTTAGAAATGGTTTCCAGGATTGTTTACCTCATCATTTTCCCAGGAATCCTGTGGAGGCTGATGAGTCTGTAGTGCTCTGGATGCTCCATCTGGCTCATCTAGAAAATAGGGGTGACATTTGCTTTTCTCCAGTCCTCCGGAACTTCCCCCAGTTGCCACAACTTTTCACAGAGGATTGGCAGGGCAAATTTTACCTGTTGAGATGGAGGTAGGCACATTGACCTTGCCAGTTTGTAATTCAGCCTTCTGAATGTCCCCTGTCATGCCATTTCCTGCCCCATTCAGAGGCAGTTTCCCTGGTCCTCCTTTTGCTGATGAAGGACCTGGGGGAGTCCTTCCTCTTGCCATTCACATTCCTGGCCAAGCTCCAGGCCAGGTGGGTTGTGACTTCACTAAACTCATCCTGGCAAGGTCAGAATATATTCCTTCCAGGTCATCTGACTTTGTTCCCCCCTTAATCCTTCCTTTTTCCATTTGGGTTTTGTCAGCAGTTCCTTGTTCATCCATACAGACCTCCTGGCTTGGCTTCCTCCTGCACGTGGATATGGACCATTCTTGAGCTTGGAGAAGGTGGTAGTTGGAAAACAACTTCTTCTTCTTCTCCCCTCTTCTCTCTGTATCCCATGGCACACTTTGAAGTCAGCCCCAGTGCCTGGCCTCCTGAGGTCCATGCTTGCAATAACAATTTTTCATCATTCTCCCTCCTCACAAGGTCCAAAACTGTGGCATCTCATTGTCACTGCAGCAGATGTTGTCTCTGTGAGAAACCACCACCCTCTGGTCTATTAAGTAAGAAAGTAGGACACAAATCTGACCTATCTCTGTGACAGAATATGTTTACTTTTTTTGAAAATTATTGTGATGGGGCCTTTGGTCTTTTAAAACCACTAGAATTAATCCTTTGGGGCCAACATTATAATGTTTCTGGATTTATTTTTTTTTTTATAAATTATTTCAGGGCAAGAGGTGAGGGTGAATGGAGAGGAAATGGTTTCAGAGGAGTCATAGGGGAACCATAAGAAATCTGTTTGTGAAGGCCAAATCACAGACCAGGTCCTGGGTGGGCCAGCTCTTTACTCTCCACAGTCTTCAGAGAGAACAAGTTATTCTAGTTACAGGTAGTTCCCACCCCTTCTCTGCCTTAGTTCACAAAAGCCAGATTCCCAAGGAGAGCACAGGATTAGGAAAAGACAAATAGGGAAACAGTGGCCTCTGCAGTCTTGCCTTTTCCCAGACTGAGGCCAAATAAGATGCAGCCACTGAAAGGTCTATACAAAACTTCTTTTACTTCCATTTTTAACAGCTTAGAGACAGAACCATCTGAGGAATACGAGAACTAATTTTGATGGAAATTTTGTTATAGCAGAACTGCTTTTCTTAAAAGATGTAAAGAGACAAGAAAGAAAGAAAAGAAAGAAAGAAAAGAAAGAAAGAAAGAAAGAAAGAAAGAAAGAAAGAAAGAAAGAAAGAAAGAAAGAAAGAAAGAAAGAAAGAAAGAAAGAAAGAAAGAAAAACTTTAAAGAGAACTTTAGGAATGGTGCACTTTGCTTATATTTACCTGCTATTACAAATTCTTGATATGGAGTACTGCAATAATTTATTTGTAGATGTAAGAATTTATGTTAAAAGTCTTCTTAGGTTTTGGTATATGTAGCAGGCTCTTTATAACACATTGACAAGTAATTTTCTACTTAGAGTAAAAGTTTTGTTTCAAATCATAAAGATACTCTTGAGAAAAGAAAGCAAAATTTTAAGCATATAGAAATGATGCAAAACTAACAGTATTGATGCAGGAAAAAAATGCTACAGGATTTTTCAAGGAAATTTTGAAAAGAGACAGGTCCATTAATAACTTTTTCTGTTCTGTTTTTATAACACTCTTGCCAAACATAACATCAGAAAGTGCTGGAAAAGCCTAGTAAAATCATTTAGCCCATTCTTCAAACCCCTGCCAGTACAGCATTATTCCTCAGAGTGCATTCTCCTCTGTCTTGTCCAAGCTCAACTGCATATGACTCAAAAAATGGGTTTCCACACTTCTCTTGGGAGATACTTCTCCACTATAATAGATCACATTGTTAGGAACTTTTACTAAATGCTCCTTCAGTCAGTTTTAATCCATTAATTTTACTGACATGCTACTGGGTCACCATAGCCAGCACCTCTTTCTTGCTGGTTTTCTAGTCTTCAATTATTTTTAGATGACCAGAGCACATTGTCTTTCCTCCTGGTCATCACTGACCTTAGATAGCACACCAGGGTTAAGAACATTTATTTTTTAACTATTTTTACAGGATAGTTTCTGTGGTTATTTTCATTGCTTTGCCAGGTCATTGATTTTCTTTGATATTCTGCTTCTTTTCTTTCCCATTCCTGATATTGTACCATTTCACCTGGAAGGGACTAGCATCAGATTCAAATTACAGCAATGAGTATTTCTGATAAGTTCAGTCAACTTTTCCCCTTCCTGCTGAAGGAGGTGGTTAAGACATCTATAATATATCCTGAAAGACTGACAGGTTGGCATTTTGCTTGCAAAGTATTCTATACTGTGGGCAGAAAGAAGGGTCATTATTAAAAATAAAATGCCATTTAATCTTTTACATTTCATGATTTCACATTTCAAGTGACTTTAATTTTCTGTTGCAGGAGACATTAAAACTATGAATAAAACCTTCTTTCTACCTGGATCTGAAATGCTCCCTCCTCACTTAATTATTTGTTCGTGGTGTGCAGCCAGTCCCTCATGAGGACCCTTCCATGTTTTTGTCAGGCCATGAGAGGTAAGAAGAAACCACATTAATATAGCAATAATTTGTTTCTTTTCTGTTTTACAACGTGCTGCACTCTCAGGTGACACATTCAGAGACCTGTACCTTGAAGGATGGCTCAAGTTTTCTCAGACATCTGATTGTCCAGAGGTTTTTTGCATGTTCCAAAAAATTAATCTGTCTGCATTCAGGACTCAGTAACCAATTTAAGCACTGTAGAAGAATGGGCATGACTTACACTTTCATTGAGTTTTTTCATTTGTCCCAAATCACATAAATGTGGTAACTATTAATGAATGTGTCCTCTAGCTTTTTTTTAGCCAACATCTACTGCAACTCTCATATGAAAGGCATTTTATTCCTTTGTAAGAAGCTGTGAAAAGCTACCCTAATTTTAAACTAAAAATATCCTTGAATTTGGAGTTCTTATGTGTAAAAAGTAATAATAAATTGAATGTCTGCAACATTCATATAGAAATGCACAATGGATCATGTAATACCACGTGTAGTTAATTAATTACTGAATTTTTTAAATGAGAGGTTTTTTGCTTTTAATGGGAAGAAATATGGAAAGACAGAGCCTTATTTTCTGCATATGGGTTAATCAAGTTGCCTAGTGAAAGATGTCCTGTCCACAGCAGGGGATTTGGAACTAGATGATTTTTAAAGTCCCTTCCAACCTGTCTATTGTATGAGTCTATGAAGTGGACACTTTCTAATGCTTGCAAGGCTTTTTAAAATTTTTCTTTCTTTTCTTTTTTTTTCTTTTTTTTTTGTCTTTTTTGTTTTCTAATGTAAAAGGCTGCACTGAAAAGAGAGGAGCCAAGCAAAGGAGAAGCAGTGACATGCCACTTCTCAGCAAAATGCAAAGAAATAATACTTGAATGATGGCATTTGGGTGGAGAATGCAATCAGTTCTGTCTTGTGTAACACTTGAAAACTCTGCCATGTGGTGATCACCAGCCAAGCTCAAGAGTCATTGTGAAGGGAAATCTCAGTTATCTGATTTATGAACTATGCCTTGCAATCCACAGAGACAATGCTTTTCATATACTGGGCTTTCCTTTTGTTTCTGACTACTACCTTCCCTTTCATCAGTGTGTTCATAAGGAGAAAGCTGCAGGCTCAGAACCCTGACTAAAAGATTTTTTGGGCAATGTCCTTGTCTTTTGTTTAATTACAGTATCAAGCACACATACATTGCTTTATAAACAGGAAAAAAAGTGTTGGGAATCCTTAATCAGAACTGCTAATCACAGTGTGTTTATTCAGAGATGCTAGGCCACTTTCCACAGTAATTTAAATCTCTTCCACCCCTACTAGTCTTGACAGAAAAGGCAGGAGTAGGGTAAGAATAAAAGAGGTTGGGATTTGTCTCCAGAGAAAAAAAATCCAGGTCTGGCATTTGAAGCTATGCTATAAAACACTCAGTTAAGACTGACAAACTTCCTGAAGATTTACACTGTAAAATTTACAAAGAGGAAGAGATGTTAGAAACATAAGCAGTTTTTCACAGCTGTCAGTCTCCAAAGCAGTATCACTGACACAGCCACTGAGAGACGCGTCAAAGTGAAGAACAGGTGAAAGAAGAGCATCTGTGGTTTGACAAAGTACTTGACTAATCAAGCCAAAGATGGAAACAATTTCAATTGCTGCTTGTTATTATGATACAGAAGATTTCCATAGATGATAAAGACCCAGAGCAGGTCCTATTTTTATTAGGCACTTTATGAGATTTTACTGAGACATTGAAAGGATAAACCTCACTAATTGTGCATAATTGCTGGAAAGGAAAAAATATGCCCCTGGAGTATTTGCAATCATACCATGATTACCTGGGCTGCAGTATATCCACTTTGATAACTTGGACTCAGTGAATCCAGCTAAATCTACTACTCTACTGGAGTAACAGTTCCATAGACTTCCTGAATGTTTGCCACTTCCATTAACCTCAGTGACAACAGGGAAGCTGACTTTTTTCCTATGGATTTACATAGGTTGACATCACTCTTTTCATCTCCTGTAGCTAAATACAGTCAGTGAATTACCATTTCCAATGTCATAACAGTATGTAACCAACTATAATCTTTATATATTCTTATCAGTTATTCTGAGTTATCCTGCACTCTCCTCTCCCCAGATTTTGAAAAAGACTCTCATAAAAGCAGCAAGCTATGGAATATGTAGCTCCCAGAAGTTTAAAACAGATGATTGGAGTATAATTATCTTCTGAAGATATGTGGGTGATGTGGAAGGAAATTATCCTGAGATCTAAATCCTGGTGTACATATTATTTTAAGGGAGTTATGAATGACAAGGAGTCACAGTATTTGTTCTATTCAAAGGAAAACAGTGGTGGTTTCACCTCAGTTTCATTATCTCTGGTTTCTTATGCAAGGAAGCATAGTTTTACCTAACATTTGAAGTTCTTAAATTATTTTTCTTGTGTAACTGATCACTTTTTTTTTTTGGTACCACTGCTAGGTTTGGATTACTTTGTCTCACACAAATGCTTATGGCTCATCTCTGCCTTCAGATGAACAAACACCATTCCCAGTGAAGTCAATGGGAGCTGCACTTGGATATTTGAGAGAGCACTTGGGGCCTTTAGCCTTAACACAGCCAAATATACTATAAATTATTTTTAAATTATATTAGCAGAGAACTAGCATTTCCCCTGTGCAGCTGATTCTGTTTGTTCTGTATCTTTCACTAATTTTTCTCAGGAAATGTTTACAAGCGGAGTCACGTATGAAATCTGATTAGCTGAATTGTAACTATGAAAAATAACTGGCTTGGAATTAGGTAGCAGAGACTGAAAGTGCCTTTAGGAATTCAAGCAGATTTATGCCCTTGTATGTGGAGAGCAATTTAGCTTTAAAATTTGTACCACATGTAATAAATCCAATTTAATTTTGAAAGACCCCTTTGTTTAGCATAGGGTTTAAATATAGCATAAGCTATTTCTCCTTCTACCTATAAAAAAATGTAAATTATTCATGTTACCTGTATTCAGTGACCTCTAGATGAACCTTCCAAACCACAAATGACCTGCTTCAGCATAAGTTCATTCCTAGGCTGTGTGCAGTGTCTAAATTAATCTTTCAAAGCTGCAATTACAGGCTATGTTACTTTTAGTTTGGCTGCAGCAGATGATTAGTTGTTAAATATGACATTTTGATTGGTCTGAGAAAAATCCTTAAATTAGAGCTTTCTGATATTATAGAACCAAAAGCCTTATAAGCCATCTTTTTATGCCTTGGGCCAGATTGTCAGGACAGTTCTGTGGTCCTCACCTCTGGTGTGTTGGATCTATTTTAGTTACTGTTTTAAGATTTTTCTTCTGTTTTTCATAATACACAATACTAGTACATTCCCAGAGGTTCAAATGATATTGTCCTACTGGCCACTTAATTTCTTAAAAGATATTTTTCTTTTATCACTGAAGTTTTTCAATTTTCACAACTAGTTCCTGAGAAAAGAAAGTAAAATCCCTCTCATGTTTGCTTTCTCTATGGGGCAAAAGGAAGCTTGGTGGTTTTCATTTCTTTGACTTGAATGTATAAGAAAAAAAGCTGCACAGAGAGATGCAATTGGCAAAACTATGGATCTTGTTGACTGGCTGAAGCTTCTGGGGAAAGGAAAACACTACAAAACATTGATCTGTTTGGTCGTTGCAATTGCATTCAGGAAAAATAAAAATTATTTTGATTTAATGGCAAAAACCTAAGTTAGATTCTAAAAAATTGGAAATCTACGAGTATAACTTAATGATTTTACTCTTGCAACCATTTCTCTTATTTCTAATTCAACCATTTGATGTGGTGTGGGCCCCTTTTGTTCTGCCTCAGTGGTTCAAGGCAGAGATATGAGGACTGTGATCACTACCATGTTCTCAGTTGCCAGTCTAGTGCAGCAACATTTCTTAGCAAATCTGCATCTGTCCCTCTCATCTTCTTCTTCAGCCTCAGCTTTAGACAGCTCATCCTTTGACTCCCCCTCACAGAGACTGGACCTTATCCAGGCTCCTGTGGATGGCACCCTGTCCTTCAGGTGTGAAGCAGTATTTCAAAGCTCTAGTATTGATAATTTTTTTGCCATCTGGTTAGGAGACATCCCCTTTCCTTTTGGCTAAGTCTTTTTTAGTCAGTGGGCTGCCTAAATTGACATCGACCATGTGGAAAATGTACGAATTATTAAATTCCTTAAAGAGTGGAAAGTGATGGACACAACTGAAAGGAATCAAGCTGATAGATCCATCAGAAGCCAGTAAGAGATAAATCCTTCTTCCTTGTTTGTCTTCCCTTTTCCTCTGAATATTAATATGCTTTTTTTAAAGGCAGGAAAAACAATGTAGAAAGGATAAGATTCAATCCATGCATCAAAACAAAACAGCCAGGGTAACTACAGGTTTCTGGGATCTGGCAAAAGATCCAAGAGTTTCTACAGGCTTCTGGGGCCTGAACGGATGCCTGGAGCATTTTGTACTAATATATTTGGAAAATACTCAAGTCACATAGGTGGCCCAATGAGTGTGAGCAGTACGGAGTGCATTATAAATCCTTGTGCTCAGGCTCAGTTTCTTTTATCCTGTAGGCTTTTGGGGCTCTGATAAGTGCTGCAGATTGACTGTGGCTTCAGAATTCTGTATAGGTGTTAAAACAAGCCAACTGAATGAAGGCTGGCCATTTTCAGCAAATGGTAGGATACTTGCTAACTTTTTTTATTTAGGTAGCTAACCAGCATTAAATTAGCACAGCCAATTCCGTACAATTGTCAGTAGTAGGGTGTCTGTCCTTATCATAAGCCCATCTGAGTGACACATAGATTAATTTGTCATAAGAGGCACAAAGGGGTGGCTCATAGATGTTGTCCTTACTGATGGGATTCCAAGGTATGCAAAAAAAAAAAAAAGTAGTTATGGTAGCTCTCTGGATCCTTAGTATTAGATTTCAAAAACCACAGGCAATTCAAGCAGCCTTCTGAGAGCAGGGGATTATTATTTGTTCCTTAGGATATCCATTACCTTTTGGGTTTCTGTAGCTGTATAACTGCCCAAGGAACTATGAAATGAAGCCAAAGGACCTAGTAAGTCAAAAATATCATGCAAGTACTGTCACAACTCACTCTAATTTGTTGTATAAAGTGCAGGTAGTGACTTATTTCACCATTGGAAACTCTGATTTGAGATTTCAACATTTAGAGCTATGTCTTTCCAAAACCATCAGCATTTGACCCAAGACCTCTCCAGTTAAGAAAAGTCAGACTGGGAGACCTTAGCTACCTTCCTTAGATATCAGAAGTCTGGATCCTAAGGTCTGTTTAGACATCCTCGTGGCTCTGTTTCCAGAAGTGCCAAGCAGCAAGCTTTGGACCAGGCTCCAGTACAGGGCTTTGATTTCAGAGCTTGATTTTGACCCTGAAAAAAAGAGGTAGAGGGACTTTTTATGAAAGAATATAGTGATAAGACAAGGAGTAATGGCTTCAAACTGAAAGCAAGCAGAGTTAGATTAGACATTGGGAAAGAATTCTTCCCTGTGAGAGTGGTGAGGCCCTGGCACAGGTTGCCCAGACAAATTGTGGATGCCTCATCCCTGGAAGTGTCCAAGCCAGCTTGGATGGGGCTCTGAGCAACCTGGTCTAGTGTAAGGTGTCCCAGCCCATGTCAGGGGGATTGGAATGAGATGTTTTTTAAGGCCCCTTCCAACCCAAAGTGTTCTGTGATTCTGTGAAATGATCAGCTGAGCAGAAGGCAGCACCAGCCACTGACAGTCCTGTCTTTCAGCCACCGCTCAGGGAGGGTCACGGGGCCATGAACTGCAGCTCTGCCAAAACTGCAGCTGCAGAAACACTGTAGGTCCTCAACCTTGGACCAACAGAGCTGCTCCTGAGGAGCTGAGCCTGCTGGGAGGTAAAACTCTAATACAAAGAGACTGGTAATCACAAGAAAAAAAAGATTACTACCAGAACACCTATTGATGAAATACTGTTAAAGGGATGCTGGCAGCATTTGAAAAGTGTTCCCAGTTGTGTTTTTAATAACATTGGCCCAGAGAATGAGAATGTGTACTCTGAGTTGTAATAACACTGAGGAATGTACTAGACCACAAACTGAGCACCGTAAAACCGTTGTTTTCACATTTTCCTAATAAAATGGCATGGCATTGTAAATCTGTTTTTATTCTATTTGTAATGGCAGAAATGTGTTTATCATAAAATCAAACCCTATTTCAGACTGTAGGCCATAGGACAGTGATATTATTCATCCTGTTCAGGATCATGGTTTGCATCACTCCTATCTGAACAAAAAATTGCAATATGCTACTTAAAATCCCGTACTTTAAAAATGCATTATAACACAAAGTGCACACTCAGGTCTGTGCTGACACTGCAGCTTGTGGCAAAGTAAATCAGAAAAGTATAAAGCAGTTAAATGACAATGTTTGAAGTAAAGTATGACTATCTGGAATAGTTGTGGCAGAGGCTCGGTGTGAAATGGCAAACACAACTGATTAGTCATGGTATAATTAAATGTGCTCAAGTTTCAGTTTATCAATGACTCCTTTCCTCCAAAGCGCCAAACACCCAAATACCTATTAATAAAATTTAAAATTATGCCTCAGTCTATAAATCATGAGGTTGTAGCAATTGAGTTCCCTCTAAACCAGACTATTTTATTTTGTGATATAAGTGCATATGAGCCCTGCATCTCTACCGAAATGTAAATGTGTGTAAATTTGTAAAGAAGAAATTAAAAGTGGTCTATAGTAAAAAGTGGTCTTCAATGGCTCAGTTGTATCAAAATTTCCCACCCAGATAGAACATTCAGCGAGAGGGCATACCAAATTAAAAAAGCTCTACAAACTCATGGTGAATTGCAACATAAATATTGTTCTTCAATAAATTATGACAAAGAAAGCTTCTTAGAAGATAATGGGATTCACTGTCACATCCAAATAGAAGGAACCATGCAAAAAACTATTATTTTCTCATTTTCTAGTCCTCTTGGTATGATGCCTGAGGTAAAAAGTGTAGGGCTTTGTGGATATACTGTAAATTATGAATGGGGCATTCTGTAATTGTAAAAAATAGAGCCACAAATGTCTGTATTAATAGACCATTTTGATCTGCACACTTGATTTTTCACTTGAGAGGGCAGAAACCTCATCTTATTCCACTTGAGAGGCTGGATCCCTTCACAATAAGTACCCACTCCACTGTGAGGCATTGAATACCAAAATCAAGCACTCGCTCTTTGTAGCTCTGCTGTTCCCTTCTGGGAACCACCTAAACCCATTTGAATGGAAAGGTGGAAGTGGGAGAATCATCCCAAGGAGGGAAAGACCAAAGGCACTTGAAATCAAGAAAGGAGCAAGCTTAACTAGGCTCTGAGCTGAGGCAGCCTCTCATGTTTTCATTGCCTTCTATTCATCTCCTGCAGCTCTGCCAGGAAGATGATGCTGCAGGATTTTATTTAGAGTAAGAGGGCTTGTAGATGAGATTGCCACAACCCACTTAAGAAGCCAGGCATACAAAATATGATTTAGGATACAAACTGAAACATGCTATGGATACAAAATTTATGATAAAATTGCATTACAGCGGCTCAGTCTGAACAGATCTATGTTTTTCCTTTGTATAAAACATATTGTACCAGAACCTCAGTGGGGATACATTTTCAGAGCTCATTCACTTTCACAGAGCTACTACACAAACCTACACCTGGTGAGCATCTTGCCTAATATTGATTTTCTTCACAACATTTCAGCAAGGGATTTAATACAGGATTAAATGTGTATTTCCTCTCTTCCTGCTTATATTGCATTCTCTGTGTGTTCTTAAGATATCTGTAGACAATTGAAACAGAGGTTATGCATTGATCAATACTAGAAAAGGAAAAAAGTGAACAAGTCTAGTCAGACAAGGTCAATCAAGGCAGTAGATGCAGCTCTGAGTAGTAAGACATGTTTCAAGGGAGTACAAACTAGTGAGAGAGACTTGTGGACATCTATGACTTCTGAAAATCCGGGAATGTTTATCCCAAACCACCTTTAAAATGAGGCATTTCACTGTTGAATGTCTCAAAGCAGAAAATACAATCAAAGAGGCAGATAGAGCCAGAATGAAGATTGCTAAAGAATAAATTCAGAATTTGTTGTAAAAGCAACTGAAAATGTATCCTTCAAAGTATGAGGGTTTTTTTGTTATTATTTTTTAAAGACGGGTGCCAAGAGGATGGTGCAGACTCTTTTCAGTGGGGCCCAGCAGCAGGGCAAGGAGAAATGGCCATAAACTAAAACACAAGAAGTGCCACATCAACACGAGGAAGAACTTTTTTTTTTTTTCTGTTGAGGATGGCAGAGCACTGGAGCAGCTGCCCAGGAAGGTGTGGAGTATCCTTCTCTGGAGACATTCCAAACCCACTTGGACACGTTCCTGTGCCACCTGCTCTGGGTGACCCTGCCTTGGAGTGGATTCTTTCCAGAGGGCCCTCCCAAACCAACTATCCTGTGATCCTGTGAAATCTATTTCTCTAACTTAAGCACCTTGTGGAAGTTATTCATGATTCTATTAAATCACTGGGGGTCTGCCGTAGGTAAATTCGGACAACTGCTTGGGAATAGAGTAACCATGTGGGTGCTTGAAATAACAGTTTTAGAAAAACATCTTTATCAAATATCTCACAAATTTCTATAGCTACTTGCAAAATCAACAAGGTTGCTGAAATTCCCAATAAACTTCCAACATCTCCCTGAATATGCTACACGTTTGGACCTTTCATCATGCACTAGAGTAGCTTAGCAAGAGTTTAAAAGGAAGATGTACCGTAGGGGATACAATTCATCTTGGGAATTTATCCCATGGAGGGAAAAAAGTCCTCATATCTCAGAACTGGAGTTACCAGGAGGTATAATGAGACACTTTCAGGTCTATTTTAGAGTTTTCAAAATAATATTTTCTTCATTCAGCTTTGAACTAAAATCACATATTAAAGCAGAAAGCTTTTAGATAAACCATTTTTATTCAGTCAAAACTGCCAATGTCATAAAGTCTATATTCTAGTTGGTGCTAGTAAGTGGTGAACCTGATGTAGTCAGAGCATTTCTCTGCTCAGTGTTACAGAATTACAATGGAAGCAAGTGATAGACTTCAACAAATAAAAGAATGGAGATAAAGAGAAGACCCTCCATTTTCCTCCTGCAGAGCTTAAAAGGAGAAATGGGCTTCTATTTATCACATACTTAATGGCTGAAGCTGGATAAAAAGGACAATGATCTTTTCAACAATGAAAAATACAGTCTTTATAATCCTAATAGGTCTGACACAGTAGGATAATATTTGATATCTAGAATTGTGTGTAGTTGTTAGTGACAGAAAAAACAAAGATAATTAACAAGTAAAAGTAATGGTTCAGTTCTAGCAACTGTTAGTGGAACAGACCACAAGGAATCCAAAAATTAAAGATTAAAGAAAGGAGTTGGCTACAAAAACATGGGGCAAGGACACGTGTGAGTCCTTATGCCAGAGTAAATGATAACACCTAGAATGTCTGAGTAGATAGATATGATTCTTTAAAAATTCAACCAGTCTGCCTAGATCTACTGGGAAATCTGCTGGGCAGGCAATCCTCTGCACTGGACCTCTGAAGGACTTAGAGGGTTTTCCTCTCTCCAGCAACCAGCAATAGGACACGAGGAAATGGAATAAAGTCAGGGGAACTTCAGATCAGACATCAGGAAAAAGTTCTTCCCTGAGAGGGCAGTTGGAACAGGCTCTCCAGGGAAGTGGTAACAGCATCAAGCCTGGCAGAGTTCAAGGAGCATCTGTATGAGACTCTGTTTAGTGACAGGCAGCCCTGCAAGGAACAGGGAGCTGGACCTGATGATTCTGATGGGTCCATTTCAATTCAAGACAGTCTATGATTCCCAAGTGTCATATCTCAATGTGTGCATTTGAATATGTAGATGGTATCTCTTTCCTTCATCCTTTTTTAATTCTCTGAGCATTCAAATCTAATTTTTTATTCTTTCCTGAAAAATTAATTACTGTGCTTGACAACTGCGACTATACAGGAATTTGCCAGCTCTTAAAGGTCTCTCTTTGATTTATTAATGGTTTTTATGTGCCCAACACAAAAGCTCTTTCCCAGCATCAGAAATTTCAGAAATTTCTCAGTGAAACTGCTGCAACCTGAAAAGTTCCAAACAGATTTCCTTTTGAGAACAGTGGCTGCAGACTGTTGTCGAGAATTCTCCATGAGAAGCTACACAGCTCACCTTCCAGTCTGTTCTTCAGCAGAATGTACGCCATTATTTTGAAGATGTTGCCTTGGCTTCTCCTCCTCTCTCAGCCATGGAATTGAATGTTTTGGCTGTGCTTATTCATTATTGTCTCTTGGGAAAGCATGTAATAAGATCTCTGCTTTACTTATAATTTTGGGGGGAAATTATATATATGCTCTGTTGTTCCATGGGACAACTGCACATTGTCCTCTCCTGATGGATGCAACCAGTTCCCCATCTATTACTGAATCTCCAGGGACCACTGCAGTACAAATAATATATAGATTCTATGAAAAAATCTGCCAATAAAGTGTCTCCTTGTCACATTAGGTAAATTTAGATGAATACACTTCAAATTACTGGAGTTTAACTTAGCTAAAACCAATACTACGCAAAAGGGTACCAGCCTCTGGTTTAAACTTATCTGTATGGTTTGAGAAACAAACTCTTGTTAAGTTTCATCTCTTGTCTCCTAATATTTGCAAGAAAATATGGCCAAGGGGTGTGATTGTTCTTGATGTACACTGCCCTTAATGTATGATCAATGTGGGTAATGGAAGGGTGTTAGGAAGCCTGCACTTAAACACTTTCTTTAACATGCATTATACAGAACCATGGGAGTCTAAGCTGTGAAAAAAAAAATTCAAATTAATCTCAATTACTGTGTTTTATTTTAGGCTAAAAAAGAGAATTATTAAAGGAGGTTTTTCTGTGATCTGACAGTCCTCAAATTAAAAAGAGAGTGAGAGACAGAAAGAAAGAGAATGAGAGAGAGAAAGCAGGAAATCAATAAAGCAAGGAAGGAAAAAGCAAGCAAGCAAGAACTGCCTGTTAGCACAGAAATAAAGGCTTTCTGCAAGATAGAATCATAAATAAAGAGACTGTTAAGGAAAAATATGTATAGCTAAAGAAAATGTTCAATAATTTTTTTGATTATGAGTGAGCATGAACTAAACAGCAATTAAAATATTAAGAGTTTTGATATAGAAAGAAAGCTAATAGTAATTAATTTTTTGTTGAAAAAAATAATAGAGTAGCTAAAAGATAAGGAAAACTGGGGGGTTTTCTACCTTCCTAGGGCTACTCTAAAGTTCAGTATTTTGAAAGGATTCAATAAAGAAAGCTACACTGTAAAAGCAGCTGTAAATAAAGAGATTTTGAAAAGGGAGGAAATTTCAAACTGTAGATGGACCCACATCACCAATAGTCTCTCTTATGGGAATGGACTGCTTCATTCAAGAATATACACAAAAGAGTGTGTTTTCAGATTTTAAAAATGTAGCTCACACCTTAGGAGACCCCTTGCACCTCATGTTTTATTTTGACATGGAATGCTGAATTTCCATCTTCTCTGTGAACCATGTACCCCTCCCACTGGCTAACTTCCCACCTCTTCATATTACTATCATTTTTTCCTACCCTTCATTTAGGCCTGCTTCAAGGTGCACTTTGATCCATGTAAATACTCATATTCACAAAGGTCATGGGGCATGTTCAATTGACCTAGTGTTGGGGATTAAGCCTTTAAGTGAAGTATTTTGAAGTGGGAAGGACTCTGCCTAAAAGCCAGCCCTCACTGCTCTGTGAAGAGCAACATTTTCCATACACCAGGGGGAATTCCAAGTGCAAAAGCTCCTGAGCTGAGAGTCCAGCCTCAGTTTTGTGATGGTGCCCTTTTGTCCCTTGGGCTCAAGAGGACCTGGTCCATTGGACCCCACATCTTCCTCAACTGTTCAGAGTGGAAGACTCAGATCACTGTTCTGTTATCCTGTGGTTTTGACCCAGCTTCTCTATATGCATTTTAATTTCACTAGGTTAGAGCCTGTTTGAAGGAGGAGAAACCTGGGTTGTATTTTGTTGTATAAAATTTTGTTGGCTGACACTTCATTGCTATAATGGAACATGACTCATGTCAGGCTTGAGCCAACAGCTTTAACTATATACATGTAGGATGCCTTTAACACGTATTGTGCCCACTATGTCTTTCGAGGTTTCATCTTTTCTGATCTGAATATTATTTTTCTTTTATATTTAACAGACTGAGGAGATGAAAGAAGACAGCCACACTGCAAACACATTATGCAAGATGCTATATAGGCTTCTTCTTAATGCCACCCAATGCCCACCTTTTCCTGGGCACAGCTTGCTTCATAACTTAAATCATGATGAAACACACGATGCAAATACAAGGGAAAAGTCAGGAGAAACACAAGGTGATTCTATTATTAGAGCTTGGCTTCATATTGCAGACAAGTACTGAGAGAACTATTTACCTATTTCATCGAGACAAAGTTAAATTAATAGACACTAGTCAAACTGTTCAAAAGATGCAAAATCTGAGCCATTTCCAGCAAAGTTTATTATTTTGAGAATAACTTTCCAGATATCAGCAAAATGTGTAAATAATAAAGCTAAATAATTTGACATTTCACAGAAATGCAGAAATCTTTTCAAGAAAAACAGAAGAATTTGGCTCTGTGGTATTAGGATTCTTCATTTTTTCACATCCTGTGCCATATAATCTGGTTGCTGGTGATTTACCTATTTAGGGTTGGGGGGTTTTTATTTGATTTTTTTTGGTTGGTTGGTTTTGGTTTTTTCTCTATCCTAGTAATGGTTTCTGACCATTTTCCACCAATAATTTCATTGCCTGTTTAGGTCACGGAAAAAACTTATTTTGAAGAATTCTTGGCTCATGGTGTGATTGTGAGTAGCTTACACAATTTGTTAAACCATTTTGTTGTAAAACAATGAGTCACATGAGATTAATCTCCATAGTGATTAGATAAAAATAATTCATAAAAATGTATTTTAATAGGATCATAGAACATTATTCTTTGGAGGAAATCTCTGCAGGTCACTTGGACTCAACCCTTACTCAAAAATTTTTATGCACAAGCACTACTGACCACTAATCCAAAATGTAGCTTTCATGACTATGCATTTTCAACTCTTCTATAAACATATCTGCAATACATTCCTGGTGATGACACAGGTGTTGATGGGATGTACATATTGGCAGTATCAAAGTTCAAAAAATGTAATTTAAAAACCAGAAAAATGTAAATGCTTGTGTAAAATACCTCTTTCTATCTGTTTTGTTCTAGATACAGCCTTGAGGGTTTTTTTTTCACTAAAATGTGTAACTTTTTGTTTTTAAAAAAAAATAGTTCAGGAGGGTGAGATTTGTGTCAGAAGAGCAAAATTATTTTTGCTTGAAAAGTGAGATTAAAAATGCATCAAAATATGGAAAGGTTATGCTGACCCCAGCAGTAATAAGTACAAAACAACTGTTTAGTTCATTTCTGGTTATGCTCCATTTAACTGTTTTCTGCTTGAACCAGCTTTGAAGAGCTGCACGAACATGAAAACTCCTAAGACTCGATGGTCATCCACTTAACTCGCTGTGTCTTCTCCATTTTGAGCCTGCCCTTGTGCCCCTCTGCCCTCATTTTACTTCACTGCTCCCTGACTTCTGCTTTTCATGCCATTTTGCAAGGACTGCTAAGAACATGGGAGGGGATGAGGGGCAGGAATGATTATCTTCAGAGCAGAATCTTTATCTGTATCTTAAGAACAGAATTCCCTGTTCAGTGTTGCTTTCTGCCTTCAGGTTTTTTTCAGTGAATTTATTTACAGTGGAAGAAGTTGAGTGGCAGGTTGATTGAAGAAACTCAAATTTGCAATGCACAGTAGGTAATCAAACACCATTTTCAACCCACCAAGAGTTTCAACCTTCAGGAAAGCACATTTGTAGAAAGTTAGTATTACTTACTGGCATAAAAAATCCAAGCAATTTCTATAAAAAAGAAATAAAAATACCTGTTTTACGATAACAAGGCTCAAAATCCATATTCATCCCTTTTGTATCTTCATGTTTGAAATACTTTGGATATTTATTTTAGCTTTTCATCTCATTCTGATGTTGTTTGATACATCTTTTTATTCACCCAGTAATTATTTCAGGTTTGAGAATTTAAAGCTCTTATTTAGACCAATATAAGTGAATTTAAAGACTGAGATGCTTGATGCTGCAAGCAATATGGGAAAATCCTCTTCCTTTAGGAAAAGACAAATAATTTGAAAAATTATTTCAAATTCCAATTGCTTAGACTCAACATCAGCATCAGTTTTTTGGGATTTGTTTCTAGAAGCTACTTAATCTTGAGGCTTTTGAATATAAACAAGATGTCTGAGCTGAAAGTTCTTTTCGCACCTAACAAAATACATCCACTTGTTTCAGTTTTGGTAATTTCATCTGAGTTCCCTGAGTCCTTGTGAAGCATGATGGTCTGTCAAAATAGTTTTGCCCAGCAACAAACAGTCACAGGACTCATGAAACTCCTGGTAGTTTCATGAAAAAAAATTCCCATGTCATTGATTAAAACTCATTTTACCAGCTTTTCTTTTTGTCAGCTCTAGTGCATCTGATACAACTCCCTGAGCATGTGATACATCAGCCTGATCTCTGATTACTTTTCTTCTTTTTTTTTTTGTACAATAGGGCCCAAAGGACCTGAGTTCAGAACCACTTAGTCATGAGAGCTCCATGTCCCCACACAAGACAGGACTTCCACCAAGGCAGCTTTCATTGCAGGTGATAAAGGCAGCTCATTTTTATCCCCTATTTTATTTACACAGAATGGAGTAGGGGGAGATTAAGTGATTTGGCCAAGGCTCCCCAGGAAATCTGAGTCCAGAAGTCCTCAGCTTTAATACACAAGACTATCTTTCCTCTGCTAGGAAACAGATGTTAAATTGGAAGTTAATTTTGCCATGAAACTTTTTTTAAGAACTGTGAAAGGCAAATGGTCTCCAAGAACGATTACTTAGCAGGCTACCAGCTCTGCAGTCTTGCATCTAAGAAGTAATTCATTCCATCTTTGCTGGCAGGCTTTAAAAGGCCTTTTGTTTTCACTTACTGATTAGTATAACAATCTATTTTGAAAGATATGTGGGCTGATAGGGGGTATCATTTATTTGCTTCAATGGTAGATTTTTGCAGCAAAATATATGAAGCTTTTAAGTGTCGTAGATTGAAGCCTCTGATGTCAAAGACAAATGTTGGGATTATAAATACAGATCTTCTAAAGTCCTGGAAGTACTGTAATCAGGAACTTGCATCATTCACTTGCCTCTTTTAAAGTGCTGAAGGCTTTTCCTTTTAAAAACCACAGGCACATATATTATCAGTCAATATTAACAACTGAAGCAAACATGTAGCCTGAGTTAATTCTATAATTTCTGCTGCTTTATATAAAATTCCCATTTAATGCTGGACTGCAGCACATTGTGGGTTAACTTAGAATTCTACTTGGCCTTCCTCTCCTCCTCTTTTCTGCTATTCAAATCAGTCTTCTGGAAAATTGGCCTCAGTACCAGTGACGTGCTGCTGAACTTACAAGATCTCAAGAATATCCTACCAGATTTTGTTCTTTTGTTGTAGAATTGTTTCCATCTGGGGCCTAGATATAAACTTGGAAAATGCAAAGACTTTTCCCTCTCACCCTGCCTGCCTTCAAAACATTGGCAAATAAACCTTCTTGTCAATGCAGTTCATATTGGATTAAAACAAGACTAAATTATATTTCCATGGGTGTAGGAATTAGTGGCATTTATTGAAAGTTTAATGTACTGCCTAACAATCCAGGAAGCAACAATATACTTTAGAATCAAGTGAAAATTAGCATTGAGCATATCAGAATAGAAGAGAATAGTAGATTATGGAAAGAAATATTGGTCACATGAGACCAGATCTGCTAAAGAGCACAGTTACACACATTTGCAAGTGCTTCATTTGTGTAGAGTCTCAGAGTGTGAGCATAACTAGCTGGCTAGAGTCCACATAGCTGTTTTACTTAGCTGGAGTAGCTAAGCTGGGAACAGAACCACTGTTAGCTCCTCTACACTCAGCAAAAGGGCAATGGTGACTAATATATACCCAAAGTTGCGCCTCATGCAAAATTAAATACATGTTCTTGTGTTTGCTCTGTGCTACCATGTTTAGTAAAAATGCTTTTGATATAAATGTCATCTATAAAAGTATTGGTACTAAGCTTATACTGGGGAACTAAGCAAAAAAAAGGCATGGCTTGCTGGAGGGGAGCAAGTTACTTCAGACTTTTCAAAGTGTCTGCTTGGCTTGTGTTTCCTGGTGTATACAGCAAGCTTTAAGTGTTCATCACTTGACAGCACTGTCGCTGCCTCCAGCCTTTGTGCTAGACATTTGTACATAAACTTTTGTGTGGGTGTGTGTTTCTATGCCTTTGCTACTGTTAGTGCACCAAGAAACATTCTTATGGCTCCAACAATAAAAACTCATTTAATACTGAGATGACTTTTACAATGATAACAGGAATTTGAAACATGCTGTCCTAGGCACTCTAAACTAATAGTCTTTCCTTCTTTCTCTGCATCTCCACAGAGCAGCAGTAACTCTATATATTATATTTATTTATTTATTTATTTATTTATTTATTTATATTATTTCTATCTATAAATAATATATAGAAATATAAATAAAAAGCAGAAAAATAAAAAGGTTTTCTGCTTTTTATTTCTATTTATATATCTAGATATATATTATCTGTCTGTATAGAGTCCCAAATATCCACACCACTTTTAAATGAAAATGTAATCTCTGCATTCCTGACTGGCAGATATTTGTTATACTCCTTTCGTCAGCAGCACTGATAGGTTCACGACCAAAAAAAAAAAAAATCTGCTAAGAATGAGCACAAAGACCCCTTCTGTACGCAAGCACACTCTGACATCTACTTTCATTAGTGTCCACAACTTACAAGCAAGAGCTCTGTGGGTGAAGAGCAGCTGTGCTGGGACCCTTCTCAGAGACACCAGGGATGTTGTGTGCATTACTGAGCAGCGCAGAGCAGCGAGGGTGCGTCTGTCTGTCAGTGCTGGGGACATGACACCCGCACACAATGGCTCTGCTGTGTGGGAAATGCCCCTCCAGGGTAGCCTGCTCCCCCAGGCTGAAAGCCACTGGCAGCTGCAGAACACTGGGTTCAGACCTAGTTCACCATCTTTGAGAATTTGAGTTCACTGCTGTAGGCAGATTGTTGATGGCCTGGACCATGCTGTAAGGTGTCGGAACCCAGGACATCCCTCTGGCTGCCCTGGAGGACTTGAGACCCTGGCAGGGGGCTCAGAGACCTTGGCACGGAGTCAAAGACACCTGTGCCTTCGATTTTAACCCATGGAAACAATTACCAACTTTGCGTGAAGAGTTACAAGCCACAAGAGTTTGAATAGAATGATAGTGAATTTATCACAGGGTGAAAATGTAGAATTTTGGGGTTTTTAGAATGGGGGTTCAAGAGGCAAAATGGAGGAATCTGGGCGTGTTCTGTTCTTCCTCCTACTTCTTCTTGTCCTCCATCTCCTGCTGTGATGGTGGCACTTCTGGATTGGTTTAGGATAGAGACAGACTGTCTAACATAGGTGATAGGTATTGGAAAATTATTGTAAATAAAGTACACATAGTTCTTAGTATAAAAAGTTAACACCGACCTGAAAGCAGAAGTGTACCTCAACCCAACCTGCTGAACAGACCTTGGTGGGTCAGAGAAAGAATGTATTAGATAATAACAAATAATCAACCTTGGGAACCAGAGCCAAGAAATCCTGACTTCTTCTTTGAGAACGGGGGTGGGAAAAAGAGACTTTTTAACACCTCAGGGTCATCTCAACCTCATCAATAAGGTATCATTAATATTTTCCAAGATGTAGGTCTAGGTCCTCAAAAAGCTGTTTGTGGTCTCTGATACTACTCATCTACACTTTTTCTTCCAGATGTAACAGCTCTTCCATCTTTTATCTTCCCACATATTATTTACTTTGCCCTTGTATGCCTTGAATGTGAAGTGAGAGATATGTCTTTGTTTTTCCACCGCATGCCTTCCAGAACCATCATCATTTTTTAAAAAGAAAGAGGCATCAGTCTTCTTCTTAAATACTGTTTTTCTGATTTATTTCCTGATGCAGTAAATCTCATATTCCCACAATATGGATAACCTTATAGCTCTGATTCTTATTCATGTACTTCTTCCTTTCACGTTAATTTTGTTGATTTTGGAACTGATGCAGCCAGTCCTACTTACTCGTTGTCTCATTTGCTTTTATAATTATGAAATGGATTCTTATTCATCTCCTGCCAGAGAGCTCTCCACTGGCTTGTGATGCTGCTGTTTTCCTCTGTGCTAGTGGTGTGTGGTCACAGCCGGGCCTGGCATTATCCATCAGGTACCACAGCTCATTCCATGTGTCTGCACCGGCCTTGGCAGGGCAGGGCTGCCCAGAGTGGCCTGTCCTGGGCTGTGACTTTTGAGTGCTGAGTGAATCACAGAGTGATTTTGGTTGGAAGGGACTTCTGGAGGTCACCTGTCCAGCTTTCCACTAGCACTACAGTTCATTTATTATGGAGCAGGTGGCTTCTTTTGCTCAACGATTTGTTTTACATTGTTTGGGGTGAATTTCTGGACTTGTAAGATACCAGAAATTACCCTACTCCTAGGAATTTGGGGGGTATAGGCACCTTAAACTTTAAGACTGACCTTCTAAGAAAAGAATTTTTAAAATTATTTTAGTGGAGCTTTAATATCAAATTCTGCAACATTTTCACAGTTAACTGTGCAAATCTGGGGAGGGGAGGAAATGAAAGCTGTTACATTATTCTTCAAATAAAACACTGATATTACCCATAGAACCTAAGCTAATTTATTTCTGTCTTCCATTTTTGAAATTTCTGGTTTAAAAATGCAGATCATTAAGAGAATTAAACTTTCTCTGATAATTTTATGCATTTTGATAACAATGCTGATGAGAATTTTAACTACTCAATTTTTTCACTGAGGGTGTATCTTTAATTTATCTTGCTTGCTTGTTCAGAGTTCAATCCTGGACAAAAATTATGACAGAGATGAGTTTCACTCAGTGCATAAATACAACGAACCCGTACAACATAAGATAAAGCCTTTTAACAATACCAGATCTTCTGTGAGCACACTGGGGCATTTTCAAGGCACAATAACTCTCAAGCCTTATTCTTGCTTGTTAAATACTTGAGCTGATGGATAGTACTGCAGAAGGGAAACTGAAGAAACTCATCCACCTGAGAGCTGAACAGCTGTAGAAAACAAAGGTAATCAATTGTCCTGTATGGAATCATGAAATCATAGAATGGGCTGGGCTGGAAAGGACCTTAAAGATCATCCAGTTCCTGCCCCTGGGCAGGGACAGCTTACACTGGACCAGATTGCTGAGAGTCCCATCCAGCTTTGAATACTTCCAGGGATGGGGCAACCACAGCTTCTCTGGGCAACCTCAGGATTCCCATGCCTCACCACCCTGACAGCCAAGAATTTTTTTTCTAGTCTCTAATCTAACCCTACTATCTGCCAGTTTGGAGCTGTTCACCCTTGTCCTGTCACTCCAGGCCCTTGTAAATAGTCTCTCTCCATCTTTCTTGTTGGCTCCCTTCAGGTTCTGGAAGGCCACAATTAGGTCACCCCAAAGCCATCCCTTTTCCAGGCTGAGCAATCCCAGTTCTCCCAGCCTTTCCTCCCAGCAGAGCTGCTCCATCCCTGTGATCCCCTTGGTGCCTGCTCTGGCCTGGCTCCAGCAGGTCCCTGTCCTTGCTGTGCTGGAGCCCAGAGCTGATGCAGCCCTGCAGGTGGGGTCTCTAGAAACATTTTTACTTTTAAACCCCAATCTAATCACATCTCAAAAATAGCCAACAATTTAGAGGTCTTCTTATAATAACTACAAAGGCTATTTTGATCTCATTTTTATGAACTTGTAATAACTTGCTCCCCTCCAGCACAGGAAACTCCAAGACCAAACTCAATAAATAGATATACACTTTGCCATTATGTGAATGTCAAAATCTTTGTTTCTGTTGCAAAAGAGGAGAGAAAGGGTTGCAGATATTACTGACCAAACCTGCCTCCATTTATCTCAACCATGGCAGTGGAACAAACAGAGTGTAGGAGCGTGCAAGGAAGCCAGCAAGCATTTGCTGTGATATTCCTGTTTAACCTTTTCTTTTAATATGGGATTTTAAATGTATGTTATTTAAACTGCTTGGAATGCTGAAACTTTACAGTCTCTGTTGTGCTGGGGGTTTAACACATATTAAAAATGGAATCACAAGTAGTTCTTTTATCCCCTTATGTAACACTTAAAAAGGTTTACAATATTACCTACATAGGCACCTGCAGAGTTACTTGGGATTCTTCACACTTTAGAGCATTATCTGGAAAGTGTTTTTTTTTTTTTTCCAATGTGAAACACAAGCTAAGAGAAATTATATTCAGTTCTCAAGTCCCTGTCTAATTTACATAACTTATTTCACTCCTTCTCCAGGTTTAAGCTATTAATGAAGTATCAAGTGCTGGAGTGAAGGATATACAAGTGCAAAACCAGATAAATAACAGTATTTTTCAAAATCATTTTTGGATGGAATGCAGTACTGCTTGCTTTAGAGTATATAACATTTCCACAAGTTATAACCATTCCCCTAAGTTGATCTCAAAACTTTTGAGAGCTCTTTTCAGAGCTAAAATGTAAGAATCAAATAAGCATTTGCCTAACTATTGAGTCAGCAATTAATTCTACAAAATCCATACCCTGGAATCAGGATAATGCACATGTCAATACATCAAAGCTGCTGCCTGTTCTTATAGACAAATGTGTATTTCATGTGATGAATCATTGAGTTGTTGGAAATATTTTCTTCTGGTGAAAAGAAGACACTCTTTTTCCACTCAAAATTGAGAACATTTTGAAAATGACAGTTAAAATCTAAACCTACATTTGAGGCTGGGTTTTTTCGGATTTTTTTTGGAAACATACTTGCTGATATTTTTTAAATTAGATTTTAAAATGATAAATAATTGATAACTCTGTAAATCTTAGTCAAATTGAACCTGGAGAGAAATAGTAAAAGGGTCCAGAAACTCATACTATTTCTAGTAATCTGTTGGAAATTTCCCAGGTCTAATTAAAATGAAAACTGAATCAACACAAGCATTAATCTGATCTGAAGTGAATGCACTGAAAATCTTCAGGATGTATTCTCAGACAACCACTAGATTGGTTTCTGAGACCAAATAGCTTCTGAAGATACAAAGAGACATTCATTAGTGTGAACACTTCCCTGAAGCAAAGCCCTGAATATATCAAAACTTGTCTGCTCTGCAATTCTATTTATGGGACGCTCGCACCATTAAGCATTTCAAACCTCAAGCAGGAGGTTCTCTCAGCAGAAGGTGAAGATATTTCCCATTACTTGTGCTACAGACCTTGCATAATTTATTGCTGCTTTGTGTAATTATTAGGAGCACATGCCTGGGAAGAACTTTGTGGAATATTTAATGCAGTTCCTTTAGCCATGTACGATGAGCCTCCATAAACTCCTTCGGAAGGTACTCGCCAGAAGCAGTTAGTTCATTGCTCATCACTATTCTGTTTGAAAGGTCATCTGAAATCCTTCTTCTTTTTGGGTTAGGAATCTTCTAATTTCCAGACTAACTTGATTTGGGAAGACTTTTTTATCCTGATGTTCTGTTTTGGCTTCAATACTCTGTCTCTTTGTGATCCTTCTGACATACTTCAGACATCCTGAGACTTGCACTCATCAACCATCCCAGCCTTGCCAGAGAGGAGCTAAGCATGGAAAGGGTTTGCTGTGAAGGCTCTGACTGGAGCTTTTGGTGTGCATCCAGTCAGCTTGGTGAGGGCAGAGGTGGTTTGGGGCTATCTGTGAAAGACAGGTAAAAGTGTGGTACATACATGTATGTTCTGACATATTTCTAGCTCAGAAACACACCTCTCCTAAGGAAAGATTGCCATTCCACAATTCTTCTACTATCCCTTTCACTCTACCTGTTCCACTTTCCATTCTTCTCTTGCAAATGCAAGTCACACATAACATCAATGGTTAGGAAATAAATCGCATTTCACCATTTCAGGGTTGTTACTTTTAGCCACAGTGTCTCATTGCAATGCCACTGCATCATAAAAAATTCATATCACTAGTTTGAGAAGAGGGATCTGATTAGATCAGCAGGGCTCCACATATTGCTGCTAAACACGAAATAAAAAAATGCTAGTGGATTAAGGAACAAGTAGAGATTCTAAAAGCAATTTCCTGTCTAAGCTCTAGGATAAATGATGAACACACCCCTTGGGCAGCTATTAGACAAAAGCTATGGAAGCTCTCTGCTTTTGTGCAGAATATCATTGGTAATCTTAACTCCACATTGGAAAGCTGCAAATGTTATAAAATAGTGCATTAAGGAGTAGCACAGTACTAAAAGAAAGTGAGTACCCAATCTGCAGGTCCTACAGCATCTCTCCTGTCAGTGTATTAATTTACTCTTAGAATAGGCACTTTGATTTAGTACAGACTTTTACCTGGCTCTGTGTGTTGGAAATGGGAAGGGCAAGGAATTTTTTTATTGGTGAGAAATACTCCTTAAAGATAAAATACCACCAGTTCCTAGATACCCATAACTCCTTTCTACTGGATAACATTTCACTTTCTTTTAAGTTGATGGGAATTTTGTTCAGTCGAAACAGAATTGAACCTGTGTTCAAGCATTCATATGTGTGTAGAAAATATAAATATTCTCTGGCAAAACTCAAGGGCTATGATTCTTTGGTAAATCCTCATGTGACAACAAAAGGAACTTATGAAAAAATCCCAATATACTCTATCCATTAAGTCTGATTTATCTGTGACTAATGACTCTTCAAATTTGCCTTAAATATATTATGCTTTGAAACCTAATTTACTGTATATTTTATACTTTGTTTCTCTGGTTTATAGTGTAAGTCTTTAAAATAAAGTAGAAAAACAAATCATAGAGTAGTTGATCATGCTGAAGTTACATTGCAGTTTATTATATGGAAAGCTGTAAATAGTGAAGTTTTGATTAATATTTAAATATTAATTAAGCACAGTGATTTGAAACTGCCCTTTGGTATTGAAACACAGAAGTCTCAAAATTTCAGAACACATACAAAGACTACTAGAAACAATGAAAATCAGACAATTTTTCTTATTCCCCAAGGAAGTGGCAGATTATTTGAGTCAAACATGTATAATAAACTACAAAATTGTTTATTCAAAATTTTAGGACCAAGTGGGAAAAATATTTTCGTAAGTGATTCACATTCCAGTCCTATTGGCAAGGTTTCTTTAAAAGTGGAAATCAACACAAGCCACTAGAAGTAAATTGGATCTTTATTTTGATTTATGAAGATGGAAAGCAAATTTTGTTTGGGCGAGCACACCCTGTTAAATTTAATTAAGATATATATTCTTAAATCTTCATTGCAATCACTATCCTGGGTAACAGGCCATAGAAGCTGACATATTTCCAATTAAACCAGTCATAGGCAGGAGCCAAAACACGGCCTGTACTTACCTGGATCAGGAGGAGTGGCAGACAAGTATTTAAGCAGCAGGCCATGACTTTATTAATTAAATTCAGTGGGGAACCATCCATTCATCCTTTCTCACACACCAGATGCTTATCAGGGCCCACTGTGCATTTGCTTGGTTCCCATTTTGGTCTCCTAGATTGGAGTAGGCTCTCTCCACGCTCATCTCCAGGAATCAGGTGGTGGAGACCCCTGCAGCTGCAACTGAAGGGAGGAGGAACACTGAGCCAAGGGGAATATCTGCTCTGGAAAACTACAGGTTTCCCTTCTCTCCTCAAGCAGAAGGTGTCATTTGGCATTTGGGCTGCCCCTTTCAGTCTTTGTCTCCTCTGAACACAGTCAAAAACTGTGAAAAAGCATTTTTATTTTTCTTCCGTTTTTTTCTTTGAGCTCTTACTTTTCTCTGACTTGCACCTTCACCAAAAAAAAGCAGTGAAAGAACTTTGACACTTTGACTCACTTGAACTCAGATCTTACCTTATGTAGAGCAGGAAACTGATCCAAAAAATATGAAGAGTGAAGGAAAAGGCTTCCTGAAAGTCAGCTCATATATTAGAGTTTGAGTGATACAAAGCTCTCTAACCCCTGTGAATTTGAATTAGAGAAAACAATTTTCTACATTCATAGTATGCTTCTCCAAACACTCCATTATAAAATAAGCCTATTTTAGTTTGCCAGCTGTCCACCACTTAAAGGTCTGTTCCATGTTTCTCCAATTCACCCTAGGAAGACACAAGAGGTGGGTTAAATTGTATTTCATTTTCCATCAGGGATGAACTTAAACTTAATTTGCTTCCATGGTCATGGGACAATATGATAGGACAACCCAGCACTATAACTTGCTGTAGCTTTCATGTATCGCTCACCTGCACCAAAAGCTCAGTCTAAATCAGATTTTGAGCAATACAAGTTTATGTGGGAATTCAAAAGCAGTTTTACTTCACCAACTGAATCTCTCTAGTTGAAATCTTAGCAGGAACCCTGGATACTTTACATAATTTAACATATCTTTACATTTTCTCTTGATTACTGCAATACATTTGAATCTGGCAAGTCAGCAATTGGACACGTGTGGTGAAGTTATAACAGGTGTGTATTTACAGTCCATCACAATAAATTTAGCACTCCATTTTTAGTATCCATTTACTATTTCGTGTTCTCTTAGGCTTTGTCTATTTCAGGCCATAAATTAGTCACTTTACAGCACATCAGCTTTGCCTGTCCAGAACAGATGTTCTCCAGAACCAGGAGGACATAAGTACTCCCTGTTTCTGCACCCCAAAATGTGAGCAGGGTCAGTTGTTTAATGCTGTGCCTGTCAGATAATTACATTTTATATATATTACATTATATATATACATTACATTATATTTATATTACATATAAATCTTCCATCCTCTGCAGCACGAAATATGACTGAGGGAGATATAGCTACACATGAAATCACTGAGCTTGTCTTAAAATTCAAACTACAGCACTTAGCTTTCCTTAGCAAGGATCACTGCAAGTGGGGACACCCTGCCACCAACATTGAACTTTACCTTTTCATTTTTGAAAAGGTCTGGAGATGGTGGCTGAGGCCATCTGGAAAGAAGATCAGCTCAGAAATATTTTCCTCCTGTAAACTTTTTGGCATGATTCATAGACAATTTAGGGTAAAAAAAATTGAGAGCCTGGAGCACATGGTACTGGAATACCCTGCCAGCCACACATTCTGGTTATTTTCTGAACCTGCAAGAAGGAAAAAGCTGGATGGAACAGGAACTTTATGTGGCCTTACTTTTGTGATGGGACGCTATTTCAGAACTTGAGGAAAAATTATTGTTTCAGGACTCCCTGCAGAGCAAAGCTATTCTTCAGGAGAGTTTTACTTTTCCTTCTGAATTCATATAGGTTGTCAGGTATGTGGACAGAGAAATGTCATCTTTTTATATGTGATCTTGAACTTCAGAAAAACAAAAGTAAAAAGAAACCACCTCTGGATTATGAGAATATCATGGAAGATTCTGAACCTGATTATATATTAGGAAAATGCAATTATGAAAAATTTCACAGTGACACATCTTGCCACAGATTCCAGCAAGCCATGTGCCTAACAGAGGCCCAGTTGTGCCCTTGGTGAGCCCTTCCTGTGCCCTTTACCCTTTGCTTTTACCCCACTGCCAACCCTAACATCTCCAGGTCCCAGAAACATGTGGTCTATGTAACAAAAATGAACAATCACATTGCCAGCTGCTGGATTATCCATATTGGGCATTGATTAGTGTGAGCAACAGGAGTGATGTGAGGGTGAATCCCTGGGCTTTTCTTTCCTGGGTTGGGTGGAGAAATGTGTATAGTGCCTCTTTTATGATATTGCCCATCAGTTGGGCCCTTAAGAGACTGCTTCTCAGAAAAGCAGTGCCACTGATCATATTTATATCACATTTATAACAGGGCTGGTTCCCTGGTATTTAGTGACAATAGCTTTTGATCAACATCTCTCAATTTACTTAAATTTATTTACTGTCAATTTTAAGAATGACCATTTCCCATTGCTGTCAAACTAGTACAGATCTTGTCTGGGTGTGTTTGAAGAATGAATGGCTGGAGAAAACTTTAAGAGGAACAAAAAGTTGCTGGTAGAAGAATGTGTTTCCTTTCCAAATGCATTATGTTTTCAGATTAACATCTCTCTTTTCATCTGTGATGAATCCCTCAAATCTGTAAAACTTTAGAGGTGTTTATTATAGATATTTTCAGTCAAGCCTGTTCTAATTGTTATTATTACTCATGCAAAAATTATGAGCTGGGTCACTTTGCCACCCATAAAACACCAGTAATCTAAATTGCAATCTTGCAGCAACCTGCAAGTTTTTGAGGTTAAACATATATTGACTACAATAGAAGGTCAGACCTGTGTCAAGCACATTTGGAAGTGGTTCTTTACTATTGTGATGAGAAGAAGAGAAAATACAAAAATGTAGCATTCTAATCTTAAATAGCTCTTTTGGAAGCAAAACACATTTTTCACATCCAGACCAGGTATAAAGTTAAAGCAGAGCTGTAGGAAAAGGGGCTTTTTTCTCATTGTTTACACAGAAAGCCTGGGGAGAAAAGATAATATTAAGCTAATCAAATATGTTCTAGTAATGTCTATATCTGCACATGTGTGTATATAGATGTATGTACAGTATATATAAACCTACATTGGTGTTCATGTAAAAGTTGATCAGGAGCTTTAGGAGCAGGAATGATCTTTCCATCATATCTCCTTCTAATACCTAGGAATTTAATGAAGACTCAATACTCCAGATCAACAAAACCAAGGCTATATTGGAGTTTTTAATTAGCAGGATGATAATACCTATGAGAACTTGTTATGGGATTATGGACAGGATTTTCTCCTGCAGTATTCTCTTGTTTTAGCCTCTAAAACAGAAGAAATTGCTGGTAAAGAGACTTTTGTCATGTTCGTGAACAACTTATGCCACCTGAAACCATTGAAATTTCTTCATCTAATAAAAGCTACTAAGTCAGGTAGCAGAAAATACCTAGAATGCATTGTGATTTCCTCCCTCCATCCATGCAGCATTAGGAAAAGGTTCCTGGCTTATTGTATTTAACATTTTGTCATTGTTTAGTTTGTGATTAAAAAAACTTTACTGACAGAATTCACTTTTGGTCTTTAGGTCAAGCAAGCCAAATTTTTAGCCAGATTCCTAGACAGTGATTCCTATTTTCAGGTGATTAGATAAAGGAAACGTGGCAAGAAAAAACTACTGGACAAGTTGTCAGTAACCTGGGTAACAATCTGTTAAATAATTATATTGATGCATTTAGGAAATGTTAGAGCATCTTTCCCTTTCTCTTTTCCTTTCTCTCTGGTACACAATAGCAGTTTGTCAGTCTGGTGCACTCTCTACATAAACTGTTCCAGACCCCTTGCAATGACAGGGATTAAATACCCACATACAAACAAAGGAGAGCACTGTGAAAAACACCAATCACTTGTTTTTTAAATTTTAAAAGTTTAATAGGAATAAAATGGTTATAAAAATAGTAATATAATTAGAGAAATAAAAATTTGAACAATTGAGGTTAGGACAATATGAGACAATAAAAACAAAGAGTTACAGACAGTCCGGGTACCTTTTTCTGGGCAAAATGAGCCTGAAAAAGGACACACATTAACAGAGGATTAACCCTCAAAAGCAATAGCCTGTTGCATATTCATATACCTCATAAATGATGCATAAATTCCATTCAAACAAAGGATTCTGTCTGGTCAGTGTCAGCTTCTTCCTCTGAATCCTAACAGTGTCTTTAGGGCTAAGAGAGGCAGGAAGAAGTTCATTTCTTCTGATAAGAGGGCAATAAATTCTCTTTTTCTGAAAGATTTAGATGTCCTGTGGCTGCTATCTCATTGCAAGTCCTTTCTTTAAGAAAAGTATCCTACATAGCATAGTTTCTACTTTTACATTATCTTATAACCTAAAACTATATTTAACACACTACTTGAGAAAAGTAATACAGCATAACTTTCTAACACAACACATGTAATATTAATTTTAATATTTGTGAAATGCCAAACATAAAATACACATTTTTTCACAGCACAAAGGAGAGAATTTCTTGGGTTCAGCACACCTCAGAAGTAAATGGTGTCCCAGTGACACATCTGACAGGGCAGCCCATGGCTCAAAGCAGCATCTTGATGCTCAGCTCTGAGATGGCTTTGAAGCATCACACCTACAGCAAAGCCCTCACTGGAGGTCAGAGAGAGAGAAAAGAGACCTTGGCCTCTCTTCTTGCTGACACTGGCTGACACACAGGGATTGCCACCACAGGACAGACACCTGAGTGGCTTCAAGGTCTTCAGCTGCTGCAGCTGAAGCTTGGCAAAGCTGGCTCCAGGGAAGGCAACACTTGTTTGCTTTGTAGATTTGCTTTGCTGGCTCTTTAAGTTCCTGTGTGCACGAGAATATCACCATTGAGTCAGGAAGGGATAAAGTGACACAGACTCTAGCTCAGAAGGCCAAGAGGCTGAAAGCCCCACATTTTATTGAAACCCCTTCTTTTATCCCCTGGTCTAATACAGGTGGACCTGATTGGTCATTTAATCAACACATTTCACATGATTGACTAATTAAGACACCCTTTGGTAAACATCTTTATGAGAAAAACAACTTGTTACAAACACCTGCAGATAGTTTACCATTTGTTTATCATTCTTTCTCTCCAGCTCCCTAAAGCTTCCCAGACCAATTCATGGGAAAGATTATCTAGTTTTCTCTCTCTCTGACCAGACTGTCATATCCACATGAGAACTAGTCAGAAAGGGAGAGTCATCAATTGTTTCTGATAGAAGAGCACTTCAGCATTCTGGTGTCATATTTTGGTGCAGAATTGGGATGGTACTAACTTGTCAGAGAGCCAAGCGTGCAGCCAAGGTGTGGCACAGGCAAGTGGGTGGCACCAAGTCATACCTGGCTAAAGCTCAGGCTTCAACTCTGCATCTAAAGCCAAAGGGCAGAAATCTGCAAAGAGATGGCACCTGGCCTTCAGTGTGATCTGCAAAAGAAGGTTTCCCAACATTTTTATGTCAGAAAGGTACTCAGAGAGATTAGGATCTCAGCAATCTCTGTGCTAAATGTACCTGTAATGAGATGTTATCACCTCCTCAAGCAGTTAGCTGCTAAACAGAGGAGTCTTTTAGCAAAGACTGCAAAGGCAGTCTTTTATCCTTGTTTAATAGATTAGGAAATGAGGTGATCAAATAATTTCCACCTTAGTCTTTAAGAGCTTTCAAGGAAAGGAAAGAGCTGAATGCAACTCATATCAAACATCTAAATTCAGTTTCTTGACTCTAAGGTCATCCTTCTTTTCCTCTCCCCTCCTGTATTTTTATTACAAAGACTGCAATCACAAAATGTATCAGCCTTTACCTTTTCATGTAAACATTCCTACAACAGAAAGCAGAGCAATTGCATTTTTGCAAGGAGGTTCCACACTTGCTCTCCCCCACAGGCGGTTTTGTTGTGCTGTGTGGAGCTGCAGCATTCTCAGGATTACACTGGCAGGAAGGAGCCTCCCTGCTGCAGCTGGAACTGAAATCATTTACTCATGGTACTGTTTTTAGGGCTGATAAAACTCATAGTCATGCACACACTGGAAAAGAGAGGGTTTCAAATCAGGAAATACTCAGAAAGCATGATTGTTAAAAGCTGTATAACCCCAAGGCTCTGGGACAGATTCTCAACTTTGTGTATTGATAATGCACAGAGACACAATGTCTTCCTCTCATTTGAATCACAAAATTTAATTGCTTTTTTTCCTTTATTTTCTTTTTTTAATAGTTACAGTTGGCTGATATATTAACTTTGCAACAGCTTGCACAGTGTCCCTTTTTTAGTGAAATATTTTAAAGTCCTTTAATTACTGAACTGCTCATATTTACATTTGCAAATCCAATGATTACAGGACCAAGGGATTAATTTTTAAATTAGATGGTCTCAAGTTTACTGCAGATACATGTACAATTAACTTTGCCTAATGAGATGCAGCCACCAAATTTTGGAAAAAATCCAAACAAGAGACTTTTCTATCTAATGCAGTGAAGGTGCTCTTTATAAAGCTGTTATAGTACTTATTTGTAAGAAATCTATTTTGTTCTACACATAGTATAAATCAGTTTCATTCTACTACAATGCAGAAAAATAAGTTTTACAGATTCCAGTAATAGCAAAAGTGACTCAAGGTTTGAGTGGGCATTACCTCTTCATACTGAAATGGCTTCCTTTGCCCATATGTAACAAATAATATCCATTCAGTGGATGTGCTAGAAATGCATCAAATGTACAGCAGTGGTTTTATGTGTGTGAGTGAGCCAGGGAATGTGTGATCCACAAGCCATTGTGAAGTGCTGGGAGAATACACTTCATGAAATGGATACCTCAACACAGTTGCCAAAAGCCCCAGATGATCATTTTAAAAGTGTTTTCAAATATTTATGGGTCTTTGGGGGACCTATAAAGACCATTTACTTTCCAGAAAAAAGACCAATGTAACCTGAAGAAAAAATTATTTTTCTGGCCACCCAGCTGCACCAACTAGGTGAGATATATTGATATTACTTGCATGTGGATATGTCAAAGAATGGTTTTCTTAGTATGTGAGGTTTGCAAATTTGTAGTGGAATATATCAAAGTCCAAATTCAGTACTGGAAAGTTACATTTCTTTAGAAGGCCTGTAGTCACTGAGGAGACACAAACTATTCCACAGACTTCCTTGAAGCAGGGATAAACAACTTCAGACTTTAAGGCTCTTGAGCCCCCTTTGCTCTCTCCAAATGAAAAGGTCAAACACCTATATATCTCAAGTATGAGCAAAACCTACAATGAATCAACAGTGCCTGTTTAACAGAGAATACTTGTGTTTGAATAGAGTAAATTGCAAGCTACACATAATGATCTCCAGAATTGTTAGCGTGGGAATACACTTTGGCACTAGTTATGAAAATAGCTAGAAGAACCCATTTTCTTTGATTTCAACAGCTGCAAGTAAACACTATGTTTCTGAGGCAACCTGGAAGGAGAATAACAGGTATTTTAGTGTGTGAAACTAAAATTAAAGATGTTTTAATGTGCTCAGAGCTGCAAATCTGGTAAACAGCTTTTTTGTCCATCACGTAATAAAAAATATATTCACTTGTAGATACAGATGGAGAAACCTGAACATCAAAGTACTTTATTGGCCATCTACCATTCTTCTGCCTGCTTCTGCAATAATGAATGATGTCACTACAGTTTACTGTCCCAATCTGATTTTCTCCATAGACTACCAAAGGTATCAAATTTCCACTTCCAGGATTTTTTTTTCTCCTTCATTCCAATAAGGTATTGCAATAATTTACACACAGATTTAACTCTCCAGTGGCATAGTATCAATTGAATTGGGTTTTGTTTTGCAAACAAAGCAGAAAAGAGTGCCTTACCTGACTCCTAGGAACTGTTCTGCTTCCTGATCCCAGTGGCCTTATCTTTCCCTTCCTTTTCTGTTGGGCTTAAACATCTCCTTTCCTTTAGCACTTTTTATTTCTACACTGAGATAAATACATTCTATCTGAATCACAGAAAATGTGTGTCATCAGATTTGCTCTCTGATCTCATTTCTGTTGACCTCTATCCATCAAAGGTCTATCTACCTTCATTTCTCTGAGAGTTCTTATGGCTGCTTTAGCAAATTTATTGCTTTTTCCCTTTAGAAAAATTGGAGACCGCGAATGAAAAGTATTCCTTTTCTGAACTAAAAGAAGAAGCATACAGGATATATTTCTTCTTTTTTACTCAATCAGCTGCTTGTCTACTTCCAGCAAGATAAAATGGCTGAATGAAAAAAAAGCACAAATCTAGAAATACAGTTGTTTTCTGTAAAAGACAACTTTTCTATTCACTATGGCAGCAGAAATTACAAAATTATTAATTTCTGCATACTATATAGGAGCATAGTATAGGATTAGGTCTTTTGAGGAAAGGGGAAGGAGCATTTGGACAAAACTTTAACAATCATGAGGAAACATGAGATATCTGGTTAAAATGAGTGACCAAGGAGGTGTCTTTCATCCTTCTATTCTCACATAAGTGTCAAATTGATATAAGCAAGTGTTAGAAATTACTATATTTGATCTTACCCTGCCTGTCATGTCAGGACCACCAAGAGGTAAGTTAGTCCTACTCTTTATATTGCATGGTGCTCCATAGGTCACCTATCAGAACATATTACTTGCCCTACAGATATAGAGAGACACCCCAAAACCCAGAACTTAGGATTTACTCTACTTCCCATTTGAATCTCACCATAAGCTTGCTCACAGTGAACTAGTGAACACACAGAAACTGTGCAGCAAAGAAAAGAAATAACTCACTAACAGAAAACAGAAACACGTATCTAACTGTACTTATAATTCCAGGAACACATTGTGGCTCAAGACTGATTAAAAAGGGAAGGAACTCTGAAATTCTGCCAGATATTTTCCAGCTTGAATGACTCCCTTTCTGTCTCTCACACAGAACACACCACGAAGCTGTGCTGCACACTGCAACAACCTCCTATTTCAGCACAAAGAAACTGTCAGAGATAAGGCAAGAGATACGCAATATTATAACCATTATTTATTCTAGATTAATGAAAGGGGAAAATAGCCCTTTTAGTTGCAGCTTGCATGCAGAAAAACATTAATCTTACAGAGCTCAGACTGTCTATTGTATTCACAATGTATTAGCAGTTAGCTGATCTATCAGCTGATATGAATTATTACATTGGCTTACAGTGATATCAGTTTTCATTATAGGGCAGTCATCCAAGTCCTCTCCTATTCTGTTTGCACATCCTTATTTCTTTGTTTTTCCTTTACCCTTTGGATCCTCTCTGGCCAGGAAGTTTGTAGGCTGAATACGTTGGGGATTTTTTAATGTCTGAAATGCATGGAGAATTAGAAGATCAACCAATCAAATAAATGGTCTTCCAGAGAATTTGTCAAGCTTTCTTTTCATTGACCAAACTTCCTTCTCCTTGGACTAAAACATGTTACAGCTTGGGTAGACCGGTAGAAAGGAAAGTGGGGGTGTTGGTTTGGTTGGCTGCTCTTTGTTTGTTATTGTTATTGTTTGGAGTTAGCTTTGCTATGTGGAAAAGCACCCATGACAGAGAGGCTGAATCTTTAAAATATAAGTCTGTGTATATTTATAGACAAGAATGTACATACACATGTATTTTGTAAAAGGAACAAGTTTTTTTGCTTAGTTTTTTTTTTTTTTGCAGGTTTTTTTCCTTACTTAAAGCATTTATTTCCCTCCTCTACCCTCCCTTTTCTCCCCTTAGAAATCACTGTCTCTCTCTGATGGCTTGACTGCTCCGAGCTGTATTATATGATTTTTGGGGCAGAGTTTCTTGTACCTTGCCTGTGCTTGAAGAGGAAGCAGCAAGCACCACTTCAAGTCTAAATAATGACAGTAATCATTTCCAGCAGACAGACAATCTCTTCCTGGCTGGCTATAGTCTTCAGCCAGACTCTTCAGCCAATGTAACTGGCAGTCCTGATATTTCCTCTGAGCCTGGCACAGATTTAGGATGCTTAGCAGTGTTCTAGATGCCAATTTATCAATTTATTCCCTAAAGCAGTTTGATTTTGTTGCATGTGAAAATATATACTTATCTATTAAAGGAAATACAAGTGGAATAAACCAGGAATTATTAAAACACAGCAGGATGCAGTGAGATATGCTGTTTCTTAAACAGTAGCAGTAATCCTAATAAAATGCAGATGCAATCATGTTGAGGGAGCAGTGTGGTAATAAAAAGTGAAGAAAGGAGAAAGGTGCATAAAAAAGGGGCAGCCCTCGGGTGGAAGAATGACTCTGAATTTAGCAAAGACATAATGTGGTGCCTGTTACAATTGAACAGATTTGCTTTCAAAATGATGTAAAATCAGTGGGTGGACTGCTTTAATGCCTGGTGTAACTCCACCAAGTTCAATGGAATCATACTCATTCTGAATGTAGCTCTGCACAAGCAATATAATATACTGTAGATGTGAATAAAGTCAGATGGACAGAATTGAAAAAAAACAGTATTCATGTGCATTTGCTTAAATGTATTTAAAATTCATGGCCCTTTTTGTTCACTTTCCAAGAATACTCACAGTGATCATATTTTGGCCATGGAAAGCAAATTTCTAAGAAATGCTTAATCTTTCAAGTTTCGTAGCTCTCCAGGAAATTTATTTGGTTTCTGTCTTATGTCAGTTTTCCTAGTGGAGATTTGAAACAGCACCATGTGACACAAGAAACCAGTTCCCAAATACCACCAGCCCTTTATTCTCTCTTTGTATAGTATCTAAAACAGTGAGAAATCTGCTACATGACATAGGGTGGTGTCTGTTACAGATAATAATAATTATTATTATTATTATTGTTACAGCCAAATAGGAAGATATATTATTTAAAAGTAAAGCATTTAAAGAAAAATGTTTGTGTTGGTGCAATCATCAGGCACAGTCAACATGGGTTCTCAAAGGGAAAGCCCTATTTTAACTAATTTGATACCCAACTGTGATAAGGTCACCAGCCTAATGGATGAAGGGAAGGCAGTCAGTGGAGCTTTCTGGATTTTAGTTAGGGTTTTGATACTCTCCCTCACAGCACCCTTTTGGACAAGTCGCCCAGCTGTGGGATGAGGGAGCTGGGTGAGGAATTGTCAGAACAGCAGTGCTGTGAAGAGGGTGGAAGTGAATTGGGATATACCTGATTCCCATAGGGTTCAATTTTAGCACCAGTTCTGCTCAATGTCTTTATTAATGACCTTGGTGCAGGAGTTGAATGCACCATTAGCAGGTTTGCTGGTGATGCTGTTGGCTGAGTGTTGATGATGTTTGCTGAGATGGGAGGTGCTGTTGGCTCTCCTGAGGGACAAGATGTCTTGCAGAGGGATCTTGATAGATTGGGTCGTTGGGCTGTGATTAATGGGATGAAATTTAACAAATCAAAATGCTGGATTTCACACTTAGGATCAAATAATGACAGACACAGGGCAGCCCTGCAGAAAGGGATCTGGGGGTGCTGCTCAGCAGCCTCAGTCTGAGCCAGCAGAGCAAACCCCATTCCAGGGGGCATCAAACCAGCTGATCAAAAGAGGGGATTGTCCCACTGTGTTCAATGTTGGTGCAGCCTCACCTCATGTGCTCTGTTCAGTTCTGGGCTCCACAATTCAAGGAGAATGTTCAAGTCCTTTCCTGCCACGTGAGGGAAGGCTGAGAGAACTGGTTTTGTTCAGCCTTGAGAAAAGAAGGCTTAGGGGAGACCTTATCATCATGTTCCTGTATTCAAAGGGTGGCCACAAAGAAAAGGGAGATTCCCTTTTTATGAGGAGTTGCATGGAAATGATGTGGGGTAATGGTACAAGTAATTCTTGAAGAGATTCTGATTGGACAAAAGAGGAAATTTTTTCACAATGAGAGCAATCAGCCATTGAAATAATCTTCCCAGAATGGATTCCCCAACATAAGAGAATTTTAGCATTTGACTGGACAGTGGACTGCACCATCTTGGCTTTTGCCAAGAAATGTTGGACCAGATGATCTTTAAGGTGCTTTCCAATCTGGGATGCCATGATTCTGAAAAAGTATCCAGAGGACAGCAAAACTAATGAAAATGTACAAAATGTCCCATGAAGAGCAGCTAAGGACTTTGAGCTTCTATAGTTTGGATAAAAGGGGGTCACTTCATTGTTTTCTGGGGAGAGGAAGTGGAGAGGGAAGTGCTCAGCTCTTCTCCAGAGAAACCAGGGATACGAATAGTTCAAAGATGCACCTGAGGTGCAAAGACGGACCTGAGGAGTTCAAAGATGGACCTGAGGAGATGCACCTGACACTGGGCATCAGGAAACTTGTGTTTACTGAGACAGTCAAACCCTGTAATGGGTTTCTAGAGAGGTCAATGCCCCAAGTATGTTGGCGTTAAAGAGTCATTTGTACAACGCCCTTGATGAGATGTTTGAACTTTTGGTAGACCCTGAATCTGTCAGGAAGTTGGACTAGATGATCATTGTAGGTCGCCTCCAACTGAAGTTGCCTAGACACGAGTCTAAACATTTCCTACTTGTGGTCAGAAACTGTGTTTATCAAAAACCAAAGCAAGTGTACAAAGTAGAATAACTGAAAAAGGTTATAAGAATCTTTTGATAGTGGTGAAAAATTGTGATAAAATATTTTGCATAGCATTTTACATGTGAAAGCATGTCAGTGTTGCAAGAAAAAGGGAAGAGAGGCATTTATTTATGTATTGCACAGGGGAATCTCATAATCAGTACATTGTCCAAACATATATGTGATTTTCCCTTCCTGGTCTAATGGAGTTTTAGCAGCTGACTGCCTAAGCTTAATACATGTTGTTAGTCTACAGCATTGTCTGAAGTTAGACTTCGATTGCTCTGCTCAGATCCTCGGCAACATATTTTGGTTTCCAAACATTTCAAAAGGTCAGTAATGCTGGAAAACTTTTATTTGACCATGCATCTTCTTCACCTGCCAGTGGAGACAATGATCCAGGGTTTGTGAGGCATCTTTGTTATTACAGGAACACCTGACATACAAATGGAGGATGGCAGAACCACACTTCTCCAGGGTGGCAGAGAAGAAGGTGTAGCAGTGGTTAATAGCAGTCACTGGCGTATTTAAAGGCTGTTACAAAAATGAAAAAGTCAAACTCTTTTTGGTAGTGGCAGAATATGAAACGAGAAGCAGAAAAATAAAAATTCCAGCTTGGAAGGTTCAAAATGTATATTAGGAAAATTCTTGCTGAAAGGGTGGTGCTGTCATGGAACAGGTTACACTGGGACCCTGTGAAATCTCCATTCTCAGAGCCAGACAAAGCCCTGTTTGACCTGATCTAGTGCTGGCAATAATCCTGCTTGGAGCAGGAACTGGGACTAAACAACCTCTACAGGCCCCTTCCAACCAACATTGTGATTCCATCATTCTAATATCTTTTGGGTTTGGTTTGGGGTTTTCTGTTTGTTTTTCATTTCTCTGGGTGCCTTTGGCTGACTTTGGGCCCTAAGGAGTCTTCTACCACACTCTGCTCTTAAATTGCCATGACTTCACAATGAATTCTGCACATTTTAACTCTCTGGAAAACTGACCGCGAAATGAAACAAAAAGTTTCCCCGCTCATTGACTCATCCTGTGTTTGCAAAAAATTCTCACAAATATCAACTGGACACAAATACAAACCAGAAGGTCTAAATGGCAAGCCTGAGGAGGTACTGTCTTCAGTTGTGCAGTGGTTTGCATGTTATGTATAAACAATGAAAAATCTCAAGAAATGTTTTGGTTTTTTATCCTGGAAGAGGGACAGAAAGAGAGAGAAAGGGTAATAATGCAAACCATGCTCTCAAATGTCAAAGCTATTTAACACTGGGGTATAATAAAGAAATAGTCAGATGATTTATATATATAAGGATGCTCAGTTATAGGAGATCTGAATCAGATTCTGGATGAGGCATGTGGACTTGACTTTTTAGGGGTACAAGAAATAGGTATTTTTGTGTAATCCTGCAGTTGTCCCTTTTTTACATTAACAAGTCATGATATATTACAGTTTTAAAAGAAACTATAGCACTTGTACTCATCTTTATTTTGCTTGTGTCAAAGATATAAAGTCAAGGCTTCCTCAAACACATCCATATGTACAATTGATGTTTTACAGGATGTGTATCACTGTTATTCTCTTGAAATATTCCTAGGAGGAAATTTAGCACTCTGACCAACAGTGCTGTTCCCATTTAGCATGAAAAAAAGAGGTTTTTCTTGAAAAGAAATTTCCTTTTAAAAAAATATTCCTAATTGTCTGAGATGGTTCTAATAGAACTCACTTTTAATTACCCTTCATCCCCTTCCTTTTTGAAGACAGCACTACTATTACCTAGCTCAAATCTATGAAAAGGTAAATGACCCAAGAGATTCTCTTCAGGAAACCAAAAGCCTCTGTGGTCCTGCTTGATGTTCCTCCTTAGCCAACTGTATCTTGTTTTCCTGAGGCTCTGTTGAATCTTCTTTGTCCTCTTTTGATAGTAAATGTCTTTCCTTCGATTTTGCACCCTTTTAAAATGAATAATGTGTCCAGGTGTCTTCATCATGCACTCATCATTCTTTTTTCTCTGGGAATGGTTCAGGTCTTGCATCTTTCTCTGCCCAGTGAGCAACCTTTTGGGACTCCTTCTTCCAATGTAGGTCAGCCAGGCTTCAGCTTCTCTCATGTTGTTCAGACTGGATGTTACTGACAAATTTCTATGGACTAGAAGATTTAAAAATAAGCTCCCCATGCCTTTAGGCTTCAATTCCATAAAGGTGATGCCTTTTCCTACACTCCTATGAAAAACAAGGTGTTGTAATGGAGTTCAGCATTGTGCAGGATCAGATATCTACATAAATAATAAATATAAATATAAATAGTCAAATCATTTAAAATGCCATTAACACTCAGATTTAAGATGAGATTTTCTATAATTAGAAGAAATTATGCATATATTCAATACATTCATTACAGTTTCCCATCCCAAAGTGTCTTTATCATTCAGCACAGAGTGCAACACAAAACAAGCTTGAATCAATGTCATATCTTAATGCTCTGATTTTCCTCATAGCCTCAGATGAGCAGTTGTATTCACCTAAGCCATTCTTCTGATTTATAACTTCTCACCACTCATACCCTTGCTTATGTAAAAGCTAGGAAAATCTACAGGGACTTTAGCATTTGGGATAGAAACAACTCCTTTCTTGTTTTTTTCTTATGCACTCACGCCCAGAAGTGGATAGAAGAACACAATTTTCTTAACATCTAAAAACAAGGACATCTAATAATAGTAAATTGTGACTGAGATGCAATAAAATGAATTCAGTATATGGCAAGTGTTATTTGTATTATCTGTCACTCACAAAAATATAATAAAAAAACCACACACACCAAAATCTAACATTGACCTTATGGTTGCACATGGATCTGTATCAAAATCATCAGTCTGAATGCTTCATGTTTGGGAAAGTACAGTGGAGATTTAAAGTTTGTGGTTTCCTGCTGTCTCCATAAAGAGATTAAGCCAAAGTTTTGGTTCCAGGCACCCTTGAACACTGTCTTTAAAAAGTATTTTAGGCATTTATTATATGGCTTAAAGAAACAAACAATAAAAAAGCCATATTTTAGATTTAATTTAATTTTTAACTCTACTGGCTGTTCTGCAAGACTCCAAGCACATATAGGTAGACTTACTGGAGCCTCTTTTAGAAGTGCAGAAGTGGTATTTTGGTGCTCATATTTGATAACTGAGAATCCTTTTAGTGCCCATCTCTGCAAAGAGAACAAAAAATTGGGTCAAATATTTGGTTATTTGAGGTATGAGTGGATGGCGAGTGGCCAGAATTCCAACTCCCCCTCTTATAATATCAGCAGATTTTACCCCCTTTTAAAAATATTTCTATTTCCACCCTGCCTCCATCCATTCAGTAAGATTCTCTGACTGTTTTTGCAAAGGATGAACATGATTTCCTCAGAGCACAGAAAATGCTCATATGGGGAGCACGGGCTAGGGTAGGGTTGCTTCACTGAAGGAAAAGGAAGGAAGGAAGGAAGGAAGGAAGGAAGGAAGGAAGGAAGGAAGGAAGGAAGGAAGGAAGGAAGGAAGGAAGGAAGGAAGGAAGGAAGGAAGGAAGGAAGGAAGGAAGGAAGGAAGGAAGGAAGGAAGGAAGGAAGGAAGGAAGGAAGGAAGGAAGGAAGGAAGGAAGGACAAGTAAGTGATGAAGCCACACGCTGAGGAGGGCCCTGGAGAGCCAGACTTTCTGCCCATTTGACACTTTTTGAGAAGAGAGGGTTTGTGAAATCTCTGCTGCTCATAGGAGGGAGTGTTGCCATCCCACACCATGGCTGCTGCTCCTTCAGCTCAGCAGCAGGTCTGTGGCAATGAAGGCTGGTCATTCTGCCTCTCCTGCAGCCTGTTCCCCTAGAAATTGCTCTGCTTCACTGTGCCTAAAGCCTGACCTTGCTGGAAGGCCAAGACCCTGTTAGTTCTGGATTTGCAGAGATTGGTCCAAAGGCACAGGGAAATGTGTGCTCACACCTCCACTGCAGCTCCCAGCACAGGCATTTCTTCATTGTCTGGGTGGAGATGGGCAAGTCTGGCAAACTGATGTTTTCCATCCTCAGTAGCTTTGCCTTTTTGGTAGCAAAAGCCCTTTGAGCAAACCATTGTGCTCCTACACTGAAAGGGGGTAGCCCAACCTCCTGACTTTTTGGAGCAGTAGCTGGCAAAGGATGTCCTGCAGGATGTCCTGCAAGAGCACTGCTGTGCTGAAACACTGAATATATTGATGTATAAAAATCTATGCAAATTATGAACCCAGCAGTGACTATTTTCCCTCTAAAATTACTTCAAGAGCCCATAATTTCTCCTCTTCAGGCTTTTCTCATATTTACTGTAACATTATAATTTTGTCTAATAACTGTGTAACCCTCTGGCAAAACCTCACTTTTCTGCTTGTCCTCAGGTTTGAGATGCCCCTGTTTGACTCACTGTGATCCATCCATCAAATGCATCTTTCATAGTTTTTATTGGATTTTATCTGAAGATGGGGAAGTTTAAAAGAAAGATCCAAAATCCAAGCGCTCTTGTGTCTCTCAGGCTGCTGTAGGAGATCTGCCATTTCCAAAGCCTCTTGGAGAGCACCTAGAGTGTGCCATTTTCCAGCTTTGAGGCTGGAAAGCTGGAGGTTCTTACTGAACAGATCTCAGTTAAAGCACCAGCAGACCTCAGCTCAAAAAAAAACAAAAAAATTATTGACAAGCTCTGTTGTAGAGTCATCAAAATGCAATGCAAATGCACAAGTGTCTGAATCTGCTTGTTTTGGCATCTCAACCCACAAATCAAAATTGTCATATGAAAGTGATCTTTTTGGATCTCCTGCCTTCCAGATGGCATTTTTCCCACGTGCTCCTGACTTGCACTAGCTCTGTCATACCTGAGCAATCCTCTGAGTGTAGTTCCCTAAACTGGCAAAATTAATTGGGGGCTTAAATCCTGCTAGAGTAACGTCCTGACTGTGTCCAAGCCTATATCCTAGGGGGCTGTTGATTTGTCATTTAGTGAGGAAGGGTTTTTTCAGTTGTCCCCAGAAAATTGTACTTCTTAGAGATTTTTAGATTGCTAGGGTTGATGTGATCTGAGGAGTTTTTCAACACAAGCTCCTGAATGCAGCACCCCACCACCATGGGCAATTGGTTAATTGAAAGGGTACTTGGACCATGCTGCCTTTGTTCTAAACTGAGTTCTTGTGCTGCAATACAGGAGAGGAAGGGAAAAGCATAAACTTGCAGAACCCTTTCTAGGCTTCTTGAGTGTCTCTTGTGACTAACTAATCCTGTTTTGCAGCTTCTGCTTGATATAATGGAAGGGAATGATCCAGTTGCTATCCTTTGCATTTGATTTTCTATGTTTGGGGAAACACAATCTGAAAGGCACTTGTTTCATAAAATACAAGATGCATACATGTGAGCAGCTCCTCCAGGCTTCCTTTGATAGCCAAGAGAGAGCACAAGACTTCCTCTCATTCTAGGCAAACACCTATGGAGGCTTAGTGGAAGTGAGCTGGTTTCTTTCCATGCACAGGGCACTTCAGACCTCTGCACTGATATGTGGCACCAGGTGGGGGAATCCTCCCTGCCTGTCTGAGTAATGCTCTGAGACACTGCAGGATAATTCTGTGAGACAAACTTCATGTTAATACTTACATTGCTACAAGGTTCAATTACTTCCAGCTACATTAATAAACCCTTTCCCTCCCCTTTTTTATAGTTCATAGCAAAACCCCTTTTAAATATCTGACAGGCTCTCAGGGAAACACGTCTCTTGTTGATGATGGACTGAAAAATGTATGTTACATGTCAGCAACACTAGGAGCTCATAAGCTTTATGCTGAGAAGGAAAGCTACCACAGCATTCACTTCATGGCCATTTAAAGTGATTACCTGTAGGCTGAAAATTATTGTGTCATTATTCTCTTCAACCAGAATGAACTGTTCTTAAAATCATAGGTAATCTGCTTTTGAGCATCTGCAAATAACAAGAAGCTGACAAAACCAAATCCCCTCCCCTCTTCCCCAGACTCACCTTTGTTAAACCTTTGGATCTGTGCTACTTTCCTGATTATGTGGCTTATTTAAAAATGCCCTACTGTGTTATCTGTTTTTTTCAGACATCAATAGGAGTGCTTGGTGTTTAAATAGGTCTGAATAATGGAGAAATCAGTCTGATGTAAAAGCAGAAGGAGCTTACATTTATGGTGGTAGCAATAATGATGGTACAACATCACACAATGGCTCCTGGAAGCAGACAAATGTCAAAACAGCATGAAAAACCCCTCTTGCACACTGTTAAGACTGCCCAGAATTCTCCCAGAATAACATACACAATCATTTTGATGAATTCAAAGCTAATATCTATGTCAGTCCCTCACAAAAACAGCTAGTTTCAGACAGAAACTAATTATATTATCTTGTTTAAAAATAAAGAAATCATCCCTTACTTTAGCAGATTTTGTCTCTGGCATTTTGCTGTTCTTGCCTGAAAACATGCTGTGTGTAAAATGGTGGCATGAAAGGGTTAGCAAGCTGAGACACAGCAGTGGACATTGTTGGGGATATGACAGCAGTTTTAGGTGCACAGGAGAAGGGTGTGGGAGAAGGGATGATCTTTGGAGAGCTAGCACACCTCAGTGGAAACTGCATGTACTGCAGTGAAGAGCGTTTTTTAACAAAATAAATCTGTGTTGCCTTAACACAGCCATGCATATTACCTGGCTGCTAAGGTTTTGGTCTATTTGTTCTGTTTTGGTTTTGTTGTTATTTTTTTTTTAAGCTCTCATGGTTTACATAATGCTCCATTCTCGTGATAAGTGGAATTTATCAACAGATTCCCTTTTAACTCACTGGGAAGAGTCTCTTTAGGAGGACAATATCCCTGGCAATAACACTGGGCTTTCTGCACAGCCTGCACTTTACTCAGTAACCTTTCAAAAGCAATCCTTGACCCTGGAATGCTGGCAGTAGTTATGGATTTCATTTTTCAGAGCTCTCCAGTCCCTAACACTCCAGATGAATTCAGTGGGAACTGTGGATGGATACCCCTTCTGAGACTCAGGCCTTGAGTTTACTGAAAAGAGAAATGAGCCCTCACAGTCTGCTTATGCTGCTGCTACAGGTCCTGTGCTTGCAAGGCTGCAAACTCCATATTCTTCACTGCTGGTTCAAGCAAAGATTTTTTTAAGGAAATGGAATGGAGATGCACACACCAAATAACCAAGTGAATTAGCAGAAAATCCCATTCCTGACCAAAACTATGGTTGCTAGAAAAGCTCATGGAGTAGAGCATTGTGTTTGTGATTTCTCACCTTACCCTGCACATCTGCACTATAAGGATAGATGCTATAAAAGCAATAGTGATTATGGTAGTATGAAGATGACAATAATAATGGTCTTCAGTGTAAATAGAGACATTTCTTCCTTCTAGTTTTCATAATAATTAGAATAGGGAACCAATATGTGAACTGATTTTTTTTTCTTACCTGTTCATGCATATAATAATTAGATGGGAGGAGCTTTGCTAGCAAATATTTATCCTTTATTTTTTTCATCTGACCACATTACTCTGCTGTGTGTCTGGTTTTGAACAACTTCAGCCTTGATTAAGGATTCTATGCTATTACCTTCTCACAGTTATATGTTCTATGAAGTCCTGAATGACTGTGGGTTTAGTTCACTTGCCATTGAAATCCCACAGAAGCCTCCAGAAGCCTTTCCTTTCTCAATAATCTTAACAGTATGACTTATGCTAGTGTATACAGAAAATTATTTTGACTAGAAGATAACTTCTTTAATTGTCTCACCTTTGAAGTTCTAATTGGCCAGTTAGGGTACAGAAATCAATTGTGAGGGCATTTGAGGGACTCTTGTACTGCTGCTCCTGGACCTGTTCTTCAGGGAAACATGAGGCTGGGTGGCAGTGATGTTGGGGCACACATCTCAAGGAGGTTCAGAAAAACATTGTTTCCTAAGGTACATAAATACTTTTGAAAGTTCAAACTGTAATTAATCAACAATCACTGGTGTGGGTGTTTTTATTGCTGCTTTTTTAATTTGTTGTAAAGAAACGGATTCTTTATAAGCTCCTGTCCTGACACACACACAAACACACCTCACAATGAAACCAGGAATGGCAGGGAATCCAGAAAGACAATGGCACTCATAACAGTGCAGAAAGATGTGGAAATACTGATCATCTGCAGCACGATATGCAGGAACATCCGATTGAAACTCGAAAGTTTCAAACTCTACTATTGAAAAGCAGAACAAGCATCTTTCTCCTTTCCTTTCAATAGTACAAATCTATTATATTCTTCCTTACAATTGAATCACCTTTAGGCCAATTCCAGCTTTGAAATCATTAATACACTGAAGAATATGTCATAGACTTGGTCCCAAAAAATGGCCACAATAAGGCCAAGGTCTGCAATTTCTTGTGCTTCTTAAATGAGGCTCCAAATGCAGATATCCTTGTCAGATACCTCTTCCTTCTTTTTTTTTTTAGACATCAATAAATATCCTTTTAGAAAATACTGAAGAATGTGAAATGTGTGATCTTGCTAGACATGGTATTTAGATTTCATTGCTGATTCCCAAAACTTGGAATAAAACATGGTCAATTTCTCCCTTACACCCAATTGTTCACTCTGCCACAATGACTACTTGACTGTTTCTTGTAGTAATAATTATTGACAAAGGGACAAAACATGGAGCAGTCAGATTTTGCCCCACTGTTAGTTCCCATAATTTGGAGCTCTGATGTCTTTGAAATAGTAAGAGATGTCCATAATAGATGTGATTTCTAAGATCTTCTGTAGGAGTTCTTTTCAAAAGCTGCATTGTTTCCATGGATGCTGCCGTATAATCTAATTATTCCTGATGGGCTGCCTATTGTACCACAGGATTCTTCAAAGGAAAGGAAAACAGCAAGGTAGATCATTTGAGCAAAAAATCTTTTATTTGTTTAGGACAATGTTTCACAAAAGCTCTATCTGGGAAGGAAAAGAAATCTCTTCTGAGCCTCCTTTCTTTCAGAATTCAAGTTGCTGTAATCATATAAAGCGGCTCTGTGTACTGTATGTTTTATCTTTTCCTTTCATTAGATGATAGAAGACATTTCAGCCCCATGTTGGGATGGGGTTTTTTTCCCACTGAAAAATTAAATCATTCATATTGTAGGATCTACTGTAGAACAACTAGGGTAAAGCAACCCCAAGCAGTCAGAGAATGCAAGCCAGGCCCAACATCTGCAGCTTGTCAAAGGAATTATTCCACTCAACTCAGTTGGAATCTTTTCGTGGTAAGACACACAGTGGTGCAAAGCGGTTGATATTTACATCCACCTCATTAAAGTGAATCAGTTTCCTATTATCACTGAGTCACAAGTTCCTGGACCACATGATGAATCTCACTTGGTCTGTGGTGTGTGCAGCTGAACTGGTTTTGACCTTGGGCATTGTGCTAACGAGTCCTATTGCATGTGCTGTTTCTCAGGACACCTTTGCACCTGCATAACTAGGCTCCAGCCAGCTTTTCCCAGGGAAAGGCCTGGAAAGGCACTTTATCATGTCAAGTAACAATATCCTGAGCACATGAGCATGATCTGGTCTTGCTGTGCATGAGTAAATAAATGAATGCTTCCCTTACAAGCACTGTCATCCAAGCTACCACGCTGTAACAATATGGCTGTGTGGGAAGCTAATGAGGGCTAGAGTGGGAAAGGATGGAGGCTCAGAACAGTTTCTCCCCATCATCCACTCCTGTCTTAGAAATATTACCATAGTTCTACTATTTTGCAAAGCTAGATTCTGTGTTTTGGAGTTTTGACATCCTTTTATATACATGTGAAACAATTTACCACTATTTAAATGTTGTCTTCATTTGTATAGTCAAGAAATAAGAAAAATCTCTATATCTTTTCTTTTACATGACCTTTCAAGAGCATTTATACTTCCAAAAATTACCTGTACTGCTCCTATATTATCATTATTCTTATAAGACACAAAGGTTCTGCCAAAGCCCTGCTCAGGGCTTATTTTTTTCCTTATGTGACATCAACCCTTAACATTTGGTGATAGTATGCATTGATTAATGGTATTCAGCTAGTAAACTTCTGCTTTTAGGTAGAGGCAGCTCAGCTTTGTTTCCTCCAGTGCTTACCAACAGAGAATTCAGAGCTCTAGTTTTAAAATCTGTTCAGGATCCAGAAGGAGCTGCAACAATTTCCAGCCTATGGTGCTCCTTAGGGAAGGACCGTCTGAGCAACATGGAACTGAACTTCTGGAGGAGGGAGGGGGAAAAGTGAGGGATGGAACCAAAGCTGTGTGTACCTTGGGAAAATGAATGGAAAATTTTGAAGTCTGCAGTCAGTGGAGCTGAAGGGAAGGCCAACATTCTACACAGCCCCAAAAGAAGCTGATATTCAGTACCTTTTTTCTCTCCTTTCTGTTTTTCTACTATTCATTCATCTGCAATACAACAGTATTATACTATTTAAATATGTCTATTTCAGGTCTAGTTCCTCACAAACAAACAATATTCCTCAGCCTGAAATATTATTACCTTCAATTACAGATAAATTTCTTGTTTTAAATTAAGTGTTGGGATTTCCCTTTGGCTAGGGCTTCAGTGTATGCAGGGATGAAAAAGTACCGCTGCAGTGAAAAATGTGATGTGCATGCAGCCCCTGACAGAGGTTCAATCTGCAGGGCTGAGTCCCACAGCCCATCTCCTTTGAAGGTTCTCTCTCCCTTGTAGAACTAAACCACATTCTTCCCTCTAGCTCAGCAGTTTCCTCTCATGTGGAGCCACAGGAAAAGGAGGTGATGATGCCTCTCCAGAAAATTGCTGTTATCAGGGAGGGATTCCATCCTGACCATGGAGAACAGGGCAATAGAACACCATACCCAAGGTGAATTTGTTTCCAAGCAGGGGGGGGCTACCTTCTACACCTAAATCTTTTTCCAACACTTGGATCTCCTATGTACATATTTAATCAATGGAGGCTGAAAGTAGCAAACATCTGGAACAACACCACTGTAGATCTGACTCTACTACAATGGAAAATTCTAGCTCTAAATCTAATGTATCTAAACTTTATTTATCTATGTTGGAACACCAGTTTGGGGTAGTAAAGCTGAGGAGACTGCAAAGTAGTAGTAGTATAAAAATATTGCAATATTAAATACTGTTTTCCATGTACTAGGAGCTTACAAGGAGGGACAAAATCATGGCTTGATACCAAAGTCCAGAGAAGCTGAAATCTGAAAAACTTCATTTTGAGAAGCAGACATCCTCTCAAGGCATGGTTTGTTTCTAACAATCCAAAGAGATACAGAAAAAAAATACATATTCTCAGATGATCCCACTGGATGACTTGATGTAGTTATGGAATACTTTCATGGCATGTATACATATTTTGGGATGATACTAGATTTCAAGTTTTCCAAAGGGACAGTCTTCCTATAGGAGTAATTTTTTTAGCTTTTAAATTTTTTTTTCCCCAGACAGGCACACTCATACATGGCTGTATTGAAGAAGCACAGCATGGTTCAGGAAAGATGCTTGGAAATGCTTTGGGAAGGTTGTTTAAAATTTTGGAATAGATTTCCCACATTAGTTGTAAACAGAGAATAATCCTGCTAGTGTGTGGTATAAACATTATAAAAAGGCAGAAATGAAGAATCCTGCAGAAGATACGTGTGGCTACTTGGACTCAGAGCATTTATGACATTGTAAAACTTTTAATTTTATTAGGAACCTAAATATATTACAATTTGGTCACAGATGTCCCTACAATCTCTCCTGACACTTGTCATGGAAAATGGGATGCCTTGGATAAAGGTGATTTTCATCACACACTGTTAATGTGGCCTCTGACAGCAAATTATATTTTAATTACCTGGAATCATGGAGTTACTTAGGTTGGAAGGAGCCTCTGTAGGAGCTGAGTTTACTGGAGATGTTCAAAGCAGGGTCAAAGTCAAGCCAGGCTGCTCTGAGGTTTCTTTGTCCAGCTGGGTTTTTTATACCTCCATAGCTGGTGATTCCAGAGCCCCCCTGAGCACTTGTATCAGTGTCTGGCCCATTGTCATTGGGTATCATTTTTTTTCATTATACCTAACCTCAGTTTCCCATTTTCCAGCTAGTCTGTGCTGTCCTTTCTCAGGGCACTTTTGACAATATTCTAGTCCAATCTTTACCCATTAGTTATCTACAGAGAGCAGTTAGATCTTCTGCTTGGCCTTCTCTGGGATGAAAAAATACAGTTCTGTCAGCCTTCCCTAATACTTCATGTACAACTAAATATTTTTATGGAAATAGAGGAAAAAAACAGTGGCAACTTGAAAATCACAGGAAGAGGAAAGAGAGAGGAAGGAGGGAAAGATTTAGAGGGGAAAAAAGTGACAGGAAGACTGACTTGATGTTGGCAGAAGATGAGAAAAGGTGCTGAGGGAATCCTGGAGCAGCAAAAAAAAAAAAAAAGGGAAAAATGGGGACATGAAGCTAAAAATGTAATATGCAGAAGAGGCCTTAGAAATTGAAGAGTTATAGAGGTGAGAAATGGTAGGAAATGGAATGGCCACTCCTCTACCATTGTAGGAGAGGGTAAAGGATGTGCCTTCTGAAAAATATGCTTCTATGCATGAACTTAGAGCTTAATGTTGACCACAAAGCTCATTTCTGCCTTAGAAAGAGGAGGATGAAGAAAGGGTTTCTGGGTAGAGATGTTTGATGAAGGTGACATGACTGGTGCAAAAAATGAATGAGCACTGGAGCCTGCAGAGCAGACAGCTCCTTCATAGTTCCTGTCCCACTTGCAAAGTCTGCAGAAGACTTTGTCTTTTTTTCTTTTCACTTGCAATGTCTGCAGAAGGCTTTCTTTCCCTCCAAAGTCTGCAGAAGGCTTTCTTTGCCTCTTTCATGTCTTTGTCCCACTCTAGAAACAATCATGACTATAGGACAGCAGCCTTGAGTGACAAACTTGGCACCTTTGTTTCAGGGTAATAGCAAGTTCTAAAGAACATCATCTTCCCATCCATCACCCTGGGCTGAGCTTTATTACATTTGTAGGTAAAAAAAGGGCTGCAAATGTACTGGAACAAGGTTAGAATTCAAAATGCTCTTGACATAATGGCAGAGTCAGAAAATAGCAGGCTCCTAACTTTCCTAACCTTAAGACTATTCTTCTATTCTCTACCTTTCAGAAATTTTATGATATTTTAACCCTATTCACTAATGAAATGGCTCTGGATGGATACTAAAGTGAAAATAGCCCTACAGGTTTTGAATTTTATAGCTTCTGTTTCCATTCTTTATCCAGGTGAATATTCATGTTTCTTACAAAAATAATAGAATGCAAAGCTGAAGAATATAGAAGTTAAACTTCAAAGATATTCTTGCAATCAGGTAATATAATATAGATTCTTTTGTATCTTTTTAGAGGAACCATTATTCACATACATTTGAAAGGAATGGAAATATGGCTATTCTCAGCATTTGACCTTGAAGAGTAGATTCAAGCCCATTAATAGTTCTTAAGTTACATTGCTCCATGCTGCTACTTTTATTCCTCAGCTACACATGTAGGAATATCAAATGCACTCTGCCATTAGACAGCATGCCATTGGAAAAGTTGGCCTATTTTTCATCATCAAATCTTTCTTCTGGAAGAACTTCCCACCTCTCCCTTTGGCTGCTCTAATAACTATTTGGAACCATTTACTAAGAATATTATCTTGTTATTTTATTTTGAACTTTCATGATTAACTCTGAATGTTTTAAGGAGCTGAAAGTGCTTATGGCCATGTGAAGAAACCAGTGTAGTTTTTCCAAATATTTTCCTGTGATATGCAAATGCTTGTTCCCATTGGTGTGGAGGAACAACCGTGCCAACCATGTGTATTTGGCCATGAAATGGCCAAAATAATTCTTTGCTAGTGGCCAAAATAATTCTTCACTAAATTCTTGACTGTTTCCATTGGTTTAATATGTTCAGCAGTGTCATAAGCAGGAGAGCAAAGAAATGGTTGAAGTGAACCACTGAAAAGAAAATTGCGTCTGTCCCCATGTAACAATTTGACAAAAATATTGTTATAGTCATCTCTGAAATTATTGCAAGATGATTATTGAGAACGGAATTTCTGTGTTGGATACTGTACAAACCTTTTCCAGGGTTGACACAGCTTGTAAATTCTTGGTTATTTTACAGTTACTTTGGTAGTGTGCATTAGAGTGCAACACAATGCTGTGGATTAGACTAAGTATATAAAAATCATTAACAAACAATATAGTGTGCTGTGCCAAACCACTGATCACACGTTTGATGATGCAAATATATTTCCTTTGCTCATTCCTGGTGTTCCATTAGAAGAACAACCACTTGAATGAATGGAGCCTGGTAGCAATCCTTGGACAACCACAATTTTGGAAGGTGGAATTCTATTTGCAGCCATGAACACCTGGCTGTGAGGAAACCTTCTTTTCCACAGGAAGGAAAGCCTGGCAGCCCAGAGTCTTGGGGGGAGATAAGAGGCAGCCCCCAGGAGGCCAAGGCCAGCCAGGGCCATCAGTCCTGGCAGCTTTCATCCGGGAGAAATCCTCTGATGTTCACAGTTTTGGAAGGCATAAACCAAATTGAGGCAAGGGGAAGCTGGTGGAAAAGGAGGGCTATTTCCCCTAGGAAAGAAAGCCTTACATCTCACTGTGTCACAGGCAACTGCAAAGATGCCAGGAGTCCAAGGCCAGCCAGAGCTGTCATTCCTGGCCACTTTCATATGGGAGCAATGCATGAATGTTTTAGGAGCCAGAATCCAACTTTCATTTGGGCAGTAATGATGGCTCTTTTCCACAGGAAGGAAAGCCCAGCACCACAGCATCTCCTAGACAGGTGAGAAGCACCCTCAAGAAACCAAGGCCAACCTGAGTTTTTGGTATAGACAGTTTTCATCTGGGAGAAATCCTTGGACATTCCCAATTTTAGGAGGCAGAATCCCACTTTTGGCCATAGGCACCAGGCTGTGAACAATGGCCCTTTTCCACAGGAAGGAAAGCCCAGGAAGACAGTGTCCCATGGGCAGTTGAGAGGTGGTCCCCTGGAGTCCAAGGCCAGCCAGAGCCCCCAGTCCCTTGTACAGATGGCTGGGATGAATAAAGTCAGTCCACAGATGTGCAGCACCCTGAATGGATGAGAAATACAGGTTTCCTTTCCAGTACATTTGCAGCCCTTTTTTTACCTACAAATGTAATAAAGCTCAGCCCAGGGTGATGGATGGGAAGATGATGTTCTTTAGAACTTGCTATTACCCTGAAACAAAGGTGCCAAGTTTGTCACTCAAGGCTGCTGTCCTATAGTCATGATTGTTTCTAGAGTGGGACAAAGACATGAAAGAGGCAAAGAAAGCCTTCTGCAGACTTTGGAGACAAAGAAAGCCTTCTGCAGACATTGCAAGTGAAAAGAAAAAAAGACAAAGTCTTCTGTAGACTTTGCAAGTGGGACAGGAACTATGAAGGAGCTGTCTGCTCTGCAGGCTCCAGTGCTCATTCATTTTTTGCACCAGTCATGTCACCTTCATCAAACATCTCTACCCAGAAATCCTTTCTTCATCCTCCTCTTTCTAAGGCAGAAATGAGCTTTGTGGTCAACATTAAGCTCTAAGTTCATGCATAGAAGCATATTTTTCAGAAGGCACATCCCTTACCCTCTCCTACAATGTAGAGGAGTGGCCATTTCATTTCCTACCATTTCTCACCTCTATAACTCTTCAATTTCTAAGGCCTCTTCTGCATATTACATTTTTAGCTTCATGTCCCCATTTTTCCCCTTTTTTTTTTTCTTGCTGCTCCAGGATTCCCTCAGCACCTTTTCTCATCTTCTGCCAACATCAAGTCAGTCTCCCTGTCACTTTTTTCCCTCTAAATCTTTCTCTCCTTCCTCTCTCTTTCCTCTTCCTGTGATTTTCAAGTTGCCACTGTTTTCTTCCTCTATTTCCATAAAAATATTTAGTTGTACATGAAGTATTAGGGAAGGCTGACAGAACTGTATTTTTTCATCCCAGAGAAGGCCAAGCAGAAGATCTAACTGCTCTCTGTAGATAACTAATGGGTAAAGATTGGACTAGAATATTGTCAAAGGTGCCCTGAGAAAGGACAGCACAGACCAGCTGGAAAATGGGAAACTGAGGTTAGGTATAATGAAAAAAAATTATTCCCAATGACAACGGGTCAGACACTGATACAAGTGCTCAGGGGGGCTCTGGAATCACCAGCTATGGAGGTATAAAAAACCCAGCTGGACAAAGAAACCTCAGAGCAGCCTGGCTTGACTTTGACGCTGCTTTGAACACCCCCAGTGAAGTCAGCTCCTACAGAGGCTCCTTCCAACCTAAGTAACTCCATGATTCCAGGTAATTAAAATAGAATTTACTGTCAGAGGCCACATTAACAGTGTGTGATGAAAATCACCTTTATCCAAGGCATTCCATTTTCCATGACAAGTGTCAGGAGAGATTGTAGGGACATCTGTAGGGAGTTTGTGAGTATGTCTTACTCCTTTCAGATTTAGTAGTAATGGGAAGTCAAAGGTACTGTGGACAAGAGGATATATATCAAATGAAAATATTTCTGTTTACACAGAAATGAACAACTAAAAATGACCAAATTGTAATATATTTAGGTTCCTAATAAAATAAAAAGTTTTACAATGTCATAAATGCTCTGAGTTCAAGTAGCCACAAGTATCTTCTGCAGGATTCTTCATTTCTGCCTTTTCATAATGCTTATACCACACACTAGTAGGATTATTCTCTGTTTACAACTAATGTGGGAAATCTATTCCAAAATTTTAAACAACCTTCCCAAAGCATTTCTAAGCATCTTTCCTGAACCATGCTGTGCTTCTTCAATACAGCCATATATGAGTGTGCCTGTCTGCGAAAATAAAAAATTAAAAGCTAAAAAAATTACTCCTATAGGAAGACTGTCTCTTTGGAAACCTTGAAATCTAGTATCATCCCAAACTATGTATACTTGCCATGAAAGTATTTCATAACTACATCAAGTCAACCAGTGGGATCATCTGAGAATATGTTTGGGTTTTTTTCTGTATCTCTTTGGATTGTTAGAAGCAAACCATGCCTTGAGAGGATGTCTGCTTCCCAAAATGAAGTTTTTCAGATTTCGGCTTCTCTGGACTTTTGGATTGGTTTAGAGTAGACGCTCACTGTCTAACATAGGTGATAGGTATTGGAAAGTTATGGTAAATATTGTACATGTAGTTTTTAGTATAAAAAGATAACACCGCCCCAGGGGCAGGCAGAGTGCCTCTGTCTGTCCTGCTGGGCGGACCTTGGCTGGACAGGAGAAAAAAATTTATAGATAAGGAACAATAAACAACCTTGAGACCAAGAACCGAAGAGCTCTGACTCCTTCTTCGACCACCAGGCTGGAATAAGAGACTTTCTAACACATCTTGGGGTCACTCTGACCAGCTAAAGCCCTGAGACAGAGCTCACCCTGGCCTGCCAGCTGGGACACCCAGCCTGTCCTGCCAGCCAGAGCTCCTTCCTCCAGGCAGCCAGCCAGAGCAGTGCACATCACAGCACAGGATTAGTATGGGAAACCAGTCACAAGCCCTGCTAAAGTCCATACAGACAGCATTGTCTTACCTTCTGCAGTGATTCATCTATTTTAGCACTGAGGCCAATCAGACTGGTCAAGCATCATTTAACCTTAATGAATCCATATTGACTATTCTTGCTCGTCTTGTTTTCACTCATTTTGCCCAGAGAGAGCTTCAAAGAAGACGTTTCATCATTTTGCCACCAACTGAAGTGAAGCTGACATGTTTGTAGGCCCCCAAATTGTCCTTCTTCCATTTCTCTCTGTAGATGTAATGTGCACCATTCTCCTGGAATGTGTTTTTCCCCCACCTCTGGTATGGGGAAATTTTCTCTCCTGAGCCCCCAGGTCTGTACTCCACTGCTGCCTCCTCCATGCCCCTGAGGATCTCAATCTCCCTCCATGTAGAGGTCTGTGCAGCCACAGTTTGCATTAAGACCCCTAACCAGAGAACCTTGAGAAATGTTATCACTCCATATCCCCCATCACAAACCTCTGGTGTTTGTGCTGCACAGGTCCCTGGGCTCAGCAAGTGGCATTGTCACCACACAGCTGCACTTTGCATTGTTACAGCTTGCTCTGAAGCTGCTGAGCCAGTGTTTCCCAAAGCCTCTGCAACATTTCCCCTTCAGTTTTCTTGCACCATTATTTTCATGCTGTTTTTCTCAGGGCTTTGTGCCTGTTAACCTCAACTGTGATGTTATGGGAAGTTTTCATGGGAATGAACAGTTGGTTTGGGAGAGTGGGGACAGCAAGGACAAAGCCTCCCCTTCATTATCTTGCTTCATGCATCTCAGTTTGTGCTGGTAAAATCCAACCACACTGGACAACAAAATAGATAAGCTATTTATTTGTTATTTAATTTTTTTAAAAATTTGCATATTTGTTTAGCACATTTAAAATTCTTATTTTATCACTATTTAATTCCTTGTTTGATTCATTACAGATAATTACTTTTTAAATTTTAATTTTCATTATGATTATTATAATTTTATCATTGGATTATTGTTTTCCAATAACATGCACAGTTGGAGATCGAATGATGTACGGTATTTGCACCTGATCACCACGTTCCACTCAGCAGCAAAAGCATAATGAGCAGCCAAAAGGGAGATTAAATGAATACTTATTGAAAGTAATACTTCTGAAACGAACACAGCATAGCTGTGTCACCCTGCCAGACCTCCCATGGAGGGAGTCTGCAGCTCACTGAGTGTCCCAGTGGCTCAGGAGCTCTACACAGTCATAGAACCATAAAAGCATTAGAGCTGGGAGATACCTCCAAGGTCATCAAGTCCAATTTTCAGCTGAACACCATATCAGACAGAGCACAGCACTAAGTGCCACACTGAGTCATTTCTTGAACCATTCCAGGGATGGTGATTCTACCTGGGCACCCCAATTCCCAATTCTAATGCTTAACAGACCAGAGCTTTGAGGCCACTTCATATGCCCTGCTTCCCCAGTGGCCTTTCCAGGCATTCCATGAATCCTGTTACACCCTGCTCCTCTACCATGGCCACACTCATCCTGGGTCGCTGCAGGAGGCCTCCAAACAGGCAGGAAAGCATATTTATAAAAAATAAAACACACACACAGAAGATTCTGCCCATAAAACGGGCCTGTCAGTGTGGAGCTCCAGTCACAGGGCTGGTGTTTGGGTGTGAGAGGAAGGGCAGGAGGAACATCATCTATCCCTCTCCTTGCAGAGTTTTCTTGCTCTTCATTTTCCAGCATGGTGAAATAACTTTTGGGGATTAAAAACTGCATGCAAAAGCTGTTTCCCCCAGCAAATGAAGACACTATTAGATGCCTGCTTGATGGACAATGCTGTAGCAGGTGAAGATATTCCATGGCAGGGCTCAGCCCACAGAAGCATGGCCATGGTTTTGTGGTGCTCCTAAAGGGGCCAACCCTGTCCTCCTCACAGCAGGACCAGCCAGCAAGAGTGCCATGTCACACTCACTGCCACATCCTTGCTGCAGCTGATTTGGCTTGGTCAGCTCAGGGTGCATTGGCTGCCTCCACCCAACCATCCCTTCTGACAGGTGCTCCCACCTCCAACCCAACCCAACCCAACTCAACCCATGGGATTTTCTTGCCTTATGGCTGAGTGGGCCTTTCCTTACTCCCTGCTTGGCTTCCTTTTGTGACTGCTGACTGAGGATTTCACCCTCTCACAGAAATGGAGATGTGCTTGGAACAGGTGCACACACGGCCTCCTTGACCTTAGATAAGCTCATGTCACCTAGTGCTTGATCTTCCTTTCTGCTCTTGCTTAGGGATAAGTCTCTTGGGTAGGATACTGTTGGACTATTCCCAGCTTTTTTTACAGAGATGGGGTAACTGAGAGGTGTTTTAAAAGATTTTATTCCATTATCAGTCTTGTTGAAGGGTGAGACATAAGAGATGTAAAACTCTACACCACTCTATCAGAAGCCAACCTATTTCCTGGTTACAATACCTTATAAATATTTTTCAGTCTATTAGCTTTTGCCAAACAATGCTGCTAATACCTCTAAGACCAATCACCTGTATTTTCACCCCATGTGGTCCTGCTACAATGCATCTTTCACAGTTCTAATTCTCTAAACTATCTGGTCTTTTTACAAGGTCGTATTTTGAAACTTTCTGAAACTTGTTGAAACTTATTTCTAGTTGAATCTCTCTCTCAACAATGTCATCTCTATTCCATGGCCTTCCTAAGCCAGCACACCTTATCTCAGTGTTTGCATACACATGTACAAAACTGTGTGAGCTTTCTGTCAGATTTTGAGAATTATTTACAAATCCATGTCTCACAGTGTAGATTTGTGCTACTAAAGGAAATAGCTCAGGTGGTGACAGTTCACACCAGCTGGCAATTCAAATGAATTTTCTTACTGTCCTTCAGCAACTGCCTACAATCCCTTGTTCACTGTTAAATTCACTCCTTAATCTTCTGTATTTCACATCTGTCATGGATAATTACTTCTTCAGTTTATTTACTAATTTTTAATTCCCCTGCAGACGAAACTCTGAATTAATTTTTGGTTCCCCTGATTTCTGTACCACTCCTCTGCTCTTTGAGCTATCATGTCATATGCATTAATGTGTATAGATTGATAAACAGAATCTTTTTTGTCAAATAGAGATAAATCATTGTAGTAACTTACATCTTTTGGGGTTATTTTTCAAGGTAAACAACTATTCAGGGTATCTTGCTTTTCCAGTATTCTCTAGACATTCCTATTTATATCTCCCCTTGGCAAATCCAAGCACTTATTTTATCTTACTCTCCACAAGAAATAGAAATATCATTTTTGCAGCATCCTGACCCTGCTATAGGTTTGCAGCTGGCCAGCTGATGACCATCAGACCCTGAAAAGTGCCACCAGCAAAGTTACACTTCTGAGTTACTGATGGCTGAAGCAGCTCAGTGAGCTGCCCTGCCCTGCTTAAAGTGTCCTTTCCTATCTTGTTGCCAGCCTCCAATTGCCAGCCTTTATCCTAGTCCTGTCTCCTCATCACCCAGTCACGTGTTTCTTACTCTGGTTCTGCCACCATCCTCAGGCTCTTCCTCCCAGCTCCTGCCTCCTGCAGTCCCTGCACAGCTCCTGCTCCCAGCCAGCCTCCCAGGGGCAAAAGCATTCTCTTGCCCTTCAGTTGCCTCATTTTCTCAGGATCCTTTATCCAGATCTTTAGCTCTGTACAACTGACCTTCTCTGATGTACAATCATACTCACCATTTCAGCATCTGCCTCCTCCCTCCCCAGACAGCTGGAGCTGCTGGACTCAGCACTTAGTGGCTCTGCCAGACACAACCCACCTTGTAGGTCTGCTCACAGATCCCTTCTCAGGTTTTAACAGCTAAATCTGTAGCTCTCCCTTATTTAGAATTGCCGTGCACTAACTTAGCATTTCAGAGATGTCATTATTTTATCAACCCTATCTATAACCTAGCTCACAAAGGCAAGCTCTGGCATGCTGGGTTATTATATTTGTCTGAATCAATATATTGATTTATTTTTTTTTTAACAGCAGGCTGTGGCAAGATCAACCAGGAAAACAACAAAAGGTTTCTATTTAGGATTTATGCTTAAATGACAAGACCCATATCTCTCATTATCCAAGAGCTTTCCCTCTTAGCAATTATTCTAAATTATGTTCTTTCTTTCACAAAGGGCATTTGAGATGCTCAATACCTCTGCACCTAGAGAAACAAAACTTCAAGACCTTAACAAAGGATAAGGGTGTGATATATAACCAGGAGAAATAATTCAGGGTGCAGTTCCTTTATCAGATGGTAGAATGGGGCTGCAGCCTCTACATGAAATCACAGACAGGACATGCCACAATTCTTTAGGTGTATTGGTAAAGATATGGCCACAGAGCAGAACTGCAGCCATGTGAAATGCATAAGCCACGTTTTGTCCACATGTAACACACTCAGCACTTCTACAGGGGCTCAATAATCCAGCTACCAATGAAACAGGATGAAGTGCCTTAGATGAGGGTCTTACAGCAATTGGAGATTGAAGGGAAACTGTTATCAGTTTTACCTGGAGAAATGTTTTTTGATCAACATCACCATCTTGAAAGAAGAGATGTGATAAGGGGAATGGAAATTAATCTTGGAAAATATACCTGTTTTCCTCCTATGACAGATAAATATTCCTTGTTCTGGCTTTCTGGATTTTTTTTTTTAATATTAATCTAGCACCTGAAGGGTCAAAAAATTTCTTACCCTTTGTTTAAGCATTGAATTATAGCTACCTTGAAAACATTTTGTCCAGGCTTCAGAATGTCACCAGGGAAATCATTTGGAGATAGAACCTAACATGCAGAACACAGAGCAGAGCTAGTTTATTCAAAGACAGATGGAAGTAATTCCTAAAAAAACACAAGAGTTCAGGAAGTGTTCCATTTGAAGACTGTATTTGCCCTGAAAAGCAGAGAGCATGCTGGATTAGACAGCAATAAAATGATTACTCTTTGACATTTTTTTTAGCAGACAGAAGGTGGCAATTTCTTAGATATTTTTTGTGTCAGTTTTCTGAGATTTTCCAAAAGCTTTCCCGATATGCTTTTGGTAAAATTTTCACTTCAGAACATAAGGAGTTACCATATTGGATCAGATTTGTGATCCATCTGGTCTGGTAGTCTGTCTACAATAGCAAATAGTACCAGACATGTCAGAAGAAGGTGCAAAAACCACACAGTTGACAGAGGGCGTTTCAAGCTTTCCCTAATAGGCAGGGCATAGTAAAAGGATTTTTTAAACCCTTAAAATAATTTGTCTGCATTAAATAACTCCGGACATCTTTATTGTTGCTGAAAATGATCAGTCCTTTCACGTCCTTCTAAATGGCTTCCAGAATTGGCTTCTGTTGTCAGTATGTTTAGCAGCCAAACAATACTGGGAAAAGTACTTTCTTTCTTAATTTTACATTTGTGCCTTCTATTTTCATTAACTGATAGTTAGTCAGTGTCTCACTGCATCATTGAATGTCTTAAAACAGATGGACTCTCTCTCACCCTTTCTACTCCAGGCATTGCTTTGTGCTCATTTCTCTCACTCATTCCCTTTTTACCTTTCCAGAGCAGAAGGGCCCAGTCCTTTCTGCTCTTTTTGGCATGGGATTTTTCCCTGTGTCTGATAATTGTCTCCATGCTTTGGGGGAGAAGAGTGCAGCAGGAGGTCCACTTGACACAAAATTCAGCTGAAGGAAAAGGCAGGACAGGAGCAGAGGGGTCACACAGGAGCACAAGGCTTTGTTTTGCAGGAGGCTGAGGAAGAGGAAGAGGACATGAACTCAATTCTGTCCTGCAGAAAGTAGAAAAAATAAGCCAAGGTAAGATGGTGAACAGTCTCCCAGAGGGGCTACATGCTAACCTCTACTGCCTTAAAATCTACCTTGGCTGGAAAGACTGTGAAACCAGCTCAAATTTCAGGAATGCAGAACTTTTCCAGCAGTACTGACCATGGACTGAATGGAAAACATGTGTGAAAACCACCAATCACTTGGTTTTTAAATTTTAAAAGTTTAATACTAATAAAATGGCTATAAAAATAGTAATACAATTAGAGTAATAGTAATTTGGACAATTTGGATTAGGACAATATGAGACAATAGAAACAAAGAGTTACAGACATCCAGGTACCTCTTTCTGGGCAGCACAAGCCCGAAAAAGGACACACGTTAACAGAGGATTAACCCTTAAAAGCAATAGCCTGTTGCATATTCATACACCTCATACATGATGCATAAATTGCATTCAAACAGGATTCTGTCTGGTCAGTGTCAGCTTCTTCCTCTGAATCCTAACGGCGTCTTCAAGGAGGGAAGAAGTTAATTTCTTCTGATAATGGAGCAATAAATTCTTTTTCTCTGAAAGATTTGGGTGTCCTCTGACTGCTATCTTGCTGTGAGTCCTTTCTTTAAAAAAAGTATCCTACATAACATAGTTTCTATTTTAACATTTTTATAACCTAAAACTATATTTAACACACTACTTAAGAGAATTAATACAGCATTACTTTCTAACACAACACACATAATATTAATTTTAATACTTGTGAAAAGCCAATCATAAAATACAAGCATTTTTCACAATATGTATAGAATCTCAATGATGAGAGAACCTAAAAACCAAAAGCTTGTGTTAGAGGCTGATCAGAATGAGCTAGTTCTGAATCTTACTCTTGACTGTGATTACTGCTGTGGGCTTCTTGAGCTACTTTCTGACCAGAGGAATAAATTCTTGGATCCAGAACTCTTGAACAAATCCTGTCATTGAGAGTAAAAAACCAAATCTCCAGATTTTACCAACTTCACTGTACTTCTGCCAGCTCAGATAAATTCTTCCCAGCTGCTGCCAATACCACTGCTCAGCATCTATGTATTGAAAGTAACTTTAAATAATGTCACAAGGCTGAGCACAGAAGACATGACATTGCAAAATAATTTCTGGAGGCAAATTTGAATCTCTCTCTCCATTTCTTCTTAAACTGAAGAATGAGACTAAATTTTTGAAAGAAGGCTCAAATATTCCCTCTGGGACTGATTGTTTCTTTGGCAGGCCTATGTAGGAAATGTTGCCACTTTTGTTTTTGCAGAGTTTTCACAAGTGTAACCAAAGGACTTTGGTAACATGAACAGAGCAAATAAGTTACAAAGAGAAAGAATTCCATTCCTATGTGCATTTATGTGTTCAAAAGTAAAATGACACGAGCTAATGAAGATCCACAAAATATTAATTGATTTATTCAGAGGAAGAACTGTAGAATTAGTAATGGATACTGGATAGCAGAAACACTGAGAATATCTGTAAAATATCACCCTTTGACTGTACAATTCTGAAATGTCATTATTTTTAATTATTTTACTTAATGCATATGAGTTAATTCCAATACAACATAGGGAAAGATACAAAAGTCCTTTTTCAATTAGTGCATATAAACAGTACAGTTTATATGTCTACATTCAGGCTTTTGCATTAAACTGTATTAAAAAATACAGCTTAAATGCCTTAATTGGTGGGATGCTACTGAGAGGTAGAGTTTAGCAGAATCCTGGAAGCTTATTAACACTGATGTAGATAAAATCCATCACAAGGTCTTAGAGTATGGCTAGACAGTTGGGTTCTAAAAAGTGTCAAATCTAAGGATTTCAAAAGTTTTTGAAAAGGACAACTTTGCTTCTAAAACAAAATTGCAAGTTAAATAAAAATGTCGTTTCTTTTTATTCTGTTCCACAAAGGTTTCAATTTAATAACATCAAAAGTCACTTTAATTGATCTCTTATTTTCCTTCTATTTACTTCTATAGTACTGATTTTAGATGTGTTAGAACTTTCTTTAAATGTAATGAGTAGTGTGTTTGTAGTTGATCATTTACTGATATAGAATTATAAAATCATGCTTAGTTTTATTATTTGTTTTAATAACTGATAAGATTTGTTTTGCCATTGCTCACTGATAGGTTTAATCAGTTACCTGCAATTTAGTCAGCACTTTGGTGCAAAGCTCTTTAAAACAAAGGTGTGGAGAAAAAACACTGAAATTATGTAAAATGTAATGTGGTAGAGGACTATCACCAACAACAGATGTTCGTGTCTATAGGTATTAGAGAGTAAGAAAAGAAGAGTGGTGTATGCGAAGGAAAAATATACCAAAACACTGCACAAACAAAAAGTGTATTTACACATGACAGGGGAGACTTCATTTGGAAAATTATCTACAGGATTTTGATACCAGGAAAGCTGTGTGATGTCCATTTGTGCAATCACTGGGGATTTGTTTGTTTGTTTTTGTACTTGGCCTTCCTTGTTCAGTTCACAGGTCAAATTCACTACTCTGGGAGGTTTTGTGTTTTCTTACTAAGTTTACAAAATGAGATCTTCATTACATGCTCTTTTCATACCCTCTCCTAAAACACAAAGCAGTGTTCATTTTTATTAATTTAATTAATATATTAATTAACCTGGAGTCTTGTTTCAATGCACTAGCTCTTCCATCTGTTAGTGTTCACAATAATTTTAATTCTGTTTTTACGAGACCTCTCTGAGCTGACAGGCAGAGGGAGCTTATGTCCACTCTACAGATGGTCAGCTGAGTCACTGAGAGTTTCCACCCAATTTTGATGCCTGTAAGGCTTTATTTTGTGGATTATTTAACATTATGTTAAGCATTATACCTAGACTTAGAGTTAACACTAAATTCAGCTTTCTCCAAATTCATTTTGATGCTATGTGCTGTTTGCTTCTGCAGGTTAGATTTCAAGATGTCAGACAAGAAACAAGAAAAACACAACTAGTGCGAAAAACTGAAAATATTAGGCAAAAAAAAATATTACTTAAAATAATTTTCCATTTTCTGAACTTCCCCAAAATAAAACCTTTCCACTCAAATGCCTGGGTGCAAACTCATATAACAGGACATGCTGGACAACTTGAATAGCACAGAGAGTTCCCTGCCCTTGCCATACATTCATTAATATCAGCATTCATGACAGGTTTCTGCAGTCAGGGGATGTTGCTGCAGTGTCAGGGATTTTGTTGGGTGGAAGGTACTGAATACAAAAGGTTAATTCTAGTAATTAGTTGATGATAGATTAGGACCATGGAAAGCTGCAGAGAACAGCAATATGAACATTGAAGAATATCCCCAGGGACATTTAATCTAATTCAGGAGTCAGAGTAATAGCTGAAGTAAAGGAAAGCCTGGCACCAAAAGTCAACAAAGCAGAGACAGCAGAGCCAAGGTCTGAGGGGCTGCTTTGGTCCACAGATTGTGACTGAACCAAAGACAGCAACAGATAATGGACTAGTGGATTGTGAAATATTAAACCAAAAGATACTACAGGGCAAATCTATGAGGAAATGCCACCAGATTTTGATGAAAAGCTCTTGCATAATTAGGTTATGCAGCATGCTGTATAGATTGCCACTGGAGCAGCATCCTGCCTGCCTTCCATTCCTGTTCTGTTCAATACTGATGGAGTCGAGTTGGATTTTGGTTTCATCAATCTAATCTGCACTGTGCCTTAGTTTTGGCTTTCCTGCCATTGATCTTATTGCCTTTGGATCACACAGAACATTTTTTTTTTCAGGTGGAAGCCCAATGGTCTAACAGTGAATGTGCCACTGCAGAGACTTGTATGACTGGTAGAACCTCAAATATGTCACTTCAGGAACAAAAATAGCTTCAATTCCACTATTATTGGGGGAGATTGCTCTACTTGAACGAATTCACATTAATTTAAATGTTTTAAAGTACCAATTGAAATGTAATGTAAGAAGAGGGAAATTAGACATTTTTGTTTACCAAATTATTCCATTGGGTTTTGTGTAACTGACATTTTTGTTCATAAATGGTTATCTTTCTGCCTATTTAAAGGAATTGATTTTTAAAAAATATTGACTATGTTTTATAGGTTTCAGACGCATGATTTTTAATAAGCATTTTTTTTTCTGTCCTTTTATGCTTTTGTTTTACTTTAATGACCTTTCCTCAGCCCTATTAATTCCCCTCTTTTTGTATTTTCTCTGCACTCGGGGCTTTTTGGGCACAGAAATTACGCACGAACATAGATAAATTTGGGGGCAATAGTTTGTGTTCTTTAAGCGTGCTGGGTTAGAATTTGCTCCCCCAAAAACTGATAAAAAAGTCTGGCATTGGTGAGAGTGATGCGTGAACTGGGGGCAGCAATCCAGGGCTGCCTACACGCCAGTCAGTAATTCTTCATCTTCCTTCTTGGTTTGAGCCAGGTGGGGCAAGTAGCGACAGGACAAGAGGACATGGCCTCAGGATGCACCAGGGAAGATTTTGGATATCGTGAGGAATTTCTTCACAGAAAGCTGTTAAACACGGGAAGGGACTGCCCAGGGAGGTGATGGAGCCACCACCCCTGGAGGCGCTCGAGAAATGCCTGGGCGTGACACTCGCTGCCTTGGTCTGTTCGACAAGCTTGGATTCGGTGATCCCAGAGGTGCTTTCCAAGCTAAACGATTCTGTGAAATATCCTTTCAAGGATGCCGAAGAGGAGTGCCGAGGAGTGCGATGTGGCCGTGTTTTTCCCAAGGGATAAGCGGCGCTGGCAGCGAGCGCCGCCCCTCTCACCCGGCCCCGCCGAACCCGAGCCGCCTGTTAGGAAAATTAATCTACAAACACCAGAGGTTTATGTCCAAAAAGGAGACAGAGGAGCTCTTTCTGGCTTTATTCGAATAAAGGGAGAGGCTATGGGACATTCCCCTGGGATCTCTCAAATTTTTGGAGGACGCAGCCTCCTTTTTATTCTAATTTCCCGGCCGCATTTCCCTTTTCTCTTTCCCCATTTGCTGACGTACGTGATAGGTACAGACTCCCCCATACGCCTGATCCTGAAGATTTCCCAAAGATTTCCCTCTAATGTATAACTCTCCCTTTTAATTTTAATTCTTGCGGAATTTAAGGAGTTTTCTTCCCCATGGTTTCTTTCATCTCTCAATGTCTAATTTCGTTTATCAGCAAACCTAAAGCAAATATCTTTTTCCATTCATCAATCAGTAGAATCCTTCCCATTGTTTCTTTTATCTTCCAGAGCTAGTTTTATCTACCAGCTTGCTTGTAAAGACAAATCTGCTATTCCTCTCACGCCCGACCGGGCTCCTCCGCATTCCCGGGTGGTTCTTCGGGCGCTGCATCCAGCGCCCAGCAGCGCTGCGGATCATTCCCGAGTGCTTTTCCCGGCACTCTGCCACGGCTCCTCCGCCTGTCCCCTGCGGATCTCGCCCCGGCACCGCCTCCATCCACACGGCCCCACGGGACATCATCATCCCCCGCACCCTGTCCCGCCAAGCCTCCGCACACCGGCACCGCCGCCCCACGGCGTGACACACGCCATCCTCCGGCACTCCTCCATCCTCTCCCACGCCATCCTCACCCACGCCATCCTCCGACACTCCTCCATCCCCAGCCACTCCATCCCCAGCCACGCCAGCCTCTGCCGCGCCATCCTCCGGCACACACCATACCGGCACACTGACCCCCACGCACGCCATCCTCCAGCACTGTGTGCCCACCCACGCCACCTCCCGGCGCACCATCCCCATCCCGATCATGCCCGGCACTCCTCCATCCCCACCTACGCCATCCTCCGGCGCTCCGTCCCCATCCTGGCCATGCCCGACACTCCATCCCCACCCACGCCATCCTCCGGCGCTCCGTCCCCATCCTGGCCATGCCCGACACTCCATCCCCACCCACGCCATCCTCCGGCGCTCCGTCCCCATCCTGGCCATGCCCGACACTCCCCCATCCCCGCCCACGCCATCCCCCAGCGCACCGTCCCGGTCCCGGCCATGCCCCGCACGCCGCTCCGCACCGCGGCTCCCATTCCGTCCCTCGGCCGCCGGGGAGCGCTGCGAGCTCGCCCGGGAGGCGGCTCCGCTCCCTCTCCCCGCTCCTCCTCGCTGCTGCTGCTGCTGCTGCTGCCGCGGGCGATGCTGGCAGGAGCAGCCCCGGTGCCGGCCCGCACTCGTTCCGCGGGCGCTGCCCTCCCTGCTGGCTGCGCCGGTGCGCCCTGGTTACCCTCGATCTAACCTGAATTTAGCTCTGAGGCTTCGGTGCTTTTGGTTCCAAGCTGGAAAGGCATTCGGCTACAGAGGGTTTTGGCTTTTTTTGAGGCCACTAACTGCTCTGAAGGCACCTCTGCCTACAGACTTGCTTCTGCTTTTCCCAGAGAGATAGACCTGAGCCCAGCTGGCTCCTGGGGTAAAGAGCATGCACTGTAAGGACAGATATTGGGGATGAGATTGTAGCCACCCTGCCCTCAAGGGAGAGCAGGTTGCCTGCCCACCTAGGGAACAGAGCTGTTGCATCCTTGGGCAGAGTTCATATCTGCCTCAATTTAAATTAAAAGCTATTCTGTCTTCAGTGGATAATTTCAGTTTGGGATCTGCAGCATTTGAACTAGCTCGTTGAGCCAGGCAAGTGCAAACTCCTCACTTAGACAAGATCACAAAATATTATGTGTATGCAGCTGACTTTGATAATCACAGCCAAATGGTTTGTGCCTTTGGTGTAACTCAGCCCTTGCAGCTCTTGGCTTGACTGTCTAAGCAAGTTAGGATTAAGTGATAGGGCTGTGTGCTTATGTGTGTGTATATCTATAAACACCTGTCTGTCCAATTCTGACCAGTTCAGGTAATTGGTCAGAGGAGTCAATGTTAATCATTTTAAGCATGTTCTGTGGAGATAGTCTAATATAGAAAGATGCTGCAGCAGTCTACAGCTCAGGAAAAGCCTGCAGCTGGCATCCCTGTTACTGCCTTATTACACAGCAGAGAACCCACACCTTGCAACATTAATCCATAGAAAACCAGGCTGCATTGGTCCTGCTGCTGTCATCATTATTATTTGGTTGTTTTTCCTACTTCCCATCTATGACAGAGCTTAGAAACTCAGAACTCAAATACTTGAGAGAAGAAACACATCAGAAGCAAGAGCACTATGACTCTTCTGGTTGCCTGCAGATCAGGAGGTGCTATCTGACTCCAGACACAACCTGAACTCATCAAGGAAGGAGAGAGGTTAGCTCAGAAACACAGCAGGAACTAACAAGAGGAAAATATATCATATCTTGCCAGTTGCCAAAGACAGCTATGTCTGAGTTTGGAAAAATGATAGAGCTCAGAGAGCTGGTCATTGAAAAAGTCTCTCACTGAGATGGGTCCTATGGTAAAAATGCTTAGGTCTCTCTGTGGCTGTAAAGTAGAGCTAGATTGACTCTTGTTACACATTTCTGTGTGGAGGAATTATGTACAGCTGCAGAAATCCTCCTTCTTGAGTCCTAAGTGATAACAATTTGGAAGATTTAGAAAATTAAATATGTAAGATTAAAGATGTTAAAGATTAAATAATTTACTGTTAAATAAAATGTATTGTAAAGCATATATTAAAATACAGGAGAAAAATATAGAAGCTCTCAACACAACCAAATTGTTTTTCAAGACTAGATGCATTTGGGCAAAACAGAGCTAGGCATAAAGATAACTTTGTCAAGAGTTAAATGAGCTGGAATTTCTTTTTTAAACACAACTTTGGTCTTTCTGAGCCCATGGTTAAGTGTATGTCAGCAATGCTTATCCTTTGAGAATTCAGGCTCTTACATCACGTGGATTCTCAGAAGAAAGGAACCGGCTCTACCCTGCTGTAGAGCAGAGGGAAAATCCCTTTCTTCAGGTCTCAGGGAGAAGGCAGATCCTATTCTCCAGGCTGGGGAATGATCTGTTGTGCTGGGAAGGGTCACACCAAGTTTTCTGAGGCTCTTCGGGCATGGTGGACTAATTCCTAGCAACTTTTTTTTATTGTTTTTATTTTTATTACTTAACATTCCCACTCTGTTATTAGTAGGGTTTGCAAGCTAGAACTTCCCAGTAGCCTCATAACTTGAGGCTTTGCTGCAGTGGAATACCCATACCTAGGGAGCAGCAGTGACAGCCACAGAGCCTGCCTTACACCAGCTGTGATTTGATGTGCCCATTATCGCTGCTGCCTGCTGCTGCAGAGCAGCCTTTGGTTTCCAGTCCGATTCCACACAGAGACAAGGCTTGTGCAGCCTCACTGTCATCACCACCCTTTCAAAGCCCTAACAGAGACATGTCAGAGACAGAGTTACATCATAAAAAATCTTGTGTCCCACAGGTTTCCTGGAAGCTGGCGAGCAGATATTGCTTTATTGCTCAGTGACACAAAGCTGTTCCTCTTTCTGGTAGACATGCCAGGCTGCTGAGTGAGTAGCATGCCTAGAGTTTGAATCAGACATGATATATGAGGTATCTTGCCCAGCTTTCATGTAAAACACTCAGAATAGGAACGTTACAAGAGAGGTACAGGAGGTATGAAAGCTGAGATGAGTGTAGCAGGAGGCCTCAGGCAATACAGGAGGGAGCTACGTGTCTCAGTTGACTTAGGAGAGCACAGGAGAAAATGGAGTATAGAGATGGTTAGCAGGAGGGAAGAAAGAGAACCTGGGAACACTGCAGCATTGGCTTTTTGGGATAAGAAGAGGAAACCAATACAGAAAATGTAGAAGACCCATAAAACATGGGGGGGAAAAGTGGGAGAGGGAACGTCACTGTCATATTTTCTGGAAAAATCCCCTTGCCCAGGATTTCTCTCCTGGGAAGATGAGAAGCCTCAGAGAAAAAGGAAAACAATATTATCTCTTGCTTCTCCTGTGTTTTGCTGCTTTGGAATGTGGTTTGGAGATTGTTCTTCCAAGAGATGGTTTGATTGGTTTCATGTGAATTGTTTTAACTTAATGACCAATCATGGTCCAGCTGTGTTGGACTCTGAGGAGAGAGTCACAAGTTATTTGTTAGTATCTTGTTAAGCCTTCTGTAAGTACACTTTTTCTATTCTTTAGTATAGTTTTAGTATAGCATAATACAATATAATACAATATAATGGCCTTCTAAGAACATGGAGTCAGATTCATTCCTTCCTGCCACGGGGGACCCCAGAAAATACCACAAGGGAAGGCTTTTTAGGTCTTGCTACTCACAGAACTATCTTGTGCAGATCCCCCTTAACAGAGGATCAGTGGGGCACTTACAACAAATGTGGGAATAGCTGATCAAGCACCAAAGTTAAATCCTGTAAAGAAAATCAAGTTCATCTCAGGAGAATGGGAGTGTACATGGATGATAGGAATAGACAATGCTCACATGTGTAAATGAAGTATTAATAGATATTTGGTTGCTATGGTTTTTATGCAGGTGATCTACTTCCTTTTCCTTTTTTGCTAAAATTGCCAGCTTTACTGTGACAGTCACTGCAGAAAGAAACGCTGTTCTGCTTGAGGAATATCAGAATGCAAGGACAGAGTCCAGTGATTCCAGTGTCCCACAGAAGCCTTCTGGTAGGAACCCTCTTTTGGCCTCCACAATATCAGATGGCTCAGTTGCCCTTTGCTCTGACCACCAAATGCTGGCAAAGGGGAGCACAGGAGGAGGAGCAGTATCGCTTGGCTTCTTTCATTGGTGATGTGCCAGTAAATCCCACACAGTTCAGGAGTTCATGTGAGGGTAATGGGACAAGCTGGTACCTGAGGGCTTCCCATTGCACAACAGTCCCAGTCTTGGCAGCCTGTGGCTTCTCCTGTGTAAGTGGCAGCAGTGAAAGCACACACACTTTTATTTGCCCATCTTGATCACACGTGCTGACAAAGGGGTTCAGCTGAGTAAGGTTGTGAGGAAGGTAGAAAAGGGCTTTGCATAATGGTTTTATAGGTTCTTACAGTGCTCTGAAATTCTCAAAAGCGTTGCACTCCTCAACCTGAATCACCATAGTGCAGAAAGACATATTTGTTACATGCAACTATTAAGAAGTGCAAGTTTCTTATGAAATACAAATATGTTTTCTGCCTAATGAGTAAGGCATAAGATCATATAATTATAGAATATGCTGAGCTGGAAGGAACCCACAAGGATCATGAGTCCAGCTCCTCGCCCTGCACAGGACAGCCCCAAGAATCACACCACACACATGAGAGCTTGTTTGATGTGGGCATGATTTTTTTTTACTATTAATATCGTGGGGCTTTTTTACTATTAATGTAATTATTAAAGGCAAAGGAGCTGCTTATTAAAGGCAGAGGTGTTTTTGCATTTGGGCTTGTAAGAATTTTTGATTAATGTTTTTTTCCCGAGGCTGCTTAGGCGACAGCAAGCCAAAGGCGCTGTGGCAAACCTAAGGACACGTCAACCACTGCTCTGCTGAATCCCGGGTTCTCCCGGCATTTCAAGTGAAACTTCGGGAGAGAATTAGGAACCCCGGCCGCGATGAAATGATTGCTGCAACTCTGGGCAGGAGTGTGGCAATGCAGGATGTAGTTGGGAAAGGCACCGGTGGAGGTCAGTGTGTCCCCGGGACAGGCTCTCTGGTCCCCGAGCGCCCATCGCTGCCCTTCCCTGCCCCGCTCACAGGGGCCCAGTGTGTGCGGTTCTACCCCGATAGACTTCATTTATCCTAACTTCATAGCCCCCGATAAACTTCATTTCCTTTCTCCCCATCGTTTCAGCGATGTCAGCACGGGCTGTTCATTCAGCCTTGATATCAACCTTTGATATTCAGCCTTGTCACGACAGGAGTGCTGCTGGATCTGACTGTGAGAAACAACTGCTCACTTTGAAAATTTAAAGAGGTTTATTAAACCTTAACAAAAGTACAACAAAGGACTACATAAGGAAAAAGCTGCAGTGCTGGGAACTGCCCCTCATGGATACCACATGGCCAGTTCATCTTCAGGATGGATGCTCAGTCTTTTATACCCCTGGGGGTTGCATCAGCCAGCCCAGCCCTCCCAGAGTCTGTCACTCAGCTCTTCTTTGCCATTTATCAGTGGAGATTGCTTTCTTGTGACTTGATTGGGGGTCAGGTGTTGCTGTGCTGCACCCCCTGAGCAACCCCCTGAGCTTTTCCATTCCCCACTGCCCCATGCCAGGGACACATGTGCAGCCTCTTTGTACCTGTCCTAGACAGCCCCGGCTGTCTGATGGCAGCAATACAGGGGGAAAGGGAACTGTGGGGAGAACAGAGGACATCTAAACTGCAATAACATAACTGTACATCACTAAAGCTTTTCTTAATATTCACACAATAGTTATCTTTTAATTGTGAGACCAAATCATCTCATTATCCATCTATAACATCACCAAAACCTTCCTGAGCTTTTGGGATGGAATGCAGGTTTCAGGCACCTCCAGAGTCAGGCAGCTCATGGATGTGGCTGTTTCAGGTTAACTGTGTGCCTCTCATCCTGTGTGAATGCAATGAATATCTGCCCCTTCTCATGGTATTCTTTAGGCAAAGACTGTGTGTTTTTAAGATTCCACCAAAATCCAGTCCAATTTTACAGAGGACATGCTGTAACAATGAAACCAAGCCAGAAACCCAGACCTTTAAATAGCAGGGGAACCACATGGTTAAAACCTAGCTGTTGTTTTATCCAGCTTGCTAAATGCCTGTTAGTATTTGCATGTGCTTGTGCCTGCAGTATCAGGGGTGCCAGGAGAGCTGGACTTTCAGTTTCACATGGACTTTGAGTGAAAGGGAGAAAAGTTCCCTGCACACACTACAAGTGCAGGCTGTCCCTTCAAAGGTACACAGCAGGGTACTGAAATATGTAAAGGTAATGCCAGCAGAGTCTGGCTGCCTGGCTGGGGACAGCTGCATTGGAGACACACAAACTCTCACAACACATGGAGAGCCCAGAGGAGAGGGAAATGAATGGCAGCAGCTGGATGAAGCGTGGCCAAGAAGAGAAAGGCTGGAAGATTCAGGCTGTTTAGCCCACAGAGGAGCTGTGTGAGGAGAAACACTGCTGCAAAGGAGGAAATGAGACTTTTCTTCTGCATGGACTCAGTAACAGGCTTGAACTGAAAGTTAAAGTTGAGAACTAGAAAAAGTTTTCCGTGGAAAGCAAGGAGATGTGTTGGGGTGTGCTCAACCTGGAAAAACCAAATGGTTGTGACACAGTTGATCCTGCTTTGGTTAGCAAGAGGGCAACAGACCGTCTTACAATCCTTCCTGGCCAGTTTTTATCGTCCATTGATCAGCCATAAACCCTGAGTTTCATACCTCAGGATCTATTGACAGCAAAAATAGTTTTAAACAATTGTGCTGGGGTGGCTTTATGATGCTTATATCCCCAGTCATCTGTTCTGTTTATGCTGGATGTTAAGTTCTGCACTTTAAGACTGGTTCCAAAAGCAAAAGAGAAGGAAGAAAGGCACTGTCTTCAGACACTGCACTCACTCCCCCACATCCTGCTCCTGCACTGTGCTGTCTGCAGAACAGACAGACAGAGGGACAGAGCTCTCCTTTGCGTTTTAGTTAGTTTTAGCTAGCTGAGCCAGAGGAGTTCCCTGGACTGTGCTTTTTCTTTTTCTTTGGACCTGTTTAAACCTTCTCTGGACTGAACACCCAGCAAAGCACTGGCAGCTCTGCCTGGGCTGTGGCACTTCCAGCACCAGAGGGATTGATAAGAGACTGAGTGAGCTGAGCTACAGCCCACAAAAGGGACTTTCTGAGTCTGTCATCTCTTCTGAGGAGCAAGAAGTTTTATTGTTTAATATTGATCTTTTTGTGTGAATGGTGAATGCTTTGCCTGTTAAATAAACAGGGTTTTTTTCCACTTTTCTTCAAGAAAATCTTTTCCCAAACCAGTTGGGAGAAAAACGGCTTGCATTTTCTTTCTAGAGAAACCCTGTTGAAGTTTTCTCCCAAATTTGCCCTAAATCGAGACAGCAATGAAGCTTTGTGTTTTGTTTTATTTTCTTTCTTGCTTAGATAAGTGTCTGTTAAGGTTTAAACTTTCTTAAGTATTCAGGCAATTTATCTCCTGGACAAGTTAGTGGAATACTTCATCTATCTGGGTGTTAGTGGCAATTCCTCATTATGTGCAGCTGAGGTGTGTGTTTACACATTCATTTTGAAAGATCTGAATCTGAAAGGTAAGAACAACACCCAAATCTTCCTTTTTGTCCCCAACACTTGCACAATACATACATTCCAAAGAATACAAAGAGATTGGGACATAATTTTGCAAAATAAAGCCTGTGTCATTCCTTTTTCTTCTAGAAGGGATGCCCACTGCTGTAAATAATTTTCTCTGTCTACCTCTTGAGCAAGGTAGGATGATGGGAAAGCTGTAGAGGAGAGATCTATTACATGCAACAGAGTTGAAATGCAGCACAACTGCAGCATGACAGGTTTGGGGTCACAGTTGCTCATTTTTTGACCATTTTTCTTGAGTTCTTCTGTATGGAAGTTGGTTAGGAAGGGATTAGGTAGATTAATCCTTATCTGTATGCTTCAAAACTTTGTCTGACACTGACATAAGATCCTGGCACTGCTGTAATGAAAAGAGAGGCTCTTCTCCTTCCAATTCCTGCACTTACTTGCAAGTAAGAAGTTAGGCAGTTTCCCGAGGTGACCAAGATTTAATTTTGCAATTTTCCATTGCAAAACTCTTACATTTTACTGGTCTGGAAATTCACACTACTATGAGATTCACAAAGAGTGTTCTTCATATCCTCTTTGCAGACAAGTCAGAACCCTTAAATGGGAAAGAAAAAAACAAGAACAAAAAAAAAACCACCAAAAACAAAACAAAACAAACAAAAAAACCACCTCAAAATACTAATTTTGAAAAAAAAAAAAACCAGAGAGACTGAGTGTTTAGTTGAAATCTACCAGACCAGCTGACACTCATCCCAGCACAGATACAGTACACTGCCATGCACAGGTATGGGAAACAGATTAGGAGAACCCTAGATGGGAATGAGAGGCAGAATCATTTCCCTTGTGGGTAAAAGTCAGAGTTGTCTCTGTCTTTCATGAAACTGGTGATATGAGAATTCCTTTATCCCTCCCTCTCTAATCAAGGAATGTGTAAGAAGTAAATTTTTAGTGAATTAGATCAATTGTTCTGGCCTCCTTGCAAAGTGCTGTTACTACAAAATCCTAGATAAAAAAATGTGAGGAATGGCTACATTTTATTACAAAAAAAGGTCTGTTCACTTAGTAGCATGTAAGGCAAAAAGAGAAACAGGCAGAAGGGTTTCTGATTTGTGTCTGGGCTCCTGATCAGAGGTTACTAAGCAACACTAGGCCTGATCTTAGCCCTGCATTTCTCCTTGGAATGCAGTGTCTGTTAACACTCAGGTCAGAACTGGGCTTATGTATACATTCCTCTGATATCAAAGGCATGCATTGGTGCAAATGAAACCATGATTCCCTGATTTTCAAGGAGAGGTTAACCCAAACACTTTGCTGAGCATGGTTTGGTGGGTCAGCTATCACCCTGCCCAATACTGGCATGCATTTTCAACAGCTGTATTTCCCTCCTTTTGTTCTTCCTTGCCTGCTTACTTCCATGCCGTGCCCCACAGCCTCTGTGCTCCTGTAGGGGATGCTCATTCCTGTTCATTCCCCAGTGGCAAGGCCTACCAGAATATATCACAGAATCACAGAATAATGAGGTTGGAAGAGACCTCTAAGATCATCGAGTCCAACCAATGCCCTAACACCTCAACTAGACTATAGCACCAAGTGCCATGTCCAGTCTTTGTTTAAACACATCCAGAGATGGTGATTCTACCACCTCCCTGGGAAGAGCATTCCAATACTTTTATATCCTTTCAGTAATTTTTTTTTTTCATAATATCCAACCTATACTTTCCCTGACGTAGCTTGAGACCGTGTCCCCTTGTTCTGTCAGTGCTGCCTGGTGGAAGAGACTGACCCCACCTGACTACAACCTCCCTTCAGGAAGTTGTAGAGAGCAATAAGGTCACTCTAAGCCTCCTTTTCTCCAGGATAAACAACCCCAGTGCCTTCAAACGTTTGTGCCTTCAAAGGGTTTGTGTTCCCAGCCCCTCACCAGCCTCGTTGCCTCCTCTGGACACGCCCAAGAATCTCAACGTGCTTCCTTGCAGAAACACAAATGCAAGAATTACCTGGGTGAATTACTCTGAAAGAGCATGAGGCTTTCTCAGGTGTTTTCCCTGAACACTTTTCCCAGACAGTATTCTCAATGATGCTGCTCTCAGCCACAGCTCACTAACCTGCCCCAAGGCCCAGGCCAAAAAAAAACAAACCCCAATCAGCAGAACAAGGTGCCCCTTTGGGATTTGGAAGAGCACAAAACAACTTCAGTGCAGACAGACTTCTGGAGTTGTTCAGAAGGAAACCTCTTCCCACAGTTCACTGTGATCACAATGTAATTCACCTTAATGGAGTGAAATAGCCATGGGATATATCCCCAGAAATCCCAGCAAGTGCTGACACGGTAACTCCTGTAGTGCTTTTGGAGTGGCTGCCCTCACCAATTACATAATTTAACCCAGGAAAGGCTGCTCACACATAGAGAAAATCCTTCCTGACAGGATTCTTATGTCCATTAAGATCATTCCTCAGGACCTGCCTTTCCTAACATACCTCTGTAAAATGAACTGCTGAGAAAAGAAACTATGCATTATCTGTTTGTGACAACTTACAAAAAAAAGTCAGTGTGTTCAATATGACAGAGGTGGCTGTTGGTGCCTTCTGTTTCCTATGCCAAGTGTGTGCTGGTAGTGACCTGTATAAAACACTCTGAATTCAAAATAATCTATAACCATTCCACAAAGTTCTATTGCCATTGTCACAACAGCTCTTTGCAATTTAACAAAGGGAAAGCCCATGGGCTAGAAAAGTGCCTCCTCACTGCTAATAAACTTGTATTAAATGCATACAATTTAATTAACTCAATTTCATAAAGCTGCATTCTGGTTTTGCTTGTGCAGCTTACATGCCAGAGAAACACACTGGCAGGCTCCCAAATAATAAGCAAATACAGAATATTCCAAGGTTGGGCTTGTGCCACCACTGGAGCAGGGACAGCCAAATCTGCAATAGAAATGTCTGCAAACTGCTGGAGAAGAAAAGCAGTGCCAAGGCAAAACCCTTTAAATAAAATCCCAGGCCCACAGGTCCCACTGTAGAACTGTGGGTTGAGAGGTGGGAGAGATGAAGAGAGTATTCAGCTATCTGGGCAAACAGAAAAAACAGGAATTTTCAACAAATCTGTTATGTTCTTACATAAAGAAAATAAAGTTTATTTTCTTCTAATATTGTTCTCAGGAGAGCTATATTTGTCAATATATTCGTCAAGGTATTTATCAATTTGTTTTAAGGGAAATGTTTCAGAGTACTCTAATAATGGTGCTGCAGCTGTAAGAATACAAGGATAGGTTTTACAGTAACACAAACCCTAACAAAATAGCACCATCATCTAAACTAGGCCTGCAAGAGAATTAAACAATGAGTTCTAAATATTGCTCAAATAAATCAGGACTGTAAAGAGAATCAGTGCTGGTTAGGATACAGCTGATGATCAGCCTGGAACTGCACACTTTAACCTTGAGAAAAATGAGTTTTGGTTGAGGAAAATGCCCTCACTCAGAAATGCACTTCAGCATCTACTTGAATTTCACTAAAAGCACTTGAATTCAAGTTTGAGCTTAAAATTAAACATAAGCCTACATGTTTTCCTGCATGGGGGACACTGATTTAAAGGCTGCAAACCATGCAAATTAACCTTGTTTGAAACCAGCCAGGCAGTGCTGAAGAATGAAATAAAATTAAAACTTCAAAACCAAGGAAGTTTTCGGGTCATTATGTTTCAAGTTGAAAATTGTGGACCTCAAAGTGGAGAATCAGAGGGAGATAACACAGGAATGGCAGAAACTTGCTAATGTCAACAAAGATGAATCACCTCTGGGCCAGGAGGTGGGGGAGAAAGGAGTATAATTGCCCCAGGGTAACCTAGTACTGATTAGCATGGCAGAAATCCCAGGGTTTGGAAGGGACCCTGTGGTGTCAGACTGCTTTTGTATGATGGACTAGTCACCAACCAGAGCACATACAGAAGTGCATTGGTTATATAAGTGCAGGTTGAGTAATGAACAGATTATTGTGCAGCTGCAAGCCCTCCAAAGAGGGATGCTAGCTTTGGGAACTTTGGCCTAGCACCCCTCTCTGTGTAGAGCAGCATTAGAGGCTGGAACATGGATCTCAATTCCAATTTTTCGTTGGCCCCTGCACTCTGTGAACAGACCTTACCCCTCTATGAGTGCCAACAAAGTGATATCACAGAGATCTGCTGCATCCCAATGAAAATAAATGAGTTGTATGAATTAATCCCAAGGCTTTTTTCAATGGTACAATTTGCTTGCTTGTTGAGTTTTTTAACCTGAGAACTGGGTATATCTGATAAATTGTTTAATTTGGGATTGGAAGAGCTGATGGAAGTGAGGTCTTCCCAGTGCTGAGAAGTTTACTTTCCCCATTGAATCTCACATGTAAACTATCCTGGCTGCTCTAGATGTGTAAATAAATAGACATGGGAAGAGCATCATCAGCTCCAGGAAGACTGAACTGCATGCTCAGTCTTCCTGTTGAAGCTGTAACATACTGGGATATGTTCACATGTAGGGTGAACACTTACAGTCAATTACACTCAATTTATTAGATTAGGTATGCAGAGGAATGGAATAATAGCAGAGTCATATGGCAGAGGAGGTTTACCATCTGCTATCTGCCTTTAGCAATGGACCAGTTCTTACTGTGGACAACAAAAAATAAGAGTAGTGAAAAAAAGAAATGGATTATATGCTTTTAAATTCCCAGATGGGAATTTAACTCCAAATTCTCAATTTACAATCATATCCTTTTGTAAGTGAACTGAATTATTTTCCAGTATTTTACAGCTGGATAGATTTGCTAGCAGGCTCTTATTAATTACATTTAATAGTGTTCTGTTAGAAGCCTGTGCAGAGTGTGCCAAGGGGTACAGGCTAAGGGAAAAGATCCAGATAATGCAATTGACAGCAGCAGAATTGTGCCCAGTTCATTTTGGCAACCATTCATGTGTATACGCTGAGGTTTTTGTATTTAAAAAATGTATCTGTGCATAAATAGTAACTGCTAAAACAGAGCTGTCACATATGTGACAAACACTCTCAGGCAGCATCATCAGGCACCCAAACCTGAAACCTGAGGACTAAAACTTTGATTTAGGAATTTTATTCAGCTATTAGTCAGCAGTGCCACCCTGGGTGAGGTGAGGATCCTCAGGAGCCAAAATGCCATTTCTATGCAACCACAGCACCTCACTCCTCGAAAAGATACAATTTAGCCTGATGTGAAACCTACCACAAAGCCTCATCTGCTTTCAGAAACTACAAGTGTGACCAGGTGCTTCCCCAAGGGCCATCTGCAGTCATGCTTTATATCCACATTGTGGTTTTTTTTGTTTTTTTTTTTTAACTTTTATAAATGAAATTTGCCTTCCGAAATCTCAGGCCTTTCTGCCTCTGTGTTGCAACTAGCAAAGTTTGATTTACTTATGCAATCAGTTCTGAGTGATTTTGTGAGAGCTTGTGAGATCTGTGACATAACAAAATGAATATAGCATTGGTGCTGCTGCAGCTGGTTTGGGAGACTGACTTTCTAGGATAAGTTGGTCTCCCTTATTCCTGCTTTTCCTCCCTCACTTGGCTGGGGATTGGTATGGGCTGGGGAGAAGTTGTTTGCAAAAGAGACCTGGACCTTGTCAGCAGGGAACAATGACTGCAGAACAAGCAATCAAAGGTCATTGCTGGGATTTTTTTTCAAGAATTTGGGATTGGGACTGCATTTGCCATCTCATTTACTACTGTGGCAATTCCAAGAGCTTATAAACTAGATTCTCAAACTCAATCTACCTGCTGATAGTTCAGGTTTTTCCCAATTCCTGTTTCTGACCTCCATTAAAACACTCACACGTTTAGAAATACAGACTCTAAAGTTTTAACAGCTGAACTAACACCATCCTTACCCTTTAAAATTCTATTATTGTAAAAGAAACCCTGAAAAATGAGACACACTATCTTAATCAAGAGAGAGGATCATCTATAAGAATGGTTTTGAAGTGAAATATTTTATAAATCTAAAAGTTAGTTTTGTTAAACTGAATTATACTAAAAGATTTTGAATTTCCCATACTTTTAACTTGATAATCTTGATCCCATCTGTAAGTAAAGATAAATTAACTCCTCCAAACTTATCACAAAAGAATGAAACTCCTTGTAATACATCTATCTGCAGGCATGTGTGCATAAAATAGAAAATATTATTTTTATTTATTTATTTATTTATTTATTTATAATTTTATATATTTATATGTGTCATATATTATATTATATATAATATATATTATATATTATATATTTATTATATAATATTATTCTGTATTTATATGTTTATATATTTATATCTATATTTTATTATATATATTATATATTATTATATATAATATTATTTCACATGCATTTGTGTGGGGTTTTTTCTCTCGTGTAATTTCAGAATGAAAATATATTGTCTGTTGCTTCAATGTCATGGGAAATTCTCAAATTGCCAGAAACATCCTTCCCTCCATTTGACTTCACCAATATGTACATTGGGACAGCTTGGTGATTTTGGCACCTTTTTACCATAAAAAGAGACTTGAATTCAGGGACTTACTGACCTAACTTGCCCATTTTTTGCTGTTCTTCCACAGAAACAAGTCCTTTATTATTATACTTTAAATTTCTGTATACCTCTACCTGTGAGTCCTCCCTGCTCCTCAGTAGCTCAGAACATGCCAGCCAGTTTAATTTCATAGATAGATGTAGAGGTGTCCAAGACAAAGCAAGTAGTTTAAGTGTCATTGCAACATATAGAGACTCTAATAATGAACTTCTGAGAGTGCTGTGTGAGCTCAGGCCTTACAATACACTTGAGTTGACCTGGGAAAGAAGAGAGACAAAGGGCAGGACTCTCCAGCAGCAGGAAAAGCACCCACACCAGTCATGCACAGGACAAATATGCAGGAATACAAGTTGTCCTAGTTCTGGTGCTCCTTGGGTGGCCTGTAGGTGCACATGATGCTCTTTCTGGTCTCAGTACACTGCCTAGAAACCAGGATTAAAGACTGGTCTGATTTGCTCATCTGCTGTTTGGTGGCTATGGGCAGTGGTGGGGTACCCAGGCCATAGCTCTGCCATGGCACTTTCCATGTGACTCTGGACTTCTCCAAGTGACTCTTTGGTCTTGCACAAAGTTGAGCAGAATGAAGTTTACTAGTGGCAATAGTATAAATTTACTGGTGTAACCTAGCTGGTAATACCTGGGATTTATGTCCTTGAACTTTGTCTGATGGTGGGCTGAGAACAACAGAATGCATTATATTGTGTGTGCTTATAGGCTGTTAAATCAATAAGCTGCTGGAGGGGAATCTTCCACATCATTTATAAATAATGGTGAGAGATGTGCTGTCAGCAGCACAGCTGTACAAGCAAAGTGCCTCCATTGACTTCTGCACTGTTATTCATTTTACTGCATGGTTAATTTAACCTGCTCCCTCTCATGAACTGCCCTCACCAACATTTACTGCTCTAACCAGAGACTCAACCTTTCTAATAACTGGGAAGCAAAAGAAAATATGAAAATCAGAATATATTAATGTCAGGACTTCTGGTCCACAGGCATCTACACCTACATCCAGGAATGGAAGCTCTGCTGCTAGAAAAAGTTCATTTGCACTCCTGCTCTTTCACGATATGTCAGGTTTCAGATCCATCATAGATCTCCTCCCCTAGCTTTGTTCTCTGGTGTTGAGCACTCAAAACATTGAGTCCTGTACTCCACACTCATCTAACTCTCTGACCCTGAAATATATTATTATTATTATTATTATTATAGCAAATTATGGCCTACAGCTGAACTCTGTTGGAAAATCATCATGGACCTGATGCAAGAAATGAAACTGCTCAAAAGCATGGGTGTGGACACAAATACTGCAATATCACTTCAGTGCAACATGAGAGGAGGAAGTATGGGTGATCACAGATAACCACGAAATCTTAGTCAGAATAATGAGCAAATTAATGACAAAATAATATCAGACTGGTCAAATCCAAAAAAGAAATCTGAAACAATTACCATATAATCATTAATGTTTTGATGTTTTGATGTCTGAAGTAATGTCAGATGTTTTGATGACTGAAGTAAAACTATGTTTCAACAGATGAATGATAAAAGCATTTAACTGAGATTATCAAGGAAGTTAAGTTTCATGGAGCAGTTTTTTCCAAGTAAGAGGTTTTCTATTCAGAGCCCCACCAATTTTTTACCCCAAGTAAAAAATTTCTTCCTACTTTCTAAACCTACTCCCTGTCAGTTTGAAGCCATTGCCCCTTGCCCTGTCACTCCAGGCCCTTGTAAATAGTCCTTCTTGTGGGCTCCCTTCAGGCTCTGGAAGTCCACAATTAGGTCACCCCAAAACCTTCTCTTTTCCAGGCTAAACAGTCGTAATTCTCTCAGCCTTTCCTAACAGGAGAGGTGCTTTCCTACCCACTGATGAATATATCCATCCCTTTCCTACCCACTGATGAATATATTGAATAAACAAAACACGTTGTACTGTCACCTCAGTGAGACACATTTCTTTTCTTGGCAAGTAAGTTTGTATATTTTCCTAATACAAGCTGAATTCTTATCCTTCTGCTGAGTGGGAATTATCCAGGTCCTGGAACTCATGAAAAACAAGCGATTTTGAGCAAAGATGAGTTTAGTTGTTCGTTTCAGCAATCTCTGCCCAAACACTAGGGCTCATTTCCTCATAGCAAGTCCTTTTGTAATTGAAGTTACTTTGACAAAGGACAGAAAGGTTCCTTGTTGTTCTAGTGACCCGATAAACCACAACAAACAAGGAGCTTCGAAACACCACCAGCGGCTATCTCTCCTCCAGCATTTTTCCCCAACATGAAAAGACTGTTTCGTGAGAAAGCAAACAAGCCTGTAAGATTCTGTGCTTAATAAGATGCATTTATGCAAAAACTGCTGGAGCACTCTCTTAATAGATAACCCCACTACCCAATAAAAGCCCACATTCCTCTTGATCTGCTTTGTGTTTTCTCTGCCCCATCAGAACCTTTGGCCAGGTCTAGCAGCAGTAGCTCAGCAGAACTGCACTGGGCTGTGTTTCGTACCCGGCTCTGACTCACAAAAGTTGTCTGGGAAAGTTTGTAAACATGAGAAATAGCCATTAGACATAAGGATCACATTGCCAGTCTGACAAATCAAGGAAGTTCTTGCCGGGTGAGGATGAATAACAAGGACACAGAGGTATATTTAGAAAGTAAATGTGTGTGTATGATGAGTTACATACATTTCACAAGCAGCAAAACTGAAAAGTTGGTGAAAGAACCAGTTCTCACAGGACTCCACCCAGGCCAAGACAGCGAATAAGCAGCAGCATGTGATGAAGCAGGCAAATGAAATCAAAGCATACACCCAGCCTGGGTTACTTTCAGCATTTACATGATCATACATAACCTAAATGGATTAAATCGGTTTATTGCACTATGAAATATGAATCTAACTAATAAGACTACTTCATAATTTTTTTTTTTGAGACACGAGTATGTTTCAGTGCAGCAGTTTTCCACTGGGAGACAGGGGTGCATGTAGGCAATATACTAAATCTTTCTAGAGAAACACTCCACACAGCAGGAATGAAGTGACATTTTTTTAATAATTTTAATTCTTTATGGCACCTCCTCCTCTGTCTCTTTCTTCTTTTGTTTTCTTCCTGTACGTTTTGACCGCCGACCTCTCTTTACTTTTTCACGTTTTGATTCTGTCTTCTCCTGATGTTCTGGGCAGCACCGCCAGAAAGAATGGGGAAAAAAAGGAGGGGCGGGAAAACACAAAAAAACAACCCAGCCCTGCCTCTGCTCCTGTTGTCTGGTGCTAATGATGCTGTAAAGAGCAAATGCCTGGAGTTCCTGCTGTTGCCAGCAGCCCAGCTGCGTGGAGGAGGCTGATGGGAGCAGCCCCTTTTCTGGTGATGCTTATTTTAGCCGGATCGCGGGTACCGGAGTGGCAAAGCCGGCGTAGCTGCTGCCAATGAGGGCGAGGGGCTGGAGGGTGTGTTCCTGGAGACAAACCTCGAGTGGCAGCCTGAGAGCACGGCGATCCCCGTTAATAGATGGAAATCCATGCGCGGCAGGCACTCGCGTGCTCCCCTTGCTGCATCCTTGACCCCATCGTTGAAGCTCCTTTTCCTCGGGGTCGGGAGGAGGGACAGGGAGCTGGTGGGTGGAAATGAGGTGCTGGGTTACCCCCATGTCCTTATTCTGGTCCGCTTTGCTGCGACACGTGGTGGTGAAACCACTCCCTGCGTTTTCAGCAGGTTATTTTTAGCCGGTGTAGATTTCTAAAAAACACGGCAGAGACGCTCGTTTTCTTATAGATCAGCAGCTCGTAAATGACTCGCTGAGGTGGGAATATCACTGTTTGCCCGGATCGGAAATCAGGATTCCCAGAAAGGCTCCCATCTCATTATCGGCACCAGAGGCAGATAGGGGCATTGTTATTCCATGGATTGCACCTTTTCCATGGCTGGATTGCCAGCCCGAGGCGGTGTCTGGGTGCGCAGGGGTGGGGGGAAGGATTTGCCTCCAGTCCTTTGGTTTCAGGCGGTTCCATTTGTTTTCCCGGAGGCTGAGAGTGCTTTGGCAGGGCTGGGGAAGTTTTTTGTCTGAGCGGCTCTCTCTCTGTGTATTGAGCCCCGTGCAGCACATTGAGCTCGCCACGAGGTTTTCTGTATGCGGAAAAAAAAAATAAAATAGTGGGAAAATGTGGAAACTTGCTTGATGAATTCACATGGTCAACATGGATATTTTATCTTCATTCTGTTCTTCTTCTCCGCCAAGCTGTTAGTTATAGTTACCAGCCCTTGTGATGGGTTTTCTTTTTTTTCTTTTTTTTTTTTTTTTTGTCCCTGAACCCTGCACAATGAGATGTGATTCAGAGTTCATTTTGCTAATCAGTCCTCCTTTGAGCAAAAAGTGCTTTACGGAGCCTCCTTCATCCAGCTTGGTGGTATCAGATTTCAGTGTGAAAGTGTTACATTCCTGACTGCCCTGCACTCTCTTTGTGTTTGATTTTGCCTGGTAAAATAAATGGAATACACTAGAAAGACTAATCCCATCAGAAGAGAAGAGAAACAAAAGGCGAAAAAAAAGGGGGGGGGGGGGGGGGGAATGAAATCACTTCAGCTTTTTTTGTTTGGTTGGTTTTTTTGCATGCTTGATTCCACCTTTCCATCCATTATATTAATTTTCTTTTACTGTTGGTGCCCTATATATATTTTTTTTTTTAACCTTTGATTTACTTCAGGTTTGATTCTACTTTCTGACTTCTGGTTTTAGCTGAAAAAAGCCCCTCTCTACGTCTCTGAAAAACCAGAAATCTCCCCCCCGTTTCTTTTTGGTTTTTGTTTTGTTTTTTTTTTTTTTTTTTTCAGTATATATAAAAAAGTTACTCTGGAAGACAGTTGTAACTTTCACCTTTTATGTTTTGCTGTTTATGACAGAAGTAGCTCATGCTAGAAACGCTGTTTGAATCATTTGAGAATCATAAAAACACTCAAAACACTCTGGATTTTTATGTATTTATTTATTTACGAACCTTTTATAGCACGTACCTAAAGCCCGCATTTTTACATATATCTTTTATTTTAAATGCTGCTTTCCCCCCGCCTTTAGTCTTTCCTATAATTGTCTTTTTTTGAAGGCACTCGAGGGGGAGGAGGAGCATTTGCATCACTGTAGCTTTTTGTCTGAATGCAGTTACACGGGCACAAGATAGTATAATTAGGGTGTCACTATGAAGTGACAAAAGTGTTGACTAATTCTTAGAAGAAAAAGGATTTAAAACAGTATTTGCCGTGAACTCTTGACATACATTTGAAAATCTGAAGGAGTCTTTTTTGTAGACTGCCAATTCTTAATGTAAAAACCAGAAACATTTTTAATAAAAAAAAAATCCTTCTGCCCATGTCAGTAGTGATAATAACAACAAAAAAATCCCAAAACATTAGAGCATCCTTCTGTTTTGAAAGTTACATTTATAAAATAAGTAGAACTATATTTTGATTCATATATCAGAGAATCTCTTTGTTTTGCATGCAATATAACATTTGTGTTAGCTGTTCGTTGGTTTGTTTTGGTTGTTTTTCTTGGAAGGATGGGCTTCTTTTACATTTTTAAATGCTGCATTTTTATTGTCTTCTTTTTCTCTGCTTTTGCCTCTTGATTTTTCCTTAAACAGCCTCACTTGCTTTAGAGACAATTAAATATCTGAAGACCTTCAGAAAAGGAGCTTTTTAAATGAATTATTCTGAATATTATAATGTATATTAAAAAAAAAAAAAAAGGTTTGCATTTCTAAGCATCCCTCCTGGTCTTTCAAAACTGAAGCTGGCATCTGTGTTGGCTTGAATTTAAATGGTCCCTGCAGGCTCTTTAACTTAAAGGGTTATTTTATTCATTTGGTTGTTTCTCATTTCTTCCCGGAGGGTAACTACAAACCTAGCTCTTGTATTTGTTTACTTCCCTTGCTTTGTTAAAAGATTATGTCTTCACCAGTGCTTACGAATTTGTTAGTGCTTAAAAAATGCACTCAAATCGTCGAACAGTTTGCCTTTATCGCTGAATTTTACCTGGAGCACTTTGTGCTGCGATTGTTCCCCGTGTATCCCTAACAATAAGCTCTCTGAATGAGGAAATGCACCCAGTGAGCTGAGCAGAGGATGCAGGGAAGTGTCAAACATTATTTGTCTGGCTTATTTGCTCCTATTAATATAGCCCTCATTTGTGCTGCCTGCCCTCAGCATTTCCAAGTACGAGGGATTCTAACTGGGTGCCCAACCTCTCTCGGGTTTCTGTGGTTGAAATGGCTCCCGAGATATTAGAAAGCTTTTTTTTCTCCTAGAAGAAGTCAAGATTTGTTGGTTCTGCTTTTCAAGGTTGTTTATTTTCTCTTATCTAACACATTCTTTTCTCTGACCTGCTGAGATCTGTCCAGCAGCTCAGTTTGTGGCACAGTGACCACCCTTGGGGTGGTGTTAGTTTTTTATACTAAGAACTACGTGTACTTTATTTACAATAATTTTCCAACACCTATCACCTATTTTAGACAGTCTGTCTCTACCCTAAACCAATCCAGAAGTGTCACTATCACAGCAGAAGAAGGAGGACGAGAAGAAGGAGAAGAAGAAGAAGGAGAAGAAGAAGAAGAAGAAGGAGAAGAAGAAGAAGAAGAAGGAGGAGGAGGAGGAGGACAGGACATGCCCAGATTCCTCCATCTTGCCTCTTGAACCCCCATTCTAAAACCCCAAAATTCTACTTTTTCACCCTGTGACAAATTAACTATTACTCTACTCAAGCTCTTGTGGCTTGTAAATCTTCACACAGAGTTGGTAATTTTTTCCATGGGCTAAAATCGAAGGCACAGGTGTCTTTGACTCTGTGCCAAGGTCTCTGAGCGCCCTGCCAGGGTCTCGAGTCCTCCAGGGTGGTCAGAGGGATGTCCTGGGTTCTGACAGACCTCCACATCCACTACAACATGTTACTGACACTGTTTGAGTGTACAAACCCATCTCCCAGGCTGTGGGAGTCCAGCACTGTCCCCATGGTGCTGCCAGCAGGTTTTTGAGAGGTTTCCATGGGAACAGAATTCCCTGAGAAGACCTGAGCTAAAGAAGAGGGAGATGTGGTCCAGAGTCCCTGAGTGTTTGTTCAGCATCGCTGCACTGCACCTTCCCCTGTCACACCCACAGAGAACAACCTCCAGACAGCAAAGCCTGCCTCTTCTAAAACACCTTCCTGAATTCTCTGCCTGAAGTCACAATGGCCAGAGAGGGAGAATGGGTGAGAAAACCACCCCTGGGGATGTTGGAAATCCCAGGATGAGCTTTGCTCTGGCTCTTGAGCCTGCCCTCTCCCAGGGCTGTTCTCAGGTGGTGGCACAGCAGCCACACAGGCAGCTTTCTCCCTCCAGGAAGTTCCACAGGGTCATGGTGCACTTCTAAAGCACATAAAACAAGTGCCATAATTTCCTACTCTGTGTTTCCAGCCTGACCAGCCTTTGATGTTTATATGCTGTGTTCTGCTCAGCGTTGAAGCATTTGATAGATTTATGGTGTGTTCTACTCAGCATCAATTATTTGATAGTTTTATAACCATTAACAAATCTTAAGAGATAGCAAATATAAGAGACAAGCAGTGGAAACATAGGAGTCAGCATCTGGATCGATCTTTTCCCTCTCTGGAAAGAAAGAATAGCATGCGAGTTTTTTTTAGTATATGTATATCTCACCTATGATCTTGAAGACACAATTGGGAAAAAAAGGAAAAAAATAAGAGGGTAATATTTGTGCCAGTGTGGGCAGGGTTGAGGTATTTCTGAGATGAGTCTAGAACTAGATCCTGAGAAAAAAATCTTTCTATTTCCTAAAGGTAACAACACTCCCTGTGGCAGCAACAGACTGTTACTGGTGTCAGAGGAGGAACTGAAGTTTGGTGAGAGGAACTGCCATGCTTGGAATGTACATAAATATCGTAATATTCAAAATAGGCCGTCCAGTTCCCATCTGTATGAGAGCAAAGACACAGCAGAACGTGACAGGGGCAGAGACACCTGAACATGAATTGGTGAGGGGAAGATTTTGTGGTCTTCACTTTAAATCCATGATGCAAAACAAAACATTAGGATTGTTTTGACTGTTTGAAGAGACACTAACATTTCCAAACTGCTCTGAGAGACTTACACCCACAAAGAAAGGCAACTGATTCTATTGGATTCATTTTATTATTATATTTATTTATTTTATTTTAAATAATTGTTGTGGAGCTTCATGGTAGGGTTTTAAATTGTGAAGTGTTTGCTTCCTGTATTACAGGAAAATCTTGGACAAGCTGCTGCCATCATTTTCTCCCCAGTTCAGCAGATACAATCTTGTTCTCTGATTATTAACACATCTTACTTCCAGCTTCATCAATTTGACTGCAGCACATTTCCTTTTGTGTCTTTCCATTACTTCCTTTTCCCAGCATGTCATAAATACTATACATGTTTTAGTTCTGCATTGGTCAAGACTTTATCTATATTTTCTTACATCCTTTCAATTAATTCACCTTCTTGGTCTCTGCCTTTTCAGATGGCACCATCTTTTATTGCACATAACACTTTTTTGCTTTCTCCTTTGATTACCAAAGGACATTATTTGGTTGTCAAAGTAGCATCAAAGAACACCTACCACTACCACCCAAAAAAAAAAAAAAGGTAAGGCCACTAAGTTAATTTATTCTACATCCTTGCTTAAAGGCTGTCTCTCCCAGGAAACATGTCAGTTTGCTAGTAAGTAGGCAGTTACATGTTATTACTTGTATTGTAATCATCTCCTTCCATCTGCTTCATACCCACCTTAGAGGCGCTAATTATTTTCCCTTACTTACATTGTTTAATTCTTTGCATGCATTGTCTAACTGACAACCTTTGGTTGTTTTTGTTTGTTGTTTTTTTTCCCAAAAAATTATATTCTCTATTTGCAGGGAGAAGTGGGGTCTCTATATATCTGGTCCAGATTTATAAATGTTTTGGTTTAGTTCTGATTTGTCTGTGCTGCTAAAGGATAATAGAAATAAAATGCTTCATACCAGCTAAAGCAAATTATAAAAATTTGCTCACAAATAAGAGGGATAGTTTATAGAGCACCCTGCCTATCTCACCCCACTAAGATGCCACTGCCCCAGCCTTAGCCACCAAAAGTTACAACACAGAGAAAAAGCAGGAATAAAAAGAAGGGCTGTTCTCCTTCCTTCCCTTTTTTGGTAATTTCTGTTCATCCTGAAGCTGATAAGATAAGCACACTTTGATATTGCAGATTTCAAGGTGTAAACTAGAGAAGCTGAGCTGTGGGTACACATCCTGTTTTGCTTTTTTCTCCTATTGTGGTAGTAACCTCCAACAGAGAGAAAAGAAAGGCATTCAGGGTAGTACCATCTTGAATGACAGACAAAAAACATACCAGGCAGCTACACCCCTAAGAAGGGCCTATTGCATAATAAAGTCACACTAAAAATGAATTGTGTTTGACCTGCTATGAGGTTGCAATGCCAGGTCAATTATCACTGGAGTAATGTTACTTTGTCTTAAAATAAAAATGCTGTATCTCCACTAGAACCCTTTATCTCGAATAGTTTGCTTTTTATCTAGTTGGGTTCATGATGACTGATGAATTGTACACCTTTTAGAGTGCTAAAAGGAAATACTTGCTTCTGAGAACAGAGTAGATGTTACTCAGGACATAGATCAATATTTTGTTATGCACATGGACTGGATGAAACAGAGCCATGACTCATAACTGGAACCTTTCAGACAGCACAAGTAGGCAATAGTATTCATAATTCTGACAGTCTTTTAATAACAGGTTTAGCTAAAATAATAGAATTGTTAAGTTGGAAAAGACCTCTAAGATCAAGTCCAGCTGCCAACCTAGCACCACTACCACTAAACATTCAAGTGTCCTCAAGGGTCATAACCACATCTTTTGAATACTTGCAGGGGTGGTGACTTCACCACTTCCCTGGGCAGCCTGTTCTGGTGCTCTGTGAAGAAATGTTTCCTAATGTCCAATCTAATCCTCCCCTGGTGCAACTTGAGGCCAGTTCCTCTTGTTCTGTCTCCTGTTTTACCTGGGAGAAGAGGCTGATCCCCACCTGGTGCACCCTCCTGTGAGAGAGCTGTACAGAGTGACAGGGTCTCTCCTGGGCCTCCTTTTCTCCAGGCTCAACCCCCAGCTGTCCTCATCACACTTGTGCTCCAGAGCCTTCCCCAGCTGCCTTCCCTGGACATGTTCCAGCCCCTCAATGTCCTTCCTGTGATGAGAGGCCCAAACCTGAACACAGGATTTGAGGTGTGGCCTCACCAGTGCCCAGCACAGGGGGATGATGTTGTTCACTTTACCTGATATAATAATCACAACCACACTGCCTGCCTGACCTTTTTTGGGGTTGTGTCACAGCTTCCTGAGCCACTACAGGTTGCTGCCTGGGGGATGACAGGAAGCTAAACCTTGCAAGGGGACCCTCTGACCTATCTGAGCCCTGTGGGATCTCAGCCCTTCATTCCAGAGGTGCCAGGACTTCTCCTGCAGCCTGCGCTTAGGTGAAGTATTGCTGAGGTGAAATATCAAGAAGCCACCATCGAAACTGATGACATAAAAGTTTGCTCACGTGCCTGAGGGGGGAAGATCCCAACCCTCATCTGTCCTGATGATTCTTTTTCTCTGGGCAAAATCCCACAGTTTAGGAAATCTCATCTCCCCAGTGGCTGCAAGGCACTGAACACTGCAGGAGAACAATAGAGTAGCAGTGAAAGCACAGGGCCAGGACTGCAGCTTTTCATTCTCTGCAGACACAGCATCAGCCTGTGCTAGCCTGTACTGTAAACACATCTCTGAACTGCCAGGGAGAGGTCATAAAATGCACTAAATTGTCCTACAAAATGGACCTTACAAGCTCCTATAACTTTTCTTGCACTTCAGTGTTTTCTCTATGATGAGCGTTAAATAAAGTGTTTTGACAATTATAAGCTATTGATTTTAGTTTTTCATACCGTCCCTTTCAGACAAGCAAATATTTAATCATACAATTATTCAGATGAAGCAAATTGAGAACAGAGAGATGAAGCAAATCATCCAGGGATTTCAACAAACAGCAAAACCAAGACTCTGGCTGTCCTGCCTCTCCATCCCCTCTCCATGTCAGGCCATTTAGCTTTGAACTCCTGAATACATTTTGCTCATCCTTCTGGAGCATTTCACTAATTGATGAAACATTAAAGTATAATTCAGGATGACATTCATCACTGAAATCTGACTTAACAAGAGGCAATAAGCTGAAAGCATGAAAAAAGGGGAAAAATGCTTTCAGAAAAAAAAACCCTGAAGTACATAATTTGAAAAGCAGTTTTTGGTAGAGGACTACTCACAGAATGTCCCCAGATACACCAGAATTCTGCAATACTTGCCACACACAATAAGCAGTGACATTGTTCTAGTTTGCCATGAGGTTAACAGTGCCAGACTTCCAGCTAGGTGCTACTTCCCCTGGGCAAACCCTTTGCACAGGCTCCCTGGAGAGCCATCCTAAACAGGTTTCACGGCAAACAGTTACGCAAGACTTCACAAAGGTCATTAGCTGTAAAAATATGTATTCCCTACACTGTCAGCATTTTTTTTTTCCTGGGCTAATGTAATTACAAAGCACTATTGAAACCAACCCAACCTGTTTATGCACGAGGAAGGGAAATTACATAACCCCTACCTAAAAAAACCGAAACAAACCACAAAAACCAACCAGCCAACTAAAAAAAAACCCAAAAAACCAAGTGAGATTTCGGAATGATGTGATGCTAAAAGATCAACTAAAAGAGCAAACTAAAAGTTGCTAAAAGAGCAACTAAAAATTCATCCAAGTAGATCTGAAACACAAACTAGAGCTCACCCTTACAACAGGACACTGTTTAAATGCACTGGACAGGGAAGGAAAATCTCCACAGAGGACAACTGTGTGTATGAGAGGGGAGGGGTTGTCTTTAAGTCAGCGAGCAACACCCACTGCTGTCTCAAGCAGCCACATCATCCACTCCCTTCCAGAAACGAGTGAAGTTCTGCACTGAAAGCTGTTCCACCTTTACTTTTACCTCCTTCAGAACACCCAACTCAGACAACCAGAAACATCACCCTGAAAAAAACGTGTGGGCTCCCTGTGCCAAGGTCCCTGCCATACCCAGCGGGGTGTGGTTGCTGTGAAGGAAGCAATGAAGGGCAAAGGGTGGTTTTTGTCACCCTTGTCCCTGCAGCAGTAAAGGGGACCTGCTCCCAAGGTACATGATCAGTACCCACGGTACAGGAAATGGAGGAGGAAGTGGCATCCACCTCAGAATGAGCTAGGAAAATTATATAGTACAGCCTGTCACCCTGATTTTTTAAAGATTTTCCAAGCCTTCTGATGTTTACATTCTTTCATACGAACTTTCTCACACATTTTATGTAAGTAACTTATTGTTTTGTATTCTTTTATGGAAAAGGAGAAATTTGATAGACTGTTAGTTTGTCCAGTGTCATTGGAGAGATGGCACTTTCACCCTCCAATCCACTGTCACTTTTGGAAGTCTAAAAAGAAATCTATTAGAGTCAGAAATTAAAAATTCTCTTTTTACCTTGAAAGAGCAGTGTGTCCATGTCATCTTATTTTGTGTCCTATAGTCACAGCCAACCAAAAACTTATGAGTAAAGTCCTTCTCCACATACCTCCAAATACTTAGGCTGAATTAAAACAAACAAAAAAGTCTTATTGAAACAAATGAAGTTAAGAGTATTTTTATTTGGGTCATTATTACAATTTCTGCAGGTCTTCTTCCCAGTCTATCAGCTGCAAACAGGTTCTGATATTTTTTTCATTTTTAATAAAAGTTCTGTTTTTTGTGACAGTAGAAGCTGATACTTTCAAAGACTGAGCAGCACAAAGTTTCAATCCAATTGGAGAAAATTATCATTCTGCAACAACCTCATGAGTAGTGTTAACAGGAATTCAGTGGAAGCACTGTCAGAATTTCTGTGGGCCCCAACACAGAGATCCTCCATGTTATTTAACAATTTTGTTGGAAAAAACATCAGTTAACTCTGAGCTGCCTTTAAGGAGCTTGGCTGTAAGAAGTGCTGTAGTTACTCTAAAACACCTAGGCTCCTGGGAGGAGCAGATTTCACAGCCCTGAGCTATCCATCGAGGCTTTCCCAGGAAAGGGGAGTGCCAGACACCTACGCACAGAAAATGTCAGAACCAGAGAGCAGCCAGCTGAGCACAGAGTGTCTCGCACTGGTCAAGAGTGAGAGGTGAAGTGTGAGACAAGGAGTGAAGGCATCTCAGCCACTGACTCCATAGGAGAGCTGACAGACCTGAAATGGCACCCTGCTGCCTGTTCTTGAGCTCTCCTCACACACATGCTTCAGGCCTCATGCTTGCTAAGAAGGGGTAGTTTCCACACATTACAGAGAGCCTTGCTTCAGGGGTTCTGGGATTTCATCCCAGGAAAGGGCTTTGAGTAGCTTGCTAGTGACCAGGCAATGCCAGCAGTGCCAACCAGGAGAAACTTGGCTGCCTATCAGGACAGTGGCAGCTGAGCAGCAATTCAGGAAAGTCTTAAGTGGTAGGTACAGACACCAAGGAGACTGGTGAGCGCTGAAGTACCCTTTATGAATGCCTTGCACAAATAAAATAACCTGGAAGTTCATAATGCAGTCCAAGCCACCATCAGCTACTAGTTCTGCACTATTAAAACTGACCTGAGTAGGATTAGGTACAAAAGCCCATTGCCTCTGGCATACCTTGATTAACTTCCCGTTCAATTGTACTCTCCAAAAAGTTCCTTCCAGTATCTGAAGGGGACTACAAGGAAGATGGAGAAGGACTTTTCATCAAGAAATATAATGATAAGACAAAGAGTAATGCGTTCAACCTGAAAACCTTCAGCTCAGCTGCTAATGGTGCATTTAAGATAAGACTTCTATTCTGATAAACTGAATTTCCTCATCACTTCTGCAAATCACATCTTTTTGTCCTTTGAAGAAAAGTGTTCTTCAATCATCACTGTGGTGAATATAAGCTCAGAAAAAAACAGTTTGCAGGAGTACAGGTCTGTATTGTCTATTGTATTAATGTTCCAGCCAACAGACATTGCACTTCTACTGCCATGCATGGATAATGAAAATGTGAACACAAATAAATTTGAATACAAATATATAACTGAGAAAAGATAACACTCATATTTCGACAAAGATGAATCACATTATGTACTCCTCTTCTGGACTTCAAACAAAGCAAATCTATTTTATATTACATGGATTTTGCTTCCTTTTCGCAGCAAAAATATAAAGCTTTAAGCCTGGGTTAACTCTAACCATCACTGGTAGTGGACTGCTCTTCTTCTTTCTCCTTTCTCCTTTCTCTTTTCTCTTTTCTCCTTTCTCCTTTCTCTTTTCTCTGTTTCAAAATGATGCAAACATCCAAGTAACTGCTGAGAGAAAATTATTCGAGGCAAATGATTTTTCTAAGCTTTAGTATTACATAGAGACAAAGGTGTAAATTGCTGCCCTCTTAAAACGTCTTTTCTAAAAACTGTCTCTCCAAAAAGAGAAGCACAGCAAGGTGTGAATTTCACCCTGAGTGCAACTGTCACTTGACTGAGGTGCTAAATGGGAAAGCTGTTATTTGAACTAGAAACTAGACTGGCTCTCAAAAACATTAAGTCAAATTAAAGACAATTAAACCTTACCTACTGATGGATAATTTTTCCTTTACTCCCAATTTTCCCCAGTAATGGATTGTGTTTAGTTATCATCGTAAAAAGGCTGTAAGTGCATGAAGGCTTAGTTGGACACAGCCCAAGGTTGTTAAAGAAAAGGCAAACCCTGGTCACAGGGTGCAGCACTCTCTGGGGAAGCTGAGGAAGGGGGTAGTGATCCCTCACTGGACCTGTCCCAGTAGGGAGGTTGGAAGGCTGCTCTTGGGACACAGCTCCAGGCTCTGCTGGCTGGGACTGAACATGAGAGCTGCACTCTAAGCTTTTTGATCAAATACTCATCACTCTGTACCTTTGCCTTCCCAAATCCTTTGCTGTAACCATCCCGAGTTGATGAGAACTCAATGTAGACTATCTCTTGGCTCTGGCAGCTATTTTCAGCATATCAGCCTGACTTGGCTCTGGGCTGGTTTAACTAATGCTGATAAGGGCAGTTAGTGCCAAAAAGCTTAGCAGGACCTCACATCGGGCACAGATGCCAGCATAAGCAATGACAAAATTCATTTTGGAAAAAAATGTCTGCACAACTTAGACCTTCCTGTTCACACAGCTCTAGATATGGTGCTGATTGAAACTGAGCCCAGTTGATTCTCAGTCCTCCCCTTTCCCCTCCTGCCACTCCCTTTTTTTATGCTAGCTGCCAGGCAGGCAAATAACCAGGAAAACACTTCAGGGAGCTCAGCTGGCTGAAAATAAAAGGTCTCCATCTTTGGGCAGCCTGGCTTCCCAAACTATCTTATCCACTGGTGTCCTGAGCTCCAGTGCCAGCACAAGTGCACACATGGGAGTTTGGGGCTTGGAGGACAGCAGGACTGTGGCACCTCTAATTTAAACAGCCAACCTCCAGGTGGGTTCACACTGAACACCAACAGACTGCAACAGAAATGGTCTTGTCCTCCTACCTCAACTCCCCAATCCTGGCCAAACACTCCCTCATGCCTACTCTGGCCTGGTTTACAGAGTAAAGCGATGGAGTTTGTTGATCCATCCCTTTTCCAGAAGAATATGAGTCTCGTATGTGACTCCTTCCTACAACTAGAAATCCAGACCCAAAGTCCCAAGGGTACTGTTTTCTCCTCCTCTTTATTTTTCTTCCCTATTTTTTTTCCTCTTGCCCTTCTTGAGAGATGCTGGTATCCACTTTAGGAACTATATGGTCCTTCAGGGAATTTTGTCACAGGTATTGCAATGGCTGATGACAGCAGCTCCTCCTGTACAGGACAGAAACTGAAACAGAAAACAAGCCCTGTTTTCCTTGTGTGGCACAGACATGTCCTGTGTGACCTGCGTAACACAAGCATGGATGATTTCCATTTCACTGCTCCTGTAAGTCAAAGCAGTGAGTAACTTCATTTGGTGCTCTTTTACCCATCCCCTCAAGAAACTAAACCCATAGTAACCTCCCTTCATGGAAGGATAGGCAGGTAAGAAATTATATAAAATTTAGAGAAGATTATATTGATTTTACATTTTATTTCAAGTTATCTATAAGTTCAGGCTGAGACTGATGTAGGAGTAGTACTGAAGGGTTTTTTTATCATTAAACACATGAGATGGATTTTTTATATTTAACATAAAACAAGATTATTGAGCATGGGACAGCATTCTCCATAAGAGAGATGAGAAATAATTTTCCATTTGCAAATCGTGTGTGGGTCTGGACTGCAGACCTCTGCTCTGGCAGATACATTTTCCTTGTTGACTGGATTCTGCCCTCATCCTGAAGCCTTTTTTTGGGCTTGATCCAAAATACTGGCACTAGTAGAAATCTGTTTAAAAAGTTTTGAACCTGACCTTTTCTTTTGTGAGTGGTCATTTTCACAGTTATCTCTTTCTCCCATTGTGTTCACTGTTCCAGGAAGTATAGGTCACTAAAAATCTACAGAATGTCACATCCTCTAATAAACCTGCTAGTTTTATGCCTTTTCAGCTGGACCAATGTTTGCAGTGAGGAAACAGGTTTTGGTTGTTTTTTTTTTTTTTTTTTTCTATTTAAAAATAATTATTAAACCTTGTTCATTTGCTGGAGTGTGAAAAATTTTCAGGAGTGTGAACTTGACTGCATCAGTGTTGCTTTTGATTTAAAGAATACCAGGAATAGATCTGTCTAGGCTAGTCAAAATGTGGAGCTCATGTTTTCTAGGTGCAGTACAGTATTACTTTTAATTACTAGCTAGGATTTCTTTCACAGGAGGGTGAGCATCTCCATCCTAATGACGAATCATTTTCTCTTTCTGTAATGACTGTGATTGCCTCCTTATACTTTCCTTGGTATATAATTTCTGTGTTGACACAAGTGGATGTACAGCAAAAAACCTCACTCATCCAGTCAGCCTGGGAGACTCGACTCAGATTACCCTTTAAAGTCTGCAGCACATATAAAAAACCAGAAGAGTGCAAAATCTTAATACCCCTGCTTTGAGGTTATGGTTCCTTTAGCTTCAGCTTACATGAATATTTCCTTTCCCTCACAGCAAGAAAAGACAGTTCTGTTCTATCATTAAATAAAATGCTTGAAACCTCCAAAATAGAAATTCTATGCTTTATGTATAGTATCCAGCATTTTATTGTGTGGATTTGTTTTTAAAAGGAGATCTAACAGACACTGTGAGTTGTCATGTCCTTACAAGATGTAAGCACTGCTTATCTGAACCTTCATGGAAAATGACAATGCATTTGCCCTACTTATCAAAAAACTAATTCTGAGCTGGCAGGTAAAAGCTGCTGCTTTACTCAGAGTAACCAACCATTTTAAAAGACTTAAGTGCATGTTCACATAATCAAAATTCCAGCAGAAATGGAGACACTGCCAATATCAGCACTAGGAACCCTTTATTGAATGAAAGGTGTAGCACCTCCTTTTTAGCTAAGTGCCTCTGAAACAAACCCTACATGATGCCCACTTAATCCAATGCTTTTGACAAGGGTGGAAAAATTTGTTTTTTAAAATCACACCTCATACATGCAGAATGTAATGATAGAAAATGTATTTCAAATGTATTTATCACAGAAAAATAATGAACAGTAACACTTTCAAAATTTGTTAGGAATGAAAATCTGGATTGCACAACCTTCATGTAAATATTTGGTTATGGCAGCATTTTCCCAATAGAGACAGAGCTGTGGACATAATGAAGGGTACCAAAACTACTTAACCCTTTACAAGTGTCAGAAGCACATTTAGATCAAACAGCTTTGCTATTGCAGTATGTTGTAACACACACAGGGGAATAAATGAATGGAAAATAAACCTCATCAAGTACACATTCTCTTCTGATAAACCTATCTGATTTTGCTGTACGTGAAGCACGATGTGGCTCTTTCTGGAACCGGCGAGGGCTGCTATTGAACCAAAGTCTGCTTTGTGCCCTTCCTCACACGCTCTCGTCTCCCTTTTGTCTCCTGAGCGAGCTTTCCACAATTCCAGATCTTTCACCGGCAAGACGTGTGCGCTGCACAAGGAGCGCACAAGGCGCTACAGCCGCGTTGCCATGGGGACCGAGACACGTCTGCCCGGCGCTCGCAGGGATCGCAAGGGACCGGCGCTCCCGACGGCACCGGAGCGCTGCTCGCCGCACGGCGGGCACCCCTCCGGCTACGGCGGGCACCCCTCCGGCTACCGCGGGCAGCCTCCCGCCGCTCGCACCGCGTGTTTCGCCCCGTCCGCGCTGCCGGCCGGGCGGGCAGCGGGGGCAGCCCCGGCGGGCCCCGGAGGCGCAGCGGGCCGGCGCTGCGGGCGGCCCCGGGCCGGCGTTGGCGGGCGCAGGTGCCGCGGGCGGGGCGGGCGCTGCGGAGCCGCGGCGGGGCGGGGAGCGGCCGGAAGTGACGGGGCCGGGCCGGGCTGATTCACCTGCTGGGCGGTGCGCGGGGCGCAGCCCGGGCACGGAGCCGCCGCCGGGTGCCCGCCGCGCCATGGAGCCGCCGCTGCCGCTGCTCGGCGTGTCCCTTGTACTGCTCTGCTCCGCAGGTGGGCGCAGGTGGAAGGGACGGGACGGGTCGGGTCCGACGGGAGGGAAAGAGAAGGGAAAAGGAGGGAGAAGAGGGGAGGCGGCGGCTGTGTGGGGCTGGGAGGAAGCGCGGCGGGGCTGAGGGGGCTGCTGCCCACACGGTGTCCGCCCCGGAGGCTGCGGTGCGCCGCACTGCACCTCCGCCCCTGCGTGTGTGGGGTCCCTGCCGTGTGTGTGGGCGTGAGGAGGTCTCCGCCCTGTGTGTGTGTGAGACGGTGTGTGCGGGTCTCGGCCGTGTGCGGGTCTCGGCCGGCTGCGGGTCTCCATCGCTCGTGTATTCCCCGTCCCCGCCAGCCCCTCTGCCCTGCCCGCCCTCAGCCCAGGGTGCGGTGCCCGGGCGGGCGCTGGCGGTGGGGCCGCGCCGCGGAGCCGACCTGGGCTTTGTTCGCCCTCAGCGCGGCTGCCGAGCTTTATCCGCCGCCTCCCCCTCCCCTTCCCCCGCCGCCCTCCCGGGCAGCCTCCGGTGCGGCCGCCGTGCCCGCCCGGTGTCTCCCGGCCCGAGCGGCGGAGCCGGGGAAAACCGACGTGGAAAGAGCAAGAAGGAAAAAAAAAAAAAAAAAAAAAAAAAAAAGAAAGAAATTCGCCCCTGTGTTGCATTCAAACCGCAGCCCAGCGTGTGTAGCACCTCCAGCATCCAGGCTGGCTCTGCTGTTGAGGGGGTGGAAGGGGCCGGGTGGCTCCCGGAGAGCCCTCGGGAACGCGGTTGTCCAAACCCGATGGACACGATGGAGCCCTGCGGGGGAAGCGGGAGAGGATTTGAGGGTGGGAGGAAAGGAGTTGAATTGGATGGACCTGAACGCGTTTGTTTTTCGTGATGAAAGAAAACAAAGGAGTAGATAGTCTCAAACAAAAAAAGCAATCAACCATACCCAGAACCCACACATACCAAATCAAACGTGCCTAGGCTGCTAAAAAGCAGGCAGATGTTTTTCATCTCAAATCCTAGATGTTATTGGGTTCCTGTAATGAACTTGGCTGCCATAGCGGTGTTTCCTAAACATATCTCTAAAATAAAAGCAAGTTTTCACTAAAGTTGACCCAAACTTAAGTGAAATTATAGAAGGTGACAAAACACCCATGGAGGCTCTGCTTCACAGTAAAATGTATATCAGTTGTGTCAGGAGGTCAGGTTTTATTTCCTATTGAAATGTTAATGCCTGTGTTGATGTCACTGCTGTTTTGGGAAATTACTCATGGGATCAAAACTGTGTGTCTGTAATGGAATGGTGAACTCTGATCTCCTGAATGAAAGGAGCGAGGTAGTTCTGCATTAAATGTGTTTCCTGAAGCAGAGTTAGAAACAAGGTGGGTGCTGTGTAAGAGCTGTGAGTTACTAGTATTTAGTTGGCAAGGTTAGTCATCAAGATTTATATTGAAAAGCTTCATGTAACGAAAACTGAAAGGAACTTATTGTGAGTAGAATTGTATGTGCTGCTAGGTTATCAAAGGCTATGATTATAAAAATTAGGAATAATTAATGTATGAGGAAATGTCAATCCATAACAGAATTTTACTCTTTAGTTCTGCTGAAGGATACAGATGTCTTCAGATCTCAGTGTGAAATTGACTTTGTAAATGAAGAAATATTCCTAATAAAAAAACACTTACCCTTTCATGCAGTTATTTGAGTGACTGTACTCTAAAACATGTATATTTCACAGTCGTCTGAAGGAAATGATTGAATAATCTGTGTATGGTAGGAATTGATGTGTCCTCTGAGCTAGCCTGTGTTTTTCCCCATCAGTCTGAGTTACAGTTTCTGGGTCTGTGCTGCAGATAGACATTGCTTCCTTCACTAAGGAGCAGATGTCAGTAAGTTGCTGTTCTCCATATGGACCAAACTTAGAGGAAGCTATTTTTTGTGCAGTTGAGTGAGAGCTGTTGTCAGTGAAGCATTGCCTAGGTGCTGAAGTTACTTGAATTTGTGCTGGTTGGGGTTTAACCCTAGTAAGAAACTAAGGACCACCTACATGGTCACTTGTTCTCCTTGTGTTGAGATGAGGGAGAGAATTGAATTGGGAGGGTAAAAATGAGAAAACTTGTGGGTGGAGATGAAGACAGTTTAATGGGGAAAGCAAAATCCATGCAGGCAAGCAAAGCAGAAGAAGGAATGAATTCACCACCTCCCATGGGCAGGGAGATGCTCAGCTGTCCCCAGGAAGGCTGGGCTCTGTCACACCTAAGGGTGGCTTGGCAAGAGAAACATTGTCACTCTCAACATCCCCACTTCCTTCCTCACCCAGCTGTGCTCGGTGATCCTGACATCTTGTGGTGTGGCACTGTCTCCCTGGGTACACAGTGTTGGGAAAGTAATCTCATTCCATTTGGTGCAAATTCATGTTTGTGTAGGGTTTTCAGTGACTGAGAATAAATACAGGTGCTGAACTTGTGATCCCAATTTAACAAATAAATAATTTACGGCTTTTAATCTTCTGAAAATGTGTAATGTCAGAACACAAATTTTCAAGAATTGAAAATGTTAACATAGTCACATTATACCTATACAAAGACATGCTGAAAAAAGATACTGTATGCATACTGACCCATTTAACCTTTGGAGGAAGGTTTTACAAAACAGTAATGGCTGTGCATATAGATGCCCCAACTGAGGATGAGTTTAAGTAGAGTGTTAAGGTAAATAATTGGGTAGGAACTTCTTTAGTCGGTAGTGATATTTTTTCTTGCTACTCTTGTAGTGGGTTTTATGTGCATTTTGTTTTTTTGTTTGCAGTGGTAAGGTAATTTTGTACTCTGTTGAAATTCTGTAATGTGTGATGCTTTATTAATAGAATTATAAGCTTTTAAATAAGGTAAAAGTTCTGGAAAACCTTAGGAAAATCTGTAGTTATTGTCCTGTTGTTAAACTTGCAAAAGTAATTCCAATATCGTGCATGCAGGAGTAGAAGCTAATGCAGGCATGGCAAGTCAGCATTAGGTGGTTAATACACTTTGCCAAATAAGTATAATAAGGAACTTAAGCCTGTTCATGTTTTTATGCATGCAATAGGATCTTGCAGAACCTTAAATTAGAAGTGTGACTACCAAAGGAGTTTAATGATGACTCCCAGTCTTTTAATTGCTAAACGTGGGACACTTCATCTGTTGGGCAGTAATTGAACAAGGTGCAGGGTTCAGGTTCTTCTAAAATGTTCATTGATGTGAGAAGTTACCCAAAATTTGGGACCTGTTTCCTGGATCTTGGAGTTTTAAGAAGTATGAAAGTCTTTAACCAGAGACTACTTAATCAACTGTTAGTCAAATGCTGTGGCATCAACCATGACACGTGAATTAGTGATTTTGCTTTGGCTAATCTGTGTTTCCCAGAAGGTATTTTATGTGTTGAGAATGCTGCTGCAGAGATTATTATAACTCATCACTTTGGTCTCCTCTGACTGCCCCCCTGTGTTGCATCAAGCTTCAGCTGCTTCTCTGTCTTCCCTTCCAGTTCTTGCCTCTTGCACAGCCAAGCCCACTTACAGACAGGTGAAACTACCCCTCCTGAGTGTCTGGTTTAACTTCTGTTGCTGCTTTACGAAAAATATTTGTGCTCATGTTTTTATATGAGCACATGTATGCTTTGCTATCATTCCATTCACACTTCAGGAAAGTAATCTTGAATGTCTTTGAATCTGCCTCAGTGTTGGAGCATATTAAAACTCCTTTGCCACAGTGCCTGCAGAAATTTATACAGACTAGGAAGCTTGGTTTTGGGGCCAGTATTGTTTCAACATGCTTCCACAATAATTTGATCAATTGTTGTTTGCGTGTTTTGTAAGCTTTTAATCATCCTTTTTGATCTTGTTGCAACTTCTGATAGATTTCTTGAAACTTTTAGATACTGTGTGAAACATAATAAATATGGAGAAATTTTAACAACTGTGCGGCTCACTGGAAGAATGTATACGTCCCCACCCCCTCTACTACAGCAATTTAGTTCCACTTTCTTTTTTTCTGTTTCTTTCTTTTTCCCCCTCCCTTTTTAGGGAATTCCTCTTTTACTCCTTTGCACCTTTCAGGAGATGGCTCAGAGAGAAGTCTCTTTGGCCAGTTGCCACGGAGTAAGTGGCAGGAAGTCACAGTTCTGTGTAAACCTGTTTCAGTAGCAGCTGCAATATCAGCAGCCCCTGCACCCTAGCTGGTGCTTTCCTTTGCTGCAGTTGTAAATGGGTCTCATTTGCTGAAAACTTTAATTTTTAACTGGTTAAATCACATGATTTGAAAGAAGAAAGTGTTTTGCCACCAATTTGCCCTGGTGCAGGGCAGGAATGAGTGACAGGAAGGATGGCAGAAGAGCATTAGGAGGAAAACTTCTGTTTGATGAGTATTTTCCCAAAGTAGGGAAGTACCTGTAAAACCTTGGCCTGGAAAGAGCTTAGTCTAGGAGTAAGACTACGTGGCTTAATCAGGCAATCAGTCAAATGTCCAGATGTAACCTCGAAGATTATTTTTGCACCCCATTGAAAGTTCTACCTGGAATTCATCTGGCTCCATAGTGAGCTAGTTCAGGGAGTTTAAAGTTAGAAAAAGAATAAATTTTTGTGAGGTCAGTTTTCTGCCTGTTCATTTTCCTGATCCAACTCAGCAAGATCAAGTCTGAATTATAGCAAGGGGGTGTCAGCTGGAACCTCAAATGCACATGGGTGGAATATATTATTGCTATTGTTTATTTATTAATTTCCTTAAATGTCACCTACTTACGGGGTCATGTGTACAAAACCTGATAAAGAGGCAAGATTTGGAGCTTTATTTGTTTTACACTGGAGCCATTCACTGGTGCTCTGATGTCCTTTAGCTGCTGTCAGGATGCATTTGAGGTGCTTGATGCTTGCAAGTTGTGCAGTTGCACTTGCTGCTACATTTTTTTAACAGATTTGTTTTTCATGCCCTACAGCTAGAGCCTATATGCTTAGTACGCTGAAAAATGATTAGTCAACAAGAACTATTTGGTGTGTTGGAGGGAAAGATGAGGATTTGATGCATTCCCAACTGTTTGAACTTGTACAGAATTAGTTTGCATAAGGAAGTTTCCTGTCTTCACTTATCCTGCATCTTCAGTTCTTCGTTTTAGATGTATTAACAGTATAAGTTACAAAGAATATTTAATCTCAGTTTTAAGGCATGTAAAAAATATATATATTTTAGTCTCCCTAAATTTTTAAATCATTAGTTAACTTTGTGGCTAATTCTTTGAGCTTATTCCTTTCAGTCTGTTAGATGGTGGGAGTGGGGCAGGGAGGGAAACAAGAGCGGGCAGACAAGATGTTTTTCTGACTTTATGATGCTTCACCTTTATATTTTAAAAAACCGAAACAGTAACAAGAAAAGAGCCCAAAATCAACTCTGTGCTTCTGAATCAAGTAGTTGTCAATCTTAAAGCAAAACTTGCATGTACTGGGAAAAAACCATTGTGTGTTCAGTAGCTCGGAAGAGCCAAAGCCTCTTTACTCAAGTGAAAATAATGTGGCTGCTAGTTAAGTGTTGGATTGTTGTGAACTCCCTGATGCATCGACTGACAGATGTGCCCAATGCATTCACACTGCCAGCGAGCTGCTTCATTCAGCTCCCTTTTAAATGCCATCAAATTGGCAGGAAAAAGATCGAATCATGTGCCTTGATTGCTTAGTGACTGTGTAAGCCTCCAATATCCCTCTGTAATGGGAAAGTGACTTGCAGAGCTAAAGGCAAAACAACCTGTGCAGCTGGCCTAGACTTGAGAGAGAGGGGGCAGGATTTTGTGAGTCATATCAGGATTTCGGCTCTGATCTTTTTATTTTTTGTGTTCACTGAAGAAAGTCTTTGGAAGGTTGGCCTTCATTTCATTTTACACTTCTCAGTACTGTTTCTAGATGGTTCCTTAAAGACTCTGAAGTGCAGTCTGAAAGTACAGTGAAAGTGACTCTGAAAGTGCAGTGTCACATTACACCTCTCCCCATTACAGATGTGATGTGGTTACATCTGATGTGTAGCTTCATGTCTGCTGTGCTTCTTGTCCCTTCCAGCCACGGCACTGGATTCCTTCTCCCCTCCCTTGTGTCAGAGCAGCCTCGTGCAGCTGCTCCCAAAGTCCATCCAGCTGATACCGCAGAAAACTTGGAACTCATTGTGGTCTTCTGGACTAAACACTAATACTGGGCTAAACACTACTCCTCTGCTCAAAACGAATCTTAGTCCCAGTTTGTGTTACACTATCCCCTCCCCCTTTCGTTTGCCTCCCGAAAGCTTATCCTTCCCTTCAGTAAGGAGATCTGAATGCCCCCTCTCTCCACTTGATAAGCACGTCCCTCTCAGGAAGGTCATCAGCCAGCAGTTGCTAGGAGACGAGCTGGTGCCTTTGGGTTTAGCAACCCAAAAGCTTCAAGAATGTGCTGAACAAGTAAGGAGGACAAGGACAGCTGCAAAAGAAGGGGATGTTGGAGGGGATCTGAAGGCAAAGGGTGTGTTGAGGAAAAAACGAAGTTGAGAGAAGAGAAAAAATAAAAGATAATTCAGGTTTTAGCCTGTGGTTTTTAAGTTATAATTGTTGCATAGCTGTTTCAGCTGACCCCAGTGAACTGTGGTGGAAAGTGAAATCAAGCTCATGCTGTGTGTTTGCAGAGTTGGGATTGTTGGTAGTTTTGTTTATATGACCCTTTAAGTTAAGAATTTTTTATTAGATTGGGAGAATGTGTAACTTGTAGCTTAAGTGTTCAGTACCTTTTAAACTGGGGCAGTGGTATGTCACACTACACAAATTGGAGCTATTTATTAATTTAATGCTGTCTGAAGACATCCAGAATTATAGAGATTTTTTTTAATGTCTTTGAAGAATGCACATTTGAAGAAATGTGCATAGTCAGTTTCCTGTCTAGTTTTTTTTTCCTTTTTTTAACTGGTGTGATTTGACAGAGGATTTGTGGATTCAAGTAAATGAGCCTCAGAAGAGGGGTGCTTCTCCCCCACCCTGCTCAGAGGAAGTAAAATCTGGAAATACAAGCCCACTGTTTTGAGACCCAGCAGCAGAGCTGACTATCCAGGATAGTAGATAGTTTCCCAGGCTTATTCTTATATGTAGGGGAATTTTTTTGGGGTGTGTTTCATTTTTTGGTGTTGTTTCTTGTTTGGGTTTTTGTTATTGTTGTGTTTTGTTTTTTGTTTGTTGTTGGGGTTTTTTTTTTTTTTTTTTTGTTTGCTTGGGCTTTTTTTCAGTGCCCTGCTGTTTCATCGGCCTTCTTGTTGTAGCTTATGGGAAAAACCTATTTCATGCAAATAAGTCTTTTATCTGCCATCTTGTATCTTTACCATCAGTGGAAAAAGTGTTCTGAAAATTGGGAGTTTGGTCACTAAGCCTCTTTGAGCTATTGGTGAGGTAGCTGAGATGAAATGTGCAAGAGAGGGTTTTAAAATCTTGCCCCTACTAACATTAAGTGTGTAAAACTCTATAACTCTTTTCTACAAAAATTGCTGTGTGGATGTAGTTTCTTGAACTGTTTTTATATTTAGTTTGGGACTAAAGTAGGAAGGAGGAAGCTGTGTGGAGCCAAGTCTCTCCTAGGTGAGTGCTTTTATTCCTGGGCTGCCTTTACTTTCCCTGGCTCCATAAACTGTGTCTTTTCTGCACAGTTAGGAGAGTTTCACTAAGATCTGTGACTCCAGTTTAGAGAGCACTGACCTGGGAAGTCTGAAATGCAGGTGTGAGCATCTTTTGTCTTAATTTTACTGCCTTTGAGGATTAACCAGTGCTCTGCCTTGTGGACCTAGGCTAGTGTAGAAAGGTAAGTCTTTATCTTCTCTCTCACCATTTTGCATTGGGCCTTTTTGAGGTTTAAGTAGAAGAATACTTGGTACAGTAGTGTCACTAGCCTTGGAAATGTTAGGTTTAAGTAGGCTTGTTCCTTTTGTTCCTTTTGCTAAAATGTGTTTTTGGGTGTTTTTACCACTACAGTGAACTGTGCTTATCTCTGAAATTTGTATCACTGCATTGTATGATAACACTTAGGGTGTGAAGCATGGAAAAAATGTGGTCTGTGGAGCTTGTTAAATAGTAACTGTTTAACACTTGATATTATTAGCAGGACAGTACTTTCTTTGTCAGGAAGGGCTTTGTGATTTGCCTTTATCAGCATGGGATTATCCTAAAAACTGAATTCTTTGTGGAGTTCTAAAATGGGAATGTACTAGAACCAAACCTCTGCACACGTGGATTCAGACGCAGTAATGCTGCGGGACTTTTTCTCTTGTTTTATTTATTGCTGCATTATTACCTAGCTTTTTTTGCTTCCTGACCAATTGCTTGCTTGTTCCTGTCCTTCATCTCTTGCTTGTTTTGCCTCCATTGAGGTTACTGTGAAGCCTGAATATTCTTTGATTCCTAGATACCTGGCTAAATTAATAGGATGTGTAGTGAACTAATATGTGTGTTGGAATCTGTCACATTTTGAGTTACATTCTCATCTCAAAAATCCCCAAGTCTATTTTGTATTTGTTTTCTGAGGAGAAGACTTAATTTTTTTAATCCTTCTATTAAACTACCTTTTTATTGACATTGTTCCTCTAATGTTTACTAAGCTAAAGGATACTGTTTAGGGACTGTCTCTGTGTTGCAGAGTTTATGACATGTGACGAGTTAGATTCACCAAAGCTCCATGGTGTTTTGGGCCCAAGCTTCTGAAAGCTGTAACTGTGTTGGGTCTTTTTGGAGGTAAGATGTAGAAAGTGAGAATCCAAATCTGAAGCTGGACCTTTCTTTTTAAACTTTTTGGGTTTTTTTTACCTTTTGGGGAGGGGTCTCACTGATAGATTTGGGATGTGGTTTTGTTTCTCACTTGTGTTAAAACAGCATAACTGCAGCTTTTTGGCCATCTCAGCTGTGCTGATGTGACTTAGCTCCTGGGTGCTGCAAAAACCACTAAAATAAGTATTGCCAAATATTTGTTCCCCTCTATTCCTTTGTGAAGGCAGCTTTTAATCCAGTTACTTGATCAGCAGGAACCTGCCTTGCAGGCATTCCCTTTGGCTGCTGAGAATGCTGATGTTTGGCATTGTGAGGAAGCAGGAGATGAGTGTGGGATGGTGGCTGCTTGTGGGGATATCAGCCTTGGAGACTTTGTTTGTGTTAGATTGTGCCACTAAACACCAGGGAGTCTCCTCAGCCAGGCACTCCTCCGTGTGTACCTTCCTCCCTGCACACTCCCTGCTTGCTAAGGGTGTAAACTTGACTCACTCACTCCTACAGAGACTGAGTTCGGAAGTGCAGGATTGAGATGAGATGTTGTAGAGCTGTCTTGAGTGAAGGTGGGAAAGGGGGGAGTTGGGCAGCTTTGTTCTGTGAAGGCATTACAGCTAGCTGAGAAGAGTAGGAGATGAACTGTGGAGAAGAGGCATATTCAAGTGGGGTTGTTGGGGAGGTAGCTTTTAAGACTGAAATCTGCCTGGTGAAAAGATTTGATCACAGGTACATCTCTAATCTGCATTTCAAATAAAAGTCTAAGCTGAAGTCTCTCAAGTGAATTTTATAGCTTATGGCTTTCAAAGCACTAATGTGCATTTCTGGTTGTGATCTTTGCTTGCTACTCAAGGCCACATTCTGTGAGAAAAAGCATTTTTATATTTAAAGCCTCTGCTTTTTTGCAGTCAGGTATTGGAAACGAGGCTGGTTTTGGAAAGCTTGGTAGTAAAGCACTCTGAAGATGCAGGTGGATCACATCCTGGATCACAGGATGCAGATGCTGAGTAGAACAGCATCTCTGAGCTCAACTCTTACTCTGTGTAGAAGCTGTCCTGTTCCCCATGTAGGGAGGGAGTGTCTCTGCCAGGTTACATAACCCTTCTGTGGCACTGCCCTATCTGATGCCACAAACATTCATGCCAAATTTAGATGCACACTTACATTTGTGTAAGCCAGCAATGCAGAATTTCAATGTGCCCCAATTAAATAAGAAAACACTAAATGCATAAGTAGTTCATAGAGTAATTTCCTTTCTGTTATTTATTAGTATATATCACAGCTCTGCTTATGTCTGTGCTGGAATGAAGAAAGCTTTGCTCCATTTTAATTTTTTGTCTGCTTTCTGTTTTGAAGATTCTTTTATACTAGAAAGCAACTTCTATCAGATTCTATAAAATATTTAATTTTCCCTAGATTATTCTTAATAATAATGTAGTTTGCTAAACTGTGTTCTACTTGAGTGATACTTAAAAGTAAGCTCAGATATTCAGAAGGAAGGAGTTTTTCTAAAGACTTGCTATGGGTTTGCATCCCTTCAGAAATCATATGAAAAGCTTCTTCAGTCATACAGATATAGTTTGCAATGCTCTTTAGGGTCAGTTCTCCAGAAAAAGAGTATTTCATTCCACCTTAAGAAACTTAAATATGAATGTTCAGAATCCAAATAGTGTATTGGCCTCTTACTTCTTCTAATGCAAACTTTTGTAAGGGATAATACTTACTATTCTTCGTCAAGGGAAGGGTGCTTTTCTCTTCTCAGCCAGTCACAAATATTCATTTGTTTGCTACAGCTGAATATGACACATGTTCTCCTTGCAAAATACTTTAAAAACAATATACAGTCACTTGGATCAGGTGCACTTCAAATTTGACTTTCAAGGGTTTTCTTGAGAGCTTGTTGTGTTCTTCTGAGTCTGCACTTTGCAATTATTTATTTGCTGCAGTTAGAAATTAGATATTTTAATGCTAAACATATTTGAGTGAGTAGGATGAATGACTTGAGTCACTTATCTGTGTCTAAACCAGAAAAGTTGTCTGAAAAGGGTCTGAAATTTTATCCATTTAACCATGCTAACCAAAACAAATAGAGACCTTCCTTCAGCTTGTGATGAAATGTCTGCCTGTCATGTACTAGCAGTTGGAAACCACAGTGGATCCTATGTTTTGAGGAGCATATGTAAATAAATAGAATCTCCCTGATTTGAGTGGAAACTGATGGGGTAAATCTTGGGGAAAATGGAGAAAATGTCGTCCTGTCACAGTGCTTGCTTCACATAGATCTTTAATGCAGTTGCAGAATTGTTTGTGTAGGACATGAACTCGGTCACGTCCAACCTTCTGCTCCAAACAGCAGCAACTCTGAGTACTTTGGTCTTCTCTGTATCAGCTATCACCTGTCCAATTTTTCTCTCTGATTCTTTACTGCTCATGTAATAGTAGAAGGTTTTCATGTGGCACTGGAGTCCCATGCTGCTTTCAGCTTTAGTTGTGTTTTGACTTCCCTGCAGGCGTGCTGCGTGCCTGGGCAATATTTGTGTATTCTTCCCTTGATAGGCTGTTCTTGCTTCTTCCTCCTTAGGACAAGCTGCTGATTAATCTGTTTATTTTGCTGGGGTTTGGGATGTACTCCTTGTGTGTGGTTAGTAATTGTTCTTAAATACTCCTCCGTTTTCTTGAGGAGCTCTTTTGCTTTTTAGAACTGGATTCCACAGAACTTCAGCTACTGGGTAAGTCAATCCGCTCATAGGAAGTGCAGGGTCTGTGCTGGATTTGCCTTCCTCCTCTCAGGATTTTAAATGTCACTCTTTCATGGCCAAATGGTCATGGCCAAGGCTGCTGTTGATCCCATCCCTGGCAAGTTCTTGGGGTCTTTTCCTTGAAAGCAATCTCAAGGAAGTATCAAATGGGGATTGACTCATTTAGTGCTGTTTCCCTCTGAAATATTTCAGAAACCTCTTAGATTTTGTCTCCTGCTGTGGTGCCATTCTAGTAGATGTCACAGAGGTGAAGTAGTAACCTGTCTCTGTCATTTTTAGAAACTGTCTGGAACTGCTGAAATAGTTTTCATCAGGTTCTTATCCTGACTATGTGGTTTGTAACAAACTTTGACTGTGATGTTCCCTCTAACCCTGACCCACAAGCTCTTAGCCAGCCTGTTGTCTGTCCTGTAGAGCAGCTTTTTGTGTTCCAGCTACTCCTGCAGGTAGAGGGCAGGTCACCTGCTGTTCTTCCCTTCCTGGCTTTGTTTAAAAGCTTGTGTCCACTGATGACAAAGTGCCAGTCATGCAAGCTGTCCCACACGCCTCACTCTGGTGTCAGCTCTGTGTACAGGTGCTCTGGGTGGCTTCCCTTTTAACATGATTTATCCTCACCAGGGTATGTCGTCCTTCCACCAGCCTGACCAAGTACTTCCATGGCTCAGTCTCTATTCCCTCCCTGACTGCTAAGTTCAGGAACCATTCCCTGGCAGATCTCTCATTTACAGGGCTCCTCACCAGCTCTGATGAGGTTGTTCATATCCCACTTCCTTGACTGCATCCTATTTCTAGCTTAGCAGCCCTTGTTTCTCAGGGGTACTTGTGGCCATAAAAATTAAAGTGTTCCTTGCAGTGCCATTCCTGTGGGGAGTTCTTAACTTGAAGGATGTCTCTACAAGCCTTTCACCCCCCCACAGGAAAAGAGCAAGGAGGGCCTGGGATCCCATGTCCTTCTTTGCCCCTGGAGTTTTCTAGCCACACTTGATTTGCCCCATCCAGGTCTCTGTTAATAGCAGGTAATAATTAAGTGGGAAAGGAACAAAAAAGAAAAGAAAAAGGCACTATTGGTGATGATAATAAAGATCATAGGACCCTTGACAATCTGTGACATGTCAAATTGGCCAAGCCTCCTTTTCCAGCATATCTGGCAGCAGATGGTGTGTCTTCCCTGCAGAAGGGAATCTCCAACTAGTATTACCTGCCCCTCCCTTGTGTTGCTAATGCTTAGTCCAAGCCCAGCTAGCTCTGACATGTACCTTAATTGAGGTGCTTGCTGCTTCTGCATGCTGATGTTGACCCAAAAAAAAAAAAAGTGGAAAAAAGGTTTGTGTTTGCAGCCTTACTGTAAGGAAAAGACTGTGGAACACTGGTATTATGAAAAAGTGGTTTTGGGAGATGTGCAGTAAGAAAGGAATTGAGATTTATGGAAAAGCTCTGATAATTAGAAGGCTCAGACTGATGTTTGAGTACCTCTCTTAGCAGCTAGTGTGTGCTGGAAGCTTCTCATGCAGCAATGATTGTTGGGTGTTGTGCTGAGGATTGTGTGCTTTAGCTTTCATTGACGTGTTTGCATGCAGTCAGTGTGCATGAAAATACTACTTGGTCTTCAAAAGTATCAAAAAATTAAACTTTAAAATTGGGGCAAGGTTCTTCAGGCTGTTGGGTTCTGCTTTTATTTGGCATGTGATTACTATATTGATTTATATGTTTGGATCAGAGAAATGAGTGTTGTAGTAGAAACTGAAACATTTGCTGTTCCTGGCTTTTAAAGCACTTGGACCAAGCTGCCAGGCAGTGATAGGTGGGACTGCTGGAGTCTAGTTTCCTAGGAGTGTGTCTCTGAAATGTAGCACTTCCAGCTTTTAGCATATTTTTTCTTCCCAGTTGCCACTTCCTCAGTGTTTTGCCATGAAACTGTGTAATGTCCACTTTGAAATTATACTCACAGAATGGCAACGGAGAGGCAAGAGATAGTTGAAGAATTTAATGCTTATTAGCTATGTCAGTACAAATGAGTACTTGGGGGACTTCTGGTTGTACTGGACTGTTATTTCTCCTTTTATATTTGTTTCGAAATTGTCAAAGAGATGAACAAGTAACAGCTGAAGAGGGAGAGAAATAAAACATTGATCGTAGAAGTCCCATTTGTTTAGAAAAGTAGTCCAGAAAATCAGCATATGGATACTCATCTGTTCATTTTTTTGGCCATGTTGTGTTTCAGCAGGTATCAACTGAAAATCAGAGGGGTTGATACTTTTTAGTAGTAGGGATGTGTCCTACTGTCTTCAGAGTATGAATTCTATTACCCACTATCTGCTGTGAAAAGGCAGAATGTTGCTCTTACATGAATTATTGTCCCATTTGTGAAATTCTCAGCAGGCTGTCCTGTGGGGAGGGGAAATCAAACGTGTGTGCTGTGATCCTTTGTTGTGGTACTTCAGATGGCAAAGTGACTGTGACTGGAGATGCTGCCACAGAGCAGCAGCTCTGCTTCAGTGATTTACTTAGAATGAAAGCTTCTAATTTCCCAGGTTACAGATTTGAGGCTTTTAAGGAAGCCAGTAACAACATAATGTATTTCATTATCAGTCACTTAAACTGCACTTGAGTTCACATCCCTTTTCTTTAATACAGTAACGTTGAAGATGCAATGTGGAGATGAACTTGAGAGTATTGTATTGAAGTTCCCTAACGAGTCCATAGGGGAAAGGGAAACAGAAGAGTGTGGAAAAATAGTTCAGGAATTTACATTAGTGATGTAAATGTTACTGTGTGTTATGGAAACATGAATGTACTTTAAATCTACCCATAAACAGAGGTGGTACTGGTGTGGTCTTTGCTTATTCAGAGGTTTAGAATGGCTCGTTTGAAAATCTGAAAAGATCCTTTAGGAGGGGATAGGATTGTGCCAAGTCAACTGGTATTCATGGAGATCACTGTTATTTAGGGAACAATATTAATTCAGCCTAGTAGCAGAGAATTAATTGTTCAGATCTGTTTACTGTGGTCAAAAAAGAGGTAGTACAAATCTATTAGAGTTATCCTTGAAAAGGTGTACATTGTTGGTAAGAGACATTGCACATAAATTTCTTTGCTACCTCAAGTTGATGTGGATTTTTTTGGTTGGCGGTTTTTTTCTTCCACCAGACAGAGGGTAATGTCATGAAAAGTAATGCCATGAATGGTAGGAAACATAATAACCCTACCTAGTTTGTTAGTAATCAACTACTGTGGAAGGCTTTTCTTGAAGGCTGTAGTCTGTCAAGTTATTTCTTTTTCTGAAGGATTTTTTAAAATAGCTGTTAAAGATCCAATTGCTTTGTCATCAGGAAGAGAATGCAATCATTGGTAGAGAGCAAAATTGTAAAAAAGCAGAAGGATATCTGTTGGGTCCCTTCCAACTCACTATATTCAATGATCTAGTGAAGGAAGCTCCTCTACTTCACTGGAGCTCCTCTACTATATGGAGAAGTGCAAGTTAGAACATAAAAGCACTGTGTGAAATGATTTTAAAGACTTTTTCATCTGAGGCTGTTACTTTACCTCTGTAAAAGGCACCAGAGCCATCTATCTTCCTCCTGCTGTCCACTCTCCTGGTGGCCTTGCAGCTCTCATGGCTGTGGTCACACCTGTGTGTGTGTGTGTCCAGCAACCATAAACTGACCAAAAATCTGAGCTTGGTTTCCAGCAAGGTGGACAAAACAGTGGATGTAACAGTGCCAAACCTATTTTCATCATGAGCAAAGGGTATGCTTTCCACATCCTGGCTGTGATGTGCAAGCCTGTACACTTGATACAAGGGAAGCCTGTGTTTGTGGTGAAACAGGGAATCTTGCTGTAGGCCTTTTGAGTAGCTCTTTTTGTGTCACTATATGAATTCTTTTTCAGGGTTGAATTGAGGAAAATTTGTTGTTTGGAAGCATGTTTGCCTAGAGGCATGCAGATAAGGATTATGCAGCCTTTTTAGAGGAGAGAGACAAGCAGAACAGACAAACAAATGCAAAAAGCTCATTGAGATTTTTGGAAAAGATAAATTTGCCTTCTATCTCCCTGTAGATGGAGGAGCCCTTATAACTAAAGGCAAAGTAAGTTACTTCCAACCCAGGACTTCTCAAGAATTCTGTCTGTCCTGGCAGACTTCATTGCTGTTCCATACTTTAATTTTACAGTGAGGTGTGGTAAGGTGGTTATATGGTAAGGTGATTATATAGTGACTCAAACCTGCTGCTGAAAATGTTTAGCTTAGCATTGTGTGGGACGTGAATTGTGCAAAAACCCCCCCAAAAAACAACAAGTATGGCTTGAAAGATGTAGCTGCCTGTTGGATGTAATTCCAAATGAGCATCACAGGACTGGGCACTGTGTTGGGTGACAGGGTCTGTGCAGGCTCTCTTCAGAGGTGACTGATGGCATGATTTCTATACAGGAAAAGTATGTCATAGAGCACTTACAGTGAAAAACTGCGTGTCACTTGTTTTCAAAACATAAAATTATATTTTTATAGGTCTGACAAGAAGCCTGACTATAACTTCAGTTGACCAGTCAATGTTTGAAAAAGCACAAGGAGAGAAAGTTACGTTGCCATGTACTTTTGAACTCTCGGAAGAAGATGAAGGACCACTAGATATTGAGTGGGTATTGATACCAGCAGATAACCAAAAGAGGGAACAAATAGTAAGTAGAGACTTCTCTTTGTACAGTGCTAATTCAGTTGTTTTAGTAGGTCAATGTATGAGGTTTTTACTGACTCTTTAAAGTTCCACCTTTTCAGGTTGGGATGCTTGTGATCTTAAATTGCTTTGAAGCACCAGTCACATGAAATCTAGTGGAAGTTTTGAAATACTGGATTAAGGATGAAATGTTAAGACATTTTTCACTATAAACTTGCCTTCTAATGAAGAACTTCCAAATTAAATACACTTCAGTTCCAAAAAGCAAACTTTGCTTTTGTACCTGCATTATCTTCCTTATTGAAAATAGATTCATGAGGACTTAATTTTAAATATATTAACTCTTTTAGTTGTTGATGCTTTCCTGTCTTTGAAAGCCTTATAAGTAAGATGATTCATACTAGTAGGCAGGTTTTGCAGATTTAAATTGGAGCAATTCTAAAACGTTTTCTTTCAGTCAGAAGTCCATGCTGACATATTGGTACTTGGTCAGATGTTTAGTTGGAGTATTCACTATAATGCTGTGTGTGGTGGTATTTTGAAGGTGGAGATATTTGACTCACTCTGTTTTATTTCTGGAGTTAAAGCTATAGAAAGAAACTTGAAAACTCAAAGAGATGAAGTTGTTTTAAATGTTTGCACACTAAGTGGATTTCTGAATCATATTTCTTTTTTTTTTATAGATAATTATGTATGCTGTAGACAGGGTTTATAATCATTATTATGCTGGTTTGACTGGGCGAATGCAGTTTACTAACCTTGATCCCAGATCTGGTGATGGTTCACTGGATATCCTGAATTTAAAAGCATCAGACACTGGCACATATCAGTGCAAAGTGAAGAAGGCTCCTGGAGTTCAAAGCAAGAAAATACAGTTGACTGTACTTGGTAAGATAATTTATTTTCTTAGATTTTCAGTGATGTTTTTTATGTGCTTATTCCATCCTATTTTCAATGTCTGAAATGAAAGCTTCTGTTGGGCAGTGTTGTACTGAATCTGTGGTGATTATGGTCATTACTGAGGCCTTGGGAGGGATGGGCATAATTCTGTTCTGGGAAATGAAGGGAATGATATTTAGAATTACAAGCATTTCTAGAAGTTCTGCACCTGATTCATATTTTGTAGAAAAATCTTTCTGTGCATAGAAATGGACTGGCTGCTAGAACTCAACTAGGAAATATTTTGATTGTGACTGTTATTAATTCAGTGATGTTTTGTTTATTAGTAAAGCCAGCACGGACTAAATGTTCCATTGAAGGATCACAGGAGATTGGAAAAGATGTTACCTTGAAATGTGTGTCACAAGAAGGATCCCCACTTCTGTCTTATGACTGGAGGAGAATATCTGGCACACAGAATCTTCCTGTCACTTCTGTGCTGAGTACTGTCAAATTTCTTTTATTATTCTGAAATAATTAAAAAGATTGCAATATTATTTTTGGCTTATCCTGACTTGTAAGCATCTCTGGGTTAGCATTACTATAGAGTTGTCAAGATTAAATGTCACTTCTGCCCTCTAACAAAACTGACTTTGAAACAAGCTGGAGTTGATTCTGGTTTTTAATTCATGCTTGGAAATGTTTCAAGCTTCAAGTTGAGATTCTTATCATGAAGAGCTGCAGTATCATGCTCACCTGTGCCCAGATGTTTTTAGTTCTCCTGCTTGCTGATGGTTTTGCTTTTGTGCTTAAGTGGACATAGGGAATTCAGATGTGGCTTCAATATGATTTAAAACAAGCAAAAAATCTCCAGTTTTTTGTAAGCTTCTGCATTCTATTACAGTATGTAAAATCTTAAAACACAGATCCCTAAAAATCATCTACAAAGGAAGAACCTAATACTGTTCTTCATTTTGGACTTGACTCCTGGTCTCCTATTTGATGTCTCTTATTCATTGTTTTGCCAGTGAATCTGTTGGTCATTAATGTTCTCTGTACCACTCAAGACTTTAGGCTACTGTTGTTATGCCCCTTCTTTCTCCACATCCCAAATTTGTCTAGTGGTAGCAACAAGAGAAATTAGCAATATCAGTGCTGGCCAAGAATGAGTGGGACATTGTGCAAGAGTGACTTGTAACTCACAAAAGCCATGTTAGTTTTGGGCTTGTGAATGTAGTTTTGGGGACACTGAGTGTGTTCTATAGAATCTAGACCCTATCTGACTTGTTCAGCAGATAGAGCTAGTCAAATACTGTGGAATACATTTCTGATGGAGTAAGACTTCTATAAACAATAGCATGATAGAACTGTTTTAATCTGTTTTTTTTAATATAGCATTTTTTAAGTTAAGATTTCATGTATATGCTGGTTTAGTAATTTTTTGATATTATATATAGAATTATGTTTAGGAAAATGGTAAACCTCTCCCTTCTGTTGTTTGTAGATAAAAATACAGGGGAACTTCTTCTGAAGAACGCCTCTCGAGAGTATTCTGGTACATACAGCTGTGTGGCCACAAACAGAGTTGGCACAGATGAATGTTCTGTTGAGCTGAATGTCACCCCTCGTAAGTGTTTGCTGTGCAATAGTCACACAGGGTTCTTGTATTAAAGCTGAACAGTCTTTTTCTCTAAACTCCTAAATGGTTAAAAGCCCCAATGCTCTTATGTAACTTGTGGGTGCCACTTCAAGTCTTACTGTTTTAAATGCATGTGATTGGGCACTCCCCCTCTGATTCAGTGATTCAGTATCATTGACTTGCCTCATGTGAAACATACTGGACTTAATGTTTAAAGAATGGTCTGATAATGGTCTGACATTTAACAAACAGTGTTGTTATTTGTCTATTCTAGCCGTAAATACAGCTGGTATAATTACTGGAGCTATAATAGGAACTCTGCTGGGTCTCTCTGTACTGTGTTCTATCATCTTCTGTTTTTGTAAGAAGCACAGAGAGAAGAAATACGAGAAAGAAGTACATCATGATATCAGGTAACAATGTGTCTCTAGTTTCTGAGCAGTATTATTGGAAGATTAACTTTTAAATGTGTATTTCTGCAAATAAGTTACTTAACTGTTGAGATTTCTGTCTTAATCTGGAAAGCTTATTATACCACTAATGGCTTGTTGGAGAACTTTTTGTGGTTTGTCTAATTTCAGCAAACATTTTAGAGGCAATGAATGTTGAGGGTTTGGGGAGCTTTTGTTACTTTAAAGGAAGATATAAAGATATTGTTAACTATATTGGAATAGAAAATACCAAACCTGAATATTTGTTTTAAAGTAATGGTGACTCTTGTTCTGCAGCTGATTGTTTTTTGGTGTTTTGTTCATTTCAGAGAAGATGTTCCACCTCCAAAGAGTCGCAGCTCTACAGCTCGCAGCTACATCGGCAGCAATCGTTCTTCCCTGGGCTCAATGTCTCCCTCCAACATGGAAGGATATACCAAAACTCCATATAGCCAAGTCCCAAGTGAAGACTTTGAACGTGCTCCTACTCAAACCCCAGCCTTTGCACCTTCAAAGGTAGCTGCACCTAATTTAAGTAGAATGGGAGCTGTTCCTGTGATGATTCCAGCACAAAGCAAAGATGGGTCGATAGTATAAAATATTATTAATTTAAAAGCTGTTTTTTTTAAAGTGTTCATTGTAAGTATTAGAGAAAGATACTGTGTTCCATCCCTCATTTAAACACTGGCATGAAATTTTCCTTGAAGAAAGTATACAAGTGAGTTTGAAAAGCCACCAATTCTCATGTTTAATTTTAAATTTATTTGGATATGATAGTTGAACTATTTGCTAAAAATGTTGAAGTTCATAAATAAATATCGGACACTGAAGGTATTTGGACCTCTGGTAGGTTGCTGAGGAGGTTCTGACACTGTCAGCTAATGTACAGTTCTGAATGTGTAACAGTGAGACACAGGTGAGAAGTAGCAAAAGCATTTCATGTGTAGACCATGAAGTTTCTCAGAGTTCCTGAGACTTTATTCTCAGTTGTGGGATAACAGAAATATTTTAACTTGGCCACTGTCTGGTATAGTTGCAGGGGGCTGAAATACCAAGGATGACTTTGAATTCTGTTCAAATTGAGTATTTATGTGGTTCTTCAACCTGGTGATGTTTGTTTGGAGTACTGGAGCTCTTATTTGTCAGGGGCAGACAGTCATTTGATTGATTAAATTAATTTAATTAATCTGTTCTAAATTTAAAAGGGCAATGAGTGGAAGTGTGACAGAAAACCTTGCAAGTTCTTTGAAACACAATATTTTTTAATAATTCGTTCTGGTCCTGTCAGATAACTTAATACTTATGTTATCTGATGCAGGAGGTCCTATCAAATTGTTGGTAGAGGTATCTAAGCTCTAAAATCTATAGCCCAACTGTTACATTAACTCGTTCTTACTGTGACAGTATCTTTACACAGGTCTTGAATTAGTTGTACCTTGCATTTTCCAATGCCTGGTTAGGTACTATGGCAGTGCTCATAGTTTTTTTTCCAAAGCAATTTCCTAGAAGCTCAATGGGGATTTGATGAAACCTGTTTTAAGTAACTGGTATTTGATGTCTGTCCTCTTGCTCTAGCCACTGTGGAAACAACTTTTCTTGTATGCCCCTAAGCAGTAGTCAGTCCTTGTTCAAGATGCTAATGTCTGGCTGTATGAATTTGCAAGGAGTTCAAAGCTCATTTTTTCTTGCCTCTTTAACAGCCCTAAATATTCTGAACCAATGTTCAGACTGTGGAGGGCAAGCGTTTCATGTAACTGAGAGAAAACAATAACAATTTTATCAAAAAAATAGAATTGTTGATACAAATCTCATGTTGCAAGATTGAAAACGCTTCTTCCCAATTTTGCAAACTTAAAGCAATACAGGAGAAACACAACAATTCCTTGTCTTACTTTCACATGTATTTAAGGACTTCTGGTAGCTTCTAATGACTGTTGTTACATACCTGCAAAAGCTCCATTTAAAACTCTGTACAGTTTGAATCTGTGAATTCTTCCTTTCTTCCTGTTTTCTACCTTCTTTGTCTTGTGCTGGGGAGCAGATGGGAGAGAGTTCTTTTAGCTGACTCTAGCTAGGGATGTTGAACTGCAAGGTATTTTGGAAAACTGTAAATTCATTACAGTATGTGCACTGATGTTGATGAAGGAAATATCTGAATAGCTGTTGAAAGATGTTAGTATTATTTGTATGTAGCAACAGTGAGAGGAAAGCATTAACCCAGACTTCTAGGTTTAGTATCTGCTTATCTGTAGCTGCCTATAAATCTGTGATTAATTCTTTGGCTTACTACTAAATGTTTGTCCTATCTGTAAATAGGTGCACAATTTTTGGCTGGCACTATTAATGTAAAGAAATTTCCCTGCCCATGGCAGTGGTTGGTACAAGGTCATCTTTAAGCTCCTTACAACTCAAACAATTTCATGATTTTAACATACCCTTCGTACTGAATTTAGAAACTTGAATGGCTATTAAGTAATATAGAGTTAGTTTTACACATTTGGGACTTTTTTAGATTGTAAACTGATACTGATAGAGATCAGATTTTTTATCTTTCATGTGTGCCTTGTCAATAAAATTTGCCTGATTGTAACTTCAGTTTTTATTAAATTTCTGGTGCCTAAACATACTGTATGAACAGGTGCTTAGATGATGGTACAGTTCTTAAAACATGACACTGTGATCTGATTTCTTGATTCTTATGTACTATTTATACCTCTTCATGCCTATTTTTGGATGTGAACTTCAGTGTCTCTCTCTGTATTGTTCTGTATTTCAAAATGTCACTTAAGTCCTTCAATTGCTAATTATGATTCAAATGTTTGTGTTCCTGTAAGCTCTTCAGTTGTTGTACCAATGAGAGAGATAATTGACTTTCATTTATGTGGTAAATAATAGACTTAGTAAATGTGCCAAACATAGCTTCTGAAGAACTATAGATGAGGAGACATGTTTTTGCATCCAATTATTGTGATAGAAGAGACTTCCAAGATGTTAATCATACACTGATTGTTTACCTTGAAACTAAGGCCTTTCTTAATGAAAAGGGTATAGTTACTACAAATACAAGTTGAGTGCAAGACTAAAGTGAATCACAGACTGAGAGAGAGCTATAAACCTAAGGAACCAGGCAGCAAACCTACTACATTTGGTTCTAAGCCATCTGTGGACCTATGTGTTTTTTTAAATTAATTTTTTTTTTTGGTTTGGTTTGCTTTTGGTTTGGCCTTAGACCCTGTAACTTACAGTCAGGTAAGCCCTAGAACACTCAAAATCAGAAACCTGTCTCAGTAAAGCACACGGAGCAGAGTTTACACATGCTTGATGCTCTGTCAGCTTGTGCAAAATAATAAATGGGCAGAAGGACAGCCTGATGTGCCCTCAGAGCCTGGCTGTTAGGCTTAGCAGCCTTGACAGTGTCTGTCTATTTATGTAATTGCATGGAAAAATGAAAGAAATGGAATCTGACACAGTCCTTATCTGAAATATAGAACCTCTGACTTGGGGTAAACTCTGCCTCAAGTTGCTATCATCATGCCTTTTTGGGTGGATGCAACACTACTATGAAAACATAATACTGCTACTATAAGTTATTTCTTTTGTCACTAGATTGTTCACTTACACTGGATTATGATTCTCAAAAGCAGCTACTGTATTTTAACAATAATTTCTAGCTGTGTGGGAGATGAACTGGTTAAACATGTGAGGTGTCTGATGTGACAGAGCTCTGCTGACAGAACAGTTTTAGGAAGTAATGGCAGCTGATATACCAGTTAGGAGGTGGCATTTTTAAAGTCTCATTTTGTTAAAAAAAAAGGGGGGGGGGGAAGGGGAGGGAGGGTGGTACCATTGTGTAAATACTCCAAGTGAGCTCAAGAAACCTCTAGTTAATGTCATGACTGTAAACTTGCCTGTTGAGGACTACTATATATAGAAAGAAACCCCTCAATTTTAGCATGGTGTGAATAAAGTGTTAGACTTGTAATACTGTAGAGGTTACGTAACACTTGTCCATACATTACAAGGGTTTTCATCAACTTTCTGCAGTGGGTATTTAAAAATACTTGTGTGAAACTTCCTTCCCTAAGAACAAATACTTCTTCCAAAACTGTGGTGCACAGAAATGCCTTGTTGGAGGGGTAAAACATGGCTTTTGAAAGAAATGTACAATGCATACGTCTTTCTCAGCTCTTGGTAGTCTCATTCATATTAGATGTATGCTTCCTGTTTAATAGTGCAAGTAAGACTTCTGAATTGCAAGTTTTTATGTAATGCTGAATATTGTATATTACTGGTTTCCATGACAAGCTTTTAGTTTTGTTCTGAGCAGTGTATATATTCTGGATCACTCTAGGTCTTTGTTCAGTCTAAAGATATTATGCTATTTGTGTCACTTAAACCTTGTTTTATCCACTTGATAGGTGCTTTTTGGGGCCCTTTATTGGATAATCCCCTAGCACTGAGGCATAGCTCAGCTGAAATCAGAGCAATAACAACTTCCTGGGATCCAAAATGTTACAATGTTACATTACATTTCTCATGCACAAAGCATGGACTTTGAACATTGATATGAATTTCAGTATGAGGTTTTTATATTCACACTTTTGGGGGAATGGTATTTTAAAATACAGGTATTGTGAGTGAATTTGTAAAAAAAACTAAATCCAAAATTTTAAAATGCTATAATTCCATGACAGACTTGTGTACTTTTTGAAATAAAACTGTTGGAGAAAACAGTAGTCTGTCTTTATTTTAAAGCAGCACTTGTATATGTCTTCAGCTTTTTCTTTATGTAATTGGACGTGAACTAATAAATATGGCTGTGTATACCATGCTGGCATGAATAATTTTATTTATTGTTTTTCCCCCCTGCCCCCTTCCAAGGCAAATAAAACTTTAGATATTTTAAAATACTCACTTTTAGGTGGGGTTTTTAACTGTAGGTATGGTTATTCTGAAACATAAGCCTGGAAATGAACTTCAGATTAGATTTCATCCCTCTTTATTTTAGGTAGAACCAAAAATTCCTGAAACTGATTAATCTTTGTCCTTTAAATTTCAAACAAGTTGGTTGACAGCACTCAAAGTATGTTGATAAAATGCTAGGGGGTTTTATTGTTCATGTGTTAACTTGCATCTCTTTCAATTTCGATGGAGCTGACTCGGGATGCTCTGCACTGCTTGGCCTTGCAAACCAACTGATTATTGTCCTTGTCATTTTACCTGAGATTAATGTGACTTCTCCAGTGTCATCTCCAGGGTGGAGAACCAAAGTCTGGCATGGGCTCTTATCTGCAATAATGGCATGCATTAAGTTCATATAATTGGAGGCATAATTAACTTACATTTGCTTATAATATATGCACGTTCTTATGTTATAATGCATGCCTATATATAATATATCAAGATATATTAACGTGTTCTGGGCCAGGCCAGAAGTTCCACTGACTTCTTTATATATATAAAAAACCCAATATATGTGTGCGCAAGCATGTGAAGTTAAATGGAGTACTGGTAGATAAACCTCTAGGATTTTTTTTTTAATTTTAAATTAAGCATCATGCTTAAATACCAAAAGAAACCTAATAGAAATGGAAGTTCAGATTTGTCTCTATTTATAGAGTTCTAAGAAACCTTTCTTACACTCTTTTTAACATTCTTGTCAAGACTTGGGAAAGGATGGAAGTGTTGAGCTTAGGGTGGCAGTTTTGTCACAGATGGCTCTTGCATGCCTCAGCTGCTCCTCAGGTCTTTTATGTGGAGAATAGGTGACCGTGAACCAGAAGCTGAGTACTACCTCCAGCCTGGTCTGTGGAATTCCAGCAAAACTGCTAGAACTTTCCTGAGTGTCCTGACAGAACAGAGGGCACTCATCACCTGGTAGCTCTACAGAACCTCTGTGGTCCTTTCTATGTGTGTTAGACAATGCCTTGGATAAAGTGTCAGAAAATGTCTGGCTGTTGGTTTGTTTCTCTGAACATCTTGGCTGTGTCTTTTGAGCTGCCTCTAATTTGTTTCCCTGATGTTGTTTCAAAGCTCTATGATAATACTGATAGGCAATTAATTGCTAGGCTCTTCTAAAAAGCAGATAATGACAGCAACTTTGCCTGGTTTCCTATCTGTAAAATTCATAAAGCGGAATAGTTTGTAAAGAAAATAGCTGATTAAGTAGCAGAAGTAAGAATAGGATGAAACAAAGCTATGAGTGTTGCCTACCTTTCCAAATGTCAGCTTATTCTAAAATTACTTTTAGCTTGTGTATGACCATAGGTGATTTCTCAAGACATGAAGACTTGCATCTTAATATAAAAATAATGTGTGTACTTGAGTTATGATGATTCTGTTGCTCTTCCTAATTTGCTTTAGGCTTTTTACGGAATGGTGCAGGCGCAGCTACCAGGAGAAGAGTATGAACCTTTAATTTTATAAAATAACCACTCTGGCAGAAAACTGGCCTGGAGGATTCTGTTGCCCCTGCTTCTGATGTTTGTTCAAAGTCAAGTTTCTGGAAATAGGAAGCCTTTAAATATCTCTTGATTTTTAGATTGTTGGAAATCAAAGTCAGTGTCACCCTTGTAAGTTGGTGTTTTGAAGACTTCAGCTTTCAGCTGTCAAAGCACTGGCCAGGCTGCTTTGGATATACAAAATCAGTAGTATCTAGTGGCAGCAGCTCCTATTTGGGTCCTCATTTTTAGTAAAGTTTCTTTTGGTCAATGCTGTCTGGAAAAACAGATGAAGGACAATTGTACCATATTATTTGGGAAACAAAGCAGTGCAATTCATTCAGGAACCCTGCATGATGCCAGGGCTGATGGATGGATAGAAGGAGGGAGGGGAACAGCTTTGTAAGGAAGTTGAGCTTGTTGATTACACAACTTGATTATGTAACAGTTTTAAAAAGTGGCAATATTAGAAGAGACATTACCAAAGATAAAATGATGTGCTTTCAGATGTTAATCTAATTTTTTCTTAGGGGAAGAACCTCTGGAGGCAGTGTGTCCGCTGGGAAGCGCGGGGAGCTGCGTGATGCCTTGACAGTTGTCCCATTTCCAGGGCTGGATGCTGTGGCTCTGGGGAGCTGCAGGCAGGGCAGAAGCTGAGTGCTGTACCTGAGGGGTATTGTACTCTCCTTCCCAGAGAATTTTTCCTAATTGCAAACTGGGGAGAGCAAAGCAGTGGGTCTGATCAGTTTCTGTGAAATGGGAGTTCTGGAAGCATGCATGAACTTTCTAACTTCTTGAAACCTTTCCCTACTCTGGTTTGTAGCAACATCTGTCTTAGGGCTCTTAAGGCAAAACATTTTTGCATTCAGAGTTCCTTATGTAGCCAGCATACCTTCACTGCTTAAATTGCAGAGCCTTGTACTCTGTCTACCATCCATAATTTCTGCAGGTTAATACTTGGTTATATTATTACTAACAGTACTGTGTAAGGAAGCAGAAGAAAGTAGATTCTCCTGAACTCTCCAAACAGGGCAAATGGCGACAGCTCAGCTTTTTGGTGCTCTGAGCACAAACATCTCCAGGGATGTGGTGGTCACTTGGGTTAGAATTTGCTATGAAGGAGTACTGAATCAGATGGTAAAGAGCTCTAAAAGTCATTTAGTGCCATTAGTAAACAGCTTCCAATTATGTCAGGTTCTGTGTGAGTAGGAAAGCAACTTGAGCTTTTGTTTCTTGTGGCCAGTTACTGCTGTACAAGTGAAACAACACCTCTCTGCAACTTGTGACTTGTCCTGGTCAACGATTTGTAATTGAAACTATTATCCCATCCAGGGATCTGAATCTCCCTATTTTGTGTCACTAGGTAATATTTTACCTGTGAGACAGTAGTTGGGATTAGTCAGATTTCAAGGAAGTTAAATTGTGCAGCAGAGCATTTGTTCCCAGTGTTTAAGGGCTCTGATGGCAGTCCCAGCCACTCACAGGCAGCTGAGTGGGTGGTGTTTCAAAGAAACTATTTGCTGGAGTCAAAACACTTATGCTGTGCCTTACTTAGCTGTAGGAGATCAAGATAAAATTAATTTAGGATTTCTGTTTCCCAGTACAATAGGTCAGGTGGGAGGGAAGCTGATACCTTAGACTAGGAATAAAGGCGACGGTGGGAATACATCACACTACTGAATTGTTTTGCCTGCTAAAGAAGATGCCAATTCTGGGGCACAGCTGGTGGATTGTGAAACATGTCAAAAAGCTTATGTTGTGGCTGCTAGCACTGCACTTCTTCTCCACATAAATAAAATGCCCTTCCATGTCACTTCCAATCCTGTAGCTGTCAAGAGCAGAAACCGTTCATCTCATCTGTAAAATACAAAATAAAGCTTGCAATTAGTTTATTTTCAGATATTCTTCCCTCTTCTTGTTGGTACATGAGAAAAATTCAGCATTACTAAAAGAACACAGCTTGAAATGAACTGTTTGGTCTTGCCCTGGTTTCGTCCTTGTGCTCCGTAATTCAGAATGAAGTTGCTTAGGCATTGCAATACCTTCTGCTTCGGACTTGAGTTGTGGTTTGGGTGACCTCTTTAGGTAACCTATTTAAATTTAATGATCTTGTATTCCTGTTTAAGATGGGAAAACTCACTGTGTTTAAGACACAGAACTTCAAAAAACAAAAAAATGTTGTGGATTCCCATACTGTGTCCAGCCCATTTAGGAAAAAATATGGCTAAATAGAAGTGCTTTGTATGGAAACAGAGTAATAAATGTTGTGTTGGGGAACTATGAGTGTCCCCCATGGTTGATGGTTTAGCAGCCTCTTTCCCCATCTCTCTGTGCCTAAATGTGACCAATTGTTCGGTGCTCTGCAGTGATTTTCCAAGAGTGTTTTCCAACAGAAAGCTGAGAAACATTCTAAGGTGCCAGATGGTTATTTTCTTATTGTTTACTCAGGAAAATAATTGAGAAGTCTGCATCAGCTAAACCTTTTTTTTTTAATAAGTTCTAACAAAAAGCTCTAGAAATGTATAGTTGAATTTTTAATGCAGTTTTTGATAGGTTTTAACAGTCGTGATAAGAAACACTATATTTATATCATCTGTATACACACTGTTGCTAGGATTGAAGTACATACTTGTACATCCCTTTTATTTGCCAAAAAAATAGGTGCAACTATTGTCCAATTGCCTAGTATGAAGCAGGCCTTAGAGCTACCCATTAAAATGTCAATATTTTTCAGACTGAAGTTAAGATCACCTGTGATGGTTCTTCATTTGCAGCTCATTTAGGGGAAAAAAAAATCCTCATCAATGTGTCTGTTGGTTTTCATTTAGCAGCAGCACAATGAAAATTGTGATTCTTGTGCAGATAACCTACAGCTGTGATCTTACTAGATTTGCATACTTGAAAGGCATCAAAGTTGTAGACAGCAATTTTATGTTTTTAAAATCAAGGTTGTGTTGCTACTTGAAATATTTTAGGTTTATTATTTTAAGTATGATCTTTGCACATCTGAACTGGGTGGGCAGGCAGGAATCTCAACCAACCCACTAAAGTCCTTTATTCCTAGATGAAAGGGCTGGAAGGAGGGTTACAGCCTTTATGCTCAACAGTCCCTTTTGTTGCCTATTAGAAATTAACATAATTTCCCTGCCCCTGGTGTTACCTGAGCAAGCTGGGATTTCAACTGACAGTGACAATTGGGTTGTTGCATTCTACATGTGAATTTAATTCTGTCAACATCGTGTGTCTGGGCCAGCCATATGAGCTATTGCATTTGCTGCTGGCTTTAGGGATTGTACGTGGGGGGAAAATTGCTGAACATGCAAGGAGGCTGAGGACATCCTTAGTGCCTGACATGGCTGACAGAGGCTCACTCACTGGCAATAAAAACAATAACAAAATAATCCAAAGGCAGAGGACTCTGATTAACAAGCTGGAGAATCAGGGTTGATGTCCTGGCTCTGTCATGACTTAGCTGAGAGGCGTTTTTTTTAATTTATTTTTTTATTTTCTATTGACATATCTTCTTTGTTCATCATCTCTAATAGCTGTTAGAATGGAGCGTTCTGTTGACTCTTTGTGACTTTTGGAACTAGGGTTTCCCATCACACTGTCATTTGTTTTTAAAGCTATCCTTGGCAAGTCTTTCTGCTATCCTTTTCAGTCTTCACCAGATGTCCATCTAGTACTTTCTTTCCATTTCTTTCATAATCTTAGGAAATTTTGAAATAGATATATTTAAAGATCGTTATCTTGATGAGACCATCTGCGGTTGTCTCTGTCCCCTGCTGCTTCCTGTTTTTTAATTCTGTCCTGACAGCAGTCACTCTTCCAGTACTTCTAACACTCCTTGAGTATTTTCAGTTGTAAAAAACATAATAGCTGAGTAGATCCCATTATGGGGCTTCTTGAGGGTGAAAGATCTCCCAAAGCCATTGCCAATGCACGGGAAAGTGTCCTCATCGCTCCATTTGATACTCCCTCAGCACCTTTCCCCTGCTGCTCACTGCAGGTGTCTTGGAAGGTATTCTCAGAGTGACATAATGGAAATACAGATGTATTTGTTGTTTTGAGTACTTCCTTCACCATTACTGACATTGGAGGTACCTAACCCTGTGTGTGACAGGCTGAGATACAACCAGAGAGGTGGAAAGCTCCTTGGCATCACTCGCCCTGGTGTTTGTTCATGCACTTTGCCTACAGCCTGGCCTTCCTCTTTCTGTCACATGCTGCCTTTTTATTCCTGTCTGTGGTATGGATTTCACTACTGGAGTAGGACAGAGTTTGAGGCAGGTTTTTCTTTTTTTCTGAGTTTGGTATGTTGCTTTTGATCATTCTTTTGTGGAGGGTCGTTCTTTTTACTGTCACTTTCTATCATATTTTCTGTTCCCAGCCAGTTTTGCTTGTCTCTCTCTGCTTTAGGCATTAGGCACTTTAAACTACATTTATACAGTGGATTTCAAACTGGCCCCTGGTTTTCCAGCTTAAACTTAATGGTGTTATGATTGCAAGTACCTGGGCAGACAGTAGTTTCTTATTAACTGACAGTTTTCCTTGCATGATCCAAAGGACTTAGCACATCTTGTTTATAAGCTACAACACTGGGGGGTGGATGTTTTCAAATTTTATTATTATTATTATTTATTTATTCTTTATCACAGCTGCACAAACAACCTCTAGCTGCATGCTAAGGTTCACTTGCCAGACTGCATTTTTCTTTATTTTAATAATTTTGTTTTATTGCTAGAGATTTGCTTGGATGAGAAGGAAAGGAAAAGAAAATCAAGACTGAAAGTATCAGGGCAGTGCAGCAAGGGAGAACAGATTGTGTTTGCCTTTTTAGCTCATTTAAGCATCAGATTTAGAAAACATTTGCTTTTCCAAACAACAGGGGTATCAAGAACTATTCCCCTGTCCCAGCTTGTCTCAGTGTGCCATGTAGCAGAATTTTGTCCATAAGCAGGGTATGCTAATTTTCTCTTGACTTGTTCATGAAATGGAGCAAAGAGGAGTTTGATGGAGAGACATCATTATATGAACCCCTGCTTGCACACCATCCCTGAGAAAAGCTGGATTTATACATGTTTTGGACTGTAAGAGCACTGTTTCTTCAGCTCTTCCAGTAGAATGTGATAGGATGAACTATGGTGGAACAGCTAAACCTTGTGTAGAAGGCATATGTTTGCTAATTATTAACTTGAGAACTATAAATGAAAGAGGTAGGAAATAGAAGTGTTATGCAATCCATGGTGCAAAGACAGGAATACAGAAAGGACATTTCTGGCCTCAGTGTTCAGTCCCCATTAATGAGTCTCTTAATATTCCCTACAACAATAATTATGTGAACAATAGTCAGAATGAAGTTCAGAGAACAGCAGGTTCTCATGCCAGGTGACAGCTTGAAATAGAAAGAAGGCAAAGGTCGTGATTTCCAGCCAAGCAGAACTTGGTGCTGCTTTGAGTTACTCTTCCAAGCAATGTTTTGGGAAGGCACTCAGTTCCTTTTACTGTCACATGCAACTGGAAGATTCCATTTGATGTGTAATTCTAATTGCAGTGTGACAGTGTGCAAGGAAGAAAGTGAGCTGTTGCAGAAATAGCCTGAGTCAGTTGTTTTAATTACTGCTCTTATGGAGAAATTATTGTGTCATTGAGGCACGTCCTAAAAATCTGTGAGGATGGGTGTAATTATACGAAGGTCTATAATAAGCTGAAATTTGGTCAGAAAATGAGATGTTTCCAGTAAACAAAATACATCCTTATACATTTGTGGATTATTAGTTGGGAAGAGTTATTTTTTGGTGTATTAACATGTTTGCAAAATTAATATTGGTGACTGTCAGCAGGATTGGTAAAGGCAGCATGTAGAAAGTGCATTTTGTAGCATGGAGATGCGGCAAAAATGATAAGCTATCATTTTTCTTACAATGCCACAGTCTTAGAATATGAACTCAAAGAATATAGAGCTGATAGAGAACTGTAACCGCAACAAAGAATTATTTATTTTTTGTACAATAATGTACAAAAGCATTAACCCCAGAAAAGTTGATAACAGTCAAGGAACTAGAAGTGATTTCTAAAGAAATGGTGAAATGAGCAGGTGTGCAGGTAGGGATGAGGCACTTTGAGAAAACTGAGTGTTCACGGCAGTAAACAACAGAACTGTGTGGTTCTTTGACAATGCAAGTTACTGGTATGAAACTTAGGCAAGAGGCATTTAGTGGATTTTGACAGGTGCTTTAAAAGTGCAATGCAGTAGGTATGCACTGGGAAATCCATGAGATACTGAAAATTTCCAAGTTAAATGTACAGTTATTTGTAGTCCACTAATAAATGAAGTTTTAATTTGCTGCACCACTTCACCTTTTTGCTATCAGACACTGGTATAAACTGGTATAAAAGTGCATTTAATTACTGAATGTTACAGTACCTAGCCTCTTGCTGCTATAGATTAATGATATTCTTTCTTTTTGTAGTATGACATCGCACACAAGATTGGTGACATAACAGTGGTATAAACATGAAGAAACAGGCATCAGTTTTTGCATGACTTTCCAGTATGGTGAAACTGAAGTACATTATGAAATGAAGTGCTGGTTGTTTTTTTTACTTGATCTCACTTTAGATTCAAGATTTTTAAGTAGGCTGTATTCAGTTTTGTAAGTACCAAATTTTTTTCTTTTTCATATTTTTAATGCAAAGTTTACAAAGCCACTCCTGACATTTTTCTTACTACTTTTTTGTTTTGAAAAGCGTGCACCATCCCTCCTCTCTGCTTCCCCCACCCTATTCCTGGAGATGCAAAAAATTGTGAATTTAACAAAATCAACTCAGGTAGCAGAAATAGAGCCTTAAGCAGTGGGGAGTTAAAGAGATTGTAATCTGAAATAGAGTAGTTTTGGGTTTTCCTAGCTTTCTGGTCTGCTGATTTCATAAGGAAGTGTGTCATCTATTGAATGCTGTAGTGATACTCATGAGGGCTGACAAACTGTGTGCAAAATGCGCTGTGTTTTGAGATTGTATATATTTTATAACACTTAATAAAACATACTTGAATGTTACAGTTAACACATGCTTCAGCATAATTTGTTAATGCAGGTGGTGTGGTAATTCCTGTCTGTGCACTTCCTTATTCCTCCTGCTCCCCGATTTACCATGCAGGAAGTCCAGAGAGAAGAAGAGTTTGCTCTTTAAACCAGGCTGGTTATGGGGTCCCTATTGTCTCCTGCACTGGGGAGACTTTGGGTACTGATTTCATAATGAAAATATTAATTAGCCATGTAAGGATGAGACCACTGTAATCTGATCTAATGGACTGGAATTTACAGAGTCAATTTTTGGAGCCTGGTATCCTGCTGGTACCAGGGCATTTTTGGTAGCTCATTACCTGTCACTGTCTACATAAATCAGAGCACACTGAAGGACCCACAGAATTTAGGCAGTAGCAGTGAGCATATGCAGGCTCCATCCTGCCTTTAACTACATCTGTCTGTGCTCTTGAGAAATACTGGTGCTGGTTTCTAACTATTGTAAATACGTAGTTATTAATTTAAACATTAATCTTGGGGCATGTGTTACGCTGTGGTCTGAAAGCAGCCACATCATCCATTGTGAAACTGGTGGTTATAATGTTGAAAAGTTATTAAATTATTTTTGCTTCTGTTTTTGAGAGGAGCACAGCTAATTCTAGAATAAACTGAGATGCTGTCAAGCAAAAGTTCCATTTAATGAGTTTTGTCACTGCACATACAGTCAAGTAAAATTGTCAAAGAAACAGGAATAACTTGAGAAAAATGGAAGTTTGTAGGGTCTCTAAATATCATAGATTCAAGTAGCCAATTAAAAAAAAAATTGTTCCAAATCTAAGTTCAACATTGTAATTACAGAAAAGATACTTTGCCTTTAAGAAGTACTTGTTTTTGTGCCAAAATATTTCATTCCTCATTCTCTCCTTTGACTCCACGCTGCCTAAACTTGTCTCCGAGTGAATCTGGCAAGTAATTAATCAGGGTAAAATTCCACTGGGATCAGTATGAAAGTTGCCTTGTCAAGGAGCAGCAACTGTAAGGTAATGATTTGTAGACAGCATTTACCTTTTATGCTATGTTGTGCTCTATATAAGATGAGAAAGTGTCTTTTCCTGCCCTCAGTGATCACCATCATATAAGTGCTTAATTGCTGGTGTTTAAGAAAGTAGGAGAAAGGTAGGAGTAACTGTGCAAGCTTATAGTTTTGCTTCAAAAGTGAATTTTGTAGAACTTTTTTTCTGCAGAAAAATTGCAAAGCTTGCTGCACTAAAATATATTCTTAAATGAATAAGTGAAATAAACGTTGTTCTTAAATTCCTATCCAAATTAATAGGAATATATTGTAAGTAAAAAGAAAAAATACAAAATATTATTGCTGTCATTTGGCAAAGAAATTTGCATTTTTTTCCCCCAAGAAACGACTAACTGTAAAACTTTCTTGTCATCTCTTTGGAGGAGTTTCTTGGCTAATCCCCATCTTCTTACCAGACTTCCAGGTACTGAGTTTTTGGAAGGTGCTTTGTGTTGGGTAGTTAGTCCAGAAGTCCATCCTGCCTAAAGTCACCAAGCATGGGCTGTTAACTTTATGTTGCTGTGTTGTTTTGGTGTAAGCAGGACATGAGTTTGAAAGCTTGTCTGGTGCCACACAGAATCTCTGAAGATTTATTCTCACTCTGAGTCTGTTCTCTGCCACCTTCCTCAGGCTTGAAAGATACAATGGTTAAGCCTGGGGGTTGTGTCTCTATAGATTATTGTGGCTGTTTAGGAGTGGCTGGAAATATCAGGGGAAAGTTTTAATTGGTATAGGTTATTTTTTCAACTATTTATTCTTTGTAATACATAGAACAGCTTGGTCAGCAGGTGGAAAACTCCCTGACTCTTGTGCCAACACCATTAAATGAGGAGAAGTAGTGAATTTCATGTACTTCTTGCCAGGGCTTGCTTGTTACAGGAGAGTTTAAGCATGTGTTTGTTTGGTAGCTGTGCTCCTGTTCACACCCACAGGAATCTCATGTGATGTTTTGCATGCTGGCCCGGACCTGGAGAGTCACAAAGCCTGAATGTCACCAACAGCAGCTGTATCTTTGCTGCAAAGAGATTAACTTGAAGTGCTTCCCCTCCATCTCGCATGCAACATTGTTCTACCAAGCGGGAGCTGTGAGATCAAGCTGCTCCTTCTCTCTGTTTAGTTCAGACCACTTCTGAAACAGCTCTGTTTCTCCCAAAGCCATTATAATTGCAGGTGTCTGAGGAGCAGTGCTGTGCTCAGCCATTCCCAGGCTTCCTGGGATCCTCTCCATGGTGGCCAGGCCTTGCAGTCATGTGGAACTTTGGAAAATGTGTTGTTACTGAGGTTGGTTCTGTGGGCTCAGACTGCCCAGGTGGCATCTTGCATGCTCTGTAGAGTATGAGATGAGCCAGGCAGCTCACCAGGTGAACTGTCCCATGGTCAAGGGGGGTTTGGATTCAGACACTGCCCTGCAGGCAGTATGGCTGCAACAGGCTCAGGAGCTATGGCAATGCAAGGCAGTTTCACATTGCTCTATCCCTGTCTGAAGTGGCATCGTTGTAAGTCCTTGCATAAAATTAAGAAGCCTCAAATGGTGCATTTTGAACTGCAGCATTTGGCAGCTGCAGAAAGATTTGGCCCAGCCTGTCTTGACTCTTCTTTCCTGGCCTTGGGCTCCCTCCTATCCTGTCAGCATAAGCACTGGTGCAGTTGCCGTGAGCCACATCAGAGACACGATATGGTTTAAAATTGCTTACATATGGTGAAGTGTAGTTTGAGCTTGGGTACATTCATCATTCAGTTCAGCAGGCAGCTGCACTGATATTTGTGCTGACAACAGGGGAAGGAGGCAGTGTGAAAGTGGAAAGAAGGATCAAAGTACAACAAAGGACTTTCAGCAGTGGGGCTAAAAGTGCCCAGGGCACTCAACTGCCCTGCTCTGCACAGGGATTGGCCTAGACAAACTCCAGAGGAGCTTTCCAGTGCTCTGTGATCCTGTAAAAAAGATGCATGTAGCCAAATTCTCTCTGCATTCAAAAAATGGTGATCCTCAGCTGTGGTACTCAAAGCTACAGACTCCTCAGCTTTTGCCACTGGAGTTTCCAGCTACTCTACCCTCCTCCTATGTGCAGAAACCCTTTATTCTGCATAGGATGGCATGTGCACCCCGTTGCCTGCCACATGTAAGAGCCCTGCTGAGTGTTCACAGGCATGACAGAGTGTTCCCAGGGCACCCTGCTCCGGTCAGTGCCGGGACAGAGCATGCTGGCAGCAGTTGCCACTTTCTCTTTAAGACTTAAAGGAGATGGTAGTTGATAATGCTGATGTTGTCATCAACTATGAGCTTGCAAAAAAATGTATGCAGTTATTTCATGTGACTCTGAAGTAATCCTGAGTCTCTCCCTAAGGCATCTCATAGAGCATCCACGTGGGCAAAGCACCTTTGGCTCCAGCAGCCATGCAGGTGGGTGACTGGCACTGCAGTTCCCTCTGCAGGCTGCGGCTCTCCTGTGTTACTGACAAAATCCAGGTGGGTCAAACACAAACAAAGAGAAAGAACTTCAATCTCAACTCCAGAAGCACGTGGAAGGTAAAGGAGGAAATCATTACTTAAAAGGAAGCCACACAATCTTTCTCTGTAACTCAATGCCACTTTTGAAGATTTCTTGTTAAAATCTGCAGGCTGGAGACCCAGCTCACTGGGTTTTAACAGCACTGTTAACATAGCATAGCTGCAACTTCAGTGTCATGCATTCCAGTTCATTTCTATTTCCCACATGACTTTCATTGTTGGGATAGATTAAAAATCTTGCATAATTTATTTTGCATGGCTTGCTTTTGCAATACAGTGCAGGCTGCATTAACGCTCAGGAGGCAGCTAGACGTGAGCTGACACTGAATATGCAAAAATATTTACAATGAGCTCTATGTACCATGTTCTTTCTGAATAATTTGCCTGCTACAAAGTAAATGACATTAACTACAATTATCACAACATAAGCCATGAAAGTCTGGGCAAAAACATAATAATGGGATTACTGCTGTTTTCATTAACACTGGGTCACTTCTGCAGTTTACCTTTTCTGAGAATCTAACTTGACAATGTCTTCTCTCTGTCCTCATGACTGAGTCATTATTAATGCAATAAGAATTTGCTGTCCTTACAGAGAAACTGTGTTCCCTTCACAAATGTTTTTCTGACCTTTTTCCTCTTATCAGAAGTCAAACTTTTCCATAAACTCCAATAGTCCTACTTCTGAGGTTAACAGAAAAGAAGGTGGACATTCTAATAAATCTTACATCATGCACTAACATGGAGATGAACTGCATGGAAGCCTTGCAGGACTCCTCAAAGGAGTGAGTTGCTGTAACTGGGAAAGGGAGCACTAACACACCAAATCCTGTCCTATGACAGACAAAAAAGTTTCACACTTTAAAATCCATAATTCCGTAATTTTTATACACATTTTTATAATTTAAATGAGGAACTAGGCATTTCTCTATGAAGGGGTGTGTTTAGAAGTAGCTAGGCTAGTTTCAAACTTTAGAGCAAAATTTTAGAAGATTAACTCTCTCTCTTTAACAGTGAGCACTGCCTGTCATAATCCCTGCACATGCAAAGCATTGGTCTGGAGCAGTTGTGCCCTGGATTAGCTTCAAGCAGTCCCAAACCATGGACACCATGGCTGGCTGCCATCCAGGATGGTCCTAGTCCCAGGGGTGAACCAGAGCTAAGGGGGGACTTCTGTTCTCTGCTTCTCCCCCAGATCAAAATCTTGGCCCTTTGTGAGAAGTGTGAATTGCCACTTCCAAGTTCTTGGTCCCTCTCCCTGGACCATGTGCTGCAGGAGGCTGGGGAGGTGGGGGGTTACTTTCCTAGTAACATAGCAAATGTCCTACATTGTCAAATTTCTGGGGATTGAATTTTGGTGTTTTTTTTTTTTTTCTTAAAGAGGAATCCTTTATCATCTCTCAGTGCTCTATTTCAGTGACCAGTGCTAGTGTCTGATGGCTGTTTGTCATTCTAGGGCCTCTGCTTTGGCTTCAGTATAACAAGCTAATGGGGATGGATTAAATGAGCTTTGGTAGGCTTTTACTGGGGTCAATTTGATGTGTGTGTATACAGTTCCTGCCATGCCAGCAGGATGATTTGTCAGCAGAAAGGTAGGTAGGTAGGTAGGTAGGTAGGTAGGTAGGTAGGTAGGTAGGTAGGTAGGTAGGTAGATAATACCTTCAGCTTTTCCATCTGGATACAGAAGAGAAGGAGATGATGTTGGGAAGCACCTGGGCAGAGCAAAGGTGTGGTAAGCAAGGAGTCCATCTTGATGTCACAAGACTCATTCCAATGACTGTTGTGCAGGTCTCTGCAGGAGCTGCTCTTGGCATAGCTTGTTTGCTAACGAGAAATGGAAATGCCAACAAAAAAATCTGTATTTGGAACATGAAGTACTTGTAGCAATGACAATCATTACACATGATTTTCTACACTGCTGATAAGAAGATATAATGGTAATGGTTTAGTCTTTCTTTAAAATATTTGGAGACATGTAAGAAAGAAATTAGGAGACATCGGAAGGGTGCAGTGGGCTCCTCTTCCACCCACATCCAGGGGACACTGGTGGTATGGGCCAGAAAGGGACCCTGGAGGGTTTTGAATGCCTTGTGATGTCGGAGTTTTCTGCAAAAGTGAGGGTTTTCACCTTTCCCAGACTCCCTGACTACTGCTGTAAATGGATGGAAAACTCATATTTTGCTTTTTTTACCTTGAGTAGCAGGATAATTGCTGACCCAGCATGGAGCTTCAGGGGACCAAGGGGAAAATGAGATTCAGAACCACTTTCCCTGCCTCCTAGGAGTCAGAATCCACTCAGGATCAACTCCACCGATCCTTTTAGTTGGAAAGTAAGCCTGACTGTTACTTGACCTAAGACAATGCTATTACTATTCATAAAAGGCATTGTACACAAGTAAATTGTTGTCCTCTTGTATTACACTAAAAAGCCATATTTTGGCATGTCAGTGAGTTGCCTGGAGGAGGGAAATGTATGGAAGAGGATGAAGGATGTGTCCCACACCGAGAGCAGTGTCAGTCCCCGAATGCTCTGGCTGGGCACTGTGCTTCCATGCGGAAGAATAAGGATTAGGTTTGTCCTGCTGTGAGGTGATTCATGTGTGGGGAATGTGCGTGCTCAGAAACAGAGAGATTTCAAGAGGGCATCACTGAAGAGAGGCTTGTGATAGGAATCAGCAATAAAACAATAGCTGAGCAGGGAAGAATGGATTTAATAAAAGGAATTTACAGTTGATATCTTAAGCTGTTAGGATTGCTTGTCTGACCATTTCTGCTAAAGTTCCTGCTCTTCATTCTGTTTTTGAAATGTCTTTAGATATACTGTTTATTATTGGATTTTAGATGTCCTATACTAATATTACACATTTTATGTGTATATATTTTTAAATTATGCTCTCTCTGAGATGTTTTCACAATTTGACTACATGACTTTGCTGTAATACCATGTTAATATTAATATAATACTAAAATAGGGCTGGATACTTAATGTAACAGCAACTAGATGTCAAACTATTATTTCCTTTATCTAAAGTGTGAAGGATGTGAGTTAATATTTAACCAAATAAAAGAGTTTCCAAGTTTTGATATTATTCATGCTTTCCTAGAGATGTTAACATAACCCTGTAATTGGCATGAATTCTATCCAGCAATGAGCACTGTAGGAAATACACTTTATGTTTGTTACTTGTTTTTAAGGCACAGTAGAAATTCATAGGAATGCACGAGCCGTGCATTTGAGTGTGGCTGATTTTTTCTCTGTGCAATTAATGTGTTCTGATGGGAAAAATAATATTAAGCTTAACATATTTCTCAGGAGAGAGCTTTCTCTGAAAGATCTTCATTGGGATATATAAGTGCATAATTTCCAAACAGCATGTTATGTTGAACAGACACTTTCAGAAAATCTGCATTTGAGCTCTCCCCTCCAGAAAAAAAAAAAAAAAAAAAGAAAAAAAGAGGAAAAAATAAAGAAAAAAGAAAGGAACAGTTATTTTGCTTAGATTCCAGTTCTTGTCTTCATAGTGAACAACCGAGGCATGACAACATGGTTCTGGTATACAAGCCTTGAAAAATAAGATTTATAAAGCAAAACCACAACTCAGACTGGGGTTGTCTTTAGCTTGTCAGTTTGACTTCTGTCTGAGCAGAGGAAAGGCTCGTGCCACTGGAGAACTACTTGGAAACCCTGTGTGAAACTTCTTTATGCCACCCACTTCAGTCCCCCTGGCTGGGTAACCTCAGCATGCACTGCAGAGCCAGATGTGGCTGCTGCTCAGGGCTGCTGGGCTGGTGGGAACTGGTCATACTGGAACACTATGGCAAAAAGACCTCATCATCCTCATCACAGCCAACTGCTGCATGAGAGACAGCCTCCCAAGCCTCATGGACCCTGCTGATGCTTTCCTGCTGGCCACTTTCCCCTCTTTACCTTCCTGCCTTTCTCTTTTTCTATTTTTTTTTCTATTTTCCGTTTCAAGCAATTTCATTGCTAGAGCCAACATATGCCATAACTTATAGATGCTGCTGCTGAAGCTCTGTGCCTCTAAACTTGTGCAGCAAGAGCTTTTTTGTTTCTTTTGTTTCTTTTTTGTTTCTGCTGGGGCACAATTTAGGTAGGCAGTGAATCTATGGGAGATGGGGCTAGAAAAGCACAGCACTTTTTGCCGAGTTCCATGCTGCTGGTTTGGTTTTCTTTTCTTTCCCCGTTTAATTTGTCTGGAATTGAGAAACAAAGAAAGCCAAATCCAAACCATTGTTGCTCAGGCAACAAGATGTAGCTAAGAATGAAAACTGCAGCTTCATTAAAAGCAATGCAAAGGATGTGCTGTGGTTTTCTGTAGAAATTTCTGTCAATCAAACCTGGGTGCATTATGAAAACATCCATTTCCATCAGATTCACTGCATAAGCAGCTCAACCTGCCATGACAAGTTTGCATTTGTTTATATTCATTGGAACTGTTGCTATTTGGAAGTTAAAATGCTTTTGGCAGGCACCAAAGAGAGAAATGTGGTTAATTACTTCTTGCCAATTATCAGTTCTGCTGGATATATCATACTGCTACCTAAGAAATCTGACAGGCTTCATAAAATCAGCCTCAAGCTAATTAGCAATGTTTTTCAAATGACTGTTGATATTATTGCTGTACCTCATCCAGAGACCATCACCCTGTGTGTTCACAAGATATGGCAAAGTGTCATAGCCATGAATCCAAAACTTTCTGAAATATTAATGTATTTCTGTCCTTTTATCTCCTGGACTTCTCTATTCCCACTTTGTAATCCTGGTTTATCTTAGGGATTTAGTTAATGTTAAGTTAATCTATGTAAGTGAAGAGAAAGAAAACACATGGCAAAACTTCCTACATTAATGACTTGACATTATACATTCATGATAATGAAGTGGCACATAGAACTATGAAGAAAGTGCTAGGTTCTGCAGTCTTACTGTACCTCATGATACTTGACTTCATTTCCCTTTAGTCCTGAACTACTGGAATTAATTAATGAAAGGGAAATTTGGGGGTGAAATACTTGATTAAGAATAACAGAACAATCATGCAAAAGTAAAACAATCCCATAGAACCCAAAAAAACCCCCACAGTATTTTATATACAAAAACACACCTCATATACATATTAACACATGCATTGCTGTTAACCTTTATGGTATAGTTAGGAAACAGGGATGTAGTAATGGAAAAATGCAAAAATGTTCTTCTTTCAGATGTTAACTTTGTTAAAGTACTAAACACACTTACTCTTATCACTAGCAAATAATATTGCTATTTTTGTGGTAGGCTTGAGTCCAGTGTTCTGACCCAGACTGGCCTCACTGTGTTAGACACTACAGGCAAACAGTAAGAAACCTGTCCTACCACACAGATCTTGTAAACTAAGTAATAAATACAACTAAATGCTAATGAGAGGTGAGGGAGTGGGCAGATGGTTGTCTTTATTTTACAGAGGGGGAACCAAGTCAGCAATTAGTTCAGAGGTATATCACAGATCAATGAGAGGCCCTGCAATAGAAAGAGAATCCCAATCCAGTCTTCCTGTATCAAAGTCCAGAGCATTCACCAGGTCAGAATTCTTCCAGCAACAAGAGTTGTGGGAGCAAAAGAGAAAGCATACCTAGGCATTAGTTGGAGAGGTTGACAGAATTGTGAGTCATTAGGTAGAAAGAGGAAATGGGAAGCTGGAGGATAGGATTATGGAAAAGCTAAAAGCAAAGCTTTTAATCTATGAACCTTCCCTTCACAGATATTTGAGGTATGACTGCCAAAATATGATGTTTATTTTAGGTTTATTCCCAGTAGGAGACTTCATAAAAATGTGTGGATCATATATTTTTTTTTAGTTTTATTTCATCAGCTGTTGGAAAGTCTGTGCTGTCTCTTAGTTTCTGGAGATCAAAGTGTAGGCAGTGAAAAATAATCTGCCACTTTGGAATAATTTGCCACAGCAGGCATTCCTGGTGCAAATCAGAGTACAAATGAGATGGTGAATCAGTGATCTCAAAAGAGGATTACTTTGGATTAGTTGTCCAGTGAAGCAGGCACTTTGTACAATGCAGCAGACAGCTCCAACATGAGCCAATTCATTGCTTTTCTTTTTTTTTTTTTTTATTTTTTAAAGGAACATTAGTTTACCAATGGATTCTCATACACTAATTAACAGTATTTTGACAGTGTTTGTGTCTAGAAGACAGATTATGTGACAATACCACTAAGCAAACTTAAGTGCCAGATTTTCAGGAGAGGGAGGAGGCTTGGTAGGAAGCAGCCCAAGCTGCATTTTGGTTGACACCAGGTGCAGATTTAAACACTGGTCTAAGGTTCAGTCTTGAATGTCCATTTCAGCTTAGAGCTTGATTTGTGAGACAGGGAGGAGACAATTCTGTCTGGCCATGGTTCAGTTCTTCTGCTTCTCTAGTTTAAGGATGTGATGTTTTAGTGATGCTTGAATTATAGAATCATAGAATGGCCTGAGTTGGAAGAGACCTTAAAGATCATCTGGTTCCAACCCCCTGCCAAGGGCAGGGACACCTTACACTAGACCAGGTTGCTCAGAGCCCCAATCCAACCTGGCCTTGAACACTCCCAGGGATGGGGCAGTCACAGCTTCTCTGGGCAACCTGTGCCAGGGCCTCACCACCCTCAGAGTAAATAATTTCATCCTAATCTCATCTAAACCTACTCTGTCTCAGTTTGAAGCCATTTCCTCTTGACCTGTCACTCCAGGCCCTTGTAAATAGTCTCTCTTCATCTTTCTTATGGGCTCCTTCAGGCACTGTAAGGCCCCAATTAGGTGACCCCAAAGCCTTCTCTTTTCCAGGCTGAACAATCCCAGTTCTCCCAGCCTTTCCTCCCAGCAGAGCTGCTCCATCCCTGTGATTCCCTTGGTGCCTGCTCTGGCCTGGCTCCAGCAGGTCCCTGTCCTTGCTGTGCTGGAGCCCAGAGCTGATGCAGCCCTGCAGGTGGGGTCTCAGCAGAGGGGGCAGAGGGGCAGAATCCCCTCCCTGCCCTGCTGCCCACGGGGCTCTGGATGAGCCCAGCACACGGGGGGCTCTGGGCTCCCAATGGCCAGGGCATGGCCAGCCTCTCACCCACCAAGCTCCCCCAGCTCCTCCTCCCAGGGCTGCTCTTGAAGAAAAGCTTTAATACCATTTTACTGATGGTATACATTGCTAAATTAATCTGCTTTTCAGTTTCACAGGACTGGTATAAGGTGAATATATACACCACTTAAGCATTTACAAACACAATGCCCCGTTTCCTCAGGCTAATGTTTAACTCCATCATGCTGTAACTGTGAGTTCGCTGTTAATCAACCATTAATCAACCAATAATCAAACATTTTGCTGCCTCCCTGTTTACCCAGGTTCTGGTCATTTATTAATAAAGATAAAGCCATTCTTGGCTGCATTTCCCATGTCACAAAGCTGGCTTGTTGGCTTAAGAAGCACCATCTTTCCAGAACCAGTCTCTGGGGTGGCTCTAAAGGGCTTGGAAGAGAAGTGAAGGACAAGAACTCACTTATATATCATGCACAAAAAAGAGGGAAATTGTGCATATTCTGTGTGTGAAATGGCATCTGTTTCTGTATGCATGGAAAGCAGTCTTTGATGAAAATCTCAAATTTCCTGGACAACATAAAACCCCTGTTGTGGGGGGATAGAATGTAAGAAAATAAAGACAGTGCAGAAGGTAGTCTCACCCCTGAGGAGTTGCAGCTGTACTAATCACCAAAGATGGGGAACAGGCCTGCCCTTAACAGGCCACAGCTGTGTCCAATAAGAAGAAGAGTGCTACAAAAGAGTGGGTTAGCTGAGGGAGGAGAGAGATGGAGTTTGTTGGTTGTGCTGTGAAGAAGAAGGAGTCAGTGCTGTGAGGAGCTGCCCATGAGAAATCACCAAGAAGATATGGGACTTTTGCAATAAGATGACAATACCCTGTGGAAGAAGAGCAGAAGTAGCCAACTCTTACTGTGATGGCAGCAAAAACACATGCTAGAGCTTGAGATCCAGGCAGCTTTACTTAAGCTTTTATGAAGATCCAGCAGTACTATTTTCTCCTGTATTTAGACAGTAACAGCTCCAGACCCAGTTCTGTGCCCACTCCTTGACACACTGGGGAGAAGTGTGAGCTAAAATTTCAGGAGTCACTGGTGAGCAGTGATTTTGCACCACTGTTTCTGTGTTCAGATCAAGCCTGAACAAGTGCTGGGGAGCTTGGTGTCTGCTCCAGACAAAGGTCAGCACATTGCTTCTGATTCAGTGCCAGACTGGTTATTCTGCCAGAGGAGAGGTTTCCTTCCCAGTATCATCACCTTACTCTCTCCTCTGGACTCTGCAGCAGGCTAGAAGTAAGCCAGAAGAAGAAAATATTGCAATTACTCTTGAAACTTCTTTGGAATGGATGAAAATGTTGTTTCCCTGGTGCCCACTGTCCTAGGTGCGACACCAGCTTCAGCAATGAACAAAGTACTATGAAAAGTGACAGGGAGACTTAGACCTCTAAACTGCTGGGATGGAATGAGGTCAAGTTTGGCACAGTGCATTACATCAGCTGGAGGAATCCTCCTTTAAAAAACAGCCCTTGCCAGCCATGCCAGACACATGTTCTAGCCTGCCTGTGTAAAACCACCACTGAAAGCCTCTTTGTCCACCAGGGCTGACAAAGACGTTCAGGTATGTTTCTGCAAGAAGCAGCATAAATGCCTACTGTCTTTTATGTATGTTTGTAACACAGCTTTGTGTGCTCAGTCATCTGCAGTGTGCTGCTCCTGGAGCACACCAGTGATCCTCTGCCATAAAGCAAACATCATAACCTATCCTTTAAATAAAGAAAGAATTCTTCAAACACATGAAAATTCAGGCTTGCAGGAATTGTTAGGACAATGATACAGGACACGAGTTTCTTGGTTGATTTAGGGTGTTTTAAGTCCACCTGTGTGGACCATTGTTATTTAACAGGAATGTCAAACTTTAGAAGGATAACAAATAAGACTGGATGAGTTTTCCTCATGTGGCAGACTGGAAACCTGTCTATGTGTCTATGACAGAGACAGAATCAACACCAGATTCTTATCAAATATATTTGTTGGTCTTCAAATTCTTCCAAAACATGACAAAGTGCTAAAGGCTCTTTAATCTTGGCATGTGCAACTATTTCTTATGAAATAAAAAGTTTTCTTATGAAATCTTCCTGTCCCTGCACACCATTCCAAGTTGCCTAGGTGCCAGTATAAACCTAACCTTAAGCTTAGCCAAGTACCTCAGCAAATGTTTCATTTTTACCTATGAACAGTTCTACTGAAGTCACAGGTCTGAAATTCTGCATGTGATTTTCCAAGTCACATGTTAGTTCATGATACAGAAAGGAAAAATCCAATCTACAGACACACATTATTTGTACATATATGTACATAAATATGTATCTCCCTGTACAAAAGACAATGATGTATACAGCAGCCTACTAGCAATCAGATGAATTTTTGAGCATTACCCAGTTGTTTTTGACTCCAGGCTCCCCTGGCTTCCTTTGATGTGTGTGCCAAAAGGTACAAATAGGTCATTGGAATTGGAAGGCAATCCATTGAAATCCATCATTCACACAATATGGTGAATAGCAAACCTGTGCTGAATACACACAAATGCCTGATAAGGAGACAGCCATAATATGACTGTCTGTGTGACATCTGATTTTTTCCAGTGTTCAAATGTAAGTGGGCTGTTGTTGACAGATGTGAATATTATATGCATGTAAAGAAACAACACATCTTGGCCTTAGCTTTTGACTTGGAGACTGAAGGATTCCTTGGTATCAAGCGTTTTTGGTCTTGTAGAAGTTATTTTTTCATTTAGGACACATTCCCCCCCCAAAATGTGCCTAATGACATTATGTGAAAGGACAGGAAGGCATATTGCCTTATAATTTATTGCTAGCTGCACTAACATTATCCTTATTAAACATAAATCTTCTACTTTTGTGAACTGTACTCAGAGAAATCAGCAGCAAATTATAGAAACAATGACTATTCTACCTCTGTTTATTCTCAGAGCATTAACTTGTTATGTTTCCATCTTAGAAGAGGCAAGAGAATTTAGAGTGATAGCTGCTCAGCAGTCAGTGCTATGCACAGAAATTGTGTTTGAATGTAAGCATATCTGCTGCTCCAAGCTCTCTCCTGGGACTAAAAAGGCAGACAGATTGTATTTTGCTCTGGTAGGTAAGAAATTTTACCTGTAAAAATAAAAATAACAATAAAATCATTAAAGCCTCAGGTAGATTCTGTTTCCTGAGCTCCTGGATATGTTTGGACATGTATGAAGCACTCATAAATGCCAATACATGGGAATTTTCTGACCTCACAGCTTTAGATACAGTTTCCAGCTCACCCTCTGTACTGCCTTGTCTAATCCCAGGCGTGTTCAGCTCTGTGCAAGCAGGACAATGTCCGAGTCCCCGTGTGCTCCAGTGCCGTCACTAATCCTGGTACAGCTTGGGGCGGGCTCATCAGGAAAGGGAGGGACAGCACCGAGCTGCTGGGCCTGCTTGGAATGGAAGAGAAAGGAACCTGCACCGACTGAAATGCACCACCAGAGAGAGCTTTTGTCTTGCTGACTTTATCAGGGACGCTGCACAGGGCTGCACTGCAGCTCTCAGCTTGCAATGGAAGGTTTTGTAACCAAGTGTTGAATTACCAGGCGGAGAGTAAGAATCGAAATTCACAGCACTGATAGCACTTTAACTGCACACTTGATCCTTTTAAGCAATCAGGACAGCTGGTAGAACTGCTGTCAGCCAGGGGAAAGCTGCCACAAGATTGATGTCTCCTATCAACAAGGCCCTGGTCTGACACTGGTTCCTCTGATTTTGGCTGGTACAATCTAGACAGCATGGGGGTACTCTGAGAGTGATGGGAGTGCTCCTCAAATTGAGTGGGGACCTGTGCTGCACACCTCTCCTTTGCCATGAAATCATGGATTCATAGCATCAGAGAATCACATAGGTTGGAAAAGAGCTCCAAGACCAGCAAATCCAACATTTGACCAATCAAGCTCAGGCATAATCTTGCTCTGGGAATATCTCTTTTGATTTCCACAACTGACACATTACACAGTTGCAAAATATTTGTTGAATGTATGTGATCACACATTCATTGAACTTTGAAATACCCTTTTTGATTGCTCTGGATTTCCTAGGTGGAGAAAAACAGCTTCCATGAAATGGATACAACTTCACACAAAGTTTTGTTTCACTCTTCATTTGTCTGTGTGGTAGAGCTTGGAATGTAATTTATCTGGCATTGTTTGTGGCAAAATACCAGCACTGGCTCAGAACAGAATCAGGTAGGTCAAAGCTCTGAAACTGTTTCTGGGAAGTGTCAGGACATGTTTACAGGTGTCCTGGCCTCTTGCCTGGGCATTCAGTGTTGCAAAGAGGATACCAGGCAAAACAGATGATAGCTGGGATCCAGCATCTCCACCAGCCTTGTGGTTTGAGAGGAAGCACCCCTCTCTCTGCTCTCCCCACCTCCAATACCCCTTCTCCTCTTTTATTGCAGAAGTGTGTTTGCAGTTTTAAAGGTGAGCAACACCATCATCATGTGAGCCTCCTGAGACCTGAGGGAAAGCACATGGAAACCTTCACTGAGGCAACCATGTCCTCCTGTTCTCACAGGAAGATGATTGTTATCATTCAGATCCTTCACTTTACAGGGCCACACCACTCCTTCCCACACTAAAACTTCAGGGACTGCTGGGGAACAGGCACGTTCAGGCCTGTGAAGAAGCAGTTCTCACTGCAGGTAGAATAATTGCAGCTGGCTCTGCTCTCTTCCAGAAACCATCTAGTCCCAGGAATGCCTTACCTAGGAATTTCTTAGTGTCTTAAATGCTCCTCATTGAAATGTCTCAGTGTACTCTCTACATATTTTTTCTTTTCTTTTATTTTTTTTTTTTTGGAAAGAGATCAAACAGCATGTTAAATAGCCACCAAAGCAACACATACCCTCTAAGTGAGCCAGACACATGGCCAAACTCCACACAATCTAATTGTGTGTAGACATGAAGAGCAAGAAGCCCTGGAGAAAAAGACCATACCACAGGTCATGTGGTTTATTCTGGCATGTTATGTCAAGCCAACTTAATTATAGATTATCTTTAATGCCATGTTCCAGGCTTTTATTTTGTGTGTGTGATTAAATAAATAAAAACATTTACAGCCTAAAACTTTTGTGAAGTCCTAGAAAAGCTAAGCTATTCATGTTGGCTTGGGATTCATATAGACAAGGTTTCAGACTTTGGTGGTTCTGGCTAGGAATGTATCCTAGTACAGAAGCAGGCTCTAGTTTATTTGTGTGCTCAAAAAAACCATTGTGGTAGTAGACATATTCCAATGGAGCTTTCAAAAATTTACTTTAACAGAAATGGACCTCTTAAATTTATTCCACCTTAATTTTCACTCCAGAGTGAGGTCTTTATTTGTGATCATTGCACTAGCTGCTTGCTGAGAATCCTGTGGTATTCCAGGACCAATAAGGACAGACACATTTCTGCAACACTTGCTTGAGCAGGCACAGTCAGAGCTCATCATATTAAAAATTTATCAGCTCCAAGTGAGATTTTAGAGTTGCTAGAGTTTGAGACTGTGCTTGAAAGGAAAGGTGAAAAGTTGTCATAAAGAATAAAGGATTTGACCCTGCAAGACATTGTGCTCTTTGGTAATATGTGAAACTCTCCTCTTAGCCACCTTCATCATTCAGAGTTAATGATGATAAAATAAAGCTTTGGACAGGCTGGACTGATGGGCTGAGGCTCAACAAGGCCAAGTACTGGGTCCTGCCCTTGGGTCATTGTAGGGGGATAGAATATAAGTAAATAAAGGTAGTATAGAAAGTAATCTTGCCCCCTGAAGAGTTTCACCTGGGTTAATTATTAAAGATTAGGAGCAGGCCTGATTTTAACAGGCCATACCTGTAGCCAGTAAGAAGAATGTTATAAAAGAGTGGATTGGTTGGTTGAGGGGGAACTGGAGTCAGTTGGCTGCTGTGAGGACAAGGAAGGGTCAGAGCCTAGAGGAGATGCCTACAAGAAACATCAAGGAGGTACAAAACTCTGCCAATATGGAACCCTTGTAATATAATCAAATAGAACTCTTGCATTATGACAACCAATGGTGACCCCAACGTGATTCAGGAAAAAGGACTCAAATACTAAACTATATGACGCCGTGGATTTGGGAAAAATGGACTCGAATACTAAACTATATGACCCTGCAGTGATTTGGAAAAAGGAATTAGGTATCGACCAACGTGATCCTGTGGTGATTCAGGAAAGAAGACTTAAACATTAAGCAATGTAATCCCATGGTGATCTGGTTAGAGAACTGAAAGAGGAAAAGCAACAAAACTGAAAGAGGAAGAAGAGAATTTGCTAAAGCATCTGTAAGAACAGGAAAAAAATAGTTCTATTATTTGGTATAATGTGTTTATTGATTGGTAAAATATATTAATTGCAGCTATTAATGTGTGTTAAATATGAGTACAAAAGATTTTGAAGATAAGTACTTTGTAAACTGAGAAAAGCTGCAAAACTGAACCAACACTCAGAAATATATATATATATATCTAGGGGGATAGAACATAAGTAAATGAAGGTAGTATAGAAAGTAATCTTACTCCCTAAAGAGTTGCAGCTGGTTCATTATTAAAGATTAGGAGCAGGCCTGACTTTAACAGGCCACAGCTGTAACCAATAAGAAGAGTGTTATAAAAGAGTGGATTGCTTGGTTGAGGGGAGCCAGAGTCAGTTGGCTGCTGTGAGGACAAGGAAGGATCAGAGCTTAGAGGAGCTGCCTATAAGAAACATCAAGGAGGTACAAAACTCTGCCAATATGGAACCCTTGGAATGTAATGCCCATAGAACTCTTGCATTATAATGACAATAGGTCATGGTAGTGCTACAGGCTGGGGCAGAATGGCTGGAAAGCTGCCCTGGGGGTGCTGGCCAGCAGTGGCTGAACATGAGCCAGCTGTGCCCAGGTGGCCAAGAAGGCCGGTGGCACCTAGCCTGGATCAGCAGTGGTGTGGCAGCAGGACCAGGGTAGTGATTGTGCTCCTGTGCTGAGGTCACACCTCAGTCCTGTGCTCAGTTTGGGCTCGTCACTGCAAGAAGGACATTGAGGGGCTGGAGTGTGTCCAGGGAAGGGCAATGGAGCTAGGGAAGGGTCTGGAGCACAAGTGTTATGAGGGGGAGCTGAGGGTGTTTGATCTGAAGGAGGCTCAGGGGGGACATTATCACCCTCTACAACTGCCTGAAAGGAGGGTGCAGCCAGGTGGGGTCAGGCTCCTCTCCCAGGTAATAAGTGACGGGACAAGAGGAGATGGCCTGAGGCTGCACAAGGGAAAGTCTGGATTGTACATCAGGGAAAATTTCTTTTTTAAAGGCATCAGAACAGACTGCCCAGGGAATTGGTGGAGTCACTATCTCTGGAGGTATTTAAAAGTTGTATATATGTGGCACTGAGGGTCATGATTTAGTGATGTGCTTGGCAATGTTGGGTTAATGGTTGGACTAGATGATCTCAAAGGTCTTTCCATCTGAAATGATTCTGTGGTTCTGATTTTAAACCTTTAAACTGAGTGCCTGGCTGTGTCTGTGGATGCAGTTTGGCTCTTTTGCAGCTGCTCTACAACCAATTCCCACACAGGAAGGGTGGAGTGTGATACTGGAGCTGGGCATTGCCTGGAGCAGGGGCTCTCCCTCTGCCCAGCAGTGTAAATTCCCAGGACCAGCCCTGCCATGGCCTGTGAAACACACCAACTCAACCATTTCTCAGACCACAGTGTGAATCAGCTCAGGGAACTGATTTGGGTGAAAATAAACCAGCAAAACACAGTACACAGGGACCTGTGCCTGCCCACCTGCAAAAGCAGAGGAGGCTGTATAAGGAAAGGGATATGGAGAAACTTGGGAAGGCACAAAGCCAGCGAGAGCACTCTGACCCTCTGGTTACAATGTGCTTCAGTATGAATGAGGTTATGGTTCTTTTTTCCTCAAAGGGTGGGCAAGGGTGTGAGCTGGCAGCACAAACCTCCTCAGCCTCCCTCATGCCAACCAGCTGCACCAACACACCCACACATCACTTTCCTGCCTGACCTTCATCCCTGCCCAGCTGTGGGTGCTCCTTTGTGAGCCAGTCAGAGCCAGCAAAGGCTGCAGCTGGGTTTGTGCCTCTTCAAGGACCAGCTCCCAGAAGGGTCTGGAAAAGTCCAGGGCTGGTTCAGGGGTTGCAGTGGAGAGCCAGAACACCCTGGTGCTGCGGGAGGGGAGATGGGGCAGTGGGGATGCCTTTGCTGGGCTCAGCTGGCTGGGAAAGCACTGCACCAGCACAAGGCAGCCCACTTCAAAAGGTGCTGCACCTGGAGGCTCCTGGTTTGTCCAGAGAGCAGAACTTCCAAGGAGTTCTGTCACTGCTGACTGAAGGCTTCTGGACTTGGACAAAAACTGGAGAATGGCCTGCTCCCATCAGACTGTCAGCATCCCATGTGCTCCACTCCTCCAGGGAAAGGCTGAGGCACTGCTGAGTAGGAAGAGCCAGCAGGTCTCAGGTAGCCCTACTCCTGGAGTTTAAGGGCACTGTTTTGTAGCTGAGCACATCTGGGTTGTGCAGCTGCCTTTGTGGCTGGGCGGCTTTGGCAGCACAAACAGGAGGAAAAGCCAGAGTCCAGCACTTGCCTTTCTGTCCAGTTATGAGTGAGCCTTGGGACTTCAAAAAGAAAGCACTGGAGCACACAAGGCACCATGACTAGCACAACTATTATGATGACTAAAATGTATAGACCCATTTTTAAAAGCTTTTTCACTCATGATGTTACTCTCCATCTATCAAACAGGCCATCTAACCAAGTTCCTTCATCAGCTCTAATCTTTGATACACCTTCCTTGAGCTGTTGTATGCTTTTGTGGATAGACTCTGAGTGATCAAATAGATCAATACAAAATATTCCTTCAAATCTTTGCATCCATGTGCTAATAAGAGAAAATCAATTGCAGCCCTGTTTTGCCAAGTTGCATGTCTAATACTGCTGACACCTGTTAGCATATCACTCAGTGCAAGGGAGGTAGAATTGAACTCCTTACTCAGCCAATACCCTAGTCCACCTAATTGCTTTAGTGCCACTGCTGAGCTAAGAGTGGCACTAAAGCATCTAAAAAAGAGATTCTGGGAACCTTTTTCCAAAACTCCAAGGTTCAAAATCATCTTTGTAGTCTGGCTTATATTGATTGATAGGCCTTTTACCTCTATGTTTCATAGACGTTTTACCACTGGGTGTTAGCAAAATAAGTTTCCCAATGCTACATGGTCCACCTATGATGTGTGCTGGGATAGCAGGCCAAACTCCATCTCCACAAATGAAAAACATTGAAAAGAGATATCATTAAATGCAGACTGAGCTAAAGAAGTATGAATACACCAAAAGGTCTGATTTTATATGTAGCATGATAAGGAGAAATATCTTTAACTAAAGCTTGATTTTTCCCTGTATAATCAAATATGGCACAAAAGGCCAATTCTTGAGGTTCCAGAGATGCCTTGGGAAGGTGAGGAACCCACCAATCCCACACATCTACTGAGACCCAAAGATCTCATATGGATGCTCCTGTTAATGTACCTTGCATGGCTTTATCAATTTCTTTTGACATTGGCCAAGCATCCACTGGCCCACCAACCACTCTCTAAAACTTCCTGAATGGTGTTTGTAGTGAGGTGGAGGTTGGTCCCTTTCACCAGGCAGCTACTGGCAGAACCAGAGTGTTGTGGTGTGTTTTATGTTTGTTCAGTTTTCCTCCCATTGTTCTCTCAGAAGGTCCTGCCCTGTTACCAGTTTGTGTCAATCCCCAAACCCCTCCCCTGTTGTCTTGGTTACCAAATGTATCTTTCTTGTTCCCCACCCCTGGCGGCCTGCCTGTCACTCGACACCCCTGCCTCTTTTTCTAGAGAGTTCGGGCCAGGGTGTCGGGTGATTGGGTTAGGGGCCAGGGTCCCTCCCGCAACTGTGTTTGATGGGTTCTCCGATTATGCCAATCCTTAATGTATCCTTCTCTGATTTGCTATCTTTCACCCCTCCCACCCTCTTTAAAACCCAAGGCTTTCCCTGCCTCGGGGCTCTCAGCTCCTTCTACCTGACCCTCCACGTTTCCCTACCAATAAAACCACCCTCCCTGAAGAAACTGAGAGTCGCCTCTTCATTTCATCCCGCGACTTCGGAGCTCTCTACTGCGGCCACACGTCCGTAAGCCTGTCATCACTAGGCACCGGGCCTTGACTTCGTGTTGGGGAAGTGCCTTACTGGCTGGAGGTTGGCTGGACAGTTATCTAGTCTGGGCGTTTTACTTTCCACCGGCCACCGCTCCACCAGAGGATACGGTCTCAGGCTGCATCAAGAGAAAAATAGGCTAGATATTAGGTAAAAATTTTTTACAGAAAGGGTGATAAAGTACTGGAATGGTCTGCCCAGGGAGGTGGTGGAGTTACCATCCCTGGAGGTGTTTAAGAAAAGACTGGATGTGGCACTCAGTGCTGTGGTTTAGTTGAGGTGTTTGGGCATGGGTTGGACTCGATGATCTTTAAGGTCTCTTCCAACCCAGTGGTTCTGTGAATCTGCCAGGCCTCCCCATACTTACATTTGGACCACTGCCCACCATACCATAGGGGCTTCACCCTCTTGGCCTGTTTGATGGCAGCACACGTCTCACAAGTCATGGATAACCTGAGAAACACTGTCCATGGTTAAATCCACCCCTCACTCTCATGCCCGCTTATAGGTGGCATCCCTGTCCTGATGGCCTGAGGCATCATGGGCCCATCCAACTAGGAACAACTCCCCCTTATGTTGCCAATCTAAGTCTATCTTTGACACCCCTATCTTTGCAGCCTGGTCAGCCTGCTTATTGTTTCAGTGCTCCTGAACTTGGGGACATGGGCAACTACATGGCAAACTTTCAGAGATAGCTTCTCCACCCGAGTGGCAATGTCTTTGTACAGATTATGGAGGCCTTCATATGGCAGGGACTGGGTGCTGGTGGTGATCTCAACCTCTGAATCCTCTGTGGGTTGTAAGGGCCCTCATTTCTTACGCTTATTATCTGGGTGCTTTGATGTCATCTTAGACTTCCTTGATTCTACAGGGGCAACTGCTACTGGCTGCGACTGCCCTTGCAGCTCAGCTGGAACCTGGATGGTTGTAACATCTGTGGGTTCAGCGGCTGCACCATCAGGCTCCCCCTCTTCCAGGCAGGGGGGGAAGAGTTTTCCACCAGCTGGGGAGATGTACTCCTTCAGCATCTAGCCCATCTCATGGATTTCCTTTGCCAGAACTCCCACCCAACCTGGGTGGCTCATTTCTGAGGTGGGCTGCCGAGCAGTGTCAGGCTCTAGGGCAGCCTCCCTAGTCTCTGGGACAAGGTCAGGCTGTGTGGCAGCATCCCTAGTTTCTGGGGCAACATCCCTGTTCTCTGGGGCAGGTATCAGGGTGGTTATCCAAGTCAATCTTCCTTTAGAATAACACAGAATGCCAACAGATCAAAAATCCACTTCCAGTGTTGCTCCCCATTGGGACAGCAGCTCTCTTCCCCATATTGTGATGGGTTTCTCCACAATGAAGGGACAAATAGTTGCTGTCTTCCCTTCAGGTCCTTTAACTGCAATCATGCATCTACTTTGTAGACATCCAGTGGCTCCCCTGATACTTGTGAGAGGGTCTAAAGGTGTCACTAAAGTCCAGTTCTTCGTCCAGAACATATAAATCACTGTAACATCTGCACCGGCGTCCAGAAGACCTGCAATTATGATTGTTTTGTTGTTGTGCATTAAACTGCAGGTCAATTTTGGTCAATTGCAATCTATATGTTGTACCCAAAAGATGTTTGGTGCTACACTTGAGCTCTCAGGTGGTATCTGTTGGCATTCTGTGAGTTATTCTACTATTCTGGCTGGCAAAGCAATAGCTGTGGCTGTTGGAGTTTTTGCTGGAATGACAAGCAGGGGGGCCCCATGCTTGTACTAGAACTGTTAATTCTTCATTGCAATTCACTGAAACAATAGATGAGAAAACTACCAGTCCCAAAATGTGGTTTCTTTCCTTGCCTGTAATCAGAAAATCCTGTCTCTTTTGTGATGTTCCTATCATACCTGTGGATACCACAGCATGGCAATCATGTAGAAAGTAGAGTAATTTGGAAGTTGCCAGTTCACATTGTGCCCCTGGGGACAGCAGTTTGGGGTCACTTGGCAGGTGGTTGGCAATCTGGTGAATAGGATTTGGCCTGAGCAATTCACACATCTGGCCCCTTGAAAGCTCCCTGGCTGCTGAAATGCCACTATGGCGAGGTGGGTTTGTGCCTCCTGCTGGCTCTGGAAAATTCTTTCTGTCCAGGCTTTCCACATCGATGGCATAATCTTTTGGAAGTCTCATTTTGCAAGGCCTTATTGTTCTGCTGAAATGTCAAGGTGAGGGCATTGAGGGTTTTTGCAAGTTTCTCAGCCCTCGCTTCTGTCTGATTTGTAAAAGCTTTTCCAAGTCTCTCTCCCAGAGTATTTGCTAGAATGGTCACTATGTGCTGAGGGCTGCCATTTTTACTGCAAGCCTCTATCATTTGGGGCAAGGCAGGTTTGGGATCGGTCAAGCTTCAGATAACCTTTTTGCATCCTTCACTGGCGTTTGCATAAGCAAAGTTGTGAAACTGAAGGGATGAGCCACATCATCTTCACACTGTCTCTCTAGAGCTTGTGTCAATAAATGCTGAATAGGGCTCTACTGGCCCCTGTCTTATTTCTGTGTAAGTCCCTCCTGGATTCCCCACCGTTTGAGTCAGCAGCAGGGCTTTGCAAGCAGTGTTTTTGATATCATTACTCTAGGCAGGTAAGCTGCTTGATCTTCAGACCTGTCACGTGGAGGGTCTCCTGCTCAATCCGCCAGTGTCAATCCAGCATAAGTTTCAAGTAATCTATTCAAGAATTTCTCCACTTCAGGTCCCATAAGATGCACTGTCAATATTATGGAGGAGATAGAGTGACAGCCATAGGGTGTTAAACCTACCTTACAATATATTCCTTTCAGCAATTGCTTGAATATGGTGAGCCTAATCCATTTTCCCTTACCACTTGTGTCAAATCTTTAATATCATCATAATTCAATGGTTCCCATCTTGGATTAGCATCGTCTCTAACTGCCTTGGCTAAGAGCAGTTCTTTAGCTAGATCAAAATCTTTTTCTTTTATTGCTTTGTGTCTTACTGCTGCCCAGTCCATTATGGAGAATTGTTGAGTCTTTTTCGGAGGATCTCCTGACTTGGGCAGAGGTGTTCTGAATCGGGGGAAGATAGGACTCTTTCCCAATTTGAGTCTGCTGGGCTTGAGACTGATGAATCTGATTCTTCCTCAGACACAAAATAATCATCATCTCCCCCTCTGTCCACAGCAGTCCAGTGGTTGCCTTCTTCAATATCATATTCAGTCACTTTGTCCTGGCCTCTCTCCTGTCCACGAGTCTCTGCAGTGAATTTGTACCTGCAGTGCTCTGCAACATAAAGCAGAATTCCCAGTCATACGGGAGCCACTGGGCACGCTGCCTCCCCTGAGGTGGCACTCATGGCCAGGAGGGCACTGTAATGCATCCCCAGGGAGAAGGGACATGGGGCAGGATGGGCTCCAGAGCTGAGATCCCAGTGGTCAGCCTTGGCCATTAGCTCTGACTGACTTTCATTCCTCTCCTTGGGACCCCAATCTAAATCCCAGTCTTGCCTCCAACATCAGCACAGAGAGTTCCATCTCTGGAGGGGGTATATGAGGTGGGATATGGTGTCTTCCCTTGAGGAAAGGCTGAGCAAGAGTATGAGATACTTCCCATTTCCCCTCCCAGGATTTCTGCTCAGGTAAAGGTTTTCCACCGGGATTTGAAGAACTTTTCCAGCTAGGAAAACTGCTCCAGGCAGCATCACCAGAGCAGCCACTGGCACCCTGCCCTTCACACCCAGAACCTCCTTTGCTCTGAACCCAGGCTCTGGCAAGGATTTCCATCTGGAAGTTTCCCCTTCCACAGGCTGCTGCAGGAAAGCTGCTGGCACCTCACAAAGATGCTGATGTGGGGTGAGGGGGTCACTTTGTGGAGAGGGAAGCTGCAGACAGCAGAACAGCCTCTCTCAGAGGTGAGGGGCACCGAGCAGGGGCAGTTGCTTTCCCCAGCACCAGCGGAGGGTCTTACTCTGCAGGAAACCATGGATGAAGGAGATCCTCTCTGGCAGCGGCTGCTCCAGCACAGACTCCCCCTCCTTGCTCCCGTGGCTGGAAGAGTGCAAGGTGTGCATTAACTCCTTCTGGAGGGATTAGACCAACGCTGAGGTTTGTGCAGCAGGGTTTGCTGAGCCAGGGCTGCCTCTGGGGCGCTGCTCTGCCTTCTGCCCCCACACTGGGGCCAGCAGAGCCAGGACCAACCACACGGAGCGGAATCTCCTGGAATCCCCCTGCTGGAGCCAGGCAGCAAACACCCCCCTGGCACTGCTTCCTATTCTGCCTGCCAGCCCCAGCATCCAGCACAGCACAGGGAGCTCGTGGTGGCCCCACTGGCCGGGAAGCACCACAGGGGCCAGTCCGTGCACGCAGCCTCGGGCTTTTCTTGCTGGATTTTGGGAAGCTGAAGCTTCCTCTTGCACTTATTTGCAACTACACTCTTCCTGAGCAGCCACCAGTTCATGGAATATCCTGAGTTGGAGGAGACCCACAAAGGCTATTAAACCCAAGTGCTGCTCAGAAATGGCATGCCCAAAACCCACACCAATCATGCTTGACCAGCACTGCTTCAGTACTGTCTCTTACTCCCAAGGTGCCAAAAACAAGAACCTGGCCTGAGACAGGGGCTGCCATGAGGATTTGCTCCTCCTCATGGACTTCCCCTTGTGCCACCAGGAGCTCTCAGATCAGCCAGCTGCTGTGGCAGCTGCCCTGCTGCCACCCCACTTTATCAAGCAATGGCCAGGCCTCTTTAGAGAGCATGTGCCACCAGGATCCCTACTAATCCCAGCTGGAGCACAGACCCAGGAGATTAACCAGGTCTGACTAAATATATCTGTGGTGCAGGCAGCTCCTTCCTCCCCACCCACTGCAGGCAGATCCCTGCTCCAGGCAGGCTCTCCTCACCCTGTGCAGGAGGTAATTACAGCAGACAGGCTCCCAGTGAGCCTCCCACCGCAAGGGTTTGAAAGCAATGCATGGCAGCCTCACACCCTCTCAATTTGTTTTTGTCAGCTCCTTAGCCACCAGGCTTTGTCCCACCTCTGATGTCCATTATGGCCTGTAGATTTTAGTTGCCCCTTGCTCCCAGGGAACAAACACAATTCCTGAAGGAGGCATTCCTCCCACCCCTGCCCAGCCACCTCAGATCCCAGGGCAGAGCACACAGGCTCCATCCTGACCCCAATACACTCCTGACATCCCCAGGCTGCAGCACCTCATGAGGCAGAAACTGCCATTCTTTACACTGCTTTCCAGATACAAGGCTTCCTCAGGATCCCAAGGCTGCCACTCAGGAAAACTTGCTGGGTGTTCCCTCACCAGAGCAGCATCAAGAGAAATGGATAATCTCCTGTGCAGCTGCAAGAACCCTTGTGCCACTGGCAGCAGCACTCAGGTCTTTTCTACAATGCCAGGAGTGAACCCAGATGTTAAGTGCCAGATGTGATAACAAGTCTCAAACGACAGGAACTCTGACCAAAACATTCCCTGGGCAGCTCTGAGGGACCCAACAGCTCTGCAGGCAGACCCCAGCTGTGCAGTGCCATAGAGGCGATGCAGATCTCAGTATCTCATAGGCCAGAGGAGGAATAAATACCCCAAGACCCCCACTCCCACCCTGCCCAAGACAGGAGCCTCTTAGCTCCTGGGGGCTGAGGCCTTGGCTCCAAGGACAGCACAGACCCAGCTGTGTGGTCTGAAATGTGTACACAGCTCCCCATACTCACATTTTGTGGATAATTCTGATGAAGACACTACAGTCCTGGAGCTGGGACAGATCATTGAGGGGATCAGGACAAACCTTTGTGCTGTTCACCTAGAAATGGGGTGGGACAGTCAGAAGGCAGAAACCAAGACAACACTGTGCTGTGCCACTCACCACCTCCAGTCCTGGCAGGGGACAGCAAGACTGGTCTGGGGGTGAAAGTAAATCCACCCCTTTAAACCACCCCTTCCCAGGGAACAGATGAACATGATCCCCACAGCTCCACATCTGGGAGTCTGGCACGGGTCCCATTTATCACACTGCTGGAGCCCCTCTTCTCTGGAGAGGCTGAGACACCTGGGGGTGTTCAGCCTGGAGAAAAGAAGGCTCCAGGGAGACCTTAGAGCCCCTGCCAGTGCCTAAAGGGGGTTCAAAAGAGCAGGAAAGGGACTTTGGACAAAGGCCTGGAGTGACAGGACAAGAGGAAATGGCTTCCCACTAGCAGAGAGCAGGGTTAGATGGGATATTGGGAAGAAATTCTTCCCTGTGAGGGTTGCCCACAGAAGCCATGGCTGCCCTATCCCTGGAAGTGTTCAAGGCTAGGCTGGATGTGGCTTGGAGCAAGCTGGTCCAGTGGGAGGTCTCCCTGCCCATGGCAGGGCATTCCAGCTGAATGAGCTTAAAAGTCCCTTCTAACCCAAACCATTCTAGGAATTTTTGCTTGGGCACAGCAGTGCTTTGTAAGAGAGATCCAACAACCCCTTTGCAGTACAGCTGCTGCCTGCTTCAGGCTCACCTCCATCTCCCAGGCAGTCTCCATGACCAGACCAAGCCATTCCAGCATTTCTGGTTGCTCAACAGGAAGGGTGAGCAAGGCTTCTCCTGCAAACACCCACCTGCCCAGGAACAGTAGGAACTTGGCTACCCTAGGACCTGCCCCAACCACAATCCCTCCCTGTGACAAGCCCCAGCATTGAGCCTCGAAGCTGCCAGTGCTGGCAGCAGCACCCATGCAGTGAGCTCTGGCACAGGAGGGGGAACTTTCCTAATCAAGGAGAGCAGCAACTCTTGCGCCCTGAAGAGACATCATGGCCAGCCTATCAGGTCCCTGCCCACACCTAAAAACAACAAAAAAGATAAAGTACAGTAACTATGTTACTAAATGCCTTAGGCCCAGCACCAGGCATTTGTGCCCGCCAAGGAAGGCTGTGTCCCTGCATCTGGCCAGCTGTGCAGGAGCAGCCAGCATCCTCCTGCTTCCCCACAGGCTCAGAGTGGGGAGCAATGATGAGCAGCAGCTAGCTCCACTCCCACAGATTAGGATCCTGACAAGGGGTCAATGGAAAACTGCTGCTCAGGCTCCTCATTCTCCTGCTGTGCCTTCCTCCCTCCCTCACCTCCAAATGTCACTAACATTTCTTGCCCAGCAAGGCAGTGGCCAAGCCATTGAAGCTCTGCCAGCTCCCCTTCCACTGCTGTAGTGAAAGAACCACCTGCTGGGGGCACAGGGAGCCCACAGCTGCACTGGGTGGGAGCAGGGATGAGCTGCCCTGACGGGATCTGGGATCACTGCCAGGTCCCCTTCACAGCGACCTTTGCCTCCACGCTGGCTGCCCCCGGTGCCACCTTGGCAGTCTTCCAGAGGAGGGGACCGCTGGGAGCCAAAAAGCCACCCAGATATGAAGAGGGCTCCTCAGCCGGTATTGCACTTGGATCCTGGGTGAAAACCGTGTCCCACCAACGTCGAGCTGGGTTTTACCAGAACCAGTCTGCGAACACACTGGCGCCTGGTGTGAGATCTGGACGGGCAGGCAGGGCTACCCGCTGCTGCCGCGGTCCCAGCCTGGCCTGTCACTGGTGACACGGGCCACCCTGAGCGCCTGAGACAACTCCATGACCCTCTGTGAGGACGTGCCATTCGTGATGGCAGGCGGGAAGCGGTCGGGAGCCCGCCAGCGGCCGTGAGCGCCTTCCAGCCGCATCCCCGCCGAGAGCAGCAGCAGGGGGGCGGCGGGGACCGGGCACCGAGCTCCGGAGGTGGCGGCATTGTCCTTCCCCTCCTTCCCTGCGCCGCTCCGGTCACAACACGGCGTTAACCAAAGCCCGCGCTCCGGAGCTCCCGACGGACCAACGCGCCGGGGGACGCAAAGCCCGCGGGCCCCGGGCTGTTCTGGGCCAGGGTCCGGCTGCGGGAAGCACCCGGGCGGGGTGAGCGAGCCACGGCAGCCTCCGGCACGGACGGGCCCGCAGCAGGCGCGGGGCAGAGGGGGAGAGCAGCAGCCGACCCGAGCGCCCGGGTGTTGGCGAGCCCGGCGCGGCCACCCGCGGCCCAGGGAGCCGTACGCCGCGGCGAGGCGGCGGAGCTGGGGTTAGCCCGCCATGAGCGCTGGCAAGCCGGGAAGGGCCGGGGAGCCAGCGGCCACGCACAAAAGAAAAGTTGTTGAGCTTCTCTTCAGCGGGGCTGGCAGGCGGCGGTTCCCCTTCCTGGCCCTGCGCCACCCCACGTCACCGCGGCGGGGCCGCGCTCGTTAAAGGCGCACGGCACAGAAACCTCCGGCGCCTCGCCACAGCGTGGGGGGAATCGTCCGAGCCTGGACGCGCTCACTGCCGTCACCCTGCCCAGGGAGCAGAGACCTGCTCCCGGCCTCAGCGCAGCTCTGGGAAGCCGGGGCTCGGCAGAGAACGGCCCCCGATGCTCCATCTCTCTCTAACCTGACTGGAGTCACATCCAGCTGACCCCTGAAAATCTACCCCCGATACGCACACACCCTGCGGCCACAGATTGAACGGGAACCGGACCCTTCGGGTCACCAGCTAGATCAGGGAGGAGTCGGGCGGGGAAGGGACGCTCACCCCTCGCTGCTGTTCCGGAGACTCTCGGAAGTCATCTCCGCAGCGCCCGGGTTGCCTGAGGAGACTCAGGGCCGCAGGATGGGGCTGCCCCGAGCACGGCACAGGAAGGGAACAAGGAGAAGGTTCTTTCAAACCGGCGCTAGGGATAGCAAAGGAACTCGCAAGGAACGCGGCCGCCGAATGCCGCTGGCGAATGCTCCGACTCCGCCAAGCCCCGGGAAAAGAAGATCCACACGCCCGCCCTTAGGGAAGGGGATCCGCCGAGGGAACCAGCGGGGCCGCCTCGTGTCAGCTTTACCCGTACCGTGTCCGGGGAATCGTGTCCGTCTTCATCTCCTGCTTGGTTGCCGAGGCTCCAGCTCTAGCCGGGCTCCGGTCCTGGGCCGGGCTGCTGTTATTCGAAGGCCGCGCCAGCCCGGCCCTCCCGCGGCCCATTGGGCACCGCCGGAGCGGGGGAGGAGCGGGGGCGGGACCCGGCACACAGGGCGGACTGCAGGGGGCAGCGCTGCCTGCCACCGGGACACACTGAGCATCCCGTTCCCAGAGCACCGGACCTAACGAGTATGTCTCAAACACAGATAGTCCTGGCTTTTGAGTCTAGCCAGGGCTGCTGGTAATAAACAACTGTGGGGTACTGGAAAAACATCCTTGTTGTAGTTCCTGCACTGTGAGCGTAGAATGAGATTAAGACCAAGTGTGTAATTTACTAATAAAACTTTCTGATTATTTGGAAACCCTCTGACTTTGTACATTCCTTTTGACCATGAGCATTTATGAATCTTAGCTGCTTCCTTCCCCTTAGCTGGGTCATCATACCTTCTCTGTCCCCTTGTCCTCTTGGCCCTATGGACATGATCAAAGAGGTGACAAGGGACAGACAGATGTGTGTACTCCCCTCACCAGGGCATGGCTCCCCCATCACATCCATGCTGTGTCCGGCAGAGAACAGTGGAGACAAGCACTGGATGAACGTGGCTTTATCTACTGTGGCAAAAATAATAGTAATTAAAAAAAAAAAAACTACCAACCAACCAAACAAAAACAAACAACCAAAATAAAGATCTAAACATGTAAAAAGGAGAAGGGATGGTGTTGGAGCCACCAGGCCCCATGCAGAGCATCACATCTGCCTGGCTCCAGCCCACCCATCCTGGTGACCCGGCTGATGGTGCTGACCCACACCAGGGCCTCCTTGCACCGGCTGTTCCCTTTGTGCTTGTCCCTGTGCCAGGCAGCATCCAGCTGACACAGCCTCTTCCCCACGCACACCCACCCACCCACCCACGAGGAGGAGAAAGCCTCAAGCAATGCAGGTGGGCTCAATGTGCCAATGATGGGCGCCTTGGCATTTAGTAGGAAACAGGGTATCTGTCCAAGTTCTGTGGCAGCAGCATGGGGAGGGAAGGGATATAAAGAGAGAAAAAAAATCAGGAAAAAACCGAAAACAACCCAAAGCGCTGAAGCAGCAGTGGTGGGGGCAGGTTCAGGGGATGCCAAACTGTACAACCAGTTCTTCTTTGGCGTCGACACGGATCTGTGAGAGCGCACTGAAGGCATAGGCAGCTATCCGGGACACCTGCAGGCACGAAGACATGGCTGTGTCACTGGTGGCTACTGAAACCCCCAGTTATCCCAAAGAAACTGTTGCAGGAGGTCAGCCTCCAGCCCTAACGAGTCCCTAAGCTTGTCCTGGGCTTTGCCCTCACCTCTAACAAGGCCTTAAACCTGACCTAGGCTTTGCCTTCAGCTCTAACAAGTTGTGTTAGGGCTCTGGGCAAGCCAGGAGGGCATTACTGCTCCTCCAGGACGAGGATGTGTCTCTGGGGAGCATGGCAAGGGCTCAGGGCTCAGCCCAGCCCTGCTCACCTGCTGCAGGTCTGCAAAGGGGACAGGGTCGCTGGCGAGCACTTGGTGCGGCTGGTTAGTCAGGGATGGCAGCAGTGGGAGCTTCTTCCAGTGCGTCAGGTTGTTGCTGAGCATGGCCAGGCGTGTGCTGTGAGGAGAGAGCAACCAACATCAGTGCCATGCCAAGACATGGGGACATCCAGAAGATGGGTGCTGCACCCCCAGGGGGAGAAAGGGAGAGCAGTGGTGCTGCACACCCAGCACCCAGCCCTCTTCACTCCCTGCAGCAGGAGGATGAGGGAGCTTCCAGCTCTCCCACACAGGCACCTGTCAAGCAGAAGCAGTCACATCCAGCCCCCCACCATCTGTCCCAAGGGCTGGGTGAACACAGGAGCCCTTTGTCCTGGGCTCTGCTGCCTGCACTGCCATCAGCCTTCCTCTTGGGGCCTTTCTGGGTCCCTGCGACCCCGAGATTGTTAAAAGTCTCTTTTCCCAGCCCGGGCACTTGAAGAATGAGTCGAAGTTCTTCATTTCTTGGTCTCAAGGTTGTTTATTGCATCTTATCTATAAAATTCTTTCTCCTGTCCTGCCAAGGTCTGCTCAGCAGGACAGTTCCAGGCACTCCGCCTGCCCCTGGGGCCCTGTTATGTCTTTATACTAAAAACTACATGTACAATGTTCACAATTACTTTCCAATACCTATCACTATGTTAGACAGTGAGCTTCTACTCTAGACCAATCTGTAAGTGCCACCATCACAGCAGAAGATGGAGGCCCAGAAGAAGAAGGAGAAAGACTGGACACACCCAGATTCCTCCATCTTGCCTCCTGAACCCCCATACTGAAAACCCCAAAATCTGCTTTTCCACCCCGTAATAACTTCACTAATATTCTACTTAAATTGTTGTGGCTTGCTGATCTTCATATAAGGTTGGTAATTTGCTCCATGAGTCATAATCAAACCCACAGGTGTTTTGGGCTCCATGCCAGGCCTTCTGAGCCCCCTGGCAGGGGTCTTGGCCATCCTGGACAGCCAGAGAGATGTTCTGGGTTCCCACACCTTCCCTGAGCAGGCTGCACCCTGCTCTCTGAGATGAGGCAGCCCTTCTCCATGCAGAGTTCACTCCCCCAGGTCAAAACCCCTGGGACCTGCCCAGGGACACACACACAGCTGTGAAGGACTATGGGCACCCCAGGGGAGAAGTGCAGCTCCCACCTGCACTGCCTGGCTCTATCCATGTACTCATGCTGCTCCATGCCCTGGAATCTGCTGCCAACATGTAGGGGGGTAGACTATAAGAAAATATAGTGTAGAAAGTAATCTCACCCCAAAGGAGTTGCAGCTGGGCCAATTATCAACGATTAGGAACAGGCCTGGCTTTACCAGGCCACAGCTGTAACCAGTGAGAAGAAGATGCTATAAAAGAGTGGGGTGGCCTTAAGAAGGGAATTGGAGTCACTTGGTTGCTTTGTGAAGGAGAAAGAGTCAGTGCTCTGAGGAGCTGCCCATGAGAAACACCCAAGAAGGTATGGAACTTTTGTGATAGGAGACAACAGTATAGAACCCCTGCAAAGATGACAACACCAACACATGGATGATTTTGCTGCAGAGACACAAGACAGTGGCTCCCACCTGGAGGCTCATTGCCCCCCCTGAGTTCCCTCCCCATCTCAGAGCATCCTCTGACCAGGCAGACAAAGTCCAGCACCCCAAAACAGACATCTCAAGGCCAAACTTGCCCAGTGAATGCTGCCAGCTGGCCACAAGTGTGCCACGCTGGACTGGCTGCTTGCCAGGAAGGAAATGCCAGGGACTGTTTGCCCACAGCTGCCCTGGGGCAGAGGGAGGCAGGCAGAGGCTGCAGGAAGCTGGGGGCTGGTCTGGGCTCTGGGGAGCTTGGCATGCAGCCACCTGGAGAAAAAAGGAACCACTGGGAGGACAATGTCCTTGGCAGATATCCTGAGAGCCCCTGTACCAGGCCCTGGGCTCACAGAGGACCTGGGCCCTTGCCCAGGGCCCTGCTGAGCCCCATTGTGTGCACCCCACAGCAAAGCAGTGCTCAGAGCTGCTGTGGCCCTGCATGCTGGACACACACCAGTGGCCACTAGCTCTGCAATGTCAGGCAGGGGAGCAGAGGGGCCTATGAGCATCCCAAAGCACTCCCAGCCAGGCTGGACACAGCCCTGTCCCCACATTGCCCCTGTGCATTTGAGGAAAAGCCTCCTCAGAAGGGGATGCAGTGCTGCTGCCCCTCCAGTCACCCTCTCCACATCCCCATGGACTCACTTTCCTACCCAAACCCTGGCCTCAGGTTGTGCCAGGGAGGTTTAGGATGGCCCCAGCTCCCTCCTTTCCCCATAAGAGAGAAGCTCCATCCCTCCATCATCTCAGTAACCTCCACTGGAGCTGCTCCAGGAGCTCCATGTCTCTCTTGCCCTGAGGAGCCCAGGACTGGACACAGCACTCCAGATGTGCCTCATGGGGTAGTGAGTAGAGGGGCAGGATCACTCCCTGACCTGCTGGCCAAGCTCTTCCTAATGCATCCCAGGATCCCACTGGCCTCCTTGGCCACAAGGACACTGCTGGCTCAGGGATAATCTGTTCTCCACCAGGACCCTCTGATCCTTCTCAGAGATGCTTCTCTCACCTGAGCCTTGCCTTGGTACTGAATCAACAAGGTTTACCAACAGACTTGCAGGTGGAGATGAATCCATCTTCTGAAAACTAGAATCAGGGATTTTTTGCTGCCCACTTACTCATAGGCTCACCTGCATACACAAGCAATGATACTGATTTTTTCCCCTCCTGAACCATAAAATAGATAAGCTCAAGCACCTACTCGTGCATTTGTAGAGGGGGTTTGGAACAGCTGGAGGATATGGAAGAAAATAATAAAAAATAATAAAAACACAAATAAAACCAACCTGTCCTATGACACCCAGTTATCACTACACATAGGCCATTTAATAAACCTACTCTGAACTTTGGCTTATTTCTCAGCTTGAGTTTAAAATCAAACCTAAACCTTTCTTCACACTGGGCAGCCTTCAGCTCAGCTATAGAAGTTACTCAATTTTCACTTCAAGAGCTAAAAGCACATACTTTTAACTTTTGTCTGTATCTTCCACTCATCCCATCCTCCCCCAGATTTTTTCAGTGCAACTCAGCAACTTTCAGCTACTCACATACAGCCCCGCAGTATTTTTGGCAGAGACAGAGATTTCTTGTCATGGTAGACTGATACAAGTTTAAAAAATACAAAGGCTGTTCTGATTTATTATGTATAATTACTACTTGCATTTCAGAATTAAAACCCTTTATCAGTCTGATCCAACTTTATAAAGAAATCATAACAAGGCAGTGTAGTATTACAAATTTATTGAGTTTCGTCAAAGTAATTTTTCAGCATTGAAAATTTCACACATATAAAACAACTTCTATGCATTAAAACCAAAGTATGGATTCTTTTTTAAATTTAAAGCAAATGCTGTGCTTTTTTAAACATCTCATGAACCAAATTCTTCAGTTATAAAGCTGATAAAAATAATTGATACACCACTAGAGTTTTTTTCTTCAACATGTGAAATTCATCTCTTTGGGAAACAATACTTTTTAAAATTGTATCATGAAAGATACAGACCTGAAAAAGGATAAACAATCATACACAAGGCATAAATGTTACACAGAGTAACTCAGACATTTTATAAAGAGATCTGGAAAAGTACCTAAAATAGTGATATTTATTTAGTATAAAATTTCAATAATAAAATATTGCTCATAATAAATAAGAAAACATGAGTTTTATTAATACTGTTCTCCCCTTAAAGCTCTCTTGGATGTAACAGGATCAGACCTGATCAAAAGTCAAATTTTTATTTTGTCCTCTGTATGAAGGAGGCAGGTTTACAGGCTTCAGGTCATTCTTTGCTAGAAACAATTTTATTATAAACAAAACACAGAATTCATTTCAAGGCTCATGCGTAGTTATGGGAAAAAAATAATAATCCCCAAATGTGAATAAACCTTATTACAGCAGATTTTAATACCCAAAATATTTGCCTTTTTTGTTAAACCCAAAGTGGAATAAGACTTCCCAGGGATTATGAATACAAAGAGAAAGCTGCCCAAGTTTTCTCAAAAGCTTCTAAATAGGGGTGAAGCTGTACTTAAAGGTTATCAATGCTGTTAGGGACAGTTTGCTCTAGGGGGGATGGAAGTTGTTTCCCTTTAGATGGGGACGTTGGCTTTCGTCCCTGCTCTTCCCATCTGCAGGCAGGGCAGCTTGGAGCAGTTCTTGAGCAGCTGCTCGATGGCGATGTGGCGCACGTTGAGCTCGGAGGCCAGGGAGTCCTTCTCCTGCACCTGCTGGGCCAGCTCCTCAAACACATCTGCAACAACAGCACTGGGTCAGTGCACTTGGGCCCTGCACTGACACAGCCTTAGGAAGCTGTGACAAACACCACTGGGGAAGAGGCACAGACATTTATTTAAGTGGGATCATGCACAGGAGCTCTGCTTTTCCTGGTCCCAGCACAGCTTTGTATGCATGGCAAACTGAACAGCATCACTTTGTTTCTAGTTATAGACAACCTGAGCCAAGGTGGGTCTGTACAGAATTGAAAACAAAGCTGACTCTGGCCTGTATCAGCAGCAGTGTGGCAGCAGGACCAGGGCAGGGATCATCCCCCTGTGGGATGGGCACTGGTGAGGCCACACCTCAATCCTGTGTTCAGTTTTGGGCCCCTCACAGGAAAGACATTGAGGGGCTGGAGTGTGTCCAGAGAAGGGCAACAGAGATGGGGCAGAGTCTGGAGCACAACAGTGATGAGGAGCAGTGAGGGGACTCAGCCTGGGGAAAAGGAGGCTCAGGGGGGACATTATCATTCTCTACAACTTCCTGACAGGAGGGTGAAGCCAGGCAGGATCAGGCTCTTCTCCCAGGAAACAAGTGACAGGATGGGAGGAAATGGCCTTAGTTTACACCAGGCAAAGTTAGATTGGATATTAGGAAACATTTCTTCATGGAAAGGGCTGTCATGCACTGAAAACAGGCTGCCCAGGAAGTGGTGGAGTCACCATCCCTGAAGGGATTTAACAGACATGGAGATGTGGGATTTAGGAACCACTTGGTTTTGGGGGAGACTTAGCTGTGCTGGGTTAATGGTTGCACTTGATGATCTTAAGGGTCATTTTTCAACCTTAACAATTCTATGGTTCTAGTAAAATTCTTGAAGAGAATACTGTGCCAATTTGCAGCACCAAAGCAGATTACATAATGAAATCACTCTATATCACACATTCCCAAGCAAAACAAGAGACTTCTGTTAAAAATTTAACTGGCAGAAAGGCAATCAATTTCTTCTTTAAAACCAGACCTTTTTTTATGACAAAGCACCACAAACCCAAAACAAAGAGTATTGAAAAATTCTCACCCTGGATTTGCTTGAGCAGTTTTTCATTAAGTTGCTTTAACTCTCCTAGAGTCATTGTAGTCACTGCAACAATAAAATCTGTTATTACTACTACCAAAGTCACACAAGCATCCCTAAGCAGACTCCTATTTTCTCAAGATTTTCTCCTATTTACATCCTAATAAATCAACAGATGAGTGGCAGTAAGTCAGAGGCAATAGTGATTTGGGGAAAATCTGAAAATTCTCTTTTTAATGTTGACACAGACAAGGATTTACTTTATTAGAAAACCCTCTCTTCAATGTTAAAAAGGTGGAAAATCAAGCCCTGAAAACAACAGCATCCAGAATCAGAACTGCTTGGCACATTTAAATACTATACCCTCCTCTGACTGCAAAACACAATTTCCCCAGTGTAACCCATGAAAGCACATCTGTTAAATTGTGGACAATTAAAAGGGGACAATTCTGAGCTAACTCCTGCTATGTTTCCCAGCCTGCAAGAAGCAGCTTCCTGACAGAATTTTCAGCATGTGGCTCCCTGTTTTGGTCATCAAGGTTTGTGCTTTATGCACATAGGAATAACTTGCACAGTTTCCACTGAGTATCTCAGTGACAAATGATGAAGGACAATCCTGGCTTGATGAAGACCAGCATATAAAAATAGGTTTCCTTCTGTGCTCCTGGTGAGAACTATAAGATCCTCTGTATCATTCAAAAACCCTTTTGTATCTCAGGTTGTGTGCATTGATCACCCTCACAGAAAACACACATTAAGCCTCAGAGGAGGGAACTGTGGAAGTGCTCTTCACTGCCCTTGATCAACAGCAGGGAATCACTGGCCTGCTTCCTAGGGTTCCCTCAACCCTGCAGTGGGCACACATGGTGCCATGGCTGCTGCTGAGATGCCCTTGTCACCACGGTGAAGAAAAGTGACAATCTGAACACCACAGGGGGTACTGGGCACTGGCACAAGCTTTATGACCTTGCAATTCTAAAATACTATTTTTAAACTTCAGCAAAGCTGTTTCTGCTGCAGCTTAGCAAAGCTCTCATCGCATACTCGAGAGAAAAAACGATGCTGCAGCTTTTTTTCCAGAGATTTCTCTGTGCAAAAGGTTTCTACATGGCAAATTTTAAGTCCTGAATTCTGAAAAAGATGGGTTTTAGCTACCCACTGGATTATTTGATTATCCTAAGCCTTCCCTTTCAAACTTTCTCAGAGCTGGCAGTTGTGGGATGTTAAATTGCTGACAGTACTGCCAAACCAAAGAAGCTGGCAATAGCTAAGACTTGGTACTTGAGACATAATCCCAGCTAAGAATAAAACAGATTCACCTTTCTCCTCCATCAGTCAGGTAAAATGGTGCTCCTGCCTACCTTCAACTATCAATAAACCTGAAAAGTCCCTTCTCATACTTTACCACTCTTCAACCACCATAAAAACCCTGACTAAATTTAATATAGTAATTAAGAGCTAAAAATGTCAAGATTTCCCCCCCCCTTTTATGCCCAGTGGTAGGATGCTAATTCCCCATTCTTCAGTATTTTCATTAACATTTTGTCATCTGGCAGACAGACTGGTTCACATGTTTCATGTGAGTGTTTTGGGACAGGACTGTTTCATGGCACATTATTCTGATACAGAAGGGAAAGGGAGAAGGAACACTGAATTTAAATGGTAAAATATTATTCTATCCACAGCTAAGGCAAACTCTGAAAAAATACTGGCCAAGCTATTTGCATTTCCATTAATACTGTTTTTCAGTAGACAGCTATGTTGTTAAGACTGAAAGTATTGCAGTAAGAAAGTACCTAATTCTGGCAGTCTAAGTTTACATATAACATACAAACTTAATCATAGAGATTCCAAATGAATGTCTTCTAAAGGTAAATACTGCAAAATACAAGCAAAAATGCCTCAAAGCTGCATTATGTAGTCAGAAGAAAAAACCTGTTATTGTGCTCAATGCAGATTTAGGTTCCCATCCTGAAATCAAAGACTGGAGATAAATTCCAAGTCACTAACTTCAGTTAGACAACCCCATAAACCAGGTCAAGCTTCCATAATTCCTCTGTTATATGCTGTCCTGATTTATGTAATCCCAATTTATGACTCCACCAGCGGACAGGTGGTCAAACAGCCCAGTGTATCTGTTTTGATTTATGGCTTTAAGGCTACTAATTCACTACAAATGCAGCATGACACATCATGCAGCAGTTAAGTAAAATCCTCTCAAAAAGAATGAGAAATGACTCAGCTTTGCAAGGACAGAGTTGTCAGTTTGTTAAAAAAAAAGGGAGGCTAAAGAAGCCAATTCCAACTTTTTACAGTACCTCTTTCTCTGACTTTTCTGACATTCTGATTCCATTATTACTTTGTTTTTCATCACCTGTTTTTCCCTGGAATATTTTATCAGTGCTTTGTTTTCTTTCTCAGGTCTTTTGAAATTAGGAAACCCTCTCCAATTACTTCCCTCATTTACAAATGTAAGAGTGGACATACACCAGTTCAGGACCAAGTACTGCCTAAAAAGCAGGATGGTAACAGCACATACCTCCAGGAATCTATTCCTAACACATTTCATGCAGCCTGATTCCAGAGACACTAAAATATCCTAGCTTTTTCTAAAGATTTCTTCTAGGAAATTCGTTTCTAGGAAACTAATTTTCTGTTATTTTCACCATCACCACAGTCATCAAAAGAGAGTTCAGGTCTTCTGCTACAGCCTTTAAGAGGACATGGTGGCAGAAGGGCTTTCCCAGTTTCTCAAGCTCAACAAACACAAGGAAAAAACATATCCTGTAAAATGCACTGGAAAGTCTGCTACTATTATTTCCCAAGTTTGTTCTGCTACATGAACCTCTAATTTCCCCTGCTGTTTAGGGCAGGTCTCTGTGAAATGGAATTCAGGGCACTGTGCAAGTTCAATAAGAGAGAGATTTGCAGGAGCTGAGTAACCTCCACCTCCACAGGCAGGGCTGTGCAACTCCCAGGAATGACGTACGGAAATTAAATGTTCTGCATACATTAGACATGTCCTGTGTCAGACTGGGCTACAGCTAAGAGTAAAATAAAATTAAAATAAAATAATAACAAAACAAAAACCACCAGCCAAACCACCCTATTTGCTCAGCCAGGTAGCTCTTTTTTCCCCCATAGATTTTACATGCTGCACTTCAGGATGAGAACTAATGCCCTGTGGAGACATGAAGTGGTCAATAGGTATTTGAAAGAATGCCCTAGCTTGCTAGGCTGTGTGTAAATGGATGCATACTCACGTTCCTCCCTGCTGTGCTGAGGATGTCTCCTATGAACACTGGCAAGTGAATCCCCTTCAGCTTTTTCAGCTTTCTGGACCTGGCTGCGGTTGGGCCACAAAACGCTGCTGCAGCAGAAGGTAGCACCGAGTCTGAAATCAGTGGATTCTCTTGGTTCCAGCAGAGTCTGTGAGCAGCTTGAGATGCCTCCAGATTTCCCATCTATCCATTTTGCAGAGTATCTAGGTACTGGGGAGTCAAACTGTGGGAGTAGCTTTCTATCAGTCTGATGTCTGAAGCTAAAAAGCTGGTGTTGGGATGGTTTTGAACTCTCAGAATCAGAGTCTAAATCCTTGTTTTGTGCATATTGTATGATCCAGTTAATTTTTTTGCTCAAGATATTTTTTACTTCTGCATAAGGACTTTTAGAGAGCTTTGATCGTGGACAGTCCTGATTTGCTATTAAGTGGAATTTTTCAAAGCAGTCTCTGTGCCCCCTTAAAGATCTTGTATGTAGAAGATCTGACTTTGGTACTCCTGTAAAGACACAACAGAAAGAAGTTCACTTACTGCTAATTTTTTAATATCTTTACTCACAAGCAACCAAGAAAACAAAAACTTTAGTGATCAGTCTTATCACTGAAGCAAACAAGGGCACCTCACAGTCCAAAATTTGTGAAGTTTCCCTCAGGCTTGAGCCCTTGTCACCCAAAGTGTTGTGCACACCATAATCTCTGGAGCAGGACTTCAGCGTGTGCCTCTTGCACGGTGACAAAGATGAAGCAAACTGACAACTCCATACATGCTGCATCCCCCTACACACAAGTGTATAAGCTGCAGAAGTAAAATAAACCCAACTGTGTACCAGCAAGTTCTACAGAACAATCCTGAAGAGCAGTCTGACAGCACTCATACAAGCTTCCATCTTCTATGCATAATGTTATGAGCCATCTGCTCAAATACTGCAGGGTGCAGGCTTGTCTCATTCAAGTGGTCAAACATAACTTAGGTCTCAGTCACAGTTTATTATTTTGCACTGGTACAAGCCTGGAGCCTAGCTAGGGAAGCAAGCTCTAATACTGTCAATGCTTGCCAACATTAAACTGCCCTGAAATTCATTTAAGGTGTGCTGGTTTTGGCTGGGATAGAGTTAATTTTTATCACAGTGTAATATGGGGCTGTGTTTTGGATTTGCACTGCAGTGTTTTCATTATCCCTGAGCAGGGCTTACACACAATCAAGGCCCTTTCTGCCTCTCTCACCACCCTGACAGCGAGTGGGCTGGGGGTTGCAAGGAGCTGGGAAAGGACACAGGTGGAACAGCTGATCCCAACTGACCCAAGGGATATCCCACACCAGATGGCATCATGCTCACTGTATAAAGCTGGGGGAAGAAGGTGGAAGGGAGGAATGCTGGAGTGATGGTATTTGTCATCCCAAGTCACCGTTATGCATGACAGGGCCCTGCTCTCCTGGGGATGGCTGAACACCTGCACAACCATGGGAAGCAATGAATGAATTCCTTATTTTGCTTTGCTTGTACAGGCAGCTTTTGCTCTCTCTTTGAAACTGTCTTTGTCTCAGCCCACAAGCTGAAATTCTCTCCCCATCCCACTGAGGTTAAACCATGACATCACACAAGATGGATGTTTATTCTCCTCTTTGCTCATCCTCCCTCAAAGGCTGTTCAAATAGCTACAGCAGGTAACTTAAACCTCTAAGTAACAGCTAGTGATTGACAGGTTAAAAAGGAACACAATCTGTGAAGATCTGCACTTGGTGAGTGAACACAGATGGTATGAGAAATGACTATTCCAGAAAGTTAATAGTGCCCCACTACAAAATTACTTTCTGCTACTTCAGTGGATATTTATTTTTCTTTACATACACAGTAGATTCAGAATCCAAGTCCAGAATAATAAACAGTTTGTCATTTATCTCAGTACCCCATACATTACTTGGGAGGGTCTCAATACAATGAAAACCAATTCTGTCTAACAAGTTTGTCACTGCAAATAACAATAACATACCTGTGAACCAGAGGTTGAAAGTGCTTAATGCTGAAGTATTTAAAACAACAAACAACGTAACTGTATCTCTGAATCTAGGCAACATGAACCAACCTGCAGCAATCCTATCTTTTAGCCATTAAAAGTGACTAAAATAAAAGAAAATCCATGAAATGCAACAGGCAACAAAATCTGATAACAGAGACATTTACAGACAGTCAGAACAAAGCTACATGTTACAACAAGTCTCAGTTCTAGTTGATTTACCCTCTTAAATTCTTGTGGTAAAGTGTAACCTCCCCACCCATACAATTAACAAATGATACAATGTTTTTGTTAAGTTACTGATTCCCACATAATCCCACACTAGTCTCAAAACTAATCTGAAAAGGTAAAATTTTCAACATGAAACTGAAAACAAACCCAAGCACTTCATTTTGATTATCTCACTTGCTGGTATCTGCTGTTTGAAGTTGGGAGTTCAAACATCTAGAGTAGCCATCACAAATTGTTGATTTTCCACTCTTTGGGCAGCACTGAAATTTAAGTGCATTATTTTCTGGCTGAGTTCCTGAGAGTGCACACAATTTATAGGGCAAAAATATCTAAAAAACTGGAAAATAAAAGAAAAAATCAGTGGAATTGATTTTGTTCTTAGCACCAGGGGAAAAAGGTAAAGTCATGAAAGCAGATGTTCCTTCTGTTCATGAGGTAACTATTAGAAGAAACAAAACTCAGATACTAACCAGAGGCAACTTTTAAGAAGGAAGTTCTGGAGTAAAGTACACTCTTTACTCCAGAAGTAAGAGTCAGGGGGCCCCTTTCAGTGGGGCAGTCAACATTCTCATCCACACCTCAAAATACTTTCTAACCTCTTTCAGCAAACAAATACTCACCAACTTCTCTTAAACTCTGCATAATCTGCTGCCTACTTGCAATGCTATTTTACCTCTCTTTCTTTACACAGACTTAAAAAACCCCAACAAACACTTCTATTGAGAAAAAGAAAGACAAGTCATTTGTTTTCATGACTTATCAGCACCACTTAAATAGAGCAAGCCTGCTTAACTGAAGTAGCCTGATGGGAACCTCAAGTCTTTAAGCCATCAAGGGAAAGCAAACACTGTCAAGTGAAATTATAAGGCAAATACATTCACAACACTACAAACCCTAGAAAACTAGAGTGATTTGTTGAATGTTACTTGCTTTACCCAAGTGATTCTTCAACATTCTACCTTGCTGCTGCTCATAGTGCTTTCTTTTACTTACAGAAAATAGTCAATGGGCTGAAAAACATGCTTTGCACAATTTTCCATACAATAATGCTCAGGAACCCACCTAACAAACACACCCACACAACAAATGACGGAGTACTGATGGTATCACTTAAAAAAAAAGAAATTCCTTTGAAGCTGCTTCATTATTTCAATGGGAATAAATGTTACTTGTCCAGTAGGAGAGGAGCATAAGACCACACAAAATACCCAACACACAAATTGTTACACAAAGAAAGAACAAGTGCAGCATGACCTCATGAAGCCCCAACTGAATTATGTCCAAGTCTTAAGCTCAAGGTTATTCAAGTGTTTCCTTCTGATGAATTTATCTTTTAAGAGTTCTGAACATTGCTAACTTCCCTCATCTAAAGGCATGCTGCTCAAAGAGATCTGTTTTATCTGAACTCAGTAATAGAGTGCCTGAAATGAGCAATTATTACAGAAGAAAAAAAACCCATGCTACTTCAAGGGTTTAAGCTTTGCTATTTATATGCCACACATTAGCCACAATGTCCCTCTTTCTGAGCACAGGGCAAGTTATTGCAGAACACTTCCAGTATAGATCAGAATTTACATCCTACCCCTTCTCCTATTCCACTGCAAAACCCTCAAAGGGGTCCTGTCTAAGGAATCTTGAATAAAGTAAGGAACTGAAAATGTGCAAATCCAAACCAGTTTTGCAGAGAACTGCTAACAGACCTGCTTCAGCTTTCACAGAACTGGTTTGGATTTTTACTGTAACAATCACACACAAAACTAAAACAACCATCCACTTCTCCTTTGTCCTAAGGTGACAATTAGTCCTTTCCTATGCAGAGAACATCAGCCATAACCTTCTGGAAGAGCTGAGCAGGGACAGCAGCTGCTGTGCCAGCACAAACTAACAACCACACACCAGAATTACAGCAAGTTAGGGTATGGTTCTCTGGAACAAATCCTTCTGTTGTGGGCAATACCATCAGCCTTATGAGGCAGAAAAGATGTCCATTTCTTTTTGGGAAGATTTCATACTCCACTCAGACTACTTCATATTTTTCCCTTCATCACAACTGCAGAAAAAGCCACAATCTGGTGAGCTGGCATGGACCAAGTGATATATAAAAATGATTCTGTTTTATTGCTTTATTCAACACTATACACCAACAGATGAATAAAGCATGGCAAAATTTCTGTACAAAACAAGAAGCAATACTGCAATTTTGATAAACAGCTATTGTGAGTTTCAGGGACTTTCACAGGGTTTCAGTTCTGTCTTCACATTTCTGTTTGCTAACATCAACCTCAATCTTTCTTACTTTTTGTCTGTTTCTTCAAGTCTGCAATCATGAAACCATCAACTTCCCCACTCCCCCATTTGCAGGTATGTACATTTGCTCCTTGTCTTACTTTCCAAGAACAGGACTGCAGACTATGCCCAAGTACACTCTAAGTTTCATATTTACTTTTTCAGAGAAGGAAAAAACCCCTCAAAAAGCAACAAAAATGCCACCCAACAACCACCCAGAGAAGTTTAATCTGCAGGGAAAAAAAAATCCCACAAAATTCACTAATGTCTAGAAGACCATATCTAACAAACTTAAGACAGCACAGATGCTATTAGGAAACAAGCTCATGCCAGAGATCATTCCTCAAGTGCACATGATTCACAGGCTGATGTCTGCCAAACCTCCAGACAAATCATAAAACAACCTAAGTGCTTACAATCCATTATTTGTTTCTGATTCTAGTACCTCATGTGTCCTAGATGAAATATAAACATATCGCTTAACAATATCTTTGTATATATTGACTTGACAGGACATCCTACATAAGTGCGTAATTCTTAGGCACAAAAAAAACACCTCAACCCAAACCCTGACTTTCAATTAATAAGCTATGCAAGGCAGCCAGTCAACATGACTCTTAATTCACTCCTACAAAGTAATTTTGTAAATTCAGGCAGTTTAATACACATTTTTTTAACTTCTATTTATTCATAACTGTAAAGAAGCTGAGAGCAGGGAGAATATTTACAAGATAACCAGGTGAGCAATAACATCTCAACAATTCTACCCCATTTTAAGGCATTTGTACTTGAAAGTAAATTAGTTTTCATCATATTAAAGTTTTTTGCTTTCTGGCTCTTTTGACAGTAAGAAATCTACAAAGACTATTTCTGCCTTTGCAACTGATTCACTGAGAACTATGTATAACTCCTCTTCATTATAAAGACACAGAACTAAAAGTGAAATGTTTGCTCATGTTTATATAAAGCTGGCTAGAAGAGCTGTCCTATTTGGAGATTATAATAGTAATCAACAAGTCCAATTTTAAAAGGAATGTTCTTGAATACCAAGATTATTCCACATCCCTTCACAAATGTTTCCATGGAAAAAAATAAATCAGTGATCATTAGCCTGCTTATCTTCAACACTGTGGGTTTTTTCATTTGTTTGCTATTCTCCAAAAAAACAAAAAAAAACCAATAAAACTTCTTATTTGGTCTTTCAGATCCATCAGTTGGAAATAACATTAAAGAAAGCTTAGATTCCCTTCTTAGCATTTTCTAATGTACTGCTATAAACTAATTTATTTTTTGCAATGGTGAATAGCAGCTGAAGTAGAAAATCCCCCCTGAATCTAAGATGAACTCAAATTAACAGGAATATTTGTAGACATATGAATAGTCAATGATAAGTTTGTACTACGCCATTAGTTACTCAAAGCCTCCCTAAAGAATTTACAAATACTTATGGGTAAAGATTTATACCTGACCATCTCTTCTGCCTCCAGTTTGAGTTAGCTGTGGAGACCTAACAGGCAACAGGTCATTCCTTCCTTCTCAGACACAATTCACCTCACCTGAAACACTGAACTCCAGAGGGATTTGTGACAGACACCTCTGCTCTTCTCCTTTAATCCCAGAGTAAGCAAGAACCCTTGCCTGTGGCTGCCCACTTTCAGAGCCCTGGTCTCCACTGTGTGCTCCCAGATGTTCCAGCTGCTGCTCCCCTCAGCTGTGCACATCAGGAGCACTCTGTAAACAGGGATGTTCAGCCAGCTCATGGAACAGCTCCTGGACATCTGTGAGTGTCCACTGGGAGCACAAAGGTCAGATGAGCTGCAGTGTGGTTTACCTCGTGTGCAGACAGAAAGGCTTCTTCACAAGACACTCAGTGTTCATGTCTGTTTATTTCAAGCCACTGCTGCATAGGCTGCTTACCAAGAGTGCTGAAAGAGTCCCAGAAAAGCAGATCCCAAGGCCCGTTCAAAATGCATGAGACAAAAGCGGCCCATGATAACCTAAGACAACAAGTTATCCACATGTCTAAATGACAAAAACCTGATACTGTACAATTCTGCCAACATTGAGAAGCGGGATCATTAGAGATGTGTATCTCCAGTACATCTGCTTGACAAGATGTAAAGCCAACTGCTACTTTTAAGGGTTTACATGCAATCTCATTTGAGAGTTCAATCCTATGATTTATTAGACTGGCTAGAAGGAAGATGCCAGTGCCATTCATTAACTTCTAAAACCAGACACTTTGCAAATACTAGATATTATCTTGTTCATAAATTAAAGTTCTCTCCTCGCTTTCATAAGATAATGCCAGTACTTTCCATATATCAAGTGTGCACACAAATCACCTCCCACTACATTCCTATCAGCTCATTTGTATTTTAGCACAGAGCAAAGATATCAGACAGAAGAGAAATCCAGCTGGCCCCTTAAATATATTTTCAAAAATCATGTTCCTTATAAACTACTTTACTAAGAAGAATTTGCTACTGTATTAAACAAAGCAATGACTGATGAAAACTTCACTACTGAAAATATTATATACTTTGTAAGAAAAATCAGTTAAATAGACAACCAGAAGAGAGTGGAAGTCATAAGCTGGAATTTCTGCAGTCTGGATGATGCCAGGTAACATAAATACTCAATTATCCTGTTTGCATGGACAAACCTCCCAAATCTGCACATTAAGAATGCAAAAATGTTTTTATTGAACCAGCTCCACATCTTAGCATTACTCAGTGGCACTTGTATAGCATTCAGATCCAGAACATCTCCAATCATGCTCAGACCTGAATTTGTAGTTAAGAGCTTTAGTGAAAACTGCAGCTAATTTCACATGTCCATTCAACTTTGCAGAAATGAGTCATACCCCTGGCCTGCAAATGCTACCTTGAAATGAGTTCTCACCTGTCTAGTCTAAAGGGCAACAATGGAAATTTTTAGCTTTTATTGCCAGAATTATCTATTTTATTGTTTATCATTTTATTAACACTGTAAAAATAAGAATGTGTAATATTCTGGAACAGAATTAAATCAAACAGTGATTTCCACTTGTTTCAACTATACCTTACAAAACATTTTATTTCAGTGAGATATTCTTCTGTAGGGTGTAAAAAGGAAAAAAAACCTGAAATTCCAATGCTTACACATTTGCAACAACTAAACCCACCCCCTCCTTTTTTTTTTTTTTTAAATGAACACAGAATGAGAATATTATACAAGATTTTACAGACCTTAACAGGAAAAAAGCTATGTGGTAAGACAGATTTATTTATAACATAATATCCTTGCCTCAGCCTGGAGACTCAGATGCACTAACCTGATGCTGAAATTGCCTCAAAGCTGAGTCTATCAGCACTTTAAAGGACCATGGAAACCTAACTACTTCAACATAAATCAGGGGAATGGATGCCCAGTACTTACACTGTCTCTTATGTTACAGGACCTGGGATGGGAACTGTCATTTGCTATTCAGCTGTTCAGCTCTAAACAGAAATGGAAGTGAGCCAGTTTGCTTGTCAGCCAGCATTCTCCAAGATGTTATTGTAGTTAGCAGCACTGGACAAGCAAAAGAGTAAAAAATCATCTCAAACAATCACGTTTTCCACTTCTATTACCATTTGCCACCATTACAGCTCTTGAATGTGAGGAAACGCAGGTTTAAGAAATACCAGTATAAACCCAATTAAAGACAGACACACTATGTAAAGTAATGTAAAGATAAGTCATAATTGTTATAGACTTCCAAGTTTGATGTTCAAACAAAAACATTCAAGTATTAAGATCCTGAAGCTGGTATTTGCAGAGGATGCCAGGACACAGCTGCCTTGTGCAATGCCTTCCCGTGGGAAGGAACCTGAGCACCTCTGAGCAGCACCACAGGCAGGAGCCTCTGGCTGCTGCTGTGTGAGGGGTGACACACGGGATACACGGTCACACAGAGCCACAGACTGCCTTGGGCTGGAAGGAACCCTAAAGATCATCTCATTCCAGCCCCCTGCCATGGGCAGGGACACCTTCCACTAGAGCAGGGTGCTCAGAGCTCCATTCCACCTGTCCTTAAAACACTTCGAGGGATGGAGCATCCAGAACTTGGAAATGCTACAGCTGGAGTTTCAAAACACCATATTCAGGCAGAGGATTTTGTTTTGTTGATGTATACATTTACAGACAGTTTTAATACATACACAAGTGTGTATTTTTCAGTTTTCAGGCATTTCTTCCCACCCCTGGTATCACAGCAGATTTGTTAGTACTGTGCCTCTGCTAGCAGAGTTCAGTTAATCATTTTCTCATATTCTAATGAAATTAAAAAGAAGAACTTTGTTTCCACTAACACACACAACACGTGATTTCCTGGCTTATGCAAACCAGCTACAGATGAATTTAAAACATTTCCTGTTTCAATCCACTGATTACTACTGTGACACCTACTCAGAAAAGCAAACAATGCACCATCTCTGATGCTCGCTTCATGTGCACAAGGCAAACAAAGCCCAGCACTAAAGTCCAACAGATCCTGCCCACCAGGATATTCTAAACCCCATGTACAACTTTAAAAACACTGTCCACAATCAGCTTCATTTTTCAAAATGTTTAGTATTTCACATGTAAGTGCTTTGCATATTTTAAACTTTAAGAAGCACATTAATATTCTGTTGTATCACCTGACTATGAACCTTCAGACACAAAAGCTAGTTGGGCAACAGAAGGATTTAGGTGTAGCTGAGTACACTCAGCTTCCCTGAGTGTGAATCCTCAAGCTGGATGAGCCAGTGCAACTGGAAAAAAAATCCTGCCCTTTGCAGAGACAACACTGCTCTCACCCCTTCTAGACTGAAGACCAGAACCACTCAACTCTGCTGAGCATGTTGCTCTTTCCTTGTTTAAGAAAGACAGAAGACATTTAACAGGGTTAAGTTCAAACCTGCATGTTGGCTTTAGTTATTCCAATGCCCACGTTCTCTTTTCTTCTCTCCTTGCTATAACTCTTTCAGTCAGCTTCAGAAAAATAGATCCTATAATCCATATGTATCCCTCCTGAATAAATTCTGGGACAGACACTACAGCTGATCTCCCAGTTACACTCAAACCAGCAGTTTCTGTGAATTAACTGAACTTAGTAAGAAGCATAATCACAGTTTATTTCACTAAAATACTAAAAATCTATTATTAGAAAAATTATGATGGAGACCTGATATCTGATTAAAATGAAAGGCTTTATGGCACAGTAACTGACTTCCTCAAATAGAAATTCAACAGTTATTTAATCAAGACAGAAGACAGATTAAGCTTTCTGTATAGCAGTATTCTCTATAAAGGACTATAAAAGAAACACAATTTCCCCCCCAGTTATGTAACATTACCAAGATACCATCCAAACATAACAAAGGTTACAAATAAACACTCCAATGTCAGGAAAGTAAGGGCTGAGCCATGTCATAACACTAATCCAGACACCAGTCATTACTGGACATGGGGATGGTCTCCAAGTCCCCCATTTTTAATTCCTCCTCTTACTGACCCAAGGCAATCAACATCACCATTGAGACACAGGCAAACCTGTACAGCTGCTGAATTCACAGATGCCAGGAGCTGCAGAGATTCATCATCACTAGATTACACTGTCATTAAGTAAATTATATTTCTGTAGTATTTTATTCACAGACACTTGAGAAAGTCTGTTTTGAGGGTTCAGCTGCATCAGTTCCCAGCACAGGGACTTGCCATGCCCAGGTTTAAGCAGTCACATGCTGCTGGCATGAGGGGAAACAGAATTGTCCTCAGCAGTTTTGTTAATATGATGCCCTGCTAAAAAAAGAAAGCTGGGAAGCCTACTTCCAGAATTTCATGCCTAGACTCACAAACCACAAGTATATTTAGGTCAGAAAAGACCTTCAAGAGTCCAACTGCAAACCTAAGACAGCCAAGCCCACTGCCAGCCCTTGCACATCATCTGTAACTCTCCTTTCTATCCCAACCCAGCTCCTGGTGCACACTGCATGGTCAGGAAAGATGGAAGAGGTGCCACACATTCCAATTAAGTCAGACAGCACTTAACACATGGAAGTTAACAGGGTGCTGCAAACAGTGGGAGTACTCAAGCATCCTGCAAGATGCTGAGCTGTGACTAATAGCCTGCCTGCTCTCCAACAGCAGCTATTTCCTGCTTCTCTGAGGGAGAAGTTCCACACCAAAAATGAGCAAGCCTGTCTTAGCTGTTGCATGAGTATCTTTTTTAGAATTGCCTACTTCACTTCCTGAAATACTTAATTTATGTATGGGTTTTAATTGCTGACAGTTTTAAATAAGATGCTACATAAAAAGACAAACTATCAGCGAGATCAACACTCATTTGTAAGTGTGGGATAACACATCTACAGGAGTTGATGCAACTTGCAGCTGATTCTGTTCAACAAGTTTTAATGTATCTGAACTCCATTAAAACATAACCAGGAGGTCAGTATGAAAACATCCAGCATAACATTGTGCTTTAGTGAATCACCCAGTTCATGCTGTACCCAGGGCTGCCAAAAGACTTATTTGAGACACATAAAAATCAGTCTTTGTCACAAAAAAAATACAGGAATGTAGAGATATGTCAAAAGTAGGAAAAGTGTACCATACCAGAGGTATGGTAAAGAGCTGACTCATGCAGTAGCTCAGCTAAAAAGCCTTATAATGAATCTATATAAAAAGTCATTGACACAGCCTCTGCCACTTTTAAGCCTCTCCTCCCTATGAGCAGTAACAGTACATCTTTTCAAAGTGGTACACAAAAGCTAGACTATCAGAAATTGAGGCATTTTGATGTTAACATGATCAAAGATATGTATACTTTTATTATGCAAAATAAAAGAATGGCCTATAACTTCAGGGAAGCTTTTATCACTATTCTATTCCATGCAGCCTCCTTTTAACTGGAAATTTAGAAGATTATGTAAAGGTTTCCACAGATTAAGTCTTTCCTACCACCAAGGCTATTTAGAGCAAAAAATCCCAAACCTATTCCACTTAAAACACATGATCACTTTGTAAAGTCACAGCTATAACAAGCAGCTTTAACAAATCCACAGCTTATCTCAAACGACAGAGCACAGAAACCATCCAGCAATTTTTTAATGTGTTCTATCACTTTCAACACTTTCAAAACAAAACTAGATTAGTAGTGTAATGGAAGCACTTAATTCTCAGTGTGCTGGTATGTTTTCAAAGCCTAGAGAGAGAAACATCCTCTCTCCATATTGAGAAGTCTAAACCTAATATTCTAAAGCAATAAGAAAACTCAAAGAGACTGATTTAGGTTAGACAGCTGCTCTTGAGTTTCAACAAAAACTGCAAGTATACAGGCATGTCTCTTCTAAACAAAAGCAAAAAACATGGCAATTACTTCTGAAGTATCAAAATAGTGTTCAGATTGAAATACACTGCCTCTACAAGCAACAAAAATCTACTATCTGTTATCAAGAAATGATAACAGAAATGATGGGACTAATCACATAACACTGTTGAGATCCTCATATTCAATTGCCTCACAGCAACATAAATTACTCTGGGTAGTTATACCTACATACAACTGGGGAAGACCACTCTATGAAAGGGGAAGAAGTTACTTTGCTGCTCCAAAGACAAGCAATTTCACTTAAAAAGGGACAAACATAATCTACTATTCATTCATGCATGACGAAAAGCAACAAGAAGGGGAAATTCTTTACCGAAACTGGTTTAAAATTTTAAAAATACTATTCTGGAGGCCAAAATGGTTCTACAAGATTAGTCTTTTAAAAGATGGCAAGAACTCCTACTTTACAACCTGCTGACTTTAGGAAGCTTTGATAATGAACCCTGTTTTATCACATTACACATACCAACATTTTATGAAAACAAAAAGAAATTTTGAAATTTCTTTCATAATTTCAGAAAGAAAATATGAAAACAAGAATTCCTTTCCCCATTGCAGATCTAGTGAAAGCAGAGCGATCTGCTTCCAAAAACCCCGAATACCATGCTATAAAAATTGCAATTTGAGCTTGCTTTATACATAGACCCCCTCTAATGATTGAGCAAATAAAGGCAGAACGGGATTCAGACCGCAAGTCCAACATCAGCGGTCTAATGCCAGGAGATGGAATAAACACCAGGGCGTTCCAGAGGCTCTGGAAAGAGAGGGCTCACCTTCACGTCTGGAGGAGCAGCACCCACCTTTAGAGCTAAAAAACAAACTGATTTAAAACTTTATCTACAGACAGGCGTTTCCAAACCCGACGGAAGCCTTGGAGGAGCTCTCTGTGCGCCCAGCCCCGGCCGGGCTGGCCCAGGAAGGCTCCAGCTCCCATCGAACCTCACCTTCGATGTTCAGCTCGAAACAGACGTGGCAGAAGGAGAGCGTTTCCTTCTCGGTGCCCAGCTTGCAGACGCTGCAGATGTTGTCATCGTCCAAGTCGATGCTCACGAACTGCTCCTCGTTCATAGTGCCCTGCGGAGGGGGACAAGGCACGGCAGGGTCACTGCGGGAGCCACCGGGGCCGCGCCGCCGAGGGGGAGGGCCCGCAACGGGGGCGGGAGCGTCCCGGCAAAGTTTTCCCTACAGAGAAACTGAGGCCAGGCCGCACGTACCGAGATTTCCCCTTCCCTCGCCCGAAGGCTGCCCCGTCCCATCCCGTCCTGCTCCCCAGCAACTCCATCACCAGCTCCATCAGCGCTGCCCCCTCCCTCCCTTCCTTCCTCCCTCCCTCCTCCGCGCACCAGCGAGGCGGACGCCCCTCCACCGCCCGTACCGCGATATCCCCGGCTCTGTCCTATCCCCTCCCGCTAATCCTACCCCGATCCCGAATGCCAGCCCCGGTCCCGAATGCCAGCCCCGTCCCCTCTCACCGCCGCCCGCCCCGGCCGCGCTCCGCTTTGTCCGCCCTCCCGCGCCGCCGCCGCCGCCGCTCTCGGCGCCGGGCACCGCCCGCCGCTTCGTGCCGGCACCACGGCCCGGCGGCACGGGGGGACACCGGGGGGCTCGGACCGCGGCCCGCCGCACCCGAGCGGCTGGAGTCGCCTCGGAGCTGGGCAGCGAAGCGTGAGGAGCCAGGAGCTCCGGTTCTCCCGGGCCTGCGGGCGGGCAGAGAGGCGCAGAGCGGCCGCGCTCCCCCCGCAGCAGTTGGTCTGGTCTGCGCCGCGCGGGCGGTGGGCGGGCGGGGCTCCTGTCGCGACTGGCGCTGCCCGGCGTGACTCACCCGGAGCGCGCCTGCACCGCTGGCACGTGTGAAAAACGCCGATCACTTGTTGTTAAAATTTAAAAAATTTAATAGTAATAAAATGGTTATAAAAATAGTAATACAACTAGAGTAATAATAATAATTTGGGCAATTTGAATTAGGACAATATGAGACAATAGAGACAAAGAGTTACGGACAGTCCGGGTACCTCTTTCTGGGCAGCATAAGCCCGAAAAAGGACACATGTTAACAGAGGATTAACCCTTAAAAGCAATAGCCTGTTGCATATTCATACACCTCATACATGATGCATAAATTCCATTCAAACACAGGATTCTGTCTGGTCATCGTCAACTTCTTCTTCCGAATCCTAACAGCGCCTTCGAGGCGGGAAGAAGTTCGTTTCTTCTGATAAGAGAGCAATAATTTCTTTTTCTCTGAAATATTTAGGTGTCTTGTGGCTGCTATCTCTCTGTGAGTCTTTTCTTTAAAAAAAGTATCTTACATAGCATAGTTTCTATTTTAGCATTTTGTTATAACCTAAAACTATATTTAACACACTACTTAAGAGAATTAATACAGCATTACTTTCTAACACAACACATAGAATATTCATTTTAATATTTGTGAAAAGCCAATCATAAAATACATGCATTTTTCACACATTGATGTTGAGCATGCCTGGCAGCTGCGGCGAGTAGGTTTTGTTAAAGATGGGGGCCAAAAACAGGAAAGGTGCAGTGATAGAATATCGATTCCAATCAGGAAACAATATTAAAACCCAGTCAGGGCTCTGCTGGCTCTCCAAAAAAAGCCACAACCGGTCACAGAATCACAGATTCTGGGTATGGTTGAAAGGGAGCCCAGAGGGTCATTGGTCCCAGCTCCCTGCCCAAGCAGGATCATCCCAGAGCACATGGCGCAGGATTGCATCCAGACACTCCTGGAATATCTCCAGTGAGGGAGACTCCACACCCTCTCTGGGCAACCTGTTTCAGCAGGTGTTCACTTGCACAGTAAAGTTCTTCCTCAAGTTTAGGTGGAACTTCCTGTGCACCAGTTTTTGCCTGTTCCCTCTTTTTGTGTTGGTTGGCAACACCGGGAAGAGGCCGATCCTTTCGTCTGGGGAATTTCCACAATTGACGGAAATTACATACAGCGTGTTCCTACATGTCGAAGTAGGATTATTTATGGGAGAACTAAGTAATCTTCCAGAGGCTCCTGTGTTGAAACACATCTCTGCAGTTTGGATTGTTTCTTTCATTGTGTTTTCTTGGGGTGTTTTCTTTAATTTTATAAAAAAAAAAGACAAATGCATGTGATGCCATCCAGAGGGACCTGGACAAGCTCAAGATGTGGCCCTTGGGAATCTCATGAGGTTTGACAGACCAAGTCCAAGCTGCTGCACCTGGGTCAGGGCAGCCCCAGCACCAATGCAGGCTGGGCATGAGCAGACCCAGAGCAGCCCTGGGAGAAGGAGCTGGGGGTGCTGGTGGGTGAGAGGCTGGCCATGCCCTGGCCATTGGGAGCCCAGAGCCCCCCGTGTGCTGGGCTCATCCAGAGCCCCGTGGGCAGCAGGGCAGGGAGGGGATTCTGCCCCTCTGCCCCCTCTGCTGAGACCCCACCTGCAGGGCTGCATCAGCTCTGGGCTCCAGCACAGCAAGGACAGGGACCTGCTGGAGCCAGGCCAGAGCAGGCACCAAGGGGATCCCAGGGATGGAGCAGCTCTGCTGGGAGGAAAGGCTGGGAGAACTGGGATTGTTCAGCCTGGAAAAGAGAAGGCTTTGGGATGAGCTAATTGCAGTTTTCCCAAAGGAAACCCACCAGAAAGATGGAGAGAGGCTATTTACAAGGGTCTGGAGTGACAGGTCAAGAAGGAATGGCTTCAAACTGACCAAGACTAGGTTTAGATTAGATATTAGGAGAAATCCTTTACTGTGAGAGTGGTGCAGCACTGGAACAGGTTTCCTGGAGAAGCTGTGGATGCCCCATCCCTGGAATGTTTAAGGCCAGTTTGGATTGGGGTTCGAGCAACCTGGTCTAGTGTGGGGTGTCCATGCATGGCTGGAACTAGAATATCATTAAGGTCCCTTCCAAGCCAGGCCATTCTATGCTTCTGTGGTTTCCTGAAAAAAAAAGAAGTCCTGCACTCTGCTGGTGTTCCATCTTTTACTGCTCTTAGGCAGCAAGTTGACTTTAGATTTCCTTCTGTTGGATGATGATGGAGCATGTTTCATCACAGAGCTCGCTGGAATCTTCCTCAAATTGTTTCTACCACAAGCTGAGAACTGGATCTGGGAGAGGGGATGCATTTCCTTCTCTCCTTGTCATCTGTTTTTTTTGATGAAGGGTAGCAAAGAAGCAGCTCCTTGGCTTCAGTGCAGAAGAAAAATTACGACAGAAAAAAGCACATCAGCTTGGGTTGGGAGATTAGGAAAAAGAAAGGGAGACTGGACAAGTGATGGTGGAGCCTTGTAAAATCTATAATTATTGAAGTATTTTCCCCTCCAGATTCTGATGTCTATTGAGTCTCAACAGCTCATTGCCACAGTGCAGTGGCAGCTGCTCTGAAATCCAAGGGCAAAAAAGTCATGAATCTTGTTAATAAATGACATGTGGGAGACCGTATGGCTCTCGGTAACTGAGCTGCTTTTCTTGTCAAATATTGCTCTAAAATATAGAGGTCATTGCAGTAAAAACAGTGAAGGAGAACTAAAGTTTCAGGCTCAAATTTCTGAAAAAAGCTAGCAAATACCAAGATGAAGATAGTGAAATAGTAGCTGCTGCTCGTGGTGTGGTTTATATTTATTCATACGCATTTGTAGTTCCTCCCTTGGTTTATCAGGGCATGTGATTCTAGCTAACAGTTTACTTACACTGGAAAATTATTTTAGTAGGAAACAAATCTGTTCTGTCTTTCTATGTTTCTTTTTCCCTACTGAGTTTGCATTTTCTTAACAGGGAGGCTTTGGCAGTGATGGTGTTCCAGTAATTCCCACTGCTTCACCTTCCCCCAGCTGCTTGGTCATGTTCTCACACTGTTTTCTCTTGGTGTTTCTGTGTTTGTGAGGTGACACAAGGGACTGGATCGCTGGTTTAAAGGAAGAGAGTTAATTCTGCCTCAGGATGATTCACTGTGGTTCACAGTGCAGCCCTACAAGCGCTGGGGGAAGGCAGCTGAAGGGGTAATGCATAGAGACAATGAGTACTCTGGACACTGAATCATAAAATCATGGCTTGAGCTCCATCAGGGTCTTCCCTCCAAATACCAAAATTTTGGAAAGGAAAGCTTTTGGCAGTGTTTTATAAGGCATACTGAGATCCAGTTTTGTGAGCAAAGATTTAGGAGTTCTAAACCTAAATGGCATTTTAACTGAAAAATAAAGTGTTAAACAGGAATCCAGGGGGAGGTGGGGCAAAATACTGCAGTGGAGATTCCCAGTGGAGACCACAAATAATATTGACACTGCCCAAATGAAAGTATCTGTGTAGGTTTGCGTATTAAAAGAGAAAAGTTTGTCAAAAATCTGAATCTTAATCTCAGACTAGGTGAAGTAGGTCTGCCTCCCTGAAAATTAAGAAGTAACATATTGAAATCAGCCTGACTTCTTTGTCTGCCCTCTCTGCTTTCTCCCTTCTGCTCTCCCCTGGGCTTGGGGATATTTTTCCCTTCGTTAGGTCAGGCAACTGTGGCTTTTTCAGGGACTCTGGCAGATCTCCATGTTCTTCAGGCATTTCTGTCTGCAGTTAATAAACACATGAATTTTCTCCAACTCATCTGTTTTGCTTTTTTTTTTTTTTTCCTTTTTGCATTCTGGTAGATTTTTTCCTAGTTTCTTTTACTTGTTGCTGTCCATTTTTTTACAGATCTTTTGTTCTTGTGTTCTCTGACCTTTCCTAGTTTACTTTATCTTTCACCCCTGGAAGACGAGTATAGATAGGAATGATTTGCTGTACCCCCCACTCTTCTTTTTTGTGACCTGTTATATCTTCTTATTCTCCCAGTCCTCTTTCAACTTTATTCAGTGTGCAACCTTTACTATAATGTCCTATTTAAAATCTTTATTGACTGGTCTTTGCCCCCTTAGTGTGAGGCATAAAACCTAATTGAAAAGGGGTAGCTCCACATTCCCTATCCCTGCAGTTTCCTTTGTGTTGGATCTGACGAACCCATGGCTGCTGCAGGGTGAAATGAGTCACTGAGGAGGTACAAAAGAGAAGAAAACAAAATTAAAGAGAAGAATCAAAGCCTTTTTTCACCAGCTCATTGAAATGTCTCTATGTTCAGCTATGTCAGTGCTAGATGCGGTGTAAGGGTTTTTGGGGTGGGAATGCAACTGACCTTTCAGCAGCTTGAAATTTCATCAGACTTGATGTAACCACCAGTTTGATCTCTTGCTTCTAGTCCTTCTGTTCCTTCATCCACTCCCTTTGCTTCATCTTCCCCCAGGCCTTGATCTCATGATCCTCTTTTTTGGCAGCAGTGCTGGCTGAAGTATTTATTCACTGCTTCTACCCATTTTCCACCTGGGATTTTTTAGGGTTTTTCAGGAATATGTGCTGAAAGGTAACCAGCACCTGTCAGATTCCTGTCCAGTTTCCTGCATGACTGCCCAGACCCTCAAGAGAGGGATAGTAGAGTCAATTTATGCCAACTGCCTGAATACCTGGGTAAATACACCCAGAGAAAGACCAGAGTCTTTCTTCTCCTGCCTTTTTCTGGTTTTCCCTTCTTCCCCTTGTGACTGTTTTTCTCCTGTCCCTTGCCTCCATGTCCCTCTGGTTCTGCCATATGAAACCACACTATTTTTCCTCTCCTCTTTCTGTAAAACACCCCTCTCTGTGCTTTAGCACACCACCAGACTTTATCTCTTATCTCTTCTTTTTCTTCCTGAACTCACTGAACCTTCATTAAGGTCTCCTCCTGTGCAAGTTTAGTTCTGTTCATTAATCAGTGGCAGAAGATACAGGGCTGTTCAGAATGCTCAGTAAACTCAGCAAAGGGAAATTTCAAAAGCTTACCACAAATACCACCGGTCTGATTCACAGATGTCATCTCAGCAAGGCAGTGAGAAAAGGACAGGTTATTACTCATTGGTTTTTGGCTTCATGATTGGCCTCTGAAATTAAATACCAACCTAGTGTGGAAAAGTATTCCTTGGAAAGTCATGTCCTGTACTTTTGAGGTTAGAAAAACAAATCTGCGACTCATCTAATAGGCCACAAAATGAAGGAAGCTGAGCCAACCTAAAATTGCATGAAAGTCACAGCAAACAAGGGTGGAGCAACAGTTTGTGTCTTATAAACAAAGGCTTGTAGCATGTTGCTGGCTACAGTGGATCAGAAACGTGATTGATGAGTGTGTGTGTATTCAAACAAGTCATGGATGAGAAACAGAGGAGGGGAGTGACTTCTATGCCTTCACACTCTGGTAAAAGGCTTTCTAGTAACTAGTTTATCCTGATTTTCTAGTCAGATGAACACACGCAAGATTTCCTAATCCTGGCAAGATCTCATTGATTAATTGTAATGATGAAATAGCGCTTAATTTCTAAGTGTTTATACATTCCTTTTTCATCCATAGATTTAGATATCCTTTACAATGCCTCTTGCCCCTTTAATGATCAACTGTGCTCTTTAAAAGCTCTTTTGACTTTTTTTTTCCCAAAGTTAATGGGATGTACTCTCCACTGCCACAGCCTTGTTTCTGGCACAGCTTCATTTTCCTTCTTGATCATCACAACAATCCACAAAGTTGTGGATGTCTGCAAGTCACAGAAAGTGCTGTCCCAAGCTGAACATGCCTTCCTCCTGCCCAGATCTCAGCCCTCCAATTCCACCTGAATCTCCCTTGGCCTCTCAGTGTCATCTGACAGCTCAAGTCATTCCATCACTTCCAAAATCAAGACTTCATATTGGCTTTTGTGTTTTGTCCAGTGTGCCTTCTAATTCTTGGCTATGTCTCTTAAAGCAGCTGATTCTTGTTAATCAGCTTTTAATCAGGATCTGTAATACATCCCCTGAAGTCCTCATGGCTGTGAGCCTGTCTCTAGGTCTCTCATCCATGAAATTGGCATTGGCTCATATCTTGCTGGGCTGATTCACAGCTCTTCCCTTCTATTGTTGACCTGTCTTTTCATGCCCAGTTAAAATCAGTACCTTTTTGCCACCTTCTTGAGAGCAGCTACCACAGCTTATACTTGGCACAGTACATTCAACCAATCCTGGTTTTCTGCTGTCACAAACCTCTCTTTCTCCATCTTTGTACTGTAAATGCCTCACTGCCCTTCCAGCCAATTCTTCAAATTGAATAGAATGATGCCTTAAGTTTTAGCTTTCATATTTTCCAGATTCTGTACTGCAGTAGTATATAACTCTGAACTTCATCTGAAGTGTTAACAAGTTCTCTTCACAGTCTAGTTAGACAAAACAATCCTTTTCCAGCCTGAGAACCAAGGACACTGTTGCAGATTCAGGCCCAAAAAGTATAAAAACCAGCAAATTCAGGAAAGCAATCTGGGAGGATGGGATTTCATAACCTGAAGCTGCAATTGGACAATTAATCCCAATGTGTAAATGGACCAAAACTGACAAAAGTGTGAAAACATGTGACCTGTCATCCATTTTGGGTATAGCTTTGGCCAGGCTCTTGTATGTCCAGGGTTTGTCCTTTGAAGGCTTTTAATAAATTCCTCCTTTATTCCTTTAATGCTGTCTAGGCAGTCTCTCAAGGCATCACATCTTGCAGTCTCTGTGGAGCTATACATGAACAATGTACCCATAGTATTTTATTTTTTCCTACATGTCAACTAAGAGATGCAGCCCTGTTGACTGTCCCAGTGTTCCTGTCACTTCACACCTCAGCTGTTCCCAACTCCTCTGTGCATCTCCTGCGACTTCCACTCAGTTCTGCGAAAGCTCATTCAGAATTGCCCTGTGGGGATTACCTTCCTTGCTGACATAATGTCTGTGGCTCTCTTCTGGCTTTCTGGTTCATCAGCATGAAAGGCAAGCTCATTGTCCTCTTCAAAGTTTCTGGACAATTGACTCTGCAATGGCTCAGCATTATTGTCACACTGAGCACAGCTCTCTGTCAGTAACACTTGTCCTCACTGTCTCCATAGTTGTTTCTCACACAGACACCTCTGGCCTTTTTACAAAGTGCCTCCCCCTTGGCTGGAAGTTCCTCAAAAACTTCAAAGGAATTAGTTTGTGCTGTTGTCTCACCCAAGCCTTATTTCTGCATCGTTGCCCAGAGCTGAATGTGTAAAATGCCATCATTGTGCTCTGTACCCCCCATTCTCTTCACCAGTTTTACTCCTCCTATTTTTGCAACCTACAAGTTCTAGTCTTCTTTTTGTTACAAATACTAATGCATTTCCTAACAAGCCTTGCAGCCACCAAACTGTGGTCTTCTGATAATCATCTAAGGTGATGATTATCAGAACTAGTCTGCTAGTCTACTCTTGCTTGAGTAAAAGTTTTGGCTAATTGGTGAATACTATTACGTGAGAAATTTTGGGAAGAGCCAAAGTGACTCCTTAAATATGAGGCCCACTGAGTAGCACAGAAAGCCCTGATTTTTGATAAGGAGAATCTTTGTAATAATATGTTGTAACAACATCAATACAGCATTATGAAACCTCCATATACACCTACAGCATGATGAAAGTTCTGTGGTCTTTAATGGCTTTCCACATGTTGAAATGTCAACAAGAAAAGGACACAATAAGGTATTTACCTGTCTGAGAGAGCAGAGACAAGTGTATCACTACCTAATATACAGCTTGAGGAGTGGCTTCTGAAGCATGTTGGTGTTTCAGTATCTTGGCAAATGCTCTGTACTTTCCTAGAGATCTGGCAGCATCACCTCTGCTATTGGAATACTGAGTGTGCTGTCCTCACACTGCAGTCTTCTGTAGCAGCAAATGCAAGGAAAACAGCATCCTCATACTACTGTCCTCACAATTTCTTTCTAATCCTAAACTGTTCTTTAACAGGATATCAGAATGGGCTGATCTGTTACATGCTTCCTTCCTCTATTCATTTCCCAGTGTGAAATTTCAGTAGATTAAAAAAAAAAAAAGAAAAATCAGATGCCTATGTAAAATTGTACAAACTGTGACAAACTAAAAACATTTAGTGAAGGTTGTAAAAAATGAGTACCACCTTCTCTTTCAATGATGTTGTTTGTATTACTTCTTCTCTATCCTCTGTATTTTGGGGGTAGTGATCCTCCAAGTGGTAGGATTCCTCTGTGATGGTAAGGCTTGCCTCAAGAAACACGTAGCTGCTTGAAGTGTGTGACTTTTTCACTACAAAGCCAACTCCAGTTATGCTGCAGCACAATCATCCTCTTTGGAAACTCATTTAACCAGTGACACTGCTGCTACTTTTGCCTCTTGTTGCTGTCACTGTTTATGTATTTATGCGCACACACGCATTTAAGGAAATGACTCAATAGGGCATCAGAGGGGATGCACTTGCAGAAGCAAGCAGCAATATGAATTTGCACTTGTGGGGATGCTGAACCCACCATAATACTCTGGCCACTGAGTTTCCCTGTTGGAAATGCTTTTCCTGTGTGTTTATGTGGAGACAGTTTCTCTATAAGCATGGATGTTGTGTGCAGGTTATTGGCTTAGCCCTGCCTTCCAGCTCTGGTGGGCGTGTTGGGTGTATTTGCACTGACTGTACATCCAGAAACTGCCCACATCAGCAAAAGGAAGAGTTAGTGCCATACCAAGGAGTTAAAAGAGACCATTACTAATACAGCCTGGATGCCTAAGCACTGGAGAAAATGAAAAACGAGGCAGAAGGTAGGCTGTCAATTTTAGAATCACCTGGGCATGACACACTGCAATATTTGCAATCACACACTCAGTGGGGCTGAAGGTACCTCAGGAGATTGCTTCTCTGAGCAGGTCAGCCAGAGCAGCTTGCTCAGGGCTGTGTCTGCCTGGATTTTCAATACCTTCAAGGCTGCAGACTGCTTGGGCACCCTGTGCCAGTGTCCAACCACCCTCACAGTAAAAAGGTTTCAGTGAAATTTCTCATATTTCACTTAGTACCTATCGTCTCTTGTCTTGCTCCTGGATACCACTATGAGCAGCCTGGCTCCCTCCTCTTCAATCCCTTCATCAGGTCTTTTTTACATACTGAAGAGATCCCTCTGAGCCTTCTCTGCTCCAGGCAGACACTCTCAGCTCTCTGTGTCTCCCTGTGGGACAAATGCCTTCTGTGATGGTGTTCACGGGGGTCTTAGGGCGAGGGAAGAGATGAGGATCTGATTCCATGTTTCAGAAGGCTTGATTTATTATTTTATGATATATATTATATTAAAACTATACTAAAAGAATAGAAGAAAGGATTTCATCAGAAGGCTAGCTAAGAATAGAAAAAGAATGAAAAACAAAAGCTTGTGTCTCAGACAGAGAGTCCAAGCCAGCTGACTGTGATTGGCCATTAATTAGAAACAACCACATGAGACCAATCCCAGATGCGCCTGTTGCATTCCACAGCAGCAGACAACCATTGTTTACACTTTGTTCCTGAGGCCTCTCAGCTTCTCAGGGGGAAAAATCCTAAGGAAAGGATTTTTCATAAAATGTGTCTGTGACAGCCTTCAGTCCCTGGGGACTCCCGGGCTGCCTGAAGTGACACTGCACCTCTCCCAGTGCCTGACCCAGCCCTCCAGGGTGTGGATATTCTCACCAGGGCTAAGGAAGGGGAAAGGATTACCTTCCTTGACCTGCTGGCAATACTGCTTAATCCAGCTCAGGAGGCTGTTGGCCTTCTGTACAGCAAGGGCACTTTTCTGGATTATGTCCCACTTGCCCACCAGAGACCTCAGTTCCTTTTCCAGCCAGATGGTTCCAGTTTCTCCTGGTGCATGGGGTTATTCCTCCTGGGGTTCAGGACTTTGCAATTCTGTGTCAAGCTTTGAACACCAGCTCGTTTCTCCAGCCTGTCAGGGACCATCTGAAGGGCAGCACAGCCCTCCCAGTTTCATGCCAATAGCAGACTGGCTGAAGACACACTGTCCCATCAGCCAGGCTGTTGTAAATGTTAAATAGCCTTGGCTCTGCATCAGCCCCTGGGCTGCACCTTTAGGGACTGGTTTCCAGCTGAACTAACAGCTGCTGATCACAACTTTTTGAGGCCAGTTGCATCAGTTTTTAGTCCACCTCCTGTACGTTTATCTAGTCCATATACCACCAGTTTCTCTACAAGGGTGTTACCAGACACAGTGTTGAAAGCCTTGTGAAATTCAAGATAAAGAACACCACTGCTTGTGCCTCATCCTCTCAACTGCTTATTTTATGGAAGAAGGCTTTCAGGCCATGAGGCATGATTCTCCTTTCATAAATCCTTGCTGGTCCTAGTAACTTTCTTGTCATTCCTGTGTTTGGAAATGATTTCCAGGATTATAGGTCTCATCCTCTCCCCAGATATCAAGGCAAGGCTGACCAGCCTGCAGCTCTCCTTCATGCACCTGATGGTCCTTCTTGAAGATAGGGGTGATGTTTGCTTTGTTCCAGTCCTCAGGAACCCCTCCTGACTGCCATGGCCTTTCAAAGATGATGGAGAGTGGCCTCACAGTGACATTGTCCAGCTCCATCAGCAGTCCTGGGTGGGTCTCATCAGGTATCAGGGCTCTGGGTATGTCCAGGTTGTTTATATACTTCCCCAAATGATTCTCCTCCAGTGAGGGTTAAGCCCTCATTGCTCCAGACTTTTCCATTAGGTCCCAGCTCTCGTGGGCCTGTGATTTCTGCAGGCTGGTTTTTACTGGTAGTCAAAGGCATTCCATGCCATGGCCTTTTCCATGTCCTGTGTCACCAGATCCCTTGTCCTGTTAAGTAGTGAGCTCACATTTTTCCTGAGGAAGCTCTTGTTGCCCTTCACATCCCTCACTAGATTCAACAACCTGTTTGTTGGGTTTCCTGACCCTATCCCTGGACATACCAGATTCCTGACTACCTTGGTTCCATTTGTCAGCCTCTGGAAAATGCAGGAGGTGCTCCATGCAGCTGCCCAGCACACATGTTGTCTCCAATAAACTTAATGAGAAGCAAAGGCCGTGTTTAGCTGTGTCTTTTTACTCAATTAAAATTAAAATGACATGCCACTCTATGTGCTGGCCGAGCCTTCATCTCCAAAGAGTGCCAGTTAGTATTAGGCTCACTATTGACAGTGGCCTAGTTTCCACTGATGGAGTCATTAAAAGTTTTAGTCAGCAAAGTCAGGAAAAAGTGGTGGCTGATAGTCCTGATCTGAAATAAGGGGGGAAGAAAAAAAGCTCAAACCCAACCCGTTTTGTTAATCCATCCATGTACATGAAAACAGCACAGCAGGATTGGGGAGCTAATCCCATTTCAAATCAGATGCCTGCTGGTTCTATTTAATGAGCATTATGTCTGTTTCTTTTTTAACCCTAAAATATCTTAATTCGTATAACAGCATTCTGCTTTTTAAAAAAAATTATATTTTTTATCAATTCTGTTAAGGTATTTGCTTCTATAGCTGGACCAAAGATGGATTGCTAACTACCATCTTTACTGCCAAACCACACGCTGAACTTCATTCATATGGAAATACCCAGAAAATGGAATTGGCACAGGGGCTGTGAGCATTAGTGTTAATGACATTTCCTACAGATTTGTACCTTTTGAGTAAATCTGGTGTGTGGGAAGAGATAAAGTTATGGGAGATTTTCTTTGAGCTGAGACACTAAAAACATCTTTCTCTTCACATATCTTTAGTACTCAATAAATATTTTATACTCTCACACTGTACTCTTTCCCTGTGTAGATGCTCTGTCAAGATCTCTTCACCCTACATGCCCACTTTCATTAAATTTGCAAAAAAACATTGGGACTTTTGTCTCACTCCCAAATAAGCCTAAAATTGGAGAAAGATCCAAAACCTATTAGCAGAGGTTAAGGAGGGGCATTTTTCATTCCCCTCTACCAAAGGCCATGTCAGCAGAATGAGTGAATTTGTCATGTACCATTTTAATTCAGCAATGTTTATATCCCTTGATAACAATGCTTGCACAGAGTTCAGGATAATGAAGAAATAATGGTCCAGTTCTGTCAATATTAGCTTGATATTATTCTAATAGCTATATAGTGATATTAGGGGAAATAAAAATATCTTTATGTAAATTTTATTATTCAGTGTAGACATCAGCTATTATCCTAGTACTGTTTATCCTCTCAGCATCTACTATATTAATTTTTTGTCTGCTTCATAATTCCTGGGGAAAAAAAAATCCTCATTCCCCAAAATATCTTTATCTTGGATGATATCTAGAAATGTGTTGAAATAATATAGAACATGTTAAAATGGGTCAAGATTTAATTAAAAAGTACATATACATATACATATACATATGCATATACAGGTGTCTATGTAAGGGAAGTAATAATTTGTTCAGTTCTCTTCAGCCTAGACTTCATCATCCTCTGTTGGTTTATTTGTTTGGTTTTCAAGCCAGGGCAGCCTATTCATGTATACAAGCAGCCTAAAGAGTTCCCTCAATAGCAAAATACCTGCAGTAGCACAATTGCAAAATACCTGATGTCATGAATAGGAGACTTGTGACATCAAAGATAAGGTAAAAAGGCCAGTGCATTCAGTCACTTTACCACACAATTGTCAGCTGACCAATTTTTATATCTTTCATGCATTTCAGATTTTGCATCTTGGGATCAGTGACTTGCATACAGGTATTTATCATCATCCCAAATCTTTGCTAATCTTCCATGTAGTTTGAATGATTCTTCCTCCTTCTGTGCAGCAGCTTAAAGGGCAAAATGTATTTTTGGATGGAAGAAACAAAAGCTTAGCAATTCTTTCTTTTTGCTTTGATACTTGTCATGACATTGTGAAAAGAACACAAGTTTGCAAATGATGGGCTGTCATGGTTATCAGAAGCCTTAGAAGTGGCTGGAACTAGAGGAGATTTCCACCTGTAAATGTATGTGAAAAACGCCAATCACTTGTTTTTAAAAATTTAAAAGTTTAATAGTAATAAAATGGTTATAAAAATAGCAATATAATTAGAAGAATAAAAATTTGGACAATTTGGATTAGGACAATATGAGACAATAGAAACAAAGAGTTACGGACAGTCCAGGTACCTTTTCCTGGGCAGCATAAGCCTGAAAAAGGACACACATTAACAGAGGATTAACCCTTAAAAGCAATAGCCTGTTGCATATTCATACAGCTCTTACATGATGCATAAATTCCATTCAAACACAGGATTCTGTCAGGTCAGTGTCAGCTTCTTCCTCTGAATCCTAACAGCGTCTTCAGGGCTGAGCGAGGCAGGAAGAAGTTCATTTCTTCTGATAATGGAGCAATAAATTCTCTTTCTCTGAAAGATTTAGGTGTCCTGTGGCTGCTATCTCACTGCGATTCCTTTCTTTAAAAAAAGTATCTTACATAGCATAGTTTCTATTTTAGCATTTTGTTATAACCTAAAACTATATTTAACACACTACTTAAGAAAATTCATACAGCATAACTTTTCAACATAACACATATAATATTCATTTTAATATTTGTGAAAAGCCAATCATAAAATATGCATTTTTCACACGTATAAAGCCCTGTTTCAGTACAGAAGAGCTCCACTCCATGGAGCAGAGCAGCGAGAGGACAGACACACTGCAGTGGCAGCACGACGGTGCTGACCTACTTGAGCAGGCTGTGCAGCAACCAGCATGCAGCTCTGGCTCTATTTCAGCAAAACAGTGTGTGACCTCCCAAACTGGAATGTAATTTGAAACATTAAATGACTAGACATATCTTTTGGCAATGCACTTATTAACTTTTGACTTTATCTCCAGCCCACAAGGCCTCCTTTTACATCACAGTGATGCAATGCCTACTAATTGAAAGTCAATTTTCTGCCAGCCAAGGACACAGCCAAGGCTACAAAAAGTAGACAAATGTGTGCAGAGGCGAGATATTATCATTATTTCTTCCTCTGACTCCCTCACTCTACCTGCCATCTCTTTGCCAGTCTTTCTCTCTCCCATCTGCCCACACATAAAAAACCCTTAAAGCACAGATTCTTTGGGAAGGAAAAAAATGGAATGAAGTATTCTGGCCATAAGGAATGGTCTCACTGTGAGAAACTGTTAGAAATTAATTCCTTAGGATGTTTCTTAGCAAAGTGAACTAGTGAACAGGTGTGTTAAATAACAGTGCTACTTGTTTTTTGAAAGAAAAGGTAACAACTATCTTGATGAAATCTTGAGCAAAGTCTGAATGAAACTTCTCTTGCTTTTCAGTGCAGGTTTGCTTAGATCCTGTTTATATTCAGAAGACATACAGGATTTAGAACTAACATTTCACAAGTCTGCCAAATGCTCTGTCAGCTTTTAATATTTTGGTTAGTGTTTTTAAAAAAACTGGTTCACTCATTCTCTATCTTCCCTGATAGATTTATCAAAGGCACATTTTTGTGCCAGCTATAAAAATCCTAGCAGAAAAAGATTGTTGACCTAGAGGTTTTCTGGATCATAAGCATTTAGAAATCTCTTTCATAAGTAGAATTAAATTATTGCTGAGTGTAGGAGATGCCAAGGTAGCATGTTTCTCTTTTGAATTGCAGCAGGTTTTGTACATAGCATGATCCTGAATGCAGCTGCCTCTGACTGCTCACATTGGGAAAAGCACCCAAGAGACATTAATGAATGCCAAAATCTGGAGGGAGCTGTCTGGCTGAATAGAGGCAGAAGCAACCAAAATAATTGGAACATGGTTGGAGGGACTAGTAAGATACAGCTGGAAGAAAGTGCAAATCACAGTCTGCTATTGGGAAGCAATCTCTCTCATGAGTATCCCAAATTTTGGTGCTACCATGTAGTTATAGAGCTCACTCACATAAAACTTCATTAATTCAACAAATTAATTTCAGTGGGTTTTGGCTCAAATGGTAGTTGTCCATTCAGTTGTTGTCCTTCTCAGTTTTCCATAAGGGCTCTCACTTGGATGTATGGAAACTTCCCCTTTCTTGCTGCCAATCAGTTGGATACTCAACCAATGTGCTAATGTAGAAAACTTGGCCAAATCCAGAAAGCTGAAAATTGTACAAAATACAATGAATAGTGATATCCAAAGCTGCTTTATAGCTTTAGCAGACACAAACATGATTGATATGTTTTCTGAGTTAGGGAGAGCTCCAGGCCCTCTTCCACACCCAGTTGTGTCATTCTGGCATAACTTTAGATTGAAGAGTGTGAGTGAGGCTTGAGGGTATTTTGTGTTTCATCACTTTCTCATAACTATGTTTTACTCTTTACTGTCTTTAGGCTTGTTACAGAACACCTGATGCTGAAGCTCAGCAAGTGAAGTGTTAACTAATGCAAGGGAGCCTGCCTGACTTGCATGCTGATGTAAATGAAGCTGTGAATTGTGTCATATTAGCCTCATTTGCTTCCCATATGCTTACTCTCATTTTCCCCTCAGAAGCTGCAACTTCACTTTTTGTCTTCATTTGTATGCCCAAAATGCAGCAAGCTTAATTACCAATTATAACCTTGCTCATTTAAAGGCTAAATCAACTGGAAACAATGCTAAAAAGTGTTTCCCTTGAGAAGAACTGAAGGCTTTGTGTTAATTTACTTCTCATATTTTGATTGGTATAAAGCACTGTGTAACTTACAAGTTAATCTCCCCAAATGATGTTAATTTTAAATTGAAATGACACGTGCCCACTCATGGGATGACAGCCTGAGGAGCCTGCCTTGTTTTCCTCCTTCAACTCTGACCTGCCCTGCAAAATTATCTCTCCCTGGGAAGCTCTCAGTGGAGCACCAGAACACCCAGGTCTGCCAGCAGCTTTTTATTTATGGCCACCTTTTCCTGCTTTATTTTTTAACTGCCTGACTTGTGCCATTTCCTTGACTTTTGGAAGTCCCTTGAGAGTTTCTTCTAAATGCAGTTTCTTCCATTGTAGGAAATGAGAACTCCATAAGCTTCCAGGTAATTTTCATGGGAGCCATGGAAGGGGTAATAGCTGTTTGGGTTGATATAGTAGTGATTGCCACACAGCATCCCTCCAGTCAATACTGCAAAGCTCTCAGGCACTCTTTAGCTCCTGAGTGAATTTACAGTTCCTAGTGACCATCTCCATTACTGCAATAAAGACCAGTGGAACTGGAAGAAAACTAGATTTGGAAAGCTGCCATAATTATTTATGGAATGATTGCGTGCTATAATTCATCAACTACTTGGAGCATGCCACCCTCTGTTTATGGCAGATGTAAGACATAGTTTTTTAGCTGTTCTTTTTGTTTTGCAAAGCAAAAACTATAAGGTATTGAAAATTGTGTGCTTTTAAAATAAAAATATCAGAAAATAAAGCAAGTATTTGGAACTGGTCATGAGCTCAGTGCATTTACACTGCTTGTTGCTCAAGCTTCAGCAGAACCTAAGACTGATAATGGTTGTGTGCCCCACACTTGTTAGCAACCCAAGTTTTCCATACAGAACCACCTGTACCCATCCCTTATCTTCTTTTGAAAATAAAAAAGTTGCAACCCTGCTTCCATCCCGGGAAAAAAGTACACAAAGCATTCACAGCCCCCTCAATTTGTGTGGTTCATATGGTTTTTAGCTTCTGACTAAGAGGAAAAGTCCTCTTTCTTACACCTAGAAATGACTGAACACAACCTCATAGTAGGACTAGTATGTTACTCTGTGTTTGACATTTGCTCTGGTTTGCCCCTCTTTGCTTACATGACCTAGAAGTGGTTTATGGACCACTGCTCTGACTGTGATGGATAAATAAAAAAGAGTTTTGTCATTTTTCCAGGCAGAATTGTGATTTTTCCCTATGCATCTCTTTTCCTATTAATTATACTGTCCTTTCTCTGAAAGTATGGAGATAAGATATTACTCTTTTGTTCTGTTCAGCTTTGTAGCAGGAAGGCCTGAAGGGATATGATTGTTCTGTTTTAGTACACTGAGCAAATGAATGGGATGGAAAGAGTTCAAACACTGAAGAGTGGTGGGGATATAGAAACAAATGTGTATAAGCTGGCACATTTCATCTTGAAACCTAGCAAAATGATCTAGTAATCAGGAAAAATAAGATTCTTGAAGCAGTGTGATGAGAAATCTAGACAGCTTTCATATGGGAGTTTCTACAGTTTAATAGCTTAATTAATATCTATGAGAGCACCATGTTGGACGAAGTGACTGAAATTTCCATTCTTGTCTTAATTCTGAGGTCCTTTGTCCTTAATATGATCATGGAAGGACATGGACCTGTTGGAGCCAGTCCAGAGGAGGGCACCAACTTGATCAGAGAAATAAAGTAGGTATTTATTAAAGGGCCTTCAAAGGATACACCTTGGGCAGTACAAGAGCCTGGCCAGGGCTCTGCCCAGGATGGACCCAAGCTGGATGACTGGTCATGAGTGAGTTTTCACACTTCTGTAAGTTTTACTAATGGGGTTTATTGTCTTATTACAGCTTCAGGTTATGAAATTCCATCCTCCCAGTTTGCTCTCCTCAATTTGCTGTGGTTTACACTTTTTGTGCCTGAAGCTGCAGCAGTGTCCTTGGCTCTCTCTCGGGAAAGGATTGTTTTGTTTACCTAACCTGTGAAAAGAACTTGCTAACACTTCATATAAAGTTCAGAGTCACACACTAAGGCAGTACAGAATCAGGAAAATATGAAAGCTAAAATTAAGCCATCAGTAATAATAATAATAATAATAATAATAATAATGACACAAAGAGCTGCTGGAGCAGCTCTGCTATGAGGAAAAGCTGAGAGAAATTTGGATTGTTCAGCCTGGAACAGAGAAGGCTTTGGGGTCACCTAATTGTGGCCTTCCAGAACCTGAAGGGATCTCACAGGAAGGATGGACAGAGACTATTTACAAGGGCCTGGAGTGACAGGACAAGGGGAGTGGCTTCAAAAATGACAGAAAGTAGGTTTAGACTAGAGATTAGGAAGAAATTCTTCCCTCTGAGTGTGCTGAGGCCTTGAGAAACTGTGGATTCCCCATCCCTGGGAGTGTTTAAGGCCAAGCTGGATGGGGCTCTGAGCAACCTGGTCCAGTGGAAGATGTCCCTGCCCTTGGCAGGGGGGTGGAACCAGGTGATCTTTGAGGTCCCTTTCAGCCCAGGCCATTTGATGTTTCTGTGATCATGGAGTACACATATAAAACACACAAATGGAGATGAAGCTACAGTGCAGGCAATATGTGTTTCCCTTTCACCAGTTTTTCACATTTCAGCTTCCCTTTTTTCACACCACCTGATGTTTTTATTTAATTCCCCCTTCCTGGGATATATATGACATTGATTTTTCTTTTAGCTAAAGGGCAGGCTTACAAATCCCTGTTAAGAGCAGGAGTGCACTGCACTGGTTGAAAAACTGTCAGGCAAGAAAAAAGATTTGGAACTGCTGAAGGCACCTAGATGGGGATTTTCCTGCAAAGAGCTAGACAGTGGCTTAAAATGTTGGTTTTGAGGGAATTTCCTCCCTGGCAGTTACCAAGGGAGCTTACTCTTGGGAAGAGCTGGTGCTTTTGGAAGAGCTGTGTCAGAAATTCACATTTATGTACCTCTTACATAACACTGGAGATGATGGTGTGGCTCAGTGGTCATCTTCTGGCCTTATATTTTTTAGCATGTATCCGTGCCATGAAAATTCCACACACAGTGTTTCAATAAGCTTCCAAATAACAAATTACAGGGGTTTTGCAGCAACAGTGGCATTTCTGTCACCCAAATCCCACTCTGCAGTGGGTGGATCATCTTAATGCCTAGTGATTCCTATAAGCTTTTTTCTTCATGGTACTCAGCACCTTGTGTGAGGATTAAATTCTGAGAGCACAGCAGGTGTGTCTCTAAGTTTAGCTGCTCTATTTATAGTGTTTTCCTGTAAGCAAAACACTGCAATTGTCACTCACACTGTCTTCCTCCAGTTCTGCATGGCACCAGGTTAGGGAGGTAATAAACATCCTTTTATGAATATGGCCTTCTTGGAGAAATGAAGATTAATTGCTCAAGTGCCATCACATGTAATTAAACAGAAAAAGCTTATTATGAAGGGAATTTAAAGTAAATGGTCATCAGGAAATTCTGAGCTGAATTTTAATGCAGCAATTCATTTTATTTGTTAATTTCTACTTTACAGTGATAAATTTACATCAAATTACCTGTGAAAATGATACATTATAAATTTGTATATATACAAATTCATATAGACATATTTTATGTCCATTATTCATATAGACATATTTTTCTCCAGTGCTCTTATTTTTGTTCACTCTGTTCACAACAGAGTGAACAAAAATAAGAGCACTGGAGAAGTGATTATTGCATTTCAAAATCAGTCATTAACTTCCCCTTAGCTGCCCTGTAATTTGTAGCACAAGTTATAAGAATACACACACCAGTGCAAATATTTATTTTGTTCCAAAGTTGTTTTGAAGTGAAGACTATAGTAAATAATTTTGGGGCAAAGAACTGCAGCAAGAGACAAGAACATCTAAATCTTATTTCAATTAATGTTTTATGTGTGAGAAATGTTAACAGTGGTGTGGTTAGTGGTAGCAATTTGCTGAAGAAATTCTTGTGGACCCCTGGAAGAAGCTGTGTTGTTGTGCACTGTGCTTTAGTTCTGCAGCAGACGCAGGTGATGGAGGGAAAGTCAGCAGAAAACAGCAAAGGTCAAAACAGGAAATCATCTGTGCACAGACCATGTCCTTGCTCTTTGAGGAACCTCCACAGCACCTCAGCAGTGTGAAAAACATCAGTAAAACCAGAAACAGGCTTTGTTTTTTCAAATCATTTGCTGCTTAAGCAGAGTGATAGGCTATGGGTTTAGGAAAGGTGACATTTTGAAGTCTTTCTTCACAGCAGAGGTGCAGAAATGTAATCTGCTGGTTTAGATAAAAACAGAGATTTTGGAGCACCACTTTATAAGAGGGAATTAAGATTGCAACTAATTTTACTGCAGCTAAATTAAAGAAAATGCAAAACTCTGTCTTCTAAAACAGAAGCTCGCTCCATTTTTTCCTCTGGAGGTGACATAACATTTACATTTCCACAGATAATGAACTAGATCTTTCAGTGAACCAGCCCCACAGGAGACTCATTCCCAAATCTAAAGTGTTATTTTTCTTCCCTTCTACTCCATGTAGAGCTTGAAGTAAGCAGTTCTTAATGTCTTACGAGGATCACCCTTGAAAGCAAATGCACTTTTCATTGTCTTCTTTAAACAGAAAAGATCTTATTGCTACCTGTCATGACTTCTTTGCTGCAATTGCCATTACTGCTTTTAATTGGTAATTCACCAGTTTTAGAGATGAGGTTTTCGAGTCCATAAAACGGCAGGGAGCTCCCTCTTAGTTTAAATGGATCTTCTGAGGATTCAGGGAGACTCAACAATGTTATTCACATCTCACAAAAAGCCATGGAAAGCCATGTCTATTACTTTGAAACATTTTCACAGTCAACTGCTCCTTCCCATAGCTATGTTTATTTCTTATTAGTCCTTAAATACATTCCAGGTAGGAAGTTAAATAAGTGCCAAGGAAACACGCAGCTTTTTTCTGCCAGGAATGTCTCACAGAGCAGCTCCCTTGCCCTCATCTCCCTAAAGTGTTTGTGCTACTGCCTTAGTCTTTGCAAAGGATTAGCATAAAAATCCATATTAAGGGCCAACAGATCTGTCTCCCAGTTGTGGAAATGGGATCAGTGGGATGCAGTTGCAGTGCTCTCCAAATTCAAAGGTCTCTTCAAGGGCTGATCCTCTGGGGAATGTTTTGCCCATGTCTTTTGCATGGTAGTGTTTCCCTTTGGAATACCAAAGGTGGTACCCAAGGTGCTGGACCATGACATTGAGAGGGACTATTTACAAGGACCTGGAGTGACAGGATAAGGGGGAATGGCTTCAAATTATTGAAAGAGAACAGGTTTAGATTGGATATTAGGGAAAAAATTCTTTCCTGTGAGGGTGGTGAAGCCCTGGCACAGGTTGCCCAGAGAAGCTGTGAATGCCCCATCCCTGGAAATGTTCAAGGTAAGGCTGGACAGGGCTTGGAGCAACCTGGTCTGGTGGGAGGTGTCTCTGCCCTGGCAGGGGGTTGTAACTAGCTGATCTTTGAGGTCCCCTCCAAACCAGGCTATTTGATGATTCTGTCCATCAAAGGCCAGATCCCACTGCCTGATGTGGAGCAGAGAGCAGCCAGTGGGTGCTGTGGCTCAGCCACAGAATGGCTAAACACAGCTTAGGCATTGGCATCTTGAGCTGGGTGTCTGGGTGTGAAAAAAAGCCAGGCTCACTGGCTGTGGAAGTTATGGGCATTGGCACACTGGAAGAGGAAGGTCAGCTGCTGTTTCTGCTCCTTCCAGAGTGGTCATTCACATGCTCTTACATGTGCTGCAGTGTTTTGCTGTGTTTCCAAACACCTCTAGGCACGCCTGAGCCCCCACAGCTTTTTCTGGGCTGCAGTAGCCTGCCTGCAGTCCTCAAGCACTCCAGGGACAGCTCAGAGCTTTTCCTGCTGCCTCTTCCCTGGTCATCCTGCATCCCTCTGCAGTGTGGGCTGTCTTTCAGGCTGGCTCATTGTGGGAACTCAGCACATCCCTTCGGATGTCCAGAGTTGCTGAGAACCCCGTCGGGGGGCTAGGACACCCTGGCATGCTGCCCAGAACACCTGGTGGCTTGATTTCAACCCTTCCAAAGAGCTTTGTATGGGGATGTGAAAGCCACACAGGTTTGAATGGTGTAATAATAAAGTATTCACAGGGTGAAAATGTAGATTTTAGGAAATTTGGTATGGGGGTTATGGGGACAAGATGGAGGAATCAGGGCGTGTCTAGTCCTTCTTTCTTCTTCTTCTTGTTCTCCATTTTCTGCTGTGATGTTGGCACTTTGGGATTGGTTTAGAATAGAAATGCACTGTCTAACATAGGTGATAGGTATTGGGAATTAAAAGTAAATATGATATACATATTTTGTAGTATAAAGGGACGACACTGCCTTGAGGGCGGTCGGAGTGCTTGTGGCTGCCTTGCTGAGCAGACTTTGGCTGGGCAGAAAGAAAATTTTATAGATAAGAATTAATAAACAACCTGAAGACCGAAAAGTGAGGAGTCCAGACTCATTCTTCAAAAGCGCAGGCTGCCTCAGAACCATCCCATGCATCTCGGGGCAGAGAACAAAACAGCCAACCCGAGAGGACATGACCCGTTTGGTCCAGGTTACAAAGGATCATGTGAAAAATGGGATCATAGAATCACAGAATATCCTTAGTTGGAAGAGACCCATAAGAATCACCAAAGTTCAACTCCTGGCCCTGCACAGGACGACCCAAGAGTCCCACCAATGCTGAGAGCATTTTCCAAAAGCTTCTTGAATTCTGTCAAGTTTGATGCTGTGACCACTTCTCTAGGAGCCTGTTCCAGTGTCCAACCACCAAAAACCTTTTCCTAATATCCAATCTAAACCTCCTCTGACACAGCTTCAGGCCATTTCCTTGTGTCCTGTCACTGATCACCAGAGAGAAGAGATCAGTGCCTGCCCCTCCTCTACCCCTTGTAAGGAAGTGCAAACCCCAGTGAGGTGTCCCCTCAATCTTCTCCTCTCCAGGCTGAACAAACCAAGACACCTCAGCTGCTCCTCGTATAAATCTGGGAAGTTAGGCTGAGTGGGGGCCCAGTAAGTTCTGCACTTCCCATGGGAACTTTGTGATGTTTTGTGGCACCTCTGTGAAACCAGAGAGCAGCACCTGCAGGTGAAACAAAGGAACACTACAGACTGGGAACCTGCAAACACTAAACGTAAGGAAAAGTGAGGAGAAGGGCTGCAGTGTCTCATTTCTGTGCCTCTGAGACCTCTGTTAGACATTGTTTTCTCTCTTGTACTCAGGTTGGCGTCCTACCTGCACCAACATTTTAAATGCTGGGTTTTTTTCTTTTTTTTTTTTTTTCCCCACAGAAAGACACTTACAAATGAAAGATATATAGAACAAATGAAAGTACAGAACTATGATAAAGAAAACAGACAACTCACAAAGGAAATGAACTGTTGTGATGTTTGATAAAGGAGGATGTAGGACATGTTTTATGGTGTAAAATGAAAGGATTGATTTTGGTTTGTTTCTCAGGTTTTCTTTAATAGGGTTTTTAAGAACATCCCTTGTTTATCCTTAATTGATCAGTAACTAGTTGTTACTCTGTGTGATTGGTCACTCAAACCCTCGGTGCATACGTGCTGGGAAAAGTTGTTTGTGAGAGATAGTTTTTATTTCTTTATCTAACAATGTAAAAACAGTTTATAAAGGTAGTTAGTGTTTATCACAGTTTTAGAATTCTTTCTCAGGGAAAGTAGGTTGTTTTCTACAGTCTTACAACTCTTTCTCAGGAAGAACAAGTTGCTTTTTACTGCTGCAGAACTGTTCCCACAAAGAGCTGTCAGCTTTCTCATGGTTTCTGTCTGCTCCAGTCAGGATTGTTTGTAGCCTTTTGGCCTCGCTGCTTCACTGCTATAAACTGCTTCCTTTTCTCCACCTTACCTTTCTCTCTAAAGACAAAAGTTTTCAGTGGCTGTCCTGCAGCTTGGTAAAAACTGCCAGTAACTGGCCACAGGATTTGTGCTGATTTGTACTGATTTTGCAAGACCTCAGGATGAAGACGTGTCAGACTTGCTTAGTTTAAACTTGTCTTGGCCTGCCTGGAGTTTAGTTTACATGTATTTTAGATGCAAAAACAACCTTTCTAATGACCAGGTGGCTATGCCCATGCTTTTTGTCCTTGTTTGTCTTTCTATGGTATGACTGCAATTTTATCTACATAGTAGAACCATAGAATACCCTGAGTTGGAAGGGACCCATCAGGATCACAAGTCCAACTCCTGGCCCTGTGCAGGACAGCCCAAGAATCCCACCAAGTGCCTGAGACCATTATCTAAAGCTCAAACATAGTTTCATTTACAATATCAACTATATGGATTTAATTTTATGTAATGCTGTGTTGTTTTTTCCCCTTAAGATCAAGGACTTTTCAATATAACAGAGTCATTGACTTGTATCCTTTGATTTCAGTGACTTCATACTCATTCCATAATATTTGTTTAGGATTCATTTCTAAAGAAGACTAATGATGGGGGGAGGACATTTCTTTAGTAAATCTGAAAGTACTTTTCAGCAAGAATGCTAAAGAAAAGAATATCTTTTGAAGTGGCGATGAATGCCCCAATTACTATAATTTTTGTAATTACTTTTTTTCTCTTTTGAAATTGAAGTATATTAATTGCAACTCCTCCTCACCAAAACAGTGGGAAGAGAAAAATTTCATGCTGAGGATAAACCCTCCTCATGCAGCCAGAGCATGACCCCATAGCCCAAAAGTCTGAGGGCAGGATTTTTCTCTGGTATTGGAAATACCACAGGAAGTGTTTGCAACCTTATGCCTGTGCAGGAATGAAAGTCACTTGGGGGGACATTTGGGTCTTAGTGCTGATTAGGAGCCTTCTGCAGGACTGTAGGAGTGGTCCTTAATCCCCTACAAGGATAACAAGCCCTATCTATCTGATGAGCTCAACAGCAGCAGGCTTAGGCCCAGGGTCCCTTGGCAGAGGGAGATACTAAATTGATTTCTGTACTTATGGCAAATAGCCTTGTTTGATTCCAGTGGGGATAATTTTTCATTCAAGCAAAGATCTTGGCTTGAATGCCAATGTTCCTTCAGAGGCATCTGATGAATAAAAGCATGATGATCATGCACAGCTTAGTTTGTTTATTACTAATTACCACACAGAAGATATGTGAATCTAGCCTGACTTGTTCTCATGCAAGGATGTCACCATTGCAAAAACGATGCAAATGGAAGCAGAGCTTGATCCAAACTATACACAGAATTATTTTGAACTGTGTAGTACTTCTGGAGCGTGCCACTCTTGGGGTTGAGCATTGCTCACTTGCTGTAGACATAACTAAATTACATCCTGGCCATTCAGGTACATTATTTCTGCACTGTGAGTTACCTTGCAGCACATTTCAGTTATTTATAATCTGCAGAGAAATGCAAGACCTCTGCAGAAAGGATTAACTGTTGTGTACCTGACAGCAAAAGCAAAGTGCCTTTCCTCCAGTATCAGATCTCATAAGAGAGAATATGTTACAGCATACAGGAATGTGATAAAGCTATGTTCTAGGGGAGAGCCTGTCTGTGCCCAGCTTAAAAAAGAATGATAAATGTCTATTTTAGATCCATTCTGAATCTCCTGGTAAAAATGCACTATTGCTAAGAATATATTCATCAATATTCATAAGGAGCAGGAATATGTTCGATTGGGAGAACCTAAGGATCTGGATTTTTGGCCTTTTCTTCCCTAGCCATATAAGTTCATCTAATAAAATCTGGCTTCTTCTTTGTGTCATAATAATAATAATAATAATAATAATAATAAGTAGTAGTAGTAGTAGTAGTAGTAGTAGTGGTAGTAGTACTGATGCCTTAATTTTAGCTTTCATATTTTCCTGATTCTGTACTGCCTTAGTGTGTGACTCTGAACTTCATATGAAGTGTTAGCAAGTTCTTTTCACAAGTTAGGTAAACAAAACAATCCTTTCCCAAGAGGGAGAGCCAAGGACACTGCTGCAGCTTCAGGCACAAAAAATGTAAACAACAGCAAATTGAGGAGAGCAAACTGGGAGGATGGAATTTCATAACCTGAAGCTGTAATAAGACAATAAACCCCATTAGTAAAACTTACAAAAGTGTGAAAACTCACTCATGACCAGTCATCCAGCTTGGGTCCATCCTGGGCAGAGCCCTGGCCAGGCTCTTGCACTGCCCAAGGTGTATCCTTTGAAGGCCTTTTAGTAAATATCTACTTTATTCCTTTAACTCTATCCAACCTCTGTTCCAGATAGCCTCTCTAGGCATCAGCTCTATTAAGACTTCAAGGAAGTTAAAAGCTAGAAACATAAAAGTTCATCTGACTACTGTATGTGGTTGTGCTACATATAACCTTGAGGGCACCTGGTTTCCCCCAGAAAAATCACAGTCCAGAGCTGGGATTTTAGGATTCCTCTGTGATGCATGGGGAGAATTAGACACCCAGGGTGATACCAACGCATGCAGAGCAGGAAAGAAACACAGAAAACACTGAAAAATGAGCAGGTCTGCACTTCTCTTGGCCTTAAACAATTTATTCTGTGTTTCATGGGTCTAATTCTTCCTGTTTGTTAAAAACACCAATCACTTGTTTTCAAAATTTTAAAAGTTTAATAGTAATAAAATGGTTATAAAAATAGTAATACAATTAGAGTGATAATAATTTGGGCAATTTGAATTAGGACAACATGAGACAACAGAAACAAAGAGTTACAGACATCCAGGTACCTCTTTCTGGGCAGGGCAGCACGAGCCCGAAAAAGGACACACGTTAACAGAGGATTAACCCTTAAAAACAATAACCTGTTGCATATTCATACACCTCATACATGATGCATAAATTCCATTCAAACACAGGATTCTGTCTGGTCAGTGTCAACTTCTTCCTCCAAATCCTAACAGCGCCTTCAAGGCGGGAAGAAGTTAATTTCTTCTGATAAGAGGGCAATAAATTCTTTTTTTTCTGAAAGATTTAGGTGTCTTGTGGCTGCTATCTCACTGTGAGTCCTTTCTTTTTAAAAAAAATATCCTACAGAGCATCGTTTCTATTTTAACATTTTGTTATAACCTAAAATTATATTTAACACAGTACTTAAGAGAATTAATGCAGCATTACTTTCTAACACAACACATAGAATATTCATTTTAATATTTGTGAAAAGCCAATCATAAAATACATGCATTTTTCACACTGTTCCAGCTCTCTCCAAGGTCTCTGCTTTATGAAGAATAGATTATTATATAAAGTGCCTGTAAGGAGGCAGATACAATTAAGTTTATTTTGTCAACTAGCCCAACAGCACATCACTAGCTCACATTTAGGCTGGGATGCTTATTTCCACAATACTGCCAAAACTCTGGCAGTGTTATCATTTAACCAGGTGATCTTAAGTGTATTACCCATCCTCCAGAACTCTACAATATTAGGATTTTGTAATTTAAAAGATGCTGCTCTGTTAACAGGTGTGAAAACAAAAAGCATAGCTTTTTTCTATCAGTGACACACGAGATCTTGAAGCTTTCTGAGACAGGAACACAGCTAAAACATATCTTTTGTTTGCCTGGGCTTGGGGGACCGTTTCGTTTTTCGTTTGTTTTTCATAACTCACTTATTGTTTACAGATGACATCATGCGCAGGAGAGCAGGGAGTACTCCCCACGAGTCGATATGTTCTCTGTGTCGACTTTCCCTGCGAAAATGAGCCTTGCTGGATGCTTTTTCCCCGATTTATCCCGGCGGCGGCAGCAGGCTCGGCCCGCAGGAGGGCAGCAGGACACCGCGCTCGGCAGCCGGAGCCTCCCCAGAGCTCCCGAGCATCCCCAAATCTCCGCGTTTTCCAGGCCTTTTTATACATCCTGCTGGGGGCATAGAGCTAATGTGTACGGATCTTTCCTGGGAAGTGATGGTCTGGGTGGATGTGGGTTGATTTAGACTGTGAAAAACGCCAATCACTTGGTTTTTAAAATTTTAAAAGTTTAATGGTAATAAAATGGTTATAAAAATAGCAATATAATTAGAAGAATAAAAATTTGGACAATTTGGATTAGGAAATATGAGACAATAGAAACAAAGAGTTACGGACAGTCCAGGTACCTTTTCCTGGGTAGCATAAGCCTGAAAAAGGACACACGTTAACAGAGGATTAACCCTTAAAGGCAATAGCCTGTTGCATATTCATACACCTCATACATGATGCATAAATTCCATTCAAACACAGGATTCTGTCTGGTCAGTGTCAGCTTCTTCCTCTGAATCCTGACGGTGTCTTCAGACCTGAGTGAGATGGGAAGAAATTTGTTTCTTCTGATAATGGAGCAATGAATTCTCTTTTTTTCCGATTTCTTTTAGATTTAGGTGTCCCGTGGCTGCTATTTGGGTGCGAGTACCTCATTCCTTTCTTTAAAAAAATATCCCACACACATAGTTTCTATTTTAACTGCAAAAGTTACATTTTAACTACAAAACTACATTTATCATGGTCTTTAATTGTTAATACAGCACTACTAATCCATACAACAAAATACATATATATATACCTGCATAGAGCCATATAAAATGCACCTTTCACATAGGCCAATTTGAGCATGTTTGGACATGGTCTTTTTTGTGAAAAGTGCATTTTATATGGCTCTATGCAGATATTTACTATGGAAACTATATATGTGGGATATTTTTTTAAAGAAAGGAATGAGGTACTCACACCAAAATAGCAGTCACAGGACACCTAAATCTAAAAGAAATCTAAAAGAAAGAGAATTTATTCCATTATCAGAAGAAACAAATTTCTTCCCATCTCACTCAGGTCTGAAGACACCGTCAGGATTCAGAGGAAGAAGCTGACACTGACCAGACAGAATCCTGTGTTTGAATGGAATTTATGCATCATGTATGAGCTGTATGAATATGCAACAGGCTATTGCTTTTAAGGGTTAATCCTCTGTTAACGTGTGTCTTTTTTTGGGCTTGTGTTGCCCAGAAAGAGGTACCCAGAGTCCGTAACTCTTTGTTTCTGTTGTCTAATATTGTCCTAAATTCAAATTGTCCAAATTTTTATTCCTCTAATTATATTGCTATTTTTATAACCATTTTATTACTATTAAACTTTTAAAATTTTAAAACCAAGTGATTGGTGTTTTTTACATTTTTATACGTAAAGCCAACACATTTCTGCAAAATCTGCTGTTTAGGTGGCTTTAAAAGGATTTTGTGGGAAAAATCTTCCTGTGTATCTCTAATATTGTTGCAATTAAAAAAATTAACAAATTCAAAAGGATGTTCAACCTCGTGCTTCAGCAAGTAAACTAATATTGAATCAGCAGAAATGGTGATGATAGACACAGGAGGCAGTGATATAAAGTTGTGAGAACTAACCTACAGGTGTTCCTACCTCCTCTCCAGAATGCCTGATACTGGTGTCTGTCAGACCAGATAGATGTCAGACCTGATTTACTGAGACAAATTTAGCATTCCTGTTCCCAGGCCCATTTTATAATCTGATTTAAGATGTTGCTGTAGTTTACAGAAGTGAAACAGTCCATAGGAACCAGGCTGAGTCATCCTAAAGTTTCTAGACAGTGTTGTACCTGCGCCAGTTAAAGAAAGGAGTTCCCCAAAATATGGGGTGCATTCCAGGGTGCTGAGGTTGTTTCTGCCTGGACAGAGCCACCATACAGAGGGTGGCTCTGGGGCTTTTCTTTCCTCTGTTCACATTGATTTCCTCCATTTTGAGCTACCAGGTCATCCTTGCTGGAGCTGTGGTTTGTTTTCCAGCAGTAGAATGCTGTGCTTTGAGACAAAATAATTCCTCCCTCCTCCTCCTCGTTTTTTTTTTAATGTTTTTTTAAATGCACATGCACTGGACAATATTTTGTGTTATTGCCACATTTAATATGTTTACCAGGAAAGAAATCCTTAGCTTTTCCAGCAAGTACATTGAACATAGTGTTCCTGGCTGCTCTCCACCCCCTCAGTGCCTGATGTTGAAAATCAGCTACAGACCCTGACTGTAGCCCTTCAGGTGAACATTTCAGCAGTATTAACACATCAAACTAAAAAAACAAACAAAAAAAATCTTGACTTGCACAATGTTTCCAAATAGGAATTAAGTCCCTAAATGAATTTCAAGATGTAGACTTTAAGGTGTATCTGTGCTGAGTTTAAGAGCTGTGCACAGATCATCAAGCTGGTAATGATCAAGCTAATTTTGAAACAGGAAACAATCTAACTGAGTTCATTAGACTAAATTCTTGCCCCAATGGATACAATTAAAGAGCTTACAAGCCAGGCTAATACGTCTGCCTGGCATTGTGTAGGGCACAGCCTGTGGAAATGTTTCTGCAGGTAGAGGCCATCTCAGAGTTCTGAGAGATCTTGTGTCTGCTCTCCATTGCATCATGTAGATGGACCCCTAAAGACCCAAGCTGGGGGATCCTGATTTTAGCATTGTTTCTTTACAGGTCAACTCCCATGTGTGATAAAAACCTCAGTCATTACAGAGTTGTCTTTCCTTCATTATAAAACAGCCTTTCTGGGTAGGTAACTGGAAATCACCTAAAAACTGAACTTTTAAAATTAGTATTTTTTTGTGCTTTGGTGAGCAGACAACATGAACAAGAATGAAAATAGGAGGAAACATATGTAAGGAAGAGACATTTCATAGATGGCACTGGGGCAAAGTTAACATTATAATGAGTTGTGATTAGGGATCTTGTTATATGCAATAGCAGTTGAGAGAGACAATCACAGAAAATAAATGTTGCTGAGCTGCCATGTAGTCTTCAGTTTTTTCCACCTATTCTCTGCTTTATTTTTAATACCAAAACACAATTGATGCCAAATTTTTATTCTCTTATGATCAGAAAAGCAAGATCTTGAAAGTCAATTAATGTATGAGATAATGCAAGTCTGAGAAACTACGCATAGAGCTCTCTAAACCTGTTTGTGCTTTTGTATGAAAGGATAGCACTCCTGAAGTGAATAGCAGGTAGGTCCTTGAATGTCAGGGGCTGCTGATTAGCACTGTAAATGATTCTGGGGAAGGAAATGCCAAAAAATATTCCAGCAGGCCTGTGTGTGTCAGGTTTGTGTCAGGTTCTGAAGGGTAACTCAGCAGCAAGAAGAAAGGAGCTGTAAATGAAGCCTGAAGCCCTCCCTGCCCAGCCACCTGCCCGGGCTGGGGCTGTGCTGAGGTGCTAATTGAGTGTGAGCCTCCTGCCTGACATGCTGGCACCAAACGGGGGAGAAATACTACACACATGTATTTTGGGTTTCCTTTAACCATCCTATTATTTTATGAGTTACGAGGGAGCATCGACATTTTTAATCTAAGGGAAAAATCCTCTCACATCTGCTAGGCATTTGTCATAAGAACGAGAAAAGACAAATCTTTTCTTAGCAGTAGCATGAAATTGCTTCTCCAGATTCCCTCCAGCTTTAAAAATAGCTTTGTGCTGCAAACACCGTCACATCAGACTTGGCATCAGCAAAATTCTATGAGAAAGGAAGGAAGATTTGGTCAAAAAAGGGTCACTTTTACCCCAAAGCACAGTTTCCTTCATATTCTTTCTACTTTTAGTTAGCAGAAAATAGGGAGAGGATAATCTTTTTTCTATGACATAAAGTTAAATAGAGAGACTTCAGCCTACTCAGAGCTGTAAAAATAACAACAGGATATTAAAAAAATGAAAATCCTTTTAATAGTCAATATTCATCGAGTGAACATGTGTGCTACATTTAAATATGTTCATATTGCTCATGCTAGATTATAGAAAGAGTTATTCTTCAGAAAAATGCACAGATATTTCAAAAGATTTAGTTGTTAGCTATTTGAATGATTCTCCAAAAACATACATGCCAGAAAAAAACCTGCCACTGTGAGACACAATGAGTAACCTTCTACATGGTAGTTTTTGTTCAGGACCAATGTACCTATAAATAATGATATAAATATCTATAAATAAGTATCTATAAATAAATAAACAATTCACATTTTCACCTCAAATTGAAGAAATAATTTTTGGCAAATATTTGCGAGTACTGTGCTCTTACTGCAGCAGGACTGTTTTTATCATTGCTTTGCAGCATGATTTTCACAATGTAATTCAGGTATATGCTCTATCTGATAACATTTTGGGATTTGGGTTAGGCTTCATTTTGGGTTAGGCTTCCAAATAACAGAATCATAGAATTATAGAGCTGCCCAGGTTGGAAGGAGCCCTGAAATTTCCTCTGGTCCAAACTTTCATGGGAAGGGGATTTTCAATGAGAGTATCTAGCACCCTCTCCAGTCACATCTTGGAAACCTGCAGTGATGGGGACTCTGCCATGCCTTTGAGGAGGCTGTCCCAGTGTTCTCACTGTATGAAAAATCCTGATATCATCTTCACTCCTTTGAACCCTCTCAGTCTGTCCCTGTCTGTCTTGAATTGTGGGGATGGGATCTGACAAGCCCTGGGTGGGGTGGGATGATCCCAGCTCTGTCTCTGCTGGCAGTGCTCCTGCAGATGCAGCCCAGGATGTGTTGCACCTCTGCTGCTGCAGGGCTGAATCATCTGCAGCTTGTTGTCCAGCAGCACCCAGGTCCCTTTCAGCAAGGCTGCTCCCCAGGCACAGATCCTAATGTGGAATCCATTCCCGCCAGTGGGCCACGCTCATTCTCCCAGACAGACCATGAGGCCCACATAAACTCATTTTTCTGTCACTTCCATTTTTAGAGGCACATTGATAAACAGCAATCATTCAGCCAGCCCTTGCCAACTAATGTTAATTACATTTAAGATTAAGTATCATGAATTATTCTTTATTTTAATTATAACTTTAATGGAAAAGTTGTACTGGTGATTTTATTGCCTTTATTGTTTACTTTAAGTCACTCACTTTCATATACATTGCAGCTGTTTCATTTATAAATTTCCCCATGCTCCTTTATTTTATGCTTTTTTTTTTTTTTTCAGTTTTGGTTATCAGCTTTAATTGCTCACTGTTATAATGAAAATCAGTAAGTACCACAAAAAGATTTTGGGGTGTGATGCTTGCAGTTGCAACATCTGACTGTCTTGATGTCCTCAAAAAAATTCATGGCTGTGAGACAAAATTTGGTTGACCTTTAAAAGGCCTGTTGAGGATTAACCTGTCCTGGATGGGAATGCTCAGATAAGTGAACCTTTCTCTTCTCCTCAACCTAGCTGTCTAACTCTGGATGAACAGACATGGCTCCTGCTACAGTTTTCCTCCTTTGGAATGTACTCTTAAATTTTTAATCACTTGATGTCAACCTTCCTTTGGAAGGAATAAAATGTTGGAGGTATATCATATTTTCTTCAAAATTTTGAGCTCTTCTTGAGATCTGACTTTGTTTTGCTTTGGTCATTTCTTTAACTAAAGAGTAGAAAAGGCATAATAAGGATAATTAATCCACATTTTTGTCAATATATACTATTAATTTTAAATTGCAAGTGAATTGACTTAAACAGTTTTATAAGTCATAAATTATCTGACTCTCAAGAGTACAAAAGTGTAAGTGTGGACTGTAGAGAAGTACAATCCATAATGCTCTAAGTAATCTGCAAGAAAAATGCTGATATTTTATTTACAATTACAATATCAAAGGCAATTTTTCAGCCTGTTTCTTATTGCAACAATTTTATATATATATATATATATATATATATATATATATATGTATATATATCCTTCAGCCTAAAAATACTTCTCTTGAAGTGGATATCAAAAAAGGAAGCAGTTTCTTGCTGAAAAAGAAGAATCATCTAACAGTTTCATTTCATCCCTTGTGCCTGGAGATATACACATTATTTTCATGTTCTTTTAACGATATTGAATAGATAAAAATTATAACCAGGTGGGAATTATTGTCTTGCTTCCATCTGGAAAGCATGAGATATATGATTTAATTTAAGAAACTTACTGATACTACTTTTATTCTTTATTTCCTTCCTACCATTATAGATATATTGACTTTTACAATGCAACATTGTATTAAGCTTGGATTTGAATTTACAGCCATAGTGTACAAATTTCCTACAATGAGAATGAAGATTTAGGAATCCATTAAAAGTGTGCCATTTGTATGGCCCAAAATGAGAAACAGTGTTCTTGGCATCCAGGTTTTCCATCCAAATTTTATGTAAGAACATTGACAGGCAATGTGATGTCTTCTGGTTTGAGCTGAAGCATGTGCTGAATAAAGCCATTTAGTTGCCTTCATAGCTTTGCCTGACCAGTGCAACAAAGAGGACCTAAAAAGATATTTGTATGTTTTATAAACACTGTGGTGGGCTGGAGCAGTGATTCTACTGAGCAGCAGGGAGAACATCACTAGGACCCTATTCCAGATGTGGCAGAGAGCCACAGTTTTGCCTCCTGGAAAAATGACTTTTAAAGTATCAGAGACTGCTGGATCCTTTTCTGTAGAAGACTCTTTCATTGCTAGTGCAAATATTAAGTGAGCACTACAGTAATTTTATGGATCTCACACTCTTCAATTAGATTAACAATCAGAGAGAGCAAATAATAGTATAAATATTGGAGATGGAAATGTCAGCTTGGTATTGACATAAATTTAAAACGAAATTAGGACTGTTCAACTCAGATGTACTTGTACTACATTGAAGTAATTGTATAACTGCAAATTAACGGGCTTGAGAAGGTAAGAGTTATGCTAACACAGGCCCCTTAACCACAGTATAATGATGTTTTCTCATCCTGAAGTGTCTGGAATAACGTAGACCTGTGTTTTTGCATGATGCTAATAAAATCTCTCTGCCAAGGGATGAGACAAAAGGGCAAATAAAAGGTGAAAAGCCTAATGGGATAATGTTGGAAGGTTGTGGCAGACAGAGGGACCCAAATTAGGTATACCTGGTGCTTTTGTTGAAAATAAGCCCTTGGGATGTGTATTTCCCAAATATCCCTCCCACTCTCTAGGAGAGTGCCAGCTGGCAAAGGCTGAGCAGGGGAGCAGTGAGACAGGGAAATACACATCCCTGTGTATTTCTGGATAATCTGGATAATCACAGGCCAGAGCTTCGACCTGGGACTGTACTAGTACAGACATAGCCTAAGGGCCTGATTAGCTCAAAATAAATCTCTCTGGTGTGTTGAATTTGCTAGGTGAAGTAGGCCAGATGACTTTAAGAAATGCTGTGACATCACAGAAATGTAAGTGATGTCTCGGGTGTCTTCAGATCTCCTTCTGTGTATTCAGTTGTTCATTATTTTTTCTGCTTCGTACTAGTAAGTTTTAGTTTGCATCCTCAGGGATACTGCAAAATATGCATGCAGTGGGTGCTCTTGTGGCTTAACTGTGTGTTGTGTTGTGGTGGAAAAGGGAATTGATAATGCAAATGGATTGTCCAGTCTTGAGCCTCTAAACACTTACACTGATCTAGAGCAGGCCCTTGGACCCCCACCCTAATTTACTTTTCTTGCCATTTGGCTATTGTCTATGTGCATGACAGAACTTCTCTTCTGTATTCAGTCTGATCTGGGACAATTTCTTAGAAATCTGGGAACTCTGATGCTGCTTCTTTTCTTGGGAGATGGTGCGAAGGAACAATTTGAGAAAGCGTCATGAAAGAGGTACATTTGAAACAAACTAATTCTGGGTAAAAGAAAGGATTAGAGAAAATGATCTGAATGATTTTCAGGCTGATGATTACATGAAACTACCCTGTTCTGTCTCAGCCATCTTGCTTCAATTTTTATGGGAATAGAGGAAACAAAAGAAAGAGTGCAAATTGGAAGAACCAATTTTTCTGAATACTTTAGGAGCAAAGAGAAATGTCTGCAGTAATGCTTATTGCAGAGAGGAAGGGAAGAGAAAACTAAAAAGCATGTCTATAAAAGTGTGGAAGAATGGTCCACATTTAGTGGTGAATGTATTGAATTGGTATCACAGTCTAATTTTCACTCCCTTGAAAGTAATTAACCTGTAAACTCATTGTGGTTATAGAGACAAGAAGAGCTAAGACTTAAATACATCCCATTCTTAGAGCCTTTTATTTCTTTTCATTTTCATTCCCACCTTTTGATTTTATCTACAAAGCACTTAAAAGCTCATCTGCAAAGCATTTAAGAGCCTCTATTATGAGAGCTTAAGTAGACTTTCAGTGGCTCTGTGCTGAGAGTAAATTCATTTGCTATTGGTACCAGGCCCAGAGATGTGCAGAAGTTCTTGAAGCTGAGGAAACCTACTGCTTGCAAGAAAAATCAAATGCAAAACCCATCCACACCCAGCTTCCACAGTAAGAGAAGCCCTTGGCTGTGAGAAAACCCAGCCCCTGCTATCTAAACATCATTAATAATTTTTAGTGGGTCTGCCTCTGTGATAGCTTGAGTCACATTCTTTCATCTGTGTGTCCCTTAGAACAACTCATGACATCCAGAAGTGCTTGGAACTTGCAGATGATGGATCTGGAAGGCACTGACTGGTGTGCCCAGGCCTCTGCAAGCAGTGAGTGCATGGAAGGGCCATGAATAACACTGCTTTTGCTCAGACAGTAATGCTGAAAAGGACAAATCCTATTTGCTTTGACTTAGCATTGGAGTCAGTGTCTCTGACTCTATTAATTTTATTCAAAAAGTAAAAATTGATTTAGTAGGACAAGCATATTGATTATAGACAAGAAGGTTTTATTCTTCATCATTTCATGAAAAAGAAATCTCTCCAAGCAGCCATCCCAACTCCTTCATTGCTTAGGATTCAATTTTATGTCCTAACAGAATTTTCCTGTTCTAATGAAGGTATATTGCTTCTGTTGTCTTGCTCTAAGAGACAGAGAGCTGCAGTTTTCAAACAAATCCAGCTGGGTCTGGGTCTTGGGAACTTTTTGACTTTGCAAGAATGTAGTCACTAAACCTGACTGAGCATAAGACCACTAAATCTAAATGTATGGAATGAAATTCAGCCACCCTATAGGCACACAATACTCTGACACCTTCCAATAATGTGACTTTTCTACTTGATTAAGTCAGAATATTGCCATGAATCCTCTATAATGGTTTTTTGGGATTTGTTAGTATTATGGTATATGTTTTTTGCATTTCTTTTGTGTTACATATAAATGAAAAAAGGTCTTTATGTTTTATAAATTAAATATGAAGCCTTCAGTCTCATGTTCCTTTTGCATGTCCATTTCTCAACAGATCCTTTCAATGAAGCTCTTGTTATTTTATGTTCTGAAGCACTCATTTGCTCTATCTTTTTTTTCCCTCCACCCATATTAAGAGCAAGAAAAAAGGGAATTACTGCTAAGTAGCATAATTAAAGTTTGATTGTCTGTAAATTTTGCTCCTTTTGGGTACAGTGGAATATTATGTATCTTTTTGCTGATGCTTGCTGTGACTGAACACATCTAACATATCTACCAAAAATTATACATTTTTGCACAAGAAAATTCTTTGCTTTGGCATTACAAGGCACTGGAACTGATGTCAAAGCCATGAAATATGGCAAGAGAGAACAAACCAGTCTGAAGCTAATTTGACTATCATAAAAATCTTCAGCTACATTTTTAGGATCGTATGATGCGCTGCATTCAGCTGAAAGGGATAAATGTCAGAGGCAGCTTGAGGCCTTGTCCCAGACCCTTTCCAGTGCAAAGGTACAGTATATATGCTCCCTGGGCCCCTGTGTCATCCTCCTTGTACCAGCACCATTAATATAAATGGGTAAATATATAACTTGCACATCAATGGAGTCACCAGGGACAATGGCCAGATGGGGTCTTAGCTGAACAAACTCTCCTTCTCCTATGACTTGAAATAAACTAAATAAACAGCAAAGGCTACTTAGGGCTTTCAGATGGGATTCATCAGCCCTGCTTTAGCTTGTCCAGAAGTTAAACACCTGGTTGTAGATAGTTTTTCAGCCTGTTCAGGGCTGAAATGAATCACTGTCAAGAGGTACGTGCACCTCTGGCAGGTGATTCATCCCTTGCCAAGGTAAGGATGTGATACAGATGTGATGAAGTGCTGCTGAGAGGTTCCTGACTTTCCACAGGCCCTCAAGGGAGCCCAGAGAACTCATGTTCTCTCATTTTCAGTGCACCTTTAGAGGTCTAAAGTCAGTGAGATGTATCTCTGCCAAACTGGCTTAAGAAAAGCGCAGTGATGATATTAAATTGCACAGGGTAACTCTTTTCCTATGAAAGCCAGAGGTAACAAGAAAATGTGATGTTCAACAAGGTTTGTCTTTTGCAATGACACTGGGCTCTGCAGGGAGCTGTTAAGCACCTCCAGTCTCAGGGTTTCCAGGATCATCAAACCCAAATGAGCCAGAAATAAGCACAGCCTCAGAATCAAAATGGTTCATCTATGCAATGCTCACAGTGGACAGTGTGGTTAACATAAGAAAATCTCTATGATTATTGAAATGAGAAATCTCTGTCTATTTCAGCCCCGTTTATTAATAATTCACAATCCTTTAAAGCACTTTTATTCTACTTTTTTCTACTATTCCATGCTTAAGAAGAATGTAAAAGCATGTTCTTATGAGGAAAATTTGCTGAAATTAGACTAAGGGTATGATTTCCTACACTTCATCAGAGTCAGGAAATGTGGAGTTAAAGCTGAAATGACATAGTTGATGCACTGTGTTCTGCTCAGGTATTGGGACTCTCTTGGGGATGGTTCCCTGATTGGCTACAGTGGCTGTAAAGAGAGAGAAATAGTGAAAGTGAACAATCAGTTACATATATGCAGTCCTCATTTAACTTTCAGATACCTGTTTTCTGTCCTCTTACTGTTACTCTCATTTGGAAACCTTTAGTATTATTTTAACATGCTGTAACTGTTGGTACATATCCTTGAAATAAAATAGAAGAGTCATCTACGTTGTCAGAGAATTCCCAAGCCCAGTGTACATGGAAGTTCAGATCAATTTGAACAAACATTATTAATGCAACAAATCAAGAGTTATTGAACCCATGAAGCTGAAAAGACCTGCTGTGTTCTCCTGTGGTCTGTGGTGTCAAGCAGGGGTTAGATTTGTCCAGGATTCTGCTGTCAAACATGCAGTCCAGAAGTATAATACAGAAGGGGATGGTTTTTGTCGTTGGAACAGAACCAAAATCTCTGTTTCTTCACCAGTTCAGAGAGATCAAATTCCTGTGAAAGACAATGGTTGATTTTTATAACATTTTGATGAAAAAGCTGGTTGATATTTTAAAAAGTATCATTTTCATTTTGGAAAATGGTGTTTGATCTTGATTTGTTAATCATCTTTTGGAAAAATGTGTCTTTTGAGGGGCACCCCGTAACTGTTTGACTCAGCATATTTTCTCTAAATATTTTCATTTAGTTCTGAAGTTTTTTTTACAAAACTTAAAAAATGGTTTGTCATTAATTAAAATGGTCCTGTCATAACAGTTGGAATGGCTGCTAGCATATATCTCCTCCTTTTTCTTCATTATGTGGTGTAATTTTTTTTCCCCTGCAGCTCCTGGATTTCGGGGCATTCTAGCACAGACACATCTACACTTTTTGTGACAAAGCAACCCATCCTTGTGTTGAGTGAACCTTCTGAGCAGCTTGCAATCTGTCTTGTGTTTCCAGCAAACATAATCTGAGCAAACCTCTTTGAAACTGCAGCATTTTCTGGCCTTAATAATTTCATCACATCCTTTAAGCTTGAATGGATCTGGAGTTGATAAATCAGAAAGAACAAATTGCTCCACTGTTTCTGAAAGGACAACAGGGCACACGTATGAGACAAATCCAAGCAATTCAGTTGGTACATTCACTTCCATATTGACAGTCCAAAGCACACTCAGGCTGTTTGCTGACACCTAGAGAGGGAGGTTTGTGTGCCCTTTGCATCCTGCTCCTCGAGCTGGGTGGTCTGCAGTGACCTGAGAGCATCCATTCCATCCCTGAGAGCATCCATCCCATCCCTGAGAGCTCAGCATCGTTCCCCTCTACATCAATTTGCTGCACCCCTTGCTAACAGAACTACTTACAATTCAAACCATAAAATAATTCAAGCCATGAGCATAAACTGTCTGAATGTTGGTTCTTTAAGGGTAAAATCCTCATTGTTTATGTTTTTAGGTCAAAGATGGTGGGGAGAAATGCTCTTTACAACAATGTTTTTCACCTTACATTTCCATGTAGACGTTTTTTACCAGTACAATCCATTTCCAGTCTCTTCATGCTGGTTCTTGCCAACTGACAGGTGCTTGGAAACATTCTCTGTGCTCTTATTTGAAATGAAAGTGACACACCCATGAAACATCCATGACCAACTGGCTGCTGTGGGATGCAGGATGACAGTGCTCCTTGTTTCCATTTCACCCCTCTGTAACACCAACCTGAATTTTGCTGATCACACTTGGGGGTCACAAAAAATCCTGTTACCCAGGTGCTTTGGGAGAACTGCAGCCTTCAGCTCCTCATCCTCCTTCCCCCCTGGATGCACATGTGGCCCTGGCCATGTACACTGCAGCTGCACACTGTGGATCTGGCTTCTGTGGGTTTCCACCTAAACATATCAACCTCTCTAAAAACAACAAAAAAGGCCAATGTTGGCCATCTCTTGGAAATCATCACTATTTTAATTGTTGCTTCTCTAATTGTAAATAAAGTGAGGTGAACTGCTGCCTTTTGGGCTATGTTATTCCTCACAGGTTCTCAATGTATATTAATTTTCTCATCCTTTGTTGACCCACCCAGAAGCCTTTTAGACAGCAAAAGTAGGATGTATGTTAGGGAGAAAAAAACACCCAGACAGACACAGATAGTGTCTTGGTGTCTGTGATAAAAAAATAATATTCTTTAGCTTTTTCATAGCTGAACAAAACACGCCTTTGTTTCACTGGAGAGTTTTAGTTTCAGAAGACTTATCCCTTTATTCAAATATTCACTATTCAAGGGTGCCCTTTAATGATTTTTTTTGTATTTTATTTCCAATCTGATCATAAGATCTGAGTCATAAAGATTATGTAAAAGGTAGGAATGACAAAATTGATTAATGTCAAAGTCCAATTATAAAAGGATGAACTTCCATGAGAGGAACAAGATACACATTATTTTGTGGATTTCTCTAGTTTATTTGATTTGGATATCTGATAGCAATAAATTCACTTTTGTTATTTTTTTTTCCATAGAAGCAGATGAGAAATGTTACAATAATCCTTCCTCAAGTATATCCAGGCTTCTGTTCACAAGCAACACTGAAAGCAGGATTTCAGAAGCTACAGCCATGGAAGATTTATTCTATCACACCAGTGCTGAAGGATTTTTCCTGAGTCTAATTGTAATTAACTAACTGCTTACCAAAGAGAGTTTGAAGCCATGTGACTAGATGTTTTCTATTTTTTATGGGGTTTTTTTAATGTAAGCTTCTAACCTTAATAATTATTATTGTCAGCTTGACCAAAGAAAACCTCAAAAATATAAGTAGCAATAAGCAATCTTATGCCTTTGCGACCACACTTCTGATTTTTGGTTGTTAAAGATGAGCAAGAAGGGAAGGTAACTGAAGGCCAACTATAATATCATCTAATCAAAACTAATCTCACAGACCTGGCACAGTCTGGATTTGGGCCAGAACACAAAAAATAAAAAGATTTACTGGCAGTGATAGATGACCTCAGCTGTCAGTGTGCAGAGGGCAAACATTTCCTCTCATCATTTTTGATTTCTTGAAACATTTCTTTCTGAAGGCCATTAGATAATGCCATTTCACCTGGGAGGAGTGGTAGGGCCTCTGACCACAGCAGAAAATGGATGAAAACCTATTGAGAATGTAAAATTTAAGAAGTAGTGAAGGGCAACTGAGTCCACATTATTGGTTTTTTGTTATCTGAGTCTCAGAAAGGGATCTTTTTTCATTATTCGGATGAGAACTGTCCAGGGATGAATTGAAATCCATCACCATGACTGAGATAATTCTGAGTGAGTCAAGAGAAAAATTCAGAAGAGTTTTTAAAAATGCTGAAATTTGCTTTTTTATGAAAATAACTCCATATTCACAGTTGGTACGAAGGCCTCCATAGCACTGTATATGAGTAATGCTTTCTCTCATCTTTAATTGTTTCAGAAATTCAGCACCATTCTGAAACAGTTTAGACTAAATTATTTATTGATTTATTTAGTTAATTAATTTTGTGTGGACTAAAGTTATGAAAAATCTATACATAAGAAATCCCCAGTACTTCATGAAACTGTGTCCAGTGTGGAAGGTTTTAGTGTTTCTTCTCAACACCTGATGTTGTGCTGCTTCCCACAAAGAGAACATGCAAAACCTGTCAGAATTCAATGAGCTCTCTGTGATGTGGCAGGCTCCTGTCACAAGAGCACATCCTCCAAAAAGAGTGAGAATTCACCTTTTCAGGATGCAAAAATCTTCTGGAGGGCCAGCTCAGGCCTGTGGACTGAACTTCTTCAGGGCCATAAGCATCCTCATCATCTTCAGCAAAAATGCATTTTGCAACTTCCTTTCTTTATAAGAAGAAATATAAGACACTGACAAAAATGTCAAGAAAGAATTCCATCACTGAATATCATGCTGAAAGTACAGACATAAAGAGGAATCTTGTGGTTTTGATCACCAGTTTTTAACTTCCCAATGGATATTTAACCAATGTTCTAGATAGATATTCAGTTCTCTCACAGTGCCTCATTCCTTCTTTTTAAACTAAGTGCTAGAAAGATGAGATGAGATTTTTATTTTTTTCAACCCAGAGTTAAAATAACTGCAGAGTATTTGAACTGAAGTACAAAATGCTGGCTGAGCTATAAAAGCTATTAATTTATTTGCCATCATGGCTGAACAAATCTTTGATGAAGCCTATGAAGTGACATCTAAGGTGAATTTGGACCATTTCCACTTTTTTTTTTTTTGGATGCAAAATAATGTGTGCTTTCAAATCTGACAGGAGTTAATAGCAGATACTTAAGGTCTTGGCAGTGGGTTGGTATTGTTTTCTTACTAAGAGGTTTTGTGCAATGCTTGATCTCATTCAAGAAGGCTTTTCCCAGCTCTTAGAAACAACAGAAATACATGAACCTATAAAGAATAAAATTTATCATTACTGTATTAAGGATGTGTTAAAGTGCAGGGCCAATTAAATATGTTTAAATAGGGGCAACTGCAGCTTGAAAGAGCAATGTGATATTTTGGACTCCAGATGATGGAGATTTATACAGGTAAATTGGGGTGGTTTTAATATTTAACTGTATAACTCTGTGTAGCCTCAAAGCTTTCCTTTCAGGATAAAAAAATGTAAAGAAGAGTTTATTTTCTTGTGCTGTACCTATCTAAATAAGCCTGGAGAAGAAAAGGCTCTGGGGAGATCTTGTAGCAGCCTTCCACTTCCCGAAAGGACCCCACAAGAAAGATGGAGAGAGGCTATTTACAAGTTCCTGGAGTGACAGGATGAGGGTGAATGGCTTCAAATTGACAAAGAATAGGTTTAGGCTGTATATTAGGAACAATTCTTTTCTGTGAGGAAAGAATTGGGGCACAGGCACGGGTTACCTAGAGAAGCTGTGGATGCCCCATCCCTGGAAGTGTTCAAGACCAGGTTGGAGTGAGTTCTGAGCAACCTGGGGTAGTGAAAGGTGTCCCTGCCCATGGCAGGGGGATTGTAACAAGATGATGCTTAAAGGTTCTGTCCAACCCATTCCATTCTAGGATTCTATGACTCACATTAAGAGAAGGCACATGATTAATGAAATGTCAGGTTCAATAACTACTGAATAATAACTGGAGCCATATATATATGTATATATATATATATATATATATATATATATATATATATATTTATATGGGTTATATATATATGGGTTTTACACATATATATATATGGGTTTTACACATATATATATATATATGGGTTTTATATATATATGGGTTATATATGTGTGTATATATATATATGGGTTATATATGTATATATATATGGTTTTATATATATATACACATATATATATATATAAAGATATAAAGAAATAACCAAAAGATATAAATAACCAAAGATATAAAGATATAACCAAAAGAAAAAAAAAACAAAGGAAAAAAAGGAAAAGAGCCTGAAACTGGCTGCAAATATACATTTTTATATTAGACCTCTTACAACTTACATACTTTGTTGTCCAAGGGTATTTACTTTGGATATACCTTTATTGCAGGTTTAGCATGAAGTTTAGTATGAACTTCTTCTATATGTTGCTGGTCGACAACTGGAACTGAGAAATAGTCTTCAAAATAATTCTAAAAGTCACTACAATATTTCAATCCAGGACAAATTCTTATCCGGATGAAAACAGGAATTGATATTACTTACAATATTGAAATTACTTTCTTCTTAATTTATTTTTTTTCTTCCTATTTTTTCTTAGCTGTACTACATCAATGCAACCCAAGATGTTCTATTGATTTTCTGAGATGTTTTGATGGCAATGCAAAGTTGATTTTAGGTTGGTATGAAAAAATATTAATAGTTTCAGTGGAATATTTTGAACATAAGAAGAATATCTCATGTGGAAAACTGTGCCTTAGTGACATGACCATGTTCTTAATTAATTACAATTTTTAACTTTTTATAAAGAATTAAATTTTTGCCCGTACTTTTACTTTTTTGATCAGTGCTAGACATATTTTTAGTCTTCTTCTCATGTTTTGGAAATAAGTATTACATGGAAAAAATTACAGTATAACACATTCTTGAAAATGGGAATGATAAGCATTAAAATTTTATCAGAGCTGTAACAAATGGTAGTGGTGCCCCATAGCCAGTGGTTGGATGGGTAAGGCAAGAAGCATAATCAAAACTGAAGTGTATTTAATCTCTGCTGCTGATCACTGCACAGCTTTAGCCTGTTTTCATCAAACTAATTGATGGCAAATGGAGCAGATGCATGATGAGATTATATCCCCAATTTATGGCACAGTTATAAGAAAAGATGACTCTTTTTTTATTTTTCATTACAAGTATTGGAAATTTAGAAAATGCACTGGGTTGGAATTGAAGCAATCTCTCCTGCTTGTCTAATGTATTGCAGATTTTTCTTATTATTAGTCTAAGCACTTAATTTATCATGACCCATTTCAGAAAAAAAAATTAAAATAGTTTTGTTTGATGTATTTTATAATTAAATCCTTGGCATTGACACTTCTTATGTTTGTTTCCAGGCTATGATTACACATTTAGCATATCTGAGTTACTATAACTGGAGCAGAAACAGCAGATCCAGAATATTGCTCACACTGCAATAGGAAAGGGAAATTATGCAAAGAAGAACTATACACAGATGTGATAATGTCCACCACATTCATTCATTCATTATAATTTGATGAAATTGTGACAACACCTTTAGCATTTTACATTTCTCATGAAAACAAGTTATTTTCAGTCAACGCCTTCAGAGTTTTTAAGCCTTTGAAGGGAAATGTATCTGCAGCATGTCCATGGCAACCAGCTCCAAACAAAACACTGAAAAGGACAAAATTTTACTTCTGTAACAGCAGGGGATGGATTTGTGAACAACTCTAGCCTCAGGGGAGATGGGGAATGTTAGAGCAGGAATACCTGAGATGAAAACTCGTGAGGGATCAGCAGCCTGCAGAGGGAAATACTTGAATGGGAACAGGCAAAGCAATTCCAGAAGAAGGAGCTCCCATCAGGAATGATCCAGACTAGGGAGGAAGGAGACATGGCCAAGCATAGGAAACTGGCCAGAGAGTAATTTTTGGTGAGGAAGAGGGAGAAATGGGAGTAGGGGAACAGTACTGCTGGGAGCTTGGGTGTAGCAGCAGAATCCCGGAGCGATGCTGCACAAGGAGCAAGAATGTGCTGTGACACAGTGGGGAAAGGAACACAGGCTGAACTGGCTGAGCTAAACCTGCCTGAAATTATGGTTTGGACCACAAGCAGGGCAGGAAGACAGCCTACAGGAAAAAAAATAGTATTAATGGCTAGAAAGGGAAGCCAAACAGCTTTGAAGCACAGAGTGACAGGCAGAGTTAGGAGAGTGGTGATCTGAAAGGAAAAATAAAGAAGTGATCAAGTTCAGGGGAGCAGAAACTTGGTAAAGCAGGTCTGTTAACCACAAAAATAGATTTATCAGAAAATTAAATATGTGCTCTTCTTTCATATGACATATATCCTTCACTTTTCTTTAAGCTTAGCACATTCCCCAGCTGACAACAGGCAGAGATACAGAAATGCAAAATTCCCATATCTCAGCAATTTTCAGACCCCAGGGAGTACCAGTAGAACCCACTGCTGAAGTAGATGTGTACTCACAGGATAAACAGCTGACTGCTACTGAATCTTACTCTACTGTGTAAGTGGCATAAATCTGTGCATGAGAAGGTTCCAGTACTGCTTAATGCTTAGGTATTAAAGTGCTACTCAAAAGCACTTTGTTTTAAATTTGCCATTAATAAGCTGCCACTCTCACACATGTGCACATATTCTACACTGCAGAGAAATTTGAATCTTGCAAATTCATCTCCAAAACCATATGTAAACTTCAGCACTGAGATTGCCCACGACATATGAAAAACCTCCAGAAGGTGAGACTATACTGAGGCAAAAGTACTTGGCATATCTCTGTTCAATTTCAACTGAAATGGCTAGAAGTATTCATCAAAAAAAAACCAACTTCACAGCTTATTGATTGAGGTGTATTAATAGCCACTTGCCTGAGAGAAAGACAAAGTCCAGATTGAAAATATAGCATATTGCAGTTTTAATAAGGTTGCACTCACTAATGATTTCACATTTTTCCCCTTCTCCATGGAACCTGTCAGCTTCTGGTCTCAAAGCCCTTATCCTTTCACACATTGTTATCTTTATAAAGGGGATAAGACAATATATAAAATCCACTTTAGCAAAGGTCTCCCTTCATCCAGCATTACTGCTGAGATCCTTACACTGGCAGCAGTTTACCAAAGCACAGGCAAAAATCAATTTTAATTAGTATTTTTGGCTTTAATGAAAAGTGATTACAGAACTGGCATTTTAGTTAATACTGTTGAGATTTATAGTGGGCTGATGCTAATTAATTTTCTGTTGAATTGCTGTGGGCAATGAATAACTGCAATAAAATGGCAGACTTGCTGATAGCAAAACTATATCAGCACTTCAGAGCTTCTTAACAAAAGGGAGCTTAATGGGTTGCAGGTATAATTTACATTACTTCTCATAAACTGCACATTATTGCTTCTTTGTAAAAGTGTTATGAAGAGCCAATTTTATGTATTTTATAATGAGAGTAATGTCTTTTCCGACAATTTGGTGTCAGCATATGCAAGCCTTCTGTAGAGTGTGATAATAGTTTAAGAACCTCTGGATAGGAAAGATTTTATCAAGTCAGAAAATTAATCTTCCCTTTAATGCTTTCATGTTATATATTGTTTTTACTCTGCCATTAATTTTTCTGTTTTTCTCTGTAGGAAGATACAATTGAATAAGGTGTTTGCCTTTAGACCTAGAGCAGTTGTCAGAAGGACTGCAATTTATTGTGGGCTTGAACAGTGCTTAGCTCTAGAGGGATCTGATTCCACTTCAAGCCTCCAGGTGCTATCCTAAAGCCTATGGCTTTGGCAATGTTGGACTTCAGCTAATTTTTTTCCAAGCCACAGTAGAACCATCACACCCTCTCCAATTTCAGAGCAGTCATTATTTGTGACATGTACCCCCCTCCTGAGTCAGGGGACAACTCTTCAGACACTCTGCACCAATTTCCATCTGCCCAGAGGAGCTCATGTGCAAACCCAGAAATCCAGTTTGTTTTCCTGGAGCTGGAGCACTGGAGGCAATGCTGTGGGATGAGCAAATGCTGATGGAGCACTTGTGTGACTGACCCCCAGGAGAGGCTGAGCCATGGTGGGGTGGCAATGTGAGCAGTGGGGAATGCATCTGCTTGTAGGTGCAGGGAAAAATAATTGCTCAGGAAGGAAGGAATGGTTTCTATTCCAGACTTTATGGAGATATTATGATGCCAGCATCTGTCCCTGGTGAAGGAAGCGCTGCCAAAAGTGTTAAGAAAGTGATGAGTTCCTCAAATAGTGAAAGCAGGTGGAAACCCTTTTGTTTTCCTGGTCAAAAACACAGGCAAATTCCTCTTTTAGGTTTATACTAGCACTAAGCTTTTTCTGGTAAGTATGAGGGGTGGAAACTTTCACAATTTCAAACAAAATCCAAAATTCTCATTTGAGCTTTTTGGCTCTAGTGTTCGAGACCTTATAAAATGCACTCAAAAAGAAAAGTTTCAGAGGGAAATCATGGGAATTGCCACCAAATTGAGAGAATTAGTGTCCCACCTTCAAAGGCAGGTCCAGCTGGAAATGCCTGTCCCAGACACCATTTAACCCTTCTAACACATATGAAGGAATATAATGAAATTGCATCATGTACTGCTCACCACAAACTGTTTCAGACAGGAACACTGGAAATTTTTCACACCTAACAGAACTAGCAAAAATGGTTGCATCTTGTCTAAGGTAGGTGGCTGTTTATTAATGGTAGTTTAAGTTTTAATAAAACAGTATAGGATTTAATTATGATACTTATAAGGACATCCAAAACATATTTCCTTGTTCTTTGTTGTAAGTATCAGAAAAAAGAAAACAATACAAGCAAAAATGTCTTCTAAAGCTATAAGGTGTAGCTTTGGTATTGCAATATGTGTGATGGTAAAATCTTGGAGACCATAAGGGTACTAAATATTGGCTTCTAATAGAATTAGGAAGGTACCTAAACTTATCGGAAAATCTTTCTACAAGCCCTAGATTTGAAGCAGAAGCAGATGAGATATGCCTTATATGCAGTTTTTTACAGTGATGACTGGTTTTATTCTGGTCTAATAAGGAAATGACATTTATGTGATTAGTCTATGTGTGCAGGCAGATGTGTGTCTATCACTACTCTCCTTTTAAATATCTCCAGAATCTCCTGTCCAATTTTGATCAAATATGACAGACAAGGAGATATTAAGCTATTAAGTTCCCACAAGTGGCTGAATAGGGGCAAGAGATGCTACGTGTCTACAATCAGTAACCCTGCTGAGGAAAGGGTTCAAGCATGAGCTCACCCTTCAACAGGCATCACAGCATCATAGTGGAGAGACTTTGAGATAAAAACCCATCAGGCATCATTAGTTTTAATGCTCACAGACTGACTTGGTTCTCCCCTCCTCCCTGCCTGCCCAAAGATGTGAAAATTGGCTGTGGGCTGTTTTCTGCTTTGTTTAAATAATACCCATTTGCAGGCCAGATGACACATTAGGCGCTACATTAGTCTCCTTGACTGCCACTATAATCTTGAGGGCCAGATTGTTGCTTACTCAGGATGGATGCACAAATGGAGAAAGGTTGTGTATGCCACTCTTCCTGTATGTCCCTTGCTACAGAGAGGTGGCAAAACAGCTTTAATTTGGTCATGCAAAGCTGCTCATTGTGCATACCCATGGCAAAAAAAAAAAAAAAGGAGGCTAAATCCAAGACCCCGGCCACACTGACTCACATTCAGATTATTCACATTATTAAACTGGTGTGAAATGAGAGTTTTATCTTCCATCTAAACAATGCCATCAATGCATTTGTTTTCAGCAGTAGAGAATCCTGCAGTAACACAAAATGCAAATGGTCTAAAGGTTGTGATGGAACTTATGATGTGGGGATGCTCAGACACCTTTTTCAGAGGAAAAAAAACATTCACCAGCATATTAGTGGGCTTTATTTAAGAGGTATAGTCTCTAAGAAAGGTGTGAAAACTGGAATCCTCCTTAGAGACTGAGTAACAAGCAACTCATAGTATTCAATATATCACATAAACCTGAAAATGAAAGACTCAGCCCATGGTAACATTGTCACTTGAAGCTGAATGCTAGATTTGATTAACATCCACTACATCACTAACAAGCTTTCTAAGTACTGAAGCTACATTCATATGGTAGGAGACAGCACAAAGCTGGTGTGCTTAATGGTTTAGATTGAAATCCATTACCTCATGCATTATTCCAGAAACTACAGACTGTCAGTCTCACTCTGGCCTGGTAAAGTTATGGAGGAGATTATTCTGGGAAGCATTGAAAAACACCTGGAAGCCAGCACAGCCATTGGTCACAGCTGGCACAGCTTCATGAGGGGAAAGTCCTGCTTATCAAACCTGGTTTCCTTTTGTGCCAAGGTAACCCACCAGCTGACCAAGGGAAGATAGTGTGATCTTTCTGGGTTTCAGTGAAGTTTTAATCCTGTCTGTCCCAGGATCCTTCTGGATAAAATGGCCATCCCAGAGCTGGATAAACACAGCATGGGATGGGTTCACAAAGCTTACACAGGGTTACAGTGACTAAGGGGACATCAGGCTGGTGACCTGTCACCAGTGGGGTTCTGCAGGGCTCCATCCTCAGCCCTGTGCTCTTCAACATCTTCATGAATGACCTGAACACAGAACTGGGAGACTGAGCAACTTCACAGATGATACAAAATTGTGAGGAGCTGTCTACTCTGTCCAAGGCAGAGAGGCCCTGAAAAAAGATCTAGACAAAATAGAGAGAAGGGCAAGTGTCAGCTGTGTGAAGTTCAACAAGTGAAAGTGCCAGATTCTGCATCTGGGACAGGGCAATCCTGGTTGTGGGTACAGTCTGGGGAATGAGTGGCTGGAGAGCAGCGCCATGGAAGGGGAACTGGGGGCCTTTCCTGGCCTATGGGAAGTTGAATGTGAGCCAGCAGTGCTCTGGCAGCCAGGAGGGCCAGGCGTGGCCTGGGGACATCAGGCCCAGCGTCACCAGCCCGGCAAGGGAGGGGATTGTCCTGCTCTGCTCTGCACTGGGGCAGCCTCACCTTGAGTGCTGGTGAAAGATATTAAATTATTAGAGAGTACCAAGGGAGAGTCACAGGATGGTGAAGGGCCTTGAGGGGAAGTTGTGTGAGGAGCAGCTGAGGGCACTTGGTCAGTTCAGGCTGGAGGAGACTGAGGGGAGACCTCTTCAGTTGCAGCTTCCTCGTGAAGGGAAGAGGAGGGACAGGCACTGGTCTCTGTTGACCAATGGTGGGACTGAGGGAATAGGCCTGAAATTGGTCAGGGGAGGTTTAGTTTGGATATCAGGAAAAGGTTCTTCACCCAAAGGGTGGTTGGGCACTGGAACAGGCTCCCCAGGGAAGTGGCCACAGCATCAAACCTAAGAGTTCAAGAAGTATTTGGAAAACACTCTCAGGTACATGGAAGCATTCTTGTCCTGTGCAGGACTAGGAGTTGGAATCAATGATTTTTGTAAGTCTTTTCCAACTCAACATGTTCTGTGATTTTGTAATCTAGAGTTCCAGACATGTACCACCCAGGAAAACATTTAGGTTTTCAAAATCTTTTTACCCTCTGGTAGGTATTGGTCCTCTAGCAAACACGTTGTTCTTGTTTTGGCTGGGATAGGGTTAATTTTCTTCATCTTGGTTGGTATGGGGCTATGTTTTTGATTTATGCTGGAACAGTGTTGATAACACAAGGGTATTTTCATTATCACTGAGCAGTGCTTGCACAGCACAGAGTCATTTTCTGCCTCTCATACCACCCAAGCAGCAAGGATTTGTGACAGCTGACCCCAGCTGACCAGAGGGATATTCCACATCCTTTGCTGTCGTGCTCAGCATATAAATATGGGGGAAGAAGGAGCTGGTTTACTCATGATGGAGCCCTGCTCTCCTGGGGATGGCTGAACACCTGCCAATCCATGCGAAGTGGTGAAGGAATTCCTTGTTTTGTTTTGCATTTTTTAAATCCAAAAGTGACAAATGTTTGACTTTTTTTGGGCAGTTTTCCACTTGGTCAGCAAACAGTTTAATGTGCCTAACATCCCCAAGAAATCAGATTGTGTGGAGCAGCTCTCAATCAAACCCTAAGCAGTCACTGGGATGGAATTCACAGCAGGCTCAAAACCATCCTCTCCACATCCCTGTGAAAGAGGCTGGAGAGGAAAATATCTTCTGGGTGTTCACCTTATACAAAGCTGTTGAGGTTTCCAGCTGCTTTACAGCAGGGTCCATCTGAAGAGACTTTAAATTTGACCCCTTAACGATGCTTATTTTAAACACAGCTTTGTGTTTGGCCCATACAAGAGGTTGTTCCCACTGCAACAAGTCCACAATTTAAAAAGACAACTCTGACAAGCCATGCCTCTCCCTGGTTTTCTAGTTGCTCTTTAACCATCCTCCTCCTGTAGTGGCATTTTCCTGGCTCTGAAGAACAACATTATGTTCCAATATATTTCCTGCCTGAGAAAATGCCACCCCACTTGCCAGTTTTGCTGCCCTCCAGCTGGCCACATTTCTCCACGCCTGTCACTGTCTACTGTTGTGCGGGAACGGCCAGATTTGAAGAGGAGGGAGAATAATTTGGCATTATCTTCCACTCCAACTCCCCATTTTCCTGATGAGCACGTCTGTGGGAGCAGCCTTTTGCTCTCCTCTAATGTGCAGCATGCAAAGGACCACAAGACTCAGAAGACAGAGATGGAGAAAAGCCTTACCAATGGGATTTCATTAAGCACCAATGTGATTTCATTAAGCACATGGCCAAACTGAAACTGATGAGAGTTGAAGCACCTTTTTCTGGGCTTTTGTGAGTTGGAGCCTTGTTCTGGTGAGTTCTTTCTCACTTCTCTATGATTTCACAACCCTTAGTACCTTCCCTGAAGTCCTGAGTGAGTGTTTTTTTAGAAACTAAATGGTGGCTCTGGAGTTGAACCCTGGAGTTGTACGAAGAGGAAAACCCCTTCACTCTCTACTTTGCATTCAGCACGATGATTTCTCATGCACAACCCTTTGTTTATAGCCCTTCAGCTAGTTCTTGACCCACATGATTCTCTTCCTATCTAAGGCAATTAAAATAATTCTTAAAACAGGGTATCATGACACACTGATTAAATGCTTCTCTTCAGCTGAAAAAGCCACATTTTGCCTTCCCTGCTAATTTCATCATTCTGGCAAAGAAAGCAATCAAGATTTCCTGGCAAGATTGAAGCTTTACAGATTGACATGAATGTTTCCAGCAGTCCTGTTATCCTGTTGCATATAGGGCCAACCTGAATCCAATATAAATGTTTTGCATGGATGGCTTGTGGCTGTGCAAAACACACTGGAGTGCCTCAGGAGAGGAACCAACCCTCAAGAGGAAATGCTCACTTCTGAGTGGCAGCAGATGGTGGGTTTCACCACGTGCCATCTGCACAATTTGGATGAATGCACAGGAAGATAAAAAGGTTGAACCTAGTCCTCCAGCCATACTTTGTCTCCGGCTCACCTGTCTCAGAGGGAGGACCAGCAGTGCCCATGACTCTTGCAGGTGTCAGGAACTGCTGTTCAGTGAGAGTGGCAACATCTCCACTGGCAAATGGCAAAAGTGACACCAATTCACTAACTACAGGGGGAAAGAAAATGTCCTCTCTCTTCAGGAACTGGACAGGAATCCAAGATCATTAATGAAATGTGTAAAAACATCACTACACCCAAGAAATTTTTTTCCACCTCTCCTTGGCCCAGAGCAGATGACCAGGTACTGCCTGAGGAGGTGCAAGCCTGAAGCAGTGGCCTGGCTGGTACCAGACCCAAATGTTCTCCCTCCCAAGGCTGGCACCAAGAAATGCTGATGCTGGGTGCCAGCAGCATTTAGAAACACACAGCTTGGTGCAGTGCCACCAGAATATTTGGCCTCCATGCTGGTCTTATGCACTGAGGTCATGTCGCTGCTGAATCTTCATGCTGCCATCAAAGCTATATCACTGTCCATCTCTGAGTCTAAATTTATCCAAATGTTTCATGTATTTCCTACAATCCTACCCCACATGTGTAAGTTCTGTCCTGCAAACTTCAGTTCATTGACCTCCACTTGCACCAATTCAATTTTTTAATTGATCTATTAATCACATTGGGTCATGGAAGTGAATTTCACCTAAAACTAAAACACAACCAGCATGTTAGAACATGCCAAGTAAAGTATTAATAATGTGGTCAGCTTCTAAGTCTGTACACTACCCAGTCTCAGCTATTTATCTGATTCCAGCATCTGGAAGCAAATTTTATTTACATTAATGACCTAACTTGTCTTTAAAGATATTACTAATTTATAGTAAGAAAATAGTAGATCATGAACATCATGAACAGACCTTAAATAACTTTGAAATGCAAAAACAACAACAAAAAAAGTAAGAGGCATATTTATAAGTCATCCAAGTCATCCAAAATGAAGCAGTTGTTTATAAATCTTCCAAATTTGGTATTTGATTATATTACTGTACAAAACATGACCCAGGCTTGAACTATGCAAAATACCTAACGAGAGCTCCCTTAAATTTTTATTTATAAACTTAAAAGGGGTGAAAACCAAATTCCTAGCTTTGAAGATCCTCAAGCTTTGGTGTATTTCCAATGGAGATTTAAATTTTGCAGCATCATACAAAATTAAATGAGAAAGTAGTCAGCTAGTGACCTGCTCTGTTTCATCTATTTAACTTCATATTCACCTCAGAAAGAAAGTTTAATTAGTTTATATCTATATCTATATCTATATATATAGATATAGATATATATATATATTTATAGTAGTGAAGATGGCAGAATCCCTTGTATTTTCATGACATGTGAAAGTAATTTCATTAATTAAAAATTAATTTCATGTTTTAAAGTGCATTTCTACCCTCAGCAGGACTAAATGGCCATTGTTCAATTTTTGGTAGTAAAACTGATTTTATAGAGGAAAAGAGGTTTTTCAGTGCAAATGTCCCTTTCTGCTCACAACAGTGTAATGAAACTGCCTAAATACAATTATTCATGGACTTCTGGCTGCAGAAAAAATTGTGGACATAAAAGTGAGGAGGATTTATTAATCCTAACCCAAACATTTTAAACTGATAGAGGGTGTTTGATATCAGGAAATGCTGACTTTTAAGCAATATCAGGCAAACATTGGAGAGTGAACCTCAAATTAGCTCGCTTGGACAGCACAGGTCCTGGTGGAGCAGTGCACATGACAAAGCCACAGAGAGCTCTGACTTCTCCACAGCAAAGCTAAAATCTAAAAATCGAACAGGTCCATCCATCACCTCTGGATGTGCATGGATGGGCACTCAGCCACTGCTGCTTTTCTCCTGCTTGGCTCAGGACCAGGGCTCTCAGGTGCCTCCAGAGTGCTGCTTTTCCCAAGCAGATCCACAAAGCTGCTCAATTTCCCCGTGCAACTGCTGCTTTATGCAGGCTGTAAATATGCAGGTCTGTAGCTCCCCTCTGTGAGACTTTTCTAGCCCTTCCAAAGAAAACATTTTTCACTCCTATCTTTCTCTTTGTCCCACGTGGTCTGTACTCCTGCTTTATCACTTACTGGCCCTGTGGACATAAGAGATAAGCGGAGATGACAGATATTTTTGCTTAGCTCTTTTCCTCCCTCCCTCACTCCCTCTTGCCTCTCCTCTCTTCCATGTACAAGGTGAGGGTCTGGACCTGCTGAAATTCATTGTACTCTGAAGTTCATTGAACTTGGAATTTTACAGTCATGGAAATCAACACAGCCAAGGTGTCTCATGGTAAAAACCTGCCTGTGATGCACCTACTGTTATTAGCTATTTCTGACAAACATTCCTTTTGTTACAAACTCCCTGCACAATGGGAAAATGAATTACATAAAAATGGGCAAACCTGAAATACAAATTAACCTTCAATATAGTATCAACCATCACTAAAGCCTGAAAACTTAACATAGTCTATTGGCAAAATTCAATTTTAGTTATAGTGTGTTCATCATGATTTCAAATTTCCTCTGCATGCACCACACCTGTTTGAATGTATTTCTAATCCTGTTAGAAATGTCTCTGAAATGTTGGGAGATAGTCTCCAGAACCAGCTAAGTTGTACATATTTAAATAAAAATTTTAAATAGTAAATTGTCTGATAAATAGAAAGGGCAATCTACAATAAGGAGAAGATAACTTTCAGCACACCCTCCTTCACTGAAAATGGAAAACTACTTGGATGCATCAGCTCTGGGGTCACAAATTTAGAAATTTGTACAAGCCATTAAGATAAAGAAGCCATTTATGGGCTCTGTTTGTCCTGAGTGTGGGAAGCTCACTACTACCTGTGCAAATGCTTATCACTGGTGTGAATGAGAATCATCCTATCATCTGAAATGCCAGATCTCTCCATATAAGAATTGAGGCTCCCAGAGAGCTGCCCAGTATAATCCAGGGTTGCACTGCAATAATTAATGAGCCAAAACCTCCTTTAGTTTCCAATTTCTTTGCTTGGAACCCAGCAGAATTCTTAGAGTCTGATTTTGCCTAAAAATCTGATTTTGCCTGAAAATTTGTGTAAATCTGACAAGATTTGTAACAAGTTTTTGATGGCTTTGTATTTTCATATTCATGAAGATACTTGATTTAAGTTTTTGAAATCTGTCTAAATTCTTGGAGTGATAATGCGTTAGGATGAGAAATTATTTCTTTAAAATAGAGGAAATGAACATGTTTGAAAGTATAGATGCCTGCAGGGTGTTTGTTTGCTTTGGGTTTTTTGTTGCTTAGCTTCTGAGTTTTAGAGGTTTTTTTTTTTCCATTGAAAAAGTTGTGGTGCAATAGACTGGATGTTTTATGAACATATCAAAATCTTAAGCACTGGCAGCAATTCCATTTATTGAGCAAAACATAAAGATGTGTTCAATTGTCTACTGCCATAGTTCTCAGAGAACTGAGAAATAGGAGCAATATGTAGTTAATCTTTTGTGCTGCAGTTTAAAATAGGCTATGCAATTTAATTTTTATTTTGTTTTCTTTTTCTCTTTTTTTTTCTTTAAAGTGTAAATTTGTACATCACCTAAATTAATGTAAAGCCTGTTTACAAGACAAGTTTTATCAGCTGGAGGGGTTATTGATATTTCATCATTGCAGGACTTAAAACCTGCAAAATGCTTTATCACTCTTTGATTTACTGTTTCAGTAAATCAAAGCAAGTTATTTCTGGAAACACCCCTTTGTGGAGCAAAGGAGGAGAGAACAAGAGAATCTCTCTGCTTCTACCTCTGTATTTTCCATCCTGAACTTCTGTCAGTGCTGATTCAGCTGGACAGATGGCTGCAGTGCTATGTCAAACATTCCCTCCCCTCTGGCATTTCTGGTCCTTGCTGGCTGAAAAATTGAGGAAGCTGCAACAGGATGACCATGCCAAGAGATTGGGAGCTTATGGGTATATAGCTAAATCTGATTGCCAGCAAACCCACATGAAATCAGCAAAGGCAGAGACTGAACAGCTCTTTCACACAGTGCTGTGGCAGTTATGCAGAGAGCTGTGGCTGAAGTAAAAGGACTTTCTGGGGGTTATATGGGACTTTCTGGGAGTTAAATGGGACTTTCTGGGGGTTAAATGGCACAGTGGAGGAGATGAACACTGCTCACCTAATTGTATCCCCTGCACACCTGGAGATAAATCCTACAGAATGCAGCTGAAAGCTCCTTTTCAGAACTTAGCATCTCCATGTTGGAAACAGGATTAAATCAAAGTGGAATCACATTAGAGTTTCTCTTCAGTTATATTACAGTTTTTCAACAAATTTATGGGGGATGGGTAAAATTTGAGTCAATATCCACTATGATAAAGCAGAGATCCCTCAGAAGAAGATATACAATTATGAATAATATCTGAGCCAAGAGTATCTGGAATGCATTAATAAAAACAGTTGATATTCTACCCCATCTCCATTGTCTGGCCTCTTAATCCATATTTGTATTGATTTTATAGGAGAGATAATTGGTTTTGTAATAAAGGCTAACAACATAAGCTGTTGCTGCACAGAATTACCAGAAAACAGGTGAGTAGCAACCCAGTTGGATCTCTCAGCAACAGACCAGCCAAAGCTGCCTGGAAAAGGTCAGAAGAGCACAAAACAGCACTCTGAGTCACACAAAAGCTGACACTAAGGATTGTGACTTGGGGGTGAAAAGCTACTGTGGGCAGAGGAGGCTGTGAATGAGTGGGAAGTTCACCCTGGAGCAAAATCAGCCAGGAGAATATTCACAGGAGATGTTCTCTATGCAGAGCAGGATGGGGATCTGAGGGATGCTGGGGAGCATCTAGATGCAGGGGTGTGTGGGTGTGTACTACTGTGTATCAGGACAGAGGAAGTGAACAAGGAGCCAATACAGACTATGGATAAAAAAGGATCAAATTTTAGTGTACTGAGCACACAGACAGATGTTTCCAACTGTAGTGGTTGCATACTCTTGGTGTTTCTTTGTGCCTGTACATAAAAAAAAAAAAAAAAAAAAAAAAAAAAAAAAAAAATATATATATATATATATATATATATATATATATATATATATTTATAAATGGTGACACTCAGAAATGGAGATAAAATTAGCGATGAGAAAGATTGCTTTAGTTTCTGTGTTCCTGTCTCCTACCAGAAATGCCACTCAAGAGGCTAAGAGAAGGTAGGAATAGCACAGCTGGGGTGAAGAGGGAGGGGGAGACCAGGTACACTTAATGCCCCTCAACTTCCCTCTGTGTTCAGCTGGATACAACAGTAGGATGTGGCTGAATGCAGGTCCATGGGGATGACAATGACAAAGCTAAATTGATCACACAGGCAAATACCAGGGTATTTATGAGAACTATCTTATACACAGATCTTACAGTGATTTAATTATTGCTCCAGCTTTAGGGACCAGTTGCTCAGAAGGGAACACTGCTGCTGCAGGATGCAGTAATTTCTCTAACAGGCTATCATTTGTCCTTTTAATGTTGTCTGAGAAGCTCATCTTCAGTCAACATTTGAGTAGGAAAACAGCTGTGGTAACTGTGGGGTTTATATTGGCAAGCAGTCACTTCTTAATGCTGATGGGGGTAGAGGTTAAAATTGAAACATCTATTCCAATTCCAACCATCTATTAGGGGACAGAATTTATTGCTCCTATATACTGTGAAATTTGGCTTGGCAGAAATCACAAAAAAAAAAAGTCAGGAACTGCTGTAAAGAGGTGCCAACTCTCCTATAAGGAGAGAAGTATCATTTGTGGGGGAAAAAAAAAACTACCAGAAGGTATAGTAAAAATGATGGAAAAGTTACTTAAGCTGACAGTTATATAACAGCTCCCTTCTACCTGGAACTGGCCATACCAGAAATGGCATACCAGGAAAAAAATCCCCACAAAATGATGGTTTAGTAGAAAGGATCAAAACAAATGGCAAAGGAAGAGTTGCTTTCATATGTGCTTCTCATAAGTCTCTGCTGTGAAAAAAAAACAACATTTAATTTTCATAATTGCTCATGCAGAGCAGAGGGAGGGGCACCTTTAGGAAGAAGGAGAAGGAGCATCCAACATTCCCAGAGTACCAGTGGGGTGCATGTTGATGACCTTTAAGGAGGGGAGATGTCCAGAATCTGCTCCATGCCTCTCTTCTCCAAAAGTGGGTCTGCTCCTGTAAAACCCTTACAAGAACAAAAAGCCTCAAATTAGGAACAGGTCAGCAGAGCCATCTCAACACCCACTCTCACAAAACCCTATTGGCCTCTTTAAATCATTGTACACCTTGTTATCCACAGGATCCTAAAGGCAAGTCTGACAGGACCACTGAAACTAAAGCAATCTTTCTCATCATTAATTTTTTCTTCATTTCTGAGTGTTACCATTTATATATATATATATATACATATATATATTTTGGTGAGTGTTTCACAGCCTTTAATAAACTTTAATTCTACTCATATGAGCAAAGGTGCTCCTATTAGTCTCATTTTTTTTTAGATGAGACAATTGAGACTGAGGAGGAAATTGATTGTTAATTTTAGTTTTCAGTATGAGATGCATAACCTGACTTTTCAGGAAACTTGGCATTGTTAAGCCCTTTGTGTATAGGTCTGTATAACATCCTGAGGTAGGCCCAGGGTTAGAAATGTAGTTGCACACTGCTGTCAGCATGACATGGTCCATTAACATTTAAGACCTGTATCCCTCTAATTTCTCTGTAGGTTGATATTAAAATTATTTATCCCACCAACTACAGTTCAGAAGTGAGTGATCAGCACTTTGCAAAGCTTATATCCACACTGCAAGCTGACCAGCTGGAAAATGAGAAGGTCTGAACTGGTCAAGGCTTGTAAAAATACTCCTTGGAGTAATTCACTGAACATCATGCAGAAACATTTAGGAGGATATTGTTCATTCCCTTCCTGAAGTCTGCTCTGTTTATTACACTCCTTTCAACAGATGCAGAAAGATTGTCCAGCATTTTGCAGACATAACTGCATATCACTTTGTTACTCAGGAGATCTATTCTGCACAATTTAAAGGGGAAATTACCTATGGAAAAAGGAGGCTCTGTCTGAGCTATTGAAACACATGAACAATGAGTGGATTAAGGTTGCCTGAGCAAACGTAATTGTAGCATTCTCTCACTTGCATCCTTGATTCTCCAGCTGCATTCAAACCTTGGCTGAGATGATTTCTTTCTTTGTTTTTCCTTTAATCCCTTCATTCCCTTGGGGGACTCAGTAAGGGAGGATTATGCTGACACCAACCATGTCTTTCCGTAGGCTTATTTATGATCAGCAGCAAGTGGCCTCCATCACACCAACACCCCCCTGCACTGTGCCACATCAGTGAAATGGTGTGCTGCTGTGGGCTCTGCCAGGTGTTGGATCATGGATGAGGGCACATTGACTGTCACAGCCATCATTTCTACCTTTTTTAATACTCACACATCCCACGTGTCAGCTAACTGGGAAAAGGTTGATGCCCGGTCACTTTGCTTACATCCTATGTGGAATTTGTGCTGGTGTGGGAAGTCCTGCCCTTTTGGGGACAGCAAACAGCAGTGGCCTTTAAAATGCAAAATTTTCTTGTGTGTAATGACCTGCCTCTGAGACAGGGCAGCTGAACTTCCTGTTAATTAATCCCTTGAGGTGATTAGAGTGAAACAACACGGATTGACCGGTGTCAATGAGGCAGGTTTGTTTTAAAACAATTTGATTGAAATGGAAAGGAGGTGCCAGCTGTTTTGGTTCTTTTCTAGAAAAGCACGAGAATACCATGAAGAAAATAAACAAGTTAAAAAAAGAAAGAAGGAAAGGATAGAGATAGATAGATGATGATGGATAGATAGATGGATGGATAGATAGATAGATAGGTAGATAGATGGATAGATAGGTAGATGGATAGATAGATAGGTAGATGGATGATTGATCGATAGATAGTGGAGGGGAAGGATATAATCAACCATGGGTAAAGAGACAAGACTTGATCATTGCAATTTTGATGTCTGTGGTTGGACTAATGTTCACAGTTTTGATTTGTTGGGGGTGGGAACACCCAACAAAAGAATGCATCAGGTTGTAAATATCAAAATTATTGTGGGAGTATCTAGATGCCTGCTCAGGCAGGAGATTCTTTGGGTCTTGCACAACACTAGATGTTGCACAGGATGTACAAAATGATGCATGTGCAGTCATCTGGTGGAGAGTTCCCAAAAAATCGGGGGGTGTTTTGGGGTCCTTGGTGGTCCACAGTCATATCCCCTCTAGAGATATGACTGCCATTGGACCCTGTTTCTCTGCAGCTGTGTCTTATGGGAAAAGGGGGAAGTTGGCCTCAAAAAAGCATTACCCCACCTCTGTAGGATTTGCTTCTCATCAGACATTCCCCTTGATTGGTTTGAAACATCTTGTTTAAAACATCATGTTCCTGATTGTCTTGGAGGCAATCAAACCCAGAGAAAACCTGGATAATGGTAAGGATGCCACACTTACGAAATTTCTTTCCCAGAATCCAGGGTAGGGCACAAACTAGCCTATAGTTGAGAAGCTTTTTCCTCCCACTCTCTCACAGGCCCAAGTATCTATCAAACTGACCAGAAAATTAAGAGAGACAACAACAATGACAGCAAAATCTGTGACGTGCTAAAAAAATACACACATAAAACTGTGATTTTGTGAAGAATAATTGAATATCCTCCATACAATGAATTGCTAGAGATCTCAGCTGCAGATTTCATTTTGTGGAAAGACATGTGCCTCTTAAAATATATCCTTGTTAGAAGGAGAGAGATGGAAACCATAGTTTCAGCAGAGATAAAAGACATTTATCACAGAAACTCACCTGACAGAGAGGAGAAGAGCAATATTTGCAGATGAATTTGATCAGATGAAGGAGTGAATAATACTTGGAGTTCTTTGGATTGAAAATAAGTAGGCATTGGTAAATTGTTTGAAAGGATTCTAATTTTTGACTGGAGTGCATTTTTAACTGGTAACTTTTTAAAATAGATGCAAGTAAGTTGCTTGTGAAGACCTGCTGTTGCTTCATTTTGGTCAGATTCTGTGGCTTCAGTTATTCTGACAGAGATGTGCTCAAGAGAGCTGCTGCTACCTTCAGTACAGAAAGGAAAAGGTGTTCATTCTGTAAAGAAATTATGAAGACTTGACCAACCACTAAACAAAATCTTAAAATGCAGACTTCTTGTTTTATTTTTAAGTTTTTGGCTTCTATTTTAGAAAGCTATGATAACAGCAAGCTGTAATGAGTGAAACAAAATCCAGGCTCATTAGAAATGTTCAGGAGCCTTCATGCTAGTGAAAAAAATCCCTCACAACCTGAACAGGACTATTTTTATTCCTAAATCACAGCTGATCTCATCCTGTGAAAATGTTACAAATTTTGCCTATATGGAGAAGTATCTTGGCCTGAGAATTTCCAGATGTTTTCCTGGTCTTCATCAGTTATTTCCAAAACCCAGAAATGACTTGTTTACTGGGTTGCAAAACTCTGTCTGTACTGTGCACATCTCTAGCACTAACCAGCACAATACCAGCAGAGATTAGACAAAATTGCAATAGAGCCAAGAGATCACAGGTTTCTGGGGAATTTCAGCATTTCTTTTCTGAAGCAGAGAACTGGCAGGTGATTTCTGGCCTCTGCTCTGCCTATGTCAAGAAAAGAAGCATAGACACTTCTGGTGCTCCACAGATTTGAGCTCTCCAGAGCTCAAATCACAGCCCTTGGATTTATTACCTCTCACTATCAGTGGAGCAATTCCTATTGAATTCCCACTGGGTTGAGTCCCAGTGGCCAATAACTTTAGGAGAAACTTTCTTGGGCTTGCTTTTCTCTTTCCTGCCACTGGCACTGACTGTATTTGGGGTTGGCTTTGAAGGAGGGCAAGGAATTGGCACCTGCCAATATCTGTGAGGAACTTTTCCTGCAGCTTTGAAAAGGCCAGGAGGAGTGGAGGACAGCAGCTGGGTCAGAACAAGGAGCACCACTGAAATGTGGCTGATTTGTGTACAGCTGGAACTGGAAGAATTTTTTAGGAAGAGGAATTGTATTGCAGCATTTTCCCGACACTGTAGTGGGAGAAGGGAATGGGATTACAAGAAGAAAAGAAATTCTGAGCAAACCTGTTGTGATGCAGTGGGGTCTTTAGTGATTAAGTGATTAAAGGTGATATTCAGCCAAAAGGTTTATTTTCATCTCAGTGAAAGAGGCACTGTAACTGACTCAGGAGAATCACTACTTCTTGTGGCACTTAGGTCAGTCTAAATGTTCCCTGCTCTGTATTTGAGGTTTGGTAATAGGTTTTGGTAGGCTTAGAGGTTAGCAACAGATTGTGCTGTTTCTGCTGTAATTTTTTTTTCTAACTGAGCACAGAGGAAAGTTCAGTAAAGAAAAAAAAAATCCAGTTAAAAGGAAACTATGAAGTATAACAAAAGATAAGTCATTGTTGCGCTGACCTTAAAAAGTGAGGAAGGTGGAGATTTCTGTGCACTAGAATCAGATTGCCAAGGCAGTAAAATGAGGAATGAGGAACAGAATAGATAAGAGTTGAAGAGACTATTAAAAGATTACAGAGTCTAGAAACTGATAGAGTAGAACAATGACTACTCAACCCATATTTCACACTCCTAAAGCAACCTAGGAAAACATGCAAGAAACCTTTCATGGATGTACCCAATATTAGACTATTCAATGAAATAAAATTCAAAAAAAAATATTAATCTGATCAAAACCGCTTTGCACTCCAGGAAAAGAAATTCTAAATATAGTCTCTAGGCTGTGAATGAGAGAATTTTGGAGATTTCAAGAAAACAAGGGTGTACTCACAGTGTCCAGTGAACACAGGCAGTCATTAGTCATTCATATATGTATGTGCACTTGTTTCTATCCACATATAAACGTGTGTCTTTTTTTGCAGCATTCAAAAATATTAATTTGTATAAAGGCTTTATTAAAAAAACCATCATTCCCTCAATTTTATTATGTGCCCTGCAATACACAGAACAGTTTTCTTAAACTCCAGGTTATGAGGTCAAATATTGCATAAAATAACAGCATAAAAGGAAGAAAAAAGATTGTAACCCTCTTGGCTATAAGCGAAAAGTTCAAAGCATGAAAGGAATGCAGAATAAAAGCTCAGAATGTCAAAATGATCCTCCTTAAATGCAAATATCTCATCACTTCTGTTCTAATATGATTATTTTTGCAGGGCTTGCCCTACTTTTTTTTTAACTTTAGGATTAGTTATAGCGCAATGGGTTCACCCTTAGAGCCATTTTGATGACATAAAGTGCAAATGAGATTGAAGCACTTTTGTGTTTGCCTCTCTGTGACCCACTGAGGGCTCAACAGAGAGGTGACTGTTTCAATTCTGCTCTAGACTCTTGTTGGGTTTACAGACTCTTGTTTCTCCTGGAAAGCAGGGAATGGGAAAAGGATGACACTCAATCCAGAGCAGGCTGAGCCATCTTTCCAGCTGGGGGGCTTTGGGAAACATCAGTGTCTCCAGGCATAGTGTGTGTTGTCACAGCTATAACCACAGACGATCTATCCTACCACACCCAGCATATTCTCATTAGGTACCAACAAAAATGCAGCCATTAAAATAAAATTTCTGTATTTTACCCTTCCAGGTTATGACATTTATTTGTGAATAGATTCAAGGAAGGATATTGAGATATCCCTGATGATAAGAACATTTGGGGCACCAGCACTGTAGGCCATGCCCAAGGCCATGAGTTTTCTTCATGAACAGTAAAACCTCATCATGGAATCAGAGAATCACAGAATATCCTGACTCGAAAGGGACCCACAAGGATCTTTGAAATCCAGCTCTTGGCCCTTCACAGAACAACCCCAAGAATCACAGAATATCCTGACTAGAAAGGGACCCACAAGGATCTTTGAAATCCAGCTCTTGGCCCTTCACAGAACAACCCTAAGAATCACACCATGTCTGGAACTTATGAGAGTATTTTTTTAAAAAGAGACCATTTTGCTTATGCTTATTAAAACGTAGCCCCGTCTGAGATCCCAATTTTCAGAATGAACAAACCCCCTATTAGCATAAATTAATGACACATATTTGCAATCAATTTCTCTCTGATGTATTGACTAGGACTAGCCTGCTGATTTCTCTTGCTATACCAGAATTATCATGAATTATGATTGAGTATCTCTTGTGGAAATGGTCCACAGTTCATGTTTTTTTGTGCAATGCAAAAAAATACCAACCAGGATTGGAAAATTTCAAACCAATTCTAACAGTAATACTAAAACATTAGCTATAAAATATAGGAAAAAAACAAGAAAAAATTAAAGACTTGAAGAAGAGAAGGAAATCTTAAAGCCAATTGAAATGTGAAGGAATCCAGCAAATATGAAATCTGCTTAACTGCATATTTCATTTGAAATGCCATTAAGGTGAAGTGCACACTGCTTACAGAAAGCCCTGTTACTTTCCTTGCTGCTGCACTGGGGAGGGGGCAAGGAATGGGTTGAGAGAGCTCTTAAACAGAGTATCTTAATGGATCAGGGTCTAATTGCTAAGCCCCTGGGCTGAGCCATCGTTTTTGAAGCTGACACCTCCAGATGCTGAATAAGCAAAGCTTTCCAGCAGGCATAAAGCCTAGAAAAGGACATTTAAAAACCCTATGAAGTTTCTATGAGACATCCTTCAGGAATACGGAGATCAAGGATGTTGACTCCCATCCCCAAAGAGCCTGCCCATTACAGGCTTTTTCAGTAACACATCTTAGATGGTGCAAATCATGAGACTACCCTCCCTGTCTCTGTGGTGAATCACTGCTTGAGTACTGGGCATTTACTTCCTGTCCAAGGGTGTACTTCATCCTTAAACCCCTCTCCTTAACACAGGAAATGGTTTCAGGCTTGTTATTCAATGAAACAGCTTTGAGCTTCCTTTGCTGTAATGCATATTTTCATATTTTCATTTTAAAAATATGAATATCAATTGCATGCTCAAGAGAGGGCAAGGCTTTGACAGGTACTTAGGGTCAGTTGTGTCCGGAGCTCTTGGAAGAGAAGGTCTCAGGATCTCTTGCTGGTCAGAGTGACCCTGAGATGTGTTAGAAAGTCTCTTTTCCCAGCCTGGAGATTGAAGAAGGAGAGCTCTTCAGAGCTCTTCAGTTCTTGGTCTCAAGGTTGTTTATTGTTCCTTATCTATCAAATTCTTTCTCCTGGCCTGCTGAGGTCTGCTCAGCAGGACAGTCCAAGGCACTCTGCCTGCCCCCAGGGCAGTGTTATCTTTTTATACTAAAAACTACATGTACAATGTTTACAATTACTTTCCAATACCTATCACCTGTGTTAGGCAGTGAGCTTCTACTCTAAACCAATCTAAAAGTGCCAACATCACAGCAGAAGATGGAGGCCCAGAAGAAGAAGGAGAAAGGCTGGACACGTCCAGATTCCTCCATCTTGCTCCTTGAATCCCCATTCTAAAAACCCCAAAATCTACTTTTCCACCCCGTGATAAATTTACTATCATTCTACTTAAACTTTCATGGCTTGCAATTCTTCATATAAGGTTGGCAATTGTTTTTTTCCAGGGCTAAATCAAAGGCACAGGGGCACAGGGCTCTGTGCCAAGGTCTCTGAGCCCCCTGGGCAGGGGCTTGAGCCATCCAGGACAGCCAGAGGAATTTCCTGGGTTCTGACAAGAAGGGATATGCCTTGGTTTGTTGGAGTAGGTGTAGGGCTGTGATATTCTACTACTTCTAGTAATTCCCTCTGGCAATGCTTTGTGGGCTTTGGGGCTCACATCCCAGCTCATTACATCACCCCTTCTACAGGACAAGAGCACTGAGCATGTGCTGAACACATCTCCCTTGAGTTTGGTAAAATCAGCTGGAGTTTGGTAAAATCCTAATCACAGCCCATGTCCCAGGCATGGCTGATGTTATTTTCCATACCTCCCTTCTCCCACTCCCCCAGGCTGAGCTCTGCACAGGCCTTGCAGAGAGAAGGTCAAGCTGAGAGAGAGGAACTCTCCTGAATCAGACAGGGCGTTTTGCACATATGTGCATGTATATGAGCACGTGCATTTCCAGATATGAGCTTGAAAATCATAGAATCACAGAATGATTTGGACTAAGAGGGACCTTAATTGTTTTTTAAAGGAAAAAGCAACACCACCTCTCCATTACTATCAACTATCAACATCTGAATGCAATAGATACACTACAAAGCAGCTCTAGACAAGACAGTTCTAGTGTAGAGGTTCCACCTTCTCCAAATGTGCTATGATGCTTGTTTTTTTGTTACAAATTAATTTTATTAGATTTTACAGCCTTATCAGAATGACAATCAAAGAATTAAGCCAGATGTTACTATTCCTCCAGTGTATTCTTATAGTAAATAAGTTATTCATTGAGAATTAATTTTCAGTAGCAACTCCTGGGCATCATGGGCATTACTTATTAAAAATGCAAATATTAATAGTGGTAAGTTATTCTGTACTGTTAAAATATTAAGACTTTTTTTCTATGAGAACACTACAGCACTAAACACTGCATGGATTTTGTAATGTCAAATATAAAAGACAAAAAAAGAGACAGCCTTGTTTTTCCATAGTTACATTAAAACCTTTCAGTAAATCTTGAAAAGTAAGCCAAAGCTTCTGTGAATTTAATACACTGCCTTTGCAAGTGCTTTAATTTGGGATAAATCCTGCACTGTTACAGAGCACTACCAAAAAGGGAATCAGTAAGAGCACAGGAAGGACCCAGAACAGTTTCTCCAAAATACTGATCAGGCAGGAATGAGGAGCAAGAGCTTTAAGCCACTGGCAGAGGTATGAAAAGTAATAATTTCTTACTTTTATCTAAAAAAACCCCACTTCAACATCTTATCAACCTCCCTGGGTCTTTTAAAAATATTTTGGATTTACCCAGAGTGTCTTGACTGCGCTTCTCATGCTTTCCCTTCTATTTTGCTATAAAAAACCAAAATAAAATACTCTTCCAGGAAGAAGGCGAGCCTCCTGCCAGCACTGACACACTCATCTATTTAAAATTTTGACAATCTCAATATAAGTGGGGCTCATATATTACAAAGTTATCTGACATCATTCCTTCAAAGGTCTGTTAAGGTGATCTAGCTCAAAATAATTATGCATTTTCAGTATATGCTGATTCTAACTGTGCCAAACATCACAATCAAATAGAGAACCATAACAGACTTAAATACAGCATTAAACCCAATTCCCAGAAAGAGGAATCCAGAAGTCCTTTTGTTCTTTCAGTCTCAATAAACAAGACATGTTTTTCCTGTTGATGGTCATTGTTAGGTGCTTTGTAAAAATCCCATCTGTTTCTACAGAGGAAAACACCCACTCAAAATGGTTTATGTAGCAATAAAGCCTCACTTATTTTATGGAAAAGGCTGTCAGTTACTGCATGACTGGGTTCAGAAGACCCATATTTGAGATGTTCAAATGAGAAATTTCCAGCTATAACAAAAGTCTGTGTTCTTTGTGAATACCACATGCCATAGACTAAAGAAATACTGTGGATTCATTGATATAATAATTTTTTGGGCACCTGAGCTGCAAGGGCCTGTTCCTTGCTCTCACACTGGTGTGCTTGGTGGGCTTAAAGAGATCACTTCAGCCAGAATGAGATTGTGTGTGTCTGTGACATACCTTTATTTTTCCAGCTGTATTGTGAAGTTACTATGACTGCTGCCTTTGTAAAGCATTTTGACATCTAATGATACAGAAAGAGGTGACTTAGTTAGGTTCCCAAGTTCCTGGTGTAGTTCTGTACCTTCAAAATGCTGTGGACTGAAGACTCCAGTGAGGAACACAGAAGCAGCAGAGGAAGATTCTGGGCAAGGATGCAAGAACGCAGTCCACAGCAGTAGCTTTCTATAACAGAATTACAGACACAAGCACAGAGAGTTTATCTTGTTCCTGTTGCTATCCACACAGCAGCATGTGGAAAGAATACTTGTGTTTTTATCTGCAGATAATGCCTTGACCATTTGCTCCAGCCTTTCTTTGGAAGCACTATACATCAGGGACTTATCTCCAGCCCTGTTTTGTCTTAAGAAGCATTAAGGGGAGGTGATGAGGAGCAGAGAGGTTTCTGATGGGCCACTGGGGAATGGAGTTACTGAGTGAAAATGTCAAGGTAAAAATTCTTGGCACCGTAATCAAGACAGGCTCCCAGGACCTTTTAAAATATGTCTTTACATCTACTTACAGTCTGGCTGAAACCAGATTTACAGTCTATTTTTGCAGCTGCCAGTCTCCACTTAGAAAAGCTTTAGTGTTGGATATGGATAGTGCACTTCAAAAGGTAGAGAGAAACCTTTGAAGTGCACACAGGCTGATGTGAAGGGCTGCTCTAAAGTATAGGTTTCCTCTACACAGCAGAGGTATTTAGAAATGTTAGGACCCCAAAGGTGCTCAGGATTTCATCTGTCTAGGTGAACAAAGCATTGGATTTTACATCTAAGTGTGTTGATGTGTTTAGAAAGCACATTTTCCATGTTTACCTTGTTTCTGTGTGTGCATAGGTGAGGGAAAGAAGCCACCAATTTATAGAGTGATGTTTTTCTATTTAAGACTTTGTTAACAATATCTTTGAGCTTATGGGAACACTCTTGGAAAATATCTGCAAGGGCCAACTCCTGAATAGGCAGAACCCAGTTTGGCTAACAAAGCACGTCTTTTAACATTAAAATTTTGAAAATGTGCAAAATCTGGCATTTCATTGTCTTATTTTGAATAACTTTTTAGAAAGTTTAGAGTATTTATCAAAGCACACACATTGAACAGGTTTCAATGGAGTAGGTTATTGTGTAAAATATTTAGGTTTAATAAGAACACTGAAAAGGATGAAAAGATCTTCTTCAAACTACCTATTGACAAACCCCACATCTTGTATTTATAGAGGAGCTTTGTCTTCACTTAGGTCAAATACCTATCACAAAAATAAATTCAGGTCAAGCAAATCCCCTTGCCTATAACAATTCCTGGTAAAACTTTATTTCAGGAGTATTTATCTAGAGACATATGAAGGCAGCTAACTGAATAGATTTAAGCACTGTTGATACAGTAGAACAGTTCTGCACTGCTGGCTATTGTATTTTTACTAAAAACGAGAATTTGAAATAAAAAGCAGAAAGTTACAGTAACAGCATTTAAAAATATATATATTTTCTTTCATTTTTCATTTTTTTTGCGAGAGCTCTAGCAACATGTTTAATATACAGGTTTGAAAAAAAAAATGCAAAAAATGTTTTTACTGGAGGCCTGCAGAAGGTTCGTTGCAAAAAGATGACATTTGGACAAATATGCTTTGAAACAATTTCCCCCACCTTAGCTACAATGGTGTAATTTTCAGGTGATTTATTAAAGCTACTGAAGTACACACAACTGCCTGTTTAAATTTAGTTTTGATGTAAGGCTTCTGTTAATTGTTGTATTGACTTATAGCTACTTTGTAACATCTTTTAGCGTGATAATGTCACTTTTAGTAATAACTGAAAAACAATATTTAAGTGTGCTTATAATACTAGAAAAGAGGTTTTTTATTTTTCCTTCAAATCATGGCATTCAAAAGAAAAAACACTTTGACCCTTAAAATAACCTCATATATTGTTAAGGAGGCACTACAAGTAACCTTCTAATGAATTTATTTTCAGGATTAAGAGGAAGTCAAGCATACATGTAGAAAACAAACAAAATTTAAGTTGATTTGATTTTAGAAAGTAAGGAAATATATTGTTTTTTTTTTTCCTTACAGCCAACCACTTTTTGCTTCCAAAATAACAAGATAAGGGGAAAAGAAATGTAAAGAAGCTCACACACATGGAGCAAGATCCACCAGAGAAGGACATTTTTGCACCAGTTTGCTGGGTCAAAGCTGGCCTTAAAACTGGAGTGGCTGGCAGCTGCTGGGTTTCTGCCCCATTTCAGGAATCCTTGAGCAGTTGCTGCAGCATTTGTGCACCTCCTTCCCCTGCCATCAGCGCAGGGGCTGGTGGCCAGGGCCACTTTACTCCTGGCTGGTGTCCAGCTGCCAAAGCAGCTGGCCCCTGGAGGCTGCTGGCAATCAGTGAAAATCAAATCAGCCCTGTGCTGTGAACTGGTGCTGGAGTGAACTGATGCTGGGAAAGCACAGAGCTGCTTTATTGCTCCTTCTTAGCCAGAAATGTAGATCAGCATTTTCAGATGGCTGCTTTCTGTCTCAAAAGCTGTTTCAGTCTGCTTTAGTGCTTTAGGAATTTCACATTTAAACATGTACATTTAGTCTTATTACAATGAAACTGGAGAGATTAAAAACTTGTAAGAGAAATCAGGCAGCTTCGTTCCAATAAAATTGTTCTGAATCAAAATCTAACCTAAGGATGTAGAAAGGCAGCAATATTTACATGGCAGGATGAAAAACCTGGAACAAGCTTTGTAGGGGTAAGCAAAGGAGAGCATAGCTGTGCATACACATGCTTGTCCTAATGCTGGTCTAGTTTGGTTCCTTTTTCACATGAATAGTAATAGAAGGGATATGGGGTCCTGGTGTCAGACCACACAAATAGCATTTTGTCTCCTAAAGCCAATTCTGATCTGACTTTCACTTACCTGGAAAGTCTGTCAGAGTCCAGCTGAGTGGCAGAGCTGATCACAACCTGGTTGATAGGGAAGAATTCCAGACTTGTCTCACTGTCTCCCAGGGCACTTGACAGATGAGAGGTTCCCTTTTCCTCTTGTGTGTCTTTTTTCCCCTGCCAGACTTGAAGGATAGGGAAAGAGAAAAACAATGTTTTGTATCAGTCTTCTATCTCCATCCATTCCTATTTTACTGAGCCCTGCTGCTCAGTTTGCTTTGTGGCAGCTTTTGTTGGTTCCCTGCCCTATCTCTGTAAATCTAAGTCAACCTTTCCAGAAAAAATGCTGCTTAATAACTTCAAAGAGTTATTGCTTCTGTTTTTGTCTGTGCATGGTATAGCAGAGTAAAGAATAAAGAACCAACACAAAGTGACCTGACCCCCATATTTGTATTGAAGACTATAAAGAGATGCTTGTCCAAGAAAATGCAGTTTCTTTGGCAAGCATGCTGATGCCAGGAATAATGTGAACATTAAAATCCCCAGAGGGACAGGGCACTTTCTAAGGAACAGGTTTCAGGTGGTGATAACCTGGTTCTTTGCCTCATGCATGAGCTGGGAGTGCAAATTCACTGTGAATTGATTTAGTGGTCTGTCAGCAAATATAACTAAAGAAACACCAATTTCACTGCACCTCCACAACTTGTTTCACTTTCCATCTTCTGAGCTTCCCAAGCATTGCTTCCCTGGCCCTTGCTGCCATGAGATTCATCTTCAGCATCCCCAATTCTTCCCTTCCAGTTAAAGCTTCTCAGTTGAGGTAAGCAGGTATCCCACACATGGTGCTCTTTTTTTGAGGATTGGTTGGTGTCATGAATTATTGGAATGTGAAACAGAAATTTATTTTCTGCTGATGAAGTTCAAAGGGAATTGCAGGAACTTACTCCTGATTGCATTCTTCTAGAAAGAGCCTGTCTTTGTGAGGTGGGTCATAATTCTCTAGAAAGGCAAACAAAAAGCCCTTATAACCAAGATGCCATGCACAGAAGAACTTGCACAGGCCACTGGATCCAAATGGGGAGTTCTTGTTAAGATAACCACAGAGCAGTCCTGTGCATGTTACCTAGGCAGACCCAGTGCCTGGAGATCCTGACTTCTGCTGGGTCACTCAGTGACTGAGAGGGGACCTCATCAGAGTCTGTCAGTGCCTGCAGGGAGGGGTCAGAGCAGGGACCAGGCTCTGCTCAGTGCTGCCCAGCAATGGGGCAAGAGGCAGGAATTGATGCACAGGAAGTTCCACCTGAACATGAGGAAGAAATTCTTCACTGTGCAGTGACCAAACACTGGAATAGATGACCCAGAGAGGCTGTGGAGTCTCCCTCACTGGAGATATTCCAGAAGCATCTGGATGCCATCCTGTGTCTTGTGCTCTGGGATGACCCTGCTTCAGCAGGGGGATGGGACCCAGATGATCCACGGTGGTTCCTTCCAAACTGATCCATTCAGGGATTCTGTGATCATCATAGCAGGTCACTTTGGCATCTTTGGTTTGTGCACAGGCCCCAGGTGTTCAATTCTGTGCTGTGTTTGAAAAAATAAAGGGCTCAGTTCTGTCCTCTAAAAACTCCCATTGCACATGTGATGGCTCAGTGACCTTCCATAAGCTTTCCCCAGTTTCTTCTCCATCCACCAGTAACCAAATTCCTGAATGTATTCCATTCGTCCACCATCCTTCAATAATGCCCATGCTGCCCTAGCAGCCAGTGCCACCTTCTCTGATCTGAGCCACAAGGCTCTCATTTTGACCATTTGCTGCTGGTTTAGAAGCTGGCCTTTGTGCAAGCATGGATGACAGCTTTCCCACTTGCAGCTTGTTTTACACATACTGTCATGGTGCACCTCATTGCAGTGAAGCAAATGTCAGTGTCACAGAATTCAACAGCTTTTTTTTCCCTTTGAGAAACTGCTGTTCTTGCTAATATGATTTTAACTACTGGAATCAAAACACTAGAAGCAGAAACAGGGCCTTGGTAGTTCTGCAGATGTGGGGAAATTCTCCCTGTTTCAGCATTATTACAGGCCAAAGAGAAGAACAGTATTTGGATGGGATTCCTAATCAGTTACCTGCACAATCCAGTAGCTTTAATACATTTCCACTTCTCAGCATCACATCTACCTTACTCACAGATGTATCACATTGAGAGAGAGAGAGAGAGAGAGAGAGAGAGAGAGAGAGAGAGAGAGAACCTTCAGCCTCATCTTACCCCTGCCCAGAAAATTCAATACAAACATTACATTTGGAATTCCTTGCCTTGACTGCTGATTGATTGCTAAATTCATTACTGGCATCTCTAGCAAAACACATGCAGGGAATACTCTGGCCCTCTATTTTGAAGGCTTACCCAACTGTGCATCCATAAAATTGGAACAGCAGCAGTAATTTGGCATCCTCTGGATTTTTCAGTTTCTTTCTGGGTAGACCCCAACTGCCTTTTAGAGCGATTTGCTGCTGCTAATTTGTTTTAACAGACCATCTGTCTCATTTTGTATTCTAGAACATTCTTCCCCTTTACTTGTCATGCTTCCAGCAGAGTGAGAAGTTAGTTGGACTGCTCATGCTGCAGATAGTTACCAGGCTGCTGTTCTCTTGCTGGTAAAGCAGAAAAGAGAAAAGGCCACCCTGCCTGTGCTCCCTTTCCCTGGGTGGGAAATCCTCCACTCCTCTCAGCAGGGAAGGCTCTTGGCACCTTCATGGCTCCCCCAACAAGTTCATTTGCACTGAAGACTTTGCAAACCCCTCCTGTAAAGACTTAGAATCAGACTGGAAATAGCAAAGGTAGGAGAAAGGGGCCAGGAGTGTTTTTTGCTCCCCAGGGAGGGTGTAGCTCTTTCTGTTGTCATGCCCAGGTAGCTGGACTGCATCAAGAACAATATATTTGCTGCAGATCTCTCAGAATTATAGAATCATAGCATGGTCTGGGTTGAAAAGGACCTTACAGACCATCTGGTTCTGTTCTCCTGCCATGGACAGGGACACCTTCCACTGGACCAAATTGCTCAGAGCTTCATCCAACCTGGCCATGAACACTTCCAGGCATGGGGCAGCCACAGCTTCTGTGGGAAACCTGTGCCAGTGCCCCATCACCCTCCCAGCAAAGAATTTCTTTGTAATATCTGATCTAAACCTACTTTCTGTCAGTTTGAAGCCATTCTCCATTGTCCTGTCACTCCAGGCCCCTGTAAATAGTCTCTCTCCATCTTTCCTGTGGGCTCCCTTGAGGTACTGGAAGGCCACAATTAGGTCACCACAAAACTTTTTCCTTTCCAGGATGATCATTGAACACTGGGCATGGCAGGGATACAACAAAATACTCCCTGAAGTGTGAAGTACGTCTAGAGAGATTTTAAACAGTGCTTTATGCTGCCCTTCAAACCACAGGCATCATCAAAACAGAAGACAGGCAGAAAATGATTTTATTTGTCTACATATCTGGTCCTGACAGTCAGACGTTCAACTGTTTTCAGCTAAAGTGGGTAGGAAAGCTGCTTAATATACAAACCCTGTGGATTTTGCATCCTATGTCAAAAAATTGAAACATAGAAGACTTGAGAGAAGTGAAAACACAAAAGAACTTACTACTGATATAAGACTATATGGCATATTTTGCTGTGAGTTCATCACAGAAATCTGGAAATACTAATAATTGTTTCGTTTCAGATACCTAGGTTGCTGCTGTTTCCCTGAATGGTTTGTACAACCATTGGAGAGAAGCATTTAAGGAATCCACCTTAGAGTAAGCTGAAGTACACCCTGGAAGTATTTTCTGTAATTGCACAGTCTAAATCTAACACTGTTGTAGATATTTTTGCTGCAGTGTTCTCATTTGACCAGAGAAGTCCCTCCTTAAAGAAACTGTTGGAAGAGTTCAGGAATAATCACTTAGGAAGCCATTAGAGTTTGGCAAGAAAAGGAAGGCACACTGATGTTAATGGCAGTGATTAGTGCTCTAATTCATCAGGCAACAGGATTATCCCATCTGTGATATCCACTTGTGAGGCAGAGCTCCATCACCAAGTCACCCCTCTCTGACACTGGCCCTGATTTCTGCACTCTAACTTCACAGAATCATGGAATCATGGAATGGCCTGGGTCGGAAGGAACCTCAAAGTTTGTCTTGTTCCAACCCTTCTGCTGTGGACAGGGACAACTTCCTCTAGACCAGGCTACTCAGAGCCCCATCCAGCCTTATGCTGAAGACTTCCAGGAATAAGGCATCCACAACATCTCCAGGCAACCTGTTGCAGTACCTCACCACTCTCACAGAAAATATTTTCTTTTCCTAACATCTAATCTAAACCTACTCTCAGTCAGTCTGAATCCATTCCCTCTTGTTCTGTCACTATTTGCACTTACTGAGGAAATTCTGAGCCCACCCGGTCTGTCCAGAGCCTCATGAGGCTTTGGAAAACCACAATTAACAGGACACAAGAAAACTACCAATAAATAGGAGGTGTGTGGCAGCAAGGATGAAAATGAGTCCTGCAGAGGACTGTAGAAAACCCTAAAACCAGCAAATGTCAGACCTGTGTGCATCATAGAAATAAAGATGCCAAAACAAGAACTACAGCTCATTGTTTTGCAAAGGTTTGCGAAGACAGCGCAGGATGCGCAGACAGCAACTGAGGGATTCTTTGCAGGATTCTTTTCTCCAGGTTAAACTGATGGGCAGTTTAGCCTGGAGAAAAGGAGCCCATGGGAGACTTTATCACTCCCTACAACTCCCTGAAAAGAGGGTGTAGCCAGGTGGGGCTGGGCTCTTCTCCCAGGCAACAAGTGACAGGAAAAGAAGCATAGGCCTCAAATTGCACGAGGTGAGGTTCAAGTTGGACATCAGAAGGAATTTCTTCATGGAAAGGGTTGTTAAACTTTGGAACTGTCAGGGAAGTGGAGGATTTATCACACATGGAGGTGTTCAAGGCTTGGCTTGGCACTCAGTGCTATGGTCTAGTTGAAAAGGTGGCGATTGGTCAAATTTTGGACTTGATGATCTTGGAGGCTTTTCCAACCTAAGTTATTTTGTGACTCTGTGATCATATTAATACTAAAATTTAAAAAAACTGAAGTATTCACTGATTTATGCTGAGCACAGAAGAAGGTATAATACAGTGCCAAAAGTGATGCTTACAAATAATTTATTTTTATTGCAGGGTTGGGAGATAAAACAAATGTTGCACTGCTTCTCTGAAATATAGGCAATGGGACAAACATCCTGGAGAGGCATTAAATAAAAACATTGTGAGAGAAGCTGAACATTACCAGGTTCAAGTGCATCTGTCTGCTCTTTATGATCAGAAGGTGCACTTCTGGAAGGGCAGTTTATACTTTTCAGAGCACAGGTGAATTTTCAACAGACTAATACCAGAGAGACTACAATCCTCCTACAAATTCATAACTTATGCCTTTATAAATCTTCTTCTGCTTTCTTTTACTTTTTCTAAGAAAGATGACATCAAAAAAGAATAGTTTCTAATGCTGGGATTGGGCCACATAAGCTCCAAACCCAAGAAACCCTACAACTTAATTTATCCTATATTTCTACACTCCTTGCAGGGGAAAAATTACTGGGGATTTAGCTTGTTCCATTTTTGCTACCTAAATTATTTCTAGGGCTCTGAAATTAGAGCACAGGTCAAACTATATTTTTTTCAATCTTTTTGGAAAGCACTTTTTCAAGGAAGTACCATTTGGGCTTTTGTTATCTCACTGAGAAACTTAACAACTTGATAACATGGATTGAACATGAGGAATACAGAAATAATCTGCTTTCCTGTCTGGAAAATGTAGTGAAAACATAACAACTGGTAGCTTTGAGAATGTGAGTGATACTGAGATGCCAGTTCTAAAACTATCAGACCCATAACTGAATAAATAGGTTTAAATACTGTGTAGTGGAAATTAGATGCCACAGGAGAGAAATGAAGCCAGCAAGTTATTTCTCTGTGATGTGGCTAACCAAAGTACCTTAAAAACATTGATGTGTAAAACTGTTCAGTGTTAAGTCTTAATAGACAGCTTGAGGGTTTAACTGTGCTGAAGTTCTGTTAGCAGAAAGCACAGAATTAAACTGGCTGAAAACAATTCAAAAGGCAGTTGGAGTCAATGCTTCAACAAAATAGGGTTAACACTGAGGATTGGTGGCTTGTATTTCAGTGGGTGTGAGCAAAAGCAAAATGCCACTTGCCCAAGGGAAGGAGGTGGTTTTGGCCTTTGTCCATTTATATAAAAACTGTGTAACTTCATCTGTGACTGGCCAGCCTCAGCTGAGACTTCCCATAAACTGATTAGTGCCATGGTCTAGAGGCACCTGGCAGACTTATCATCTACTGAAAACCCAGAGATAATTTTTTCTTTGGCTACAAATGGATGCAAATTGAATGTTAAACTGGAAGAGTCACTGGGGACTTGCAGAGTGAAAAATAGATAAGAGAAACTAAAATAAAAGTGTCTGACAGGATTTTTCATTTCTAAGAGAGGACAGTACTTCATGCTGGGCAACAAAGGAACAGATATGTTTTAATAGGTTGCCTCATGGTTGCAAGACATTAATCTCTTGGCTGGACACACTAGTGAGGAGCTGGCAGCATTTCTTGTGAAGTTAAGAAAGAAGAATCAAAAGCAGCATTGAATCAAAGTGGCGACAAGAACTGGGACAGACAGAGGCAATGAACAGCTCACCAGTGCTGATGGTCTGCTCAGAGCTCTGGGCACTGCAGGGGCAACCAGCACACACCCCATAATCTGCCTGAGCACCACAGGCAGCTTTGGGATGGCATTACATGAACATGAGCCAGCAGTGTGCCCTGGTGGCCAAGAAGGCCAATGGCATCTTGGCCTGCATTAGGAATTGTGTGGCCAGCAGGAGCAGGGAGGTCATCCTTCCCCTGTACTCAGCACTGGTGAGGCCACACCTGGAGTGCTGTGCCCAGTTCTGGCCCCTCAGTTTGGGAAGGACCTTGAGACGCTTGAGCGCGTCCAGAGGAGGCAACGAGGCTGGTGAGGGGCTGGGAACACAAACCCTTTGAGGAATGTTTGAAGGAATTGGGGTTGTTTTGTCTGGAGAAGAAGAGGCTCAGAGGTGACTTTATCATTCTCTACAACTTCCTGAAAGGTGGCTGTAGTCAGTTGGGGGTCAGTCTCTTTCTCCAAGCAGGATCTGACAGAACAAGGGGACACAGTCTCAAGCTACGTCAGGGAAGGTATAGGTTGGATATTAGGGTATAAAATTTTTCACCAAAAGAATAATAAAGTACTGGAATGCTCTTCCCAGGGAGATGGTAGAATCACCATCTCTGGATGTGTTTAAACAAAGACTGGACATGGCACTTGGTGCTATAATCTAGTTGAGGTGTTGGGGCATTGGTTGGAGTTGATGATCTTAGAGGTCTCTTCCAACCTCATTATTCTGTGATTCTGTGAGTCTGTGAAGCATGACTAACTTTGGGCTTGGAAAAACAGGACAAGTCTCCAGTCTGCAAGGATTAAGCCTCTCCTATGGAAATGTGGGCCAGTAAAGCTGCAGCTCTTTGGCTGAATGCTAGACTTAGGGGTGCAGAGCTGAGCTCAGAGAGATCCACACTCCTTCAGCGTGGGACAACCTGGGATAGAATAAACCCAGACACATCTGCCCACAGCTGCAGCCACAGGTGACTGCCAGTGACCCTGCTCATGCATGGGTTCCCTGGCCTTTTTTCAATATGGCTAAAATGTAACTAAAATAACAACACTAAAATGCATTTAGGAAACAGCCAAATGTAAAAGCAAAACCCTCTCTTAGTAGTAAATGATCATAGATTGGTTTGGAATTTAAATTTTGGTCATCTACTTCCAATTACCCATCCACTTCCCATCTACCCATTACAAAATATTTGTTCTCATAGGTTTTTTATTTTCTTACTAGTTAAATGTGGCCACGGAGATATAATTGCCAATATGGAGATACATATTTTATTAAGTTGTTATTAGTTTAAATTTGACCACTTTTTATCAAATTTATAACACATAGATATAGCTCACATTTTATTTACAGATTGATACATATGATACAGATACAGATGATTGATACAGATGATTACATATTGATTTTGCTGGTTCCTAAAAGGCACTTGGAAGACATGGTGATGGAGCAGGAGCTGCTTTTTCCTTCAGATGAATTAGCATGAATTTCATGGACTGTGTAAAATGGATGCATTTACAAAACTCAGCATATTCCTGTGGCTTCTCATGCAGCAGCACCCAGGCCACTTAGCACTAGAGACACATTTGCTGGAAATGCTCATGAAGAAGTGAACCATCAAGCACAGGTTTTTGGCAGGCTCTGACACAGTCTAACTGAATTAATTCTGCTGATTATACCCCCTGCAGTATTTATTGATGAAATACAAGGGGCGAGAGCTGCTGCATGTGTCCCTCCTCCTCTCACCGGAATTAGTGCCCAGGTTTAGACATTGCCACAGCTCAGCCAGCTCTGCAGATTCATTTGCTTAATTGTTCTTCCTTGTTTTCTCCAGCCTTGTCTCTATTCTGTGCAAAAACTGGCTGAATTCTTCTTGTGAAATACCAGCTAAGAATTTTATATCCCTTTTTTCATTGTTGTTTACCAGATTGTCCGACCAGATTGGTTCACGCAAATCAATTGCATCTTTTGTTTGTTCAGTGAATGTTAACATCCATGACCTTTATGATCATCTTGTGATTGATCATTAAAATTGCACTGTAACATTTTGGATGGTTGGCTAACAGACTTTAATAACTTTCTGAAGAAAATCATAAAAAATGAGATTATACAAGTTAATTACTCAACTTGAGAGCTGCTAAATATTTTTAAACGTTGATCGCAACAAAACTTTTGGCAATTGGGCATTTTCAGAAGTTTCTGATATTCTCAGGTTTTTTTGAATGAAATTAAGAGAAAAAAAGAGACTTTATTTTCTTCATTAAAAAGTAAAAAAAGGAAAATAAACCTCCCAGGGCTAAAATCTCTGATTCAGAAAGGAAACTCTGATGCTTCATGGAAATTTTGATTCATTTTGTGGCCTGTTTTATGAAGGGATTACCTCAAACTGTATCTGTTTTCATGCACTGTGAATAGGACTTAACATCAGCATAGCAAATAGTAAGACTCCAATATTTGATAGGAAATAGGAGATAGAAGAGGGAAACCAGCACAAAAAAAGGAAATTGGCAACGTTGGGAAAACAAACAGGAATAGGTAAAGCAGAATTTTTTAAACAAAGTTCAGTATTTATATTTTTAACATTTCCTAAACTGTCAATATTTTATTATTACTTTCTATTTTTGAGCAGCCCTGAGAGTGATATTAGTTGCATATTTTGCTTTCACAATCCTGTGGATCCTGGCATTTGGCCAATGAGGTGCTTTAATTTTAATAGTGCTTATTGATTACAAGTCAGACCAGAGAACAAAAGAGAAGATCTAAATCTGCTTGGAAACATATAAATTTCTTAAAATAGAGGCTGAGAGACTAATGTGCTGCCACACCTGTGTGTTTCTTCATTTGCATGGACAATCTTCAAGCACACCCACCACCTTGTCAGAATTTGGCACAGAATTTCTCATCCCACCTGGCTGCTGCTTCAATTTGTGTTGGCACCTGACAACGGCACAAGCACAGCTATGGACACAGAATCATGGAACCACAGAGTCATAGGATGGGCCTGGGTTGGAAGGGACCTTAAAGATCACTGTGTGTGGCTGGAACAGCAGAAAGCAGACAGGGACACCCTGCCTGTGCTCCCTTTCCCTGGGTGGGAAATCCTCCTCTCCTCTCAGCAGGGAAGGCTCTTGGCACCTTCATGGCTCCCCCAACAATTCTCTTACACTGAAGACTTTGCAAACTCCTCCTGTAAAGACTTAGGATCAGACTGGAAATAGGAAAGGGAGACAAAAGGGGCCAGGAGATTTTTCTCTCCCCTCCCCAGTAGTAGGACAGTGTAGCTCTTGCTGTTGTCATGCCCAGGTAGCTGGACTGCATCAAGAACAATGTATTTGCTGCAGATCTCTCAGAATTATAGAATCATAGCATGGTCTGGGTTGAAAAGGACCTTGCAGACCACCTGGTTCTGTTCTCCTGCCATGGACAGGGACACCTTCCACTGGACCAAATTGCTCAGAGCTTCACCGAACCTGGCCATGAACACTTCCAGGGATGGGGCAGCCACAGCTTCTGTGGGAAACCTGTGCCAGTGCCCCATCACCCTCCCAGCAAAGAATTTCTTTGTAATATCTGATCTAAACCTACTTTCTGTCAGTTTGAAGCCATTCTCCATTGTCCTGTCACTCCAGACCCCTGTAAAGAGTCTCCATCTTTCCTGTGGGCTCCCTTGAGGTACTGGAAGGCCACAATCAGGTCACCATGAAGCTTTCTCTTTTCTGAGCTAAACAATCCCAATTCTCTCAGTCTTTCCTCATAGGAGAGGTACTCCAGTCCTTTGTTCATCTTGGTGGTTTGTAAGTTTAATATAATATTTAAATAATATTTATGACATATAGTTTACTTAATAGTTATTTCAAAAGTTTGATTTATCTTTTCTGAGACACAACAGAGAGGAAAAATTTGATAATTTGTTTTTCTAACAGTTTTGTCTATAAAAGAAAGTAAAAGATTGCTCATATGTTCAAAGTGATGTTTTATTCACTATTATCTTTTAAGATTTTCAAATTGCTGGAATTATGTACAGGCCTATTTTGTCTTGACTTCATCAGATCAAGAGGATGAGTGCTTTGGAAGAGATGATAGTCTTAAAATGCTTTTGTTTGTTCCAAATATATTTATGTGCATTTGGCTTTTCAAATTGTGCATGAGCAATATTGTTGCTAGCTAACCTTAAACAAGTTACATATAATTAAGAGATAATTTATTAGCCTTCTGAGGTGCTAACAATCTCTTTCATATGGCTTTTTAAGGTGCATCTACCACAATTCTGCTGAGCATAACTAAGATTTTCAAGGGTGTGAATTTGGCAAAAAAAATATTTTAAATCCAAATTTTACTTTATCCTGTTGAACACCTGAAGGTGTTTTCCTTTCCTTCTTCCTCTTCCTCATCTCGGTCACATGATCTTGGCAATCCATTTCTGCAAGTCTTTCTCAAGAAATACTCTCAGCCTCAACATGTATGAGGTGGATACATGTAATGGTGTGATGGGGAGCACTGAATTAGAAATTAAGGAGTCTGAGATGAGTATGTTCCCTTAGAATTCATCAAAGGCTAATCTCGGTACTGAAATACCTGTCAAATAAGCATTTCTCTGCTGAACTGTTGGTCAGTTTGGCAAAAATACTTCCTTAGTATGAAAATACACTTAGAATACTTTGTCTGAGACAAGATCAACCAGAACTGTTGTACTTTTTGCCATTTGACTGGTGAAGCAAAATCTTCAGATTTATGTAAGAGAGACCTTTGTTTCCAGTTTGCTATTTCATCTATTTTAATTTCACTGACTTACAAGTCAACATTTTTGAAGGACTGGTGGTTTGTTTAGTTTTTTCAAAACAGATTTGATACTTTGAAAGGCACCAGATATGTCTGGGCAAAGATATTCTTATGGAGGGTGGCATTAAGAAGCCAGTAAATTTAGTTTCCTTCATAGTGTTATGTTTCTTCATAGTGAGCAATATTATGGCTTTTTATACTGAAGTTTTTTTGAGAAAGGCAAAGAAAAATTTTGAAAAATCCTTGATCTTTTGTTTTATGGACTTACAGCCAAGATAGCAGGTGTCTAACAAAAAGGACCAAGTAAAATGCTGGAGGTGCAACTGGACAGCATGCTATATAAAATAATATATTTTCTATAATTATAATAATATTGGAGGATAATAATGAATTCCATATACTAATTTTATTCTTGTCCAAAAGCAAAGCTCATCTGGTAATAAATTAGCAAAAGCTCACTACAGTTAAAAAGTAACTGGGTATTACAGGATTTGCTGCTTTTTCCCTTCTATTCTACTCTCTTACAGTATTTCAGTTGGTAAGATAGAGGATTAACAGAAGAATTCCTAAGAAAACTCTTAAGCTTTCTCTATCTACTTAAAGTTTCACAATGCTGCATTTTTAAGGAGATTATTTCATATTAGTGGAATAAATATTATTCAGATTTATATTGTAATGAAAATAGTTTATGCATGGGGACAGATATCTAATATTAAAATACTGAAAGCTGTTTCTTGTGATGGCAGTGGGGAAGAGAGAAGGAAGGAAAGCTATGGCTTATCATGACTTAAAGTAGACTTCTTGGATGTTTAGATATTCCTTGTTCTGATCTTTGTATTATGATTAAGTTAAGTCTCTCTGAAGTGGTTCTTTGGAAGAATGTTTAAAGTGGAGTTAATTGTCACACCAATTTCCACACAGTGTCTTGCACATGACTTTTTTCTTTTAAATCCTCTCCAAATTTGCACACGTGGGTGAAATAATTATAGCTAAAAAGTAAAGTAGTTTAGTGAGAATAACATATCAGAATATTTTTTTCCCCTTGAAATTTAGAGAAATCCCAATTCTTATTCACTTGCTCTATAACCTTTCTTCTAAAACTGATTGGTGCATTTACCTAATTTTATAGGTATATCATTAATGCACTGCTCTTAATTTATGCCCCTCATCTGCTCTCACATTTTGCACCACAAGTTTGCTTAGGAGAACTATAAAATTGATATTTGGATTGTTTTGAGGTGCTGACTTAACCCACTCAGAAGAGTCTCTGGATCCCATGACTGAACTTTGGGGAGCACAGCACAGCTGTCAATCTTAGACTGACACCCTAATTTGCTGATTTAAGGTCAACTGTTTCTTAACCTGAAGAAACCCTCCCCCTTGAAGATTTTTGTTATTTCACTCCATTTATATTGTTCAGTCTCAGCCTGTTCTCCTTGACATAGGCCAGCCTAAGTCCTGCTCAGTGATTATGGAGTAGTTCTTACTGATAAAATTTGAAAGAGTTTTGTCTGGTGAAAGGATTCCTGTGTTTTTTAGGTATTTGGGCAAAAAAAAAAATCATACCTTCTTTGTCAGACCTGCTCGTCTCTCAATGCTTCACTTGGTTAGAAGGTGCTGGAATGCAGACAGGTTTATTTTTTTAAACTGTATTCCTCTCTGGCTATTCCCACACTGTGGCCTGAAAACATTTGTAGCCCCATCTTGCTGGAAGCCAGAGCAGTCAGGTGTGATTCCTGATGGTCCTGATCCTGATGATCCAGGTGTGATTCCTGTGATTCCTGAGGAAGTGAGGCAGAAAACACACACTTTCCCCTGCCTGCACAACTCGATGGATTCCTGTATCCCAGGAGAGTGTCCACATACACAAATCTTTGGGTTTTGTGGCCTTGCTTTCAGGTCTTCCCATTCTCTGACTTGTGACTTGAGGAAGGCACTGGCTAGAAAACAGAACACCTCCTCTTCTATCAATCTACCTATAATTTTATCCAAAATAAGAAATTCAAAATACTCTGTCACTCTGCTTTCCACCCAAACACCCATGATCTCAAGCTGAACTTTGATGCACTTCCAGGATGTCCAAAGGAGCACATCTCATGAATTTTATTTTCATCTAAAAGCTGTGCCAATTCCTCCCAGCTCCTAAACAGAGCAGGAAACAAAAGGACCATGAGAAGGTGGAAAGAGATATCTGAAGAACACCTCTCTCCTCCAAAAAGCTTCGGCAGCTCGAGCCCTCTGAGCCAGTGGAGCAAAACTGCACCCAGATTTTCCCTGTCAGATCCTGAACTAAACTGCACCCTGATATTCCCTGCCAAATCCTGAACTCAGAGACCTGGGCCCAGATTTCCAGAGGTATTCAATAACTCTGAAAGTGCTATGAAGGGCCTGGATTTCTACAAAGTGCTGAGTGCTATTCCTCTGAAAATCAATTGCCTCTACAGTGCTTCAAGCCAGGCATATAAAACATAAGAACTCCAAATCACTAGTTGGTCTTAAAAAGTCTTGGCTCTGAAGCCTGCCAAGTCAGCACCTTCTTTGCCTACTTGTAAAGGCAGCCAAAGAAAGGAAATAGATGAGCCATCAGCTCTGAGCATAATTTCTACTGATTCAGTTCTTAGTTCATGAGTTAGTTGGAAGGAGAAAAGGGAAGCATACGAAGAGAACGTTTTAATTCTCATAAGACAAAATCCAAATGCCTTTAAAACAATAAATAAAGCACTTGTTAGAGGAGTAGTTACCCCTCCTGTACACTTATAAGGAAAATGAATTAATTAAATTTTAATTAATAAACACATAAAACTAGTATATTAATTAAGTGGTTTCCAGTTGCAGTAAATGATGCATCAGCATTTTTTTTCTATATCTTATTTCACTGATGACAGCCAGTAATGGGCTTTCAGGCTCAATGAGGGCTCCAAGCACTGGGAGCAGCAGGTTGGGAAAAGCAGCCAACAAATCTTTTGACATTAAAAAGCAGAGCTCTGCCACTAATTATGTTAAAAGTCAAGTTTGCAATTGCAAGTAGATGGTCCAGGCAGCAAAGTGAAAGTGGCAAAAACCATAACCCAAGACACTGGGTACTAAGACTCTGCTATAAACCCAGTCTTTCTTGGACTAAAGCAGGTGCTCCCATTTGAAATTGTAGTGTCTGCCTGACAGGGGTTTGGTGGAAGATTAGGAGTTTGATGGAAGATTATCTTGCCCAGGCTCAGAGAGAACAAGGAAGTGATACAAGCTGGATGCAAACCCCAAAGGACACACTGCTTTGTGTGTTGAAACATGCACAAAGATTGCACCAAGATTTCTTGGTAACAGCTTTTTCTGGTGTGCCAGAGGGTGGTGGATTTCTCTGGTAATATTATAACTGTAGTTCACAAAGGAGATTTGTCTCTCTCTACCCTGTACAACCACTTTTTAAAACTTTCATGTACATACCCCTCAGAGAGGTTTTACTTGCGCAAGGAATCTTGTTTTTGTTTTTTTCCCCATACACCTTTTTTTCTTTATCTGCAGCCCAAGTAAAGCCTTAAAAAAATTTCTCCAGTAAACTCACTACCTGACATTGAACTCAAAAATGAAGTGGAATTCTTTCCCAGCTTCCCTCCACAAAGACTTGGAGTTACCCAGGCAGAGTGGAAGCAAACTCCTGCCCATGCAGAAATGTGCCAGTTCCATGGCTGTACCTCAGCCTGTAGACACATCAGAACATCACAGAGCTCCCTCAACTTCTGCTTGTTCCTGACATGCTGCTCCAAATCACAGCTTTAATGCCTGCATCTCTAGAGAGTTTGGGCTTTCAACCTTTTTTTTGTGTCCAATTAGTTAGAGTGCCAGGAATCCCAGCAAGGAGCCTTTTTCAGTCTTTCTTCTGTGCCGACAAATGGGCACTTCCTACATTTTTTTATTCCCTTTCCTTGCTGTTTTACCAGAATTTAGGACCACTGGGGAATTCTGGCCTGAGAGTGTCCAAGTTTTCCTCACTTGTCCACAAGTAGAGTCTGGCTACTTTATGCAGGCAAATGGGTCTGCTGGGCAGACACTTGTTCAGACACTTGGGACTGAAACCCACTGATGCAGGATGGCTGAGTAAGGAGACATCTAATTAAATTAAACAAAAATGCTTGGAAGGAGTATTTGAACTCCAATTCCATTTGAGAGGCATGTGACTTGGAGCTCCTGGGTCATAAATACGTTTGCAGCTGGTGACAGCACTTACAGTGACTATTTTTTACAAAATATCTTAGTCATTGGCACATTTGTGCCTTAGCCAGAGGTAATTTAAATGTATAGATTTCAGGAGAGTAATCTGGACAATACCAAAAGAGTAGTTCTGTGGGGTTACTCTGTCAGTCTTTGCTGTTTATCGATTTGCTTTCTGTTTTGCCAGTTGACTTTTTTTTTTATAGTCCAAAAGCTGGTAAGAAATTTTTTGAAAAGAAGAAAAAAATTAAAACTAATCATAACTGCAGCTCCATGGTACAAACAGCTCCTAGGAGGTGGCTGGCAACTGGGTTTTGGCCATCATTATTTTTGCAGAAACAGAAATCAGATTTTTTGAATATTGTCCAGGGATGTCAATTAGACCACAGTAAAATGTAAATTCTGTATTCTCCTTGTTCCTTCAGCAGCTCATCCAACAATGGTCATAGTATGTTTTTCTTTTCTCTGCTCTGTGACTACTTCTTAAAGTAATTCAGACAGTGAAAATCTAGACTGACTGAGCTAACAGCTTTCTCTGTCTCTGCATTCTACAGGCTGACATGTGCCAGAAACCCTCAATTAAATATAAAAGCTGAACTGCACAATTATGTTGAAACAACAAAGCACATTTTATGTGGATAGGGAGATCAATTTATTTGAATGGCAAACAGAAATTTTATCTTTAGCTCACGGTCTTGATTTTATAAAATGCCATTTTGGAAACAAAGGACATTTCTGAGTTTTCTAAAAAAAACCTCAAAAGTTTCAAAGCTTTTTCACAGTATGAATCCAGTATATGGCAAAACAAGTTTGCAAACAGCTTTCTGAGGAAGGGAACACCCAAACATCAAGTCAATGGGCTGCAGAAGCACCTGAAAACAGTAGTGTTGCAGACAACTTTTATGAAAAATACTTTCCTTAGGATTTTTCCTTCTGAGAAGCTGAGAGGCCTCAGGAACAAAATGTAAACATTGATTATCTGCTGCTGTGGAATGCAACAGGTGGATCTGTGATTGGCCCATGTTGGTTGTTTCTAATTAATGGCCAATCACAGCCCAGCTGGCTCGGACACAGAGCCCAAGCCACAAACCTTTGTTATCATTCTTTTCTATTCTATTCTTAGCTAGCCTTCTGATGAAGCCTTTTCTTCTATTCTTTTAGTATAGTTTTAGTGTAATATATATCATAAAATAAGAAATCAAGCCTTCTGAAACATAGAGTCAGACCATTGTCTCTTCCCCAATCTGAAAACCCCTGTGAACACTGTCACACAGTAGCAGGATGTGATCCAATCTCCAGCACACACGATAATCTCTGCACCAGGACAGGCTGGGCTCTGCCACAGCCCATCCTGTGGGTGTCCACCTGCTCCCTGTGGCAATGGCCAGTCCTCACCCTGTACCTGGATCAAAACCTGTGCCCACATCCCCTGCTGGGGTGTGCAGCCGTGTGTGGGGTCTCGGGACAGGTGGCACATTTGGTCACGTGCCAAATTTTCTTTCTGTCATGCAACACCTGCAACACCTTCAACAAGAGGTGAGGAACACGTGGCTGCCCTCAGCAAATGTCCCAGGTACCTGAGCACTGCTGAGGTTTAGCTGTCACTCCAAAAAGTCCCCAAGGCTTTAAAGCATCCAGTGCTCTGCCAGGGCTGCTGCAGAGCTCTCACCCTACACTCAGCACAGCTTTCTGAGGAAAGCTCTTGTAGCCTGCCCAGTGTCACCCTTGAGCCAAGAATGACACAAGAACACATCAGAGACCCAAAGCAAGAGGAGAAACGAAGGGTTTATTACAAAAGATTCGTCGGTTTTTATAGACCGATACGTTACATTCTACTTGATTGGCCAGTTAATAAAAAGCATCTTTTTCACATACTGTCCTGGAGAAGAACAGGAAAACAAGGTGGAAAAACTCCACCTGCAGATTGTTTACACAAACAAGTTATCAGATTCTTACAACTCCCTAAAAATTCTCCCAAGCCACTGTGAGAAACGATTGCCGTTCCTCTCTCCCTGACCGGCTGGCATCCACAGCCCAGTGCATCACATCAGGCACTGTTTTACCTCCCTTCCCTCTTGTGGCTGAAATATGTGGTCAGTAACACACTGGCAAGGATATGCTGCTATGTTGCCCTCCTGCTTTCCCCTACACTTTCCAGGAAAGTGAGAAATATGTGTAAGGTCTCCAAAAAAACCCCATAATCAAGCACTGGAGAGGAATTAGACCTAAACAAACAAAGAAACAAAGCTTCTACACTGCACTTGGATCAATGTAGCTATAAAAGTCTGAAAGGATCCCAGCTGATGGTAGAGGTGAAAGTACAACAGCTGGAGTGCCTGATACACCTGCTGCTATGTGAGCACCTCATCATCATGCCACACTTTGATGAATGTTTTCGTGGCATAAGAGGGGGTAATAATAAAACAGAGCTTCTGCTAACATCCAACTCACTGGAAGTGAGACTACAGTTAGTGTGGGACTTCTCCAGCCCTGAGGGGAAACTGGGTTTGAAAGGTAATCTGGGAATAGGCCAAAGATATGTTAAGATAATGTATTGTGAGAAGAAAGTGGTCATCTTTCCAACACACTCATTACCCTATTCTGCCTTATCCAGACAAGGTGAAGAGACTTGTCCATCTCCAATCAATACCATACCACTCACTGGCTTGAATGGATTGGACTATGTTTAGAATTTCTGTAGGGGGCCCACACTATCTTTTTTCAGAAACACCATCCTCTACATCAACAGCCAACATGTCAATTGAAAGCACGGGGGTTATGACAAACCTCCTCATCTGGCATGCCTGGCAAGGTTCCAGGTGAATAATACACCATAATATGGTGCTGCTTTCTTCTCAGGAGTCTGTGACCACAAAGCTCCTGGGGGGAAGGAGAACATTATCAGCTTAACAAGTGATGCTTATCTCTGATGAAGCTGCTGCCAGGATTTTTAGGTCACATTTTGAAGTGCTTTTCCTTTCAGCTGAAGCACAAAGTATAAAAATACACATAAAAGAGTTGATTTGTTTCCATGCCTCACTTTAAACAGTGGGAAAATCCTGCTCCTCTTTTCCAGGATTTCCTGTGTTTCTAACCTAGTCCATACCTGGTCCTTACTTGCTGTTCCTTGTCCTCGGGACTCAATGGAGAATTGAAATGGAACTCATCACTAAATCCCTGAAATGGTCTTCCAGAAGAAAGAGCTTCTTAAAGAGAATTTATAAGGAGTGTGATCATCACTGCTGGGCAAAGTGAGCTAGAATAATGGAGTGTTGCCTTAATGCTGCAAAAAAGGGGCATCAGCTGCCCTCAGTGCTCTTTAATAACAGAGTTATGCCAGGAAATTCCCAAAGAAATTGAGATGTGAATTCTCCAAGAGGATATAGATTGACACTGCTTAGTTGGTGAGAATTTGTAGATCAGAAGGGGAGCCAACATCTTGCACATGGATAGATGTTTCATTCTTTCTTCCTGCCTCTGAGAGGTGAAGCAAGTCCTGTGCTTTCCCTGGTGGGCTCAGGGGAACTATCCTGGAGAATGCAGTGCCTCAGAATCTGCTTTCACTGCATTCAATTCATTTCTCACTTGGGAAACTTAAAGTCCCTGGCTCAGGTGAGTGTCTTTCAGGAGGCAGGAGACCCTCAAGTGTCTGAATTTCTCCTGTAGGCAATATTTTCCAACAGTCATCAACTTCTTCCTTCAGGATTGGAAATCACTGGCAGCACATGAAGCTTTGGCCAGTTCAAGTTTCTGAGAAGTCACTCACTAAGTGTTCCACTATACCTGCAGCATTACCTCATCTGGTACAAGATGAAGAGCAGGTCCAATAGCCTTAAATAAATTTCAGTCCAATGAAGTCTCACCCTCAGCATGACTCCGTGGTGGGCATCATCCTTGTGGATTGCTACTTTTTTCCAGCCTGTGCAAGGAATTAGGGCTTTGTGGGCTTGCAGAGAAGATAAATGTGAGCTATTCAAACAGTACTGAAAAAAACTCCTGTTGATGAATTACAGGAGCCTTCAGACATGATTGCCCCAAATTAGTGAACAAATTGACTTACAGCAATTTAGATAACCATGTCCACCTGGTCACATGAACGTGGTCTATGTCACTAGGGGAGGTCATGCTTCATGCTGAAGGTTATTTTAAGCTCTTCAATGATCAAAACACAGTGTCTTTGTCATGTGAAAAGCATAGATACACTGCTGGGTTTTTTTTCAGTTTCCATGAATCACCAGCCCACCACACTGCATACAGAATCTTCCCTCCTCAGAGAGTGATGCCAAAACATGGTCTATCATATTCTGGATCTAATATTCATTTGTTTGAAGTGAATTGCCCGGCTTGTATCATTTCCAGCATTTCCCATGTTTGCTATCCACAGTAAGACCCAAACTTTGGCACCCGTGGAAATGGAACCTGGAATCTGAAATCTGAACCAAACTATCTCAGAAAACCCCAGTATTTCTATATACTTTTTGTAGTTTCTAGATTTTTTAATGGATTTTTTCTGTGTTTTGCTCATTTTCATCTTGAACGCATCTACAATTTTAAAAAATAAGTCCTTCAAAGACAAAGACATCCACAAACATACCAATCACTGAACAAAGATGATCTCCTTTCATTTTGACCACACTGAGATTAAAAATGGCTTCATAGCAATGCTCCTATACCTGATGAAACTTTCTAAATATGACTCCATTTAAAATCTAAATTTCTTTTTCTTTGCCATAACTATCCATATCATGGGTTTATTTATAATATATTTTAAAAGTTGCTTCCTCGGGGGATATTTTCTTTTCAGAGGCTCAATTCCTATTTTTTTAGAGGACTGTGATTGAATGGAAACACCTGAGGGGAGTGTGAAGCACTGAACCTCATGAATGTCATTGCAGCCACAAGAACGATACTTCAGTCACCTATGTGACTCACTGCCTTTTGTAAAGGCATGAATGATTTGAATATGCAGTAGGATGAGCTTTAAACTGATCAGCTTGTGGGGTACATATGTATACAGGAGAAAAATTATCCTTTGGAATAGTATGACTGAAAGGGAAGGAGTGAAACTGTACCAATTTACATACGATGAATACCTGATTTATGCACAGTACTTGGATCAAAACCAGCTTTGATTTTCAGCCCAGACAGGAAATTGATTTGCATCAGTTTTACATATGTTGGAATTTGACTCTATTTGTTTTCTGCTGGAAAATTTCAATGCTCATTCACCATAATGCTGCACTAGGTATACTTACTAACAGCGCTGCAAAATGCTTTTTAAATGTCACAAATACAAAAGCTAATATTTTACTCTCATATAGGAGACCCCATAATTCAAAGTGCATTCCTGATTCTGGTCCTTTCTTCAATTTTGTTTTTCTTTTACTGCATTATTCTTGTATTAAACCCCAAAAAATTTAGTAAAAGCAAAATGTTGTGAGAATGTTTTCAGATTCTAATTTGATTACAGATGTTCAAATAAATATTTTCAAGTCCATAAAATAGTATTAAACAACATCTTCTTTTTATTTACATTTTTAATATGGTGCAAAATTTTTTTGGTACCTGAAACAGTTGCCAATAGTACTCTGAACTTAAAACCCCACAGTTTTTGAGTTTCCAGTTCTGTAGTCACTGATCAATAAACCTCTTGTTAGATGCAGCAATGACTTTTAAATTGATGTGTGCACAATCTAGCCCTGCTATCCCACTAAAATTTCTAGATTCAGCTGAATAACTTTTAGGATGACATATCCTCATTTTCTTGGATCCTGCATTCTGGGTGTAGTAGAGCTACAACTCTATCTCTCTCTGTGATATTTAAACTAAAAGAAAACTCTAAGAAATCAGGCCTCTGCAGTTTTCCACTAAACCCCACCTGCTTTCTTCCATTTACTGAGTGTCTGCAACGTAACTAAAAGTGGTCATTTGAAACTAACAGGCACAGCACTGCCAGCTGCCAATGATGACACATTCTCCCAGTGTTGTTATCTGAGTTTTAGTGGAAAAATAAGATATTTTTGTGCCTATTTTCCTCTAGTACAGTACACTGCATTTTTTTTTTAGTCTGGGAACTGCAGCATACATCTTTGTTCCTTAGGTTCCTTAAATTAATTGAAAAAGCAATTTTCTGGCTTTAGATGGGACCTTCCCTTTGATACATCTCTTTCTCTCTGAAAATACTGATTTTCATTTATATCTATTTTAACCTCACTACTGACCCAGACATTAGATGATGCTTTGTGAAAAGTCATTCTATAGTAACTTGTTGCAGGAAACTTTCTGGGAATCTGGTGCTCAGAACTGTTGTGTGAGACCTGGAGTGAGATGAATGTTGGAAATCCTGAGCTCCTAAAACACAGTGATGGGAACAGGACTCTGAGCCAGAGCTTTGGGCACTTCCTTACAGCAATCACTGCAGAAATGCATAAGATACATATAGATAGATAGATAGATAGATAGATAGATAGATAGATAGATAGATATAGATATATTCATGTTCTCAGGGATTCTGCAGCCTTTCTTTGTACTCCCTTCTTTTCTGTATTTCCCCTTTTGTTTCTTTCCCTGCCTCACTCTGCACCAGGGCAGCTTCTCTCCCCAAATCATCACTGACTCCTGCCAGGGAAGGAACAGTCAGCTCCTGCTGAGAGGAATCACCCAAGCCAGAGCACAAGGCAGGGACTGGGGGGAGAGGCAGAGTTCCCCCTGTTCCCAAACACTCCCCTTTATTTAATGCACAGCAAGCAAAGCAACAGCACAGGCTCTGTCCAACACAGATGCATGTCTCTGCAGTTCCAAATGATTTTCCTTGCCTGCCCTCTCTGCTGAGACCTCTGCACAAACAGTTTTTCTTTCAAAGACAGATTCATCAATATTTAACAGCCAGGCTACTGCCAAAGCAAACCTTGAAATAAAGTTTAGCCAGATGATCCAACGGCCTTAAGTTAGCAGTGAGCTCAAACACACAGCTGTTCAAAAACTAAAAGGTATTTTCAGCAAGGCTATAATTTAGGCAGCATTATCTTAAGGGATTTCCAAGCTCATGAGAAGCATGATTTGTGTTCATAGCTCAAGGGATTTGCATAGATAACACATAAATCTATTAGGAAGCAGCAATAGCTGCAGCACTCACAGCCAATTGTGCACTGTTGTAAAAGCTGGGCAGCAGGGACCACAGCATTCACATTTTGACTGGGGAGAGAGGTGGAAAAAGTATAAATAAGTCAGTTATTCTATGAGCTGCTTGAAGAAATTAGGGTAGGAAGTAATGATACAATTTCTTTTCTTCATTTTCAGCTAGCAAGGTTTTATTTCAGTCTCTTGCATGTTTGTGTGGTAATTAAGTTGAAGTAGAGCCTGGCACATCTAGCTGGCAGAGACAGATTATTTGTTTGGAAGATGCATTGACAAAATCAATATGAATCCATTTGTGAAAGTGGAGTAATTTAGGGAAATACCCAGTATCCTCATTTCAGTTCTGCCTGTTTACTGAAAACAGTGTGAAAAGGATTGGAAAGGCAATGTACACTTAAACACCTACATTTAAGGACTTGCCAGACAAAAGATTGTGTAGCTATTAAGCAATTTTTTTTTTCCTGGATCCAATAACTTCCCTGTTTTATATCAAGAAAGACTTTCAAAGAGTTTAATCAAAAATACTCCAAGTGAAATCATGTCATAAATCTTTTGATGAGTTAAAGTTTAATTTTAAACTTGTATTTCTCCAATTTTAGTTCTATTTGTGGGGGACATTAAACTTCAAGTCTGATACCTAGTTCATCCTAGAAGTTTTCAGAACAGTGAACTACATTAAAAACACCAAAAAGCCCAAAAACCCTCTGCAAGAGCCACAATTTTACAAATGCAAATTAGCATGGTGCAAAGTTTCATTGGTATATATAACTATGCTCTTGCTCTAGTCATGGCCCTTGCCATTAGATGGGTCCAGCCTTATTTTCTGTAGGGAACACAAGGATGATAATGGCACAGCTATACCATCATGAAAAATGGTTAGTGAGTGCTAGTACCTGGCAAAATTTGGCCACATGAGGCATTTTGTGAAGTCCCCCTGATCACACAAAACCTGGAGCTTTCAGTTGGCTTGACATTCACTGGAAAGCAACTGGCATTTGGTCGACTGTAATTAGTAGGTAAAGGTAATATAATAAAGGAAACATAATAATAGTAATAATAATAAAGGTAATATAATTATGTGGTAAAGGGTCTGGAGCACAAAGTCTGCTGAGGAGCAGCTGTGGGAGCTGGGGATGTTCAGCTGGAGAAAAGGAGGCTCAGGAAATCCCTTATCACTCCCTACAATACCAGACAAGAGGCTGGAGCGAGCACAAGAGGAAACAGCCTGGAGTTACACCAGGGAGGGTTGAGATTGGATGTTAGCAAAAAATCTCTTCATTGAAAGTGCTGTCAAGCATTTGAGCTGCCCAGGGAATTTGTGGAGTCACCAGCCTTGGATGTATTTGGATGAGTAGATGTGGCACTGAGGAACATGGTTTAGTGGTGGACTTGGCAGTGCTGGGTTAATGATTTGATTTGGTGATTTAGAGTTCTCTTCAAATCTAAATGATGTTATGATTTTGATTCAAAGCCCCCAGGTACTGACTGTTAACCAGAGCAAAAGGAGAGCAGAGCATCAAATGCAAAATTAGGGAATATCTTTGCTGTTTACTTAACTTTGCTGTTTCACAATAACTTGTCTTCAAAGCTGTGAAATCATCTTAAGAAGCCTCTATTTTGAGGTTTTTTTGCCTTGTTTTCCTCTGCCTTCCCTGGCTGTGCACCCAGACAACTGCTCTGAGCAGGCACCATAATTGCAGTTGGTGAACTGACCTGAGCACTGAATCAAAAGTGACCTGTCCTGCTAAGTCAGTAATATTTGAGTCACCTCAGTCTGTGGACTTGAAACTCCAGTGGGACAGCACCCATCACAGAAAGGCAGCTGGGGCACACAGCCAGGGCTGGATTTGTTCCTTTGCTCCAGAAGACACTCAGGCAGCACTTGGAGCAGTGACCTGCCACGGGCATTCCAGCATCTGTATGAGAACTCTGCTTCAAGGAATCCTTCAGCCTTCCCATTTTTGGCTTTATGGGCAGATTATCCAATTGACATTCAGCTGGGGTAGTAGGAATCCACCAGGGATGATGTAAAGGCTTAGTAATTCCCTAGAATGTACCCAGCTTACCTTCCCTGTAGCAGCCCAGCCCTCCTGAGCTGTTTTTTCTTTACTACATACTTCCCATGGCTTTGAAATACATTCCCTAAGCAGGTAGATGTTGGAGTTATGACTTTTAGCAGAGGTTGTGAATAATTCCAGGGACAGAGCAGCCACAGATTCTCTGGGCAACCTGTCCCAGTGTCTGATCAACCTCTCAGTAAAGATTCTCTTCCTAATATCTAACCCAAACCTACTCTATTTCAGTTTGAAGCCATTCCTCCTTGTCCTGTCACTACATGCTCTTGTCAATAGTACAACAAGAAGTTTTAAGCTTCTTTTTTTTTTTTTTTTTTTTTTTTTGGAGAGGTAAATAAGGTAAGTGGAGCATGTAGTGAAAGACCATAGAGAAAGAGTAATGTTCACACATTTTATATGAACTCACATAAATGACCATGCCAGGATTGCACCAGCTTTTTCTTTTAGGTTCTGGAGTTCAAAAGTTTTGAACTATTCTGGAGTGTACTGCCTCTATCCAAGTGAACATGGAGACTTGGAAGCAAAGATATATGGGGAAAACAAATCCTCTTGTATCTCTTTCAGCTACATACACTTTGTGTGGCACTTCAGCTCTCTGGACAGCCTGGCCCTTGACAAAGTCACACACTGATCTGAAAACAGAAGTTTTCCTAACTGCTTCTAAAACTGCCTGTAAAGCAATGGTAATAAGCTGTACATTTGTTCAAGTTCTTATCCCATATGGGCAGGAAATGAGCCCATTCTTTCAGCCCCATCAGTAAGAGACAAATGGTGTGGAAAGCAGTTTCTTGTGTACCCTTCAAGTGCTGTCTGAGCTGTGACCTCTTCTCTTGCTATTTTATCTTGCAACTTGTAAATAAAGCAAAGCTTTCCTAAGCAATTAACTTTGCAGCACATCCTGTGCATTCTCCTTAACTTATCCCTCTGTGGAGCAAGTGCCTGAAATGGGATGGTCCAGTTGGGGGAATCACAGAGCAGCCCTGAGCATCTCTGCTCTGAAATAAGGTTGTTACCTTCTTTTTTCTTGTGGCTGTGATCAATCTTATGGAACTTCATTTTATCTGAAAGATGTTTGGGTTTAGTTCTATTAATATTACCTTGACATCCCACATTCCTTCATTGCTGATACCCTCTACTCCTTTACCTAAAAATGATAATCAATATGATTCTGAAAAATTAATTTGAACTAGATTTAGTACTCATAAAGCACCTTTGAAAATGCAGCTGATCCCAAATTATTCAGCTGCTTATCACAGGTAACTTTAAGGCAGCTCCTGACACAGCAATCAGGCTTAAGTTTTCAGCTTACACACACAACTGACTTGTCTGATTTTTCTAATAATTATATAAATTGTTATTGCCCTAGAACAAAACAAACAACCTTCCCAGTAGGGTTAAGGATGAAAGCTGACCTTGTTCTTTGGAAAAAGATGTCTAGCAGGAGCAAGTGGATTCCCTAGCAGTGCATAGGTTTAGAGACATCTAAATTGTAGAGCAATTTTGACAAGGTAAAACCAGTGGAATTAAATTCAGGATGGTTTTGACCAAATGTTTCATTTACATATTCTTTAGTTCTTTCAGAGCTCCACTCAGTAGTGCAGAGATGAGTGGACAAGCTACTCAACAGAGCCCAGGATATTACCTAATTTTTCTCTGCTCTCTTTTTGCTCTGTGAGGCAACTGTGGGCTACTCTTTAATCTTCCTGTGACTCAGCTTCTCCCTCCATCATCTCAATTTTGAAAAGATCACTTCTTTTTTATGGATTTATGAATATTCTACAAATATGCACCTTGAGTTGTGACCTTCATTTCTGCATGATGTCTTTTAATCAATTTTATCACAGAAGTGCAAGTAATTAATTGTTAAATAGAGTGACTTTTTATTCTTTCATAAAGAACAGGATTATGAATGATAGCTGGGTTCCTCAGTGGATTTTTAGAGAGATTTCAATGAAATAAGACCCATAAGTAATTCTACTTCTGTTATTAATCCAGAATTATACTTCTTGTATATTAAAAGAAGAGCTGCTACCACATAAAAGTACTGACATTTGAAATTAAATCTATTATTTATTCATAGATTAGCAAAAACTAAGTAATTAGTGTTCCAAAATTACTAATGAAACTCAAGATAAATGGAGGGATATAATTTAAATCTCATGGATTATTTGAGTAGGATTACTGAAATTTTAAGAAGAATTCCCCTCCCATTATATAGAAAGCCACTCTGAGCTGCATAATGCAGTTGAATGGATGGGATGAGAATTGGATGTGATGGGTTTGTGGATGAGGTGTGATTAAAAGAAGAAGAAAGGCAGGATGTTGCTTGGGGGAAGAGGCAATAGATTAGCATGTGGTCTAGATGGTTTTAAGTGGTTGATAAAAAGCCTAGATGAGTAGAAATATCTGCCAGGCAAAAAGTTGAATTATAATTGTAGGAATACTAGCTCATCTTTACCTTACATAGATGCTTTTCAAATCAATTAATTATCAGCAAAATAATCCACAGAGAACTTGTATGAAAACTTGCAGATGGAGCCTCTTTTTCCCGTGCTATGAAATAGTTTATACAGAGAATGTCAATTCTGTGGGCCACTCATAGAGGAATTAAATGAGCAGGGTTCTTTCAATTTTCTTTGCTAGAGTAAAATGGAAGACTATCTTGCATTCTGCTTTCAAACAGAAACATAGCAATGAACACACCTGAAAAATACTGGCATTACCTTAGACTACTGCAAAAACATATTCTGATTAATGAATGGATTATGTATAAAAATATCTACTTCAATTGTAAATAAAATTGATGTATCAAAATAAATAAGGACTAAAAATTGATACCAATAAATACCTTGGAATGAGTCGATCACAAGAGTCCATGAAATCTGAAAGGATCTGCCGTGTTTAAATAAAGCTTTTGCCAATGTGTTACTTGAATTGTTTTTAATAACCATACTTTTACTTTAAAGTGTAAAGCTTGGCCAGTGTTTGATTAATTCATCCCATTTTTTTTGCTAAAAAGCAAAGGTTCTATAATAGTACAGTGAGACTAAAAATCTAATCCTTGGTTTCCAAACTCTATTCCAGGCTATTGTCTGTTATCAAACATAAAGCCAAGTGAACTCATCATGTATGAACACCACAAGGTTTCTAAAGATGAGTTTAAATGTGTAGTTAACGTTCAGCTTTACTAAGCTGAAGAGCTGAAAAAGAGGTCAGTGGACTTTCTGCTTCCAAAATTTATAGTGACATCTATACTGAGCAAAGAGGAGTTCAGAAAACCAATTAATTGGTGCCAAATGGGACAGGGACAATAATCTGTTGCAGAATGATTCTATCCAGAGGCACATGCTTCCCTAAGCATCCTGCCATATTCCTGTGGTCTTGGATGGACTGAGCACCTAAGGCTCACTGCTCCAGCTATATTGCTTCTGGCTCTGCTGGAGGATGTAAATTATCCCACCTCCTGTCATTTTAATTTCTGTCAAATTGCCAGCCTCTTCTTCAGTGCATGGGGTTGTTATCCCCATCTCTGCTGAAAGACAGTGAAACTAGGACTTGTGGGAATCAGCAGAAACATTTATGAAAAGCAGGACACAGAAATTCTTGTAACTGATACATGAGAAGATTCCCTGAAAACACTAAATAAATGGTGCCAAAATAAGCAATATGGGTATTTATTATATTTATGCTAGAGCTCATAGAACATATTCAGTTAGGAAGTCAAGAATTTGTTCACAAACAGAATATATTTTGTTTCTGCTTAAGTCATTAGCATAGGACATGCTATTCTAATCACCTTTGGCAGAGTGCAAATAAAACATGCAGTTTCCTATTCCTTCTCTCAAGTTCCACCAATACTGATTTGCTAATTCACTCTGGCAGAATACCAGGTGTCCCATTGTGTAAAAATGCTTTTGCTCATAAGGTAAATGAAAAGTTCAATTTCCCAGTACTATTTTTCCCATCATTTGTTTGTAGTATCATATTTTGCTTTATGCTCCTCTTTCCCACAGCAATAGCCCATCTGCAATGCACAGCTAAGGACAGGCAAGGTGTTTCATTTGAGTGTGTCTTAGAATATCCTTGCTTAGGAAACAGAAATGCCCTATTTTATCAGCAGCTTTACTGATACTGATTGCTTAACTAGACACAATTAATGGAAGATAAAATCTCCTGTATCCCTCTTACAGGAAATACCAGTCTTGTGACATTTGAAAGATTCCTCAATACTGTACAATAAAAGGCACAGTGATTATAATTCCTTCCAAATTCTCAGACACTTCCTGTCATGAGCTCACACAATTGCTTGATTTCCTTTGTATGAATATTCTGCTTCTTCCCCCCATTCCCCTTCAGAGCAGTTTCTCCTCTTATAAACATCATTGTTACAAAAGCAATGTTGTTACCAGGTGATATTAATGATGTTGCTAGCCAGGTTCACTAAAAATTTTAGTTAGCAGGCTAACTAGGCTTTGAGAAATAATTAAAAAAATATTTGTAATAAAACTCTTCAGTGGAAAAGTTCTCCCAAAGTCAAGCACAGACAAAATTTCCATTCTGTCTCTTGCATCTCACTGTGTTCAACTGGATTATGTGAAGGAGATAGATTTTAAATTACAAACTTCAACACCTTTCATTGAGATAGAGATGTCCAAGGCTTTAGTTAACACGTTCATTCACTTTCCAATTTGTCAAACTGAAAAGAGTGGCTTGGGCACTCAAGCTGAGCTCCTTACATCAGTGGGAAAGAAGGGATGGGAAGTGCAGAGTGAGGCACAAGGTGCCATTATCCCAGCCCTGTAATCTCTTTCTCTTCTACAAGCATGGTAGGAATCACAAAAGACCAAAATGTTATTGCATACTTAAATATAAATATAGAGTGGCAATATCTAAGATATCTGCCACCATCAAAGATTTTGTGAATGCAGTAACAGGAATTGCATTGAAAGTTTAATATTTCCTGGAAAGTGAACCTTGATCTTTAATGCCACATGGGACACAAATGCCCTGACCATGTTTTTTGACCCAAACACCTGTGAAAACTTCTTACAGTGCATTCACAGGTTGAAGAACAGTGGAGGAACAGGGCCACTGCCTGTAGTTATGCAGATACTGCCGGGATCTCTGTAACTGGAAAAGAGTTTGCAAAGCTGCAATGTCATTTATAGTGCAAGGAGACCTCACCACTCAGGTTTTTATTAGAAGGGAAGGCTAGGTGGACAGCCATGGGAAGCACAGGCACAGCCTTCTCAGGCTGCATGATCCAGGTACCAGGGTGTCTGGCTCCATCACACACCTGCCCTACAGAAGACATCAACCATCCTTCTTCTGGACTCCTTCCAATGCACTGTTCCCCTCTTTCTTTCATTAACTGGGAAGAAAAAACCCAACAAGCTAAACTATGCTGTCACGTCTCTGTTTCCAAGACTTTTTTGTTTGTTTTTAGGTGCCTGGGTTGTTGAAGCTTTTTTTCCATTTCTCTATGATTTCTTAGACAGAAATGCCAATAGAAACCCGGGCTCACTCTTAAAGAACCTTTATTGATCTCTGCTCAGGCAATTCTAGGAAACTGCTTAGGAATAGCTGGAAATGGTGGAAAATGGCATCACAGTGGCTGTTTTGGCATGCTCTTAACTGCCCACCCACCAACCCAGCCAACGTGAGGGGGAAAAGGGAGACAGAGAACACAGCACAAAGGTTCCTCATCCAGGTCATAGCTGCTGTCCAAAGCAAGCAGCTTGGTTTTTCTCTTGTTCATTGTGAGGCATTTTGCTAAGTGTATTTTCACATGACAAGTATCTCAAGAGACTCAAAACACACATCATCATCTTGCTCTGTGGATCCAACAACCTTACTCTCACATCCATGAGGGTAGATGGATGATATTTCCAGCATTTTTCCCTGAAGAAAGAAGACAAAAGACATATTAGAAGTCCTAGGGACATTGCAGGCAAGCTGCAAGCTGAGAAATGTGTATAAAAATGAGTCAGTTTAGTAGACAGCACCTTTCCCATGGACTGTCAGGGATTAAATGAGGGAAAAACATGGTCAGGAAATAGTTCTGGTCTTACACCATGTGTTACTGCAATACACTCATTAGAAAGGCTGTTTAATACTAGAAAACTTGTTCAAATTTACGTCATTTATTATGAATATTTTTATAAACTTCATTATTAATACTGTATTGCATATTGTCTGTCTGGCTTGGCTTGCTTATCCCTAATAATTAGCAAACTGACCTGATCTCTACTTCATAAAGGCCAGGCACCAAAGAGAATTGACAGTCAACTTCTGAAGAGACCGAGTAACAAAATTGCACAGTAAGTGTGTACACTGAAATGGTGATGATTTTTACAGCTTGCAAATCACACAGGCAAAAAACCAAACAAACCAAAACAACAAAAAGGGAAAAACAGAAAAAGAGACTAACAATCCATCAGTTTTTCTATCAGCTGAGGATGAGGAACTCAGATTTGAACTACAGCTTGACTAAATTTACAGGCGTTATCCTAAAACTAAAATTTTGCAAGCTCAAAGTGATAAATGGATTTGTTACAGTGTCAGAAATTGTCTTTCACGTAAGAGGTCAAAGAACCAGGATGATTATCTCATGAAAACTTAGTTAATGAAAAGCATTTGTCATTAACTGAGGCCAATCCTCATTTGGAGCAGCAAACAATGTGTTTTAGAGGCCAACAGTTGAAAGAAACTGCCTGAAAATTAAAAGCACTTAGAAGTCCTTAGGGGCCAGTTGGAGTCCATTACATTTTTCTTTCAGATGTTGTTTACTTTGGCACGTTAAGCTATCCAGAATATTCCATCAGCTGGAAAGTGTGCCTTAGCAACCTTTACATCTTGGTTCTTGTCTGATCCACAGGGAGGCTGATGGTGCTGTATCACCGGCCGGGGGCTGTGTACAAACCACAAACGGGACGGGGCTGCTGTGGAACTGCCTTGAGCTGTTTCATTTTCCAGCATCAGTCTCGTTACATGGTTATGACAATGGGAAGATGCCACCAGCTCACCAGATCCCAGGCAGCAGACCAAGAACTGAATGTTACAACTCACTTTATAAGTTTTTTGCCCAATCACATGAAGCAAAAGCACATTGACAGTAGTTCCATCCAACCACTATAAGCACACGTACCTTTGGTTAAAACACTGCTTGCTTATTTAAAATATTATACCTACTTGTAAGCCTTAAAACACAATGCACAGAGCTCCATTATTAAGCTTCAAACTTCCTAATATTTTGCTAGATAAACCTTTCTGTAGCTTAGGGAGTTAGACAAGGGTTAATACACAGACCATTGTTCTATTTGTCCTTGCTTTTCTACTTTTTAAATAATTTTTCTGCTGACCTATCTCATGGCTGCTGCTTAGCTCTAATCACAGTTCTGCTGTCTCTGAGGCCTGCCTTTTGCAGCTTTCCCAAAACCATCTGATTTTGTGGATTCCGACAGTGCTGCACATGATAGTGCTCCAGCAATGGCCCCGTTTCTGCACCAAATGCTGCCAAAAAGAGCAGCAATCATCTACTCAGTCTTCAAGTAATGATATCTTACACAGTTCTGGATGAAGTAACTACTGTTCCATTGGAGAGAATAAAGGCTGCTATGCCAAACACAGCTTACACTTTCATTTATAATATATTCTTGCAACCTGTTCTTGACATTGACATTACCCTCTACAGTTTACTGCAAAGCTTTGCTGTGTAAAAAGAGCACCAACCATGCTTGAAACATTCTGCTATTCATGTGGAAATCCATTTCAGAGTCAAAATCACCCTTTTCCAAGCAGGATTTGTACTGTGTGAGACAGAGTTATACATACACTCCATCCCAATGAGCAGGTACAGTCCTGTTGAGTGGCTTCAGTGCATCTTCCCAAGCTCAGACCATGGATAGAGCAAAAACCACGTAAATGATCCCATCCATGGCAAATATGCAGAAGCAAATCTCACCTCCTGCATTTAAGAAATTGTATTTTCTGCAGTCTACACAATTCATCTGTATTAATACAATGTTGTGGCTGTCATGTCACATACTGTTTTTTCAGTCAATATCATGACTTGTTTGTTAGTTAGGCTCTGTTCATAATTTTGGAAGCTGATACTGTAAAAACCTACAGGGGATTAAGATTAATTTAAAACCACCTGTGGAAAAAAAAGGTTTTTAGGACCTCTGATGTAAGGTCAAATATTGCTCATCACTGAAGATTTTTCCTGAATAAAGGAGAAAAGATTCACCTGATTGAGCCAAGAGTAGATCAGCATGACTGAGGAGGGGAATGAATGTGCCAGAGAAACTCAGGTACTGTGAAGCAAATGAGCAAATCAGTGCAGAATGGAGGAGTGGAGCAAAACAGCCACCACATCACCTTGGAGAACAGGTGGCTCTTTAGAAAGAATGAAAAAAGACATAAATGATCTTCAGGAAGGAGGGAATATAGGGAACAGGTGTACCTGCTTCACAAAATACCTAAGTGGAATTGTAAGCAGAGTAAAAGCTGGAAAGACCTATGAACTGAGTGAGAGACAAGAAACATGATATTTGCACAGAAGACTAACAGCTAATAACAGATCTGTCAACAGAAAAGTTATGAACAGAAAAGGTTTAGAGGGAGAGAAGTTTGACTGTGAGTTTGAGCTGTGAGTTTGAACTGTGAGGGAACCAAAGTTCAGCGATTGGAATTACTACTTCTTGTGGAAGATTTCACTTTGAGTGTATAAATACAAAGCAAAACCTACTAGTCAGATCTCAGATAGGACATTTTAACACAGTGTCCACATCAATATATGTGGAAATAACTGGAAATAATGTCTAACTCCTATTACTTTACCTAAGAAATTTAAAATCACCACTACTTATGAAAGATCTATACTATTTACTCTGGGACAACAACAGAATTAAAAAGGCCTCTCCTCTTGTCAGTAAAATTTATGCTAACTAAACATCATTTATCAAGTCACCAAACTAATGATGATATGAAAAAATACCTCCTTCATTTCGCTTTCAATGAAAGCAAGATAGAAAAAAGAAAACCTGCAACTGGAAAAACTGATAATTGCCAGGGAAAAAATTACCATCACAATGCTTCTGAAATAACCTTGTGAACAAAGTATGTTTAAAGCAAAGAAGCCAAGATATTCAGCTCTTGGAAGCAATGTTGATTTACACCACCTGAGAATCTGCAATGTCCACAAGACAACAATTAGACTCTTTCTTCCAAGCACTGAATAGTTCCTTCTACAGTGCTGTTGTATTATAATATGACTAGGAAATGTTGCAAATGGATCTAATTATTATTATAATCTTAACAATATAATCTTGAAGTCCTTGTCAAATGTTATTTCCAAGACATAGAGAGATGTCCTACAGGCAAAAGAATTAAAATAAATAGATTAAATAATTTCCTACTGGCGAGATATCCTAAAAAGCTAATAGGTTTAGATTCTGGATTGAATTCTGTAGCAAAGATATTTGATTTACTTGTCAAAATTTAAAGATCTTACAGTCCTCCATCAATCACTATGAACAAGATGGGTTAATTAGAAAATCCAAACTTAACAATTACAATTCAGACAATATTTTGGCAATGTGTATTAACTAGAGGTCAAGTAGGACTGTGCCTTCAGTCTAATATTGTGCATCTACTTAGTACCAGTCCGTGTGCTCCACTCTTTCAGATAAACAGTTGTAATTCTGTTTTTTTAAAAAATGGTGACTTCCAGATCCAGTGAGCTCTGAAATCCTCCAAAATTTGGATGTCTGGCTTTTATTTGTGGCTGCTTGAGTAATGAATATTGAAACCATCAAAGGCAATGAATCCCCGTCTGCACTGACTGGATTTTCCCAATTCTCTCAGCCCGTTTTCACCTGTTTTTAGAAAACTCTCCCAATAATTCTTTATCAAAAATCCACTCTCTCTGTAAGAAAAGGTTCATAATTGCTTCAGTGTGAAGGGATCTTATGGTTTGAAGTATATCACTCTGGAAATAAGGACAGTCATTTAATTTGACCTTTACAATATTTGAATAATTTCCAGATGACTTCCAGACAACAACAGTGCCTCCTTGGAAGTAATTCCTGCCTGATAAAGGGAATCAAATTATTAAAAATGAAAAAAGAAAGAAAAATTCTCCAAGTGCATAAATAGTATCAAGCAGGTCAGTAGTATTCCAGTATGAGCCGACATCCCTTATCTTACATTACTTTGATAGTGCTGCCATCTGCTCCACTTAAAGGCTTTCAAGCCAAAAGAGAAGTAGGACTTTATTAGCAAATACTTTCTGCTAATGTACCATCTTCACTTCTGCTTGTGAGTCCTGTAAAAATATCACCTTTGATACCCTTTATCTTGCAGATGTTTCTCCAAGAGAGAGTCTTTGATGGTGCCAAAGAGACAGAGATTCCTGTGGAATCTGCTCTCTTCCCTGCCAGAGCACCTGAGGGGGAAGAGAAGGAAAACATCCACTCCTTTCTGCGCCATTGGGAGAGAGAAATGGTGAAAAGCAGAGGAAGAGTGGCCGTGGGAGCTGTGGAGATGGACTCTGTCAGCTGTGAAATCCTGCACAACCATCACTGATCTTGTCGCAGTGAGGATACTGTGATCACTTACCAACAATGATTTAACACCTGCAAGATGTTTTTACAGCTCTGTAGAGCATTAACCACAAAACCTACTCCTGCTCAGTGCACAAAACCCTGCTGCCAGAGGCAGATGAATCTTTGGACACCAACCATCACATCTGAGGTCCTGAAGACACATCTTGACTTTGTAAATGATCAGATACAATTCCAGACCATGAGTTCTTCTGAGCAACCAGTAATCTCAAAGCAGGATCCTTTTGCTGTCTTTGCTCCTGTCCATAGCTCCTAATCAGTGTTATGGTCACTCATATTTTTAGGAATGAGTAGCATTATGGGTGAACTTTGCTGTTAGTGACAGTAGGTATTTGAACTCTGAGCCTTGCAGTGCCAAGGTTTAATTCCCCACTCCAAAAACCACTGTTAAGTCACTGTTTCTGTGCCTTGGGTGGTAAGTTATGCAGGAGTTTTCCTGTTTCTCAAGCATTTTACAAGGATATTGCACTGGAATCAGTGAGAAAGTCAGGTGTTTGAGATGCTGAACAGAAATATGGCTTGCTGCAGTTGACATGAAAGGAGAACAGGCAGCAAATTACATCTGAAGGGTCCTTAATGCACAAATTAACTGAGGGACAAGGTTGCTTTAACTACTCATTATACAAGAGGAAAAGTTAATCACCTGTGCACTTTCCAGCACAATTTTAAAAACAAATTATTTTTTAATCATAATAATTAGCATCTAACATAAATTAGATGTATTGTCTGTATGTCTTGGGGTGCTCTGTGATGACAGTGTATTCCCTGATTCTCTGCTTTATGCCCCAGAATGGTTGCTGTATCCTTGAGGTGGGTTCAGAGCAGGGATGAGCCTTGCCCTTGCTGGTGCTTTTTTCCAAAGCCTCACTCCCCAGGTGTGTGGGCTGAGCTGTGGTCTGGGTTTTGTTAGCCCAGGTGAGAAGGTTTTCCTTTCCCTGGCCTTGGAGAAGCTGCAGCAGCAACCCTTGGGCAATCTTTCAAGGACAGCTTGTTTAGCCCAGGACCAGAGAGACAAAATGGGACCTGCAGGAGAGGGGCGGGTCAGGACCAGCAGGAGAGAGAGAGGGGCTGCTCCATCCCGGCCCCAAACCTCGGGAAAGCTGAGCCTGGGACAGAGAACACAACAAGCTTCATCTGCTGCTGAAGAGGAGGGCAGTGCCAGAGGTTTTCATGTGTCTGCCTGAACTGCTGTGTGAAGCTCCTGTTTGTTTTCCACGGAGAGAAGTCCCCAATATCATGCCCCAATATGGCATGAGCTGGTATTTTTTCCCTGGCATTTTGGGTTTGTAAGAGCCTCAATGAGAGATGCAGGACTCCAGGTGGCTCTTCAAAATGCAGTTTATTGTATCCAAGATGTTACAGCAGTCCAGGGTGGTGGGTGACAGAGCCTGTGCCTACAGCTGTCAGCTCCAGCTGCAGGCAGGCCTGGACACCCTTTGGTTTTGGTTACAATGCATTATAGACTTTCCTTTACTGAGCATCTTAATACAGAAGAACCAATCTATACCTTAACTTTTATCTATAGCCTATCATAACTACTATAATTACCATATTCATGTTACTATTCTCCAGTCACTAAAAGTTAGTACATTACAGTTTAAGCTATAAGTTGTTTTTCATTTTCTTGCAGTGAAAAATTCTGAGGCCTTTTTTCTACTTGCAACATCGGCATGCTTGTTTGCCTGTGGAATCTTTCTGCTTGGGAAAAACATCTTTTTGTTTGAGGTGGGTTTATCCTTTGCTCTAAGCCATAAAAACCCCTTCTAACTAACATACCCTTTGCCTTCTTATTTATCCGGTAAAACTGGCTCATCAATTCTCTTCTTCTATATCAAAACTTGCTTTCATTTTAATTTCTTCTTAAGATTCCACATTCAAAAATCTTTCTGCCAAGCATACATATCTGTGAGACTTTCTTGTCAAACTTTCATCCTTCCCAATAGGGGTTTTTGTTCCACTTTGTGTATGGGGGTAAGGTCTGACAGCTTCATACCTAGCGTTTATTTACTTTTTTTTTTTTTGCCATGCCTTATGGGCATTCTGTTTGTTAATAAACTGTTGTGTTTTTATTTTTTTTCCCACTTTCTTGCACTAGTATTTATTTCATGTTGGTAGAAAGAGATTGTGGGAACCCTTTTAAGAGGGTACAACTCATTCCAGAGTGTCCTCTCCTAAATTTTTCTATAAACTGAGACACTGTGGTAAATATTCTTACCCTCTAAATACTGATATGGGAATAGGCAGTGTGTAGTATGCTTGCCCAATTAGCATTTCCAAAGTCAAATACTCCAAATTATTTAATACAAAGAAAAAGCCTTATTAATAATACAGTCAAAGTTGATACATGTACAAAACCACCTTCCTGGCATTGCCCCCTTGCCTGTGCTGCTTTCCAAATCTCATGTCTCATTCCTCTTCATTCCACAGCTTCTCCCCTCAGCTTTCTCCCTAACTCCTGCCCCCAGGGAAGGAGTGAAAGCTGCCTGGGGCTGCCAGCCCCTTCTCTGGCAGCATTCCCAGAGCAGGAGCTGGGCAAGGACACTCTGGGAACCCAGTTCAGCCCCTCTCAGTCCAGACACCCCTGGGAGCCACCCCTGGGATATCTCCCAGCAGGGACAAGTGTGAGACGCTTCCTGGGTGACAATGTAATATTATTAATTAAAAAAAAAATGAAGGGCAACTATTCTGTACTGACAAACTGACAAAACTGATGGAAAACAGTGTTTTAAAATAATATAGTCTACTGAAATAATTGACTTCCTTCTAATTCCTTTTTTGAGAAAATGAACATTACGCATATTCTCATAATGTATTTCATAAAAGATGAGTGATTTATGAAAGACCTGCCTGTGATGAAGAATTAAAAACATGCAGCCACAGATTCAGATCTTAATTGTATTCTTTGTGTTTCCTAGTAATTCAATAATAAATCTTTCATCTTTTAGTGGTATAAGCTAATGTTAACAGAAAAATCATTTGGTTTTCAATAAAGAGGTCAGCAACTCTTCTGTTTCATTTCAACACATCCTGCCCTACACAAAATAGATAGCAACTATTTCTCACTTTTCTGCAGGTCTCCAGCAGCAATCTCTCTAATTTCAATATTCAAATCTGAAAAGGGGCATTACTCATGCGTGAAAAGAACTCACCAAATAAACAATTCCTCTAGTATTAAATATTCACCAGCTATACCATAATTTAGTCCGAGAAATATTAATTTCTTTTCTGTATTGTTAATTCAAACTTTATTTTTTTCCTTGCAAGCCATTCCCATTAATTTGGCCATGAGACACCTGTTAAAGTTAGCTCAGCCCAGGGCAGGTACAAAATCATATTTATTGGGTAACAAACTGCATTCATCTTTGTGACATCAGTGGGGTGCAGCCTGAGAAGTGCAGCCTTCCCAAGACAAGGTCTGTGAATTCTGTGAATTCTGGGGAATGCAGCTCTGCAGAAGCCAAGGGGCACCAGGAGAGGCTCTGTGCCACGCACTGAGGCATGGCAGAGAGATTGTTGCAGAAGTGCTCTCACATGCATGCAAAAATTAAAATATTTCTCCTCCTGTCACGAGGTTCCTGGTAACTACACTGTTAGATGTGCCTGCCACTCAGCATCCCATTACTATTCCCTAACCAAACAAAAAAAAATCCCCACTAATACAAACATTGGCTGCATCCAAGGGAAATAGTAGCAAACTGTTTTTTGTTCTTTGAGTTAAAACCCCTCCTTTTGTTTAAATCTTTGAGCTGCTTTGCTTAGTCTCGGACAATTCAATAGCTATTTACATACTATTGATTTTCTTCTAAAGATAAAGTCATCAGGCCTTTGGAACACAGCCAGTTTTTCCAAACCTAGATGAATAGAAACAACTACATAATTTTTAATGGTAGCTAGATTCCAACTCTGAGATTTTCTTCAGTTGTTGGATTGTAAGAATAAATGCTGAACAAACACTCATGTCTCATATCATTATATTTATTGTTCAGAATTGCTGGTCGATGTTTGCTTGCACATTAACTAATAGCACTGACTATTTCACTGCCCATACAATATTATAGTTAATAGCAATTTTGATGCCTTGCACCACAATAAAAATTGGCCTCAAAAAAAATCAATAGATTCCTTGTTTTGTATCAGGGAAGAGAGACAAACAGTAAATCATAAATTTTGAGTTGATCATTTAGTCTGACAACATGGTATTCAGGATTTCTTTGAATGATAGTTATGATTCTGTGTAGAGTCAAATTCTAATCTGAAAGTATCTCTGAGTGCCTTTGCTGTTTCTGTCTGGGGACAAGCAACTGCAATAGCATCTCAATAGATTTTCTGAGGCAAAGTGTATAATACAAGCTTATAATACAATAATACCAGTTCTGCCTGGCTGGTGTTATTTGCGGATTGTTCCAGTTAGAGCAACATGAATTTGACTCATGGTACAACTTGAATAGGTTATCTGACTCTGGTTTGAAACAAACAGAATATATATACACAATAATAGAAAAGGGATTTACCTAATGAACCTCCCTAAATTTCAAATGTAAACATTCTGAGGTTCTCTCAGAGAAAGGACACTCACGAAGGAAAAAAACACATCCAGCAGCACAAATAACCAAGCAGTTATGGCATTCAGGCTATGACGTAGTCTAAGATAAACACAGCAAAAGGGAGTGGCTTTTTGGAGGCTGTTTAGACTGAAAAATATTGCTGCTTTTAAGGGAAGAGTTCTCTCAGTTTTATCATGATGATCTGATACAGTGGGTTTTTTTTTTTATTTTTCAAGCCCATTTTTCTTCAGAGCAGATATATAAGGATACAGTATCAATGATGTTTTAGCATGACAAATTATCTTCATTCATACTCCTGGCAGAATAATCTCTTATCTTTTTCTATCTGAACCAATAATGGCTCAGCATAAGACTAAAGCATTGCTTACATTGTGCAGAGGTTTAATGCATCAAAAATTCAGCATGGATAATTGCAGAATACTCATGATTGTAAATCCCCTTAGAATCTCCTCATCAAGGACAGCGTCTCTCCTGCCTGTGTGTGTTTATGTCTACAATGGTGCTTTGCTTTAAACTCAATCTCATTATTCCAGAATCATGTGCTGGAGTTTTCTACCAGCAAATAATAGCTGAAGTATAAATCTAGACCTGAAATACTACAGTCTTTGCTTTGCTGCATAGTTTTTGGTTTCTTTTTCTTTAATTTGCATATAATTTTTCACTACCTGGCCCTAAAATATTTGCAGAAACATCAGAGATAACTTGAGATGAACTGACCACAGCCCCCATCCCCCTGTGCTGTGCAGGGGGAAGAGTGAAGAATCAGGAAAAATTAAGCCTACAAAGGGTGGAGGGCTGCTTGGAAGGGGTTTTTAAGAATTGAGTTTACTCCTTATACTCCTACTATGATTTGATTGATAATAAATGAAACTATTTTCCCCAAGTTAAGTCTGTATTGCCCTTGTTGGTAACTGGTGACACTCCCTGTCCTTAGCTTGACCCACGAGCCTTTTGCTGTATTTTTCACTCCTCTGTCCAGCTGAAAATGGGAGTGATAGAGTGGCTTTGGTGGGCACCTTATGTCCAGCCATGGTCAAATCCCCACAACTATTTACGTTATTAACCTTCTTATTTCTTCATTTTTCTTTCAGATAGAAGACCATGGGCATCTTGGAACACCAAATTAATTTAAGAGAAATTACATACACATTAACATTAAAAAAGTGTGCATAAAAGACATGCTCAAAAATCCAGGCACAAATAAAATTGAACAATGTGGGTCAAAGGACTGTAACGCTTTTTGTTTTAAATGTTGAGCTGTTACTGGTGAAAACAAGCATCACAGCAGGATGCAGATGAGGAGAAGGAATTGAATAACAAGTAATTTTGATGGAGAAATGTTAAATTATGAGGTTCAGGACAATGGACAAATGAGGTGTTAAAGCAGTGTTTGTGTAAGCGTCTTAGGTGATTTGGAGATTTATACGCAGAGAGAAGGAGACAATAAAAGGACACATGGATATGGAAATAACACAAGGGAAGAAGTAGGAATTATGTAGGAGAATGAAGTGCTAGGATATTGAGAGAGGGCAAAGAATGTGACAAATGGAATGACCAGAGACACGGCAGGTCCCTTTCTGCCGGTGGATTTCCTGAAGAGCACAGCACTGAGTGCCTGCACACTGGCCCCAGCTGTGTGGCAATTGTTGATGCTGTTTCTGCAGGCCCTGACTTGAGAATAGCAGTAAAACAGATTCTCATCACTGGTAAAACACCTTTTGGTGAAGGCTTGAATCTCTTTGCCACACCAGTTTCTAATTGCCTCATTTCTATCACTTAGCCAACATTTCAAACATTTTGTCTCATCATTATTTCTTTAATACCATTGCCAGACTCACTAACTGGATGCTTTGAATACACCTCTACTTTGCCCTAAGGTTATTTTATTATACATTTACATTCTTCATCACAACTGATGAAGACAAGCAGAATTTTTAATCTTCACTCCTTTCATGGCATTTCTTTTGCACTCACGTCAAATAAACAAATTCATCATTTTGAATTTCACAACAGTCTGGCTCATGATTTCTTACTAATTTTCTTAACAAAAGGTATTGAATCATCAATTGCAATTGCTCAAGTTGTAATCAGATAAAATCTGCTTTAGTTTGCTATTTCATCCTCACAAACACAAATAAAACAGGGAAATAATTTTCAGGAAAACATGTGCGGACCACTCCTATTACTTCTTACTAAACAGACTCTGAAATAAAAGCCACTTCCCTGATGATGTTCTCCAGACTTTTCACTTTATCCCCATGGTCCAGAATCTGGAACTACTAGGAAGCAGCTGTGCTATCAAAGCATTCCTGTACAGAGGTCTCAAACACATCAAAAATATAAACTGGAACTCAATGTTCAGGAAAATTATTCTGAGCAAGTACACCTCAAGCAACAGTCAAAAATGCATTTTTAATAGAAATGGAAGAATATTCCTATTTTAAAGGATCCAAAAAATTACAAAGAAGTCAGCAAAGTGGGAAGACAGAATGGGTAGTAAAAAGTCTCTAAGAAGGCACTGCATACTACTAGTAGCAACTGGACTTAAATAGAATGAAAATAAATAAATTTTAAAAAAAAGAAATTTGTTCAATTATTAAGGACATCAATTTTATTTGAATGATATTAATTTTTTACCATAGGCTTCTGGTGATGGTGATTAGCAGCAATTCCTGTTACTCTGATGTGCAGGAAAATGTGTGTTTCTGAAATGCAAGCTGTACAGGGTTAAGGAATCTGGCTTCAAGGAGCCAATTACATGGGTTTTTTTTTGTTTGGGTTTTTTTTTTTTTCCTAATCCATGATGTCCAAAGCACTAAGTAATCAGGAAAAAAAAAAGAACTGGAATCAAATCAACTTTTTGAGACTATCAGTGCATTTGCCACATCTTTCTATCCTTTCTGTTATTTCTGCCATATTATGCAAAAAATATGCAATTTGACATTAATAAGACCAAGAAAAGGAGAATTTAATGGAATCCACCTATTAGCAGATCATTCAGCCAGTGATTTCCTGTAACTGAGCATCTCAAACCCCATATTTAAGTTCACAGTTTGGAAAGGACCTCTTAGGGTCTGTTGCTCATCCAAAGCAGTGTAAGCTACATGGCTGTACAGGGGGCTCAGAGCTTTGTCCAGGGAGGTCTTGAAAACCTCAGGGATGGGGTGTGTGAAATCTCTCTGGACAACCTGCTCCATTGTCTACCTGTCCTCAGGCTGCAGGTACAGATCAAACAGGACAGATCCCAGGATAACCCTCATCAATATTCCACTTGTTAATAGCCTGTGGTTAGGGTAGGAATAACTGCATCATTCTCTCAGCTGGATCATCAAGCCAGTTTTGGACAACCATCTGGGCCATAAAACTGTGATTTGAACACAAATGTGTCAAAGTGGAAAGTGTAAAAAGCTTTGATAAAATCAAGGTAAATGGAATTTAATCGAGCACCTCTCCCATGAGGAAAGGCTGAGAGAATTGGGATTGTTCAGTCTGGAGAAGGGAAGGCTTTGGGGTGATCTGATTGTGGCCTTCCAGGTTCCAAGGGAACCAACAAGGAAGATGGAGAGAAACTACTTACAAGGGTCTGGAGAGACAGGACAAGGGGGAACGGATTCAAACTGACAGAAAGTAGGTTTAGATTAGATTTTAGGCAACAATTCTTCTATGTGAGGGTGGTGGGGCACTAGCACAGGTTGCCCAGAGAAGCTGTGGCTGCCCCATCCCTGGAAGTGTTCAAGGCCAGGCTGGATGGGCTCTGAGCAACCTGGAATAGTGGGAGGTGTCCCTGCCCATGGCAGGGGACTGGAACTAAGTGATCTTTAAATTCCCTTCCAACCCAGGCCATTCTATGGTTCTATATCTACTACTCTTCCTTGATTCACAGACCAAGGTGTTTCACCTCAGAAGGTAATCAGACAGGTCAGGCATGATTCACCCTTCATAAATCCACTGCTGTCCCCATCACCACATTCTGCTCCACATTCAGTAAAATACATTCCAAAGCAGATTCCTTCGTGGGACTGAAGTGCAGCTGACCAGCCTGCAGTTCCCTGGTTGGATCACTTGGCCATTTTTTGAATTCCTGTGTTCCTGTGATTTCCATGTCCTTTCAAATATGACAGTGGCTTTGCAAGTGCCTTGACCAGCTCTGTCATCACCTTTGGATGATTCCATGGACTTGTGCTGGTCAAGTTATCCCAGACTTCACTCAGTGCTGTTTCACAGCTGCACAACAAGCATTTTATTGCACTAAAGTATCCCTGGATTTTGATGGGATGCATGTAACAATTCATCCTTTGATGAACACGCCTGTGTTTCATGCATCTTCTTCTTGTAGCATAGCTGGCCATAAATAGGTATTCATAAATAGCTATCCCTGAGTAGACAGGAGAGAATTTAACTACACCTGCTATGAGAAAGCTGATAGACTTTTTTAAATAACAGAGTTTGTGGAGAAAAAAAGCATTAAAATATCCTTCACAACAACATGGTGTTTTTAAGCAGGGTTTCAGAGAGCAAGCAACCCAAATTTCTAGCATTCTTACTAAAAAACACGTGCACACAAACACTGGAATAAATGAAAAAGGAGAGAAATAACTGTTCAGTACTGGTCTATGATAGGAAGAACAATATGAGCAATTTAACACCAAATTAGCTACTAGGAGTACCCAGCAGTTAATTCCTTAGAGAGCAAATGAGAGAGAAGATGTAGCAATTATTCTATAGAGTCATCTTTAAATAGATCTGAAAAGCATTACTAATATCCAAAGTGATTTTTTTTTCATTTTTGTGTAAAGAAATGTTGTGTAAGAAATTCTATTCTCAGAACACTGAGACGTTTTATAGAGCCTTAAAGAAAGCTGGGACAGAATAAGAATCTTTTTACACCACTAAGCACAACAACAAGCACTGTTCAAGCTGGCAACATCCAGAGCTCTCTAACAGTCACTATTCCTTCAGAATCTGGAGCTAAGCTTGGAAATTGCTAGATGGCACAATGATCCAAGTACTTCCGCTCTGCTCAACACGTCAGAGGTTGATTTTTTGCCTAGAATAAAGTTTAAAATATAAAATACTATACAAACAAAGTGAAAAAGGTTTCATTTAATGAGTTGTTAAATTTAATAATTCTACATCCTTCCTGACACATTAATCAGTGTGATTTATTATGATAGGGAAGACAAATTCAGAGAAATGGAAAGAAATCCCAACAGCAAATTTGTGCTAAGTCCACTGTTATTATACAAAGATAAGACTCTTTCCTAAGGAGTCTGTCTACAGTGAGATAGGTTTGCTTTAAAAATTTAATATCAGCTTTTATGACTGAAAGAAAAAAACTGAAATAAAACATGAGCATAAAGGAAAGAAATTATACAAAAAATTACTATAATTATGAACATCAAAGTTATTTATCAAAACTCCATCTTCTTTATGCTAATTATTTTCCCAACAGATTATTCTGAATAGGATGAAGCCATCTCAGTCATGAAAGAAAACTAGTGTTTTCCTGTTCCCTGATAATTAGTCATTCATATTTAGATAGTCTTCATTCACTGCTGCACAGGTGCCTCAACCTTTGCCACACAACGTGGAGCTGTATTTAAAGAAATACTCTTTGAATACTTGCATAGAAATAATAGAAAACTGTATTAACAGCTTAATCCCCCTGCTCTCTCTGAACAAGAGATCTGTCATGTGAAATTAATCTCTTTTTTTTTTTGTCAGAAACATGCACAAAACAGTTCTGACACTAAAATATGACAACGTTGTATCAGCAAGCCTGCTTCAGCAGCCCTGCTAATTTAACACCCTATTCAGCAGATATTTAATTTCCGTGGCTGTTGGCCATGAAGTTTCAGTGAACTTCTATGGGTTGGCACCTGCAGAGCTTAATTCCAATTCCATAAACATAAATTCCTGCCTTCCTCATTGCAGATATGTTAACTGCTGACTCTGGCTACAATTCTCCTGCATGTCCTATTCCTATAACTATATATAGCAGTCAGCATTACATGTCCATCAGAATGATGAACTTATGTTTGGATAGACCAAAAGTAATGACAAAGTTGTGGGAGGAAAATCAAGTAGAAATAATGGAAATACAGGTGTGCTCAGAGGTGTTAAAACTGAAAAGATTCTCTGATCAATGTATTCCCCTCTGAAAAGGTTATTTACTTAAGGCTACAGGGAGTAGATATCAGAAAAAAAATATCTTTACTCTGAGGGATGACCCATCCCTGGAAGTGTTCAGGGTGTGACAGTGCTCTGAGCAACCTGGTCTAGGAAGGCGGCCCTGCTCCATGGCAGGGGGGTGGAACTAAGTAATCTTTAACCTTCCAACCCAAGGCATTCTACGATTATGATCTTCTAATCAGAATCTTCTAAAGGAGAGGGACTATTAGGGTGTTTCACTGCCTTAGTAGCAATGAGCTTTATTCTCCCACTGATGCTGATTGGTGCATTGTCACCATCATATTTTCTGAAAAATCTCTTTGTCCAGGATTTCCCTCCTGGGAAGCTGAGATGCCTCAGAGAAAAAGGAAAACAATGTTATCTCATTTGCTTCTCCCTTGTTTTGCTGCTTTGGAATGTGGTTGGAGATTGTTTATCCAACATGTGAATTATTTTTACTTAATGATCAGTCATGGTCCAGCTGTGTTGGGACTCTGGAAGGAGTCACGAGTTTTTATTAGTATCTTTTAGCCTACTGTCTGTATCCTTTCTCTATTCTTTAGTATAGTTTTAGTATAGTATTCTTTAATATAATATAGATCATTAAATAATGAATTAGCCCTCTAAGAACATGGAGTCAGATTCATTATTTCCTCCCTACGATGGGGACCCCAGAAAATACCACAGTGCATCCAGAGTGTTTAGGCTAGACAGGGAGTTTACCAAAGATTCAGTAAGAAAAGAATGCTTCTGAGTACCAGGATGTCTGGTTGTGCCATCTCAGTCACAAAACAACTTGGAATCTCAAATCTGAGTGCTTTTAATCAGAAATAGCTGAACAATACAATTCAGACTGTCATAAAATATCTTATTCACACGATAAATGTATCATTTTCACTATTCTGTCTAACTCAGGATTACAAACTAATGGAATAATCAGTGAGAGAGCAGTCTGCTATTTCAATGTTTCTTACCTAAACAAGCACCATCCATTAATAGAAAATTGTAATCACCGATGCCAATTAATAGTTTTCATCACTTCACTACTTTCAGTTAAAAAAAAGAAGGTATTATTTGTATCACTGCAGACAGATAATGTTCATGAGCAGATCAGGCTGATTTGCAAGGCCATGGGAAAAGTTACATGATATTATCACCAGATAATATTGACTGATCAACAGGGTGCTCCCAGTTCAACGCTGCCTGTTCTCTGTAGTTTTGAAGGCTATTAAAAAAGTTAAAATAATGAAATAAGTGCAATTGGTTTGTTGCTGGAATGTGTAGAAAGAATTTCTACTATTCATTTAATCTGGATTCTTAGATTCTGTTTGGTCTCCTCAACAATGTGTGCATAGTACAAGTTTTATGGCAGCAGAGATACCTAAATGAGCTTGAAAACAGACTGATATGAAACCTAGAAACCACCTTGCTAAAGCAGGAAATTTGTCATGGTCTAATTAACCATGTAGAAGCCAAAAAATGACACTGATAAATTTATGCAGCGAAAGTTTCCCAGTGAAAAACACTGCAAACACCTTTATTTCAGATGACCCGAGATGGCATCTTTCTGGGTGGTCAGGGAAGTCTCAAATTAGCAAAACTCGCCCAGCCTTAATGCCAGGATAAAGAAGTACATGAATGACTGCCTTTGCTAGTAAATGTTAAAAAGGACAAGATATTTATGTGCTATTACTGAATTGATCTGGTTTGTTCTCCTTAAAGAAAGGATATGGGTTTTGAATATACTAATTTTTATTATTCTGTTAAACATCAGGACCATTTTCATTTGATTCCAAAAGTTTATTGCCACAGAAGATCTACACTTCCTTCTTGACCATCACCCCAGTGTCACATGCCTGGCTGCTGGGAGGTGAATGACCAGCAGAACACAAGCAGAAGTGCAGAGAACTGCACACCAGGAATATTGAGTCTGTATTGGCCTCTAGAAGTTGTTTGTCTATCCATTTTGGCCAGGTTTTTCCATCTGAAACCTTTCACTGATTGATTCTGTGTTGGCTGGGCCTTGGCTGGCTGCCAGGTACCCACCAAAGCCATTCTATACTCCCCTTACCAACTGCGCAGGAGAGAGAATAAAGACAGAAAAAAAAATTGGGTGTAGATAAAGGACAGGGAGAGATCATTCACTGTGGGAATCCACAAAATCAGAGGGTTTTGGGAAAGCTGCAAAAGGCAAGCCTCAGAGACAGCAGAACTGTGATTAGAGCTAAGCAGTAGCCATGAGATAGGTCAGCAGAAAAATTATTTAAAAAGTAGAAAAGCAAGGACAAATAGAACAAGGGTCTGTGTATTAATGCTTGTCTAGAATAACTCCCTAAGCTACAGGAAAGTTTATCTAGCAAGACATTAGGAAGTTCTAAGCTTAATAATGGAGCTCTGTGCACTGTGTTTTAAGGCTTACAAGCAGGTATAGTATTCAAACAAGCAAGCATTGTTTTAACCAAAGGTACGTGTGCTTACAGTGGTTGGATGGAACTACTGTCAATATGCTTTTGCTTTGTGTGATTGGGCAAAAAACTTATAAAGTGAGTTGTAACATTAAGTTCTTGGTCTGCTGCCTGGGATGTGAGCTGGTGGCATCTTCCCATTGTCATAACCATGTAATGAGACTGATGCTGGAAAATGAAACAGCTCAAGGCACGTTCCACAGCAGCCCCGGCCCATTCGCGATTTGTACAGAGACCCCAGGTGGCAATAATTCACTAATTAATGCCATGGGCAAAATAGACTCGACTTGGGGAAATCAATTTAATTTATTACAAATCATATAAGAGTAGGGTAATTAGAAATAAAAGAAAATCTTAAAAAAGCACCTTTCTCCCACCCCCTGCCTTCTTCACAGACTCAGCTTCACTCCTGATTTTCTCTGCTTCCTCCCCCCACAGTGGGACAGGATGATGGGGAATGGTGCCTGTGGTCAGTTCATCACAGGTTGTCTCTGCTCCTGCTTCTTACACAGAGGGAGGATTCCTCACACTCTTTCCCTGTTCCAGTGCTGAGTCCCTCCCATGGGAGCCAGTCCTCCATGAACTTCTCCAGCTGAAGTCCTTCCCGTGGTCTCCAACTCTTCATGAAGTGCTCCAGTGTGGGTCTCCCATGGGGTCACAAGTCCTGCCAACAAACCTGCTCCAGCCTGGGCTTCCCATGGAGTCACAGCCTCTTTTGTGCATCCACCTGCTCCAGCAAGGGCTCCTCATGGGCTGCAGGTGGATCTTTCCTCTGTCATGGACCTCTCCAGGCTGCAGGTCAATCTCTACCACAACCCTCTGTCACTGTCATATTTTCTGAAAAATCTCTTTGCCCAGGATTTTCTCCTGGGAAGCTGAGAAGCCTCAGAGGAAAATGAAAACAATAATTATCTGATTTGCTTCTCCTATGTTTTGCTGCTTTGGAATGTGGTTGGAGATTGTTTATCCAGCAGGTGAGTGTTCCATTGGTTTCTGCTGTGAATTGTTTTGACTTATTGGCCAATTGGGGCCAAGCTGTGTTGGACTCTGAAGACAGTCACAAGTTTTCATTAGTGTCTCTTAGCCTTCTGTCTGTATCCTTTCTGTAATCTTTAGAATAGTTTAGTTTATTATTCTTTAATATAATATAGATCATAAAATAATAAATTAGCCTTCTGAGAACATGGAGTCAGGTTCCTTCTGATGATGGGAGTCCCAGAAAATACAACAGCCCTCCTCTTCAGGCTTCAGTGGGCTTGCACAGCAGACTTCTTAAACAGTGAGGGAAGGCAGGAGTTAAATAAGCACAGTGTGTAAGGTATGGAGAGACCAGCCAAGGTTAAAACAGAAAATTTAAGACACTTAATGGATTTGATAAATAACATAGGTATTATTGGAATAAATATTCCCATGGAATTTGAGGTTCATTGTTCTAAATCACTAATGGCTAGAAATTGAAAACTGTAACATTATTATTATTATTATTATTATTATTATTATTATTATTATTATTATTATTATATGAACTTCAATTGGCAATTCAGTTTTCCAAAAACCTGCTAATCTTCTTGTCTATGCACAGTAGCTTGCCTTTATTTCAGATCTCAGCAACAAAGCTCAAACTGCCCTTGCACTGGTTAGCCTGGAAGAATACCACAGGACTCTGTGATCCCCATCATGGTTAATCTAGGTGAGTGCCTCTGTGGTGTGGATGTCATGTGGCAGCTATCTAGTCAATATCTGTACAGTCAGCTACAGTCTGTAGATGTACCTGCAGTTAATGTGCATCAATATTGAGTAAATGGATATTGTCTTGTTCCACTGGAATATTGTATGCACCTGCTCAGGAACTGCAGCTTTATTAATGAGAATATTAAACTGCATATCCAAGGGACTCTTCAAACCTAAGTGCATATTCCAGTCCTGATGGTTGTCACTGATTGAGAAATATGTATTTTGACCAAGGCTCTGTGAGAATTCCAGGGATCTTTGAGCTGGAGAACCTCACTATGGCTGGGTTCTGCACTGCCAGCTGTGCCCTGACCATAGATCCTTCTCATACAGCATCACCTCAGGGTTCCCAGCATCAGAAATTAGATTTTATAACTGCTATCACCCTTTTTGGGCTACTAATGAATAGTTATCTGCATTGTGAGTGCATTTCTTACGGGATGTGAAAAGAACTGGCACCTCCTCAGGGCAAAGCAGCTCTTGAGCTTCTTGCTGTGTACATAAGACCAGACCTCTGCCTCTGTGCTGATAACCTGAACTAACCTGACTGCAGCAGAAATGTGTTGCTTTTTTTTTCCAGCCCTCCTGCACAGCATGATGAACTCTGACAGTGAATTTCATCTCCACAGCCCACTTCTGAGCAGTATCCACAGTAATAAGGAACCGTGGCAAGGAGTGCAGGGAGATATTTTTGGAAATGGGAAAACCCCTCAATTTTCCATAAGACAATAAAATATACTACTGCATGCACTTCAGCAAAAAATTCACAACCTGGCCTTCAGTGTTTCTTTTTTTTTTTTTTTTACCTCTTGGAAAATGAACAGTATGCTGAAGCTCCATTTAACTGGTTTTCCTCATTAATTTGGCCCCATTTCACAAATGCAGACTGCTTGTACCAAGCTTTTATACACTGCTTTTACTTTCTCTCTCTAGTGTGCCAATAAAAGTGTTTTTCATCTGAAGTCTTGTATTTATTACTTTCAGTGTCACTTAAAGGAATAAATCTATCATGGAGCAAAGTGCAAGTCAATAAAGTAATGTACATATATCAGAAAAACTTACCAGCTAAGGTAGCTAGTATGTTAGAGAAAATAGAATTCTTTGAAATATACTGTAAGGTAATATTCTTAACTGTAGTTGTAAATTCTGCAGTGAACCAATAAAAGCATGCTTTTATGCTCTAATAAAAGTCAGTTTTAAATATCATAGGATGCCTTAGCCTGTTTCAACCTCATCCCTATAGAATTGCTCCCTTGAATTAAATAGAAAATACATTTTATCAAATTTTCCTTAAAAATAATTTAAAAAAATCTTTATTGTTACTATGGCTTCCACAGAAAATCTGTAATGAAGACCTCTATATCCTAAAAGCTCCAGACTCACTAAAACTATATGATTACATAAAATAATGACCTGGAGGGGAGCTATAGAAATAAAATAAATATCCACAGCCACTTAAGCTGTACATCTTCTCCTGTTTTTCTGGATGGCTCAGCATAAGCCAGAATGATCCAGCTCAGGCCAGAAGCTAACCTTAATGGAGTGATCCTTTGGCTACCTAATGCAATTGTCAGGAAGGTTTCACTCTGTCTTGGTTTTTTTTTTTTTGTTTTGCTGGGAATTTGGAAAGCCCAGACAGCAAAGGGATCTATTTGGTGGACTTATCTCTCAGTGTGTGGGCTGAGTGGTTGGCTAGACAACCTTCGGGCTGGCTTCTGTCAAAAATTTTGACGGAACCATCACGCCATCCACGGGAACAAAATACCATCTGTAGTGGGCATTATGAGTGCACTAAAAAATGGGCAGATGAACAGGCACACATGTACATTTGTGAAGGAAACTGCATGGCAGTATGAAAAGCAGAAAAGGCCTTGGCTCTGTGCAATAACAAAAACATCTCTAGATTATCTGCTCTGTGTTCAGCACAAACCCAAAGCACAGCTCCACACCAGCCTCTCTGGAGAGAATTAACTCTACCCCAGCCAAAACCTGCACAAACTCTTAGAGTTTTCTTCAAGATAAGGAATGGCATGCAAGACTTGGGTATTGCAAATAGCTCCTCTCAGACAGGCCATATGGCCCTGCCACACCACACTGGTTTCAGGATTCTGGGTACGCTGAGAATCGGTGACTTTCAGATTACATTTGCTCAGTTCACATGCAAAACAGTGTTTTGTTTGGATTTTATTACTAGCAGTTCTGTCACAGCATGCTTAAATCTGAAAGCCAAGCTACTTTTTTCTTCCCAGCTCATGCATTTTCCAGTAGAAATGAGGTCTCTGGTGGCCTAATTTCACCCCTGCTCAAACTGACACTAGTCTTGTCCTTAATAAGGACTTCAGTCTATGCAATTACACAGAAGGTGTAACAGATGAGGAGGTTACACATATAAAGGCAAATATGTTATGACAGAAGAACTGGCATCCAGATGTAAATCGTTCTCTTTTTGGATTGGCACAGCAGCAGGAAATAAAAAAGAAACCACATACCTGGCAACACTTACTCCATTTAGACGTGCAAAAGGAACACTCAGACAAAGCAAAATCAGAAGTCTTTTTCCCCAATCACTTTTCTGACAATTTCATAATGACACAAATTTTGTGTAGTTTGACTGTGATCTGTGCACATTCACCAGGTTTTTTTCTAGGGTGTTTAACACCACATCTCTTTTAGTGCTGAATGCATTTTTTGCCATTATAATTTCTAGTTCTTCTGAACCTGACATTTTTTCAGATTGAGCTCATTTGTGCAAATGGCATGCTGCAAACAGTCTGTGAGTACACTATACAATTCTTTAAAAAAATAAAATTATTTTCACTGGTTAGCATTATGATAAGAGTTTAGATATTGCAGTGACAAAACATGTAAATACTTAGCAGCTAACTTATGAATATTAAATGTTGATATTTTGTAATATTGAAGACAATAGAAAAACAGAACTGTTTTTACTACCTTATCTACCAGCTGAAGAGGTTGTCAAGATTTCCCAGTGCCTGATGATGTCCAGTGACACAGTTCAGAAGACTAATTACCAGCCAACCCAAAAGGCAGATGAAAGGAGACATTTTTCTCTTTGAGGAGAAATGAGACCGACTAATTTGCAGAAGAAACTTATCAGCAGGCAGTATTCTGCTCTGATGTTCTGCTTTGGCTATGGCAGTCAAGCACAGTGTCTTAGCAAAGACAATACAGACAAAACACTGCTGTTAAAATAGAAGCAAAAAAGATCCTCTATGCAAGCAGTTATCAGCTCCTTGCTGGAATGATTTGTGCTCAGCATTATTATTTATGCTGCTCAGCTGCCCGGAAGCTCTGATTGTTGTTGTTACCACCTTTGCTGGGATGATCCAGAAGGAAATCCTGCCTGCCTCAAATCAGATGCTTCTTTTAAAAGAAAATACTGATAACTGGTGTAAGAGCAGTGCTGTCAACCTTACTTTGCTGATTGGGATCTGAAGTACTGCTAGATACATTCCAGGATGCTGAAAAAGCTGGAAATGAAGCCCATCTCAAAGCTTGGCCACAGTGACAAAACCACCCTTTCTTATCATTGGACAGGACATGGGGGGGATGTTTTCAAACTTAAAGAGATTAGATTTAGATTAAATATTAGGAAAAAAAAATCTTTACTGTGAGGATGGCAAGATGCTGGCACAGTTTGCCCAGAGATGCTGTGGTTGCCCCATGCCTGGAGGAGTTCAAGGCCAGGTTGGATGGGGCTCTGAGCAATCTAGTCTGGTGAAAACTGTCTCTATCCACAGCAGGGGAGGGGGAATGAGATGATCTTTAAAGTCCCTTCCAACCCAGGCCATTATCAGCAATTCTGGTGGGTTGAAATGAAATAGGAGCTTTGAGCAGTATCTCTGAGCAAAGGTAAAACAATGAGAGAAGAGAAGAGAAGAGAAGAGAAGAGAAGAGAAGAGAAGAGAAGAGAAGAGAAGAGAAGAGAAGAGAAGAGAAGAGAGAGAAGAGGTCAAAATCTCTCTGCTGAGCACAACAAGGATGTGTAACAGACCCCTGGGACCTCAGCATGTACTGCAGTTCCAGGGCACACTTCACTGTACATGAAGTACAGTCTGACCCAGCACTAGCAATGGCCCTGTGGCTGGGAAGCTTCTGAAGAGCTGCAGCACAGATCTCTGAGAAGCACAGAGACACATTCTTGAGCCTCATTTCAACCCTCAAGTTCCTGACTGTGTTTCCTTAGAAACAAACCTAAGGCTAAAAGTCTTCCAGAAAAGGGCTACATATGCTTTTATCAATTTCAGTGTAATTTAAGTTTCATACAGGACTTGTCCTTCCCACCTTCCTGCAGCTGTCCTTGTGTTTATTCCTTGTCATACTGTTGTCACCTGAAATTAGCCATTGGCAAGAGTAGAAGCTCAGAAATGGCCATTGTGGGAGGAAAAAACTTCACTTGTTTTGATTTTCTTAGTAGGTGATTCCACTGCAGCATTCAGTTTCAGGTTAAATACTTTGCTTTCATTATGAACTAGAAGTAAAGCATTACTGATCAGATCTGTATTTATGCGTTTGCTGTGCTGTTCCTGTAATTATTGGTCTTGAGTCTTCTCACCTACATTTCATTTTAGGACTTGCAGGTAGCAAAATTAGACTATTCCTCCAAAGGGAAAATTCTGCTTTCTGATCAAGTCTATTTAAATTGTCAAAATTGAATCCACAGCATGCAGAGAATCTGTGTTCCAGAAAAGCACCTTCCCTAACTCCAGTACTTTTTATGACCATTTAGTTCACCTTTGTTCTCTTCCTCTATTTCACAAAGATGACGTGAGTAATGATTATTATATTAGCTCTGTTACCATGAATGCTACAGCAGACTTACAGCATAATTCTCTTCCTCCTTAGGGAACTGATATTTTTAATCACAGCATAAGAAAACCTAGTCTATAGCCAGAATATTTTTTCCCTATTTCTGTTTCTTTATTTGTTGTTTTGATGCAATAAATTGATTAGATAGACTAGCCAGTAGTTTCATAATCCTGTTCTGAGCCTACCAGAATTAATTAATGTTCACATGATACTATTCAGGAAGTGTGTTTTAAAAAGCAGAGTACCCATTATGATATAATTGCCAAGGATGCCATTCACATGGTATAATTGCCAGTACTTATAGGGATATTGCAAATGGGCAGCACAGCTCTCAGGTGAGGAGGTGTCCAGGGTGCAATGTGTGGCCCTGTGTGACCACATCTCATCGGATCTGATTCTCCCTCATCAGATCTGATTTCCCCTGCCCTGGCTGCAAGTATCAGTGTAATATCAGTGCAGAGGATGTCAAACAGCTACAGAATGGGTCTGGGTCCAGTGAAATGGGAAACAGCATTAACTGGTTTCATGGCACCACATGTCAGGAGTGCTCAGTGTCCAGTACTAACATAGTCTGGTCTTCAACACAGTCCTTGAAAAAGACTTGAGACAGTTTTGATCCAATACTCTTGCCTCAAATAATCCAAAATTAATAAAAAAGGCATGTGAAAATGTATCTAGAGATCTTTTTAGCAGCTTGGTTGCTGTCTGGTAAACATTTCTCAGCATCCACTGTTGCAGACATCTTTTCACTAAAATCCTTTCTTTAGGATTTTTCCTTCTGAGATGCTGAGAGACCTCAGAGACAGAATGTAAACAATGGTTATCTGCTGCTGTGGAATGCAACAGGTCCACCTGTGACTGGCCCATCTTGGATGTTTATAATTAATGGCCAATCAAGGACCGAGCTATCTCGGCCAGAGTCAGAGAGAGCTGCCCTTGTTATCATTCCTTTCTTTTCTATTCTCAGCTTAGCTGGCTTCTGAGAAAACCTTTCCTTTCCATTTCTTTTTAGTATAGTCATAATGTAATATATACATATATATCATAAAATAATAAATCAAGCCTTCTGAACATGGAGTGAACATTCTCGTCTCTTCCCTCATCCAAGAACCCCTGTGAACACTGTCACAATCCACAACAGGAGTAACTTGATAGCTGCAGTTACAGACTGCCAAACTGGGCTTTATGTCCATCTTGTCCAGCTTATTTTTGGTACTGCACTTTTACCTGGTCTGTCCCACCACAAAAGAAGAGGAAAAGCTCAGATTTTGTTAGTGCACAAACACAAGCAGCTTTCATCAAGAACTCACTGGCACACCCAAAATTTCTTTAAATTTATTGCCGAGGTCAGTGCTGAAGGGTTTTCTCTCAGTCTAATCTCTCTAAGCCTGAAAAGTCAGCCAGTGATGACTCAAGCCCTTATTACAACAGCCTCAGAGAGCTTCTCAAGTTTATCAGTGAATCAAAGGGTCATCTGAGGTACTTAAACACTACGAAATTCTGAACACCACAAGATTCTGGAAACCGTGGCATTCCTACGGATGATTCCTCAGTGTCCTGGCTGCAGAGGTTGGGCAGAGTTTAGCGCCCTGTGGGCAGAGACAAGTGGAAAAAGCCAGGTTTTGGGACTATCTAATTGCAGCCTTGCTGTACCCAAGGGGAGCTTGCAAAAAAAGATGGAGAGAGACTATTTACAAGGGCCTGGAGTGACAGGACAAGGGGGTATGGCTTCACACTGACAGAGAATATGTTTAGATTAGAGATTGTGAATAAATTCCTTACTGTGAGGGCGGTGAGGCACTGGAACAGGTTTCCCAGAGAAGCTGTGGCTGCCTCTTGATCCCTGGAAGTGTTCAAGGCCAAGTTGGATGGAGCTCTGAGCAACCTGGCCCAGTGGAAGATGTCCCGCCCATGGCAGGGAAGCTGGAACAAGGAGTTGTTTAAGGTCCCTTCCAACCATTCTGTGATTCAATGAGGATTCTGTGGCATCAAGGTGACATTTAAAGAATTATATTCTTCTCTGTCAAAATACAAAGTCTTGAAGTAAACCAACATTTATATTTCTTTGCCACTTTTGTTTTGCACCTTGCATTTGCAGTGATACACTTGAGTACTGCACACCTGAAGAGCCCAATAGCTCTGAATGCCTAAAACACATTTACAGCACTGGAATGGGCTAAGGCATACAAATCATTGTTAAAGGAAAAGTGGTTGCCACAGCACTGGGATAGAGCTAAATGTGATCTTCAGAGGCTATTAAGTTAATGCTGTATCATATTGAACAAAGTAAAGTTAGCCACTGATGATTCATGTCCTTTCCACCACAGCTTAATAAATGGATACAGAAGTTATATTGATTTTCATGGATGAGCAAGTAGATCTGAAATCTGAAAACTTGATGAAATATAAATTATGGAATATGGACCATGTGTGATGATCTCATAACCGAGTGAGAAGTCTATTGCTTGAAGAAAGTATGCTGAACTGCAAAGAGTTATTTTGACACACCATCACAATATGTTTGTTTTTTCTTTCTTTTTTTTTTCAGTACAGTTTGTCAAACTTCTCCTTGTACCCATTGGGATTCCCAGAAGTCTTGACTCTACCTGCAGAAAGCCCTAATATGGAATACTTAATTTGTCTTAAAATGGAAAGTATTAACAGGAAAGTACCAGTGTGAAAAGGGCAACTTCATTCAATAGCACTGAATGAACAAATATGAAGAAAAAATAAGTTTTTGTTGTTTTTTAAATGCAAATTTGACAATCAGGTTCCAGATTCATTGTAATTAGAATCATGAGGAAAAAAATAATTTTACGAGATATTTTCTACGTAATTGTTTCCTTTGTTTCCTCTGGATTTACTTTGTGGAGGATTTCAACCATTATGTTTCCACAGATAAATGCTTCCCACAAAGATTTATTCCAATAAAATAAATTTCCTTTTTCATAATACAGAAGGGAAACCTCTCGAACTTGTAACTCAAATAGATTTTAACCAAAATTAAGAACTTTTCCTAAGTAAATTTTTGCCAGCTTGTCTTGGAACATATTTGAAAATATGTGAAAATATTTGGTTTAGTAAAGGCCTGAAGATGAAAGCAGACCCTCTTGTTTATTTTTCTGTGCTCTACATGGACAGATCAAAAGTACTAAACAGAGGAGTACTGAATCATCAGAAATGATACTGCACAGGTTATTCAGAGGTCAGGAAGGTGCAAAAGGGAATTTAGCATCCTTGTGTTTCCTGATGTCTGCAAATTAGTTTAGAAAGTCATTGAGGAGCTTTTTGAGCCTTTTAAAATAGAGGATATTCTCCTTAAATTCATTGCTCATGTTTCACTGTTTTAGTCTTTTTCCCTCTGTACCCCTGGAGAATGGCAATGTAGTGACAGTCTTAGCAGGGCCACAATTTTTGCCCAGTTTTTATCAGCAATGCTTTCTAACTGTTAGTATTAATTTTAAAATAGAATTTTGTCCATGACCTTATTCACATTGACTAAAGAGGAATCCACCCATCTCCAGAAGAACGCATCTCGTGTCTCAAAACCATCCCAGACACAGCTCCATGAGGTCATGGCAGCCTGGGAACATATGGAGGATATTTGGGAATATTTCTGTGGCATCATGTCAATCAAGATCAATAAAGCCCCAAAGAGATGCTGAGTTTGTATTATTTGTGGAAAGAGGATTCCAAAGTCTTGGGTCATTCAAGACAGCAGCAAGCTCCTCATAGGCCTCAAGGCAAGAAGAGCAAGGTCTGTGACACACATGTGATTAGAATAGGATGCCTTGACATTTTTCAGATTTTGTTTATAACATCTAGATCAGAAAAACTTGATTTAAGGTGTTCAGATACTCAAAACTTCTGAAATGCAGCTCCTATAACAGACAGCAGAACCTCTTATTCCTGGGCCTCTGTGTTTCAAGATGGAAAACATTTTTCATGTAAATGGAAAACTAGGAAGAATACTTAAGGAGAGACAAAAAAACCCCAAAAGTTAAAGTAAAAATTAATTTCCACTCAGATTTTCCTACAGCAAAGCTGTTGCAAGTTCTCAAAGATGCCTTGTGGTTATATTAATTTCCTTAACATGCTTAGGAGATTGTTAGAAATAAAGTGTCTTGCAGCATGTGCAATTTATCTCATACCTTTTTCTGATGTTTTTAAGAACGAGACAAGAGCAATTACTTCCTGAGTTAATTCAGCACCACAACATTCCCACAGCCAACTAAGATCACTAATTCTATCACAGTCCCCATGCATCTACTTGGCTGCAATTCTGTAGTCCATCATACTGAAAAAACACTCTCAGGTTTTGCATATTAGGCAGCTGGAACAGCCACAAACACTAAGATGTTTTGCATTTAATGATTTAATCAATTTTGCTCCCTGCTCTCTACAGAGAGGAATTGTGTGCAGCCAACATTGGAGGAGTAGAAGTTGAGGCAATAAAGAGGGATAAAAGAGAGGTAAAGCAGCATCCAAAGGAAAAGATTCATCTAGTGAATGATCAGGATGTACTGGAGTTATTTCCATGACTGGGAAATTTACTTCTAACTTGAAGAATAACAAATATTTAAACATGAAAGCAAGAGAAATCAAGGAAAAACAGTATGGTTCTGTTGGGAGTTTGATTTCTCAATTTGAGTGCAAGACAGGAGACTGGCCTCATGCAAAAATCCATGAAGAAGGGAAAGGAGAATCTACAAAGAAAGGAGAGAAAATAGCCTGATATTATTATTTTTTTTTAAAAAATTATTATATGGAGGAGTAAGAAAGTAGCAGTTGTGCATTTACAGGTGCAAAGACACTTTCCTGACATCCCCTGACCCCAGCAGGCACACTCTTAATGTTTTAATTACTTGTTTAGTTTTATTTCCTCTCAGAAAAGCCCAAGTCAACCCAAGTAAACAATCCAAACACTTTAAAAAGACACAAGTACTTAAACCTGATCACTTGGCTAAAGTTAAGCTAGGAAGATATGGCAATCTAACATTCCTGATTGTGTCAGATATGCCTCTAGAACTCTTTAAATTCCAGAAAAAAAGATGGATACATGCACCAAATGATATGACCAATATCCTTTTCAGTTTTATGGCTGAAGAAGGTCGTGCAGAACATAGGAATTAGTAGGTTTTTGCATTACTTTGTAACAGATAAACTCATGCTTACAGCACTTGATTATTTTATAGATATCATCACTCTATTTCAGTTTTGGGGAATATTATACTCTATATGTACACACATGTAGAATACGTACCAACACATATTACTATATAACTATATATATATATGTCGATATAATATATATTCTCTGATACTTGACACATTTCTATCTCCCTGAAACTAAATGTTAAAAAAATAGTTTTCTAGATTTTTCTCCTATTGAAGTAATTCGAATTAATCAACAACTTCAAAAGAACAGATATTTAGTCCATAATGTGAGCTTTCAAAGATGAATGAGCAGGTTTTCTGTTGCTGCTTATAGGTATAGTTTAAAATCTCATGAGCAGTCTACTAATCTGATGCTTCCAAAGCTAAGCTAATAGACACCAAAGGCTGATTCCATAGTAACTTTTAGTCTTTATTCTTCTATTTTACTGTTATTACTTATTTAGTTTTATTTAGCTGAACTGTGAAAAGTAACTGGCTTTTATTGTTAGTTAAATAGTATATTTAGCTCACCAAAGTCCTTGTTAGCAGTATTTTGATAAAAAGAGAGTCCAAACACATTGAGAGACACTGGCTTTCACTTGGGAAGATGATCCAAAAAAGTTAACAGCCATCTTTAGTTTTCTCACCTGTGGAGCTGTCCATATGGTGGAAGCTTTGTTGGCAATACCAGCCATGTCAGCAGTTTCACCACATCCATTCCCTAACAGCTGAGTTGTTCTACAGCTCATTTGCAAAACTGAGGGCAAAGGTTCACACCACATACAGAAGAATGGCCTGGTAACTCCAAAAGAAATAAAAAGCATTGTGATCAGTTTTCTGCAGCAAATTTCCTCCAAGAGGACATGAAGCAATTTCCATCCCCTCTCCTCATAGATACTACCTGTCATTTGATGTTCAGCTCTGGAGAGCTGAAGGCATTCCAAGTTTGGAAACTCATAAAAAGCCATGGGTCAGTTTGTTCAATATAGTGTTTGACAAGAATCATTTTAATGAGCATATATCCTTAAGGTACGCCACATATTTAAAGTCAGAGAATGTATTGCACAAGCTTATTACATGGAGCTTTTGTTGTACCAAGTGCAGCCAGAAGTCTTGAAGTGCCTGTGTTTGTTTTTACTTAGGTTCACTTAGGATAAAGTCCCTCAGATGTTTGTTTTTGAAGTAGCATCCTGGGTAGTGTATCCTCTTGCAATAAAAATAAGCTTTGTCAGATGTTCTTAAGGAACAGAATCTTCTTCTATAAAGATACACATTCTTTTCCAGGATTTTACTAATCCAGCTTTTTGTATTGGAATTTTTATGTCTTTAATTTCTAGATTTCTTTTTGTGATGGAGATTCCGTCAATTTTCTTTCCTTGAACAAAATCTTCAACTTTTGAAAGAATGGAAGCTTTAATTCAACAATGCAGTCTCATGAGATTATTCAGTCTTCTCTGTAACGATGAAGTAAAATCTACTGATTAGACTTGAGAGAGAGGATGGTTTTTTTTATTATTTCATGTATGTTATCCATTCAAGTAGATGATGCAGAGGATTTTATGTGGATTAACTTCCCCCTTCCCCAAGTGCACTTCAAGAAGTTACAGGGATTAAGTGATGGAAAGGAGGAAAACAGAACAATTTAAGAGCTGTAGCATGTTCAGATGGTGTCAGTTGCCAAAGCTCAGCTTTGGACAGAAGCATGAAAGCCAAGTCTCCAGAGTTCCTGGCATCCCTAACATTGATTAAACCTCATTGGGAATGCAAGAACAGTAGTTATAACTGGCACTCCTGCTTCTGCAAAGTAGGGAGGATCACAAATAGCTTAGCTCATGAAAAGAGATACCAGATATGTGTCTAGAAGAAAATGAATTCTCTGTCCTGCTGAATCAGCCACCTTATTGCTGCAGAGCTGAATTAGCAACAAGTGACATCTGCAATAGAATTAAGCCCAGCTCTCCAGGAATTAGAATCCTGAAACAGTGAGGAGTTGCTGCCATCATCACCACCCTCTAAAATACTCAGAGCTGTGAGGCCATGCTGGTAATCCCCATTGAAGGCAGATCTGTGATGGAGCAATGCCCTGAGGTCTAAGTAGTGTTTCATCTGAGAACCCCACCATTTGTTCAAGACAAAAAAATCCACGGGGGTCACTGGTTTAGAGTTACATGTTAGATTAGAAGAGCAATGTGACATTTGGGACAGCTTCATCCAGAGCTTCATCATCACAACTCATTTGCTTCCAGTCAGAGAGGTAGATCATGTTAATAATGAGCCATACTGTCTAGTCTTTTAAATGAAATGCTAAAAGACCAGTAAACAAGGCAATGTAGGGTATGAATAAAAGGCAGTAATCTTGCTAGAGCTGAGCATTATCCATAATTGGAATTTTAAAGGTTATATGTGCTTGATCTAACAAGTCTATGCTTGTAGGTTTTGCTTAATGTGCATCTAGGTAGCAGCTGGACTCCAGTTTTTCTCCACCCCATCCTCTTCCTTTTCTCAAGCTGTATTCATGTCACTATAAGATACAAAACAACATGAGCGCACACACCGCTGCTCTCAAGGTGAAGAAGAAAAGGGAAGTTTATCTTCTGACTCCAACATTTATAGTTTTCCAAAAGTGACAGTGGATTGGAGGGTGACAGTGCCACCTCTCCAATGCCACTGGACAGACCAACAGTCCATCAAATTTATCCTCCTCCATAAAGGAATGCAAAGCAATGAGTTATTTACAGAAAGTGTGTGAGAAAGTTCCCTACAAGAATGTCAACATCAGAAGGCTTAGAAAATCTTAAAAGACCAGGGCACCATATTCATACAAGCTGCCCATCTTCATTACAGAAAACTTTCACTTTTAAACAGTTCCAACACACAAAAAAATTCCCAAATGTACACAAGTCTGAGACATTGACTGCCCAGACAGAAAGGCTGCCTTGGCACCCGGTCATCAGCAGCCAAAGCACAAAGAGGAGGGCAGCATTCTCCTCCTCATCACCTCCTATGCTTCCAGAGAGGGGCAGCTTTGGGGAGCCCTGACTTTCAGCACTTGGGGTTAAAACAAAGCCAGAGCTGTGAAGAAATGTGCAAGAAATGTGTTCTGTGTGGGAATGAAAAGACCAAGGCAGCAAGGGAAGCAGCACCTAACCATTACTCTTCAGCAGTGAAGCTTAAGAACTAGGATGATTCCTTCTCATAGAGAGGAATTAAAGAGCTAAGCCACTGGATGTGAAGTTCACAGTTATCCTTCAGTGTTCTGAGGCTTTAGCCTGCTGTTATACTACAGACACCTACAGTGTCTCTGATCTTGGCCTCTCTCCCATCAAATTTGGGTTGAAGAAGTTACACACCAGAGGACTGTCCTCTCCCTAAATGGAGCTCTTTCTTAGTGGAAATCCAGACTGAAGTGACAGAAGTCGATCAGATCTGGTGTGTCCACATGAGGATGTCATGAGCTGGGAGGCAATATAAAAATTTCAAGCTATGAGCCTTTTCAAGGCCAGCAAGGAAATGCAGGTCAGATATCCAGGGATTTCTTACTTCTGCTTCAGTCCCAGGCAGAGAGGCCTTTCCAGGCTGGAAGTTCACACAAGGTTGGGAAGCACTGATTACATAGCACTAATGTAAGCTGACTTTCTTGTGTCAGGCCTCTTGTGTGGAATTTTGGTGTGGCTCTTCAAGAAGGATAATGATTTTTTTCCAGGAAACATGTTTCTCCTTGGGGGTTTTTAAGTGGTATTGTTATGACTGGCAAGAGTGGACCAGAAAGGCAGCAGGAAAAATTTGAATCATCAGCTGGTGACACCCAAATAGCCTCTGGAGCCACATTAGATCATCTTGTAGGTTTCTGGTGTCTCTTTTGCTTTGTTCTTGTATTTTGGCCTCGGTTGGTCCTGACTCCGTTAACTCAGAGTCCACAAAGCTCAGGCAGCAGATGTGTCAGAAGTCACCTCTGCACACATGCTCATTGCACTCTGGGTGCATCCAGCTTGATATTGAGCACAGTTTGGTCTGCTTTGACACAACACACAACATACTCTCTTTCACTCCCTCTGCATCACGGGAAAACCCATCAGTCAGGCTGGCTAAGAGATATGAGCTGACCTATCCCAGCTGGGAGGAACAGATTCAAGCAGCTCATTCTGTGAAGAAGAGTTGGGGTTATGTTGCCAGCATCAACATTGCCCCTTCTCCTGCTTGGAAGAGAGAGGAACACATGCACCACAAACTCATAACACAAAGCGTGGTGAGAGTTTTTGCAAACAAATTGCAAAATTTGATCAGAATACATTAGGAAACAGGACAAGGTTGTGAAAAAAAGGACCGATTTTCTCTGCTACTTGAATGCTGATTTTAGTTTAGTTTGTTAAAAAGTTCAGATATTGACAAAATCAAAGACAGAGGAACAAGAAGGACTACTTGTTATACTTAAGAAATACGAAGTCCTCTCCAGAGAAGAAGAGAGAGAAGACATCCCTGCCACTCCACAGCTGCCTGAGTACTCTCACTTCTTCATCTGATGGTGGATCCTGTGTGTCAGCATCAGGGCTTAACAGAACCTTGCTGTTTAGGAGACCAGGACTAAACAGCACTGCAGAGTTGCTTTCATGGCATTATGGGGCTTGCAGGACATGGTTCAGACTTATCAGGAGGAGCAAGAATGAGCTGCAGTTTTGTCAGCATCTGCAGAGTTCAGGAGAACAACTTCTGTAGGGAGAGGGTTCAGACAGGGAAACATTGCAGGATTCTTGCAGAAAAACCCTCAGAATGATCAAATGGGGAGAACTGGTGAAGTGTAGAGGAACAGAATAAGCTTTGGTAGAGCCAAGGAAAAGAGAGAATCTTTGCAATGAAGTGCTAGAAAGAAAAAATCACTATGCACCCAAAAGCAATACATGACATTCCTTTTGTCTCCACAGCCTTGAACCCTTTCTATTGGCAGGTACAAATGCCTCCAGGGGAAAGAAGAAACAGCAAAACACAACCCACAGCTCAGTTCCACATGGCAAGGAAAGATCCTGAGGCTGACAGGTGATCTCTACTGCTGAGCAGACCTGAGTCATCTTTATTGGCCAGAGCATCTCCTTTAAATCACATTTTCTTTTCAAATGCCTGAAAGCAGTTTAGAAGGAAAGAATGGGTGTGTTGGCCCAGTAGTCATGTTTTAAGAAACAGAGAAAGTTTTTAGGAGAAAATAAACACAAAATCAGATTAAACATCACAAGGGTCACAGCAAGAGGGAAATTTGCAGTGCATCTTTCATGCAGCAAGGTACAAGGCTTATGTAAATTCTGTTAGTAGCTGTAATACATAGAGATCCCAGCAGCCAAATGAGGTCCTGTCATCATCTCTGGTATGCAGAGAAAACAGGATAACCCTGTGAAAGAGGAATACTAATCTCAATACTTTCACTCTCACAAATTTGCTGTGTGAATTTGACAATCACCAATAACCAGGGCTTGAGTTCTCATTCAAGTCAAGGATCAAATAAAGATATGCACGTGCTTGTTATCATCCAGAGACAGAACCTAAATTCCTCCAGTAGAGACCAGCTGGACTTGGAAGCTGGGCATGTCTTAAGGGAATATTGCTATGCACTTGTTGCTTCCACTGAGAAGACAAGGAAAGAAAGGGCTAGAAATTTGACTCAGCTGTTAATTCCAGTGAACAAGTACTTTTACCCAGAAAAATAAATTTTTGAACAATAGTAGTTTTCATTTACCTCCTTGCCTTGAATGTGTTTTCATAATAAAGCTTTAAAGTTGTCAAAATGTTCTGTTTGGCAGTTTGAAACTCAGTTTACTATCTCAGTTTGGGACAGAACTGCTGCTGACTTAAGAATTGCTGCTGGTTTGAGAATCAGGCTTAATTAACATGCAGAGTTCCATTACTGATTAGTCTGATCCAAGCCCAAGAGATATTAATAATTTGGGCCTCTATCCATGAAGATTTTGCTGAGGAACTAGATTTAATGGGACTTTAAGGGGTGGTGAGGGGGAGGGAAGCATGTCATTTTAGTAGATGCAAGATATCACAGTTTAAGAATATTAAAAAAAATTGTGAACTTAAAATTTTTGTGCTGATTTATAAAAAAAGTCCTGTGGCCTTTAAGAAATCCTGTTTATCGAAACCGTTTTGTTCTTTCTTTTTTTTTTTTTTTTTTTTTTTTTTTAAAGCTACTTCTGCTATATGTTACATCTAAATGGATTATAATAGAAGGAAATTCAATTACTTTGGTGCTCCTTGGCAGAACTTGTTGTAGCTGTCAGTCCTGCTGCACTGCATGCAGAGCCACGGTGGCGTTTTGCGCTGTGCAATGCAGCACTCTGCAGAAACACCCGAGGTAGTGCTGAATTAGCTGTCCTGGGAGCTGCACAGCCCGAGGTGGGAGCTCTGCCAGGGCACCTGGGGCACCACTGGCCCCAGCCAGGCAAACCAGTAGCTGCTTGAGATCCAAGGAGTTTGGGAATTTCTAAGCCACACCACATTGTGCAGGGTGGACATAAATTTTTAAGACTCTTGAATACCAATTAATGGTACAGTTCCATTCTCCTCTCCTGTTCCCCTTTTACTTATTTATTTATTCATTTATTTATTTTTCTTTTGACCTTTTCTTTCTTTTATGGGTGAATGCTACCTGGGTTAATGCCAAAAGGGGTGAAGGAAACTTAAAATTTTTGCCATCCCCTTCCTTCCTCTAGTACACCTTATATTTTCTCAAATGTTTTTAACATCAGTACTGAATTCTTTTCCATAACTACAGAATAAATAACCCATTAAAAATATAATGCCATTACGGCCCCAAGAAACTTGGCAGAAGAATCTAAGTAGCTTAAACCATTTTTGTAAGCCAATGAGATATCAAATTGATGGAGTTCTAGCAAAGTTATCTAATAAATTACCCATGTGCAAGCCACTGCTTTCTCCTCCTACTTTCAGTTCTGTACCAGGGCAGCTCCAAAGACTAAACTCATGGGCAAATGTCAGAAGGATAGAAGTTTTCTCACATGAGTGAGAAAACTAAAAAGAAAATATTCATTGCTGAGAAATGAACTCAGAAAACAACTGTAACTCGGATTTTAAACAGCATTTCATGAAAGCAGAATACAGAGCTCTGCCACTTTGGGGAATCACAAAGTAGAGGAATTCTTAAGTTGCTGCAAAGAGCAACTATTCCAACTTAATAGATTTTTTTTACCCTTCTAGGTTTATTTGAAAATTGATTAGTGATACTGAATAGTAGTAATCTTTTAAAATTGTCCAAATCTGGTCTTTCAAGTGTTCATAAAGCAATGAGAAGCATTTAATGATCATATTTATTAAAAAAAATATTCACCTACTTTTTGGAACAGCACTGCTCAATTTTACCAATTTTCTTCTTTGATTTATTAAATAATTTTACTCAGAAGAAAAGTTACCTTAGAAAAGTACCTAGCCCTGATTTGAAGATAGCAACATTTTGAAAGCTTTATGTTCAGCTAAACTGTTCTCTTTCCAATTTCTTATTCTCCAAATGACGAAATAAAACTTTGCATCATGGCAAATTAATGATGCCAGAGAAAACACAGTCTTTCTTCAAAGAGTATTTTCATGGACATACAAGTTGCTAGGATTTAGCCAAAATAATTATAAAATTTTAATGCACTGGATGTTATTCATATTCTGGGTACCAAAATCTTGAAATATGTATTGTTAGGCTTCAGAATTAGAATGCAATTATTGTATTTGCTAAAATTCTAGGTTGCCCAGTCACTTTACAACACTGTGTATACAATTTTGGCAAATAAACTAGCACAAAGCATGTCAGAAAGGTGATGCACTATTTACTAAAGACAGAATTTGTTATGTTTCCCTTGAATTCTGCTAATTTCATTGGAAAAGAGGTGGTGTGGATGCCTGGAAACTTTCTTTAGCTGTGCAAATATACAATTGCTGCATTTCAAAATGACTTTAGGGGCTGGCAAGCTAAGAGAGCTTGCAAAGGCATAAGAAAAAGAGAGAAGGCCTTTTTCAGTCTGGTATTCAGGGTGGTATTCAACACATGATTCCCATCAATTTGGAGGGGTTTGTCCCTTATTATCCATTCATCATTTCTGAGACAGTGTCAGAGTAGTCTCACACTACACATTCCAGAAAACTAGTAACACCTTTCTAAATTCTCCCACCTCCTTTGGCTGGACACCGCTTGAGATCCAAGATTATTTAAAGAAACTTGAACTCCCTCATATTAGCAACTTAGGAAAAGGTTAAAAACATATGGATTACCAAAAATGCTTTGAAATTCTCATTGTATTCATCTTAGGTCTGGATTGTGCTCTTCTTTTTCTGCATCAGCTTTACATGAAGGTAAGGTTGAATCTCAGATGCCATGGAGATTCAAGGTAACTTCTCCATTTCAGAATGTATTTTTCGGTATGATCACTGCTCAACTTACCTATAGACACAGAGAAAAATTAGTTATTGCCTGGAAGAAGAAATTCACTTGAAAAAAATCTGTAACAGTCAAACAAACAAATAACTCTGCTATTAAATCGAAAAAGTTGGTAGCAAAACACAACAGTTCTTGAAAAAATTTTCCAATGCTACTTATGAACCTCAAGGATTTGGGGCTTTTTTTAGTAAAAAACTGATCCTAGGTAGTTTTAAGGCAGCTAGGAATCCATCAAATGTTTTAAAATCCATAATAATCTGAGATGTATTGACTTCTAAACCCGGCTATAAACATCCAAAGGGAAAATTACTTAACAATATGCCATATATGATCTTTGAGTTCTGAGAAAGATGAAATTAACTGGTAAACCATCTAGTAATTTGCATACAAGATGTCTCTTAAGCACATCTGCAGTGATCTATTACATTTAAAAGCAAAGTGCACGAAGTACACGAGTAATCACAGAAATCTCTGAACTGTATTTGTTGATAAAACCTCAGCGTGACTGAAGAATGAGCAAGTCTTGGAAATGGTCCTTTGAAGAGATCCAGAGAATTACCAGTGCATTTTTGGAGTGACAGCAACGTGGATTTAACCACAGTATCTTCTGGGGCAACGAGAAAAGGGGACTTTCCAGTGTATATACTTATAGTCTGCTGTGTGTATGCGCTTTCCAGTATATACCTGTACACATATATTCCCACATTTCCAAGCTGGCAACAAAACATTTTTATTCTTCTTAGACAAAACACAGACCAGGAAGATCTACAAAGCTCTTAACAGATATGAAGCCCACACCTGGGTATGGATCACACCGGGACAGTGACTAACCCTAAATGACCCGGCAGCGAGGCTGGGAGGGACCCGCCGCCCCGCAGCCTGCAGCCAGGAGCGGGAGCGACCGCACACCGGCTACGTGTGCCGGAACCTCTGCGGGGAAGGGGCCGGGCAGGAGGGACTGGGGCAGGGGCTGGATCAGGGGCAGGCGCTGGCATAGGGCCTGGGGCAGGGGTTGGGGCAGGCGCTGGGATAGAAATTGGGGCAAGACTGGGATAGGGGTTGGGGCAGGGACAGGGGCTGGGGCAGGCGCTGGATCAGGGGCTGGAGCTGATACAGGGGTTGGGGCAGGGGCAGGATCAGGGGCTGGGGCAGGGGCTGGGGCTGGGACAGGGATTGGGACAGGGGTTGGGGCAGGGGCTGGGACTAGAGTTGGGACAGGGATTGGGGCTGGAGCTGGGACTAGAGTTGGGACAGGGATTGGGGCTGGAGCTGGGACAGGGGTTGGGGCAGGGGCTGGGGGCGGTGCGGGGGCGGTCCCTCCCCGGGGGAAGCAGATAAAGGCAGGGCGGCGGGCGGCGAGGAGCTGGCGGAGGGCAGCAGCGGAGCTGAGTGCGGGTCCCTCGCTCCCCGCCGGCATCGCCCAGCCTTGAGTGACTCTCGGCGCCAGCGGGGCAGCGCCATGGGGGCCGGAGGAGGGCTGGGGCTGGCGGCCGTGCTGGCGGCCGCGGTGCTGTGCGGGCCCGGGGCGCTCGCCGGGCGCGTCCTTAGCGGTGAGTGCGCGGTGCGGGGCCGGTGCGGGAGCGCAGCGCTCCGGGAGCGGACCCGGGGCCGAACCCGAACCCGGGAACCGAGCCCGCTGGCCGGACCCGGGGCCGAGCCCGAACCCGGGACCGAGTCCGCTGCCGAACCCTCCGTGCATCGGCGGCGAGCGAGCGCCGGGAGCGCATCCCGGGCGCACCTGCCCCGGCGGAGCGGGGATGCTGCTGCTGTTGCTGCTGCGGGGAACGCGGGGGGATGCGGGGCCAGCGCGGGGGATGCGGGCTCCCGAGGCAGCCCCAAGTCCTGCCTTGCTCCGTCTTCGCAGAGCTCCTGTTCATTGCCGGCTGCGTTCGAATTGCTTCAAAAGATGGAGCGTCTTGCCGAGGAGCGTCTGTCGGTGCGCCGAGTTTTGTTGGCAGCTGGACGGGGATGTTTCTTCTTTGTCTGCGGTGTTGTTGGGAGGAGAGGGCAAACTTTTAAGAGCGTGCGGTGTAAAATATTGTTGTTGTGTGTGGGTGCGTCCACAACTCTCAAAACCAAGAGGAAGACAATATTTAAGAAACCTGTGTCTGACATTGGAGCTTAGGTTTAATTTAAGAGCTGTAGACTCCCACTGTGTGTTTGCAGTATACAGGTGTATATGCTCAGAAACTGCAAAATTTAATGAAAAGACCCCTTTTAAGCTTACTTTGGTTCAGACCCTCCAGACTAAAGCTGACAGGCTCTTGGGGATATGTTCTGTGTGCCTCTAGATCTGTGCATTTGCCTGGAAACAAAGATTTACACACTCCACTCTGCTTGTCAGCAAGTTTTGTGTGTATATGTGGGTGTAAGAACGTGGCTCTTACAAACTGTCTCCAGAACAATGCAAATTATTTGTATACTATTGTTTCAGAGGCTGTAGCAGTAGCATATCGACAAAACTTTTGTAGGTTATTTTTTTATTTTTGTTGTTGTTGCAAGCATTTGATTGCTGAATTCAGAGAACTTTCTTAGTTGCTGGGGGAGGGCAGTCACTGGACCATTTTGATCATGTTCTGTTTGAAGCAGGTTCCAATGCTACAGCTGAGATGGGCTCTTGGGGTTTTGGTAAAACAGCATCTTCAGGAAACAATGGCTAAGTAGCACTACTTCCATCACTTTGAAAAATCTTGTTTGCCTCAACAGTAACCTGAAATGTTTCATCTACCTCTGTTATACTGTGAATTATACTGGTTGATATGATACATCAAAGTTCTAAGCATTATAATTTATATGACTGCTATGGAACACTGGGTTTTTTTTAAGGAATAGTGGAGATTAATTATCAATGAGATGCAGTTGGCATTAGCAGTCTCCGTGCAGGAATCCGTGTGGCTGAGGAAAGCCAGTCCCTTGATCTTCCAGCTGCAGCTTCTGTGTTTAACTGAGACATAGGAAACTGAGGTCCAGCTTTTAAAGCCATGTGGGATATGTGTATACTGCCTTGTCAGAATGTTCCTAGATGCACATTAGGCTTTGGGGATTTTGATAGGACACGGACTCTGCCCCATATTTCCCTGAAGCATTTCAAACCATACGATGAGCCTCATATCACTGTATTATGCTGATAGTTTTTGTCTGGTAAAATACAGGAGAGGGTTTGAAGCCACTTACAGAAAGAACCATTTACGTACTATTAGTTTATTGGTTGAAGTTGTGTTCATTAGATAAAGGTTTCCTAAACAATAACAGCCACATTTATTTATTTATGATTATTGCAGATATTCTTATGTACTGGAAGAACTTTTTTTCCCCCCTTTCTTTCTCTCAAGGACCACACCCATATTCTGGCACATGCACATGGATAGGTGCAGTATTAGCAGTAGCTGACATTATTTTAAGCAAGAAATAGTACCATTGAATAATTGGGCAGTGTGTGCTGTCACCTGACTCCCATCTGTCTTACCTCTCTCTTGCATAAGAACCAGCAGTTTGGACTTAAGCAAGTTTATGTTTGAAATCATGAGTCTATACCTTAAACAGACCTATTCCTAAAAAAAAAAAATATATATATATATATATATATACATATTTGTGCTTCAGTCATGATTAATAATCTGGCATCTGGCATAGCAGGAAATTCCACTGCTCTCATTCCAAATAAATATGTAGTTTCTATCACTCACCTAAAGTTGTTTGTGAGGCTGCTTGAGAGCTGGTTGGACCTTGTGAAGAGTCCCACTGACTGCAGTAAGTTTGCAGCAGACCTAGAAATAACTGGAAATTTGCTCCCATTTTGATCACAGTGTCACAAGGACAGAGGAGAAAAGGCCTGCCTTTTTGAAATACCATTTTTTAAAGTAAAGGGTGTCTGTTGCTTTTTCCAATATGTTAGTTTTCCTAGGATATAATCAAAACTATTGTTGGCATCAAACAATTTGCATTTTGGTGTTATTTCTTTGCCATCTTTAATTTGGGAGGTTTTAAACAGTGATGCAAAATGCTTTTTAATTTTTAATATATCTAGACAGGTGTTTTGTGAGCAGTGCTGACAGCCTCCATATCCAACCATCTAGTGTTGCCAGAGAATTAATTCCTATAGGAAAAAAACCCAAAGCAGTCTCAGGAGAAAGTGCTGAGTCTGCCTTGCTGTCCCATGACATCATAAGGAGTATGAAGTGATGATAATGCAGTTTGCAAAGATGCAATTACTTTAAGTATCTATTGGGCAGGAGAGATGCAAGCTAATCTTATTACTAATCATTTAACAGCCTATGTATTAATCATAGATATTATAGCTTAATGACTGCTGTTTGTCTAGTTGTATTTCTACTGCTTTTAAAGTTTTGCTCTTTGTTATTGCTGTGCATCAATAGCAGATTAAATAGTGATGTAGTATTTTAGAGCAGTATGTATCTATTTTGGTGCAAAAGTATCTGGATATATAAAATATGAAATGAGGAAAACCACTTGGTGAGTCAGGAAACTACCAGAGTTGCCCCTAAACTATAGACTTTGTTGTTTCAGATGCCTTTAAAGAAGTGAATATGTTCTTCACATGGCTTATGATCAGATTTGAGTTCTGCATAAAGTGCTGCAAAGTAAGAGAATTAAAGCAGTGTCTTCATGGATACTGGATTGACTAGAGATAACAAACCCTTTCTCAAAAGATGCATTGTTTAGTTTAATTTAATTTAATTTGCTTGCCCTGCTTATTACACCTGAGTTTTGCCTGTGAAAGTGCAAGCATTTTCTCTAGATGAAACCTTCTACTGTAAAGATGTGGGTTGTTTTGTTTTTTTTTTGTTTTTTATTTTGGTGTGAACTGTAAATTTCAAGACACATATGCAGCTCAGAATTTGAAAAGATACAACCTGATAAAAAGCCTGCCATCTAATCTCCATGTGCAACAGGTGTGTTTTGAACACATTTTGTTGGAAATATGCAGCATTTAGTTCCGTACTACAAAAGCTTTTCTTGGATAGGCATGCCCAGATAGTGTAAGATCCTTTTGCTCAGTTGAAGGTCTCAGGAATCACTTAAGCTGAGACTTGGAGAAATGCAGGAGAAGTTGGGCATTGAATTCCCATGGACTCCTTTATTATTTCTTCTCCTTATCCAGCTGTATTGAGCACTGTCTTCTTGGGGGCAGATGAATGATCTGGAGTCTTAGAGTGAAATGAGGTGATGATTTTGGATATAATGCAGGTTTCTGCTAAACACACCTTGCTACAAACCAAGAAATTCCATGATAACCTGTGGAATGAGAACCCAGTTTTGATGAGACCTCTGATGGTGGAGGAGTCCTTCTGTAGCAGGGTAGAAATACCCAAGTACTTAAATCAGTTTCTAGAGTCAGATTTCTGTATTAGAGGTGACCCCCCTCCCTCTTTGTCAACCATGTATAGCTTACCTTTCCCAGGAGTGAGAGTTGAGCAGGTTGGCCAGGCTGCAGTTCTGTTCAGGGATAAGGAAAGAGACATGGAAAATCCTAGGGCTGTGTCTCAGACCAGCATGCTTTCCCAGGAATACAGCTTTTTGCTCACAGCATTTTCTTCAAAAATAGAAAGGCATTGCAAAGCTCAAACTCACAATTGTCAAGTCCCAGTTTTCCACTTGGCTAAAGAGCCCAAGAGGAAATGCCTGCCATGGAGGGAGCTCTGGTGAAAACCTTGTGGAATGGTATGGACAATCTGCTTGCTTTCACATGGCTTTTCTTGCTCCCAGAGAGGGAAACCTGGGCACCTGCCTGCTTGAACTCATGTTCTGTACCTTGAATTTAACTCTCTGTAGGTCAGGTCTGATCCTATGCAGATCAAACTTCTCGGTTGTAGGATGTTTGCAGGGGAACATGCTTTGGTTCATAAAGGATTCTGTACAGCATTATTTTTCCTGAAACTAATTCCCATAATGGCTTTCTCTTTGCAAATCTCTGATGGATCAGAAAAGATGGTAGATGCTAATGTACAATATGTAAGATGAAACAATCCTTTGGTAGTAATTGCTACACTCTAATCCCGTACTCTTACCTCTCACTCACTAGTTGGAAGTTGAGTCTCTGGCTGAAGCAGTCCCTACTGCCACCACTGACAAAGAGTGAGACCTTTGGTTCTAAACAATATTAAGAATTAATGAGTCCTAACTAAAAAGTTGGCATGTCTCCAGGTAAATCTGAATGTAGCTGCAGTATCCAGCTAATCTAGGCTCACTTTATAAGAAGGGAAGGAAAAAAGTTGATATTTTAAGAGTGAGATTAATTTAATTGAAATTTGGATTTTGACTATATTGCAGATCTGCACTAGTGGATACTGCTCTCTGTGTTTGATTTGTTCAGCTGTCTACGCAGTGAGGTCAGTGAGTCAGTTTAGGTATGGACAGGTTATTGGGAAGAATTTAAGTTTGGTGAGATGAATCCCACACTGTATCTCAAGGACTACATGTAATGTGAATTAACCAGTGATACTTTATACCTCTGAATTTTCTCTTAGTGCAAATTATCCTTCAAAATATTCTAACAGACTTCTCCTCCCCTCAAACTTTTTCTCGATTTTTGCCTTAAGTGAACTGTCACCAATTTTAAGATTCCATGTGGATTGGCTTCTCCCACTACTCTTAGGAGCAGGTGAATGAGCAAGTCTTTGCTTGTTGCTTTCTCTTTTAATTGTGGAACTGCCACAAAAAGAAAGCACTCTACACTCCTGTACTGAAATGCATAAAGGGTGTTGCATCCTAGGAAGCTCTTGAACCAAGGAAATTAATATAATTTGCAGCCATATATATTGCCTAAATCTACTGCAAATACTTTGGTAACAAATGCATGAAACTACACCTACTTGGAAAAAAGACTTAAAAATTTCACTGAAGATTACTGAGAATGGATGATGCTTGCTATGAAAAATAATTGAGAAGGAGTATGTTTTTTCTCTTCTCATTTTTTCTTCATTTAATTGACATAGGGGGATTTGCTGACTGGGGAGATTTGTGTTAATTAGGAAAAAAAAGGTTCTTCATTCAGAGGGTGGTTGGGCACAAGAACAGGTTCCCCAGGGAGGTGTGACCAAGCCTGACAGACCTCAAAAAGAGTTGGCCAACACTCTTGATGGGCTTCTTGGGGCTGGTCCTGTTCAGGGCCAGGAGTTGGACTTGATGATCTTTGGGGGTCTCTTCCAAATGAACGATACTCTGTGATTATATGACCAAAGAGTTGTGAACTGTTTCCTTCTGGAGGCAAAAATAAGACATAAGCCATCAGCAGAAACTGTCAAAAGTGCCTACATTTATGCCTGGGAGAAAACCTGTTGAGGGAACTGACTGATAAGTATAAAATGGGTATTTGTGAAAATGTCTGCTGGTTTGGGATAGAAGAATAAAACTATTCCCTGCTCCCCTTGGCAGCACACACACTTAAAACATTCAGACTACAATTTTTGTCTGTTATGTCTATTCCACAGCAAGTTAACAACTTCTTAGCTGCCATAGTATGTCTGTCTTAAAATCTTCTGTGAATTCTGTTCTGGGCTTCATGGCTACACTGAAAACTACTGATGAATGGGATTAATTTGAACCACAGAACTGTTTGGGTTGGAAGGGACCTTAAAGATCATCTCATCCCAACCCTCTGCCATGGGCAGGGACATCTTCCAGTAGACCAGATTGCTCAGGACCCCATCCAGCCTGGCCTTGAGCACTTCCAGGGATGGGACACCCACAGTTTCTCTGGGCCAGTCAGTGTTTATGCTTTTTTAATAAACAGCTGAAATTTTAGAGTACTTAGCGTGTCTTCAGGTTATGATATATAAAAATTTATTGTGTCACTGTGTATAAGAATTAACCCATGTGTTACTGTGTTTATAAGAACTGAAAAAACAAAATTAAGCAAACCCACTGCCAACAGCTTCTGCTGTTAAGGGAGATTTTGTTTGGTTGGGTTTTTTTGTTCTGAGGTTTTAAAGTTCTGGGTAAAATAATCCAGATCCCAGAGCAGACTTGTAGCCCTTTCCAACACACTCTAGTTCCTCTTATTTTGAATGGGTTCAAATAGATGCCATTGACACTTGAGTGTTATCATTGGCCTCATTCTGTCCAAGTCTTTCCTTAAAAAAGGGAAGGCAATTGGTAGATTTAGGGGGTTGTTTTAGCAGCTATGTTGCCACTTTTTGTGAACCCCCAGGACAGTGCAGCTGTGAGCTGGCCCCTTAGAGAAGGAAGTGGCTGACTGCCATGGTGAGTGCTGTGATATACACCTGTAAAGTTCACATGATCAGAAGAAGGGAAAATAGTTATTACAGGAAAAGCTAAATGGATCTCATGCTTGAAATTTATGATGTGTTAGATAGCTGAAACCAAGCTGATGCCAAAATGAAGATATGTTTCACTTAGAAGAAAGGAAAGCTGTCAGGGCTTTAATGATTTGACCTGGGGGAAAAAAGGAATAGTTTTTGGGAAATACTTTAGAGATTTTTTTTTTTCTGACTGAGTTATGACTTGAGTCAGTGACTAAAACTTTTTCATAAAAATGGATATTAATTTTCCAGTTGAAGACAGTATTGATTCATGTAATTGTATGTTTTTCTGCAATGGTAATTATGGAGGGTGAAGTGTTGATTAGCTTCTAATGAGGTTTAGACATCAAGCTACTTCTTTACAGCTCTGTTGTCAATGACCTGAGTTCCCTCCTTTGTGCACAAGGGCTTAGAAGCTGAGTTTAAGGAATAAATGTGTGTTGTTTCCTTTGGGAAATAAGTGAATTGCTGTGTGAAGATGGCAGCTTTCATGCTGGCTGGTATTCCAGTTCCCAGTACCTCAAGAAGAAGCCTAAAGCACCACATTAGGGATTTTGAAAATCCAGACAAACTTTTAATCTGCTGGGGAGAAGACAAATTCTCCCACCAATTTTTTCAACACGATGAAAAAGATTTTTCAGGACAAGAAATCCTCCTGCATCCTCCCAAGACCTAAAAAAAGAGAGCACACAGAGGCTTTGACAAACCTCCCCAAAAATAACCTGCTTGGATCAATACTTGTCATAAGGGGTCTCTTAACTACCCATTTTTGTGACCAGCAACCTTGCTGCATTGTGCAGGGAAGCTCGCAGATCCAATTTTAATTGCACTTCTATTCAGCTGATGGCAAAATCCAGGTGTTAGGGATGAGTTTTATTTAATATATAAATGGGCACTGCCAGGTGCTCCTTTGCACTGTCTCCTTTTTGATTGCTTCGTTTTTTTAAAGGTGTAGCTATAATGGGTCTATTGAGGACAGTTGTCATTCAGAAATAAGCACATTCCCTGTCCCCAAAAGTGCTTAGAAACACAATAACTGATCTAGTAGAGGCTAACATACAGGTGAAAACCCATTTTCAGCAATAAATCTACTGAGAATCACTTGCCATGGCAAAAGAAAAAAATAAAGTCAAGGACTGGACAGGGTAAATGCATCTTGTGTAGCTTCATATTCTGCATGACTGTACTAAATCTGTGTATAAATGGTATAATACAGTAATTTGATTTTACTTAAAACTTCATCATCCCTGTTTTTTTCTCTTTGCAAAAGTTGCATTAATCCTAGAGGATTTGTCTGAGGACCTCTTGCATCATCTTTGCTAATTCACAAGATATGGGATGCTTAATGGCTGAAGTTACCTTATCTGGCCTGTGTTTGAGAGAGAATAGAAAAAAAAAATCCTATTTATCATTTTAGACTTGCTGTCTATAAATGCATCCATAGCTTTTACTTGCCCAAGAATTTAGCAAGAAGGATATCCATTGTAAGAAATATTTTAAGAATGGCTGATAGATGAGTTTTGCACGAGAGGTTGGGGGCAGGCTCCTCCATTTAGCCACCTTAGCCATGGTCTGCATGCAGTGATATGTTACATTCAAGCTGTCTGTGTGCACATCTGCCTGAAGCACAGCTGCTGCATAGGCAAATGTGGCCCTCAGGGGTTTTTATATAAGCCATTAAAAGTGACCTGGAACCTTTGAAAATTTTTCACCCTGGAAAATCACTTAAGAAAAAACTCTATGATGACATTTTAGGCATAATCCTTAATCCAGAATAAATCACTAACAACTTCCTTTTCCCTCAGAAGGCTTGGTTTTCAGGAGGATTGGAGGAAAAAGTACCTGCTAAGGGATGGAAGAGATTGCTATGAAGATATCAGTACAGATCAAGGCTGGCTTTTGATCTGTACAGCAGGTTTTATTTGAATGTCAAATTTATGAGCATGTGGAATTCCTTAAACTGCTCAGGACTGTGAGCTGAGAAACATCAGTGCTTTGAACACTGACTCAGCTGGAGAACGTGTCTTGAGTGTTACAAATTTTGGGAGAAAAGATGGCCACTTGCTTTTATCATAAATGCAGACAGAATGTAATTATGAAATGTTATCACAGTTGTTTTTTTTAAAATAGTAATATGAATCATAAAAAAAGATTATATTTGGTGGATGGATGCAAATAGGATACAGTAAAACATCAACAGCAGTAATGTAATATAGCAAAATGTGACCAGCAGCTGAACCCAGGCAAAATCTGACTGGGTGATACAAAGACCATCTGACAAGATGCATCAGCTTTGGAACAAAATGTGATTAGGAAAATTTATTACCACTTAGTCTCTTCCTGGCCACGTTCTGGAGTGCATCACTGGGACTTGGTGTGGGGACAGGTGAGAACAAATTGTGCCCAGTGTCCTGCATGCTGGTTGGTCATCCCTGAGGTCACTAAGCTCATGCAAGCTCAAGACCAAGACTGGTCTTCATAACACAGGCAGAGAATATTTTGGTTAATTGCCATAGATTTCTGTTTTGCTATTTCATTATCTCTTTCATTTTAAGTCCTTGTGTTTTTGTTTGTCACTTTGTTTTTAGAGGTTTCCATCAAGCTCTTGCTGCTCTGGTTAATGTTAAATATTTCACACTGCTTTTTGCCAAGTGCTCTTCTGATTTTTCTGCTGAATCCATTACCTTAGGGAGAAAAAAAAAAGTCAAAATACAAAAGCATAATGGAGTTTAATACATCAGGCTACATCACTCATTTTTGTCTCTCTTCACATATGCTGTGCACATGCAGTGGCTGACCTAATCTAGGTGGGTGCTAATGGTGTCAAACCCTGGATGGCAGGTTAGTTTGTGAGGTTCAAGAAGGGTCAGTTTGTAAGGTTCAGAAGGAAGAGGAGTGGGATTTATCAGCAGGGAGCTTATCTTCTACCTGATGTCTTCAAAGACTCCAGCTAAGCAAGGTGTGTCACTCTAAATGACCTTTGTGCCCCTCATGGGCCTGTGGGGGTTTAGTTTAGAAATAAGCCTGATGCTCTTAGGGAGAGAAGTCTTTGACCTGGGTATTTTATCAGCAATTTTGCTTCTAAATGACACTTTGCTGTAACTTCTGTCATGACAGTGATCAAGGAACCTATTAATTGTTTAATGAAGCATGGTTATTAAAACATAATGGAGATATAACTGATTGAAATAACAGCTTGCAATTTGCTTATTTCTTTTTTTCTTGAAGGAGATTTTTTTCCCCCCTGTACGATTATCTGCAGAAATATTTTAATGGGTAATTTAGTTTAAAAATATCTTTGTTCTGAGGCTGATATCTAAGCATTCTACTATGGAGCTTTTGTGAAACACCCAAAGATGAAAATTGACCCATGTAAATGGTAGCAGGCACTTTCTGGAGCAAATCTTGTTCACTTGCTTTCATCAGCTAATGGAATGATGAGACCAACAAAAAGATTATTCATGTTGCATAGTATCTTAGCATGATTCATTCCAATAGTCTTGCTTACAAATCCAGTTTCTATTCAATTGGGACAGAAAAATTGGAACTCAATTTATACAGCTGAAATAACAAAAATGTTGCTTTTGAACTAACTGTGGAGTCTGCTGAAAGGTGTTAGGATAAGGTAAAGTAGCACATAGTTAATATTTCCATACTTATCTTGTCTCCTGTACAATGTGGTCCATTCTGTTGTTTTTTCAGTGGTAAATTATTTCTGCTTTGTAGTTCAGAAATTAGTAGTGAGAGGAAAAAATGAAGCTTTAAAACCTGACATCTCAGTGTGTTCCGAGAAGAGCACTAAAATGTCAACTGATTTGCCAGCTATTAAGGCACAACTGCAGATTTCCATTAACACATTTATCTGCCACGGTGGAACTGGTTCAAAGTCTGCTTCAAAAGAAGAAAGAAAAGATTCAGAGCAGGTCACTGCCTAAACACAGGGATGAAATTAACTAGAACAAGAGAAATTCACAGCTTCTTCCAGAAAGCCCACTGCTCTGCCTCACACACTTCATTCACACTCTTTGGGTCTATGGGTTTTAATGCCAATTATTTCTTTGTTTCTTGCTGTTTTCTCTGTTGGTTTCTGGAGGTATATTCTTGCAGAAATGATCAGCCTGTGAGGAGGAAATTATTCCTTTTGCCACAGGTAGAGAGAGCAAAAAAATGAAAGAGCAGTAATTTAGGAGTTGGATTTCATTCAAATTTTCATTTTTTCAATTCTTTCACTTTGTAAAACTTGATTTTAGAGTTACTTAACCCTGCCCAAATATCTGCAGTAAAAATGGTGTCTTTAAAAATTATTCTGGTCAGTTTAAGGGAAGAAAGAAAATGTCTTCCACAAAGCCACAATGTTTTAACCTGGAAACCCTTGGATAGAAGTTGGGCCTTCACATTTGTATTCTGATGGCTCTGAGAGGGCTCCCTGCTTTGAGTGCACAATGGGAGCAGGCAGGGCACATATTAGGGGCTGCAGTAGCTCTTTGCCTTTGTGCATCACAAATGCTCGTCATCCTCCTTGCTGCTCCATGCAGCCCCACCTGGTTTCCTTGGTGTGGGTGATGGAGCTGAGCATTGATACAGAGCCCCTGTGTTGGACAAGAACACAGCACAGCTTATGGATACAGGCCTTGGAGCAGGTCAGAAACAGCCCTTGCTGTGACTTGATGGTCTTCAAGGTCCTTGCCAGCCTAAAAGATTCTATGATTCTGCTGGAGTCCCCATGCAGCAGCTGACTGGCAGATGAGCATCCTGAGAAAGCTCAGCTAGGCAGCCAGCAAGGATCCATTTCTTCTGCTAGAAGGTTTGGCTCAGATTTTTTGGGAGAGTCACAGAAAAGCAGAGGCTGTGCGTGAGAACAGAGTGTGAGGGGAGCACTTCAGCCACCTGAGAAACATGCATGGGTGGGGGGGAGTGGATGGTGTGTTATAAAGGCAAAGTTAGCTGTTTTCCCATGAAAATTATGATCCATAGTGATCAGCCTGCTCATCACAGTTGGTTGAAAATTCCTGCATGACTGAAACTGTGACCAGGATATTTTGACACCTGAATTTGCTCATAACTTGCTGCTTGATGTCAAGAAGTATGTGCACAGAATGAAAGGAAACCAAGGAAGAGTTTATTTCAAAGATTGTCTGGGAAAATAAAAAGAGCAAGACAATGGACAAAGCATTGTTCCTAAATTTGCATGTACATCTTGAATTAATGCTTTGAATCCAGTCTTCAACTACAGGGAGATGGGTGGCCACTTTTCCTTGGAAGTGATTAGTGTCCTGCATAATTCAGTGCTGGGCTTTGGCTCTTTGTGCTGCTGTATACACATGTGTGCTCTGGCAATGAGCCATTGTCACTCACCCAGCAGTGAGGGTCAAAATGTGATCAGCTCCTCCTTCCCTGTGCACTCTGTCCTGTCAGTGAGACACAGCTCCTGGGGGAAAATCGATCATGTTAGCAAAATTGGAATTCCAGCATTGTAGAGGAAGGGAGTGAGCTGGGATTTAATTTCAACAATGAGCTTTCATTGTTGTACTTCCCACTTTGCAACATTTAGACTTATCACTTTGTTACTTTGATAACAGTAGTATTTTTTGTTGAAGAAGTCCAGGAGGAAGCCCATTATTTCATATGCACCTCTGTTAAATGGAATTTCCCTTGCTTCAGCATCACTGCCCAGCTAGGACCATGGTCCTTGCTGCATTTATTGGGAGCAAGGCTCCTAACCTGTATGAGTAAAGGGAAGTATCAGGAAAGAAATTGGGGCATACATTGTGTTGTCAGGACATTATCAGAGAAAGTCAAAATTGGCACTCTCTGCCTGATCTCAGAGCCTGTTTTTTTCCATATCTGTGGCGCAGGCTTGTCCTTTTTTTAGACTGTTCTTGTTCCTGTGTTATTTTGGTAGATTAATTACTGATAAACAACAAAATTTTCAGAAGTCTGTCTGCCAAGGTAAGAATGAGATTAAAAAGATGCTTTTCTTCCTGATAGTCCTTCTCAAGATAAACTTTAATAGGGTATTATAAAGTGAAGGTTTCAGAGTTTGTTGGTTTTTTTGGTTTTTTTGGTTTTTTTTTTGGTTTTTTTTTTCTAGAAAGATTACAGGAATTTTAGGAAACCCTAGAAAGTTAAGCATAGTATATCTCTGTTGCCCCTATAATTTAGCTTTCTACAACAGAAATGGTCCAAGAAAATGAGTTATTTTCAGATTTAGCTAAAAGTCAAGAGCTGATCCTGTTTTCCCATTCCTATATTAATGCATCTTTGTTACAATCTGCTTATTCTCTGCAAATACTTGAAACTATGCTCTGTGCAAATACAGAGATGTCTTTGACGCAGCCCTTGTGCTGTCTGCTATTGGAAATATCCTACTTATTAAATACAAAAATGAAGCAATGCTAATGCAAAAAGAATAAACTTGATGTAGCTTTTAAGGTTTTTTGTTTGCTTTGATATTTACTCTTTGTGCACAGAAAAAGATTGCCTGGGAAAACATAAATATAGCTGAAGTTATGTGAGGATGTTGCTGTTTCCCAGTGACAAATTATAACTTTTTTTAAGGTGAAAAAGGATAAATCTTGTTCAAATGGTATTTACATGAGTCACATATCTGGGTTTGCTGAAAAGTGAGACTAAATACAATATTTTCAAATGCAAATCTGATATAGTACAATAAACTACTGTACTTTGTACTGGTGTGGCTTTACCTCAAGTGCAGTGAGCAGTTTGGGGTGCCTCAATATGTGAAGCATAAAAAGCCTTTAAAGAGTGCCCAAAGGAGAGCTATGAGGATGGTGAAGGACCTTGAGGGGAAGCTGTATGAGGACCCACTCAGGTCACTTGGTCTGTTCTGCCTGGAGGAGACTGAGGGGAGATCTCATTTTGATCTTCAACATCCTCACAAGAGGGAGAGGCAGACACTGATCTCTTCCCTCTGGTGATCAGTGACAGGACCCAGGGAATGGCCTGAAGCTGTGTCAGGGGAGGTTTAGACTGGATATCAGGAAAAGGTTTTTCACCCAGAGGGTGGCTGGGCACTGAACAGGCTCCCCAGGGCAGTGGTCACAGCACCAAACCTGACAGAGCTCGAGAAGCATTTGGACAATGCTCTCAGGCACATGATGTGACTCTTGGGCTGTTTTTCACAGGGCTGGGAGTTGGAACTCCATGGTCCTCAATGATCCCTTCCAGCTCAGCCTATTGTGTGATTTTCCATTATCCATTGTCCAAATTTTCCAGTAAAATAATGACTATTGTTGATTTCTAAACAGTGTAGATAATGCCTGGTAGTTTTTTGTTACTTTGGTATCCTTCAGTCATTCTTACTTAACAAAATAAAATTTCCTACTTTTCTTCTCCAGTCATAAATTTCTATACTGGAAAAACTTGTTTTTTTTTTTTTTTTTTTTTTTTAAGAGATGTTTCTATTTAGAAACCTTTTTCTGTCCCTAAATAAGCCTACTGGAGTTCAGTTGTGGCTGATAAGTGGGTGTGTTAGTTCCTCATCTTGTATACCTTGAATGAACTCTAGAGAGTCTTAGTAGTTGAAAATGATAATTATTTTTCCTTTTTGGGAAACAGACATATATCTTTCTCAGACAAAGAACTGTAAAGAGCAGATTCTCTCCTCCCACAGACCTTTACAGGTTGTGCTTAGGCACATTGTAGTGAAGAGCAGCTATGGGTTTCTCTCATATACAGCCTCTCAAAGTTGAGGTATCAAAAAAAAATTCAGCTGCTTCTTGCCACTAAACATGTGTATTTGAAACTTATTTTTTTAAAATTGAATAGCTCTGATTACACAATAAAAGTGAAGTTGGTCCATTAGTATGCAATAGTCAAGGAATATGCTCCAAACAGATCCTGGCTATAACAGAGAGACCTGATGGTACAGTCATTAGAAAGTAAATATTTTCCTAGAGCCTATTGGGAATCTTCAGTGTTTTGGAGAGTTTCACAGGCCATGGCAGGATGGCATAAATTCCCATGAACTGTGTGCTGTTTGAAATTTAAATTAGAACAAAGGATTTCAGTGGTGCTAGGTTATCACCGTGAATCCTCTCAGGCAAAAATCTCCCATCCTTCACCAGCATATGCATGATGTGCTGTATTCTTTTCTTGCAGCTTTGATATTCATCACTGTGCTCTGAACAGCCCCATGTTTTTGTTTTTCAGGCCAGAAGGTGTGCTATGGTGCCTTCAAGCACTCGTGTTACAAACTAGCCTATTTCCAGGACTTGACCAGACGCGTGGGCTTCCAGGAGGCCCGCCAGGCCTGTGAAATCGATGGTGGGGCTTTACTGAGCTTGGAAAGTGAAGCTGAGCAGCAGCTGATAGAAAACATGCTGCAAAACCTCACCAAATCAGGCTCTGGGATTTCTGACGGTGATTTCTGGATTGGGCTGTGGAGAAGTGGCGATGGACTGGCCACGTCGAGTGCTTGCCCTGACCTCTACCAGTGGGCTGATGGAAGTATGTCACCATTCAGGTAAGGGTGTGAAACTGCTCATTGAGAAGGTTCCAAGGAAAGGAATGGAGCCTGAAATGCCAAACCTTGCCTGACAGCATGAAGTTTGTGGATTCCCCCCCTTGACTTCTCCAGATGAAGGGTAACTGGCAATCGGGGGTTTGAATTTGAAGCTGTGACAGGATGGCATTGTGCGGCTACAGCCTACAAATTTCTTTGCTCCCACCCACAGAGTTTGCCTCTGCAGGATGTTTGGAGGTTGTTCTGCCACACACAGAGTCCTTCAGGTGTGGTCTGAAAGCAGGCAGGTAAATTCTGCAAGGATCTGGCCACCTCAAATCAGGGAGCCAGCCACCAAATAAATTATTGTGAGATGCTGAGTGTAAATTGTTCTGTTTCTACCCTTTTTGAAAAACCTTTAACTTCCTGATGAAGCCAAAGGCCAGAGTAGCAACAACTCATAGAACTCAAGACAAGGGGACAGATAAGAGTCTAGTAGGGTGTTATTTCTGCAGAGGTGCTTTGATCAGAATTGTTTTAAGATTCAGAGATGTTCTTGGGCCTTTCACAGAAGGGTTGTGGGAAATGCAGGATGCCTTTGAAGAGGGTGGGACTGTTTGGGTTGATATTTCTACATTGATGCATACACTTTTCTTTGTCATCCTGATGAACCTTATCTTCAAAAACTAGAAACTGGTACACAGATGAGCCTTCCTGTGGAAGTGAAGCCTGTGTGGTGATGTATCACCAGCCAACTGCAAACCCTGGTCTGGGAGGGCCTTATCTTTATCAGTGGAATGATGATAGATGCAACATGAAGCACAATTTTATCTGCAAATATGCCCCAGGTAGGTAAAACTGAAGCTATATTTCACTGGTGGGACATGGTCTTGTTTGTGAGGGAATCTTCAAGTGTCTTTTGGCCTTTGGTACTGGTTCCTTTGGTGTGTGCCTGAGCTGGCATTAGCAGGGGATATTATGTGTCAATAATAACTATTAAAATACATTTTTAATACATTTAAATAAACCTGTTTATATATAATAAGAAATTTAGCTTCACTATCATGCCTTTCCAGGGTTTTATTTTATTTAATTCCCTTACTTCACAAAGCATTTTAAGTGTACATTTTCTACTTTCTAGGTAGGATGACCAAGACATCTTGGTCCTCCTGTAAAAAAAATTGCGCTGTCCTCATTGTTGCAGCCCTCCCATTTTATACCAACTTACACGTGGTGGTTGTTTTAAAAAGTTATGGCTTGAAGAATGAAGTCCAGAACAGCAGGAAAAATTTCTGCATTCATGCATGTAGACTTAGAGAGATATGAAAAGCAGATGCATGCTAGTTGAGATGGTGACAGAAAAAACAGATCTTAGGCAATTTGGCTGTACTTTCAGACATGACATAAGTTCTGTATATGTCAATAGAGGAAAAGTGAACTATAAACTAGAACAAGGTGCAAAACCAGAAAGGACATAAAAAGTAAACTTTCCAGTTTGAGCCTGTAAAATTTTCTGTTCTTGGCGATACTTACAGTAAATGAAAACGTGATTTTCAGCAGGACCTTGCAAATGTTTTCAAATAATTTTTGGTGTGTTTGTTTTTCAAAACTAAGCTAAAAGAATGCATAGGAAATTATGGATTTTTTTCATTTATTAATTAATAAAAACTCAAGGGGTGGACCTTGGGAATCTCATGAGGTTTGACAGACCAAGTCCAAGGTGCTGCACCTGGGTCAGGGCAGCCCCAGCACCAATGCAGGCTGGGCATGAGCAGAGCCAGAGCAGCCCTGGGAGGAGGAGCTGGGGGTGCTGGTGGGTGAGAGGCTGGCCATGCCCTGGCCATTGGGAGCCCAGAGCCCCCCGTGTGCTGGGCTCATCCAGAGCCCCGTGGGCAGCAGGGCAGGGAGGGGATTCTGCCCCTCTGCCCCCTCTGCTGAGACCCCACCTGCAGGGCTGCATCAGCTCTGGGCTCCAGCACAGCAAGGACAGGGACCTGCTGGAGCCAGGCCAGAGCAGGCACCAAGGGGATCACAGGGATGGAGCAGCTCTGCTGGGAGGAAAGGCTGGGAGAACTGGGATTGTTCAGCCTGGAAAAGAGAAGGCCTTGGGGTGACCTCACTGGGGCCTTCCAGTGCCTGAAGGGAGCCCACAGGAAAGATGGAGAAAGACTATTTACAAGGGTCTGGAGTGACAGGACAAGGGGGAATGGCTTCAAACTGAAAGACAGTAGGCTTAGATTAGGTAGTAGGAAGATATTCTTTGCTGTGAGTGTGATGAGGCCCTGGCACAAGTGAATTTGTAGATGCCCCATCCCTGGGAACGTTTAAGGCCAGGTTGGATGGGGCTCTGAGCACCCTGGTCTAGTGGAAGGTGTTCCAGCCCATGGTAGGGAGTTGGAAAAAAGCTATTATTTAAGGTCCCTTCCAACCTAAACCATTCTATGAAATCCTACTCTTAGCAGCTGTTTGACCTATATAATTCTGCAATTTCCTTTCTTCTTTCTCTATGCTGCTGATCAAACAACAATCACTCTCTTTGTAGAGGTCTGTCTGTAGAGATCCAGGCCATTTTGTTCCTCTGGTTTTGGTGGATACGTATCTTTTTCACTTTTTGGTCACTTAATGAGGATATTAATGGTAATTAATATTACAAGCAAATATTAAATATGTGGCAGAGTTGATATATCAACGTGTTTTGGCATACTGCCACCCCCAAAACCTTTTCCTACTTTTGAAATTTTTAGTGGTTATCACTACTTTATGATGATCAGTAATCATCATAGGCCTTTCAAGGAAATGTGACAATTTTATCACTTTTAGAACTGTTAGAATTATTTTGAAATAACGTAACAAAATAAAAATGTTTCATGTTGTTAAAAACCCAACATTTTTATGTGAGAAATTGCAGGCTTTATTAAAAAGGTTTGGTTTCAGGTCTATTTTGTAGCTTTAAAAGCAAACAAATTTAAATTAGATAATTATTCTGTACTAGTGAACTACTTACCATTCTTGTTGAGATGTGATAAAGAATTGCTTTTTCTATTGCTTTTACCATCTGAAAAAATGCTGGATATTTTGGATTGTCAGAAAACAAGGTGATAACAGTAACAATGAAAATACATTTGTATTTCTTTCTCTAGGTAGAAAGTGGATTATTAGTTTATAATGAGGCATATAAGGCAAACAATGCATAGGTAGATTATTGCTAGTATTGACATTGTTATGCAGCTAAATGCAGTACTACTGAATTGTAGCTATTTATTTTTCAAACTGCTGGAATTGTGCTCTTTAGCAAAACAGACTATTCTCCAGAAATGTATTTTTCTGTCACATGGAGGAAAGGAGTGGATGCAAAAATGTATATAAATAGATATATGACATTTTTTTCACTGCCTGAAGAAAGTAACACAATGTTTGTAGGAAAATTACTTTTGTTATCTCAAACCAAGTGAGACTTACAAAAGACCTTTTTCCTCCCTCAAATCACTGCAAAGGCTTCAATGTCAGCTCTTAGCAGTGCAAAATACATCCATTTCACCAGGAGTGCTAAAGTGCCACATGCATATTGAATTTCAGTTTGTTATCTGAGCATGTTGTTTTTCACAACTCTCCTCTCTGTATTCAATATAGGGTGCATGATACCAGCCACAGGCCAAAACAGGTTGCAGGTGACTTTGATAAAGTTGCATCTAATTGTATCATCAGCAGGTCCAGGACAGTGCTCATTAGGCAGCCTTGCTCAAGCAGCAACTACATTTCTGGTGGACACTTTTATTTTTCCAAGCCCTCCCTTGACAGCGTTTACTGTTGCAATGTTCAGTCTGGCTTTGGGTCATATTGATCATTCAGCAATCTTAAACTTAATTATAGGTTGGTAATTGTGACCTCATTTAGTTCCTGTCCAGCTCCTGTAGGTTTGATTATGCAATCAAATTAAAAACTCATCTCCTCTTCTGCTGTCAAGAGACAGCAGCTCAGTTCTTTGGAGTATCTTGGTGTCTTTCTTTATATAAGGCCAAATGTAGCTATTTTTTTTACCAGAGTAGGTGAAATAATTACCTTTATTTAGTAGGCTTTATTGCTGTTTTGATTTCTCTTAGCAGTTTGTATGTGTCAAGACCCTCAGAACTGTAGTCTCATAGCACTGTTAAGTTACTATAACCTTATGATAGAGAGAACTTCATATGTGGTTTTAGAATTGTCTGCACAAATGAAGCTTTGGGTATGTCAGGCACTTTATTCAGCACAAGAAGTTAGGGTTTAACCATTAGCCATTAAATCAGAGGCCACCAAGAATTGAAACTAGACTAAATTATAGCCTTCTAAGGAGCAAAAAGTATGAACTAGAGGTGAAAGTATGAACTAGAGGTGATCTGACACTAGTTTGCAAAGAGTCTTTGGTAAGAAGATGAAATGCTGAAGAATTAAGCAATTATTGTTTGGGGGAATGTATCTATTTCTGTGATACTGCATGAAAAAAATGGAAACATCTGTTTTATTGCACACATTTTTCATTCTTCAACAATCAATTTCAAATATTGATTTAACAGATAATGTCTTAGAAAAAGAATTAGGAGACAGAGCAGAGCCAGAATACGGTAAGAAATTTTGACACATTAAATTCCATTGCACTGGTAAATACATAATTATAAGGATACCATTCAAGGGTCTCCAAAATTACTCAATTTTAACAGGCACAGTTAAGAACTGGAACATAGGAAAGATGAATTCTTCAGAGAGCAACAGCTACAAATATATGGCTGTTGTTCAGAATAACACTGCTTGTAATTCTTCTTACAGATATAATTCGAATTTTGTAATAAAATCCTGTTCACGTGTATATTTAATAAATCATAAAAATGTTCATTTTACCAATAAAAATTAAAATGTAATTACTATTCATTTATTTAATAACATAATGGCCATATTTTTTACTGTTTTCCTAAAATGCCTGATCTCCTTTTCAGATATTTTTCCAACAGTGCCAGCAGGAAATCCTTATGACACAAGCAAACCAGAAGATCAGTATCATATTATTGCTACTGAAACAGGTAATGTGTTCATGTGAATGTAGTGTTCTGCTAAAAATATTAACAGTAGAATTAAATTAATCTTTCAGTTTCCATTTTTGTCAATAGGAAGAAACAGTCTGTTTCCCTGGGAAGTGCCCTGAAAATCCATATATTTGAATAACATTTCAAGAGTTTTAGTTGCTGTGGAAACAAATTATTTCCTTGTCTCACCAAACTTAGAATAAACACCATGTCCATAGCTCCCCCAAGAATCCTGTGTTTTTGGAAAACCACATGTTAAGAGGAGTTCAGTGCCTTGCTAAGATTCCCAGTAGAGATGAGTCTTGATATTTGGGAAGTGGATACCTGCTGCCCAGGTTCTGCACTGCCCCTGGCCGCTTCATTCAGCAATTTATCTCCTCAACAGAGTCCCAAGGCTCAGGAAGAGTTGTAGCATGACTTTAGTTCAAGGAACGGAACATGTCTATGGAGCAGCCCTGGATTTTACAGGATTGGGATTATTGAAAGGGGGTGCTTTGTTTGCCCACTGGTTGTCTGGATTTGAGCCAGCTTCCTAACTGGTGTTTCCATTATTTTTAACTCCAGAGGAATTATTATATGGATGAACTGTGGTTTGTAATCAATCATACCTTTTAATACAATCTGTGCAAAGACTAAAACTCAAACACAACGTGAATATTCACATTTATTCTTGCTAGGGAAAATATTTTCAAAATAGGACAATAGGTAAGAAAAGCTCCACAATCTGTACATTAAATGTGTACTAGTGCAAAACATGGGCATACAGTTACTGGGAAACAGTACCCTTCTGGAAGCTGCAGACCCCATCCTCTGTTGCAGACAGATGATGGAGCCTCAGCTTGCACCATTTCCCACTCCTTTTGTGCAGGGACCTGCAGAGGAGCACCTTTAGCTCTCCCCATTAGTCAAGGAGAGGCTTTATGTGTCTTTTAAGGGAAAAGGGAAGATGAGAGCCAGGCTCATTCCTCCTGTGGTCCTGCATGGGCAGGGAGTCCAGATACAAGGATGAAAGAGTCTGCAGTTGAAACGGACCGTAAAAAAATTAGGCTGTGAAGTGTACTCCATCAAAACACTTGAATTGTGAATTAAAAGATTGGAAAATATCAGAATTGAAGACCTTAAGATATGTTTTGCACATAACTCAAGTGCTGCTTTATTCTTGATACTGCTTACTTCTCTTTGGAGCTCTTCCTATAGAAGGAATATATGTGTTCTTTTGTGTAAGTTAATGTATTCCTGTTATTTTACTCCAGATTTTTCCTGACATGGTTAAAAGCATTTCAGCATGGGAGACATTAATGAGAATTTTTGTCTTGTAGGTATAATTCCGAATTTAATTTATGTTGTAATACCCACTATACCACTGCTGCTGTTGATACTGGTGGCTTTTGGGACTTGCTGTTTCCAGATGCTTCATAAAAGGTAAAATATACTCATCCATAGTGGTTTTATGATGCAGAATTCATATTTCCATTGGCAAGCTATTCCTACTGAAAGACTGCTTACATCTATCCCCAAATATGCAAATAAGTGCCTTTTCATCTATTAAAATGCAAGTAGTTTACAGCTGTTACAGCTGAACATTCACCTTCAGGCTTTTTCCACAACATGCTGAGATAATTCTAGGTCTCAAAGAATGCTGCTGCTGGGACTCCACCTGTTCCTGAAGAAAGTCTCTTTGCAGACCACTTGATAGTCAGGGCTGTTGTCAGCACTTTTATTTCACCTCTTTCATAGTGATTACCACCTGTAAAATACCTGGACTATGGGAAATAGTAGAGGGGTTCCTCACAGATACGGGGTGAGCTCAATTTCTAAGCCAAAGTAAAAATTTGTTCCAAGGACAAACCTAAGGGCCAGCAGCTGCTTAATCCTGTTCCACTGCACATACCATACAAACAACAGATGGACCACTGGGGCACAGAAATTGAAAATGAAAAGCAAAAGCTTGCTTTGAGCCACACACTAGTGTGACATCCTTTGTACATCATGTATGTGCTTAAGAGGATGCAGAAAATAAATAGATATGTATTCATAGCTGTGGTATCAAGCAGGGGTACTATTATGCAAAAAGGAAACATTTCAGCCTTTGAAATACAGTACAATTTGCTTCAGGCTTTTAAATTCTTTGGACTTTTCATTTTTCTCAAAATATGATATAGATACATAAAGACATGAAAACATATAATTTATTTTTTTTCTGAACTGGTGTTTCTGAAACTCTCAAATATAATTTGTAAGCTGTTTTCCCTCTTGAAGACCAGGAACAACTAAAAGGAATATGATATCACTGTTTTAAGAAATCTAAAAAAAAATCCTCCTTATTTTTAGCCCTTTATTTTTTCCTTATGATTTTTACTTAGTATTTCCTGCCAATAGCTGCAGTAACTTATTTCAGGCAAGAAAACACTCCAAATGTGAAGACTGTTTCTGTCTGTGTGAGTGAATGTACAGTGATATTTGCAGTACTCCTTGATACCATGCTTCATAGAAGCAAGTAGCCATAAAGAACAAACATTAGGAGGTCTGCATAACAAACTTGATTTTTTTAAATGCATTTTCTATAAAGAAAAGGAAAATAAACACTTTCCAACCCATCTTATGACAGGCAAACAAACATTTCACAAGGCCTGTGAAATGTTATATATAAACTTCACCACTGGTTGGAAGCTCAAAGCAGAAAAGAGTAGTAAAATAGTAATATGTATAACATTAACAATTGCATAGTAATTGAATGCTGGAACCCTTATTACAGTGGCCCTGGATTTCCTGGTAAGTATGGTACATCTTAGTAGCTTTTCTAGCAGGTACTTATCTTCTGAGAAAAGTTTCAGCCCTTGAATACTCCTGGGAAAGCAGTGAGAGATTCATGGCCCACTGAAATCAATAGAAAAAGTAGTGTTGACTTCAGTGGGCTTTGATCAGGCCTTTGATGCTATAGCACTTCATGCAGAAGTAATTCATCTGACCTTCCAAGACTTCAAAATTGCATGAAACAGATATTGGAAATTCACCTTGGAAGATTTCCCTTTTTTTTTTTTTTTTTCTGTCAGTTGATTAGTTTGATAGATGAAATGGTACAAAAATCAAGGACAAAATGGTTTTGGTGCAAAACAGGGCTCTCGTTTTTGTTTGTTTGTTTGTTTTTGTTCCCAGAACGTCCATTTTGAGTTACATCAAAACCTTTAATTAAAGAAATTAAAGCATTTAAAAAAAATCATTTAGATCAAAAAAACTATCACCAAAAATAAAGTATTTTTTTGAAACAAAACTTTGTTTTTAAAAATACTTTCCTATCTATTTTCGATTTCCACCTACGATCTGCCTTGCAAACCATTTTTGTTCATCACAAATATGCAGCTCTCGGGCAAAAGCCAAATCAAAAGAAGAAACAATCGCTTGAATTTATCATCTGGACACAGTAGAACTTTAGGAAAGGGATTCTGTCCTGCTGGGGAAGGAGGGACCCCCAACTTTCCACGTGAACCTGACTTCTCATTCTTTTTTAGGCTTCCACAACATGGTGACCTTTCCTCTGAAAGCCACAACCCATGGCCAACCAGGACATGCCTAGCTTGAAAGGTCATGACTAATTTTGCCTGTGATTGGGCTCTTGAAGGGTAGTAATAAGGCAGAGCAACACCTCGTCCCTGTAGCTGGCAGAAATGATCAGCTCATTCATGCTTAGATGCTCTCCCTTTCATTTCTTCCAGGGAAGCAAGGAGAAACTGCTTCAAAGACCCATCTCCATTATCATCTGAATGCCTTGCAGAAAGTTTAAATTCCAACCTGGTATATTTCTCAGTTTCTATGATTGCATTTGATGGTCAAAACACCAATATGCTCAAGCTATTTATTGCATCTTACCTTTGTCACTAAAATCTGTTTTCTGAACCAGCTGTGAAAATCAGCATAGGTTTGTTGAAGACAAGCTCATTTGATACAGCTCGAGTTCTGATCCAAGGTATTTAGAAATTGTTCCTGCTGTGTGGCAAGGACCCTCCATTCAAATTGTTTCATCATTAATTTGTGCCTGCTTTTGCTGGATTAATCCAGAGGGAAGTAGTGACTTCGTTTCTTTAAGAAGGAAGCGCTGGAACTACTCGATTTCATTGCAATTGCTTTGTTTATAGCATTGTGGCCTGATCTAAAGTCCACTGAAGCCAAAGGGAGTCTTTCCAATTACTCCAATGGGCTCAGGTACATAATGCATTATTTTGTAGGACCTCAGAGGTAAGTCTGGAGGGACTGAAAACTGCTGTAGCATTCAGCACCCTCGAAGTACATTTTAAATCAACTCAGACTCGCTTGCAGTTACACACCAGGAAAGGAGTAAAACTGGATGTATAGGACTGTTGGGACTCTTAGGTTTCCACCTTACAGAGTTATGTAGGGCTACTTCTCCTCTTCTGGTTTTTACTTAATTGGGAAAAAAACAAAAACATCAGTGTGAAATATTCAACCCAGAGATTGAAGCATTTTCACTGAAATGGAGCAGCAATGGCTCTTGAAGTGGCTCCTCTTTCAGTAGTCTGCAGTGCACTGTCATCTCCCAGTCTAAGTGAGGGAAGATGGTGTATTGTGGCATTTGTAGCCATGTGGAAAGACTGCCGTAAACTTTTGGGGTGCCTCAGGGCTCCCTGGAAAAATCAGGGAAAACACATTAGCAGTATTGCAGAGCAAGTACTTTTTGGAACCAGTTTTCTCTCTTTTTTTAAATTGAAAAAACGCCAAACACAAAACCTGCTATTGACAGTTTTGACTGAAAACTAGCCCTAAGGAAGCTTTCTACCAGTCATTCATTGCCAGGAGTCTGATTCATGTCCCATCACTTCATGAGATGTCAGGTCAAGCCCCGAAGGGAAGGGGCTCGCTGGCGCAGGGGTGCGCAGTGACCCCGTCGGTGTACCCAGGGTGGGCAGGGGTCTGGTACCCACTGGGATGGGTGGGCTGCACCTTGGGCATGGGTTTAGGGGGTCTGTGTGCTCTGCTTCCCCCCAGACAAGGGAAGTGCTCAGCTCTCACCAGCCCTGGTCAAACAGAGTCCTTCTCTGAAAAGACTACTCTGTACGAGAGGTGTGGTTGGATGGGAACTGGGAAAAAAATAAATAAAAAACCATCCAGGCCAATTCAGTGCAGTTCCTGGGAGCAGCACTGCTAAGCAGAGTGGTCTGGTATTTTTGGTAACAGTGCCACTGTGGATGGGAAACCCACACTGTGAGAGCACCAAATGTGGCCTTGAGATCTGGGGATGGAATGCTCAGGTCTGATCACAGAGCTGAATCAGGACTGTGCAGGCACATGTGCACTGAAAATAGTTTGTATTTTTATTTTTCAGTAAAGGAAGAACAAAAACCAGTCCAAACCAGTCCACACTATGGATTTCAAAGACGCCTAGGAAGGACAGTAGCATGGAGGTATAATGATTTACTGACTGAAAATGAGGCAAAAATAACATTTTGCAGTGAGGCTGTATTATAATGTCGTCAAAGAACATTAGCTTGGAATGGCTTGAAAATGCAAAGGATCTACAAGAATGAACTGTAAGCTCCCCCTTGAGGCAAATGTTCAGATCATTTTTATATGATGTTTGTTTATTAATTCAGTAACAAAATATGCCATGCTAAATAAAGGGTATGTGTTTATTTTGCTAAGAGATGTAAGTTAGCTAGTTGTGAGCAATGAAATGAACAGAGCATTTGAAGTTTTTATGGGGAAATATCCACAGTGTATGTCAGTTTTAAGACTTTGTAGTTAAACAAACCTCCTCTGTTTCTTTTAGTCTCTCATGCATTGTATTGTATAGTCAATGTACAGTAAATGGAACTGACAATTTTACAGTGTAACAATTATTTATCTTTGCATAAAAGTTTGATACAAAATGTTTGTTTAGTATTTATTTGCACACTTAACACAGTTTTTGAACCTCGGGAACAAATATTATTTTATTAAATAATGACATGGTTGCTGACAGAAACAGCCACCGTATTGTGACATCAACCTGATGTGGCAAAATTCAAGGATTCATCAAAGCCCTTTGCTGTCATAGAATGAATTCATTTTGCCAGGGAATGACTATAACCTTTTTTCATATTGGCTCAAGGTCAACATAAAACTTGGAAAGTGATACCTCGTTAATGCTGTGCCCTTTAAAGGCAGCTATTAGTTGTTACTTCAGTAAAATATTTCTCTGATGGAAAAAAAATCACAGTGGGCAAGAGTTTAAGATTAAAATTACTGTTTCAGTAAGTCTACATAAAAAAGACATTAAAGGTCATTTAAATATAGCTAATAGTTTGTTAGGAATAATATAATGTTGGAACAAAGAGAAGAAAAAGGCTTTTTCTTGGAAGTGGCACTCATAGATTGACTCCTACATTACTCAGACTATTATCTAGAAACACATTAATTATATTAATTGATGGATAGAGTTAGAGGTAAATGTGATACATTTAAAGCTGTCTTTTAGAGTTATGATTAACATCATTAATGTCCATTCTCTTTGGTAGCTTAAGAGCATCCTGTGCCTTAAGAATGGTTGTGCCAGTCATTAGGAGCAGTCTGGGAGGTGGCAGTAACACTCAGGTTGATTTGTTGGTGACAATCTGATGTCAGAGCAAAAGTTCAGGAATTTTACTGCTGTTGCAGCAGGAGGTCAAGAGCCTGAGTTCAGCCTTGCTGGTTTTAACACAGATTGATAACTACCACTGGCTGGGGAGAGAGAGACTGACCAAAGCAGAACTGAGGGGTTGCCCGCACTGTGCTGGCTGATGTTCACCGCATCACTTCAGACACAAATGTGTCTCAATTTTCTGAGTACAGAAAAAAATATTTGAAAGTTTTCATTTATACTAATTGTGCAATTAGCTGCTGAAGCACTTTTGGAAGTATCGTAAAGCTGCTGTTATGCAGTGGTTTTGCTTTCTTTTCAAAGAAAACTCCTCCTGTTGTTCAGGTTAAGTATTGTTATTCCACTTAAAGTGTTCTATGGTTCTTCCAGTGAGTAGGAACTTCTTTCTTTGTTCAATCCTTTACTTCAGTTTCCTTTGCAGTGAGAAAATACTATGATCCTACATGATCACCAAGACCAGAATTGTTTTCCTACTGATGTAAATATTGATGAACTCAACTGAGGGGAGGAGAGACCTCTTTCTTGAGAAGAGTTGTGGTAAAAAGGACTTAGTTAATTTTTATGGTCTTGAAGGATTAACTCCCTTTAACTTAAGGATTAAGTATTTCTTCATACTCATACTTCCAAAGGACACGTAAAGTTGTCGCTATCAATATCATGGTTAATGGCAGCAGAAGTGATTGTGAAGCAGCAGTTAGGAGAATGAAAATACCTTCAGGAGTGCTTTTTATGGAGTGAAAGTGATGAATAGGCAGGCATCGGCACAGACCTGTCTCAAACTCTGCGTGAAGACAGATGGGGAAGTGGCATCCAGTGCTTCTGTTGTGGTGTGCTCAGATTTTATGTAGAAATAAGAAATATTGACAATTGGGACGAAATATTTCCATATCTATCACCATATCCATCCTCTGTTTCAAAGCATCTTGGAACTGACTCAATTGCAAATAATCTGTTCTGCCCAAGTGTTTTAACAAAGTATTGACTGGTTTCTTCACAGGTTAATTTGCAGGCAACTGAAGCCGTGGATGTTGACCAAAGGCTAGAATGTGATTGACTGAGGTTGTGTTAGTTTTATCTAAACATAATTAGTTTAAACAAAATAGTTTTTAAAATAAATATAGTTGATGTGATATAGCTTTTTATGCCAGGGTTTATCTAGTAGAAATATATTATATATAATATATTATAAATATATATATTTATATATACTTAAAGAGTAGTATACTGTATAAGTATACAATTTTTTCAATCTGATGAGTTGTTTTATCAATGTATATCTCAAAATATTCTTTGCATTTTGGAAAGCAAGAAAATGCACACAGATAAAAGTATCTTACTGTATTCCTGGGAAGCATATTTGCTAGTGACTGGATTTGCTTTCAGTTGGCTTTTGTGTTTCATTAACAGACTGAAACACAATGTACAATAGTGATCTATGGTAAATAATGCAAAAAATCAGGTCATATTTTACTTAAGCATTTTAATGTAATTGCTTAATCCAAATCAATTTATACTGGTAGCAAGATGCTCTACTTTTTAGAGTAATAAGAGAAACAATGGTTCACTATGAAAGATAAAATTTGCAGCTCTAATATTTTAATGTCAAAAACCTGTGTCTTTCATATGAGAGACTGTGTCTAAAACAGCTTCTTACCTTCTCTCTGTCATAATTATGTTTACCTGTGTTCTTTGTGATCACAGATGTCTTGATAAAGCTGCAGATTTTGGTCTGGACCTAATTCTCTAATTACAAAGACCTGAAAGCAGTTTGGAACTTGAGTTTTTTTATCAGTGACTGCCAACATCTGTTTGTAAGCATTTCATACCTTCATTTAGGGTTGTAAGAACCAAATCCAGGAGCTTAAAACACCTGTGTGTATATGTACACTTATACAGTAAGTGAAAGTGCATTTTGTAGTTTTGGTACAGTGGAATGATAAATACATTAAAATCCTATACTGGTCTGGAAACAGAAATAAAGAAGTGCATCATATTACACTAATACTGTGGAATTTAAGGCATTTGAACAAGTAAGTAATTATATTTTAATAGAAACTGATTTATAAAAGAGCTCAAGAAGATAAACCCCTTATTTTAGTTTTCATATTCTTTCCCTTTAGAATGCTGTAATGGGAAACCCTGCTGTTTTTTTTTTTTACAAAATACAAAATATATATTAAAAATCACCAGTACAGAAAAAGCATGTAATATGGAAACACTATTAATCTTGAGGAAGAACTGGTACTCATTATTGTCAAATGTTTTTAGAAATATCACTTTTTATAAGAAGTTGTGGTATTGTGAGTCTTTAATTGGGTGTGGAAAAGCACATCTCTATAATTGTTTGAATAATTGCCAAACACTTGCCTAGAAAGAAAACTAAAAAGCTTCATTCAATCCTTTTTTAACTCTATTAATTCCAAGCACATTACACAAGAGAGAACATTTGGCTGACATTCAGTTTGTTCATTAGAAAGCAGCATGATCCATGGTCAGCCTTTCTGCACAATCCATAAACCTCACTCCAGAGTGAGTGCCTCTTACAAAACCTCACTTTTGTAAGAGGCAAGGCAGAGGAACTCCCATGAGCCCAGTTTGAAGAGAGGACATACACCTTCATTTTGATGTGCAGAGAGATTGCTGGGAAGAGTTGACTCTGCATTAATATGAAATTGCACATTGAAAAACACAATGTAAAAACATAAACCAGATAATATTTCACTTGATATTGACAATTTTGATTCTTTTCCAGTGCAGCATTTACAGTTTGCAAACATGTTTTTACTGCCTGTGCTTTGTAAAGCCCTCCACTGTGCAGTTAATGCACTGATGTTCAAAGACTCTGTTTTCCTAAGATCCTTTATATAAAACAAAAAGGTAAAATGACAAAACTATTTATTAACAAAACCACAGCATCTCTTTTGAAATATTGTGCTCACTTGGAAATGGATCTTATAAACAAACAGAAGTTACCAATGTTTTCCTCACCAAGAGTTATGTGTTTATTTATTTTCTCTGTGAGGTTGAAATGGCAGCCTAGTGTACATCATTATGGAATATTTACTTTCAACATCTGAACTCCATTGCTATAATTAAAAAATATCAAGCTAATAGATGATGTTTTTGATCCAGTCCACAAACATGGTGACTCGGGCATACACTCCTGGTCGCTGGGGAAGTGCACACCCTTCTCCAAATGATGTCACACCAACCAAAAACCACCTGTCCCCATCTTGGAATGTCAGAGGGCCACCTGAATCCCCCTGCAATGACAAATTCAAAAGTTAAAAGTGAACAGTGTCAACTCCCAGGCAGAGCCTGTTTATGATGTTTGTTCATTTTGTTCCTTAATCATAGATGCTCTACCCCTGTATGTCCTGAGCACCAGCAAGTGAGATCAATATGAATATTTCCAAATGAAAAAAAAAATGGAAATTATCCATTACTTTTTTTCTTTATTTTTTAAATGATGTGACATCAGTCTTCCAATGCAAGACTGGACTTCAATAGATTTTTTTAAATCATATTCCTTACATGTTCAGCCCTTCATATATCACAAAGCCCGAGTAAATGCGGAGTATTTTGTTCAGTTGAATATATTCAGCCAAAACAGTTCTGTTTTCAGTCACTCAAGAGTTTCCACAGTTTCAATTTTAGAAAACAAAAGAACAAGATTGCCAGAAGAGGTGTTCTTTTCTCTCACCTCCTTTTCAATAGTTTAGCATACGTAGCATTGTAATAGAGACTGAATTTGACTTAGCTTGAGTGGGAATGAGTCAGCCGTGGGTGTCTTGTTTTGATGAGAAAGAAAACAATTACTATTTTTCATTGTATATCAAGTTAGTTGAACCAGTATTAATTGTGTCTTCTCCAGGCCCTGTGAATGGATCTTGACCAGAGAATTCTGCAAGGACTCGGCCATTAAAATACTTCTGCCCATAACCCTGGGGCATCCCAGAATGTTAAAGGCTGTGACAGCAGCCTAAAGGGGGATGTGCTATCAGGAATCAGTTGTTTATCTTAGCTCATGGCTGACTGGTCATTGATCACAGTGCTGGTCACTTGTACTCTCTATCAGCCTGTGGTCCTACATGGAATTGTTTTTTGTTTTGTTTTGGGTTTCTTTTTGTTGCTGTTTTGTTTTTGGTTTTGTTCAGTATAAGGTTCAGAAAGAAAAAGGGAAAGAGGAAAACCATGAGGGAAAAGGACATTAGGCTTGAATAGAGTCCTTGTTCTAGACTAAACTGGGCAAAGTCAGGGCAGTGGTGAAAGCTTAGGTTGGTAGGGCAAGGCAATAGGAATTATGTGAGAAGGCTTCTCATCAGCCTGGAGGGAAGCCAGCCAGTCTCCATGCCACAGACTCCATATTGATGGAAGAAAAGCCATGTGGCAGCCACCTCTGAGGACATTCTCAAAGAGAAGCAGCAAGTTAAAAAGAGAGCTGGAATGGATAAATACGAAAGCCACACGAGCATATATCACTGCAGAAAGGCAGCCTCTCTGAAATGCTGTGGTGTCTGCTTAGGAAAGGTCTCCAGAGTCTACAGATTCTGGGGAAAAGCAGCTTTGCTCTCTCTCTTTCCCATAATGAAGGATTTCTGAGACTTCAGTCTATTTGGTATTTATTTCTCTGTTCTCTGCATTTCTCTAAGTATGTGCCTCTCTCCTTCATGGAATTACTCAGCAGGAATTATTCAAAGCCTACTGCAAAAAATTCCCAGTCCTCATATTTATCTCCCTCCATGATTGTTTATGCCAAGATGACACACGCACACAAAAATAATTTTAACTTGTATCCTGATAAAATATTAAATGGGCAAAGTACCATGAGTAGAAGTTACATTAATGGACAGGGATTGTTCTGTTTTTCATGAGTGGAGGATCAGAGAGAGTTTTATTCAGTAACTAGATGAAGTTTATGCCACCAGTGGAAATGAGTTGCTTCTACTTACCTGGCAGGAATCTATGCCTCCCATGTCATATCCTGCACAGAGCATATTCTCAGTAATATTATATTTTGGCAGCCATTGCTGGCATTTTTCATTGGAAAGGAGAGGAACCTCTGCTTCTTGCAATATATTTGAAGAGGGACCTGAGGAGAATACAAAGTACATTTACGTGCAGCATTAAATACATGCATCCCACTGGGAACACTGATGGTTTTGTTCCTGTTCCAACATGCTCAGCACACTCCTGAGCAGCAGGAATCCCTGCCTTACTGCTGTACTACTCAGGCTTATGCCCCTGTAACACAGTCTCTGATTAAACAGGGCTCATTAACTGAATTCTGTCTTTCATTTTTGTAATGGGACTGAATTTGGTTATAATTGAATCAAGATTACAAAAATCAATGACTATGAACTCACTGTGGGGAGATCTAAGGGATGATTAAAGACTTAGGAATATGGGTTGTCTAGTGTTTCCTCAGTGTTTATTGTGTACCTTTGGTTATTTAAAGTTTTCTTAAAAAATTATTTTATTAATTCCTACTCAAAATTTTAAATGCAATTTAAGGTAGAAGTCAATGTATTCAACTGTGGAAGTGAAATGGCATGTTTATTATTTCAGAGAGACTCCAAATCTGGAGCATATGACATACAAACAGAACATACATTTCACACTGCAGTCAGCTTTCTTGACTTCTGGGGAAAATCATTTGCACATTGTCAGAAAGACTTATCTTCCTCTTACCCCACCCAATATCTGGAACTGAGATGTACATATTTCATGTTGAGAAAAGTAGTCATCATAACTTCTAAGTGGATGTAAGAAGATTTCTTTATAGCCTAATGAACTTAGATATGCATGGTTTTTTTCCTAAGAGATATGTTATAAGTATAATTTTGCTTCAGAGAAGAAATATTGGAATGGGATAGTTCCTAAATTTTCATATGGAATAGTAGCTCTCTAAACTATTTGACCTTAGCAACTCCTGTGGAATAGAAACAAGCCTCCTCTCACAGCTACATGCCTGTCAGAATTTTCCAAGCAGACAACCCACCTCCATTGCTAATATGTCCCCAGCCAGCAATGGAGCAGATAATTCCTGGTGAAAACTGTTGGTTTTTTTCTGGTAGGCAGATAGGTTGTATGTAATCTGTGAATGAGAAACAAGTAATCAATTTCAACCTCTTCCCTGTATTCAGGTTTTTATGAAGTCATACCAGAAAATGTTCATTAATTCAAACCCCCTTTTTGCCAAGATATCCAGGAATTACTGAGCAGACTCCCCACCACCCTCATATGCTTAGCATAATAGAATAAATGGGTGAGTTTTGGGAAAACAAAAACTCACCTGTATACTGCACTTTGTGTTGAAGGTGCATCAGAGCAATATCACTGTCTTTTGTTTCCTTCATGTAATGAGGATTTATAATTATTCTGTCAATGTTCCGAACCACTGTTGGAGGCTGTGCCAGGTCCGACTGGCTGTACAAGCCAAGAACTGCCTGCCAGCGGGATGGCTTCAGTTGTCTCCTAGAAATTGCAAAGAGAGTATTCACAATTAGGAATGATTAATGGAAGTCTTGAAAAACGTGTATCAGATAAAATGCTGATATTTAGCCTCGTGGCAACCCGTAGCATTTGCAATTTTTGTCAAATAAATAGAACGGGGTAGATGTGCTTAGAATTCTGTGAGTATCACTGTCTTAAACATCCACGCTGCAGATATGTGTTGCTGATTTTTTTTTATGGTGAGCTTATAATGCATTATTTATAATGAATTAATCAGATGGTGGTGCAGAGGAGGAAAATACATTAACTAAATTACCATGGCTTTTTAAACACTATGAGGAATACTGCTGACTGCTGGCAATTAATATTGGTCCTAGTTAGAAAAGTGTAATGGAATGTCTAAGGAATGGGAGGTCTGAGATGTTGGAAATGCTGCAGCTCACAGACTCAGAAAACTAGTTTCTTAGTTTTTAATCTCAATCAAACAAGATATGCTAAGACAAAATATGGCATAATCTGCATTTTTTTCCTAATCTACATATGCTGGTTTGAGACCGTGTTCATCAGAGAACTTAAATATTTTCTGGTTTTTAATCAATCCTTTTATGGTTTAAAAAGTACATTTTCAGCCTGATTGTTGGACTGAATTGGTTTTTGCTCATCTTTTGGTTTGACATCAAGATGTTCTTTTGTTCTAAACTAGGAGTGTCCAAGTTAAATGTTTAAAAAGTGTGAAACTGCAAGCTTCAATTTAGGAAAATTCTAGCAAAGGCAAAATTAGATTTAGTTGAAAATAGAAAGGTGATTCACATGAAAAGGAAGTATCAAGACAACTGTGGACTTATTGTGTGGAAACTAAGGGGCTTAATCCTTTTCATTTTAGTGTCTTTGTGTAGAATGTAGCGCTCGTCATACCATGAGGCAGTGTTAGGGTTTTGGCATAGTCTCCACTGCCTTACTATTTAGCTATTTGTAGTGAAAGCCCTACTCTAATTTTGGTTTTGGGTTTTTTTGGTTGATTTTTTTTTTGCCATTCCAGTTTCTATATGTCTTTTACAACTTCTGTTTTTATTGTAGATATTATGAAATATCCTAAAAAATATTTCAATATGCATCTCTTCTTTGAATGGTACAAATTACACCATAGAGAGGATATCCAATATTGCCTAATCAATGCACATAAATCAAGATTTGTTCCAGTGATGCACAATAAATCTTGATCAATCCAGGATAATATGTAGGAGGAACACTGGGTTTAATTTATGGCTTATATCACCTTTTATACCACTGGTAGAGGAATTCACCCAATTTATGGAGACCCACAACAATTATGGATTAAGTACCAATGCTCAGTATTAATACCATGCATGTAAAGTGCAGTTCCTTATTATTCAGGAAATACTGCTTGGTTCCATCATTTTCTGCATTAAAGTAAGGACTAAGGATTTACCAGGAAGTAAAGGAGCCTACAAGTGATTCAAACCATGGTAATTAAACCAGGAGCTAGTTGTTAATTTTTCATATCAGTGTCACAATTTGTTCATAATCTGATGCCTCCTTAGTGAACTTGGACATAAAAGAACTTTACCCATAGACACAGTGTGCTCCTGTTACCAGCCACTCGTCACTGACAAGGGAAGCTCCACAAACGGGTAGGAAATTAAAATGGAGGGAAACTATCCAAGGCCAAGCCCCTCTTCTGGCATCATTTCCACCTACAATTCTTGTTCCATTATTCTGAGTTACCAGGTTTTTTCCACAAGCTACGATAAAACAAAATAAAATCAAATAAGAAATTATTAAAGGGATGTAGCATATTTTGTTAGACTATAATCAATTTTCTTGGGAAAAACAAGGCTTTGTAGAATCTGAACTGCTATTCAAAAATACCGTGGAAAAAAGTTTGGCTTTTTATAGCTGAAATCAAGATGCGACTGTCTAAGTTGGATTTAGATGTTTTCTTTCCTCGGATCTTCTGGAATTTTTATACATTTATTTTATAAATGTTTTCACTACAGATCCATCTCTAGTGTACACTTAACACTGAAATCAAGTGAAGGCTAAATTTTCCTTTGTTTATATTATTTATGAGTATAGCATTTATAGTCCATTCCCTAACCTTTCCATTCAAGCTATAAACATTTGGCTTTATGGTCTGAACAATTTGATCTCTCTGTGAAATATTCCTGGATTCTGTGTACTTACATTAAATATCATTGTACTTACATTGAATGTTACATTGCAGATGAACCACCAGGTTGTCCCAACACTGTTCTCTAGAATGAAAGTGCAATTAAATGACAAGTATCTGCACACATCAGATAACTCTGACTGTCAAATATATATACATGCACACACAGAGAAATTTATACAATCATATATATGAAAGTACATTCATTTAGCAGTATCAGGCTGGTAAGGATAATAACTAATGCTACAAGTTTAAATTATGTTTCAATTATAAGTATACAACATTATAGGTTCTACAACTTTAAATGTACATATTCCTCTTCTGTGGGCACTTAATTGATTTATATTATGGAAATAAAAATAGACTCTTCTTGTGTTTTAGGGAAATGGGTCATCTGCCCGAGACAGATTTTCAATAAACTTATAGCTGCCTATGGCATTTTTTCCTACCTTTTGAGATGTTTTCAATACCTTACCACTAGAGATCAGTGTGGCCAAAGAATTTAAGAGGTTAGTTTTATATCCCTGGATCATTTTACTAAGAAAATAATGCTACTGTAAAATACGCAGTTGCATATGCTAGGTTAGAAATTATTTAGCAAATATATGAAGCCAGAGTCTGAAGAGCACAAGACCATAGATCAAAACTGCTCGAGCATTTCTGATACCCAGAGGTTTTAATATTATGTTCATAGTCTATAATGAATCTGAGGCACTTGGGACAGTGTGCGTGCTAGCAATTCAAATCTGATACGCACAAAAATGAGAATGAGGGGAAGACAGAAAAGCAAGCTTTGCCAACATTCTATTTGTAAATAGAGTAGGTGAGGATACTTTAAACATGATAGGGAATGATGTATCTCTCAACTGTGTTTGCTCTAAAATTGGATATCTGCTGTGAGTGAGATGTGACCCAGTTATTTCCCAGTGGCACAGAGGGACATGAAATAAAGTGGGAACTGCAACCACCCACCACCTCCCCAGTTAAACCTTCACTATAGTGGGGTGCAAATGAGATATTCCTTTGGCCCTGAATAGTCCCAGGTTGCCATTTTCCATTTCAAGGTAGGTATCTAATTTTAAAGCTGTAATTTAAAAAGTGAAAACCATTTTCTGTGACATACATTTTCTGTATCCAAATACGTAACCAGACAAATATTAAGAAACCAAAAATGCAAGAAACCAAAAATGCAAGAAACCAAAACCACCATCTGCATAAACTTCATAGCAACTAAATACACTTTTCCATGATGCCTTCATAGGCTTTCAATGGGGGAGTCAGTGGGTCTTTTATCTAATCCTATTCTTTCTCATAGGTAGATGCATAAACTACCTGAACTAACAACCAAAGTGTCAGATTTGTGCCTGTAATTTTCACTGTACAGGGAGTTGCCTGTCCCACCACGAGTACCTACTGGTTGGTTGCTTCAGCAGAAATTACTTCATTTCCCTCTGCTTTTCCTTCCTTTTGGAGCTAGCTCCCAGCAGGAGAAGCACTCCCTTGCCTGCACTTCAGCCCAACAGTTCTCAGCTGCCTCTTGGTCTGCACAGGAGTGGCCAAAAGGCACCAGAGGCATGTGCTGAACCCCCTCCTCTGTGCCTCTCTGAGTGTCAGCTGTCAAGCAGCATGCCAGGCAGAAATCTGGAGTAGTTAGGGTATCTGTGAGCATGATCTTCACTTAGAACTGGCAAAACCAATTAGTCCCTGTGGAATCTGCTCACATGTGTCAAAAAGGCAGGATCTGGGGCTCTTACAAACTATCCTGCCAAAAATCACATTACCTAAGGGCACCAGAGAATTCTTTTGCTGTCTCTGTCACTGCAGATTTCAAGCCCTATTATATGTGCCCTCCTTTGTTTCAATGATGGATGCACTTGAATAAAAAAAACAAAGGCAATGTGAGAAATACATTTTATAATTGGATTACCAGTTAATGAATTCAGTTGCTTAAATTATCAAATCTGTGTGATCTTTCTAGCATTCATTATATGTAGAAAAACCATGTGAGAATCTGCAATGGTGTCACCCTGCAAAATGATTCCTAGCAGCTGTCCAGATGAAACATGGGAGAAGACACCTATTTCTGCAACAGAAATACAACTTAGATAAATGAATTTATTCCATTTCCTCCTGCTTTAATCACTTTTAGTGTTTAACAGGTAGTAAGAGAAGACATCTTTAAATCATTACTGCTCTTCAAGATGTCTTGTGGAAATGCTGGTTTAGACATTCACTCAAGAAAAGAAGAAAAATAGCCTCCAATGATATTCCATTAGTTTAAGATACTTTCGCCACCCATGAGAATGATAAATGTTTGGGGTTAACAGAGTATAATCAGAACATAAAATGTAACTTTTAATTTTTTTTTTTTTTTTGTGAAGACAAAATAATAGACCATAGAAAATTAAGACATGTCTCTTGTTTTGTCACTATGTGTTACGTTTATTAAGGGAAACTGAAAGAACATGGACTCTTGCTGTCCTCAACATGGTTTCAGCATTTTAGCAATTAGACAGTAATTTTCTGGCTCAGTGTTCTGGTAGAAATCCAGAAAAAATTATACAGTAAAGCCTCTTATAAACAGAAAACAGTCATTACAATTCTTTAAACTGATGATGGCAAGCCTTTCTGCTTGGGAGTTGTGTTGTAAATCCCACTATTTCCTGAGGAGGTAATCCTGGGCTAATATCACATTTTCATTAAATCTACAAGAAATTAACAGTTTTTAGTACTCTTCAGAATCCCTTCAGCAGTTATTTGGACTGAGAAAGGTAAGAGTAGAATCAAATGTATTTTAAGGATCATGTAATCTAATGATTCACTTGTAAAGGTGGAGACAAATCCAGAAGTCATCTTTTGAGTGGGGATAGTTTGTTTAAATATAGATTCCTGTCTGTGGATGGCTTAAATTAGCAATCCTCAGTGTGTCCAAAGTCTATATCAATAAAGTTAAAGGACTATAGAGTGTGACTCATCATATTTCAAGAAATGCCTTGATGGATCACATTTTGGAGAGCTTATTTTTCTCTGCTGATTACAGAGAGAACCTACTGTGATAACTACTCTATAACTATGAGTGATTGTCACTCCATCCTAATTCTTCTATATTATATATAGGTAGTCTTAATTCTACTATATTATATACTCATAATTTTGAGATTTCTAGATAAGAAATATTTTCATAAAAGAGCATATAATTTCCACAGTAAATGGATAGAGATGTAGAAAGAAATTAGGATTTGAGCTATACATTAGTGCATACATAATCACCACAATACTTAAAAACATCATTTGTATGAGGAATAAACCTCCCTGTACTCACCTTTTTGTAAAAATTAGCTTCTGGTTACCTCCTTTGGTAATGGTGACAAATGGGCCATTTCCAGTGAATAATACAGATGATGACATATTTGTATTCCTGGGTCAAAAAGACACATGAATATTTTTAGATATATATCCTATTCCACCAGTGGAGCAATATGTGGGAAATGATTATGCTGACAGAATAAACACCAGCTTTTTAATTACTTTTTTCTTCTCCTCAAATAATGACCCTTTAGCAGGGGATTTTTGAGGCTTGAAATTTGTTTGTATTACAATGTGAGTCTCTTACTTCCAGTCTTACATCTTAGTCTAAGATTTCTAATGCTACATTCATATTGAAAGAGATATTAATAGTTATTTTGACAGCAGTAAATATTTAGTTTGGTTTTTCTGTGCCACAATGATGGGTTTGAAATACCAGTTCTTAAATGTATGGAGCTAGAACTTAGTATGCCAAAAAGGGCAGTAATAGCTGAAACCTGGGGTATCACAGTCTTGCTTTTTTGAGGGGTGCAGTTTTACTATAATGCCTAGGAAATAAATGAAATTATATTTTGTATAATGAAGAATCTAATGGAGTAAAAATAAAGTTAATTTTCATCTCATAGATCTGTTGAAATCAGAGTAGCTGTGGAATAAGTCAAGAGTGTCATGTTTGGTATTGATCAAGAGTGGGATGTATTCATAGAATCACAGAACAGTTTGGGTTGGATGGCACCTATAAAGGTCATGTAGTCAATTTAAAAGAATCAAATAGTCTATTCTTCAACTAACTTTTTTTTTTTTAGCAATGGCTTTTTGAAATTTGAATTCTGTGTACTATTGGTGAGAGAAATTGTTTTGACATTTAGAACCCACATCCAGATTTACTTTATAGTCCATTCTGCATCATGCACTTTGTGATAGCTCATATGACCAGTTTGGAACACATATCTGTGAAACATATTTGCTTTCCCTTGAGGAAGCATGGGGAAAAAAGATAGCTGTGGTTAGACTGAATAATTTTTGGGGGGATGACAACCTCCCATGTGGCCTTTTAACCTTAAACATCTCAGGAGCAAGAAGGGAACCATTTGTTTCACACACAAGGAGCACCTGCGGGTTTAATGCACAGGGAGCACCTGCACTGAGTCTTCTCTTCAAATGCAGTAAATCTCACTCTCCTGGGAAGGATGAAGTCTGGAATCTGCCTGCAAATCTGCTGTGTGTGAAGTAAAGAGGTGTTCAACAACCCTGCCTGTGCCACCAGGAGAGTTGTACGATCCACCTGCTGGAAAAGTCGCTGCTGCTGCATTTCTCAGCCTGGAGAGTGCTTTTAGACAGTCTGAGAGAGCAGTAAAGTGCCAGGCCAGGTAGGCAGAGTCAAATTCTATGATTAAGAACTTTGCTGAGACCAGCAAAGTATTCCCTGGACCTAATTTCCTTCTGAAGAATGTTGCAAGTTCATGAAGAAAATAGAAGGAAGGGTTGCAGAGTAAAGACTAAAAACGCTCACTCTTGTTGGATTTTTAGGTGTGATAAAATTGCCAGGTCTACCCCCATTCCTGGGTACAATTTAGCAAAGACCCAGCTGGCTCTGGTCCCAGGGAAACAGGATTGTTTTGCATTGGCCCAATGCAATGGTGAAAAGCTCAGTGTGTGATTTTCTTGGTTCCAGGAAATAAGATGCTGACAACAGATTTTAGCAGTGCTGTCAGAGGCACACAGCTACAAGTGCAAGCTGAGCAAAGGATTATTTTCAGGTTTCTCCAGAGCATCAATTTGTTCATCTTGCAGCCCAGACTCATTAAGAAGATTTGTAAATTATTTGCCTAAGCTGTATTTTGTAGATGCACAATAAGCATGTCCCCAGACTGGCTTCTTGTTTGGTACAAATCACAAATGCAACAGCCACATATTTGAGAAATGGAGGCAAAAGGATTCACACTGAGATTTACTGGAACCTGTGAGGAACATTGCACTTTGTAGCCCATGTACATAAATAATCAGGATATGATACAGGACTCCTATCAGCTCAGTCCTTTTCATAAATTAAATAGAAAGTGAAACTAGCAAATGTATAAGCAATTAATAGTAAAACTAAATTGTCCTAGAAGAACTTTAGCCTGTCTGTCTAATAAAACATGATTCTAGGGAGTAATTCAGGGTAGGAGCATGAGCTACAGCCTACTCAGGACCTGCTATTGCAAACATCCATTTAGTAACAAATATGGTGATGGTTATTAAGAAATATGCTGCTACAGGGGGATTCAAGGAAAGCAGAATAGTATGATGCTCACAGAAGTCACACACACACACAAAAACACACACAGACACACACATATATATATACCTATTAATATATTAATACATACATAAATATAGACACACCCATATGAGAATTTTGTCCTATGCTGTAACTGCAGTAGCACCCAGGTTACAAAAATGTAATGCAAGTTAGGTTTAAAAATATTTTTGCTAGACAATGGGAGTATGTAATAAACTGAGAATGCTATGAAGAAAAAAAAGCATTAACTAATATTTAAAAGCTAGAATACCATGGAAGGCAAAGCTTGTTGAAGCTTATCAAATATGACAATTAAATCAGTAGACCACAAAATTACTTCCGTTGAGAAGGGAAAGGAGGCAGGGCAGGGGCAGAAAGAATCAGAGGAAGAAGGTCACTGGCCACTCTAAGGAACAAGGTATTTGACCAGAAGCACATTTAAACACAGTTTGTGTGTTCTTACATGCATGGATACATAAATTACAGTCAGGATTTCTGCATGTAGCTACCTGATTTTATGTAAACTCAGTACTCACCCAAAGGAAAAAAGTAAAAACCCAATAAACCAGCAGACATTCATCTAATTAGAAGCATTTCTGAAATAACACTTGGATATTTTTCTAAGTCATTCTAACTCTGTGATTGCTGCAATTAATTTACCAGAAGGGGATTTGTAAGCATCTTTCTTTGGTCACAGACCAAAAATAGTGAATTGCAAGCTCAGAATTTAGTTTGATTATTGGTTGGGTGAATGACATTCCCAAAAAAACCTCAGCACTGCAGGAAAACTAATTATTATTTAGTGGATGGAAGTAGAGTAGCACATGATGTAAATAAGGCCAAAATTTAGGTCATAAATTTTACCACAGATTGAAAATGCAATACCCTGCACTCAGCAATCCCCATGTTTCCCCTGAAAATTCTTCTGAATTTTAGCAGGGACTAAAGCCAAATCTATTTTTCTGCCATATACTTCCCTACTCCATCCCTGCTCTAAGTCTCCCTCAAAATTCCATTCTACCTAGCAGAATTCTAGAATTCCATTCTATTCTAGCAGAGTATCCAAGTGATGATCTCTACTTGGAATGATCAGCAGCACTACAAAGGCAGAGCAGCCAAGGCTGCTGTTGGCTCCAGCTTTGAGCCATCCTTATGAAAGTGAAGATGTAAATGATGACAAAAAGTGATAAAAGGGTGATGCATCCACAACACTTTCCCAGTGTTCTCCAATATGCATCCTCATGCCCAGCCTGCCACGTTCAGAGTCATCAATCCTGTGCTGAATGTTATCAAGACAGGGTTTGCCACATTCTCAAGTTTGTTGGCACACCAAGCACTCCGCTTGACAGAGACAGATACACTTGCCATTTTTTTGGAGAGTACACCAGTAAAATGAGGAGGAAAATGCCAATATACACTCAACAAATCTGCAAACAAGTCACAAAGGACAATGAATATTTATCACTCACCCCAACCCCAGCAGCTGGCAAACACTGTCTGAAATCTCTCTGCTCCAATGATCTGCACATGCCAGGTGCCACAACTTCCCAACCCTGGCCTGTACCAGCCCTTCGGTGCTCAGAGAACCATTGAGTAATCTCACTGGAGAACAAAACATGCAGAAGCATTTTAGATACGTGGCAAACCACTTTCCTCCCCCACCCCAAGCAAACAGAAATGTAATATAAAGAGATTTATTATTGCCATGGGAGAGCACGAAAAAATTTAAATGCTTTACAGAGGTAGTAAACCCAGCACCTCCAGAATGTTGTGTTCCCACAGGAAGGAAATGCTATTGTTATTTCCTATATTTCTGCCACAGGAGAGTTTCATACCTTGTATTTTGCAAATGTCTCAGAAATAGACAATAAACAGTACATTTTCCATCAACTCTAAACAATGTATTGTTTTCTTAGTCAGCATTATATAATTTCCAAATAATGAGTGAAGCCTTAGTACCACGATGCTCAGTAATACTGACTGGAAATAAGGTTAAAATGCTTGTTGATGAAAAAAAATAGATTTCCAGTTCCAATTGCTACTGTTCTCACTGCAGTTTTAGTTAAAACATTCCTACTAATAATTAAAGCTCACTCAAAACCCAGTCCTTCTATAAAAACTTTTCCCAAAAGAAAATATTCAGAACAAGAATTCAGAAAAACTAACTTATTGGTAAAAAGTCTTATGCTGTCGGCATAGAGACTGAGGAAGTTGGACTGTGTGGCCAACAGAATCTCATGTATATACATCTATATAAAATAAGAATTTTATTATATAATCTTAGATTTATATATAATAATGTCAACAGAGTTTCATATATGTCTTAGCAGCTACAGCTGCATTTCGGGCAGATTACATGTATTGCCATTGTGAAGTAAAGGAAAGCAAGCAATGCATTGACATTTATTGTTTTCCAAAATATTTTTTAAAAAAAATCTTACTTGTGCAAAAAACATTTTTCACCAAAATGCTTTCACAGAGTACCTGTCATAGTAAATAAAACATTTAGATGTCTAGAAATGTCTCTGTGACACCTGGAGTGCATGAATGAAAGAGGTGATTTACAGTGATTAATTAATTAATGGCAAATTTTAGATTAAATTAAATTTTTTGCGCTTAAACATCTTGGAATTGTATGCACTGAAAGATTTCTCCAAATTACTTTTGACACCTCTTTTCTTGAGAAAACTTGAACTATGAGTCCTTTTCCTTTCTCATCAGATCCATGTTCTTCTCCAAATACATTATTGGTAGGGAATAATAAAGTCATTGAAAATCCAACAACTGCTTAATTCAGATATTATATATTTTAGAATTTTGGCATTTCTTTGCAGTCCCTGGAAGTTTCAGAAGTTGGAAGATCTGAAAAGACAGTTTGTCTAGTTCAAGTTGCCACTTCTGATAAGTCATTGAAATTGGTTTCAGGAAAATGAGCAAGGCTTTTGGACACTGGAAAGACTCAATGTGAGAGTTTCTAATTGAATTTTCATTTTCTTTTAAGACGTAGATTGATTTAGCCAAAGTTTGGATTAAATGGATTTTTGGAAACAAATCTCCCAGGCTTTTCATGTGAGGCAATTTGTTATGAAGTAATAGACAATCAGTGGCAAAATAAATCTTTGGGAAAATGTACGTCATGTTAATGTAGGTGATGGTTTTCTTGTTCAGATCTTCTTCAGCAATGACTGGAAAAATAAATTCAAGTTTTCTTTGCTTAAGAAGAAACTGAAGTGAATTTTATTCTATACATTTTAAAGGAAGAATATGTGGCTATTTTGCCACAAAATAGCCAATGGAACTAATTTGAGGAATGAATCTGTGTCTTCAGACATCTATCTATCTATCTATCTATCTATCTATCTATCTATTTATCTATCTATCTATCTATCTATCTATCTATCTATCATCTATCTACATGTAGTTACATATGCTATGTATATTTTTATACATATGCATGTAAAAAAATGTTGAAATCAGCAACTGTCAGCACACATCTAAAAACATAGCTGATCCCTAGTAGAGCTCTTTAGAACAAAGGAATTGTGCTAAGTTTAACTTCTGTGCTAGGCCAAACATGATTTTAGCATTAGACCTACATTTAAATTATTGTTTTAGAGAATCTTATTTCCCTGCTGTGTAAAATGAATTCAGATACTGTACACATGCATTTTTAAAGAACCGCTTTCCCAGAGAAGTAAGGAATAGCAGTGAACAATGAATGCTGCTTATGAAGCTGTTCCATCCAGTCACCCCATGTAGTCCAGGTGGGCTGGAGGGTGCCGTGTGTTAGAGTTTGACTTCACACTCACAAAACTATTTGGGAATTTCCACCAAGAACATGTTTATTCTCTACCCTGCACTGCAGAATTTTTACTGCTGTGAAACTCTAATTAATTACAGCAAAACCCAGTAGAATTGGGAAATATAAAGTGAATTCAGAAGAAAAGCATATGTTGAGGTTTCATTTACTTTTGAGGCAATTATAAACAACTACAGTTTCCATCACAGAGAAGCTTCCTACCTTTTCCAGAGTTCTTCACCAGATTCCATATGCTATCTCAGAAAAGTGACCCTTTTGCTGGCCCTGACAAGCTCAGTGAGGGTCTGCTGTCCAAATTGGCATGCCCTGCAGTGGTCTACATTAGCTGAGCTTCTGTGGCTGTTTTCCTAGGCAATTCCTGCCAAATATGCATGGCTTGGCTTTGATATTAGGAAAAATATCTTCACTAAAAGGGCTGCTAAGCATGTCAACCTGCAAAATGCTGGAGTCACCATCCTTAAAAGATGTGGAGATGCAGCACTGAGGGACATGGTTTATCAGTGAACTTAGCAGTGCTGGATTAATGGTTGGACTTGATGATCTTAAGAATCTTTCCCAACCTAAATTATTCTATGATTTCTTTGTAAGAAGGAAACCTTACTGCATTTTGCTTCGTCAGAGCCATCTTCACACTGAGGGATGTTGTCACACAGGTTGTGCAATGGGATGCATTTCCCACTACCACACTGATGCTCATCAAGTCTGCAAGCCCCTGAAGGGAAACAAGAGAGGAAAATTAATCTGTAGTTGTGAGGAAGGTTGATGTTCACAGGAGGTCTTACAGTTCACCTGGAGAAAACTCTGTAGATAGTATGAAGAGCCTGTGATTTCCTTTTCTTTCCATTTCCATCCATCTCTCTTTCAAAATAAATATAATTTTCAGATAAATAGAAGATAATTAAGAATAAAATCTGTGGTACTCTGCCTTATATTTTCTGCTCCAGTTAGTGTTGCTCAGTTAGTAATGTTCTTCCATTGCAAGTGATAAAGATGGGAGTGAAAAGCCAGATCATGTCAAAAGTGACTAATGATGTCAATTTTCAAATGTTCAGCACTTTCACAAATTTTAGAGACGTTAAGCTCTGTCAAATCAAGCATATGAGCAAAGAGGCAATGAGAGCTGAGAGTCTCCTTCTGAAATGTATTTGTTAGGAAAGGTGGAAGAAACAAAAGTAAACAGAATGAATGAGGAAAGCATTCATGAAGCTACTTCAGAATCAGTTATATAATAAAAACAAATGAGGGAAAGAGTAAATGTAAAGTTATAATTCTTTCTGTGGCCAAGGTGTATTTTTAATCGCTTCATTTGTATTACAGGAAATATACCAGCATAAACATAAATTCAAAAAATTGTTTATTTTACCTTTCTGGACGTACTGACAGAAATATTTAATTATCTAGAAATCTTATTTAAAGCAAGATAATTGCTTTACTTCTGAATTTTTAGTATTCTTATAAAATGATTCATTCATCAATCAGCATGGTTTGTACCAAATGGAAACAGAAGAATATGGTTTATAAAAAGCTTGAACCTGATTTTCACACATTCAGTGTCCATAACTAATGACAGATCTTACACAGAACTTAGTTCTTAATTGAAAGTGTTTTTATTATATTGCATCCTGCCAAAAATTATTTCTGTTCAAATAATTCTTACTTTTCCAAAAACCAATATTTCATAGAAAAAATAAAACACAAAGAAAAATCTGACTTTCTTTTAAAGATAATTTTTTTACTGACAATCCTTTTATCCTTATGCCTGCATGCTAATGATATTAGTCTCTCTCCTTTGGCTGCAAAGATCATGAATAAGCATAATTCTTTTGCAAGTGGAACATTTAAAATATATTTAACCAGACCTGGCAATGGCAACTCTGAGAATTCTGCCTTGCTAAGCTTAATTTTCATTTTACAAAGTATGGGCAAGGCTGGCCCAGCAAAGATGCTGAACCAGCTAAAAAAGGAAAAGGCAGAGAGTTATTGGACTGAACAAATGTGATTGGGAAGGCAGAACAAGAAGCAGCAAAATTTTCATGTGGACATTTAAACTAGCATCTCAGTCTTGCACAATGGGATTAAACAAAGTTAATTTTATAAATGAAGACCAAAGGTGAAGATTTTTAAAAATATTAAGAAAAGTAATGTTGTTACTACTGTGAATCCATGAAAAATCTGCCACTGGCTAAACAAGCTGGGAGAAAGTTGCCATTTCTGAGAGTTAAAGTAAGAAAAAGAGCCTAGATCCTTGTTGATTTTCTGTTCAGGTAACTGCATGGTACTTCACACATCTCTCAATTTATACTGCTTTTTCTTTCTCTGTTTTTCTCCTGTCAGACTTCCACAGAAGTTATACAAAGCCTCTAATTAATGCAGTCAAGATCTGGCCTAGAGTTTGTATAATTATTTGTCCCCATAAGCCTATTACTCTTCCATGTAATTTGCATTATGCTTCATTCTGCATATTTTGGTGAGTTGATTGCTGAATTATGAGTGACAAGTCTAATTGCAGTCCCCAAGAAAATCAAGAGCCTTTCAGAAGGGATCTGGCTGGAACCAGAAACACTGCTGTCCAAATATTTCAGAGACTAGTTCTTAGATTATTTACACACTGAAAACCAAATTTTTAGAGATGTAAGAAGGACCATATTACAAATATTGATCAGTTACCACATACAGTGATATATTTTCTTTTCTAGTGCATGTTATAAATAGTAAATATATTTTACAAATGCATTTAAACAGACTTTAATGACACACTGAAATTATTTAAAAAGTGATACTTTTTCCTGTTTTTTTTGGGGGGGGGTTGTTTGTGGTTTTTGGTTTTTTTGGGGGGTTTGTTTTATTTTTTTAATAGGGAATTGTTAGTCTTTGCCCTCCTAACATCTGAAAATATTTTGGTCAAAATAATGAGTCAATTTTCCGCATAATATCACAGAGTTGCACATGATCTGGACATTGCTCCAATTACGCTAAGGAACAAACCCATCACTTTTTCTGCCAGGAAATATAAAGTACAGATGAGTAACCGGCCTTTTTCTCTTGAACATTTGCATTTTTTTCTACTGAGCAAGTGCTGAGAGTGACTTTGCACTCTCCGTGTTTTCTGAAATACATTTGGCCAGTGGTTTAACCTCTTAAATACAAAGGTTCAGATGCTTACTCAGATGGTAGCCAGTAGTGAACTTTGCAAGAAATCCCTTCCCAGTTGAAGACTTGTCTGTCCTGAGGATCACTGTCATCTGGTTTGTTGTAGAGAAGACATCTGGCAGTGGGCCTCTCTCTGTGTAGACAGCTATTCAACAGGAAAACATGAGTACATTCAACCTATTTTGTTCATGTGTATTTCAAAATGTTCTGGTTTCAAAAGCAAATACTGCCACCACAGGGATGTAGCTGCTCCCCCAAACCTAACTCACACTGCTGTGGTCAGACCCCAACACCAGATTTGACTAATCAGCATAGAACTATAGGGTTCAGCTGAGAGATTTTCCATCTGTTTGTCCACACACATTAACAGTCTGATTCACTGAGAAGTTAATTTCACATGGATTGCATGGAGAGCTGAGTGTGTGCAAATGTTTTGGAAACCTGATGTCACATAAAATATGCTTTCTCAATTTTTTTCCTCTGAATTTCCTCTGAAATGAGGCCCAAAAAATGCGAATGAAGTGAGAGGAATTTAATTTCCATGATATTATATCCATCAGTTTGCTCCAGCTGTCTGATTACATTCATTTTAGTACCCACTGCTGCTACTTGCCCAAAAGTAAAGAATCTGGTCCTCTGCCATCTCTGATTTCAACCACATCATGAATATTTTCCAGATCAAAGACCTGAAAGTGAAGTTGGATGTTTTTTCCACTTTCAGCATTCAAGTACCACACACCTGGAAAATAGTAAAACACACACACACACATACAAATCACCTTTTCAGTAGTTACATTTACTGTGCCTTTTTCCTGTTGAAGGGCTTTGAGGAAAAAAAAAATCTCCTAAATTGTTAATAATCACCCAAGAAATTAAGTTTAAATCTTGTATTTAAAAGCTGTCAAGATCCAAATTCTCGTTCTTAAAACATTTTTGAAAACTAAAGGCTTCTACAACATATACACATGTGTTTTTAATCATTCATGTCAGCTGTGAGTTTTCCCAAGGTAGTATATCCCATAATTTTCTGACAGTGACAATGTGACAAATAGTCTTGTCACTTAAGTCTCATTTGATAGTAAGATAATTTTTGTAATCAGTCACAGAAGCCTGTCTTTCAAGTTAAAATAGCTCTTTGCTTCTGTTTAGCCTATACTTTCTCATATTTAATCTAAGTGTGGATACTATACAAACCTTGTAAAGAAAATAAAAAAAAAATAATAATTCATGGAGTGAAAAGTATTTTCTCACTAGCAGGAATCTCATTTGGGAACTTGTGGAAGGAATCCTGGAAATGTGAGCCATATCTCAAGTGAACAGAAACACAAAATGACAACTCTTATGATTACCATCCCAGCACAATTCTTCAGAACTGAAGGGATAAATAATTTAAATTTCATTAAGAAGCAATGACAAAGCTCTCTTGCTTTATCCATCAACAAGACATAGTGAGCCTCCTTGAAGCATTCACTTTCTCCAGCTCTCATTTAATCTAAATCAAGTAACACCAGTAGAATAACATCTTCTCACTAGTATGTGGAGAAACATTCAATAAAGAGAGGATTCTTTATAAAATGCATGTACATATTCTTTGCCTTTAGAAAATTTGAGCTATTTAACAGCAGAAGTGATGATATTAACCTGGCAGATACACCAGGCTATGGTAAAATGGGGACTTTCATCACCTTTTGTGCTGCTGCATTGACATAGACATCTGACATAAGAGGCAGGATGGAATTGGCCTGTCTGGACCTGTTCCATTGGATGATGCTTGTCTTATTATATATAATAAAAAGGGATTATCCATTTTTATTCAGCTGGCACGTGCTTCCTTAGCTTCTGCTCAGTACCATATTGAATGCAGTTAAAAGATCCCACTGTATATACCTTAGATCTTTTTTTGGTTTTTTTGTTTGACAGTGTCTGAGTTGGAAAAGCAGATTTAGTGTCTCTGCTTTTAGATGGTTAAACTTCTCGTGAAGATTTGGAAAAGAATGACTTACAAGAAGCTAAATTAGGGTAATTGTTTGGAAAGTTTGCAGAGCTGAATGTACTGTTTGGCTCCCAGAGTTCAACTGGCCCTCCACAGTCAGCTGGAAAAGAAAACATTTCAAAAACATAATTAACCTGCTGTCTTAATCTTTTAATCTGTGGTAACAACGATAATTTCTAAAAGTAATATTCATGATTATTGGTTGGCACACTGTAACCATGACAGAAATATGAAGACAAGAATATATAATTCTTGTTATATAATAATACAGTAATTAATAAAAGCTAGGAAATGAAAAAGCTAGGAAATGCTGAGAGTAAGAGAGGCCTCCAAATACAACCAGTTCATGCACTTTGCTTGTATGACTTTCTTGTTATCTGATCCATCTCAGAATCACAAAATCATTCAGGCTGGAAAAGACCTCTGAGATCATTGAGTCCAGCCTTTGACTGGTCAACAGGACCTTATCAACCAGACCATGCCCTGAGCACCCCCAGGGACAGTGACTCCATCACCTCCCAGGGTAGCTCTTCCAATGCCTGACCATTCTTTTGGTGGAGAAATTATCCTTGCAGCATCAACAGAGATACTCAAACCTAAAGCTCCTTTTGTCATCTAGCAAGTAAACTTTTAGCAAAAAACACAAACTGTTCCTTTTTTTTTCTTCAGGACCCCAAAATTTTTACAGCTAAAACTTCTCAGTGGTTAAACCAGTCATTTGCTTTTTCCTTAAAACAACTGTTCTAGTAGGAAAGTTTGTCATAAAGATGTGTATGTGTATATTTTAAAGATGTGTATGTGTATTTTTACAGATAAAAATTCATAAAATTTATGTAAAAGCAAACATTGTAGATATGTGTACACACATAAACATGCACTCACAACAGGGACACAGCTAACTAACTGTATATATATAATCAATATTCTGTTTCAATTATAATTTTGATGGTGGTTTACATCCCAAATATGTCAGCTTCATGTTCAAAAACTTTACTTGATATTGAGAAATATTATTTCTTTTCATTTTAGCCATCAGAATGACCTAAATGAACCATGAGAATAAACTTTGGTGTTTTCCCAATTTTGTTGCTCACAATTACTTCATTCAAAAATGAACAGTGCTCCTCCACTTGCTTCAGGAAATCATGGTTAAGGCAAAAGAGCTTTACCTTATTTGGTTTTTTTTGTGTTTGTTTTGTGGTTTTTTTGGGTTTGTTTTTTTATTTTTAACTCTCAGACTTTGGCTAAACTTTAACTCTCTCCTCCCCATCCCTTATGGCTCAAATTTGCATGCCATGATGTCTGATAGCATCTCACACTCTGAGCCTCTGGGTTGGGGACTGCATAATCTACAAGTCCAAGTCTGACCACCAAATCTCACTGGGAGAAAGCTAACAAAAAAAAACAAACCCAAAACCAAGAAAAACTTGAACTTCCTCATAAAAGTCATTTTCTAGAACTTTCTATTTCACTGAATCACTTCTGGCAAGAAAAACCAAAAGCTCCGAAAGGAAAAGGAACTGTTAACAATCTCATCCTGACTAATAATTATGTTTTGTTTCACCTGACTAATAATTATGTTATGTTTCAGCCATATGGCTCACAAGGAAGATTATTTTCTATAAATACCATGGACAACAGATAAAGATGACATGTTTTTTAATGGAATATTATGGCTTGTGAAATCTGGTCTGGTCTTGACTACACATAAGGCACATTAGTAGTGATCTTTGTCTATCATGGAAAAATGAGAGAAGAAATTGAATTGACTCATGGCTTGAAATAATGTTTTAAAAATTTCCAGTGATCTTTGAACATAAATTCATATGGAGTTATTCATACAGCTGTTGCATATTAGAGAACCAAATAGTAATCACTAGCAACAATCCTGGTTGAGCACAAGAGATGTGAGAGAGCACAACTTTACTCAACATTTTAGAAATTGTATGTGACCTGTATCTCTGTGCTTTGGCCAAAACTTCAGTTTATATTGACATAAGTGTGGAATGCACACTGTCTTTTCCACACTGTTGTTTGTATTAAAAGATAGATTATAAATTAACATGAAGATGAAAGCAATCTTTGTTTTAGATGAAAGTGTAAGGTGAAAGACTTGTACGAAAGACAAAAGCAAATCCGGCTTTCCCATGCCACGATCAAAAATCTCCTTTTTTACATTTCAAGGAGCTTTTGTGGCACTGTGAATGATGCCAGTGACTCGTACTGAAGCTCTAATTCTAGTAAAAGAAATTGACTCAGCTCAAATTCTTTCATGTCTTGTTTATGGACATGACATTTGTTCTGAAATCATTAGTGTTAGTAAGCTTGTACACATTCATCAAAGTAATTTCATACTTTGAAGATGATTGATAACATTCAATTTTTTTTCATCAGGTTACAGATAGCACGTAGTAGCATGTACCAATAAAATTATGAAAACAAGTTATTTTTCCCCAGCAACAGCTGGATCTCTTTAATCTCTTTCATAAGGAGTTATAAGCCATATTACCATGTCCCTTTTTTGAATGCTAACATTTTATGACCATGCATTGGGTAGAGATGTATAGCTTGATATTCCTTTGGTGTTTCTCAGAAGCACTGAGAAACCACGAATCATGAGACTGCTGCTGGCTTGTGAGGTGTGTTTACCCACAGCACCTGAAGGTTAGCTGGAGGGGGCAGACATCAGCATCTCTCCGCAAAATTACTTTAATAAAAACTGCTCTTGAATTCCAATACTCATTTTGAGAAACTAGGACTGAAATTACTTCTGCTATTAAAATTTCATTTTGCTGACAGACACACCTTGTTGAACTTTACCTCCCTGTGTCTCATGATGGAGCTCTGAAACTGCATTTTACTCTTCCATTTAGAAGGGTTTTGCTTACCTGTGCTGATGCAGTAGATTTGGAGGTGACAGATTTGAGAGAATTATAATGACATACAGTGTTTCAACATGAATACAACGTGAACAGCCTTACATTATTTTAATTTTAGAGCATTTATGCTATCTTTTAATTTTTTTTTTTTAATCAAGAGAGAAACCAGCTGTGCTTTGAAAGGCACGGTAAATCTAATAAAAGGCAGTCCTGGAACATGCTCAATGTTTGCTTTAATGATTTGAAGCTATATCTGAATAGGCCTTTTGAGAAATTTTTTTTCCAAAAATCCATCCACTTGCAGAATAAATTACAAAGCAAGGGAAAACCATTAAAATATCCGATTTTTTAGATTTTATCAGATTTCAATTTTTTTTGGTTTTTGCTTTGAATGGGCTTGGACTCCTTTATCATCAAATACAATGTTTCCTCTCTCTTTTATACAAGTTATCCAGATTTATAAGGATAGTTACAGGTATTTTCTCTTTTTTTTTTTTTGTTTGTTGCTGTTTTGGTTTTTTGTTGTTGTTTTGTTGTTGGTGGTTTTTTTTGGTGGTTTTTTTTTTTGTTCTGTGAGATTTTCCTGTTTAGCTCTGTGAAACTGGAATATTTTGAGGAAGCATAAACCTCTGTGCTTTCCTCTGAAATACTCTGCAGCCAGAAGAGTCTGGCTCAAGCTGTACAACCTGTCTGGAGAGGCATGGAACTTGATCTCAGTGTGTTATCCTGGAGATAACGTTATGACGCTGATGAGAGGTTTTTATAAAGCTGAGGCTGAAAATTCTGACCCATCCAACACAAATACAGCAATAGGAAATCAGCAGTGATTTGGTGTTGACTTACTGGGAACTAACGGGGTGGTGGCAGCAGTTGGCCTCGCAGTTGGCTCTACATAATTGTCTTCGTTACACTTTCCCTTCGTCAGGGCAGTGTCGTCCACGGCAATGTCACTGGGACCACGCCTTTTAAAGGCATCAAAAATAACCTGAATTTGGGAAAAAAAAAATTAGAATTTTATAATTTAATGAACCATTTTCAGCTTCTTATGCTGTACCATTCTGTCTTTGCTTGAATGCTCTTATTTCCACTGTAATCTACATTGCTGCTACACTCAGGGGAAGGTGTTGGGGATGAGACAGAATTTGTCACAAAACAAAACAGCACCATACAAACTGAGTGGGTCATTCTAAGGAATGTAGTAGCTTCTTCATTTAAATGATCATCATGATTCAAAAATATTCAATACCTTTGATTTTTATATGTATTTTTAAAAAGTAATTTTAGAGGCAATTCTGCATTGCTCATCAGCCCAAACGTCTCCTGAACCAGGGGCACAAAAAGCTAAAATTAATCTCATTTGTTCTTAGCTGCTCTTTAATATCCACATACTTAAAGTGATCCTGCAAACAAGGAGTTAGTGCTGGTGAATTACAGTTAGGTTTAGCAATCTTCTTGAGATCATATGTGGTTACAGATTTCCTGGAAATCTGATGCAGCCAGGTCTCAGATACATTCATTTCCTCAGATGTTAAATGCATCTTTCTAGCCATGCTTGCCAGAAATCAATCAAAACTACTGTAGCAAGGCAAACCATCCCAAATGCCTATAAAAAGAAATTGTTTTCAAAAGAGAGGTGCTGAAAGAATTGTCTAGAATAAACTTCCTCCTTTTGTTTACAGATAAGTCAAGTCAGTTGTTAATCATTGCACTTCCATCTGCAACACACTTTCAGTGGATTAATCTGGAAGTAATTAGTGAAAACACTGATTCACAATCTGAAGTAATTTAAATTTAAATCTTCTCATGGCTAAATGCTTCACATCACCCTCACTATTGAGATTTTATATTCCACAACAGATTTTGATAGGCTTTGAACACTCTTATTTTGTGGAAAGCTCTCATGATAACATTTGTTGTTCCTTGACAATAATCATGTTTGCTGAAATATTAATACTTTAAATTCCAGCGTAGGGAAGAGGGACTGTGAGAATTCAAATGAAGATTACAATCTTCTGCATGCTAATATTTATTTGATGGCAGGTATTTTTAAAGGATACTAAGTATTATCTTTGGAACAGTGGAATTTTGGATTCATTTCACAAAAATCTCTGATATCAGTTTAGCTAAAATAAATAAAAAAAAAAAAGGCAGCTTAACAAACCTTAAAATCAGATGTTTCATTTAAAGTTACTTGTCCATAATTCCAGTTGTTTCCATAGTTTCCTTCTTTCTCAAAAATTATCTTTTCCTGACCACTCTCATCACTTGTGCTAACTCTTAAACGGTAAACATTGGCCCCATACATGAAATACCTAGAGGAGGAAAAGCATTTTGATATTATTAGAACCAAGTCAAATTTCATGAAAAAAAATGTCACTCTTTTTATTTTATAATGTTTCATGAAATTAGGATTAATTTGAAGCAAGCATGAAAATAATATTAATTGTATGTTTAAATTACACCTGGAAGTGTAGAGGCCTAGTTAAGCTTCATAAAAAAAAATTCAGGGATTCTTAATATCATTTTTGCATAGAAATGAATATTGGATGCAGGGTGATAAAGAAAATAAATCATAGCTAACTGCAAAAGTCAAAGCTATGAAGGAGTTTAACTTTAGGCCTGGAGCTGAGACTGATTGTGGAAATCCAAACAGAACCAGGCTGGTGTTGCTGGCACACTGAGTGGGATTAATATTTTAAATGTAAGAAAGCCCTTTGGGTATATTCTTAAACAAAAACCAGGTTTAGGAATTATGTAACAATACCAGAAGCTTAGACAATATGTATCTGAAGGGACCAAAGGCAAACTCAGAATCCGGACCCGCTCTTCTATGAATCCAAGTCCAACGGGTGTTGAAATATAAAATCCTGCAAGATAATGGCCATACTTTAGCCAGGACAGAAGAAATTTCTTTTTTACTTTTTTACTTATTGAATTAGAGTTTGTATATTTAAAATAACATCAAGCACAGATGGTGTTAAGGATTTGGAAGATTCCTGACGCAGTAAATGTGAGGGATTATCCCAAGATATGTTCATCAGTCAATGAGATATTAAATTGAGCTTTAAGCTTCTTGGATACTCCTCAGAACTAGATAAGCAATGGGCTATACTAGTCCTATGTAGTCCTTATACTAGTCCTTTCCAAGTCAGTGGGAATTCTGCTTTATATTCTGTGAAGGGAGCAATTCTCCTGCCTTTATAAAAATGTCTTACTGTTTGATATTAGTAGTGATTTTGCCAAAGAATTTCCCAACATTTTCATAATTTGTATCCACAAATGACAATGGGAAATATGGATTGCGTGTTGAGAGGGTGACAGAATGACTGTGTGAATATTTTATAGCAAGGTGAGGCATTATAAACAAAAAACCCCTCCTTTATTTGTGAAATTGGGTTTATAGCTTTTTTCTAAGATAATTTGCTGCAGCTGGGAATTTGGGCTTCTTGTTGCCATATGAAGCCAGGCCATAGAAACACTGGGATTTGTCATAAGAGATGCAAACTTAGGCAACTTTAAAATAAAATTCTTGCTTTATTCAAATAATGGGTGTAATCTCCTATTTTCTTCTATCTAATAGATATATATGCAAATATTATATTAACAGAATTTTCAAATTAATATAATTATAATTATATTAATTAAGTTATATGCACTGTATTCTGTTATTTATACTTCCAGATTACCTAGTTGTTTTCATGTGAGAGGCTAAAATTCCTGAAAATTAATCTGAAATATGAATCAGGCTTTTAATTTCCTCCCTTGACTTAGAGAGCCTGCAGTAAAATAGACATGGTGCCTGACTTAAAGAAAAAGTTCTTTACATAGTCAAAGGGACAATTCTCTGTCTTTGTTTCATCAATTCTCTGAGCACTCAGAATCAATTTTTGAATGTGTATTAAGGCCTTTACTTTTCAGCAGAAGAAAAAACCAAAAAATAGTGTTTCATGAATGCAATAGCTTGATATTAATGATGCAATTTACTCAAAATACAGGCCACAGAAATTTAAATATGCAATACAATAGTAACATTACACACAAGAACATTACATATGTCAGCTTAGACTTGGCATAGGAAAACTGAGAGCACCTAAAATGGATTAATATTTTTGAGAGAGAGAAATCATTGTCAAGTGTTTTGTTAAAAATATTTACATTCTTTCATCTGATTTGCATTCTAGGAGCCAAGTGGGAGGATAAAACAGTGTTCTGAAGATTGTTTAGAAAATGTGCATTTACTTAGAGAGGGGTGCATAATTTCTATCTATCTATATAAAGTGCAGAATGCTATTTTTCTTTTCCCAGGAGTAACTTTTTTCAGAATAATTTGCAATTTTTCCACTCACTGAATAAATTTTATGTAAGTCTTGCATAGAATATATATAAACATTGCAAAATCCAATTTGTATTTTATCTGGTTTTAGCTGGACTGACAAATCAGCTGAGAGAGTGATTGTTTGGCTTTATTGTTGAAGCATAAAAAACCATAAGGAGTCTAATGCTGGTATAAGGATTCATGATACATTCAAAATTCAATTCCTATCTGCATTGTCTCTTTAAATAAATTCCACTTTTGATATGACCACTCTTCCAATTAAGTTATTTACCTGAAGCAGTTACTGGAGTGTTTGTGGGGTGTTTGGCACAGTAGGTGTGTTTGCTGTGCAGTAACTAGGGACACAGATGCCCTCTGTAAACTGCAGGTCAGCTTTATTTAAATCAAAATTATTTTGTGACAACCATTAGGATGTTAGCAGTAGAGAGGGATGAAACAGAAGTGATTTGCCTAATCATGCAATTATATGTTTTTTTCCCCTCAAGTTAAACATAAAGGTTTTTGACCTATAACATTTTTGCCCAATAGAAATTCCTTTCTCAGATAAGGCATTTTGGTGTAATAAAAGCATTGAATTTTTTAGCACCTCACACTTAAATAATTTTACTGTTTTTTTTTTTTTCCCTCTTAGTTTTGGTATGTTTCCACAAGATGACAATCAGAAGGAGAAAACATTTTATCTGGTAGCCCTGCCATTTTTATGGCAGAATAATACAACATCTTAGTAATACCACTCTGAAGAATCCATAACGCAGTGACGTAAGCTAAATCAAGTTTTTCCTTTAATCTTCAAGCCACTTTTTTGATCTTACCTGACAAGTTGCCAAATGTATGATCAAAATCAGGACCACTCATCAAGGGAAAGGTAGGACCCTGAACTCTGTCCCAGTCTGAATCATCATCTAAATCTTGTATCCAGAAACAAAAGCCATCTTCAAAAGTGCAATTGATTTTCTCATAATCTGTGAATAAGAACTTCTAGTAAATAAAAGATGACAGAGATGGTAAGTTTTTTCTTAGAATTACATGGGGAGCAGTGATGAATAATGTCAATTTTTAAATATGCTTGTAAACCAGCCCACAGTAACTTAATATCCTCTTTATGCAATGCAACAAAATTACTCAAATAAGTGTGTTTTCCTGAATGTTGTTTCTAGATGTTGTTCTGAATGCTTTATTTTATGAAGACATTTTGGTCAATGGTTTCATAATGTTGTTTAGTGAACCAACTGGCTGAGAGGAATCTGATGGAGGTGCAGACACAGTTTTATTTACACAGATGAGTTTTGTAAGAGGTCACCCTACTGCTAGATACAGGCCTGTAAACATGTGAATTGCCTTAGAGAAATAATTTATTTGATATTTAAATCAGTATGAATTTATTCAAAGTGGATCTAGTTATTGGACTGAGGCCAGAAAATGCTGCTTCCCTTCCCACTGCCATTTTCTCAAACTTAAAGTGTAGATTCACCAAAATTTTGGGATAAAAAAGAAACAAAGAAACCAAACACATGCACACACACACATATAGAGAGAACACTTACTGTTTAGTTCACTTGCATTAAATGCAGTGTATGTTGCATTAAAGCCATTATAATTTTCTGAATAATCGGACATAAACTGTGCTGTAGCCTCATGAGAAAAAATGTAAATTGTTTCAAGATTGGTCCCTGACAGAGAAGCTGAAAACAAAAAAAACATAAAGTCAGAGAGAAAATAATCACAGGCACATTAAAATTTCCAGTGTTGTCAGAAAACCACAGTGGTTTAGTTTATTGAGTCTTAAGGAATACTTTTCCTGTTGTACTGTGATCCTGCCACAATAGCTTCAAACTCTTGAAGCATTTAGCTGTCTGGCTGACATATAAATATTCTGCATATTCCACCTCTCATATCCACCAATATGGATATCAGCTAGTCTTTTGCCATTCCTCATTCTCGTTCTCTACCTATTTCCAAAAATAAGGATAAATAATAATATATCTTTCTGATATACTTATCTTCCTATTGTCTGTCCTCAGAATATGTTTTTCATCTCTGATAGAATTCAGCTGTATAGACTGAGTCTTATGAAAAATGGGTAGAATCCCAGGTTTCAGAGTAGAATGGAGAGACAAGGTATCATCAGTATTTCAAGATCTGGGAAAAACAATGTATTTACAAATACTTGTAAAGATTTTCAGGAAGTTTTGTAGCAATTCTCCCACCTGTTTAGTTTATATGCTTTCATTTTCTGTTACTGTGTGTGATATTACAGGAACTTCTGAAAATACATTTTCAATGAAACATGGACCCCACAAGACCATGAGGCTGATGAAGTTATCAAGATCATTCAAATAAGATCTCAAAAAACAAGTAGAAATTTCATAATGTATAAGGGTTTTATCTGGTCAAATTAAAAGGCAGACAAGTATATTGAGTTTAATTGTCTAACAGGGTAATTTTATTCAGATCCAGTCTCCCTTTTAAACATACACATGCAGCTTTTGATGCCTCAAAATGCTTATTTTACCACTCAGATTTTAGTATTATTAGCTGAAAAATAAACTTACCTCTTAAAACCTTGTTTTGTCCTAATCCTTCAAAAATACTCAGCTCATCTGCATATGGTTGTGTTTCAAAAGAAGTGAAGTTCAGTTTAATGGACAACCCTTGAGGCACTCTAAGGCAACAAAAGAAACATAAACTCAAAACTGAAAATCTGTTATTTGACTTCAGTAAATTCACTGAAGTCATTGAGTGCTTGAATGATAAGTTCAGAAGCAACATGAAATCATTTTAATCAAGAGTACTAATCAAGATGATCTATTTGTCTAACTTTCAGCTTGTAAAATTGCCAAAGAAATTTGACATAAACCTTTTGTAACAGTGTGCGCACACCTTTACACACTGGAGTTAAGTGTTTTCCAGAAACTGAATGTTCTGAACTCTAGAATGTGATTTTCAGTTCTAGAAGGGTTTTTTTGGATGGTTTTGGCTGGGTTCTGTTGCCCTCTGCATCTCATTGAATTGTAATCACATTTTTCACACATGTTACTCTAAGATATCTCACTGCTCAGGTAGACTTCTTGAACCCAGAGGAACAGTATCAAGATATCAATATGAACAGCAAGACATCAAAATCTCTCTCCTGAAAGTCCCAAACACTGTCTCTTATGACAAAACCAGGATGCACGTGCAGATTTGATGATCTCAAAACCACCCTTTGGGAAATTGTTATAAATCCAAATCATCACACACAAAGTTTAATGACAGAAGTGACTTGAAGTAAAGTGTAAAAATTCTTGATCTTATTTTGATACTGTTATGCTTTATGAATAATCTATATTTAATTTGTTCTCCCATTTCCTTTCCACTAGACACATATGGTGGTCCAAATTCTAAAACATTACCAGCTTAGCTACCACAATGGGGTTTTTTTTCAGAATTCAGAGCATCAATGAAAATAAGCTTTTAACAGCAATCTGCTGGTGCTTATCAGTAATGATAAGTAGAAAAGTGTGGAATAAATACTTAGATATTTTGCTTTTTAAAATTTGTTGTTGTTGTTGTAATTTTATATTTCTCCAGATAGAAGAAATGGCTTTGGTTAGAAAAGAGTAAAACATATAGTTGGAAGGTTCAGGAAGCTAAACTTTCAGGGAAATATTGAGCATATTGCTCTCTAAGGAGAGGAGATTGGATCTTCATTTAGAGTTAAAGGGCATGAAAAAAGCTCTTCCTAAAGGTAATGGGGAAATATTTCTAGACAAAATTAGGCACAAGAAAAATCCAATCTTGGATGTATTATAGGGTGCCTTTTAACATATTTTTGTAGGGATAATAAAAAATGTAGGTTATTGGAAAACCCAAAAGTTCCCTCATGGAAACAACTCTGAAAGAAAGAAAAAATTTGACTTCCACTTTGAATTTCTTAGGGCTTTACTCTCAGAGTTGCCTGATTTCTTAAAGCATTTAAGTAGAAAATAAATTCAGAAGCTTGTTTTTTGTCGTTTTTCAATCTGTAATTACACAAATCTGCAGAAGCTCTACCGTATTATTTGCAATTGCTCACTATTCTTTCCAAAACGATGTTTTTACCAGCTACATCCCTGGTATAGATATCTACCTAATACAATGCTTCTTGCAGCTATAGCAGCACTTGGAGCAACAGCAACAGTGTGAAAGGAGGGAGGGCACTGGGGTCACGTTTATTTACTGGGCTCAAATTCTGCAATGCCACGAAATGAGGAACAAGGCAGATGTATTCAGAAGGGAAAAAAATGTTTTCTTTTCCTGGGACACACCTGTATTTTAAAGCCAGGTGTTGTCAGTAATTACTGGTGAACAGTACCACTGAGGATGAGAAGGAAAAAATGTGCTAAACAGAAGGAAACCAGGATTTCAGGGTAAAGATGAAAGTTCTGAACAAAATCAAAGCTTAACACTTTCAAAGGAGCCTTTGGAATGAGAAGCTCAAACCTTTTGAATTTTAAAGGCAATTTCTTAATCTCCTTTGAAATCTTCTGCCAAATTAATACTTCTCAGAATCAAAGAGCAGCCATTATTATGAAACCATAATAAGAATAACTGCCTTTCAAAGCAGTAACTTCTGAATTGGCAGTCATAGGAAAGATTTTTAGGACTGTCTAAATTGTGATCATCCAGTTTTTTTCAATATGTACTTTTGGATGAGATTGATCATATAGTGTGGCTTTTTTCTCCCTGTCCTAAGAACTGGACCTAGAGAGTCAAAATCAAACAGTTGTCCCTGTCTGTAGGTATATATCCTTGATAAAAAAAAAAAATCCCACTTCTTGTTCCTAAGGCTTAACAGGCTTTTGGTGTTATTATGTAAAATGCTAACTATGCAATTCTAAAATATATTTCTAAATTACATAAGTACACGGGTACTCTTAATTCACATATAAAACCTTTACACCTAAGTGACAAGGGAATTCTTGAAAACTCTGTTAAATAAGAATTACATCATATAAAGCCAGTATCTGAAGACTATAATTTAATATAATCCTTTGGGGGAAAAAAATCTTGCAATTATTTTGAGTTATGTGATTTATTTTAAACTTACACTTATGTTCCTCTGGATGTAAAAAGACACAAGATTTCTCAAAATTGTACCTAAGAATTTTTGTAAGTGGAAAAATTATCAATATAGTTATGGAGCTCATGCATGAAGGTTTTTTAAAGAAAAGTCACATAAACAGAAAGGAGAAAATGATAGTATATATTTTCTATGCTGGGGTATTTGGGAATAAAAGCAAATGGCCTAAGACTATTGTACAGGAAACAAGATCACCTCATAATCCAAAAAAAAATGTTAGGTACAAAATTATTGGAAAATGGCTTACACTATTATCCATTTGCAAACAATGTTTTCATTATATGGCTTTGGATAATTCATAGAGTGAAAAAACCCAGAGGAGCCAGTCAACATGAATTTTCCATCACAAACTGCAGCTGTAACGATATAATGAAGAACATTTGTCAGAATGACATTTGAAAAACAGAATCAGAACCAAAATGTGGGTGACCCTGGATATTGATTTACATGGATTACCTTGGAACTGCTTTGTAAGCAGCAATAGGAAGACAAAATAAAATACACTGTCAACTTATTCCCATTTCTAATTCTTATCACTGTTTGATCTCAGAGTACTATATGAGAAGAAAAGCAGTACAGAAAATTCGTTTTTAAATTAGACACAATCCAACTAATCCAAACTAGTCTAAACCAATCCAAATAATTCAAAAACAGCAACTGGATTTAGCTAATCCAATACTTTCATTTTACTCCATACTTTTATAAAGAAACAGGATCTTGCCTTACCAGTTCTTATCTTCAACTACTTTAAATCAGAAAACTGTGTTTGTACTACCAGAGAAAATTTGATATCACAGGAAGAAAAGCAAAAGGGGATATGGTTGACTATTGTTATCTCTACTTTTATAAGCTCCCTGGTTCCTTGCCTTATATATTACTGAGTACTCGAAGAGATAAGTGGATCTCCCAAGTTTCCTGCCAGCTATTGAATTCATTCAGCTGAGGTAAATGTCACTTATCATCATCTATTTTTTCAAAGGGCTTTCAATAGTTTTTTTTTTCCCCTTGGTGTTGGTATTCTATTCTATGAAAATTCTTCACTTTAAAAATAGGGGAAAAAAGTATTTTTAAGCCTCAGCAAGATTGTAAATGATAATTCATGTAGAGATTTTTATTTCAGCAGACACTGAGAAACTGCTGAAGGTTTTGCTTCATCTCTTGAACATTTTATTAGAATCTGTCTAATAATGTTTTCTCTTCAGTTGTTCAAAAAGTATCATAGTGGTTTCACATAAAGATAAAATCAGTACCACACATGATTATCTGGAGAGGTAAGGACAAGTTCATCAATTTGAGGCAGCTGATCAGAAATTATACAGAGCTTTTAATTAATTTCAGAAATGAAATCATACCTATAATGACTGTCCAAATTATGAATAACCAAACATATTGAAAATTAAATGGGAATTTTATTGAGCATAGTCCTCCTCTGGGAAATTATATATAAAAGGATAAATTGGGCCTCCTTGTGTGTTCATTTTATAAGTGTAAAATTCTTTCTGCATATCACTGTAGCAAACACAAAATAAAAGTCAAGCTTTGTTTCATGCAGCCGTACACCATAAATAAAGACTGTGCAGAATGAACTTTGCCAACATGCCTAATCCATGAGCTGAAATAGAAACATATTCCCTTTTGCAATCTTTGAGAGGAAAAAGCAGAACACATAAGATTTTAAGTACATAGAGAGAAAAGGTCCATGAATGATAGTTATTATTCTATATTAGCATTAGAGCTGGGTATTGCTATAGAAGTACTTTTTTTCTCCGCTTTAATTCACATATTTCCTGTCTTTGTCAATGAGAAGGAGAAAATCAGCGCCCAGCTTGTTATCAATGAAAATTACAAAAAAGTGGTGCTGTTAACGAGTAAGACATAACCTGATCTAAAAGGAATCTTACAGCATGGACAATAATAAAAAAGATAAAACTTTTTAATAAAATTGATGACAAGTGTTTGCTCATTCATTTCTCTTAGAATCACAGAACGGGTCAGGTGGGAAGGGACCATAATGGGTCCAACCTCCCCGCTCAAGCAGGATCAACCTAGAGCACATGGCAGAGGATTGTGTCCAGATGGTTCTGGAATATCTCCAGTGAGGGAGACTCCACACCCTCTGTGTGATCTATTCCAGTGTGTGGTCACTGCACAGTAAGGAAGCACTTCCCCATGTTCAGGTGAAATTTCCTGTGCATCAATTCCTGCCCGTTGCCCCTTGCCCCATTGCTGGGCAGCACTGAGCAGAGCCTGGTCCCTGCTCTGACCCCTCCCTGCAGCCACTGACAGACACTGATGAGGTCCCTTCTCAGTCATCTCTTCTCAAGGCAGAACAGCCCCAGCTGCCTCAGCCTTTCCTCAATAAGAAAGATGCTCCAGCCCCCTATTATTATGATTGTTCTTCTTATTGTTCTCTTTTATTTGTTCCTTATCTCTTAAGAGACAATGACTAAATTCAAACAGGTCCTTAGGTAGACCTGGCAATATTCAGTGCTTAGTGTGTCAGGAATGAGCAGGAAGACAGCAGGGACTGGTCCTTTTTCCCTAGAGAACCTCCCAGTGCTTCCTCCCTGCAGGGAGAAAGCAGCTGGGGTCAAAGATGGATGGGCATGGAAGTCATTACATTTTTGCCTCATCCTGGAGCCCAAAGAAAAGCTGCAGTTGATCTCTTAAGGACAGGAGATATTCTTTGAAGGAGCCACTTTACTCTTTCCCCAATGTGTATCTTGCTATTCACTTCTATTTAATTCTGTTCCATACATGGGACATTATGAGGGCTTCATCTTGTTAGCCTTGAATTTGAGGGAGAAGCTCCCCAAACCGGTCAAATCCAGCCCACATATTTCACTTGACAGGATCTTTCTCTGCCACAGGCCAGTCCATTACTTTCTGATTAATCTCTCTCAGTGCTGTAGTGATGCTGTGAGGTGAGTAATCACAGAAATGATAGTCTAGACACATAATAACTGCAAAGAGTCTGCAGAAACCCCTCCTGGGATCAGCCTCCAGTCTCCCTTTCTGTACCCCTACGTGCTACGTGGCTGCTTTACAGCAATGCCAGTCATTATTAGTGGCTGCTGCTCAGACTTCACATTTCTCTAGAGACCCTTTCACTGAAATTGCTAGCTGTACTTGTGTGAAGTCTTTTGTTACTGCACTGCATTGCAGAGCCAGAAAGAAACCTTTCAAGATAATTTTAATCAATAAAACAGAGCAAAAAAAGGGTGTTCGGTTGATTGAGTCTCTTCTGAGAATCTGAGATTTTGCTGAATTCTCTCTAATGCAGGAAAGAGATGACTAAAATTCACATTTTAATCCTATATTTTTAAACCATTGACACTATGAAATCAGAAATACTAGAGGGAATAACAATCCAGATGAAAAACAAACCAAGTTTTTTAGAGGACAGCAACTCCTTTTTATATGCAGGAGCACTTGTAGAACGACTTATGAATTGGTCACAAATCTCAATGTGAAACTCTAAAGAACTTCTAAACAATTTTAGATTTCATGTGACCATATTAAGTTTCTAGGAATGGGACAAATGTGAAACATTAAAGGTGTGGAAAAATTGGCAGCTATCCCAAAGGTGCATCCAGCTTCTTCTGCAGCCCCTCATTCCACTGGTTTTATAAAATCTGCTAGGAAACTTAAATAGATAAAATTAGAGAAGCTCTGAGATTTTGGGTAGGAAAGACTGACAATGTAATATGAGAAACATGGATCAACAATTTGTCCTCCAGCCAGAACTGTACTTCTATAAGGTTATGAGCCAAAAATGCTGCACTAGTGGTAACTGACCAAATTGTTTGGAAATACCAGGCCTCAGTGAAGATGAACAGGGGTAAATCATCCAGCTCTCTGAACTGCAACTACAGTCATTTTCCCTTCTGTCACTGACTATTTTTACTCTTATTAATATTTATTTTATACTTTTATTTTATACTTTTATTACTTTCATTATTTGTACTTATTTATTTTATTTACTACTTTTATTAAGTATGCACATTCCTGAAATTTTTAGCTCAGTCGTGCTGAAATGAGGAATAACATCCTCAGTTACAAAGGGGAAAACATTCACAAATTATATTTGGGGAGATGTGCTAACCACATCCAAAAACCATGTGCATAAGAGTCTATGCCTCAGCTGAAAAACTCTACTCAAGCACAATTCATAACTTAAACCCCTGTGTGGCCTCTGAGGCACAGCTGAGTCATGTCTACACAGCTTTGACTTCAAGTATTTGAGCTTATTTTTGTCTGTACCTACCAATATGTAATATCAATTAAATTCTGTCATATATAATAGGTATGAATGTAATATCTTCAACAAAATGTGAGTGAAACTTGTAAATTTGGACCTGGTTAGGGAAGTGGCCTGCTAGAGCGAGTCCAGAGGTGGCCACCAAGTTGATCAGAGGGATGGAGCTCTTCTGCTTTGAGGAAAGGCTGAAAGAACTGGGATTGTTCAACTTGGAGAAAAAAGGGTGACATAATTGTGTCCTTTTTTGGGGTGACGTAATTGTGTCCTTTCTCTGAAGGGACCCTACAATAGAGATGGAGAGAGTCTATTTACGAGGGCCTGGAGTGACAGGACAAGGGGGAATGGAGTCAAAGTGACAGAGAATAAGTTTAGATCAGATATTAGGAAAAGCTTCTGGAACAGGTTGCTCAGAAACTGTATGGATGTCCCATCCCTGGGAGTGTTCAAGGCCAGGTTGGATGGGGCTCTGAGCAACCTGGTCTAGTGTAAGGTGTCCCTGTACCTGGCAGAGGGTTGGAATGAGATGATCTTTAAGGTCCTTTCCATCCCAGGCCAAGTAAAAAGCGCTCATTTTATGAGATCTATAATATTAATTTATGAATATAAGGTCTACATTTTTCTTATTTAGCAATGCCTGAAATTAAAAAAAAAAAAAACATTAAATCAAACAAATATCCCCAGAATAATATCTGTCTCAAAAAAAAAACCCCTATGATGGTAGAAATGAATGACTCAATAACTACTTGGGGTTATGTTATTTAATGCTTTCCATGGAACTAAGATCTAGCTGAACCTTAGGACCTTCTGATTTCCTCAGCTGTAGAAGGACCAGCTCAGAGCCAATATTTATTATGATCTAGCTAGATGCAGCTTTTATAATAAGTAGACATTTTGATGTGCTTCAATGGATATAGTACTGAAGTATTCTGATGGATATTTCCCCAAAATATTCAGCCAAGTCTCCCTTCTGAGCTGACTGCAGTTAGAAAAAAATGTAGATAATGGGCAGAGAATCTGGAATTCTCTTTTCTTTTTTTCTGAAGTAAATTGCACTTTTGAGAGAGAGGTTCAGCCTGTCACAAGCCTTCAGGATCAAGCTTTCAGATTCTTTGAAAGCATAATTGGTCTTTTAGTTGTTTGTTTGTTTTTAGAGCCCAGCATTTCACATGTTTCTGAAAGCTCGAAGCAGAATGCCCTCACTGTTTTCCTCTTCTCACAGCAGAATGGAAAGAAACTTTCCAGATTTCTAGCATCAAATTTTATATTAAATAAAAACAAACCCAAAAAACAAACAAGCAAACAAAACTCTCAGGGAGTTAATTGCTCCCATTTCTCCTAAAACATTTGCAATGCTCTACTTGAGAGACAACTTGACAGACTTTCAACTGAGAGCTGGGGCTGTGGAGAGCAATGCAGGCAGCATTAACCCACACGCCTCCCAACAAAACTACAGAGCAGTTGGGTAAGAAGCACTGCAGTCAATTCCTTGGTACAAACAGTTTCTTGGGGAAACCAGGAATCCAGATGGAATCATGGAGTAGAATCATTTAGGTTAGGAAAGACCTCCAAGGTCATTGAATTCAGCCTTTGCCGGATTACCACCTTGTCTACCAGACCATGTCCGGTCCTTTCTCAAACACCTCCAAGGATGGTGACTCCACCACCTCCCTGGGCAGCTCATTCCAATGCTGGACAACCATTTCTGTGAAGAAATTCTTCCTGATGTCCAGCCTGAATGTCCCTGGCACAGCTTGAGGCCATTTCCTCTTGTCCAGTCACCGGTTACCTGGGAGAAGAGCCCGACCTGCCCCTGGCTCCTCCCTCCTGTCAGGGAGTTGTACAGAGTGAGAAGCTGATCCCTGAGCTGCCTCTGCTCCACGATGAGGCCTCCAATAATAATCCATGAGCTCCTCACATGGATTATTCTGCTATTTTTTTGCCCTTCCTCTCCAGTCCCTCAGTGTCCTTCTTGTAGTGAGTGGCCCAGAAATGGACACAGTACTCAAAGATAATGCAAAAGCAAACAAACTGGCTGGCACAGCAGGATAAAAGCTCTTTTTGTTAAATTCCAATGGGGTTTCAGGTCTGTAATTTTGTAGAATCAGAGATGGCCTGAGGTTGAATGGGACCTGTATAGGTCATCTGCTCTGAACACTGTTTCATATCACTGATGCAAATTTTCATATTAAATTCTTATATTATTTTGTAATTTACATAGGATTTATGTTAGTAATATTTTTATAGTAAGCAACAAATGTATAACTTTATATTAAAACAGAAAAACTCTAATATTTCATTATTTATTAAGCATATGCTTCATTAGTGAGAATTTTACAGAACATTGTTTCTTCTTGCAAGCTAAATATTATAAAAATCACTCATTGTTATGTTTAATAGAATTGATTTGGACTTCACTGTGCAGTTTATTGCCCACAAACTATTTACAAACTACTGACAGTGTTAAGCATGTGTAAAAAGACTGATTTACAGGAGTTTACATTCTTACCACATCTTTTTTCAGATTCATCTGAACCATCTGGGCAGTTCAAGACTCCATCACAAAAGAATTCTTCACTAATGCAGGTTGCACCATCAGCACAGAGTTCAGCAGGTGGCAAACACTCAGCTGGAATAATAAGGATGAGAGCAATAACAGCACAACAGTAATGCAGTCTCACTACAAAGGAAAATTGACTTTACCTCTGGTTGCTTTACCACAAATCAAATCAGCCACTCTATTGTGTTTTACAAAACTGCATTTTTAGAAGCCTGGAATGAAATATCACATACTAAAAAGATAAATTTGGCAGAGAATGGAGAGAGTTCTCAGAAGTGAAATATGCTTTGAAACCAAGCTTGAAGCAAGGCTGGAAAAAAATGTTTGTGAATTCCTTTTTTTTTCCCTTTACACAAATAAACTACTTTATGCAATACAATGAATGACATTTTCCAATTTCTTATGTTCAAATAATGTGAGAAAACTGTACTTTGGTTTAAATAACCGTGAATAATCTCTGAGTTTAGGTAAATAGAATTTAATTGATTTCTTCAGCTTTAACACATCATACTGTTGCACCTCATCATGCTAAGAAATCTGATTTTTTAACCAGCATATCCTAAAAAAAAGAGCCTTTAGATCCTTAAACACCAGAATTATCAGAAAAAATATTCTGTTCAGATTTACAAATTACATGTATAAGTTAAGAGCAAATTTCTGTTAGAAGAATACATGGGCAGATCCTTCAAATTGTAGATCTTGCTAATAGCCTTTTCCTAGAGCATAAATGTTCATCTACTGCAAAAAATTCTCTTAGTCTTTAGAGGGTTTTGGTCTTAGATATCTTTAGAATTGAAGTAGGTCTTATTAAAGTGAACAGAAACATGCAGCTAAACAAAGCTTTGGAGAACTAATGATTTGAAAATTGTTAAAATTGCATTAAATTCTATAGAATTTAATCACAGTTCCTTGTCTCTTCTCCAATAAATGCTTACAGAAAAAGGTCAACATTTCTGATGCAAGAAGGAAAAATAGTAATCTGTAAAATTTCATCTTTTTCATGTTTTTTTTTTTTTTAAATAGAGCTATTAGTTCTATAATCAGATTAAGTATGATACTGTACTGTGTGTCCCAGACTGACATTGGTGTGGATGTATTGTAGCACTTCAAAGTGCTTTACAAAACCTTACAACCCTCAGTGTTGGCAATGCAAAGGTTACAAAGCCACAAGATTTACCATTTTGCATCCAACTGGAAATTAAAATGAACCAAACATACTCCAGTAAAGTGTTGGAGGTGACACAGGGCCAGTGAATGAATCTCCACAGACGAGCAGAGACAAAACTGTGCATTCTAGACCCAGAGCAAAAATTCCAACCAATAACCCAGGAAGAGATTTTGCACAAGCCCATCAGGGAAGAAATCATTGTTTACACACAACATGATCAATTCTGGGCTTATTCAACTCAGAAAACTAAACAGCACTGCCACCTCCTGGACTGAAAGAAATCAACTTTTCCTGCTTAAACATTATGACTTCTCTTTTAAATGGCAAATTACCCTAAATTGTGTTTTAAGTGTTACATTCAATTTAATAAGGGCAGTAAACAAATAAGACTTGAACACATTAGATTGCTTGTAGAAATTATATATATTTCACTATGTAAGAAGGCCAGGGAATGTTTTCAGAGACTCAAACATCTTCAGCTTTCTGTCCATTGGAAGTCATACTTTGCTATCACTTGCTTATTTATTTTATTTTCCTCATAAAAGCAAAGAAATAATATGAATTGTAAAAAAAAGGAAGCAGCTAGTATTAGTGTCAATGTATGCAACAAACATGCATAACACATGCAGCATTTTTGTAGCATGTACAGTCTTAGAAGTCCCTTCTCCTGGAAGGGACTAGATCTTTGGTCTAAGGTAAACCTGCATATCCTGAATTTTCAGGAATGGAATACAAGGATTGAATGCTGTGGGGAGAGTCTGCACATGAGCAGTGCAATTTTGCAATCTCAGATTGCTCTGTGAAACCTCCCTGCTCCTCCACACACACAGAGAATTACTCACCCACTGTTGTTGAGGGTTTGCTTGTGGTGAGTTGTCCTGAACCTGCACAAACACAACCCAAGGTTAGAACTCTACTCCTTGCTCCCTCCCTGCTCCTGAACCCCTCAGCTGTCCTGAACCTGGACAAACACAACCCAAAGCTAGAATTCTACTTCTTGTCCCCTCCACACACACAGAGTTACTCACCCACTGTTGTTGAGGGTTTGCTTGTGGTGAGTTGTCCTGAACCTGGACAAACATAACCCAAGGTTAGAACTCTACTTCTTGCTCTCTGGGAACACCTCTATAGTTGCTTGGGCAGAATTAAGCAGCAGCCAATCTGCTTTTATTATTTTAGCTGCATTATTGCAGATATTAAAGAAAAAAAAAGAGAAAAAATGCTCCCCATCCTCCAGGTAGTGCCAGCTTGACTGGCTTGGTCCTGAAGCTCAAGTGTCACAATAAACATAAGAAAAAATTATGTGAAACCCAAGTGTTTCAATAATTTCAAAAGATTTCTTTCCTCCTTCCACCTTCCCCCCACTAAAAGAGGAGCAATTCTTTTCTTGTCTTCCCCTGTAAATATTCTCACCTGAAGTTGGTGCCAGGGAACTTGTAATTAAACTCGTGGGATCTGTTGAAACAAGAAAAGTGATGGCAACTTCAGCAGTAGTACTAGAAGGTAAATGTACATTTTCTGACAAATAAAATTGCTCTACAAATCAATTAGGAGCCTCAAACCTATCGAGTGTTTGTCTATTTACATACAGAGGTGTATATATATACATATATACATATACATATATATATATATACACACATTGTGGGTGTACATATTTACACATGAACGAATGCCTGGGTAAATAAGCAGATTTGTATGAGTGATTGTAAACTGCAAAACATTCTGGAAAAATGGAATGTGTATTTGTGATTGCTCCAACAGAAGTTCCACTTCATTGAGGATGCACTGGGCATTTCCAGCTCCCAAACAGTCTTTTTTTCTTTTCCTCTCTGTATCTTCTTTAGTATCTCTGTTTACTATTTCTACTTTCTAAATTAAGACTCAAATATGTGAGTAGGATAATGATGTCTTTGACTGAAAACAATCCCCAAGTCACTGCAGGTACTGGGTCCTGTACCTCAGTTTATAGGATGAGGGGCCTGAAGGAATAGAGTGGAAGATGCTGTAAGGATTTCTCTCTATAGTTTGTCACCCATCAGTTTTGTGGGCAGAAGCTGCTCACCACTGGCCATCACCAACTTACTTTTGTTAGGTATTCCTGCTCTCCCAGACCTAGTGCACAAACTTGCAGGAGGATTTCCCACCAATTTTTGATCAAAACATCCTTATTTAGCAAATACTGTTAAGCTGAACTGGTTACATTCTGTGTCAGCAAATTTAGGGACACAGTTTCTTTGGCAGAGAGAGAGAAGAGCAGTGAATAGATGGACTGTTCTCACAGCTACTGCAGAGAAAAAAAAGCTTAATTTATTCTATCACATTTTATCAGAGGTTTTTAAAGAGATACACACATATATATATATTTATACCAACATATCTGCCTATACATTTACTACAGGATAACCAATTTAGAAGGAATTAAACATGCCAAGACCTAAAACATAGATGCATGCAGGAGCAAACAGTTCTAAGAAAACAGTTATCAGGGAGCTGCATCTTGAAAACTGCTGAAAAAATTGTGGTTGCTACAGATGTTCCAAAAAGTGCATGCACAATTCTACAGCAAAATCCCTAAAGGAAAACACAGGAGAATGACAGAAGCAGCAGTGATATAAGCACAATTACTAGAAAACCTCACTAAAGTAACAGGTTGAGATGGCAAAGGATGTTTTTAGGGACAGCAGAGCCATAACCCTGCATCCAGCAGGTGTAAATGTACCCGGTATGGTAAAATGTAAGTATTTTGTGACTTTTGGACTGAAACATAAAGAACAAGGAAGCAGGCAATATTAACAAAACTAGAAAAATGACCTCAAGCAGACCCAAGGCCGAGGGAGAAGAAATTCACACCAGGAATATTGTTGCCATTCCAACCTTGGGTGCTGACAATTCCCAACTCCCTTCCCCTTTGCTTAGGAACCTCCCCCAGTCTCCAAATTTTGCTTGAGGAAGATTAGCAACATCGAACTTAGGACCAGGGGAGCATTAAGATAGCATACCAGAGGAAGGGACAGATAGGGAAAAAACTGAATGTTAGCAGTTGAAACTGTATCTTTGGGAATAGACACAGTACTTGCACACTTTGGACTATACACGTTGGTAGGCCCATAACCAGACTAACAGTAACTCTTTCATTACTATGGCTGTAATTAGAATATCAATAAATACTTGTCTCCTATATTTATAGGGGCAGTTATTTAGCTTCTGGTCTGGTACCCTGTGCCCTGGAGAGTTTGTGTGTGATAATTTGAATGCAGTTTGTGTGTTACTACCTGCACCTAGTGCTATAAAGCACTTACTGTATTATTTATCTTGATTGCTGACTTTTGGCAGGTTTCTGAGACTGAGTTTGTCTGCTTCGTGTCTTATCATTGTAAAACTTCTAGGGATAGTGGAAGGAAAATCTGTCAACATTGCTTAGTAAATCAATAACCACAACATGAGAGCAGGACTCCCCAGCCTGATCTACCTCCCTAAATCTGCAAAATCTTCAGCTTGCAGCTCAGCTGGTTAATGGAGACTCAGTTTTGGTTTGATACTCCAATTAAGCTCCTACAGATTTTGTACAGACTACAGAGCACTCACTGCTTTCTCAAATAGTCAGAAATGGTGAAAGCAGTTAATTATCACTGAATGGACCCTGGCAGTCAAGCCCCAGCTGCAGCCAGGCAAGCCTTACTAAGTTATGTGAGCTGAACAGCAATTCTTGTTTTCCTTCATCTTGTATTGGTAACAGAAATTAGTGCCTGCTTTGAGAAAGATACTGACCTGATGAGGTTAAAGGTGTTGTTGTAGTAGGATTTTCAGCAGCTACTGGAAGAAAACAAGTTCATTATAAACTTCTTTTATAGCACAGTGTCTAGTTTTAGATGACGGAAATAAAGAATAAAAAGAAATCATCTGTGGCTATTTCTCATTGAATCACTGTCAGTTCCCTCTTCCCCCCTTTTGCCTCATCCTGTTCCCAATCTTTTCTCAAACTCCATGATCTTCCAAGGAAGAAAGATCCCAAAAATGAGTTGGAGTTATGAGGTTTCAAAGCCACTGCAGTTCCTTTCAATCCTCAGTCCCTATTGATTGTATTGCACATAGAATGTTTTCACCTGGGAAATCTCTCTCGAGGCTTTTTATTCTATACAGATTTGCAGAGCCCCTGTGTCTTAGAGAACAGTATTTAGAAGAGATGAATGAGTTAAAGTTGACCTGGCATAGTTTACAAGAAAGAAAGTTACTTTTAATCACTGTGAAAACTCACTTCAAGCAAGTCATGCCTGTGTGACACCTCTCTCCCTCTCTGAAATAGGAATATTGTCTCTAGCAGAACATATTGAAATGCATGATTCAAAAGTGCCTCGTATGATTGTGATTGTTAATCAGTTACAATTATTTTATTGAAGCACTCCTGGGAGAATGGACAGGTGATTTCTCATGTGAAAAGAGGCATTTTAATGATCCACAGCAGTAAAAGTTTGACTACTTCAAAGTTCATCAGTGGATGAACCTTTTAAGAGGCTCTTAATTATTTTTTTGGTGGCATTTCTGAAGTATAATGAGCAATCAATTTCCACAGTGTTGTGCAGTAATTTGCAATAAACAAGCAGCAAAGAGAACTAAATATGCCCAGACTCTGAATTTAGCCTTTGAATACTTGAAGTACTTAGGAAAAAAATGCAGCTTTTAGTATAGATTAAGAGACATGGCACAGCAGATTGCCATTCCTCAGTTTTTACTTAATAGTAACTCCAGCAGGTCTTCAAATGTCAGCTTATCCACTTCTGCTTCAAAGAATTCAAAGATTGTTTTTTAACCTCATCCTCAGTGATGGGCTGTTTTGAAGGTTTATTCAGGTAAGAGAAAAGGATCCCCATTGATCTTGAAGGGTTTCCACTTAGACTTTGATATATTTTCTAGTACTTACATAAAATATCTGTATATTTACAGAATTTAAAGCTACAAATCCTCAAAGCCCTGTTCCTTTCTTCACCACTTTCATTTGCCTAAGCTCTACAAGAATATGGAGAATGTTCCCTGGATGCACTGCTCCCAAAGCAGTTTGTTTTTCTACAGGACATATTTTTCAGTAAATGAGTCTTTACTCACTGCAATTCTGAGCCCTTTTCTCATTCTTTAGCAGAATAAAATTGTGACTGTATTTACTTATGAAACAACATGGTTGGGTCTTAATTGCTTTAATTAGAGGGCTAAAAATTACAAATATTATGCCTCATAAGAGGTGGAACTGAGTGGTTTTCACTGGGAAACCGTTACTTTGCCCTTTACTCCCTCCCTAGGGAATGTACACAGTGCTGGCTCATACTTTCTAGTAGAAAAGGTTGTAAATTCTTCTTTAAGCTGTTACTGAAAGTTATGTAATGGGGGAGGAGGGCACCTAAGAGAAAAAGTAGCAATCCAACTGCTGTCTGGGAGCTAATTCCTGGTACCTGCAGTTCTGAGGCATTTTTAGAATTAAAACAACCAAAAACCCCAAAAACAAACAAACAAACAACCCCCCCCCCCCCCAAAAAAAAAAAGAAACAAAAACCTCAAAAAAAAATCTTTCTAATATTACCTGTGATTTGTATGCTGTTCACATCAATTTTCAAAGTCTTGGTAGGGTTATTTGCAGTGACACCCAAAACCAGCTCATTTTTTATTTTCTCAAGTGTTACCATCTGGGTAAAATAAAGGGTGAGGATCACAACCACACTAGCAATACAAAACAGAGAAATTAATTAGTTATTCAAACTGATGAAAAAAATCTGCTATGTGAAATCATCTAGACAATATCTCATTCTAACTCTGGTTCCAATGGCAAAGGCAGATTGATTTTTAAATATTGACTGGCAAAGATGACATAAAGAAACATCTCTTAATCATGAGGTCAGATTAAATCTTGGAGAAACTTTGTTTTTTCTTTATCTACTCTTACTCTCACTATCAGAAAAAAAACCCAACAAGGCAACATTCATTTCAATTGCTGTAATGGAGTTGAACTAAAGAAATAGCTTTACTGTTGTTCAACAGGTCTATTAGTTTTAGCCCTAGAATACTGAAGGTGAACCTGGAAGTATTATGAAAATTGTATAATATGGCAAAATATAACACAAAGTGACCATTTTTATAAAGCAAATCTGTGGATTCTGCATTTTTGCAGATCTGCTCAGTGATTGCCTGGATTCTCACAAGGAAACAATGATGGCTAAAAACAGAGATATTTAGAAATTGTGGTTAAACTGCATTTAACTTCTATGAATTTTATCCAGAGTGTTTTCTGTTTGTTCTCTCCATCCTTTCTAGACACTATTATGAAGTTTTTTTGTTTGTAGCTGGAGTAAGGTAATGTTGAAGTGTGACACTTGCCAAAGATAAACATTTTCTCCTTTACCTAAATTCAGGTGTAAACTTTTTTACCCTTAAACTACCCACTTGCAACTGACTCAGTAGTGCTCTTTGTAAGGAGTGATTAATCCTGTCGTTTTGCTGAGCATAGTTTGTGGTTTGCAATATGTAGAAAAGCTCCCTTTCTTGCATATTTCTGATAACCTCTAGGCCATGCTGAGCAAACAAAAGCTTTTATTGCTCTCCTTGTGACTCAGCAGCAGCGTTTCAAGGGTGAAATGCCAAGCAGATTGCCTGAAGGGGTAAACACTTTTTAAATGAAAAGAAAGTAATGTCTGAGACAAAGTTATTAGATGCAGAAGTTAAGACAGATCCTTACTGTTGTATTAAAAACAAGATCCAACATTCAAAACCAGCAGATTTTCTGCAATCCCTATGATTGTTGTGTCAAGATACAGTGGTGGGATGAGTTTTGCCAACACAGTTATTTACAGTGCAGATATCTAGATTCCCATTTTGGTTGATAGAAAGAAATAAGCTGTTATTTGGCATAATTGGTCTCCTCCTAAAAGGCATCTAAATTGACCAGATGAGAAAACTAAAAACCCAGCACTTACAAAGGCAATCTTGAGCAAACCGCTCAGAGATGTCTCCATGTTTGATGCCCAAATTTTGATGAGAATAGTCCCTTTCTTTGTGCAGAACCCAAATTTCCTGACTGGATCTACCTTCACAAGGACAACACTTAGGAAGTGGCCCACTCCTGCTGCTGTGCAGTCCATTCCCTTAATATTATATGATCCTTCATAAAGTGATCATACTCTGCTTTCTAGCTAATAGGGTTTTGTCCTCACCATGAAAAGATTGCTCCAATGTAAATCTGCTTCCCACTCCTTACTGATATTCATGGTCAGATAATACCCCAATATCTTGTTTGTGTTTTTTTTTTCCAAGGACAGTCATTCAAATAAACTAATCTCCTCTACATATTTATCAACTTTATGTAATTACACTGATACCACAAGAACATGTGGTAGCACAAAACTATTGATCTGTTTTCATGTAATGTGTACTTTAATTTTCTAGGTTCACCCGTGAGACAGCCAGTTATACCATTAATTTCCCAGGGTTCTTCAGTTCTGCTAGAGTCAATCTTTTTCCTCTGTTTTGTTCTTGCCTATCACAGTGTGTCATTAGACTTCTCTTGATTTAAAACTTGAGTTACTGGTAGTGACATGAGATCTGCCCTCAGTTTAAGCAGCTTTACATGAGCAAACTCAGCACAAACCTATATCTTTTCCTTTCTAGATAGTTTCTTACCTTTCTCACTCTTCCATTTTTCTTTCTAAATCTACAGTCCCAGGGACTATTACTTTTTTTTTAAATCTAATCCTAAAGGAAATTTTAAGAGAAAATATATGTCTTGAAGCTTCATCCTTTTTAGAGGGCCTTATCTAAATTCTAAAAATGTTTGGGGTTTTTCTTTTTTTAAATCTATTCACAGTCCACAGAAGAATTGTCTAAATTAGTAGTATCATTGTCTCTTGCCTATATTTTAAGTAAACTTTTTCATATACAATTACCTGGTCTCTGATGTCAATCTGTCACGGTCAACTTCCGATTTCCTATAGAAAAAGAAGCAACAATAAAAAAGAAAAAGAAAAACCACAACCAACACCACATGGCTCCCACAGAGATTAGAATGCTTTGGACAGGATGGGGACATGTCCTGGAATTGTTTAATAATGAACATTTGTTAATTGTTCATTAATAATGAACAATTGTTTAATAATGAGAGCTATTGTTACATGTGTTTTGCTGAATCAGGACCTTATTAAGAATAGTGCAGATGGAATTAACACCACAGACATGGCTGTATAACTTTTGTCAGCTGCCCTTCAGTAGGTCAACCAACACCCCAGACTATTGAAAATGAGCTTTACTAAATGAAGCAGAGTCACAGGATCTTTAGGACACAGAGGCTGCAGTTTTTCCTGGTGTCAAATGACAGCCTTACTTGCTAACGCCCTAAGGAATGTGAATTAAGTGGATCATAGGGGCATATGAATGCCTGAGCCTCCAGGCTTAGGCCAGGAGATCTCTAACCTGAAATTTGTTCTAGATGGCAAGGATCAGCAACCCTGCAAACAGCACCTTGACAAAAAAATAACTCAGCAGTCCTTTGAAATATGGAATTTTTCTGAGTGGGTATTAGGGCTCCTCCTTTCTGGTCAAGGCAGGAACACACATCAGCTTGAGAAGGAAGTTTGCCCAAGGAAACACACTGGTGTCAAACTGAGCACACTGGAAGATGTAAGATGTGAAAGGCATAACATAGGAGGTAACCAAGGATGTCTTGATAATCAGGGTAAATACTTCTGAGAGAAATATCTAAGTAAGGACTTTTGACATTTATTTTCAAAGTTAAATTAAGCGGTACCTACTTGAACTGGAAGATTTCACATCTCTCAAACTTGTGTTTCAGATCACTTTCATGAAAGATATTTTGTATCTATAAGAAAAAGAGAAATCTTGAACCAGTACAATAATTTTTTAAAATTAAATAATAATATAATAATATCATTATAATAATATATAACAATACAACAACAACAACAACAACAACAACAATAATAATAATAATAATAATAATAATAATAATAATAATAATAATAATAATAATGTGATAATAATTAAATAGACACACATTCTCACACTATAATCATGGTTTCAGTACTAAATAACTTTTTCTAGACTACAGAAACAATGGCTTTGATGATTCACTGATTTTCTCAAATAAGGAATACACTGGGTTCTGAGCAGGCTTAGGACCTGAAATAACTCTTTTTTGGAAAGAAAAAAATATTAACAGCAGTTAATGCTAAGGAATTAATGTACCTACAAATAGTCTTAAATAAACCACAACCTGATAAGTTCTTACCAATTTTTCGACATCAAAGGCAAGGACTTTGAAATCAGCTGAGGAACTGTTTTGTAAGGTTGAAGTGAAAGATGTGCCAGAGACTATTTTTAATGTTCCCATATAGCTATGAGTATTCACATCTGCTTCAGCTAGATAATGAAAAAATAAGGTGTTTTAATTATATAGAAAAAAAAGAAAAATATTACATTAGACTTTATTTCACACAGATCATCAAAACAATAATTTCTACGGCTTTTTTTACTGGTTTACAATAATTATAATGGTAATCATATTTTAATTAATTCTATTTGCCCTTAGCTTTCATTACTTTCAGTTTTGTTTGAGATGCTGTTTTCCTGCAACACTGTGAGTGCATAAAGGACACAATGATATGCCCAGTTATGTCTAACACAAGGGACAGAGGTAAATGGGAAGGCAAATAGTGAATTATGAGTATTTTGTATGTTCTGGAAAAAAAAAATTATGAATTATTGCCTCACACTTTATGTATTTTTGTCCTTTTTTATATGTGTAAACTGTTTTCGATGATGGCACTGGAAACATCCAGTGTCAGAATAGTTAAACTATTTTTGACCTGACCTTTCTCAATAATACATGAAATTCTGGGAGAATTTATAAAGAAATTAGACAACTGATCCTTGCTGCAAATTTAATCTTGATTTTAATATGCTACAGGACATGAGGTATACATAAAGGAATTCATGATACATTAAAAAAAAAATTCTTCACTGTGTAACACACTGGAAATTCTCAGAAAATATGTGAATTAAAGTTGATTGATAGGAAATGCCTTTTGCTTACTGCTTGCAGTACCAGTGATATTTTAGGTTGTGTTTGAAGGCATTAACATCAAAGCAAGTTTGGAGACAAAAGCAGAGGTCAGAGACTGAAATATTATAGTTTATGGCTTAAACTTTGTTATAAAGGAGTTTTGTCCATTATGGTTAAAATGCATAAAGAGGTTGTGACCACCAAAGCCCTCTCCTCCCTGAGGACACCTCGTAACAGGAACCTGGGCATTCCCACCTGGCCCAAATGTATATTAATCCACTGGATTCTGTGTTTTTCAAGAAACCCTCACCACCAAGAAGATCAACAGGATGCCATTGGGATCCATGGAGTGTTGATGTTTTCTACTTAATCAGTCTCCAACTTACTCTCCCCTCCCAGTCCCCTCTTTCCTATTCCTTCCTTTTTATCTCTCTCTTGTTTACTGTTAGATAAAACCCATACTATTGACTTTGGCATACGGTCTCATTTGCACATTAATTTGGGCAGAGGCATTTCTAATAAATTTAATAACTGAATCACAACAGCAGATAAGCAATAAATACTACAATGAACAGTTTATTATGGAAGGCATAGCATAGTGACACCAACTGAATATCAACAAATAATAGCAGACTGAGTTTCTTTGTAGGCTGGCCTTTAAAATAATTGCAAATCTGTTTAAAAATATTTCTAAATAGCAAAAGCCTTTTAAAATTATATATCAACTATAATTAAAAATACGTTCTAATCATACTTTTTAAAATATTTTCCTATTTTTCTTCTAAAAACAAGTCATTAAATAAAAGCCTGTCTCTAGATTCAATAATGCACCCTTTTATTTTACAGGAGTGTGATAACATCCTGGTAAGAGGGTAAGAAAGTTGGTAGGTGTTGCAATTTTAAAATCTGGAAACAAAACCAATGGCAATTGAAGGAACAAACATGGTATTCTGATGTAATGGCTTAGGATGATTGTTTTTATTTTTTTAACAAAAGTCTTAAAGAAAGTTTAGTCTTCATGAAAATTTAGCCATCAGAATGAAATAGTATGGGTTTTTGGCTAATGAAAGCAGGAAAATCCTCAATGCAGCAGAATATTTCTTCAGCAACAAAAATCACTTTGAGACTCTCTCTAGTAGCTCCATATCCCTCTCATGTTTTGGAGCCCTGAACTAGATGCAGTCCTCAAGGTGTGGCCCTCCCACTTAACTTATATCCACACGATTCCTTAACCAAAATTTTAATTCCATTTAAAAATCATGAAACTTTATATCTATCTATCTATCTATCTATCTATCTATCTATCTATCTATCTATCATCTATCATATATATATATATATTTATATATATTAATATATGTATTTTTTATATATATATATAGATAGAGAGATAGATATCAATATATATATTGATATTTTTGTTTAGTTTGCTTTGAGTATCAGTAACTTCATCCATTAAATTCAGAGCACTGAATAAAGACTAAGAGTGACTTTACCTGGGGCAAGCAACTGACTGATGCAGGAACTCTCTCATACCAAGAAATGACTTAAAAATATTTTTTAAATAAAAAAGAAATTAATAGATTCCAAGAGATGGGCCCCACAAACTCTAGGAGATTATTAGCTTTTCAGTGGATTATTTGTATTCTGATTCAAAACTCATACATGGAGAAAAAGGTAAAATTTCACAGTTTTCCATATTACCTTCACCGGCTGGTAAATATGGTGGAATAACTCAAGCTTTATGGCTTGGATTGCATCTTAGGGATCTTTTCCAAAGCCTAAACCATGAAAATTATTTTATATGCCTTCAGAGCATGATTCCAGTGCTTAGTTTTTCCCCCTATTTTGTTCACATCATTTTTCAGGGAAGGAAAACACATAAACCCTAAAACACCACTTCCCCTCCCAGCATTAAAAACATAGCATGAAATAAAAAACCCCCCAAAAAAGAAAAACAAAACAACAACAACAACAAAATTAAAAAAAACCCTACAATTTTAAGAGCAATGTCTTCAAAGTCTAAGAAATTCCTAAAGATCTGTAGCTAAAGGTTGGCTGCTTACCTCGTTCCAACTCCTGGATTGATAACCAAGAAAGTACAATCAGTCCAACACAAACACACACAAAAATTGCAAGCAGAGAAGCAAAGAAAATCTCATAGCTACTAGGAGAAACATATTTCTCATCAGATGATTTTTTCAGCTTCATTTCTGTCTCAAAAACTTCTGTGAATTAAGGCCTGACAAAAGACACAGCCTGAGAAGGAAAGTAATAATCCACACAAACAGATATTTATAGGAGATGCTTGTAAATGAATTACATCATAAAACTTCACTGACATAGGTTTTTACAACATTCTGAGCAGAGATAATCATGCACAGGATATGTAAATAAGAAGAAAAGAAATCCACTCAGAGGGGAAGCACTGAAGATACTTGTCTCAAATAAAGAACAAGCAAACCCACAGAAATGTAAGGTAGGTCACTGGATTTGCACTATTTCTTGTAATTTGATATTTTTAAGTGACAATATAAAATATTGCTGCCAAATTTATTGCTTATACAGTTTTCTTTTGATAATTCTTTACAAGGGTATTTATGAGGACAACAGTGAAAGCTGTATCTTTCCTCATTCTACTTAGAAAGTTTTTTAAAAGTAATTTCATTTATAAAGGAAGTGCTGGGAAATGAATTGTTTAGTAATGTGCCATAGCTCAGCAACATGTTCAGCACTGAACAGTAATTCAGCAGCACAAATTTAATCTGTGTAAGACATGGTTCTTTGACCACAGAACTGGAGAACTAATCAGAGAAGACATTATGAAATGCATGCTTGTTTTGTATTTTCTTGCCAGGCATAAATGTGCCATGGGATGCAAGTCCTTGATAAAGTTAAAGTGCTGTGGAGGGTGAGAGCTGCAGCTGTAGTAGAGCAAGAGTAAATAAAACAGGTAGTGTAGTAACCAGTGGAACCATTTTTTTATAAATTTAATCTGTCAAAACTTTTAAGCTTCAGAAAAGTAAAACCATACTGATTCTATGTTCTGAGCCCTGGGAGTTACTATTTCTGACTCTCAATCAGAGTGCTAAACCCAGATTTGTGGCATGACACTCTTCCTTGTGGAGAAACTGGGCACACCAGCCATATTCCTGCCTGTCAAAGGAAAGGGAAACTTCTGAGCCAATCTTTGGAAGAGAGAAGCTCCACCTATCTGTTAGTTGGCAAAAATGGAGATAATATAAATTGGGAAAAAATGAGAAAGTCTTGAAATGAGACCCTTGGATGACATAGCAGACCATAGTTTCTTCACTAGTTTGAGAACTAGTCCCTTGTCTCACTCTTTGAGAACTATGGGATTTGAAAGAATTGCCATTTGAAAGGATATAAAGCACTAAATCAGAATCAAAATCTTGGCCTGACATCAGGAACCTCAATTTAGTGTAACATTATACCATAATGAAAGCAATACAGCAATATTTCACCTTACTAAAAATAAATAATTATTTACTTAAACCCAAAGTTTTTAAAACAAAATCAGCTTAAACATACTGCCCTTACAGAGCAAGAGAAAACTGAGTCTGTATCTTGCAAATGGATTAGATCTCTGGGTCATCTTGCTAGAGAGAGTAGGAATTGCTCTTGTATATATTGTATCTCACAGACACACACATATATGAATACAAATGTGTGTAGATATAGATGCATAATTATGGCCAGGTCATGTTTGTAGTGCTGAGCTCTGCTGAACTGTGCCATAGTGGGGTCTTTGTAACTTTTTGTGCTTTCTCAGCAATAATTTTAATATCCTTCATTGCAAGGAGTTTAAGTTTCGACATCTTCCTGAGCACTGACTCTACCACACAAATTGATGACGTCTCTAAATAATTCACTTTCCTCAGCTACATATATTAGGTTATCCCACACCTAGCAGAGTTGTGCCATTGCAGGGAGTAGGGAAAGAACGTGAAGAGGAGGGAGTGACAGAGAGCTGTTGTGGACTGACCACAAGCCCTCAGTCCTGATCTCCCTGCACCACTTGAGGATGGCCGTAAATTACTTTTGCCCTGCTGTGTTGAGGAGGGCACTGAGGAATCTTCTGGGTGGGCAGCTGGCAGCCAGGCAAGGTTAAAACACTGCAATTGTCCATGCTGCCTGAAACAATACTAGTTTAGTCCTGTCTTATTCCTACTCAAATACTTTTTGTCACAAATCTGAGGAGTGTTGTGTTGATGGACTTTGGATTCGTTTGTCATATTTTGCATAATTTCCCTGTTTGTATCATTGACACTATTTATCATTAATATAAGACAAACACTATTACCCAAAGATGCCTCTGGATTTTAAATTCTGAATTAATGCTCTGATGGTGAAGACATTAGCCCAGAAGAGTAAAAACTGTGGCCACTTACAGTTCATACAGATTGATTACAGTCTGGCCAAAGACATAGCTTAGCATGGGTAGTCTCAAGTTGGAGTTGTGACTCCTGCAAATGAAGTCATTTGTTAAACAATGTTATCTGGCAATAAGGCCATGGTAGCAATAATTAATAGGCAAGCCCTGGACACTGAGCTGATAGCAATTAAAAGTGAGTTCTTGGATTAATTTGTTTGCACAATATTATAGTCTGTACTAGTATGAGCTGGTTAGAAGTTCTTACAGTCTAAGAACCTATGTTTCCACATTTTCATTTGTAAACCTTCAATATGAAGGAAGCAAAATTCAACAGTGTGCCAATGCTTCCTTGCCAGCAGTCAGGAATTACAGAAGCAAGGAGGCTTATGCTGAAAAGGACCTATGATAAGCATCTGGTCCCACTGCTGCTTGAGACAGGGTTAACTGAAATTAGATCAGGCTCTTCAGGGCCATGTCAAGGCAAGATCTACATACTTCCAAGGTGGAAGACTCCATAAACACCATGCATTGACTCCCTGCATAGTGACTTTCTTCTCCCCTCCGTGTCTTATTGGAATATCAGCTGCTGCACTTTGTGTTTGTTGCCTCTTGGGTCTTTGCAATTCTGAGAAGAGTCCATTTGCCTTCCCTGCAATCATCCCTTAGATATCTGAAGGCAGCAATAAGACATCCCTATCAGCTTATCAGGCTCAATCAGTGCTGGGACATTGGGTTATTTCACCCCAGATGCTGGAGTTTGGACTTGCTGACCTTGGTTGAACATTATGGAGTTTATTCCAGGCCATTTCTATGCTTTTTAATGACAAGCACATCCTGTGACTGCAAACTGCCCTCTAGACATTGACTTAATTTGCTTCTATTTATAGTCCTCATATAATTACTTGTTCATTCTTCTTCTACAGTCTTAATTGCATTTTTTTTTAATTTTTGTCATAATCCTAAAATTTGTTTCTCACTTTAATTTCTTTTGTGGATTGATAGGACTCTTGAAAGTTGGATTTGGTTGGTTTGCTACATGACTAAACTGGTGAAATGATATGATCCACTCAGGAAAAGACTGAGCATTAGCACTGTTACTAACAGTTTACTACCATCTACTGCAAGTTGTGAATACTCACAGGTCATGGACACCTTGCAGCAAAGAAATTAATCACCTAAGGAAATAATTAAAAATTAAAAATAAATGAGATTACTCAGTTTAAACTAATAAAATCAGTTATATGCTATTTTCTAAACTCTAGTTTTATGACACTACTTATGAACTTTATGATAAAATAATACAACATGATTTTAAAATACTTTAAATATATAAAGGCAAATACTCTATTAGTGTGATAAAACCCAGAGAAAGATGACAACTTATTTAATTTTGATAATCAAGGTTTCTATAAATTAATATAGCCATACAAGGGAATCATCAGGTTAGGTCATTTTTAAAGAAATAGGCCATTGACAGGGTTGAAATCTAACAGATTCACAATTTAAGTCATTTATACTGCATCCCTATCTGCAGCTCCACAGGTTTTCTAGCTTTATTTGGCTGTTTGCATTTCCTTGCTTGATCAGTCTCCAGCACAGGATGAAAAGACTGCTGACATAGGAGGAGAGGGGATGTTCTGCTCAGATAATTCCTCTAATACCCAGACTATCACAAACATACTTAAAGCCTGACATTACATTAATAGCCAGCTCTCTGTGGGAAAACATTTTGTCACCCCCACAGACTTGCCTTGACCTACCAAAATGAAATGAAAATCTGCTTCCTTTTGGCAGCTCTTTTCAGATGTCTAAAGTGTTTGTCCCTTCCCCTATGCAGAATTCCAGAGAGGGAGATAGAAAACCAAAGGAAAAGATTGCTGTGAAGGTACAGAAACAGACCATAAGCTATTTTCACCCTTGGGGCAAAAGGAGAAGTTTAAAATGGAGATCACATGGAAGAACAACTTCTCAGTAATCATAGACTGGCCTGGGTTGAAAGGGAACTTAAAGATCATCTCATTCCAACCTTCCTGCCATGGACAGGACCACCTCCCACTAGATGAGGTTGCTCAGAGGCCCATCCAACCTGTGCCTGTGCCTCACCACCCCCAAAGTAAAGAATTCCTTCCTAATATCCTATCTAAACCTACCACATTTCAGTGTGCAGTCATTCCTCCTTGTCCTGTCACTCCAGGTGCAAATAGACTCTCTCCATCTTTTCTCTTGGCTCCCTTCAGGTACTGGAAGGCTGCAATTAGGTCACCCCAAAGCCTTCTCTTCTCCAGGCTGAGCAATCCCAATTCTCTCAGCCTTTCTTCACAGGAGAGGTGCTCCATCCCTCTGATCACCTTGGTGGCCCTTCTTTGGATGTGCTCCAACAGCTCCATGTTCCTCCAGTGCTGGGGACCCCAGAGCTGGGTTGCAGTAACACCATAGTAAAGAAAAAAAAAAAAAGATCCATGGTAGTGATCATCCAACTGTGAAACTTCATATGAAAGGAAAACTCATTTACTAAACAAGTTATCAGAAATTTTATCAGAATTATTTGTGCAATTCATTATTAAATGTTACCCAAGTAACATAATATACATTAATAATATGCTATACTCTCTTCAAAGATCGAGTCATGGGAGCAGAGGAGTACATAGTCCTTGTATTCACTCTCTTTTCACCTGTTTCCAGAATAACCCAGCTTGGAGGACTTGCTAAATCTTCTGTTTTCTGGAATGTTATTTCTTATCCTGATGTTCTTAGAGAAGATCACAAAATTTTAAAAGTGCATGCAGTATTAAAGATATCAGAAATGAGCAATATTATTTTATTTAAATTGGATTAGAGGTGGTGAGAAAACTATGCTGTAGAACACAAAAGTGTTGAACAAATTTGGGAACACCTGTATTTTAATCAAGAGAAAGGTATGAAGGAACAGTGTCTCCATTTCCCTCCTGAAGTCACACGGTTTATGATAATTAAAAAACCAACCAATGGACCATGGCAAGCCCTACAAAACCAAACTGAAAGCACTCCAACCTGCTTTCAAGGCCATGGAACAAGTGTAGGTGTCCTTAGGTCTAGGTTAGGTAGGTCTCCATTTGGCTGTGGTATGTCAAAGGTGGGAAGATAGAGAAGGGAAATGGACCTGATATCTGCCTTCAGTCCCTAAACATTCCCCAAATCCTGGGTCTAAGTGTATATTGAGCTAGAAATTATTGAAATCTCTGAGTTGATGTCTGGTGACCTCATCACACGGGAAGATTTACTGTAGTGGGAAGATCTTCTCATGGAGTCATGTGAGTGTTTGCTCTGAGACACTGCCCAAGAACCTTCACATGCACACCTAAAAAGATTCCTAAGGGTGAATCTAACTAAACAGAGGAGATGTGTAATGTGCAAAATAATACAGTAATGGATAATTTAGTAATGAATGAAGCAACCAATACATTTACTTTGTGTGGAAGACCATACAGAAGCAGTTCTGAGGAGTTTTAGATTCCTATCACATGAGCAAATATCTCTTGTTTTGTGCATTCATAGTTTAAATTCTGACTTCCAGTAAGACCATAACAAAAAGGAAGAAAAAAAGTATAAATCCCTTACAGATTTTATATATCCCTTGAAAAGTGTTCAGAAATATGGATTAAGCTGAACTACTCAATTAAAAGATCCAAATAAATTGCTGGTGAGTAATCTGTCTTCATGTTAAAAAAATCTGTATCTATGTAAAGTAATTAAAAAGGCACTGCTGTCATAAGCAATAGTTCTTCAGACTGTCTTGGGAAAAAAAATTGCACAGAAAGCAAAACTGGAACATGTCACCTTTCCCTCAATTTGGAGGAAGGCCTTTTTAAAGCAAACAGAAAACTGACCTTGTTTCAGCACATCCAGGAAGATCTCACAGGACAGCACTGAGCTTCTTTTCTGGGTCAGTCCATGGCATGTCTGACTGGTTAGCTGCAGCTCAACATTCACTTCCTTTTCCCAGCAGTTTCCAACACAGAATCAAAGAATCTTATTTTAAATTGGACTCAGAGAAATATGTTTCTGAATGTATTATAATAAAAAGTGGGGCTAATTAAAAGTATCCAGAGGAAATCTATGATTAATCCAGCTGACTTCAGCAGAAGGGATCACAGAACCAGCAACAGGCACTGAGAATAAAGGTAGAATTTCACCCAGCTTTAGAGATCCAATAGTGAGGGTAAGAATTTGCTTCTGGAGGCAATAAAATCCTTCTACATTGACAAAATATCATAAATAAATATCTTATCATAAATGTAAAATTTTTAATAAATCAAAATTAGATAAAATGAGAATAACATTATGCCTTGCATTCAAAAAATAAACTGATAGACCACATTGAATTATTTAGCTGAGTTTAAACAACTGCATGCACAAATTTCCTTATATTCCCCCTTATTATTAGGGGAAAAAAGGTGTGGGTCATGGGAATAAAATGAAGACAGTAGCAATCAAGAAGAAAACAGAAAACAGCATGAACCATCTGAGCAATGGAAAGAGCATGTCAATGCAAAGTTCTCTGTGACAAGTAAATGGGATGAGTTAGGAGCAGATATGGCACACCAGGGAAAGAATCAGAGCCAACTCAGCTGATAACACCGCACAGCAAAACAGGCAGGTAAAAGACAAAGGTCAAGAGGAAGTAGCAACATTATTGCTTCTCTGAATTCTCTGATTAACTGATGTAAATTGTTGCCATTGTGGAGCAATCACTGAAAACAGCAGTAAATCTGCCACAAAGTGATGGTTTCTATGAATAAAACAAATCACAGGGATGTTGTTATCTATAAAGATTTGTGCCTTGTAGGCTATTATGGAAGCATTGAAAAGAAAATTCAAGAGGCAGGGGAATGGTTCTCCTCTTTCATCCTTACCTTTTGATCAGAATGATAGAATAAATGCAAACAAAGTTTTCTGTACTAGACATCAAAGGGCTTTGTCAGTATATATTTGTTTCCAAAGAAGTTTGAAAGAAAATCTTCATCTATGTTTGCAGGTTAAAGGGCCACAAAACACAGAAGAGGGAAAGGTCTGAAACAAGGACTTAAATCTGGGATAATTTAGACTCTTTCTGTCCTATGTAAACCACTTCAGGATATCTATAACCACTGCAAAATATGGGGAAAAATCTGGGGAAAAGTTAGCTGTCATTAAAATGCATCTTCATCTTTTGTGTAGTTTGCAACAGTCTTTCCAAAGTTTGTCCATGATACTTAAAAAACTGTTATTCTTGATGAATATTCAGAGATTTTTGTCTCAAAAATATGAAGAAATGGGAAAATTCATGTTCAAATAATAATTAAAACATTAAGATCTGTATTTCATGATTGTTATTTCAACTGTTCACTGAACATTCTTGACTGCAGATCTTGATAAGCATTGCTATGCCCTTTTCTACATATTGGCTTGCAGCAGGTACTTAAAAGGCCATTAAATTTTAACTATTAAAAATAAGAGTAACATGTGTTTCTTTGAAATTTAAGTACTTTAAAATTCCCAGATCCTCTTGCTAAATATCTGTCTCTTTTAGACCAACAGATATTTAAGCTGATCTCTTTTCTTAAGACTATGAAAAACCCTAACCATTGGTATCTCCATAATAGGAGAAGTAAGAAATGCTTAAGGAGCAATAATCATCTCTATTGCTAACTTATACAATCAATAATACAAAGATAGCTTGTCCATAACCTTTTGGAATGATTTTGGAAATCTCTATGTGAAATCCAGTCTGGTTTTATGAAGCATTTGTTCTCCTGTGTATCTGTGTTATGGATGTAACTTAACTGCCTGAGATTCTGCAGGGCAGACCATAAGAAACAAACCCTCAAATTTCTCCATTATTATACCTTTTGTTGCCACCTCATGTGGTTACTTTTTTGTTGTTCACATCAGGCAGAGCAAAGGAAAATCAGATACGTGGGTCAGAAACGGATTAGCCAAATAAAGGGAGAAGATGGGAAGAAGTAAATCTGAAATCCTTGCAGTTCACTCCCAAATAGCACAAAAAATGAGGTGAGAGCTGAGGCCAGAGAGGCTGTAAAACAAAACTGATAAGCATTTACCTAGTGCTCAGTGTGTCAAGTGTAAGAATAAGCTTACTCTCTAAATACACATATTCCAAAGCATTTTGGGAGCATGACATTTTTTGATGTTAAAAATTATCTACACATCCTTCCAAAAGCATTCAGCCTCAGCCTTGCTCCTTTCCTTTTGAAATTTGTAGTGCAGCTTTCAGTAGAAGCTGAGCCTGACTTGAAAAAGATTTATATCAGTGATTTATATCCTTTGAAAAATCCCACCTAACATAACAGCAAGAAAACAATTATGTGTTGTCTCGTCCATAACTTTGGAGGAAAGGTATGGCAAGAAAACCATTGTACCTCTTCTTAAAAGATTCCCCAAACCAGGTTACACAGATCTCATGTTAGAGCACTAAATGATTTGGTCATTCTTATTTTCTTGTCCTCTGTATAAAACCCCCTAAATAACTACTGAACTAAAAGTAATTTATATTCTTTTGGACACATGTGGAGAGATATTCACGTCAGACCTCTATGATAATCCATTTAGCTTCTTGCACCAAATTAACTTTTCACATTGGACCTTTGACAAGATGATTAATAAACAAAATTAAGTACAATTGGTTTCTTGGTTTTATTTTAACACAATAATTATTTTAGCAGTAGCTGACAGGTAGCACAGAAGGACGAGGAGAATGCTGTTGGATTTTGAAAGCAACTAAGCATGTAATTACTTTCTCAAAGATTCAAATAACTGGGCTCACCTATTTGAACAGGACTCCAAATTTTGGTCATTGTGTTCAAATTGTTCCTCATTACCCATTGTAGGTACTACAAAGAGAACATTTTTAATTTCAAAACTCTGTAAATGCTCCCAAGATACTGAATGGAAAAATATTTTATAACCCTGTTGTTGAATCTATCAACAGCTGATTTTTTTAATGCCTGTCTAAATTGGGAAAAAAACCCTGATATCAAACACAGCAGAAAATACTAACAATGATATTTGAAATTTTATAGCTTTTCTCTATTACAAGCCTTCAGCTTCAGTTTTTCTTCATTTAAAAATTGGAATTGCCACTGAAAAATCAATGAGAACTGGACCACTGAGACACAGGACTAATCTGTGTGGAAGGATTTACATCCCAATGTAAATCAACTCTGACAGATTTCATATGGTTTGAAGGAAAAGAAACAAAGAAACAAAAGCAAAAAAGGAAAAAAAACTTGCTCTTTTAAGTCAGACTGAAACATGGAAAAAGCATAAAAATTATTAGAAACAGATCAAATGCAATGATGTCAAAAATCAGGGCTTACAAAACCCTTATAGAAGTGACCAATATTTCAGATTTCATTTTTTTTCCCTTGTAGGAAGGAAGGGACAGGCAATGGGAATGGGATGATTCAGTGCAATTCTACTGAATTGCATTTAAAAGCATAAAAAGCATTTAAAACCTTGCAAATATATCTGCATTTTAGCTTGTATTCATCTATCACTATACAATTACACAGGAGTTTTAGCATTTCCAGCTAACATATATATAAATTATTTCAATAGAAAAGTCATAACCCTGCAAACATTATATTGCTCATAAACCCTTTGATTTTCTCCCAGCTTTTCAGAAACAACACATTTTGAATCAATTTACCTTTGAAAATAAGTTTTGTTAAGTACAAACACAGCAGATGGATTTGAGATCTCTGCTTTTTTTCATTTACATATGGAATTGATAAAAGCTTACAGAAGTGGAACCAAGTTGGAAATTTTGTTGCTAAAGGGCTGCAGTTCCCTCTCTCATACTTCTGTCAATTCTTCAAATTATAAATGGGAAATTAAACTGTTTCAGTCACAAAAGACTGAACTTGAATTTAAAATGGTAAGATCATATTGAGTTGAAAATATAATTTTAGGAATCATTGTTGGTGTACAACTGTATTGCAAAATTTTCCTGTTACTATGAACTGAAAAAATACCATATATATTTACAGTTAGTAGATTTATTGTCTTGGGGACAAAAACTTTTAGCACAGTCTGCTATAAAATGGCCTTAAAGTCTCTGCTCTGAAGGAATAAGGACTTTTAAGTCTAACAGGTTTTTAGAGATTTAAGTTGACAGAACAAGACAGATATAACATTTAGAATCTGTAAATGCTGAATGAGTCCCACATATTTTATAACAAATTTTAAGCTTCTATTTCTTGTCCAGAAGAAAGACTAATCATGATTGATGACTGCTTTTAAACAAGCATACATGACAAGTTAATCTAGTTTATTTTTTTTTCTTATTTCTTAAGAAAATATTTTCCTACACTGTAGCACATATCTGACTTTCTTCCATGAGCTTACAGTTTCATTTGGAGACACTAAGATCCTGCATTTTCCTTCTCCAGCCCAGTAACACTTGTTTTTGCTGGTTATCTTTGAGATTTTATCTTTGAGATCAAGTTTATCCAAGAGAAAAAAGAGGTCATAAAAAATAAAGTCAAATTCTGTTGCCACACATATTTTTGCAGCATTTTCAAGAGAAAAGTGTATGTGGAGGCTGATAACAGCATAATCTCCCACAAAAAAGTGATTTTCACTGCAGTCACATCTGAACACATGAACAGTCAAATACAAAGGAAAAGGGTAACTTTTCAGGAGGAAGCAGGCTAGTAAAATGCCTATTAAATGGTGGAATAGTGCAACTGTACAAATTATCATATTTATTCAAATTCCAAACACTTAAGTAAAAGGATAATGGAATTATAAATATAATTTCTTCCCATCGTATAATTTCATATGCTCTCTATTAGCTAGGAATTATGTGAAACAAATTCAAATATTTAGAGATATTTTCACTTAAAATATTTTTAAACCATCTCCTGTAAATACATGAAAAACACAACGTTTTTGAAATAGATGAGGTTGTTAATAGCATTTACACTCCCCTTGGGAAAGTCAACAAGATGTACTTGGTCATTTAAAAAATCACAGAAATGAAGACAAACAATTTGTTAAATAAAGGACAAAAGCTGAATTTTCACTTAATTTCTTAATTTCAATCATCAGAGAGAAAATTAAAATACATAGAATTAGGAGACCTTCTGTTCAAAGTGAGTTTTAGATATGGTAAGATGAAAGTTAAAGAGGTAACATGTTGGAAGACTATGCCAGAAAACTAGAAAAAAACCCGCAATCCAGGTAAAAAATACCAGAAATATCAGAAAAGGTAAAATAAAAAAAAAAAAAAAACAAAAAACCCCAAAAACGAGAGAAGGTAATGTATTTTGAAAATATCACAATGTATAGACTAAACAAGGACATAATGTGGAAAAAAAATTTGCCAGCTATGAGTAATTCAAGTGTTAATTATTCAAATTTTTCTTAAAGAAACTCATTGCTTTCTCTTCTCTACAGTAATGCAAAATTTTGCATATTACAGTGAAGAAAATATCTGTTAAGCAGTATTTAAGCTGTTGAAAGGAACAGTGAGTATACACCAGGAAGCTGAAGAAAGACATTCCATTGGGACCTGTAGTGATAGGATAATGGGTACAAATTAAAGGAGGGGAAATTTAGGTTAGATATTAGGAAGAAATTCTTCCTTGAGAGGGTGGCGAGGTCTTGGCACAGGTTTCCCAGAGAAGTTGTGGATGCCCCATCCCTGGAAGTGTCCAAGGCCAGGCTGGATGGGGCTTGGAGCACCCTGGGACAGTGGAAGGTGTCCCTGTCCATGATAGGGGTTTGGAACAAGATGGTCTCTAAGGTCCATTCCAACCCTTTAACATTCTGTGATTTTATCCTGACTTGTTGACCTCTAAAATTTTGGATAGAAATTTCTCTACTAAACGTGTCAGAGCACTGCATTTGCCTGCAACACTGGAGCCTGGTTGTAGGGAGCTGGGAAAGGGTGCTCTGAATTTCCCTTGCTGAATGTGGCTTTGCTGATGTCAAAGCTGTTTCTGCACTACAGCTGGACAGGGACAAACACACACCAGTGACTCCTACAGAGGTGCCATCGGTCTTGCGTTGGCACCGCCACTTCCAAACCATAGCAAGGAATTCCAAAGCTTCAATAAAATACAGGCCAGTGTTTTTGAAGTGCTTTTCATTGCTAAGCATGATGTTATATGGCATGGAATATCCCTCTGACCTGAATTTGTCCCAGCCTGCTCAGTGTGGGAGTCAGAATGGAAAACCAAGAAAACCTGGGCACTGCTCAGCCACAGCCAGAATATGAGAGAGTTTCAGAGTTGATTACAAAACATGGGGCTATACAGGCTGCTGTGAAGAACATCAACTCTACCCCAGCTGGACCCAGTACAATAGATAAAAAGAATATTACTTAATCTAATGATGCAATTTAGTGAGTAAATAAATATTAATAAAGTAGATATGATAACCACCACATCTACTTCAATGATATGAAGCTTTCACACTGGTGACAGTTGGTGACACTAAATGACAAGGTAAAGAGGGGAAAAAAAGAAATGTAAAGGTGATTTTCCCAATGCTTTTACCACTATTTAGGTAATGGGGAATTTTAACCTCCTGGGAAGGAAACTCTTATCTAACGGCTCAATTCTGAAAAGTTGTAAGAAGATACCAATTTCTGCATTAACAAAATTCACAGTCAGACCAATATTGTTAAAAATCACACTCCTTGTTGATCTGCCACACTTTTGGAAACAATATATTCAATATCAGGAGGCAGCCACTGTGTTTATTGTTGGATCTTATTCTCTGCACAGTAGTCCTATTTTAGCTCAGAAAAATAAAACATTGTTTTCTTTTTCTATGTTAGAAAACAAGTTTTTTGGTACTTATTGATCAGGTTTTATACCACTGTATGAACTGCTGGGATTTCTGCTTTTTGCTACAGGATTTACACTGAGCATCCTTTCTTTCTTTTACAGTCTGTTTAACTTTCACAGTCATGTTCCACTGTGCATTGAAGTCAATATTACAAATTTGAAACAGACATTTGACTGTAGCATGTCTACTGGGCTCACTGAACAACATACCAGTAATGATAATTTTGGGACCTGATGGACAGGTCCTATTTTCAGACACTTTAAGATATATCTTTCTAAAAGGCCTCCTTCATAAAGAGTGCTTACAGAGATTTTAGACCCCTGGTACATCAAAACTTTTTCAAGAACTTCTGAAGGTTTCTGAATTAGTGGAAGGTGTCTCTCTCCACTGTAGTGGCTTGGAACTAGATGATCTGCAAGGGCCTTTCCAACCTAGGCCATTCTGACTCTATGGAATGTGGAATAGAATATTAGAGAATGTCAATGTGAGTGGGAAATAGCTTGTTTCCAGCTGTCTGACATCCTTCTCTTGGCTAAGTGCACATTTAGGCAAAGCCCATATGATCTGTGACCCTAACAGATTTCTCTGAGTCACACAACCTTTTGTGCTTTCTAAGCACATTCTGGACTCTCTAAAGGAGAGGGGTTTTTTTTTGCCACTGGGCTATATCAGATTAAAATTGTGCTCCTTGAGCTGGCTCAGCTAAGCCAGACATGACTGAAGAGGGGTCAGAGAGAATTAACCCTTCACTCCATACCACTGAGCTGCTCACAGAAAACGACATGTGGTCTCCTCACACTGCCTAACAACATCAAAGCAAATCCAGGCAGGTGATCCCAGGGATTGTGGTGCTGATGAAGTGATACATAGGTTGTGCAGCATGGATAAGGGAGACAAATTCAGGACCTATGCTCAGGCTCAATTCAGTGGGCTACATATGGAACCAGAGTCTGGCAGCCCTGCAAACACCCTGAGTCACTTGCTACTTCCTTGACCTTAGACATCAAGGTAGGCAAAGTGACTGAACTAATCATAGATTTTTTTTTTTTTCTTCTATAATTTTAAAGATGGATTTAAGCCAAGAACTGAACCTTTCAGTTTTTAACAGCTTTCAATTCTTAAAAAAAGGGAGTTTTGGAAAAAGTCAGTCTGTCATGTTTGGGAGTCAATATAAAATTCTAGCTAAATGAAAAGTTGAGGGGAAAAAACCTCTTGGTTTTGGTGGTGTTTTTTTTTTTTGTTTTTTTTTTGTTTTTTTTTTTTTTTTTTTGTGGTTTTTTTATTTTTTTTTCTGGTTTTGCTTTCTGTGTTGATCTCACCCAGACTTGGCTTTTTTGCCTGGTCATTTCCTAGTGCCCAATGGGAAACATCAAGGAGGCAGATGCATCAACTCACTATCTGCAAACTAAGAAGGAGAAAAAGAAAAAAAAAAGACCAATTTCATGGCACAAAGAGTCTAAAGTGATAGTGCAGGGAAAAGGTTTCAAATATCATTACCTGCTGTCAGAAATGGATCTCTAATGGCAGATAAAAGCTGACCGTGTCCCTGAAGTAAAATAAACCAAAGAATGACAGCAAAAGATATTCATAGGGAGTGAAAGGAAAGTGCTTTGCTTTGGAATCAGGCCATAAGGAAAAGTGCAGCTAAGGATAATTCATTTTACAATCCTCCTCAGGCTGTATTAGTCCTTTTGCAATTTTGGAGAATAATAGAACTAAAATGTTCTTTCCTGGAGCTGTGAGTTCAGCTTCATTAGGTCTTTTTTCTGTATATTGGAATTTAGATAGCAGGGAGATATGTCCCTTTCATCACCCAAAATGTACAGATACAGATAATTAAATTGTCTCTTCTAATATCTAGAAGTATCAGCTAAGCTTGGGGATGTAGTGCCTGTTTCTCCAGAAACAGCCCACCATTTTTCCAGGAATTATGTCAAGCAACTCTTATAAATCCAGCTGGTGTTGGAAGTTGATGTAAACAGGCCTGATCCAAAGCCCACTCAAACTGGGAGACTCTCACTGACATCACCATTGCAGCCATCACTGGTGGTAGAGCAAGGCCCAGGACATCACAGAATGGTGATTATATTTACAAAAAAAAAAAAAAATTAAAAATCATACCTGTATTTTAATCTTACTACACTTCATATTTATACTGGTTAAATAAAACTGAAATTCAAGGTAAATATCTCAGATTTCAGTAATGTTTTAAATCTATATAGCTTTTTAAACATATATTTAATTAAGAAACAATGTTTAAAAGTAATTTCAGTAATGTTTTAAATCTATATTCAAATACAGCTTTTTAAACATATATCTAATTAAGAAACAATGTTTAAAAGTAATTTTCTAACAAACTTTAATGTATATCTCATTGAGTTATTGCATTCATGAAAGAGTCAGCTTAGTTTTAAACTATTCTCAGCATATAAAAAGGAGCTAAGCCACCTTAAAAGTCCATTATTATTTCAACTAATAACTCTACAGTGAAGTTTAGTCCCACATTTTAACAATGGTTTTAGGTGAGATGGTGATAATCTTGAGAATGGTTTTAGAATAAATTGCATGATCATGACTACGAAACAAATTAATTGTTGAGGGAAGCATACTGCTGTGGCAGTTGGAAAATCAGCAAGAGAAAATTAAACCTGATTCAGAATTTTAACACCAATTCAGTAAAATATGAAAACACATGCTTAAAGCTAACACAGAGCCGGTAAGTCAAGTCAGCCTCAAAGTGAAGTAAAAAGTCCTCCCTCTGAGGAATGTCTGTTGAGCCTGAGAGATTATCCAAGGGTAGGAAATTAGTTGGAGCATTAAAAATAAATTTTTTAAGGGAAGGTGTGCCAATAAAATCAGCAAAGGAGCAAATGTTGTTTCTTTATAGGAAATTTCAGCCATGCCCATATGGCTAGAAGAGTGAATATTGCAAGAGCAGGTCTTAGCTCGAAGTATGGGTGAAAAAGTCCTGGTGAGAGAGTTCTTAGTGTTAAACACATGCTCTCAGCTAACTGGGTATGAGGAAATTTTTCTTAAGGTACTTAAAAGACCCCAAACATCTCCCTAAATTAATCTTAAACTACTAGTGGTAAAGGAATCCAGAAGGACTTTCACCACATAATATATTTAGAAAAAAAAGGAAAAAGAGCTGGTACCTGGAAGGAAGCCTGTGAAAGGGTTCCATAAGAATTATATTTCAGCAGAAACAACTGCTTAACAACATTATTTCTATGTAAACATAGTTGTATATATGCAAATTTAAAACATACACATTTTATTCCTTTGCTGTTTCTGATTAACTTCGAATAAAACTATTTTGCTATTGATTTGAGTTAGTTTTTATTGTGCTTTGTCCAATAACAAAAAGATTTTTGCTATTGATTTGAGTTAGTCTTTATTGTGCTCTGTTCAATAACTAAAAGCAGAATATTTTGTTCCAATCAGATTAATTGCAAATGGTCATTCAGGGTTGAAAATGTGAGGCAGTGAATCAGACATGAAGGAAGTAAACTCACCTTTACTGACACTGTAGTGGTTTCAGGTTACAAAAGCCACATGTGTCTTCTTCATGTGTCTTACAAAAGACACTCCCCTTCTATTTTACAGTGATTTCTAATCTTACATAGAAGTATTTTTCAGATTTCTGAAAAAAAAAAAAAAGGCAAAAACCAAAAGCGCAAAAACCAAAAGCACAAAACCCAAAACACAACACACACCCCCCCCGCAAACCCTCCAAAATCAAAGGGTTTTCATCATTCATATTCATATTTTTAAATATTCTAAGATCTCAAGGAAAACCAAGGCTTCCCCCTGTGAAGGATTAATCTGCCCACCGGAGGGCAGTGCTGCTCTTTCCAAATCCCCTATTTTTCCTCTTTTACTTGGAAGGGGAAAAAAGGACAAGCGTTAGAAAGAAGCCTGGGTTTCAGGATGCATCTTTGTAAAGTGCAGTGGTACTGCTGCTCTTAGTGTTGCTCTGACAGCTTAGGATAGGGAAAACACACAGAAATGTTCCCAAAGTTATCTTCTGGATGGAGTTAAGTAACCACTGAAACCATGTTTGCAGGAAATCTTTGTGTGGATACTCCCACAGCTAAGTTTCACCCTGATTTGACAATACTCAGCCTATGCAACTTTGATAGAAATAATAGATCTCAGTTTGAATTACATAAAAAAGAAAGAATTTAACAATAAACTCTATTTCTGAAAATGCCAGCCTTGATTTCCTACTCTAGAGACATTTTTCCTGATTTATTATTATGATTACGGTTATGAAATTTTAGAAAATAACTACAAACAAACTTTGTTTCTGGTAAAAACTGCAGTTACCAGAAATTGTTGTATTTATTCTTCAAGCATTACATTTGGGTCTCTGCGTAATTATCAAAACAGTTTTATTCTTTCATTCACTTGGAAATTGATGATCACACAGACTTTGCTAGAACAATTCTGCTTCTTGATAAAAGGATTGCCTCTTCCTAAAAATCAGGAAAAGCAATGCATTCCAGATGGCTTCACAGACTCCTTAGGCATGCATGTTTCTGCATCTTCTAGACTAATTTTTTCTTCAAATCATTGAAGACAAGGTAGCACACCACCAAAAATTAATTTAGACTATTTTTGTTGAAAACTTTCAGTTTAAGATAAAAAAGGAGTAAAAGCTGTTGATGGTTTTTATTCAGAAAAATAGAGATGCTTTTTTATTAGCATTGGTTCTTACCTTCTATACTGCACTCATTAAGATGAGACAAGCATTCCTTAGGTTCTGCTTTACCAGTACCTATGTAAATATTACTATTTAATCAACTTCAAATGTGTGAAGAGGACACAGTGGTTTTTAATCACTCAGGATTTCAGCACAGGAAAATAAAGCATCAAAATTTTTTCTTTATGTTTACAGAACCCAGAAGTATCCCACAGGATTTCTCAGGTGATACATCTCCAGCATGGTGGTGATTTTATGCACAATTTAGTGTAGTCTTTTCTACAGGATTTTTAATGAAATCCATCCAAGCTCAACAACAGCTGTAGATGGGAAATGAGATTGAATATGTCAAAGGAGATTTATGTGTGGATCATTATTTATAGGCAGAAGAAAATGATAGCTGTCTTTGGGAAAGAATTATGGAATTATGTTCCTGAAACTCTTATCCAGTTACATGGGTTTAAAAAAGAAAAAATTACAAGAATGAGGATGGCCTGTTTATGAAACTATAGTACTTTTTAGTTGGTTTCTATAGTTTAATTGTCAAATTTGATTGCTTCTTGAAAAATCATTTCCAGGGAACATTTTCTTAGATAAAGATCAGTGAATCCAGCTTTATTCTGATTACATCTCCCTGATTCTTGTTTTCTACTCTTGCTCACATCACCATTTTTCAAAGGATTTGGATATAGAATTTGTGACTTATCTTTTGGATGACTGAAAGGGTCCCTCTTGATTTGTTGACTCTGTGGTGGCACCACTTGCACCTCTCACAACTGCAGAGGCAGATCTGATCTGATATTAAATTAGGACAAGTTTTCTGTGGTAATTACAGGGCTCAAAATTAAACTTGGTGCATGTCCCAGAAGTTTTATTTTGTCACCTTCCAGCCTCCTCTCCACATCCACAGATCACTTCTAGTAAGATCCTTGTGTCTTCAAATTCACTGATTTTTAGCTCCAGAACAAAAATCCATTTGGATGCTATCATAATGCTGGACCATAATCAGAAACTACGAGGAGAAAGATAGAAAGTTCATAAAGAATTATTCTTTTTCGTTTTCTTACTGCTAAAAGGTTTTTAACTGACAGACTGCAAATAATCAAATAATCAGTAAATAGGGAAACTCAGCTCACTTCTCTTAACCTTTGAACAAGAAGCATAGAGAGCTAAATAACCACAAATTACCCAAAAAATGACAGTGATATCTCAGATGTTGTTGACATAGTCAACAAGGGCATTTGAAGAAAAATAAGAGGAAAAATATCTGTCAGCTTATAAAGAACTAATGCATCTACTTGCTGTAGCTAATGTATCTACTTGCACCTCTCTCTAACTCTTCATTTAAATTAGGGTTTAATTTTTCTTGCAATCAAAGATGGTGGAGTCTGCTGTTTAAGCTGGAGGTTCCACATGTAAACTCTTCTACTGTTTCATATGTACTTATCTTCCCATCTTCATCACTTATTGTGAATGTTGTGCTAGGCCTTGATTTTTGCCTCAGGGTTTGCTGTGACTTAAAAGTAGATGTGCAAATCAATTTTGCTTATTGCCTTGCACAGACCTGCTGTATGAATAACACTGAACGCCATTAAAAACAAAGTGATGGGTGGAGGGGAATACACATTAAGCATGGAGCCAAGAATTTCCTGTTAGCCTAATAAAAAATCTTAACATAAATGTATATGAAGATGTAGTCATTAGAGTTACAAAACAGGAACACATAGTTCAAACTAGCAAATAAAAGAAACAACTTACTGACTATAAAAACTTAGAGCTGTACAGGAAGAGTTACAAGTTGTCTGTGCCTCTAACGTGTTATGCTCACCTTTTCTACAACTGCTACAGTCAGTCGTGACAATTTTCTTGAGGCAGAGAGATCTAGAGTGGCATTGGCATACCAAAAACTTTTCAGGAGAAGGGTGCTGATGGTGGATTTTCTTTTGCCAGAGAAAGGGTGGAAGTTGCTCTCCAGTCCCCTAGTAGGGGACTAGAGAGGGGGGCTTCATCCCCTTCCCTGGTGGCACTTCCAGAGCTGGAGCTCAGACAGATTGGGCAGGGGGAACCCAGCTCATCCCCCCTCAGGCCAAGGACACTCCAGTGCAAATTACACCCAGGAGAAAAACATATTACTGATAGTTCTAAGCAGGTTTCCTGAGGCTGTCCTAAGAATTTTTCTTGGCCTCAGGGAGAAAACAGTTTGTTCCATATATAAATGATGCCTATTTTAGTTCCTGGGGCAATGATTAGACTACCAACTCACTCTGATGTTTTCTAGAAACCAGAAGAAAAATTAAGGGAACACCAGAGACACCTGAATTTATATTGGAAAGTTGATTTTTGCTAAAGTTAATAGCTAAAAGTAGAATGAGGAAAAAAAATCCTATCCTTTATCCACACTGTAACTTTTGTGAAGCAGCAGGAGCAGCTTCCACAATCAGCCTACTCCTAAGTGGATTCAGAAGATTTATATGTAGAAAAAAATGCTATATTATCTCTTTGAAAAAAGTCATTGGGAGAGAAAATTTAGCACATAGAGTCGTTCATGAATCTAGAAAAATAAACTAGGTCAGATTGGAAAAAAAAAGAATATTTATTTTAATTTTGCTTATTTAACTTGGGAAACCTTTCTCTCCCTTTTCTCTCCCATCAGAATCATCCCATGAAGGAATCCAAGTAATCCATGAAGGAATCCTTCACAGAGAGGAAGATCACTTTCTGGGATACCATTTGCTATGCAAAGAATATTCACTTTCATCAGTCTGGGTCAGTTGCAAGAAGAAATAGCAATCTTTCATCCAAAAAAATGCAAATAGGTACAAGCTATCTGTAATAAATATTACATTCTGAGAGAATCTTCCAAATAAGGAATATGAAAGATGGATGTTTCTTATAAAGATAAATAATCAGTCCATGAAGAAAATGCATGTTGACATTTCCTATGGCAGTAGATGCCTACAGCTCCTCTCACAGAAGTTCTGAGCAGTCAGCCACCAGCTGTCATTCCAGTTTTCCTGGGTCAGAATCTCCTGATCCAGTCATGATACCTCAGTTACAGGACAGTGTATTTGTATGTCTGACTTTGAAAAGTTTGGTGATTATGTTGCATTCCTTTAGACACTTCCAAAGCATTTGAGGATAATGCACACCATGCAGGCCCTCTGATGTGGTCTAGGGAAGAACAAAATGTCCTCCTGAATTCTTCTTTGAATAAAGATAACCTTATAATACCCAACAATTAATTTGGCTATTCTGAGAGTTTTGAATTCATGCCTGCATGACTCCAACTGTTGGCTCAACTGCTGCTCCAGTTTTGGCCTGACACACTCCCCATGCTAAGACCTGGTGGATGCTCTGTTCAAAGACAGAACAAGGTTGTTGGGATGGAATGCAGGGGAAGGAGTAGAGGCCACTCTGAGCCATTACCACCCTAACTTTGCCCTTTCCTGAAGATATCACCTCCTGCCCTCTTGCATAGCAATTGTCTGGAAGTCTCTTCAGAATCAGTAATGGATGTGGTACTGACCAAACTTCCAAGATGGAAATACACTGGCTTACCTCAGGCTTAGTCTTAGGCTGTGCCAGAGCAGGTTCAGTTTAGACATAAAGAGGAATTTCTTCACTGAAAGGGCTGTTAAACATGGGAATGGGCTGCCCAGGAGAGGGGAGTCACAATTCCCTGAAGGTGCTCAAGAAATGACTGAACGTGGCTGTGGTGTTTTGGACGGTCCCCAGGATGAGGTGAGAGATGAGAATTGGACTCCATGTTCTCAGAAGGCTGATTCATTATTTTATGATATTATATTATATTAAAGAATGCTATACTAAAACTATGCTAAAGAAAGAGAAAGGATGCATCTGAAGGTTTAACAAGAATGATAAAGAAAAACCCATGACTCCTCACAGCCTTAACATGGCTGGACCATGGCTGGTCATTAAAACAATTCACATGCTGGATAAACTATCTCCAAATCACATTCCAAAGCAGCAAAACAGGGAGAAGCTGAAGCTTCCCAGCTTCTCAGGAGAAAAAAATCCTGATTTTTTAGAAAATATCATGGTGACACATGGCACTTGGTGCCATGGTCTTGTTGACAAGGTGGTGATCAGTCAAAGGTTGAACTCTGTGATCTCAGAGGTCTATTTCAACCATAAGGATTGCATGATTCTTTGAAAAAATGTTGAAACACTTCCGGCAGCAGCTGGACTGCCGAGGCTTTTGTGCTTCCCAGAGTGATGCAGGGGAGGAAGATGAAGAATGAGGTCTCTCACCATTTTGCTCATAGACATGTGAGTCTGTACAAAGGGAATTGAGGCAATATTTGTCTTGTTTGGTTTTATTTTGGCTAATGAGCTCATAAAATAAAGCTTAATTTACAGAGACCATTGTTCCCTAAATTTGAGATATTCAAATGGACTGTGACAATGATGTTTACTGAAAGAAGACCCCCACATTCCTCTGGTGCACAAATAGTAATGTGATTGGGACAAATAATAATACTATGAATGTTCATATTAACTTAATTATTAGTTATAATTTCTAGCCATGGGATCAGTGAAATTGTTAATGATTGCTGCATTCATAGACCAGGTGGAAAAGCAAGATAAGGAGCCCTTGGAACAGCTACATCCAGGCTGGTATTGCACAGATTTGAGCAAAGGTTGTTCATATCATGTTATAAAAGTCTGAGATGGTTCCCAAGCAACCTGTTAAACATGCTTATAATGCACTGTGCTCTGTACTGCCTGTAGAGTAAATAAATCTGTCCTTGGCCTAGTAGGCTTTTTTTTTCTTACTTTTCCTGCTCATTTACTCAGCTTTAACCCTGTGAACAAAAGTGGCAATCCCTTGCAGCCTTAGACCTTATTTCCCCCAGTAGTCCCTGCCCTTCAAAAAATTCAATAGGCTCATCTCCCCTGTCAGGCTTGGGAAGGTCAGTTTTGAAGGTTAACACTCAAATGAGACCTTCCAAATGTGATCAGCACTTCTGTTCTGTAATGTTATGAGCTGTCCTGAAACAGAAGTCTGAGGAAATCATACCTCCTCCACCATTTACAGTCTGTTTCCAGTCACGACCAGCAGCTCAGAGTGAATATGATATTTTTAGGCCAGGCCTAAGGTGTGTATTATTTCTGGCTATCTTAGACAAGAATCTCTAAAGCGGCCAAATTAAAAAAGAATGTTGGAGCTCTCCCCCAGTACACAGGTTACTAATGGGATTTCAGAAAGGAGCACAATCTCTCATCACATCATTATTTGATCAGGCAATAAATGTGGCGTGCTTAGAAACTCAAGGGTGGCAGAATTCTCAGTGTTTAAATTTTGTATGTTAAAATGATAGCAAACCATTTTAGAGGGTACTGGTGTCACAGCAGGAGCTATGTTGTTCTCTTAGCCCTTGCACAACCTTCATAGAATCACCTGGGCTGGAAAGCACCTTACAGATCATCCAGTTCCAACACCCCTTTTATTAAATCAGTGTTCTGGCCTTGAATACTGCTGGGGTGGAGCAGCCACAGCTTCTCTGGGTATCTCACAGAACTTTTGATTTAAGTCTTGCATTTATGAACAGTTTTTTTTTTTTTTTCCTTTTCTAGCCTCTCACTATGATCCTGGAAGAGGTACCTGTTTCTGGGAATGGTTGTTTTATCTGTGACCTAAATCAGTGGAGTTTTTTGCATCTTTAATGATTGGCCAAAATCCCATTGTAGGAGTGCTGTGGCAATACAGAAAGACCTCCACAGCTATAAAAAAACTTCAGGCCAAGTATGATACTGTCAATGATTACAAACACAAGAAAATGTAGAGAAAATGATACATTTTGATTTGCTTAATATATGACATGACAAAGATCTTGATACTTCTAAACAAACTGAGTTCCTTGCAGATTGGAGTATGGAAGAATAAGGCTGCAGAGAGTGCAAATAGAAACAATTGGACATGAGGAGTAACTAGTCTAGTGAGCAAACATTATAGAGATTCTTTGAAGGAAAAATAAAAAGTTGAAAAATATCTGAAACCCAGAAAAAAAGACTTGAAAGTATCTTTTTCTCCACACTTCAGGATTATTCTCCATCCTCAGGTGTGAACTTTACAGAGACTAATAACATAAACAAAGAATCCCCATGATACCAGAACTCACTCTCCATGAGAAATGAAGAGGAAAAAAAACCCTTAAGTGATGCATTGTTTAGGCACTGACCTGTGCAATGATAACCAGCAGTCTGACAAAAGAAAAAAAAATAGCATAAATTTCTGGGTCACACTTTTCAGGGGGGATATTCTGAAATATAGCTCTGTATAATAAGATTATGAGTCCAATAGGGATTTCTTCTCCATTCCTGCCTAATAAACTAATATGAAAACACCATTCCTGCAGTTTCAGCTGGGAATCTGACTGTCAGGACTGTATACTTTGGATCAGTCCTAATACCTGTATTTCTGTATGTATGTGGAGTTGCACTTAAGTAATCCCAATCCATTCAGTGTTACTTTCAGCTGAGAGCACAGAAGGTTAGTTAATCATGGAAGGTTAATTTTGCAAGCTATACTGGGCATCTGAACTGCTTATTGGTCTTTAGCTTGCCTGGCATAGCTTCCCCAAAAATATCAAATGAAACCTAATCTCTTAAAGCAAAATGATAGCTGGATCATAATCACTTTTGCTTTGGAGCCTTTTGGAATGCATTTTATGGACTGGAAAGAAAATGTGCTTGACCTAGCTACACAAAAAGCATAGAAAATGGAAAAAATTTTGACAGTTAGATAATTACATTTACTCAGTTAGCAATTGTACCAAGATAAAGTACATTCAAGGTCAAAGAAATTAACAGATTCAGTGGGTTTTGACTTGAGATCATTCATAATTTTTTCATACATACTTCAGAGCAGCACAGCCTTGTGTTCAGCAGAGAGAGGAAAGCAGTAAAACAGACAAATGGCACAGAGGGGAGGAAAGAAATTGTGTGGAGTGAGTTGGCAAACCATAACAGACATAGAAAACAGTACTGGGGGAGAGAGAATAGGAAAAGGAAAAGACAAGGAAAATTTTCCTGACCATAAGGAGACCTTGAGCAGCTGTCCATCTTTTGTTTCATTGCAACTAATGGCAGAAGGGTCACAAAAATTACAGGCCAGAAATTCCAGAACTATGGTACCAATACCAGTGAAAGTAGAAGAACACTAAAAGTAACTTATGGCTCCCCACCAAAACCTGATTTTGTCACAGTGGCTACTAACACTGGCCAAAGGTATCGTGAAGATGCATTTCAATGGTTTCTAGTGTTGAAATTATTGTAGTTTTAAGTAGTTTCTGTATGTGGACTCACACTATGAAGGTATTCAAGGAAATGATAACTCACAGGTATTCTGAAAGATATGAGAGATCATTTACATTTTTATAGTTTCTGTACAGTTTCCTTTTAATAAACATACTTCTCTCTAGTTGCAGATTCCCCTCTACTTGAGAGGGGAATTTTTTCCTCCTATGTAATTCAAAATCACCATAATTTCTTCTCCTTGTAGTTTCTCAAGGCAGTGTTAGACTCAATAACAGAATATACATGAAGAAATGTTTTCTATTTAATAATTTATTTCTGAGAATATAATCTTAGTTTGGGAAATTGGCTTTATATGTTATCACCTTAGCTAGAAAATCCAGACCTGCACAACTTCCTGGTTTTATTATTCAATGAGCTCTCTTTGGGCAAAGGAGTATTTTCCCTAGAAATTTCAATGAATACAGAAGAAATATGTTCTATGTCAATATCACAGAACAAAAACAAAAGGGTTGTTATGGCTTAGTTATGGCTTTGGGTTAACAAAAACCCAAGCCATAACTAAGTTATATTTGTACCATTATTTTTTTATATAAACTGCTAGAAGTCAGTTATCAACCACCTAAAGATCTAAATCATATCTTTTGTTGTCATTCAATTCCAGCAGAAAGAATGAAAGGTTTTCCTTTTTAGTTACAGTGTAAATATTTAAGTGGTATCAAAAGTTAATTGCTGATTTTTCTTCCTTTTTTTTTATACTTTTTTTTTTCCAACTAAAGTATCAAAGACATTGTGGCATAAAATATGAATTTCATCCTGTGGATGGCACTCCTGGACTGTCAAAAAACTAGATTTTTGAGAACTCTACCTTTGATGAAATTTTAAAGGGAAATTCAGATTTGTTTGTTCAATATCCACAATATTCAGAAGGCAAGACTAAAATAGCCAAGATATTTGTAAAATGATTGCAAATGCTATTTATTAAGTGCAGGTAAGCAGTTTTTATAGCCTCAGCACCCAGTCAAACTGTCACAGGTAAGTTCAACAAATACAGTATTTCATCAAATGAATGAGAAGCTAAATCTGCTGGGTAAGCAGCAGCAAGACATAATCACAATCCCAGAATAGTTTATGTTGTACATGATTAAAGAAAGAGACCTGGAGCCAGCTCCAGGTCCAGGAGGAAAAAGCAAGTGAATTGCTCTTTTAGAGGGTGATGCTTTGACCATGTCTTTTTCTCTCCCTGGGCATCCTGAGATAATTCTCCCAGTCTCTCATTTAGGAAGGATGAAGATGAAAAAAAGCTTTGGGGTTAATTTTCAGCGATGCATCTTTTCTGATGAGGAAGGGACACACAAGGAATACAAGAAAGAATACATGCGAGTGGCCCTATGTTTGCTCTCTTTGTCCAGTGTAGAATAAAATTCTCTTTTCTTTGGGGGTCACCAGGGTCCCTAGCCTCTCATTGCTGAAAAACTAGCACTTAAGGCCAAGCAAAGTGAAAAGAAGAGACATTTCCACAAATGAAAATAAGCAATGAATTTGTGAAAGAGTAATTATAAAGGTTATAGAGACAAAATCATTGAGCAGAACCATTTGATTTTGATCAGAAGACAGGTAGCAATGACTTCATCCCTGCCTTCATTGCTCAAGGGGACTCTCAGAGTAAGGAGTGCAGGAAACACTGGCCACCAAGCAAAATTCAACTCAATATATTTCATGCAAATCTATTTGTCAGGCCTCCTGTGCTTGTAAACTTCTTGCTAAACACAGCTAGGCTTAAAAGAAACCCATTTGAACTTTTTTTTTTTTTTACATCTACCCTCAATTCCTCTTCCTTTTCCATTTTTTTCTGTCACAAACAACATCATACTAAGCATGTGCTGTTATTACTACTGTTGCTACACCCATTTGGGGCAGGCAAAAGCAGGTAGTTGTGTTCTGTTAACAGGTTTTCCTATGGAAAACATGTGGCATCCAGGGGTTACATCTCCCTGGCTCAATCCAACCACTGTGACAAATGGGATCATTTACAGGACACTAAACACTCACACACTTGTAGCTATTTTCTGCACCCAAGCAATAAATTTTAATGCCCTAAACAGAGACAGTCTGTGATCTATATAAGCAAACTGTAAATCAAGATAGTAAGTAGCCAAATAAAATTGTTCATCCTTTAGTGAAAAATATGTGGTGAAGAGGGAACGCAGAGAAATTAATGAGTTAAGTGTCATCTCTGCAAGGAATAGTGGCAAACAAATTAATAATTAAGAATTCAAGGTCACACTGGCAAGAGTTGATCAAGAGTTACATTTTTGTGAGAATACCATGAGTACATTAAAGTTCCTTGCTGCACAAACCAAACAAAGCTCTCTCTAGAAGACATCAAGCTCAAAGTGGTGTGCATCCTAGATATTACCTCAGGCAAATCCATGTTCAGATTCATGGTTAGTACTAGCCAAATGTACATAGCAGTGATTATTTGCTTTAGATAAGTATCAGTTTATAAGGATGACCAGACTCACTGTAGGTATAACAGCCTTTCCTCCAAATTAGAAGATGTGGTTAGGTTAAAATACTTGTGCTATCCTGCACGTTCATTCTTGAAATATAACTTAGCTTCAAATGGGCATTAAGGCTTACATCTTCAACATAAAAACATATTTATTAGTCTTAAAAATTCAATTAAGTCAAGTGAGCTGAAAAAAAGATCTCAAAAGGCAAGATTTTTGTAAAGAATGGAAAACATCTTTAAGGAGATATTTTTTCTTCACAGCTAACTTAGCAACCAATTTAAATATATATAGCTCAGCCAGAATTGCTTTTCTTAAACACCAAGTGCATTTCACAAGCCATTAATGACATCATATGAGACAGTTTCTCTCAATACCTCTGAGAAATTTTCAGCATGCTTCCTTCCATATTATTGCCTGCTTCCAACAGACCTTTACTAAAGCATTCAAGGCACCCACATGGATGTACCAAAAAAATTATTTCCTTGCAAGAAATGTTTACCAAACTCTTATTCACTTCAGTGCCTCAGCCTACCATTGCTCATTTCAGACCACAAGATTCAACACTTGTCCTTTAAACAAATGACAGCAAATGTCTTCTAAAACATCAGATTTTCATTCTGAGCATAACACTCATTAGTTCATAGGACAACAAGAATTAGCTTAAATAATTTGTGCTGGGGTGGATCTTCAGGGAATTTGGTTGTCACTCTGCAGAAGCTACAAGGCACCCCTGGAAAAATGGTAGCTGCATCCATTTGTGAATGTTCTGTTCAAGAGAATCTGCTCTACAAGTATTGTAATCAAGTGCATTTCAATACACTGCTTGTCAGACACTCAGATACCAGATTCTGAGTGAGACTCAGCTGCTTCAACATAATAAAGCAGTTAGAAAGATGGTATAAAACATTGTGAAGCTTTTTTCTTATTCTGTCCACTGTTAAACACCCAGACCCTCAGGGGTAATGAAACTCTCTTATCATTGTTTTTTCCAAAGCACAAAACCAGCACACAGCAGTCCACACAGTATATATTTTTTAATCTAAAAGGTCCTCCTCCACATTGAGCTCATGCCCTGAGGTGCCCCCTTTGCCAGGACTGAAGTGAGGGAAGTCCAGGGCTTTTGTTCTTTCTCAAGAAAGACAGAAGAAGCTGCCATTGTCAGGGTTATTGCCCATAGCTGTTACAGACAACTGACACCAAGGAAAAGGTAAATCCAGTCAATGTCTTTATGTAATGCATGTGCATGATAAGGAGATTTCTCAGGAAAAGAGGACTGCTTGAGGTAGAGAACATCACTGATCATTACTGTGAATCTGGAGCTCATATTTGCCAACCTCTGCTCAGAAAAGCCCTGCTCTCACTCTGAAGGTGATTTAACAGATGTGTTCTTCACCACATGTGCAGTCCAGAGCCCATACAAAGAAAATAGATCCACAGAAACTGGAGATTATCCCTTACTGAGAAAAAAGGAATGAAATAGTGTGTGCAGCTAACAGCACAAGGAAGGTGGCATTTGAAAACAGCCAGGAGTGTGATAACCAGCAGTAAGAGCTGAGTTGGAAGAGAGAGAGGGAATTTATTTCTGTGTGATAAACTGTAAATATCTTAATCCATTAAAGGTTTGAGACTGTTTGAGAGGGAGAACTAAACAAGTCTGTGCTACATCACAGCAGTAAATGGAGATACTGAGAGCCTCATGGAATTTTATGAGAAGTAAGTTCTTACTCTTTTTCTAGGAAGGTAAAGACAATTTTCCCAGAACAGCACAGGCCACAAAAATTTGGAGAAGTTTAATGACTTTCAAAAATTGATATGTCTCCTCAGTGAACATTGTCACCACTTCTAATCAGATCAAGCTGAGCTGACTGTCAATGGGATAGCAAACCAGCCCTTTGTCATATCCACATGGTTGGGGCAATTTTTCCTGATGCTAGCAAAAAATTTAGGACTAAAGGAAAGTGGTGGTAAAATGCTGCTAACCCTCTTGAACTGACTAACATAGCTGGTTGTCCACAGCTTGCTATACAAGTCAGGTGCAACTGTGAATTACCATGCTAAATCTTCCTAAAATCAAGATTTTTCCTCTTTCACTGTTTCATCTATTTGAAGTGGATTTCTTCTCTTGCTCACTTTTCTATATTTTGAACAATAATTTCTACTTCTATTCTTAATGTAGGTTCCCCCCTATCAATTAAATTGAGATTAGTGACAAAGTCAGAGAGTGTGGCCTGAATCTGGTGGCTTGGTACTTTATTTTGATGCTGCTTGTCTAGCTGCTACTGGATAGAAACCTACTTTTGTGTCAGATGTCTCCTGAATTTTGGCTGGCACAAATAATTCTAAGAGGACGGCAGAATTCCACACCTAAAATTAATTTTGTGATTAGAGAATAGGGTTCATCCTATTCCATACACTACTGTAGTCCTACACTTGCAGAGCAGAAATTCTGCATTCTCAAATATGCCTGATGGTTGGATCCTAAAAGAAAATCACAGATTTTCAGAGACCATGGACAGCTCTCTGGATTTGTGATAGAGAGATAGGTAGATAAATGAAAGCACCTGAAGAAACATGACATATTTTAAGATGTCCTATTTTATTGTGTTTAGTAGTTATTGAAAAGGAAGTCCACAGCTAACCAGAGAAAATCTGGAGCTGTGAGGATATAGGAATATACAGACCAGCTCACAAGTCAAATTCTGAGATAAATGCTCACCTTAAACACCAATTCTGTAGTGGTGTGGATACAAATTATGTGCTGTGGAAAAAAAGAAAAGTGGGATGTTTTACTTCAGAGTTTCCAGGAAAGCAATGAAAGTTGGAATAATGATGTGGTATAGGCTGCATCAGCCCCCAGCAGTGTTTGTGCTGATGGAGATCAATTAACAGAAATTATTAATAAAACTACAGTAGATTGAACAGGTCATTGAGTTAGCAACAGTTAGGGAAGGAGCAGCAGGGAACAACTGTTGGAGTAGGAAACAGCTAACCAAACAAGCTAGAAGTGCAGGAAGATAGAAATAGGTGTTTCTCAGGGGAGAAACAGCTCAAACATGATAAGTTGCTGTTTAGATAAGGGCTCGGTACCTGGCAGCACCTTGAGAAGATCAACTCTGAAGGAGGTGAATGCTCCATGATAGAAAGAAAGCAACCAGCTGATGTAGCAGCTGCCTCATAATCTCATTGGAGAAGTGAACTGTGAAATAGTTCCAGCTACAGAGTGTAAGGTTGCTATCTTATCTACTTTGGAGTGTTCTTTTCTTCTTCTATGTTTGATAAAATAAAGTCGACTAGTTGATATTAGCAAGCAGAGAAAATCAGTTCAGTGAACCCAAAAAGTGCAATTAAATTTTCCTGAAGTTGCAGGATGAGGCCTGAGCTGCCATTAACTATGACTGAACACAGCATCCCTGTCCATTTTCCTGCATATCAATCCTGACAGGACAGGTGTGTTTACAAATGAGTGAGTGATTGGGATGGGAGTTCAAAACCTGATATATTGTAGGGAAAGTTTAAACTGCAGCAAATATTTTCCAGCATTGTAGGAAGAGGAACCACATAAGAACTAGAACAAAAGAGAGAAGTTGCACCCAGTCTTTCTAATCATGTGGAGTACCAAGTGTTTAGGATCTGAAGTACCCCTGTTCTGGGCAACAATTTGTTCAGCCTGCTCCTGGTCAGCTTTTTTTTTTTTTTTTCCTTTAAACGTTTCAGGAGATGATGAGGAGAGAAATGGATGAACTCTTTTAGTGATAACAGCTGGTGCTTAGTTGTCATCCTTCCAAAGGGCCCAGTAGCCTCTCAGTTATATGACCAGGTGTTTGTTCTTGGCATGACAGAGGAGGGGCTGCCAAGCATCCACAAAGGATGGGGATAGCAGCTGTGAGCAGCTGTCATCTTTGGGGGAAAAATAGCTATTAGCAGAGCATCAGGTATCTTGGAAAAAGGCAGAAAACGAGATCAAAATGTCCTGATGTCAGTCAGCCTATGGAGAACATGGGCTAGGCCCCCAAAAATGAAGGCAGACTGGAACTAAACTTTTCCCATTGCATTGTTCAGTGATTTTACAGCCATTTGCAATTCTTTTTTCTAAAAAGGGAGTGAATCTAGACCTTTCTAGCATATTCTTCTTTGTTACACAGAAATTAAAGCAGAAGTATATCTTCAAGGTTTTTCCCCTACTTAGTTAATGATAATTTTTGCTTTCCTAAGCAGCACAGTCCAGGTTTCAGAAGCCTAAAATTTTGATCTATACTCCAAAACAATGAAACACTGCCCTCATCCACAATGGGTTATTTTAATTTTTATGTGATCTTAGCTTTCCACATGGAGAAAAATTGACATTTCATCCTTTACTATCTCTTTTTTTTTTTTTTTTTTCTGCTTGAATTAAGAAATTGTATAGCCTTCAGTCACTCACAAAAGCCTGTCCTTTTTTTTATTGTGTGAAAAAGTTTGTCAGTAACCAAACCCTGTCTCAAAAGAGTCATTCATTTGTACCAAGGAGCTCCACTACTGCACTGCTTTGGAACCACATGGAGAAACTTCTGTCCATGCTTTGGTCTCCTGAATGTCTAGGAACACCCAGAAATACCCATTACATAGACTGAATATAAGCAGCACAATGTGTTTGGCCATGTAGATGACACTCTCAGGAGGAAACCACTGAGACATTGAAATTGTTTTTACATTTAGTTTAATTGATTGACTAGCCTCAGATCTTCATCAGCAAATGAAAATAACTGAGTGTGGACACCAAAGCAATGACATTTCAGCCATGACCTTGCATGCCCAGCAACAGCCACTGTTCTACAATACAGGGTGAAACTGAAAAAGAACCCAGAGTCTCATCTGAAGCATTTAAACATAGAAAATAACTGCAAATAATGACTGTTAGTAGTTCAAAGTCATTTATGGCCATAGGAAAAGGTTTAATGCTCAGGCCATAAAAATATGTCATGCTATTGTTTGTATTATCCATACAGATAAGAAAGGCAATATTGGCACTGGTTTCCAAACAGACTGCAGATTGTCAGGCTCTCCTTTATCTACCTCTTGGACTTAGCTTATTTCAAACCCTTTTATGCTTTTCTACTCATTGAGGGAATGGGAGAAAAAAGGGAACCTCTTAAAAAAAAAAGAAGAAAAAAAAAGCATCATATTTTCTTCTCTTGCTCTTTGTTACTTTAAATACCAATAGTGCTGCAAGGAGAAAAGTAATCTGGAAATGCTTTAAAAGACACTGCCAATGTAGCTTTAAAACAAGATAGAAAGAAATCAGTTAACAAACCAGGAGATTATCCTGAAATCTGGAAACACTCCTAGATGGATATTCATTATGAGAAATAGAAAGAAAGCAGGACAACAATCATATCTAAATGGTCTCAAACAAGCCCAGGAAGCTTTACATTCAGATGGGAGCCAGAAAAATAAACCAGCTGCCTATTTTTTCTTCCTTTTCTAATTTGAGGAAGAGAATGGATTTTCTCTTAGGAGTACTCTGTACACAATTGGAGGCACTAACAGTGACACAAAATAGGCATAGAATTCAGGTCTGAACATAAGTTATCACTTCTTCCAGAGTTTTTGGCTTTTGTTGTTGCAATTCCATTTGTATTGGTTATAGGAGAAAGTGTAAATTTGCCCTGCTTTCTGACCAAACCCAAATTTATCCAGTTAAAGATATTTTAATGAAAAATCAACTTAAGTGTCAATAATCCAGTCAAAGGAAAAATTCCTATCTTATACCATTGTACTGAGCATGCAACTATCCAAGGACTGTGCCATGATGGTCAAAGCATGGGGAAGAGGACTGGAGGGCAGAGAAGCATTGAAAAACAGAGGAAAAAAGTTGCTATTCTTCTATTACAAGAGAGTTATCCTGACAGAATAATATACTGAAAACTTGTGGACTTCAGAGTCACAGATAATTTTGCAGACCTCAGCCTAAAATGTACAAATGCCTTCGTAATTTCAGTCTAAAACTATTTCAGGACTAAAATCTGCCCAAAGTATTTCATGAAGACACTGTGCAATGCAAAAGATCAACTGAAGTTTTGTGAGTTCTTTTAAAAACCTGAAAGTCTGATTTATTCCCACTAGGGAAACAAAAATGAAAATACAAGACTTGCAAATAAACAAATATTTTAAATGAAGACAGATATTCCCACAGTACTACAAGCTAAATTAATAAATGAACACAAATCCTCACTCCACAAATACCTTCATTTCATCTCTATGTCTATAAAGACAGGCTCTATTTATTTCCATGGATACTTAGCACTACGTGAAAGTCAACATTTAATTACCACTACAAATCTTCAGCAAAATAAACACTGAGGTAGTAGTGACAAACAATTCATAATCCACCTTGTTTTCACCTAAATTGAAAACTGCATTCTTTTGAATTTAAACCTCGTCTCTCTTGGGGTTCACTTCAGCTTGAGCTCTTAAGATATTTGCTCTCCTAATAGCTACATGATTGCAGTGGCTAGACATGTCTTCTCTTTATTAATCTATATTTAAACATTCAAAAGTAATGGCAAGGACCTGACAAGTTAAGGAGATTAAGATTTAAGGCTAATAATCAGAGAGAGCTTTTATTCCAAGCTTTTTGCTGATTAAGGGAAATGTCTGAAAAAAGTACATTACCTTTTGTTTGGCATATGGGAAACAGTGAGAGTGGGACAACACAGCTTTTATTGCATTTGAGAGAAGCAATTTTTAAAGTAATTTGAGAGAAAGAATTTTTTTAAAATTTTGCTAGAGTGTAGTCTGATTAACACATAACAGAACATAAGATAATATAAAAGTTTTTCAAACTTTCTCAGTGGAAATTCTTTGATCCAAAGCTGTTCTAGCCTGTAACATAAACAGATGCCATGCCTTTGTGTCCATTTACCTGTAAGAACTTTCGGTCATGCATTTTAAGAATCCCTGTGATGCTCTGCAGGGTATAAAATAGGTGTGTGTGAACTAAAGCTAAAAGGAAAGTTTAAACAACCTCATCTGAGTCTCTTCTGCATTTCCAAAGTATCTCATAAGGCTTGGAAGACAGGAAAGATCCTCCCCATCACCTAACAATTTCTCCAACTGCAGGAGCCTCTTCCTCCTATTAACTGCTCTCTCCCCTTCCTGGAGCAGCCCTTCCCTACAACTTTATGGAGAGGCTGTTCTGCAGGGGTAGGATCAGCTACAGGAGGTTTCCTAGGATCACAGAATGGGCTGGGCTGGGAGGAACCTTAAAAATTCTCTCGTTACAACCTTGCTGCCATGGGCAGGGACCAGGTTGCTCAGAGCCCCATCCAGCCGGGCCTGAAACATTTCCAGGGATGTGACATCCACAACTTCTCAAGGAAACCTGTTCCAGCACCTCATCATCTTCACAGGGAAGAATTTCTTCCCAACATCTGATCTAAACCTACTCTCTTTCATTTTGAAGCCATTCCACCCTGTTCTGTCACTCCAGGCCCTTGTAAATAGTCTCTCTCTGTCCTTCTTGTGGGCTCCCTTCAGACACTGGAAGGCCACAATTAGGTCACCCCAAAGCCTTCTCTTTTCCAGGCTGAACAATCCCAAATCTCTCTGCCTTTCCTCTTCTGATTGCTTTCAACAAGAATATGACAGGCAGTTATTCTGAAATAAGAATAATCTGTTCTGTAAGAAGTTGCCTATAAAAATACATGATTATAGAAATCTTAAAAAAGTAAATATTTCCTACCTAATCTTCTCTAGTGGACACCAAGATCTTATGGTTTCAGCCTCTGAGTAGTTGAGCTGGTATATCATCATGGTCTAAATACTCAAAGTCTTTCAACTACTCTCAGTTTTTTCAGGGTGAGCTCCTTTACACACAGTGTGCAGTGTGTGCCAAGAGCACTCACTGATTTCTTTTTGCATGCAGGTCTCTGTAAATGTGCTCAATTCTGGACATTTTGAATGTAGGCTGTGAAGCTCAAATAAAAAAAAAGGAAAAAAAGGAAAAAAAAGAAAAAAAGAAAAAAAGAAAACAAGAAAAAAAGAAAAAAAGAAAAAAGAAAAAAGAAAAAAAGAAAAAAAGAAAAAAAGAAAAAAAGAAAAAAAGAAAAAAGAAAAAAGAAAAAAGAAAAAAGAAAAAAGAAAAAAGAAAAAAAGAAAAAAAGAAAAAAGAAAAAAGAAAAAAAGAAAAAAAGAAAAAAAGAAAAAAAGAAAAAAAGAAAAAAAGAAAAAAAGAAAAAAAGAAAAAAAGAAAAAAAGAAAAAAAGAAAAAAGAAAAAAGAAAAAAAGAAAAAAAGAAAAAAGAAAAAAAGAAAAAAAGAAAAAAAGAAAAAAAGAAAAAAAGAAAAAAAGAAAAAAAGAAAAAAAGAAAAAAAGAAAAAAAGAAAAAAAGAAAAAAGAAAAAAAGAAAAAAGAAAAAAAGAAAAAAGAAAAAAAGAAAAAAGAAAAAAAGAAAAAAGAAAAAAAGAAAAAAAGAAAAAAGAAAAAAAGAAAAAAAGAAAAAAAGAAAAAAAGAAAAAAAGAAAAAAAGAAAAAAAGAAAAAAAGAAAAAAAGAAAAAAAGAAAAAAAGAAAAAAAGAAAAAAAGAAAAAAAGAAAAAAAGAAAAAAAGAAAAAAAGAAAAAAAGAAAAAAAGAAAAAAAGAAAAAAAGAAAAAAAGAAAAAAAGAAAAAAGAAAAAAGAAAAAAGAAAAAAGAAAAAAGAAAAAAGAAAAAAAGAAAAAAGAAAAAAAGAAAAAAAGAAAAAAAGAAAAAAGAAAAAAAGAAAAAAAGAAAAAAAGAAAAAAAGAAAAAAAGAAAAAAAGAAAAAAAGAAAAAAGAAAAAAAGAAAAAAGAAAAAAAAAGAAAAAAGAAAGAAAAAAAGAAAAAAGGAAAAAAGGAAAAAGGAAAAAAAGAAAAAAAAGAAAAGGAAAAAGAATAAAAATAAAAAAAAGAAAAAAGAAAAAAAGAAAAAGTGAATATTTTTGGAGATAATCCTCTTTTCCATTTCACTTCTCTAACTTCCCTTACCAAGCTTTTTTTTTTTTTTTTTTTTAAATATTCTGCATTTTAGATATTCAGGCTACCTACAGTCTTTTACAAAGCTGAGTTTCAATTTAAAAACTTTCATTTTGATGGCTGAAAGGAATTTGTCTGCTTGAGTTCAAGTTGTCATCTATTCAAAAAGAGGAATAAATCACCGTAGTGATCAATACAGCTTTCCTTGTGCAGGCTGATGCCCAGGAGAATGAAACAAGAGGCATTTGAGCCATAAATCTCGAGTTCTCTTTCTAACAAGCTGGTAATTTTGGGGTAGGAGACAGGCAAAGGCTTCACACTAGTCATAAGGGAAATTATTGTGCTACTGTTTTTAATGTTGTACAAGGTATTGTTAAGAAATTATTTGGAAGTTTCTTTATTCTTCCTTCAAGGCTTATACGTGTGGGGAAGAAAGAAAAATGTCCTTCCTTTTGTCAGCAGATTTCTTGATGGACTGGGAGGAAGCAAAACCAACTAGAAACAGTAAAGCATAAACTTGATATTTAGCTAACAAAAAAAGGGCATCTGATGGGGTAGCATAGCTCATTCTTCATTTTTATTGGCCTTGGAGTTGCTTGGATTTTTTTCCTTTATTTATTTTCATAGAAATAACTCCACTCACCTTTCAGAGTGCTAACTGCTAATGTACTTCTACCCCCCTTCAACCTTGAGATAAAATACCCAAGAACAAAACTAACATTCATAGCAGCAAGACAAAGGCTGCACAGCTCCCCAAATCTGCAGCATTTGACTCAGACTGTGAAGCTGAAAAGGGAGGAATTTACCCTGGTGGACAAACAGTCATATTTCTTGGGAGGACATATAACTGACTTGCCTGTGGCATTTCTCCAGACTCTGATCCTGACTAAGGCTTTTCCTGCTGAAAGCATAGTCCATTTTCATTTCTTTTCCTCGTGAGATCCTATGACTGCTTTACTACTTTCATTTACAGCAGTAGTGCTGTCATTGGAGTGCTGCATGGACCTCAGTACATTTGATTACAGGAGGTATTTATATGCAATCTTTTATAACACATGGCTCAGGGCTCTTCTCTTTCAAACTTGTTTCCTCAGTTCTTGAGCTTTTATGAAGTGCTGGTACCATTTAAATGAAACGACTGCAAATATCTCAATGAGACTTTTCACTGATCCAAACTATGCTAGGCAACATTGCCTCCCATGGATGCCTACAAGGAATCCAGAGAGAGACTTTCCATCAGAAACTGTAGTGAGACAACAAGGAGGAATGAGTACAAATTTACAGAAAGTAGGGTTAGGTAAGATGTCAGGAAGGAATTATTTTCCTGTGGGAGTGGTGAGGCCCTGGCACAGGTTGCCTGGAGAAATTGTGGAAGCCCCATTCCTGGAAGTGTTCAAGGTCTGGTTGGATGGAGCTCTGAGCAAGCTGGTCAAGTGACAGGTGTCACTGCCCATGACAGGGGTTTAGAACTTGAAGATCTTCAAGGTCCCTTCCAGCCCAAATCATTCTATGATCTCACAGCCTCCCTACATTAAATGATTCTCACCAGGAATATCATAGAATCATAGACTGGAGAAGAGTTGAGGCACATGAACTCAAAATTAAGCAAAACCTACATCAACAGGACAGAAAATAATCTATTCAACTGACAGATGCTGTTATGTTTTCCTTAAATTTCAGACAGAAAAATGCAGGCACACTCTCTGGAGATCATTTATAATAAATCCATTGTTTCCAGCCATACTCCACATTTTCAGTGCTGTGTCAGTGCCTACACATTGCAGACACCACCACAAACCTCAGAGAAATGTCAAGATGAACTGCACAGCAGCTATCATATAGCTGGAAATCCCATATCACCACAAAAAGTTATTCCATGTGCATTTTTCTGTCAGAAAATAATTTGGTTGATATAGACAAATTGGAAGCCTGTGACACCTATAAATTATAAATAGGCTTGCAATTTATATTGCCTTGCACTGAATTAAAATCTAAGCATACTAAAATGGCATAAGAGATACTAGCATATAAATTTTGTGTAAATATTTTACCTAGCTGCATGAAGAACTACTTGAGGTACACAACAGACAGGCACAGTCACATGTCAGAGACATCTAAACTGAAAATAAAAAAATGTTGCCAGAAAGAGGATAAGTTAAGCATAAAGGATTATTAAAAGGCAGAATGTACTCCAAATACACCAGAAGAATGCCTAGCAATGCTGAAAGAAAACATTAGCAGGAAAAGGAGGAAAGGAGATATCACATTTTGAAAAGGGGATAACAAAATAAAAACATGAGGCAGAGTAAGGACAAATAGAGAAGAAACAAGAGAAATTCACTTGTTTTTCAAGTTCACTTAGTGAAATTTTACTAAAAAAAAAGTAAATTAATGAAGAAAAGCGCCAAATTTCATCTCATTAAAAAAAGTACTTAATGTAAAGAACTTAGGATGCACCAAACTATGTCTGCAGGTTCAACTTGAGCTAACTTGTCTGCTCAAGGATGGTGAGACATTTTGAAATATCTTTTTCTTTTGCTTAATTACATTTTTCAAGAATTCCCCAGAATTTCAATTGCACTTTATATGCATCCTCTGTCACAATGGGGAGTTGCATCAACCTGTCCAAAATTTATTTAAGTTTATAAATTAGAAAGATCTGTACATTGAAGTAGGGAATGTAGGCATTTTCTAAGTAGCTGATAACACCCAGCAGGAAGTGCAAGATGCCCCATTTGGAGATGTTGCCATCATTACTGTTTATTACATTAATCAGTGAGCAGGCTGCTCCAGTCACTGTTGAGTCCCATGGGTGCAATTCTGTTTCATGACAGACTATATTTAAACACTCTGATTAGTGGTATGGTCTTCCTTTCACATAAATTCAGTGTTTGCTTCACCAAACCAGACACAGGATCTGCCTGTGGGAAAACTGCAAAATTGGTCTCTAAATACATTGAACAGAAAATCAAGGAAATATAAACTCAGAGCTTGCCAAAATATTTTGTCCCTTGAAGTTAGAAATGATTTACGCAAACCAGTTTACTCTTTGTGTTGCAGGCATTAAGCAAAGCCAGGGCTTGCTAATGAGTTATCAGGAGAGTGGGAGAACAAACTAAATGGAGAATCCTTTTAGTGCTGTCAGTGGTAAATTTGGTCTATCAAGACCACAATAAGAATACACAGAATAGTCAGTATTAGGTTAATTCCATTTGTTGACTTGAAAGGTGGGAATTTAGCTGGGAAAAAAAAAAAAAAAAAAAATAAGGAAAGCTTTTGAATCTCAAGCAGTTTTGTATTTCCAGGCATCTGTCACATATTTAAAGCACGGGATGATTTATCATTCCACTGCAAAAAGAGAAGCCAAAAGGAAACATAATATCAGTGCTTATGTTATCAGGGTATTCTTACATAGAACATAAGGAAGAGATTGTCAGGGGAAGTTCCATCTGCAACCTTTCTTCAGTTTAATTTGAATTAAATTAGTAAAGGTGCATTTTTCTTAATCCTTGGGAATATTTTCCTCATCCTATCCCTCAAACTGAAGACTAAAAAGTAGGTTGAATTCAAAAGCACACCATTTGTTGTGCCAGCTGATTGTAGCATTTGTGGAAAGCAAAATTAGTCTTCTGTCCAAAAAATGTCAAGAACCAATTTTCCCATATTGACCCTCCCATTAAATCCATGATATGCATATGACAAAGACTCAAAGACCTTAGAGAAGTTTTAGAAGCATTAATTATATAGTTTTTTTTTTCTTAGATGTTTGGTTAGTGTTGTCTTTATTTTATTTGAGCTTATTTTACATCTCTTACAGCTCAAGCATAACCAAACAATCCTGTGGTAGGGATTTGAGTCAACAGAAGCCAAATCTCAGCTTTGAAATTTTTCTAATATAGTTTTTGCTCACCCCTGAGACCTTTTATTACGTGGCACAGCTGAGTCAGACCTGGCAACTGTCTTTTAGTTGAGCAGGGAATGTCTCAATCTGTTATGCCAAAGCCAGATGTCCACTTTTTGCAAGTGCTTTTCAGCTTGAAAAGGGAAAAGTCAGGATTCTGTGCCAAAGACTCAGCCCCTGAAATCCATGGGTTAGGGTCAGAGTTGCACAAATGCACTAACAGGGGCTTGGGGGACAGGCTGTAATTCCCAGAGCTCGTTTGTTGCCTATAATTTAGGATACTCAGAGAGGATAATGGCTGGGGGATCATTAGGGTTAAAAACAAGATAATAATCTAATAAGCAACAGATCACTGCTGGGAAATACATAAAGGCATGTTTGTGTATTGTGTGGGCAATAATCTTGTTTACAATCACACCACCACAGATTTATTATGTGTCAATGCAAGGTTTCATAAAACCGTACTTTAAAATATTATCTTGCATTCAGTGTTTGCCACCACATCAATTGCTAAAATTATGTGCTTGCTTCAAGGTATTTTTTTTCTTAAAACATCTGTGCATGTGTGATATCAGCAGCGACTTTGCTGCTAGTTCAAATAACCCTTGCATAAACTCATGTAAAATATTTTCTCCACCTCCACAGAACCAAGTGTGAATTTTGCTGAAGCATTTAGTTGTCAGGAGTGAACGGAAAATATATTTGGCAAGCCACAGGAAAGGCTGAAACCCCTGTGGAGCTCTCTGGGAATTTATCTTAAGCAGTGTCCAAAATGGAATTCAGAAAAGCTGTTTAGTATGTTCAATCCCTCATTTAATCTACATATGTTTGTACAATTATTGCTCTAATAAAAAAAATAATGATAAAATGAAATACTGTTGCTGGTTACTACTGACAGCTGGAGGTCAGAGAGTAAAAAGCTTTTAGAAGTTCTATTAAGAAGTAAAAAAGATGAATGTATAAATACTGGCAGGAAATAACTTATCACTGAGCTGCTACAGCATTCTGACATCTTTGCAAAGCAATTTCAGTTCAGGTCAGTTCCTATTCTACATGCCTTTTTTACTGTTTACTTTTCTAAAGCATAATCATTTATCAGATGTGATTTCAAGTGTAACTTTTGAGATACAGTGAAGAAAACATTATACTGAACTACTTTATCTGCAGCACCACATCCTGCATGCCGTGACAGAATCATAGATGCAGCTATTGTGTATTTGCCATGCAGGAGCATTATCAGCTCTCATGCCTTTGGCATAACCCAGGAGACTGAGGGAACAGAAACTTTCAATTAAAACCAGCATTTTTTTTAGTATGAGCTCAGCTTAGAAGGATTAAAGATTTAGAAAGGTTATGGTAAGAAACAATCATCACCCTTGTCATTCCAATTTAACTGATATAAACATTTAAGGTAGTAAACATTTTTTTATTTTATTTTTATGCAATGATTGTTTTTTTCATCTTTGAAGCCACACACAGGCTACATCACACCAGGTTTGATCCTGTGCTCTGTGCAAGCAGAGAAATCTCATTAGAGGGCATCACTTCCAGAGCTGTTCTTTGGAAAAAAAGACATCCCAAAAAAAAATAAAAAAATCAAACAGCAGACAGGGCAGTTATCCAGATGAACCAATAAAACCTTTTCCTTAGCTACAAGAAAGATGTTAGAAAGTCACTGTGTCTTCAGTCATTCCTTGTTTTCCCTCATTTATTTCTCAAGTCCAGATCACAACCCAAAGAGAAATTTTAACAAGACTGAAGACAGATCCTCATTAATTAACTCCTACAGGAGAGAATTGAATCCTCCAAGAATAAACTGCCCTTTCTCAAGCCTTATCAAGACCATTTTTTTCTATAAAGATGCTTCTGCTCTCAGAGAACTGAAGTCCTTTCCACTAATGGGCCCAAGCTTGGCTTGATTTGATTTTCGCCAGCGCTGCAGCACGAGGCTGCGTGGTACAGAGAGGAGGAAAGCTTAAGACAGTAGACCTGGGTCAAAGACTCATGTTCAGGGCAGAAGGAAACAGTTTTGATTGTCAGATTTCTGGTGTCATGCACAGCTATCATGATTTCCCAGTCAAGGTTTACACATAGGAATAATTTCATCCTTCATAGGACATTCAGTTACCACACAGCCCCCTGAGATCAATGCTTTTACAACTGTGACAACGGGGGTTCAGAAGTTTTGCCTCCCAATGCACATCCTCAAGTACAGGAGAAAATAAAAACATTCACAGTAGTCAGTCTATCAGATGTGGTATGCTCAGATTTCATCTTTTTCTTACATCTAGAAAAAGTTCTGCCAATAGAGTGGATTCCATGGATCCTTTGAAACTAAACATCCTTTAAATGATGTATTGCAGTTGTGACACATGCCTAAAATACCTGAACAGACCCAGTCAGATTTGTATCCATACCCATTCAATCAATAATTTAGAAAAATTAACAGAATGGGACTCTCTAAAGTATGAAAGTCAATAAAAGGGGAAATAAGTGAAAAAATTTTCAGTATGTGAATTTTTCAGAAATCAGAAAACCAAAGTCCTTAGTTTTTCTCTTTTTGCAGATTACACAGATGTACCTCACATTAAATATAATTTGATAACAGGTGGCACAGTATTTAACTTCAGTTAAATTCATTCATCAGGTACAACAAACATATTATATGTACTGAAAATATTTTAAAAAATGTAAATAATTATTTTTAAAAATGCTTTGAATAAGACCAGTCTAGTTTACAGGATAATTTAAGTTCAGAACAAGAAGGAATGGCCATGGCATAGTAGCCTTATGCATCAAGGTCCAATTCCAACAATGTTTATTTTATTCTAGTCTATAAAAAATTATTGAAGTTTTTAATTTCTTGCATCACTGATGTATAAATTCAGAACCACAGAAAGACTTTGCCCTTGATGAACAGTGCCAAGTTTGTCCTGCATGTTATTATTATTATCAAGTTAGTTATCTCAAAACTCACAATAAAACAAATGCAATTTCCTATTCCAACACAAAAATATTGTCAAGACCCACTCCATCCTATCTTCTCTCTGTTTTTTACCTCTACTAGAACAGTTCAAGAAGGAGATGTTCTGATACACTGAAGAAAGGAGGCATCTAATGTGGCAAAGGTCTGAAAACCCTGAAATGTAACTCTTGGCCAAGGTAGTCTGATACACGTGGCACCAGAGCAACAGCTTGGTGGCCTGACTTTTCCCCAAGGGTTTATCAGTGAAGTGCTTGGGGAATTAAAACATCACCTTATTTTGCTATTTCACTTGATTGCCAGTTCTCACACACTACTGCTATCAATCTGATCCAGAGTTCTTGTCCAGGGGTGACTTCATGATGCTGAATTGTAGCCCATTAATCTGTTTAGCCCAGAAATAAGCTTTGCACCTTTAAAACTAGATCTGAGAGAGAAGGTGGGGAGGAGGAGAAGTGGTGGAATGTCTGAGGCAACTGTATTCAAAACATAATAATAAGAGCTTCAGCTTTCCTCCTCACAGACTGTGTTGTCTGCAGCATGGACAGAGGGAGGGAGCTCTCCTTTGCTTTTAGTTAAGTTTTAGCTAGCTGAGGCAGAGAAGTTCCCTGGACTGTAGTTTTCCTTTTTCTTGGCTCACTGTGGCCTGGGATATGGCATTTCCAGCACTGGAGGGACCAATAAGAGACTGAGCAAGCCAAGCTGCACCTCATGAAAAGGACTTTCTGAATTTGCCATCTCTTCAGAGCAACGAGAGGCTTTATTGTTTAATATTATTACTTTTTTATGCTTTGTGCATTACTTTTTAAGCAAAGTGAATACTTTGCTTGTGAAATACAGTTTTTTCCCACTTTTCTCCAAGGAAATATTTTCCCAAACCAGTACTTGAATCTGCTTTCTAGAGGGACCCGTTTGGAAGTTTCCTCCCAAATTTGCCCTAAAGCAGGACAGTTCTTATGACTCAAATTCATTTGGTTATTTTATAGGTTCTTACTGAGGTGTAAAAAAGTTCCAAAGTGTGCTTTCTAAAATAAGCAAGACCAGATAATAAAAGATCTTCAAATTAATTTAAAATGTTTCTTAATTTCTCCATGATCCTTTTATTTTGCTAGTGTATTTTAAGCTTTCAAAATACTGAAATTTTAAGCTCTTCAAACCATGCCACTCTATTTGACTAGCACTTTTCACACTGGTGTTCTAACTTTAGTCAAGTCTTTGAGATATTTTGTTTAGTTCTTAAAAAATGTGCTGCCTAAACTCAGGGCAAAAATACAAAAAACAGTATATAAATGGTCTTTTCAATCTAATCTAATGGTCTTTTCAAGTTATGTTTATTTGTAGCTAAATGAAAGAGAGATATATTAAAAGAAATAAAACTCATATTTTGTAGCCATGGATGTACTTTGAAGTAACTAGGTATTTTTTCAGTATCTTTACAGTATTTATACAAACAGGGAAATGTTCAGAAGCAGGCACTTCTGAACACATCTTCAGTTCATCAACCAAGTCACTTATATTTCCCCTTTTTTAAAATAATACATGTTCTCTAAAATTACTAATTAATACTAAAAAGGAAAAATAACCACCATTATGCCATGGATGTGACTGGATCCTAATCAAAGCTACTCAGCAATAATTAGGACACCAAGACAGCTGTTAACATTGCAAATGGATAGTTGCAGTTATTATTAGCTCAATAAAATTTGATGAATAGAAATAAACTCTTGGTCTCAAATGTGTTTGGGAAAGAACAACTTCATGCTAACATAAAAGCAAATATTGCAGAAAGTGCGACTCAAGTCGATCTTTTCCCCTGTGATCCTTAATAGTTGACGTGTTTCCATTGTTACAGCAAAGTAGATTGGAAGTGGCATTTCAGATTGATAAAACCACAGCAAAAGTCTGATAATTGAAAAAAAAACCAAACCTTTTTTTATAATAGTTCTATTCCACTCACAGATTATGATTTCTGTCAGTTCTATAATGAATATTACTTGAAAATTACAAGCCAAAAAACTAAGTACTTACTTAAGGCTTTTATGTTTACCAGCACAACAATATCTCAGGTAAGTGCCTACAATTTTCTGGCTTCTACTTGTCTCAACTTCCAGTCTTATCTTTGTGGAAAATTATGAACCAAGAGCCTTAGTTATCCAAGTTCTACTGCTGGCTGCCTAGAGTTTTAGAATTGCTAATATTGGTCAAAAGCTAATACTCTTAATGTAGAAAGCTCAAGGAGAAACCTATACTGTGTACTACATGTCTTATTTAGACTTGAAACCACCTTTTTTATAGAAGTAAAAAAGCAAACAAAACAAAACAAAAAAAAAAAAACAACCCTATGGGCACAGATGCATTTAAATAATCAAAACCTCTTCATATTAAAAAGAATTTAAGAAATTTTTACGAAATTAGGATTCTATTAAGAAAAATTGCCAAAACTTGCATGAAGTTTATCTTCTGCTCAGGTGTAAAGGAAACAAAAACTCTGGTCAGGGAACTGATCTGCCCCAGACTAACAGCTCCTTCTTCTATTTTCTGTGGCTCACCTCCCTGAACAGACTGATTGCTAATGCTACAAGCATCAGAACTACAGCATGTATGCTCCCAAGACTTGCACTTTCCATGGATATACATGCATGAATATTCATGCAAATGAAGTAAAATGGCCTTGAACACTCTGAAAGTTATTTCATGGCTACAGTTTTAGGGCTTATTCAGAGGATATAATTGTTTTGTCACTATTATAGTCAAAGTACAGGAACTGTCAAGGGAAACAATTGGTCAAAATAACATTAAAAAGACAAAGACTGAGAGTGGCGAAGGTTATTGTTGCACAGATTATTGTATTTTGAGCAGGTATTTTACATTCAAAGAGCTTTGCAACCTTGGAAACCTGATGAAATGCAGGATATAAACATTGAGTGGTGCTTCTATCAAGGCAACTGGTAATGGAAAGAGATTTTATATAGTTACTGATGAAATGTCTCACTTTTATACTACCAGTGTTGAACTGTTGGCAGATAGCTAGTATTAGGGATGTTTATTTTGGAGAGGCAGGAGTCTTTCCTGTCTCTTTCTATTCTAAGCAAGAATCTGTGAACCCATCTTTAATCAGTTTCAGCCTTTTCTCTATTCCTTTTGAGGAGCATCAAATGCACTTTTCTCTGTTGACATTGAAAAGTGGGCAAGGAGAAGGACAGTAAAAACCTGTTTTACCTCCATCAAAAAGGAGCACTGCAGCTCCTTCGCTATTTAAAAACTTTGTAAAGTCCCTTTACAGTCTCAGGGAACTCCCAGATTGAAATAAAGCCACGAGGGGAGCAGAGATTGAACATAGAAGTAGTTTAGTGTCTTCTATGTCCTCTGCTGGGTGAATGTATGTTGCTCTGGCAAGAGAATGGGATTTTATGATGTAGTAATGGGCCTTTTCCATCTCTAATTACTACCTCACAGGGGCACTGTGAAGATTATTTAGTTAATGTTTGCACAGCTTTCTGACCATGTAAAGTACTGCTAAAGTGCTAAGCATTACTATTATCATCCAATTATACAATCAATCCAAATTTGAGTAGCACTAAAGTAAGTTCCAGCTCCAATTATGCTAATGAAGCTGCAAAGGGACTGTACATCCAGAAGTTCCTACCATACCCGGTGCTGTTGCAGTACCTTTGAGAATCCTCATTACTGTGACATTCCCCAGCACACATTAAACACATATTTACCTGACTGTGAGCTTCAGGTATGTGCCTGAATGGGAGCAATGTCAACCAGAACAGCCCTGAAAGACAGATGGTGAGCACTGAGACACTCAGCTGATATTTACACTGGGGTCTGCAATACCAAAGCACATATTCCAAATGAACACACAGTCCAGGCTAATTAGTCTCCTGTTTAGACTGGTAATGCCCTCACTGAAGAGTCAGCAGAGCCCTGGGGCAGAGTTCAGGTGGGGGGAATGGCTTGCCTCGATTTTGGAATTGAAACAGTACTGAAGTGGCGGACAAGACTTCCCATCTGCCTTTCACTGTCAGCTGTGGAAGTTCATCAGGTGAAAGAATGAAGGGAGAAGTTAAATCTCTGTGCAGGACTGGGCCCCTGCATCATCCTGAAATATGGCAAATATCTGCAAGCAGACCAATAGAGAGGAGGATTTTCTTACCCTTCATTTCTGTGCTCCAGAGCCCCTACCTAAAAGCTAATTCCACTGTAGTTAAGAATTGGTGTACAAAAATAAAATAAAAAAACAAACAAAAACCAAACCATAACCCCCACCCATTTAGCTATATCAGTAGAAGCTTCTCTCCTCAACAAAAGGCCCTAGGAAGAAGGAGCTTTCCCTTCTCTAACAATTACACAGCATGGAAATATGACCTCTTTCGACCTGCCCCTTTACTAATTTAACTGGTCATTAAAGGTCAGGATAGGTTGTGTCTTCATGTTAGTTTGGAAAAGACTTTTGGGGTTTATTGATGGTTCCCCATCTCCTTGTGCATCTCTTTATAGCATAGTTGGTGGCCTGCTTCCTTGGAATATTATCACTACTCAATACATTTCCTGACTCAACAGGCGTGTGGCACATCAGATACTGCTCTTTATTTCTCCTGGTGCTTTCCTTTGGTTTGTATGGCTGTAGATTATACCCTTGAGTAAGGAGTTTACTTGTGTTGGAGAGTCCTGGGACAATGAACACAGTGCATATTCCAGGAACTCTGCAGATGAAGGACCCTGCTACACAGCTGTGGGAAGTGCTGCCATTGAGGAAGGGTGTTTAGTCATGGGTTTGCAATATCACTGTTAATACACAAGTAAACAAGCTGCTGAGCTGTTTGTGTCTTCCCCTCTAGTTGCTATTTACTACCTCCCTTCAACCATCTCTTTCCACTTACAGCCAGTCCTTTTCACATCCCTGCAAACTTTCTCCTGTAACAGATTTAAAAGAAAAGTAGATGGGGGAAATTATGCATTCAAACCATTGTCTCACTGCTCAACTTGTGTGTCACTCAGCCTTCTTTGCACACATAGAGTATCCTGTAAACATTTTAAATGTCTGCAAATATTTTAAATTTCTGTGAGAAAACCAAGTGCAACTGTTCCATCTTCACTCTTTTAAGCTCTTCCTTACAGAAGGAAGATGTGACTGAGGCTATGATCAGCTGTGACAGCCTCAAAGGAAACCTACTAATTCTGAAACACAGCCCTCACTTATCCATCCAGAAATATATCTATCACCTTAAGCCTCTCAGTACGGCTGCACTACAAAAGCAGATTTATTTATTTTATTCTTACCAATTTTTATCTGAATCTTTCAGAGACTTTAAAGCCTTATTAATCTTAGACTTCTGCCTTTATCCTAAGAGGAATTTCAGACTTCTGCCTTTATCTGGATTTTGTAACACATTAAAATCTCAATTTCTTAAACTCTTAGAAGTCAAAACTGCTTCCCATATACATGATCAGAGCAATCATGTGAAGGTAGTAGAGGTAAAATGGAAAGCATAAATGGATTACATTTTCATAATAAAAATATGATTCTTGAAAGCATAACAATTCAAAAGTAGAAAATATCTTAACCCGTTAAAAACAAACTTCAAAATGCAATACCATAAAATGCTGTGTCAAGACAGAGAAAACAGAATCTGAGCAAAACCTTTGGGCATCTGGGTACAGCAATAATTATACATATATCCTGAAAAGAGTGTGTAATAAAAATATTACTTTAAATATTGGGCCCCAATTGTGATGCTGTATAAACAAATAGACAGTTTGTCAGTTGAATGAAATAGAAAGAAACCTCTTGGAACCATTTTCATAGACGTGAGTGTAATTTAATTTTATTTCTGGATGATTGCAGTTAAGGCTGTTAATTAATTAGATTATTTAAAAATGGCAATTACTGACCAAAACCATCCCTCCCAAAACCCAGATGTCCTGTTCCTAGGATATGAAAATTCTCACACCTTTAAACCTGCAGCAATGCTTCCACCACCAGACAAAAAATACGAAATTGTAGAGCTAATAATTATTACGCTGTATGTGCTTGAGCATTATTATGGAAAATAAATCTTTCAGCATGTTACTCAGAATCTTATAGAAATTTCTAGCAAGTAACCTGTAACACCATGGATTATCACAGGTTTTCTTGTACAGTGTGAAAATTTTTGAGCATGTGGTAAACTATTGTGCAATCACAATGAAAAGTACTGTGTACAGAATTATATCCCTTAATTTATTATAAATATTTAATAATATTATTAAGGAATCAAATAATTTATTTTCTGATGGCACTAGGCTGTTTTTATAATTTTTAGGTTGTTCTTATTACCTGCATAGGATATTCCTTGAAGAAAAAAACAGAACATATTCCATCTGTACATTTTGCTTATTTTTCTGCCATATTTTGGTGTGATTTATGATCTTTTATTTTATCTTATGTGAGCCTATGTTTAGGTATTATTTATCTATTGTGTTTTGGTTTTGGGAAGAGATTACCTTTGTTCTGGATTACTTTTTAAATTTCAAACCAAAAACCAGATACACTGTTTTCTTTTATGACCCGATACAACAATGCAAACTTTCAGATGAAACAACATAACACAGATTTCTATTACAGAAATTAATAATAACTACAGATTACTGCCTCTGAATGTGGCTCTTGCATAGAAAGGTTGTACTCACCTCTGTGAAGCACTGGTTTCATCCCAGAAAAAGTGAGAAAGGTGATGGGTTAACCTCAGCTGCCCACCAGAAGCCCACCCAGCCATTATCTGCCCCATCCCAGCAGGCCAGGGAGGGGGACAAGATGAGAATCACCTGGGTGAGCTTCACCCCAAGCAGGTCTCTCCTTGCCTTGTTATCACCATGGGTTGCACTCAGTCCCTACACTGCAGGAATGGGGTTGTGGCCAGTCCTGCTCCTTCTCACTCATTACTTCTGCTGCACCATGGTCTTTGCAGGGGCTGCAGGGGTCCCCTGCTTGGGCTCCTGCTGCTCCCCTCACCCTTCTCTGCCACTGCATTTCCTTACACAGACTTTTCCTGAGGTGCTGCCATTGCCTGAAGGGCTTGACCGTGCCCTGCAGAGGGTCCATCTTAGTTTCTACCACAAGAAATCCTACAGTATTGGTTTCCCTCTTATTATGAGTCAGACACCCTGTGTCAGCTGTGGGAAAAGCTCAATTACAGCTCCTACCTTATTAGAATTATAAAGAAAATAAACATCCTGAGTTGTAAGGACCACAAGGATCATTGAAGTCCAACTTGCTTTGCATGGGACAGTCACAAGAATCCCACCATGCGCCTGAGAGTGTTGGCCAAACTCTTCTTGAACTCTGTCAGGTTTGATGCTGTGGCCACGTCCCTGGGGAGCCTCTTCCAGTGCCCAGCCACCCTCTGGGTGAAGAATCTTTTCCTGATATCCAACCTAAACCTCCCCTGACACAGCTTCAGGCCATTGCCTTGGGTCCTGCCACTGGTCAAGGGATTAAAGAGGTTGGTACCTGCCCGTTCTCTTCCCCTCATGAGGAAGCTGCCACTGCAGTGAGGTCTCCCCTCAGTCTCCTCCAGGCTGAACAGACCAAGTTTCCTCAGCTGCTCCTCATACAGTTTCCCCTCCTGACCCTTCACCGTCCCTGTGGCCTTCCTTTGGACAGCCCCTTATATCTTTATATCTTTCTTAATGATGCCCAAAACTGCACACAAGACTCGAGGTGAGGCCACACCAGCATAAAGGAGAGTGAAGCAATCACTTCTCTCATTAGGCACCAAAAAATTCAAAGTACATTTTTTATTTTCTGCTCAGTCAGCTGATTTCTTCATCTCCAGATAGTTCAGTCCATTCTTGTGTCAGTGGAGAAATTGTGAGAGTTTTCCCTGTGACAGCAGTCCCAAGATCCCCCTCTGCCATCACAACAGACATCTTAGATAAACCAGGTACATCCTCGACCTCTGCCAGGCCAAACCAGACAGTTCTCAAAACCAGCTCTTATAAAGGATCATTACATTCCCCCTGTCCCTGGGCACAGGAGATGAATTTGCAGAGGCAAAGCCTTCCTGCTGAGCCAGCCCAGTGGTGGTTGGACAAATGAGGGGCACCGCAGAGAACATTATGCGGCTTGGGGCTATGCCATTGCATCTGTGTGTTTGACTAGAGGGGAATCTTAGGTACTCACACACAACAAATCCAATCTCCAGCTGAGATCTCTGCAATTTCCATTCACACTTGCTCTTGCAGGTCCAAACCCTCAAGATAAATATTCAGAAAATTGAAGTATTATACCAAGCAGGCTTCTCAACCTCCTTCTGTGTCTCGTGAAATTTCTGCATAAGAGAATCTCTTTGTATATAAATTGTGCATGTGTGGGAGGAGAAAATCAGAGTTCAGGGTAAAGTGTCTGACCAATCTGCCCTTTCTTTATCTAGCTCCTCAATTTTCTTTTCCTGTCTCTTGACACATCTTCACATTGCATCTCCAGCTCGTGGTGGACAGCATCAGCCAACGGGACTGGCAAGCAGTGTGCTCTGAGGCAATGTAAATCAACAGAAACTGCTTTGTCTCAGGACAGATATTAGGAATAAACTGGAAGGTCTGTGGATGCAACAGAAAAGAGGGAAAGAACATTGCTGGACCTGGAAAATTTATCATCTTCAATATGTTAGATCCAGTGCTATGATTTCTGCTGTCTGTCATGTATTGCCCCCAGCTCTGCCAAAATCTGATGAAAAATACTGATTTAAGGAGTTACATTTTCCTTGGTTGTTTGTTTTCTCTCTGGCTTTAAAAGCTTTTGCCTTCTGGTTGGGGAAGATCTGTGGTGTCTTTTGAAAATCCCCTAATAAAAAAAAAGATTTCTGACAGTTTTTCATACACTCTGCAGATAAAAGGGCTATTCCAGGCTTCACATTTTGATTCCTTTCAAATGAATCTAAAAAGAATGGTCTTTATCTCATTATCTAAAGGAATTTCTACACAATTCAATCTCACTTAATTCATACAATTTTGCAAAGATTTCTTGTTATCATCTTATTTTAATGTTCACAAATCTATCTTACTTTTAGACCATTTGCTCTCTAACAAATTTTGAGATGGCAGTCGGTCCCAATCAAACATTGTCAGAAGTTATAAATCACTATAACGTCACAAACAATGGATAATGAATCAATATGTTTTTGGTAAATAAAATGGCATGTTTTCTACTTTTGTGTCTATTTTGTTTAACTAAGAAATTATAGAAAGCAATTATAGTGAGTGAAAGAAAGAAATCTAAAGGTGTCATTCTAACAAAATAGTATTTGGAATAAGTTCCTCAAGCACTTAGCAAATTTATGAAAGACCTTTTTTTACTTTCATTTCTAAGAGATCCTCCATATGCTTTTGTGTGTTCTGGTTACTACAAGCTCTACTCAGGTTTAAAGGATCATTAGAGGAAGGACAGTGAGACATCTCAAAAAACAGAGATTAATGCTTACATGTGTATGGTAGAGGGATTTGAGTAAATTGAAAATTGTCAAATATTGGTTTTAAATTACCTAAGACTATCCTATACATTATTATATGTCATAGACATCTTTTTGTGAAAATCCTTCCTTAGGAGTTTTTCCCTTCTGAGAAGCTGAGGCCTCAGAAATTGAATGTGAACAATGTTTATCTGCTGCTGTGGAATGCAGCAGGTGGTTCTGTGATTGGTCTCATGTGGATGTTTGGATTTAGTGACCAGTCATGGCAGAGCTGGCTCTCTCTCTCTGTCTGAGCCAGCTGCCTTTGTTTTCATTCTTTTCTATTCTATTCTTAGCTTAGCTAGCCTTCTGAGATGAAACCTTTCCTTCTATTCTTTTTAGTATAGTTTTAATGTAATATATATCATAAAATAATAAATAAAGCCTTCTGAAACATGGAGTCAACATTCTTGTCTCTTCCCTCATCCAAGAACCCCTGTGAACACTGTCACAATTATATAAATTTTTTTCAATGTGAATTAAGGACATTCATGGCTGAACCAACTTTATGGACAGCAACAGATACAAATGCAAATATGACTTCATGAAGTACTAATAAGTCCTTTCTTTCCCCAAAACCTTTGCAGAAGTGGCTCAAAATCAAGTTGTACTTTGTCTTGTGCAAAGTTTACTCTGCACTAGTAATAAATTCACATTATTCTTTGCCTCTTTGGCAAAATTGCTTTGAACTTTTTGCTTGTGTCTCAAAAAACAAGAGCCCATCTTTCAATTTCCAGGTTATTAAGTGAAGCTAAAACCTCTCTGAAACCTAATTTTGTTTCAAGTCGTACCTAAGAAAAACACACAGCCCAACATTTCTCAGTCTTGATATTTTGGTAATTAATAAAACAAAATATTGTCATCCACATACTTCCAGAGAAAGGAAAGCTGAGTTCCCTGAAAGTTGTGGATTTTTTTATCCTCTGAAATATTACAACTATTGCTCATACTTTTTTCCCTGAAACTTCAATGATCCTTTGCTAAATAAAATGCCCAAAACCACACCCAAAAGCAAAACAAGTCTCCCTCAAAAGCCTGAGGTTATGTCAAGGAAAATGGTCACAAACTCAGACTTTTCTCTTTTGGAGATTCTGGATTGTCTACTTATTTCAGGAAAGCATAGAAGATGAGAAAATAACTGAAAAACAAACAAACTTGGGAAAAATACTGCCCAAAAATAAGTTTTTCTGGTTTTTAAGCCATTCACAGTCAAGACAGAAAGATGTTCTAGACACAGAACAGTTCAAGAGGATGTCTATACAGTCAAAGGGTGACAATCATGCCATGTGCTGTGGAACAGTGCACCAATTCTGGAAATTCTTGTGAACTGGCTTGATAACATTAACAGTCAAAAGCACAGCAAAATCCATGAGTGAGAGTTAAACATTTTGAAAATAATGAATGCAGAGTTCAAGACTTGAAAATCTGCAGCAAAGGGTTAGGAAGAGTGCTAATATGGTGAAAGTGGGCAGCCCTTCAGCTGCCAATCAGAAAACTCACTTTTTTCTGAAAACTCCTAACTACCAAAATACATACTTAAGAAATCAACCTCAAATTCAATAATTTCTCATTTGTGTAAACAACTATGAAGATAACGAAAGATATAGAACTTTTCAACTTAGCAGTAAAACAGAAGTAATAAAAAGTATTAAGCTTGAGGAATAATATTAATGGTATCAGATCCTGCCTATTAAGGGAAAAAAAACCCCAGTATTAAACACCAGATGAAAACAAACATACTGGAATAAGTTCTAGGCTTAGAAAAGTGATGGTTGCCATTCTTGCTGGAAGAATAACCTAAGGACTCTTTCTTCACATAGACTTAAGCAAAAAATGTATTAATACAGAGGGGTTCATTAAATTCACAAAAATATTAATATATCATCCTTAGATGAGTGAGCTTCAATTAAGTACTAATGATGGATTAAATGGAATATGCATTCATTTAAATGAAGCGATTGTACAGGGATTCAAAAAATACGTCTGAATTACCACTCTCTGCTGAAAATTTTCCCTACAACAAACCCCAAATTTGTGTAGGGTATCTCAGTGCTGTGTGTATTCTTTTGCTGGTTCCACAGCCCCAGTTTTAAGGTGCAGATGGCGAAATCGACTGTAATGGTGGTTTACTACTTGTGCTCTCTCTAGAGTTTTAAGTTCAAATTGCACCTATAAAAAGGGGTAATTAGTCCTTTCTGGTTTATTGCTGTTAGGGGAAAGGAAGCAGTTTCAGTTAACTATCGACTAGACACCACTCCAGATTAAATATCCTGGATTCAGTACCTTATCCTGGCTTTCAAATACCAAACTGAGAGTTCAAAGAAAGTAGGAAATGTCACCTTCCCAAACATTATGGACTATTAATTATGTCTTTGCAGTGAACTTTCTCAGTGCAATTAGTCTACAGACATGAAGATCATCCTTTATAAAAGACTATAGGCTGTAACAAGGTTAACTTCAATTTAAACTGTGTTAATAACAAGAATGACTGCATTCAGGCAGCTGAATAACTATGTGATAAGCAAAGTATGTTTAATGAAGCAGAAAAAATTGACTAATTTTAAAACAAGCATGGGTATGCAACAATGTATATGTTTGTCTTTCCTAGCACTGTTGCTTTCCTACCCTGCCCTTTAACTATCTAGTTCTCCCTGTAGAGGGATTCATAAAGCAAATTACATTTAGATATAGGTAACTGTAAGTAAATACATAGCTGCATGTGACAGAAATTTGACAGCAGCTTTGAAAAGTGTGCCTTTTGGGGTCACTTAATAAAGAACTGCACAGAAGATTTCTGTGCCTTTGCTTTGACACACACTCTGCTCACCAATAAAGCCAGGAGACAATTGCCCTCATGGTGGGTGGTAACTGAGGCTGAGCAGTTGATCCCAGGGTGGAATTTCATGTCACCATTTCCCTGGAGGCAAACCTCGTTTAAAGATTTCTGAGCACCTTTTTTCCCGGACCTTGCTTTTTTCCCAGTGAGTTTATCACACATTAAATAATACTCTAAAATGAGCAAGTGACAAGCTCCTGTGCAGAAAGCGCCACCAAGAGAGCTGATTCACCTGAAGGGGGTTTGTATTTCACCAGGAGGGGAAAGCTAGAAAGTGAAAAGCCTTGCTGCAGTATATTCAAATATAATCAACAAGACAGACCCAGCCCATAACTTAAAGCATTTTAGAAACCTAGAACTGGGCCTTTACCTTTCAGCATATTTTAAGAGAAATAAAAATAACACTCACTGAAATGCTAATGAACAAACACCCAAAATGTTTAGCTTTGCAAGAAACTGTAGGCAGAGCTATTTTCTTATGGAGTGGAAAAAACTGGGCTGTGATTTCTTTCATTTTTTATTTAAGAATAAAAAATATCCTGTGTTTTAATTTCTCTTGTAGAAGGGGAAAAAAAAAAAGACTCCTGTTCTGAGATTCAAAACCCTCTTGTGACAGAAATTCAGATAACCACTCTAGAATGACAGTTAGATATTCTGGAGCACCCAGGACAAAAATAAACTTTTCAGTGTTACTGTGCAGAATAATACTTTAAGGCTTCTGTGTTTGGTTGAGCTTGGCTGGACACCAGGTGTTTACTAAGACATTCTATCACTCCCTCCCCTCAACTAGACACAGGGACAATGTGCAGTGAAAAGCTATTGGCTTGAGATAAGGAGATTACTTAAATTTTACTGTCTTGGGCAAATGGACGCGATTTGGGGAAAATAACTTAATGTATTGCCAACTCTCTGTAAGAGATTAAGATGAGAGAACAAAACACCTTCTGCCCTGCCTTCCTTCTTCCCAGGTTCAACTTCACCCTTAACTCCTGAGTGGTGCAGTGGGATGGGGAATTGAGTAACACAGCCAGTCTATAATGCTCCATCTCTACTCTCCTCTTCCAGCATGGGGTGTTCCTTTGGAAATCATTGCTAATGAACTTGTCCAGCATGAGTCCTTCCCACAGGCTGAAGTTCTTCCAGAATGGCTCCAGTGTGGCTCCTTTCCAGTGAGCAGTCCTTCAGGAGCAGGCTGGTCCAGCTTGGGATCCCCACATGGCACAGCTCCTGCCAGAAACCCTGCTGCTCCATGGGCCACAGCTCCTGCCAAAAACTCAGATGCTCCATGGGCCACAGCTCCTGCCAGGAGCATGCTTTACCCTCTCTTAAATTTGTCATCCCAGTGGTGCCACCAATGTCACTGCTGGCCTCAACTTTGGCTGGTTGCAGGCTTGACTTGAAGCTGAGTGAGCCCAGCTCTTTCAGGAATGGGGGCAGCTTCAGGTGCCTTCTCACAGAGGCTACTCCCACAGCCAAAACATTGCCACATAAAACCAATGCAGCCTCCACTAAGAATTTCTGTGGAAAGAAAAAGATCTGAAAAGCAACAACCACAGATTTTATCATAAATATGGATAGTTATCTCACATGCAGAGAGTTGCATTTGTTTGCATTTCCAGACCTTTAACTGAAATTGAAAAATACTTACAATGAAATTATGAAATATGATGCATTAGAAAAATACTTGCCAAATCCTTTATATATACATATATATATATATATATATTTAAAAACCTATGATGTATCATTTTTATTAATGATGGTCAGACTGACCCTGGAGTATGGTCATGAGTTGTTCCCAAATTTTATAATTCTACTTTTGGGATACAATTAAACTTTGAAAGGACTCTTAAGATTCATAGTAGCGTAGTTACTGTACTAACAGTATGCATTGATACTGCATGGACACAAGGGTATACTTCTATTGGATTGGTCAAACCCAGATAGAGTTTTTATGATGACAAAATGTCATGGACTGTTATCATTTTCCATGATTTAAGATTCAGGACATAAAAGTGGTAATGGTGTCAATACAAACATCCTTTGGCATGACCACACTTGAGAGACAGAACAACAAACATTGGCAAAATTCACTAAATTAATGTTTTCAAATAGAAGTTAAGGGTATGATGTAAGGTTTACTATTTCCCCTATCCTTTTTGCCCCCTTTCACTAATTTTTGAATTTTTTTCCTGTGATTTTCTAACTTGCCTTCCTTTCCTTTGAATCTTCTAGCCTTTTGCTTATAAACTGCAATTCCTTATCGAGTTCTTTTTTCTACATAATAAGTCAGCATGTTCCTTATCCAATTATCACTGAAGTGTTTGCATTCAAATGTTACCTCCCAGTTAAAACAATTTTTCCAGATTCCTTTCTTTCAGGAAACTGGGTAACTGATATACTGATAGTTAATACTACTACTAATGATGATAATAACAACATAAGAAAATTCTACTTACATAATTTGCATAAAGCCAATTTTAAAATATTAGTCACACTGATCTCTTCCAAATATCTGTGTTACAATGAACTAAAATATTAGTATTAATATTTATTAATATTAGTATTAGTGTTAAATTCGAAGAGTGACTGAAGAGGGAACCCATCCAGGTGGCACAAGGTGGATATTTGTGCTGGTAAATTCCATCCTAGGTTTAATCTCATACATCTATCTACTCTAGATTTGATTTATTTAAGATTTTATCTAAATATTCTATTTGTTCTTCTGTTTTTACCCATTATATTTCTGTACACAGCATGAAAATGATGGGCATGTTTCCAGTAAATCTATGAATAATTCCTGTGCAAGGTAATAATGACCAATTTGTATCATGCAAATGAATTGAAAAATGAGCAAAACTTTAAACTGACTGAATTTTTCAGGAGGCAGAATTTGTGTGAGTACTATCTGTGGGCATGCAAAAAGAACACTATTTGCATGCCAGAATCAATGGAATTCTTTTTTATTTTAGCAGAGTGGAGTGGGGAAAAGAAAAAAAGAGGAAATGAATTGCCATGATTTACATGTATAGGTGTTGAATTCGGATGGTTGTTGATTAGCTTTTCTATAAATAGTGTGAGCCTTGACTTCTGTAGTGAAGCCCAAGAAGAAGCTCAGTCACTATTCACACATGGGACCTGTAATGCTGTCTGAGCTGGCCCAAGTGTTCTCCCAGTTAATGTGGATGGAGTTGTTTTCCCTGCAGGAGACAGTTCTGCTGTAGATGTTTAATCTCCTGTGGTTTAGAAGCCTCACACATGAATTATTTGCCTTAAGCCTCAAAAAATCTTGCCTCCCCACCCTGGAACTACAGAAAGGAAATACTGCTAAGGGATAGGATTTGTGAATCTTAGTAGTGGATCTGCAACTTTCTAATTCCTAATTAAATAATATGTTCCTAATCCTTAATTTTAATCCAATGTTTTGTACACAAGAGGAATGATGATGAGTTGTGACATTTCTAAGGCATTCTTGGTAGGAGTCTTTTCTGATCTGAGTAAAGGGAAATTCAAATGCATATCACTATAGATTCCTTTCTTTGCCTAATTCTTTTAGATTGCTAAAAAGCAGTTTTCCTATCTGGTAAATAATTATTTATTAGTGCAATATATAATTTTCATCATTACTGATCTCCTTGTTCCTCAGTACTGTGGTGAGCTAGACATCAGGGGTGTTTGTATTTGCCATAGAAATAAAGAATTGCAAACAAAAAAATTATGAAACCAAAACCCTGGACTAATGGAATATAAAAGTTGATCAGTCTTAAACTCAGTAACAAGGAATGATCAGATTGTTGCATTTTTATCAAAACTAATTGAGCTCCTTCATGAATATAAAATATGGTGTTGGTTAATTAGTCCATGCATTGTTTTATACAGTGAAGATCATCTACTTTGGGGCTGTAGATAAAATTTATCTTTTTTCCTGTCACACTGTCTAAAGGTCCAGGACACACCTGTCACGTCCTGGTCAGCTCTCATTGATTGATTCCCTTGAGGCAACAGATAAAGCCTGTGTAGTGAGTGCCTTCTTCAGATACACCCAGGGAGGCCACAGCAGAGAAAAGAACTGTCCTTCTGCTTTCACAGCTCACAGGGGGAGCTGTGTAGAGAGTACATGTGGTATTTCTGACAGTAATTGGGGCCCTGATAGTGCAAGTGGTGTAGCCCTGCTCCTGATTGCCTCATCTGTTCAACACGGAGTCCTCCTTGTGGGGAGCTGATCTCTGGTCAGACTGGCAGAGCACATCAGCAGCCACCTAGAAAGAATTTCACTGTTTTCTCCCCTGAAGTGTTTCTACTCCAGCTGAGCAAGGCAAATTGCTTCGTGTGTCTGATTTCTACCTCCTGCACTCGCAGTGGGCTTGTTTCCTCTACCATCGCTCCAGTGCTTACCTCCATTCTGTTTGATGCAACTTTTGAATCCCTTTGATATAAATGCACCCTCATTGTCACTCACTAAATACTGCTAGAAGTTTTAGTGCTGTAAATATGTGTTTAGGGCAGCTGTGATTGCTGGATCCCTGGTAGCCAGCAGTGCATCTGCAGTTTTTGCTGTGATGTTTACAGCACGCTATGAATTCTGTCTTGACCTTGCCAAAATTTATTTTCCTCCTGCATGTCTCTAAGCAGTTATTTAGTTTTCCTTGTTTCCTGTCAGTTTCTAGGAAGGTTTCATTCTCTGTGCCATAATGAAAATGTTTTGTCCCTGTAAAGATAGATTTACTTGTTATTCACAGCATTAAAAGGTGGTATTTCTGTCATTTTCAAAAGCTTGTTAATAAATCTGGTATAACAGTGCCCCTGTAAATACTGACTCCAGCTCACAGATTCTGCTGTTTTTTGAAGTTAGCTTGCCCTCTCATGTTTCCCTCTTTGTCAGATGAATTTGTCCTGAGTTTCAGTTGCTAATTTTGTACTTCTGTCACAGCTGATTCTCTAGAAGCATGCTCGCTGTAGTTAGCATTTGAGATCTAACTACTCCCTTTCTATCAGTTTGTATTTTGTAAATAATCTCATTTCAGTAAAACTATTCTACATCACAAAAATACTTCCTTTTAGCTTTCACTTTGCACAAAGTGTTCTGCTAAATCTCAGTAAAATAGGATGCAAACTACACAAGTGAAGTGCATCACAGTCATTTTTACAATATTTACAAACCACATACTCTACCCATACTTACTAAAAACAGACTGAAAATAGAACATACTTTTCTCCATAAAATGCACAAGCTTTCTGATAAATCCACTGCAGAAATAATCCTGTGTACCACTTTCACATTGCTGCAGCAGCAGCAGTAACAGATATTCAGAAAGCAGATGGCTAACCTTCTGAATGGCATTATTCATGTTTCCAAAATAACATTCTAAAGACCACAATGCTGCACCTGTTCTTAATTCTTCCTTTTCAAGGATAAAGTACTGTCAACTTTCAAATATGCAGCTCTAGATACAGGACTAACTGTAATTTTAATGGAAGAAAAGTGTTTGATCATGTACTAACACTTTTTTTTTAAATGCAATTTTCAGGTCTGGAAATAGTAATGTATCACAGTAGAAGAGTACATGTTCTGTCTCTCATTCTTCCAGTCATTTCTGTGGCTGTGGAACAGACTCTGACTAGACTAATGACTCAAGTTACTTTCCCTTAGAGCAGGTCCCTCAGCACAGTCTGTCATGTTTCTGCAATCTGAACACGCAAGGATGCTTAATTATTACTCTGCACTATTCTCATTAATGATATAGGGTACTTTCAGAGCAGGATATAATCAACTGGTGAGGCTGGCTCACTGTAGGGGTCACAGTGAGCCACCTTGGTTCCTTAGGGAAGAGCTAGCAATATGGAATTGCTGCACCACATCAAAGTCAGGGTTCACTGAACCCTCTATTCTGGGTATGATGCTGAGAGTAGCTCAAGTGCTGCACAAGTCTGTATACAACTCCTGTGGGAAATATGGATCAATTTCCATCTTAAATCTTGAAGGGAACCAACTGCTTGAATACTTACATAAATTTCCAGTTTCTTTTAGAACCCTGTTAAAGTCTTAGCTTCGAAAATTGAGTCTGTGACATGATGACAAGCGTGCTCTGACCCTTCAGGTAACAGTCTTGTACAGCCCAAACCAGAGGTCAAACTACAGCCATGGCTCTTTTCCTGTCAGGGACAGACAAAAGAATGGGACCCAGTGGAAGAGATCTGCTCCCAGCTGGATGCCCAGCAGAGCTTCTCCTCCACAGTACAAAGCCCATGGCTCTCTCAGCTATGGGGTTGTTCAAACTGCTCGCTTTAAAGTCTGACCACTTCTTAAATTTTTATTTTATCTTACTTCCACTTGAAAGTTACTGAGGAATTGAATAATTTGCTTGTGTAAGTGAAAGAAAGATTAACCAGGGAGGATTGTAGGAAAATAGATAAAATCAGGTGTTCATTAGCTGCTCTATATGTACTATAAAAGTATCTAATTTCATAGGTTGTTTAAACTTTCATGTGAATCTCTATACATAAGATACAGTCGTATATCTCATAAACACAAAACACCTGTGTACACAAAATATACCTTAAAGAATGCAGTGTCTTGAAAGGATAAGAATAAGGGCAGAACAGATCCTTGAGTCTTCATAAACCATCCCATGAGATGTTTTCCAATTACTTTATCTGCTGTTAATAATTACTGTGGTATGCTAGATTGAAAAATCAATCTCCTAACTAGGCCATGTTTAGTAAAATCAACCAGAACCATATGCTAGATAAAATTTATATAACTGTGAGCTAAACCACCCTCATTGTACATATGGGTAGTGAATATGGCTAACATATATATGAGAGTAATCAGTCAGACAAGACTAAGTTCAAATCCTATTTTGTAAGAAGAAAGATATTTTTAATTTGATTTTTTTTAAGACTTTCTGCTCCCTTGGTTGCTTGTATGTGCACTGCAAAATAAGTACCTCATCAGACACAGAATGAATTATCATATCTTAGCCCTCCAGACAAAGAGGAATGGAACAAAGGTTCCCAATTATTTCCACTGCCACAGCATCATTTGGAGGTCCAACTGTGAATTGAGTCTTGAGAAAACTTACTACTTTTTGCTACTGAGAGATAGGTAGAGAAGAAGTAGGAAGAATTTTGATGTGTTATGTTTTTTTAATAAAGCTGGGAAATCTAAAGCAAGTCAGAAGATGACAACTTCATCATTACTTGAGAGCAATATTGCTTTTAAATTAAATAGATATAAAACCCACATTGTTCAACTGTCATACACATTCAAAAAACCACTTAAGGAATACTTACTTTTTTGTGTAAAGGTAAATGGAAAACTGCCAGTAGTCATAACAAGGGGATAAAATCAAAGAAGTTTACATGAAGAGGTTACCTGAATTACAGTCTCCTAGTTAATTTTCAGTGGCTGATATGTGACATTATCTGACATTCAAAGACCTTCAGGTGCACTTATGACATTGTGTATGACACTAGAATCAAAAATTCAGTTTTGAAAGGTATGAAGAAATAGCATCACAGAGGATGTTATCCTTTTCATAACTTTTTCTTGACAATTTTGACATAACAAAAGTATATAATATGATATACTGCATATACAAAAATCTTCATGCAAGTGCTGGATTTTTTTGTTTGCTTTACATGTGTGTGCTGTAGTAACTGGAGTTAGGTGGGTGTGCAAGTGAGTGTATGATGGATAGCAAGGATAAGCCAGATGAGCTGACAAGCAGGTGTAGAGGTCTGCAAGCTGAGGAGATAAATATATAAATGTGTGTATCTCTAGAGACAAGAGCACAGGCAGTCAGACATGATAGGGGAGCCCTGGGGGATGTGAAGGGGTTGGGAGAGATGATTGCACCAGCAACTTCAGTAGAGCTGTGGCCGCAGGGCTTTTTTTGTCCAAATGCCAGGAATGGGACAGACTGGAGTCCAGGGGCCAGAGGCAGAGACAGGGCAGTGTGAGCCCTTCTGCTGGAGAGATCCACTCTTGTATTTGCATGGACCCCTCTGGCAGGGAGGAATGATGCATCTGACTCCATGTTTTCAGAAGGCCAATTTATTATTTTATAATACTATATTATATAAAAGAATACTATACTATACTAAAGAATACAGAAAGGATGCTTACTCAATGCTAAAAAGATACTAATGAAAACTCATGACTCTTTCCAGAGTCGTGACACAGCTTGGCACCAATAGGCCAGAGAATCAAAACAACCCACATCAGAATCCAATCAAACAATCATCCATGGGTAAACAATCTCCAAACACATTCCACAAATGAGCAAAACACATGAGAAGCAAATGAGAGAGGAATTGTTTTCCTTTTCTCTGAGGGTCCTCAGAAGAAAAATCCTGGGCAAAGGGATTTTATCAGAGAATGTGAATGCCACAATCCACCTTCCTCATATGTGCACGTTTATATTTCTTTTATTAGTAGAAACCCATCCTGATGTATCAGAGACATCAGAAAATTGGTGCTGCCATTCTTCCTGTGAGTGCCTTGTATGTCTTATTTGTGTGGCCATACAAATAGAAATATATAAAAAATATGTAGAAATACATATTGCACATGGCATATAGCAGACTCCCTGTCTGGAATATGTGCTCCCCTTGCTGATGGAGAGACCAGGGACCAAGCTGGACTGGGGTGAACCTGGGTCCAGTTGGCTTCCAAAGGAGGTCCAGAAGATGAGGAAGAAGGGATCCAAGAGGTTCCCAAGCTTATTTGATAGGTTGATAAGAGTCACAATGTAAAGGTTTATAAGAATGACCAAACAAACCACAGAGACTGTCCACTACAGATTTCTCCAGACTGGAATGGCTTTTACAAACCACAATTGTATGAGGTGTGAGAGAGGATGAGACTGGGTCACAGTGGCTCTAAACCAAATACTCACCAGGAACCTTTAGAGATTCCAGAGGCTGCTCTAAATTGAGCGATACATCACAAGGGGATGCCCACTGTGATCCCTGAGGAGAAACTTACTAAGGAAATGTTTGTTGTCGAGATGAGAAGATAATGGAATTAGGTCAGGTTAAAGCAGCAATCTAGTCAATCATTATCTCAAGTACTAATTTATCCTAATTAAGTTAAAGCATTAAGTTAGGAATTAGTTTTTTTGGGTCCCTCTCTTCTCTATGGAGGACAAAAAAATCCGGAGAGCAATTCAGCTGATCAGAAAGACATTTTGCTTTTGTTGGTTTTATTTTTTAATTTGAGGATGGACTGGTGCAAGTTATACAAGTAAAGTCTCTGTCTGAGCAGTAATTTCTAGACCTGCTCTCTTCAAAAGCTTTAAACACTATTGCTAAAAGGGATAGATAGGAGAGAGGGATGATGGACTTGCAACTTTACTGTAGATTGAAACAATGGAAGTGAAAGTTTCTTTCTTTTTCCTGCTTGTGTCAACAGTAGGAATGAAATTTCATGCTTTCTCCCAGTCTGATTGACAGCTGGGTGCTCATCTCAGTCACAAAGACACAGAGAGCCAGAGAGTAATACTTTACATTTAAGGGTAGTTTTGGGCTAAAACAGCCTCTTCTGTCTCTAAAATCTGATCTGTTTGGGTGGTAGTATGAAGCACTTCTCTCTAAGGTTAGTCAGGACTTAGGAATTCCTCTTAATAGAAAGAATTCTAAAGTGCATGGGTGAGCATAAGCTACAGCTGAATGCATAACTGCTGATACCTTTACTTACACATTCAGTGCACTATTGGTATTTAATGTACAGCTCTATGAAGTGCTCTGTAATACTCTAAAGATAATTGGTGAGGTATCAAGGTAAAACATTACATATTCAATGCAAGCAATCAGCCACATCTAAAGTAGAAAGGTCAGGGAAAACGCATTGCAAAAGCATAACATGAATTTTCCAGGGCTTTTGGCATCCCTTTTGGAGTGCAGACAATTTTTATCTAGTAAGGAGATCTCCAAAAATATACCTTTGTTGGTTGAGTTTTCTCAGTAGATATCTTTGCAATTCATCAGCATGATTCCACACAACTCATTAGGTTACGGAGAAAGAGCATAAGGTAACTCCCTTGACTTTTGTACTTCTAAATCACAACAAAAACAGCCTCAATTAAAAAAAACCAAAACAAAACAAACCCACCACCACCAACAACAAAAAACAAAAACAAAAACAAACAAAAACAAAAAAAAAAGGAAAACAAACCCACCATTTTGCTGTGTAACTTTCTGAAACATGTGATGTTGAAAATCAAAAAGTAAAGTTGCCATGGGCCTTTATGCAGCTTTTTTTAAATGCTCAAATATATAGCAAAAGAATTTAAGTTTTCCTGGATCTGTCGACTGTGCTTCAAACATGTAAATTATCTGATCTGCCCAGTGTTTGACATGGCTGATGTTTTGTGGACATGATTGGTTCACTACATAGGAGTTAGTATTCTAATAAACCCATGTAAATACTTGAGTTTATACTTCATGCTAGGTCTGTGTGGAGTTCTTGAATAGGTATTGTGTGCAAAACTTGATCAGTCACCAAACTGACTGATCTAGCATGATTCATCAAAATACATCACACACCTGATTTATATACATTCCCTGTTACAATTCGAGCAACCTCAGCTTCACTGCTGTAAATCTAGAGCAAATCAACATTTAAATTTCTGTTAATGTCAGGCAGTTCCATCATCTCAGTAGGTTTGTTCCACATTTATATAGCTATGTGAAATTTAACAATCTGTTCTAAATTTTCTTATTGCTATGATATGGTGATGCGCTTGATCAATAACACAAAAATAACACAAAAAATAAAACAAACACATTTCAATATCTAGGGAAAAAAGAAGAAAATATGTATTACAGTATACTGGTGTATTATAGTATTATAATAAATTCTAGTAATCTACATACCACTGGAAATCAATTTTGTATACCCTATCAAATTTTACTGTTTCTTAAAGTTACACTTTTAAAGGGAAATTTTTCTGAAAAAAATGGAATTTCAGAATGCACTATGGAATAAAAAAAAATTACACATCAGTTACAAAATTGTTTCCAATATACGTTAACCCGTATATATCAATAGTATTTTTGCTGAAGTCAAAGACATTACACTATTTTAGCAGAAGTCTGAAGGCACAATCATGCTTATAGCATCTACAGAATATGGAATAATTTACAGAAGTTTTTTAGTGGTGTATGTACACAGCAGTTTTGGAGAAGGAAAAAAAAAGACCCAGATCATATATGAAAATTTTCTCCAAATTTGTAGTTGTTGGCAAAAAAAAATCTCTTTCAAATTTATTTGTTTTGTTTTTTCTTGAAGTCTAATAAAAGATACTCTGCCATCATAAGTCATCTCTTTTGAGAAAATAAATGAGTTTGTATTGAATTCTCTTCCTTTAACATTTCTGCTTGAAAAGAGCAATGTCATAGGGATTATAATGCCTTGTGGGGGAAAAAAAACAACCTAACAAACCTTTTCTTAAATAATTCTTGCTCATGATAACAAAAAAATGAATAGTACCATAGATTACAGTATAAATTCCAGATATATTTGAAGACTTAGTTTTTGTCAGAGAAATGAGACTTCTTTTGGATACAGGACAGTGAGCCACTCATCTGAAGAGAATAAATGCTTGTCAAGGAGATGAAGTCTCATGAACATTTCCAATTCTTTGTTGATTCCATGAAGGCCAAAAAGAGGCAGTGTTGTATTGCACTAAATAGTTTATTTAGTGGCTGTCTTTGTATTGGGCGATGGGAAAAATGTTACTGGGTATGCCAGGTGAGGTGGATGGTGCATTCCCCCCTCCCTGTCACATGGTTGCTCCCTCACACACTTACCCCCCTTTCTGTGTTCACTTGTGGTCTCTCCCATGGGTGGCCCCTCCCCTCACCCCTCCCCAATGGGATCCCATTGGCCACTGTCCTCTTTCCCCACCCTCTTCCTTGGGGTATAAAAGTCCACTGCGTGGGTGGTTACCATCTCCAGAAGTGTCCTGGCCCAAGCCAATAAACTGGATACTTGCTCCCATGTGGGAAGAGCGCTTCTCATCTTTTATCTTTCATCTGTGCAATCCGTGTGGGCTTGGGTTCCAGCTGGCTAGATTGGACCCATACAAAGCCCAGAGAGCCACGGATTACTGCAAGGCAGAAATCTCTGTCAGATAATAGGTAAATAACTTGTCAAGGAAACAACGTGGTTAGAAAAGATTTGTTAGAAAACTGAAACATTATCCAAAAAAATGGATGCAAAAAATTGAAGGGACTGATACTATACACAGACAATCCGAGATGCAGCAGTCCCATGATATGCAAAAATAGCTCAGATATGGACTAATTATTTGGAAAAGTTAAGGTTTAGGGTTCAGTGCCTTGCCTGGGTAAAAATGACAGGTAGGTCATTCCTGAGCTGTTTTGACTTTGCTCCAGCCTCCCTGTCTCCTTTTTGACAGCAGTTTAACTCTGGGGTGCCACAGAGACTCTGCAGCAAAAAGGTTCAAGGCTTCAGGAGCTCTTGAAAGGGTGCCTGCAGGGGGTGGGCAGGCAGGGAGAGAACTTCTTGTGGTACACCAGCTCTGTGGCATCAGCACAGCTCTGACCCCATCCCATCCTGCAGCACCCCGGTAGCCCTGGACGCTGTTCCCGCATCCCTCAGCAGGATATACCAGGAGGATTTTTATGGGATCCTCCCTCCTTTACAGCCTTCTCCCTCCAAGACAGGCCCCATGCCCTCACCCTTGTCTGCTCAGGAGTCTGGGTTAGCAATTTTGAAGGGTAGAGAATTCATTTAGCCTGAGTTGCATCTCCCAGAATTAGATGTGTGCTGCGAGAGCACTGCGATGGCCAGAGAGATTTTTCATGCCTAAAACATCAAAGATTTCCCGGCTTCAAACTGGGCACGAGGCATTCCTACAAAGTATTTGAATCCTTTCATTTCCTTACACTTGTTCTCTCAGCAGAAGTTGCTGGTCCCCAAGGTAAATAGGAAGGTCTTATTGTGTGTGCTGTGTGGTGTGGAGGGAATGCATCTGCACGGGATGAGATGTAATTTGTAAGCAGGCTGTGCTTCCCACGTGGCCCTGCTACCTGCTGATAGCTTATCTAAGGAGACTGAGGAAAAGAGATGGGAAATGATAGCAAGCAGAAGGGAAAATAAGTAAAGAAATCTGCAAAGCAAGGCAACCTACAACTGCTGTTGCCATGAATATAGAGCTTCCGACTCCACTAGAGAATTCTTATGGTAGGTACAGCTAAATAATCTTGAGCACACACCAAGTAACACCTAAACATGATTTCTGAGTATAAATTGCTTTCTCCACTGAAATGAAATATTCTATTACAGAAAAGCATTAGGTGACCCAGCATCCAACATCCAACAGTCCCTCTTTGTGTTTCTACATTATTATTCAGTCTTTGGAAGATGGTTTGGAATGACACCCAGCTGCTTCCAGCAGACTATTAAGCCTGTCAAGTGATCAAGCTTGAACAGCACAAGAAACAGCACATTATACCTGCTTAGTAAAAGATCTAGGAAAATGAATCTTGCTGTCACTCAGTAGAACTGAAATACTTGGCTGGCTTTAACACTCCTGAAATTATTCTAATTAGATGATCTGGTGTATGATTTCCAACTATAATTTCTTATAAGGAAATGGTACCAGAAGCTCCAAGTTTCATCTAGTCTAGAATACCAAGGACTAAAAGGTGGGCTCTGAGGACAAACCAACCAGGTTCCATAGACTTGAAAAAGAAAAGGAAAGAGTGGAATGAAATATAAAACTGTGGTGCAATAAAAAGAAAGCTCCAGACTCCAGCTGAGTTGTATCTTTGGGTTTAAATGTGCTGTCTCAGCCCTTTCTAACAGTATAAGACGGTATCAATGTTGACTCTATCAGCATTTTACAGAAATCCACCAACAGCTAAAGTCTTTAAAGCATAATACCCTAAATGTGTGCAGTGCAGTTTCTGAGCTGGTGTTACAGAGTCAGGCAGCTCAAAGATGCTGAGGCACACACAGTACAACAAGCTGGAGAGTTTAGGCTGAAATGGATTGTCACGATCACAGGCTAAATCTCCCATGTAGCGCTGAATCTGAAGTTTCAGTCAGTAACTTTGGCAGTAGAGGAAATCATCCCTGAATTATGTAGAAGTGAGCAGTTTTTGAAAATCTGTTTGTGAGTTTTGAGGGAAAAGTTATGCACGTGTGCATAAAAGTATACGATTAGTAGTTGTTACTGCACGGTACAATGAAAAAGAAAATATACTTCAGTTATCCTAGCTTCACCTTGTAATAAGAAAAAAAAATGTTGAAAAGTTACCTTTTTTCTCCATGCAATTTAACTCAAGTTGAAGGTGGTTTAGTTATGGCTAGTTTGCTATTATTTCAGGTGGGAAAAATAAGTTTTCAAGAATTGGATCTAACTTCAACTCTATGCTATTGGGAATATTCTACAGAAGTCTACTAGCGTTATATCTGAATAAAATAACGGAGAGCTATTCCAGCAAACAGAATTATTTTATTATCCTGTACTTAAAACTTTTCTTTTGCCAGGACTCTGACTCATATGTCAGAGCTATTTAACACAAGTAATCCCTGGCCAATTGAAATTCATCCAGTAAGGTGCACAGTGCAACAGGCCATGACTCATGCAGAAAGGCTACTATGTGCTGAATGGGGATTTAGAGGTGCATATAAGCAGAATCACAGAATGTTAAGTTGGAAGTGACCCACAGGGATTGAGTCCAACTCCTGACCCTGGCACAGGACACTCCAAGAATCCCACCGTGTCCCTGAGAGTGTTGTCATACAATTGAGACTTGTCAGGTGCTCTGACCACTCCCCTGGGGGAGCCTGTTCCAGTGCCTGACCACCCTCTAGGTGGAATACTTTTTTCCAATATCCAAACTAAGCATTCCCTGACACAACTTCAGGCCATTCCGTAGGGTGCTGTCACTGGTCACAATAGAGAAGAGATCAGTGCTTGCTCCTTCTTTTCCCCTCACAAGATATCTACTTTTAAAATGTAATTCTGAACCAAAAAATGCTAAATGTGTCTGAGCACCTCTCCCTGCAGCCTTATCAGACTCTGCATCTGCACATAAAGATATCAGTGAACTTCTAAACCAACTGACTTTGCATGTATTTGCTTCATTTGCATAGGTTGTTACTCTCATTTCCTGATGCTGAAGCTATAAAATATTTATGAAATATCAAGGCTGAGGGTTTTGTCCTTGTTTGACACTGTGTTTACATTGTGAAAATTTTAGACACAAAAAGCACGCATGCTTTGCACAATCAGTCATACTGGGTTTCTTACAAAACCTTTCTGAACAATACATGACTGAACAAAGTCCCTTACCCCCAAGCTTCATATAAAACCAGACAAAACCTTTGAATGTCTGGGAGAAGTCTCAAAAATAAAACTCCAAACCCTCAGATGAGGACAGAGTTCCCCAAGTGGGAGCTAGACCAGCTGGCAACAAAGGCTCCAGTAAGATGAGGCTGAGCTTGGTCTCAAGAGAGCCCTGCATAGTCATCTTTAGTAGCAAAGGCAGAATTCTTTGGCCAATAACTTGTAACTGAGAATACCCAGAAAAATCTTCCATTGCAGCCCCATTGCTGGTGATGTGCAGAAACCTCAGCTTAAGATTCCATTTGAACACCCACGGAACCACAATCTGGAGGCTGCAGAATCAAACATGGGACTAAATGTGTCTATGAGCAGCTCAAACATGAGAAACTATTGGTTTCCATGCTTTTTGTACTGCTATTGTCTTGCATTCTGATCATTATTCTGGTATAACTCTAATGGAAGCTGAGACCTTAATTCTAAATATGGTTTTTTCAGGAAAATCAAAGATGAAGCTGTGCATTGTCAGAATCACTAATGGCAACTCAGAGGCGCACATTAATACAGCCAGATGTTAGAGACCTTCTCTAGAAGAGTGGTTTCCAAAGCAATAAATAATAAATAGATCCATGTAATGGAACTTGTTGCAAGATTTTATGAGCAGGATGCATACTTGTTACTGCAGAATGTAGTTTACTGAAAAATTCCTTCTGCAATGTTTCCTGGTATGCTGAGATGAGTTTCAGTCCAACACAAAATTTTGGTTTTCAACTTTGGAATTTTTTTAGAGATGTTTTAGAACAGGCTTTTCCAAAGCCGGTTCTTATCAACAGCTGACCCAAAGGGCAGAGTTCTTCAGATATGCACATTTATTCCATGTTAAAGACTGGGTTTACTTAACCCAGATTGAGAATCTGAACAGAGCAGGAATCAGTTAGGAAAATCCTAGCTGTAGTATTTTTTGTGGTTGTACTGCCTCGACTGGGAATCACCTTCTCTGAGAATGCCTCCTGTTATCACATTTCCTTCTTCCATGTATCAGGGCAGAAACTAAAGCATCAAGAGTTATAATGAACTCCCACTATATTTCTTACCAAAAGCAAGCACTTCTGCATTTTTTGGTTGAAGTGTTGTCTTCATGATAACTTTGTTCCTCTAAACTGTCAGCATCTCCCACATGACTTGATGCACCTCCCTGTTCCTTTGTTCTAGTGCCACATTATTTTCTGTGGCTCTATTCACAAAGTTGTCACTCTAGATTGGAGTGGTCTATTAACAATTTAAAGTAAATTGTTAATCCTATGAAGACAGGCTGGGAGAGCTGCAGTTGCTCAGCCTGGAGGAGAGGAGGCTCAGGGGAGATCTTAGAGTACCTTCAGGACCTGAAGGAGGCCAACAAGAAGGCCGGGGATGGACTTTTTACAAGTGCTTTGAACAGTCTTGTCTTTAAAGAAGAGTAACCCTCTCCTGCCTTTAGTATAGAAATTTCCAAACAATTCTGGAAGTTAGGAGAGCTCCTAAATTCTGTCCCTCCCAAAAGTGTTGCAAAACACTTGGAAAATGTCAGGACCAGAACAAAGGAGGATTTCTATTTCACAGGCACATGAAAGGTGCTGCACAATAGATTTACATCAGTATGCTGGCCAGCACTTCCCTCATGCTGCGTGGAGTGTAGATCTTCTTGACAGGTACTTTGACTGCAGAAAAGTCCCTACCTGACCTCAAATCAGAGAGAAGCAATGGCCAATGGGTACCACGGGAAAAACTTATTTCTCTGTCTTCATTCCAGCCTCAGTGCCAGCTGTCTTCAAAGTCATTCCTGTATCCGCATCTGCAAAATAAAGAAGCCTCTAAAACACAAAAGGCTGAGTTCCCTGGTCCTTACTTTAATGTAGCTGGGGTCTTGTAGATGTTTCTAAATTAAATTTCTTTTTACGATGCAGATTTTAAAAACATGGGTGAAAATTTCACAGAACAAGTACCAGCTGCTTTAAAATTGAAGATGGTTTATGAAATGAGGATTTTCAAAAGTAATTATTTTCTTAGTAACAACAGTAAACACTAGTGAACAGCCCTATTTAATTATTATTTCTACTTTATTACTACCCAGTATTTCTCATGTTTCCAATATACATAAAAGCAGCTTCCTTCCTTGTCTCTGGAGTCAGAACAGACAGCAGAACAAAGTTGATCTCAGAGGTATTCCTCCTCAATTCTTCCATATTTAGTTAACTTCCTCTTGTATTTAATTCCACCATTTCCTTAATGAAAATTTAATTAGACATCTAAACTTACCATTTGACATCCAGTAGTGTGATGCTGCTACCTGGAGGCTTGGTGCTTTGCATTGTTTCTCAGGTCAGTTCACCAGAAGCCTTGGTAGTGCTGCCCCCTCTCATGGGGAGGGTAAACTAGGCTAAATCTGAATTTAAACCCTGAGAGCCCTGAGTGGAGGGGGCAGGAGGTGATCCATGTTCCCCAGCAAGACAATCTGGCAGCAGTGACTTTCCAGGCAAGGCAGCTTAATTAATGTGTGTTCCCACTCAGCTCTGCATCCCACTCTTTAAAACCAGAATAACTCCTCAGACATATAGTTCAAATACATTCATCTGTTTGATAAGAGAATTATTTTCTTACAGTGATTTTAGGACTTTCATAGCAAGATGTTTCATCAAAAAGGGATACCAAAATATACATTTTAACAGTCTGAGCCTCTCCATTCACATTTACTCAGGTTTCATTTGATCAGCGTTTCTAATGTGTAATCCTACCCATGGTCTATCTGTTTACCAAGATTTCACATATACTTTGCCTCCATTTCCTGTCTCACTTTATTTCTATTAAATTTCTTTAAAATTGTTGTGCTCTCCAATCCTCCCTTTATATATCATAAGAAACAAGAAGCACTTGCTCAATTTTCTCATTCCCTTTGCTGATTCTTACAGATCATTTTCTGTGCTGCTTTGAATGGAGTAAAGAATAATAATTAAAAAAAACCCCAAAAGTGCATCTGAAAAAAAAGAAGTTCAGTTTAGCAGAATAAAACAGCCAATAAACTTTCAAAATAGACAGTCAAATAATTAGATTCTAGCAGGAAATCACAGAATTGTCACTGCTATAAATATTCAGAGCCTACGCAGACTGGGTATGAACATCCATCACAGATGATTTAGAAATAATGAAATGAAACAGCTCTGGACAGAAGATAGCCTAGGTAACAGAGCAGAGGATTCTCTAGCTCAACTGACATTTTTGTGACATTTTCTGGAAACTGAGCAGCCCATTGTAGCTGTCAAGAAAAAGTATGACCTACAAAGTTTTCCTACAAACAGTAAATTTGTTTCTGTGTGACAACTAGCTTGGACATCATCCCTATTAATTTTGTCAGCAGCTCCTTTTTAGATTGAATGTGTGAACTCAGATTCTCTCCTCTCTTTTATTAGTCTAGAAAGAGATGAGCCTGTATCAACTGCTACTATCATGACAGTAATTGAGGACAATGCCTTTAAATTCCATATGCAATTTTATAGCCACATGAAACCTGCACTTAAAGGAGATTCACAATTTTTAGATTAACCTTTCTCAATTATTATTTCTCAATGTGCTGTTTACAGCTGAGGAAAATTCAAGAGTAATGTAAAACTTTATGGCATGCACATCCAACCATCATTGATAAGTGCTAGGATTTAAAAAAGAAATATAATCTTTTGCAAAACAAGATAGCAGGATACTTCTGCAAACTTAATCTAATTTTAAATTTGTTCATCATTCACTCTTGATTGCAATTAGAGTCTACTTATTAAATACCATCTGTTTTCTAAGCATCAAGGAGTAACCTGAAAAGATTCCTCTGAAGGAAACAAACACACAAAAAGCCTCAATAAAACCTTGTTGACCAATAAGATAATTATTGAATATGCTAAAATGATGAAAATGCAATGAATAATAATTTTTTTCAAAAAACACATGAGTTTCCATATGCTTCTCCTTTATCTGCATTTACATCTGCGCCAGGGAAATCTAGAGAAAATATTGTGGAAAATATTTTTTCCATCTAATTTCTTATTCATTAATTTTTTATTATTTTTAGTAAGGTTTTTTAGTAAGATTATTAATGATTTTATACAATTCTTCTTATTAGAATACAGTCTATGGATATCCTGTTTATTATTTTTTGAATTATTTTCCATTTTCTGGAATCACCTCTGTAATGGACCAAATAACTTATGTTTAGTTTTGATAAAACTGTCTTCTGAAAAGGTACATTATTGTGACCTGAAAACACTGAAGATGTGGAAACCCCATTATTTTCCCTGGAAATTTGTTTCCAGTGTGACTATTTTCATTAATTTGTGTCTGGGAAACTGATAACATACCACCTCTTATGCTCAAAGTCTTGTTCTAGGCAAAAATTAAATATAAGGCTGAGGATTTGGTGTATTATTGCTATCTTGACAATCTAATCACAGAATTCACATTCTCTGTGCACTTAGTATTACTCATAAAAAGACAAAAAAAAAAAAAAAAACACCACAATAATATGCTTAAAAGTGCTGTACAAAAACCTCCTGGCACCTGCCACTTGTTTACACTTACACTGCCTGCCTGTGTCCCAAAGTTCTGGATTCGGTCTATGGAAGGTGTGGTGAGATGGCAGCATCTGGAGTCTTCTGGGAGAAACATGGTGTTGAAGTTAATGCTTGCATATCCTAGGATGAGAAAGAAGATTTATTTTGTATTTGTTGTTGTTGTTGTTTTTGGTTTTTGTGTGTTTTTTTCTGCTTCTTTTTTTGCTTGGTATCACCATGGTCTTCTGCGATCTACAACTCCCCGTAACATCCAATCTTAGTTACTGTGGGATCTCAGCACATCGTTCTCGATGTCTAGAGATGCCAGGAGAACCCTTGGGGGTCTCGAAAATCTTGGAATGTTGCTAAGAGTGTTTGGTGGCTTGATTTTGATCTATCTACAGAAGTAACAAGAGTTTGAAGACAAGAGAATCACTTTAGAGTACAAGATGTAAAAGAGACACATTTAGAGGGTGAGATATAGACTTTAAGGTTTTTGGTACAGGGGGGTTATGGAGACAAGATGGAGGGATCAGGGCGTGTCTTGTCCTTCTTCTTTCTTCTTCTTGTCCTCCATCTCCTGTGATGATGTTGGCACTTAGAGATTGGTTTATGGTGAAGGTGCACTTGCTAACATGGGCGAAAAGCATTGGGAAATAAAGGTAAATATTATGTACGTAGATTTTAGTATAAAAAGACATGACCGCCCCGTGGGTGATCAGAGAGTGCCTGTGACTGCTTGCAGATCAGACCTCTGTTGAGCAGACAGAAAATTTTGTAGATAAGAAATAATAAACAACCTGAAGACCGAAAGCTGAAGAGTCCAGACTCGTCCTTTGCATCGCGTGCCACGCAAGAACCACTCTACCCGTGTCGGGGCAGAGACAGACAGCCGAACCCGACAAGTTACATCCAATCCATCCAACGTGGGGCATTTTTTACCTATGTTAAGCACTTTATTTTTGTTCTCTTCATCTCCTGAAGAGAAGCTTGTCCCAACTCCAGCTCTGTAATTGTTTCTCTGGTCACTCCTTGTTGGATGGGCACCTACAGCTGTGTGTTCCCTGGCTCCCAAGCACCCTGTGCCTGGTACCCCTTGGTGCTGCATCCTGTGCCTCCCCTTCTGAGACCTCTCATACCAACCATGGACTCCTCTGCCCAACATCATTCATTTAGAGATTTCCACAGCTTTGTAAAATGCTTTATTCAAGGAGTCATTATATTCACTTGGCTTCTTGGAGCAGAGTTTTTGTTTGGGGGAAGCATGCATCACTCCTTTAATCCAACTGCAGCTGTGAAGGTTCACACAGTCCATGTACCTGACATGGGAGAAAGTCTCTGAATGAATATGAAGTCTTGTTTTTTATGGTAATTTTCTAAATTTTTCCTCTATATTTGCTTTTGCTTTTATGAACAGGAAGTTTTAATATCAATTTTGCATCTAAAAAGTTTAGTTATACTTTCTCCTTTACTTTGTGAGCCTTATTCTACCTGATAACATTTTCAGTTTACTGTGGGAACACTTAGAATTGCCTGAATTCGTATGCTTCTCTACTGTTTTAAAGGTAGAGAAAGGAAGCCTTTTGTATGATTCTGTTCAAATACCTGTCCAGGTACAAGTTGAATGAGTACTTAGCAGGTGTTTGAGTTACAGCAAAGATTTAATTAAGAAAGAAAGAAAAATAGCAATCCTATATATTTGAGAAGCAAAGAAAAATCCAGGTTTTAGAAATTATTGCATTTACTAGGCAGAAAACCTGAATTCCTACTATTTCTGGCTGTTGAATTCTAATCCTCCTGGGCTAACCTGTATATTTCCCAGAGGCTCAGTGTTACACTGTTTATAAGCAGATTGTGGTCACCTTCTGTGGGCAAATTATGTGATAACTCTGCTGATGCACAAAGAATAGGCATGTTTTATTTTCATTTTTTTGTAGCTGTAGTTTAATGAAAGAACCTATTATTTTCTATTTAGAGAAATTAACATTTCACTATTAACAGCAGTCATGTTTCCATGTCAATCTGACACTAGTGCCAGGAAATAGATTTATCAAAACTGTCAGGGTAGGTTTGTATGATAAGACATTATCAGAAAAGAAGTAATCACTTTTAATTAACTTCATATTATAACTATTTAAGTTTGTAAGTATTTAAATTATCTGCTACATTAATTGCTTTAAAAATTTATCTAGATTGGAGCTTTCTGAAACTGTAATTTAGGCAGGATGGCACAAGAGCAAAGAAAAGAGGAATGAGAGCATCATCTATAGGAAAAGATAATAAAATGTGGTCAGGATTTTGCTGATTAGGAGGCCCACAGAGAGAACAGGTGAATGCAAGAGTTCTTTGAAAGCCTAGTCACATCACAGAGCAGGAATAAAATCATTGTATTTCTTGTTTCATAGACACAGAAGTGCTGGACTGCAGTTTCACCACAGATCTAGCTACAAGGCTCTTTCTTCAAAGACCTGGCAGAGCATTTCCTTCCTGCAGAATCTAATTGCAGTTTAAAGATGTCAGTAGTTGCTTGATGCTATCCTTCCAAAACAAAACAAAAAAAAATCCACCCACCTGGTCTCCTGCAAGAGGTGTGGAACTAGAAAACACAGCAAGGAAACCCAACAGACCTAGAAATGCAGCATAAACTCTGAAGTGCTTTCTGAAGGGTTAATCAATAAAATGGAATTACATATCTTTGTCTGATTCCAATCAGCTGTTTGGTAATGGGAGATCCTTTGTCACACAGACCTGGTACTAATGGCAATGGAGGCCATACCCTGATTATGGGACAGAGGCTGAATTCTGTTTTGAATTCTCTGCTTTTACACCCCAAAGAACAACTCAAACTTGAGACATTAATAAGAAAAAAAAAAAAAATCAAAAGCAACCATATTAGAAAAATACTGCAACATCTGAGGCCATGAAGTAAAGAACATCAATGGATTTATTACCATTCTTCAATAATTAAAAAATGTGAATGGTTTTGCTATCCCACCTGCATTTAGGTAAAGTACATTGCCTGAGAACATTTGCTCTTTGATTGTGAAGGTGTATAAATGTATGTGTGACTGTGCATGAGTGTGAGAGCAGGGCAGGGTGACGGGCACAGGAGCAGGAGAGAAACAGTTGGGGTTTGGAAAATTCAAATTTTAATGCAAATTATCAATATTGAACTACCCTGAACATTTCAGATTTTGTAGCTTGACACAAGATATTCACAACATGCTCATGCAACATCATTATACTTGCATTTAGAAGGGCTTTTTGACAATAAAGGATTCTTTTATTTGAAGCTTATTTCTAAAATAATTTATTGCAGTGCTCTTTCACAACATTACTAATAACATGCCTTGCTTAAATACCCTGATGATTAGGGGTTGAGAACTGACTGTCAGGAAGAAAAACAACTGTGAAAAATATCCCAATGAAAGGATATGACATAATTTTGACCCTGAATGCAAATGCTAAGAGTAGCAGGGACACATATGTGAAATCAATAAGCAAGGGCAATCTGTACTGTCAGTTTCATCAGTGAGTCATGTCTTGTGCTGAATTCATTGAGAATACGTGAGAGATGTATTTTAAAAGTGAGAGAAAGATAACAGGCACTTCATATGCACTCTATTTTTGCAGTGCAACCTGCTTATTAAATTAATATGGTCATGCTAAAACAGGGAAGTGAAGACAAGAACATGAGGAGCCATTTTTGTGGGAATTAAAAATATAATAGTAGTGATATAGAATAACCTAGGTCACTTTTCTCAATATACACTTGCTTTTCTTTCAAGTTCTGAATATTCACTTCCAGGATGAAGTTTTAGTGAAGCATAACCTTGTGTCCTGAAATACACAACAACATTTCAATCTTCAGAATTTCACAGCCAGAAGTGGCCTTTTGATCCTGGGAACAATATCTGAGGCACCAGAAATGGCTTATGCATTTCAGCGGGCACTTATGAGTGAGTGAGGGTGAGGAACAGGGTTTAGAATTTTACTGAAGAAATGTCAAAAATATTCCCACTGGACTGACTCCAAGATATGAAAATTTTTATCAAGTCCTGAGTGTTCCCAGTAGAATAAAAATCAGCTGTTTTTTTTAAACCTGGCCAAAAGAAAGAATATTCTTTTAGATATTGTATTTTTAAAATTATAAACTATTGTTTAATAATTTAGTGAACGCGGCTCTAAATTCGAGCAAAGGTCAAGCACTTGGTCTACAAAATGCACTTCAGTCCTTATTACATTCAGGTTTGTAAAAGGCATTTTAGCAAACTTTTGTACCATACTGAAACAGACAGCTGTGAACTAGTTAAGGAAGTAAATTTTGTTAGAAACTTCATGGAAAAAAGGGTTCTCTGGGCTTTGTACTTAGCCTGTCTGTTCAACCTGGTTACATTTCTTAGATACCATGACTTAAGGTACAGCCTGGTTTGCTAAAACTACTAAAGTCTTGCCCTTCTAAACTGAAATACTGGTGTATTTTGAAAACCAATTTAACTGGAGACTCATGTTTTCCTCCACCTGCCTCACAAGCCATAGAAATCATGGACCTGGACCTCAGTTTTCTCTGCTGCACTTTCCTGTACAGCAGCCAGGCACTCTGCAAACTGTCTGGCTTGCACCTGGATTCCCCCCTTCTTTATTGTCATGTTGTGATTTGCCCCTCATTTTCACAGTGAATCAGATCAAGAAGGTCTCCTTTTCCTTTTCTAGTGTTTTACCACAGGATGGAAAAAATAAAAAAGGAATGACTTCTTGAAGCCATCTGGTGTCAAGTAAAGGATGGAAAGAGAAATCTCATAGTAACTGGAAATGTTTCATTTAGTTCATCTGAAATGTAGGTTTTTACAATGAAATTGATAGAAGAACAGGGGTATAAAAATCCTGTAGAAACCAGCAATAATTCAGTAATACAATAGAATTTTCAAACAGGTATATAAGTTAAATTTCTTCAAGCATTTTGTGTCATTTACATGATATAAAAGTTATAAGCAAAACTGACTTTGAAGACTTGAATCTGAATCATTAAATACACAGTGTCTTTTTTTTTAAAATCAAACACCAGCCATATCATTTATTTAGTTTGTCTTATTCCCTTTTCTCTTCATTAGCTGTTTTTGGCATGGAGTTCAGCCATTCCATTGAAAAAAAGTTCATAAATATTTTCCATTGATGTATTAGTGTATAGTAGCCAAAATACAAAGCTTTTAATCTGTACTGTGCCTCCAGTATTAAAATTAGCTTTAAAGTACTTGTGATGAGAGGCAAATTTCCTAATTTTATAGCAGTACTGATAGTACTGATCTTATTAATATTAAAAATATTGATGCTACATAAAATGCAATAATATTGTCCTGTATTTACTGGCACAGATAATTATTTGGGCTTTTGTTCAACATACCCAATAAAACCAAGTATGTATGTTTTACTCACACAAACAAAGAACATATATATGGAAACTCAGCATCCATAGATAATAAATACCAGAGCCCCCCAGCTGGTATTTGTTGTCCTATTTTTTAAATTTTATTTCAAGGGCAGTTAATAGTGGCCATAGCTGACAGATATTAGAGTTGGCACTGGAGGTGCCATCAGCAGGTGTTGGAGCCTTGCCATCAGCAGTGAAGAAAACCTAGCAGAAAATGACCACACAAGCCAAGACCACTCATGGGAAATGGATTAGCTCTGAAAACCTGGATCTTTATCATATGAGAATGGTTGTTTTTAGCTGTATAAGTTGTATTATACAGCTGTATGCATACCACATTTTAATTTTGTTTATAGTGTTTATATCTTCCACCCAATATGTAATTTGGAAATATTGTCACGTCTTAGTTATAAATTCTGTTTTAAACTCCCTTCACTGTATAGTAAACAATGGCATATTTGGGTGTTTTTCAGGCAAAGACTCTTTTCAAGAGCCTTCTCAATTTTTTTTTCATAAAAACAGAAGCTTTTAAAAAATTGAAGATTTATATAATTTTGTGCTGAAAAATATATGCAGAAGACAGGGAACTTTTTTCTTTCCATTCACTTCTGGAGGCTTTTTTTCCCCCCTGATATTTCTAACATTGTACAAAGAGTGAAATAACTTTCACGAATTCTTTCAGCACGTGCAGGTAACCTTTGGGACACATGGCACCATTCCAGATACAGTTCTCCACACCAGAATCAAAGAAATAGAGGAAGAAACTACTATGCAACATAGAACTGAAACAAATTCTTTCTCCACCCTCCCATTCTTCAGCATCTCACCTGTCTTAAGATTTTTAAAAAGGGGTGGATTTGTTTTTTAACATAAATATCAGCCTTTTTAATTTTTACATGGGAGGAGAAGTGACACCAATTAGATTTTACCTTTAAATTAATATTTAAGCAGTACTGATGCTTTTAAATGGCTGAAACATTTAAGAAACCCAAAGATAAAAACATTTTATGTTTATTTGCAGAAACTATAAAATCTTTGCAGTTCAAAGTCTACATGATTTATTCGTCTCATGTGGGCTGCAAAGATTATCAAGTGCTGAACCCTAGGAGAAAAATACAAAAGATATGGAAAAATATCATTTTTAAGAGTATCTACGTTGCTAAATGACTTGGAAACTTTTGAGTATTTTATTAGATTTGCAGTTTAGTTGTATTTATTAAATCAATAGCACAAATATGAACTCCTTTCTGAGATGAAGGAAAAAAGAAAGCACATTTCAATGTAATAGCAATATGGGTATAAATTCTATTGCAATTTTTCTCTGTGGCTTTCTCTGGTATCCAGCCTGCAACAGACCATTAGCAAGCATATTTTGTTGAGTTTCTAAGCAATTTTTCAATAACAGAACTGTACCTTTCTTTGTGATGATTCAGATAAAGTAATCAGAGGCCTTAAAATGGATGAATCCTTAGGGAATGGGGTTTATTATCCAAATCATATTGAGTCTATTACTGAAATACAGCAACTTTTTCTGGATGGAAATAATATAAAATACATCAGTAGAGTGCTCAGAATTCAAAAGTAGTCGCATAAAAGTGACTTAGATTTTTAAAACTTGTCAGTGGTTACAAACCTTAGCTCAATCTATATGTAAAGGATGCCTTGCTTTTAGTCTACAAGTATTTATATATTAAAAGCCCTAAGTGGGTGGATTTTTCCTCTAGCAGGTAAAAGCAAAATAATACCAGAAAGTAGATACAAAAATAACAAGAGCAATTCAGTTACTCCAGGAGGTACCAAGGAACAGACTCTTTCCATGCTAAGCATTCAAAGCAAGAGTAGATGCCTTCCAGAAAGTTCCATAGCACAGGGTCCTGAGGAACAGACAGGCTCTAGGGGCAACCTCTTAGACCCTTTTTTCTATACTAACTTATCAGACTTTAAAAAAAGTAATGAAGAAGTGACAAAACCTTTATGCAAGTCAGGCAGTCCTATATCCATATTCACAACATAAATTTAACCTTGATCGACCCCATTTAATCATTGCTCCTTTTTTTGGTGGTATTTTTTTTCTTTTTCACTTTACTCAGTTCCAAAAAGCTGCCTATTTCCCTTATTCTTCCATAAGACAAATAATAAAATGGACAAAAGATAACCATTGAAAAAGAACAAATTGCACAGCTCTGGCAAAATGTTCTCCTTAGGAAAAATTCCCACTGATTACAAGAGACAAGAAATTTCAATTGGAGCTTTGCCTGAAGAAATAACTGAGAATTAAACCCAAATAAAATAATCACATAATACAAGTTCTCACAAGTAGAGAAATTAAATTATCTTTCAATTCTCACATGGACAGAAAAGTTTTTGTCCAACTGATGGAAAATAAGAGCTTTGCCATTGATTTTCTATGAAGCTGAGATTTCACCTCAGGGCATTTTTTCTCATGTACTATTTATTATGTCTTTACTCTAGCACAACACATAAAGATCAGCTAATGCTTGCAGAATAATGAATAATCATGTATTCCAAGACCAGGTATTACCATCCATTCTAGGATTGAATAAAAACTTGAATGCAGTTTTTATTTCTAGAGGAATTGTGACATTTTGAAGAGGGAAGAAAACCCAGTAAACTAAACCAAACCAAAACACCCAGCTGAGCTGAGGCATTGAAATGAAAGAGAATAAATATTGACTGTCAAATCCTCTCCAGGAAAAAGAAATCTCTGCATATGGTCTGCTGCTGGCTCTGTCATTTCCTAAGCATTCCATTTGAAAGAGAATAAAAAATGCATCTAGTTGACAAATTATGAGCTAAATTAATTCAAATGGTTTAATGGAGTATAGTATCCATCTCATGCAAAAGAAAATTATGGAGCTTTAGGAACATGTCACAATTGATGACTTACTGTGTTAAAATAAATTGTCATAGACATCAGGGTTTATTATGGAAGTATCAAGTCAGCACTTCCTTGCTGCGTGTCAGAATTCTGTTCAAAACTGATGCTTCTGTTCAGCAAAAATGTCTGGAAGAAGGCAGGAAAGCTGAATTTTTTTGGGGAAAATACTTCTGGACTCTCAGAGGAAAGCCATTTCTGACCCACAGATGGCTGAAAAGCTGCTAGTAAGTTCTTATACTGTAAGTAGAGAGCAGCAGCAAACTTCTACCTATAAGCTGAAATATTTTAGGATCTGCAGATGTGTCCTGGGAAACTCAGTTTCCATAACAACAGCTTTTGGTGTCACGATTTTGAGGCTGTCTGCACCTCTTGATTTCTGTAGCTGCTCACTTGGGGCTGCCAGTATTATACTGTTATTTTGTCTAGCACAAAATTCTTGTATATTTGCACAACCAGGGTATTATAGGTGATTTTAGCAAGTAAAAATCACAGTCTTTAATGTACCTTAAAGCTTTAGTACAGCTACACAAGAAGCAGGATCCTGCCTCAGTATTTTACTGATTAATGAAGTTGGAACACTCCAGTGCCACTGAGATATTGCAGTAGCATAAATATTTATATGCTTAAAAAATCAAGCAATCAGGAACTAAATATAGAATCCAGAAAATAAAGGGGATTTTTTTCTAAGGTTGTTACTCAAATCAATCCCAAGAACTTGGTTACTGAGGAAACAGACTTGAAATACAGAATTGAGATATGTAAGAAAAAAATTCTAAATTGTTCTGTGCATTAATGAAAAAGTAAATCAGACTCAGACCTTTCTTTTGGCAAAACAGGTCTGAGCAATTGTAAGCATTTTCCTTTTGAATACCATCTCTAGCAGGAACAGACTTTCTAATGTTTTAAGGAGAAAAAAAATCAGGTCTTTAGAGCTGCTTTTTCATAACAATACATGACTCCATATGAGAGCATAATGCCAGCATCTCTACTAGATAAGAGCAATTCCCTTGTGCTTCTCAGGGCAAAGTATGCCTGGGCCAAAGTACAATTGTTAACTGATAATTTTATTTCAATTTGGAGGATTTAGTATTCTCTGTCTGCCTTTTTTTGCCAGGCTTGCTGTTAAATGTGTTCCAGTGGAGTTAGCTGACTAAACCTTCAACTGTGTTCTTCAACAGTTTTTTCTTTTTTAACATGGACTTTGTTAATTACTCCTTTTTTTATTTCCTATTTTCCTCTTATTGTTCCCTCTCCTGCTTTTATGTTCCTCTTCTCCTAGTAACAGGTGATTTTGCAAATGTTTATTCTTCTCCTATTACTTTCCCACTCTTAGCCTTAGGAGTTAACTATTATGCCATCTTATCTTCATACAAATCCCTCTCATTTTCTATTTCCTTATACTATTTAATGCCTCTCTTCAAATCCAAGATAAATAACTAAATTAAAAGCATTTTTTTTTTTTTGCAAAGCAGGTGCACTAAGCTACATCAGAAGAATATTATTTGGGACTATTTTCTGCTGTGTGTCTATGACTGAACTGAAAGAGGGAACTGACCATCGAGAGCAAACATGGAGAACAGCATGACCAGAGCTCTCATCTAAAGAAAAGCAGCTCAGAAGTGAAGGAAATGCAATCAATTTGCAGGGTAGTTGTATTTCTTGAAAAGTGTATTAATTCATCAGAAAAAATTTTTTTTTTTTTAAAGAAAGAGCTCTCTGTGATTTCTCCCAGCCATGGAATATTAGATGAACTTCAGACTAGAAAAGCATACAGTTACCCAAGTACAATGATTGCATGCTCTATAAAATTGCTCTCAAGCTAAATGTATTTGAGGGGAAAAACCTTTAAATTCAAGCAGGAAGAATTACAAAAGAAAACAAGAACTGGATTTTAATAGAAAATTGCCTTCAAGACTGTTTGTCACTTCATTTAATTCTCTCTTGGGGGCCCATAGAGACTAACACTTCTATTTGATGCAAGACTTAAGAACAAAGCATAACAAAACTAAACAGAAAAAAAGCAATTTTGTCAGCCTTGAGCTGAGGGTAATGAAAAGGAAACAGATTCAATGAAATGGGGAGCAGTTATGAGTGTGAGATGAAGTTTAACCATTCCTGCCATTTTTCCATTTCTAACACTTTACTGCTCAAATGCAAATACTTTGCTTTTGTTTGAGCACACATTGAAGAGAAAATATGAGCATCAAAAACAGTGGGAAATTCAAAATAGTTTAAACAGAGGCAGATCACTTAGGATTTCAAATGGGAGACCATCTCACTCCAAGGTTTTCTCTTTCTGAATCCCCATACCCATCCTGAAAAATGCCAACTGATGTATCACTAATTCATTAAACAGTACTTCAAAAAGAAATGAGAAACCAGTGGTCTTTCTACACATTTCCTTTGCTTTGGGAGGCCTGTTTTGTGTTTGAGTGTAAGTAAAGAAATAATCCATGATAGTTTCTTTTTTCTTTTTCTTTCTTTGTTTTATGACGATTTTAGGTGAAAAATCTCTTTAGTGAACTATGGAAGAGCATTTAAAACACTGAGTGTCAGCTGTTAGAAAAGTCAGATCTGAGAACTGAATTAAGAATGAAAGAGAAGGGACTTGGGCAAAGTTGCTTTCCCGAGGAACCCTGTTTCCACACTGGGATGCATCTGGAAACTCAAGACAATTCAATTTCTCCATGATTAAAAGTAAAAGATTTTGGGATGTTCAATGATACTGAGTAGAGAAGAACCAAGGGCAAGGATATTTTTATGATTTGGACAGCAACCTAAGAGAGAGATTTAGGTGAAAAGAACTCAGTTTGGTCAAAGTTATTGTTGCCTGTTTTCAGTCAGTCACCCAGAGGTAAAGTACTCTGCTTTCCCTTATCAATTCTTTGGCTGAAACAGTTCATAGAGAGATTCAAACATAACACTTTGCAAACTAATCTTATTTTTTTTTTCAAATATTTGAGATAATTTTAAGGAACTAATTATATATCAGATGACTTCTAATTTCTGTCCCATAATGTTGACTATAGTCTAGAAGGATGTTACTTATAAATTGAAAAAAAAAAACTTTCTTAATAAAGCCTGCAGAGAGTGCAAACTCTTCTAGGATAAAAGGAGATCTATTTTCAGAAGTCCTAGGTAGCAGTTTGCAAATGTGCAATTAAAATTCTGCCTCTTCCCTAATTATGGAACACTTAAGTTGAATGGTCTTAATAGATATATAATGATGGCTTTTTAAACCTATAGTTACTTATAATCTAAAGTGATTCCTACTTCAGTTTTAAAAGCTCCCATTAAATGCCTATTATGATCTTTATGTAATTTAGCAAGACATTTAATGAGTGTTTTATAAAACTAAACAACAATTATTACCAAAGACAAATGTTAAGCATACAGATTAGCATGCTATTAATGTGAATTAGCTTTTGCAGATTAAAGAATGTTGTGGGATGTGTGATTAAATAGTGAAATTTTTACTTAAAATCTATTGGGATGAATGTAGATTAAAATTTTACACAAAATTAGGAAATTTTAAGGATGCGTAAAAGGACAAGAAATTGTTTAATGCAATTTTTTATTAGGTTATCTATTGAAAGGCTGACCAAGCTGCAGACAATTTATAAAGAAACCTCTATTAAAAATATGTATTTTTAAAACTAATTATGTTCTATTGATGAATGTGATCTTTAACTCTTTGCATCTCTTGGATATTTCCATATAATTATAGAAATCTGAGTTACTGACATTTCACTACATTTTATAATAAATTTTAACATTCTCAAAGCTACATAAGTATTTTAAAGTTAATAGAAATGTCCAGGTAGACAACAATTATACCACTTCATCAGAATCAATATGGATCATGCTGAATATTAATTAAAGGTAATTAAAGATTATAGAAATGAGAAAGCAGCACATGATATACAGAATACCATCTTAACTTTCAGTCCCGTGCCATGTACATTGTTGTCTCTTCTCCTCCTGCCCATACATTGGTTCCAGAAAATAATTTGATATTTTTAGATGCTTAAAAATATCTGACATATCTAGAACCTAGATATATCTAGGTTCTAGATATATCAGATATTTTTAAATATCTAAGTATATGGATATATCTAGAACCAGGATGTTTGATTTTTAAAAAAGTAAAACTTAAACTACTGGAAAAAACTACTTGATCAAGAAAATTTCTCTCAGGAAATATATTTTTCAGTGAAATCAACTAAGAATAAGTCAGCATATCTACTACATCATCCATGGAACATATGTTAAACCAACTTATTTTTACAACATTAACTTAAGTACTTTCTTAATAATGCAAGTATGATATTTGATTTGTTTGATGTTTACTTGTTTGATTGATAATACAGGTGAGTTGTTTTCCTTCTAAAAATTCTGAAAACGCACCTATCTTCATTCATGAAAAACTTGAACATGTTTAAATTTATCATGAGATAAACATTATGTTTAGCAAGTCCTGGTTTTACCACTTTGATTCTTTTTTAATAATAGAGCACGAGAAAAGCCAGAAATAACATTAGCATTTCTTATTATCACTAAGCACACCCATTAACTTTCTGTTTTAGTTAAGGAAAAAGCCCTTCCAAAACTCTGAATTCTATTTCAGACTTTACCTTGTGTCTAGGAGAGAGTCCCTTCAATACCCATCCTGATTTGTGAGAATCTGATGTGTAACTGTCATGATTTTGCAACCAAAACCACTACAATAACAAAGGAAGGCAGAGCTGATACTTCACACCTTTTAAGAAGTTTTGACATATATATTTTAAAATAATATGGCCACAAAGCAGGGATGGATGATACTGACTCATCTACTGACAAATCAAATACCATGGATCTAGATTTATGTTTGGTTCATGGTATAACCAGAGGTATGAGAGAACTGGATATGATGGCTTGACTTTGAAACTTTACTCTCATCTTTGGAGAAAATGTGGGGGAGAAAAAAATAATGACATAGAAATTATATTGAGAATAAAGAGCATTTATGTGATTGAGGGAGAAGGCTGTGATGGACTAACTGGGAGTGACAGATAAAAATAATAAACATTTAAGGTAAATAACAGCTCTACATGATGCACTTTCTATTTATTGAGTTTGTACCCTAAGAAAGAACCTGACCATGATGTTGATGGTAAAAAAATGATACTTTGGGCACTGAAATACTACATCATGATAAAAAAATTATCAAATTAAACCCTAATATATCATTGGACAGCATCCATCATATCATTAATTAAACAAACAAGGCTAAAGAAAAAAAATTGCTAAAAGAATGATTATCCTTAAGGAATTAAGAAAAGATCAGATCATATACTTAAAATACAATGAAGTTTTGCCTTGTTTACAAGTCTGGGGTTTGTTCTATTTTTTTTTTTAATTGAAGACTTAGGGATATTTTTTTCCTTCAGGAATTAAAAACATTGAGGACCTTGAACCAATTGACAAAGAATACTTTTTGAGCATTCTAATGCCAGTAAATTAGCTTAGACATAATTTACACCAAGGACTATTTTATCTGGCTTCTCTCTTCCAATTAGCAACTTAACAATTGTAATTTTTTAGCTAAGAAAATCTAAATTGGTATGGAGAACTGTAAAAACAAGATGCATTTGCACACTTAAAACTAGTTTAAACAATAAAGTATTTAATTCTGAGGATGCCCACAGTTCCTAATAAGAACAATTAAGAAATTTTGGCCAATGAGGAATGTGGATGACCTGGTTTCCAGGACAGACTATCAATGTGCCCTTAATATGGTTGACAGTTTCTGAAGGAAGCCTTCAGGGCAATATCCTATCACTTGGTTTTATTTTAAGCATTAGATTTTCCATTCCTCCACATATTCTCAGGAGCAGGAAGGAAGGCAAAGGCTGACTCAGTTCTGACCTCTCTTCTAGTTCCCACAACATCCTTAGCACCTCTTGACTCTAATGTCAGTTTAACATTGACACTTCAGTGAAAAGAACTCTTTCTTTTTGCTTGATGTGGAATATATTCTGAGTTGTTCTAGGAAGAAATATAATGTGTCTGCTGGCTAACAATTTCTCTGCCAAGGACGTTATAGTCAGACATTTAAAGAATCTCTCCAATTCCATCCTTTTGGTACTAATAAAAAAGTATAGGTTGCATTCTCTTGCATGTTTTTTTAAAATTTTTTAAAGGGGTAATTAGTGAATTAGTGAGCATGATTACTGTGGGTAATTGTTCTTTCTTTCGAGAGAAATAAATAAATAAATGTGCATAGAGAGATGCTTTTTTTGGATAAATGTTTATTCGTTCATGGACTATATAAATCTGAAATGGAATGCTGAAATGGATCAGCTGAAGCATCTGCAGTGCATATCCTACTTTGTGGTGGAGCATGTCCATGAAACTCCAGTAGAAGATATATTATATTTGGAGGAAAAGGAAAGAATCAACACTTAGCAGACTATGTAAACCTTATAATTACAGTTAATTTCTTCACAATTATTAACTAATGAAAAATAAATCTATATGTTACCTTTAAGTGACATTAGTCTCCAAAGGAATAATAAACTGAATAAATATTGTTCATTTGCAAACCAGCATTTCTGAAGCTATTGGCCTCACCCATTAAGCATTTCACTCATCAAAATCTCCTGATTGAGCTTCATTTAATTTCAATATATATAGCATTTTGATTTTACCAGCACATTGTCAGGACTATGCATTTTTCAGTATTAAAAAAATATTCCCTGTAAAAACTAGAAGATATTGCATGAAACTGCCGCATGCAGTTATTAAGAGGGGTTATTATTGACTTGAAATAAATTCTGACTATAGCTAACACAATGTTTTTTGACCCTTTAAATACAGGGAATCACTATTTATTTATTAAGAGAAATTTAATATTGCATGGATTACGATGTTTAAAAAAATTTCTTTATAAGAAAATTTTACCATGCAATGAAGTTTAATTAAATGTAGAAGTGTAAGCAATATTATTATTGAGTTCATTGTGATAAATAAAATTTACATGGCTGGGCTGCATAGGCTTTTATCTGCAGTGAGAACCTGGTTTGGCTTAAAGGTTTTTGAATAAAATATTGGGATTTGTTTCACTGGAATTTATGAAATATTATGCAATTTTAACATAAGTATGAAGAAAAAAATGAAATCAGAGCACAAGTTTACCAGGCATTTCCTGACTTTATTAAACTGTTTCTTTTGGCTGCCTTTGGCAAAGAAATTGATGGAAAGCATCAGAACCTGTGCTAGAATCCAGATTTTCCATATCAGCTGTTCACAGCTTTTTCTAATCAAGGCATGGATTATTAACACAGTTGTCTATAGGAACGCAAGACCAAACTCAAGCATTAATGACTGATGCAACCCAAATTCTCCTTCGTTTTTGTCTCTCTCATGCTTGGATGATTGTTACTTTTCTTCCCATAAATCCTGTGCCTGTGTGCTCTCTTTTCCAAGGCAGAGGCATCTCACAGCTGGGAGAGCACCTGGCAAATTTCCTGAGGGACTGAGGCGAGTTGAATGGAACAGCTTTAGCCTTAGTGCTAATAAAAACCTTCATACTGAAAACTCTGGATCTGCTTTTTTGAGGTTCAGTGTAATGATACATTAATCTTTCTGATCTGGGCATTTATCTGATGTTAATTCCAACTGAGGAGAATGGTGAACTGGGGACATTTCTCAAAAGAGCGCAGCCTGCATTTGTACTGCTTCAAATTCCTCCCGAGCCATCAAGGAGCCTCCCAGTCTGTGTTTCCTGTAACTTCCCTGTGTTTGGCAGGATTCCTCAGTTCTGTCATATCCCAGTGGAAGTTTCTCAGAAAAAAACCCCAAAATACTGATGCATAAATAAGAGCATGAGAAAACCTCTCCAGCATTGATTTTAGGTGACCATATGTGCTAATGGCCAAATAAATGTCACCACAACAGCTGTCTCATGGACACCTGGAACAGTTTCCCTGTCCTTGCATCTGAAAGTGTTTCTCACTCAAACACAAGGAGGTGTCAGTACCTTTGGTAAGAGGAGAAAGAGCAATAGCACTAAACAGATCCACGATGCTCCAAGCTGTTTACTAGGTTTTATAACCAGCTATAAAGGGGTCAGTATAATTCCACGCAATCTACTGATTCTTTCATTTTTCTACTTCAAATTCTTGGATTACCATAAAAAAATTTTGAATATTTTTATGGAGATATTAAAGTTTCTTCTCAACTTATTTCAAAAGCAAGCTAATTTTAAGGTAGATACACCTTCGTAGCATAGAAAAAAAAATCACAGTTTTGAACTTTAACAGTAGAAAAGAACAAAGATATTCACCAGAAAGATATTGTGCTGTCATGTACTTCATGTTTTGGGAGCTGTCTGCTTTGAAGTGTAACACAGAGAAGGGTTACTGTGAACCAAGGGGAGACACATCTAAATGTCCTGAATCATCATCTTCACTAAAACCTGTCTGAGGTATCTTAAACTCTCCTTGTCTGGCAAGGAACTAATTTCTGAGTGTGTTTATGTTTAAAAGTCCATTTATATATTGCAAGGATGAATATATGAATCATTTTATCACTGGAGGAGGTGGTGACCCCAGTGAAAAAATAAGCTTAGTATCTGCTTTAAAGTCAGAAAAGAAACAAGGGTCTGCTTTATATCCAGGGGGCCTGGAGGTATAAATCCTAGATAAGGAAGCCCTGAATATGTAACCCATTAAGTAGCAATCTGTTTATTATATACAACTAAGGTGTTAAAAAAATGGTTAGATTTTTGACAGCATAATGAGGGCTTAAAGCTGAAGAGGCTTTCCCATTTATTTTATATACTGAGCTTGAGAAAAAACACATTTTTTGTGCTATGGCTCAAATGCATATCTTTTAGCTTCTTCATTTGCAGAAGTACCACATCTTTAAGGAGAACCTACCTATATAATATATTTTTTTTAAGGAAAGTGATATAGGAAGTTAGATTTGTTTTAGAGGTGTGAGATATTGGCATAAACAAAAACTTGCAACAGGCAAAACTACCTGATCATCCTGGACACTGAGAGGAGAAAAAAAATGATGAGTCACTGCAACAGAAAGCAATAAGTGCAATAGAATAAAAACCCTTATATATGAAATAAATAAATTCTGCACCTCTCCCTTGCATGATGCTGTAGAAACAACCAGCTTTCAAACTTTCCTTGACAGCAGGATAGATTTGAACTCCTTCTAATATCAATATCAATTAAATTATATATTTAGCATTTTTAACTGCAGCAATTTGAAACAACCCACACAGAGTATGTTTCTGGGTCAAGAGTGACAAGATTAATTAGCAAAGCACTCAGAGAGCTTCTTTCATGTCAAAAGATATAATTAAGATGGCACAGAACAATATAATTTATCCCTTGATATATACCAAATTATTCTGATCTGCATAATTTAAATATAACATTCGGCAATATCTTTAGTGCTGCTAATAATAGGAGACTGTAGCTGGTATTGCCTATTCATGTATTTTCATTAAAGGCTTATTTATAATTTATAGTTCCCTTGGCTTGGGAAAATATTTACTAAATGAAAAATGTATTGTGGCCTTGCAGTTAACAGGTTGATTGCATTAGGAGCTTTCAAAAGTGAATAAAAAGGCATTTTTCTTAAACAATACACCTACTGAAATAAAACACAGTTGATTTTTTTCTTTTTTTTTTTTTTCAATTTAGTGGATTATTCCATCTTTTTACAAAGTTAACTACAATAACAGAACTTTTGCTGTACTCAGCATTAGTCAGAAGAACCTATATCTCAATAATTTCAGGGAATCTGTGATTTGATAGCAGAGCCTGAAAACGACTGAAGCTTCCCAGAGGAATGCAATGAAGCACCCAAGTAGATACAGCTCCCCCCTCCCATAATTTGCTATTCCTGCCCTTATTGAACACAGGAAATACACTGAAGACAGAACCACATATCAGATTCCAATTTCAGTGCTATGTGAGATTTTCACAGCACAGATTCCCCAAGAGCAAATTTAACCATCTTTAAGGAACTTTTGGCCACGTGGAATTTAAATTAAAGATTGAATGTGCTTGTCATGAGCAGCACATGTGCCAGGTAAAGAGGCACGTGCTTTTATCAGTGCTGATTCCAAGAATTCTAAAGCTCTAAACTTCATCTCCAGCAGTGATTAGGCTTTATGCAACATAAGGCAGTGCTCCCAAGCTGACATGGCTGTGGAGCAGGAATTATACCTCGTACGATCCAATTTCTCAGCACTTTCTAAATTTACTCACTATTGCAGGTGTAATGGCCATGTTTAAGGACTGTGAAGTTAGCAAGCCTCTCTCTCTCAGGATCACTAAACTCCTAATGTGTCTTGTAGAGTGGATTTACAGGTACATTTTCTCCCTTTGAAATTTTAGACTTTTGTCCCTGTTAACTAAGGCAAGACAGATGTAGATGAGAAAGAACCCAGGGTGAAAAATCCCAGATTTGGGACAGCCAGACTTCAGTGGAATCTTTAGTTAAGCTGCTAAAGAAGGCAAGAGATCTTTATCAATGAGAAACACTTGTTAAGCATATTGACTATGATTGCACCTGAATATAATTTTCTTTAAAGGCACTTCAAGCTAGTCAGAAAATCCCTTAACTTATTTTGAACAATAATACCCAAGTAACACAGGGATATGGTTAAGCTTTTTATGGGCAAGTCATAAGCCTTCTTATTAAAGATATGTCATTGCATGGCCAATGTCAGTCCCTCAAGCCTTTCTTCAAATCAATACCTTTTATTCCCTGCTAGCCTGGCTGATCAGATAGCCTGCATATCAGTCCTGACTCCAGTTCCATTAGAAGATAACAGTGCATGCCAGTGCAATCCTTCAGGAATCTCTTCAGCAACAACCCTCTCAACGTAAACAAGTCACAAGGTTATTCTGACAAATCATGAACCACACAGAAATGGTGTACCCACTCTTTTGTGGGAATGAAGAGAGATTTCTTCCCAAATGTCCATTCCTACTTATAGTAAAAGATATATTTGCACATATGTAAACTACAAAAAAATTCTTTTCTCAAGATCCTCTCAGCCAATGTTTTTAAAACACATTTTTACTAGAGGCTGTATGGAGGAAATAAAGACACAACAGTGTTTTTTTATTAAGCTGAGCAAAACACTACTTTGAGCAAGCCATTAAACTATCAACTTGATACTTTGTTTTCTTTTTTAAACTCTCTAATAACTGCCTAATTGCTTTTAGGAAAAGAATTCCAGCACAAATTACATACTATACTGAGCTTACATTAATTATTCAATATTTATTTGAGATCTATCGTAAGTGATCTGCATGAATAAAACATTTTTCCCTTTAAGCAGAGTTTAGTAAAATAAAGAGCTAGCTGTTAAAAAACCTAGAGAGCTCTAACTTCATATATAGGTTTTTTCTTACATATAGAAAAATGTTTTAACTTAAAAAATTAATGCAACGAAGTTAGAAAGAGCTCAGTTTGGAAGAAGAATATCTTCAAAAACAAAAAGTTCTAAAGAGATTTGGGAAATGGACTTTATACAGTGAATGCAGCAAATACAGACATGGCTTTGTTTCTCATTTTTTGCCAACATTATATTTCTTGAGCCTCCAACATAAGCCCCCTTCAGCTCAGCATGTGCTCCAGGCACAGAGTGAACAGATTAAGGCAAGTGATTAAAGGCCAAGCCCCCAAATGGCATTGGCCACCACGAGCAATCTCACAGAAGCAGCTCGGTGGGAGTACACAGAAAAGCAGGTATTTATCATTTCCAGAGCACTGAGAGCCCCCAGCTGAGAACAAGATGAGCAGTTACTCAGCAGAGAGATAAAAAAAGATCCCCAGGACAGTGGCTATCACAAGAAAAGCACACAGACAGAAGATACCTGCCCTTCAGCATGGCACAAAATGTAATGCTGTCCATATTCCCCCGTGCCAGTCTCATTTCCTATCTCTCCTTGGGAATAGCTTACAAGTGTTACTAGATCTCTGATAAATAGTCTTAGATAGGTGTATTATTGAGGATTGGGCAGGGCTGAGGCAAACAGTTCAAACAAAGAATGATAAGGTTTTTGCAGAAGTTGTTTAGTTGGAAACTATTTTGCATCCATAATTGCATAGCTCCCAGTTCTGAAAAGACATCAAGGAAAAAGTGAAGGAATTTGGCTGTACAGCTCTTTGAACGCTTTCTGCTTGAATCATGCCTTGTTTCTGACTGTGAGGAAGAACAAAAATGGGACAGATCTGTTTCATGAGCTGCCACTATAGATTCTATGCCAGCATTCTAGACATTCACTATCAGTCCGACACCTCTACTCAGTTTTTGAAGTCTGGCACTTTCCTGCAGCTTTCTCACGTCATCATCTTTTAAACATTTGACATTTGACCCTGCCCAGCTCCTCACCAATTTCCTTACAACACACACTGACACACAAAAATGGCAGGATGAGAAATACTATGAAGTTTCCATTACTGAAATGAAGACAAACTTTTTCTGACTAATTATTGGTGGGAAGATATAAAGTCTCATTAAGTTTGTTTTATCAGCACAGAAAAAAAAGGTGTGAAGGGGAAAGACAAAAGGTGGCAACAGCATGTACCTGGTCAGAAGTTATTAGCACAAAATTATTTGTAGATATGTTGTGCAGCAGAGTCCAGGCATGCTCACAGACTGTGCCACACTGGAACCATAACCAAAAGAAGTCAAGATCCAAGAGGGGAGGCAGGTCTGCAGTGTCAGCATGTCAATAAACATTCAGGGAGAATGGGGCCAGGGTAAATGCTTTTCTGCCAGCAGTGTGTCATTTTTCTCTAGCCATGCTCCAGGGAGTAGCTTTGCTAGGAGAGAATGAGCCACAGGTTTGTGTGTACTTCTCACACTGAGAGAAATGATTGCATGGTGGGGACAACAGACACTCAACACAAGAGGGACCTGGACACAGGGACAGCCAACAGAAAACCCTCAACAAATACAAGATTTCTTCTAATTTTATTAAGGAACAGAGGGATGAGTTGTATTTATTAGAATGATGGTAAAAAAACAACTCTATTACCTCAAAAAAACCCACTCAAAGCCCTTTTCACATCCATATGCTTTTTAGCACCAAGACTCTAATACAATTACTTGTGTAAGCTTGCTTGTTTCTTCCATGGCATCATGACTGAAATTGAGTCAGATAAGTTTCTTGCTTTTTCTTCTTGCACCAACCATGCAGAAAAACCAAGTGAGTTATGGAAGAAGCATGGGGAGTTTGTGCATAATTTTGGCAGCTCTGTAATGTTTTGTCCATGTTCCCTGTTAGCACTAAGTACTGATCCTCATGAGAGCCCAGAAGGAATCCATGATGTGGCTTTCTGCCACCCAGTCAGAAAAAAAAAGAATGCAGGATATTCCTGTAGTGCTTTTGGTAGCTGTGGCCAGCTTGGCCAGCAGCAGCAGGACACTGCCCCAGCAGCCACCTGCAGCTTTCCAACCATGAAGCAGCAGTGCTGGAGGTTGACTGCTCCTTAACATTCTCGTGAAGTTGCTCAGCAGCTTTTCTTGCATGTCTGGGAATCTCTGTGTCCCTCTCCCCTGGCATGGGAACTGCCCAGGAAACAACGCTCCTGTGCGGGCTGGTGTTACAGGCATATTTTCTGAAAAATCCTTCTGCTAGGATCTTTTCTCCTGAGAAGCTGGGAAGCTTCAGCTTCTCCATGTTTTGCTGCTTTGGAATGTGATTTGGAGAATTGTTTACCCAGCATGTGAATTGTTTTTACTTGATGGCCAATGACAGCCACCTGTGTCGAGGCTGTGAGCAGTCACAAGATTTTATTATCATTCCATTCCTTTCTTTGTTAGCTTTCTGATGAAATCCTTTCTTCTATTCTTTAGTGTAGTTTTAATATATCATTTTATTTTAATATACTATATATTATAAAATAGTAAATCAGCCTTCTGAAACATGGAGTCAAGATTCTCATCTCTTCCCTCGTCCTGGGACCCCTGTGAATGCTACCACAGGCTGGTGGCCACAGGTTTTTGGGTTTTGTTCTTTATTCGTATTTTTGTTGAGAAGATGAGGAAGCATGCCTCAAGTGATGTCATTTAACACCTGCAATATAGTGAAACATGACACATCTGGCCACGTACCAAATTTTATACAACCTCTCAAGTATTTACAGAGGCAGATGATTTATAGATGTACTTTTGAAAAGCAAGAAATACAAACATTGCTCCTTGATATGTTTTATACAAATGATGATGTGATAGTTATTCACACATTTATTCTCACAAAATAAAGTGGAAAGTCCTTACATTTTGCTCAAAATAAGTCAGTTGGCTTTCTACTTTCTGAAATAAATTGAATAGTAGTATTCTAAACTAAAATACAAATTGCAGCCTCTGACAGCTAATATCTATTTTGCAGATAGTATATGCTTTGGTTAAACAGATAATCCATTAAAATGCATGTTCTGGCTGAAATTCATTTGCAGCTCACTTGTCATTTTTACTGAATTTACCCAATGTCTTTCATAATTCACACACAAAAAAATCCCCCAGTGAACTGGTGTTTCTCCCACTTTCTGCCTCCTTCTAGTAGTTAAATATTTTGCAGAGATCCTGCCTCAAGCCGACTTTTTTCTCAAGGTTTACAGGTGATTAGCTTTGAATCTTGTGCTCCCATGGTACTAAAAATCTGATTTTTCCAATGTAGAATGAAAGAAAACTGTCTATAAATTAAATGCAAGCTTTACTGCCCTGAGACCCAATTAGGTAGTAGCAAGTACAACACAGGTCCATTCAATAGGACACAGAAAAGAGATGGTTTGCATGACTAGTTAATCAATATACATGATTCCACAATATCCACTGGCAGGAAGAGCAACATAACACCATTTATGTTAGATATTCTCTGGGATTAGTCAAGTACATTAAATTGGCTTTTACAGGTAAAGACTTCCCTTCTCCCTTTTCCTTGAGCATGCAAAGCGCAGTTTGTTTTTTATAAAGGAGAGAGAAAAATACATGGCACGATTAATGGGCAGTCACTGCATATCGTGTTTAAGAGAACAGCAAATTTCCAGAGGACTAAACAGAGTTCCTCTCTGAATAAATACCTCTGATCGTTATTTGCTGCAGTAGAGCAGCTATAAAAATAAAAAAAAAAACACAAAAAACCCCAAAAAACCAAACAACATGATTAGGTCTGATGCTCTGCTGATGTATTGCAGGCTGAAGGGAAGTTAATGGTATAGTTAGCCCGAGCCTGGCTGCCTTTCTTTTCTCATTTTCTGAGCTGCAGCGTGGCATAGCCTTTAGCCAGCACAGCAACTCCCGACTGAGAATGCATTAAACTGAGCAGATGAATGGCAGCATTTTAAAGCTAATCTGATATCCTGGACATGCTTGTGGGTTTTAAAGAGCCCATGTCAGATAAAAAGGACTACTGGACACTTGAGAGCTGACATATTCTCCTAAAGAGAGGGGGTGCTGAGAATTCAATTGGGCCATAGAGAATATTCTAAAAAAAAAAATAAAAGGATCAAAAAGGGAAAATGTAGTTTTTATATCACCAAAAAAAGATAAAGAACAGGGATATACAAAATCAAGTCACTCAAAAGATATACTCAACTGAAAAGACACTTGAAAATAATTGTAAGGAGCAACTTAATACTGGAATAATTAATTCATTACAGACTTTCCTCAATTAAAAACTAATGCCCTTTACATCTTAGAGATGCAAAGGGAAATTAAACTTCAGTCCTTTATTAATAAAATTAGTGTGTTGCAGGCTTACTAAATTGAGGAAAGCTAACTCAAATTTCACTTTCATATCTCATGCACACACTTTTATCACAGACTCAGAGGACAGGAAGGGTTTATATGAATTGATTGCAAGGTAGCAAATATAGTTAACACTGTGCTTTCATGTTACAATTTCTAAGCTAAATAAAAACAGAGCTACATTCCAGCCAGGTATTTAATCAAACAGCCCTTTTCCCTTGATTCAGTGTCTGAACATTCTTTTATAGAATTAACCTAAACTCGATATTTAATGAAAGTTTTGCAAAAGCCACAGCTAAGGTTAAATACAGTGATTGTTATTTAACTGTTCCTGCATTAGTGAAAAAAATTGGGGTGTTCAGAAAAATTATGTGGGCTTGAGTTTAGTGTTTCAGCCAGCTGCTGCAGGCAGACCCACACACATATAGAAAGATATCAAGCTGACATGAATGGCATTATTCTACATTTTATTTGAGGGCACAAGCCTTAGACTGGGTAACCCAGTTGTAAAATTAAACATACCAAAGGGTTCTGCAATATAGAAAGTACCAGAATCAACTATGTCTTCCTATTGCAAGATGCATTCCCAAGGGCAAAAGTGCTTCTAGCCAGTGTCTGGTAGAAAAAAAAGAAACACAGATTGGAGTGTTTTCTGTATCCATAGGAATTCTGTAGCTCCACATGCCTCAGGTAAAAAACCCAGACCTCTCATGACTAGCCACTCTGACTACTGTATCTTATGGATGTATTTTTTATTCTTTTCCACAACTCTTAGTTTACAGTTAATTTCCTCTGGGTTCAGAGGACAAATAAGGCTGAGAACATGCTGTGCCCAGAAATGCTGCTTTTCAGCTGCAGCCTTAGGAAGATGGATAACTTCCTGTGGGACATGGCACCAGGAGCCCATTCACAGCACATTAGAGGAGGGAATCTCTCATGCAGAAGGTTCTAGTGCTCTGCTTGTATAGAAAAAGGTTTCTAAAGTTCACATGGATGCCTTGCTTTCCACATTCTGCAGCACTGATTATACACTCCACCTCTAGGCCTAGGACCCCATAATGGGACTATTATCAGTATTAAGAGGTCTGAAACACAGCTGCTGCATAGTGCATGCACTTTTATCACTGTTCATATCATGGGAGAGGAAGAGAAAAAAATATATAAAAGCCTTTAAAAATGTGATAGAAATTTTTCTTGATTTTATCTTATCTCTTTAATAAAAGTGATTGCTTAACCAGTTTTTAAAGTTAGACACCATCAGCACAGCAGATCCAGACTCAAGAAATGGAATCTCTTGGAAATGCTGGGATATCTTTGAGCTGTTATTAGCTGGGTAACCCAACTGCTGAAAAGTCACAGTCCCAAATACCCATTAATGGATATTTTCAAGGACTTTTGCTTCAGTACATAAGCAGACTTTTGTAGAGACTTCTTCTTCTCATAAAGTCATAATTTTTAATGTAATTTTCAGAATACTACTCTAAATTTCTTGAAAACATTCTGAAATATGATATATGACCCTGACAATTTCAATGGAATTTAAACTTTTTTGTCTTTGTCCTGATCCCTGTTTTCTTTAACTCTTTAAGTACATTCATTTTTCTATTCCATTATCATAGCAGACTATTCCAAAATGCTATTAAAAGTTTTGTTTAAATAATGAATTTTGATTCTTGATGTCTTTAGGCTTTCCACTAAACCAAAAATGTCAATAAAACCTTCTGTAAAATAAAGCATATTCCAATAAAATTCCAATAAAATTCCAATAAAGCAGCAGCAGAAGTGTATTTCAGTTCTGAAAAACTACCCTGCCTTATACTTTGCTTGGCTGAAGATGTGGCTAAGAGCTCTATAAGCAGAGTTCCAAAATCCAGAAAATAAGTTTCAGAAAATATTCCAGTTAGGCTCTTATAGTAGCCCACATATATATTATCCTTGCAGAGACAAACATAGTTACATATAAGATTCAATGGCTGCATGAGTTAAAGAATAAACAGATAAATGGGGAAGCAAAAAAGCCAAAACAACTCCAGAAAAGTTCAGTCATAACTGTGAGGAAATGATAAAAAAAAAAAGTCAGTGAGGTAAGAAAATCATTGAATGGCAGCCTTAAATACACAGGACTATAAGTTCTTTTTTCTAAAAATCCCAAATTAATTTCAATCACTTTTCCATTGAGTGATGGCCTTTGTTGTGTTTGTTGTTGCAGCTGGTGGGATTTTGGGGTTGTGTGATATTCTAAATTTTTTTCTTGATGTTTATTAATGCAAACATTTTTGTGGTTGTGTCCATTTTTTTATAATGTGCCATAAATGCTATGATTCAGGCATATACCTCATATATATTCTCATATTTCTTTTCTGATCTAGAAGAAACTACTTTTGTCCTCTTTTAAGAGTCTTGAGTTTTGTCCAAGATATTAAGAAATTGTGCCATCAATCACCTCTGTTCTCACAGAAAATTTGGTAATTTATTTCAACGATCAAAAAAGCCATACTGAGGTGGAAAACAGCTTTCAAATAAATGCAATACATTCAGAAGTTTACAAAGAAAATTCAGACATTGTGTTTTAATTATAAATTCAAAAGAAAAGAAGTAGGAATGTATTCTTTGCAGTTATTTTCAAGGCATTTTCTCCAATAAATGCAAAATGTGAAAGTTCACATTTCCAAAAGAAATTTAATAGTTAGTTAAAAATACCTTATTGTAAGTATCTGTTTTATCCAAATACATACATTCATACTCAAATTTTATCTCTGGAAAAAAAATACTGAAAGTCATCTTCATGAGAAATATAGCAGCAACTTCTGAATGAAATTTCAACATCAGGATTCATTTCAGATCTTCATGTTCTCAATGGGACTATGCCAACCATACTTTTTTTATAGTACAATTCTTTGTGTATAGCATACTAATGAGTGAGGAAAAAAAATCATGAAATTATCCTCTTATTCTGCAAAAAAAAATATTCAGAAACAAAGATGGACTAAATGATACTTCTAACATTGAAAATGGTGGGAGAATTTATAGCAATGAATAGCCAAGAAAGACATATTTCTGCCTCTTAGATATTATAAAAACGTGATAATTATGGTTTTAGTAGTTGAACAAGGACACATTTGTTTAAATTTCATGAAGATTAGTTGTTTTGACCACCGGACTTGACCTTGCAATCTAATAAATTATCTCACCATGTTCCCACGTGTCAGATACTACATTTGGTGCTGACAAGGGAAAGTTGTATTTTAAGTATCTCCACTCCACCAAAGTGCATATTCTTTCCAAGTATTTGAATGTCAGACTCTGGCTCCTGCATGGCATTTTTGCCCTTGAAATCAAATCCTCTCAGAAGTGCACACCAGAGGAAACCCTTGTGGCTCACGGAGCTCTGTGCTTGTCCAGCACCAGAACAGCTCCATAAAGACAGTTCTCCACCTCAGTACTCATGCAATGAACTGTTCCTCAAAATTGCTTTTCTCTGGGAGCACAGATGGGCAGACAAATCCATTTGTTCTTTAGAGCCTCCATTCTGCCCAGGTTTATCAGCCACAGGCTCACCCATGCAGTTCCCAGAGCTGCATATATCATAGTACATATATTTTAGTGCAGGAGCTGCCTGCTCTGACACCCTGCTGACTGCAGTTCTTGTGCTGCAGCTACATGGAATACAAAGTGTGTCACAATGATTGCTCAGTCAGTCCTGTGTAACAGCAGCTCCTGGAACTATCAACAGTTATATACAAGCCCATATAGCACATAAATTAAGAAGTCTCTTTCCTATATTCTTTAAACCTCATTCCTTTACTTGCAGAAAAAAAAATAAAAAGAAAAAGAAAGAAAAAAGAAAAAGAAAAAGGAAAAGGAAAAGAAAAAGGAAAAGAAAAAGGAAAAGAAAAAGGAAAAGAAAAAGGAAAAGAAAAGAAAGAAAAAGAAAGAAAAAAGAAAGAAAAAGAAAAAGAAAAAAAAAAGAAAAAAGAAAGAAAAAGAAAAAGAAAGAAAAAAGAAAGAAAAAGAAAAAGAAAAAGAAAAAGAAAAAGAAAAAGAAAAAGAAAAAGAAAAAGAAAAAGAAAAAGCCATTATTTGAGACTTCACCAAGTGAAGTTATATAAAGACTTAGGGCAGAGTTTCTCAGTCATCCAAAACTCTTACTGATATGTTATGGAGTTCCTGAATGCAATGCAGAGAAGTTCTGCATTATGGATTGTTGAGGTCACAATGAGTACCATTTCCTATAGACATTCTTTTTTCTTAGATATATTCATATTTACATTTAGAGCAAACCTTGGGCTATGTTTAAAAAAAAATCCAACATTTTAAGATCTTCAGCAGCTGTTATGATTAGATAGTTTTTCTGATCTATTGCTACATTTAGACCAGGATGGTTTATTACCTTCCACCTTTCACTGACAGTTGGTATATTGAAAATTTTTTTTCCATCTTCCTTATTACATGCATCAGCTTAAATGATGCAAGTGCTGAAGAGCTGAGATTTTTCTGGTAATATGATTTCTTGAGACTGTACAATGTTGATATTAATAACAGTATGATGAAATGATACAGCATGCTGCTCATTGTATAGAGTAATGACAGGAGCTGTGGTGGTCTTGTCAAATTTCTTTACTTAGGAAGGGGAAGAAGCCACAACCTCTTCACTTATCTGTTCTACACCAAGGTAGAATCTGCTCTAGCAGAACATGACACAAAAATAACAATGTTACAGTTTATTTTGAAAGGGTATAGTCAGGATGAATCTAAAAATATATATCCTCTCACATATTTAAGATCCCTCAGCAGCTTTGAGCAACCAAAAACTGAAAAGTATAAAAAAGCTGTCACTTAAAAAAATAAGATGTGTGTACACAATCTGTGAGCTTAGACAAATTTTCTATGATTCCAAAGAGTTTATATTCAGATCCTCTCTATTCCATGGAATTAATCACTTTTTTCCTTCGATTTTTGTGATAGTTCCTGATAGCACTTTTTGTTCAATTTTACTTGAGTTCTTCCTTCCACTAATTTAGCAATAATTTCCTTTATTAGCATGTGTCCTTAAGAGGCTTTTAATTAACAACATTGACCACTTGCCTCAATTTCACTCAAAGCTCTCCACAGGTGCATGAAAGGGAAAGTATATCTAAGCATCAAAATCAGGACCATTTTCTATTTTCTTATTTGCACTAATTCTTCTATAATGAAAAAAATCCCAAAACCACTTAGCTGGTAATTCTTGGAAATGTTTAATAGAATACACCATTTTTGACTGAGATATACAGGAACTGTTGACCCTAAGACAAAGGAAAATGCTGCAATGTTGAGCACAGGGATGGATAAGAGATAGGAAGTAGTTTATATTTTTATATCCATATAAAATATGACATAGAACTATTCTGTATAATTTGTGAAGCTTTTCAATATTAGTTAATCACAGCTTTATATTGCTAAATCATTCAATGAACTAACAATGAACTAACTTTTTAGCTCCAAAAACTTATGCAAAGTATTTCTTTTTTTCCTCAGAATGTGATTATGGTTCTGTATCATCTTTTCTGGGAATCTAAACCAAATCCCAGCCTGGCAGCTTTAGAACTGACAAGAAATTGTAATCTCATTTTGTTGAGAACAAAACAACATTCTCTGTAGAGGGGCTCTGAAATGTGGCTGAATTTTTCCATTTTGAATTTTGCACTCCTTCATTCCCTAGTAAATTCTCAAACTGCAGTTAGAGATGTAAAACAGCAAGAAAGGGGTAGCTTGCTTGTATTAGAGTGAAATATTGATTTAGTAATCATGACTAAAATAAGCCACCAGGAATCATCTCCATACAACCTGGGGAAGCAGAGGCAATTTTTTGAAGTCTTCTACAAGAAATTGGAAGCTAGAGGACAGAAAATGCCAATAAACAGTTAAACCCTCAGAAAACCCAAAATATGAAGTTAATACCCTACAATCATGCATAAAACACAGAACAATTGGGCCAGATGGATATAGCTACATGCCTGGTACTGGGAATCCAAATATCAAACAGCTGAAATCTAGAGGCAGCCCTTCAGGCTAATCAGAATCTGATCCCATGATCTGAAAGTCCCTTGGCAGCCAAATGAGAGAAGATGAATGAGGAAAGGAGGTAAAATTAAAATGAAAATATAAATAAAACAAGCCTTGGATAGGAGCTGCAGGTTTTGAAACAGAATTAATTGCACTGATTGATGTAGCTAGTTTTTAGGTTGCTAGAGAGCATTGATGTTGTGACTGTTGATGAATGTGCAGGAATTTAAAGCATTAACTCACACCACAACTGCAAAATTTATTATTTTTGCACCTATGTGAATTGGTGCATCCAGGCAAAAAATTTCTTCATTCTTCCTCTATTAACCTTACTGACAAATATCAGTACTCTTACCTTAAACACAAGTGAACGTTTCTAATTCTTTCTAAATGGAACTGGTCTTTTTTTGGACTACTGAGAGCAAAGCACTGCAGAGTGCACTCCAGACACATGAGACAGATGTCTATCAATAACATCTGTGGAGAGAATTTTCCTCTGTATCCCATAATCAATTATTTCACTACCCTTTGTTTTCAGAGTTCAGCTCTCATCCAGTGGGCAACTTGGCACCATCAATTGCCTTAAACTTGCACCTGCATGGATAGGTAGTTGTGGTGCCAAGCAAAATAAATTATTAAAAACAAAATCCCTGTGAGCAGCAGAGTTCATCAGTAACAGTATTAAGAGGCAGTGATAGTCCTGTTCTGGTTTGCAGGCAGAAGTACTGGTTGGAGCCTAAAATCACATGTACATACCAGACACATTTCTAGAGATGACCTTGGCCTCTCCTGCCTCTGAAACTATCACCACCCTGCTTGAGCTGCTTGCTGAAACCAGGTCCAACTTTGATTCCTCTTGGATTTAAGGATAGCACAAGAAGGACAATAATTAGCTACAAAGTGCTGCTGTGAAATGTGAAGTATTTTCATGACTGTCATGCTTTAACCCCAGCTGGCAATTAAGCACCACACAGACACAAAATTTTTCCCTGTGTTAGGAATCAGAGGGGTAAAAGTGAGAAAACTTGTGGGTTGACAGTTTAATGGGGAAAGCAAAAGCCACACGTGCAAACAAAGCAAAACAAGGAATTCAATCACTGCTTCCCATGTCTGGGCAGGTGTTCAGCCATCCCCAGGAGAGCAGGAGGGCCCTATCACACATACTGGTGGTTTGGGAAGACAAATGTCATCTCTCCAAATATTCCCCTCCTTCTTCCCTCAAATTTATATGCTGAGCATGGTGGCATACATTATGGAATATCTCTTTGGACAGTTGAGCTCAGCTGTCCTGGCTGTGTCTCCTCCCAAATCCATGTGCACTGCCAGCTCACTCACTGGTGGGGCAGTCTGAGGGAGTCACTATCTGCAGGCACTGCTCAGTGATCCCAACAACATCCCTGCAAATACTGGCAGTTTCCAGCACAAATCCAAAACACAGCCCCTGCAAACTACTGTGGAGAACATGAGCACTATCCAGTCTAAACCAGCACAAGAAGTTACTCAGAATAGGCTATCTGTGGTTATATTTGTCTGTAGCTCTTTGTCTATGTTTTGGCGTATCTTAAATTCTTTTCTTTTGCAGATATATTACCATATCTGTATGAGAAAATATTACTATTACCAGAATATCTACCATATTCTCTAACTATTTCCAGAAATCAAAGACATCACAGTTGAACTAATTACATTTCAAGAAGAATTTAATCATACTCTTGAGCTTAGCTTTGCCACCATTTAAATGGAATTGGTACAGCAATAGAAGAAAGAGGAGAGAAAAAAATCAAGGCATCTTGCTGAGTAGGTACAATATATTAATATGCTTTTTATTATGGACATAACTCCTTATGAAGCCCTTATCTACATTAGCAGATCCATGACTAAAGCATGATGAAATGCAGATGATATAAATCTAAAAGGAAATTAAAATCTGTTTATAAATATCTATTATTTTTGTTTCCAGACTGTTTAATGCTTATTAACCCAGTAACTCATTAATTTAAAATGAAACTATAATAAAGAAAAGTGACAGGATTTCACCCAAGTCCTTAAAAATACTGTTATTTTCTGGGAAGAGTTTTCTTTTTTTTTTTTTTTTTAAAGGGAAGTTTTGCATATATTTTTTCTAGTTTCTGAATTTCTCCTAATTGAGGTATTTCTGATTTCTAGTGCAAGAATGAATCCAAGAAGTATAAAACTCAGAGACCTTGAACAGGACTGGATAAAACCTAGCGGGTGGAATATGAGGAAGCACTTACTAAGTGAAATGCTTCATTTACTTAAAGGTACAAGAGTTCCCAAACCTCCTGGTAATTCATCCTTGGATAGTTGCATCTTGTTCTGCTATAAGACAGAATATGCATTCAGTATTCACTTCAACTGTCCATCTAGTTATTTACATAGCACCAAGAATACATATGTGTGGACATATAAAAAAATTTGTATATAAGGTATTAATATCAAGATCTCCTTATCATTTACCCCATGCCACTCAGCCATGGGTTCTTCAGGTGCCCCATGGCTGAGTGTCCATTGCCCACCCTGTCTGAGCTCAGCTCTGGGAATGCTGCAGGAGAAAGAGCTGGCAGGAGGAAACACAAAGTTCAGGAGGAGGGAAGTGTCAACATCATTATTTCTCCTGCCATTTTTACCTTGAGAACCATCCTTGTCATCCTAATGAAAACATCAAAATGTTGCATGGGGAAATCATTTTAACTTCCCTCTCTCTGATTTTGCTCAGGGAGGATTGTGGTATCACCTTTAAAGATGAGGGAAACATTAAAAAATGATAAGAACATCAGAATAAAGGGGGAGGTACTGGGTATGGCTTTTTTATATGATTTTTTTTAACATATAATTGGTGAAGCTTTGCACACTCGTTATTCAGTTTGGACTACTGGGGTTGTTGCAATTCATTGGAATAACAGTAAAATCTTTACCCACATTTCCTGTTGTGAATATCCCAGTTCAGTGTAATTAGAATTCTAAAATTTTTTTTAAAAAGTAGTTTTTTAGTTAGAAAACCTTGGATGTATTTCTTACACAGTGCAAACTGCAAGAGTATTATCAATTTAATGGTGCCAAAGTGCTCTGTGTTCAGAGCTCCAGTGGAAGCTCTGAGGGTTGCCTACAGCACTGAAACTTTTGGGAGGATAGATGCTGTTTCCCTGTGAAGGAGTTGGCTTTGGCCCATTAAAATAGGTGTGAGAAATATTGTCAGGAGAAGAAAACAAAGCAGCATTCCAGCTACAATTCTGGACTTTGTGCTTTGATGCTGAAGAAATAAGGTTAGTGTTACCACAAATCAAAGGTACTTAATTAACTCCTGCTTTTTATGAGGTTGCTGAGGCAAATTTTACAATATAGTTTTAAAAGTCATTAGCTTTGTGACCTTAACATTAATGTGTAGATACACAATTCAAATTGCATTAGTGAGCTGAGTGAACCCCACTGTGGAAGTCTATCTTATCTCCCCCCTTCCCCCCAAAGTCATTATAAAAGAACACATGAAGGCAAGTAGGATTCATGCAAAAGTAAGTTTACCTCTGATTTATAGCACACTTTTAATGCTTCCTTCATGCCATAAAAAAGCATTTGATACAAATTGGTTCAGGCTAGTGTTTCTGGAACATAACAGTACATCTAAAGAGGAGATAATGCAGCCATGGGGAATTACCTTTTGTTTATGAGTGTAAATTCTTAAGAAAAGAGCTACTATATTCAAGAGTTTCAAAGGAAATCATTTGATAGCAGTGTGCATTTTAATTGAAATATTCCCATAGAAGTACTAATTTTGCAACTTAAATGACCTGCCAGCAGCATTGCCAGGAAAAAAATAATTATAAGAAAAATTATTATAATAATGATAGACACACACCTGTTATTTTACACTGCCAGGCAACCAGTTTCATTAAAACAAAAGAAAAGCAGCACCAGTGGGAAAGAGATGCAAATAAGCATGGTGTGTTGATGGCTTGAGGCTTGATGATGCATTTGTAGGGTTAGAGCTCTTTATCATGGAAGGGAATGAGTAATTTGGCTAATGCATAGAGGATTTCAGTTTACTGTGTTCAACTGCTCATGTGCTTTGAATACCTATGTGTCCAAAAAATTTGATTTCTTTGATCATTTTAGCCAGACCTTACAGTTTGGATGATAATTTCCCATTATTTTCAAAATTTACTCTAGCTTCAATACAACAGCTTTCTGTTAAGGTATGAATGTACAATGTTGGTAACTCAAAATCTTTCACCTTGATATCAGATTTAGAAAGGGCAAGAAGGCAGTAATCAAAGGAATAGAAATATATAAATACACATTGTGAAGCCTACCCTTGTTACTTCAGTATGTAAATTGGGAAGGAAGGCATACGTCATGTTCTGGTAAATTAATTTGTCTTCTAATCTGTTAGATTTGTTTTGGCAAGGCAGGGAACAATAAATACTTGTATTGAAGAGAGAGACAACATCATACAGGGAGAACTGTTTTCATTTTGTGAGAATAATCACATGAGCACATTTTTACTTGTCTTCACCCTACCCATATGCTATTTTTTCCCTAATTCTTTTAGCATGTCAATAATCTTTAAAGCATTTAAAAAGTTGTTCTAGCATATAATTTTTGTAAAAATCCAAAGCCTTTAAATACTACTGTGGTCAAGTGCTAAAACCAGTGCTGATGCCAGTTGTAAAGAAGTCAACACAGAGTCCAAGAAATAGAGCAGTGTGAATTACAGAAATGAGACATGTGATGCAGTTTTATAATCTTCCTCTCCCATGACTACTCAGATATTAGGAGCCATTTGCTGATTAATAATTTCAATAGATGAAGGAAGGGAATACCAGATTATCAGAGAATAAATACAACCACAGGTTTTATATCATAATCTACTGGAGGCCTTTTCTAACCCTTCCTTTAAGAACTTCTTTCAATAAACATTAACTAAAGTTTATGAAAAGACCCCTAATATGATAGAAAGAGCTACAAAATCACTTTGAAAAATTTCAAATTTATAGAATAAAGGTGAAAAAGAGATGAAGATTATTATTAAATAGATAACTATCCTCCACTGTTAAATGTTCACAAGCATCCCAGTTCTCCACAGACCAATTCTTGAAAGTCTGTGTTCTGGGAAAACCAAACTTGAGAAAAGGTTTGATTAACTGGTGTTAATTCCTGCCCATGGAAGGAACTGTGCTGCACACCACCCATGGATCAGCCTGACCTGGTTCTCAGTCACAAAGTGACAACTCTACAGCCACAGCTTCAGGACACTAATAAGATTTCATGTCTTCAGTTATCACACTTACTACTTGATTTGCTAATCTGAAGCCAACCACTTAAATTCTTGACTAAGCACTCAGCTCTTCTCAACACACCCCTCCCGAGCCTGGGTTTTTGCTTCTGGCTTAGTCAAGCTATTTTCTCCACCTTGCTTCTCTGACATCTGACATCTTATCATAGGAAAGTTTCCATGGCAGCCAGTATAAGGCACAATTGAGCCTTGCCATTATATTTGATGGGCTTTTTCTTTGGAGCTTCGATCCAGACTGCAATATCATTTGTCAGGAAACTAACCAAGAGATCAAAAAGAGTTTTGGGCATTTGGAATAGATTTGTGCTTTAGCTGTCCTCCTCAATCAACAGGAAAAAACTTTAAAAAACCCACCAACAAACAAATACCAAACAAAACACAAACACCCAAGCAAACAAACAACTTCTAAAACATATAGCAAACTAAGTGATTCCTACATACAGCTATAAAATCTTTATTTACAAACAACACACCAGTATATTATATTTTTTGGGCTATGGGTGTTTAAGAAAAAAAATATTTCATCTGAAATCTTGGAAGTTATAAGTCTAAGATGCTAAGCCATCTTCACGAGTCTGTAGATGACTAAGTGAAAAAAAAAATAAAAGGCAATACATCTGAAATACAATCCCTCTGCAAAATACTGAAGGAAGGAAGATATCTCCTGCTGTGATAAGTATCACCCTCCAATAAATACAAAACATAACTCCCCAAACAAAACCCCACAAACTGATTCTCTACCTTGACAAAATCTTGTTCATGGGTACAACAATTTGCTTCGAATAATGAAGTAAATGGCTAATAAGCAATCTATTCTGTAAAAGGTATTTGATACCTGGATGGTTTTGTGATCACATTAATGTACAGAATGCTGTACATACCACTGGCATATTTAAAAACAGCTGTGAGTCTTTCCCCTCTCCCCTACATTAAAAAAAACAAAAAACAACATCCTCCAACTCACAGCTTGATCACAAAAATTGGCAAGGCAGAGAAGATAGTCATGAAAGACTGGATCCATTAAAAAAAATGAAAACTGGTATAAAGATGAGACTTATTTCCTTATCTGCCTGTATGTTTTTCCTCCTAGGCTCACAAAAGCAGTTTGTCCACAGATTACCCTGAAGTTTATTACCCATACAAAGTTTTCTTATTGTTCATCTCAACAATTCATCTGCTGCATGACTATACCAAACTGAAATATAATTAGTGATGAGACTTATGCCACAGGAATCAAATTTACTCAAAAAATCAATTTCCCTGAAGCAAAAATTACAGAACCAACCATGGGATTTTTAAGGTGGGAAGTGAGCCCTGGAACTCCTGCTCAAGCAGGCAGTTTTAGAGTTTGCTACTCAGAATTGTGTTCAGATGCTTTTGAGTATCTTCAGAGGAGGAGGCTCCACACCCTCTCTGGGCAATCTGTTCCAATGCTCTGTCTCCCTCAAAATAAACTTCTTCCTCATTTTCAGGTGGATCTTTCCATGTTCCAGTTTTTACCCATTGCTTCTCATTCTCCTGTTGCTGGGCACCACTGAGCAGAGCCTGGCTCCAGCCTCTGGGCACCTCCCTTCAGATACTTACAAACATTAAATACCCTCTCAGTTGCCTTTTCTTGAGGCTCAACCTTTTCTTTTAATTGAGTTGCTCCAGCCCCTTAATCATGTTAATAGCCCTCCACTAGACTTGATCCAGGATCTCCATGTCTCTCTTCTAGTGAGAAGCCCAGAACTGAATCTATATAAGTGACTTCTATGGAATAAATCTGTGCACGTTCTCTGCAAGCTACAGAGACTGCACCACCATTCAAAGTTTGAACAAAAAAGGAAATTAAGCTGACACCGTTGCCTTCAGCTTTCTCCCTTCTTTGAATATCAATAAGTACACTCCTAGAGTCTCATTATTCCCTTGGCAGGGCTTCCACTACCATTTACACATGAATAATTTCTTTTTTATAGACCCAATATTGTTTTGTTCAAAACACATTTATCATTACGGAATGTGATACAGTAGGAGCAAACTGCAAGCGCTTCTCATCAAAGCTGTCTTTGCAAAACAACTGCACATGAAAAACAGCCAGCATGGGAACCTGAAAAGGCTTGTTTTACAATTCACTGCAGTTGTCAGGGGCTTGTCCAGGATAAACTTACTTCCTCATGTGGTTGAGAACCGAGTACACAGAGAACTGTGAGGAAATACTGAAGGTTTGGTTTGAACTGATATCTGAAACGGAGATAAAATTACCCCTAATATAAGTTTGCTATGAGCAGGATTTAATGGATCTTATTAAGTAAGAGACAAAGTATTCTTTTACATAAATTAGAACTTTTGGGGTGGTTTATAAACAACTTCCCAGTTGCATACTTGCACTTTTGTGGAGGACACGCACCCATCCATACTTTAGCACAGCTTTTTGACAGGGCAGATCTAAACATGAACACGGCCTTTCAGGTCAAATTAAGCTCACTTACACTGGTGCAAGTCTCCCAAATGGCTAAAAGGAAAATAAAAATTATAGCAGTGTCCCAAAGGAACAGATACAGATATCCTGCATACATCCTTGCATGCAACACTATGTTCCCTGGTTTCTGATGAAAGCAATTCTGAAAACACTGTAGAATGTTAGGTAAAGAGATTAACCACATTCCCGGTGTGGTTGAAGCACTGGTGAAAATGTTTTCTCAGCTGGAACATCCACTATTTTTCCTCATTTGGTCTCTGGCATGTGAAAACTCACAGGGAGAAGCATTCTGCAGGACATGCTGCATGTGGCACTTCCAAGAGCAGAGCCACAGGCTGTCACCATGATATTTTATGAAAAATGCCTTCATCAGGATTTTTCTCCTAAGAAGCTGAGAAGCCTCAGAAAAGAAATGTAAACAATAATTATCTGATTGCTTAGAATGTGGTCTGGAGGTTGCTTACCAACAGGTGCATCTTTGATTGGTTCCATGCGAATTGTTTTTACTTAGTGACCAATCCCAGTCCAGCTGTGTCGGACTCTCCGGTCAGTCACGAGTTTTTATTATGCATTCTTCTCTGGCCTTCTGATGTATCCTTTCTTCTATTCTTTAGTATAGTTTTAATATATACTCTTCTTTTAATATAATATAATATAAGAAATCGACCTTCTGAGAACATGGAGTCAAATTTTCATTTCTCACCACCTCCTGGGCACACAACGACACGCAGCCACCCACCCATCGTCACTTCCCCCCTGCACAGTCTGGCTGTTGTTCAAATGTTGAACAAGGAGTGTACCAAGAAAGGTCCAGGCTCTGCTTGGTGGTGCCACACAAGAGGACAAGAGGCAATGGGAGAAACGGATGCACAAGAAGTTCCACCTGAGCATGAGGGAAAAACTTCTTCACTGTGCAGTGACAGAGTGACTGGAACAGATTGTCCAGAGAGGGTGAGGAGTCCCCCTCACTAGAGATATTCCAGAACAGAAGCAGTCCTGTGCCATGTGCTCTGGGATAACCCTGCTTGAGCAGGGATGTTGGACAAGATAACTCATTGTTGTCCCTTCCAACCTGACCCGCTCTGGGATTCTGTGAAATTATGATTATTCTTACATCAAATTCTTTACATGCCAGCAAGACCTTTTTCCTCACTTTGCTTTGATTTCTTTATCAATTATCAACCAAAGTGGAATAATCAAAAGTAGTAGGAAGCATAGAAACTGCATAAGAAAGGAAAAAATAAAGAATTTAGTAACAAACAACCTAGATACACAAACCTATGAAGCACTTTTTCAGACTGCACTTGTTCCAGAATTCTAAGTTCCTAGAAGACAACTACTTATTTTTTGAATTTCCTTGGTTATCAGGAATAACTAGTGGACAAAGTGTTTTAAAGTTTTCAATTTCTTGGCATCAGGTGTTGGCAGTCACATCCAGAGCTGACATTACACTTCATATTGAGCTGTCCTTTCTACACAAGTAACCAAAGCTTCCAGCAGAGAAGCACTAATTGTGATAAAAAAAAACATAGCACACAGCAATCCGATCCAAAACCTGATGGTAATGCTGAGTGATGCTCTAGCCATACCCAGAAGAAGCAGTCTACATATTGGAGAGAAAGAACATGAACAACTTTTGATCCAGTCCAATACATAAAGAAATCAGTCTTTGGGCAGGCTCCTAACCTGACCAAAGGAACAGAGTGCCCACGACCACCAGTGTTTGCAAAATGTGGTGTTTATCTAACCTTATGTGAATGGTGTGCATACAAAGAAAACTTGTAGGTCGGACAGTGAAAATGAGAGATTGTTGTCAGTTTACATTAAGAGCATTTGCTAAAACCCCATTTCTCATTATTTCTGTTTTCATTTCCCCCACATCTACCCATCTGAAATTTGTTCAGTTCATGCTGTTGAAAGCTTGTCTTAAACAACCACTTCTGCAGCATTCATACACAGCAATGGATCTTCACAGAAATCCTTTTGTTCAGTTCAAGTCTTTAATGAAACGTTCACAAGCAGGAACTCTCTGTCACAAAGGCTTTGTGAAGCAGCCATAGAAAAGAGAAGAGAACACCCAGCTTTTGAATCTTGCAAGAGTTCAGATTTATTTAAAGTGGTGTGGGGCAGGCAGAGCACCGGATCCCTGGGGATGTTTGAATTCAGCTATTCAAGTTCTAGATAATTAGAATATCTCACTTCAAAGGCTCAGTAATGTATTCTCAATACCATTGTAATATAACACAGTACTTAAAAACCAAATCCAATTGCAATCTTGCAAAACAAGATGAAAAATAACTCATAGAAATTCCATACAAAATCAGTTTGAAATTGATGTCACAGTGACTCCTCCCTTCCCATTAAAGCTAAAGCTGGGAATCTTCTATATCTTAATTTGGAGAAAAATTAAGTTACAGGACTTGAACACCCAAACAAGTTACTTTGGCACAGGCCTGTTTCAATGTAGAGGAAACAGGTCTGTAAACTTCTGATAAGTCTATAATAAAAATATCCTTATATCAAGTGCAGGTTTACAGCAGCCTTTTTTTCATGTAAGAAAAGGATCAGAAGGGCAAGAAAGTCTGAGAAGCAGAACATCTTCCCATGTAGATATGATCATCCATAAATATTGTCAGCCACCTCAAAGAATTGATAACTTTGATATGTAGAAGCCAACAGCTGAATAATCCTCCACTTTTTATTATGGAAAAGCCAGCCCAAAATAGATAATTCTTGGGAGGAGCAGGCAGTTGACTTTAATCAAGAAAGACCGAGAAACAAAACAAGAAACTTAACAAACGAAGAAAGATGTATCAAAAAAAGGTGGATTAAAACAGTTTCATGGGGTTTATCGCCCATGTAAAGGCTATGTAAAATCTTACATGTGCAAGAAATAAAGAACTGCCCACCAGTAATGAGAGCACAAAGACTGGAGGTGCTGGGCATCCACAGAAAGGCATTCCTGCTTTAAGCTTGATATTGTTATAATCACCATCTGTAGCCCTCTTTTGACAGTAAATTGGATGCAGAAAATATGCATAAATGCTCCTTCAAATAACAGAATAGATCCGCTTACTGGGGCAAAACTGAAATTTTGTTAGAGATTCCTCATTCATTCCTTCATCCACTGAGGAGTATTTTCTGATAAAAATTGAGATATCAAAAGTTTACAATCTAATATTAAAAAAAAAAACACCTTAACATTAAAGTATTATAAAAAGGAAACCAACATTAAGAAAAATAGAATTATAATCTCCAAGTAAAAACTAAGATCTTATACCTATAAAATAATTTGCTTTCTCATTTTGTTGAGAAAACTAGGGTATTTTTTTCCTAGTTCAGCCCATATAAAATAAAATATATACACTATATGGATTTCCATAACTCCTGGGCCAGCCTGGAAATGAGACCTTTGATTTCATCTAGAGTGAACATTTATTTCTGGATGATCTGTAAAAGACTTGTAAATGCATAATTTTAGCAAAGCAAGTACGAGAACTCAGTCCCAGCAGCTGCATTTCCTGATGCAATTTTGTGTACATTGTGCTAATGACTTATTAGCAGGGGTTGAAGTGCTGTGAGACAAATCTGTATTTGTCTGCCCTTTTTCAGCCTCTTGTTCAACAAAGCCATTTTTCCTGTGAGGCTACAAATCCACTCGTCATTTCGGTCACCTTGCAAAGAAGGGAATCAACAGTTTAAAATCCAGTTTGAGGCTAGTCCTTTAAAAATGGATGACAAGATTTGTATAGAAAGGTGGTTTTGAAGGCCGGACCAGTGATGGAAACCACAGCTAGGTGACTTCTGGAAGTGGGTAGGATGCAAGGTTTGCACACAAGCTCAACTGCCCCAGCTCTCTACCAACAAAGATCTACCCAGGCAACCCACACTAGATCTTCACCTGAAACTGGAAGGATAGGAAGGATATCCAATGCTCCTCTTTAATTTTCTTCCACTTATGGTTTTGAATCATTTGCCAAGCCACTTGGCTGAAAATTCACAGGCAGTGCATACAGGAGACAAGTTGACCAATTTAATTCCGTTCATCTTTTCTGTTAAAATAGGGGTATGATATGATGACTCAAAGATTAATTGGAACCTGTGGAATCTTCACTGATGTGCTAATGATCAAGAGTTGTTTTCTATGTGGTTTTTTTTTTTTTTTTTTGTCAAATAAAAAGGATTATGTAACACATTTAGCTATTCTAAGATGATTAAGTGAAGAAATGGCCTATGTTGCACAACATATCCTCATGCTGAGACAGATCTTAATGCAAATAATTTAAAAGTTCAACAAAAAATAACATTAAAAAATAATAAATTAATTCCTCCTGGAGAGGTAATGGGGGTTCTTGGGGTAAATCACTATGCTATGATTAGCCATGAAATTAAATATTCTTTTCTGTTGTTTTATTAGTTTTGAAACTCTCCATTGAAGATAGAAACTGTAATAGATACCTCTTTCTTGTGAGAAAATTTACTGTAATGGCTCTTTTTAAATCCAGAACTACGATGATACTTACCAAACACTGCAGTGTTAGAAAATATTTCAGCTATCTGATGGAATGAACCAGTGCCACATTGCCTTAATTTCCTAGAAATCACAGTTCTGAACTGCAATTATATTACGTGACCAGATTAATTAAATTACTTAGGAATTATAAACACACTAAACTGTTTATTAGATTTGGTTTATAAGCCTGTATCATTAGGGAAACAATTCAGATGACATTTTTATTAGCTAATAATGCAAACATTACTGACATTTTGAAAAGGATACGTTAGGTTGTTTTAACTGAATTTACCACATTTTTGTCATTCTGATTGAGTTAGTTATTGCTCTGAATATTCTGAATCACTTACCATCATGATTACCCATTGTGATAACAGACACATGTTTTTGTTGGTGGTGGTTTTAATTTCACCCAAGAAGGAATGCACTGAAGGCAAAAATAAGATTAAAATTAGAAAAGCAATATATCACTAAGATTTATTTCCTAAAAAAAAGCCTCAAGTGGGCAAATGAATGAAGCAACTAAACACATTACTGAATTAAGCAGTTCATTCCTTATATTTTCTTGTAGCTCTTTGTTCACAGAAATGTAAGTTTTCAGATTAATACAATGAAAGCAAAGCATATTAAAAAACCCCAAACAAACCCATAAAAGATCACTTACAAAGCACATTTTACTTCTGGAATAAGTACAAAACTATATAAAAAACTGTACAACAAGTCAAACACTTAGTCTTCCAGAAATTAAGTATTTCATATTATATTGAAGTTAAAACAACAGAATATTAAACCCATTCTTTTTCTGAGTTTGTATTCAATTCTTTAGTGCAAGGCTAAAGAGCACACATGATAATGTTTTTAAAGTTCTGGAAGTCACTGAGTGGAAATTAGAAGTAAAATAAATTATGGTATTTCTTCTGTGATCTTTTCAGTCTGACATTTAGAAAATGTGACACATATATGCAAGATAAATCTGAAACAGCAATGCCATGTAAACGGTTCCAAGACATCTTTTTGTTCATCTAAGCTCCAGGAGCCTCTTATTTCATTTTTTTCTCAAAACGTTATCACCACCAGATGTTGTTGATATCAAATTAGAAGCAACACCAAAATAAATATAAATATTGTTTTTAAATAAGGAAAAGGTATTCTAATTATATAGGGACACTAACAGATGCTCAGCCAGGCTGAACATGAGCCAGTCTGTGCCAAGGTGACCATTGGCACCTGGCCTGTATCAGCAATAATATGGCAGGAGGACCAGGGAAGGGAAAATCCTGCTATGCTGGCCACTGGTGAGACCACACCTCAAATCCTGTGCCTCACTGCAAGAATGACCTGGAGGAAAAGAGCTGAGGAAGGGTGGGGAGCACAAGTCTGATGAGAGAGGAGCAGCTGAGGGAGGTGGGGGTGTTTAGTCTGGAGAAAAAGAGGCTTGGGATGATTTTATTCTCTTCATCTCCCTGAGAGGAAGGTGGAGCCAGGTGAGGGGCAGGCTCTGCTCCCAGGTAACCAGTGACAGGACAAAGAGAAATGGGCTCTAATTGTGCCAAGGGATGATCAAGCTGGACATTGGAAAGAATTTCTTCATGGAGACAGTTTTCAAAGTTTGTGACAGGCTGCCCAGAGAGATGCTGGAGTCACCATTCCTGGAGGGGTTCAAGAAACAATTGGATGTGGCATTTTGTGCCATAGTCTGGTTGATATGGTGGTGATAAAGAAAAAGTTGAATTCTATCTTGGTTGTCTTTCCCAACCTAAATGATTCTGTTATCACATGTGGCACTAGTCTGAGTTGCAGAAGTGCCAGCTTTCCAAGTCAGATTTCCTATCTAGACACTTCATAATACCTAAAGCTATGTCCTTATTGGTCTATTGACAAAATTAGACCAAGTCTCCTGTGACTCCTGAGATCATGAATTTAACCAGAAATCTTAAAAAACAAATTAAAAAAAATAACATCAGGTCAGAACCATTTATATCTATTTTATTTCTGAACAAAAGGATCACATTTTAAGTCTACCATGATTGTCTCTCTGTCCTTGCATTTCTGTGCCCTTACTTGGTTCACTTGGTTAATACAGTGAAACCTTCAGCCTTTTCAGATTGATTCCTGCTCCCCTTTTCAGCAGAGATAGTAATGTGTCCCAGCCCCATGAGGGTGCTCTAAAGAACATACCTTAAAAACACAGTAATAACATATAGTCAGGTTAGATAGAAAAGTGAATTTTAAAGAAACCATTCTACCTGTACCTGACAAAACAAAAGCAAAACTAAATAGTTGACATTTCCTAAAGTTTTAAAAGCAGGCCACCTTGAAGGCTGCTCACTTAATATTACTCACTATTAAATTTGGATTAATTATTTTTAAAATGTACAAATCATGAAATCACTTCAAGATATCTTAGCAAGCTTAAATTCTCTTACTAGACAAATGATATTGCAAATATCTGTCTATGTCTCCAGACAGGCAAATTGAAAAATCTTTAAACTTTAAGCTTTAAAAAGCTTATACCAACAGAAGGTCCAAAGTCAGTTATTTTCTTCTATTTTGAGTTTGGGGAAAAAAAAAAAAAAGAAAAAAGGGATAAGAGAGTAGCCACAGACTTATTAAAAGCAGTAAATATCAGACTGTTCATAGAACCCTACCAGGTCTTCACAACTTTTGAGTGGGGTGACCAAGCTTATTCTACTCATACTAATTCTAAAAACTGTAATGAGTTACTGAGAAGAGGAATAGTGAACACTTGTGAGAGAGATTTGAACAAGGACAGAGAAAAGGAGTCTAAACAACCTCTTTTATTAAACATTACTATTCAGTAGTACTTCAAGGCCAGAAAGCAGCATGAACTCTTCTGTGTCATGTATTATAAATAACAAACTTTCTGAAAACAAAAAAAAAAAAATCCATCTAAAAGACTCAAGAAAGTAACCATGTGCAGTTTTTTGGTTTGCAAAGGCCAAGGGGCAAAAACAACAAAATAACCCAGTAACAACTCAAGAACACCTTTAAGAATCCCTGTTATTGCTTAAAATGGAGTTCTGTAGCAGTTCTCTGTAAATTACTATCATATTTTGAAATGCATTAAGTATTGCTGTGTGTTGCTCTCCTCTTTTCCTATGACAATGGCGGAAAAAACTCAGATCAACTCAGGCAGAAGATGCCACTGATTCAGTGCAAGTAAACACCACTCACTCCAGGCCTACAGCTGCCCATGCCTCTGTTATTCCTCATGTTTTATCATGGACAATTCAGCCCCTGGAAACTGCTTGTGAAGAGCTTAGGACACACTTAAGAAGCAGTGAATAAAGGTCATCCAGAACTGGTTCCACTGATGTTGCAGCTATAAACACTGATGAAAACCTCTATAAGACTTCCTGCAGCAAGTCAGGAATGAACTCCAGATCAAACAAGGACAAAACCCCACCTCCTAACATAAATCAACCCTACAATTTCAGCCATATGGGAATAAAAGGTGAGGTGGGTATAAAATACTGGGGTGGGAAGTGTCTCATCAGTGAAAAAATAGGAATTGTTATGGTTAAAGAAAAGAAAATTGTGATTTTTTTCTTAAGTGTCATCCTTAAGTGCTGAGATAATATTTCTCCTTATCTAGATGAGTTTCCTTTCACTATTTTCTAACATTAACTACCATCTTATATGAATTATACACCTCCACTAAATTACACACAAAAGAAGTAGGTGGCAGACCCCATCAAACCCAAGCCACTGGCTTTCTCTGACCCTTTAGAAAAAAATAATAGCTTTTCTTTGAAATGCTTGAGAAGAAAGAAATCCCATGCAGTGGGAGAACCTTGCATCCTATGGTGGATTGGTATCACCAACCACAGAAACAGCTGCTGAAGGATCATATAGAAAGAAATGGAAATATTGAAGAGAAGGTACATTTTCAGTCCAACACAATCCTTGTAACCTCCCGAGGAAAGCTACACAACAGATCCTATCTCTTTCACTTGCTGGAATCTCAACTGAGCATTTCTTGACAGATTAATCATTGCCCTGGCAGGCACTGGAAAAGAGACACATTTGCAGGTGAAGAGAAATCTGAGTGGGAATAAAATATTATCCTGAAGAAGATAGGGCAAAAAGACTGTAGCAGGGGTTAGAAACCTTTTCCAAGAATGTCAACAGGTGGTACCCTTGAACAAGAGACATGGGACAGAGGGCAAGCAGTGCACAAAGTGAGGTACCACAAAGAAATATTTTTGTCTACTTGAAGGATTATTTCAACCATCACAGAATGACCCTATTGGCCAGCCCCCATCAGTACTCTTAAAACAAGAAAACTGTAGCACCATTGCTCTGCTGAGTTACTAAAGCTATCGTCATTTATTATTAAAGGGAACAAAAAACAAAAAGAGGGGAAAGAAAAAAAGAAGTAAAACTGATAAGGAAGTTGGGAAAAATGAAAGTGCCTGAGTGTGTTCATTAAGGCACATTCTGGTGAATGATACAATGCCATTGCTGGCAATGGGCATTCAGTCACTCACTGATCAATATCAAATAGTTGTGTCAGAGTCTTTCAATCAAACATTTAAAGGGCTTGGGGGAAAAGAGCCGCCACCTTTTAGAGACAAATGGTGCTGCTATCACTATGGCAACCAAAGTCATCTGTCATGCATGACACGGAGCATTGTTACTGACTATCCCACGAAGCCTATTGCCACTGCATTAGATCACAGTTTTTGTCTTTATTTGTCAAGGAATGGTCAGACAAACCAGAAGGGTGCACCTAAATGGTACAATAGGGCTTAGAATGACAACACAGAGCTATAACTACTTGCATCATCCCAGTGACAGGTCATTTCCTAGTTGAAAATGATAACAAGAAGTCAGTAATTCCACAGTAAATAATGTTACCCAGTACCATTAACTAAGTCCATGGCAATGCAGTATATCTGACAGCAGCAAAATTTTAAATACAAGGGGTAGGAGCATAAAGAGAACAAAGAAAAAAAACCAAAAACATTTCTAGTCTGTTTATGGTGAAAAATATATATCACAGACATTAATTTCTGTTAATTTTCCAAATAAAATAATGACAAGACCCAAATACTCCTTAAAGTACATGGTCTGTCATCACACACAGTAAGGACAATTTCTCCTATTTTAAAATTATATTTACCTCTAATGTAAGGAAATGGCTTACAGAGTAAGAACAGCACCCAGGCAGGTCACAAAAGGAATCTGTAATGAGTGTCTACTTGCAGCAGAGCCCACTTGGCTTCTGAGTTTTGGCAGCCTGAAGTTTTAAGTATTAGAAACTATCATTACACTAAGATATTTCCTGGAACTATGAGTGAAAAGGGAGAGACGTGTTGACTGTGGCAACCTGTTTCTTCATGTACTGAAACGTCTAACTAAAATTCTTTCCCAATATAAATTAAACAAGTCAGAGTCATACCACAGAGAGACATGGAGAATTTATTTACACAAAGTTATTTGCATGGACGCACTGGGTGTGTCTAAAATACATATCTAGTAGGACACTGGAAGCTATCAGCTTTGAGGTAGCAGTTATTACACTGTCTAGATTCCTCCAGAAGAGCCCACTGGCTGATTTTCAAGAAGATTTCTACATTTGAATTATTTGTAGTCCAAGCTGTGATATCACAAACATTATATAAACCATAAGAACTCTTGCTAACATTTATTACACCAGGCAAACAGCTTGTTAGATGAAATAAGCTATCAGTTGTAACTTTGGCATAGCTCAAATCTGTTTAAGTATTCAGTTCTTCCCCAAGCCATTCCTCCTCACTTCCTCTTAAGCAGCAAAAGCAAATCCTCTTGGCTTGTTTGTCAGAGTTAAAAAAAAAAAAATAAAAATTTCAAACCCAGGCTTCTCAGAGGCTAAATTATCACATGCTGTTGCATTAATTAAGGGGCAAAGACTCCTCAAATGTTTCTTTAGGTCTGGGTGACTTGGAAGCACAAAAGGCCCTTCAGGCAGCTCTTTCAAGAGTTATCTCCCTCTCTCACCACACCAGTATATCCTCTATCACATAAATGCTCCTTTTCCTCCCTGTAGTGGATTAAAAACTTATCTCTGTTGAACAATGGTATAAGATTTCTTAAGCAGCCTAACATCTCTCCTCACCCCCTTCCCCAAACACAAAGACAGACAAACATTTGTTGCTATGGATTTAGAGGGTAGTGATGTAGCTGGGCATCATCTACTAACCCAGAAAATGGGTGTAAAGTTTGGGGTCTGAAGTAAACAGTAAAAAAACTGCAAGTGCTTAATGCAGCTGACACTGCAGAGGTTTTAGAGGTGGAGAGAGTCAAGGCAGTACAAGATCAGTATGCAGTGCCAATAACTGAGACAGAAAAGAGAACACTTTGCTTTCTACTCCCATTTTTATCAAATTTCCAGTTAGTATTTCAAAAATGTCCCTATTCTTTGTAACATTTGTTTAATGTGAAAACATCATGTTTCCTCCCTACTTGCCTCCAAAAGTAACCAACTTGCTACCCCAGTGTTTCAAAATGAAACAATGGATTTTGAGGTATTTCTTAAGAATAACTAATTTCATTTTCATAACATTTAATATCTACACTGTCACTAGCCAAGAAGAACAATCTTGTGAATGTCTCCACTCAGAGGCATGGAGTCCTGCCTATTCTTAGGCTGCTCTTCTGCTTAGGTCTCAACACAGAGTTTATTTGTGTATCTTGGGGAAATATTAGTTTATAAGCTTTGAAATTAGACAACATGACTTAATAAAAATCCTTTCAGCTTCATAAAAAGTCTGCTTTATAAAACAAAACACAGAGCTGTAAAACCTGGGTGTTTTTTCCCTCATTCATCATAATAGAAAAAGAACTTCAAATCACACTTGGTCTAAGATAAAAGAAACCTTTGCATACCACAGGTATTTTGGGACTGACATTTAAAAGAAGCCTACTGATATCCACACTTTCCTATTTCCTTCTTACTTTCACATCAGAAAAAAGAAAAAAAGGATTTTTTCCTAACTTAGATCCCAGCACAAAGGGAATCTCAGTCTTTTCAATACCAACCAAGGTGGTTGGCATCTCATAAGGCAAGATTTTTTTATCTCTTATTCCACTATTTAGTTTTTTACTAATACTAGCAAGGGAAAAGAAATCAGCAGAGATTTAATTCCATCAAACAGGGAGTAAGCACCCATTCTGAAACTCTCCTCATTGCAAATACTGGAGGACAGGGTCAATATTAATCACAACATCTCACAGTAAAACATAGCTCTATTCCAAAACGCTTTCATTGTAACAGATAAACCAAAACTAGGATAAGCAAACAGCTAAAAACTGAGGGTTTTGTACATGGAAGGATAACCTAAAAGTTACCCAGGGTTGGGCATCACCCATACCTGCATATTCCTCATACTTTGGTCTGTCTCCAGTTAAGCCAAAACAGAAAACAGGCACAAGCTTATCTACCTCCTAAGGCAAAGTCTTATTAGCACACCAGGACTACTTAACCCTCAATTCCCGTGCTCAGGGAGTTACTCTTGGCTGCAGTTACATTCAGGGTAGGCTAATGAGCAGAATATGCCAAAGCTGTCAGTGTGAATCAATTAACATCTGCCTCTGGATCTGCAGCACCTGCTAACAGGCTGGATTAGGGGAGAAAGCCAGTTCTGCTCTCCCTGGGTACTCGGAAGTGTCGGGGCACATTAGAGTTTTAAAGCTACTTTCAGCAGTAGGTGCAGCTGGGGAAGTGGGTTGTGTATCCCCTCTTGGCAAGTGTCTGGGAACGTGCATTACTTTCTGTAATAAAGTATCATGCCAAAAGAAAAAGGAGCTCATTAATGTGCGTCCCTTTTCATCTAGGAGCAGGATAACTGGCTCTACTGCTCTCACCTCTCTGTCAATAAGCTTTCAGATGCTCAGTGCAAGCTTTACAAAGCCAGTCAGAGGCAGTGGGATTCCTCTGGTTTTGCAAATCTGTTAGCACAGGTTCTAAAAGTATGTGAGTCTCTGCTCAGCTATTGATTAATCTGCAAGCCAGTGTCATAAAGCACTGTTTTGCCAGACTTGTTATCATTTGGAGCAGGCTGAAATGGGTATGTGAATAATGGAATCAGCAAAACAGGCCTGCTGCAGATTATCATGAAAGTCAAGAGATCTGTAAGGTGACTCTGCACGAGTAGAGGACACAGCATTATTTCTTTCTAAGCTTCTTACATCTTTTATCTGATGAGTATACAGCCCCAGATCATCTGAGAGATACACATAATATTCAATATAATGTCCTTCCTTACTAATTCAATCTTTAACAGTATTGTATTTCTACAGTTTTCCCTTCTTCATAATTTCTCTTTATTTTCAAATTTTCTTTTCCCCTATCTCTTATGTCCAAGTTTCATGTGGCTGCTGTGCCCATGTGAGACTACTGAGTCTAAGGTGATTCTATCAAGCTTTTCAGTTACTTTTCACTGAAGTCTGATCACCTTCTGCTCTGGGCAAGATTTATATTTCCCCACACCCCAAAACTTAGACACACACTGAAATCACATCTGATGTATTGGTTGTAAATTCTGCAACTTAACTCCAGATATTACTCTTGGTAAGATTGCTACTGATACACAATGAAAATGAAAATGGCTTAAAATTACTGGGTGTATTCTGCAATGTGAAATGCTCATGTTGCGTTAAATTGGTTGGAAGTATAAAAGCTTTTTCTGATTTTTTGTGATCTTTCTTTCTTAATATCACCAGGAGTCATAAATCCTTCTGAACAGATGCTCTCAGACAGGTATATTCCCCTAGACAAATAACAAACATCCCCATGGCAGTATATATATATTTCTCTGTGTGAGCAATATGAGAGCTATGAGAACAAGGAAAATGAATTCTCTTTGTCTAAGGGATTCATTCCTAGACTCATGCTCAGTTGGTCCTCTTCCTAAATTATACATTCATGTCTATAGTTTTCCTGTGTCTGAAAATTATCTCTTCATAGAAGGCACAGAGAATGCAGAGGAATTAAAATGGCTGAAAGCCATTCAATCAGTCACAGAATATTTTTCTTTAGCATTAAATGATGGAATTTATTAGGAAGGAGAAAAACTAAGCACAATCACTAAGTTAGTTGTGCTTCTTTGTCCAGATGTGAGGTTTTAAAATGTTTCTATAGGATATCATATTAATGCACAAAAAGACATGTATTAATGGCTGTAAGGTGAACCCACCTCACTGTTGAAAAAAAACTCACTCTAGTGACTCTCCATATCAGTAGAAAAGCCTTGATATAGTTTCCTCAGCTGTGGGAGTTATAATTTTGCTGCCCTGTGTACAGATGACACATGATTTTTTTGAGTGGAAGCTTGTCAGATTCTCTCAAATTCTTGTTACAATATTTTAATTAATCCCGTTCCTTCATTCAAGTCTTCACCAAATCCTCTAGAGTTTTTTGTGCCAATGTTGGCTGCTTTTGAGAATGTCTTCACATGTCCTGAATAATGTTGGTCCTTAAGTTTAAAGGATTATATGTGCCTTGGACTGATATTTTTTTATTCTAAGTGTATTTTAAACTCAGATTCAGCATTTTATTGCTGCATTCTTTCCAGATCTTTATAAACATACAGTTATTTCCTCATTCTGTGCAATTTTTGATGTTTCAGTGACACATGAAAATCATAAGTTTTAATTTAATTTCTGAAGACCTGTTTATGTTCAAGAGATTCTTGATCTTGTTGTTTTTTTTTTTTTTTTTAATATATATATAGAATTTTTGTCTCAAGCTCTATGCCGCTCTTAGAATGTTTTAATGAAAAAGAGACTTAAATAATTTCTACCTGTATCTCTTGGCGGTGAATGGTGATCCATCCAGTTGGTGGCTGGTCACTAGTAAGGTTCTTCAAGGTTCAATACTGGGGCCAGTCTTGCTTAATATGTTTATTGGCAACCTGGATGAGGGAATAGAGCACACCCTCAGTAAGCTCACTGATGACACCAAGTTTGTTCTGTAGTTTAGCTGACACAGTAGAGGTTGGACTTGATGACCTTGGATGTCTTTTCCAACTCCTATGATACTATAGTTATAACAACTTTCTCAGGGGTTCCTTAGCACAAAAAAGATTCCTTGATCTTTCATCAGTCAGTTTGGGGCACGTTAGAGCTGCTGTTCTTCATATTTAGCCTACACACCCATTTTTCTGTGAAAACTGTGTTTTGGAACTAAATAGCAGAACTGATCATTACCCAGATCTTGTCCCTTTGTCATCGTTGTCTCTCTGGCTGGCAATTGAACACTGCAGCCAATGGCTCAGTCCCCCATAGTGGGATGGGAGGGAGAATTGGAAGAGTCAAAGTGGGGAAAACTCATGGTTTAAGTTAAAGACAGTTTAGTAGGGAAATTCAAAGCTGTGCAGGGACTGAAATGGTTCATACCTTAAATATTATTATGAATATTGTTTGCCCATTATAGCAAAAAATGTATAAAGAAGCTGAAACCACAGAAATGTCCTTGAAGAACTTTGGACTGTGAGTCAAACTGCTGAGATTAAATGAAGGGAAAACCCATTCTTGAATCACCTCAGGCCCAGGGACAAACACATGGCTGAGGGAGAGGAACATGTCCACAGCAAAGACAAACGCAGCAGATATTCTTCCCTGGCTGAGTTTGGGGTGGGGGACACCACCCCAAGCATGTAGAGGCCAGGTTTACTCCCCCCTGCAATGTGGAGGGAGAGGTTTTGGATACAACCTCTGGTCAGAGGCAGTGAACACCCATCCTCCCTTACATAAACTGGCCCAGCTGTGGAACCCCCAACCCCACAGGCCACATCCACAGTACATCCAAGTGAGTGGCGGCTGAGAGGGTGTCATAACTCATCAAAGGCCCCCCAGAGTACCCCCCCTAGAGTCATTCCTGAAGCCTTGCACCACAGGTCTGCACATGATGCAACAAACTCAGAGTCTGCTGTAAGAGACAATGGCAAACTCCCCCTGCCCTAGGAAGGTGACTGGGTTCTCCTGCCCAGCCTGAGTGTGTAAACCCATCACATTCCCTGCTTTATGGGGGACCTTCACTGCCAAGAAGACCAGATGGAGAGGATCAACAGAACATTGCTGGGATCCGCAGAGTGGTGGTATTTTCCTTATTCTGTCTCTGTCACTCTCTTTCTGTCTCCCCCGCCCCACCACCCTTTTCTATTCCTTCCTTCCTTCCTTCCTTCCTTCCTTCCTTCCTTCCTTCCTTCCTTCCTTCCGCCACTTCCTTCCGCCACTTCCTTCCGCCACTTCCTTCCTTCCGCCACTTCCTTCCTTCCTTCTGCCACTTCCTTCCTTCCGCCACTTCCTTCCTTCCGCCACTTCCGCCACTTCCTTCCGCCACTTCCGCCACTTCCGCCACTTCTGCCACTTCCGCCACTTCCGCCACTTCCTCCCGCCACTTCCTCCCTCCCTCCCTCCCTTCGTCCCTTCCTCCCTCCCTCGCTCTCTTTCTTTCTCTCTCTCCCTCTCTCTCTCTCTCCCCCTCATATTTACTATCAGATAAAATCCATGCTATTGACTTTGGCATATGGTCTTGTTTGCACATTAATTTGGGCAGAGGCATTTCTAATAACTTGAATAACTGGATCATGACACAAAGCAAAACAAGGAATGAGCTCACTGCTTCCCACGGGCAGGCAGGTGTTCAGCCATCCCCAGGAGAGCTGGGATCCATCACACATAATGGTGACTTGGGAAGACAAATGCCCACCCCCCTCCTCCTTTCCTTCTTCATCCTTTATATGTTGAGCTTGATGACAAATGTAATGGAATAGCCCTTCGGTCAGTTGGGGTCACCTGTCCTCACTGTGCCCCTTCCAATTCCCTGTGCACCCCTAGGCCACTCTCTGGTAGCAGAAAAGGCCTTGATTCTCTGATCAAAGCTCAGTTATAATGAAAAATCCCTGTGCTATCAACACTGTTTGCAGCAAAAATCCAAAACACAGCCCCATACAAGTTACCATGAGGAAAATGAACTCTACTCCAATCAAAACCAGCCCACCCTCATAAAGATTTGGAAGCACATCTTTGATCCAAGCATTTGACCTAGCAAATGTTGCTGGTAGCAGAAACACAATTTTTTTTCCCCTAATTTTTAAAATTCTTCCTTCATCACTGATCATAAGTGCTGGCAATAGCAGAGCTCAATGTGTCAGTGTTAAGGGCCAAGTCCTACAATCACTGTTGCTATTTCTTCACACAGCAGAGAGGTTTTACTGCAGTGCAACACAGCATCCCCTCTGTGAGCAGAAAGGCTGTGAGATTGTGAGGCTGTTTGAGGGTAGTCTTTCTTAACATCAAAATCATCTGAGGTCAAGAGGGCAGAAAAGGAGCTATTAGCAAGATCATGGTAGCTTCTTGTTCCTGTGCTGTGTAGGAGCAATTTTTTTTTGGTGTCTCAGTTTTCCTTGTTACAGGGGGGTTTTCTGCCCTCCCTCCTCACAGGCACTGCAGCCCCTGATGCAGCCCTTGATTGCTCAGACAAAGAATCCACTCTTTGGCTGCAAAAGCTTAAAGTCTTTGATATCAAGCAAGCCAAGAAAACTAATGCCTAACTGAATCAATCGCTCAGCTGCGAAATGAAAAGCAGACTAGATTAGAATGGAAAATAAGAGTAGAGGTGACTTTAGAGCCATGACTCTCCCCTCCCTCTGTTCCCATTTTTGTCAGTGGGAAAACTATAATTTCCCCTTTTTGTTCTCCAATGGCAAAACATGATTTATGACCATTTTTAAGTGTATTTATAGATGTGCTTATGAAAGGTGCCACACTGACAGCTTGCTAGGTTTTTCTTTTTTTTTTTTTTTTGCCTGCTTCTCCACTCTGCTCCAATATCTGTTCAGTGCAGTACAATGTCCCTTCATTCCAAGGTAATTATATACTTAATAATTAAAAGAGTTTCAGGAAGACTCTACCCTAATAATCCTGATGTAATTGTAAAGTTTTCTCTGCAAACATGTTCATGCTTTATCACACAACCAAAACAGGGTGGAGACAATGGTCTTTCATGGAAGAAAACTGCAAGAATATCTGCAGTGCAGAGTGAGATATTTAAATTCTGCAGCATTTACCACTGTTCCTGGAATAGCAGTTTCTGTGTTCCAAATACTGCTAATACCCAGTATATTCAATTTTCACTGCTTAAAAATAGGAATCTGAATTCATATGTTAACTATAAATGTGTGTTGAAATGTGTAGAGGTAGATATTTGGCCCTTGGTCTTAAGATGAAACAGAACTTCTTTCCCTTATTTTGTTATTCTGGGAGTAAATTTTCTCATGTTACATAAGCACCTATAAGAAACAAAGGAAATTATTCTAAATTACTTGAACAATTAGAATAAGTATGTGTTCTTAAACAAGTGTTTCCCTCTTGTAGCTGTGTGATTTTACAGCTCTGTGATATCTCTATTTGTGTTCTTGGTAGTGTTGATATCAAAGGAACAAGCTACATTTAAAGAAACCCCTTGCATAACTTTGAAGCTATGGGCACTAAAATATTTATGCTCTTCCAATCATGGGAAATTACAGTATTTTCCTTTCTTTAAGATATTCTTTGAAACAGTAGGAATAAACCAGACAGCCTGATTTGATATTTCTGTATCTCTGGCAAAAATATCTAAACATGTGAAAATACATGACAGTAAAATCAAATGGGTTCAGAGAAGAGGAGATTTAGAACTCACAGATTGAGAACTTATTTAAATGGGCTTCAAGTGAAAATCTTACAAGTTTCACATGCTATAACTACCTCTCAAAGTAGGGACAATAGGATGCTATTTGTGGTTACTTGGCTTCAATCATATGAAATGCATAGTAAGTGGCACAGTTTTCAGAAGAATGAATTCATTTTGGGAATTGTATAAATAATGAACATTGATATAACTCATGAATGCAAATTTCTGCACGAGGAGATTGCAGGCAGGAAAACCAGAAATATCCTACAGAATGTGTATCCTCCTCACCCAATTTCTCCCAAGCATGGTCTATTCCCAGGTTTTTTTTTTCTCTTCAAAAGAACATAAAACAATGGGATAGAATTAATATGCTATAGGGAAAAAAAAAAGTAAAAATTGATATTTAGAAGAAATTAAAAAAGAGTAAGAACCAAACTTATAGATAGCATAATAACTAAGATGCCATATTTCCTGTGCTCTATATAAAATACACATTCAAGGGTCCTGTGTTGTGTTCTGTGAATAACAGACTGTCCCCAAAAACCTGGATTCATAAATATGCAGAGGCATCACTTCAGATGCCCACAGTGCAAGTTGTTGCAGAGTTCTGAGGAACTACCACTGGCAGAGCACACAACAAAATGCTCTCACAGATTCCTCGCACAGATGCTTCTATATGAGCAGAAGGGGTAGTTAAGCTGTGCCTGAAGGAACTTGGCTCAGATTAAACATGTGGGTATAATAGCTGCTAAATGCAACTGTTCCCAGAGTTTTTGTATAATATAGTATGCGGAACACATTTGTGAGATATTCCATATCGAAAGTGATATACTTAATGAAAGTTCTGGGGTGGCTTAAAGTCACAGGTAATCAATTGAGAAAGACACAGAGAGCAATTTTATAAAATTTTAATTATTGTAGATGGATTAAAGTCTAAGATATTTATGTACCTAGCTGACTTTTAATATTAATGATTATACTTAACAAGAAGGATATCTTTGCAGCATTTGCAAGGAATGAGAAAAAGTAAGTTTATCTTCCAGTTTCTTCATAAAAGATGGTTGCCATTTTGTCTATAAGGAATAAAATGTCAGCAGCTCATTAAGGTAATAATGTAGGAACTCTTTGGAAAATAATTCCAATACGCTTGCTCCTTCTTGAATATAAACTTAAAAAGTACAACAAGCATGAATTAGTGTAGTGCTAAAAGGTCATATACATATCACAGAAGCTCCCAGGCAGAAAAGAAAGAACTTCAATGAAACCTATTCATCTGTTTAACATTGATTCTGGTCTTACTTCATTGCCAAGGGTTAATTCAGTAGCACTCAGCTCAGTGATACTTAAATATCACTATTTAATTTAAGAAGGATAAGGTTAAAATGTCAGAACCTTTTGGTGCTTGCATATGATCTGAGCTTGAAGGGAATGAGGTCCATCTGATTAACTATATATGAAAATAAGACCTCTAGTAAGATTAGTGACAGGGATCCCAATATATCCAAAATGTAGGGCCTGACACTTTGCATGGCACTAGCCATGCTCTCTCAGGGATATCACTGCAGATGACAGTTTGGTGGAAAGATATAGAAATTCTTGTGGGCTATCTGGCTTTTCATTGTTACCAAAAAGACCATGCAAAAATGGGACAGAGCTAACAACACGTGCAGCAGCCAAACCCAAATATTCTTAACAATATGAGTTACAATTGACTTCCAGTTACAGCTTGTCCTGTGAAGGATAAAAGACTTATAGGGCTTGAGATGCAGGGAAAGAATCAGCTGGAACACTCTGTGTTGCTCTGGGTTTAACAGAAAAAATTGTGACCAGATATGATATGCTGCAGCCTGTGGAAGCAATTATGTGCTACCCACATTTCAGCAGTTTTGGTCATTAGGGTTAATCTTTCAGACCATCTGCAATATGTTATAAAAATATGGAGAACAAAGTGACCCAACCAAAAAAGTCCATTATTGTATTATTATTTTGTCCCAACAATACCACCTGAAATTAAATTTCCTAGAAGAAGACATAAAGACAAAAGCAATGTTATCAAAAAATGCTGAAAGAAACATGCAGTATGATTGCTATCAGGACTTCACCAGAGCCATCTTTTCTGATTATGGATGCAGGTGGGGATTTTGTAAAATTCACAGATAATTCCTGGTTTTGTTGGGTTTTATTCATTGTCAACACAAAAAATAAGCATGCCTTGCTTAGACAGCACCTTTTGGTACTTATAGACTCAAAAATATTCACCCCATGTTTTGTCAAAGCTTAGCTATTAAAAATTCAGTGGGACTTATTCTTTCCTAAGAACCATAACAAACGTTGATATAACGTTTCAATGTCTAGAGCAACATAATTTATTAAATTCCATCTACGTGACAGTAAGATTGTTAGGACCCTTCAAAAACTTTCTCCTTCAGTTTGCTCTCAATAGGGAAGATTTCTGCTGCAAACTGAGGACCTGACTCATGTCATGTAATGAGTAACTTCATCTTTTAGCCATCAGTCTGTACTGCACTGTTACACAGCCATAGGGCCTTATAAATACTGCAACTATCCAACTAATGACACTGCTGATGAAGTCTGCTGTCAAATTCTGTCCCCTATTTAAGCTTTCCAGAAGACCTTATATAATTAAACTGGCTGATCAAGTAAAAAAAAATTCTCTGGACTTCCGTGATTGCATTTTATCCAACTTCATTATGACTTTATCATGATGCACCTGTGTTCAAACTTGCAATTAACAGCAAAATTAAAAGAATTGCAAACACAGGCAAAGAAAAAGGGTGTTAAAAATAACTTGGGAAAATAAGATGCAGATAGACCATATTCAATGAAAATGGAGTCAGTAAATATGTTCCTGTTCTATTAAAATATAATCAAGTAGCTCAAATATCTGTGTGAAACTAAATTTTTATTGAATCAGTTCTCATTTCAAGGTCCTAATGCCATTGTCTATAAGAGAATAAAGCACTGTATTCTGCTTAAACAAAATCTGGAAGGAGGCCTAAAAGCTAAGCAGTCATGAATGGACAAAAAATTGTCCACAATATGAAAGAACTCATACTTTGATGAATAATTACTTGGTACTGTGTAGCAACAACAACACATTAGTTTGCTAAGGCTTGTTTTGTGGAGGTTTCTTGGTTAGGAGGGTGTACTTGTCTCTGAACAGAATTTCCTGAGTTTCAGAGATTAAAAAGTCCAGACGGCAACACTAGGATCATCCTAATTTATATTCTGTAATATTGATCAATTGTCAATATTATGCAATGGAGAGGAAAAAACTGCTCTGGGTTTGTATCCAAAACACATTTTTTATTGTAAATTTTACCTGTAAGTGTAAAGATAATATGATCAGAAACTATAGGTGCTGGTGAAATAAAAGTCATACAAGGACATGGTTCAGGATAGTAAAATTTTTCTTAATATTTTCTGGAGAAGAAGATGAAAACATCTTGTTATGCTGAGTCCTAAAGCCAAGTCTCTTAGCAAGTCATTTACAGTCTTCACACAATATTGTGAATTCTACTCTAGTAGCTGAATTTTATTTTCAGGTTGTTCAGGAATTTCTAATTGTCACTGTAAGTATTGATCATTTATCAAAATGAAAAAGAAAGTGATTTTAATTTTTTTTTGACCACTAAACTACAAGAGAAAGACCTGCAAATCACATGGAAGGAATGCTTCAATCCTTGCTGAGAACACCTAAGATGTTGTTACACCCTCCTGCCAAACCGATTGCTTCTGTTAATGGATGAATACCTCTCACTGTCCCATATTCACAAGTACTTTTGGAGTTTTTTTGATTGGTTGATGGGTTTTTAGTTTTCTTTTGGGATTTTTTTTTGTTTGTCTTTGTTTGTTTTGAGGGGTTTTGTTTGTTTGTTTGTTTGTTTGTTTTACTATTATTATTAGTTGCTTTCCTATCTCTTCTATTAATTTTCCACTGTTTGAAGGTTACGTATTATTGATAAATCTCTCTGACCAAAGTTATATATTTCAAATATAAAGGGAGTATTCTTTTTATTCTCTTTTCCACTTAGGAGCACTTGATGAGCCTGATTTGATTTGAATTTGGTTTATCAGTTAGAGTAATCAGTATGAGTAGTCTCTTATCTATTAGACTGTGTGTTCCTTTTTTTCTTGTGAAGTACAATTTCTCTATGTTAGGACTGCAGGCTTGGGAAAGATTTTGTGATTTTTGTCAAGGACATTCATGTTCAATGATTTATTTATGTTGTTGTGTACACTACAGAAAATATGGTGTTATTTTATATTTATATAAGAAAGGTCTTACCTACATAAGGAACCATGCCAGTTTAAAGGTGGCACTTTCAGAAATACTTTGGCATTGCCAGCAGATTTAATAAATAAGTTGTTGATTTTTTTTGGTCCTACTGGAAACTTTGGTCAATTTTGTAAAAAACCTCAAGCTTGTTGGTAGTTCCTGCAGTCCCATATACTAAATTTTGCTTATTTCTTAATTAAAATAGATTATTGAATCTTTGTAGTTATTATTGAATAACATCTTACCTTAATTCTTCCTCTGAAATTAGTCCCATGCGTGGATTTAATGTAATCCAGCTGTATTTAACTGAATTCTAGGATGATATTCTCATTCTAATAAGGGTAATTAATTAAAAATCGCTAACATTTTTTTAGTAATAGATAGAAAAAAAAATCATATGATCATGAGTTCCCCAAGGAAACCTAATAAAAAGGATTAGGAAGAATCTTGTGATTCTCTTCCTAGAAAAGTATATTTCTTTAAACTATGTCAACAATATGAATATGAACAGGATAAACTGAAAGTTAAATTTACCAGTAAGTTCATATTATATTTTCTTATGTCACACCTGTCAAAAACTAATTCATAACAGCATTCATAAAAATGTGAACAACATGAGTATGAGTATTGCTCACAGGAAATGTAACACTTGAAAACAAATTTGTAAATTATTTTGCTTTATGCACAGATCAGAGCACAAATTCATATTCCAAGAACCCTTATGGTAAGAAGCAACATAAACACTTAACATGAATAACCTACAATTAAGATTTTAAAGTGAATTACTTTGTATGATTCTTATTTTTTTACCTTCTAAAGATATAATTATGGAATCAACTGTTGTAGCTGTTCAACAATGGAATGTATCATATATTTACAGTTCCACTTAAAGTTTTAGGGAAAATATTTGACATCAAAAAGGCAAAATTTTAAAAGAAGAAACCAAAAAATTGTGTTACAACATTTATCTATTGTGGACCAACTGGGAATTTATGCTTAGAGATAGTTTACTGAAACTATTAAGTCAAAAGAGGTAATTTAATATTAACATTAAAAAACCCAAAAAAAACCCCCAAAAACCTAGTAGTCAAAAAGTTCTTTTTTTCTAGGTTATTATGAGTATATGCAAGAAAGAAAGAAGTTCAGTGATGCCTTATATTATAAATTAATAAGATAATAAGAACATAGAAAGCACTGAGAGTTTCACTGATAGCTCATAGCCTTTGCCTGTACTTTACAGATCTTACATTTTATACTGACAGGAAGAGTTGTCAATTGTACATTTAGAATCTGTAATACCTGCAGCATATTTTTCGTTTGTAAAAAATGAACCCAGCTCATTCACAAAAGAATCACTAAATTATCTGCTGCAATAAGTATTAAAGACATCTTGCAGTGTAAAATGTCCTCAGTGTAAAATGTCCTCTGTTAATGATAATCCTTATGGTTATTTAGCTCCTCTGAAGTAAACAACAAACAAACAAATAAACAAACACATAGTGGAGCTGTTTTGAAATTATTTACCCTCACAGCAAAGGCCCTAAGGTACAAGAACAATGAACTGTTTTGTAAAGAGAGTGAAGAACTAAAATAGAGGGTCAGTTTAAGGACTGAAATAAAAATTTAAATTCCATTCTAATAATACACTTAAAGAATGCAGTGTATTTTTGGATTCAGATTTTGGTATTTCAATTTTTATGAGAAATCAAAGTTTTATGAACTTGGAAAAGAGAGAACTTGTTTATAAGCCATGATATACGAACTTAAAACAACAGAGGCTGATTTTAGAGCTAATAATTTATTTATTTATTTAATTCATTTTAGATTCTAAATCTCAGCAATGGTGAAAGACAAAAGGATGTAAGCAATGCCCCAGGGCAGACCAGTCTTTCATCACCAGGTATATGCTCCCTCCCACAGTGACAGGGAAAAGGTCAGGAGATAACAGAGATCTGAGCAAAGTGGAGTTACAGATGACAGCTTGTGGCCAGCAGGACCAGGGCAGTGGCCATCTGCTCTGCTGAGCACTGGTGAGGCCAAACCTCAAATCCTGTGTTCATTTTTTGGACTCCTCACTGCAAGAAGGACATTGAGGGGCTGGAGTGTGTCCAGAGTAGGGAACAGAGCTGGGGAAGGGAAGAACACAAGTCTGATGAGGAGCAGCTGAGGTAGCTGGGGGCACTTAGCCTGGAGAAAGGAGGTTCAGGGGGAATCCTATCATTGCCATGATTCCCTGAGAGGAGGGGGGAACCAGGTGAAGGTCAGTTCCTTCTCCCAAGTAAAAAGTCTCAGAGCATGAAGAAATGGCCTCAAATAGTGCCAGGGGAGGCTTAGGCTGTATGTTAAGAATAATTCTTTCATGGAAAGGGTTGTTAAGCATTGGAACAGGTTGCCTGGAGAAGTGGTGAAGTCTCCATTCCTGGAAGTGTTCAAAAAAAGGTGTGGATATTGCACTTGAGAACATGCTCATGTGGTGAACAAGGTGGTGGTGATAGATTACCTGTTGGACTTGAGGATTTTCAGTGTCTTTTCCAACCTTAACAATTCTATGATCCTGTGATTTTATATCCCTACCAAGACAGTTTTCACATGTGTTAGTGTGAAGCTGCTTCCTGGGAATGTTCCCAGGCCCTTCCTGCCCCTGCTGCTATGGCTCTGTCTGGTATCAACAGGTCCCAAGAGTTTGCCACTGGCTGCATAAGTGACTTCTTTTTATAAAAGACAACTGCTTTAAAATACATGGATTTTCCCCAGCACAAAAATACAGTATAAAGTCCTTTTCTTTAGAGACATCAGCCAGGCATAGCACTAAAAGGGAGAACATCTTATAATGATCCCTGGAGGAAAAACTACAAGCTGTGAAATTTCCAAGAAGGATCAGATGAATGTTGGTTAAATGTTGGTTAAATCAGATGAATGTGTGGTAAAACACTTGCCACTGGACTACAGCTCCTGCTTTCACGGGACACATTTTCCTCAGAATTTCCTGTTCTCTTCAAGAGGGGCACACTGCAGATAATGATTAAGGCTTATTGAACACCAGCAAACCCAAAGTCAAAGAAAGTAGAGGAAAAGCCTTTCTGAGGCTGCTAGAGCTCAGCCAGCCTCTTGCCAATCCACGTACAGACCTACCACTTTTTTGGGGGGCCAAGACTTTATCCAGGTTGACAATGAAGAACAGATGAGCGCACTGAGTGCTTACATTGATATTTGGACTATTGGCAAAAAACTACATCAGAAGATTTGGATCAAGTTTGTATGGAAGATCAAATAATGACATATTTGTTAACAAGAAATTATTATATAACTGTTGCCAAGTCATCTGAGTGATAACGACAATCATAATTGCTTACAGGCACAACATGGTTTGATAAATATAATTGCCTGATTATTATTGATCTGCTAATATAGAAGTATGAATACTGCTCTGAAATAATTTATTTTAATATAGATAGGATTTGCAAAGCTACTGACAGGGAAATGACAACATTAAATTGTATTCCTTTATTCTAGCTATTTCAGAGAGCTCTTTAATTGTCCCTCTGTCCTACTGACTAAATTTGCTAATTTTTCCTTTTTCCATTTCCCTTTTCTTATCTGTTTTGGCTCCCCCCCTCCACTATATATTTTATCCAAGGCCATTTCATTTTCCTTTCATTGTTTTTTTACCATTCCCACCCCATTCACTATCTACTGATAAGAGAGATATAAACAACCACAGAAATGGGTTGGAAGCAGCAGGGAACTGGGCATGTGATGAACAGGCAGACAAAAAGACGAATACCAAAGAAATGTAAATTTATGTATCTGGAAACAACCAGAAGGACTCTGTGACCCAGGCTTTTAAAGGAAACATTCTGCCCTCTCCTCTGTCATGTGCTATTCTGAAATCTGACTGTTTATGTCTCTCATTTAAACCAGAAATTTCCACATTCAGGGTAATGTTACTGATCAAAATTTAATTGAAGCTCTCAGTGAAAGTGTCAAGATATTTCAAGCTTTCTGCAATGAAAGCTCTTAGTGAAAAATTTCTCAGTGTCTTGACTGCAAATATACAAGTTGTTGCACTTCATGTTTGATAAAGAATTCAGCAAATTATTTAGGCGAAAGGATGGAGGACAAAAAGGTTAATGACAGACTTGGTTTTGAAGATGAACTACGAATTAATGGATTCAGCCCAGATCCTGTTGGTCACGGTCCAGTGGTAATTCATTTGTAAAGACAGTTATCTCATCATCAGCTTTAAACATGGGAAGAGCAGGAGATGGCTTCTTTAAATTAAAACCTGGGTGCATTGCATTAAGATTAAATTACTGTTTAAAAGCCATCATAAACTTAATGAAAATATGACATGAGACAAATTTATGCAAATAAAGCCTATCACAAGCAGCAATTACAGCACACTCTCTGAGGCTTTCATTTTTTGCATTCTGCATTACTCACAGAAACCATTTTCACATCATTTTGTTCAAGAATCCTAATCACAGAGGTGGAGAAGACAGCAGTAGAAAAAAAAATCACTAGTAGATAAAAAAATGTGTTATACTTAGCTTTAATAGGTTGGCATGTTGAATGTGAAAGTCTGCATCCAGAGTCCTACTCACAGCAGGTTTCCCACCCTGCCACTCTCATATGGTATCATGGAAAAGTGAAAGTGGAACAAAAAAGGGGGTGAAACCCCTAAAGAATCCATAAAAGAGAATGTGTGTTGAAGGAAAACATGACAATTTTCTGAAATTCTTGTAGATGAAGTCTCAAGTACACTCAGCAAAGAATAAAAAATATATAGTAAAAAAAAAAATCAGTTCATACGTTTTGTAATATTTTCATTATTTTTCTATGGTTTTTTTTTTCCTTGTTGACTATAAGAAGTATTTCCCATTCTTAATGACTCATCCTCACTGGATGTTTTTTCATTACAATATACGCTGCACCACTGGATGCCATGTCCTGTCCTCCCTCCTAGAAATATGTTTTCATATTCCTTAGGAAAGAGGAAATGTGTTGTTTGACTGCAGTTCCTGATGAGAGGTTATGTCCATGTCCAGTCCCTCCTACTCGTGGGGGTGGTGAAACCATCTGCAGACAGGAGAGCTGGGCTCCTCATCCTCTGCTCCTGCTTTGGCACCTCTGCACAAACTCCACCTGGCTCTGTTGTGCAGCAGACACATTCACTAAGACATAAATTTGGCAGAAACGCGAATATTTCTCTCTCTCTGTAATTAAAGTGCATGTGCTAATGGTTACACAGGAAATGCAGTTTTTAAAATTGTGCATAACCCTTTTGTGATTTAAATACTGGTCTGTCACTTGGAGTTCTGTAATTTGAGTGGTGTGGATGAGCAGAGGCAGGCAGGGCTGGCCGTATCCTCAGGAAGGAAGCAAGAAGGTCCAAAAATGCCATTGGACAAAGCAAGTGACAATTTGGAAAAAGTGGCTTCTTCTTCCATCCTCGAACTCTTGTCCCATGGTATGCATTGTTACAGAGGTAAAAACTCTGCTGGTTTTCCCCTGGCACTCAGCAGAGCCTTATTTCTCCTCGTGGTGGCAGTCTGGTCCTCACATCTCAGCAGGGTTTAGGCAGGATGCCACAGCTTCCCTGGAGAAGGAAGGAAAATGTGTAAGGGGAGCAGCAGCACTTGGGACAGCGTGTGTCAGCAGCAGCTGAGCGTACTTGGGGCAGGGACAAGGCAGCCCAAAAGTGTCAGGTGAGGCTGCAAATAATGAAGATGTCACCAAAAGAATTATTTTGTTCAAGAAAAGGTTACAGGAAGTTTTCATAAGACAGGCTGATAGGTAATTTGATAATGATATCTTTTAACTGCACTGACAAGACACAAGTTTTATTTCATATTTTTCTCGGCAACAGTGTCAGTAACAGCACTTTGGTAACAGCAAGACCATACTCTTCTTCTATATTTTACTTTTCACTTATGGTAGCATAATTTGTTTTCTGGATTGTCACCAACCTGAGCTGCCCCACCCTGACAATATCTTTTCAGTATGGATCCAAGTAAGCTACCAGCAGCACAAAATATATTTGGATTTGCAAAACACACAGAGATAACAGACGAGTTTATTATTTATTTTTTTTAACAAAGTTTTGCTCAGCACTTTTCAATAAATTAGGCCTGAGATATTTCCTCCAGAGATTAGAAGCATAGTTAATCTGCTACAACATGTCAAGTACCACATTGAACTTGAAGGGCATGCATTACTTAATGCTTAGACATTGTAAATTAAGATTCAATTAGGTAGAAATAAAGCTATGACTCTATTGAAAAAAAAGAAAAATTAAGTATATAGATATTTATTCTCTTCTGGAGACTAAGACTTTCTTCATTATCTGACATGATATACATAAAATACTATATGAACAAAATTGAATTAAATAAGAAACTCATCTATTGACAGGACAATAAAGCCTGCCTAGAGTCTTGATAAACATTTAGAGTCAAGCTCTGACTTTCCTCTAGGGAAAATTGCAGAAACAATTAAACAAGCTTCAAATTTAAGTTGTTCCAACAACCTAATGCAGTGGCCACATTCTACAGATCCTAAAAAGAAACACATGCATGTTTTGTCAGTTAAAATTTCTCAAGTTGCAGCAAATTTACTGTTATCAGAACTGCAGTCAAAACATAAGTTAATTAAAACTATGCTGTTTACCTCTTCTTAAAACAGCACTGTAAGCACATGTAAATGTAGCTTATTGTAGAGTTTTCCAAGAAGGTTTCAAAGCACAAAGGGATTCATAACTGTAGATACTGGCTGTGTGTGAAAGGGTGATAACTTTGTGTGCAACAGACCATCACCACCCTCACAGGGAAGAATTTCTTCCTTTGATCCAATCTAAACCTATTCTTGCTCGATTTGAAGCCATTCCCTCCTGTGCTATCCCTCCATGTCGCTGTAAATCGTCTCTCTCCATGTTTCCTGTGGGCTCCCCTGTGCTGGAAGGCTACAATCAGGTCACCCCAAAACCTTCTCTTCTCCAGGCTAAACATTCCCAATCCTCTCAGCCTTTCCTCAAAGGAGAGGTGCTCCATCCCTCTGATTATCTTGGTGTGCCCCTCTGAATTTGTGCCCACCTGCTCCAACAGGTGGATGTAACATCAAGGACACTGTGGGGAAATTCCTTTGGCATTCATGCCCCATTCTGTTTTGTAAGGCTGTATCTATTTTCATAAGGAAATGCACTTTGTAAAACAGATGTTGCATCTCCCTGCTTTTTACAGAAAGAATAACATCTCCAGGTGAACTAAGCACTTGTATTTTAATATAATTGAATAGTTCCCAAGTTGCCATCTCCTGGACTGAAACAATCAAAACCAATAAATACTTAAAATTATTTATCTTACCCAAGAGCAAATATGAAAATAACACTATACCTCAGAAATACCTGTTTTTCTGCAGAGACTGTAAAGCTATGAAAAAAAAAATTCTTTGCAGAACTAAATCTTATCCTAGGTAATAATAGAAATTTCACCTCAAATAGACAGCCAAGTGCTTTTCCTATTACTGTGATTCCCTCTATCATCAGTGGCCTTCACTGAGTAAAAGGTTTTAAAGGAAAAACTGCAAGATTTTTCCCCAGACTTCACCCAGCAAACCAACAGCTGAGCAAACAGATTCAAGCACTCAGCTCTCTTCCCCCTTTACCATGAATTTTTAATAAACTAGAAACACTTGCCTAAGTAGAGATACCCTTGGAGGATGTGGGAGAGTCTGTTTGCAACCTACTGAGAGACCTATTTGTGTTTGGCTGTTCTGACCAAATGACAGAAATCTTCAGATAATACCTCATGCACCAAACAGAGCTTTTTGGCTTCAGACACGAAATGATAATAACAATGATAATAAAATGGCTTTTTAGCATCTTAACGCTTTCAGTCTTTTAAAATGTATTTTATATTTCAAAGAAGAATTCAGATACTGAAACAAGAAAGTAATAAAACATGCAGGCATCCAGATTGTCTTTTTCATTTCTTCCCCCCTCTTTTTAATATAAATGGGGGATCAAATTTTTAGTCTGAATGGTGACAGATCAATTTCTTTCTGACAGCTGTTTTGTTCAAATTTCATTTTTTACAGCATTTGCTGAAAATTTAGTTCCCTTGCCACCACATCTTAACTTTATCCCCAAACAGATTAACATCATGGCAGGATAGCATGTCATGTAATGATTTTAATAACATTTATTCATAAGATTGTTACTCCTCCCAGCTTCTGCCTCAGGATCTGCCACAATGCCATGTAGCTCATTAGCAAACACACTGAGAAGTCAATGAGGCAGACACAATGTGTAGATTAAAAAACCCACAACATTAAGTTTAACTCTTCTGTAGCCTTTTAAACCCCATTTATAGGCTTATTTAATACTAAAATTCAATAATGATGCATATTGTTTCAAATGATACATATTTAGGAAGAGCAAAATATATATGAGTTCTATCTCACACAAAGTTATTCTGGGACTGGGAAATTTAGCAAAAAGGAAAAAACCAAAAAAGAACAACAGCCAAAAATTACGAAGAAAAGAAAAGGAAAAAAATATGACCTTAATATCCATAGAAAAGTTATTACAATGTTTCATAAGGTTTTGTCAAAATATTGATGTAAAAATGAGCAGATAAATATTTATCCATAATATTTAAAGCCTACTTTGTGAGTTATTACATATTTTATATTATCTTTATATATCAAAAGACATATTTTCTTAAAAGGTAATTTGGGTAGCAAAAGTGCAAAAAAAAAGGTAAAAATATAAAAAATGGGCATATATTGCCTACTGTGGAGAAATATGTATTAATCTGTAAGAATTGCTCCCTTTTCTGAAGACAGCTAATATTACACGGCAGATGCATTACTAAGCTGTCCCATATAAACATAAATGTGCTTTATATATACAAATACACCTCATGCATCTATTATACTAAATATTATTTTACTGTAGTAATGTATTTTCCACATTAAGGAGCAAGAAAATATCTCCAAGATGAAAACTTGTCTATATCTTCATAACAAACTTCTCAGAAGGTGAAGACATGGTTCTGTATCGGCCCATTTGATCTGGTCAAGGATTTTTTTTCTAGGAGTTATGCAAAGGAGCCTTCCATACATTTACAGAAATACTGTTCAGTTCTCCTTTCTTGGGAAAACAGATTTTTCTGTATAACCAGCTTTTGGGGAACTAAATCAGAAACAGAATCAAAGAAAATGCCACACTTCTCTGCCTACCTAGTTTCTTCATCTAGCATGAGACAAATTAGCTGCCCAGGTTTTTTTCATAAGGTTTGGCACCATGCAAATTAGGAAATTGGTCCTAGAACTCTTTTTTTTTTTTTTTTTAGGTTTGATCAAAATAATTTTTCTGTGTGTGTTTCCTTTTTCCTTGGCTCAGATTGCGTTACTGTTGTTAGAGTTAAATTTTCAGGAATTGGGAAATTGGGAACAAAAGGTTCCTATGTTTCTGTTCATGAGAGTAGCAAAACAACCTTCTTCTAGAATTCCTTAAAGAAAAAGGATCTGCTTCTCCAGGGAATGGTCCATGGGTGTTTATTTCTGAGCAGGCAAAATGCTGAAGGGTATTTCACCTCCACTGCAAGGACAGGCTGAGAAAGTGGAGGTTGATCAACCTGGAGAAGAGAAGGTTGCATGAAGACCTCAGAGCACCTTCCCATATCTGAAGGGGCTACAGGTAACCTGGAGAGGGACTCCTTGTCAGGAACTGTGGTGATAGGACAAGGAGGAATGGCTTCAGACTGAAAGAGGAGCATTTTTGTTAGGGATAAAGAAGAAATTATTTACTGTGGGGGTGATGAGGCACAGGTTGCCCAGAGAAGCTGTGGCTGCCCCATGGCTGGAAGTGTTCAAGACCACATTGGATGGAGCTCTGAGCAGCCTGGTCTAGAGAAAAGTTCCCTGTCCATGGCAAGGGAGTCAGAATGAGATGATTTTTAAGGTCCTCTTCAGCTCAAACCATTCTGTGATTCCCACCCTGAATATTGAAAAGTCTGATGGCAGTGCTTGGATGTGAGAGACAGAAGCTGATGCCATCTGGTGTGCAATGTTATGGTGACCTTGTTTATCTGAATGAATAGACCATGTTGTTGTACCAGCCATTCTCTGAAACAAGGCTTGTGTCAAAACAAAGCAGAGTAGTGATTGCTACCCACAGCCATATTTGAATTATTTAAATAAAGACAACAAAATCTAAAATTAAAATAAACCAAGGAACCAGAAAGGGGCTCCAGCATTGGATGTAGCTTTAGTTTCAAAACTTTCATGTACTAAAAGCTGAATTTATCAAATCTATGAACAACATAAATGAAAATACATAACTTTTCGCATATAGAATTTAGGTTTTTAGTTGGCCAGAACAGCAGTGGCAAAATATAGAGAACAAAGAGTGAAACAGAGCCAGTGTGGCATCTGCCAAAGTACCACATTAACTCTTATGGTTAGCATAACACCATTACTGTGCTTTAGTGGAAACTAGCTGGAATATTTTGGACACTAGTAGTAGAAATGTGTAACCAAACACATGTTAAGACATTTGTGAGATGCATGAGCTATGCATAACATGGTGTAGATCCTCTCAGGGAAAGTGTGATCTGTCTTGCTTTTGACTAAAAAGGACCAACAATCTTGCTGAGGGCATCTCACAAGCATTCTTCAGAAAAAAAAAAAAGGATTTATAAAGCAAATAAATGAGCCAACTGGATGTAATAATTTAGGGAAAAAAAGTCCTAAAGTCATCCAGCTTGACAGAAGATCTCAAATTGTTAAATCAAATTTATTTTACTGATTATGACTACAATGCCACATTTTTGTGTGGGTTCACAGCAGGTAAAAAAAAAAGCCCACAACAACCAGCAAATAAACCTTTCCCCCATATTCCCCAATTAATGTGATGGTAAAGTACTTTAGAGCCGCTGGCTCACATAGGCACTCTTTTGTGTCAGTGTCATATTTTTTGCTTTATTTTGCTTTGCACTCTTTTGTGTCAGTGTCATATTTTTTGCTTTATTTAGTTTACATTTTTATGAACACAAAACTCCTGTATTTCTTTATATACATGTCATAATCCAGAATGCAGCAACATGAGGAAAAAAACCCCTTATTTGTCTCTTGTGGTATCTCAAGAAAGTTAGATGCAGATACAGAAAACATTGAGAGCTGGTCTTACTGAGCACAGCAATAAATGCATAAATAAATAGAAAATTATTCAAGCTTTTCCTCTATTAAAAATAACTCCAAAAAAGCAATGAAGAGCCAAAGTAGCCAGCATCCATCCAAAGGATTGAAGCTTTTCATCTGGGAGACTTCAGACCTAGTGTCAACTGTTTTTTCTGAGAAATGACAAACTTTCCCTTCTCTTTGTACAAAGCCAGATGATGACTCTAAAAATTTCCTCCTACCCATCTGTTCATTCAGCTGGTATGCAGCACCCTTCTCCCCATTTTTTTGGTATTTTTATACAAAATGCAAATTTTCAGGTCAGGAAACCGCAATATTTAGAATTTAAAAAATCCTTTAGGCTTGACATAAACTCTTGACTCTGAGAAAAAGAGTGCTCTTCATTTAGGGTTCTCAGAGATATAAGCAGAGTAAACTATTATGCCATCCATGATGAATTACTGAAAACATCAGCAAAGAGCAATTACTGTATGTCTGATCTTAATTTGGCTTCCAGTTAGAAATACGATACCTTATGTAAGCTACCTCAGGGAACAGATGCCATCAAAGAGCAATGAAAAATGTTAAATATTCCGTGGATAGAATTCACTGCTATAGCAGCTTCCCATGAGAGCAGATGCAAGTTTTCAGGCATTTTCTGAACATTAAGGTCTTGGCAGTATTTTCAAACTCCACCATGAGGATGCTTACCTTCCCCATCATTAGCTTAACATCATGCTATATTGCAGTTTCCATCTCCACAGAGTGGAGAAATCTGGCTGCTTCCTTGGACTGAAATAAACATAGTTTTATTGTGCATCCTACTTATTGTATGGAAGGAATATTTCTTCAACTAAACTATTAGAAACATACTTAAAATATTCATAACTGTAGCAAAACAGGCAGCAGGGAATTTGATAAAAATATGCAGTTCTCTTGAGCTGTGAAAGTGGTTGTTTTGGGAAATGCTTGGTTATGTGAGAACTAATGTACAAAATGAAAATATTTCTTCAAGTCAGTAGAGCTTCTGAGCTCTGCAATTTTTTTTTATATTTCATTTTTTTCCTGCATATGGTACATTTTTAGCAAGGATGAGGACTTTTCATGTGTGTGATTTGGACAGATAATAAGAAAGGAGGTGGAGGGACCTTAATGTTTGTCTTGTCAGTCTGAGTTTGATAATTTTTTAAAAGTTTCAATTTTTCAGAAAAAAAACTTACAACAAAAAAACCCAGGGCTCTAAATTTAATCTTGCAGTAACAGAGGTTTGGCCAAAGGCTGCAATTATTTTGAAAGAGTCAGAATTCAGTGGTTTCCAATGTTTCATAAACTGTATTTACTAATTAAAAGAAATAAATCCTATATTTTCTATAACATTGTTATCCCTTTTCTTCTTTCAAGAACACCTTTGGAAAAAAAGGTCTCACTTTTGTTTCCATGAAACAATTAATCTTTTTAGATCTTCCCCACACTAAGCCCAAGATCAAATAAAACCCAAACGTAGCAAAGTGTGCAGCGTTGCGAGGGCTGGTGTTGTGCTCTGATGTTGGCAAATTACAGCTGATACATCTGGTGCTCCACTTCAAAGGCCAGATTGGTCATGCTCTGTGTGCTGGGAAATTGCATGCTCCGCTGTACATAATAATGTTTTTCAATTGGGCTTGTTCTGCATAACATAGATTCAATTATTATATAATTCCTACCTCTGCAAGTGAGTTTATTTCTATTTTCTGGTTGATTTAGGAGCAAAACTTCTTACAAGTTACAGAGGAAATTTGGGATAACTTAAGTATCCATTTCATTTTCATGGATTACTCGGACATCTAGAGTATCTGTTCTCTGTACAATCTACAGGTGAAGAGACCAAGTTGCTGAATTGTGTCACAGAAATTCTCCCCAACACTTCCCTGGAGAACTGGAGCTAGATGTGGAACTGGTCACCATTTCTAAAGGCAAAGTTGTTTTTTGATGAAAATATCCTATATGTTTTTGTTGTTTTGTTTCACCCTCACCCCCCACCAGCTGGTCAAAAAACTGTACAAATTTAAGTAGATTATTATTATTGTTTCTAAAACCCTTTTGAAACAAATTTTTCAAATTAAAAACATCTATGAAAGCTTTTTACTTAAGGCACAGCATAACTAAAAGTGCATTACCCTGCAACATGACTTGACACAGTCAAGTAGAAAAGTGTTCATTTATCCCATTAAAGATTTTTTTTTGTAGTAGTTAGTAGTCTCTTCCACTTAGACACCCTATATCTAATAGAATACAATTCAGCTGAAATACACTGAAAGCTTAGTGAAATATCTTATGTTGCAAGCTGCAAATACATCTTCCTCTTATTTTAGAAATCTCATTCAGACAAAGAAGCACTTTTTAACTATTGGAAGATACAATCTTGACCTAATATTTCCTTAGACATGTCAATTGAACATTGTGATGATAGGCTCTATTAGCTCTGTGCATCAGAGTGGGAATGCATTGATCAAGCATTCATTGATTACAGCATTCAAGAGTTATTAGATTTCCTTGGGAAAGAAGGATGTTCATATGATGAATTAAGGAGAAAAAGCAGTTTAACCTAATTAGTAAAGCACAACTGAGTAAAATATCTATAGCTCTATGTCTTCTGTTACTAGGGTTTTCTGGAATAACACAATGAATCTTTCCTACAAAGTATTTACTAATCTATTACATTTTTATTTTACAGAAAGCAGAGGAACATTTTTTGTGCAGCCTAGAAAATGGAAGGACAAACCTATTGTTCATAACAGCTGTAATGAATGAGAACTGCAAGAAAGAAACTATTCTTGTTATAGTGTGAAGATACTATTTGAGAGTAAATGCTTTGATCCTTTTAATGGTATTGAAGACAAATATGGTTGCTATAGAACAGATCTTGGCAATGAAGATGAATATTTTAGTTAGTACAGTTTTGTTCTACTAGAAAAATGAATCAAGATGAAATGAAATAGTTCTACTTGTCTCTTTAAAGAAGCCACTAAAAATCAACATGGCTAATTATATTAGATAGGAAGCATTTGAAAAATTAGAATGTACAAGATGACAGGAATTTATTGAAATAAGGAGAAGATATGACACGTACAAGACTTGTACTGCCATCTGTATTTGAAAGTTCAGCATTTTTAGCTGTACACGTTGGAAATAAAAGAAAGGTAAAAAGGACAGTCCTGGAAGGGAAAAAGAATCTAACAAATCATTTAACAGCAAATGCTATTTCTAAAAGAATCTGTCAAGAAATAAAATGCTGTGGCAGACAATCCAATTGATATATCAAGTACTCGGGGCTAGTCTTTAGACTCAAACTTCATGATCAAATACCTCAGGAGGAAAAACTTTCTTTCACCACAAAAAAAAAAATATAATCAATTCTCGCACTCTGTGCTTTTAAGTTAAAAGACAAAAAAGGTTGACTTAATGGAATTCAGCAAATAAAACTAATTTTAACAAGGTCAACTTCTCTATGATTAGCTTTTGCTGGTTAATTAGGATGTACTGAACTGGGAAATCCACTCACAGATGAAGCATTCCCCTAAGATCTGATTGCACACAGTAGTTTTCAAGATCAGTGGCTGGTGCTTAGTGAGGCTGGCAGCAGACAGAACTAAAATCTGATAGAACAGAAGAGATCCTTGGAGATGCAGAGATACATTATGAACAAAATGTAACAGGAAATCACAGGAAAACCACCATAAAGGCTGTAGAGCCTACAGGAAGGATGGAGCGAGACTGTTTACAGAGCATGGAGTGACAGTACAAGGGAGAATGGCTTCAAATTGACAGAGAGGCGGTTTAGATCAGATATTAGGAAAAATTCTTTAGTGTGAGTGTAGTGAGGCCCTGGAACAGGTTTCCTTGAGAAACTGTGGATATCCCATCCTTTGAGGTGTTCAATGCCAGTTTGGATGGAGCTCTGAACAACCTGGTCTAGAGGAAGGTGTCACTTCCCATGGCAAGGGGTTGGAACAAGATGATCTTTAATGTCCCTTCCAAACCAAACTATTCTCTGATTCTATGTCCTTCTAAAAACAAAATATCAAATATGGAGTGTTTTCATTGTTTCCTGTTGATTTGCTTTGTAGGCCATTCCTGTACCATGGCCTGTGAGGTGTGATGAGGGCCAGTGCTTAATTTGGGCAGTACCTCCCTCTCTGAACCAGGCCAGGCACATCAAACATATCTTCAGGGAGACGACACTAATTAACAACATAATTAAGACTAAAAAGTTCTTCTGAGCAGGAATTTTGGATAATTGAAAAGCCATCTTGATCAACAAAACTCTACACTTTATAAAAGAAAAGAAGCCATTTAAGGAAAGATAAAGGAAAGAAATAGAAATGTAGGATATCAGCTGACTTCATCATTTCTGCTGAAAACTTGTGTTGCTGGAGTCCAAATTCCAGGCTCACTTAACAGATTCAAACAAGTGCAATGTCTCTAAAAGTTGTGACTTTTGAAGGTGTAGTGTAGGCAGGAGAGGGAAAATGTTTCTTAACTTTATTATCTGACTATTTGAATGCTGACATTATCTTCACATCAGAGACTTTCACATATGAATTTGACTTAAATTAGTGGGGCAGATTTCTGTATCTGATTTCTGGCAGGTAGAGATTTAGCAGAAATTGATGGTAAGTTACACATTCGATAAAGGTGTACACTGTGCTTTAAAATCTTAGTGGGGAGGTTTGATCTGCTGAAACTAACATGTAAAGACATGTTAGAAATTAATATATAAGCAAATATAATTTACAGGATAAAAAATGAAATAAAATATGAAATACATTATTAAATACTTATTTTATGCTTCTTATAAGTGTACTGTGAATTCTGCAGTGTTTTTTCTAGTGGAAATGCAAATGATGAAGTTTGGACTTTTCCACGTGTAATCCTTTCCCTCTTAATAATACAAACTGAGATGGAGTTGAATGAATTACACAATGTGGGCATAGGCAGAGCAAAACACAACTCTTCTACCCCATGTTATGGATTTCCGGCCAGGCTTGCTAGATGATCTATTATTTGCATGAAGGCAGAAAGGATTCAAATGAAACAAATATTAGACAAGAATACTTGAAAAATGGCAGCAATATGTTCAGTAAAGTGTACCTGACACAGTTATTTCTAGACAAGCACCTCAATAGTCTTAAAACATTATTGGTAAAAAAGTTTAAGAGGAAACAATGCATTCATTTTAAGAGAAGAAGAATGAAGTGACAAATATTTCCTTAAATCCTCAACAACAAATGTTTCAACTGAGGCAAAAACATGGTACAAGTACTCAGCTGAGTATCCCTCTTCCCTTTTATGTGGATCAGGCTTTGCATTTTCACTCTTACCCTTAAAAATGTAAAAACTAAAAGATGTGCATATGCCAGAAGTACTGTATTAAACTTCAATTTAAAAATGGCATAGATATTTTACTCCCTGTGACCTTCTTTTCTACAGCTTCAAAGCCAAGGTAGCTCTTTACAGTCTGGGTAATTCTGCTCCTCTCAGAGCAGTATTGACAGTGGGAAACAATAAATTTAGGAATTAAGTCAGCCATTCAAACACCAGCCAGGGAAATCCAACTAATTAGTTTTCATTAATTTCCCTGTGGAACACCTGAAGTCCATGTGGGTGTTATGTACAACTCCTGCTGTTTTGGGAAGTCCACCTTTCCTTCAAATGCAGCCAAAAGAGCAGATCCCAGCACTATCACTACTGAGGAAGACCATTTGGAGTACAAACTTTGCTGTAAATTTTCATCCTTTTATACTCGATGGAGACAATAATTACATGAGTTTCTCAATTCCCTAGAATTTTCGTCAGTCTCACCAGCTGCAAAACACTCTGATTACTTAAATCTCTGTTAAACTTGGTGGGTACTCAGAGACCAAGGAGTTACTGTGTTAAAATGGGAAGATCTGGAGGAGAGACCAAAATCCCAGAGCAGTAGGTGATATTAACAAAATTTACATGTTTTGAGGGCTTTTTCTTTGTCGTGATGAGGATCATACCTAGAATGAGAAGAATGAGCACACATGTGACAGAGAAACCCAGCCTTTAAGTGTGGTTATTGTACCATTTTCCTGTAATTGCATCAGGCAGGACAGAAGTTATGTCAGCTTTGAAAACCCAGTTTCAGGTGACACCAGAAGAATTGAGGAATCATTTTGACTTGTGCTATACAGCCCTTGGCCATGGTTCCATTCAGGGTTTGTGTTAGCTCTCATTCACTGCTGTTTTCCTCATCACTGGAACCAAAGCTGAATATAGGTATTCTGTTGTGTTACAAATAGGAAATTTGATGAAAAATGAAGTTTGGCTCATTCCAAATCTATTAAGGATTTCATAAAAAGGTCAAAACTTGAGCTGATAAAGAGAAGAAATTGGAAGATAACATAGAAAAGGCTGTAACAGCTCTCTTTTATCAGCCAACTAAATATTACAACTTGTAGTCTACTTTAGGTCCCTTCTTGAGAAAGTGAGCCTACACATTCCACTCTCTGTGAAAGGGAAGTACAAGGGTACATGTTTATAACAGAAAACATAATATCATTATGAAGAAAAAGAGAAAATTTCTCTATTTAATTCTATTTTACTGAAACAATTCAAATTTTGACTCAGTTTGATCCCAAACAGGTCTTTTCCCAGTTCAGCGCAAAACAACCAAATAGAAAAGTTAATATAGATACAGTTATCCCAACACCTTCCAGAGAAGGATGGAGAATGTTTCACTTCTCTGTTGGAAAGACTGTTCATTGCTCTCATAGATGGAATGCAATGGAATCACTTCCTCTTTTTTTTTTCTTTTTTTTTTTTTAATTAAAGTAAGGTCTGTGGAGTCATGCCAGTAATTCTTGCTTTTGTCCAAACAAGTAGCTGATTCTTTAATTTTCAAATTCAGTGGGCACAACGCCTCAACCCCCAACAAGGCAGGCATCCTTTTAACCTCAAGGATGCAAAAGGAATATGGCAAGCCACCTCTTTCAGAGGCAGAATTAATAAATCTATCAAGCCAGTGGGCGTTGTGCCATCTGCCCCTTGTATAGCAGCAGCATTAATCACAGCAGATTTCTCAGCTGGGTCCATCTCCTGCCCTTAACCAGGCCCATGGATCAGCAGGGTGGGAAGTGAGGGAAGCATTAGGCAGGATCAATGGTACAAGTTTGCTAGTTTTGACCAGGGTGGATCCATGCATGGGAAGTCTGCTGAAATCAGAGAAGAGAGCTGACTCCTCCTGTTTGTTTCATCAGTGCAGTGGGTGCTATGAGGGGAAATGCTTCATTCTGTACACTTTGCAGTAGGGGTTAATGCTACTCTTAAATTCACCCCAACTGAGGACAAGAATCATATACATATTCATGGTAAAGTTTGGTTTCATGGAATCCTTTTCATTATATCATTCATTTCCCAGAAAGAAGTTCATGAGTAAATGCATCCACAAGTTCAAATTAAATGCATGAAGGGTTTCCTAAAATGTTCCATAGCACTAAGATGTGATAAGTTTTTTCCAACAGAATGAGAAACAGGTATGTTTTTATTGCTTTCTCACTCCATTATCCCCCCTGGTTACCTCAAGCTAGTCACTCACAGGTGTTTTCTATTCTTCTCTCTCTCTTTAAAAATCTCTGTTAGACTATGCAAGCCTCATGAAAGACAGTAAGTCCCTTAGGCAAAGAAGAGATATATTCCCAGCTGAAATATCACTAACCTTATTTTGCAAGTTTTTCAGGAATACTAACACTCCTTCCTCAGTTCCTTCTTTGTGAAAATGCATGGCTGTATCCTTTGGTAATCTAAGTTCCACAGAGCCAGACAAAAAAAACCCCAACAAAACTCCTGTGATAACTGTAGGGCTTATCAGATAATTAATATTCAGAAGCAGAAAATTCATAAAGAACGTTGTTTACGGAATCAAAGTGATTTCATGTTTCGCTCTGATAAAATTTACTCGGAGAAATAAAAGTACTTTATTTTAACTTTATCACTTTGTTGGTCTTTTAGAAAACATCAAAATGATTTATAGACTGGACTGCAAACCTCTCTTCTTGAATCTCAGCAAAATTGTTTTGGAAAGCTTCTATGGATCATGTGGCTTGATGGCATTTCTTGTTCCCTTTTTAAAGCATCTGGCAATTTGGGAATTGCAGTACTTGTCTATCAGGTTTTGCTGATATTTCTGGCTATTTCTGTCCAACTGATCACAGCTACTAGGGAAATGTTTTAATATGGATGTTTAGAGTTTTCAAAGTAGCATTTTAGCATTTCAAAATTTCAAATGAGAGTTTGAAATTTTGCTGAGTTACAGCATGGGACTTTCAAGAGTATTATAAATCAAAATTTATTAGCTAAAAGTATCCACCAAGGTAGAGAAAATAGATGCTCAATGGCACATAAATCCTGTCTGATGTTCAGTGACAAAGGAAAATAGAGATACAGGGAAGTTAATTTTCCTTTTTTCATGACCACAGCTGATGAGCATTGCATTCTCACATGCACTATGGCAGCCAATAACACCTAATATTTTTCTGCCTATTCTGTTTTTATTGCCTATGCCGTTCTTATTCATCTGCAGTTTATAAATCTCTTCTTATTCTTGCTCAGCTATTTGCATCAATAATATAATTTAACAGTAAATTTCACAGTCTAATTATTCATTGCATTAAAAACATTTCCATTTATTAATTTTAAATTGTTTGCCTGGTAATTTTAACAAATGCCCTTGTGCTCATTTTATGAGCCAGCCTTATTTGCATTCTCTTGAACAATAATTTTAATTATTTTCCCTTTTTCCCCTAAGACAAAACAGAGCAATCTGGAGTTCCAGATCTACTCTCCACTAACGTGGGATAAGCAGATGCCCGACTTCAGTGGGGGTTTGTCACATGGATGCATTTACAAGGTTACAGCCTTAGTGAGTGATAGCTGTCATTCCTACAGCAAAGATTTTGCACCTGTAACTGCAAAGTCTGTGCACAATTAGCTGAAAGAAGGAGGCCTCTACTTTTGAAATTTCTGACCACAGGTTTCGGCTTATAATTGTCACCAGTATTTTCTCCACATTTCTTTATATAACTAATTTTATGTGCTCCACTGGTTATTTTTGCTTATTTAATTTTCAATTAATTTTATTGAAAAATTAATTAGATCAGACCCTAGCTTTCCCCCTTCATATTGCAATCCAAATTGAAGGAAACTTCTGCTTTTTGATAATAGAATATTTATTTTCACGCTCTGCAAAATTTTTAGTGTGCTGCTGTGTGATATCCATTTTATTCATGTCAAGTCAGTGTCTCTGTGGCTTGAAAATGAGGAAGGCAATGGCCAGCCCACTCCCAGAATCTGCAGCCCCAGCCTGGCTGTAAAGGGGCCATACCTGGCCCTGACACCTGTAAAAGGTGTTTTCAGCCTCACATGTTCTGGGACACCAGAATTCAGACTCTCTCTGTTGTTATTTTGGGAGGGCTTTTTTGGCAATAATATAAGTGAGGTAAGTACCAATCCCTCTGCTGTCTTTCATGCAATACACAAGTTGTAATTCTTTAGGGAATAAGACAAGCATGTTTCATACAATGTGAGGGCAGCAACCTCAGTCTTCCCAAATCCCTCTCAATCTCTCTGACTCTTCTCTCCATCTTTCTTTAAGCATTATGCACATTTGTGTTTTGCAACCTATAAGCAGTGATGAGAACTAAGAGCTGATCCGAATAAATGCAGATGAATTGATTGTTTTAGGCTACTGATTTAGTGGCTAGATGAATTACATATATTAAATAAATTATAGTCTTCAGCATGATAAGGAGGAGAAAGGAGAAAAGCTCTCTAGCAGAAGACAAGTATGAAGAACTTTCAAATACTTCAAAATGATGCCAATACATCAGTCCCAGAGAGCTTCCAGGCATGTATGAAGTATAATAAAATACCTGCATGCTAACACAAGAAGCTTGAAGGACAAACAAGGAGAATTTGGAAGCTGTGACTAACAGGGAGAATTTATGTAGGAGACTTGACAGAAACATGGTGGATGTACTAGCTCAGCAGCTCATAAACATGGTGAGTTAAAGCCCAGCATTACGAGCTGAGGAGGAATTACAAGTGTATAAATTTGTACGTTTGGGAAAATTTGAGTTGTGACATGAGAAACAAAGAAGAATTTCAAAGGATTTCTTTGAATCCATTCTAAAAATCCTTTAATTAGTCATGACAGATCCCAGAGCTTATGCTGGAAAAGACCGTCAAATATGAAGACTAATTTTTATGGAGCTAAACAGAAGGGTTGGAATTATAACAAGTAAACAAGAATGGATAGATGTGAAAGCAAAGGTGATCAGCAACCTGCAGTGATCACTGTGGTTCAAAGAGGAGGAGGAAAAAAACTTAATCTAAAGTTACATACTGACACTCCAATGCAGCCAGAATTCTTGTCCATAAATATTAGACTGGAGTTGGTACTTGGCACAGTGTCCTAGGGAAGACTACCACACAACAATCCTGTTAATTACTCCTGTCATTTATATTCTTATATCAAATTGACTAAGAAGAGAATTAGCAGTAAGAACAGGCTAATAAACCTGCCAACACCCCCCCAGCTGATTTTGAGCAGCGTATGTAAAAAATAATAGTAGATATACTCATTGTTATGAAATATTTTTAAATCAGTTTATCTTGTTTTTCTTCAATAAAATTTTATAAAGTGAATCAAAAATAGTTTTACAAAGGCAGACTTGAGAGATTTAGGTGATATATATATATATAATTTATTAAAATATTGGTACAAAAATCTAAAAAAATATAAAATCTAATCTTTTAATGGAAAACCATTTTTATGACTTCAGATTTTTGGTAAATCTGTGACAAAGTTCAGATTCAGATGCCTAGAGAATAAAGAATTACTAACAAAACAAGTTGAAACACTTCAAAAAACTGTTCATACTTTATCTCTATAAATACAGTAATACAAATATATTTTTTTCAGTTATAATATTTCCTGTTTAACTTTTAATTAAAACACATTAGCAGAATTGCATCAATTTCCCCCTTCAATTTTATCCAGCTGCCACTTCCTGTGCAATGAGCAGTTTTTAAAATGGTATCACAGGAAAAGGCAAAAAAAATAGAAAAATCCAAATTTAAAATATTTATGAACGTGAAAAAGGTACATAAACCACATTTTTACTCGAGTGACAAGAATTAAATATAAAGGATGAAAACCCAAAACATGAGAACTAAATGAATGAATATATTTTTTCATTAAATGTGTAAAAATTAAATATATGCATATATTGAAAATTGTTTCTCATAAAGATACATATTTTTGGAAGACTTGAGAGCATCTCATAACCTTTTAAGAAGGAAAATTTTTAACATAAGATAGTACTGAAATCAACCTACTCTTCGCACAGCTTTCAGGGGACTGAGAAACTCCAGTTTCAACAATGCTAATACTAGAATCACAGAAGTATTTTTTTAATATTTTGTTGAACCGTATTGAGACTAAAGCTAGGTAGAAGCACAACTGGTGATCATGGACATATCTGTTAAAAATCTAGAGCAAATAATATTCTATATGGTCCATTTACAAATGTACATTTGTTAACATACAGATTAGAAGAAAATATACACTCCAGCAGGAAAAAGAGAGTTTTGGGACAATAAATTGTGAGTTAACCAAGCAAACATAATCTTATCTTATAAAGAAATATTTGCAGATAGCTAAGAACTGAAAAATTAAAATATTTCTTTAATTAAGAGTAATATCCACATACCATCTTCTGGATAAGAGTATAATACAGTGAACTTCCAGGGGAAATATTAAATCTCTGGATTGCCTGAAAGTCTTAAAAAGAGAAATATCTATAGGAGCTGACATACTCCACCAAAAGGAATTAATGTATGGCCTCAAACACAGGCTCTGTGCACATGATATCCCCCTGCCAGGGGGAGAGAGAGCAGAGAGCAGCAATGAGTGAACAAGGGACAGCAAATCACTGCGACCAGAGACACTTATCCAGGTCAGCTGCTGAGGCTGGGCAGAAGAACTCCTCTGTCCTTGGTCACCAGAGTGGCCCTGGTGTTTGTCCTTCCTTCCAGTGCCACAGCCCTTCCCTCTGTCCAGTCCTGGTGGGAAGAGGACACAGGTGGATGAGTCACTTCACTGTGCTGTCAGGCACAAGGTGGAGCTCAGAGGAACCAGGCAAGCCAAACCAGCAGGATCTGCTTGGAGATGTAGCGTTGTTTTGGATGACATGTGACCCTATGGAGAAGGTGTCAGCCCTTTGTGTTTGCCACAGATGTGCAGCAGCTGCAACTCAAAATGATCACAGGGAGGACAGGGACCTGCTGGAGCCAGGCCAGAGGAGGCCACCAAGGGGATCAGAGGGATGGAGCAGCTCTGCTGTGAGGAAAGGCTGAGAGAACTGGGACTGTTCCACCTGGAGCAGGGAGGGCTCCAGGGTGACCTGGCTGTGGGCTTGCAGTACCTGAAAGGACCCTACAGGAAAGATGGAGAGGGACTGTTTGAAAAGGCCTGGAGTGCCAGGACAGGGGGAAATGGCTCCACACTGAAAGGGTGTAGGGTTATGTTGAAACCCAGGAAATTCCTCTGGCCCTGGAGAGCTCAAGTTCCTGCCCAGGGGGCTCAGAGACTTTGGCACAGAGCTCAAGACCCCTGTGCCTTTGATCTTGACCCATGGAAAAAACAATTACCAACCTTTATATGAAGAATTACAAGTCAAGAAAGTTTAAGTGGAATAATAGTTACTTTGTCACAGGGTGAAAAATAGATTTTGAGGTTTTTAGAATGGGGGCTCGGGGTCCCAAGATGGAGGAATTTGGGTGTACCTTGTCCTTTTACCTTCCTCTTCCTAGCTTCCAGCTTCTGGGTGATGTTGGCATTTTTAGATTGGTTTAGAGTAGAAACTCACTGTCTAAAATAGGTGATAGGTATTGGGAAGTTGTTGTAAATAGTGTACACATAGTTTTTAGTATAAAAAGACAACACCACCCCAAGGACAGGCAGGGTGCCTCAACCCGACCTGCCAGACAGACCTCAGTGGGTGAGAGAAAGAATTTTGTAGCTAAGAAACAATAAACAACCTTGAGAACGAGAATAGAAGAATCCTGACTCCTTCTTTGACTGCTGGGCTGGGAAAAGAGACTTTCTAATGTATCTTGGGGTCACTCTGAGCAGCAGAAGTCCCGAGAGGGTTATATTGGATATTATGAATAATTCTTTTCTGTGAGGGTGGGAAGGCACTGGAACACGTTGTCCAACACGTTGCAGCCCCAACCTTGAAAGTATTCCAGACCAATTTGGATGGAGCTCTGAGCAACCTGGTTTCGTGGAAGGTGTCCCTGCCCATGGAAGAGGGGTTGTAATGAGATGATCTTTAAAGTCCCTTCCAAGCTAAATCATTCTAGGATTCTATGATTATGGAGTGGTAGCTACAATATACCCCATTGCTGTGCCCAAGAAATTTACCCAATGTTGCACTGTTCACACTCCTCTGTCAAGAACGGCATGACCCATCCTCCAGCCACATTAGAAATTGAAGTGTCCTCATTAGTGGAACTAGGTTTCGTTTTGTCTGAACTGACAAAAGTGAAAAATAAATCAAAACACACCATTGGGAACCCTTAAGAGGAAAAAATATGCAGCACAGACCTTTCTGATATAAATTATGACATGAATAAAAACTGGCTAATTCACAACAATAAGAAAGAGCATCAAACAATTATTGAAACAGTAATAAAAATACTAAGAAGCTATTGCTAAGACTACAAACCAAATGAGCAATAGAATAACACTCATAGGAAAGGCAGACAGTATAAGATAATAAAGAGCTTAATAGCAAATGGTTGATAAGACCTTTCAACCCAACTTAGCCAAGCAAATCCCTTCACCATATGGCCTAAGTGGGGTGTGAGGCATGGAATGATGCCAAAATATGCTATGAAAAACCAAGTTTTTAATTCATTGCTTTGAAATGTTACCTACAGCATTTTCATAAGTGCTTTTTTGGAATGGAACAGAGCTCATTTTCTTAAGAATTTGCAGTTCTGAACAAATTTAAAGTTGTAGGAATCATGTTCTATTATGCAAAAAAATTGGTTTCATGGAGGAGTGCAGTAGCAAAAACCTTTTCTTTGGTTCATTAGGAAAACTAATCATGACAAGATTGCAAGAGAATGGAGACCTGAATCCAGGGTGGATTGCCTTCTGACCTACCACTTATTAGATCCATACAGTTCTCAGACAGGCATCACCCAGATCTGGAAAATGGGCAATATTAGTCCAGCTAGGAATAGATTGGCAATGGCTTAACAGGAAATCAACACCTTGTGCTATGACAGGAACTTCAGGAAAAGCAACTACTAATTCATGCTACTGTCATAAAAATGCTTTCTTGATTAAATTCTCTTGCAGAAAACAGACTATTTCAATGATTTCTCATCTTTGAATTATTTACTTATTTATTAAAAGAAAATTTCATATATTCCAATTTAGATGGGGGAAAAATCAAAATACAATGGCAACACCATTTTACTAGAATTACCAAGATTATATATATTGGCTGTATCTATACCTTCATTCTGTTTTTGAAAAATAATCTCTATCTCACTTTTCACAGCCAGGTTCTGCTTTTAACCCATAATATAATATCCTAATTATTTTTCAAATGTCACATTAAAATACAGGTGTTAATTTCCATACTGAGACAATGTAGTTTCCTACAGTTTACTAATTATTGCTCCCTAAAAAATAGGTTTTATAAAATCTTTATGTTCTTTAATTTACTTTATTTTTTTTAATGAAAGATTAAAGGAACCAGAAAAAAAAAGATACATATGGTAAATCTAATAGTATAAAATACATCTATTTGGATATCAGGCTGTGGAATACAGTGTACATGATTGTCTTGTGGCAAGAGAATTCCTGAAACCAAGAGAAGAGGAATTATGCTAAAATAAAGGATATTGAACTCAGTCATCAATGGACAGCAATTATGGTATGAGTTCTCCTAAATTATCCTCCAAACATTTTAAGCGTCCTTGTTAATAATCTTTTTCTGCCCAAACATTTCAGGAATATATTGGAGTATGGAAATTAATTGTCTGATGAAGTGTTCTGTTCATAAAATAAAACCAAATGGACTTTCTGTTTCAGTATATTAAAATGCATACTCAGAGGAAGGGAATATAAATATATATTCTTTATGTAAATTGTTTGCTTGTTTTTTTTGGTTTTTTTTTTTTCTTTTCCTCAAGTAGTACCACAGCTCCTTAAATGGAATCTGGTTTTTTTCTGTCTTGAGAAAATTTCACTGGCTATGTCAAAATTATTCTTTGCTCTTGTTCCCTGGTCAACAAAGGTAATAAAAATACACAAAGCAGCCACACATAATAGCTTCAGCTGAGATAATGTAAAGTTTAATGTTATTTTTTTTCTCACCTCAGTGAAGAATCAGTTTTTTTACAGCAGTTACAGTGCCATATATTATAAACCCACTGACTGACACACACACAAAAAATCCATATAATTGCTTTTCCTATCTGACCATAATGAATTACAGATCCTGTAATTAAGGCCATCAGCTGACTAAAGTACCACTGGACCAATATGCCACCATGGGGAAATGCCATTTACAGGTGATTTGAGCCACAGAGGACCAAACTGCAGTGAAAAGCCTGAAACAGCAATTTCACATTCACATTATTTGGGTTAGAAGTTGTAAGACAAATTGTTTAACCAATTCTGGACCAAAAGGATTTAGGTAACTCTCCACATAAGGAAGTAGATACTTCCATTTTCCTTCATGGTTTAAACAAAAGCAAATCTAAGGAATGCAGAAAATTCAGATTCCAATGTAGTGTAAGTACAATCTAACCTCTGCAGGAAAAAAAATGTGCCTTCATCCTTTTCTTTTTTTACTTGAAAGACATCTTAATGTGTTTCTCTAAGGAGGTGTGGTACAGGTAATGAATTTTATATACATACATGTCCTTGTCTTTCATTCCTTTTTAATTTCTGAAGTTATCAGTACTCTGTGTCACACAGATCTGATGGAGAACACCATTCTCACAAATTTCATGGAAATAGGCTGCTGAAGAGAGCAAACCCTTCTATATTTCATGACTGAATAAAAGACAGCACTATGAGATTGTTTCTTTTCTTAGCATCAGAGAACTTTCTGCAAGACATGAATTTTTCAGCTGGGTAGGAGTTTACTGAGAGCAGTCATAACATTTTTTTCATACATACATTTTCAGAAGGCTTGCTATAATTCAATCAAGAAGATAGTTAAAGACAAGGCATGGGAAGAAATATTAAGAGATAGTAATATTTGTGATACGAAGTCATATGATGATAAGAAGTCACTATCCATTAAAAATACATGCCCTCAGCCTTTTGGGGAGTACAGAAAAAATCCATATTGGTCCCTTACATTCCTCCAGAACTGAATTTCATCTTCATCTGCAAGAATTGTTAAATACAAAATGTATTTATATAATTTGATAACAGATTTAAAAAATGCTCATCTAGTGATCTTCTAGTCATAATTTTCATAATTCTAAATAATTTGTTCTTCCTGCTTGTAAGACCTTTTCTCCATTCTGTTTTATAAAATTCTTACATCCACTCCTTCACATAGTTTCTGGGCACAGAACACAATTAATTATATGACTAACATTTGTGTGTATCATGATTTCCTAAGGTAGACTGAAGAGCACTCTGAGCACTTATTTCCTTGTCACCAGCTCAATTCATTTTACCCATGCTAGAGAAATATCCATCAGTTTCACATCATTTGTAGTTCTAGAAGAAATTTTGTAACTTAAGAAAAAAAAAAACAAACCAAAACAAAAAAGCCCCCCACAAACAAAACAAAACCAAACAAAAAAGCAAACAAAATTGTGGAAGGTGTTTTTCCACTAATAAGCCCTAAAAGTGAGTTTTAATTTGCAGCATTCATATCCACCTACTGACAGCACCTCCTTTCCCTTGAAATCTCAGTGAGAATGCAGCCACAGACAATTACTTCTAGAGGTCAGTGTTTAACTCTCCTTCTTCCACAACTCTTAACCTTCTGCCTAAGCCTCCTTCTAATGAGCTGGGAAAGCCTAACAGCACAAACAAAGGAATCTAGGAATGCTTTACTAGAACATGAATGATGTTTTTGTGGGATGGGTCTTTCCTGACAGTAAATAAGCAGCTAAATTAGGGTCCACGTCTCCTACCTAGAAATAATTGTGCCTGTCTTCTCTGTGCATCACTGGTCAAAGTACAGTTTAGAACCGTTGTGCAAACATTAAATAACATCCAAAATTTAATGGTAAACTTTTCTTAAGCTGCTTTATTCCAGAAAAAAACTTTCTTATTGTTTTGCCTAAAGTGTTCCCCTAGGAAAAAACCCCTAATTTTTTCATTTTTCACTAGACTACACAAGCAGCTGGATTATGTTGGTCAATACTATTTCAAAGATCAGTAATCACAGAATTGATGATTATTTACACCTTTTATTTTAATGAATCAAAAATAAATTTTATGACAATTTATGTCAACATTATTACAAGCATATGAATCAAGAAGTGACCTAGTGATGTTGTTGGTACCAGTAGGTACTACAAGAATTCACTAACTGTTGTCCAAGGTCTGAAACACACAAAAATAGCCATTTTTACTTGCCAAAATAATGGGGTTTTTTTCCTTTTTTTTATCTCTCTGAGGAGATAGAATTTTTACAGAAAAATAACATTTTGCAGAAAAATAACATTCGAGCACTTCTGATTATCAGTGGTCTCTGATGGGTCAATTATCTCATTTAGCCATAAGAGATAAGGACATCCTTCCTGATCTAATACTCTATAATGAAACATACATGTATAAAATAATTTTAGGAATGGTTATAAGCAAAGAGAAACTGAATCTACCTGTAATCCCTTTTAAACTCCAAAAAAGTCAGAGAGTATAACAAAATAAACTGAAAATGAAAACATGAACTACTTTAAATAATCTATGAAATTTGTAATAAGATCAAAAAACCCACTTCAATATATTTTCAAATGTATTTCATGTACTGAAATGCATTTTCCTAAATGACTGAAGATTAGGAAGATTTATGGATTAGATGCTAAAATTGAGGAGGTGGTCTGTTGGCCTTAATGATCACCTGGCTGGGGTCATATTATGTGTTTGATGTCAGTCAGTCCTTCCTAAATCAATGTGGTTTTGTTATTTCATTGCAATAGACTTTAATTTATATTAGAAGCAAGATCATTATTACATGAATTTGTGTCACTTGCTTTTTTTTCCCAGTGTCTGGCTGTGAAGATTTCAGTTCTCTGTTTGGTTTTGTCCATGTATCTCTGTTGAATCTCCACCATTTTATATTTCTGCAAATTCATGACCTTTATACTTTCTGCATATATTTTTAACACTTTTTTCTCAAAGGAACTTCTGTTCTGACAATATCTTTTGATATTCTGCTCTACTGATGTATATCTTTTCAGCTGGGCAAGTCTTTATTTGTGAAATAATGAATTAGTCTTGTTACATTTTCCATGGTAGGATAAAGCTACACAATATATTATTGATAACACTCATAAGCCTACTTATAAAAAAAGAAGATAAAAAATGTTGTGAGAGAAGAATGAGCACTTGAAATTGAAAGATATGGGTGCAAAAGGAAAAAAAAATAAAAGGAATGATAATAGAAATCAGAGGCCTGAGGATAAAGATGAACATATTTGAATTCTGGTGGGATTTCATGCTCACACAAAATCCATTTGTTGAGACTATTTGATTTGCATTGCACTTTTCTGCTGTACAAGAGCTTTCTCTAGGTGTATTTTTCTGTCCCTACAGTTTAATGTTTTCTTTTCTCTTTTTTTTCAGCCTTTAGATGTGTTATTCTGAATGCATTTTATTTAGCTATTTTAAACTCCCAGTAAATATTCTGAATTATTTATTTGCTAGAATATTTAACTTATCAGTTGTTACATTTACATTACAGATGAGCTTTTCATTTTTCAGATATCCAATAGTCATGAACTGTATTGAGAGTAATGAAACTTCTAAGAGAGGAAAATATTTCATATGAAAGAATAGCTTTTGCTTAATAGTATGAAGTGAGGAGAAAATAGTTTAGATGTTTATAAAACAAACTCTGAACTGCACAGGAAAAGTCATTACTCAGTTTTTTATGGGTAGAATTTGATATTTATGTGGAAAGTTCCTGGAGATTGTACATGCAAGAAGTCTGTAATATTGATTTGTTCTCAGATGCAATATTGAAAAAGACATGCTGCTGAAATATGTCAGTCAGTGAAAGAAAAATACTGAGCCTTGATTTTCCTTCTGAGAGAACAGAGAGGTTGACTGTAAACACAGAGGTAACTCATCTGTTCATGGCCATCCACTTATTTGCTGACAAATGAAGGTAAGAAATTGACAGTCTAAATCATCTTGAGAAAAAAAATCGTAACTCTACTCATCCTTAAGTGAGGAAATAACTACATTTTAAAAATCTGTGTGTTTTAATCTGTGTTTTAATCATGTGTTTTGTAATCAGATTATATATAGACACATTTCTTCTGTCTCCCCCAAAATACCACAATCCTACACAAACCCAATGCAGAAGACGAAATAATTCAAATTAAAAAACAAACAAACAAACAAAACCCAAAACACCTCCAAATACAAAAAATATAGTAAGATTAAATGTTTGAGAATCTCAAAGATGTTAATTGATAAAAGCACAATTGCTTCTGAGAGCTAAAAAATGCCCTTTGAAAGCTCCTGTATCAAGTTTCTTTGATCCACACACAATAAAACCAAACCAAAACCAAACCCTATCGAGTCAAACTATGTGAGTGATACTGTGCTCCTGGATTCAAATCAATACCAGGACTCAATGAATGATACCAAAGAGTATTAAATACTTTGAAGAATATGTGCCTTTTCAGTGAGAATACTTTTGTTAAGTATTCTAACAGCCATGGAACAAAACCAGTAAATTATGCAATATAATAAATTTAAGTCTAGACCTGAAAGATTTACCATTCAAAACATCAGTCATTTACCCAATAACATACAAATAGAAATGCACATATAAATATTTATATATGCGGGTGCCCATGCCACTCTCTAGATCTATGCAGGTAGTGAAGAAACAGGAATGGCTTTGAGAGTACACATTAAATACTTCAGTAAGTCCCAGCATGAATACTGGGTTATTCCCCTTGTACCAGCTCTAGAATCTGCTTTTGTTTAATTATCCTATGACACAGGAGGTTGCTGTGCCATGGAAAAGTCAACAATGTCATTTATTAGGCAGTTTGAGCACCATCCATCTGGAAGACAGGAGAGCTGTAAAAGCTAAACAGAGTAAACAGACTGTACCTTCCAAGTGCTGCCCATTCTCCAAAGTGTGGGAGGAGATCCAATGTATTTGATCTTATGGGAGCTGTAAAAGAAGACTTCTATACACCACACAGCATCTATTTTCCAAGACAGCTATAGCAGGCATAGCCCTTAAAAGCCTGTAGTCAAATATCTTATTTAATTCAAGATCACAGTCACTAGGACATCAGAGGTGTATTTTGTCACTCTATCTATTAAATGTGGCAAACATGACAATGGAAACTCCTGGTTTCTTCTCTCTCAAGTGCAGGTCCCTCACAGAAAAGTAATCAGAACTCTACCTTAAGTGGCTTCTACCAGGAAAATATTGAGACTTACTGCAATACCAATTATAAAAATTGTGATTATGTAAGGGTATACATGCTACAACAACCACAAAGTAAATGCATGTGGAGCCAAGTCTCCTGATAGATCCATTCAACAAGACAAGGTTGAGTACAAGTCATCTGTGTATTGATTTACCTCTCAAGGCAAGAAGAATTGGCATGTGCTTGCCTGGTTTTGTATTTCATCATATTCCTCTCATGTATTTCTTCACCTTCAAGACAGATTTTGATTTTTGATACATGAATGAGAACTATGCCCACTCCATATTTTGTAAGAAGGGAGATAAGGACAATAGGAGGAACTATTGTTTATTAAGGAATGGAAACCCTTATCTTTCCACTGTTATCACAGCTCCTTTTCTGTGTGCCTTGTGATCAGTGTCATCACCATCACAGCAAGCTTGGCACTGATTTTCTTTTTTGTCGTGGTTTTCAGTCACTAATTGTGTGATTAAAGCTTTATGTATTCAAATGATTCCTTGCCAATTCACCATTGCCTGTCACTTTCCAATTCAAAGTCTGTCTCAAATGCTGCTCTGTGTTTTCTCTTAAATTTCTTCCCTGATATTTCTTCTTTGATCTGTTTTCAAGAAAAGCAGATTTTCCATGATTCTCTGCTCTTTTTTTTTTCCTTATCAAAAACAATTCAGAGAAGCCTATGGCAATGTTAGGTAATGTCTCAACATATCTGCAAGAAGAATTAAGTCCTCAAATACACACTATGTCAATGCTAAAAGCAGTGTAGCTCTCAAGCCTTTATACAGCTCTGAGTCTCCCAGGAGCAGTATTTGTTCTTGTTCTTGCAAAGAATTAGACACCTGTGAGAAGAAGAAAAACATGCCAGTAGAAAGAGCTTCTGACAGCATTTAGTTCTTTAACTGTAGCCTTACCTTCTCAGTGTTGTGGTTTGTGTTTGGTGGGCTTCGGCATCTCAGGGCTCAGGGTTTGTTGAAAACCCTTTTTTCACATTGTGGTGGATTGACCTGAGGTGTGTGCAGGGTGCTCTATCCCCAGATCTCCTGCTCCAGAGGGTCTATATAATATTCCTTTCCTCAGCAAGACAGGGCCTGGGGAGAAAGTAAATAGAAAAAAAATCTCATGGGTCAAGGCAAAGGCAGGTTAATAAAGCAAAAGCAAAAGCAAAGATTATGGGTGCAGAAGCAAAAGAAAAAAAGATCCTTATTCTCAACTTCCCATCAACAGCCAATGCCTGCCATGCCCCAGGAAACAGGGCTTCAGTACGGCAGAGGTTGATCCAGAAGACAAATGCCAAAAAACCAGAGTGCCTCCAACCTCTGCCTTAGCTTTTATTGCTGAGAAGATGCTGTATGGAATGGAATCTCCCTTTTGTCTGCCTGGGTCAGCTGTCCTGGCTCCTGCCCAGACTCACCCCAATGGCCTTTTGGGGCTGGTGGGTGCTGGTTTGGACAGCCTTGGTGCTGTGAGACCCCTGCCCAGCAGTCCCCAAACACTGCTGGGCTCTCAACACCTTTCTCTCTGCTCAGCACCATGAGGGCTGCACTGGGAAAATTAACTCCATCTCAGCCAAACCTTCATACAGGTCTGGTTTTGTGTCCCACAGTACAAAGAAATACCTAAAGTACGGCCTGCAGAGATTCTCTAATCTAAAGCTCAAAATTTGACTCTACCTTGGAGTATCTAAGGGAGAAGATTTGCCTGCCATTGCTCCAAAATAATCAAAATTCATTACCCCTCTCCATTAAATTAATGAAGATTTCTTTCCAAGTTCCTCAGGAGACAGTGTTATGCAAGAAATATTAATGATGGCAGTGCTTCACTGTGGGTTTTTTGTTTGTTTGTTTTTTTAGTTTTCCTTCTTGAAGGTGTTGCCCTGACTGCTGTGCTGAGTGAGGAGGAAATTAAGTGAGAACCACAGGGAAGGAGGACATCATGGTTAGAGCTTGATCATTACCTTTACTGACAGAGACCATCAGAAGAAATCTAACATCTATGTCCCAGGGTGACGTTATGATGCTTGTATCCCCATTCATGTGTTCTGTTAATGTTGGATATTATGTTCTGTACCTTTAAGACCGGCTCTGAAGAGGGAAAGTTTTGTTTCGGTTTTCTTATCAGCCTGGCGGGACACAGAGCCTGCAGCTTTTGCTTTTTCTGCTTTTGCTTTTTGCTTTGCTCTCTCGCTCTTGCTTGCTTCGCTTCTGCTTGCTTTGCTCATTAGCTAGTTTAGCTAAACTGTCCAATTTCTTCCTGGACTGTTTCTCCTTTCCTTTTTCTGATCATTTCGAACCTGCTCCGGACTGGGACCTGGGAAACACCAAGAGTCTGCACCTTGCGGCCTGCAGCAGCTGCCCCAGCGCCAGAGGGACTGAGAACAGAGTGACCACCCCCCAAGAGAGACTTTCTGAATTTGTCATCTATTTCAGAGCGTTGCCATCCGGTATTGTTCATTTTGTGTGCTGGGGGGTGCTGTGCCTGTTAAATAAACAGGTTCTTTCCACTCCTCTCCGAGGAATCCTTCCCGACCCGGTTGGTGGGAGGGGCTGTGTGGGTTTGCTTACTGGAGGGGCCCTAACCACGACACATCTACCACCACAGAGCTGCAGCAAATACCTTTTGGTTAGAGAAATATGCACCAATTCCTGTAATGGTAATATTAAAAATAAAAAATTGGAAAGGTAAAACATACTTGGGAAGGCACAATCTACATGGCATCAGAGCACAAACATTTCAGTAACATCACATTTTGTCTTTAAATTGTTTTTACCTCTACGCTGCCTAAAAATTAGGAAATAAGGAGAATTTAAACTAGTGAATGATTCACTGATACTCAGAAGATAATCAGTAATTCTGCAGATGTCATATCTGAGCTTGTATTTTTATTTATGAATCACTGGCAAGAGCTGGAAAAAAAAACAGTGGTTTCAGGTTTTTTCCTTGGGTATTGGTCAGTTTTATTGGTGTGTTTGAAGCCAATATACTGTCTCACAGAGACCACAGGAAATGGAACTCTTAAATATACAATTTATTGCCAAAGAATGCTGTTTACACAAGCATCTGCCATGTAGTAGAAGAGTCATTATTATCCATGGTTACAACTTTTAATTTTTTTTTTAATCTGTAAATTTGTATTGCCCCTGTGCTATTTTAGTAGATTCTTCTCCAATTAACATGGAGTAGCCTGTGATAGAAATGGCTATTCACTCCAGTATGAAGTAATTAGGACTGAACTGTATGTGAAACAGAAGTTGTTCAGCTTCTGGGCCTCTCTGGAGAAGGGAGAGCAAGAAGCTGAGACTTACTGCTACTCAATTCTTTCAGAATGCCTAGGAGAGTCATAGGCTCTAGTTCCACTCACCCACACAGCATTTTCCAAAGCTTCCAGGACTTTCCTGTCACTCCTGGAATCCAACAGGTTGTTTTTCCCAACCTTATTCAAACAGGAGCTCTCCCAGTCTGGCACAACATCTGCCTTATGGCCATCACAGATTTAATTCTTATGATATAAAGCTGTCTGCAGTACCACTTGGTTCAGAAAAGAAATGGATTTATTATTTTAAAAAACCCTAAAACAACAGAGATCTGTACATAGCTATGCTATTGCTTCTTAGAATAATTTTATTTTTTTTTAAAGTTCAAAAATACCAAAATTAAAGGAAAACCAGGAAAGCTGTTAACTGCTTTTAACTTTGACTTTTTCATCCTTGGAAAGAGGCAGCTTAATTTCTCTTTTGAAAATTACAGAAACAGAACCAATGTTATTGCTGATGTTACAAAAGATACTTGTCTTTTTATTTTCTTTGAAATGGCATATTTTTGTAAAGGTGATTTTATGAGTGTACTGAGGCAAGATGTATAGAAGGCATTTAGCTGCTATTTGTCTGCCCTGTTACTGTAGTTTCGCTATTTTTTTCTCTGCTATTACTCATATGTGCTTGAACAGGGGATTTATGGTCTAATTTCAGAAAATAGGAATGAATCCCTTCCAGTTTTCTAACCTGTTCTATTGCTGACCCATTAAATATTTTCTGTTAAGGGGAAAGGTATTAAAAACATCTCCACAGAACACCCAAAAGTCTAAGTTTATAAACTCTGAATATATTCTGCTTTATTGTAAAACCACTGTCATTATTTGATCTTTACACAGTTTAAATTTTGGTCTCCATAATCAACACAAAGCACATTTTAATTGGATATATATTTTTATATATACTTAAATATATATATAGCTTAGCTAAAAGGTTTCTGTACTTAGATCAGCATATTTAGCTGAAAAAAAGAAGCAACAGTTTGAGGTTTTGCTCTTAATAACTGAAACTGCTTTCATAAATGCTCATAAAAGTAACATTTAATCTCTTGCAGTGGCCCAAAAAATATTGAAAAGATCACTGTTCCTCTGTAAAATGAAATTTTAGAAGCTCTTCAGAACACTCAAACTGTTAATTGTGTTAAAGTACATGCAGTAAATGGTTATAGTGTGCTATTTTGTTTTTATTGAAGACTAAGTGGAGTTTAAATTACCCTTTCAGACAGATAGCTTTGTTATGTTTATTATGTTTCTATATAAATCTCAGTAATTCTGTTTCTAAGGTAAAGATAAAGAATTTTTATCTGTTTAGAATGTTACAAAGAAACCAATTCCTGCATATATTTAAATGACAGTAAATGAGGCATTGCAGAATCTCAGCAAAAACTCAAGTGCTTGGTGATTTTGAGTCCAGCTGAGCTGGACATTGTTCTCAGGCCCTCTGGTTTTTGAAAAATGAAGATATGTAAGAAAGGTGGACACTTGCAAAGGTCTTGCAAGTGACACTGTGGTCCAGGCAGACACCTGAAAAGCAGATCCCCAGTGCAAAAGCCCATTTCTCTTCCTTTTTCAGTTCAGCACTTGATCCCTCAGTAATGCTCATGGCTGGTGGCTTCCAGCCTGTGATTCTTCTGAGACAGGTCTCTTCCAGGCTCTTCTCTGGATGATGTTTCCCTTTATTTACTGACATTGGAAAGTTGTACTCCAGCCTTCTCTTGCTCAGGTGAATCCCTGAAATACAGAGCTTAAGAGCCAAGAAACTATCTCTCCTTTTGTCTCTCCTTACCTAGCTGCTCAGAGGGAATAGTTTTAAAGATGATAGAACAAGAAAGGTGTCTGTGCTGTAGCCAAAGAGGTGCCTGAAGTGGAGGGCTGGACTCAGTCTCTAACAAGGTGCTGCCCTCCACCCACTTGTGTTCATGTAACTGTGTCATAAATGACTGATAATCAAAAAACAAATTGATAATATGCTTCCAACTGGCTGGCAAGAGGTCATTCAGTACCTCTTTTTACCACTTTCCCATAGTGATGTCCTCCAGCTGGGAGTGCTGTCCCAGGATGCCACCACGTTGTGATCCACAGAGAGATGCCTGTGCCTGAATTAAGGTGCAAACAAGGCCAAATACTGAAGTCAGTAATATGGATTTTATTTAACAGGAGATGTGAGGGACAGGGGGAGAGAGAGAGAGAGAGAGAGAGAGAGAGAGAAAGAAATAGGGAGAAGGAGGAGGTCAGGGAGAGAAAGGGAGTGGCGGAGAGACTCTCTGGATCCTGACAGCATCCACTTGGCCCCTTTCTTCTGGACTTCTAGGAGGGTCCTGTGTAACCCAGAGCTCAGTGGGATAATACATCCAGGTATCTGTGGGAATGCTCAGGTACCTCCCATGGGAAGTGGGCAAGTTTTACAGTTTTCTGCAGCAGACTCTGGATCTGTTGCAACACTTGTGGATCACATGCAGTCCTGGGGAAAGGCCTCAGGAATGAGAGGAGGTGGTTCTTTCGAGTCTTTGGTGGTTTATGACACCTTCTAAGACCGGACAGCTGCCTCTCACGTGCATGTTCAGGGTGAATGGGACCTGGCAGGAGAGACTGTAGGAGCATAGCAGGGTAGGATGGTTGGGATGGACGGAGACGAGAGATCTCTGAAGCCAGGTTGTGGAACTTGTGGTTTATTGCAGAGGGCCTGGGTGCAGGGCCCTGCTTGGAGCTGCCAGGCACAGCTCGGAGCAGGCCCGAGAGAAGAGAGGGGGAGAGAGGATGAGAGGGTAAGAGGGTAAGGGAGTAAAAGGGGTAAGAGAGTGAGGTTCCCATTACAATACAATAAATCTTCTTCTGTGTTGAATATTCTAATTCTCACTAACCAATGTAGTACAATATATAAATCTTATAGCACTTATATACAACCTATAAGAATTATTATATCACCATACTGTGTTACGTTTTAAACCCTAAAAACTACTTTTTGGACCCCTTCTGCCAAGCTAGTAGGGTCTGTTCTGACCCTTGGGCCTGTCTGCAAGCAGAGGGAATTGTTTCATCAAAAGGGGATTACCTTCAGTCCAGGCCACACTATTGTTGTCTAGTTGTTCAGTAACTAAGCTATGTCAAACCTTGCTTTCATTTCAATCTCACTTATAGTTTCTATATTCTCAAAATCTTTTGCCAGGCAATCATATTTATAAGGCTTTCCTGTTTCATCTTCCCCAACAAGAGACAGTTTGTGTAAGGGAGGACTCTGCAGCAGGGTCTGCTTTGTTATTTGGCTTTTAGCCCCTGGTGATGGGCGTCACCCACTCTGTAGCAGAGGTTTTGCCATCACACTGCCAAAAACTCTCTCTCCCCCTCAGCTGAGGGGAGACTGTGTGGAAACCTGGCCTCAGCAAATGAGTCAGGAGGCTTTGGCCTCCCTCCAGTACCAGACAGAGCTGGTTTTCAGCAGAGCTGCTGGGTTTGGCTTTCCTTGTGGATGCATTCTTCTCCCCCAGCCCTGTTTATGTCTCCCTGGACAAATAGCAACCAAGCATGGAATGTGTGAACATGGAAGACATCGCATGGCTTGAGAAACAGAGGAACAGGAGAAAGGAAGTGAGCCTTTCCCTTTTTCCCACAGCAGCAGATTCCTTGCTTTTTTTAAGTTGTAGTTTGATTCAGCCATAGCATGAAACAGCACAGCTGGCTTTTTCCTCCCTAAGAACCAGTTGGCTTTTTCCTTCTTTAGCATCGTTAGGCTGTTCTCCACAAAGGAGGTTTAGAGAAACACAAGCTTCTGATATTCTCCTACATTTTCAGCAGGTGTTCATCATAGACACCTTTTGCAGGAAGTTTGCAATATTATTAAAGAAACTAAAGTTCCAGACAAAACCTGCATCTTGCAATGACTTGCTTGATATTTAAAGAGATTTTAAATAAATTTCCCACCAAATCAGCCTCGTTTAGTCAATTGTGTCCAAAGCCAGCCGTCCACAAACTAAACCACCAGTTTATTTCTGATAGTTTTATAGCTAAACACAAAATTAATTCAGTTTTTGTTTTTTCCTTTACTGCTCTTTTCTTTCACTTCTGAAATATTTCAAGGTCTGCCTTGCTGTTATTTGAGGTAAGGTCAAAAAGAAGTGCATAGCTACTTCAAAATCAGAGATTGCATTTGCTGTACTAATCACAGGTGCAATCAAAACCATCACTTAAGTTCTGCAGGTACAGACTAGAGAATTCCATGCTACTTTCCTTGAATATTAGATTAAAAACTGTTTTTCATTTTACTTATATCAGCCAGATAGGAGGTAAACCAACCATAGATGTTACAATAAACAATTCCGTTCGGTGAATTTTGAACATTGTGAATTTCTGTTAATTTCTTTTGTTGTTGTGCTTTAGGAATTAAATTTATGGAAAAGTGAAGAGATCTCAGAAATATCTGCACCACTTTGCCTATTTTTAATCATATTTTTTTCAATTTTTATGGACATGGAGACAATTGTATTAGATTGTGAACTTGTCTACCTCAGCTGGTGCCACAGACATTACCCAGGGAATAGATATTAAGTAGATTAAACATTTCAAACTATTTTTCACAATGTGGCATCATAAAAAAATCTTTACTGCATAGACCTGAAAATACAAAATCATGTACCCATACAAGTTTTTTCTGGATTTATTTTTGTCTGGTTGGTTGGGATTTTTTTATGGCCTGAGTTGGAAGGAATCTTAAAGATTATTTTGTTCCAATCCCCCTGCTGTGGCAGCACCTACCACTGTCCCAGGTTGCTCAGAGCTCCATCCGACCTGGCCTTGGACACGTCCATGGATGGGGCAGCCACAGCTTCTCTGGACAACCTCTGCCAGGGCCGTACCATCCTCACAGTAAAGAATGTTTTCCTAGAATTTAATTTAAATCTACTCTCTGTCTGTTTGAAGCCATTCCCCCTTGTACTGTCACTCCAAGCCCTTGTAAATAATCCCTCTCCACTTTTTTTTGCAGGCTGCCTTCAGGTACCTGAAGGCCACAAAGAGATCAGCCCAAAGTCTATTAAGTGTACAATTTAAAATGAAAGATTTTGGTTTCAGAACTATCTCATAGTCAGAAATATACAAACTCTTCTTTATTAAAACAAAACAGAACAACAAAAAACGACCAACCAAACAAAAAAACCCCACAAAAACAAAACCACAAACAAACAAACACAAACATAAAAGATGCCTAAAATTAATATGTGAAAAATAAATTGCAAAGTTATGTTAAAAAATCACCTTTGTATTACATGGAGATTTGAAGGGACTGAGAAACATCTGCTTGACTCTCCTCTGCTATTCTTGCTGTACACACAGCAAGAAGCATCATGAGAGAGCTGAGCTCCTGCGTGTCTCAGGGGAAAAAGTGTGTGTACAATTAGCATGGTTTCCTTCTCTGAAAAGTAAATTAAGGGCAGGCATCAGGAAAAGCCAGCATGTAGCTGGATTGTGTAGCCAGTCAGTCAGCATTTTGCTGTGGCTCCTCAGTGAGCTACAGAACAGTGGAAGGAGGCAGGGTCCATCCCAGGAGAGAGTGAGAGTGTCTGTGTGTGTGTGCACATATTTGGGGGGCTCTGGTTAATTACTGGTTAATTAATCTGTGGTTAATTACACAGGGACCCACTTCCCCTCTGTCTGATCAGTAGTCTGGGAGAATTGTTTGCAAAAGCACAGCGATCCTGAAATCATTTGTATTGTCCTACAAACCCCCCTACCTTACAAGCTTCTCCCATGTGTATTTTAATAGCTGATACCTCACAAACACTGCAGTGAAAGGTTAATATTTTATGTTACCTGGAAACTGAAATTACAAGCTTACTTGTGGAATTAAAATGGACTTTTCTAGTTCTAACAGTTCAGGAAATGATGCATCTTCAGGCTGTGATGGTTTTCTAAGTGTAGTCAGTTTCTACTGTTGGTTTTAGACCACCTTATTCCCAAATCATGCCAGAAAAAGAAGAGAAAGGGTAACAAAATCAGAAAGCAATCATAATACAATTATCTTAAGGTCTGATCTCAAGTCTTTCTGACATAAAAAAAATTTTAAAGCTAAAAATGTTATCCTCACTGGGTAGGAAAAAAAATTCCATTTATTGTAGTTCTCAGGATATTAGATCAGAACAAATAATAGCTTTGTGGTTTCTCAGTACTTTTTATCATTATAAAAGCAGCAAATATAGCATGAACTGGTCTTTTGCACCCATGAATTTTCCCCATTCCCACAAGGATGAAATAAAATAGAAATGAAAGCACTTCCTATTGAAAACAACCTCTGAGCCCCTGCCTGAAAAGCTGTGGGCCCTGCAGGCTGGCTGAGAGGGAACCAGAAGCCCCTCTGGTTAATTCCTCTCTCCCAGGCAGCTGGGGACACGGGGGCCAGGTGAGCCTGGTGCCTTGTTTCCTGGCAAGCAGTGAGATCCCAGCATGGCTCAGCACAGGAAGCTAATAAGGCAATTTATAGCTTGTCATTTTTCATTGCTTTTGGTAGGATCTTCCCAAAACAAAGTGACGTTTCTTGTTTATCTCTGTATTAGACAGCTAAATGCAGCAATATTGCTTTCTCCTGGCATGGAGGGATGTGCTGCTTTACAAACATTAATGGTGTGACAAGTGTCTCTAAATAAGGACTGAAAAATGCTAGCTAGACACGGAATTCTTCATCTATTCTTTTTCCTCACTGACAAGGTAGCTTCAGCAGCTTCAAATTTTTTGTCAAATTCATGGAGTAATTTGCATGAATGACAGAATCATTAGGGTTGGAAAAGAACTCCAAGTTCATTGAGTCCAACATTAGATCATCATTGTCACCTATACTATGGCAATAAGTGCCACATCCAGCTGTTTCTTGAAAACCTCCAGGGATGGGTGTCACAGACATCTTTCATGAAAAATCCTTTCTTAGGATTTTTCCTTGTGAGAAGCTGCAGTTTCAGCAACCAAAAGTAAACAATGGTTATCTGCTGCTGTGGAATGCAACAGGTGGACCTGTGATTGGTCTCCTGTGGGTGTTTGGATTTAGTGACCACTCCTGGCAGAGCTGGCTCTTGCTCTGTCTGAGACAGAGATCTTTGTTATTCATTCTTTTCTATTCTTAGCTTAGCTAGCTTCTCAAGAAACCTTTTCCTTTCTATTTCTTTTTAGTATAGTCTTAATGTAACATATATCATAAAGTAATAAATCAAGCCTTCTGATCATGGAGTCAACATTCTCGTCTCTTCTTCATCCTGAAAACCCTTGTGACCACAGTCACAGATGGGGACTCCACCACCTCCCTTGGCAGCCCATCCAAAGCCTAACAACCTTTTCTGTGGAGAAATTCCTCCTGGTGTCCAACCTGAACCTCCCCTGGTGCAGCTAGAGGCCATGTCCTCTTGTCCTGTCATTGTTGCCTGGCACAAGAGGCTGACCCTGACCTTTTAGGTAGCTATAGAAAAGTGAGGAGAACGTCAAAGCAAGTTTCAGAGTTTTCATGCTGAAATATTCTGCTTCAGATTACACTGACTTCTTAAACAAAAGAAATCATAGTAGCAAAAAAGAAAGAGGATGAAGCAGATCATTTTCTTTGGCATGAAATATTTTTTCGTGGGATCTAAATGATCGCACTGACAAGTTAAAGAAATCATTTCATATTAATAACCAGCTACTCTCCCACTCCAAAATATTCTGTTGTGACAAGGAACAGGATAGAGAGAGAGATCAATATAAATCAACCCTCACCCTGGTGCATCCCATCTTAGAAGGCTTTGACAGATGCACAGTTTGAGATGTGTGGGTGCTTTAGGTTTTCTGTCTGCTGCTCCTGCCCTGACACAGCTGTGAAATCTAATGGTGCAGGGGAATTTGCCAGCATGGCTTCCACACATCACTGCATTTCACCTGTAAATTAATGCTTTCAGGTCATCACAGAAAGAGAAATGCTTTGAAGAAACCAGCCCTCACTAGGATCCCTGAGGGGAGATAGGCACCTCAAGCAGCATTTCACCATAGGAACAGGATTTTATATTCTCCCCAGAGGATCCATCTCTTTCTGTAAGCTATAAAAGAAAGCCAGGGAGACTATTTAAGCTGCAGGTACCACTTAATTTCCCAAAGTTTTCTCTTTTCCCACCTGGAAAGTATATTTATACACCATAAATATTTAAAAAATGTTCATATTTTTCAATTCATGATTTTTTTAAAAAAAACCCCAAAGTTCAAGAAGCAAAAAATTGTATCCACTGTGGAAACTTACCCTAAGTAAAGAGCAGAAGTGTTCTTTTCCAAGTACAATATATTCATGAGAAGAGAGAGGTTGTGCATGTGGGATAACATGACACATTATTCTTTTCTTTCCCTTCTGGATTGCATCCTGTCCCCCTTTTTTATCATCAGTCCTGAGGTTTGCTCTGGCTGGAAGTGTGGGTGTGAGTATGACAGGACTCCATCACATCCCTTCATCACCTTGACAAGAAATGGGCACTGGAATGCCTAATAAATCTCAAGGCAGAACTTTGGCCTTGGCTATCCATGCATACAGCAAGTTCTATCAATCCCTGAAGGTCCAAGTTCTCCTTAATACTACCACAGTTGTCCCAGCACGGTTTGTTTGAGCCAGGAGGGAGGACTGGCACTGTAGGATTGCTTCCAAGTCCACACTCAGTTGTCTGCACACTGCTGGCCCTGGCCTGAGAAATCCTTGCATGGCAGAGGTGGAAGGGAACTTTGGAAGAAGTTTCCTTCCTTTTGGCACGGGAGACCTGGCAGCAGCACTTGCTGACATCAGCTGCTGCCCTTTCAGAGCCAGGCAGATGGCATGTGCATACCCTTAACTTCACTATTGGATCTGATAAGAACTCCAAGCTCAAGGAAAGCTCTGCTGATCATTTGCATAGGTTTTAGGACACTCCCAGGGCAACAAAATTGGTGAGAAAGATGCATTTGAGAAAGGCACAAGCAGGACAGTGTTGTCCCAAAGAGCTCTTGATTAATGTCAGTGAGTCTGACTTGGGTTTGTTCCAGCTCACATTGAGCAAGGTAGACTATTTCTTAATCCAAGGCTAAACTTAAAGATAGCTGTGCCTTCAGCAGTGATTATGGCTGATTTGTGTCTGTCATTTAATGCACAGGAATAATGAAAAATGGCACCTGTGTCTGTCTCTACATTAGATGATTTGCTAAGGTCAGGTTCTTTTCAGTGGTCATTACCTAATTTGAGACAGAAAGGACAAAGGTAGTATGTGCCTTCAATCTGCAATTCTTAACCTACTAGCTCAGTGAAGCTTTAATTAGAGACAAGGCTATGCAAATTCCTCATCCTTATTTTCTTGTGTGACCTACAGCTATGTTCTGGAAATGAATGTTTGTGCTGGATTCATTGCTGCAGCTCTCAGCACTTCTTACAGCTATGTCCCGGTGACAATGTGGCATTCAATCAGTTCCATGACTCTCTGCTGCTCTAATGACAGGCAGATGTCCCCTTGACTCTGTTAATTCCTTGGACCAGCTCCATCTGCTTTACAAAGCAACCTACAAAAATATCAAAATGAACCCCACAAGGGCCCCGTGTTTTCCCATATCCTGAGACATTTTTGTCTTTCTGAAATAAATAGAAAAGAGCTGTCACAAAGCCATGAACACACTTGTATTTCTAAATCTGACAAGACTATATATGTAGTGCCATAGACATTAAACAGAATTTGCCTGTTTCTTTCTTTTAGCACATTTTAACAGCAGCAAACTTCATAAGGGACATTATATAGCAAATAAGAGAAGAATGAAAGATGTGGTTTTTCCTAAGTTTTAAAGTTTTAGCCTTATGCAGTGACTAATCTCTCAGGGTGATGGGAAACATACTGCCACTGATGTGATAGAGAGATCTCTCAAAGGTCTTTTCCAACCTAGTTAATTCTGTGATTCTGTGACAATAAAATCATAATTGTAAACACCGAATCATAAAATATCCTGAGCTGGAAGGGACCCACCAGAATCATGGAGTCCAACTCCTGACCCTGTACAGGACATGCCAACAATCCCACCATAGGCCTGAGATCATTGTCCAAATGCTTTGTGAACTCTGTCAGGTTTGGTGATCACTCTCCTGGGGAGCCTGGTCCAGTGCCCAACCACCCTCTGGGTGAAAAACCTTTTCCTGATATCCAACCCAAACCTCCCCTGACCCAGCTCCAGCCACTCCCTCAGGTCCTGTCACTGATCACCAGAGAGAAGTGTCTGCACTGGAGTGTCTGCACCTCCTCTTCCTCTCATGGAGGGGATATGAAAAAATTCTCCTGGGATGTATGAAACAGTTAAATATCACCCTTAGTGACTGTGTTTGGGAAGACATAAGTGGAGGAATAAGAAAATAAGAGTAAAAAATAAGAAAAGCCGAAATCTCTATGATGAATTGTCCAACAGTGTCCAACTCAGGGGTCAGAGGAAAGCAGGCATAGCTCTTGGTAGACAAATATCTACATCTCATCAGGCACTGGTTCCTGTTAATGCAGGTTTGGTTTTTTTTCTTAATATTACTTCTATGTATTTTTCTTCAGTATTGCCAATAGACAGCTTTTGAAAAAAATGTATATACAAGATAAAGGTTGTTGCTTTGCTGTTTTACAACATCCTACGTAAATGTCAAAGTAATTTTTCTCTCCTTAAAGAGTTTTGCTGAACTCTAAAATGTAAACCTCTGAACTTTGCCATGGAACTAGTAAATTAACAGTGCATAGAATATAACTAGCTTATAAAATGACAGAAGAAAGAAATACCAACCTTCCTGGGTTTGCAATCTAATATTTTATCATAATTAATTGTGAATGTATTAATTAACTTTTCTGACCCGAGTTTTGTACAGTATTGTTATTGCTAGCTTTTTAGTTACAGTGCAGAAATTTCCACTTGTATTGAAGATAAACTGTCATGGCATCTTACTTCAGCAACCTGTTTAGAAATTGCTTACTGAAAAGACAAATATAAAATATATCCTGCCGCTTTCCCCATTACCTATCAAAATATGTTTTTTGCATAGTGACAAGTGCTTTTTAGGTGAAAACATCACAGCAGAAGCCAAAGGCTCATTTTCTTTTCACTTGCTAATACTAGTAACATGATGATTTTTATTACCTTTTTTTTTATTTAGAAGTGTCTAAAATTAAGTAGGCATTCAGCAATGGTGACAGTCATAAACCACAAAAAGCTCAGTTTCTTCTTGTCTTGCTTTATGTTCTGTGATCTGAACTCCTCCCCCCGCAGTTGCTCTGAATTTCACAAACACACAGCTTCCTATGTCCTCCTACAGAGCTGTGGCTTCCTATTTGAAACCTCTATTGCTCTCTGTCGAGTACCTTGGCTCATTCTCCACACACCACCCCCATCTAATAAAAATTCCACAAAAATAAATAACACCTTCTGCAGTACTAGTCACAAAAAACCTGCACATTAATGGCATAGATTCAGGATCAGACCCTGATGATACCTATGTGAAAAGTCTCTGTCAATTGTGATTCTATTTGCTTGTTATTCTGGGACTTTTTTTAGATTTCATTAGACATACATAGTGAGAAATTTTATTTTCTAGTTATAAAATATTAAAACACATAAGATAGCAAAAACTGACATCAACAGCAGCTGTTCAGCATTTTTTTGGTCATCTGTCACTCATCCTGATTCCTTCTGTCACATTCTGGCAGGTGAGATCACTGAGAGTTATGCTCAGACCATGAGGATTGAGTATGCTAATGCACTGAAGAGAGAAAACATTCAGGAATATGAATGTTCACCTTAGATGATATTCCAGGCATGAAAATAAGGAAGACCTCACAATTTCTAGCAGAATTCATAGAAAATTTGCACTGCTGCAAATAGCATAAGAAGATAAATTCTCCACCAAACTAGTTAGAAAAAAATAGTGGAACTACTATCAGAGTTTCTCAGGAAATCCTATTTGCATTTAAACATTAAAAATTCTGAAAAATTCATTTACATTATTTAATTTAAAGAGTTGTTTACTTTTTTTTTTTAATGTTCAAGTTCTTCACTATATTGATGATATTTTTAAAAGCCAAATTTTGTTTTTGAAATCAATGAATGCTTTTCAAATACTAATTTGCACTTCAATTTACTTTAGATGTAAACAGTGGCCATGAAATACATGGAAAAGTTTTCAGTGGGCGTATATAAAGTATATGAGGTAACTACCTAAAAAAACCAAAAAACCACAAAAGGTTGTAATACTCTCTTGTTCTTCATTGGTAGTTTCTGCTTGTTAATAAAAGAGGACAACTTGCTCCAGCTGCATGGATTAAAGAGGGATAGAGCCCTTTATGCAGATGTTGCTGAAAGACTTGGAGGGTTTTTGCTGCCTACATTTTGTCATGTCACTCTCCTCTGTTACAGGGAAGACTTTAATACCACTAATCTCCTTCTTACATCTGAAATAGAGCCTTTACTTGCCAACATGAATATGAGTCAGCAGTGCCCTGTCCTAACATACACTGGAAAGGATTGTCTGTACAGTAAAAGGCCCAACAAGATAAACATATTTCACCCATGCCATAAAGAAAGTGTCATGAAAAGTTTGACAGAGCTTCTTGCTCTGTCAGCTGCTAGCTATTTGAATTCAAATAACTACAATTTTATTCAGCTTTCATTATAGGTGGTTTGGAGCTTCTAATTATAATGGGAAGGATCAACATAAATAAAATATTTATCTCAATTTAATAAATTAAAGAAATGTGCTAGGGCATACCATGGAGAAAATTTAGGAAAAAGATGTCCATTCCAAAAACTATATCATCCATACACACTCATTTTTCTCATGGTGTTTAAAGTTGCTGGAGCTCAGACATCAGATCACGTTGACTATTGCAAAATGACAATCACTCTGCATTTCCTTGAGAGAATAATTTGTGGAACTAGTTGTTTATTCCTTTCTATTGGTACATTATTGGCTGATGTCTATCTTCACTTTTATTTTCCTTCTGTGATGTAAGAGGACATGACACTTTCAACTTGATAAAATGTAATGAATGAATGGTCACAATGCAGAAGTATTTAGTGTTGGACTCTTGATAAGGCCCTGGTGAAAGGTGTTGCACACATGACAGCTGCTATCATGAGCTGTCTGAAACAAAAACCTTTTGACTTCTTAAGCTGCTCCCCATTTCTCCTCATTCTTCCCAGTCTAGCTGCAACGCTCTTGTAAAATTGTGCAGTGTCCTATTAAGTGTTTCACCAGAAAAAAGGTTAAGTGTCTATTGGCCACTGCAGCATCACCAGTCAGAAAGGATTGGTCACAGCCTCTTCTGAAGAAGGTCAGCAAACAACTCAACCACCCAAAGGAAGTGAAGACCTCCTCAGGGAAGTGTATTTCTGTGAGGAAAAAGACAGCCACCATTTAAAGAGGAATTTACTTTCTGCAATCATGGCAAAGGCTCAGGTAGTGCTATGAAGTTAATTTTTCTTTTGGAAGTGCTGTGTGCAAGGTCAAGGAGAGACACTTTGGGATGACATTTGGCTATGCATTTCCAGTCTGAGGTATGTGCCCTATGGCTTTGGGCCAGCTGACGTTGTCCACATTTCTGTGACTTCTCCAACCTGCAATGGGAAGTGGAGCCAAAGGCCAGGGTGCATTGTTTGCCTGGCAAGGGCAGCATTTGCTGACACTAAAGCACAGACACATATTCTTGGCCTGCTGGCCAAAAACTCATTCAGAGGCTTGCAGCAATTTTCTTTTTTTAGCGTGGTGGGAAGGAGAGGTTTTACCAGAGGAGAGAGTTTCTCCTATCTGCCAGGGAAAAATATATTTGCTGCAAATTATAGCAGCAGACATTATAAATTACCAAAACTAGCAAAGAGCTCCCCACAAGAGTAGCAATTGCACTGTAGAACAAAGGCAGATGTTATTTGTGAAAACAGATGCCAACTAAAAAAACATTAATAAGAAGCAGGTTTTCTTCTCCAACTTGCCCTTCAGCTTTAGAAATATCTAAGATTGTATTGTTTTCAGCTATATCACTTGAGAAATAAAGAGCAATTTATGTAATTTATCCTTTATTGACATAGATTGTGTAATCAGCAGACCTATATTAAGAAGTCATTTTCAACATTGTACTTATACACAAATAAAATTAGACCAACACAAAGAAAGATAAGCAAATAAAAATTAATTAATTCTGTCACTGAAATGACAAAATAGACAACCTTCTTGGTAAAATTGCAGCCGTAGGTGATGTTTTAATAGAATTAAAGGACAATTTGACAAAATTATTCTGCTTTGTCTCAAGAAAAAAGAACAGCTAACATATTCTCACTTCCATTTTCCACTGCATATCTAGAGGCTGTCTTAAAAAAAAGAGAGAGAAAAAAATTAGCACTTTTAATTGTTTTTGGGTTTTTTTTGTAGAGTTGGAAAGGGAGGGTTTTTCTAAATTAAAGTTATCTACATATTATTGTGGTATTAATGTCTAGAGTGAAAAACTTAATATTTTTCCTCAAAATAAAACGACATTTGATGGAATGAAAGTTATTTTTCTTAAATAGAATATCAGAGTTTAAGAAAATTCAGAGCAGCTTTTTTTCTTACAGACTTAAAAATAAGTTTTGCACAAGCGTGCTTTCTATCTCTGAATTATAAGTATGTGAAAATAAGAGAAAATACTGAAGAAGGAAAAGCACTCTCTGAGCAACTATCATCTGCAGGTATAAAAATAAGAAGTGCCTTATAATGCGTTTGAGTGTTTGGGAAACAGTTTATTGTGATTAAATTTATTCTAAGCAAAAAGAAAACATTAAAAAGTGTCTGCAGGATTTTTTATCTCTTTAAATCTACTTTGCACACTAACAGGCACACAACTATACCATTTCCTAATGTGCATTCGTGTTTTGGATACGCTTATTTGTTCAATATAGCTAAACATCACTTCATATTAGTTTCAATTGGTGACTACAAATATTATGGCTGAATGCCTGTTCTTCTAGAAACAAGGTTGTGAGACCAATCACTGCAGTTCCTGTTTCTGGCATATTTCAACTCTCATATGTCAACTCTGTAAATCTTAGAACAGTTTATTTACCCTTCTTTTTCCTCTATAAAGTAAGAATATAATTGCCATTTTTATTCCCTGCTCCATAATAACTGTCATTGGATAATGGAAGAATCAATCAAACATCTTTTTTTCACATTCCTGCAGCAACAGAACTTTATTATTTTTTACTTCACTGACACTGAGAAGCCTGAATCAATATTGACAAAACATCAAATCGTTTTGAAAAGTTTAGCTATGATTTGCTCAACTTAACCATTTCATGTCCGCCACAAATGCAAGGAGTGAAGTCCCAATCTTCCTTTCAGACGTGAAAGTCCCTAATACGAGGAATTGAAGTCTCCTTGTGTGACTCCTGGAATGATGGCTTTTTTTGAAAATTTCATTATCTAGAACTGGTGTGAGATATTAATTGTCAAAACTCCCAGGCAGGTCTGGTTTGCATGAAACAAGTGACAAAGTTAGGAGCATTACACGTTCAGCAGCCTTGAAAAATGCAATGCCTCAGCTTACACGTGCATTTGCAGGGGTACCCAATATTTTTCAGTACATTTTGTGGAAGACTCCAGTTACTTTTTAAATTGCTGGTGATCCACAATTATGCACATATTTTGGAAGTGCAGAACATTTTGATTTCTACTAGCATGTCCTTAATTTTTTCCCATAGGCTCCCAAAGTTGACAACATCAGTTAAAAAATAATAGTCTTTCCCTCACTTCGGACTATCTAAACAACAGTTGTCCTCCAAACAGGACTGCATATTGTGTCAGGTGTGTGCAAATGTATATATTGTAAATTGGCATTCAAGGAAAAACACAAGTATTTTCCTACAAAAAACATTTTCCTCTCTCCTTTTGCCACACGGAGTGTCCCAAGAGTTCTTTCTTCTAGTTGTAACATAAATCAATAGCTGGTCTCATATCACGGACAGCAACCAAGTTTCGTGTAGCATTCAGTTATCTAGAATAACTCCCAAGGGTTTTGAAAGACTATTCCTGAACCTGTTCAGTCTCAAAGGTTAAATAAAGCAGTTTCTGTGAAACCAGGATTCACTTGTTAAAATTAATGCTACAAAGACAGCTTGGTAACAGGTGTTTTATGTTTTAGACTGGGTAGCGGCAGAATATGCTTTTAAGCATTCTTTAAATTGCACTCTTGGGTTGTTTTAACTGTTGTGTAGCATACTTGTTCTTGGTTGAGGTGATTTCATCCACTGCTCCTCAATTCTCTCTGCTGGTTGTTATCAAACTTATATTTTCTATGTTAATATAAAGGTACATAATTTTACATGCTTAAAATACAATATCATACTCTATGAGTTAGTAGAAGTTACTTTCCCCCTTATCTTGTGTGTCCTAAACCAGCAGGAAAAGAAGACCAATAGCGACTAAAATTATAGTGATATTTGCCATACCTTTGAAAATACATGAAAGAGTAGTGACAAGCAAGACTTTATTCAGAAGTAGCAAATTTTACTCTGTGAGCCACAACAACGTTTATGTCACTCCTTTACTGCATTATGATTGCATTATTTAAACATTGCCAAATAATATTTTTAAGCTCTAGGATAATTTCATACAGATGCCTTGCAGGGAACATTTTGCTTTTTCCTTACCACTGAGATAATGGAGTTCATGCAGATGCTTGTTCTGCCTACATACATAGAGTTTATCTAGTAAGTTTAAGAAATCTTATAAGTCACTGTTTTTCTAAACATTGTTCAATAAATGACATAGATAAAGACTGATGGCTTAAAATATTTTATTTGATTCTTGCTTTTACATAGGCATTCTGAGCATCAATGTGCAGAAAAGTGAGATGGAGAGTTAAACAGCACTGTGCTTGAGAATTGTATTCTAGAGCTGCAAAAATTTCCTCTTTTTGGTAAGGCCACAAGTTTTTCCTGGTAAAGTCAACAAACTTGTATTATAGGTAAAGCATTTAAAGTTAAAGCGGGTCTCAGGAGGGTCACATGGCCTTAGAGAAGTAACTTAGGAAGTTCTGCTCTAGTTTTCCATCTTCAGAAGCACGGAAGGGAGGAAATCAACTTTATTACTTCCATCCTTGTCTGTATTCTGGGGTAAATAATGTATTTGATTAATATTTGCAGAAAAAAATCCCACCAGCTTTTGCTCTTGGCTGTATCCCACCAAGACTACAATCTTTTAATTACTACCCTAGGAAAAAAAAGTATAAAGCCAGTGATTTTTCAAAATAACAAGTTAAAACTGCTGTTGCAAACACTAGTTAAAAATATGCTACAATTTGCACTAATGTTTCTGTCTGAAAGGTCAGTCATTAGGAAGGAAACTCTTGAAAGGCATAGCAAGCCATGCAATTCACAAGTAATTAACAGTAACAGTGATGTAGATAGGACTCCCTACAATAAATACAGCTATATTGTGAGAAAGAGTTTTGAAAGACAATAAAAAAGATTAAACCAAACAGGGATATAAATAAAGAGGATGCAAAAAGAGATACCATAATTAACAGATTTTGATGCCATTATGTTTGTGTGTCTGAAAACATAAATTGTTTCATAAATGGAAGAAGTAGCATGATTTAAGCACTTCTGAAGCAGAAAACTCATTTAGCTATTTTATGAGGTAAAGACACTTACTGTAAATCATTTCCACACTTGTAGGAGGGCAATATAAATTGCCTTGATAAGATACGACTGATTTAAAATACACTTCTTGAATAGCACTGGCTGAATATAAAGCACCTTATAACTGGATGTGCTCTGAATTCTGAAACTGGGAGTTCATCAATGTGTACAAGTGCTTGAAAACTTTTTATTGGTGAGTCCAAAAGAGAGAAAAAGTGAAGCACGCTTCTAGAACCTCTTTCACATTACTGTTATCATTGGACAAAGCTGTGGAAAATAATTTCAAATAAACCTAAAAACATTCAAAAAAATTCTTCAGTATGGTGTCTTAATGTATTGTACCTCTTTCCAGCATATATGTATCCAAAACAAACAGCAGTAAATTATAAATATACTCATCAGGACAGCTTGCTCTGAGCCTGAATATAAAAGTTGTGGTATTTTCTGGGTCCCCCGTCGTAGGGAGGAAATGATGAATATGACTCCATGTTCTTAGAAGGCTAATTTATTATTTTATCAAATTATATTATATCAAAGAATACTATACTAAAACAATACTAAAGAATAGAGAAAAGATGCAGACAGAAGGCTAGAAGATAATAATGAAAAGTCATGGCTCTCTCCTCAGAGTCCAACACAGCTTGACAGAGATTGCTCATTAAGTTAAAACAATTCACATGAAACCAATAAAACAATGACCAGTTGGTAAAAGATGTCCAAATCACATTCCAAAGCATCAAAACACAGGAGAAGCAAAACAGATAATTATTGTTTTCATTTCTCTCTGAGACTTCTCATCTTCCCAGGAGAATAAATCCTGGGCAAAGGATTTTTCAGAAAATATGATGGTGACAAAAAGTGCTGTGGAAATGGAACAAACCACACTGTGCATTTTGTACCTCTGTGATGGCAGCATCAGTCATAAATATCTCACATAAGCACATGAGCAATGTGACCCCTGAAGGAGCAAACAAGGAAGGGTGTTGTGGCACAGATGAGGTGTCCAAGGAACCAAAAGCTGCAAGATAGAGAAGAAGATAAACATGAAGGGCAAATGGGCAGGAAATGCTGCTGGAAGCAGAGGAGGACTGGTATCAAAAAAGAATAGAAGATACAGGGAGCGGATGGCATTTCTTTTGGTAGTATCAAACTCTAGATGTCAGCAAGGAAACTCAGGGAAGACAATCCCACCTAAGTTTCAACTTCTGCCACCAGTGAGCTCTCAAACTTGGCAAAGAACCACCAAGAACCCCAGCCACTAGTGATAACCATATGGCATCATGGTGGTGTGTCCTCACAGCTAATTTAAAGCTTAACTGCTAAAGGCAAAAAAATTTGTTGAGATCTATTTGTTGACTAATAACGTAGAGTGACAACTATCAAGAAAAATGTTGATGAAAAATTAATTTAATAACAATTTGCAGTTTAAAATACAGTTTTGCCAGTCTTCAAAGCGTTCCCATGACAGAAATTTCAAATTCTCTGGTACATATGTGTATGTATATACACAGATAAAATACATGAAAATAAATGTCTCCAGTGTAGGAACAATTTCATTTTGAACTGGTTTTCGTTTTTTGATTTTGCTTTTGTGAGTTTGGTTTTTTTTCCCCTTACATGAGATCCATATCTCTGATAAAATCTGTCAGAGTTAAATATTTGTTTCTTTTTTCAGATGACGTACAGCAATCCAAAGGGTAAGTGAGATCTGATAGAACAATAAAGATTGTTTATACCTCAAAATAGAATTATCTTTCAGTCACCCTCTTGATTGACAACTGTGTTTGGTTTTGTACTCTGATACTTGAATCTTACCCTCAGTCATACCTACAAAATTCATGTACTTTAACTGACTTTGGTAGAACTACATTCATTTATCTCATCTAAAATACTGGCTTATTTTTCTGATAAGAACAACAGGCTATTCCATTAGAGTTCTAAACACTCCTTATCAGTCTTCACTATAGAAATCATTTTAGATATGAACCCTTAAGCATTAGTAGAATATTGAAGCTTCAACAAGTCTTAGAAAAAAAAGGTTTATTAGATAAAATATCATATAAATGACATTCCAGTTCATTGTATAGTAATGAAGGTAGTAGAATAAAACTGCTGAAGAAAAGAGTAAGACTAGATTTAATGAAATGTCTAACAGCAGAAAGGGAGGAAATAGATCCTAGAAACTTTTTAAAACAAACAAATAAATATTATGTAAAAGATTTTTGCAATACTTTTGGATGGACATTGTTTGCTGAAAGGACACTGACCTAAAACAGTTATTATTTATAGCTTGCCTGCCCACAAATAAACAAATATGATTGTTCTCAGAATGGAAATTATCCAAAGGGGAAAGTACTATTAAAAAAAATAAAAATTAATGTGCCCTTAAATGATAAAAAGAGAAAAGCCCAATAGCTAAGGACTCTGAGCAGATTTTCTCCCCCTTTCCAAGCTATTTAAGCACCTGTGCATCCCTAACTACCCTCTTCAGAGAGCAATGGCTCTTTATCATTAGGTGAGATTTTTCAGGCCTGCCTGTTTCTGCAGGTTTCAGAAGCAGCCTGAGTGTGCCACACACAGAATCAGCAGCTATTTCTGCATTGCATGATTTACAGAGAATGAGAACATACTAGCTGTGCCACATCCTCTTCCTGATCAAATATGATGTGATGCCACAAAGCTTTTCCTGTATTCTTTTGTCAGTTCTGGTTTGGGGCACTGCTGAAAATGAGAAAGTACAGACCTGGATAAAAATGAGGTAGTGGCCAAGAATATTCAAAAAACTTGTTCAAAGAGTGTAGTTTGAATGAGGTTTGAGTTTCTGGAATGAGAAACAGACTTTTATTCTGTTGTATGTGTAATCAGTGATGAACCCTGACAAGCGAAGTGATGAGAGCATTACAAATACTACAAAACAGTCATGTTATTACTATACTTTAATGAAAAAAAGGATGGGATGGATCTAGGTTTTGTTTTGGTGTAAACTCACTGTGAAATATTGCTTCTATTTGACACTCATGTAAGCTGATTAATGCATTCCAGATAGCCATTTTATGGAAAAAAATATATATTATCAAAAACATGGGATGTTCTTCCTACCTAGTAAATCAAAAATTACAGCATTTATATTGGAAAAAATTACAAGCAGTAATTTAAAAAAAATCATGGGTAAATATTTTTGTCAAGGACTAGCTATGAAAAAAAAGACAAACACATATTATCAGTGGAGTCCAGAACCACTTAACTTTGCAACAGATCGTCCCTAAATTTGGGGATTAAAAAATTAATTAATTATGCAACAGATAGTCCCTAAATTTGGGGATATTTTGTTTACTGTAACAAATAACCTCAAATTTAAAAGGAGTATTTACTAGCTCTAGAAAAGTAACATTCATATGTACAAACCACATGCAATGCCACTTGCATTATGTACTTTATGTCCAGAATTTCATTTCTCAATGTTGTTTTTCAAAACCCTCCCTGAACCATCTGCTCTTGACCATTTTGCTTGATGTCTCATGAAAAAGTCAACTACACAAGGCTTCTGCTCCCCTTCACGAACCCAGTTCCTTTTGCCGTACTGGCTTACTTTGAAATGTGAAACAACAATTGTGTTTGATTCCCTATGCAAAATAAATGTATCTGCTCAACTGAATTCTTCACAAAAATCTCCTGGAAAACTTATTGAAAATAGAGTAATTTATTAAGTTAAAATGGGAAAGAATATCTGTTTATAGAAGTCTGCAGGTCAGCTGGTTCAGCTTCTATCTGATTTGTACTATTTATTTTGACTGCTTATGACAAGAACACATTTTCCTTTTGTATAGGACCAAGCCCTTTACAAAAGTAAACACAAAGGTTGCTTTGGAGTCCATGCTTTGGAAGAAGCAAGGGAATGCTGCCAATAAATATACAACCAGTTGTTAGATTATATTCAGATTATTAGTGACCGTTGAGGCAGAAGACAAAGAGTAAAATAATTTGAATAGTATCTTTATCATGGCTTGCCAAATTTCTTTTTCCTGTAACTTAAAAGATCCTTGCAATTCTGGATCTGGTAACAAGGAATTAAGAATCTCTTTCAATTTCTTCAGAGGTATGGATGTGAAACCATCCTACAAAGAAATAACTTATTTTTCTAGGCTTGGTCAATTTTGTTTTGGTTTGTAGGTTTGGGATTTTTTTTTCCAAATTTGATGAAATTTCACCATCTTTAAGATTTTATCTAACCTTTTATAGAAGAAATGTACTTTAAAACATATTGAAAAATCTATGTAACAATAATTTCAGATTGTTTTCCTTGAAAATAGATTTTATAATATGGGCCAAAATTACAAATCAAAATATCAGCAACAGATGGATTAACCTGAATATATATTATGGAGCATGAGGTATCTGAAATCTAAAAATACCCATCTGGAAATCAAATGGAAGATCAAACTGAATTAACAATCTGTCTTCACTCAGTTCCTGCATGGAACTGGCAAAATAAATGTATCAGCATAGCTACATTTTATTTTGTGTAACTTGAGTTTAGTCCATAGACTGACAAAAATTATTCTAGTAGGTCTCTATTAAAAAAAAAAAAAAAAAAAAAAAGGAAGAAAAAAAAAAGAAGATATGGTGAAGTTAGGTAAAAGTAAGAAAAACAAATCCTTTCTCAGTGGTCTTGAAAACCAAAACACAGGATACAGACAACTAATACAAAAGTTTTTCAAATTACTGTATCATAAGTATACATTTATCAGTATAAAAGACTCAAAGATAAACTTTTTCCTATTTATTTTATGACAGATAAGGTAATTGTATCTGTATAGTCTATCTATCTACTTTTAAAAATTATTATTTGGGGTAAAGATTTGAAACTTTTGTATTTTCGTAGCATTTCCTCTAATCTATGGCATGTTTTATTTTAGCTTGTCCTTTTGATTGTATTTTTGATCATGCAATGTGTACTGAGTGGAATTTCAATGAAACTTCTTTATTTGAGCCACTTCTACTTCAATTACCCTTTTTCAATACCTGATGCCTAGTTATGAATCTTGATTTATTCAATAAATTCTCAAAGAGTTTATAAACAGAAACACAGTGTGACAACTGATTTTTTTAAAGGATTTATATTTAATGACTTTTTAGTTGAACCATCTTCAAGTCTTTTTAGTATATGATAAAGAGTAAATCTCCATTTGTGCAAAGTGGAGATTATGGCTCCCATAAAAAATAAGCAAATGAGAATGTAGGACTTGCCTGGTGGTTTTCCATCCCCATATTTTATGACGTGCTGAGGGCAGTGCATGCTGGGGCACCTCTGAACTGGGCAAGGGCCAGAAAGGGGAAGCAGTTGTAGAGTTATAGACCAGCTTGCAAGAGACAATGCTGAGGCATCACTGGTGAGGAAAGTCCAGTGACATGGGGATGAGCAGATCCTGGTTCGTGAAGCAAAAGAGCAACATAAGGTAAAAACTGCAGAACCTGGTGAGAGCAAAACCAGAGAAATAAATAACAGAGCAGATCACAAACTTCTTGGATTACAACCTTAAGTTTCAAATCTGTGACTGAATTTAATTTTTTAATGCCTGTCTTGATGCAAACTTTGATGCTTCATATTTTATTGATACTGTTTTCTGTTTTCTGCTTTCACATGAGAAAATACTCAAGGAACCTTTTAGATATGTTTTAAAAGGAGCCTCACACAGTATTTGTCACCATTTCAGAAGAAAAGAATGAAAGGCCAGGAAAAGATACAAAAATTCTGACTTTTATTTTCTAATGTGTGATGTTTCAATTTAATTCAGTTTTAGGTTTCTATTCTTCTCTATTTTCTATTCTATGTTTTAGGTACACCCCAAAGGGCAACACATGTGCCTCTATTGTGTTTTTTTAAGGAAACTTCTTTGAGTGAAGCTTCAATATTTTCTCATTTGCAAGAAAATTACTAAACATGATATAAAAAGCAGTTGAATGTTTAAGAAAAGAAGCACAAAATGGATGAAATGTATTGAGAAACCAAATCACAAAAAATTAAAACAATACCTCTGTTTGTTTTGCAAATAAATAACCACATTTTACTCATGGAAGACACATTAAAATTACTGGATCCTTGAGGCTGGAGAAGACCTCTAAAACTATCAAGTTCAACTGCTAAAATAGCATCTCCATGTTCACCAGTAAACCATGTCCCCAAGACATATGCCAGTGGCAGCAGAATTTGTCTTCTTTTCCCACAAAGATCACCCGAGCTGCGGCGTCTGTCCTCTGTGAACTACCCTGGGGTCAACAAGAGATGTCTCAGACAAGCATTTCTTCATTACCCAGGCTAGCCACAAGTGATGTGGCTACTCCACAGTAAATGGTCTTTATCTGTTGCAAATTAAAATACAGAGAAACTTCTTTAAGCAGTATTTCTCACTGAAATGCCTACCAGCTTGGTTCTGCTTTCAGTTGACCACATCTCAGTTCCACCAGGAGAAAGGACATATGGAAGGGAGGAACATATGGAAGACCCCTCTGGAGCTTTCTTTCCCCAGAACATGTGCTCTGGGTTTTACTGAGGTTTTACTGAGGTTTTTTATCCTATAGTAGCTTTTTCTAATGCTAATTCTACAACACCGTCCCTTTGGTTGGATTCAGCTTGAATATTTTAAAATAGTATTAATCTGAGGTAATATTTTTATTCCTAGCATAGAATTCACCTCAGCTCTTTACTCAAGGTACAGAACCAAGGACAGGTTAAATGGTTGCTCTGAGGAGCCTGGTCTAGGGGAAATTATCCCTGCACATGGCAAGGAGCTTGGAACTGGACGTTCTTTTAAGTCCATTCCAACCTAAAACATTCTATAATTCTAGAAATGTAATCATTCTTAATGTTTAGTGGGGCAAGATCCAAATTCTTCACCATCTCAAAGGATCCCACTCGTAATTTATGGAAAGGTTATCAAGAGAGACTGAGTGTTCATAACCCCTACTAAGCGTTAACATTTTTGGACAATCCCTTCCTCCCTCTTCTCAACCAAAATATTGTAGTCTGTAATTAAGAACATTCTCACCTGGGCTAATTTTGGCTAGGATAGGCTTGATTTTCTTCATGGTAGCTAACTACCCCTTAGGACAGAATACCTCTTTCAGGAACAGCAGAGCTTCATGTTTCTGTCAGGTCTGGAGAGGGTGTCCTGCCAGTGAGGTTGCCAAACAAGCAGGCTTGGACACCAGGTTTGCATTCTATGGGATACACCAGTTTGAAGCTGGCACTCCTCCCACACAAACAGAAAATATTCTTTGAGTATCTGCTGCTTTTTTGACCATCCATTGTCAATGTAAAGCAGGATATCCTAATGGCTCTGGAGAGAAGGACTTTGGAGAACAGCCAGAATTGTCCTGTCTGTCCACATAGGCCAGACATAGATTCAAAATCACTTACAGACATCCAGAGCCCCGTGGGCAGCAGGGCAGGGAGGGGATTCTGCCCCTCTGCCCCCTCTGCTGAGACCCCACCTGCAGGGCTGCATCAGCTCTGGGCTCCAGCACAGCAAGGACAGGGACCTGCTGGAGCCAGGCCAGAGCAGGCACCAAGGGGATCACAGGGATGGAGCAGCTCTGCTGGGAGGAAAGGCTGGGAGAACTGGGGTTGTTCAGCCTGGAACAGAGAAGGCCTTGGGATGAGCTCATTGCAGCCTCCCAGTAGCTGAAGGGAGCCCACAGCAAAGATGGAGAGAGACTGTTTACAAGGGTCTGGAGTGACAGGACAAGGGGGAATGGCTTCAGACTGACAGACAGCAGATTTAGGTTACATATCAGGAAAAAATTCTTGACTGTGAGTAAATACCCACTTTTACTCTCTTGACCTTGTCTAGCCTCTGTTCTAGGTAGCCACTCCAAAGCATCAGTTTGGCATTGGAACAGGTTGCTCAGATCTGGGAAACAGATAGGGCTCAAATCATGAACTGGGAAAAATTTGAGTCTGGAAGTTAGGCTGAGTTAATCCTTCATTGCAATTCTTTAAAGCAAATATACTTTATGATGTATCTAAGCAAGTTAATCCAACAAAATAATGAGGAATATAAAAAGTAGAGTGAGAAAAGAAAAAGTGTGTAGAAGATTGAAGATGCATCCAAGGAAATTGCAGACATATTTCTAATCATCTATTCACTGTTAACTACCTTTTCTCTTTTTTTGGCAATTCTTTCTACTTGGAATATGCATCTCTATACTGACATACACTTTTGTCAGGTGAACCAAAGGTTTCATTTTGCACTTCTTACTCTTTCTGGGAAAACAAACTAATTTTAGAAGGAAAGAGTAGGTGCTGAATTTTTAAAATAATCTAAGCTATCATCTTTAAAAATGTATTCAACAGTTGATAAATGAGATTTATTACTTGAAAATGAGTCCTGAAAACATTTAATATAAAATTCGATTTTACTCGAACCAGAATAAACTTCTTTGACATATACCTTTTGCTATCAATGAGCCAGACCATAACATTTTGATTATATGTGGTATATATTAGTACAAGACCATAGTGTTATAACTGAGGTATTAAGAACAGAAACAAACTCCAGAGAAAGAGTAGGAAAAAGACATTAAAAACATTATCGTTAATTGCTAATGTAAGGTTGTAAGAAGAAAGAAACATATTTTACAAGGCTAAAAAAGGAAAAACTATATTAATTGAATACTGGAATGTTCAATATCAGATAAGAATGATTACAATTATTTTTTCTCAAGTGTTTCAGTCCCTTCATCTTTCCTAATGAAGACAAGTGTGTGTGGAAAGTAAAAGGCAGCGGCGACAGGGTGAGCTCTAGGGATTGAATTGAGCTGCATTTGCAAAGCTAATCAGAGATGAAAGAACTTAAAAAACTTTAAAGCTTTCTTTCCAACAGGTCTCTACATGCTGGATTGTGCCAACTGGTAGAAGATGAGGCCAGGGAGAAAGAAACAAAGTTCTTATTGACCTTGTTTGGAAATGGAGAAAAGGGATGATGAGCCAAGGAAGGTGGTTTTATCAAGTATAGAAATTAATTGCCACTGAATTGGCAACTCAGTAGCATCTATGTCATATCTAAGTGCTGTCTTTCTGAAGATAATCACAGTTATTTCTCCTCTTGGCCCAAGCTCCTCAAGCACCCATCTGTGGTGCCGAACTTTTTTCTGAGGTCCACCTGTTCCTTCTGGCCCATCCTATTCAGACAGGGCTGACTTCAGAAGTGGATGCTCACTTGGCTCAGAAATTAGCAAGATCCCTGCAGGCAAACATCAAAGATTCCTCCATCTACTCAGTTTTCAAAGGCTCATTACATCCCTTTAAAGCTCCCCCCAGGAAAGTCTTTACAATCAGAATGGGTTCCACATTCTTTGCAGTCACCAATTATCAAGCACAGGCATTTTCTTGCTAAGAAAAATAGTATTAAAACCCCATCAACCAGCATGTCTGGCCAGGATTTCAAAATGTATATAATGGTTTAGTTTGAGATGGTACTTTAGTATTCTTAAGAATTCTCAGCAGAAAACAGCTTTAAAAATGAGAAAGAATTAATTGCAAAGAATTGTCATTAAATTAGTATATATAATAGTAATTACTGAGTTTCACCCAAAGAGCAATAATTCCTACTTTTTCAGGAAGATGGTTAAAAATTGAAGCATAAATTTGAATAATTGCATTGGCACAGACACTATAGATGAAACCACAACAAAAACACATTAAAGAATTACTTTTTTAATTGATTGGAAGGGGTTTTTTTATGGAGATTGTTGGCTACTGTGATTTCTAATCATTAGAGTTCTGGAGAAAATCCTTAGTTTATTTTATATTGCAATTTCCAACATGGTATTTTATTTCCCATGGTTTGGAAAACAAATTTTTTTCCCTCAGTTTTATATTCGTTCCTGTAAATGAAGAACATCTTTTTTTCCTGCCTCTGGATTTTACAAATGGAAGAACGTTGGAAATTTTATCCCCTCCTTTTGTTTTCATTGCAATTCAATTAAAAAAGTCCCTGTGTTCTTCTGTTAGCCTCTTATACAAAGTGAATTGGTAAAAACAGTTACTCACTGTTTTTACCTTTTTTTAAAATTTTATAAAGTAGACTTCTTTTTCTCTAGGAATGCATTAGAACTCTTCCTGTTGTTAATGCTGTATGTTCTTTTTTTTTTTTTTTTTTGTTGGCTATCAGATTTTACAGACCTTCCTGAAGGGCAAATGAACAACACATCCTGTTATTTTCCATCTTCTATGTTATTTTTTAGATTATATCTCACTTTGGTCCAAATAACAGGCAATATGGAGTGGACATTTCTGAAAAATTAAAAAATTTGATTTTTCCTGTCCTTGACATCATAGTCCATCATTCAGAAATTGAAAACATATACTTACAAATGGTGACCACAAGAGGACTTTTAAGCTCACCACAAAAAATGTTTAAAGTACCAGTAGCTAAATGGAATTTATTTCAGACATTGATTATCTTCCAATAAATTGAAAAAAAAATAGTTTTAGGTCAATCCATTTGCATGAAAAAAATGAATAAATAAAAATAAATTACTGCACTGAGCTAAAAGTGTAACCATTTTAAGGGAGCATATTTACTATCTACTGAAATGGAGAGCTATGTGTTTTTCAAATCAGCTGGAACAGCTTCACTGTATTTCTTAAGGCTGCTGTAGATTTTGTGCTGGAAACCTTATATCTTGATAAATGGTTTGTTTATCTACTTGCATATTTGGCATCATGCACAGTCATTGCCTAAAGAGATGGTGAAACTAAATCCTCTCCCCTGACTTCAATCAAACATTACATTTCACCATAACAGACTGAATAATCTTTTCCTACCTTGCCATAATAAATATAGGAAATCTGATGAGATATGATTAAGCAGGAAAAAAAATAAAAAGGAAAAAAGAAAGAAACACGCCTTTTCTGAGCATCTCAGTTGTTTTTGCTCCAACAGTTACAGAGCTTGGAAGCAGACATTCTGTGTGGTGAAACCACTTGTGCAGATCTAAGAGCAAATATCTGCTTGATGGTGACCAGTTTCTTACAAAAAAATATCCACCCAATGAAAACATTTCAGGAGAAATTGAGTGCTGTCAAGCTGTAATGAGTTCCCTGATATTTGAGGAGTTTGCCATGATGCAGGTGATCTTTTTATAGTTCTTTCATTGGTGGAAATAGAACTATTAGATAATTAAAAAAAACACAAATTGTGCAATTCAGATTTGAAAACCCAAAGCTTGACTGCATCAGATGCCAAAACTACTTAGCTGCTGCATTGAGGGTTAACTTAGATTTCCTATAAATTTAGTTTCTGAAATAATAAAATTCCTCTATTTGTCTCTTACTGCAAGTGTTTAAACATTCTCAAGGTCTGTTGTCAAAGTATTCATGACTGATCTATTCCCTTTTTATAAATCAGTCAAGAGAAAAGTTTTATGTTCAAACTGAATAAAGAAAACCCCACAATAATCTTCTCCTTGTTCACTCCCCAAGAACACATTTGAAAAACATAAGTGAAAAAGGAAAAACAATAAGAAAGAAGAGTGAACAATGTGTGAAAGTCTCAGAATTATGTTTATAGACAGTGACCCCTTGGTACAGGAAATGTTATTTGCTCTGGGCTTATTTACACTGAATAAAATACTTCATGATTAGAGCACCAAAACAATACTCTCACTAAAAAACAAACTAATATATTAACAAGTGTTCAGGAAGAGCAACAGATAGGAGTGAATGTCAGAAGAGACCAGTAACTCAAGTGGTAAATTCCTTCAAGCCACCAGCCATTGATATGAAATCTTATACAAATATTAGAAACATAGTATAAAGTAATTTTTCATAATTTCCTAGAGAAATACAGCTGTTTAAACAAAAGGCATGTGGATGTAAGCAAGATTATTTTTTGTTTGGTGGCAAAAAGTAAAACCAAAAGTCCTCTTTGGGTTTTAACTGTTGCTCAAGTACTTTAGGAAGTTTCAATTGTAAGCTTATGTGATTGGAACATATATTTTCAGTGGTATTTAATATAATTTATATCTGATAAATTAAAATAGATATTTTTTCATCTTATAAAATATAATTTTTTTTCTAGACATATTTTTTTATTTTTACTCTAGAGATTTTTGTGTCTATTACGTCATGCAACTTTTATATTGCTATTAATAATTTCTAAATCCTCTTGTATTTGGACTAAATTGCATCATTTTTTGAAAAGTTGATTTTTATGTATCTCTTTGGACAATTAAGATTGCTAAAAGATTGGGGCGTGGGATTTCATTGTTTGTTGTGGGTTTTTGGTGATTTTGGTTATTGTCATTTTTTTTTTTCAGAAAAACTTATTATTTCCCAGCAGGGACTTGGCCTATTTGGGGAGAGTGTGGAACACCTTATGTCTGTCCATTGTAATGTCTTTATTTTAATTAGAGCATATTCTGTCACTCCTTTCATTTGTTCTTTCTACCAAAATGAAGAAATATAAGTGTAGACCACTTTTTTCCCCAAAATGACCTTCCATTTGCCTAGATGACTTTCAGCTGGAACTCTATTCTCTGATGGGTTGATGTCTTATTCTGTCCTGCCATTTTCTGAAAATATAAATATTGATTGAAAATGGATACATTAAATTGCAATCATATCAGGCCAGAACATAGAAAAAAATCACAGAGTATTTCACTGCAAACAATGGAGAATAAACTACACTCCAAAACCACAATGGCTAATCAGGCAAACAGCTGTTGTCTACTCCATATAAAAACAAAAATCCCATTTCCTTATTTCCATTTTATTTCATTTGAAATTGTTTTCAAAAATCAGTCCAAACTCATTAACAGTTATCCTTTTAATAATGGATCTTTCATGAATAAATAAATATTTCAAAGATAAATAACTGTGTTTATAATGACAACTCAGTCTACTGAATGAAACATTAGTTGTCACTTATTCATCCATCATCAACATCAAAATTCACTATTTGTTCCTTGCCTCTTTTGCTAGTGTAAAAAAATATTTTTAGTAATCTCGTTGCTTTAATGACAAATTCCTATGAAAACTGCTGTTTATAATCAAATGTGTGCCATTTATGCATGAAACATTGGCTACTAAAATATGGAAATTTACAGAGTTCATTGTTATCATAATAGAGTCCAAAAGTAAAATTCAAGCTTTGCGCTTACAGCAAGTATTTTAAGTCTTCATCCAATTAAAATTATCAAAATAGCTTTCCTCCTCTTTTCTCAGAAAAGATTACTTCAGATCTGAATCCAATTAAATATTTTATTATATCAAAGTAAATTTCAGCAAACCACCATCACTACACATTAGGAAATAAGTACAGAATTATTTGTCCCAAGAAGAAAAATTCTTTAAAAATACATAAAAATAAATATGTGTAAATACCAATTATAAGGACAAAGCATTGTAGATATATGAAGAATAATTGAAACATTAAACAATTAGACTCTATTTTTAGGTAGGGTGACTTTTCAATATTAGTCAGGAACACATAAAGAACTCTGATTACAGAGCAACCAAAATCACAGCACTCCAGTTCCAGGTACAAAGGAGGAAATCTAAAGAAATTTTGGGAGGGAAATAGATCAGTTTAGTTGATAATGCTCTGAAAGCCTCTTTCTGAATGAGAGAAAAAAGAATGAGAGATGGGAAAAAATGTTTCTATTGCTGAGCTTTAACCCCCAAGTGAAGACTTCCAAATTATTTCCATGTTTGTAACAACTTTCTCTTCTGAGTTCATTTTCTTAGGATATCAGATTCACTCTCAGGAATTTCAGGGAGAGCTTCTTCAGTTTTAGCATCAGAATAATGTAATATTCCAGTCTTGAAACACATTTATTTTGAAAATGTTTCTAAAATCTATTGGTTATGATTATTCTTTCTCTTCAGTGTCTGAGTAAGTTTACTAAGAAATCTCAGTGCAATAGTGAACAGACTTCAGAGACTGAGTAAAATAATTTAAGATTCTCTACATGTCACCAAACAAAGTTTGGTTGCAAATTCATGAGGTGCCACTTCATTGGCTCTTATTTTGTATATGCTGAATAGCTCAGCCAACATTTAATTACATGAGAAAGGAGATTAAAATAAAATTTTAAAATGTAATCTACTCCAGTGCCAGCACACTCTCTTCTTCAGTTTACATGATTTTGACTAGACAAGGATCTGATAAATTCCATCTCAGTGCTTTGGTTGGATTTTTTAATAATATTTGTGCCTGAGTATAGAAGTCAAGAACAAATTCCAAATCCCCTTCCAATTACTTTAATTTTTGGAACAAGTGAGGAGGGCTTGATTCCCTCTTACAATTAAAAAGTTGACAGTATGTGAAAGGAAGTCTTTTTTCCTGCAGAATGTGGTGCAGAAAATAAATGTGTTTTAAATAACTATTGTGAAATCAAATAAAAATATGCATTGTGAACTACAAATGCATTTTTTTTCAGTTTTTGTTTCTTCATTACCTATTTGCACAACCTATTTCCAGTACTATCCTTGAAGTCCTTTCCAACCTGGTAGCCAATGATTACAAGATTCCATTATTATTTTTATATTATTTAATTGCTTTACCCCATTTTAGAGAGCAAACTGATAGAAAAGCAATTTCCTATGTTAGCTTAACTTCAATTTACATTGAACCACTTCTAGTAGGTTGCTCTATTTCTATACTTCTACTTTTAGTATTACTATAACTCTCTCACAAATTAACAGTTTTGAAAAACACATAATTTAAAATATTTTTAGTTTACTTATACTTTCTTACATGAACAACAGTGCCTTATCGAAAACAGTCCCAACTGGCAGAAAAACACCATTTGTTTTGCTAAAGGAGCTGAGAGTAATTTGTGAGGATGTGCCTTGGTAAATATCACAAAGAAGCATAATTGCATCTGGTCTTGAATACTTTCATAACAGCAATACAAATCCTGTCACATTAACTAAGTCCTAAATTTTGATGACTCCCTAAAGTGAAGATTAAAAATGTCATATTCTTAATATATTATGAAGCATTACACAGATTTGCATTGCTACAGGGCTTTCAAATAACCTGAGAAAAATTAATCAGAAAATTGGCTCATCCCTCCTATCAACATAAGATTATAAATCACAGAATACTTTGTCAAACTCTTTAATGCACTTATTGCACATATTTATTTAGAAGAGGTTCCCTTGATTCCTAACATATGGAGCTGCAATAGTGAAGCTTCACAGTTTAATGCTAACTGAAGAATGCCATGCTAACCTATTATCCCTCATCTGGAGATATTCTCAGTGTATTTTTAAGATCATGGATGAATTAACTTTAGAAGTCAGATATGAGTAGAGAATAATTCTTTAGATACACACATTTATGAAATATTTGGTTAAGAGCTGCACGCTAATACCCACTGTGCTGAGCTCCAAAGCCTTAAAAAGTAAAACATCTGCACCTTAATTAAATGATCTCTACAGAAAGCATCTCTTGGAATACCAGAGAAAAACAGAATAGACTCATAACAGGCATATCAAAGACAGTCATAGTTTAAACCAAAAAAAATTGAACCTTAAATGGTACCAATAGAAGATTAAAAAATTTGATTGCCAAATATTTAAATAATTTAATCTAATTTGGAAACAAAATACTGGGTTCAATTCAGGTATTTTCAGTTACCTCTAGCATCTTAGATGAATTTGAGCTTCCAAAACACTAAGAAAAATTTGTGAATAACATTTTTTCAAAACACATAACTTTCAAAAAAACCACAGAAGATAAGATAGCAATCAGTTTAAGGACTTATAAAATGTTCTCTACTTGTTGTATGCCCAAATAACTATGCAACAACTTCTTATTAAATAATTTACTAACTAAAATTCTTTCCATTGCTATCAGATTAGTGATTGAATAGTTTAAATAATGATGGGCCAGTTCAGGTGAATTTGTGCCTGTTTAGATATGATTTGACTTTCAGGACTCTTCAATTCAGAGACCAATGGAAGCACCACAAGAAGCCTTTGTCTTACAGGGATCTGGTATCTCCTTCCTCAGGATGAGTGTGGGTGCAATATTTTAAGAAGAGTTGCATGACAAACATTGAGCTGATTGATTTTGGTTTAAATGTCAATACTATGCCTGAGCGATCCCTTCTCACATCATCAGTTTTACTTCAGTCAGAACTTTCAAACCTATGATTTCCTCATTTTTAGCAATATTTAGCAAAACTAAAATCATAGCCAGAAAGGAGTGAGACAGCAGAGACTGCAGTGATTTTGAAATCACTGCAGCTAAATATGAATAGTCAAAATTGCCTGTTTCAGATGTTTTAAAGAACAGTATAGATTTACTTGAGGAGTTCAAAGAGAAAATTATTCTTTTAAAGCTCCCAGGCCATACATGATCACACAGATATTTTGATAAACATGTGCAGATTATGCACATTTCTGTCAGAACTTGTACATTTTCTTAATATTGCACACACTGCAAAGTTTACAGTAAGTTCAGCATTCATAAGGCATGAAGGATACATGCTATTCTCACACATATGTCTAAAAATACCAGTAAAGAAGCACATCTAAAACTTGTTTCTGGTTGCTTCAGAGCAAGCAACAACATTTTGATGCAGTATGTTTTTCCTATACCTGCTTCTCTCTTGGTTGTCTCTCAAATGAACTGCAGTGAACTTTAAAATTAAAAATATTGGATTTTACTGGCTGGCCTTTCTATTTGTTCCTCTTCCTTTATGGCCTTAGAATGCTCCTGTACCTAAATGAAAATGGATCATTTTTTGAGGATTTGCTGACTTTCTTGCTGGCTTAACACATGCAAAAGATAGCCAAGACTACTCAGATCTGGGATATGCTTGTTCTATTTTACTTTAAGTATTATGGAAGTCCCTGTGTTTCCTTCAAATTTTCCAGCACTAGATTTGTAAGTATGTGAAATTCTTTTGCTGGAAGAAAACATACCAGCAAAAACCAACCTACCAATCAACCAAATGAAGAAAGACTAATTTCTTTGAAAGAAAGGTGTATTTTAGCCTCACATTCCATTTGTATTGTGCCCATGAAATTAAGAGATTATTTTTTTCAGACAAAAAAGTGGAATTTAATGTAGGAAATCTATCATCTTATGCTCATTCTGGGAAGATGTTTTTTAAATTGTAAATGGACCTATGATCCCACAAACACTATCATCATCACCATCAATCACTACTATTCGTATACACTATTCTAAGATTTCTATTTTTTCTTTCAGTTTTTAATGCATTTATAATTTTCAAATGGAAGATACAACAAAATAAAATATTTTTAATATAAAAAAGAAAAAAAAACCACCCCAACTTCATTATCAGAAAGAATTCATATTTCAAATCTGCAGAGGAAATGTTACATCAAGCTATGATTGATGTAACATTTAGATTTAGAAACTTAGTCAAAGTTTTTCTAGAAAACTCATTAAACATGTGATGCAGGAAACAGTGAGGATGTTTCCATTGTAAGTCAGTCTTCTATTCTGATAAAATAGATAACATCCTGTAAGTCTCTGGAAGACCTTGATAACGTCTCAGTCTTCCACATGAAGTTTGTTGATGTTACTTTACTAAAACTTGTCCTGTTTGAGGACAGCTTTGCACATGGAGTCACCACCAGTTTCTATATCCAGCATCTAGCTGGGAGTCAAAAACTTCTTTCCTTCAAAATTTGTGATTTTTTTTTTCTCTAACTCTTTTGTCAAATATGATTCCTAGTGATTTTGTACCCACATCCTTCCTCTGTGGATTCACATCAGAGGTTCTAAGCATATTTTCCACCCACAAAGTTATGAATTAATTCCATTTTATCTGCTTTCCTGTTTATTTGTATGGTTCTTGTGTTTTGTTTTCACACCCAAATCCCTTTCAGTGCTACCTCTCCCATGCATCTTCCCATTTCTCATCACATTTTCTTCCAGCACTGGGTTCTAACCCACCTAGATTTTCAAAATATTTCTTATTTATTCTTATTTAGACGTCTCAGTACTCTCCTGCCTACTTTTACATAACTATCCATGCTCTTCATCAAATCCAAATTTCAGTTATCTTCTTTTTTCCATCCATTGTCAACAGATAAAGGAGGGAGGAGATGGAACATCTGGCATGTTTTGTATTTGTTTCTTTCATAAAAGAAATAATTATTGTTACATTGTCTGTGGTGTTTTTTGAGTAGCAAGAAAATTTAAGCCCAGAAACAAGTAAAAAATATTTTTCCTTTTTTTTTTATACATTATATATTTTTCAGTGTATATTTGAACATTGAAGGGCTAAGTAATACATATGGATTTTTTATTTCCTTGCAATATATTCTATAAAAAATTGCTTTATAAAATACAGGCAATCTAGTATATATGATGTTGAGATTTTAATCCACAATGTCCCCTGCTTATTATAGAGAAGTTTTAGCATGAAATACATTATAAATACAAGTGGATAAATAGAATAACAAGAAAAAAGTGAGTCTAATTTTTATATGGAGTATGTCAGAAATAATGCTATTTATTCAACAGAACTGGTGAAGGTAGAACGTATAAGTAAATGAAAATTAACTTACCGTTTAAAAATTAAGATGTACTTTGTCACTTGTTAGCCAGTAAACAGACAACAATAATAAAATGACTTTGAATTCAGTCATTCAAAGTCAGAATACTGTGATTTTTGCATCAGTTTGATAATTCACAGCTGGCATAATTTATATTTGCTTGCACTGATGAAATTTAGACTAAAATTAGACAGGATATATCAATGACTTAAATTCCTCATACCCAGTTTGAAAAGTTATAACTGTTATTTATTTGCTCAGCGATGCCATTCTCCTGATGTTGAAGTCTATAAATATTCTCCAGCAGCATTCTGTACTACTTCCTTATCCAGTAGTTTTTTCCTGCCCCAGGAAAAGAGAGATCTCTCCTGCCACAGAGATCTGATGAAAAAATCAAGTCTTTTAAAAGGGAGAAAATACTTTAAATTTAATTCTAAAAGCTAGACCGGTAAATTCAGCTACTACTGTCAAAGGAAAGGTACAGTACAAACAGAACCAGCACTAATGGCTGGTTTCATGTTTAACAATGTCTTCAAAAGTAACAAAAGATAGACTAGGAGAGCTTTTATTGATTTTAAAAATAAATTCTAAGAATGTGTATCTTTTTTCTGCTCTTCCTTAGAAAATGAAAAAAAGGTATACCTTTATTCTTCCTGGAATTAAAAAAAAAATAGGAAAAAAGAAAACTGTGGTTTATTGAGTATGATTTTCAACAAACAGATACTATTTTGCTGGCTCTATCCATTTCACAACAGCTTAAGGCAATGTGCACTCAGAAAGCAACTTCTTCACCAGCATGAAATGAATGAAAAAGAGAGAAGCAGTCTCTGGAGCCAGAGTGAAAGCCTATCAAAGAATAGCTTACTAAAGATAAGTGGGGATGAAAACTCAGTTTAGTTGGTCAAAAGATTCAAAGAAACCAATCTTAGGCCTACCGAGCTTTCAAACAGAACTGAAGAAGGATCAATAGGAAAGGTTTTAAACAGAAGACAAGTATCCAAAACAAAGAGAAAGCTTGAAAGGCCAGGAAATAGCCAAAGCATGAGAATGGAAGTTCAAAGTGGTAGAAAACCAAGGCCAACTTAATACCTGAAAAACATCAAACATATGCAACCCTCTGTGGGCTGAATGTGCAAATGTGTTTACAGATTGCAAGTCTCATGTCTGAGTGCAAATTTTAGCATGATCTAAGTTCTTTAAAAGGCAAAAATCTCTCAGACTCTCCAGTCACAATTAACTTTTATTGCACAGCATGTCAATGTGGTTTTTATATCCTTTGCTATCTCATCCAGATGAAATAAAATAAGAAGCAAATCACCTCCTCCCCACCAAAACCACAACTCTCCATAGTGTCACTGTGAACCCTCTGCAGAAACAGAATTGTTATTAGAGGACAAAAAGGAAAAGATCTTACAGCCTTGGTTCTGCCATTAAACATTTAACAATAGCAATTCAAAATATGCATCTCTGTGCTTTTATCTTATGAAGTTACAACAGCTCTCAATTCTGTTTTTGTAGCAGCAACACAAACTACTTTTTCTTCATCTTACATTACTTTCCAGTTACACCAAGTTTGAACTCAGCCAGTCCCCAGGACAAGTTGTACTTACTGCTGTGCTACAAAGTGCACCTCAAGCAAATCTCTGAGCTCAACCATATTCTTTGTTTGGCAGATGATACTTTTTATTCAATGAGAGAAATTAAAGAAGCAACATAAAAAGTTGCCAATAAAAAGTAAAACCAAGTAACCAACTCTATTGGAAAACACAGTCAGTGTGCCTATCTATATTACTTAAAATAGTACCTTAAAAAAAATAAAGACATCCTTTGGGTCTTCAGTTTATTAAAAAGGAAAGGTTATAAATGTTTTTGTATGGATCACTTTTGCAGTTTGGGAAATGGGAGTACCTACCTGCTGAAATCAAGGTCCTCTCTTCATATTAGCCTTATGTATAAAGGGTTTGCTTCATGATTTATTAAATATGAATTGATTTTAAAAGCCTGAGAAATTTTTTGAATCCAAGAAAGACAGAAAGAAGCATGAGCAGAGAAAGAAAGTAGTTCTCCACCATAAATAAATAAATTCATTTGTTCCATGGGAAAGTATTCAAAGCCATTCTTCCCTATCTCACCCATAAAGTAGCTAAGACACCGCTGTGAGCAAGTCTGAGCTATAAAATCTAGAATGTTTCATTTAGTTTTATTATTATTTATTATTTTATTACAGTGCTTTGCACAAGATAATATTAAGCAATCCTTTTTGACAGAGTTGCCCTGACTCCCTCACACCAACCCCAGACTGATCCACTGGGACCTTTGAGAGGATGATCTGAGGCCAGCAGAACTCAGGCTCACATCAGTAGTATTCCTGCATAAACCTTACCACAGACACTCATAAAGGAGGATGATTTAACAGGACCAAGGTGAATACTCATGTTCTTAGTCATGTTTTTATCAAGAAAATATTGTTGATTAGGCAATTCATTATTAAATACTGATTTGCCTATCTGGTGAACACAAATTTTGAGCCTTCTTCATATTTGTATACTAAAAAGGCCAATTGAGCACTTATTGGACCTTTAGGGACAATAACTATGTGTAAACACAAAAAAAGAATAAAATCTTTTTTCCAATATGTAGGGGAAATAAAAGCCATTATTTTCTTTGCATTTTCTCAGACACAGGTGTGTGCTTGAGTAGCTAAAATGTCAAGGTGGGTGAGTACCAAATCAAACTTAGTTAAATATTTTGTGTTTTCAAAAGAATAACCTTAAAGAATATTCTGAAATGCAATAAAGCTGTCTATGACTTACAGCCAGTGGGAAAAATTGATTTAGCTAGTTACTACAGAAGGCTTTATGGCTGGCCTACCCAATGACCTTTGAGATGCAAGAGGTTTGATATGGAGCACAGGATGGAAGGGAAGTGAACATGAAAGGTAAAAAATCAACATATAAAGTTGAAGACCTGTTGCTTATCTGAGCTGATTGCAGTAGAGACAGAAGATAAGGAGTGTATAGATCTGTGTCTGATCTCAGCAGGAATTAAGTCAGTGTCAGAATTTCTCTTGTAACCTTGCTCAGGAGCTGTGATAGAAAAGAGATCCTCCTGTTACAAATGGTCATACTAAAATACATTCAGTTTCAGAAAGTGCTGATAAAATGTGGTGTTGCAGTGCAATGTCAGACTTAAAGCCACAATTTCATTCTTCAATTATTTCATGGTGCAAAGCATGGAGTAACTCAAAAGAATTATTTGTACTATAGAAGAAAGAATGGACATTATGTGGTTTCTCATCTTTAGCTCTCACTCTCTGTAGAATTGCATTGGGTGAAAAAGTGTACAAGAAAATAACTTAAATGGCATTTGCACAGAAATATAGACTATTAATCCAATTTTCCTCATTTGTCCAATAAACACATGGGATTTTTCAAACAGTAATTAGTTTGATCAGGGACGAGCAGTGGCTTTCATATGGTCCCAGTGGGATACATCCAGAACTTTCTATTCCTCATAAAGTTGCTCTGAGTGTTACATTTTTCTTGTGCTGTGTAGAGTGCACAAGCACTGCAGTATAAGGGGATGAGTAGAAAAAAACAGGACAGTAGTAGAGCAGGACAGAAATACATAAGAAAACAATTCTTCTGCACTGGCTCTCAATGGGGTCATTGCCTTTTAGTCCAAAACTTGAAGAGGTGTGCATAGTGTAACTAGGGCTGACTGCACACAGAACAATATGTGCACCCCTACATACCCTGCAAGCACACATATGCAGCCAGATTATACAAATATCTCTTGTATGCTATTGTTTATATTTTCATTAACCTTCTATAGTGCTTGAATTTGGCAAAATTTGAATGATGATTTGTCATGATTTAAGCCAATGCTGTTAATTAACTGAGGCTGAGTATTTCATGTTGCAAAGTTTGACAGTTGCTGCTTTCCTGACTGGCACAACAAATTGACCCTGCCATAACCAGTGTGCTTTCCAGAAAATAACTGAGGTCATAACCCAAGTTCCATTGGAATAATTACGTTTCACCATTATTTGGGGTGATGTGGCAACTTCAAATGATGCTGCCACATCAAATACTAAAATACAAATCAGTGTTAGTCCAATTAATTTCCCAGTGAATTGTTATATCCCAATTAGCCTCCCGCTCAGTTCCTGTGCAAGCATTAATTTTCTCTCCACACTCTTCTACTGATTGCAGATGGGAAGAGGAGGGTGTTTCCCTTTTCTCTATTTACAATTATCTTTCTTCCTCTCAGCCCCCACACTACCACCACCAGTCATAACCTTGACTCATGCGGATGATTCCCATCACTGGAACTTTGCTGTGCTGCAAAAAATGAGAGAGAAGTAAACAAACCTGAAAGACTACCTTGCCTCTAGTCATTTGTTCTGAAATGAAAAATACATCCAAACAAGAGCAAACTGTGCTGCACTATAAGGAAAAAACAAACTTTTGGGTGTCCTGTGCATGTAACTTGCTATGATGTCTGTGAAACTCTGCTTAGAACGTCGACTGAAGATGGGAAGAAACATTTATCTTGTACAGCATAAAACCTGAATGTTTTTACTTAAAAAGCAGCACAATTTTAATTTGCAATTTAGAGTGATCTTTATGAAAGATCAAAACTTTCAAAAACTCTTTATGACAAAACACTCCACCATTTATTTTCTTTGTTTCTTTTTTAGATTAGTACAGGTACAGGCTTGCAGAAAATATGTTGAAATGTCTGAAAATAACCCAGGCTGCCTATACATGTGAGACACCTTCCCAGTATGTCTTGACAGTCATAAATAGTGACTTGCATATATCCACTTTCTGATTTCAGGGGCTACATTACACTGCATTGTATATAGAAATCAAAACACTAGCCTCATATTTTTTTTTATGTCAGGATTTACCTATTTATCATTTTAACAATGTAGATGGATAAAAATCTATCAGGATACAAATACTGAAGAGAAATTTAAAGGATCAAGCATAACAAGGCACAAATGTGCCAAGGACAAAAATGAGGAAAAAACCCAAATGTGTATTGTTGTTCCCACAGTCTGCTGGAAATTAAAAAAGGCATCAAGTTTTTCATGATCATTTCCTTAGCAGTCCATTTCTTTTCTGAACTTAAAGACTACATCCAGCAAAATCCTTCACAATAGATCACTTTTCCTTCATTTTGAAAATATAAAATTCCATGTCTCATATATAATCTTTAAATGATCATAAAGCCATATGCTTAGTATCTCCTAACAAACTCTGTTTCTATTGGGAGTTTTTAAAGCAATTTACTTATCAAATACTTATATTTTTTATACTTATATTTATACAAACTTGCATATTTTATGTGTACATATATGTATGCATGTATGTATACTATTAGATATAGACACATATATACACTTATATTTAAGTATATTTATATTCTTATATACCTAAATTTTGAACAATTTACTTATGAAACTGCAGGAAATTGTTTAGCAAATATAATAATTTTAATTTCATAGGTTTCAGACATTCTTTAAATTAATACGTCATAAGTGTTTTCACCTTAATATACCATGGAAAATTCTTTTCAGAAACACACTCAATGTTCCTAATGGAGAGTTCAGAGTTTTTTGAGGGCATGGACCAAAAAAATTTAAGCAGTTTCCTGTCCCCTCACCTGACACTTCAAATGTGATATAATGGGCCAAATCATTCTCTGTTCACTTTCAGTAGGATGTGCCTGGCAAAATGGCTTCAGTGGCTCCCTCCCGCAAGAATAATCAGATTTTTAGTTCCATCTGGAAGGTGAGGACCACTATACCTGGAATTCAGGCCCTTACCCAGCTCTTTTGGCAGCATTTTCTTTCTATCAACACCGTAAAATACAGATTATAAGAAATCTGCACTTCTTTCCATTTTTTTTTTGCTTCTCCTGCCCATTTTGTTAGGAGAAGGGAGTACATAAATATTTCTTTCTAAATCTCTTGATTTAAAAAATGATGACCAGTGATCGTCGATAAAACAATGACCTAATACTCACGTAAATTCCATTAAAAAGGACTTACTGATAAATACATATTAATGTTATTATATCAAATAGAGAACACAGGGAAGCAATTCAAAGGACAACTATTTTAGAGTCAGCCCTCTTAACCTGAAACTAATAAATGCTCTGTGGCAAATAAAGTTGATAGAATAGGCCTGAGAGTATGCTCACCTACATCTCCTACTGTTAGCTGATTTTAAGGATTTTTTCCAATTTTTTTAGGATTTAGAATATGTTTAATTACCATCTCCTGTTTAAAATCTAAATTATGTAAAATCCTTGTTCTACATACAAATATCACATTTTTTATTCTTGTTAAACTTAGCAATTAGTTTTCAGCTTGGTGAGAACTAATATTTGAAAAAATATACACTCTGTATAGAACCTGATTCAGAAAAATAACTATTAATAAAGGTGTCATAAGGTAAAAGCTAAGCATATATTCAGGAGTTATATCTATTAAGAGAGATTAGCAATCTATATTGCTCCATATTTCCAAAAATATATACAGGATATTTTTTTAACCCAGGTTATATATCAGCACAAGATCCATAAATGTCTTGTGAGGACTTTGATGAAGTAATGAAATTGTTTTGATTTGTTATGCCAATGTCATGCTGATAAAAGAATTTTTTTTTATGCAGAACATTTGTCACAATGTTTAGCAATTCCCAGTAAGAAGTCAATTTTTTTCTCATTATATACTGTAGCATGAACTGTTAATTGATATTGATTTATGATTTTCTATATTTGGCTTTAAGTACATTACAGATGAGGATATTTGTATCCTGTAAATCAAGACAAAACAGTCATAATTAGAACTGCCCAGTAGAGTAAGTGATACAATTAAGAGGAAAGTGCAGACTGGGGAGACAAAGAAAATTCTGGAATAAATTGACAACCATACAAGTTTGATTCATTCACTAAAAACAATATCCCTCCTACTTTCAAAACTCTGTCATTGACTCAATTAATGGATTTTGTTCAGCCAGAAAATAATTTAGTTGACCATCACCTGACTAACAAAAGTAATAAAAACTGCACTAAAATTTTGTCAGAAGAATAAGAAATACTAAAGATAGTAAAGATATTTTAAAGATAAATTTTCCTAGAATTATAATTTTAACAAATGAGAAGGATCTTGAAGCATGAATTGTTAATTCAGAAAGTTGACATGAAGAAGTTATGAACATAATATTATACTGGAGTAAAAAAATATCAATCTAAACATATTATCAGTTAAAATATAATATAAAAAGATTTAAAAAGCAAAAATGATAATATTTCTTTTGCCTTTTGTGTTCCTAAATCAAAGAATTGCCTGTGTTGGGAGGGACCTTAAAGATCACCTAGTTTCAACCCCTCTGCCATGGACAGGGATTCATTTCAATTAAATCATGGATTTAATGAAATTTCAGGTATAAGAAGAGTTAAAAAAGAATAGAACCACTTCACTTAATTTTGAGAAGTCAATATGGCAGATACTGATTTAACCCTGAACAAGTATGACAAACTGAGGTGACAGAATATTTCTTCATATGAGAGTTTCGAAGGAACATGGCATGTTTATATTCAGGTTTGTTTCCTTTAAAACAATACAACTAGAAGATATTTTTCCAGAGAAACACCTTGGAAGGGAAAACTTTATAGGATCACTCATGTTAAGGCTTGAGGCTCTCTTCATAGCAATATGTCTGAGATTGTCATTCATAACTGTTTCCTAAAGAGAAAACTGTTGCTACTGGGAGACTTTTCATACTTTTTGTGTTAATTCATCTCTTTGTGACAAAAGCAACAACACAGCTGAGATATGAAACTTGTGTTCGTGCAGCCCTTTCCCCTCCACCCCGATTATGTGTTATTCATTATTTCTGATAAAATTGTGGTGCCATTCATAGGTTTTTAAGAGCTTTTGTCAGCCAGAAAGATTAATGGGCAGCAGAATTAGAATTAGATTTCATTTCTATTTTCTTTTTAGATAAGCAAATGTGAATTTACTACCATAAGGTCATAATTTCACAGTATCAGAAAATGGTTGAGGTTGAAAGTGAGCTTTGAAGGTCACCCCCTGCTCAAGCAGGGCCACCTACAGCCAGTTGCCCTGGACCACATCCAAATGGCTTTTGAATATGTCCAAGGAGGGAAATTATAACCTCTCTGGGCAACCTGTGCCTGTGTTCAGTCATCCTCATAGTCAGAAAGGCTCTCCTTGTATCCAGAATGTGGTTCCTATGTTTAAGTTTGTGTTCTTTTTCTCTTGTTCTGTCATTGAGCACTGCTGAAAAGTGCCTGGATGAGTCTTTTTTCTTTCTCCCTTCAGGTGTTTGCATTATTTATAGTACCTGCCCTGAGCCTTCCCTTTAGGATCAACAGTCCCAGCTCTCTCAGCTGTTCCTCATATGTGAGCAGTTCCAGGCCCTCAACCATCTCACTGCCCTTCCCTGGACTCTCTCCAGTATGTCCAGGTCTCTTCTGCCATGAGAAACCCAGAAATGGACACAGTACTTCAAGCACGGCCAAATAAAGGGGAATGATCCTTTATCTGCCTAGGACAATGCTCCTCCTTAAATAACCCAGGCAGGTTTTTTGCACAGGTCACTGCTGTCCTTTGCAAAATGGTAAAAACCTCTATTAATCTTGCAGAATAGTCTCCATTAACTTAAGTTAAATGTGAGTCTGTATTTCATAAACACTTCCAGATCTTTAAAGAATCCTATTCTATTGGCTTAGATGAGACAGTAGCTTCTAAGTTTTCCTTTGTGTTCTACTTGTTCAGGTGACGCACAGAAACAGCTTGATTCAAGCAAATGTTTTCACACAGTATGCAAGGTGAACATACCAATTTGTACCAGAGCCCAATATTTGGTAAAAATTATTTATCCTCATTTTAGTTTAGATTGCTTCATCTTTTTAAGACTTCAAGCTCTCCCTGTGGTATTATCCTTCTTAGGAAGCAGCAGAGCAATATGTTGCCCATTAGTTTTTCCAATCATTTTTCTGCTTTCATGTCGGGTCTGGCTGTCTGTCTCTGCCCCGACACGGGTAGGGTGGTTCTTGGGTGGCACACGTTTCAAAGGACGAGTCTGGACTCTTCAGCTTTTCGGTCTTCAGGTTGTTTATTATTTCTTATCTACAAAATTTTCTGTCTGCCCAACAGAGGTCTGACCTGCAAGGCAGCCAAGGGCACTCTGACCACCCACGGGGCGGTCATGTCTTTTTATACTAAAATCTACGTACATGATATTTACTTTTATTTTCCAATACTTTTCACCCATGTTAGCAAGTGCACCTTCACCATAAACCAATCCCCAAGTGCCAACATCACCACAGGAGATGGAGGACAAGAAGAAGAAAGAAGAAGGACAAGACACGCCCTGATCCCTCCATCTTGTCTCCATAAAACCCCTGTACCAAAAACCTTAAAGTTTATATTTCACCCTCTAAATGTGTCCCTTTTACACCCTTCACTCTAAAGTGATTCTCATGTCCTCAGACTGCTGTCACTTCTGTGGATGGATCAAAATCAAGCCACCAAGCACTCCTGGCAACATTCCAGGATTTCCGAGACCCCCAAGGGTTCTCCTGGCATCTCTGGACATGGGGAACGATGTGCTGAGTTCCCACACTTTCATTGGTGAAAAAAAAATGAGCAGTGGTCTTCAGAACATTAGATGGTGCTCACCTGATGAAGAAAAACAGAAAATAATCAGGATCATGATAAAATTATGATTTTTTTTGCAGTGAAATAACAGACCCAAGTGAAAACCAAAAAGGGCACACAGCATGTTGGAATGTGTCTGAGGGTTACATGGAAAAAAAAAAAAAAAGAAAGAATTAAAGTGTAGAAAGTATGAAGAGGATGTGGTAAATCTGTAAGGTTGTCTTTGCCACTCTAGAGAGAAACAGGAAAAACCTGGTATGACAAAAGAGCCACACCATATGTATAATTGAATGTCAGGTCCCAGAAGAAGTCATACTGTGTCATTCCATGCAGACTAATTAGCACTGTTCCTCTACAAGTTTAATTAGCATCCTTGAGCTGAGGAGTTCATGTGTTGCTGGGGTACCTCAATGCCTGCACAGCTATTACGTTCCCAAACCCACAGTGAATCCCTTCAGAGCCAGCTCAGGCATCACTGCAGAGCCCTGCAATTAATTCAAAACCCTTTTTAGCTGGTTGCATAGTGGAGGAAAAAAGCATCATTGAACAGGTCTGTGGTTTCACAAGTCACATTTCAGGAGCAAGGGCCAAGCTGCGCAAAGATGAGCAGATGGAAAGAGCAGATGATGTCTCTCGAGAGCTGTGACAGAATTTTCTCCACAACAAATGATCATCTTATGTTTTTTGGTCTTGTAATGCAATTTAACAGTCTTTGATGTGTCTAACAGGTTTGTCTTCTAATCCTCCTTGGAACTTTGCTTAGAACTATTTTTATTTCTTCCCCTGGGTTAAAACAAGGGGAACGGCGTGGGAGGATTTATTATTTTTCAGATATGTTTTAAAATTATAATTTGATAATTATGAACCATGAATAAGAATTAAATGCATTTAGATTTAATTACAATATATTGTAAAGTCTTCCCCAGTGAGAAAAATCCTACTTCAAAACAAGAAAGTGGAATAATATGCAAAATTTTAAAAATATTTTACCCACAAAGAGAAAACCTGCAGGAATGCTATCAACATCTCAGTATGACACCCATTATACTAATATGTGTATCATTCAGAAAGCATAAGTAAAGAAAAAAATTAATTTCCATGGATTGAACAGGCTAAGTACACACAGAGCATATAACTAATTCAAAGATGTGAGGGTATATTGTTTAAGCAATTTTTTCACGCTAACATTCAAGATTATGTTTAATTAAGCTTATTGGATGAGGAATTCATATTTAGATATTTTGTGTTATATGTTTAAAAGCACTAACATTCAGAAGCTTTTCTAAATGTATTATATTAGGCAAACAATTTGATAGTGCAACAAAATCTTCAGTCAATGTAAAGAAAAAACAAATTTAAAAAGTCAAAATATAGTGAAATATCCTTGAAGCAGAAGTTATTCAATACACTATATCTCTCTTACTTTTCAACATTTTTTTCTACAAATAAAAAGTAGCATCACACATGCAGAAGAAAGTTGTTTTTTTTCTGTTGATGAAAGCAGGAAAATAAATCCTTTCTAAACCCTCTGAATATGTCTGTTCAATTCAATAACACATCTAGCTATTAAATAAACACCCCATTGTGAAATCTATCAATCCCAAGCATGGAAAGAGATGATCAGCTTTTGACTCAGCACTAGTATGAGGTGTGGGAGCTTTCACATAAAAATGTCATCCCACTCCCCTGCAATTTCCAGACACAAGTTTTAAGTAGACAAATCTTGAGAAATTAGCAATAATTTTTTGAAAACAGTAAGCACAAAATGATCCAAACAAGTTAATTGTGTAGACACAGTATAAAGGAGTGCTGAAAATAAACCCTGCATGGAGTAGCAAGTGAAGAGAGACACTCACAATCCTGTCTTCCAGGGACATTACCCACAAAGAAACACTACTTTGCTGTGTGAAGAATGCTGTGTCTTACAGAAACCTAAGACAGGATCACAAAATGACCTGTAGATAGAGAATTAATCTAGAATCCCTCTTAAATCAGTAAATATTATTTAGGTACAAACAGTGAATTCACAACTACACCCTTCCTAATTATGGGCAGGTGTCTGTCCTGGATTTGGCTGGGTCAGAGTTGTTTTTTCTTATTAATTGGTGCAGTGTTGTGTTTTGATTCAGTATCAGAATAATGTTGATAACACATGGGTGTTTTGATTGTTGCAACATTGTGCTAACCCCAAGTCAAGGAGTTCTCAGTGTCCCATGCTCTGCTAGTGAGGAAGTGCACAAAAAGCTGGGAGAGGACAGCCAGGATAGCAGAGCCAAACTGGCCAAAGGGATATTCCACACCACAGAATATGGTGCTCAATATATAAACTCAGAGGAATTGCCTGGAAAGGGCCTGATTGCTGTTTTATCCTTTCTTTCTAATTCTCCTCCCTGCCAGAGGAGTCGGGGCAGGCAGAGACTGAGGGGTTGTGCGGTACTTAATTTCTGTCTTGGGTTAAGCCACAGCAATGTCTTAATGTACTTCACTAAAATCTCAGTGCAGAGTTTACAGTAACACTCAAAGGCAAGGACTGAATCTCCAGGGCCTTCTTACCCTGCTAACAACCTGCCACTTGACTGCTGTGTCTTACAGAGTTGGAAGCTCAGTATGAAAATGCTAATGCTAAGCAGCAAGAGAAGTACCTAGGTAGTCAAGAGGGAAAAGGAATTACTGTCATCCATGTAATTCATAGTCCCAATTCTCTTTGCCTCTGACTTAAGCCCCATATGTTATTGGTATCCTTAAGGAACATCTGTTCTTTCTCTTTTCTAGAGCATTGCTTAAACACAGACTGAAATCAACACACAGTAAACATCATTCCTAATCATAAGACATTTCCATCAGTCAAATATGGTCATATTTTCATCAGGCTTTGTTGAGAGACTATTTGTCCATTTGAAATCCATGCAGTGATAAGTTATTTTTGTGTAGTTTTGGTTTTACTCATCAAAATCTTTTGCGATAGTCTCTTCAGTTGCACTTCTTTTCTGCTCTGTGTCTACACTAACAATTATTAGTGTATTATTAGACACTATTATTATTGTCTTAATTACTGGGACTGAAGGCTCGGGCATTTTGGGTGTGAGGTACTTTTTCCTATTAAAAATGTTATCTTAAAGAGGACAGTGCACAAAACTTTTTGCAAAAAGCAGAAAACCAAGCCACATGCAACCTAAAAACCAAACACTTTGACAAATTCTTGTCTGTTTTTTTCTTAATACTGCAGGAGAGATACCAGACAGGCTCCCTCATATCAGCTATATAACTTCTTATTTTGGTTTTGTCAGACACCATAAATGCAAACTAGTTACTTCCCACACTGGATTATGTTTCCAAACACAATCCAAAGCAATAATGATGCCCAGGATGTCTAGGTGTTGAGGTGTATTTACATTGATATGCATCTTTTCTGCAAAGTACTTCTAAAATATTACATTGGTGTGTCTTCAGCACATTGGATCCTGCTTCACTGAAAACTATGTGTAAAAGTTGGTAGAATTTTCCAATAACTTGGACTAGTTCAGGTATATCCAAAAGTGTACAGAGAAGCTGTGGAATCTCCATCCCTGCAGATGCACGGCATTTGACTGCACATGACCCTGAAAAACTGGTTGTAGTGTCAAAACTGACCCTGCTCTGACAGGGGAATTCTGTCAGGCTACCTTCTAAGGTTTATTTCATCTTAAATGTTTCTGTGATTCTAAAATGTTTCCACCACATCTGTTATTCTTACCGTGTCCTTGTGAACAAGATTTTTAAGTTTCGCAGAGAAAATTTGGTGGTGTGAGACAAGATTGGGTTACAAGTCAGGGACGTTTTGTTTAACTTACTTGGAATTCCACCCATGTAGATTTGTGCTCCTCCACTCTCATTTTCCTCTCTCTTTGTTCAGAGTATATACAGATTAGTTAGATCAAATCAGGAAGTCATCACAATTCCTGAAACTTACTTTAGAGCTCATTCTATTCTCTACATTAAGGATTGTCTCATTTGTTCTGCAAACCATAACTGAGAAGAACAAAGAAATTTTTCTAACTTTGTGTTTAAGTAATTTGAAAACTTAGTCTCTGAATGATTGCTTTAAGCAGATTTCTTTAGGAAAAAAATCTTTAATTTTTATATAGAACTTAAAGAAAAAAAAATTAAAAATGTCATCATTCTTTACTAACAGCCTCTAAGTACCATGAATTAGAATTTTGACATCCCTACCAACAACCTCTAAAGTAGAAAATGTTATTTTTAGACTTTTGTATCATTATAGAAAATAGCAGCCAAATTGCATAATAATTTGCTGAATTACAAGCAAATGGTACTCTGAGAACTTTATCCTCTCTTCCACAATAAATTGATCTCAAGGAAATTTAAAATAATTTCCTAAGGTAATGCTTACTGTGTCATTTAGGCAAGAAAGTATCCTCCTGTAAATCAGTCTGAACTTACCATACACAATTATAAGAGAACTTTATATGCAAATAAATTTACTGTGGCCATTGTTTTCATCCTGTCTCTGCTCAACAAAACCTGCCATTTTGACACAGCCAGGAAATCACATTAGCTCTGGGAGTTCATATTTAAATATGCTCTTCACGTCTACTTAGGGAAAAATGCTCAGATTTCAAATATTTTTGATGGAATACTTCATAAGCAAAGCACACACTCCCTGAGGGATTATGCCACTATTTCCATTTAATTAAATTGATTAAATTAAAATGAATGGTGGTCTAACCTCAAAAGGAAAATATATTTCATTTATGAAAAATGTTGCCATTTATTCTGCTCCATTGCTTGTACAACACATAATGTCTTCAGTATGAGAGTCCAGCTTTTCTAACAAGTTATTTGTTATATAAGGTGATCTTTAAGGTGATCTTGAACATTTGAAAAACTTCTTTATGTCTCAGTGTATTACCTTAAAAATACCAGAATCTCTTTCTCCTACCCTCTGGTTACACCCACAGATGGCAGCTGGGCTTGTGAGAGTGTTAAGATACCTTTCAAAAATGCTACAGCTTTGTGTAGTTGTTGTGCATGCATTTAGCCAAGGGAAAAAAACTGTTGTCAGAGTTCCTCTTCTACCCTCAGGACCAAGAACAATCTCCAAGGAAACACTACAGCATCCCTCAAGGGATATAAAGCAAACTGAATATGATTCATCTAGGTCACGCACTAGAATGAAAGAAACATGTTTAAAGACTACTGATCTAGACCCCATAATCATTTAGTCTGTTTCTTAAATGCTTAGTTTGCCTATATTTCATGCAATAATCACTTTGATTTTTTTTTCTGTTGTTGTTCTTTGGCTTTTCTTTTCTTTTGGTTTTCTTTTCCATGTTTTTCTGGTTTGTTTTTATTTTTAATGATTCTGTGACTTATTGCCAAAAGGAAAATAAACAAGGTTAACACCAAATTGTGGGCTGATGAGGTAGAAGAGGAAAACAGAATCACAGAATCACTGACACTGAAAGGATCCCTTGAGATCAGCTGGTCAAACCCCATGCTCAGGCAGGGCCAGCCAGAGCACATAATCCAGGATTGTATCTATTACATTAAAAAATCCCCACGTTCCATGGGGTTGGTGATCAGAGACAGGGACGACACACACCCCCCAAAGCTCCATGAGACAAACAGCCTGTTTTATTGTTGAGAGCCTTCTTCTACAGGGAATTCAAAACTCCTGGGTCAGGACAGCTCATTGGTCTGATCCCCACACAGCCCAGCTCCTGACCAGTGAGATGTCTGCAGCCCAGGATGGAACGTGATAGGTGCAGGTCCCTGTCTGCCAACCCAGGGCCCAATTTATGAAACTGGGCTGGGTTTCTTATTTATCAGCACAAGCCAGCTTGTACAGTAACAAGCTGTCCAGTCATGTTTTGAAGATCCACACAAACAAAGATTCCACAGTTTCTCTGAGCTACCTGTTCCAGTGTTTGATCAGCAATACAAATATAAAGGTACTTCCTTGAATTCTCATGAAATTTCATCTGTTTCTGTCTGTAGCCATTGCAACTTGTTCTTGTCATCAGATATTGCTGACAGGAGGAGCATCTTCATTCACTGCTTCAGGCTGGAATCCCATCTCTCTCTCTCTGTTTCTCATCATATGAAAGGGGTTTAATCCCTTAATAACCCTAATGATCCTGTGTTGAACTCATTCAGGTTGCCCAGAGAAGTTGTGGATGCTCTGTCCCCAGAAGTCTTCAAAGCCAGATTTGATGGGACTCTGAATAACAGTAGAATTATTTGATACTTCTTAAAATTTTCCTTATTTTAAAATTGATTTTTAAAAGCAGAAACATTTATCACCCCAATTACCTCATATTCTCAAGAGAGAAACATCTTTCACTCCAGTGTTCTGCATTCAGCAACGAGGGAGGTGAAAAGATTCCTCTTATTTTATATTCCCTCTTTCCTTTTTTATTGTACTCTGGAAATGTAAAAAAGAAAACATTATTGACAGATTAATCTGCCCTTACAGTCTGTATGTAACACTGTGAGTTCCTTCAGCACCTTATTGAAGCATCTCCTTGCAAGGGTGATTAGCAGACTGCACAGAGATAGGAAGAACACAACCCTAATTCTTCAGTCGAAGGCTTCATCTGCATGCATTTACAAAAAAAAAAAAAATCAAGGTGTCTTTTTTTATTAGTTTGCCTTTGCAGCATCAACAATTAATCATAAGTAATAATATTAATAATGAAAAGCATGTCCTGCATTCAAAGCCAGTATGTAAATTTTTAAAGGGAAAAAAACCCCAAACAACTATCTTAAGGGCGACATTTTTTTAAGATTTGAAAAATATGATTACAGTTAGAATATATTCTAAAGAGCATCTGAAAATCAGTATGGACAGTTTCCCTCAAAAAATAAATTCTAGTTGATAGACCACTCTTCATGTATTTTTTCAAGCAATAAATTAGGAAATATTGGTTTATGGTATTGAATTGGAGGAAAACCAAGTAACATACCTGCTTGTTAAAATTGATTTTCTATAGATTTTTTTATTCAGGAACTCTGGTTTATTTTCCTGCCCAAAATTATGTCAAAATGAAATGCTATACTTAGCACAAGTGTGACCCCAGTTTGATTTTGTGAGCACTTGAGCCCACCACTAAAGAAGGATGTGTCCAGTGGAGGTCTGGGAAAAGGGATAGAAGGCAGGTCCTGCTTGGAGCTGCTGAGGGTTACAAGTTTGTCTAGTTTGGGGAAAAAGAAGCTGAGGGTCAACATCCTTACTCCTTTCTACAGCTTCCAAAGCGGGGGAAGAGGAGAGGGAGGAGTGGAGCTCCTCTCCCAGTTGCCCAGGGGTAGGATGTGGCTTCCAAGATGCATCAGGGCACATCAGACCTGGCATCAGCAAACATTTGTTTACCAGAGGTGGTGTGTGGTATTTTCTGGGTCCCCTGTGGCAGGAAGGAAAGAGGAATCTGACTCCATGTTCTCAGAATGCTAATTTATTATTTTATGATCTATATTATATTAAAGAATGCTATACTAAACTATACTAAAGAATACAGAAAGGATACAGACAGAAGGCTAAGAGACAATAATGAAAAACTCCTGACTCTTTCCAGAGTCCCAACACAGCCTGACTGTCATTGGTCAGTAAAGTAAAAACAATTCATCTGTTGGATAAACAATCTCCAACCACATTCCAAAGCAGCGAAACACAGGAGAAGCAAATGAGATGATATTGTTTTCCTTTTCCTCTGAGGCTTCTCAGCTGTCCAGGAGAGAAATCCTGGGCAAGGGATTTTTCCAGAAAATATGACCATGACAGTGGTGTAACCCTGGAACAGCCTTCCTGGAGAGATGATTGGTATCCCAAGCCTGGCAGTCTTTCAGGGGCATCTGGACAATGCCCTTAACAACATGTTCAGCTCTGAAGTGGTCATTGAGTTGGACAAGATGATTGTTGAATGTCCTTTCCAACTGAAACTACTCTTTTCTATTCTTTTCTGTTCAATTCCATACCATTATAAATATTGGGTACTATTTTCAGACATCACCAGTGGACTTCCCACTAATTTCTATTTCATGTTGACTGACTACTTGGCTAAAGTATAATTATTTTATTTCATAAACAATGTAGAACAGTTGAAGAAAATTACTAACACTTTTAAAAGTTGGGTTTTTTCTGTAATTTTGGTCCAGTTTGAAGTAATATGAATAAAATCCTCTTTTATGATATGTCTTACATATAGCAAGAAATATAGATAAAGAAAAACTGTTAGCATGAAATGAAGTAAAGAAAATGTTGCCTTTAAAGAAAAATTCCCACAGGAAACAAACTTCAGTGTAGCTAAACCCATCCCAAACTTTCATTGAAAAAATATGTCTTAAGGAAACTAAAGGGAATTCAGATGCAAAAGATATAAAACAGCAGAAGGATCACTGACTAGAGCTAGGAGTTTGTTCCCATAACATTTTTCTTCTTGAATATACAGGATTAGGGCAGCAGCAAACAAAGAAAAACTGCTCCAATTACTGATTAAGACATTTGCAAGAAGGAAAGAATAACATGAGGAGAGAAAGAAGGGAAAAAACCCAAGTTTTCTTTCTGTGCATTTCATGTGTGCCACAGAGGACACACACAGTCCTCAGGAGCTGTCTATGAACATGTAGTTTAAACTATTTCTGCTGATTTGGAATGACCTTTGGCTGTCAAGGATTCTGCTCTTCCTGGAAGAGAAAAAATTCTTGCATTGATGCACTTCCTTGAGTCAGGCTGATTCCAAAGATAGCAGATATTTAAAAGAAAATTTAAAAGTTATTGAATGATACATGTAAAAGTGATAAAAATCTGGAATTTAATGTTTTCTTTCCTATATCAATGTATGACTATTTAAGCAACTATCTTGATTTATGGCACACATTTCAAGATGTAGACTTCTGAGTCCAACAGTTATTTATATTCTTGAATGACAATCTACATCTTGAAACAAAATTTACAATTTAAAACTTTCTTGAAATAGATCTAGAGCTGTAAATTTTTAATATCCACCACTGATCTTACACTGACAGCTAGAAGGATGAACTTTGCTAAGCTAGACATACATGAGGTATAATCTCCCCTCAGTGCTTCCTCTAGGAACCCTAGAATTTAATAAACTGAGCAAAAGAACTATAAATTTTTGTTTCACTTATGTCCACCTTTTAGAGCCTATTCATAATTTTTGTCCTTTAAATTATTCAGAGTAACACAAAGGATATGATCTAAGAGGTGTGTGATACAAAAGTGTATGGTTGAAGGCTCTTCTAGCCTAAAACCTCCAAGTCTACAGCTCAGAAGAGTTTTTTAAGTGATTCATTTGATATCTGTATAATTCCAGGATGAGGAAGTTGGGCCTCTTCATCCTTAAGAGGAGAAATCTCAGGCAGACCTTCCTTATCAATATCTGACCAGAGGATATAGAGAAGATAGAGGCAGATCCTCTTCAGAGGTGCACAGAACTAGGATGAGAGTCAAAAACATGAGCTGAAATATGGGAACGTACGACTAAATATAAGGAATAAATATTTTCTAGCACAAAGTGGCACATTCATGGAAAAAAAAAAGAAGGTGAGGGAGGGGCTAAAATAAGTAAAGAATGCTTTTCACTTAGATAGAAAATTTTTACACACCTTACATTTCATAGAGACAGTGTAATCAGTTTTAAAAATCTCCTATTGTGCGTAAGAGTGACTAGTCTGATTTAAAATTCACTTGACATGCAGTTTGCATCCTGACAGCCGATGCATATACAATACTAGATAGAAATCTGGAAATGTAGCAGGCATGTAATCACATAATAACTTCTACAGGCAGGCTGAGATGGGAGATAGCTGGGAATCAAACCTATCAGAGCAGCAGGCACAGAGGTTTGGGCTGATAAGCTGCAGGCAGGAGCGGGGGCAAGGTGGAGGAGAGAGAACTGGCAGCCAAAGTCAGGCAGATACTGAGTACAGAGAATGGATTTATTTGGTCAGAGACCCTGAGAGGATCCTGCTCAGGACACAACCACAGCCAGCATTATCTCAACCTCCCTGGAATAGCAGTGAATCTGTAAATTACCCAAAAAATGCATGTAACTTTACTAGGCAATTGCTATTTTCTCTAGTGGATGGCTGCTGAACAGTGTTGTATAAATGTATAGCACATTTTCTGAATTTAAAAGTGTTTTATATTATTTTATATTCCATCTATTTTCCTTCTCCTCCTCCTTCTAAGAGACTTTTGTTTACTTAAACTCAAAAACATGTTCACATTTATTTTGAGTTTAGGTTTTTAGACCCAAAGGTGCCTTAGGCTATATTGAAGTTAGTTTTGTGAAACTTCAGTAATATTTGGAAGGAAAGGTTTCCTCTGGGAACTACCAATAATCCCCATATACCAGGGAAAAAAATGGAGAAAGGCTGCAGAAATTTATGAAAGAATAGAAAATTGCTCAGGAATTTTCCAAGTACAAGTTGACTTTTCTCCTAGAATAACAAGAAACATGAATTTACTGAGACACTTAGTTTTATATGCAATGATAGCACAGGCTAACATGCAGACATAAAGGAGCTAGGTTTAATCACTTAGTAGGAGAATTCTATGTACTGTGGAAGGGAAAAGTTTGAGAGGAAAATGTATTAGTTGGGTATAATCAGTATATTTAATTAATAGTGAGTTGTAGACTAGATATTTCCAGCCCTGTAGTGGTGATTTCGCAGACCAGTTGGAAGGTCTTTTGAGACAAGTGTCTGAAACATATGTTTGATACTTCTTCCACCAACAGAGAACACGACAATTTACAATGTCTTTATGCTTGTTTGCATATTTATTGCCTAATTCATATCCATGACATTTCTGAATGAGTCGACTATTACTTATCCTTCTTTTAAAATTATAATTATAGTAATTAAAATCTCTAACAAGTTTTGCATTCTGGTTTTGCAGGATGAAAGAAAATAAGGTTTGATTCTCTCCAAAAAAAAAATCTCTAAAACTCTGTATTGCCCTTACATTTTTAAAAGTTACAGTAAAGCCAGAAAAATCCTTCATTTGTATTTTTTAAACAATAATGTCACTTTGCATTGTGTGTTTTTCATTGTTTATTATATCTGAACTACATTTTAAACAGAATTCTCTGCCTCGTATCGAATGCTGGAATTGCTTCATAATATGTGTTCTTCCTTTTATAACATTTTCAAAACACAAATGCAGACCTATTATTTTGTTGGTTTGTTCCTGATAACTTCTATCTTTGCTTGAGTTATCAGTAGTTTATGGATAGGCACAGAAAAGCTATAAAAAATTACTGCCCTATGTATATACACACAGAGAGAATATATGTCTACATATAAAATACTGAAGAAAAAACCATTCAAAGTGTTTAATACTCTCATGCTCTGGCAATGGAGTCATAGACACCTAATACTTCAAACCTTACAACACATTAAACCAGGAAAATACAGTCCCATCTTTACTCTGCAAACAGGAGAATAAAGACGTGTGAAAGTCAAATACCTTCTGAAGTTAAGCTCAGACCCTATGTGGTGACAGAGGGAAGGATTGAAGCTAGTGTAATCAGTTCCTTTTTCATTAGAAAAGCCTCTAAAAAAATCAAAGAGAATATTTGTAGCTCTTTTCTCCCTCTACAATAAATTGTATGTTTCTGAGAGAAGAACTGACGTGTGGGCTCTCTTGTGTTTTTGCTCTGTGCCAGAAATGGCAGTGCAATCAACATCTCCCATTAAGAGACAAAAACTCTGAAGAGAGGAGCCTGTCAAAATAGATGGCAAAAGAACCTTTTGTTGTGTGTTCAAGTAACAGATGCAGCATAAAAAAGATACTGCTCAAGAACAGCCCCGATAATTCTTACATTGCAATTAAGTTTTATAGTGAAAAAGTAGACTTCTGAAAAGTAATATTTTTAGATTGGGCAGAAAAAAATCATTAAGATCTATAAATATTAGAGATCTTATTGATATGACAAGAAGTTTTTTGTGCTGAATAATAAGAGGACTATGGAGGAGAAAAAGGTTAATGAATATACTGAACTGCAGTTGCCATGGGAACCAGCAATGACTTTTACCTATGATTAGAAACTGAGATAAGTCAGGTCCATGTTTGTATCTGTATGCTGGTGGGAGGAAGGTTATTTAACTTGAAGAAATAAATTCATGAGAGATGGACAAGAAAATGCACTCTTTCATATTCCATTTACACCCTGAATTGTCCACCCTCAAAACTGTGCCAGCAATTTAGCTGTTTCAGAGAAATAACTATGGGTTGGGAAAATCAGTAGCTGTTCTTCTCCAAGGGCAGATGACTCAGCAGAGTAAAATCTCCTCACAAATAAACTAGGTGTAAAGAATGAACTCTATTTAAAAAATCTACAGGTTGCTTACTGCGTTTCATGTATGCCTGCCTCAAATGCCTTCAGGTCTACAGTTATTATATGTGTTCAGATACTCTGAATTCGCCCTAGATCTTGGAATACATGTTTTATTGGTAATCTAAATCTCAATGAAAAGTTAAAAACATACCTTTATCAGTACACTTCTTTGGCACACAATCTCAAAGCACTATAAAAGTTCTGGTAACTCTTTATCTGATTATCTTTATTAAACAGGGAAAAAGGTACTTTGAAAGTAATGTCACTTTCTAGCAGACAGCTTCTTCAACTTTTCCATCAAATACAAGATATTCAAATTCAATATCTCAGTGCCTTTGCATGCATTAAAAACAATCAATAAATCCTCCTTCTTCTATCAGTACGCCAATGACAGATGATTCGATGTTGAGTTAATTTTATCATCCAGGTTTTGCTTTTTTATCTTATTATTATTTCAAAGATAGTTTCATTACTTGTAATGTCACTCTAATACCCATACTTGTAGGTCATGGAGAATTTCCAGTAGAGTTTTAATTTATTATGCCATTTTCCTTTCTTCAAATTCTAGCACAGGAAAATTGTAGTAATTAACTTAAATCTAGTAGTGCATTCATACTATGAAATGGACTGTAATAATAATAAAATAAGAATTTGAAATGAAAAGCAAAGCACAAAGACCTATAGAGCAGATCCTGGTCTAAATGTTGCTTTTAGTACACTATTATCTGCATATGAGAAGAAAAATGCAGTTGTGAGGAAGACAGCCTGTGAGGAAACAGAAAGGGTATTGAATGCCAGAATCATCTGACAATTTTTACTTTCTTTTTTTTTTTTTTTCTGCTACTGAGACATTCCATTTTCCTCTCTACCCAGATTATATTCCTTTATGAGACCACACAGGAGGACCTCAGCTATAGACAATCACAACCACCTTTTTATTGCTGTTTGCTTCCTAGATTTTTTCTGGTGTGACAGAGTTCAGTGTGGAAAGTATTAGGTTGTGCCTGACCAGTTTGAGATACACCAATTGTGTGTAATGTAGGATAAAATGAATAAACACTGAATTGCACCATGGACTGTACACACAGTGCTTCAAAAGTTGCTTTCACAAAGGAAATGGAAAAACTGCCAAGATTTTTTTTCTGGTGTTGATATATTAAGCAAATGTAGGGCATAAGTAATGTGCATAGAATTGCATTGTTGTTTTTCAGCCTATGTCTTTCTAACATAAATCAACCAGTGCTGTAAACATATGGACCTGCTTGGTTCATTTGCTTCATTTTTTAAGGATGTAAGCCATTGTTTACATCACATGGCTTGGGAAAACCAGAAATTTCTTCTACATTTAACATGCTATAAATCATTCATTAAAATCTCCTCCTGTAAGATTAGTCAATTCAGATGAAGAAATTAGAGAAGATTAATTATTTTACTTCAGGATTTGTAACTAAATTGGCTTCTAAAGCAACTTATCTTGCATTCAAAATTTTTTTTAAAGGTTAACTTAATAAAAATATGCAATCAGCATTTGTTCTAGGGGAATCAAAGAGAATTTTTAGTACTTTGCTTTATTAATGGTCTGTAAACATTCAAATGACCATGTTATTGGCATAATCTCACATACTATTTTCATGCATAAAGAATATAACCTAGAGCAGGAATCAGAAAGGAGGAATGTCAAAACTATCCTTTCTGCTTATCTTATTTATCTCGTGACACTAATGAAATAAATCTCTGTTATTCATATTCCACATAACAGATTCTAACAATGAGACACATGCAGGCTTCCATAATCTATTCTGTACTGTTCTTACACTGTAAAAAATATATTGTCTAATGCTTTATTACAGACTATTAAAAATCAAGAGTGTCTGAAATTACAGCACTGTTTTAGGAATGTAAAAACAAACATATACGATTGTCTCAATCATTAATCCTAAAATAGTTTGATATAAATAACCTGCCTGTCCATCTCCAAAATTCAAGTACATAAATAAAACTTAGTATATAAGTACATCACTACAGATCTGTTTGCTCCTTTTGTGATGATTTTTGAATAAAGAGCTAATATTTTCAAGCTTTAGGTGTCCTGGTGATGGACATATCCTAGAGCTACATCTAGAAATGTTTGCAAGCATAATAGTGTTGAAACACCCTACTGCAGCCTAATAAAGTAAAGAATCTTCCCAACATATGCATAAAGTAGCCTAATGAAGTTCTGATTGATGTATTAATCTGCTCCATTAAATCCAAAATATCTGTTTTAAGAAAACTCAAGGTTCATAGTCTAATCTCATTCAACAATTGGAATCAGAGCCAGAAGCCATGAGAGTCTTTAGAAAAAACTTCCTCTAGTGCCTATCAGATGCAGGATGGCAGAAGAGAGCTTTCTAGTGACTGTTTTAATTCAAATTTTTAAAACAAAATCTGAGTCATTCATGTGGCTTTCACACTAAAGGGTGACATAACAAAGAGGGCTTAGTACCTGTATGTAATGGAAATATTTTTTTTCCCAATGCCTATTGTAAGAGACTTTAAAATCCCTTTTTAATACCATGAATGGATTTTTAGTATAATTTTGTGCTATATTTTAGTCCTCTGATTTGCTAGCACTACACAAACTGCTTTCCCCACCTTTTTTTACTTAAATTTTGAGCTTAAAAATGTTTAAAGTGGAATATTTAAAGTGAAAAGAAAAATCATTATGACAAAATTTTAATAGCAGAATAATAATAACATTAAAAGAAAAAAGAAGAAAAAATAGGTTTATCCTCTTCTATATATTTAAAGAGAACATCATTCAGGTGGCTACTTCTACTTACACATATTTCACTGATCATTGCCATAAGCTTTAATGACAATCCTGCCTTGCATTGTTGCTTTTTCCTCCAGACAACAACAGGCCAAAGAATGAGAGGAATTAAATGATGATGTGCTATGATTTTAGTTTACTTAAGACCTTTATACCTTTTATACCTATACCTAATACCTTTATACCTATACTTATACCCCTCCTTCCTACAGACAAGAGGATCTCTGAAGCCTGAAATGAAAGCTGAGCTTACAAGGTTTTTTTTTTCCTAGGTAATATATAATCAAATACTCTGATAAAATATTATCATGGTGGGATTGATTACGGCTCTAAGAAATGTTCTCATATCTGTTGATTTTTTGGTTTTTTTTAAGACAGTTGTGTTCATTTACATGCTTAGGTTTTGCCTGGGACAGTTATTTTTTTAAAATAATATCTGCTGTGGGGTGTGGGAATCCATGAAATCAGAGGGTTTTGGGAAAACTGGAAAAGGCAGGCATCAGAGACAGCAGAACTGTGATTAGAGCTGAGCAGTAGCCATGAGATTGATCAGCAGAAAAATTATGTAAAAAGTAGAAAAGCAAGGACAAATAAAACTGTGTATTAATGCTTGTCTAGAATAACTCCCTAAGCTACAGAAAAGTTTATCTAGCAAGATATTAGGAAGTTCTAAGCTTAATAATGGAGCTCTGTGCATTGTGTTTTAAGGCTTACAAGCAGGTATAGTATTCAAAAGCATTGTTTTAACCAAAGGTACGTGTGCTTACAGTGGTTGGATGGAACTACTGTCAATGTGCTTTTGCTTTGTGTGATTGGGCAAAAAACTTATAAAGTGAGTTGTAACATTAAGTTCTTGGTTTGCTGCCTGGGATGTGAGCTGGTGGCATCTTCCCATTGTCATAACCATGTAATGAGACTGATGCTGGAAAATGAAACAGCTCAAGGCAGTTCCACAGCAGCCCCGGCCCATTCGCGATTTGTACAGAGACCCCGGCTGGGGACAGGGGGGCTGTGTTTTGGGTTTGTGCTGGAATCAGTGCTGATAATAGAGAGGTGTTGCTGCCATCAGTATTTGTGATGAGTCTCCTGGCAGTCATGGTCACCTACCTCTCAAACAGCCTTTCAATGCTCTGCCTGCCCCTCACAGCACCACCATTCCCACCCATTGGCTCTCAGGTAGATTTTCTCAAGTGGTGTCCAGCTCCTACTCCTGATGTGAATAGAGGATCAAAACCTCGAGAATTTATAACTCATGAGCTAGGAAGAATATGTGCAATATTCAAAAGCAACCAAGGAGATAATGATGTTTGGCCTTAACTTGCCAAACAGAAAAGGCAGGCACACTTTCATGCTTGAATTGTTCTTACATTTTCATTTTGCTTCATATTTTCAGACAGCCAAGGACAGTAGGAAAAGCAGTAAAAACATAATTAATATTTACAGTTCTCCTAAAGATCTCTTCCTTTTATGACAACACACAGGGTAAAACAAAAGCTTTTAAAATGCTAAAATAAGTTGATGCACTGCAGGTTTTAGCAATTCTGCCACTCCCCTGGATCTTTATTCCTGTCAAAAGATTAGAGAGGGAGAAGAGGAAAAGCATACATATATTGGCTGGCTAGTCTTTCCAACCTTTATCAAGATCTTCACTCTACCAGAAAATTTCAGATTCATGAAATTATGCTCCTTTAGAAACTACAAGAACTGATATTTTATATTTGCCTACTTGCAGGGAACCGTACAGAAAATTTATACTTTGAGTGCATGAACATTCAGGATACATAAAAATGATTAAGCATCCTTTTTGCCTTGTATTTGTGTTTTAATTGAGAATCAAAGCCAAGCTGGGAAAATATATCATTGTTTATACAACCACTCAGCTTGACAGGGGCAGATGGAAAATTGGGCTAAAAATAGAAAGCGCTGGAAAGCAGTTCTTGCTGGGTGAATTTCAAATACAGAGGTAAGTTAGAGGTGTATGCACCAAGCACAGCACAGAGAAAACCACTGGTAACAAATACACAGCTTGAGTGGGAAAATTTAATGGCAACCTTCAAACAAGTAGAAGTGATAAAAAAGGAACAAGAGTCTGCAATGCTTGAATTCTTGCTGATTCAATCTTCAAGATGCATTATTAAGATGTAGTTTACATGAATCAACTCTTAATACCTCAAATTTTTTTTCCTAAACATCACAGTAAAAAAAAAGAAAAACAAACAACCCCCCCTCCCCCCCCAGAAAACCAACTAAACCTCTTCTGGAGTTTTTTCTTCACACATATGCCTAGTGAAGTGCTTCTTCTTTTGTCCAATTAATGAGGTTTCCTAGAGATTTATATATAGAAAAACTGACCTTAGTCACTCAATATGTTTCTCTGCAACAGAAGAAATATCCTTTCCTGTCTAGTTTTTTTCAAGAAATTCACTATGAAATAATATGAATTGGTATAATCAAAGCCTGGAGATAAGAAACATGTGGCTCAATTTAGCCTGAAGCAAGCTGTGAAGGGAAGCACTTCACAGACAGCAGGTATTTTTCAAGGAACATCTACCCCACATCTCAACTCACCACATGCCACAAATTACTTCCCAAAACCCTCTAACACAGATAAAATTCATAACAAAAGCCACATCTCCAGCATTTCCAAGGAAGGTAAAGGTCATCCTAATGCCTTAGATTTCTGAAGAATCAGGAAACATCACTATCTAATTGCAAAGTTTCTGTCATTTTGACTGTAAAACAAAGTGACAGTCTGTCAAAAGAGAGAGATAGATTACAGAGAATGGAAACTCTTTGTATTTTATAGATATCACGTGCAGAGGGCCATACAGAGGAATGCACACTTGCACACACCCTTAACATCTCTCACACCCCATGGAGTTGCTCACTTTCCAGGTCTGATTTTAAATAAACACTCCCAATACTAAAAGTACACTGGCTGAGCTATCAAACTGTCTGAAGGGGTTTTTTTTCCCCCTCATTTCAGTGTGTAGTTGAACAGATATTAAATCAGATAGGTAAAAGGTAGCCTAAAGAAGATAATAAAGAAAATCCTGAAAGAGATGTTAGCTCGTTAAAGGAAGAGTCTGATTGTAGGCAGCCAGAGATTCTCACAGCAGCTGTTTTGGAGCAGGTAATAGGTGATATGAGGTCTCAAAAAGAAGGATCCAATTGTTGACAAACAGAATAGAAAGTTCTGGGCTTTTTTCCCCAATTTACTGACAAGATATTGAATACATAAAATAAGATGGCAGTTCCTCGTTATCACCAGTAGTTTTTTGTATTTTTGTAGTACATACATAGCAATACAAAATTTCTTTTTATGCTCACTTAAAAAATCCCTTTAACCTCAGTTAGCTTTCGTTTGCTTCCTGTCTGTCAGATAATTGCTCAAAAAGGCCACCACTGGTTGTCAAATCTCAAGTTCCCACCCATCTGGGCCTGTATCTGCAGATACAGGAATGCTCAAAATAGAACAGAACAAAATTTAGGACAAAAGTAGAAGGAGTTTCTTGCTACTAAAAGTATACATACTTGTATTCTGAAAATGAAAAAAAATTAGGTTTGGCAACAGGTGGAGATGGCTTTAAACTAAAATTGCTGGGGAAAGGGAAAGTCAATCCATTACACATCCACCAATTTGATGTCAGGGACAGCAAGAGATGCCCAGGCCCTAGAAAGGGATCACAGGTCAGTTGCAGAACACCTGAAGAACACTACAAAGGAACTATGGCTGCTCCAATAAGGAAGTCAGCTCCATCAGGGCCCAGCTTAAATATAAATACACGTTGGATGGGGAATTAACAGGAGGAGTAGGAAGAGGTTCTTCCCTGTGAGGGTGGTGGGGCCAGGTTGCCCAGAGAAGCTGTGGATGTCCCAGTCCTGGAAGTGTCCAAGGCCAGGCTGGATGGGGCTCTGAGCAACCAGGTCCTGTTGAAGGAGTTGGTATGAGATGACTGTTAAGGTTCCTCCCAACCTATGAATCTATGACTTCAGTAAATAACACATGTACTACAAAATATAATACAGTTTCTTAAGAGCTAAGCTACACAGTCAGTTCTTTTCCCTTCCGCGCCTACCTTTGGTCTGTTGACCTTTCAGAGAGAAGTGAACAGTCAAATATTATAACCAAAGCAGACAAGCATATAATTTCTGCCACATCAGTTCAATGTGTGAATAGAATGATTTTGTCTGGGTAATTTTGATAATAATAGTTATTAAAACAGTCCAGAAATAAAGAAAATCTCCCCAATTAAGCAGGTACATAGGCTAAAACAATCATGATGTTTCAAAGCTGTTTAGGGGTGGACTACAATTCTTTTAAATAAATGGACTGGAAATAATTTTCCTATCCATACATGTGAAAAGAATCCAATAAAAATAGTATTTAATAAAAAAAATATTTAAAATTGTCAGTCAACAAAATTTAAAAAGCTAAAGCACATTAAATGCAAAAGGTAAAAATATGTAACAAATTATTATAGAAATGTTCAGATCATAAAAAGGAAAAAAATTAAGCACACTTATAAGGCAAACTCTATGTGTAGTAGTAGTAGATCACCAAGTAAGTTAAAATCTGTTAAACCAGTAACAAGAGCAGTGTTCCTTCATTGGAATAATATTAGAAAACACTGAGGAAATTCAATTCATGTATATTATGTATAAGTTCAAATTAAGATTTGATTTTGTCTCTTAATTCTTATGTTATATTTAAATTTATAAACATTATTTTTGTTATTCTTTCCATGTAGGTAATAATGTTATGTTAATAAACTTTGAACATAGCAATGAATTATACTTTTTGTCCTGAAAACTTGTCCATTATTGCAGGTGTTTTAAATATGAGTCAGTTCACTGTCATTGAATCAGTCATCATTACTGCTTCTCTGCTTCTTATAATAATAAAATTAGCATTTTATAGGCAGTCCATATAATGTGACATTTGCATAGTCCAGAATGTGTGGGGGGAGAGGCAGCATTCCAGAGCTGAAATGGGATGGGAATGAGGAATGATTGTCTTTGCACATCTGCCAAAGCAGGCTCCTCTTCCCAAAAATGCTTTGAGGAAAAGAAACCCAAACCATAACATTTCTGCTGATCAAACAGCTAAGATTGAAAGAGGTTGCACATAATAGAGAGCAGGGATGCTTTCATTAAAAGTTCTACATTTCACAAAAAAAAAAAGCAATAATCTAGAAAAAAGGATTGCAGACTGACATAAACCGGTAAATAGAAATTTCCCATGCTCAATCCACAGCACACCTGAGAATTTGAAAATCTGCCAAAAAAAAAAGGTACATAAGGATATAAATATGCTGTGTTTCTAAATAGTAGTTTTTCTGCATAAAAATACAAACTTCATTCCCAAAACTTTGGAGCAAACAAAAAATGGGATTTTCAGAAAGGAAAATGAAATGAGAAACATTTGATTTTTGCATTTTAAAGGTTATTTGTTCTGATTTTCTGTCTTAGGTAGCTAAAAATAGGTGTATTTGCAAGAAAAAAACATGAAATTTTTTGCATTTCAAAAGCACAAGACTTTTCACAGCAAATTGCATGCATTTTAACTTGGCTACAAAATTTTTAGTTTTATAGGATCAAAAAAACAGTTATTCTTCTCAAAAAGCCCCTAACAAAACACTACACATAATCCATAATTACTACTCTAGAAGCATTGGTAACCACTGTGTAGGAAGAAAATGTCAGATGAACAATTTTTCAAACAATTAATTTAAAAACTAAAAATTAAAAATAACAAAGCTATGATAGAGAATTACACTGAAATTTACATCCATATGTTTCCTCTGCCCCCACTCTGCCATCCCACAGTGAGTCAAAAATTTACTGCAACATTTTGACAAGAAATTCTGGGTGATTTTGAGTTCTGGGGTACTTAAAATGTCTGATAGAAGATATTTGTTTTTCTGATGAGGAGGACAAACTCCTGGGAAGGGGAGAGGTGAATGGCAGCAGGAGCAGCTCCATCTGTGAGCAAAGGGTCCTGCAGTGGTGCCTTAGGGTTGTAGAAAGGGTGAACACTGCCCAGGTACAAAAAATAAAGACTTCTAGACTTCTCATCACAGGAAAATTATATTGGCAACCTTTGGTGCCAGTTCCATCCTTTCCTAGCAAAACATTGCTCAAAATAGCCAAAAAAATATGTGAGACAGAGGATGCAGAATGTTTACTGCTCCCAAGTAATGACTCTAATTAACTTTTCCCTTAATTTCAAAGGTAGAATTTGCATTTCAATAATTTTTGTCTTCTTTCTCTGACAGTATTTTCCATCCATAGTTACAAGAAGTTTAATGTTAATATCCATTTGAACATACATTGGACATTAGCAGTGCCAGAGACTTTATTCAGGACCCTGCTAGCACAACATTGTCAGTGTTGGTAGGTAGTTTGAGATGTTGTGAAGATTGTCTTTAGGTTAATAGAAAGCATTTCTTTATTTTTAAGCTTCATCTTTTAATTTCTGTGGCTTTCCAAATGAGACTCTACGTTAGTTCAGTCACAAAATTCAAGCCTGGCTTTTCTACCTTCATTACCTGATATAACTAAAATGCAAAGCAGAAAAAGGTATGCAAGGAATGTTTCAGAGGTTTTCAAAGAGTTTCACTGAAAAAAGAAACTTCTTATAATTGTTTCATCTCCTAACACACACTGACAGTTTCAGTATTTATCTTTCAATCTGTGAGTCAGTGCACAGTGAATAAAAGCTATAAACAGGCATCATCTCGCCACCTAGCCTTTTAAATGCTTTTTATGATATAGAATCCTCCACTACAAGAGTTGTATACCTGTTGTTAGAGAATTTCCACAGCCTCTTCTCTACTTCAAGCCATCCTTTAGCAGTGACTCTATCACCCCTGGTCTCAAGGGTCTTCACTAGTTTCTACCACCTTTCTAGGTACAGTTCAAGACACTCATTTTACAGTTCAAATATCTCTTTTTCTGTGGACTATTGCTAAGTCTAAAGCTTCATTTCTTCTGTAGTAGTAAAGATGTACTGAAATACATAACCCAAGGTGCACTTTATTTCAACAAGAAGAAGCTGACAAAATACTGGTAATCTTTAGTAAGGCATCCTCAGGGCATAATAAACTTTCTTCTTTGATCTCAATATATGGGCATTTTGACTAGTAAAGTATCCATGAAAGTGGATAAGTACTTTGTCTCAGACACTTTTGAACGAGACCATTTAAGAAGACACTGAAAGTCTAAACTTACTGCATATCTTTGTGTCCTGCTGTTTAAATGGTAAAAAGAAAACTGTATTTCTGAGCCAAAAAGAGAAAGAAATGAAAGTAGAGGTCACATAGATCCTCCTAAGAATATTATATTCAGAAAGCAGAGCATAAATTTCTTCCTTTTTCTTTGTGGCAAAACCACAGAAAATACAACAAAATAGAATGTGTATGTAGAGATGGTAAAAAACTTGTACTGAAAGCTAAGGGAAGGAGTATAGTATGGGCAATTTAAATTATGAAACAATGCATGCATCTGGATTTAGCCATCTGAGTAAGCAACAGAGTAGAAAATACCTGTTAAAACACCTTCTAAAATGAGGACAGCTAAATGACATTTTCAGAGTGTGTAACATTTCAGTTTACAGCATTGAAAATTTTCTCTCCTGCAAATGTTTCTGTTCTCCAGATTTAAGCTTCACCTTCTGAGGGTAGGTTTTTCTGCCTTTATCTGCACTGTAAAAGACAGGATCTGAAAAGGAAAATATGCAATTAAGATTTAGTGATCTTGTAAAAAATGACACAGAACATCCTGGAAGAAGCAGAAAGAACGTGGGGAACAGATTCAGGGAAGCTGAAAGGGTGGAGAAGTTGAGTTTGGTGACAGAGTCATAATGTGAGTGGAACAACAAAACAATGTGTTTGAAAGGGAAGAAGGTGGGAAGGAGAATGCAGAAGGAATTGAAATGAAGACTTCTGAAGTAAGCAGAAGGTAGAATCTCAGAGAAGAAAGGAGATGCTTTGTTCAAACAGCAGACATAAGGCAGAGAAAACTGTGTAGAATCAAAACTATCAACAAAGGGAAGAGAGAATGAGTGGGGTAGGGAGACAGAGGGGGAAAAAATGAGGGAACAGCAGATTTACAAAGGCAGAAATATACTGTAATAAAAACAACAAGCAAGTGAAAAATGTGCGAGACAGAAACTGCCTGTGCTCATTTTCATACCCAAACCTTACTGAGCTGAATGCATGCTGCTCCAACCAGAACTGACTGCCTTTATCACTAACTCAGAGATTATTGGCTCTGTGAAAACTTGGAGGGTCTGTTGTCTTCCAGATGCCACAGGAGACCTTGCAGGCTGGAAGTAGGCAAAGCAGCCTACCTGCAGCCTTGAGAGCTGCAATGCAATAGAGCAGGAGGGGCCTTGAAGTAAAGTCTATGGTTTATTTGTATTCCCTTGGATGTGTCTTTTCAGGAAAATAATAGCCTGCTACACAGGCTGTTTCTAACAGGTTTATTTCTATAATACAAATATATTGAGTTTATTGACCACATTATCCCAACTACTTTACAAATGATTTAGGGATGTAAAGCTGTACACCTCTGTTGAGTGGTCCAGTTTGAATCTTCTCATCTACAGTAGACAGGTAGCTCAAGGCAGAGAGGGTAGAATGAGAAATTTATTTTTTTGTGTGTGTACTTCTCCACCCTAACACCTCTTCTGATGTCTGCTCAGCGCTGATTTAATAGAAGACATTGATATGTGCCAAGAAAACAAGTCAAACATGGATGATTACTTAGGGGGCTGTTTACACAAAAGTTCTGGCCCATATCTGCCCTGCTCTAAGATGTAAAGTGCAAACAGGAAAAAAAAAAACAAAACAGAGAAGCACAACTGAATTGGTAACTGGTTTCATATACTCCACAAATAAATTTGTGGGGATGAAGGAGAACCAGGAGCTAAACAGTACCTAGTCAATAACTACTAATTGGCTTTGGAAATGGAGCAAGTTTCAGCCATCTAAGCTGAGAGCAATAGTGATGGTGACAGCACTGGCACAGGGGGAATATTCATTCCCAGGGCTTGCCATGGTAGAGACCTGGAGCCTTTGGAGAGATGTTAATGTTTGGAAGCTCGGGCAGAACAAAAGATAGCAGTGAACGCCCCCTTTCCTTGAGACTATGGCATGAATGATTGCTGGAACAGAGGATCACATTCCTGTCAGTATATACTAAATACAGGACATGCAGTTTACCTGGTGTTCCCATCCCCCTTCACAGGTACATTAAAGATGTTAAATCTCTGAGCAGTATGTCTCTGTCCTTATGGTTAGCTCACTCTAAGTTCCCCTTGTCATATCTATATTTGTATAAAATGATCAGAGAAAAGGTGATAAACAACAAAAAATACCTAATGTCTTCATTATGACAATTTTAAAACTCTGTAGAATAGAGAAGATTGCTGTATTTAAATATATGCTTGTAACAAAATGCATTTTACCACAGCAGTGAGCAGAAGTCTTTTCCATCACACCAGGGAATGTGTTGTTTGCTGCACCAAGATTAGTTATTTGATACTGACCTCACCAGTTTGATGTCAAGCCTCTTTGATCCATGCAACTCCTGTTTACAGAAGTGGCCAGAAGAAACAAAATATGCTTCAAAAGTAATTTGAGACTAATTTTCCAAAAAAAAGTAAAACAAAAAAGATTATAAAGGGCAAGTTTGGGCTGAAAGGTAATTATTCACCAAGGTCTCTGAGAATGAAACAAGTTTCATCTACATTAATAGCCTGCATGCAGCAGTGGGCAAAGGGCACAGGGAGAGATTTTACTGCTATTATTTGTTAATGTATAAACTATGAAATTTGACTTCAGAGAAATTTAGGATGTCTCATTTCCAGTGACTGCTATAAAAACCTTGAAAAAGCTGACAGAATATTAATGACAACCCATGATTATAATCTTTCAGGAAGACGTAGTGTGACCACAACTGGCAAATGTGGCTCAGAAGGGATTCATTGTAGCTTCAAGCTGAGAAAGAGTGAACAAAACACTTCAATAATAATATCCCCCAAATACATTTACTGCAATCTCCCAGTGTTCTGTTTTGTATCATCACATCCATCTGGCAGTAAAAAAAAATGGCCAGGTGATACAGGAAATAGCTGGCATGCAGTTACTTTGAATAATATGCGATGTTGAATAGGATAAACAAGAAGAGGGAAATTATAAAATTAGCAAGAAAACACCAGAGAGGCTTAAGAGAATATGAATTTTTTTTTTTCCTAGAAAGACTTGAGGTATTAGGGGGAAAAAATAAACCAGAAAAACATCTTGAAATTGTTCTGGGGAGACCTCATTGAAACCTTTCAGCACTTGAAGCGGGGCTTATTAAACAGAGGGACTTTTTTCATAGGCAGATAGTGATATGATAAGGAGAAGCAGTTTCAATTGGAAAAAAATTCCCAAAAACGAAAAACCAACAGGTTTAGATTAGATGCCAGAAAGAAATTCTTTCCTATGAGGGTGATGAGGCACTGGCACAGGTTTTCCAGAGACGCTGTTGCTGCCCCATCCCTGGAAGTGCTCAAGGCCAGGTTGGATGGAGCCCTGAGCAACCTGGTCAAGTGAAGATGTCTCTGCTCATGGCAGGGAAGTTGGAATGAGATGGTCTTTAAGGCCCTTTCCTAACCAAACAATTCTATGATTCTGTGAACTTGAAAATACTCTAAAAAGGTGTTAACATAAACTAAATAGCTTGTACTAGGCAAAGGTCTTTTTACCTGTTTAAATGAACACTTTTTCATGAAGATTATTTACTTTTCTTCAAAGACTTCATTTTTTCTGATTCTTCTCTTTTTCCTTTTTTAAAGGAAAAAATAAAACCTAGGAAAAATCAGGACCAGCTCCCACCACCGAAAGAAATAATGTAGATTTCAAGGAAAGTTTGTCAGATTAATGTTTCACAAAAAAAATTAAACCTTATATTATCTTTGTCACACCAGCAAATGCTACAGCAAATAGGGGTTTTGAAAGGTAATACTGTATTATTTATGTATCCTTGGCTGCTCATTAGTTATTGTTTTGACCGTTCTATCTCTTCTATTTGTTGCTGTGACAAAAATTCTCCCTGCCAATAATTTTCTTTTCTGTTTTTAATATTAGTGTTTCTGCACTGACAGATTCGTGCTGATGATAAATCATTCTAGTAAGACATTTGGCTGAAAATAAAAAAAAAAAATACACAGTTGAAAATATACTGAATACACAATATTCAGCTTGAGAAAAGGTTTGAAAACTAACAATTTTTGAACTAAGGAAGGGGTCATGTAAAAAACAGTCCCAGCACTGTTATAGGAGCTCAGAGGTTTTAGAAAGTGACTTCACACAACTCAGCAGTGTGAGTACAGACCTGTGCCAATGGGTTACTCACAGGTCAGCCCCAAGCCCCAGAAGTGCCCTACAGAGGCAAAGTGCCGACTTGTTCCCTCCCATATAAAGTTGATGGAGCCATGGTGAGCAGTAGTGGGAACGTGTAGCTGCCGGCCTGCTCTTTTGCAGATGGAATTTGTGCCCACTGACATCAGCCTAGAGGTCTCTGTACTCTGTTCAGTGTAGAGAGAGCAGCTCTGTTGGGAAGAACCTGGCATTGTTTGTGGATGACAGCTTGACAATGAGCCAGCAGTGTGCCCTTGTGTCCAGGAGGGCCAATGGGATTCTGGGGTGGATCAGGAAGAGTGTGGTCAGCAGGCCAAGGGAGGTGATCCTGCTCCTCAGCCCTAGAGAGGCCATATTTGATATTCTGTGTCCAGTTCTGGGCTCCTCAATACCAGAAAGGCAAGGAGTTACTGGAAGGGGTCCAGCAGAGGCCCCAAAGGTGATGAGGAGTGTGGAGCATCTCTCTTATGAGCAGAGAGTGCTGGAGCTGTCTCAGGTTTTGTGTTGCTGAAATGGCTCCTGAGGTATTAAAGAGTCTTTTTTCCCAGCCCTGTGACCAAAGCAGAAGTCGGAGTCCTCGGCTCTGCTTCTCAAGGTTGTTTATTTTCTCTTATCTATGACATTCTTTCTCCAACCTGCTAAGGTCTGTCCAGCAGGTCGGATTGTGGCACACTGACCACTCTTGGGGCGGTGTTGTCTTTTTATACTAAGAACTACATGTACTTTATTTACAATAATTTTCCAATACCTATCACCTATGTTAGACAGTCTGTCTCTTCTCTAAACCAATCCAAAAGTGCCACCATCACAGCAGAAGATGGAGGACAAGAAGAAGAAGGAGAAGAAGGACAGGACATGCCCAGATTCCTCCATCTTGCCTCTTGAATCCCTATTCTAAATCCCCAAAATTCTACTTTTTCACCCTGTGACAAATTCACTAACATTCTACTCAAACCCTTGTGGCTTGTAACTCCTCACACAAAATTGGTAATTATTTCCAAGGGCTAAAATCAAAGGCATGGATGTCTTTGACTCCATGCCAAGGTTTCTGAGCCCCCTGCCAGGGTCTCAAGTCCTCCAGGGCAGCCAGAAGAATGTCCTGGGTTCCAGCAGAGCTGAACCTGCTCAGTCTGGAGAAGAGAAGGCTGAGGGAGAGCTCATCAGTACTTACAAAGATCCCCAAGGTGGGTGCCAAGAGGTTGGTGTCAGACTCTTTCAGTGGTGATCAGCGGCAGGATGAGGAGCTGGCCTTAAACTAAAACACGAGAAATTCCACCTAGACATAAGGAAGAACTTCCTTATATTAAGGGTGGCAGAGAACTGGAAGTGCTTCCCAGGGATGTCCAGAATTCCCCTCTCTGGAGACATTCCAAGTCCACCTAGACATGTTCCTGTTCCATGCTCCTGTTCCTCTGCTGTAGCTGACCCTACTTGGCAGGGAAGTTGGACTGCATGACCTTCAGTGGTGCTTTGCAACCAAACCCTTCTGTGATTCTGGGGTTCTAGGAAATGGAGATGTTCTTGGTCCCTTTTTCAGCAAAAGCATTATCTGGGATTCTTCATGCTGCATGTAAGGTGCTTAAGCTTCCAGAGGAGCCAAACCATTCAACTTCCTGACTGAGTAGGTATAGGCCAGAATATTTACTGAAGAATCCTTTTAATTTTCAGTAGCTTTCAATCTTCCTCTTCTGGAAGATCCATTATCTCAAAATTCTTATGCAGATTCTTACCAAAGTTGATCTTTCAGTCAAAAACACTGTGAGCTTCTATCAGCTGAAGTTAATTCACAAAATATCTATGCAGCTGTAATAAAAATAATTGAAACCTAAATGGATGATAAAAAAAAAAAGTCGTATCAAAAGTTCAAAGCTAGTTTTGGTGTAACCAAATGATTTACAGCATGGGATTATGTACTATGGTAATATGAATTTTTGAAATTCATTGAGTTGTGTTTTGCATTTGGTAGGAGTTAATGAATACATATAGTTGATTAAACAGCATGTCATAGATCTAGTCTGCTTTTTCATTTCATGAGAATTCCATTTGAAAGTGCAATAACCTAAAGGTCAGCCACAGAGAATAGCTATGTTAGTAGCAATTGCAGCAAATTATTAATCTAAATTTACTACAGCTTTTAGAGTCTGTTTTAATGTGAAGCATAGTGCTCTAGAACTAATAATGCTAATTGAATTATGGTTCTAAAGTAATTAGAATTTCAGGATAAACAACATTATTTTGTGTATGTATGACTGTGGTGCAGGAGCCTGTAAGCTCTACTTCATTAATTAATAAAGAACCATATGTTCTGGGTTTAGTAGTGCTGGAGGCTGAAGTATTTTGTTTATCAAGGGATAAATCTCTTATAATGGTTTAGGTCTGAAAGCTGATGAACGATATGCATCACTTTTGCAGTTCCTTCATCTACAAGACATTTTTAATTATAATTTCACATCAGCATTTGTGTATAATGTCTAATAAAAAATGTAAATGGAAAGTAGATTAAACTTTTTTAGAAAACCAAGTCATTCAGCAGTATTTGGAAGGGTTGTTGAGTTAAATTAAAATGTGAAGGTCAAATCATCAGTCAATTTCAATTGATTTTCCATCTCTACAGGATTCTACACTTTGTGTTTTGGGCAAACTGTACTTGGAGAGGTACTGGACAAAATTAATGACCAATAAGCTCCGTCTCTTCAAATAATTTTTGTTCTCACAAATCTGTATCTGAATCTATGTGTCTGAATTTGGCTGAAAGCTTTGATGAGAATACAGTGTCTCTTAGCTCTTTGGATTATTTTAAATATTCAGATAGATCTTACACCCTGATACACCACACACAGGTCTACTTATCTTTATTACTATGAAAGCTGAAAAAAGTGATAGACATTTTTCCCAACCCTGTCAGTATACTGGTTCTATCCTCTTTGCCATGTATGTCAGAACATGTCATTTTTATCCTCCTCAGTGAGGTGTTGTTGTGCGTTTTTATATTTTGTAATACTTTGAAGTAGTTTTGTTTTGTATTCCCATATTTTTCCCAAATGGTTTATCCCAGACTGTACTCCCCTCCCTTTACCTGTGTTATCCCTCTCCCGGGATGAGATCATCCCCAAACCCCCACCCTGGCTCTCTGTCAATCACTCAGCCTCCCATCCCTCCATGCAGAAGTTTCGGTCCAAGTCGTCGAGTGATTGTCCAGAGGCCAGGGGTCAGCCCCCCAAGCCTTGCCCCATACGCTGTCCTAAATGTCCATCCCCCAGTATCCATCCCTTAGGGTCACTCATTGGTTGGTAAAATGTTCTCTACTTTTGGTTTCCACCTCCCTTTAAACGTGACCTTGGCACATCTCCCGGGGCTCTCAGCAGGAAGCCCCCTGAGGTGCAGGAGCTCCTTTGGGATCCTAATAAAACCTTGGATTAATCCCTGCTAAGAGTTGGCCCTTTCTCTTCTACTGATGTCTCTGGTGTCTCTTGTGCTGCAAAGGCGCCAGCCCAGGTGCCCTCAGTACCCTCGGGGCACACACAGACAGTGTCTCCCTGCCAGCCCAGGTGCCCTCAGCACCCTCGGGGCACACACAGAGAGTGTCTCCCCCCAGCCCAGGTGCCCTCAGTACCCTCGGGGCACACACAGAGAGTGTCTCCCTGCCAGCCCAGGTGCCCTCAGTACCCTCGGGGCACACACAGACAGTGTCTCCCTGCCAGCCCAGGTGCCCTCAGCACCCTCGGGGCACACACAGACAGTGTCTCCCTGCCAGCCCAGGTGCCCTCAGCACCCTCGGGGCACACACAGAGAGTGTCTCCCTGCTGTCAGCCCAGGTGCCCTCAGTACCCTCGGGGCACACACAGACAGTGTCTCCCCGCTGCCAGCCCAGGTGCCCTCAGTACCCTCGGGGCACACACAGACAGTGTCTCCCCCCCAGCCCAGGTGCCCTCAGCACCCTCGGGGCACACACAGACAGTGTCTCCCTGCCAGCCCAGGTGCCCTCAGCACCCTCGGGGCACACACAGACAGTGTCTCCCTGCCAGCCCAGGTGCCCTCAGTACCCTCGGGGCACACACAGACAGTGTCTCCCTGCCAGCCCAGGTGCCCTCAGTACCCTCGGGGCACACACAGACAGTGTCTCCCCGCTGTCGGCCATGTTGGGGCTGCTCCCCCCGGTGTCTGCCGACTCGGGACTGGCCCAGGGTTCCTGAGAGGCTCACAGAGAGACCGAGACAGTGAGGTAACAGTTGAAAAAAGGAGCATCAATAATCTAGAAAAACTAGGAAATCCAGAAACTTCAAAATAAAGCCAAGAATCCTGCACTTAACCCTGAGTCTCTAGACAGAAGATATCTTCCATCTGATTCCTCCTTCCTTTGGCTGGCTGTCTCTTCACTACCCTTGGACATTTTGCCTGTCAGCTCTGCTTGGAAACATTCTGGCACCTCAATAACTTTTTTTCACATTACATTATTGTCTCAGATAATCTGTATCCCCCGTCTGATCCCAGCTAAAGATTTGAAGCATTTTAGATTCATATGGGTCTCTATATCCAATTGCTTGAGCTGTTGTTTTATACAGGAAACACACAGTGCTTATTTGAAAAGTGATTGTGTAACTCCCATATTCTATTTTTATCTGTTATTAAATTAATAAATTATGGAATATGGTAATACTCAGTGACCTCATTATTGGTTGCATTATTCTGATATAATCTTAATCTAATAATGGTTTTAGTATGTATCACCTTAACTTCTGTCACTATTTTTTTTCCTGAAACCACATCATTTTTGTGAGTGGAAGGATTGTTTAATAAGGTAAGAACTTTAAATTTCAATGACATAAAATTTTTCCTTCTTTTTATAAACTACTGGTGGTTTTGTGGTTTTTTTAGGGGTTGTGGGGTTTTATGCGAGTTTTTCTGTTTGGTTGGTTGGTTTGTTTTGCTTGTTTGTTTTTTGGTGTTTGTGGATGGTTTTCTGGTTTGGTTTGTTTTTTTCCCTGTGAATTTATTAGCCATTAGAAACACTGAGCCTAAGCAATAGGCTTTTTTGCAATGATGACCAAACTTGTATATTTTCACATTAACTGAGTAGCATATGTTAAAAATAGTACAAATCTCCCTTTTCTTTGTATGTGTAGACTCTTATCCATACATTTCCTACCACTAATGAGTCTTTCCTTGGAACTTTTGAAAGAATGATATATACATTAGACATTCACCACAGACAGACCTGATATTATCTTGAGATCCTTGCCTGCTTCAATTCAAATCTGGTGTTCTGGTATCCAGAGACTCTTGTTTATTGTAAATTCAGGCAACCCTGACAAGGAGAGAGAATGATGAGGAGGACTCCATCTTATCAGAAGGCTAATTTATTACTTTCTTATACTATATTATATTAAAGAATACTATACTATACTATACTAAAGAATACAGAAAAGATACTTACTGAATGCTAAAAAGGTAATAATGAAAACTCATTATTCTCTCCAGAGTCCTGACACAGCTTGGCCCCAATTGGTCAAAGAATCAAAACAACTCACACTGGAGTCCAATCAAGCAATCACTTTGGGTAAACAATCTCCAAACACATTCCACATGAGCACAACACAGGAGAAGCAAATGAGATAATGATTGTTTTCCTTTTCTCTGAGGCCTCTCTCCCTGCCTTTCAGCTTCCCAGGAGAAAAATCCTGGGAGAGGGGATCATGTTGAGAGAATGTGAATGCCACACTTGTTTGTGTGTCCGCCCAGCTACTGTAGTAATTCCACACCAGCTGTGCACTAATACGTGTGATTTGTTTTCACCAGTTGCAGATTAAAATGGAGATCTTCAGGATGGCCTCTGATGTGAACTTCAGGATATTGACAGAAGATGAGCACAATTGTAAAGAGTGTTATGCAATTGGAGATTTTTATCAAAAAGTGTATCAATGAAGCATTTGGAAAACTATTGCAGTACTCCTCATTAAAATTTGTAATTTAAGTAGGCTTTCAGTTATAAATATTCCAGTTGTAAAATATGAATAGACTTTCACCATTCCCTTTATTTATTGAAAAAAAAATGGTGAACATTAAGATTTTTTCAATTATTCAATAATGTTTAGGCAATATGCTGTTCATTGACTGTGGAAATTATTCAGAATACTAGCATAACACCCAGCTAAATGACTGTGAGCTCCAGGTGTACTCAGAAAGTTGCTTTGACCTGTCTATAATTGCTGTGTATGTTTGGACAGATTATGCTCCTCATATTCTATTGCCTGAACTCTCTGTTTGTTCATATGGAATAATTATATTGGTAGTAGTGATACTTATGAATTATTTATTTCTTCACGTGAAGAGAAACCTCATAAGATGTTGCAGATGTACTTTTTAATTTGGAGTTAATGAAGTCGGTAACACTTAATTTTAAACCCAGCTCAGAGCCTCAAGAAACATCTTTACATAGTTTATATGTATAATATATAGTGTTTCTAAATTTGGATAATAGATTATCCTTCAGCAGTCCTGCTGTAGCCTCAGACACATGTAGGAGAGTACCCTTCATTACAGTTCTCATAGAAAAGTGGAGGACTGTTGTGCTTCCCCTTTCCAAAATTTCCTTGCTTTCTTTAGTCACTTGAAAAAAAATCAATATTAACTGAAAGTATCTCTCAGATCCTATATCTAACCCAGAAACCTCATGAACTCTACATTTCTAATAAAACTGTTAATCCAGGGCAGCAGGACCTGTCACTGATCCTGAGGGCAGTGTCACATCTGGGAGATTACCACCATGCTGACAGCCAAGATTTCTGACACTTTGTCACCTCTCCAGCCACTTTGCCTGCTCCCACATTCTCAAATGCCTTTCCAATCTGTTTGTGCTGCTGATGGAGATAACAGCAACATCATGTCAATGAACTCATCCAACTCACTTATAAAATTAAGCAGACATTATAAAAAGTTCTCACTGTAGCTGTGTTTTTCATGGTAATACCCAAGTACTCTATCACAGAGTTCACAGACTTCAGAAAATAATGTATTTTTCTCATGAAGAGGTATTCTATGGGACTTGTTTTGTATGTAGAAAATCTAATATCTTGAAATTGAAAGGACATTTCTGATAAGCCATGGGTTTGCATGTCATTGCCAAAAGGCCTTCTGAACAACAATGGCTTATTGCCATTTATAAATTTAACAGAAGATTCTCTCTTTGTTGGGGACTACTAGGAACTGATATGCATTTAAAAAGCACATGGTCTAGGAAGCTAAACCTGCATTCCACAACATATTTAGTTTCTCCAAAGGCAATGCTGGACAAAGACTTTGTTTCAAGATAGCATCAAAAATATTTGGACTTCACCACAAGGTGTTGCTTGAATGCTTCATAAACCGTTATATAAACCAAATCTTTAAAATGATCATGTGAACAAAAGTATGAGTCGTGTAAACATGCATACATCCACAGTCACGAGATTCTTGTGGCTCCTAAAGTTTTACTCTCCCACTTCATTGAGACAGCTTTATCTTAGCACAACATCAGTCTAACCAGTCTCCTGACAGAATTTATGTGATTTTCTGTGACAAGCAATATAGAAAAGCATCTGAAGCATTTTTTTCTTAGCTTTACTAACCAACTTCCAAAATTATTTTGTTAGAGCTTTACACATTGATAATCAGCATCTATTTTCCTATTTATTTCAGGATTTATTTTTTGTTGGTCAGAAAACCTATAGCTGCAGGTGCTGAAGGGTGCTTACTGACTTGGTAGCATCCAGTAGCTAAAAAATACTTCCTTAGAAGTGACCCTGTGACTGGAAATGACATAACTCGTAAGACCAGTCTTAATTTTCAGTGTGTTTTTTACTTTAAAAAAGAACAGTCTGGTGTATTATTAAAAACCGTTTCATAACACCTCAATCGCCATGGACAATTTTTTCACATAAATACTTCATTGGACATATATAGAAAATATTTTGTATTTTAATACAGAAAATTATTTTCCCATTGTTATTTTCTAGAACTAATCAAAATGATCAGTAGTAGACATTAATTACTTTGAGCACCAGTATAAAACCTACAAATTTTCACAAAAGTGCATTCACAAAATTTTACTTAATTAATATATACTGGTCAAATTGAACTATGCTGAAACTTCATAGAATTTTAAAGCTTGGAAGAGACCCTAAAGATCCTCTAGTGCCAGCACTCCTGCCATGGGCAGGAACACCTCCCACTGGACTTGGCTGCTCAAGGCCTTATCCAACCTGGCCTTGAACACTCCCAGGAATGGGACATCCACACCCTCCCTTCTTAGCTATCTTGTCTTCTGCACCACACAGAGGGAAAGAAAAAAACCAACTGTACTTTCTGTACCCTGAACCTGTTATCTCAAAATGAACCTGAAGCCTTGCCTGCTAGTCTTTAATATTGTCACATCCAACACCTACTCAGAACTTAGAAGTTCAAGAAGATTGGTGTAATTAAAATATTGTGAACAGAGGTTGTTCCCACCAGTTGCAAGCTCTTTTCTTGATAAGGGTTTTTATCATTATTACTTGGCACCTACAATACTATCAGATATAAAATCTACATGATTTTTAACACCCAATTAAGCACTGTTTAATTAGATGGCATTAGTCATAGTGGTCCCTGCTAAAAATAAAAACGAAGTGAGGGATTTATGATAATAGCATTCCAATTAAGCCTTGGCCACTGCTGTTCCCTATCACTCACTGGACTCCCTGGGAGATACCCCAGTAAAACAGCCTGTCTAATTAAGTGGAATATGGTATATATTGTCTTATATGGTAATGAGAAGATTAAATATTGTCTCTCTGAGTACAGGTTCTTTTGATGCACAGTGATTCACTGAGGTCACACTCACCGAGGGCATGGCAGGACCAGACAGTCTTTCTGTCTCATTGTGATGAGAAATGGTACAAGTGTTTTCCTGCCATCTGGCTTCTGACATTATTCCCTAATAATAGTCATAACCTCACAAGGCATGAATAACATGAAACAAACAGATTTTCCCAAATTTAGACAAAGTATTAAAAAAAAAAAAAGCCATTTGGAAAAGCAATAAAACTTAGGACTATCCAAAAATGAAAGATGTGCAGGGAATGATAAGGAGCCATGACACCATAGACCAAATTTGCTTTCCAACAACTGGAGAGTCTGCTATGAAAGAAAAAGCTCTTGAAGAAACACCAGAAATTTTCATCAGGACCTGTTGTGAAAGGAAAAGGGGGAATGGCTTCACAATGAGAGACAAGTGTTTAAGCTCAAAAAGGGAAGGCGTTTTTATTTCCAAAAGCTTTATAAAACATCCTTGGCTCCTTCTCTTAGAATTTATTAACAATTTTTAAGAATCTAATATTAACTCTGATATTAGGCCACTTAAAAGTGTGGAACTTATCATCAAGTTTTAGAATTTTATATATATAGAAGCATCCCAATGTTAATATTTGCTTTCCACACACTGACTTTAAAACTTCATCTTTAACTTGCAAACTGGGGTTTCATTTTTACATTTTGCCAGCTACTTGCCAAAGTACTGACATGAATTATCTATTTTGCACTATCTACACTTCTGCAGGTCTACCCATGCAAAACTCCTCTAGAACTTTGGAAAGAAGAGCTATTAATCTTGTCAATTCTAAGATTAATTCCCAGGTTATGATCATTCTCAAAATATAACAACATGCAGGTATTTAGAAGGAGTCCATTTTTTCATGAAGGATTCATAATCTCTCTATATAAAAACATGGTGCTTAAAATCATAGGAGTGACATTAAAGCACAGAAAAAGACCCTGAAGTAGCCACTATATCAAGAGAGGAAAATGCTGTTCCTGCAGCATGGATGAGCAGACTCTCTGGTTAAGATAAATTCTCACAATAGTTGATGCAAGGGGTTTCTGCTTGACCAGGAATCACTTAGAGACTTTTCTGAGCAAAAGCCTGAGTAAATACATCTAGCTGCAAACAGGACAGGTGCATATCACACTAGTTTCTATTCACTGAATTCAATTTTGTGGTTTTTTTCAGGTCATCCAAAGAACACAACTGACAATCTCAATTACATATATTCAAGACAACCTTTAGACAATGCAATGAAAACTGTAGCCAAGGAAATAGAAACAGTGTTTGGATCTAGATTTGAACTGGATCCAAAAAATGCTATAAATTCAAAATAGGACCACATGGATTCCTGGGTAGGCACCCAATTTTTGAGTGTTATTTTATGAAAAAGAGTCTGTTTCTGATAGCTACATTTCCACACTTTCTGAATAGCTGTTCCTACACACTTCTGTGGCATAAAAACTGTGCCTAAAAGCTCATATCAAAGAATTAAACTGCTACAGGTCAAATTTTCTCACATTGAGCTATCTGGAGATTTTACACTCCACTAAGGAAGAATTATTATCTTGTATTTTACAAAAGCATCTTAAATTAATGCTTGAAAGGACAGAAAATAACATCAAGATCTAATTTTATAGATCTAAAATGCAAAAACATTGCAGAACTACTCAGAATGAAAAAGAACAAGAACAGTATTACTTTTTGACTACATTTCTTGTCACCAAAATAATTTTCCTACTTCAGTTACTGTTAAAATTTGAGGAGTTAAAAGCAGTTTATGAGCTACAATCAATCCATAGCAGTATCGCTACCCCACTTGTTATTTAAAGTAGTTTAACAGGCAAATAGATTAATGTATACAGATGGGAACTTTGATTTTAACAAAATTCCTGCTTCTCAGATATGTAAAGAAGAGAACTTAATATACTTGTACTTTATGTTTTTTACCCAAATCTTTTATTCTGAGAAATGAGGAAATCCATACTTGAAATGAAAACTTCTATTTGCTTTTGAAACAATCTATCTCTTTGTTCTAGTTGAGCTCTTTATCCATAGGGATAAATTTATTTTAGAAATGAAGGATGTGAGACAAAAGTATTTTTTTAATAGCAGTTCAGTATTGATTTTTATGATGATCTCATGTGAAGTTCAATAACATTTATCCAAGAACATTTTTTTCTTCACATAAAAATAATTTGCGCTAAGCCTATGTTCCTTTTATTGTAAGTAAAAATTTTGCACTATTTACAAGAAAAAAAAACCAATCAGAGAGTATATCTGCTTTAGTACCTATTTTTAGAAATGGAAGAGTATCTGTGCCCTGTAAAATTGTACATTCAAGCTGTAAATATATTTTAAAACCAACTAGGATTAAAATGGACCTAAAGTATGGCTACTGAGTACCAGTAACATCAATTAAAAATCTCCAAACTCAAAACCAAACATGCTGATCATGTAGAATTTCTAAAGGGCTAATAGCATATACCTTGTTTTGATAAATCCATATGCATAATTACAATTTTATAATTTTCACTTACAGTAATGATATTCAAACCCTATCATCTGCTGCTATGCAATGGAAATTAGGCTAACATGTAATTCATGATGGTTTTTAAGAGGTTGATCAGATTGTATTACCACACATCTCATTGCCAAGGTACTACAGAAAAAAATCTAGGAACTATTGTATCGGTGTATGCAAAAATAGATTCTTGTTTCAGGGAAGACTGAGAGTACACATATTTGAATTGGGATGCAATTACTATTAGATTAAAAATAGAAATTGCAAAAAATAGAGCTTCTTTTGCATCATTTTTATTGTAGATATAATCAGAATGATTTCTTTAGTTATATTTATTACCTATGTCTGCTTCTGAACCCGTGTTTCAGACAGTTGGCCAGTAGGATTCAAGTAACAATTCAAGAATCCAGACATAAATATGTTAAGGGCATGAATATAAACTAAAATGTTAATCTAATAATTTCATTCTATTCAGTGACTGATTGAAAGAAATAATAAAATAGAAAATTTCCATTTACTAGTTAGCTTGGCTTTAAAAAAATTTTTATCAGAAACATTGCTAGTCCAGTCTTTTTTTTTTCCCTGAAGAAATGGTGAGGTTTACTGAGGTGCAATTTGCACTCAAAATATGAAAATAAATATTTTTGTTTTCTTTGAGAACTGAATTTGCCAGCAAGAAATGGTGAAGTTATTAATGGACATAAGTCTATTATAGCTATATTCTCATTAGGAAGTCTTAACAGACAAATAATGTAGGAAAGGTTAATTAATTCATCTTTTATTCACTATGTCAAAATCCAATTTCTACAGAACCAGGTGTATTTCATCAAAACATTACTTAGTAACTTTCAAATGGCACAAGTGAATTTCTTCTATATAATTCACTTTCATTTTTATCATGAACACAAAAACAATAAGGTCCTTGCAGATGTTCAATTTTGGGCACCATGGTATAAGAAAGATATAAAGTTACTGGAGTGTCCAAAGGAGGGCAGCACAAGAAAGGAGTCCTGTGCAGGGCCAGGAGCTGGGCTTTGATGCCCAGTGCAAGTCCCATCCAACTCAGGATACCCCATGATTCTATATTAAAAGAATTAGAGAGCCCTGTAAAATTATACCCAAGTTTTCTGCACCCTCAAGGTGTAACCACCACTCTCTGGGCATGTGCTCTAGATTTTATTGACTGTATTTTTAAGAATGAAGTGAGAGAATTTCACACCCATCAGTAACAAGGGTAAGTATGACTCAAGTCACTCAGCCTTCCACCTAAACTCAAAGAAACAGTGTAAAAGTAGCTTGAGGATGGGGAAAACTTAGGGAAGCCTCCATTGTAACTACTGGGATCAGTCAAAGGGCTAAATGCACCTTTCTCCCCCATAGGGACACCTCGTGGGTAAGAATGCAGTCAATGTGTGCTGAATACTTTTATTTGGCATTAGAGCTTGTCTGTATCTTGCTTTTTTTTGCAGTCAGGTACTATCACTGGCCTTAACCTGCCACAGTTTTGTATTAATAAAGAGTGTTATTTATTCCATAAACTGAGAGTGTGAGTGCTTCCTGGGGGCAGGCAGTCCCCAGCAGTGGGGAACACACTCAAAGAGGAAAAGCTGCTGAGGAGTAGGAATACTACAGAGTGGAAATATCCTCACAGGGGTCTGTTTCCCTTATGCAGTGGGGTGTGTGTCCCTGAAAAAGCCAGTGGAGCCACCCTCCAGTCCAGCAGGACTGCTCAGTGAAGGGTGCCCATAACTGGACACACAAGGGACTTGGATTTTCTGGGGCACTGACAGACAAGCTAAGGGCTGGGGAAATCTCCCCTTTTCACAAATCCATGCGACTTCATTGTGTCTCAGTGCTAGGCTGGCTTTGAGAAATCACCCTCATCCCATTTAAATTCCTGACAGGTTCCTCAGACCTGCCTGAACGTACCCTGTGCTCATAACAGACTGAATTCCATGGTTTCAGGGGTTTTCCTTTACTGCATTACATCTCCACACGTATCCATATTCCTTTGTGAAACCTCTTGCTCTCCCAATTAATTATTTGCAGCTACACTTATCTACATTTTGCCCAGATCAAGGCCAGTTTCTACAGCCACGTTTTAGGTGCCCAATCCCTCCCACCTTGGATTTCCATTGCTTTTAATGTTCTCAAGTGCTGAGTTACCTTTGAGACAGAAAAGGTTCACTGTAGAGCTTCATTCAAGACAGTTGCTTGCCTGGGGTTTTTCTGTTTGGTTTTGTTTATTTGGTTTTGATTTGAGTTTTTTTTTATATCTATATGATTTTTGCAGAGGGCTCTGTATATATTATCCTCTGATACAGCTGTAGGATAACCTGCACTTTAAACCGAGGAATTTGGAGGCTGCAGGCACGCATACCAGCTTCAGGTCAGGGAAATATAACAAACACAATGCCAGTATTTAATTGTCACACAGGCTGCTGGAATTTTGAGCAGCAAAAAAACCCAAAATTGACAATCCAAACCCACAAATCCCCACCTACAATAGGTAAAAACACATAGCTAACACAAGCTTAAAGGAGATTTTGATGTGTTTTACACCTTCATAGAGTATCAATAATGGATGAAATCATACCTACCATCCATTCTGATGTAATTTAATACAATAACTAAATAATACAATTAAAAATTAATGAAATGTCATGTGGAATGGATACTTTGCTAAATTAAAGTATTTTTAGTAAAATGTAAAGTTATTGGAAGGATCATATACTGATCTAATGGATAAATATATTTAAAAAATAAGTCTTTGTGTAGAAAGCACAATTTAAACTCATATCTTACTTTTCATCATACAAGTAAGTTTCTAAACCTTAATTAAAAAATTATGTTTTCCTTCCTTACAATAAATTAAGCAAATTGCTATATCTTTCTATAGAAAAAAAAATTAAAAGAAACAAACTACTTGTTTTGAAGTGTGGAGGTTGGTATTATCAGGAATAAGGAAAGTCAGCAACTCCAGTAATTAAAAGATGAATACATAAATTCAAAAGTCAGTGGTTTGTGGGTTTTCAGTTTGATTGTTTTTTTACTGAGTGACTCCCATAGATTTAAATTTTGAGAGAGTTTTACTATAATATTGCCTATAATTATACTGTTATCAGGTAATTTTAAAGGAATGTGAACCCTTGTCTAAATAAACTTATTCTTTTATTTCTTTTAGGTTCTTTATCACCTCAGGGGTGATAGTGTCCAGTAACTAAAATGGTTACTCCCCGGGGCTTTTCCATCCCATACTTTTTGTCTTTGAAGAAATCATTCTGAATATGTATTAACACCAACAGCAGAATAATTGCCCTTAAAAAAAATTAAATCATGAGGAATACTTCATGCAGTGAGATATTTAAATAGGTTCAACTCATAAAATCCCTCCTAGGAAAGCAAAGATGGTGGCCATCCTACCACACATGATGTTACTAGGGGAGTTTGGCATGTTTCAGCTAAAAAGACAGAGGCTGAAGATGCATGTGATTACATTTTCCAAATACAAAGCAAAACCCAAAGTCACTGGTGGGAATAAAGAGGTAAATTTAAGGCACTGCTGGACCGAGGACAAATGTCAGTCCAATTTCTCCTAATATCAGAAATTGGAGTGAGAATGTCCACTGTGTGAACACGATTCAAACTCAAATTCATCAAGATATTAATAATTGATTAAATGACACAGCTGCTTTGACAACAAAGATGTCAAAACCCTGACTCAGTCCTTCCAAACCTTTATTTCCATGGGGCAAGAGAGAGCAAAGCAATGGCAAGGAAAATAGGGGAAAAAAAGGTTATTGAAGAAAGCATTACCACTTGGAAGAATAAATCCTTAACTAATGTTGTATTTTGGATGGTTTAAAATAAATAAATCCTCTCAGAATTTCCATTTGAACCCCTAGTGTTCTAAACACACTCCTTCTTGGTATGCTGACTGCCCAACTCCAATCTAAAAACTTTATTCCCCTTTTGACTTTAAAGAGGCCACTGGTGTGAAACTGCAATTTACATGTTAATAGAGGTCTGCTTCAAGCAATGTGTGACCTCGAACAACCAGTCAAGTTAACGACTATATTTCAAAATATTCCAACAAAAATTTAATGAAAAAGATATTAATGCCTTCAGAGGTAAAAAAAAAAAAAAAAAACAAAAAAAAAGCTGCCATGCAAGTGAATGCAGAATAAAAAAACCCTCTTTATACATTGTTCTTGTATATTCTTAGTTTTAAACTCAACAAAACCAGACAGAGAACAGTGGAAGAAAAAGAAGAAAACAGAAGAAAACAGGAACTGAATATCAGTCTATATAAGCAATTTGTGAGAGGGAATGTTAATCACAATTTCAGGCTGATTGCCTTTTTAGGAAGTACAATTTTATTATATGCAATAGATAAAACATTTTCAGGTAACTGAGGGATTTTGATGCTGGTGATTATTCAAGGCTGATGGTCAAGCTCTGATTATATGTCCCTCTATGGAGGGCTGAGCTACCAACCTGATTGCTACAGCTAGATAAATTAATGATTGGAGTCTTTAAAGTTTTCTGAAAGACTTCTCTCTTCTTCAAAAGTTATTGCAACATCCAAATTGCTCCATTAAAACAAAACTATATTTTGCCCTATCAAATGGAAGATTAGTTGTCATTTCAAAACTTAGCTGCTGCCCAGCTGTAAGTACCCAAATATCTATTTGCTTAAGGTGATTGGATGTAGACAACTTTGTGGGGACAACTATGCAACAGTGCTCACAAGGAGAAATTTGACAAGAGAGCCCATCAGGGAGACATTAGGTCTGGAGTGTTTTGGGTTTTTTTTTCTCTCAGACGTGTGACAGTAAGGTCAGGAAATCAGAAGTGATGGCTCATGCAGCCTGGAAAACTGGGCAGATTTCTGACTGTCCCTGTGCCCTCACTTTTTAGGTGGCTGTACCTGCTGGGATGGACACAAAGGTGTTGGCAGTGGGGGCTGCAGAGGGGCCCCTGTCGGGATGGAGTGATAGAAACAAACTTTCACAGACTAAACACTGCCCTCCTCTCCCCATCCCCACCTGGGCCATGTGGGGTGTCTGGAGGGATGAAGGAATGCCAGGAAAGATGCAGGAGGAGAAGTTGTTTTGATTTGCCTTTGTTTCTCATAGCTTTGTTCTCAAAGCTATTTTTAATTAATATTCCCTACTGGAGGTTGTGCCAGTCATGGTTATTGGCATGTGATCTCCCCATTTTTGCCTCAGTCCATAAGCTTTTCCTTCTTATTCCCTTCTCCATCCTTTTGAGGGGAAGGAGTCAGGACATCTGTGCAGCTCTCAAGCCCCCACAATGATTGTGACTCACAGCACAACTGTGCATCTGTGCTAGATTTGTGATGCTTTTTACTAATCTCTAACTTTCATGGGGACTTTACATAATTCAGGACTAGAACACAAGCCAATTACATTTGATCTTATAAGTGTTGGTCCTGTGAGGAGAAAAATCACTACTTTTTTATTGGTTGCTGTACAAAACTGTCAAAAACTAAATTGTTATACAGCTTTGTCAATACTTTAATCAGTTTTTATTCACACCAGAACTAGTGGAGGACAATTCCTTTCCTTTCTCTATCTATACCTTCCTCTCTCTATCTCCAAATGTCACTTCCAAAAGTCTTTATGAATGTTGCAAACATGTGATAAATATCTTGTACACACACACAGAATGGGAGACATCACACTTGCATCATATCAGAGAAACTAAATGTGTCAAGAGCACAGCAATGAATAACCCTAAAAACCTGGGTCAGCAGCTTCTTTGAAGCTCAGATAGATATGGCTAAAAGTAGTCACCATTGAAAGGCAGCCCAAACATGCATAAATATCTTGGTATATCAGAAGCAGTTGGTGATTAAGATTTCTTGTTTGGATTTTTTGTTTGGTTCATTGGTTTTGAGCTCAAATGTTGAGGGTTTTTTTTTTTTAATTAACTGATTTCAGAAGTATGGACATCATCATACCCTTTTTGAATGTATTAAACAAATTACATATTGAGAACTAATCTAAAGAATTGTGCTATTGTAAAGTTTAGTGTTACAGACTATTTGTACCTAATTATTATCATCTATTTATCACTGTAGCTGTGCCAGTTGCCTTGGTTTTGAAGGCCGGCATCTATTACATTGTGGCAGAAAAGGCCTCCTCTCTGTGGAAGTTCTGCTCAGCAAACAATGAAGACATCCCTGTGTTATCAACACTCTTTTTTGAGGCACAGATCCAAAACATACCCCCACAGTAGCTAATGTGAAGCAAATTAACTCTATTCCAGGGAAAACCAATACATAACACAAATATCTTTGAAAATAAAAGTGCAAATATATTACCATTTCTTCCAGCTGTGACCAAACTGACCATTACATTATATTTATCACATTGGAAAATTAAATTGATGCTTTGGTCTGCATAGTACAGTCTAACATCACTACAGCATTTTATGCTGCTTTTTTGTCATCTCTTCTCCAAAAAAAAGAAAAAAGAAAAAAGAAAAGGTTTGGATTCAACTTAGAAACCATTTCTTTTCTCCCAGGATGGGGGATGATGTAGGAGGAGGAAAGATTATTTCAATTGGAAGGGATGTATGATTACCAGCTGTTCCAACTGCCTGATCACTTCAGGTGTGGCCAAAAATTCAAGGACATCATGAAAGGGCATTGTCCAAATGGCTCTGGAGCACAGACAGGTCTGGGTCATGGACCACCTCTCCAGGAAGACTGTTCCAGGGTTTGGACTCCCTCTCAGTAACAAAATGCTTCCTCAGTTCAGACTGATGCTCTCTAGGCACCCCTTTGGACCATTTTTGGCAGATCTGTTTTATCAGTGCCCAGACAGCTCTGGTAGACACTGTCCAGAAAAGTCTTTTTATATAATACCCCTGATTGTTTCAAGCACAGCAGTTATGTAGCCCAAGAGAGAAAATGAAACTCATTACTTGATCACAAATAGTGTGCAGGATCTGAAACAAAATAATTCATTTAAATTAACCTGTAATAACAAACACAGTGTGTTATAGCTTGATATCCCCACAGAATCAAACTAAAACCTCTGTGACTGCACTTAACCTTAAAGATGGAATTATGAAAATATTAAAAAGCAGATAAGAGGGATAACTAAAATTTAATCCTTTTAAGCATGAGGAGAACACTGCAGAGCACCCCACTCTAAGTGAGGCCTCAGTGCATATTGTTTATTAAGACAGAAAAAGTAATTGATATGATTAAGTAGAATAGTAAGGGAAAGTATTAGAAAGAAGCAGCACATTCCAGAAATAGAAAGTTGCACTTTGATAAAGAAAATAGAGTGAAATTCTGATGGGATAAATTTAAAATAAATGTGGATAGATAAACACTGTTTCCAAATGTACCTGGAGTAAAAATATTGCAGCATGTACAGGGAGTCAGCTGATGACCACTACAAAATGAGCCTTCAAAGTGGGAAAACTGCTGAAGAAATGTAGTAATTTTTTAAAAGTTTATGTTAATGGAGGAGAAAAATCCAGAGATCTGTGCTGGAACAGCCTGTGGGAGGCTCAGTAGTTCTGCCTGAAACTGCAGCGAGTATAAATTAGGTTAGAAAATTAAGTTTTATTTGAAGGATCTTTAACAACATAGTACTTACACTTCCGTGTGAAGTGACAAAGATTGCACAAAAAAGAAAAAAAAAAAAAAAGGAACAAAAGTTCCAGGTACAATCCAGGTAACTTGAAGTAAATTAACCAAATGTCTATGAAAATGAAGAATGTAACAATGAAAATCTTTGATAAAAAGAATTCAGTACATGTTGGGTTGTTGGAAAAAGCCTTAATTTCTGTACAAGGTTAAAAAACCTAGTAGACTTCTTTTCAAGAGGCTTTCTCTAAAAAAATTTAAAAGCTTTAAAGAAACCAAGTAATCAGAGAAGAGATGTTTCAATGTAGCTAAATAATTGTTTTAAATAAAATGAAAAATGGATAATATTATCTACTCATTTAATACAATTAAACAAAACATGTAGAAGGGTTAATAAGAAGAAAAGATTTCTAATCATAACAAGTTACTGATAAAGTTGAAGATGACAGAAAGAAAGAAAACTTGTTCTGTTTTCTGTCTTACTGACATATCTGCATGCTGCTGCTGCAGGAGGAAGGTTTCTGTAGGACACAGACAATTCCTTGGCCTGATGATCCCAAGAGTGACTCTGGAGGAGCTGGGGCTCTACAGCCACTTGTACTGACCAGGGTATGGATGGATACCCACACTTCTTCTTGCACCTTTGCAACAAGCTTAACCTTAACCACGAGGTTAAATCACTCAAACAGGACTTGATTAAGGTAATTATTAAATGATACAGGTGAGAAGAAGGAGGGTGAGGTGCTCTTGAGAAAGAAAGTGCTCTTGCACTCTCACCGCAGCCTCTCAGGAGCCCCATGATTCTTTAAAAACATCACAGTCACTTCTGGGAGGGAAAGGGAAGATGATAATAATCCTTAGTGTTTTTTAAATATTCTCCTGGTATTGCCTTATGTTAGCAGCTATTTTATATGCCTGACCACCTCAGGGACCAATTAGGCAAAAATCTCTAGAACAAAGTCCCAGTGCAACTTTTCCTCATGATATGATTTTCCTAGAATTTCAACATGGACCAGATACACTTGGTGCTTTTGAAGAGCTATAGAAAAGTAAGGAAATATGTTAAATAATATATTATAGATGGCACTTCTGAATCTCCTTTGTGCTAGAAGGCAGGAAAGAGCCAAAAAAAAAAGAAGAAAGAAGTCCCACAATGCTTTGTCCTCACCTTTATACATTTGCTGTAGGAATTCTTATTTTCCTTAGCAACTGTTCTCCTACATGAAGGTCCTTCTGCCATATGTCAGCCTAACTATTGGGAAAAACTTTTTTTTTTTTTTTCCTAAAAATTTCACTTCACACAACCTTAATCCATTAATTAGAATGCTTTTGAAAGGGGAAAATTTTGGACTGAATGATTAGCATATTAAACTGCTATATAGTTTTAGTTTACTTTAGATTTAATCTAAAGAGGAAACAATGGAAGTAAATCTTGTGAAAATATTCTGATTATATTTCATATAGATCTGTAGACTGCACATTCCTAAAGAAAATAGAATACATCTAGCTCAAAGAGCTGTTGGGGAATCATAATAAATACTTATTTCTAATTTTGTCTTCATATCACTAACAAGAAGTAATTTATTGATACCAAGAGAAAATATTTACTGCTCAAAGGCTTTTAGGAAAGGGAATAAGATAGTTATACTAGATTAACATGCTAACTTAAATTGTCACATACACATTTTCATGCAAGGCAGCTCTCAGTTGCTTTACTGAATACAACTAACATTCTTAAATAGACACACAAATCCTGATTGCAGATATAAACTCCATTCATGTTGCTATTGCTGCCACTGCTGGAGTGGCAATTTGTACATCTTATTTTCAGCCATTTCTTCCCCACAAATTCCTCAACATAGAAGCAAGCTTTTAAATGCTTTTGCACTAAAATTCTTTTCAACTGCCTGCTAAGAGGACTTTAAATCTTTTCTTCTCTTGTGGCTGGACATCCATGTGTGCTGAGACTCAGGGTACTCTTCCTTCCTCCAGAACAGCTGTTGGACATCAGCTTCATGATGGAAATTAACTAATCCGTGAAAGATGGATTTCAGTAAAGTTTCAGTGGGAATGGGGATTGCAATTGTTTTAGTTACTGTTGAAGGAAACACGTAACTGGAGTTTTCAAAATGCTACCCCTAACAGACTCACACAATTAAATATTTGTTGTGAAACGGATAAATTATATCATTTCAGTGTATATTAAACATTAATGCTTGTTTGTTTTTAATCTTAATACCTCTTACTAGTAATTTAACAGATTCTGTACGAGATTTTGAAACAGCTTAAAACATAATCTATTTTATTTTTCTCTGCATTCCCATCAGTGAAGTTATTGATACATATAGCTGCAGAATTTATCCTTATTTCTTGCTTTCTTCTAAAGAATCTCTTTCAGTATAGGCATATTTTGTATTTTGTCAGCTCTATTTTGCTAAAATGTTAATCGTTATGCATTTTTAAAAGACATAAACAGAGGATTTCCTCATTTCCTTTCCTCTATCCCACTTTTCCTCTTTTCATGCCAAAAGAAAGTACTGGGTGGCAGCCACTGGCCAAACAAGACTATATATGTATATCTCCAGTCTATTAGAAAATGCTACTGCTTGGTCTACTCATCTATGATGTTGTACTCTTTGCCTGGAAGATTCTTCCAGCAGCAGCAGCAGCAGTTTTTTAAAAAATTCTTTTTGCTTTTGTGTGTAATTTTTATTGGCATACTCAGCATCTGACTGAAGGAAAAAAAAAAGGTAAAATGGCCTGTTGTATCAAAAAAATTATGTTGGAGGGGCTTTAATTATTTATTTTTTATTATTTCATTGAGGTGACTGAAAAAAATGCTTTTTGATCCCTACCAAAACTATCAAACAGAGAACAATAATAAAAAATATGGGGTTTTTTCTATCTTCAAATTTACCCAAAGGAGTGTATGAATTTCAGATTACTTAAATATTCACCTTCCATAGGTCAGCTATGTTCAGAGATTATCACAGGTTTTGAAGTGTTGAGGTATTTAGTGTAGCTGAGGCTGAATTTCAAACCTGCATTTAAAACTGAAAGAGAAAAAAAAAAAAACCAAAAAAAACCAAAAAACCCAAAACAATGAAAAAGGAAAAAGTCATTCAATGTGTTCTTGAGCACATTTTTTGCACAATCTAAGTTCTAAAAGCCTGAGTCTGCTGGGAAAATGGGCATTTCCATAGAAACACTGAAGGAATGAAACCACCACATAAGAGCCTCTAGGAGGGGAAGTGCAGCAAAGATGTGTTGGCTGTGAATCTTAATAGACACGAAGTCTGTTGGCCCTGAGCTGCTGCCTGCTTTCCTGCAGCATGATTCTGAACTGCAGGAGCAATGCCTGCTACTTCTGCTTGCAACATATTACTGTCCCTGACGAGGTATTAAAAGGGATTCTAAAGAGAGAACACTGCATATTCTTTTTCTAGTAACCTTTTAAAGAGAAGAGTATCATAGGAAAGATCCATAGTTGAAGTCAAAGGGTCAGTACCTCTGCTAAGTGTAATTTTAAATCAGCCCAACACCCAAATAGCCTTTTCCCTACGTTCTGTTTTCTTTCCATTTTCAGTACCACTATTACAGCAGCTCCTCTTGGCGCCACTTTATGTGCAGAGAGTGGTATTATTATACATGCCTCTTCCTAGCACTTTAGAACTGGCCCAGGAATATCCTTCTTTAATCTGAAGTGTGTCATATCAAGATTTTTTGTATTAAATCAAGAAATAGTACAGCATGCAAAAGGAGTTTAGTTCAAGCTTTGAATCCAATTTGAGTAGACATCGATTGTCTAAAGACAAGTAATTATGCTGAATTATAGCAAAAAATAAAAAGTTTATTCAGTCATTTTAACAAAATTTTAAAAAGACAACTCTTTTTTTACTATTAAAATAGAAAAAAGGGAACAAATTCAAATATTTAAAGATATGTATTATAATACAACTACTTTCAGTTTATCTGTTCAATGAATGTTTTAGCATCAACAGGTAAAAACTAGGGAGGAAAAAGTATTTTTAAAAATAATAATATCAACAACAACAATAATAATAACAACAACTGTGTCTAGTTTCCTAACTCTTTTTATTGCTTTCTACACTTTCAGAGTTATATATCCTCTTAGCTACATGAAAGTAAGATCACAAGCAAAAGGATTTCTGGACCCTTTCTGGATTGACAAATACAGGTATTTACCACAAGTCCACAACTTTTTCTATTACTTCTTTGTTCATTGTTTTTCATCTTAGTCAGAATTTGAAGCAAACTGGGATGGGATTTTTACATTCAGTTGTGCTGCATAATTTGTTATCAGTCTGAAGTTTAGGAAGGGCCCTGGGAAAACTGCAATATGAAGTTACTTTCCATAGTAAATGATGTTTGCATTTGGCTTGGATTACATCTCTAAGTGTTCTTAGTCACTTGTTTTGAATCTGTGTCAAAACAATATTTGTTTCTCTGAAGGAGTTTAAAACTTAGAACAAGTTGGGAGAAGTCACTGACTGAATATACAGCTGTCCCAGGACAATAACTTGTGAAGGAAAGCAGCAAACTGGCAAAAAGCTTTGCTAATTGTCCTGGTAACATATTTTATTTACATGGTGTGATAGAATTTGGTTACCATCAAAAGTCAGTCCATTTCCCTTTGAACATACACCAGGAATTCCTGAGATTTGCAACTTCTTAGTAAGTCTTGAATTTATATTTCTTCTCTATGCAATAATGGCACATCATCATTTTCCCAAGGATAACCATTCATCAAAACAGAAGCAGGCCAGTGCCCAGAATGGACAGTTCCTCTCTGTTTTCTATTTCAAATAAAATTGATGATACATTATGCACAGCAAGCTACTTTTTTTAAAAATAATTTTTTATTTAATGATAGTAATATAAAATGATCGATTGAACAAAAAACTCTGGCCAGCATCTATCTAGATGTAAGTATTGAAGCACCTGTAGCATTAATCATTTTTATGTGACTATTATGTAAACAGAACTCCATGATAAGGACTTGGCTGAGGAACTAAAAATGGTGTTCAAACCAAAATGATGGTTGGAATGCATTTAGTGGCTGCAAATGTAAGGCTTCTAGATCTTACTGTGTCCTCCTTAAATGGCAGTATGCAAAAAAGGAGGCAGCAGGACAAGAAGTGACAAAACATATAGGGAACAATGACAGAAAGTAAGACATATATGTAGCCTCTTAGAATATAATAGGAGATTAAGCTCATTGTCTAGTATATATAGATATAGATTATAGTTATATAGATACATAGATATATAGATATATAGATATATAGATATATAGATATATAGACAGAAATATAGAGAGAGATATAAGGATATAGATATATACATGGAACTTTTTTTAATGCTGTAGTCACTGGACTCTATAGTTAATGCTATAGTTAAGCCAAATCCAATTAACTGACCAAGAAACTTCTGTGTGTGTACTGGGAGATGGATGAATTAGTAAATGACCAGTGATCACATTTGTATATAATTCAGAGTATTTCTTATCTGCTAATTATAGAGACATATGAAACAGAGAACAATACAAAATGGTTTTTAGGAGGTTGGAATGGCTGACTTTTATGGAAAAAGGAAACTAAGCATATATAAATGTTAAAAGTTAAATAACATTCAAAAAACATTCAGCAAGAAGTCTAAGATGTGAATACTGGGAAGGAAGGAAACCATACAGAAACTCACAGAAACCCACAAGAATTATTAGGAATAATAAAAAAAAGGTATCAAACCACAGACTTTGAAAAGAAAAATTCAATAAATATCAAAACTGACCAACAGTAACAGTTATTAAACCACTGAACAATTTTACTCAAGGAACTCACAGAAAAGCCATTCAATTGCTATTAAACAAAAAATGTGATACATGGTATATGACATGGCAAAATTGGCACTGAAAAAATAAGGCTAGTTTTACTAGGGTAATTTTTCATCTTTAGCACTGATACAGAACTAATTCTATCTATACTTCTGTTGCATTCCAAACATCTTTCTCAAAAGCAGGAAGAATACAGACTATTTAATTAAATGAAATCTGTGCAAGGAGATTCATTTAAGAGTTCCAAATAATTTCAACTACTGCTGGAGTTTTGGCTTTCCCTCACTTGTTCTAGAAGAAAAAGCACTGTAAAATTTCACCTCTGATCTTCTTTATTGCTTTATTGGAAGTGGATTTTCCTCTACCTTTCTCTGAGCCATTATATGTTACTGCAGCTAGCTTTGTGCAGTAGTGCCACTAAACTCTTTCAGCTGTTTGTTTAGAGGGCTTTGCTCAGCTTCTGGAGATAAATGAATTTGCCAGGAGGGCAGAGCCAGGAGGGAATTTTCTTTTCATTGAGGATGGATGCAATTGCTCTTTTGTTCTGCTCCTTTGTTTTGTCTCTTTGTCTTACTTGCACTTCTGTAAGGCGCACCCTTCATAACCAACACAGAGGAATTTCAGTTTCCTTTCGGGTCCTGGCAAAGAATAGCTCCCCCTTGATTGTTCCTGCTGTCAACTGGCAAACTGAGGTTCTGCTGTTTTGTTGAGGTGTTATAAATGGAGTACTAAATGGTTTTCTGTAGTGCACAGAGCTCTGAGCTCATGCTTCAGCTTCCTTTAGGTCTTCTGGGAAAAGCAGAGGGCCACAGTCGTGATTGTCTCCTGTGCTCTATTCCTGTCTCCTTAAAATACAGCCAACAAATTGCAGCAGCACTGGAAACTGCCTGTAGTTAGCAAAGTAACCCAAGCAGACTGTTTTAGATTTCTGCTCATTCTGACAGTTCATTTCTCCCAGAAGAATGAAATGCCTGGGAAGTGAAAAGTTGTGTGCACAAAGAAGCTAATGGATGTATACATAATATCCTGGATTGTTTTAGGCTTCAGTGTACATTGAGTTAGCACTGATTTTGTGCATAGCTCTTGAGTTGATGAAACATTTACATCTTAATTTTGACATGGGTAAGCAAGCAGATATATTGCCTAACATGCTATTTCTTTTCCCGTAGCAATGTCCAGAGAAAGAAGGCCTGGATACAGAATTGCAAGCTTTAAAAGAATAAAGCAGAATATCCAGTGATTTGGCAGAATGCAGATATGAATCACATCAAAATGGGGTCCCACATTAAGAAACAGTCAGTCTCAACAACAAGAGAGTTGTACTGTAATCTGTCCCCAGGGTCACAACAGTACACTGTATGCATATATGCCTTCTGGTAGATACATATATATATATATATGTATACACACATATCTATACCCTGAAAAGTTGGTTCTTGCTAAAGTATGGTTCAAGCTCTTAAAAATACTTGCATAGACAGCTCACATTAAAGATACAAAGGACAGAACACTAAGTAATGACCACTGTGATCAAAGTTTAGGATCAAGAATCAGAGCAACCATTACTGGTTTGTGTTGATTTATTTTTTCCTCCAAGAGTGGTTAGATTTAATCCTGTAATTTGCATGTTACGACTGAAATATTTTTAACACTGGAAATGTGCAAACGTTAGCATTTAAATTATATGTGGGAGATCAACATTGAAATCTGCTACATTAGTCAGAAGTAAAACATCTTGAAGAGAGGGAGGGAGCTCTTGCATCCCAGATGGGTTGAAGATTCTCGTGTCTGATCAATTATTTCTGTTGATGGTACAGGTGTAACAGGCTAAAGCCAAGACAAAAGCAACAAACTTTTTCAAGGTCAAGGAAACTGCTAGTGCTTATTAATTTTAACACTTCATGAATGCACTTCTGGAGGATAAATTTCACTTCACATTGGATTTCTTTTTTCATGTATCACAGTTCCTTCTTCCACACATATTTTACATTGCATTTTTAGTGTAATTATAGGAAGATAACTTGATGTACCATTCTTTGACATATTTTACTGAGATGTGCACATTAAAAACCTCTGCAGCTTAGTGGAGAGCAAAGAAGATAATAAAAGAGTAAGTCACGTGCCAAAATCTTTGCTCATGTACTAAAATGAAATTAATTCGAGTTATATGTAATACTTGAGCATATGTCATTACTTTATTTGGCTGCATATCTCCTTTGTGCACTGCTGTTTTTCATACAGAACATTTTGTCATGTGCATATTTGGTCTTTGAAGAGGAAGAGTTCTTTTTATTTGAAAATTCTTACCAATATATATTTTTTCCTCCTCCTCATAGCTGTTATGGAAAGAAAGAAAACAAAAGCTCATCAAAATAAGTCCGAAATGTAGGGAAAAACAGCTCATCAGTAATATATAAAGAAGACATTATGAAATTATGCAAATGACCAGTCAGATGTTATGTTCTGGCACTTAGGCTACTGGTCTCCATTTCAGGAAAGCACATGGGGTCAGTGTAGGGTGTGCTGGGCATTGGGACTTGTGGAAGGCTTCGTGTGTGTAAAGGTGGGAAGGGCTGAAGCACATGCTTGGGAAACGAAGTCACATGTGGAGAGGAAGGTTGGAGATGAAGGTTGCCTCCTTTCATGTGTGTCCCTGTACTTGCACCCAGGGCTTGTCCTGCAGCTGAGCACTGCTGTCACAGCACCAGTGGGCTCACACACGGTGGTGCTGATGCCAGATCCTGCACCTGGGATGGGGAAGTCCTGGTTGTGTGCGCTGCACTCCACAGTTGGTTGGATATTAGAAAAAGGCTCTTTAGCCATTGGGTGGCTGGGCACTGGAACAGGCTCGCAGGGAAGTGGTCACAGCACCAAATCTGACAGAATTCAAGAAGCTCTAGAGCACATGATGTGTTTTTTGGGAATGGTGAGGTACAGGGTCAAGAGTTGGATTTGATGATCCCAATGGGTCCCTTACAACTCAGGTTGTCCTGTGATTCTGTGAAATGAATGCAGCAGCTCTTCCCTGCAGCTGAAATGGGTGCTGGATATTGAAAGTGGGGGTTTGTGGATGTGCAAAGAGGAGTAGAAGATATTTTATCCAATCTTCAGCTCTACTGCACACCAAGCCCATGTCCTGAAGCTCCAGGGTGTGTTTGCCTTGTCATTTTAGAAGTGCCTGTGGAGGATTTCTGTGCCATTTCCACAGAGACAGCGAAGTGTGGCCCTCTAACTCCTTGTTCCCAGATCTAACATTCAAAAATGATCTGACATTGTTTCTTTTCCCCTGCACATCATTATCAAAGGTCAGATGTGCATCACATTTGTGATGTGTCACTTAGACTTGTGATAAAATGTGATATTGTTTCCTTCCTCTAGAAACTTTGTGTAACTGACCCTTATTGCAGTCTCCTTAAAGAGAGTTATGGAACACAGCAAAATGACTGTCATTTGGCAGAAACCTTATTTTATCTTAGATTCTGCTTCTGATTTATGTAGAGCAACAGACTCAAAACAATTAACAGAAATCAGTGTTCAATGACAGCTCAATCAAAATATTTGAAGTAAAACTTCACTTTCCTGGTGGTTTTTGATGTTTACTTTTATAGATATTTATCCATCTTTCTTCCTATGTTTATTTCTTAGCTGGTAACACCCAAGCTTAGTAAAAGAGTTTTTTTTAAATTTATTTCCACTATTATGAGCAATTACCTTTTCTTCTAACTTTAGCTCTTTCGCATATGAAAGAAAGTTGACACATCAATAATACATTTAACTGAATTCTGACATTTTTCATTCTACAGAGATATGAAAAGAGTCTTTTAACATTGCTTTTCCTGATCAAATACTTAAGGCTAAAAATCATAGCCAAGTAACCACTCTGGAAACTACACAGGTTTTGAAGAATTAAGCCATTTAAAATTCATTTGCACAACAAAGTTTGAAAGATAGATAAAAATAAAATAAAGTAAAATTCTATACATTTACAGAAAGAGGAATATATCTTGGATTAAAAGAGAAATGGTTTGTCATACAGTATTTCTCTCTATGATTCAGCTGTAAGGATTTATGTCCACAGACATGATAATCTTAATCTTGTAGTTCAAGTCAATAGAAAAAACCTTGAATTTGATTCTCCAAGTCAGATCAGGGGTATGATACAATTTTTATTATCTGTCCTAAATACAAATAGGCACTGGTTTGAGGACTGTCTGTTTTGTATTTCACCCTCCCTTTGTGACAAGGATGCTCCAGGTACTGCAAACAGTTTAGCTTCTGTTCCTTTTTTCATTTGTGTGTACATTTCTGAGTTTATTAATTTTCTCATATCCTCTTGAACTGCTGACTATAGATCCCAATTTTCAGCAAGTTAGATTGTTGAGTTATTATGATTGTATTCTGGCAAGCAGTGCATCAGATCACACAAAACTAATTAGATATTTTCATTTATACAACAACATTCCAAGAAATCTCTAAGCATTATGAAAAGATAAATTGAAGTACACCTTAAGATGAAAAGAAAAGAAATTTAGTAATTTCCAAAATAGTCAATATATTGAAAATATTTGAAAAACAGTAATAATGAAGACCAATAATTTTAATTGCTAGAAAACTTGAAGAATGTGGCCACTTGGTCTACTAATGGTAGAGAATTGCCTATTAAAACTGTTTCTTGAACTGCAAAGTAAAAAGGAGCTTTTGTTTATGTCCGTTTGTTAAATTGATTTTGTGTGGATCAATTACATGTTCTGTTTTTAAAGTTTTGCACTCATAAATGCTCATAGTCTCTCTTCTACTTCTGTCTTGACATACTTATTTTTCAGGAAAATATTCTCATTTGGTTTTCATATAGCTATGTGTATCAGCCAGTAGTTAAGCCTTATTTTTTGTCTGTGTGATTTTCTTTATTGTTTAGGGTTTTTTTTATAAAAAAAGTGCAATTTGAAAATTCACTGCTCTCGCCCACCCCAGCCCTGTTACCATTTTCTCCTGGCCTCACTGATCTTTTCTATTCTATTTCTAAAAAATTTCATAGCACCTCCTCTGTAACTCCTATTTGCTCTTCCATTTTTCCACTCTGCTACATCCTCAGCTCAGTCAAGATTTTTTACAGATCCCTTGAATCATAACCCTCAGAACAGATGGACAGGGACAAATAACTGAATAATGAAACTAGACTTGCTTAGGCTGATTACTCTGTACCCTCTCTGACCTTAGTTTTTCAAATGGAGAATCCCTTCAATGTCTTATTCTGAAAAACAAACTCAATATAAAAGGTCATCCTGAACTGACTGCAGGATCAAGAGTCCTAGAAAATGTGGGCTGAGTAAAAACCTGGCTGAACTGCATCTCCAAATTTCAGTTTTAAAAAGACAATATAAAAATATTTGTTGCTACTTTCATAAAGTTTCAGAGGTGCCCTCTTTCTGTCACTTCAGTTTCCGTATAATTTCTCTTTAAAATCTGGTAAATTAGAATACTAATTATAGGTTTCTATGAAATATAACTGAAATAAGTAATTTTCTGACCCATCAGAAAATTTATCAGTGAAATAATGCAATGAAAAGTAAGGTGAAGGAGGAGGACCACAGCTTCCCTGCAGCCATTCTGTTGTATAGCTGAGTTTATTCTATTCCTGTGGAACTCCAGCTGTAATAAATCATGGTATCTCCCAATGACAGTGTCAAATGAACATGTTTATTGGGACAGACAAGTACATCACTAAGAGTGTTACTTACTTCAGCTGCTGACATACAGTACCAGCTGTTGGATTTAAACACTGACTCGGTCACTGCAACTGAAAACGATGGGAGTTTTTCAAATCATACACCAATATGAGAAAAACAGGGTCATCATGGATAACATAAGTAATGTAGATTTTTTTTCCCAACAGCACAAAAGCTATGAAGTTTGAGAGAAAATTCCCCAACAAAACCAAGCAAAACTTCCAATCTAGCAACAAAAACCCAGCACATTCATGTTAAATACTGTGATTCTGTTTTTTCAGAAAGTTTAAAGATTTGCTTCAAAAAATCAGTGACTGAACTCTAGAGGCATGTTGCATTTCAAAAATTTCTTCATATATATAACCTAATCACTTCTGATCTCTATTTTTAACCTTCAGGTAGTATGGGCTTTTGTGTAAGTAGTGTGGAATGGAAACACATCCAGCACTGCTGTGAGTTTCAGAGCTGTGAGCTCTTCCTCTACCATGGAATATGAGGACCCACCTCATACAGGGATCTGGGGAATCAATCTGAAACAAATGGTGGGGTTTTTTGCCATTAGGATTAAAAACAAAACAAAACACCCCAAGAAAAACAAAAAAAAAACCCCAATCCTGACCACCACAACCCCTAAAAAATAAATTAAAGAACAAAAAGAACGCCCCCCACAAACCAAAAACTCATACCAGAGCATACATGGGTAATGGGAACACAGTATGAAATCTATTTTGGGGTGCAAAAGTTCAGGAATACAGGATACTTATTGATGTTGCGGGGGCTCCAGTGTCAAGGATAGTTGGGTTTTTATCAAATAGGGATATTTAGAATGAAAAAAAAAAACCAAAGAAACATATCAAGAGGGTATTAGTAGCCTCATGGGAGGAAGACACCAGTTCCACAGGAATGAAAGGAGATGACAGCTCCCTCATAAATAAGAGGACTGTTCAATAGTCTCAACCATGCCCCTTGTCCTTCATGATTAAGAATCGTTGTGTTGGGCTGAGACCAAATGAAAGACAATGACCAGAACAACCAGATGAATTGTGATTATTCCAGCATCAGAAAAGGAAGAATGAGATGGTTGAAGTTCCCCTTCTGAGTGAGTGAATCCTATCTGAGCACCAGCTCAGGAAGCAGGATGCCTAACTGGAACCAAGTCAAAGATTTAAAGGTACATCGTCAATGCTAATGATGCCTTTGGCCAGGCCTCATTTTGTCTTCATTATAAGGTGCTTTACTAATTACTCTGGCCAATAATTTATATTCCTCACAGGAGACTGTCATGATGGCAGTCATCTACTAGTGCAAGTCAAGAAAAGGATTATAAAGAGGAGTATAAAGTCTTATTAGATCTTCAGCTCCAGCATACAAGATTTGGCAGGGACTCACAAATACTGCAAGATTAATCTGCAGCTCTGTAAGTGATTGAAACATGAAAACCTTAAATTTCAGTTAAAAGTTCATTTTCTTTTTATACATGACCTTCCATGAAGCAACACCTCTGTCAAGACATGAAGTTCCAAGTGAAAAAGCCAACTCCAGAACCAAAAATCCCTATAGTGTTGTTCTGTTGTGATGGGTCAACCCTTTCTGGCTGTCAGGTGCCGACCAAAATTCTGTGTCATCCACCTCCTCAGCAGGAGAGGGAGAGGAGATGTGAAGAATCCAGTTTGTGGGCTGTGGCAGGGACAGGCTGATGGTTCACCCATTATGACAGACATTATGATGGACAAAACAGATTCAGCTTGGGAAGACTAGTTTAGCATACAGTCCTTCATGACCTTCTGGGAGTTCTTCACTTCTCCAGCATGGGTCCTTTCCATGGACTCCAGTCTTCCAGGAAGAATCTGCTCCAGTGTGGGCTCTCCATGAGAACACAGGCCCTTCACAAACCCTGCTCCAGCACGGGCTCCTGTCTGGAGGCCACAGCTCCTGCCAGGATTTGGCTCCAGGGAGCTCTCTCGGGCATATCCATGTCCTCCACATATACAAACTCTTGTGCAGTACTTGCTGGTACTCAAAATAAAATGTAAAACAATACCTCACTTATGATGTCTTTAGTTTCTGAAACAGAACAGGTGAAAATAATCTACATGGAAAAAATTGTAGAACCATATTTGCTTTTCCAGGGCAAAGGACACACCACATCAGCAGAGTAAGGACAGCAACTTTCACTAATACAGAACCTAATTTGAAGGAGGTGGGTGAGCAATCTATAAATGTATTTTATATACATGAGAGTACTATTTATACCTATTAAGTTGTACTACAGGAGAACTGGTAGATCCTGAGAGTATTGAAAGGACAGCAGTCAGACTAGTGTAATTCAAAAGAAAGACAGTTAATTCAATAAACTACCAATCTAATCAGACATGCATCCATGTTAAAGGGAAAAAAAAGGGAAAAATTGCTAACTGACAAAAAGGCTGTTGCCAAAGGGTGTGTATGATGAAATGACAGAAGAATGAGCATGAGAATAATCAAAAGGCTAGCTATAAAATAACATGCAAGGAGAAGTTTTTTTAAACACAATAGAAAATGAAATCAAAAGGAAGCAAAAGTCTGTTATTCAATAGAAAAGGAGAACAAAAAGGAGATTGCGTACAACAGACTAAACTCAATACTTTCTTTGATTTTTTATTATAAAAGAAAGAAATAAAAAGGTAGTTTTGACCAGATACTTCAGAAAATGAGTTTTATCACAAAGATAAGTATGTTAGAGAGAATTTGAAAAAAGTAGGGTGAAGAATATTTAGATAAATGAACTGAATATAAACTTATCTTTAAATGTTTTTTAAAAATCTATCCAAAGAGATTTATAAAATTTCCCTTGTTTTCTTCAAGAGATCATAGAAGACAGTAGACTTAAAAAAAGGGAAAAATACGAAATTCTATATCAGTTATTAAGAAGTCAGTGGGAAAGAATGCAAAAGAATTACAGGTCATGGTACCTATCCTTAGGAATTAGGACAGAAAGATTTATCCATCTATTCATGTTGAAAAAGCATAAAATTAAAAAGACAGACAGTTTAGTCTTGTTGAAGCTCAGAGAGTGCCAAAGCAATCTTATTTTCTTCAAGATGGAACATGTATCAGGCTAAAACTGAATATGTAGCTGACTTAAATAAGGTTTTTTCCCACTGCCCTAAAGTAGTATTCTCAAAAGAAAATCAATGAACCAGAATCCAAATAAAAACACAGATGAGGACTCATTGCTTCTAAACTACAGGTCAAGTACTGAATAATGATTCCTTCATTGTGAGAAGGTATTTTATCAACAGAACACCTGGAATAAAAGGAGAGCATGACAATAGGTGTCAATGACATAAAATGTAATGTCATTGGGAAAAAAACCCTCATGCTGGAACAGCAAAATGTCTCAATGGGGGAAAATAAGTCTGAATGGTTAAAGAAAAATTCATATAAAAAGATAGGCTAGAAAAGATGAAAGGAAAAATTTCTTCAGCTGTATGGATAATGCACACTCTACATAGATAAAGGAAGAGGTCATAGATGAAGCATTGTGCTTTGAAGTTGACTAAATCTGTCAGTTTGATGCCTAATCCAGTAAATTGTGAAGACTGTGGTTTTCAGATGTTTACTCTCTATATATCTAATTGCTTAAATTTGGTGAGGGAACACTGTAGCACAAGTTTCATATGCAGCCTGTTAACAGAGCTACTGCTAACATTAAATATTCTGTTCTTCATCTCTGCAATCAATTTCTTACATCTCTCTCGGTTTCATCTGGAAGCAGACTGCTTAAAAGTAAAGTGATATAAAGTGTTTCCCAGCAACTACTTCATCACTTCCAGTGACCTTCAAATTACATTTAACATTTGTCTTGGACAAAACTATAAGGCTGCTCAGTGTTGTGGACAGGAAGATTCATCTGGTACTGTTAACCTGATCAATAGTGAAATAAAAAGTCAACTGAGCTTACATTTTTACAACCCCAGGAGAAAGTTAAAAAACACATTAGTTGGTTTAACAAAATGATAGCAGACAGAGAATCAGTATCCAAGGATATAAATGATGGTAGCTCTGTAAGCCCCGTACATCATATATAGTGATAAACTACTCACACTGAATTAGTTAAAGGACAATCTCACTTTTGTTTCTTTTATTACAATTTTTCCTGCGCATTTTCCCTCAGAAAGAAAAAAAAAATAAAAATGAGTGGGTTTGAGGGGTTGAAACACACAGATTATACTGAATTTCAGATAATGAGAAGGTGTGATGTGGTGGGGAGATTGATTCCATGAGCTTTAATTATCCAAACTACAGGTCCATTAGTAAGTTGTTTGGTGCAACAGAAGTAAATGGGTAGACTGAAACAGATGGTGCTAAAGCTCCTGAGCTATATTTTCCTTCTTCCTTATGCCTATATCAGAAAAAAACAAAGTCTTTGCACTGGGACTGTTATACCTGTGGTCAGCTGTGGGTGTTCTCAGCACAAGAAGTGAACAATATTCTTTCAGGACACAGAGACTTCTTTGTCCTCTATGCTCTTTTTGACTTCCCCTAAATATTAGTACGTGGCTTCACTGCTGCCTCCGCTGACCCTCCAAAAACCTCATAAACCTAAACTTGAACAGGCTGCTGGAGAGAATATAGTGGGCAAGTGTTGCGGTGTGAAGTTTGGAAGAATTGTTGCAAGGAATATGCTGGCAAGGGAAAGTGTTATTTACTGCTTCACTGGATAGCAGAAGATAAATGGGAAAAGAGACTGTAAGTGATTGCTGCTGCTTAGTAGGGGCAGCCTTCACAAGGGCTGGGGAAGCAGCAGGAAGAGCTGGCTGCATAGTTTCTAGTGACAAGGGGCTTGCTTTATGTCTAAGAAATCCTTCTCTTTTCCTTCAAGTGATATTTTAAGTTCTGTTACGTCTGCCCAACTTACCTCCTTGACAGCTTTCCACAGAAATTTTCACAGAAATTAGCAAACAGTCCTGTGCCAAAGTATTTGAAGCCATTGAAGGCTTCAACACCCGGCCATGAGCCACCAGCATCCAGAAACTGCACTCCTTTTCCAGACAGCCAACAGAACTAGAACCTTTGAGCCTCAGAAGCCACCTTGTCCCTCTCCTGGAGTAACCTGGAAGTCAGTGTGCACGGAGAGCAAAGCAAACTTGTCTTTGCAGCCTTTCTCCCATACACAGGCTGCAGGCAGACTGATCCCAGACCTCAGGATTAGGATGGGGCATCCAGACCCCAGGAGCACTGGGGTTCCTGCCCCATCTGTTTGCTACCAGACCTCAGGGGACACCTGGAGTTTTCTCCTTTTGCTTCTCTGATTTTCTCCTTCATGCCACTGAGAGGGCAATGAGCAAAGGACAACCTGCGAACTGGGGTCAACACATAGTGACGATTTATTTACCATATTTACCTAAGTAAATAATTAATCATAATAATTTTATGTATCTAGAGCAGAAGACTGTACTCTGTTTCATAAATGTGTTGAAATTAGAGGACTTCAAACAGTTTTGTAATGTTTTGAAGAGCTTTTCAAGTGTGAAGTTAAGCAGGAATCAGATGATGCAGTTTTCTCCAAAGACGGTGAAGAAATTTTCAGGAGATAATAAAATCGTGGAATGGTTTGGGCTGGAAGGGACCTTAAAGATCATCTAGTTCCAGCCTCCTGCTGTGGACAGGGACACTACTATGTTCTGAAAGAAAGGATGGAGTGCAATCAACTCTCTTCCACCATTTCCCCACAAACAGGAGAGATTAATTGGTATTAATTATATGTGAGCAGATAATTGCTGTCAGTGTCAACCAGGATAATTTTTCTGATACAAACCAGAGAAAATACTACAGTGTAGTTAAATCTGCTCAGAGCAGTGCAAATCAGTCTGAAAGGAATAGGTGAAACTCACAGTGTGAAATTTTCCTACCTATAAGGGGCTATGAAAATGTGTTTTTTGAGATCCTTCCCTCTGGTGGCATGGTGTGTCTGTGGGGACAAATAAAAGAGATTTTTCTCTAGATGTTTATCTGTGAAGCCTTCTTCATTTCATTAATCTGAAATGCTTTTAGGGAAGACTTTTCAGTTATTTGGAACAATTTGTTAGCCTAGAAGTGTTATTTAATCACAAGCAAACTGGATGTTAAAAGCCTGACTTGTAATTTGAAGTTTTCCATCCTGATTGTCATGTCTAATACAAAGAACTATTAGCAGTTTCAATAGTACTAAGTTATCATTAAAGCTCTGAATGGCTGTTAAAATGTTTTTGTGGGATTTTTTTTTTTGTTTTTTATTCTTTTTTTTTTTTTTTTAAACTGTAGAAAACTATATGAATACCAGTGATAGGGCTTCAACATCACACAGTGACAATCTAAATGTGGCATTCTTATAGGAGAGCAGAAATTATCCTGTCCTGGTACATAACTACAAGTGTGGACAACATAAATTTGTAGATAATAAAAGGAGAAGTCAAATAAAGATCAAACATTAGTAGCTGCTAAACTGCAAGAATGTTATTAAACTAGATAATCTAATTAATCAACAAAACAAAAAAATGCAATAAAATTCTGTAAAAATCCTGATGACCTTACCTATATTTTTCCTGAGTTTTGTCTGTCACAAATTATGTTGGCTGGTTCCACAGTCATTATAGCATGACTTTTTTTTTCTTTTTGTGTACCCTGGGATAACATGGTTTATTACATGTAGATATGTGTGAATTGGGTTTTTTGGGTTTTTGTTCATTTGTTTTGGTTTTTTTTTGTTTGTTTGTTTTTTGGGGTTTTTTAAGGCATAGGAAAGAAAGGAGATGTTTTACCTTGTTTTCCCTGAATAAAATGTTCTTAGAAACAGAAAAATTATCACAATTGTATTTTCTATTATACATTAGTGGAAAGGGACCAAAAATTCTTAAAGCTTCTGAGGAATTATTTTCCTCAAAATTTTGACAAATAAGGAAAGGAATACAGGAGTCTGCATATGCCTTTTGGACTTGAATACCTTGGTAAGAGTTTAGCAGTAAAGGTAGGACAAAAAAAAAATTGGAACTGCTTTTGAGTTCATTAGCTATGGAGGATGATTAAGCATCATAAATTATTTATTCTCATTAAATTGGCAGAAGGATTCTGGATGGTATCATGCCCATCCAACCCAGACCCTACTATGATTCTATGGAACAGCAAACACTTAGTGGAAAAGAAGCTGATTCTTAGCTCTCAGCACAGAACACTTTTCTACTTTTTTCAATGGGTGCTTAACTGAGCTGAAATGTGTAAAGTTTTTGGCTCTTGGCCTCATATTGAGCATTGCAGAGCAGAGCTAGCAGTGACATTAGAACACACTTAGAAGCCCTTTTTATTCTAGTCCAAGTGATTGCCTCCATTTTATGATTTATGTTTGGTTTTGGTGCTCATGGAAAGAAAGCCTCCTTTCCTACACTATTTTCATGAATATATAGGTTGGCCAAGCCAGTACATTTCTGACTGACCAGAACAAAGCTGAATATTTTGCATATTCTCCTCCCATTGTCTCTACAGCAGGATGTTGTCATACCTTACTACAAACTTTGGCATAACAAAGCACTTCTTTCAGAAACTCTGCAAAAGCATCCCAGGATTGATTCAACTTATTTTCATAACTTACCAGTTATATGCTCACCAAATCATTCTTCAGCAGAATTTAGTTGAACAGTTTAAGACTGAATATCAGTTTTGACTGCTTAAAATAAATCTCTGGACAAGGACACTTCATGATGAGTTCACCATCAAATCAGATACCTGAACAAATATACTTTTCTTGTTACGATCCTAAATATCTATGACCTTTATGATATGTGTATATATTTTTTCAAAATACATGTTTCAGGTTTCATCCCCTCAAAAAGTATATTTAAAAAAGCCTGAGTAAAACTTCCTTGGTCTTCAGTGCTTACAACTTCAGTTTCTTGCAAAATGCCCTAAAAATGCTCTGGGCAATGTAATTTGAGTTCTGGTTGAAAAAAATACAATACTATATTTTGTACCTTATTTTCCCAATTAATTTTATAGTTGGAAATTAATTTTTGATACAAGTTTTCAAATTTTGTTTAACTTACATGTTTTAATATCTCAATACGATTTAACAAAAACTTCATTTGAAACGGTTATATTTTAAAATCTGGTTTGTGATTCATTTCTCACACCTTTGGTGAATTTTCCACATTTATTAAGTAGGAAAACATCTATATTGTTTTGTTCATAATAAAGAAGAGATTGTTGTTTTGGGGGCTTTTTTTTTGATAATGAGTTTTTCTCCACCTTTTTCTTTCACCTGTTTTGATCCACTACATGGTAATTCTCAAGAGATGTGTAGTAATAGCAGGTTTTTTCAAGGTAAATGAATGGTTATCACTTTAACTTTTTCTCTTTGTTTTCCTCTCAAAATAAAAGTTTTCCTCTCAGTCCACACTACACCTCCATAAAACTATAATGAACAGCCTATTGTGGGCAATCTTGTATCACATTCCCTTTTGGCAGGGTCATTTACACAGCTGAGGTAATGCATCAAAGGAAAAATGCTTCAGAGATTATATATGTGGATTTCAATCCTGGGTTTATTGCGTGTTAGGTGATGTCCAAGTGTTTAAAATTCATGGAACTATTATATCTCATCCCTCCCTATCCTTACAGAAAGAAAAGGAAGCTTGAGGGAAAAAGTATTTCTTTTAAAATATTTTTAGTGCTCTGAGAGAAGGAAATTGCTTGCAGTTTCCCTTGAATGTGGAAAAATTTCTCACTGTCTGCGTCTGTTCATAAATAATGAAGTAATAGCTAATTTGAGAGGAATTTTTTACAATGTTCCTTCAAGGAACTGAGGGTAGGAACTTTTGCAGACTCTTACCATTGCAACACTTCACTTTCACAAATGCATATGATTTTAAACATCCAGCTTTTAAAAGCTGGTGAGAATTTATGACCTATCTGCTGAGCTGCCATGAATAACTAAATAGTTGCTGTTAGGCCTGTTCAGCTCTTAGGTAGAATTCATTAAAATACTTTTATGGCTATTCAAATTGAATGTTTTGCCTCAGTTGTGGTAAGCTAACTGTACATACAAAGCTTTGGTAGCTCTGTCACCAGGAAATAGCTTTGGGCTGCTGCATCTTGATTGTTTTACTTTATGTTCCCATATTCTTATATTACTGCTACTCTAAATTTTTTTTCTGTCCTTTTTTTCATATCCTATAAAAGTATTGCTTTCAAATTATTTCTACTACTAAGACATAATATTTCACCAAAACAATAAGACATGTATATTGATGTTTTTTTCCTGTGTCATAAATTTTTGTAATTGCTAAGAGTCACATTAAGCAACAGCAGTATAAGTCATGGTCAAATCTATGTGATAAATAAAGTAGGTTCACTTCCAACTGCTGTAATAGTAAATTGACTGATCTAAATAGACATTAAAAAAAAAAGTATAAACAGTGCATAAAAATGGCATTCTTAAGAAGCTGAAATAGGCATTTCACCTCACTTCTATGCAGCATTATAATTTTCCATCACACTTAGATTAAAGCCAAAGTGGGGATTCTGGCCTTTCCTTGCACTGAGCTGCAAGTTCCTGCTCTCTGTCTGTGGTAGCTCTGGTATTTCTAGAGATGATTTGATGGGGTTTTTTGTTCTTGTTTTGGTTGGTTGGTTTTTGTTTGTTTGCTCCTTTTTCAGGTGGATTAGGAAATTCATCCAGCTAAAAATTAGCCAGCTACCCAAGTGGCACCAATAATCACTAGTGCTAGCACAAAGAAGAAAAGGAAACCAATAGAAATAGAGATATAGTATATGGGGCACAGAAATATTCCTCTTGGTGATATTCTACATTTAGGATTGCTGAAAGTGACTGTGAAATCACAGTCTTTCAATCATCCTCCAATTGCTGTAGACACAACCCCTTAAATTCTAGATACATTTTTTTCAACAACAGGAAGAGCATGTTATTCCATAGTTTATCAAACACCTTGGGATGAACCTTAGGGTTTCACACAATGTTATTCTATCACTCCTAGTCTTTTCATAATTAGCAGCTTTTAACAAAAGCAGTTTTTAGAGCCCATCAGTCCACTGCTGTGAAATCCAAAACCTATGGGGGCCTCCTAATTTCAGAGTCTATTAGCTTTTCTTCAGAAAAGGGATGCAAAAGTGGAATAGGAATCTATTTTTCCTTTTCAATTTTTACACAGAGCTGGCAACAGTTAACAGGATGTAAAATGTTCTACTTTCCTCACTGCAGTGAGCAATTGCCTCAAATAAAAAACAAGTTGTCACTGTGTTCAAATAAGTGTTTTTTCTGTTTTTCAGCAAGTGAAGAACATAAGGCTGGCAGCATGAGTAAATGAAAGAGTCAGTTTTCCCTGGGACTTGCCTCCCTTCAGTTCCTGTCAGCCAAAACCCAGTTATTTGCAGAGGAAGGAAAAGAGCACAAGTATAAACAAGCCCTGAGGTAAACAGGGCTTTGGCAGAAATAAGAAGAACTTTCCAAAGCCATTCAGGAAGCCTTAAGGAAGTGTGTTCATGCTGAATTAATTATGTTTTTATTGCTTATGAAAAGATTGTGGATAGACACATTGTCCTCGCTGTAAGAAAGAAGTTGTTAATTTGCATTCATCTAGCTGAATAACACAGCTGAAAGGAGGGAATGCAGGAATCTGTCACTGTCATCCTTGTACAGCATTCCTTATTTTTGGTGTCTTCTAGTTATAAAATGAAAGCATTCTGAGACATGAGAGCAGGCAGAGAAAGCAAACAACATCCAGGGCTCATGCAGAGCCCCGTGGGCAGCAGGGCAGGGAGGGGATTCTGCCCCTCTGCCCCCTCTGCTGAGACCCCACCTGCAGGGCTGCATCAGCTCTGGGCTCCAGCACAGCAAGGACAGGGACCTGCTGGAGCCAGGCCAGAGCAGGCACCAAGGGGATCACAGGGATGGAGCAGCTCTGCTGGGAGGAAAGGCTGAGAGAACTGGGATTGCTCAGCCTGGAACAGAGAAATTTAAGGCTTTTTCCTCACTTTGCGAGACATTGTAATTGAATGCAAGTCTTACTCCATCATTCCTAGGGGGTGCAGAAACATCATCCTCCCTATTGTAAAAATAAGATCAGAGATATTTACAGGCAAAAGAAGACCTGTGAAATTATAGCAGGTCATAGAGTGGTTGTATTTTAGAAAAACTGAATCTAGCATGTAGTCAAAAAGATATTTGAACTGGTTTCTGACAATATATGAAAAATAACTTAGAAATTTCATAAAATCATGTAAAAGAATGACGCCTCACTTATCTCACAAGTATTTAAAACACATGATAGAGCATATGATTTCAAGAAAAGAATGTGCAAAATGCTACTAAATGATTTGTAGTTGAATGTTTTATTATTTTAAAATCCCTTCAACTTCTTATGTGCTTTTGAACATTTTACTATTGCTATCTTCAAGTGCTCAGGTCTCTGGAACTTTACTTAATATCCCATTTTGTTTATACTAAGGATAAAGAGAAACAGACTATTAATTTGGGGGTTTTTTTTCTGCTTGGCATGATCTCCACAGACCAGAGTTGTTCTGGGGTTTTATAAGCTATACCAAGATGCAAAAAAGGTCTAATTTGTGCCTTGGTATCTTCCTCCAGTCTGATTTAACTGTATGTCTTTTAGGATTTTATGCCTTCCTGTGTTTTCTGTTTTTATTCCCAGATTGGTTTTATGCACTTTTTTACACAGCTTGCAGATTACTCAGCATAGAGTCCAACAATATTAGAGTTGTTTGAAAGCATTAGCAACATTAACATTATTTTCACCACCAGATTACTGAAAGAAACAAACCAAAAAGGCAAAAGAAAACTCCACTCCACTTCTTCCATACTTCCTGGGTTCTTTTCTTCATTTCTGCATGATATCACTTACCATAATCTTTTTTTTTTTGGCAGAATAGCACTTTCCCTCCTTGCAGGCAAGGATTAGTACATGTTTTCTCCATTTTCTAGTGCCTCCCATCTCTCCTTAGTGCTTAACAGCTGCTCATTTGCCCAAGGACTTTTCTCACATATTAAGGCCCTTTTCACCATGAGTGTCCTGTATGTGTGATATGTCCTTTCTGCCTAAAAGGGTCCTGAATCCTCAGGAATCTGCATAATTGTTTGGAAAGGGATTGCTGGCTGGCACCCTTGCCAGGCTAGTTCATTGCCTACACACATCAAGATAAACTTCCTGCATTGCCTATTAGTGGCAGGACTCTTTTTTTAGAGTCAGAAAAAGCTGCATGTGCTATCTCAACTTGCAGAAGCAGAATTAACATTCTGCCCAAAAGGGAATGCAATGATCCCCTGGAAGGAACAGAAGTTAGAGCATAAGCAGGCAGATAAATGTCAGGAACTTCTGGGAGTCTAAAAAGCAATACTGCAGCTAGAGTCAGGGGGTAAATTCATGTCATAAACATTCTGAAGGGGAACTCATAGTGTTGGGGGCATCAACTATCACCCCTCTGGGGCAATGGAGGGCAACACCCAAAGGAAAAATCTGACAACAGTGGAGGACTCCTTCATGGCTGCTGCTGAAAGTCCTCAGTCAGATGAAATCCTCCAAGAGAGAGTTTTTAGATCACACTTTACAAAGTAGTGATGAACATGTCTGAGAGTTCCTTGCTGTGCTACAGCCTAATAAAACCAGAGACTCTGCCTCTTGTGTTTCTTTCTGCTCAGCAGCACCAACAAATATTGTCTTATTAAATGATTTATTAAAAAGTAATATAAAAATCTACTCCTACTACCATCAACTATTTCAATTGATAGAGAAATAGGTACAAGGAGCTATAAGCTCTGTCTTTTCTGACAGAAAGGAACAAAAAAATAGAACAAATACAAGGATATGTTTCTTTATTGAATTTTCTAAACAAGTATATGCTCCACCACCTGCTTTCCTAAACTTTTCAGGTTTTCTAAATGCAATTCTTCAAAGGCAAACCCTTTGAAAACCCTTATTTTTACAATCTTGGGAAATTGCAATAGTATTTCTATATGGCAAGTTTTATAGTATGTATAGGTCACTTTAGTACTTCCCAATTATTACAATTTAGACTTTGTTATTTTAATTTTCTTTAAACACAGTATTATCTATAAACATGTATTCTCCCCTACTGTAAGACAACATTTCTATAATTCTTATTCTTTTTAGTCCTCTGTTTTTTCTTGGTCACCTAAAGAATATAAGATAGTGTAAAGAGTAGTATAAAACCACTTCAGAGAAATTAAAAAAAAACCCAGAAAAAAACACCAAGCCCCAAAATAGCTATATTCTGAGCACTTTTATGACTATGTAATAATGTTGTAGATTTATTGTATGATGTGACTTGCAAAAGGGTCTGCAAAATCATCCTAACCATGGCCAAACATGATTTAAACATGATAAAACAGATTTAAACTGAGAACTGAAATTTGCAAATGTCACTTATTTCTGAATAAATTAACCTGATTTTTAAAGTAGAATCAACTTTCAAGCTACACAGCTGATGACACCATATCTGAAAGTGTGATACTAAGTGGCTCAAGACCAGAGAAAAATATCATCCTATATAATCAACTCTAACATATTGTTTTAAATAACAGGAGCTCCTGTTAATTTAAAAAGGACTCATATTTAAAAGAGAATTTGAGAGAATGAGAATTGAGAATACATTAATTGTATTGAAGCGGATAGAAAAACCTATTTTTCTCAGGAGCTGATACAGGGTGAGGAATAAAAAATGTACTGCCAAGAAATATATTTTTAACTCTGTTTCCAGTCTTCCAGAACTCAAAGTTTCAAACCGTGCAGATTGATAAACATACAGACAGGTTTCTTCCTTAGGTGGCTTGTCTTAGAATGCCACAGAAAATTCTGCAACATCTGAAGAAATTAACACAGCCCCTTCTTTCCTCTCCCTGGTTCTGCTGCCAGTGTGTGAGGAATTGAGACCATTTTCAGTGCTTTTCACAGTGATTTTTTTAGAAGTAAAAAGGAAACACTTTCCATTAGCAAGCCCACCCTGTGGTATCCTATGAAATGGCATGGAAGCTATGCCCACCACAGCCCTGACTTTGTGGGCTTTGATGGGTTGAGAGGAAGGAATGAGGATAAGCTGAAGGATTGTGCAGGACTGAAGGAGACCACAACTTCTCCCTTCAGAAGGGGAGAGCCAAGGTCAGAGCACAGCGTGGGTTCTGCATCACTACCTTAACCCAAAGTCATAAGATTAAAGGACTAAACCAGACTGAACTGCCTGATTTGGTCTCAGGTGAACCTGATCTGCAGTCTGGACTCTCTGGGTGAACCAGAGAGAGCACCTTGGAATAAAGTTCTCAACCTTCAGCAGCTACTGAAGGGCAGCTCACATTGCAGAGCAGCCTCCTAGTGTGTAAACAGGATCCATTTGGGATGAAAACCAGAGGAGAGCTGAACTTCAGGAGCTTGCTAAGTGCCCTCATGCCCCAGAGGTCTCCTGAAGTCAAAACTGCAAAACTCAGCACCTTGAGAAAATTGTTCCTAGAGGCCTGAGTGCCAGCAAATTTATACATTTTTGTTTTGTCCAGAGCTTGATATTTACTGTTACAAATGGGAAAGTTCATAAAAAATCAATGTTTACAAGAGACTGGGCTCTATTTGGAACATGAAAACTGTTTGGTATCACAGAAATATATGACCCTTTATTTCTATACTAAAAAAAAATAAATGTAAGAAATAGTTATTCCTCTGCATGTTTTTACTCTTCTACAGGCAGAAACAATAAAATGTAATAAAGAAGCATTATTGGTCTGTTGGTTCAAACCCTAGAAAACCTAGTTATCTGAAATATAACACTCTTAACATATGTTGAAAGGCATAATTGAAAATGAAATATAAAGCCTGGAGATCTTGTTTTACAGCTACTGTTTTAAACTGCTTCATTTACCCCTAAAACCATCACAACTCAAGGCGACACAGAATTGACCTGTTATAAAGTTTTTTCTATTGTTGTCCCTATACTCTGGAGAAAGAAAGATGTTTTGCTTAAGTCAACTGAAGAATTGGAGTAAATTATTTTAACTATGCTAGTGTTTGGGAAAAGACACAAATTTCACATTATTGTCTTCTTTTATTTCTACATAAAATATAATTTATAAGTGAAGATTAAAGGAATTACATTTATTTAGCTTAAAGAGATGACACCTAGGGAGAAACATGAAAACTCTACATAAATAGCTAAAGGGCATTAATAGGAGAGAAACAAAGAGCAAGTCACACTGAATATTAGTCATAAAACAAGGAGTAATGGGCTGAGTTAGAAGGATAAATTTACCTTGGTTATTACAAGAACTGTCTGAGAGAAAGGACAATTGGAGCAAGACTTCTCTTGTGAAATAGTTATTGCACAGTCTTTGGAGACATTAGAGGTAGATTAAAAAGCTATCTGTTAAAACATTTTGAGTTTTCAGAGACTGAATTGGATGAACAAGAACACCCTTTTGTAGATTGACCTTGTCTCGATGCCAGATGCCAACCAAGTCACTCTATTACTCCACCTATTCAACGGGACAGGAGAAGGAAATAAAACAAAAAGCTCATAAACTTATCTATTACCAGTATAAACACAAAAATAGACACAAAAATAGACTCAATTTGGGGAAATTAATTTAATTTATTGTTAGTTAATAGAATAGTAAAATTATGAAGGATAGGAACAAATCTAAAAACACCCCTACCACTCTCTTCTTCCCAGGCTCAGTTTTGCCCTCTACTCTTTTAATTTCTCCTTCTGATTGGCACAGGAGGACAGAGGTTGGTGTCAGTTCAAAGTCTTGGTCTCTGCTGCTCCTTCCTCTTTGTACTCTTCCCCTGCTGCAGGGGAATGAGGTCCCAGCCACAGGAAAGAGTCCTGCACAACCTTCTCCAGAACCTTTCCAAGAGGCTGCAGTTCTCCAAAATCTGCTTTGACATGGGTTCTTTGCACAGCTTACATCCTTCAGGAATCGTCTCCTAAAGCATGGATCCTCCAAGGATGCTTCCTACCAGAAATCCTGCTCTGCTCCATGAAAGATTAAGATCCATGGCTGCAGCTGTCTTCAGAACACGCTCACCTGCTCCAGTGTGGAATCCTCTGTGGACTGCGGGGGGACAACCCGATCTTCTCCACGATCTGCAAGAGAATCCCTGCTCCAGCACCTGGAGAACTTCCTCCCCTGCCTCCTTCACTGATGTGAACGTCTGCAGAGTGGTTTCTCTCATATATTTTCACTACCGCCTTTCAACTTCTGTTGTGCATTGTTTGGGTTTTTCCCTGTTCTCAAACGTGTTATCATAGAGACACTACCAAATCCACAGGCTGGCTCAGCTGTGTCCAGCAGTGAGTCCCTCTTGGAGCCACTAAAAATGGCTTTGTTGGATATGGGGGCAGTTTCTGGTGTCGTCTCACAGCATCTACCCCTGCAGACACTCTGCAGGAGTGGATTCAAAGATCAAAATCTTGCCATGTGAACCCAAAACAATACACTCTCAGTAAGGGAAGGGAAAAAAGTGCATGCTTAAAAATATCCCAAACTATAGGAGCACCAACTCTCCCTGCAGAAATCAAGCTGTTCTAATTAAGGGGAAGCAAAAATGCAACACAAAAATGTAATAAATGCTCTGACACTTAATTTAATTTGTAATATGCTCTAGCTATGACTAAAACTGACTATTGACTGACTTCTAAGATACTTGCATCCAATTCTTCTGCACTAAGCAAATTTCCTACTAAAGAAAAAAGAATACAGAAAATCCACAGGTTCTGAATTCTCCCTGCTTGCCCCTCATGTTTGTGGGAGATAAAAAGTTGAATAAGAAGCATTAAGACAGTTCTGTATTCAGTAGACAGAGTGAAGATTTGCCCTTATATTCTTTCAGCACTTTTAGATTTTCTCTGGTGAATCAGCAAGACTAATTCCTGGACTTTTCTGGTACTAGGGATAAATATGAATCTCCAGAAACCTGCAAGCTTGAACTGTTTCTCAACAAATAATACATAAAATAGAGAAATTTCCTAGGAGCAAACACATAAATTAACAAAACTTCTAGGAGCAAACACATAAATTAACAAAACTTCTAAGAGTAAACACATAATAAGAGCATCTACCATTTTCTTAAGATGACAGTTTTGGTTTCTGAAAGCAAAATGAGGCTTTAGACAAGGAGGGAGTAAAGTAAGGATAGGATATCTGATATTAAAATTTGATTGACACCCCTTCAGTCAAGTCGTGTAGAAGCCCTTGACTGCCACATTAGACACAGGTCTGGACACAAGATGTGAAGGTGCCAGGGAAAATTTTAAAAAGTCTGGTTTGTGTTTGGCTTTGTTGAGTTTACAGATGCTAAAACTTAAACTTCATGATGACAATGGACTAGTAAATTTTATTCTGCAATTCACAATAAGTCCCACTTGCTCAGGGAACTACAATTATCTTGAGAAGCTGTGATTGTCCTGTGTATCCTGAGCCAGATTGACCATGATGACACATGTCCCTGAGATGCAAAAAGGTCCACAAGCAAGGAACAAGACAAAATTCCAATGTTTTGAATTTCATCATTAGAGTGGGAGATGTGACAGGTTTACATATGCTTCAGCTACTTTGGCATCAGCTTTAGTGAAGTAACACAGGCTGGGAAAGGCCTCAGGATGCAGCTTTACAATTTTACAAGTTTTTTGGAATTAGGGTGATGCCACTTCACCCCAAGTTCTTGTATTTGTACATTACAGCTTGTATCAAGTTTACATGACAAGAAAAAGGAAGGGTTGGGAAAGGTGTTTTAGCTTTAGTAATTTCTCACCATTTAAATCTGTTTTAGAAGACAATAAACTAAAATAACTTTCCCCGAGTTTAATCTAGTTTGCCCATTGTGACAACCAGTGAGCGATGTCCCTCTCTTTTTCTCATCTCATGTGATTTTCCACCTTATTTTCTGCACTCATGCACTTTATGAGAGGGATGTGAGTGGCTGGCTGGTCATCTGGGAGGTAGACAAGGTAAATCACCTTTATACAAAGGAAAAGTGTAATTAACTAATGATACAGTATAAAATAGGGCTAAAATAGATTCACTCAGATGAATTAATTAACTTTTGCTGCTGCCACCAGTAGCCATAGCAAAGTGTGAATCCGCCATGCTTCATATTCTGGTTTTGAGGAGCTTTCATTCTCCTGTGCTTCATTTCCATGCAGTGGTTTCATTGTAGTGTCCACCAATGTTCTCTCCACCTTGTCCTCAGATCACAGGATGCATCTCTAAAAATGTTGTTCAGTTTACTCGACAAAAGCAAGATGATTGCAAACAATTTTTTTCCTCAATTAATATTTCACTTATTAAACAAAGCTCGTACTTGTATAATTCAGTAAGATTAACACCCCACCATTAACAATGACTGCTGGGATCTCCTCTAGGCAATAAATTCCGTAAAACTTGTAAACAGATCACATATTTTTTGTTATAATTGCTCTGCTATTTGGCATTTTGGTGTGAGGATCAGAAACCTTATGGAATATGTTACTTCCCTTTTTTGTTCTGCTTTACATAACCTTTGTAAATAGATAAAAATAACTGTGTAAATAAAAATATTATTTTAATTAAATTGAAAGTTTATTTTTTTAAAATTGATTGTTAAATTATTCATAAGCTGTGCAGACGTCCTAGTTCCAAAATAGACCTTAAACAAATTTCCTAATGATAAAATTAAAAAAAAAAATTGTAACATGCTCACTACACAACAAGTTTGCAAATTTTAATTGATACACTAAACCACAGTGAAGGTCCAAAAAGTATAAACAATGCTAAAAGTTTATTACTTTTTCAGTTTAGCTTGAGCTCTTGTCCTTGAATATTGCATTGATATTGTATTTATAAGAAACATAGTTTTTCAGAACCATTTTATATAGAGAAGTGCAGCATTTATTTTTTCCACTGTCATTCACAGTTCTCTTATTTTTCAGGTGACTTGACTGGATAGACCCTCTTCAAGGAAAAGGGAGATCATTCTTTCCCTGGGATATAATAGAGACTGGCTAGACAAAACGTTTCAAATGGTGCAGAGAGCTGGGGACTAAAGTTAAGAGCAGACTGCAGGCTGTCAGACCTGATGAGTGGAGAAGGAGCTTTCTGTGACCAGAGAGATCAACCAGTCAGGGACTGCTGCAAATTAAACTCTCTCATTTGGATAAAACTAAGTTTGGAAAGTAACATTCTTACTCTTAGGGTGTGAAATAAGAGGCTTGCACATCTCTTCCACAAATAGTTTCCCGTACTTCAGGGGTTTGGCTTATTTTTCTATTAATCATGACTTTCCTGAGTGGAAAATCCTTTTGGTTGTCAACAAGGAGCATTGATCCACCCTGGGGCTGTTTCAAAAGGAAATGGAAAAAAAAAAACAACCCTTACATATTTTGAAATAATTTACACTCCTAAAATTTATAAAAATCAATTGAAAATTTCAGCACAGCTGCATAAACAGTGCTGATACTAACTTGTGCTTTTGGAGTCTCCCTGAGACATTGTGTGACCTCATTCTCTTCACAAAACAGACAGTGGATTGCTCACACTCCTTTGCTCACAGCTTCCTTGTGTGTGCTGCTCCAGAAGATTGGCTGATGTGACATAACCAATAAGGGTGATTGTATCCTGGTCAAAGAAGATGCTTAGTGTTTGGGGAGGAAAAACCCAAGCAGTTTATCGAGTCTTCGAGGCCATGGAAGGAGATGGTGAGTTGGTCACTTTGCAGGAGTGAAAGCCACCCAAGCAGCCCTAGAGATTGCTGGCACAGGGGTCAGAGTGTTGGAAGTGAATGTTCTTTTCCCTGGGCTCACAGCTGGGCCATGGGGGCCTGCTTGTGCTCTGCACTCTGTGCAGAAGTGTTGGGTTTTAGACTAGAAACCCTGCAATGGGAACTGCAGCCTCCCTGCTCTGCACACCTTGCTTGGCCATTAATTTTGTAATTCTTTGTCACTGAACAGGGCAGTTCTGTTCCTGGGACTCTCTGAATTCCCCTGTGATGGGTAAAAGCTCCAGGTAATGTAGCATTTTTCCAGTACTTTGCTGGTAATGGTATTTTTTCAGTCCTTTTTCTAAAAATGTCTAGTGTTTCATGTAAGCCTCTGCAGCCTTCAATAACCTCAGTGGCATATTGCAGCACCCCACCATCACATTCTTTACAAGTATTCTCAGAAGCCAAGTATTTGCTTACACACTCCATCTGCTCTGTATGATTTTTCTATGGTGCTTCTTTACACTTCAGCTGATTTCATTAGTATTCTCTAATATAATCATCAATTTTGGCACAAAGTGTTTTAATTCTTTCATTATATTTACTAATTTCTTTTTTTTTTCCCCTATTTTCTCATTGTTATCAATCCCTTTGACCCTGCTTCACAGTTTATTCCTGGAGTACATTATGAATTCTGACGGAGGGTCAAGGAGAAGTTTATTTTATTTTGTTTTGTCTCTTTTTAGTAAAGATATGTTTACAGCCTTTTATTTGTTTACAGTTGGATATAGGCTGAGAACTAATCTCAATTCTGAGAATGAAATAAGTTTGTCTATGTGGAGGCAAAAATATAGTCTATAGCAGACTAATTTCTGGTATGTACTCTTGTTATGGAAGTTATAGTTCCATATCACTGGGCATTTTGTACAAGAACTTTGTTAAAAAAATCCAACTTTACATCAGCTCATATAGTCTCACACTGGATACACACTAGACCTTCGGAAAAAATTAAATGTTGTATTACATGATATGGTTGACCACAGACTGCTTGATAGGAGAGAAAATCCCCTTTTAAATGATACATAAATCCAAGGTCATTTTTTCATGCTTAATTTGCGAGTAAACTTTGAATAGATACCTGAATAGTCACCTCAGCTTGCTTGTTTGCATACTTAAAAGAACCATTCCTTGTTTTCTGCTTGAGATAAAGCCCATATGGATTCTTTTAATATATTAGCTTGACCTTTAATCATATAATTTTCAAAGCATTTTTGCATAATTGTCCCATCTGGGCCTATAAATTGGATGTTTGGTGTTTTGCTTTGTTACCAGGCATCTGATAACTGACCAATTCACAGTTTAACTTGTATTAGTGAAGCCTCTCAAGTTAAGAGGTCATGATTTCTTTTTCTTTTTTTTTACTAATATTGATGATGTTTTGCCTTTGAAATATAAGACAGACTAAACTGTAACAGTACAACTTTTTTATTCCCATTTTTCCATTAGCACTGTTGTTTTTGTAAGTAATACACTTCATTTTCTGGATATACAATGAATTACTTTTCGAGATTTGCCTGGAGGCTTTTTTGTGACAAAATTCACAAAATCAATGCATTTGAAATAAATAGGTGCTTTGGTATACACTTCTTAAAAAGCTGTAGCTCTATATACTTCAGGTTAAGGGGTGATAGTTGTGCCTGACTGTCAAATGTGGATCCATTGACATTTTTCCCTTAAAGACAGCACCCTCCCAAATATTTTTACTCTGGAAACCTATCTTTATCCAAGCAGAAGCTAAAGAAATGGGCTTACTGAAATAAAATTGCTAATCAAAATGGATAAAAATAAAAGAGCATTAAACAAATCTTCATGACAGTCTTGTCCTGTTTTCAGCTGGGATAGTATTGTTTTCTTCTTTAGGGTGCTGGGATAGTATTCTTTTCTTTTTAGCAGTGCAATGGCTTTGATTTAAGATTAGGATGATTTTTAGAACACCTCAATGTTCTTGTTGAGGAACAATGTCTAGGACATTTTTTTTGGGGATGCCCAAGGAGCTGTGAGGGGACACAGCGGGGACAGCTGATCCCAAGTGGACAAAGGGTTATCCCAGACCCTATGGCAGCATGGTGAATGATAACACAGGGGAAAGCTGGCCAGGGACGGTCACTCACTGCTCAGAGACAGGCTGGGCATTGGCCAACAGGTGGTGATTGGCTTCATTGTGCATCAATTGATTTGTATATTCTTTCTTCATTAATATTATTTTCCCTTTCTTAACTGCCTTTGCTGCAACCCATGAGATTGTGTTTTTCCTTTTCTCTGCTCCATCCCACTGGGGAGAGTGAACAAATGGCTGTGTAGTGTTTAAAGATGACAGCACTTTTTGGCACCCAACATGCAGAGCAAAGGGCAGAGATAATGACAGATCTAACCAGACCATGTTAGAACAAACTTGTTATAAGCATTCATAATATTAGTTTCATAGTCTGTGGTCATATGTTGATTTATTTGCTCTCAGAGTTGTGCTTGTTCTCAGAATCACGTTATGTAAGACCTTACTTTTTGTCACCTCCAGGGGCTAGATTAGGGTTATCATTTTGCTGTACAATGTGTGTAACACTGGCTTATGGGTGTGATAAAATGACTAGCCATGAGACTAATCTGGTGTTTGTACTCAGCAATGATGCCATCCCTCTGCTTCAGGAACCAATTTGTAGGGGAGACAAGGAAGGACACTTTTTTCTGCTTCTTCTTCTTCCCCTTCTCCTTCAAGCTAGTTAAAATACATTCTCTCCTCAGAATTTTGAATATCCTGGGAATGTTCCTATTGCAATGTCTCCTGAATGTGTATCAGGTCTTGCTTAAGGTTAAGACATAACACCCAGAAATCTGCCCCAAGGCTGGATAATTATAAGTGTCAGGGCGTGTGGTGCAATATGGACAAGTACTTATAACAGTGAGCACTTCCAGTGTTTTGAAATGTCATCCCTGAACAAATGCAGAATCTGGAAAAAAACAACAATTTTTTTAAAAAAAAATATGCTGTCACCTTGTCAATTCCAGAGACACATAAATTTCTGCAAAAGGCTGAGACCTGGCCCAGTCCTACTAAGCCTGTGGTTTTACCTGTTTGACTAAAAAGAGAAGATGAGGAAGCAGGGTGGAAAATCCAACTCAATCCTAAGTCACCTTTATGAGAGCTGCAAACAAAAATAATCACAAAAGGGGGCTCTTCCAGGAAAACTGTTTCTTCAGATCCCTGTGGACAGTTCTCTGTGGACAGTTTCCAAGAGCAGAAGAGATGATTTTACTTCTGATCTTAATAAAGGTGTTGGAATGCATTTTTATATTTTGTAATACTCTAAAGTAGTTTTGTTTTGTATTCCCATATTTTTCCCAAATGGTTTATCCCAGACTGTACTCCCCTCCCTTTACCTGTGTTATCCCTCTCCCGGGATGAGATCATCCCCAAACCCCCACCCTGGCTCTCTGTCAATCACTCAGCCTCCCATCCCCTCCATCCAGAAGCTTCGGTCCAGGTCATCGAGTGATGAGCCAGCGGCCAGGAGGCAGCCCCCCAAGCCTTGCCCCATACGCTGTCCTAAATGTCTATCCCCCAGTATCCATCCCTTAGGGTCACTCATTGGTTGGTAAAATGTTATCTACTTTTGGTTTCCACCTCCCTTTAAACGTGACCTTGGCACATCTCCCGGGGCTCTCGGCAGGAGGCCCCTGAGGTGCAGGAGCTCCTTTGGGATCCTAATAAAACCTTGGATTAACCCCGCTAAGAGTCGGCCCTTTCTCTTCTACCGATGTCTCTGCTGTCTCTTGTGCTGCACAGGCACCAGCCCAGGTGCCCTCAGTACCCTCGGGGCACACACAGAGAGTGTCTCCCTGCCAGCCCAGGTGCCCTCAGCACCCTCGGGGCACACACAGACAGTGTCTCCCTGCCAGCCCAGGTGCCCTCAGCACCCTCGGGGCACACACAGAGAGTGTCTCCCTGCTGTCAGCCCAGGTGCCCTCAGCACCCTCGGGGCACACACAGACAGTGTCTCCCTGCTGTCAGCCCAGGTGCCCTCAGCACCCTCGGGGCACACACAGACAGTGTCTCCCTGCCAGCCCAGGTGCCCTCAGTACCCTCGGGGCACAGAGAGTGTCTCCCTGCCAGCCCAGGTGCCCTCAGCACCCTCGGGGCACACACAGACAGTGTCTCCCTGCCAGCCCAGGTGCCCTCAGCACCCTCGGGGCACACACAGACAGTGTCTCCCTGCCAGCCCAGGTGCCCTCAGCACCCTCGGGGCACACACAGACAGTGTCTCCCCCAGCCCAGGTGCCCTCAGCACCCTCGGGGCACACACAGACAGTGTCTCCCCGCTGTCGGCCGTGTCGGGGCTGCCCCCCCCAGTGTCTGCCGACTCGGAAGTGGCCCAGGGCTCCTGAGAGGCTCGCAGAGGGACCGAGACATAAAGGGACTTCTTCTTTGTATTTATAAGTGAGTAACAAATGTTATGACCAGTACTAGAGGGGTCCTGCTTCAGTCAACAGAGAAAAGGGGCAACTGTGTTTCCTGGACTGTGTGGATCCAATGGGACATCAGACCCACAGGGCTCTAGTCAATTCTAAGGAGACCAAGCTGTGCAGGGGCAGAACCCAACTGTGTTTCTGGAATGACAGGAACAGATGCTGGAGATTAAAATCAGCCTGGGCATAAATGAATGGCTGGAACCTCCTATAGTGTCTGCCCCAGAGACTGTGTATGCTTGGCAGAGACCACCTCAGAAGAGGGTGCTTCAAGGACCCAAATGGGCAAATGCCTGCAATTGACTGCCCCAGGGGTGGAAACAGCCCTGTCACCTCCCATGGACTGCAGTGGAACAGGATGAACATTAAGAACACCTGATTTACATCACTCTATGAGGCAACACAGCAGACATTTTTTAAAAAAGGCAAAGAAATAGTCCAAATCCTTCTGGAAGCTGATTTTACCATGAAACAGAAAAAAGCTGGGAGGAAGCAGAGCCATGCAGTCCAAAGGGATATGCCCACACCAGATGGCATCATGCCAAGCAATAAATCTGGAGGAGCTGGCACAGGGTGGCAGCTCAAGGCATGGGCAAGGGCTGGGCATCGATCCCCCAGTGGGAGTAATTGCATTGTGCAGCACTTGGTTTGGATAGTCCTTTGCCATAATTATTATTTTCCCTTCCTTTTCCATCCTAGTTACTTTATTTTCCTGATTCTCTCCCACTCACACTGTGGGAAGTGAGCACTGGTTCTCAGCTGCCTGAAGGGTCAAACCACAAGAGCACAGTTCCCTTTCCCCCAGCTTTCTGCTGTTAGTAACACAAGATTTTCTGAGTTGGAACTTTTATATATAGTGAATATTTTTTCTGCCTAAAGCCTAGTTGTGTATGTGCTTTCCCTTGCCAGGTTGTTGTTCTGTCCTTTCTCTTTACTGTATATAGAGACTGGTGCTTTACACTTAAAAAAAATATTTTTCCCCACAGTTTTTCATTATACCTGCTAGCTACCTGCAGGAGTTTTTTTCTGTGAACTTTATAAACATAGAACGTTATTTTTATATTTTTTTAAATCTAAAATCACAATTTAATAGTACAATCTCATAAAAAAAACCAGCAGCAACAACAACAACAACAAAAAAACCCTGAAAAAAAATGATGAATTTCCATAAGTAGCTCAATAACTAGACCAAGAAGAAGAAGATCCCATGATTTGAAATCATTCTAGACTTATGGTAAAGGAAAAAAATCAATTACATAAAGATATTTCTACTTTGTCTGCAGACAACTGACATTTGAATTCCAGCATAATGCATTTTTTCATAAAAAAAGGAACAGTAAATTTCAATTTATTTGATCAAATGAATTAGCTTTGGTTTTATATTAATTGTGTCTGACACACCTTTGGCTTCTCCATGCACAATCTGCAGAAGAGTAAGAACTGTTCCTACCATTGTTTGCAAATAATACTTCCTGGGGTTTAGGAAAAATCCATTAGTGGGTCCCACTGTGCTGTTTAAGAATTTAATGCATTGTGTAACTGTATCTCTTCATGGATCAAGTTAAGGCCATTCAGTGGTTGAAGAACTTAATTTTTAAACCTTTTTTGGGGGGGGGGGGTGTTTAACACAAATCACATCTGGAAATTTATTTTGATGCACTTTGTTGTTTGTTTATGAGCAAAAATTTTATTTAGCCCCATGTTGTGCTTTGAGGATATTTCTGGTTTAGGAATACTCACCACAGAGCACAAGAAAGTAGTGGACATGGTTTTACCATATCTTTTAACTGGGCAATAATTTGATGGTGCTGAATGTATTTATGCATTCCCACCTTTCCTTCCACTTAGGGACATCGGAACGCTGGGATGTGTCAATTCTGACTCACAAAACATTGGCCTTTCTGGACTGTAATTGGCAGTGCCATATCAGCAGTGGATTTAGATTAAGTTGCTTTCTGTCTAGCCATGCTTGGAACTTTTCCTGGCTATTCACAAAGGGATACACCATGCAGCTCAGAGATTACAGTGCTACTTTAGATATAATATGATTTATTAACTGGCCTATTATCTAGCTAAACACATTTAGGAAAGAAAGCAAATAGAATTATTGGATGTTTTAACACTTAAAAGTCCTTTGCTTGAATGTTTTTACTGCACAAGATGGTTGTCTCACAGTTCTGTACAGATACTACTCAACACCAACATTTTAATGATTCTCTCATGTCCTGTTGGCTTTTACCATTTCTCTCATTGTCTATCAAATAGCACAGGATGTACTGCAAAGTGTGCCTTTGTTCATTTAAAACCTTCAATGGCTTTTATTCCAGACATTGCTGCTACACTAACCTAAGACTCCTGCTTCACTTCTACCCCTTTTGAGATGTGATGTTGCTGCTGCCTTGCATCTTACACTGAAGTACTGCATCAGCTCTGGGCTCCCAGCACAGCAAGGACAGGGACCTGCTGGAGCCAGGCCAGAGCAGGCACCAAGGGGATCAGAGGGATGGAGCAGCTCTGCTGGGAGGAAAGGCTGAGAGAACTGGGATTGTTCAGCCTGGAAAAGAGAAGGCTTTGGGGTGACCTCATTGCAGCCTTCCAGAGCCTGAGGGGAGCCCACAGGAAAGATGGAGAGAGACTATTTACAAGGGCCTGGAGTGACAGGACAAGGGGGAATGGCTTCAAACTGACAGAGATAGGGTTTAGATCAGATATTAGGAAGAAATTGGCCTGTGAGGGTGGTGGGGCACTAGCACAGGTTGCCTGGGGAAGCTGTGGATGCCCCATCCCTGGGAGTGTTCAAGGCCAGGTTGGATGGGGCTCTGAGCAATCTGGTCTAGTGGGAGGTATCCCTGCCCATGGTAGGGGGTTGGAACTGAGTGATCTCTAAGGCCCCTTCATATCCAGGATCCAGCCATTCTATGGTTTTGTGATATGGGACAGAATATTTGAATATTTCCCATGCGGACTGGGGTCTGTGTGAAATGTAGTATGTCTTCCTATTATCTTAAAAATATTTATAGTTTTATAGCTATGTGTTACCAGCTTATTGCAGGGGTTCCATACTGTTGTCTCCTATCACAAAAGTTCCATACCTCCTTGGCATTTCTCATGGGCAGCTCCTCAGAGCACTGACTCTTTCTCCTTCACAAAGCAGCCACTGACTCCAGTTCCCTTCTCAAGGCCACCCCACTCTTTTATAGCATCTTCTTCTCACTGGTTACAGCTGTGGCCTGTTAAAGTCAGGCCTGCTCCTAATCTTTGATAATTGGCCCAGCTGCAACTCCTTAGGGGTAAGGTTACTTTCTACACTATCTTTATTGTCTTCTATTCTATTCTCCTACAGATATATACTTAATATTTGCTGTATGTACTTTATATTTACTTGTGATTGTCATCTTAGGAGGTTAAAAAAAAGTAGTTTAAAGCAGTACCAACAAATATACTGGGACTTAAAAAAAGGCACTTTAATAACCTTACTGAAGTAGGGGCCATTGTTTGATAAAAGCATTACTCTTATTACTCTCCTATATAATTGTAACCAGAAAATGTGATACAGAGCTAACAGGCTGGTAATGATAAATTTATTCCTAAAACTTCTTCAGAGTACTTTATGAACCCTTCTCTGTAATGTCCTCAAACCTTTAAAAAGATATATTGTTTATTGGAAGTTCAGGATTACTAAGTCTTCAAGATGGGTGAGTAATTACTGAAAATTTATAACAGCCAACATATTGCTGTGTAGACACTGGCATTACTTTTCCTTTAAAATTAACAACTCACATGCAGTAGCTTCGATTCCTCTGTTAGTAAGACATCAGTTTCAAAATACAATCGTGGTTTTAGCCATTCAATCATTTTTACGGGTGAGTTTCAGGCCTGGTGCTGCAGAACCACGTGGTGGAGCTGTTGAATAAATTTGAGTTCTCACAACATCAACCTGGGTGAGCTCTGTGTTAGAGCTGCTGCCACTCCTGTTATCTGTGTGTGTGAGTGAACCTGCCTCCTCACATCTACTGGGGAAAACGGGGACCTGAATGCAGAGACAGATGTTGACAGATGTTCGTCAGAAACAGGTTCAGAGGTAGAGAAACCCAAAATGAAATAAATGCAGTCCAAGCCAATCTATCAGTCCAGAATGCATCTTCCTACCAAATGTACAAAATATGATGTTGCAGTTTATGATTTTAATTGTCCTTTTTTCCCCCCTTAGAAATAATTTTTATAGCAAGTAGTAATGCATCTTTCTTCAAAATACATTTATTTAGTTTTGAATGGAGTAAACACCCTTGACACAGATGTGTGCTCATCCTCTAACATGACAAGCATATAATGTAGTTCAGTAAGAGAAATACTTTCAGTTCATTTCAGGTGGCCCAAATATTTTTCCTATTACTATTGCACTGTTTAATTTTCAACTTAGATTCGACATAAGTCTGGGTTATGTTTAAACCTATTTTGGGGAGGCTGCAGAGAAACCTCAAGCACCCACAAGACATTCACAATTTCCTGAATAATGATTGAATCTTTGAGCCTCTGAGACTGCATGTGCTTTAGGAGAGATGAGTGAATAATAGCAATGCAGCCATCTGGCTGATGGTGGAAGCTTCAAGAGTCCCTGTGTTTGCACGATTTGTGTCTGTTCTTTGGAGTAATAAAAGGCAATATCAGAATCAGTTTGCGTAGTCCGTCTCTTTTCAGTGTATTGGTTTGATGTATATTTGTGAACTAGAACATGGAAGAATTCTCATAAAACAGTCAAAGGAGGCAAAGCTAGAAATTTATGTGTAAACACAGCATGGTGTGAAATTACCAATGGACTGCTCTGCCTGCAGCCAGAAATCTTTGTCTTGGATCAGTAAGAGCTAGAATGCTCATGTCCATTTGTCTCCTGCCAAATCAAATGCCTCTCTGTGCTGCTGACAAAGGTCTTTCTTTCTTAATTTTAAAATCACAAAAACATATTTTTAATGCAAATACATTGAACCAGTAATATTTCTAGGAATTTTATTTGCTGTGTCACTGTTCCACTGTGTTTCTTTTTACATACATCAGACTTCAGATTTTCCCTAAAATTACAAATTTGAAGAATTAGCTGTACTTATGTTCCTTAGTTCTGACAATACAATTAATAACAGATGATGTTAAAATTTGATGTGATAAGTAAGTTTATACCAGATGATGTGCACAATAAAAACCCACAATTACTGACCCTTTAAATTTTATGCTCACTGTTAGAAAAGAGTTTAAGTCTTGCAGCTGATGTTTTTTGTAAACTTGGCCCATGTTCTAATGCCAAATCAATGTGACTCTGTCTCCCTGGTATTGTTTTAGGTGCCTGTAAACATAACCTGAGCTGACTTGAACTATTATCATCACAGAACAATGGGCAGCTAATTTATTAGCAGTTCAAGACACAATACCCAAACAAAAATAATTTCTAGGAACTGCAACACCATTCAGTCTTTTATGTCATTTTATACTCATAAAGGAGGCTAAATAATTTTTATATAAATAAGATTGCTATTTTGAGAAGATTTAAAATCTTTTAAAGACATATACAGGTAAACAATGCAAATATATTTCAATGCTGTATGAACTTCGATGTAAGTTAAAGGTGATATAAAAACCAATTTATGCTTCAAACCAGCTTATAACCTAAAGCCAGAGCAGTTCACAGACCTGAAAATATGCTTTTGCCACTGCCAGGGGCAGCAGTCAGGCTGTAGTGTCCCAGTGGGAAAGGGACTGACAGCCCCAGGCAGTCCTAGGTGGACAAACAACCCCCAGGAATTTGAGAATCTCCATTGGCAGCTTTGCTCTTTTCCTTGGGAGCAGAGGGAAGCAAGCCCATGAGGATGGGAAAACATTTAAAAATAAATCCAAGACAGCCTCCAGAACTGAGAAAGAGGTGAACCCACCACCAGCATCAGCTCCTTCTAGTGAAAACCTCAGTGCACTGGTGACTCCAATCCACTGTGTCCTGGCCCACATCCCTGCACAGGATTTCAGTGTTGACTGTAAAATCCAAAGGGGAACTGAAGGAGTAACCCCAGCATGAGGGGTAGGTTGCAGGTTGAAGGCTGTTTTTCTGTATAACATTTAAGCTGTACTATTACTTAGGCTTTTCTGTATTCAGATACTTTGGATTATGGAAGTAAAAAGACATTAGTTGTGTTAGCAATATAATCTTGATTCTACACCTATGGTCTGTTGCATATTGACTGTAAGAGAATTTTGGTATAATAAGCTGAATCAAAATTAGAAATTTACTGCAAATGTAATTAATTTTGCCTTTCATGGCAGAATGCTGGAAATGTTTGGTTTGCAATCCTTCCCCTAAGACTATGCTACCTCCCTTGACACTTCAAGATTTTTCAATATTTTCACAGTCCAAACTGAAAAATTACTTGCCCATACAGTTATAGTCTAAGCAGATCCTTAAAAATGACACCAAAAATTTACAAGGATTTTTTTCCCAAGAACTTTCAGTTAGCAGAGGTGTATAGGCACTATTGAATGACCAGATCCTGCAGAACACAGCATCATCATGACAGTCAAAATGCAGGTGTCTCACAGGAGTGTTTAACAAGCAGGCTACATATTTATGTACCCATATTATGTACTTGTGATGACTTTCAAAATTAATTTCCCTTATGGTGGCATATCTGCAACAGAAGGGAGCTGGAGGGAGACTCCTTAGATTTCCAGACTGCTGAGTAACATATCCTCACTGGTGATATTTGAATATGGGTTGCTTGGAAGGAGGAAATTTCAGAGAGAATTTAAATTCCAGATAGAGGGTTTCTCCCTGGCACACACTTAAAAACACATGTGTGTCACCCTGGGTTTTTAAGATTTTCTAAGCCTTCTGATGTTGACATTCTTGTAGGGAATTTTCTCACACACTTTCTGTAAATAACTCATTGTTTTGCATTCCTTTATGGAGGAGGAGAGAGTTGATGGACTGTTGGTTTAACCAGTGGCATTGGAGAGGTGGCACTGTCACCCTCCAATCCACTGTCACTTTTGGGAAACTATAAATGTTGGAGTCAGAAAATAAACGGCCCTTTTTTCTCTTTCACCTTGAGAACGGTGTGAGCGTGTGTTCTTTTGTGTCCTATAGCGACACGTGTATACACACATGGCTGGCCACACAGGTGACCACAGAGGAAATACACAGCACTTGGCACAAGCACAAACTGCCCCAATGTCCTCATCCTTTCTCCAACAGATCAGGATGAAGTTAATTTAGATGGAAACATTTTCGTATGTATAACAGGGCTTCCTCCTGTAGCTGGACTTGGGTGTGTGGTCCATACAGTATCCTCAGTACTCCTAACAGGTATCAGCAGAGCATAAAAGCCTCCAGAGTCCTGCAGCCCCTCTGGCTGCTGGTGCAGACACTGTTTGCAAATAGACATACACAGACACAGACACAGACACAGACACAGACACAGTGAGGATTCCTCCCATAACTCAGTGCTCACAGTGACTGGCTCTGAATTCTCTTGTCTCTGCTTACTTCCTGCACAGAGAGGCACACCTACACATTTCCATCGACCCCCAGACTCCACAACCTCCCTGGAGACAGCCTGGAACTCTTTTTCCATTTAGCATCTCATTTCTTCAGGCTCCATCTCTTTGCCATGGACACACAGAACTGTCTCTTAAGCCACTTGCCTTTTGCCCCAGCTTATCCTGACTGGCAAAGACACAGACATGGCTCTGGCCATTCCAGCTGCCAGCATCACACACACCTGGGACACTGTGACCCACAGCCCAGCTCCAGTTAGTGGCACCCATGCTGCCAGAGTGTACACACAGAATAGAAGGCCTGTCACTCAGGAAAATCCTGAAAAAAAATCAGGAAAATAGAGTTTAATGCCAGGATAGCACAGACTGCACTGACCAGGCACAGGGCATAGCCACAAGAGTGAATTAACCAACATTCACTTACAGACAGTTCCTTTGACTGCCTAATCCATCTATTTTCCCATGATTTTTCCTCCATGAGTTATCTTGATCCTGCCTTGTAGTGAATTGGGCTTGGCTGGACAGCCCATGCCCACCGAGCCACTTTATCACTCTCCTCTTCAGCAGGACAGGGTGGAGGAGAAAATAAGATGGAAAAAGCTTCATTGATCAAGAGGAATAAATTTAATAAAGCAACAAGAAAGATGTGCACGTGGAAGAAAAGGGAGACAAAAGATTTTATTGTCTCCATCAGCAGGCAATAAGCAGCCACTTCCCAGGAAGCAGGGCTTCATCACACAAAATTGTTTTGGAATGCAAACATTGTAAATAACAAATGGCCCCCTCTTCCCTCCTCCTTTCTCTTTGCTTTTATTGCCAAACAGGCTTCATATGGTGTGGCATATCCCTTTGGCCAGATGTCCTGGCTAAGTTGCCTCCCAAGATCTTGCTCACAGCCAGCTAGTGCTGGGGACATGGCCTTGATGGGAGCCCTGCCCAGCAGCAGCCAAAAACATTGTGTGCTCTCAACACCTTTCTACCTACAGATACAAAGCCCAGCACTGTGAGGGTTGCTATGGGGAAAATTATCTCCATTCAGGCAGAGCTACAAAAAAACTTCCATTTCTCTGCCTTTGGCTTCTCCACTAAACATAAAATCAGAGTGGTTTGGCTTGGAAGTGACCTTTAAAATCATCTATTCCAACCACCCTGTTGTATTTTTTTTTTTTTTCTGCACAACTGAAGCAGGAGGGCTTTTTCTGAGTGACCATTGTAATGCAATCTAGTTCATAATGGCATTGTGTCCTGCAATGTAAGTAAGGTAAGGCTGATTCCCAGGGATATTCCCAAGAAAATGGATAAAAGGAAGCAAAAAATCTACCAAAGAGGCATTTATGAGACTGTTGTGGTTTTTGTAGATTTCTGTCTCCCATTATGGATTTGTGTCTGCAAGTATAAAGTACTGCTTATATTTTGTGGAAATTAGGAAAAAAAACCAAAAGAATTCTTCAGTCATGGAGAGGTTTATTATTTTGCTTTTTTTTTTAATTAAGGGTTTTGGCAGAGGGTTTGTTTTGTTGAGCTGATTTTGGGTTGCCTTTTTTTTTTAAGGTTTGCAAAGCCAACTTTAAAACTGCAAATTAATTTCTATTTTAATTAGACATGTAATTAAACAGCAGTATTATTAGTTTAATTTGCTCATTTTTTGAGTTGTCTTTACCGTATTCAATGAAAACACAACTCTTAAAAGAGCAAAAATGACTTGTAATTTACAGTATGTCATATTTGCAAAGCAATATAGCAAATAGAGGTAAAAGAGAAAGGCTGGAGACAAAATAATCTTTTCTGTGATTGGCTTTTTTAGGTATACTGCACAGTTAAATGACACAGTGGTCTCTTTAAATGGCCATGATAAAACTCAGCACCTACGTGTGATCATTGTTATGAACATATTAAATGAACTTGTGAGAGCAGCAAGAGAAGACTAGGGAGGCACAGTTTATGAGGACAAACAACAAAAAACAAGTGACTAACTTGGAAGGAGGTGGTCAGAAAAGTTAAATTCTCTCAACTACTCATTGAGTTATGAATTTAATGGAGAATTTCAGTAAGGATTTGAAAAGTAAGAATATTTGCAGAAAATAATAGAAAATAATTTCTATCATTTTAATTTTTTGTTTTACTATTTTTTTGTTTATGCTTAATAAAAGAATACTTGCATCTTTTATCTGTTTTCAAATAAAAATAGATCAAGTTAATATGAATGTTTAGTTTTAAGGACTTTCTTTTTCCAAATTTTTTTCTTTATAGTATGCTATTCCAGTTCAAGAGGGTCTCATGTTTACTTTTATGGGTTTTATTTAAAATCTCAGTCCACAAGCCCAGAAGCACATCCATTAGTTTTCACTGGCTTTCTATTGAAGAGCAATACCAATGCAAAAAGGTTTATGTCTTCTGTATATGACCAAAGGTTCTGAATCCCTCTCATACTGGATAATGCCTTTAATTTTCCTAAGGGGCAAAGAAGATTTAAATTAGAATTTTTTTTTTCTGTTGCATGTTAATAAAAATTGCAATCATTATAAAGCAACTTTTATGTCACTCTTGGTTAGAATCATCATATCTGATTTCCATTCCTTTTATAAATGTGGTGCACAACACACAAAGTAATTTTCATGCTGTCCAGGCAAAGAATGTTTCTTGTTATAAACCAGAGCAAAAGAGAATTCCTCAGAATAGCATAATTGTTAGCAATCTAAAAAATCAAGGATGAAAGGAAACAGGCAGAAGATCAGTTTGAGAGGGTCATGATGGTTATAATATAGAAATAGCATGAAAGTAATTATAGGACTTTTTAAAAGTGTTTGGGATCATCTTTTCTTTCTGAGTTCAAGAGGACAAAACCCGTTTCATGATGAAGAACTTCTAAATGACAGCTTTGAGGGACAGTATAAAGAGTTTAATTTTTTAATCTTAGTTTTTTACAGACTACACACACACACACACACACACACACACACACACACACACACACACATACAATTTCACAAAATACAGCCACACATTTGCATTATTAGGGACTAACTAAGGGACACTGTACACCCTTAGCTCTTGCAAAGTTACACATCATAGAAAGTATTTGACATAAGTTAAAATATCTGTCCTCAAATCTTATGTAGGCTGCATATTGACACTTGCAGTGAATAGCAATTAAAAAAATAGGTCATAGGTAGTATGAAGAAGGTCAGCAGATGTTGTTCATATTAATTAACCTATCCCAACTGTAAAGAGAAAGCATTGCTTTCCATGCAATTCTTCAAAAATGTTTAGAAAAATAAATGGACAGAACTGACAGGGTGATAATAGTAAAACATAGGCTTGACAAGTAAGTCATAATGAAATTCAGGAATGTTTCTTTAAAATTCTTTGGTATATCAAACAAGTAACAAAATGGTAAGAGGTGCAAATTAACAACCAGAATTTTTTTGCCATCCAAGATATGAAGCTTTACAGAAACTTAGGGCAATCTGCTGGGATGTTCTCTCACAAATCAGGGGCACATTGTGCTTTACTTATTTGGTCAAGACTAGCAATACTGTGAATGCAATAAACATTCATGGGATTATATGAGTTTATTTCTACTTGAATACTGAAGATACCCTTATTCTCTTGTGTAGTTTAAGTACAAACTTCTGTAGCTAATCTATAGCCCTCCTGTTTTCATTTTTTCCTTCAGCTGTCCAAGGTCCAATATTATTAGTACTTTTAATACTTTTATAAAACATCTACAGAAAATAGTGGTGACTTTTTCTGCTAAATAATCCTGTGGGTGGATTTAATAGAGTCATTTAATAGAGATTTAGAGTACAGTTAACTTTCTCTGCTTGCTCTAATGAGTTGGCTAACTTTACCTAGCCCTTAGACTCACTTCTGTTGTGTTTTCCACAGTAGATGTGTCAAACACAGTTAATTTTCCTATCTTGGATCCTATTTTAAAGTTTTATCATATTATAGGATTTGTTGATAACATTTTTTGTCTTATAAGATTCTTTCATTTGTTTTCCCTTTTTGTGCATGCATACAAAAAAAGGAAATATTATCTATTCATATCCTAATATCACCAGATATGCTGTCACTTCTCACTACATTGTGCATTTTCCTCATCAAAACTGAAGCTCTTGAATTTTCATTTACGTTTATAATTATCTTTACCTTGACCTCTTTTCTACCCTTTAGCTCCAATTTTGGGGTTTTTTCCATGAAAAAAAATTTACATGGAAGCATCTCTTTTATTTTATGACTCTGAGTTTCTAAATTGCTGTTTTGATATATCATAGAATAATAGAATGGCCAGGGTGGGAAGGGACCTTAAAGATCACCCAGTTCCATCCCCCTGCCATGAATCAGAGACACCTTTCACTAGACCAGGTTGCTCAGAGCCCAATCCTACCTGGACTTGAACATTTTCAGGGATGAGGCAGCCACAATTTTTCTGGGCAACCTTTGCCAGCGCCTCACCATCCTCACAGGAAAGAATTTGTTCCTAATATCTGGTCTAAACCTACTCTCTTTCAGTTTGAAGTCATTCCTCCTTGTCCTGTCCCTCCAAGCCCTTTCTTATTGGCTTCCTTTGGGCACTGGAAGGCTGAAATAGGGTCAGCCCAAAGCCTTTTCTTTTCCAGGCTGAACAACCCCAACTCTCCCAGCCTTTCCTCACAGCAGAACTGCTCCATCTCTCTGATAGCACTCATGATACCAAACATCATGTTCAAGGATTCACAAAGACAGTGCAGTCTTGAAGAGCATGAATTTCATCTCTAAACTGGGTCAGCCCCAAATGAATGCTTCACCTGAGGCAAATGGACAAAGATTGGTGTGAGCACTATGAACAATTGTGTTTTAACTCATCCTTCTAATATCACTAATCAGTACATTAATTTTTCTGAATCTGTGTTTACCTAAAAGAGTTACTTCCAATCAATTTCTCAAGATGCATTTTAATGCCAGCAGTTTGGTTTTACATAAAACTGGCAGCAGGAACCTCAAGAAACATTGAGGGTTTTTTCCAGTAAGCCAACAAACCTTTTGTGTTCAATGGAATGACAGTGAATTCACAATCTGCTTCTCTGAGAATAATTACCCTAAGACCACTTTTCAGTACCTTTTCTGAAAGAACAGGAAAATAGACAGGAAAACCCACAACCTCTCTTCAGTTTGTAAAGGTTAATAGGTGGTTATATATCAAATTTTCCATTTCAAAGGACAACAAAAGGCATCTTTGATTGTTTTAGACTCTATGCAAAAACTTAAATAAAACTGTCAAAGGATGGATCCCCTAGCTCAGTGGTTTATAGGCAAGAATAAAGGCCTGAGTAAATTCCTACAAGAAACTCTCACTCACTGTGCTCACATATATTTTTTAAATTTTAAAATTTAAATTTTTTAAATTTTTATTTTTTTGCTAGACAGAAAATACCAGTCTTCAAATACAGGTGGTATTACAAAGGCTGCAAAGAGAGCTCTTCTGTCTTCCTGTAATAAGAGAAGAGCTTTGAAACAGCAGCAAAATATTGCACATTATATCGGGACATTCGTGGACATTTGTATGTAAGATATTTTTCTTCATTTTGTGGTAATTGATATATGTTGTATTTCTGTAAATAATCAATTATGCCAATAAGAATGATATTAAACTGGTGTTTTTAAGGGTACCACTGTTCTCACAGGACAGATTTGTTGTACAAAGTCACATATGCACCAAAATTCCATTCTCTACTCCATTTAAATGAAGCATTCCTTTTACATTAGCTCTCTCAAATATCTTCTACAGACTCTTAAAATGATTAATCCTTTAATCCTCTGTTTGCAAGAGTTTCAGTATACAGTGATGATCCTTATGAATATTAAATTATGAAGTATATCTAATTTGTAAAATTAACAAACTCTAATTCTTTTCTAAGCAGTCTCATTCTGATTAATAAAGTACAATCTATACAAAAATCTAATCAAGACTGGGGTGATTATATAATCAAACTCAGAAAAATCTTTTTATTATATAGTAATTAAACTTTAACTCATTTATTAACCCACTTGTTTTTCTAGAAAATGTTCATACCTTTCACAACTCTGACAGATAACTGTTGCTGTGACACTGCTGTGTGTTTTTTGTTTATATGACATTAAATTCATGTAGGCCTTGCAAGCTTCCAGTAGTTCTGTCTTCTTTCCTTCTACAGATTATGACTGCTCCTCAAAGGCAATGTGCCCGAACAAGCCTGATAAGAATTACATGCTCAGGAACTCTGAATATCAGTGTGTTGTTTCTCATATTAAAAACAAAAGAAATATTACATAGACAAATTTATGGTACTCTCCCTATTTAACTTTTGTTTAATATGTTTCAAACTGCAACAAAACCCTGCAATATTTTCTCATGTTTTCCAGCTGGTAATTTTCATTAGCAAGTTGTGAGTATTCTTACATACTTATTTTTTTGTGCAGTACCAAATATCAAAGCAACCTTGTACATAATTGCATTGGTCTATAAAATACAAAAGGCACTAGGAACTAAAAAGTTCTTAAGTATTCCTTACTCTGGAAAGTTGAGAGATTTTAATTCTCTATCTCAGTCGTACTTTGTGCAGAGTAATACAATCCCAAAATCTTAGAATCATTTTAGCTCTCTTAGAGGTAAGAAATACCTACCCTGACAATTGCTGAATCTAATTAAGACATCATATGCTGCATTTTCTGTGTAATTTAGCTAACAAATTCAACAGACTTGCATTTATGAATATATGAATTGTGACTTATATCATGTGTTTTGCATTGGATAGCATTTGTAATAAGTCTTTTATATTAAAGCACTATGTTTCCAAATGTTTGAATAATATAAGTCACTGAGGGAAAAGATATCCCAGACACCATGGGGAAACAAACAAACTAATAAGGGCATTTAAGCAGGAGAAAAATATTCAATTATTTAAGAAAAGTGAAAAAGATAGAGCACCACACTTTACTATGAGTTCCATCCATCATGAAATTCCTTTAGAGCAAATTTCTTAAGAAACCTGTGGGGACTTAAGGCTGGACATCAGAAACATCATGCAGCTTATTCTTAGCATATCAGAGCTTTACAGAAACAGAAAAGCATTACATAATCATAAAAGTAGCTGTATGAGCTACATAAAAGTATCCACATGAATAAAGCAGCCACAAAGAATTCTCCTTTTAGTACAGAATTTTGGTGGTGGACAGCTAAGAAAATAGACTTTGTAAAGAGCAATTGGGTTTTAAACCTGATTGAATCAGAGCATGCATGTATGTATGTGTGTATTTGTGAGACTGCATATATGCACACAGTTATACATTCAGAAACAAAATGCAATAAGGGTCTGTAAGTTTTGAGTTGTTCCATCTGGAAATAGAACACAAAACAGGTGAAGATGACAGAGTTATATTCTCAAGACAGTCTGTTTGTTTTGTTTTAATGAAGTACAAAAGTAATTGAAATACAATCTCTCCATTCTGAGCACATTTTTAACCATTTCTAGTGGTTAAAAACATTTATCTGTGTTACAACTGGTACTGTAGGACTGCCAAGATTTTACAGTTCACTTTTACTTACGTTCATGGGCTAAATTTAGCAATGCCTGCATAAGTGTAATTAAAGAAAATTAGATCTGATAATTCTAAAAGGCACTAATTGGTTTGATATAATTTTGAATTGCATTAGGAGAAAACATGAATTAAAAATTAAGACTGAAAAATCTCTGGAAGTGCTTTGAAACCCATCCAGTTCATACACTTGGAAACAGGCTTTTTGAGTGATGTGTGAAATTCACAGAAGAGCATAGTATCAATAGAAAATTAACCAAAAACATAAAAGTTGATTTCAATTTCCATTTTATGGTCTCATTGGTTAAAATACTGAGTGATATAAAAGTTATTTGGATTTATCTCATCCTTTAGAAAGCCATCTGCTATATGGATCTCCTACTGTGAACCACTTTTTTAAGACCTCATAAGCTGAAACATGTTGTTTCCTCAGAGAGTTCTCACCGAAATGAAATCAAGTCATATGTTGGATCTATACAAGTATCTACATAACACAAAATTGCATCCAAGAATATTCAAATAATGTGTTAAGGACTGAAAAATTAAAAAAACAAATTGTATGGAAGGGAAATAATTTTCAGGTCCTTAGGTGCACTAGTAAGCCTTAAAGAGCATAACCAGCCTCACCTGGGGCCTCTGCATTCATCCATGGACAGAGGCCTGTGTGGGCTCATTTCAGGGGTGTTTGGCTTTTGTCTGAGTTGTGCTGGAGGTCAGCTGATGTTCATCCCAGTTACAGATGTGATTATGCCCGGCCATGGAGCTCCTGGATCTGCAGCCTGGCTTTCCATCGTCCCTTCTTTGTCACAGTGAGCACTCCCAGAGATAATTGGATGTTGCCCTATTTTTTCAAAGATTTTCTAAGCCTTCTGATGTTGACATTATTGTAACGAACTTTCTCATGCACTTTATGTAAATAACTTATTGTTTTGCACTCTTTTATGGAGGAGGAGAAATTTGATGGACTGCTGGTTTGTCCAGTGTCATAGAGTGTTGGCACTGTCATCCTCCAGTCCACTGTCACTTCTGGAAATCTAGAAATGTTGGAGTCAGAAATTAAACACCCTCTTTTTTACCTTGGAGAGTTACGTGTCCGTGCCATTTTATTTCATGTCCTATAGCGACAACTGGGTCACTCATTTCTGTTGTATTCCCTTTTAATCTGGATTCCTGGCTCTCCCTGGCTCCCAGCTGTGGGTCTGTCCTGCTCTCCAGTGATGCAGAAGATGGCCTGGCCCCTGTCCCTGCTGACTGCTCAGCTCCTCTCTCGTGCCCCATGGGAATCTGCTCCATGACAGTAACACCAAGGAAATTAGAAAATTAGCCAGCCAAGAACTTTTAAAGAATACTCACAAATATTTCAGAGGCAACATCCATAGTCACGGACAATCACTAAAAAAGCCTGGCAGTAGTGTTCTCGCATCTGTGTTTTACACAAAATAAGATTCTCATTTTGTTTAAGGACCTCCTGTGGAATCTGTTTGTCTGGGACATTGGCTCAGGGTCATTTTAGAAATAGAACAACTGAGAGCAGTCCCTTTCCTCTAGTGACTCTGTGGTGGGCTCTATATTGATTGGACTGAAAGAAATATCTAATACATTAACTAGGGGCTTTGGAACTGGTAACCTGAAAATTTATTTTAATTCAGAAAATTCAATCTCTTCAGCACTAGAATATTGTTTTTATGGTAAGACTAATATATTTTGCAATTTATAAAATCATAATCTAATCTATTTTATCATAGTTTAGTCTACATGGTGGTTAGAAAGGCAATAAGTTTATCTCTGCAAAGGCTTACCTGATTTCTCTGTCTTTACTGACCTTATAGGGTTTTTTCCCAAGTTTCCCTTAATTTGTGAAGTATCCTTTGAACAGTATTTAGTTGGGTATTTTCTCTCCTCTCACATTCTTTCTGAAACAGGTTATTTTTCTGATGTTAACCCTGACTGTGACAGGCCCTATTGCTTTTGTTACAGACCTTTGGTAACAGATTTCAGGGCCTTAATGGGCATAAAAAAAGGCTTTAATGAAAATCACAGTGGGGTACATCTTACAGCCTTTCTGAGTGGTGATAGATGTCTCTAAAGTTAGGAGCATTAGGGGTTTCTGAAAAAGTCCATCATGATATTTTTCTGACAAGATGATCACACATTTTGATGCCTTTCATGCTCTGGCAGAGGTTATTCTATTGATATTTTTTATCTATGATCTCATCAATTAATTATCAGATACTTCATCATAGTCCACCCAGTTGTTTGAAATCTTTTTCTTTAAATTATCATTCTGTAAAAATGCAGGTCCTTGGCAGTACATTCCCTGAACTACTACACCTCTGTTCTGTAGTTGAAATGTTACCTTTTGAAAATCTGCAGTAGCTCTCTCGTAATTCCCACCATTCCTCTTAAAATTCAATCTTCAGCAGAGACTCAATTCCAGGCTAAGACTATCACAACTAACAGTATTTTCTCTCTTTGCCAACCAGTTTAGGCACCTGACCTCAGGAGCTAAACTCTGCAGTCTCCAGCCAGCTGGGAAAATAAATGTCATTGGCAGGTAAGTAAAGCTCCTTCCTTGTACTGATCATTGCAGATATAAACTCTCCCTCTAGAGGAGGTCTGGTGGGTGATAGAAAACAAAATAAAACATTGTCAACTCCTTTTGGCCCCTGAAGTTGGAATAAACAAAATAAAGCTTTTAAAGTGTGAAGTGAGTCCTCTCTTTCCTATCGCTGATGTCTCTCCTCAATTAAACTGTAATTCATTGTTATAAAGGGAGTAACATTTGAAAACTTTTTCTAGGAAAATTTTTAGAAGTCGAAGAGAATAAAATCCCATTTCTTGCAACAATGTTTCTGTTTTCTTTTTAATCAAGAAGAACTTTTTAAAGAAAGGAATGTATCTAATTTTTGGTTAACTTAGATAAAAAATATGGTCTCCAAAGTTAAGCATTTAGTCAACCTTTGAGACTGAGCAAGAGCATATCTGTTACTGTGATATTTTATGAAAAATCCCTTTGCCAGGATTTCTTCTCCTGGCAAGATGAAAAGCCTCAGCTTCTCCATGTTTAGCTCCTCTGGAATGTGCTTTGGAGAACTGTTTACCCAGCATGTGAATTGTTTTAACCTAATGACCAATCCCAGTCCAGCTGTGTCAGGACTCTGGTCAGTGAAGAGTTTTTATTATTCATTCTTGTCTAGCTTTCTGATGTATCCTTTCTCTTTCTTTAGTATAGTTTTATGATATGATATGATATTATATGATATGATATTATATGATATAATATAATATAATATAATATAATATAATATAATATAATATAATATAATATATATCAGTCTTCTGAGAACTTGGAGTCAATTCTCATCTCTCACTTTGTCCTGGGACCCTCACAACACCACAATGCATGTCATACACTTAATTTTCTTTTAATGTTGCTGAGAAGCCTAGAAATGTAGCTTGCTAAGACTAATGAGTTCTTTCCTATATTTAGAGAAAAATAAGACCAGGCTTAGGAAGCACTATTGTTGGAAATTTTATTGAAAAAGGATTATTTCTGCTGGGAAAACAGTAACCCAATCAAAGCTGGACTTGGGATAATTTGTGAACATGCAATCTGGGGGAGAACATAAAGGCTTCATTTTACTATATTTCAATAAAGACCATTGGAGCTATGCAGCAGTAGCTCAAAATAATGGGTTTGATTTAGAGCAGGGTTTGTGCCAAATTCTCTTATCAGAGGCCTGCTGGCAGAGGGAGTTTGTATGGTCAGTGAGTTTGTGCCTCTTATCACGCCAGGTGCCAGCTGTGGCTGCTGCAGGGGAAGGGGAAGGGGCTGAGACATTCCACAGGAGAGAGAAATATTTCTCACAGGCAGATTTGTCTAGAGCAGATATTATCTATATTTTATCATTATTAAGGAGCTCAGCAAACAACATCTGCCCTCCTCCAAGGCTGCATGCTTTTTGTGTGGGTGTGGGATCACAGAAGGAGCCTCCAGCAGAGGAGCTGTTATGTAGATAAGCAGGTGGCCTTAACTGTGCTGCTCCAACATCGTTCTGGTTGGGCTCTGAATAAAACCTGCAAGAGTCTGACAAGAGCTTCTGAAAGGGGCTTTGCTCTGAGAGAGACAGGAAAATATATTTGACAATGTTTGATTAAAGTGTCAAGATCAAACTAATAAGATTTCCCTACTCTTTTGGATCAGTTTATTATTATTAACAGAGAATAATCGATGAATGTAAAATTCTGCTGTGATTAGGGAAACAGCTTTGATTACTTTTTGAGAGGGTTTTTGACATGTGCCATGAAGTAAAGAAAGTAGAATAATAAATCCTCTCAAAACTGTTGCTTTAGACTTAGTATCTATCTGATACTTGATCTGCAGCAACAAAATAAAATGTTGTATCTTGTTGAGATAGATTCAGTAACATCTTTAAATACTTTGAAATGTATTTGACTCATGTATTTCCTGAGGATTCTTATCCTTCAAATACAAATATTAGATTTTTTTTTCTCTCCTGCATCTAAATTGAAGTTCCTACTAGGCTTCCATGACTTTTCTACCAGGGATCATGACCATACTAATTCTGATTTGTAATTATTTAATGTTTTGATAAAGAATCTACAACAAAGCATACAAAAAAAGATCAGGCAGCTAAACAACTTGTAAAAAACAATCAGGTTTATATACCTGCACTAATGGGCTTTTTTTTTTTTTTAATTGGGAAAAAAGTGGGTTTCTTTCTCTCCTAATTTCCTACTGAGACCTGCTGACCCCTAAAAATTGAAAAAAACCAAAAACAAACAACCCAAGATCCAACCAGATTTAAAAACACGCAGAATTCTGTTCAGGAAAAATACACAAGTCTCTTAAAAAAAACCCAAACAAAACTAAACAGTGACAAATTGACATACTTCTGTAAAAAGAGCAGTGTGACTTATAGGAAAAAAGATAATGTGGTAAAAAATGCTGTAAAAATACAGAGTTGATAGATGATATTGACAAATGTGATTTTAGAAATCCATGACGTGAAGAGTAGAAATTTATGAAGTGCTTAAAGTCAGCTTCTTCTAAAAGCCTATTGATATTTTTATTTCCAAAAAATACAGGAAGTTTGTTCTTGTTTTAAAGAAAATTAATGTCTAATATGCTTTTAAGGATCTATGTATGGTTTTATATTTTGAATCTTACAAAGCCTCAGTATCTTACATAACAAATTTCACATTTTTATTATGAATAATTTAAAAAGGAAAACCTATTGCTATTTCAAATAATTTTTACTCTCTGATTCATCTTGTTTAATCAGGGAAATGGGTTAGAAGGTGCCTATTTCTCTAACCCCAAGCTTCCTTCACATCACTCTATTGTTTTACATGAAATGTAGCTTTTTCTTTGGCTTGGTGAGGAAGAAACAGAAAATGCATTTGTACATCTTTATTTTCTGAAATGGATTCTCTGTGCTACTTGAAGTGACTTATAGGAATGTATAAAATGAGAATGGAAACCCCACAGTGCAAATAGAACTTTCTTTTCAAAAATGTGCTTTCAAAGTCTTCATGCCAAATGCATCCCTGGTGTAAATCAATTCCAGTAGCATTACTCCAGGGAACAATTCAGATTTTCCTCTCCATGTCAGTGACCCATTGGTAATGTCAATCTATCTGCCATGCTACTTTCAATTGTGTTTCACTCACATTTACAGAATTAGTTACACTTTATGGCAGAAAGTACTAAGATAGCCTTTTTTTCCTCCAATACCTTCAGGAGTGAATGTACTGTGAGTGAATTGCATCTTCTACTTATTTTTTTCTCATGAGGTGGAAGGAGCAGGTGTAAAAGATTTATTTAATGAAGCAACTGCCGTGTTCCAAGGGTCATCTGTGTGTAGACAGCTATAAATTAGCTGATTCTTAGGGGAAATTACCTTCTACCTTTATGATATTGCCATTTATTCAGTATTGTTAAACTCCTGGGAAACAGCAGTTTAAAAGTTCAGAAAAGAAAACACCAAAATCCTTTTATATTTGCAGATATGTCAGAAAAAAAAATTGTCTGGAAGAACTTGTAATATAAAAATAAACATTCAAGTGAAGCTTTATAACCATAAATTTTGTTTGCTTTTGCAAAAGTTGGCTGAAATATACATACTAAAATCCTTTTTGTATAGACAGGATAAGTTTGTGGTCATTGGAGACCAATTTACAACCTGAGGCAAGTAAATATGCCAAGTCATAGTACTTTTTTTAAGATGTTTTCTTACTCTTCTTAAAGTATCTTTTTTATATATGTATATATATATATATATATATATTTAATAGATGGAAGAGCAAACATGAAAATTCTTTTATTATTTGTCTACTGTGTAATTCTTCAGGGTTTTGTTGGGGAATAATGGTGGCATGAATACCTTAAGAGAAGGACTATAGCTCTGCTACATCATTATATGGCAAACCCACACTGGAAAGAGTAAGTTCCTAAAAAGCAATAAAATCTATAAAAGTAATGTATTGGTCTCTTTTGGTAACTCATCTGAGAAACATCACAGTATTCTTGGAGCTGAAAGAACAGTTTCAGCTGGTATCAACTGATATGGCAAAAGGAGTCTCATAAATACAAAAGTTTGAAGCAGCATCCTCAAGAACTCTCTTTACTGCTGCTGCTATTCTTAAGCAGATATTCAGTTGATGGGCTCTTGATAAAAAAGATATTTTCTATAAATAATTTTGGGCTGCATAATTTTAAGCATTTACTTTAGTCTATTTTTTCTCCCTCCTAGACACGTCAATTAACACTATTATAACAGAAAAACGTGAAATTGTAAAGAGGATGAAAATGCAAATTTTGTAAAAAATACATGCTGTATTTTTATTCTGAGAGGAAGCTGGAGATTATCTTTCCTGTACTTTTTTTGTGAAAATCAATAAAATTAGAGAATGTTTTTTCATATATTTTGCAAATTTTACTTATTATTATTTAGGGAGACAATTTTCTAAATATTTGCCCCATTTCTACTTTTAAAGAATCTACCACAGCCTTCTTTTTTGTTAGTTGGAAGCTTCTTTCCAATTTTGAATGAATTCAAGGCAGTTCATAGCCCTTCTTTTTGCTCTTTGGTTTAATAAGCTTTTCCTTTTCTAGTGCTGATCTCCTCCTTGCTTCCACAACTGTATTTGCACTCCTTCTCTGGCATTGTATTGCTGTGCTCAAGAAGTCAAATTTTTCTGCTGCCTACCCAGGAAGGTGGAACCCCCTTTCTTCTCATCATAAAATTTTGCAGCTGCTGAAGTTCAGGTCTGGGGCGATTTGTCCTGAGTGTGGATGACCAGTAATACATTTATGCCATCATTTTGTAGAGGTCTTGCTTAGCTATGAACACTTCTCTCTTAGAAATGCCTTGCTGATAGAAAAATGTTAGTGCTGCATTCACAAACACCTGAAGATTGCACCATATTGTGTTCAGTATGCAAGCACTGCTCCTCTTCCCATAATTTCCATTGAGGTTTTTTTTTAGCATGAATTCAGTAATCTTGTTCAACTCTGTAATACGGTACTTTGTACTGCTAAATGTTATCAAGTTTTTGTTCCCTTCCTTGAAATCTTCAAGTTCTTCCAGCATGACATTCTAATCCTCTTTTGTGTTGATGCACCTGACTTTGTGCCTTCAACAGATTTCATTAACAAGCTGCTTCTTTTTGCCTTTGCAATAAAATCAATTATGTTCTCTACATCTTGTTTTCAGTTAACTGGTTTATAAAGGTAGATCTATGGTTTTATCTCATTATCTCATTTCCTGTTTATCCCCCCACCTAATTTATTAGACATCTAAGAAATACTCATTTAGAATATTATCTAAAGCCATGGCATTATCATGGTGTTTCAAGGTAGGCTGCAATAGATAATATCTTATCTGCAGTTACCAGTACTCCTAAATGGATATTCCTCTGACTGCACTGCTATCAATTTAACAATATTGAAAGTACAGTGTAGCAGAAAAAATAGTTTGTAATCATGACAAACACAATATTCTTTAAGCAGGTTAAATGGCATAGAAATATCTCCCATCAGCTCAAGAAAGAAAAAGGATCCAGATATTGGCTGTGATTAAATGTTTACACAACTGCATCAAGCAGGGTCCCTCTATCTTGAGGGATTAGACAATAAGGAAAAAGCTGTTAAATGACCCATTTTTCAGCAAATACATGGAACATAAGTCGTGCAAGAATTTTTCTAGCTCACATAATTAAAATATATATTTATATATAGATATATATTCATATATCTTTTCGAGTGGACTGAATAAAGCTTAGCATTTTCTCTTTTGCAATTCTCTGATTAGTGGATTTTTCATTCAGTTCCTCCTGTCACCTTCGTTCTCATATTTTCTGTTCAAAATGCCAAATAGTACATGTCATATATAGTCACACTATGCATGGCTTCACTTTGCAAATAAAGACAAGGGATGCCACCATTATGTTATGTTGCATTTATGTTGCATCTATTCTTTGTAGTCTTGCTGAGATTTTTCACTGTGGAATAGCAATAACCTCATAAAAGTGGATGAATGAGTCTTCTGAGAGTAGCTGAATAACATGGTCTTGTGTGACTTGTATTATTTCTTGTGTGACTATTATTTCCCTATGTCAATTATGATCTCAATATTTTTAATTCAATGAAAAATCACCCTTCCTACATAAAGTTTGAAGTAGAATTTAACAGTATCTCAGTGAGCCTTTCTTTTGGATCAGGTCTGTTTCATGCTTTTTTCTTGCTAGTCATCAAGAAAGTGATTTTAGTGAACTGGGTCAGGTCAGTATGCTTTTGATTATTTTGCAAACAGTTGCATTTCCCTAGCAAATTAAAAATCCCCAAGAATTATGCTCCCTCCTTCAAGGGAAGCATTGAGTTGGATATTTAATTAAATGTTATGTAGCTTCAGCTATCATTTACTTCTGGAGAAACTGCATTCTTCCAGAATAGAAGTGTGTCTAAGTGGATTAGATCATATAATCCTTGAATATTTTGGGTTAGAAGAGACATTAAATATTGTCTTTTTCCATGGACAGGGACAGCTTTCGCTGGACCAGGTTGCTCAGAGGGATGTTCCCCTCATATTTGTACATATGATATTTTTATAATCTCTGATCTCTCTTTTGAGTAGGTGACTCTAAATGCCTGAATGAAGTTTCCAGGCCACAAATAATAGCACAAAACTAATCAAAAGGTATCATAATCAGAGCAGATTGTTTTACAGTTATCCATTCACTGGTGTGATCCTCTTGGATACCAAGGGGCAGACTCATGCATTTCTAAAGAACATTGTAATGTGAGGCTAATTTCAGAGCATACAGAAAACATAAAAACACAGTAAGACCAAATAACTGACATTTTTGTCCTATTGAATCACTACCTTCAGATAAGTTTCAGGGTAAAAATGTTATTATAGATTTCCATATAGACACTGTTGTCTGTGAACTGAGTTTGAGAATTAGAATAAATAAATAACTCAACCATACTTTCAGAATCACTGAGTTGTGTAAAAAAGTCATTCATCAATGAATACAGAATTAAGGTTTGAACTTTACACCATGATCTTTGCAACTGTAATAAATTACTTTATCCTAAATCTACATCTCTGATGTACCTATTCATTATTAGTCATAAGTTATATTTCCTTTCTCAATTACAAGTTTTTCAATGGCAGTTATGAAAAAAAAAAATCAAACCTTTGAGAGAAAAAGAGTAGCATAGTGCCCTGGCTATTTCTCAGTGGAGATAGGAGATTTTCACAACAGTGGCTGAATATGTTTCCATTCTTCCTTTTTAATAAAACTGAAGTGCTATTAAGAAAGTTCTTTTTCTCAGATTGCAGACTAAAGAAATGTCTGGCAAAATAGTATTTTTAAGAGGTTTCTTAATGATTCCACAGATTTAACTATTTATGAAAACATTGCATTTTCTTAATAGAAATTCTAATCAAATCAATGAAAAAAATCAAATTCTGAGTCTCAAATTATAGTGGAAGTTCAGTTTTGATACTGGATAATGAAATTTTATTCAACTGTTTCCATAAAATCTTTTTTTATTAATTCAAAGTTGTAGATGAATAAGAATATAATGTGCTAATGAAATGTGAAAAGAATTTTTTTTTCAGTCAGACAAGGTTTTTTCATTATAAAGCTAAATAATAGATTTTTTTCAGTGGTTTTATATTTAAAAAATTGCTATCATTTTTTACTCTTTCATTTTCTTGTATAATTTAAAGGCTTTTAAAAATTCTAATATCTAACCTAAATTACCCCTCTTTAAATTTGTAACCATTACCACTTGTCCTGTGTCTACAGCTCCTGGTGAAGAGTCCCTCTTCAGCTTCCCTTGCCTTCAAAATCTTTCAAGGTGTGCCATTCAGGATATTTTATAGGGAAACAAACAAATAAACAAAATCCAAAGCCCTCTCTCCCCCATCAAAAAAAAACCCAACCCAAAAACTTCCCAAAAGCAAAAAACTCAAACTACAAAAAATACCCCAAGCAAAGCTCTCTTATATTGGCAAAGCTCTCCTATATTATATTTATTGAAGAGGTCTTTTCAAGACAATTTTTCTTTCTATTTAAATCAAGCTACTTTCCAATTCTGACTTGCCTTCTTCATAATTCGTGGTTCGATCACAACCAGAATTATCTCGCTCTGGCAGTAACCAGTGTTTTATCTGATTTGGTGCTACTTGGCAGGTTATCTCATGGTGGTGCCTGTTTTCTTTTTCTTTTTCTTTTTTTTCCCTTAGGGATAATTTTTTTTTCCTTATGTCTAAAATTTTGGTTGACTAAAATGTGGTTGTCCCATTTCTCATGGCAGAAATTGTCCCTGCTCTCATTTCTGAGCAATTTCCCATGGCTAGTGCCTTCAAAAATCTGGAGATAATGGCCTCAAAAGCAGAAATTGATGAAAGAAAATGTTTTTCTGCCTTTCTGCACTTTCAGAAATAAAAAAAAAAAGACAAAAAACCCTGTGTATCAGGAATCGAGTAACTTGATACCAAATGTTCTAGAATTTAGACCTTTGCTTTTCTATACAGAGCAGCATCAAGTGATTATTCAAGAAAGGTAAAAAAAAGAAATAAAAATTGTAGGGTGTAAGAGAACAAATTTCTTTCAAATTAGTGGTTTGGGTAAATGATTTATACTCAGAAAATACCATGTTGGATAGAGCCCCAAAGATCATCCAACGTTTTTTGGCAAGAGTACATCCCAGAGAAGATGGCCCAGCACCATGTCCAGGTGAATCTGAAAAGTATCCAGTGTTGGAGAATCCTCCACTTACATCCCAGTGGAGATTATTCCAATGGCTGATTGTTCTCATTGTCAATTTTCCACATGTGTCCAATCATATTTTTTCCCAGGAAAAGCTTTTATCCATCATCCCTCATCTTTTCCATGCAACTCCTTTTAAAGAAAGAATCTCCATCTTTTTACCTCACATGTAGACTCCTACTACCTCACAAATACTACTAATATAACATTGATTTAATAGGTGGCATGACATCTATCACCATCTTAACATATCAATATATTTTAATTTACCAGTTCGGTCTAATTATAAAATTCAATATACGATCTACAATCCTTAAGTCTTTTTGAAGCTATGCCTTAACAGAATAATCCATAATGATTTTTACACAAAGACTAATATACAGAAAATATTATTTCTGTGGAAACATGATGCTTTGTAAACCCCAACACAATGGATTTCTGATATTCTTACAAAAGACAAGGAACTGGAATTTATTTGCATATACCTATAAGGTTCTTTGGCTTCAAAAAGAGGTACAAGAAAATAAGTAAATGGTGAAAAAGTAAGAAAATGGTGAAAAAGACTATTTACACCAGCAGTCCTTCTGAAAAGTAAAATAGTCAAGTTTTATTTATATCATTGTTTTAAAAGTCTTTAGGAAATGAGAAATGAATATGCCTGACTGTAAAAATTGTGCTTATTAGATATAACTTTGAAGTTATTAGATATAACTTTGAAGTTATTAGATATTAGATATTCCTTTTAAGTATAGGGAAATGGGGAAATCCCATTCCAAATGGAATCTCGGGACAATCTGTGTAGGATGCTTCCTCTCACAGAAGCATCTAAATAAACTTGCATTGATGGATATCTGGAGGTTTAAGGAAGAGACCAAAAACTGACAGCCCAACATTCAACCTTTTTGGTCAAAGTGGGCAGCAATTCAGCCAGATAACAAGGAGAGAAAATTTACATTTCCCCTTGGTGTAAATTGATTGTGTGCTTCATTTCACTTGTACCTTCTATCACAGTTTCTTATTGCCATTAAAAATATTTTTGTTTTTTAGTTGCATATTTCTTTCCTCCGCTCAAGTGGTGTTGCAAAGCACCTGGATAATAACAAAGCATTTAGTACCAAAAGACACAGCAACTTACTAAATATATTAATAAATATTCAAGTTTCACAGTATATTTCTTGCCCAAAGTCTAAGAGTGAGTATTGATTTCACGTGTCTGAGACAAAGGGAAATGCAGCACTGCAGAGGCTGGGAGAATCAAAGCACCACACTGTAATCAAAGCTACTGTCTGGAGAGTTGGGTGTGTCCTTCCCTAACAGCTACTATGGAGATTATTTTTTCTGGATTCTGTTGTTCCAAAGTGTCTAGACTTGGAGGATCAAAAAATTCCAAGCATAATCTCACTAGGAATGAAAATATGGCTTTTTGAATTCACAATATATTTGTTTAATAATGTAATTTGGAATAGGCTGAAAGTATTTGCGTATTCATGGTGAGTTCTAATGTCAGCAATAAAAATTCTATATATTTTATTTAAAATTTTTATTCAATAAACTTTCAAAAAATTAACATTGTCTTTGGAACATAGTTAATTGGATTGGAGTGTTTATCAAAGAGTTAAACACAGGGTAAATGAAAATGAAACAAACTTAACTATTTCAAGCAAAATAGGCAACTCTGTTTTGGATTATTTCAGTTTTTTTATTCATTGCCAACAACTTGAAATTCAAGCAAGGAGTCAAAGACGCAGATGAAATAGTTTTTAACCTCAAGCAAAACTAGTAAAAGGCAATCACCATAGGATCCTCATTTCATTCTGTTTTAATACCAAAGGCCAAAGATTTCTGCATCCTAAGGACTGAGGTAGGCCCTGGGGTTGTAGCAGAGTTTTAAAACAAACTTCATGAAACTGTTCTCTTCAGGAGAGGATTTGGTGAAGTTGGAAACCTGCATATACATAGATACAGAATTGTGAATCTCAGTCACTTGAAGGAACTCAAGATAATCTCTGCCTGCTTTTGAATCACAATTTCAGGATGAGCTGTGCTTGTCAAGTTATTTATATTCTCCTGATGTTCACACAAATTGAGCTGAGGACTGATCCCTTGCTATAAAACAGTCTTGATACTCCAGGATAGCAAGATACAATCATTGTCACTTCAAGGAAGTCCTAACTTCCATGAGAAACAGTAAACTGTGCAGCTGGTGATAACAGCAGTACAACACATTTTCTGTTGCTTTTTTCCCCATTTTGTCAATATTCAAGAGAACAAAGCTCATATTCAAGCTTATAGAAAATCAGTTTTGTACCATTCATAACTTACAATTTTTATTCTTCAGCTTTAACTGTGACTAAAAAGTTTCCTATGCCCTTTATGTTTTCTCTTCATTTCATGGATATTTTCTTAAGTCAGCACTCTTACATAGATGAAATTTGCTGGAATTTAGCACTTCAAAAAAATCACCTCCCTGTGAGATAGAAACAGAGTGGTAAATAAGACTTTTTGATTTTAAGGATCTCTGTGTTTTTTCCTTATGCCTCTGCATCTCTTTGCAAAGCAAAATTTGGAACAATTGTAGCTCCAAGCTGTTGCTTAACATTATTATTATTTAATAGTGTTCAGCATCAAATATAACTTTGTAAAATTGGTTGGGTATTTCTTTATTTCTTTAATATTTTTTTTCTTTTTAATTGGATCTTGCTATACCCACTTATAGATACTGCTTGATATCATATCCCACAAATACTATTGGTAACAGAACTATTTCAGCATAAGAAAAAATTTCCTGTTTTGTGATAGAAATGAAATTAAAAATCTCTGATCACCTTAAGTTTTCTAAGCTCTTGAGCTGCCTGGAATTTTACAACACATGTTCACATGTATAACTTATTGATAATTATGTGGACATATGGCTGTACCTTCCTCTGTATTGGTCTGAAAAAGAAACTATAGAAGTATTAATAAGTTATACAACAAAATAAGGGTTTGTAGGAGGAATATATTTTTGTACTTGACTGTTTCTTTTGCATTGTTTTCTCTCAAATCATACAATTCTGATAAAAAAATTGGAAAAATATTGAATTAATAGTATTTTTTCTATTCTTTAGTCATATTTATGTGAAAGAATTTATCTAGCAGATATTCCCATGTGATAATAAGTATCTATTTAATGTGAAATACTATTAGTTATGTCTTTCCCTCTTTGAATATTTTTCTAATTCCAACCCTGGTATTTCTATACAAAATTACTTAATTAAGACATCTCAAGGTTTCTTGAGATGTGCTGTGGTGCAGCAATGGGACCTTTTAAATACCAAATTAATATAAGTGTACTGTTTTATGGAAAATTATATGCTGACACACATAACAAGTAATTGTTAACCTGTTTGTGTCTTTTGATTCATAAGAAAGGAGAGCAGTATCTTATGGATTGTTCATGGTGCTATTTTCTTTAAAAGAGACGCCAAAGTAAGAGGAAAAAGCTTTTCCATTGATGGGTAGAACGTGGAATAAAGTCATATTGAGATTTACTCTTCAGTTACAGAACCATAAGAAAGCTTAAACAGTAAGAGAATATTTCCTTGGGAATGAGATAACATTTGTTGTTCTGTTGCTTATTTTCTTACAGCTTGGGAAAAGACATGCAGCATTGTGAAACTTCCAGTGTTGTGCTATTTCTGCACAGGACAGAGTTAATTTTCTTCATGGTAGCTGGCATGGGGCTATAATTTGGATTTGTGACAGAAACAGTGTTGATAGCAGAGGGATGTTTTTGTAATCACTGAGCAGTGTTTGCACAGAGCCAAAGCATTTTTTGCCTCTCACACCACCCCACCAACCCTGGGAGTGGACAAGGATTTGGGAGGGGATGTCAGCTGGGAAAGCTGAGCCCAACTGGCCAAAGGGATATTCCATAATGTTTGGCATCCGGTTAAGCATTTAAATAAAGTTAAGTGAAAAAGTGGGGGGACATTTGGAGTGATGACATCTGTCCTCCCAGGTCTATGTGTGATGGAGTCCAGCTGTCCTGAGCACCTGCCTGCCCATGGGAAGCAGTGAATTAGTTCCTTGTTTTGCTTTGTTTGTTATGTGTGGCTTTTGGTTTCCCTATTAAGCTGTCTTTATCACAACATGAGTTGTACTACTTTTACTCTTTCCATTCTCTCCCCATCCTGAGAGGCTGTCCAGAGCTCAGTTGCCAGCTGGAGTTAAACCACATGTGTTTATGGCACAAAGTATGTCACAAAACATGACTTTGCTCTCATGACTGGCATTCTGATCTCGCTATTTCATACCCAAATTCTGAGCATGTTGTTTAGAGCATGGTCTTGGCATTGATAACACCAAGGTCATGGGTTTGGCCTCTATGAGCTATTCACTTAAGATTTGGATTTGATCCTTCTGGGTCCCTTCCAGGTCAGACTGTTATGTGATTTTGTGATTATGTGATGAAGTGTCTGCCATATGTAGCACAACAAACTAACAAACAAAAAGAAGATTGGCTAGTGTGAGCAACAAAATCAAAACCAGAAGAAAATTAAGAGTGAAATTTAAGAATAGCCTACATGACATGAAAAAAAACGAAAATAAAAGTCAAACTAGTTTGTGTGTGTGAAACTCAAATACTTATCTGCCATACCAGTCTACAAACAATCTAGGAACTATTAAACATACTCTGTATGCACACATTTTCTAAATAAGTTAATCAAAATTCTATGTAAGAAATGTTCTCATATTTAACATGGGAGCTATCTTTCCAAGAAAACAAAGAGTTTCTCACCACAGTCCCAGATTACAGACTATAACATCCTCTGTTATAAACAGCTTTGGCTTCTGAGGGTAATGCTTGTCCTGGCTTCCTGTTTCAGAGATCCTTAATGGCCTGGGATTATGCTATGCTTTAAATTTAAGTCTCTAGAATTAGTATGCTACTTATTGCCAATGTCTGTATCTTTTTAATCTTCCTTCTGTTGGGTGAAATTAAAAGAGAAAGAACAGGCAGTTAAAGATGTTTCCAGCTTTTGGCAATATGCATCTGTACTGTTTAGAAGGTGACAATTCTACTGCCTGCAGAGAAGTTTTTTATTGACTCTACATTTATCTAGGTCTGTGGAATAAAAACTACAGGATTTTTTAGGGAAAAACCCAACTAAGTAAACCAAGTTTAAGAATACCCACTTGTTCACTTTACACTGCCAAATACCTGTACCAAATTTATTAGATTTCCTTACAGATACTTAAAGAATCTTTTCCACTTCAACCTCAGTTTTCCATAAAATACATGTTCAGATTTTCTGGCAGACTTTGTTGAGCGGTATGTGTTGTGTTTTGTTGTGTTGTGTCAGTAAAGGCAAGGTGACTGAAGCCAAGCAATTTGACACATTAACTACTAAAAAATTCAGCAGCATAGAAATCCAAATCTCACTGGCTTCTGGAAAGTAATTGCTTTTTCTTCATGGAAATAGTGTTCTCCAACCTGTTTTTTATGAAAGCAGATTGTTTTTGAATGTCTTGGCACAGGATACAGATGGCTCTGATTTGGTTTTGTTTTGAAATGCTCAGCAAATCTCTAATTGCACAAAAACATAATTTAAATGTCTGACTCTGCAAATTTATTTTGTTTTGGCATGAAGTACAGTAGAGGCTTTAGTAGCTTGTGATGGTGGAAAAGAAATTTGAAAGTAAATGTTTCTATGTTAATAAGGAAGAACAGCTTCTCATCAAAAAGTGTAACTTCAAAAGTGTTTTTTAACTAGAGGCACTGTCAAAAGAAACAGAGAAAGCAGCAGAAAAAATGAACCTTGACCATAGCATCTGGGAAGTAATTTCCTGAGGAAAAAATTGCTTCAAAACTATTCATTATTGAGAAAAGTCTCAGTATTAAGTCTCAGTATTAATAAAACATATACATATATATATATGTGTGTGTGTGTGTGTGTGTGTTTTAATATTATGTACAAATGAAGTAGTTTGTCTCTTTTTCAGTAAATAATCTACCTCCTTACTCATAAAAATCTCAGTTCATCAGATTTATTCTTTTATTACAACTTCAGTCATGTTTTCTTTTTTTTCCTTCCAGGTGTAGCTGAGCCAGTTGAGGAGATTGCTCCTCTCAGCTGCTCTTCAAAATCTTCTGACTGGAAGTTGCTTTCCCTCCTCTCAGCCTTCAGGTGTAGGCAATCTTATTTCACTTCTGTTAAAATGACCCAATTCAGCATTAGTGGTAACACATTCAGATTTGACTGTCTCTGGGCTGACATTGCACATATTCATGTTTGCACTGTCACAAGTGAGAAGGGAGCAACCTCTGGTGTGGAAAGGTTACTTGAAAACAGCACCGAATGGGACCACACTATTTTTGGAAATCTGAATTTCTGTGATATTTGTACAGAATAAATTCATAGCAAATGAACACAAAAAATAAACCCCTGCTATGTGACATCTTACCACTTAAAATTAAGCTATTACTTGTTATTATATCGCAGCAGTCGTATCATACCTTTCCTCTCAGATGCTTGATTCCTTTTTCTGTGTTCCTGCAGGCTTAACACCAGTTTTCCAAATCATATAATTATATCATTTATGTCTTTTTTTTTCCTGCTCCAAATAAGGCAGATTCAACTAGAGCAGTAGCATTAGTTGGTACTCTCAAGCAATCTATTATTGTAATAGGAAGCTGTGCAGATAGACTTGAACTTTTGTATTTTTTCATTTCAACTTGTATTTTAATAAAGAAGAAGTGAATCAACTAACTGCTAGAGTAAGACACTGAAGACAAGAATAAAAAGAATTTTACTTTTATTTTTTTGGGTCTCGAAATGACAGCATGAGTTATTTTTGATTCAGAAGATGTTTTTCTGTAACAGCAAAAAATAAAGACATCTTGAGAGAGTAGAAAGAAAATTGGAACAGCCAAGTATATTTCAAGATACTGCATTTTGAATAAAAAATCGAATGTAGGAAAAAAAACACGAGAAGAACTAATGTTGGGTTGTCAACACATTTGAGGTAAAAGGCATCATTTTTTATTTTCTTATAAAACACATATATTTATTTCACTGAAAGGAAGAAAAAAATAAGCCTCTAACAAACACCAAAATAATGTTTCATATAACTAAATAAAATTTCAATCTGCTTTGTACTAAGTGAAGTAGGAGGTGAAGCTGACTGAAGATGGATGGTAATATGTTTCCTTTGGTGCTTAGTGTAGCTTTTCCATCTTATTTCAAATTAAAAGAAAAAGAGTTAGGCTATTTTGGGGGAGAGTTTTCTTGGTGGGCTTTGATGGTTTTTTTTTTTGTCTGGAGCTTTTAGTTTTACATTCATTCTTGGCTGCTTGGCAACCAAGAGAATCTCACAATGTAACAGATTGCATAAGTGAGATCACTGTGTAGTTGTACCTAAGGGAAATTTCTTTGCTATAGTTGATTTAAATTAAAAAATGCTATGAACTCAATTTATAAAGACATTGAAGATACTTCAGTCTTCTGAATAGTCTTGCTGACCTCAGCTGGCACCCTTATCTCACTGCCATCCTTTCCCACAGAGGAACGATTTTCTTTGTAAAGAACTTTAAATTATAATGGCATGTAGTACTTTAGATCTTACTAGATGTGCCTCTGGAATATTATGTAGTGATTCTTCCCTGCCATTGAAAACACACCAGTCTGCTGTATAAATTTGGAGTCTCAATCTTGCACATTGATATGTTTATTGAAGAAAGTCTTATGTGAAAAAAAAAAATCTTGTTAAATTGAGTTAAAGGATAAAAATTTAGTACTGTTGAAGAAAACTAAAGCTCCTTCTGCAGAGCCCTTTAAATTCATTGGTGGTTCAGCAAGCTTAGTTTTTTCCATCATGCATTTTTTCCGTCTTGAGGGGGTGATCATGGCTTGGACTTTGTTCTTTATATATTTCAAAATTTTTTATTGCAGGGTTTTTTTTAATTACAGTTATTTGTTCTCAAAACAGCATCCACCTGATGACCAAAGAAATAATAAAAAAGAATTTTTAACTCATTCAACGAAATCCTCACTGTGATTTCAAAATATGAAGGTCATAAATAAAATAGCTACAAAATGCTGAAAGAGCATTTTCTCTGGAGTGCTTGCTACATGAAAGATATCAAATATCCAGAAGCTCATGATTTCTATGGTACATAATTATAACTAAATATATACCACATAAATATTTTACAGAACAAATGCAGAATCCTCTATAACCCCCCAAAAATCAGAACTTTAATTTCCCAAGTGTTCCTTCATCTCAAGACCCCACATGTATTTGTGTGCTCATGAAACCAAGTGTAAAAAGATAATGTTGATTGAATCATGCTGTATTTGAGGCGTAATTCTGAGATGGGGAAAAACAAGATGGAGAATTGGTATTCAAATTAATATCTGGCATCGCAAAGAGAGGAAGCATTTTTTAACTAGTTACACCTGAAAAATATATAAGGATGTCTATGCCAGAAGCTGGTCACCAGGAAATCCAGGAACATGGATATAAAAACAAGATATCACAGATGCCAGCACTTCTATCAGCTGGACATAGGTGTTTCTGGAAAAAGGGTGTGTGGAAAATGCCATTGTTCCTGTACACTGCAAAGTGAGACCTGCAAAGTGAGATACAGAAGGTATTGTGTGAAAAAATTGCTGGGGAAAAAACACATTTTAATATATTTCATAAAAAGATCATTAATACCATCAGATCATGCATTCACAAGTCCCATCCCTGTCCCTTAAGACTGAGTTTTTAAAAGACACTTTATTCTACCTTTCTGAGCACACCTCAGATCAAGTTGATTTCAGGAGGCCACTACCATCCAAATATTGATCAAAATTGGAAGAAAAAAAAAAGGAAGCAGCAACTTCATTTTTTATTGATGAATAGTGGGCAGACAGAACCCTGCCTACTGCCATATTAAGAATAAAATTCCTCTGTGCCTTGATTTGCACAAGATATTGTAAAAGAAAAGAAAGCAGTACACAAGATGGATCACTTTGTTGGGCTGAAATAAGATTTGTCATTGCCAATGACAGGCAGACTCCAGCAAATTCAGTAACAGAATGCCTGTGGACTTAAAAGCTTCAGTGTCAATACTGCTTATAAAATTCTGGGGTCTTGGCCCTTGTTGTGCTTCCCTGTTGGGTTAATCATTTTACTCATGGAGGAGCAGCTGCTCAAAGCCATCATTGATCTAAGACCTCAGGTAGCCTACTCAAAACTATCTTATAGGTATTATGTAGGTGTGTGGAGAGTAGGCTGAAAGAAGTTTTTTTCCCAATAAGTCATAAATCATTTTTCTTGGAGTTCTGCAGGAAGGAGGAAGAGCTAACTCCAGCACAGGTTGCACAGTCAATTTGACAGATAGCTGCTGCTTGAAAAGTAAGTGTGACATGTATGCTTGATGGCTTCAAAGTGCTGTAAATTGCCTATAGTTTCAGACTTTCTGTCCTTTTTCACTCATTTTGACTAAGATGGAAAAAACCAAACCAAAACAAAAGTATCCAAGGTTTTAAAATAAAAAACAACATAATGTTTTACCTGTCTCTAAAGCCCTTGAAACTGAAATGCTCCTAAACTGTGCTGAACATGAATAATTCAAGTTCAACACAACTCTTACAATATACAGCCTTAGAAACACAGAAATAGTCTTTGCAGAGACAATTAAATGCCTTACCCCGAGGAATCAGAACATATTTTCCAAAATCATCTACCAGATGAGGGAAATACAAAATTTCCAATTCTGGGGATTCCAAGTTTGTGCAGTGCCAAAGGTATAAAAGAACTTTATCTCTTGAACAGCGTATCATTACAGACAAGCAGTGAGCAAGCACAAGTATCATAGTGGTGTCAGTTTTTTAGCAGGATTGTAGGACATGGAACAGAAAAACTCAGGTGTTTTGACACGTTTCCTCACTTCTTCTCACTTGTACAATGTTGCTCTAACCAAGCACAGTAAACAGTTCTGACTGCAGGACTGTGACACCAGTTTGTCGTTCAGTTGGCATGTAGGTAACAGAGATTTGAGTCTGAACATGTTCCTGATGATAACAGCACAATATATAGATAATGACAAACAAACAAAAATAAAATCTGTTAAAACACTTATAAAATGGCAGATTTTAATCACACTGCTGATTTTATAGATTTTCTGAAACAGTGATATTTACACCTCTTAAAGACTTTATAAATATAAACCCTTTTTTTTGCTGTTGTTGTTGTAGGAAATGCATTTAGGCAGAAAATGTTTGTTAACAATATGTTTTAGGCAAAGCTAGTGAGATTTAAATTCTAAGATAAGTAAGTTCACTTCAGTGTGACACACCCCTTATGTGCACAAAGGGCAACTATTCCTCAAATGATCCTCCTTAAATAGACACCTGAAGCTGGAAGGAAAATAATTAAGAGGTACAATAGAAATTATGTTCAAAGAATGAAGAGGAGGGAGAAAATACTTTTTCCTGGTCTGGGAGCAAAGGTGACTGTTATTTCAACTAATTTTCTTTCCACCCTCAGGAAGAATATAGAAACATTTTTTCCAAAAAGAAAGAAAATAAATACAAAAGATGTTAATTTCTGATGGCACATTTTTCCTGTATTTTATATATAGAAATGTTCACTGTAGTCGTGGAGATACTAGAGAGGAAGCCAAGATACTGAAGCAAGAAGGAAGAATCTTTTTGATCAGTTTAAATTTTAAAAACTCTGGGATATTCTATCTTTTCAATTTTTTAAATTTTTATATTTTTAATGGAAATATTCTCTTCAAATACTAAAATTTATTTATTAATGCATTTAACTGCAGAACTGATACCAAGGACTTTCATATCTATAAGTGAAACATATAAAAAACATGTAATACTGAAACATTTTCATGAGCTCTTTGGTTTCCAAAGTACACCATCAGATTATCTAGGAGATTTCAAATAATTTGACCATATAAGCAGTATAAGCCAATTTTCAGAACAGATTAAAAAAAAAAAAAGTCAAGAAACAACCTCCAGAGACTTGTAATTACAGCAGCAAAGAAATCAAAAGCATTTCTGAACAGTGACAGGATTTATGATGCTGCATAAGCCTTTGTTAGTAATTTTCATAGCCTGATATGGTATATTCAGAGTAAAGGTGGTAATTTTTAGTGCTATGATGACTTTCATCAGCTGCCACTGTCCAGGTAAATATTCTACATCCTTGGAACTGAGCAGGAAAGACTGGATTATTCTGTATGTGCCTGACTTTTGAAGTAGTAAATTAGATTTCTTCTGTGACTGTACTTATCTGGGTAGCCCTCATTTAAGTCACAGCTGACTCTTGTCATTGCTGTCTTTCCAAAAGTTACAGTTTTTCTTTTGTTCAGTGGGAATAAAATATTTTCTGACATCCCTCAGAGATGTGGTACAAAAAAAGAGCCTCTGTTTCCACAGAATTTTTTGCATCTCTGCAGAGTCATCCCATATATTCACATATATAAACTGCTTCCTCCTTAGTTTCCCTTCATCCACTCTTATTAATGTATATAACAGGAACTTCAACTTTCAGCCACTGGCTTTGAAGTTTGCAACCAATATTCAGATCTAGAAGTTCTTCTTTTACAATACCTGGTCTTTCTGTGTGTGAGTGCTAACAAAAGTCAGCACTGAGGTTTTCCTCCTTACTTTCTTCTTAATTCAGTTTAACATATTTTTAAAGAAATGTCAGAGAAAAGAAAGTCTACAAACCAAACTGTACAATAATAATTGGTTTTCATGTTTTTTATTTCTTCTTGACAGATTATATCTAGTTGGGCATCGGTGTTGCTTTTCAGTCATTAGCTTTGAAATGATAATTACATGACACAACTACATCTATTTTGCATTCCTTCATGTGTTAACAGGGTTGTAGAGGAAATTGTGATTAAAATGATTGTTCATATTCAAGAGAAATTATGACAGGAATTTCTAAGGTTTTGGATAACATCAGTTTCCCTTGAAGTGGGTTTTTTTATGCACATAAATTTTACATGCCTTTACTCACAGCCTTTCAGCAGTGCTTATGAGTTCAGACACAGTTCTGCACAGGTATGGTTATCTACATCAGGGCTACATCCATCCTACATCCCATACAGACAGAAATCACCTATAGTGGAGGCTGCACTGCTAGTTTTTTGGTGCCTTGGAATGGAATTCTGAGCAGAATGGAATTAGAGTTCTCATTCAGTTACCAGGGAAAATTTGGATCTCAAGTTATGTATATAAAAAGTCTTCACAGTGACATGAGAAGTGCAGCAGTGACAGAAATCTCTTAAAATATGCACCTAAATCACCATCTCTGGATCCTTGAAAGATTTGCCACTTCTATTATCATTATTGTCATTTGCCAGTACCTTAATCACACAGAGTGTCTTGCAGGAGTGGTTTTAAGAAAGACTACCAAAAAATTAGGCTGCTCTTTTTATTCACCTTGGGAAGGTCACTTAAATTTTCCAGCTGATTCTGTAGGAAGCTGTTTTACATACCTGGGGGATTATTATCTAATTGAGAATTACATTTTCCCTTTTGCTAAGGGGATAATTGAAAAAAAAATTACAGTGCTGAATTTCCTCATCTATCTGAATGCTTCATCATTAGAATTTTTAAAAACCCTTCAGATATTAAAGGAAAACTGAGAGTACTCTATTTGATTTTTAACTTCCTGTGCCTGTGAAAGAAACACGTGGTAGAAAACATGAAGTACTGCTTAGTCAGCTTTTAGTCTGATTGCAAGAATGCCTTGTGAAGAGTACAGCAGTGAGATTTCTGTACTATGCTTAATACTTCTCCTCTGTGCTCACTTGGTCAGGATACCCTCTCTATCCCTTGTCTCCACTCCAGTTTTACTTAGGAACCAAAACCTTCCATTGGAATAAAACTCTTAAATGTAATAATAAAGTTGTTTTCCATTGCAGCCATTGAAGCTGATACTTAGATGTCACAGATGTTCAGCCCTTGCACTTTTAATAATCTGATTTCAGCTGAGGAGGGGGAGATTTTCTCAAACCTTTTTGTCTGTCAGTGAAAAACCCAGAACCTTTGTACCAACTCAGCCTGTCAGTATCCCATTGTGGAGACCCTGCTCTAAACAGTCCTGCTGGATCAGAGCATGATCAGGGGCATATGCAAAGACAAAAATCCTTCTCCTGGGTGTCTACACCTTTAACTGGTCTATTGGCACCCCTGAAAGATGCAGGGCACACACCAAGAGCATGATACCCCCCACTCAGTCCTCCACAGGCAAGTATATCCCTGCTGCCAGCATCTGTGAGTGCCCTTGAAGGACTCACACTTACCAGTTTATGGAATAACACTCAATATAAAATAAAATTGTGACAGGTTAAGGTTCAGAGATTGCCTGTGATAGTATCAGGCAAAAATGCATTCAAAGCAGTAAATGCACAAGCTGTAATTCCTAGCAAAAGCTGGCTCCAGATAATCAATCAGCACACATGGACTATGGCTCTTAGGTTTCCCTGTGGGAGAGAGAAGACAGGTTCAGCCCATTGATGGTCCCAGAAGCTAAGAGGGAGGCTTCCCTAACTTCACCCCATTTTAACTGACTTTTATGCTATTTTTGCATTTAGGTGGTGTCAGAAGCCAGGAATTTCCTCTGGCTGCCCTGGAGGACTCAAGGCCCTGACAGGGGGCTCAGAGACCTTGGCACAGAGCCCAAGACCCCTGTGCCTTCGATTTTAGCCCTTGGAAAAAACAATTACCAACCTCATATGAGGATTTACAAGCCACGAAAGTCTAAGTATAATGATAGTTAGTTTGTCACAGGGTGAAAAGTAGAATTTTGGGGTTTTTAGAATGGGGGATCGGGGTCCCAAGACGGAACGATTTGGGCGTGCCTTGTCCTTCTTCTTTCTTCTTCTTAGCCTCCATCTTCTGGGTGTTGTTGGCACTTTTGGATTGGTTTTCAGTAGAGACAGACTGTCTAACATAGGTGATAGGTATTGGAAAAATATTGTAAATAATGTAGACATAGTTTTTAGTATAAAAACATAACATCACCTCTGAGGTGGGCAATGTGCCTCTACCCAACCTGCTGGACAGACCTCGGCACGTTGGTGAAAGAATGTTGTAGATAACAACAAATAAACAACCTTGAGAACCAGGACAGAAGAATCCTGACTCCTTCGATCACTGGGCTGGGAAAAGAGAGTCTCTAACACATCTCAGAGTCATCCTGACCACAGAGAGTCCGAGAAGGTGGAGCTTGAGTGACTCCAACCATACCTCATGTTCAGTGGGGGCAGCCATACCTTGGAGGTGGGGAAGGTCACTGTCTCATCTGAGGTGTGTGTTTGTGATCTCATCACAGCTGCTGGTTCGAGAGCAAGAAATCTTTTCCTTCCCTTGCTTGACAGATGCTATGTATTTTATCAGCTGCAAGGTACCACTGAGCTCCCTCTCCTGCAGGGATTTTGACAAGAGCCTGGCCACAATGTCTCCAATGTCTCCATGCTCTGCTTAGTCTCCCTAAGCAGGTATTTTGTGGGAACTCAGGCATGCTGACTCTACGCCATCCAGGGAGTAGCAACTGCATTTCATCCTATAATTTCCATTCTGTTATAACTTCTATTAGAGTGTGAATAGAAATTCCCAGTTTTCTCTAATTTTACCCCCAAAGAATTTTCCCACAGATGTTGGATAAAATGCATCCTAAACCAAAGCAAACTTGCTGTTAACTATGCGGATAGATTTGGATTAAGCAAAACCTGAAAAGCCCTGGAAAGTTTTTTAAAGGAGTGTTAAATGAGGCACTGAAGTATTGGTTACAGCTACACAAACATCATTATTCTCTTCCTAGGGTGTGTCATAGATCAAGAAGTGTTAGGAAAAGAAGATAAATAAAATATTTTTATAAAATAAGTTGTGTGTATTACTATATTCCAACTGTTTACACTAGAATTATGGAATCACAGAATGCCCTGAGTTGGAAGGGACCTACAAGGATCCTTAAAGTCTAGCTCCTGGCCCTGCACAGGACACCTCAGGAGTCACACCATGTGCCTGAGAGCATTGTCCAAATGCTGCTTGAGCACTTCCCTGGGGAGCCTATTCCAGTGCCCAGCCACCCTGTGAGTGAAGAACCTTTTCCTAATGTCCAACCCAAACCTCCCATGACACAGCTCCTGGCCATTTCCTCAGGTCCTGTCTCTGGGCACCAGAGAAAGCAGATCAGTGCCTGCTGCTCCTCTTCCTCTCTAATATATTTGGAATATTTGGTATAAGTTTAGTTTCGTACAAAATACTTAGCTATGGTAGACTATGGTTTGAATAAAATAACACAGGTAGGTTTCAAAATATGGTTTAAGTAGAGATTAATTGGTTAATGACATTTTCTCAAGTGGAACCCTTCATTTACTTCCAATAGAGTTAACTTGCTGTTGTGAGGTGTGATATATGACTTGGAAGAAAACAGAGGCTTTTTTTTTTTTCTTTTAAAGAGATAAGACCATCATTGCCTTATCACTAAGGAATAAATGTTACCTTAAGATCAAGCACTGGAATAGCAAATATTGATTATTGATATTTATTATATGAAATAAACTGCTTCACTTGGGAAATTGCAAATAGAAAAATATTCAGTTTTTAGGAACAAATTTCCATGGGGGAAAAATATGTCTGTACATTAAGGATACGGAGAAGCTCTATTACATATTTATCTGCTAATTTCACAATAGGGATTAAATTCCTTTTCCTTCCAGTACAGAGTGTCCAAAGAGTAGCATTAAATGTTCTCTCTGTAGATGTTTTTACAAGCACGTTTTAACTACTTAGTAGAAAATGAAATGAGGTATTATATAAATGAGGTGGCTGTAATATGCATATATGCAATTTTTAACAGGGGGAGGAAAGAAAAAATGGAATATCTAGACAACAAAATGTAAGACTTAAAAAACTCTCTTCATGAAGTGAGGCTTCAAGGGCTGAGTTGTTTTAACTCCTTTAAAGTGAAACTGTGCTTGATCATAGTCTAAAAATGCCTGCAGCAGTAGAAAGATATGTGATACTATAGAGCCTTAAATGTTTCAGACAAAAGCATAAAAAAATGCTGGAAGCTAAGGTTTTTCTAAGTCCTAACTGTTAAAAGTTAGTTTATCATTAACCATTTCTTCTGGTTTCGGCTGGGGTAGAGTGGCTGGTGTGGGGCTGTGTTTTGTGTTTGTATAATATTTTCAGGAATTTTCAATAATTTCAAGTGAAACAATTAAAAACACTTACCAAGGGCTGTGTCACTTACTTAAGAGTCTCTCAGCTACAGCCAAGCATTCCCCATAGGTTTGCATGCCCACATGACTCACTCTCACAGTGGTCCTTGCATTTAGTAAGGAAGAATCCTGTGATTTCCAGACACTCCAGAAAAGTCCTTCAGTGGAGGAACCCAAAACCCCATTTGGTCACATGCTGTAGAAAAGACTAACAGAAAAGGAAAATAAATGATGAAAGTTTTATCTTAGAAACTTTACAGATTCATCTTGCAGGAGGTAAGTGAGTCTTACCCCACATGGTAGCAGACTTGGTGTCCTCTAGCATGTCTCAGGTGTCTGGGCTGCAATTAAAGGGAATAAATCCTTTATGTGATATTAGGAAAACTTCTGTATTCTGTTAAGATAACCCTTTCTTCTGTTCCCAGTTTGAATTAATTCTCTCCCATGCCATCCCTCACTCCCAGAGTAATTCAGAAATTTCTGTGGTTTATTAACTTACTCAGAAAACATTTAAAAAAATCCTGCCCTGTATTATTGACTTCTGTTACTTTTTTGAAGATGCTACGCCTCCAGAAGATAATGTTATTTTCCTTACTTTGACTAAACACTTAGCAAAATCTTAACCTACAGGAGAAAATTGTTCTCCTCCATCCCCCAGGAAACAATGGGCACATCTAAGGGTAGGACTTAAATTAGCTGAGTTTGTATATTATATCACATATCTGTTATATAAATTGCAGCTTGGTGTAGAGGTCATTACAAATCTCTCCTAATCAAGTTGTCATAATCAGGTATTAACTGACACCAGGGTTGAAGGCAATGAACCAAGGGTTATTTGAGACTTGCTTCTTTACCACCTGAAAATTTTACATTTAGGACCTTAATTTACCTTAAAAGAATCCCTTCTCAATTTTCTCTATTTTAAATTTGATTGGGTAATTTATTTGTTTCTCTCTGGTTCCCAGTTCAAATACCTTCAGAAAACAACCAGTTAGCCTGATAAAATATTCCTGTTCAGCTGAATTGAGTAATTCCTTTGGCATTGCTCAGAGGATTGGCTTATTATTTCTATGTTCTACTTCTCTTAGTTGTAGAACAAGATCAGCTAATTATGATATATATTTGATTGACATAAAAGCCACATTTGCTAATAATTGATTTTGTTATTGCTTAAAGGGGAATTAAAGAATAATTTTTTTAAATTCAGTCACGGGTTTTGTACCAGTCACTGATTTTTTTCAATATATTTCAAAAGTAGAATAATAAGTTCCCTTAGAGGAAAGAAAGAAAATTAATCAGACCTACTCATAAATATAGCTGCAACAGTAAGACAAGAACATGAGAAACACATCCTTATAATAAAACACACAAAAGTAATTTTCAGAACAATTTTTCATCACCTATGTATCTTAAACAAATACAGAATGAATCCAGCAATCACTGAGCAATTAGAATAGTAGGTTGTTTTATTGGTGTATATAATAATATAAATTAATAGCCTGTCAAAGCTCTTGAAAGAGCTTAGTGAGGTACAACATAAAATGGTAATAAAAATAGATTTTATATTTAAAAGTAAAACAAAATGAAACAAACTCAAAATTTTGAAAGATATAATAAACTAGAACATAGCAATGCATCTATCAATACACTGTGAGACAATAAATATTTATGACTTTACAACCTCAGCTCAGATATTTAGTAGACACATCATCTAATTAAGAATTCTGAGTAAATAACTACTTTTCAGGGAAAAAAAGGGTAAATCTCATTAAAATGGACTTTTATTTCATTATGAGAATATAGCTTTCTACATGGAACAGAGTAGATTTACATAGAGTTGCTAACTGTAAGTCTACATAGTGTTTAGGAAGGGTTTTTTGGTGGTGAGAAGCAGAAAATGGGTAAAGTGAGAGAGGGGAATTTATTTTGTTTTGATTACTTAATAAACTTTACTGATTAAAATTGTATTCCTGAATGGTTTTGTCCCAATAAGAAATTTTCAAACTGTGCCAAGCAATAAAAAAGCTTTACATAAAGAGTTAAAATCTAATTTTCTTCTGTAGAATTGTGACGGTGGTCACAGGGGTCTTATGTTGAAGGAAGAGGCGAGAATGTTGACTCCATGTTCAGAGGGCTTGATTTATTATTTTATGGTATACATTACATTAAAAGTATACTAAAAAGAATAGAAGGAAAGGTTTCATCTCAGAAGAATAAGAATAGAAGCTAAGCTAAGAATAGAAAAGAATGATAACAAAAAGCAGCTGTCTCAGACTCTGTCCGAGACAGCTGGGCCTTGATTGGGCCATTAATTATAAACATCCAAGATGGTCCAATCAAAAATCCACCTGATGCATTCCACAGCAGCAGATAACCATTGTTTACATTTTGTCCCTGAAGACTCTCAGCTTCTCAGGAAGAAAAAATCCTAAGGGAAGGATTTTACATGCAAAGATGTCTGCGACATAGAATCATCTCATTTTAATTTTAATAATTCAATTATTCAGTAATCACTCAGTCTGTGGGAGTTTACAGAGGTCTACTACATTCATTTTGTGTTTGCTTGTGGCACACCTCACTATGGAAAACAACAGGACATTTCAGGTCATTCTTGTGAGATGATGAGGATAAAAATGTATCTTCTCCAACCAAATATAACACAGAAAATATTTAATCAACCGATTTTGATATACTGAAGAGTAATCCCACCAGTTCTGATTGAAAAAAAAGCTTGGGCTCAGACTTGGCCTCTGTGATTTTTGCCTCACTGTGAGCTTTGCTGGCAAAAGGCTCTAGTGATGCCTTTTTAAACTCATTTCCTTCTTGGGTTTAAAGAAAATGCCATGATTCCCTTCAGGATATGCCTTAGTTGAGCTGAAAAATGACATGATTCTAAATTAGCCAAATTAGTGGTGACAGAACTGGGTGTGATCATTATCTCCCATTAAGAGACAGAGTGATATTTTTGTTTGCTCATAGTGTCCAATATTCAGGATTATGAATGACGGTTTTCTGATGTTTCTTGCAAAATTACAATAACTAGTGTGAGTAAATTCAATACAATTACAACTACAATATTGTTTAATAGAACGGTAAAAGATTACAAGGTAGAGATTGTTGGTATTATTCTTGCACTTTAAAGCAGCAGATCTGGAACAAGTTCTGATATCAGTGTCCAATTTTCAGGACACGATAATTTTCTATAATCACAGAATGCCAGAATGGTTTGAGTTGAAAAGAACCTTAAAGATCATCTAGTTCCCACCCCCCTGCTATGGCAGGGATGTTTGTCTATCACCAATTTATTGATTAGCAGTGTTGAGAGAGTAAAAATAGCAGAAGGGATTCAGTTTGTGTACTGTCACACATTGCATTTGAGTAACCCACCCTGGACTCAAAGAACAGTTAAGGAAGCAAATAGCTGGGGAACAAGTAATCAGACAGGGAACATAGGATACCTCCTTATATTAGGAGTTTATACAAATTTCTATTTCTTTCCACTGACAATGTATAATTTTATAGATCTAACTGCCCATTTTTGTCTTCTTTCATTCTGGGCCGCTGAAGAAGAGACTCAGGCATTTTTTCACCTGGCTTTGGGCAAGCACTATGGGTATACACCAGGTATAGATATTTCCATCCAACATCGTTCTTCAATGCTCTCTAGGGTCATCACTGCCCACAGCTTCATGCAGCCTCACCGTATAAGGTTATAAAGTTAATTTTTCAAGGTCTTTCAAATGAAAACATCATGATAAATAATATTTTTGTCTCATGCTAACAAGGATAACTCTTGGACACCACCAAAAAACTGCTGTGCTTCAAAGCAATGTCTGTGGAGAAGGTTAGTCTGCTCCTGAGGACAGTTTTGCACAATTACCTCAGTATGTAGAATTCTTCCCCAGGCATAATTCAGGGAAAAAAGAGGTATAGCTGAAGTGTACAGTGACTTGTTCAGATGAAAATAACTTCTATGCAGAGCATTCCATTTGGCAAGATGAATCCCAAAATGTATTTCTGAATAGTATGGAAATTATTTTCCAATGCCACCTACTCAGTTGTGGTCCATTACCATCCTGAATGTAACACGGAGCAAAAATTGAGTTGCTCTGCATAAATGAGAATGTTTTTCCCCTAGCACTTCTTGGGACTATTTCAGAAGCTTTCATTCTCCTCAGAGATGTCTCTAGACAGTTTAATTTTTTTGCTGGCCTTTAAAAAACCCAAACCTTTACAATCAAGGATGTTAGCATCAAAAAACCCCTGAAACCTGTGTGTACAGGACTTGTTTGCTTTTTGGCTGCTGACACTGGCTGCTAGATCAGACTATGATTATGTGAAAATTATGGGTTTTAACTCTATTGTACATGTATAGTTCTTCCCATGGTTTCCAAAACCTTTTAATGGTATTCTTCTACTATTTTTCAGTGGTTTAAAATGTTATCTCCATTATGTATAGAACTTTTGGGAAGAAAAATAGAATAAAAATGAGAGCTAAAGTATATGAAATTGAGCTTTATCTCAGTTTGAATGTTAAGTGCAGCTTTGGTTCTCCCATCACAAAGGGCTAAGTCTGGAAATAACTCATGAGAGAGTGAGAGAGCCGATCAAGGATTGGAAAGCCTTGTGCATATGACTAAACAGGCTTCTAAACTAAGCTTGAAAAAGAAAATAACCAAATTATCACTAGAGAGCTCAAAAATTATCACTGGCAAGTAGAAAGAGAACGGGGATCAATTACTTCCATTCTCTTCTAGTAGAAGTTTGAGCTGGTAGACGAAAAATGCAAAACCCCCAAACAAACAAACAAATAAACCCCCTAGCAAAGCCAGTAACATCTTGCATAATTAATATAATAACATGTGGAATTCCCTAGGATGTTTCAGACTTTATATTTCTTTTGAATTCAAAAGACGGTTTGATGCAGAAAATGCACAGAGGGTCAGTATAAAAAGGGCATTTCTGACTCAAAAAGCATTAAGGTGGGGAGAGGACTCTGTGTGAGTATCACTAAAAAGTTCTGTGTTCCTGTACCCTTACACAGGCAGCCCCTCTTGCTCCCTACTGAAAAAAGTATCCTGAGAAAAATGGACTTTTTAGCCTAGTTTGTTAACTCTTGCTTTTTAAAAAGGCATCAGCTTGTCAGTATTTAAACTGTTTCTTACAGACCTTTCCCAGGTTTATAATTTCTTTAGAATTTATTTTTTGTTTTGTTGTAGGTTTTTTTCCCCCCCTAAGTCTTATTACATAAGTCAGAGATTTCTATCGCTCTGGAATTTGCATGACACATTTTGTAACCTTAATTCAATCACTTCCTTTTTTTTTTCACTTCTTTCCATTCTTTCTTGTTTAAAAGTATACGGATTCTATGCTTTGAATTTACATGGCATGCAGTGCTCTTCAATACAGCTCCCTTCTGGAGATTCCTTTAGTTAAATAATTGAAATCCATCAAAGCACGTTTATTGTCAAAATAAGGATTAAGTTCTTGTATATAATGCAATATTTATATTTTTTCTATGGGAACCCTAATTGCTTTTATGTGAATTGGAACTGTTCTACTTTCCCATTCATTAATCTTTTTTTTTTTTTTTTTTGGTTTCTTTAGTCTCACAACCAAACACCATTCAAAATCAGTTTGAAATATGAAGCCTGGTACACACACTGCAGCACAGTTCTTGCATAGCACAAGTGCTTCCAGTACCTGCTTCTCATAAACACATGGGACACTCTGTCATCAATTGTTAAATTATGCTAATATTTGTAAAGAATGATTCAAAACCACTGAATATTATATTTTCTGAGGATCAGAGGTGTTGTGATAGGTATAATAAAATCCATACAATTCAGTACAAGAAGAATAAGATGGTTGAATATCATTATATTCTGAATTATTTATGGCAAGATCTGCTCAAAATCTCATTGTGTAAGCACCACTTTACCAGAACAATTAAGACTTTATGAACATTATATGACAGTCAGAGTTTAGCTTAACCTTTCCATCCATGAATATTTACACACCCAGACAGGAACACTCATACCTTTTTTTGTTTCCTGATTACTTTCAATTTTTCTTCTCTTATTTTATAATTCTTCATACTCTGTAGACTAGCTTAGCCTTCATTACAGTACTGGTGATGCAAAGAAATGAGTTTTCTTTTGTAGGAAACCTTATTCCTTTTACGTGGAGCTAATAATAATGTGCCACTTCTACTATTACACGATCACAAGAGAACTGAGAACTCAATATGACATATATGTATGTTTTAACCAAGGGAACACATCAGGAAATAAGAATAACAAAGTAATTCAAGCAAATCTGCCCATGTACAGACAGCTATGAGAAATGAAATTGAGATTAACAAAGGCATATCAGCCTCATAAAGATTTTGTTTTCCAAAGGCACAGAAGTATAATATCACATAAAGATGCTACTTCTTACAGAGAGCAGCATTTCAACAACTTGAGTTTTTCCTTTAGACATTGTAAGTGGAGAAATAAATGAAGTGAGAACCCCATATAAAAGAACTCCAAATAAAGAGGTGAGCAATCTTTTTGTCAAACAAGCAAAATTAAGCAATCAATGTCTTTACTCTCCTGGTTCTGCTTTTTCTCTCTTTCTAAAATTAGAAATTCACTTTTATCTAATGAGACTAAAAGACAAAGTTCCCATTTGTAGATTTGGTCAAATAAGTTGGCATTCTGAAAGTAATCTACTTTTCCATTTCAGAAGCTTGGTATTATGTTTCAAGATTTAATGAAGATCAATCCCTCCTTAGAAATTTAAAGACAGTTGATGAGATTTGGTAGTTTTCCCTTTTCATGCCTTCCCTCAAGTTGGTTGTTCGATTTTATATATACATTTTTTTTATCACAACTGCCACTAAATCTAGCTATCTTTTAAAAAAAACCCCAACTTTTTAAAGTTATTCTTTCATCTCTTTGGAATGTGTTCTTTTATCTCAACAAAAGTGTTTTCCTGAAGAGATTTAATCCTGTAATTTGCATTTCTTGTGCTATATCCTGGGATTAGAGGAGGACATGGACCTACAGAAGTTTGGAAATTATTATTTCCCTACCAGATTCTTTGAAGTACACTTCATCAGAATTTTCTTATTTTAACTGTCCATGTATAAAAAAGTTAATATACAATAGATTGTTTAAAAATATATTAAAGACATTTCAATTCCACATTTTATTACTAAAATGTTGCTTTAAAAATTACCTTCTCCAGTGGACTGAAAACTTTATAGTCCCTGGACAGGACAACCCCAAAAATCAGACCTTGTACCTGAGAGAATAAATATAACAAAATCTCCTGTGATACTGTTTGATAGGGTTTGTTTGTTTGTTTGGGGTTTTGTTTGGTTGTTTGGTTCCTTTCCTCCCAGTTAAAGGAGTTGAGAGAAATGAGTTATTTCTATTCATATTTAAGTGCAGGGAAAAAGCTTTTATTTTCTGGAGGTTCTTCCTGTGTGTGAGAAAAGCTTGAATGCAGACATTGTTAAGGCCATTTTGTTAGATATGGCTTGCTATATTATGCCCAAGATTTAAACTCACAGTATGTTTTCTCACAAAGTCTATCAGATCATCATCAGTTGGTGAAATCTGCTGATTTGCAAAGTTGTATCATATGGTTTAATATGTGTAATACCTTCATATGAAACCACAGAGACATGTCAATGCCTTTAGATGTCCTTGAGTTCTCTTAGTTAAAAAAAAAAATCTAAAACAAACCAAAAGACAAACAAATAAAAACCAAATTTCTTTTTTAAAAATTTTCTTTTGTACTGAAGTTAAGGAAATTTGAAACTGTAAAAATTCTAACAGAGTGACTTATTAATAGTTCATGAAAAAGAATGGAAGCAACACTGCTTTACTTTCAAATGTTTCATATTAAAACAGAGGATAAGCAGCTGGGACCACACTTTAATATAATCTTGCCTTATTTTAAGATTTGTTCTGTTACAACTGTGTTCAAAATATTACTATTCTTTTTTTACTCAGTGCTCAGTCTGCCTGAGGATTTTTGTTCTTAGGTGTTTTGATTTCCAGCCTGGATCTTACCCTGGAAATGCATGTGTAGCCTCACTAACCTTTTCTTGACTCAGTCTTCCTTTTATATCTTCCTCCCTCTCACAGATTAAAATTCATCTTGCCTAGATCAATTCACTCTAAAAGGTTATATCTTCACATAAGGTCTGACATATGTGTCATTTTTGCATGAGTATTTTCTGACTTTATGATGTAGTATCAATCACCTTTTAGTGGAGGAAGTTTGAAGTAAAAACAGACACAAACACACCTTTGTCTTTAAATTTCTCATTTACTGAAATCAGTTATAAGGTAAAAAAAAAATGTACTTTGCATATTGTCAATTCTGCAATAAAGGAAATGAAAATTTGGCTTGGTTATTTGGTTTAGTAGTAGCAAAGCTTGTCAGGAATAACATCCATGACTGGAAAAAAATATAGGTTCTCATTATCTTCTTTTTTATATATGGCATATATTGCACATCTCACCCCAAAATTCAGGGTTGGGAGTGCATGGACATAGCTCTGTTGGTGCATAGTTTGTGTTGGTGCTTTGAATTCTTGTAGTTTTAATAATTTTGAGACTATGTTTTGAAAATATTTCCTAATTTTTAAAATTTATTAATTCCTTAAACCCCATATGCCATGGATTTTAATACTAATTAATTCAGCCTGGCTCCATTTTGCTCAATCTCAACAGTTGTCAAAGGTACTGGAATTATTCTGATGGTTCACTAAGAGCTAAGATCAAATGGTTGAAGTGATGACTGAACAAACAAAGAAAAAAAAGTTTAAAAAAAAAAAAAAGAAGTATCATAATTTAAATTTGACTGATATGATTGTTTTCTTAATTTCCAAAAAAGATAGATTTGGTTTTGGTTTTTTAGGATTATTTTTTTTTGTTTGGAGTTTCTTTCGGGGGTTTTTTGTCCCTCTTTTGGTTTTTTGTTTAAATGCAATTTGTGCATCTTGTACCCAAAATGTGGAGACATTTTCTGGAAGTTATTCCTAAAAAAAAAAGTGCTAAAATGTGTAGAATGCGTTCCGCACAGCTTACTCCATCTTAAAGCTAGAAAATAAATACACATGTAAATGATGTTTCCAGACCCCATAATGTAGCTTGTTCAGACAGTGGCCCAGAGTGGTTCGTTTTCAAGCTAATGAACATACATATAGCTATAGAAAAAGCACTGGAGCTTTAAAATTCCACCTGCCTGAAAGTAAATGTTACTTTGCTCTGAGAAAACAGTGTTATTCAATAGAACTCATTTTCTCCATCACGAAACTTTAACACTTCATTATTACATATAGTGAAATTAGTGGTGTATTTACATATTAATGTCAATGGTATAACTAAATATTCCTAGCAAATGTTCAGCATCCAAAACACTTGTTTACTTTGCATTTGGCTCTCATTTTTAAACTCCTAGAGTTCGTGGTGTCATTAAAATTGTTTTCCTTATATTTTGGTAAGGACCTGAAAATTGCAACTTGGAAAGATCCTTAAACTGAATCCCAAAGTATGAAAAAACATTCTGAATTATTAGAACAAAACAAATTTAGGAAGCAGCTTCTTTGTAAATAGAAGGCGACAAGAGTATCTTATTTAAGGATAGATTCAAAATTATGGACCTTAACTAGGGTTTTGGAAGGAGCTGCAAGAGAAAATTATAGGATATAATTCAACAGTGTGGTGAAGCTTTTATTGCATGGCTTGGAACCAGCAAAGGGGTAATATTAGTCACTGCTCCCAAATGTGGCCTTGAAGTAAGCGGTGGAAAGCACCATAAACCTTGAATCAGAGTGTCTCCTTGAGGAATTTAAGCCAGAAGTGTGAGGAATATTCAGCCAGAGTTATTGCTGAAAAACAGGATGAAAAAGAATTGCTTTTTCACTAACTTCTTTATTCAGTCATAAAATAGATAACAAACTTCATCAGCCACAGTAAGACCAGTAAAGATACATGAAAAGTAATGGGAATCTCCTTATAGAAATTTGTATGTACAATTACCTAACTTGCATACTTATGGATAATTAATAAAATGCTTATAAAATACTACAGAAAAATACTTAGAGACTGTAGTTCAGGTTTATAATTGACTTAGTCTGTGTTTTAATTTTTTCACCTCATGACTGATAAGATTCAGCTGCCAAAGCAGTTGCATTAAGCCTGAAAACTGTGGCCCTTGCTCTTGGATATCACTGAAATATCCAGGGATCAGTAGAGCACCCATGAGTGCACTGCACTGGCTCCTGCATGCTCATTCTCTAGAACAAACTGGAATTGTTCCAGGAAAGTAGGAGAAACCAAGTACAAAACTCACAAGTTCAGCCTGAGAGGAGGAGGATGCCAGCCATGATTCGGAGTACTGATTGTATTTAAAGAAACTGAAGTCCATGAACCGGTCCATGTCAGGGAATTATAAAAGCCAGACACTCACTCAGGGATGGGGAGCCAGAAACCAGAATTGGGGCTCTGCATGTGGGGTGGCAGGGTAGGGTGTGACATCCAGGGCCCATCCACCACTCCAACCAGGAGCAGACAGCCAGGAGGCACCAGCTCAGCCCCAAGGGGCACTGAGCACCTCCCAGGGACAAGCCAAGGCTGGTGGAGATGTGGATCCATCCCAGCCTGGTCCATGGCCAGGCAGGGCAGTGGGGAGCCAGAGACCATCCTTGCTACAGCATCACTGCAGGGGCTGATGGCTCCAGGGCCATGGGCAGGGTGGGAAGGTTTGGTGGGGGGCAGAAATGAGGTCCTTAGCCATGGTCAGGTGGGGGGACCACAGGGGAGTGGACAGGGACAGTCAGGGCTAATGGTGTCCTCAAGGTCCTGACAATCAGCCTGCAAGTACTGCTGCACTTGATCCATAACAATCAAATCTCTATTCAAAGATGATGGAACTGGTTTTTATACATAAATTTGGGCAATGGGGCACTTGAAACTGAATCTAACATTTAAGTGCTGCTGTATTTTGAAATACAGTGTTATTGAGGGAAATATGTGTGGGTTTTTTTTCTACCAACTCACTCTTCAACAAGCAATCTGGAACTACTCAAGTCTCCCATTGCTGAATCCTACCATAAAGCAGCAGCAATGATGCATGCCAGATCCAAGTAATTTTGCTACTTGTCTGAAGAGCTGTTTATAAAGCAGTTTGCCTCTCCAATATATCTGCTTGTGTACATGGTGTTTTTATACATGCTGTTATCAATCACTTAATCAAGAACAATATTGGTACTTGACAGAATTTCCTATATATACATTTTTTTTTCTCTTTTTTGTTGGCATAAAGAATAATACATGAGTTAAATTCCAAGAACTTCTTTTTTTTAGGGTACTCCACGGAGAAAGAGCACACCAGACTATAGAAGAAAGCAAATATTGTAGGCCAGGGCTTTGGGTAGAACAAACTGGCAGAGGGGAATTCTATACCCAGCTGTCTCTAGCCCCCATGGGTCACCTTGGCATCAGGGTGGAGTGCTGAGATTCTCCTATTGTTTGCTGCTAACCACAGAAGATGAAGAAAGAAATGAAAGAAATTATTGGATTCTGGAAGCAACTTTTTTTTTTTTTGCAAATATTCTATCAGATTTCATGAATAATTTGCTATAGGAGGCTTTTTAGTCAGTGATCTTTAAGCTGATTTTGTTGGTTGTTGGGGGAGTTTTGTGGTTTGGTTTCTTTGTTTGTGGATGAGGTTTTTGTTTTGTTTGGGTTTTTTTGTTGTTTTGTTTTGTTTAGGGTTTGTGTGAGTGTGCATTGTTTTTTTTTTAGTCCTGTAGAAAATCCAAAATATGCACACAATGTACTGAGACAAAGCTGCTATGGTGGGTTTGGGTCTTTTTCTGTGCAAGCTAAAAAGGACATGATCAGGTCATGGTCAGAGGAAGTGACTAACTGAGAAACAGATGTTACAACTACAAATTTAATTTTAGAACTGTCTGGACAACATCATTTGTAAAAATAGAGCTTGTACGGGAAGAAACAGCAATTTAAAAGCCTGAGAAGTGTAACCAAATAGGATTATACACTGCAACTACTGAAATTCACTCCAAATGAACTAATTTGCTCTACATTGTCTTTCAGGGTGACTTTGGCTAGATAGGGAAAATGTGTTTGGGGACAAGCGAGCACTAATATCCTGCTTTGGGTTTTGTTATTGTACAAAATTAAATATGTGCACTAACCTAAATTGATTCTCTGAGGGCTCTTTTCCAAAATATTTTCATAATCACTGTTGTGGGATTTTTTAAATCTTCACTATAGTTTATCCCCTATATAATACTTCACAAGCAATGATTCCTTCATTAGCCCTATTTAACAAATCCTGAAGTATCAAACCCTTTGTACCACATCAGCAACACTAATTCTTTAATAGGTGCTGCTCTGAGGATTCTAATGGAATAATATCCTTTAGGTATTCTGTCATCCTAGAAGTTTCTTCAGGTATTTATTTGTTGGTACTTGTGTTGCTGTCAGTAAAATTCTGAAGTCAGTGAAGTTTCAAATAATCAGAGCAAGTTAATATTTCAATTTTTAATTTTAATGAGAAAAGATAAGAAACATGAGAAGTCACTTGCTAAACATTTCTAAGTAGCTGTTTTTCAAAAAGTATTCTGTTTTAATTTATGTGTTATCTTACTGTGAGGTGAAAATGTTTGCATTGACTTTGGGCATCTTATTTTTTCTTTTTATCAGGTTAATTTATTTTCTACTTTTTTGCAAAATTTGCATTTAATTTTCTTAAAAATTTAGAATAGATTAGTAGAATCACATTTTATATATTACTTTTCTCTTTTTTTTATTCCACTTTTTCTTTTCATCGCACTTTTCCCTCTGTTTATGTCTTTTTTGCCACATGCATTTCCTTCAAAGGAAGCCTCAATTTTTACACTGACAAGTTATTTGTGAGTTGTCTATGATAATTACCTGTACACTAACATTATTTCTTGGAATTAAAACTTAAAATATGTCCCGAGGCTGAAACAAAGAATATGGAATCAAAGATCAAAATCTGTATTATTGTCCATATAATCTGGATTTTCCTCCCTCCTCGTACATAAACCCTAAGGTATCGACAAGGTTACCAACAACACTGCTCATTCCCAGCTGTGACAGAACAAACCAAAAGAACAATTTTTATACCTATAAATAGGGATATGATAGCAAAAACAATGCTTGTCTTGCATCCAAGAACAAAAAAAAAAAAAGGGAGAGAATTCTTAATTTAATACAAACAAGTCCATTTTGAAGCACTTATATGTGTCTTTCCTTGCCTTGGACTCTGACTATTTATCCTCATGCTAACTCTTCAAGGCAGAGAAATGCTATTTCCCCACCTCAACACATGTAGACAAGAAAACTTACATTCTCAAAGGAAATAAACAGTTCCTAAACATAATGTAGTCCTCAGTAAAAGGCCTTGGCTCCTCAGATGTTCAGTGTGTTATTCAAAACTGAGGTATTACAGAACTTTGTGGCTTCTTGCCTAGTAGTTTTTAACCCCAGACCCCTGTTTGTTTTTTTCCCTATCAGTCAGGACACCGGGGTTACATCTCTGACTTAGCTGAATATGGAGTAGGAAAACTGCTGAATTCCCTAATGAGAGATAAAGACTAAATTCTTCCTTAGAAATTCTTCAGTATATTTTCAATTCAATTATATTGGTTGTGCTCTATTGATGCATCAGGGTACTTCATCTATACTAAAATATCAAGGGGCAAGAGTTAAAAGTAATTAAAGATATCTAAGCAGGAAGATGCAATGAGATTTTTCATGGGATTGTCAGATATGTTTTATCAACTAACTTATTATCAATCAACAATAATTTAGAAAACTTGATGAGGTGGTTTACTGAAGGACCCTGGCTAAGCTTTGCAATTTTCATTTAAGAAAATGCTGGAGTTGTCTTCTACCAAGGAATTTCATTTCTCCCAGTAGCAGGAGATGCAGAGAACACAAGGAGGATACTGTTTTGTCAATTAGTCATCCTTTGAACCATTCCTTCATTCAACTTTAAAAGGTCCTTTTCAATAGTGTTCAAAATGTGCTGACAACAAGGGCAAATCTCAAAACAAGAAAAATAAGAAGGAGGTTCTGTACCCAAAACCATCAGGTTGTATTAATTTTCTTGATGTGTTAGTTGTGGCAAATTACAGTAAAAAAGAAATAAAACCAACAAGACTTTCATTAAAGTCATAGAGGTTGAAAAATGCAGTTTCTCAGTGTGAGAAAGACTTTGAAGGGCCTTGAACATGAGTCAAACTTCTGAACAGCAGATAATCAAAATGATTACTCTTTAATGTCACTTTTACTTTGCTGTCAGAATGTCCAAATTTAAAACAGCAAGAAATTTTTCTTTCTTTTCTCTGACATCAAAATAATCAACAGTTCAAAAAGTTCTAAATCTCCTGTCAGATCTCTCTAACTGTGGGAAATGTTATATTTATTTTCTCCAATGAAGAAGTAATAAAAATAAAAATCCAAACCTGATTTCCAGCTGGGCCTTTCAACAAATACTGTTCTTCCTCACTAATAAAGGCTAATAGAATTCCATTAACATTGCCAGTATTATTCAGACATCAGTGCTCCACTGAGGTTTTGACAGACTGCTATATTTCTTTATAGCATTCCAAGATATTTCTCAGTTGGAAAAAGATATCTGAAATTTTCAGTTTTCATTGGACTTGAAAGCTATAATACATAGGAAGACTATTTTAATCATATAATTTGATCATATGAACAATTTTAGGATATAAATCATATGAACATATGAATAATTGTGTAAGAGGGTGTGGTTTCAGTAGGTGAAAACTTGTGACAGCTATGAGAAGACCTAGATGAGCACACACCTCCCAAACCTTGTGATAGGAACCAAAAAACCAAAAAGATTAAGTGCAAATCTAATGCTTTCAGAAAATCTGTTTAAATTATATTGGAAGGTGATTCCAATGTGATAAAATGGCAAAATGCAGCATCTGATAAGAAGCAGGAGGATTTTGATATTTCCTGGGGCTATAAAAACAATTCATGCTTTGTGGCCAATTGGTTGGAGATTGTGATCTGCAAAATATCTATTTGTGCACCTTCAGCTCAAAAGCTTGGCTCATAACTAGATATATGATATTAATTTTCAATAAAACATAAAAATGGAGGAAGGATATTTGTATTTCATGATTTTTTTTATGCCAAGCAGACAGCACAAAGGATTATTTTTTAAAGATTTGTTTCATCTTTATTGAAAACTGTTTCTTCATAATTCCAATAATTCATAAATTTGAATATTTTTCTCTCAGAACTTTGCAGCATCCTGAGCAGCAGTAACAGCCCCAGAAGAAATACAAAAATTCTTCTACATCATCATAGTTATACTTAGTGAGGGAGTTTAGGCTATATTCTTGACATCTATCTATGTGTTATAAATGTCTATTTTTGTCTTTTATTGTTTAAATTTTTTAACTTTTTGTATGGTCTCTGCCACTATTTATATCCAATTAAAAAAATCTAAATTTGAAATTTGAGTTTAAAGTGAATGAAGTAATAACAAGATTAATGGATATAGGTTAACCCACTTTAAATAGCTCATGAATCTAAGGGTAATGGTGTCCATGTTCACAACTTTATTCTGAAAGAAGAAAGTTGACTCCTTTCTTTTTCCCAGAGTAATGATTAAAAAATAGACAAAGCCCAGCAAAAGATATGTGACATCAACAAAAACAAAGCCATGAAAACAGCTGAACATGCTGGATTGCCCCGTTTTTGAAGCAGGAACAGTAGCTGGGTTTACACAGTGTTTCATGGATGTTTTTTCAATTAAATGCTTCCATTTACCATAAAGCAGTTTGATTCTAACACTGCATCTTCTCTATATTTAAGATGAGATTCTGTTTAGAATGATTGGTTTGCTCATTCCTAATAAAAATTTAATTGGTCTCTTTCAGAATCCCAAGTATTCTTTAAACAGCAGTCTCACATGTATAAGTATGTTTTCTTGTAATTGAAATTACAATTTTCCAAGACTTAAAAACGTGTTCTGCACAGTAAATAGGCCATAAAGATCTCATTTGTAATTTAGATGTTATCTCTAGGGTTACTAGACCTGCGTTGGGCAAGTAATTTTGCAGTTGAAAAGAGATCTCTAGGGAAGGCTAAAGCTAAAAGAGTCTTAGCAAATCATTTTGTATTCCCTTGGAATTTTTTAGGACCTCCAATTGTCTTGTTCTTCAGGGTGAAATGATGAAAATGCTCCCCCCAAAAACTGCGTCTCAATGAGAAAAACTCAAAAGATAAGACAATCCCTCCTTGGAGAAGCCAGTCAGGCAGGCAGCAGGGCTGGGAAAGGGGTTTGAATTCTGCCACTGAACGCCTTGGTTTCCCCTTTTTGCAATTGTACACATGAGTATGAGAGTTCCCCAGTTAGATCCCTCTTCCTGGGTGAAAAGAAACTGTCATACTCCAAACTAGGCAGTTTTGGCATCAGATTGTGTCAAAAAGTTCTAAAGTTCTTTCTTACCAAATGATGTTGGTATGTATTTTATGAAAATTTTCCTGATTAGAAGTTAAACTGTAATATGTATTTCTCCAAAAAAAAAAAAAGAAAAAAAAAGAAAAAAAAAGAAAAGAACGTAAATCTACAGCTTGAAGGGTAAGAAATAAAAGTCTAAACTGAGTTCCAACCAGTAACTATCACTAGACTCAAGTTTCTAAACTTCTGTTAAAAAATACCCTTTTGTAAGGGCTCATTCCAATTAATTCTTTGAATAATCATTTTCTTTACTGTGTCTTGGAAAATCTTCAGACTTTTCCTGAAAAAAAAAATAGGTTTGGATATTTTAATTTATAGGCTCACTTTTGGAAGCAGAATGGGGTTGATTATCAATATTCTTCAAGAAGAAAATAAATCCACAGGGTTTAAGAATATTAAGAAAACAATATTGGTAGAGGTGTGGGGTTTTTTTAAATTTTTCTTCTTTTTTCTTCTCCATCCTTTTTATGTGTCTGCACAATGCTTAAAAAGAAAAATTTAGTTTTGAAGGCATGTGTCAGATATGGCCTTCAATAATAAAATTATTAAGCTATTCTAATTTTCAAATACATTAAATGTATTTACTTTTAAAACTTGTGTTAATTAAACTTACAATGTTCATTCACGTTCATTCACATATGCAATTATTGCTGTTCTTACATCTGGTGATATAAACAGTGGCAAAATAAAATAGAAATGCTGCTTCTGATGACTATGTGTCACCCTTCCTTGATTTCAGGAAGTTTTTGTGTCACTAACATCATCAATTCTTAGGAGGTTAATGGAAGCTCAATTCAAGCTAAGCTTTGCATTTAGAGCTCTGGGTTAGCAGAAGGATGCACTGTTTCTTGTGGCTTTCAGGCTTTCTCTTCATAAAAAGCCATGGGCATTTCAAAAGAGATAAATGACTTATGCTGAGTTGAGTTCAAGTTCTCCTGGTTCCATGGAATCATAGAATGGTTTGAGTTGGAAGGGACCCTACAGATCACCTCATTCCAATCCCCTGCTCCTACTTCCCCCTGAAATGAAATGGAAACATTAAAAAGATGAATCCTATCTTCATCTTAAATCTGTTTTAACCCCATAGATACGGGTTCTGCATACATCAAACTTACATTGCTGCAGTGTTCTAGTGCAAGAATGTGAAATTTGCAGAATTAGAGTAAAGAAGCCTTGCTGCCATAATATGAATGAGGAGTACACATACTTCACCACAAGGAGATATAAATACTGTCCTAAATCAAGTGATTAAAGCAGAATAAATTGGTTAAGGTGGACTTACTGCATCTTTTCTTTAAAGAAAGCTCTTTCTGCGGAAAAGAAACAAACAAAAGATCAGAAAAATTAAGAAAATTTTTAGTACCTTTTTACCTTCTAATTTCTACCTTTGTCTTCCCTCAAGAGATTTGTAGGTCAAGAACCTGCCAATTTTCAGTGATAAAACGGAATGCTTGGCAGGGAAGTGGTTTGTCAAGGGATGCAAACAGGATACTTACTAATTTAAAGCTGTTAAAATATTACTCAAAAAATGTGCTTCTAACCTTCTGTCTCTTCTTGGTGCCATTTCCCCCTGCGTTATTGCACATACACTAAAAGAACAATATGCTCATTTATCTTGGATCTTGTTAGTATTATTCCTGTGTGGTTTGATGTCTTTAAGCCAACCAGATGATTGCTCCATTTGGGTGGAACTGCTGTTGAATTCCTAATTTTCATCTCAGACATACAAGTACTGTGAACTACAAGTAATTTTTTGAACCAGTATTCCCTTAATCTGTGTGTCTGTCACTTAACAGTGCTTGCATATTTCTGTTTTACTTAAGGATTATTGAACATCCTTATTAGAAAAGGGTAATTCTTTCAAGATCTTTGTCTGCCACTCCTCTATGTCATACTGTCTTGTTACTTTGTTTAAACTTGTCCATGACAATTTTCTTATAAAATACCTCTACTCTTTTTTGCACAAGATCTCCCAAAGAATTTTATATAATTCCTTTACATACAAGAGCTTAAAATAACACAGTGTAGAGGCTTAAGCATTCAAAACAGACAATCTTTGGATTTAGAATATTGAAATTAATGCCAGACTGAAAGGACTCAACTCGTCTCACATCCTTGTGAATTACTTGGCTTCTTCTGCCAGCAAATGTGTGGTTTCATGGTAGGAAAAGAGGGAATGGTTACCATGGAAACTGTCATACAATCCAGTGTGGTGCTTATGTTACTGCACCTCTGAGACAATACAAAGCTGCCTTCTTAATCCCTTTAGTGCTGCTGGTTGAATGTTGCATGCCCAGTAAAGTGGCACTTGTAGGTCCCTTGCCTGTACACTCTATTTTCCATCTTCCTCTCAGTAAAGTAATGGGCCTCCTACAAATGGTATGAAATAAAACCCCAAGCCCAACATTCAGAGGTAGAAACTTAGTGCTCTGCTTGAAAAACACACAACTTCCCCCCAGACTGTAATGACTGGGATTTTATGAGGTTATTTTACATCCTCCTAAAAATCTTTAAACACTAACTGATGTAAATAGAGATACAATGAACTTTGTTCAAAGCATAGGAGATGCCTCAGTGCAATTTAATTTTTTCCTGAGATAATTTTATGCATTTAGTTCACTGCTTACTAGAATCAATGAATTTGGGGGGCAAAATAAGACAAACTGCATAAAATTAAGGCTTAGTTGATTGTTTTGTTGTGGAGCTTGACACATTTAGCATCTGCTAAATTTCATTTAACACTGTGGAACAACTGAAAGTTGTGGCCCCAGAGGAGTGGACAACTTCAAATTAATACAGTATTTTGCAGCAGCTTTCTCATTAGATTTTTATGCCAATGCTATTTCATCAGTGTTTTGTATGTAGCCATTAGAATTCCCACTAGAGAGAAGACAGGCATCTAGATTATAGGGAAATGCTCCAATAATTTAGGTGTAGGGAAATCTGTGGAAAAGTTAAGTGTCTTTTGTTATTGCATATTGGTAACGTATCCAAATATTCATTCATAAAAAGGATAGATTAAAAATTAATTAAGCTTGGCAATTATGATCTTGCCTGAAATGTGGGGCCAGGGAATATTTTCACAGCTGAAAATTTCAGGAATTTTCATTTTCCTCTTGTGTCTGAATCATGACATGTATTCAAATCTCTCCACTGCCTTTTACCTCAGGATTTTGTCTTTTGATTTTCTTCCATCTTAATTTAGGAAAGTACTGTAGCACAAACATAAATTCTCTCAAATGCCTTAAATTACAGCTTTATCCTGAAAAGTTTCATTTCCAGCAGTCTAAAATGAGAATTTTGTTCTTTTGGCATTTTTTCCAATCCTTGCACCTATATTGTTCAAATTGTTGTAGGTCAAATCACCTGTAGGTAGTTATGAAAATGCATTTGTGGGATGTAGGCTAATGCATCTCTGTGCAGAAGCACAAGTGAAATGATACTGGCAGTATTTCAGTGTTAGATTGTAAGTTATAAATAATATCTTTACAATTCTAGATCCTGTAAAGTATAATGATTTAAAATGTTGAACTTTCCTATTTGCACACACAATGTGCATTTTAAAGGGGAAAAGAGGTAGTTGTGCACCATCAGCAGCAGCTCAAAAACAGGTCCAACAAATGCTTGCTTTGTCCTTGTACATCTTTCAGCATCTCCTTTTGTTTATGACTTTTTGTTCATTGCTTTGACTTACAGAGAACCCCCCCACACATTTGAAGCAATCAATGAAATTCTAATAGAATCCACAAATATCTTTCAAAGTTAATGGGGAAAAAAGCATTAAAAAAAAAAAAGCATTAAAATTGTAGATTTTTTTTTTTGTTTTGTTCAATATCATAGTTTTCATGACTACTCTTTATAAATTTATTCTGAAAATTGAGGGAAATGCCTTGCTCCAGACCAGGACCATGGTTCCATCCAGAAAGCTGGGCAGTCTACAGGAAAACTGCTGTTCCTGGGTCTGAAACATGTTCTGGGTCAAAGGCAGAGAGGGGGAGAGGTTTTGGTGCTGGGCAGGTGAAAAAAAGCTGATTATTGCCTTTAGGGAATTAATGCTTATGCTTATTTAGGTTGTAGATACAAAGAATATTGTTCATTGCACGCTTCTCTTTTCTTTGGTATTTCAGTACAGTTAGTTAATGATGTAAGCCTGACATTTTAAATAAGCAGCTTTGAGAGCTTTCATTCTAAATTTGAGATCTTGTATTCACAGGTACTTCATGGACACCAAAATGTAAGTTTGTATAGGTCTTTAAATCTTTGTTTCTAATAGATTGTAAAGTCATAATAAATCACATATTTATGCCTGATTCCTTGTAATACTTCAATTACAATTTTGACAATGTAAGTTCTGAGCAAAAAGTTTTATCAGCATATCTGAAGTGAATTTACTTTGAGGATACCTGCAACGTTTAGCACAAAATAATAACTGTTTTCAATGTGTTAGGATATATTTGTTTTTATTCCTGAGCGCAACCAGCTTGCATGTGCACTTTTCCAATCAGGTAAAACAACTAAGAACATATTATACATCCCACAACTGAGTTCCAAACTTTTGTTATCAAAGATGATCTGCTCATCTATCTGGGTTAATAAAAGTCAAGAAGGAATCTGAGGTGTTGCTTTATTTCTTACTTCCTCAGAGCTGGCTGTCTGTAGAAGTGATGGATTTATCCATGCACAGGCACAGGCGTGGGGCAATTATTGTACTATATCACTGCGAAATGCTCTGTGTGCCACTGCTCTATGAAATGATTGTAGCTTCTTCAGCTATGGCAAAGTTTTTGACATACCCAAGACTTTAAAAAGTAATATAAAAGGAGTAAGAGGAATTGTGGATGTGAGCAAAAATTCGGAATTCTCCACTACCATAACACAGCACCATTAAGATGACAAACACCAGTGTTAACAGCACACAGAACACTACAAAGGTCTTTTGGCCAGGAAGGTTATCTTCTTTTATAATCTGGTGATTTATAATGAAGAATATGAAAACATAATGGAATTGAATTGAAAGAATTTTTTTTTTAATCACTTAAAAAAATGAAATTGTCATAAGCAGTGAGATTTATATTTTGGATGTCATCTGAAAGAGTTTATCTGCAGGAGTATGATGTCATTAACATCATGTAGGTTTTCCTGAGCTTCAGCCCTGTAGAAAGAATTACAACTTCTTTATAACTGTGCAATTTACTGCAACAGCTGGTATTTCTCTGGAAGTATTTTATATGGATGTGACCTGACCACCCACTATCAGCATTTCAGAAGGCCAATTACTATATTGTTAGACAAAATATGATGATTCACTTTCATTTAGTGCACTACTACTGACATTTTATAACCCTGAAACAAAATGTAATTGAATTTGTATAGAGCTAATTGTGGAAACTATTAGTAACTCCATAGATGATGTGGATCACTCCATGAATGATCTCAAATATTTATATTTTATCCAAGAAAAAGGATTTATTTGAACAATTGTTGATAGAGTTATCCTGATGACTACTTTGGTTTACATAGAAGGTAGAATATTGGAAATTAAGTTATGGAAATTTAATTAATATTTTGCTAAAAGACTTTTTGAAACATCAGCAAGTAAGATTATATATATTGCTATTTTATCCCTCTTGTACCATGGCTTACATGAGTATCATGTTCTTTAACTCTCCTTAGAGCTTTTATGCTTTTTCTTTCTGGGAGGCTATTTGTGCCTAATTATCAGATTTTCAATTTTAGATAAATTGTATAAGCATGTCCAAATATATTTTTCTGTACAATAAAGGGAAAATGAATGCTATCTAAACCCAGAGTTATTTAAATGAGGTATCTGAAAATTTACATTTCATATAAAATTATATGCTCACCATTTTTCTGTCAATTATTTAATTCAATTGAGAAGAAAAAGTTGGAAGAAGCAAAGTCTTTAAATATTGCAAATATTGAAAATAAATAAATTATTTGATTATCAACAGGATTTGAAAGTGTTTAACAATTATCAATTTCTTTGTCTTAAAAAGTGATTTTCATGGTGTAATGCCTTTATAAAGTTATTACATGTTAGTTTACATTGCTATGTTAGTATACTGATTAGAGTGTAGTTACTGATAATTCTTATACTTAATAGCTTTTGTTGATGGTGTTACACATAAATAATAGTACTATGGTAGTAAATTCTATAACATACCATTACCAAGTGATTCAATAGTAAATTTATTAAAACTGATGAGATTGCATTAATTTAGAAATTGTACGAAATTATAAAAAGTTTTTCTTACAATGTTCTTACTTTTTTCAGTTTGTAATATTCCATGAATCTGTTGGTTTTGACTGTGATTCATTCTGTCTTCAAGCTGATGCAATTCTTAGGAAATGTCTTTATATCTCTCTTGATAAAAATTACATTTATAATAAATTTAAATTATAATCATAATTTCTGTTGCAATAAAGGAAAGATGTAATCTGAGACAGAGGGGGAAAAGATAGATTACCTTTTAAAAGGTTGTCTTCTAAAGTAATATAATTATAAAACCTATTCAATGTTTTTTTTAATTATAACAAAAATTGAAAACATTAAAAGGCCTTTGTTTTTGTTTGTTTTTTTTTTCCACAATGAAACAACTAATATTTTGATTTTTTACCAACAATATTCTAATATGAGATTCTGTGTAAATTAGATTCTTCGTCACTTTTCTCAATAGTCACAGCCGTAACAAGAAGCAACCATTTTCCCCAATTCTTCTTAGTTAATAAGCTTAAAAACATAAGTGAGTGCAAATTTGGAAAAAGAAAGCTGCCTGTGCCTATTTCTCAAAATCTTCTGGCTTCAACACTCTCAAGTATTTATTTCTCTAACAAGCTAGGGAGTGGTGTAGAAGGACAGCAAACGGCAGGTCTCTAAACTTTTCAAAGAGCCACTGGGATTATTTGTCAGCATTAGCAGCAGTTTGCAGCCAGAGCGGTTTGTAAACAATCTCAGAGCTCCCCAAAGACAACGGCGACTTCTGACAGAGGCTGCAAACAGAGCAGCCTTTATTTAACCTTAGTGTGGGTGGTTTAGAAGGAGAAATCAAACCCTCGGGCTAATTGCCGTGGGCAGAAGGATCCCAAACCCAAGGAAACCCAACAGCTCAAATATCTGCTCTCTTGGGAAGTTTCTTGTACATTTAGTCAGATCAATTTGGAGCATGCTTGTCTTACTATTTACAGTCTTTTACAAATAATTAACCCCCAAGAGAACAAAGTGATTTTTACCCAAGACAAGTAACAGTAAGAAAAATATTGCAAAAGAGTAAAGCGTTATTTCCATTCCCAGTAGAATGTGGAAAGTTACCTTATACTAGGAAAGAGAAGAAATGGGAAAATAATTCCCAAAATAAAGATAAAATTATAAAAAAAAGCCATGCCGCCATGAAGAATTAGGGAAAAATAAAAGCTGTGAACCACTGTATGGAAAATTACAGGTATGGAACTAATATAAATCAGACCAGTTCATCTCTACAGCTGTATATTACAAGGAAAAATAACTGTTAAAGAATCCCCAAAGTCCTTTTTCTTTTAATTTTGAAACTTGCATAATTTGAATTGGAAAATGCTAAAAAGATTCTGTTTTCAAATAACGTGGTTTTAAAATATTAAAATATGTTATTTGTTTTCACCCATATAATTATTTGCAGTAAGATGAAATGTTAACATATTCACCCCAGTTTTGGCTACCTGTGTTCAAGGCCAGCTCTGACACTGTGCAGCCATAAAACATTCTATCAAACTTCTGTACAAACTGTTAAATTGTAAGAGTTTGTTTTGTGCCCATCCTGCACCTTCAGCCGGTGCTTAGGCAGCTCTACTTATGCCCAACCTCAGGACCAGCCATGCCCATTCCCAGCCTGGCAGACCTGGCATCCTGGGCTCTCATTAAATCCAGCCATTCTTTTGTCATCTAATTTCATGGCAAAGGAGATAAATTAATAGTAAATGTAGTTTTTCAAAGACTTTTTTTTTCAGTACCCTTATATATCTATCTGCTTTGAAAGGTCTCCCATCCTTCTGTGGACACAATCAATGTCTGTAATCAGCAGCTCTGTTTAGAATATGAGAATCACTGTATTTGCTCCGACCTCTACTTTTTAAGATTTCAAAGAAGCAATCCCTGGGTTGCACTTCAATTCCCATGGGTTAATAGAGCATGCATTTGTTCTACCCATAGTGTTTAGTAGAAACTAAAAACTTTCCTGAGTTCAATGTCCCTTGGCGTTAAACCAACTTTCCAACTTAAGTTGAGAAGTGTAGTCTCCAATTTGTGAGAATCTGGCAAACCAAGGATCTCTTATACTACTGGGTGTAGGGGAAAACACAAGTTGAAGTTCCTGAGTAGTTTGATTGATGTTCATTTAAATACAAATATAATTCCACTAGGAACTTGACTTGGAGATACATCTTGTCCATCAAAAGGAATTGTAGGAATCCATTTTTCAAACCCAAGATAAGTAGAGGATTCAAACTCAGTAAGGAGTATTTTCAAAGTACTTGCAAAATAGCTTTGAATGAACCATCACACCTCAATACATTTTTGAATTATATACAGAGCAAATGTATTTATAGCCGAGTCTAATTTCTGCAGAAATATTTTATACAGCGCATACATGTAAATATTTAAAGATATATCTTCTAGGGTTTTATGTAAGTAGTTTAGCACATATCTTTCATTTCTACCTTTTATGCATGTAAATAATAAGATTCTTTCAGGAGAGAACATTCAGGCATTGAATTTAGTGTATGAAATTCTGAATATAAAGTATTATTTCACATGTGCATCATTATTTCAGGGACATTACCAGAGAAGAGGGACAGTTTTGATATTTAAAATTAAAGGGCTATATGGTCTTAATCAAAATGTTTTAAACCATTTTAAATTCCAATAATTTTAATAGATTAATTTTGTTCAATAAACAGTTGCAGTAATGGTTGTAGTCTCTCAGTAGAGCAAAAGGCACCCTGTACATTCTTTGTTTTTTTATTTATTTTTTCTTACGTGAATAGAGGACAGCATTTTAGATATGCTTAAATTGGTTACAGCAATCCAGTGACTGAGTACAAAAAACTTAATAACATTATCTGCCAACTAATTTAAAGGATTCAGTGTTTAGACATTTTAAAAAAATGAGAATAACTGTAATGGTTTTATGTGGCTAAAAGCTTACCCTATTATCCTGTCTCCCATGAAGATGGATGAACATTGATAAATACTTTTATTAGAACATGACAAGTATACATAATATTCCTTCTTACATTGTTACATTCTCCAGGTATTTTGAACACTTTTCAGTCCTCTTAAGGTTTGTATGTTTCTAAAGTCCTTGAATCTCTCTGCCAACAATTCATCAAAGTGGCCCATGAAAGCACAGAAGATTTTTGTGCCAAAAGAAGTCCTTTAGTGATGACTTCTGTAGGAATACTTCCTGTTGAAAAAATAGCCTTTTTAAAAATTAAGTTTTGTTCTGAACATAGTATTTAGGTGCTTTGGCTGAGCATTTTTTAAAAATGTTCTTCTCCACTTTTGCAAGTACTTAGTTGCTTCCCTTATTTTGGTTTTAGGATTCAATTTTCTGTCACTGAAAGCCAGGGACTTTATAGTAAAATGAGTAATAGTGGTATAGTAAAATGAGTAGACAAGCATCTGAGGTGTTACTATACAATTAAATGAAAAAGCTAAGTGTGACCTGCAAAATATGCCAGTAAAATGAGTGTTCCTGTTGAACATTGCAATCATTTAGGTTGGAAAAGTTCTTTAAGATCATCAAATCCAAATATTTACCCAGCACTGCCAAGTCCACCAGTAAACCATATCCCTAAAGGTTTATTTGTTTGCTTGTCCATTGAATTCTTGAATTTGAACTAACCAAAAGGAAAAAAAAATGGTTTTTATAACCTGAAGACAAAATGATGTCTCAATGTTTTGCTACTGATAAGAAAGTTTCATTATCATTGATAAGCACAGCCTACTTTGATAGAAGATTTTTAACGGGGAAAAACCAAAGCTGTTATTGTCAGGTCTCCGGCAGTCCCAAAGACTGGCTCAAAATACAGCTATTCAAAAAAGTTGGTATCTAATAAATATGCATAGGGGTTTTCATCTCCCTTATTATCTTCCTTAGTGATTAATGAATGAAAAGATGATACTATTTTCCTATTGCCCTCGAGTTAAGCTATAGAAATACAACTTAATTAAAAAGACTTTTGGCAGTAGGACTGATTTACATAAGGGTTAGATAGGTTGGAAAGTCAGAAATAACAGCTGTTAAATAAGAGAAAATGAGATGGCTTATAAAGAAAATGGACTCCATTATAAAACATGATTGTATTACAGAATGTGAGAGGAAAATGAATGTACCAGTCCATACACTGCACAGAAAAAGTGTATTTCCTAAATAAGTAAGAGGGATGTTCAATGAAACAGCCATTAAAGACAGGAGTAAATGAGCACATAAATGCCTCATACAACAAGGACTCAAATTATTTTATTACCAGAAAATGATAGGAAAATTAAAATACAGATGTATATTTATTCTTTTCACAACCAACAATTTTTTAAATCATTGGGGATTTTAAAAGTAATACTTTCTTTCTTACCTTCTCTTTTTTCGGCCAAGTACACAATAAAGATATTTACTAAAATTATGATGAAAGCTGTCTGTGCCAAAATAAATTAAGAATAATTGTCCTGATGATAAACATTTGCTTTCATGTTAGCAGAAGATAAAAACAGGAAAGTTTTAGAGACATCAAAAAACCTTACACTTTCTTAGTGACACTATGGTGGCTGATACTGTCAAACTATCTAAACATATCAACAGCTTAGCTATCAGTGAACTTTATAAACAACTAAAAAATTAAGATAATGTTTCCAGGCTATATTCCTACACATTCCATAATCATACAAGTTCTTAGGTTTACAAGGTATTTCTCTGATGTTAGTTTATTTTTAATTCCACTCTCTCTGAAAGCTTCTTGGATATTTTCTTTATAAATGCCACCAATACTCTTGCATAAGGCTCAGAATGAAAATTTAAAAAAACCAGGAAATGAGTGAAATTACTTCTATTCTGTCTCAAGGTATATGTTTAACGGTTCTTTGAAACAAAAATGAAGAAATGTTTAAAGGAAGAAATGTGGCCTGTACCATGCTACTGTTGAATGATTTTGAGCTGCTTACGGAGGATATAAAAATTTTGCGAGTATTTAGTTATTGCTGTCTTAGACTTAAATGTGCAGTTTAGGAAGAACAAGGAAATCCTAGCATAAATTTGTAAGGAGCAATTTAAACATCAGTATCTAAACTTGCCTGTCAGAACCCAGAGAACACTGAATAGGTTCATTAATTCCTAGTATCAGAGAATCATATGATAGTTTGGGTTGGAAGGGACCATAAAGATCCTCTCGTTGCAACCTCATTCCATGGACAGGGACACCTTACACTAGACCAGGTTGCTCAGAGATCCATCCAGCCTGGCCTTGAGCACTTCTGGGGATGGGGCATCCACAGCTTCTCTGGTCAACCTTGGCTGCCAGTGCCTCACCACCCACACAAGGAAGAATTCCTAACTAATATCTAATCTAAGCCTAACCTCTATCAATTTGAAGCCATTCCCACCTGTCCAGGAATGTCACTACATGTCCTGTCAAAAGCTGCTCTCCAGCTCTCATAGCCTCTTTGGGTACTGGAAGGGCTCTATTAGGTCTCTGCAGAGCCTCCTCTTCCCAAGGCTGAACAGCCCCAGTTCTCTCAGCCTTTCCTCACAGGAGAGGTGTTCCTGCCCTCATCATCTTTGCTGCCTTCCTCTGGACTTGTTCCAACTTTTTGGAACTCATTCCAACTAATTTTTTGTGCTGGGAGACCCAGAACTGGATGAATCACTGCAGGGAAGATGTCACAACAGCAGAGTCACCTCCCCTGGCCTCCTGGTCATGCTCATTTTGCTGCAGCTCAGGACACAGGTGGTGCAAGAGCACTCTGCTGGCTTATACTGAGCTTTTCCTCCAAAAACACCCCAAAGACCTTTTCTCCACAGCTGCCCTCAATCCCTTCTCTACCCAGCCTGCATTTGTGCTTGGGTTTGCTCCAAGGCACTTTGCACCTGGCCTTGTTGAACTTCATGAGGTGCACACAGACCCACGTCTCCAGGCTGTCCAGGTCCCTCTGGATCCAGCCCTTCACTCTGGTGTGTGACTGCATCACACAGTTTGGACTTATCACCAAATTTTCTGAGGGTGCTTCATTCCTACTGTCCGCATCACCAACAAAACTGTGAAAACTTGCTGGCCTCAGTACCAAACCCTGCAATGTGACTTGTCACTGGTCTCCGCTTGGACATTCAAAAGATCCTAGACCAGAAGTGATGGTAAAAGACTTTTATTTTTCAGAAAATATAACCAAATCATAGAAAGTTTATTATAGATAAAAGCCACATGCATATGCAAAAAAACCCCATAAAACCTAAACAATTAAAAAATCCAAGTGCATAAGTTTGAAGAGAGTAAAAAAATAAAACAGCCAGTCAGCAGATGAGAGTCAGACAGAGAGAAAGGCTAAAATGACTCTTTATTTGGAAGCAAATTGCCCCTTCAGTGAGACAGAAGAGTCACAAATAGTAAAATGTACATGCGATGTTATATTTGGAAATTTTAGTAAAGCCTTCTGAAATGGTACAATGACCCCTCGTTGTTGCAAATTTTAGATAGGACACCTCAATATTATCAAGTTCTTGCCTTTATTGACAGTGATTGCAAGCTTAAATCTTGAAGTCAGTCTTGGTCTGTTTTGCTACAGTGTTTGGAACTTCATCCTTTCACAGGAGGTTTTGATAAACTGAACACATACCCTGAAAGAGACAATTAAATATGTTTATCTTATTATAGAGATGAAAACCCGCAGAAGTGATGTAAATAGCAAGCACGAATAATTGCTTTCATTCTTTTGATCTGAAGGGATTTCCAAGGCAACTTACTGCTGGAGCTGAATACTGTGCTGAAGTGGCTGAGTGATTCCCAAGCGAGTCTTGCAAAGCAAGCTCTGATATATCTGCAATTGTCTGCATGGAGATAGTGATAATAGAGACCTCTGACATTGTGTCTGGAAGGCTCATTATATCATATACAAAAGACTGAACAGCTGCATTGCCATAGTGATGTATATGGATAGCACAAGACCAGGGAAAAACAACTATAAATATGATAAGCAATTTCTTATAAAAGTAGATGTGATTAAGGATCATACTTAAATCCCTTCCTTTTTAATAATTCTGATTATCGATAAAACTCAGTGTTTGAGTGAGGAAGAACCTTGATTTTCCTGAAATGTTATATTGTGCTGCCAAGACAATCTGGAGAGAATTTTATAGCCAGAGCTCCAATATGGAGGAGCGCTGTCTCCTAATGATGCCATTCACATAAAAGACATCTAGGAAGATAAACTAGTCCAGTCAAATTAATGACCTACATTTCTCCTTGCCTTTTCATTTTCATGGGTTCATGACTATTTCTGACCCATATTCATTTGGCAATTAGTTCTTTTTTAGCAGCTCATGGAAAGCAGAAATTAAAATGCAGCAGTCATGTCATGTACACAAACATTTTTTTCCCTATGGCTAAATATGTAAGATTTGAGATGGCAAATAGATTGTTATTGTCTTCTGTCACTGAGGTGCTGGGTAAATCTACTTATGATGCCCATAAAAACTGTATTTACAAAACCCTCAGTGTACTTGTTTGTTTAATGTACTCTCTGCTATCTGTGTATCAGTAGTGATTACTGCCCACACAAAAGAAATCTAATACACATAGCACCAAGATATATTTTATGAAAATTTAATCAGAAAGTACTCATAATTAATTAAATGGATGTGAAATCCAGCAGCACACATTAATCATAGAGATCTTGTCTTTCTACCCAGCAGAGATAGCAGTGATTGGTTATGTATAGCATAACACAGGAAATGTCTATGAGATGCAGAATTATTACTAGCATTGAAAAATTATCTAACCTACAGACAGCTTCAATAAAATAAACTTTAAGGTATAGGTGTAAACTTAAACATTTCCTATGCAGAAGTGTATATGTGTGGTTAGGAGTGAGTTGTGAGCTCAAGTACTGCATGTTTGCACAAGGATCTTCAGATGACAGGTGGCAATGCAGTTTATCTCTCTGTTTACAGGGTATTTTCTATCCCTGTGGTAGGTTTTTCCTAAGTATTCTCCGTGGCCTACACTTGTTAATGTATAAAATATTTAAAAAAAAAAAATTTTTCAAGCATCTATTCATAGTAATGTTGCAAAAATAATTGTTATGGAAGGGTGGTATTTGTTTAACAGCTCCTCCTTGAAGACTATGAAGGGTAAAGATGAAATATTACCGAGGAAAACCAAAGAGATGTGGAAATTGCAAAAGCTAATAAATAGCACATCAATGGCAGTCCACTTCTAGTTGACCTTTTGATGGACATGTCTCGTCTGTGTAATCAGTGTATCGTCAACACTTCAAACATCTTGCGCTTTGTGTTACCTCATGACTTACTTTCTGTGACACAAATAATTAACAGTAGGTTAGAAGAGCTTGTAAAACAGAGAGGAAAGGACAGAGCAACTGATTTAAAAGCAAGCTCTGCTTTAGAAGCAATTCTTTAGAAGTTCTAATGAAAACATAAACTCTGAGAATGGTTAGAACATTCTTGTATCATTACGTGTGAAAACAGAAGGACTTCAGTGCAATCATATGGGTTAAACCAACTTATTAATTGGCCTTTGTGACTTCCTATGGAACTGAATTTAAATTGCTTTAGAAAGTGACTCCAAAGTTGTGTGGTTTTTTTGTTGTTCTTGTTGTTTATTTGGGGTTTTTTTGGGTTTTTTTTTTGTTGTTTGTTTCTGTTTCAACCCCTATTAATTGAAAGGCGACATTTCAGATTCAGAGTTGGGTAACCAAAGCACTGATATGAGCAAGAGTGGGAAAAGGTTAGAAAGAGCTGTGAAAGTCTTTGAAATGAGGAAATTAGCAAAAAGTCCTGAGGTAAAAATCATAGGTAGAAATTTTTTGAAATAATACTTTAAAAATAAGCAATCAGGATTAGGCAGCTTAACCATATACCTCATACTGGTTCAAACATATTTTGTGGCTGTAGTTTAAGAGAATGATGTTTGGAGATGTTTTCTTTTGATAATGGCTTTTTTTTTTAGGTGTTATGAATCCCTAGCTTTTTTTCCAATGCTTTTTTTTAAATAATATAAATAGTAAGAAGCTGAGAAAACAAGCATTTTGAAATGTGTTTTCCTTGTCATACTCTGTCTGAGAACTATCATCAAACTTTAATGTTCCTGTAAAATATTAAAAGAAAAAAAGTTGAAAAGTTCTGCCTGCATCTAAATATTGTTTTCTTTATATTAAAGTATTTCAGGTTATATTTGATTTGCACCAAACTTAAATAAAGCTAGGCATCCAATTTTGGAGGTGTGAATCTGCTGCATTAAAATATCTACTTTCATTATAGTTTGAATCTTGAGTTTCATTGCCTGCATTTATTGTTTTTCCAGACCATATATACTGTTTTGCTTCTCACATTTTAAAGAGAAGTACAGTGCGCTGAATAAATCTTGTCAAATGCCTTTTAGGTATTCAAAGACAAAATTCCTTGGATTTCTGGAGTCATGGGGAAGGTTTAGAAACTGGTCAGACATTGCAAGATGTACAACTTTACTTTGCATTATTCTTCAGACCTTGTCACCCCATGTGTCATTTTAGACAACTTACAGACAGCTAAAAAGAGAGATTAGATTGCATTTTGAAGCTCACTTTCTTTTTTATTTTTACTTTTCATTTTTATATTTTGTTTCAATGTCTGTAAGAACAGACTTTGAATGATCATTAGGTTGTTCTATGCATACACAAGTAAACACAATTTCCCTTGAAGAAAAACTTTTCAGCAAAGCCTTAAAATTCAGTAATGCAGCAATGGAGTGCTTGTGCTGTCTGACTTTGTGTTTGAGTCTCTACCCGAGTGATTTCTTACATGTATTATTTAGTGAGGATACATGCTCACAAGTTGAATCTGCAATTAGAGAGCCACGTTGTGAACTATCCCTGAGGTTATATTCCACCTGCTGATGTAAATTCCTCTCCTTCACACTGAGAGGTACAGATGAGATGTCCCTGTGATTTTGTACTAGAATGGTGCAACTGCCCTACCCCAAGACCACGTTTATGGAGCTTTGAGCAACCTGGTCCAGTGGAAGGTGTGTCCATATCTGTGCCAGGAGGGCTGGAACTAAATCACCTGTAAGGTCTTTTCCAAACCAACCGTTCTGTGAATCTGTGAATATGGAGCTCTTCTACATGACAAAACCACACTAATGTTATTGTGCACTTTTACACCTAATGACTAGTTTATATCATTAGCCCAAGTAAAAGGGAAGAAAATCACCCCTTAAAATACTTCCTGTTTTAATAGTTAGAGGAAACTATTTTAAAAAATAGGGGTTTTTTCCTGTTCTTCCATTATGTAAAAATTCCAAGTTTGTCATTTGACTAATCCTTGTCTGACTTTACCTTGTCTGACTTAGCTTGTCTGACTCCTCTTTACTCTTTACCTCTTTACTTTACTCTTACTCTTAAAGAGTAAAGTAAAGACTTTACTCTTACTCTTAAAGTCAGATAAGGAAAAGAGGAGGAGGACACAAATATGGTTTAGCAGTAAGAACTGAGCTCCTGAAATGCCTTCTCTTTTCTTCACTGTTGACCATAGAAATCCCAAAGTGTTGACAAAATATTAGAGGGAATTTCTTTATCATGAGCAAATTCTGTTGAGGTTGACTTCTTTTTCAAGCCTGCTGCACAAAATTGCCAAAAGGACAAAGAAGTATCTGTGAAATCGTTGTTTATGATTTGCAGATCACATTGCTAGCTTCCCTGGGTATTTTATTGGAAATTGAAGATGTCTGAGGACTTTGTTATTGTATCAACAAGTCTTTATATGTAAGTTTGATGGTTTTTTAAATGTTAAATACTGTACTAAGTGAAGATCATATCTTAATCTGACGTCACATTTCAATCTTTTTTTAGTATTTCATTGGGCCTTCTTCTAGGGATTAACATATTATAAGAAAAAAAGTTTTGGAGGAGTCATGATGTATTTGAATCTATCTGTCTGTCTATCTGCTAATATATATCTCAGAGATTGCTGTGGTGGGATGTTTTAAAGACTGACAAGACAGGACAGCTTAAACTATAGAACTCAACTTTACTACATTTATTAATTAAAGGCATTCTTCTTGCTAAGTCTTAATCCTTATATGTCATCATTACTACCTATACAAAGCTATTAGCATTTCATGACCATTTTCTGCATTAACTTTGAGTCTGCTGGCAATGATGCTGCACAGTCAGCACTGATGGCTCCTGTCCTTACTTGTTTCTGCCCACTAAGGTCAGGGTAATCTGCCTTGAGAGCTCTTCAATGAGACAAGTCAAGCAAAATGGGTTTGTCTTCCAATTTTCTCCATTGATGTCTGATGATTCTATCCTGTTGCCCTGTTTCCACCCCCAAAACATGGATTTCTTCTGCTGCCTGCGCTGCTTATTTTGTTCTTGGGCTACAAAGATAATGAGGGGACTGGAGCATCTCATGAGGGAGCTGAGTTGGTTTCAGTCTCAAAAAGACATGGCTGAGAGGGGATCTCATTCCTGTCTGTCAGTGCCTGCAGGGAGGGGTCAGAGGAGGGACCAGGCTCTGCTTGGCGGTGGCCAGCAATGGGACAAGAGGCACAAATGGATGCCCAGCAAGTTCAGTGTGAACATGAGGAAGAACTTCTTGACTGTGCAGTGACTGAGCTCTGGAACAGATCCCCCAGAGAGGCTGTGCAGTCTCCCTCACTGGAAATATTCCAGAACCGTGTGGATGCCCCCCCCCCCAGGTTGTTTTCTCTGGGATGAACCTGCTTGAGCAGGTTTCAGCCTGACCCATCCTGTGCTTCTGTTTTCCTCCTTCTTGCTAAACATCCTTGTAATGCTTTTTAGCAGGATGTCCTGCCTTTTTGCACCCTTTTCTCCTGTGTGGTGACTTTGTTGCTCGGTTGCCTTGGAGGTATAGCTGTCCCCCTCCCTCCTGTGCCTCTCACAGTGCCCATACACTAATGTACAGCTTAGTGTGGCTGTGCCATCCCAACACTGTAAAATGCTCACATATTGATGTTGGCTGCACCACTTTAGCATGCTTACTTTCAAGTTCAAGGCAGATCGATTTATTAATTCAAACCCAAATAGTACATTTATAATTGATATGCATCATTGACCTTTGCATTGGCTACAATGACAAGGTCTGCCAATATTTATAGATTAAACCCATTGTTTGCATTTACAGTGTCAATGTAAACTAACTTCTTGGCCAGGAGACGGTTCAGTTTGGAAAAGTTTATGGAGGCCTCCTACGTCAATATCCACGATGAGATATGAATTAGAATTAACTGTTGACTTTGGTGGCTGCTTGTCTTTCTTTTTTTTTCCCTGATTGATGTGCTTCTTCTTGGATTTTTTTGTTTGGGTAAATATTTCTCTTAAGAACAGCTGTTTCCTTTTCCTTCTGCCCTGGTGATGTAACTTACATTTGCCTCTTCAGTCTTTTGTTAGGACACTGTCTTACTTTTCTTATGAATTCTAGCATTTCTTTCACTCTGTGCATGAACCCTAAGGTTTTTCCAAGAGGATGTTTAGATGTTGTGCTAAATTCATTCTTCCATCATTGATTTTCTAAACCTTCTGGCTGACTAGTCTTCCATTTCCCTACTCAGCAGCTTCTCTTGCAGAAAATTTCTCAAGGGAAGGATTTTATAACCTTTTACAACCTTCCACACAAAATTCCTTACATGAAAATTTTAAAGGCCCTCCTACTACTGCCCCTTATTTTTCAAAGTCCTCCAATTAGAAAATGGAAAAGAAAATAGCACAAATAAAATAGAGAAGTGCTCTTTTTAAAAGATAGTCAAGGTAGAAATCACATTTTTTTTAATGTGATTTTAACCTTTGGAAAATTCATGAAGGGCCTTCCAGTTTCTGAGAAACTACCCAGACTGTGTTCCAAGTAGGAAATTATTAATGGAATGCAATGGCTTCTCCTAATACCTAAATATTAATAAAAGGCAAGGAATTAAAAAAAAACCCAACAAAATAATGTTTTCTGAATGCTAAGATAAAAGTAGCCTTTAATATAAACATGGTATGTTTTTTAACATAAATTACTAAAATGCTTTCAAAAATTTTTTATGCACATATGGAAAAATCTCTTTTGGATGCATAAAATGGTCAGTAAACAGGCATAGACAACACTGGTGATAATTAAAATAGATTTTAAAGTGCAATTCATTAAGACTAATTCTTTACAGAATGCTCTGTATGTCATCAATATTTCAATTTACAGGCTAGGAAAACTATAAAAAAAATTCAAATTCTATTAGGAACTTCACAGAATGTCAGACCCATGATATGCTTCATTGGGCCTCTGGACAAGGGTGACTCATGACTGAGCTTTATCCCTTACTAGCCAGCACAAATCCCTAGGTAAAGCAGCAAGATTTTCAGCAAGTCAGAGGGGTGATCCTGCCCCTCTACTCACTACCCCATGAGGCACATCTGGAGTGCTGTGTCCAGTCCTGGGCTCCTCAGGACAAGAGAGACATGGAGCTCCTGGAGCAGCTGCAATGGAAGTTACAGAGATGATGAAGGGATGGAGCTTCTCTCTCATGAGGAAAGGCAGAGGGAGCTGGGGCTGTTCAGCCTCAAGAAGAGACTGAGAAGGGACCTCATCAGTGTCTGTCAGTGCCTGCAGGGAGGGGTCAGAGCAGGGACCAGGCTCTGCTCAGTGCTGCCCAGCAATGGGACAAGGGGCAACGGGCAGGAATTGATGCACAGGAAGTTCTGCCAGAACATGAGGAAGAAATTCTTCACTGTGCAGTGACCAAACACTGGAACAGATCACCCAGAGAGGCTGTGGAGTCTCCCTCACTGGAGATATTCCAGAACCATCTGGACACAAGGCTGTGCCAGGTACTCTGCTTGAGCAGGGAGGTTGGACCAGATGACTCACGGTAGTCGTTTCCTACCTGACCCATTCTGGGATTATGTGATTCTCTGATACAGACAGACTTGAAATTAGACCAGGAGTTTTTTCTTTAGTCAAACTGAATTTCAGCCATTTTGTGAGGTTGTGAAGAAGGTGAAAATTATTAGTGGTACTGGAGACAGTTTTTGTTAAGTTATTATATGATTTAATATTTGGTGATTCAGGAAGACAAGCAGTATGACTAGGTAGAGGCTAATGTGGCAAAAGGATGTTAAAGTATTACTATACTGACCTTATTCTTTGTTCAAGTAAAGACAAATGCCGTCCTTGCAGTCCACATTCCCTTTAGCCCTAGTCCTGCAGAGAAACAAGAGGTCTGACACTGAGTTTTACAACATCCCATAACTCATACTCAATTCTATTCTTACATTTCTTTCACCTTCCTATACCTGACCCACACAACCAACTCTGGAAAGAAGCTGATGTGAGAATTTACTTGGGGAAGAACTGAAGCTTTGCCCAGGCTGCTATGGCAGGACATAATACATAAAACATACATAAATCTTTCTAAAAATAAATTCTTTTCTTGCTCAGAAAAGGACAAGAGGTTTCTGGCAGAATACAGCAAAGGAGGAATAGTTCTTTCTGAGGATCTACTTCCAAATTGTTACCAGTTTTCTGCAAGTATAGACCTTCCATTCTATTCTGTTAGTGTAAAAGTGTCATTTGCTACAGGATCAAGGACAAGATTTGTGTTGCACTTTCAATATTTCTACAGTAAGAGTAATTTGGTATATTTGTTATGGTTTGTATGTCAAAACTTGATACTCAAGCAAATGCTGGACTGTTTCAGATTCCAAGTAATTTACTTTCCTACAAGTAAAATAGCCCAATAAATAAAGTGGTTGAACCTCACATTAATTTAGTCAATGGTTTTTGAAAGTACCATACTAACTAACAATTTGTTGCCTGAGAAGAACTCTCCTGGCAATATGTCTCTTCATGAGGACTGGTGTGGAACTAGTATCTAAAAGACATTTGTATTTCAGTGCATAGACATAGTTTAATCAGATTTATCAGGCTTTATTCTGGTGTCTGTGATTCATATGTAACCATACTCAGCGATCAAATTTATTTCAGGCCCATCATTGTTTTTTTCTTTAGGTTTAGAGTTTTTCTTCAGGAAAAAACCCTTATTAAATGAATCCTCAGCCTGTGAATTTAAGACTTAAATGTAGAACATAATTTCATTTGCTAGAGTATTTCACTTCAACAACCACTGCTTGTACTAAATAATACTATATGAATATTTTTATACATTTGAAGAATTTATATCCACAGACTTCAGACGTTAAAGCAACAAAAGCAAAGAAGAAATACTTAGAAGCAAAGACTCAATAAGAACTATTTTACAGAAGATACTTATCCTCAGCATTCCAGCAGAATGACAGCATACCCCAAAATATTTCTGAGAGCTGAGGAACAACATCACTAGTAATTTGCAAGACAAACCTGCTTATTCTGCAGGAGAGTATTTATGGCTTTTTTTTATGTGACAGTGGGTGCTTATAAATGGAAGTTTTCTCTCATCCTCTCTTTTTAAGAAGCTATCTGGCTTTCTTGTGGCTTAGATCAACAATGCTACTAATGTTTGGTTTTCTCTATGGGATCCACAGTCTTAATGTTACAGATTTTGCTTTGGTTTAGATGTTTACATAATTCTACCTTTCAAAAGTAATGTATATGGAACTGTTACTGGTTAAACAACCTTCTCAGAAAATTTACTGAATTATGTAAATTTTTTTTAAGCTCCTAAAGTACTTGAGCAATGTGTGGTGTCAAGATAGGCTTGAAATCCTTTAGACCTGCAGACACAAGGTGGTAGTATCAGCCTTTAGTAATAATTGTTTAGGGTGGCATTCCTTTTAGTTAATAGCCTTTGTTCCCCCTACTTTCTGAACAAGAGTCAGAGAAAATCCTTTGATTTTGGTCCTGCTGACATTCTGTCTATACCTTGAACTACTGATGCATTAATCCAGTACTAAACTGGTAAATTACAGATATGGAAATGAAATCGAAGCAAGGATCTTCATCTCTCCCAGCAAGCTAGAGAAATTGTGTATTTTTTTCTGGTTTGTCACATTTCTTCATAAATTCTTAGAATATTGAAGAAAAGAGTGAAAAATAAGGCATTTCAGACAGATTACCTTTAAAAGACTATGTTTGCCATGAAATATGAATCCCATATTTCTAGCATTGTGACAAATGATCAAGTCATGGATAATTTGTTGGAAAACTTCAGGCATTTTATTCTATAGAAATATCACAAAGAACATGGATCCTGATTAATATGTGTTTTTAACCCCCATCTTTTGCTGACCATTTTCTTAAAGGAATAAAAACCCCATTCTTTATAAATTCAGTAAGAAAAATACTAAGTAATAATCTACAACTTAGCATTTGTCCCTTTTTCAGGAAGCATGTTAGAATCCTTTCAAAATCATTCTCCAATATTCTATGCCATTATGCTCTACTTTTGAGTAAGATTTAGGATCAGGGCATAGACTTGACATTTGACTTGTTCTGAGGGATTGTCTGTAGTGTGGTATCATATTCATACAGGCACACCAAATTGTGGCAGCTCATCTCAGGGATCACTTAATACTCTTTTACTACCTCTAAGAAACATCAAGATTGAAGAATAGTGACGGTTTCTTTTTTCCACCTGTTTGTTGTGGTGACTGCCCTTTAACCTCCAGTCACCAATATACCAAAATACCAATATACTACAGAAAGTTCCATTAATTCCTTCTCAGTTGAAGCCTGTAGAAGAGGAATTGGCCAAGTCTTTGTTAAAATAGTAGGATAGTGGAATATTTAGCTGGATCACATTGTTTAGGACTGTACGAATTCAGGTGTTGGGCATTTCTAAGAATGGAGACTCCACAACTTCTGTGGGCAGAACTTGTTCCCATGTTTGACCACTTTCTCAAGGAAAAAAAAATCCTTATTTTTAAATTATATTTCCAGTTTTTCGATTTTGCACTCATTGCTTCTTGTCCTGCCACCAGTGATGAAAGTCTGGCTCCCTTTTCTTTACTTATACCATCAGGTATTTATACACATGGATATGATTTCAGAAAATCTTTTCTGGTCCATGCTGAAGAGTTCCAGCTCTTCCAGTCTCTCTTCATGAGATGGATAGTCCAAGCCTATGACCTGCTTGGTGCCCCTTCCCTGATTTGCTGCAGTGCACATCTCTTTCCTTTACTGGAGAGCCCAGCACTGGACCCAAATCCAGATGTGATTCTCCAGGGCTAAGGAGAGAAAAAAGATCACCTCATTTCGCCTGCTGATGGAGTTCTGCCTAATTTTGATTTCCTGGGATCAGCCATTCTGGAGCTTGGACAAAGTGTTATTTGAAAATCAAAGAGGTATTAATTCTTTTTTCTTTTCTTTTCCCAGAGCCTTATCCTATGCATTTCTTCCAAGCAGCTTCCTAAACAGACCTGTTTTCCTGAAGTCCAGAACTGAAATACTCTTATTTGCCTCACTGACTCCTATTCAGACATCAACACTGCTGCCAAAGCTGCTTCCAAACTCCACATCTTCAGCCAGTTCTTCTTTGTTGATACAGTTTTTGCTTTTCACACTTGAAATACCAGGACTGGCAATAGAAATTAATCTTTTGTTATAATGAAGATCTTTTATGCTAGACTTATCTTTCAACATTGAAATGGTTCTACCAATTTGACTTTATGTTAAGATACATAGTCTAATAAACACCATGCAAAAGAAGGTTAACTTTTTTGTATTTCAATTATTTTTCCATGAATTTTTGATGCAGATAATGTTTAGTCAGCCACTCCCCATGTGCGTGTGTGTGTGTAACATGTGATACTATGGCATAATTGATTTTCTGGAATGAATTTATGATTTCGTCATTACTCATATGACAAGGTGTGTTGGTTTTGGCTGGGGTAGAGTTAATTTTCTTCCCAGTGGCTGGCTGGGGCTGTGCTTTGGATTTGTGCTGAGCACAGGGTTGACAGAGATGTTTTTGTTGTTGCTGAGCAGATTAATTTTTAGTTTGCTTTCACCCATGGCTTCTGCTTTTCCTGTTAAACTGCTTTTGTCCCAATCCATGAGCTTTCTAGCTTTTTTAACCTCCTGGTTTTATCCCCAGTCACACTGATGGGGGAGTGGAGTGTGTGGTGCTTGGCTGTAGGCTGGGTTGAACCATGACAGAAGGCTAAAAATGAGAAGTGTCAGGTTCTCCTAAATGAATGCTACGAGTCTCAAGGATGGATTACCTGTGACAGGATGATTGAGGAATAGTCAGAGAATGGCTGAATAAGAATAGCTCCTAGAAAATCAGCCCATCAGTTTGATGATTGAGTTTTAATTAGGAATCATGAGTGTTTTCTCTAGAACTTTGTTTGAACTATTTATAACTTTTATGATTTTATTCAATTAGGCAAGAATTAGTAAAAATTCTTATTTATCTCTAGGTTAATTATGGTTTAATTAGAGATGAATTTTGAGTATTGGAATAGTAAATATTATCAAATCTAGGCTGTCCTCTGATATAAGGTCTGAAAAAGAGTTGAATTTGAATATTTTAGTATTTCAGTAGTTATGGTGGAACCTCATTTCTTAAGCAGTGAAATTCAGCTATAGGAGAGGGTTTTTTGCATTCCCATTGTATAGGCTAAAACCAGATTTTAAGATGCTCCCAAAATAACACTGGAATCCTGGTAAGTGTGAGAGATGGACATTCTAAAACAACGAGGGCTAGGAGCTCTAGAACACTGTGGACATTTGGGGAGCCAGGTGTCCTTGAGCTCCACATCCAAGCTTTTTGATTTAAAACACTTGTGAGCAAAGCAAAGCTATAACAGCTCCAGCTTGCAGCACTAACACTGTGAGATGAAAGAAATGCTAAGATTATAGACAGACATTATTTCTCACCATTCAGACTTAAATTAATCAATACTTTGTTCTTAAATTGTATTTTCACTATAAGAGAGAGACTACCAAATTTCATCGGTTGCATTAATACTAAGTGCTCCCAAATTTCAGAATGAAATAATTACGTTAGACTAATGTGTGATTGAAAATAGTTTCAGTTATATTGATTTACACTGTAGATCTGAGAATGGAATTTGCAAGCTTGGCAGGTTTGTAAAATAGAACCTTTCAATAAATCTAAAAATATTAGTTATACTGTAAAGTTCAGCATTTAACTATTCCACATGGCATTTAGCTATTAAAGAAACAGAAGCACTGGCAGTTTAAAAATGATCTGATTTTATCAAGATATATTTCTCTAAATGAAGGAATATATTTCTAGGATAAAATTAGAAACAGTGAAACGATTTACTTTAAATCTGAATGTAGCAAGTATATAGAATGTGAAAAGAAAAATTAAATCATGAATCCTGGAATATGTGTGCTTGCATGAGTAGGTTGGATGTGGGCGTAGTAGTGTGGGACCACATCTGGATTGCCCTTCCCATCACCAATCATTATTATCTCATGTAAGAGAATGCTTTTGACATAAAAACTTGACCCAAAGAGATGTTTTTTTCTTCACCTTCCCTAATCCTCTTCCTTTCTTATAGCATGGTATGAAAAGCCATATGGTCTGGAGTTTCAGGGGTTTTTGTAGTTGTGTTTTTGCTTTTATTTTACACTAAAATTTACTGTGGGTCTCAGGGTACAATTGCTACACTTCAGTTTCATTATTTGGCTGAGTATGCTCTGAGTAGCATAAATCTAAGATCAAGATTTTCCAGTACTGACATTTCAGATGTTTGGCAAGATAATGAATCTGTATTTAATTTAATTTAATCTACACCTGTTGCATTATAAATTTATTATGCTCACCCATAAGAGGAATGGTGCACTTTAGTTCTTGTTCTCATAAATGCTATTTATTCTTTAGCTTTACATTTAACCATAGCTTCATGTGTAAGATCCTTTGTGCAGTCCTTGAAAGGGAGATTTGCTTATGGAAAGACTTCTCATGATAATGCCACAGGGCTTGGCCTTGTGGTTTCAGATTCAGCAGAGAGTTCTAAGACTGAAATTCAGAGATCAGAGAAGTAAATATATTAATTGTAAATGAACTGCATAGCTATTCAAGGCCACTGGTAGGGTTTTAAGTACAAAAAAATATTTCTTTGTTCAAAATAAATAACTTCAACTAAGATATTATGCCATTTTTAAAGGGGAATAGTCAAGTATATCTTTGTGATATTCTATAGTGATACTGATTTTCCATACTTACTAAGCAAGGGAAACTGTAGAATATATTTTTTTATTACTGTAATACATGCAGAATGGACAGATTATTTCCCTTTCATTGATAAGGCAAGAAGGGTTTCAATCATCAATAAATAGAAGTGTTATTTTTAAGAGATGAAATCTTGATTACGTGCAACTTTTCTAGAACTCCAATCTCCCCTTCCCTACCACTATGGAAGAATAAAAAGAGGTTAGCTTCTCTTATGGTTTTACTCAGAGATATATTGTGTGTTCCTTCCTTATAAAAAGTACAGTTAGATGGAAGGTTAAATGGAGGAATATTTCTGCATCTTACTTGCTGTTGTTTCACTATTTCATAGAATCATATAATGGCTTGAGTTGGAAGGGACCTTAAGGATTATGTCATCCCAACCCCCTTGCATGGGGAGGGACACCTTACACTAGACCAGGTTCCTCAGGGCTCCATTCAACCTGGGCTTGAATGCTTCCAGGGATGGAACATGCACAGCCTCTCTCAGAAACAGGTTCCAGGGCCTCACCAGTCTCACAGACAAGAAGATCTTCCTAATATCTAACCTAAATATCTAACCTCTTTCAGTTTGAAGCTGATAGTACAAGATTTTAAACTCATAGAAAATTCGGGAAGTTAGAAAGAAAGTTAGGCTTGGTAAAGCTTGGGAAATGTTAGGCCTTGTGTTTGCTAGATCATGTGAAACTGCTCCTGTGTAATCAGTATATAATAAATGATATGATTGTTAGATGTGAATTAATAATTAGATGTAATTATTGTTTACTCATAAGGAGAATCATGAGAAACTATGTTAGGGGTTTGAGGGAGATCATGAGAAATCCATGCTTGGATGAAATCAATGTATACAATAGAAAAATGTAAGTTTAATAGTTAATATGTAAGTTATGTAATGATAGAATATAAAAACATGTTCAACTCAAAATCATGTCAGAATCAGATTTGGGTCTGTGTACCCCTGATACCCAGAGCTCTTTAATAAAAGCACCTGCATATAATCATTCCGTGATTATGTGTTCCTGAACACTAACAAAGCCACTCCTCCTTGTCTAGGAGTGTCCCAAGCATCACTGCCACTCCCAATCCTTGTAGATAACTCCTCTCCATTCATCCTATAAACTCCCTTCAGGCTCTGGAAGGCCACAATTAGGCCATCCCAGAGCCTTCTCTTTTCCAGCCCAAAAAATCCCAGTTCTCCCAGCCTTTCCTCCCAGCAGAGCTGCTCCATCCCTCTGATCCCCTTGGTACCTGCTCTGGCCTGGCTCCAGCAGGTCCCTGTCCTTGCTGTGCTGGAGCCCAGAGCTGATGCAGCCCTGCAGGTGGGGTCTCAGCAGAGGGGGCAGAGGGGCAGAATCCCCTCCCTGCCCTGCTGCCCACGGGGCTCTGCATGAGCCCAGCACACGGGGGGCTCTGGGCTCCCAGAGCACATTGCAAGTTTTAAAATACTTCTAATAGTTATAGTAAATACTGAGAAATTAAAACTATGTTAGATGTATAACTAAATACATGTCTGGATTCCCCTTTGAGAATAGAAAAGTTGTTTTTAAAAAATCCCAGTCATATTCCTGATTTCTCATAATGCCAAGCCATAGTAGAGTACATCCTTGAAATGGATAAGATAGAAGAGAAAATTAACTAAGCATCCTTCTTTAGTTGCCTTATATTAAAAATAGTGGGAAAGCACAGAAAAAAATATAATTTTAGATGGCTTTTCCATTCGTTTTTTTTCTATTAATCTCTACTGTCTTATAGATAACAGAAAATCAGACCCTCTGCATATGAATAGAGATTTTAAGACCTTGGTATCATTCTGTCCAAGAGGTATGAACAGGAGGTAAATATGATCCATTAGGTGTGATTATTTTACACACAGACCAGTACTGAACAACTTCACAATTTAGTAGTAATGCGGAAAAAAAGTCCTATTTGGTAATATAAGAACAGTACCTCTTGTGCTGTCAAGCAGTACTTTAAGTATTAGAATAGTAAAAGTGCAGACCTTGGAATAGAGCAGAACAGAAAACATAGATGGCATGAATTTTTTTGGCAAAGTGAGCCTTGAGTGGAGAGCTCCAGGATACCTGTGACCATATAAGCCTGATTCCTGTGCATCTTTTATAATAGCAGACTCAAGAAATTCTTACATGCATTTATTTCCCTACAGAGGCAACCTAAATACTAGTCCTCTGTCAAACAACTGGCAGAATAGCAGTCTTCACTGCATGGTCTTTTTCATCCAAACAAGAAACTCTGAATTCTAAAAATACCCTTGTAACCCTGTCAGCCCTGCTTAACCTCCATTAGAGACTTGAATTTGGCTGTCTGTCTTCTCTGAAGTCTAAAAGCTGTTGCTTGGCTGTCATAAACTGAGATGGCTGATGGTCATGGCTATTGCAGTGGATAAAGGCTGGAGCTGAGAGGTGAGGGGAATTAGAAAAACCATGCCAGTGCTCTTTGTGTGCTGTTCTCTACAGTGAAGATGGAGTCTGAGCTTTTCCATACGTTGCCAATCTGTCAATTTTCATCTGTGTGTTCTCAAAACTTTTAAGAAGGATGATTAAAAAAAAATCAGTTGCAGTTCTTCAAAACATCAGGTTATTATTGAAAATATGCAGTTATAATTCCCCTCTATTTTTTAGAATAGCACGTTCAAATTATCTAATGTTTTTGAAGGAAAAGAATGTCATGAAAAGCAGATAGTAACTTACTGAAAAGTGCAACAGCAATAAAGAATTTAAGTAATTTTTGTGAATTCAGGTAAAACGGGTTCTATTTACATGCATTCTCTTTGAAATTCAAATGTGAAAAATCACAGGAAATCAGGGGTATATTTTGGAACATATTTGGTACACTAGAGAAGAGAGAATAAAATCCTCTCTGAGGTAAATGATTGCTAAAATATTTACCAGAGAGAAAAGTATAAAGGCAAATAAACACACCACCCCCCTCCCCACCCTGGCTCCTCTTCCTCTTGATATCTTTTATTTTTTTAAAGGCATTAAAATATAAATTATATGGGTAAAAGAAATAACTCTCAACGTTTTAAATTTGGTTTGTAGCTGTAACATAAAGGTACAAGGAATGAAAAAAAATTCTCGAATGCATGATTTTAGGATATTTCAGAAATTGCACTGAAAAATAATGGGAAAACACTTAACCTTCTTCTTGGTGTACAAGAAGAAATTTCTTGTTTCATTTCCCCCTTTTGTATCAGCAATAGGGTGGCAGCAGGACCGGGGCAGAGATTGCCCCCCTGTGCTGGGCACTGGTGAGGTCACACCTCAAATCCTGTGTTCAGTTTGAGGCCCCTCATCACAAGAAGGGCATTGAGGTGCTGCAGAATGTCCAGAGAAGGGCAACAGTGCTGGGGAAGGGTCTGGAACACAACTCTGATGAGGAGCAGCTGAGGGGGCTGGTGGGACTCAGCCTGAAGAAAAGGAGGCTCACAGGAACCCTCATCTCTCTCTACAACTCCCTGAGAGGAGGGTGGAGCCAGGTGGGGAGCAGTTTCTTCTCCCAAGGATCAATAGGTAGGACAAGATAGGACAAGAGGAAATGGCCTTAAAATGCACCAGGGGAAGTTTAGATTGGGAATTAGGAATAATTTATTCAATCAAGTGGTTTTCAAGTACTGGAACAAGCTACCTAGAAAAGAGGTTGTGTGGCATTTGCACTCTCTGAAAAATCCCTTTGCCCAGGATTTTTCTCCTGGGAAGTTGAGAAGCCTCAGAGAAAAAGGAAAACAATAATTATCTCATTTGTTTCTCCACAGTTTTGTTCCTCTGGAATGTGTTTGGAGATTGTGGTTGTTTCATTGGTTTCTGCTGTAAGTTGTTTTGACTCAGTGGCCAACTGGGGCCAAGCTGTGTGGGGACTCTGGAAAGAGTCACGAGTTTTCATTATGATCTTTTTAGCCTTCTGTAGGTATCCTTTCTGTATTCCTTAGTATAGTTTAGTATAGTATTCTTTAATATAATATAGTATCATAAAATAATAAATTAGCCTCCTGAGAACATGGAGTCAGATTCACCATTCCTTCCTTCGTCTGGGGCAATGCAAATACAATAAGGTTGAGTCAATGTTCCTGGAGGTAATTCAAGGGAGTGTAGATGAGTAGTGAAGTGTAGTGTAGTGAGGGATGTTTAGTGGTGGGTCTGGCAGTGCTGGGTTAACAGGTCAACTCAGTGATCTTAAAGGTCATTTACAACAATTCTACGATTCTTTAATTTTAACAGGAAATCTCTTTCACTCCTCACTACTCTGTCCTTGGGGAATTGAATGTCCTGTCTACATTCTCTTCATCTGGGAGAGAAGAGGGACATTAAACTTATTTTATTTTCCACGTGGAATGTCCCACCTCTCACTTTCTCAAAAGCAAATGAAGTGCAAAGTTCTACCCTGCCATGTAGCTCAGTCTTTTTTCTATTTAAGTGAAGCACCCTGTTTGTTAATTTTGTTTAATTTCCTGTCTATCTTGAAACAAGGAAGCTAAGATCACAATCATTCCTCTTGTGTGCACACTTGTTTTCTCTTTTAATGGTACACATGAGTATTTTTTGCAGTGCCATAGGAAAACGTGGTGCTTTGAAAGTTTTTTAAGTGAATGTTGCTCACTCTGGTATGTTCTTCATATCTAAAGAATCACCACTTGAGACATATCCCCATGTACAATCCTACAGCTCTAGTAGTACTTATTCACCCAGCTGAAGTGTTCACCAGGTGTCCCCCAGCTTTCCAAGCAGACTGTGGAACCAGGTAATTCAAGATAAATCAAGACAGTCAGTGGTCAGAAGACTTTCTGACTCAGGGACTCAGGGATTTCTTAGCTTTCAAATCTTTCTAATGCTGGAAAAAGAGATGGAGGAGGAAAGGTGTTGAGCCAGTTTTGACAGTATTCTCGTCTCTTGTAGGTATGAGGAAAAAAAGTGTTTGCATTCCGGTGTGGGATAAGAACAAATTTGGTACCTCAAAAGTCCATTATGCAGATATAGCTCTGATCCAGTCCCCTGAGGAGCAGATAGAACAAAAAAAAATGCAACATCTGTCTTTGTTTTTAAAGCACATCTTATTTTGAAATAAATAAACGAATTCTCGTGGCCATTTCAGGTTTAGGAGCCAGAAAGAATTATAGTCTAAGTAAAACCTAAATTAACAGTTCAGCAGTAGTATCCATGCTCCCATTTCAGATGTGGCTGCTTTCTTTTGCTATTATTTACATTGTCTGCACCTACTTTAAAACTGGATAGTTGATGAGAGCTGTATTAATCACTTTTAGTTTTTTGAAGCTGTTCACTGGAGAATAGGAAATAAAAAATCTTCCAGGGTTATAGTGAGGGAAATATAACCTCTGTACTAAATGGCTATTCTGTTTTTGTTGTTTCCTCTTCTCCCAGCACATTACAGTTGTGTTCTAAAAGCTCAGCAAAGCAAGGACTTATCTTCTAACAAAGAAACATTAAATGTATTGAAATAGGGAGCAGTGGCAGTTTGTCCTTGACACAGCTTTATATAAGAACTTTTTTAAATTATAAGCAGGAAAAACAATGCTTTATTGCACAGAATATAACACGGCATTTTATTTTGTCCCAAGAAAAAATTTCTTTCCTTTTATGAGACAGAATATATGCCATATTATGTATATTATTTTTAATATATCACTAATTATTAATTGTTCAAGTTTTCATTTCATATATTTTTTAAATGTAACTTAAAATCAAAGTAATGTATAGAAGCTATTCTTATGCTAACATATAGTTATTATTGCAATTAATTACTTGTTACTTTTTAATGGTGCTGAAAACTTCCTTTTACTGTTAGCTTAAAAGTTCTTTTGTGGAGCATTTTGTCTTTCTACATACCTGTGCTATTTTTATAAAAATGTTCATTCTAAGACAGCTTTTTTTGTCTTGGTGTGTCTCAAGAATTCCATTTATGAGATGTTGCATTAAGATACAGAATTCCAATTCCACATATGGCATTAATCCAAATTAAATAATGCAGCTGAATGAAGCAGCTGGATAAATATAGTAATCTATATAATTGGAGATACTTTTAATAAAGATAAATTTTAAATGCAGCTATTGGAATTTGGAAATGGAATTAATGTACCTTAAGCACTGTAAATAGATGGAAAAATTCAGGAAGGTTATGCAAAGCTGGTCTTCATTTAAGAGTTTTTCGAAGACATTTTGCTGCTTCCAACATTACCATAAATATTACAGTAAATTTTCTCTTTTCACTTTGTAGGACATTGTAGAAGTGTAAGTTTTGCATATAGTCACATGTTGGGAAAAAAACAGACCAAAACCAGCCGACCAAGAAACCCCAGCTTTAAGCTGTATTCATAAATGTCAGTCCATTAGATCAGATTGTTTTAAATTTTTTTCTTTGTGTTTATTCTCCACTCGTGATTGTTGTGCTGTGGCTCTGTGAAAACCAGGTGTGATGCTCATGCACAGAATCTCTGGTCACAATTTATTTAGGAACTAATTTTCAGATGGGGGAAATAAACTGAAACCATGAAAAAACAGAAAATTCCAAAACAATTTTGAAATGAGAATTTTGGACAGGGATTTCTGCTATGAGGACGTTTTCTTGGATCATATGAAGGATAGTGAGTGGTTGTCATAGCAGACTGCTGCAATCTACTGACCCAGACCTAAAATTACTCTACTTTATTGACTTGAGATTCTATTTAAGTTATTGCCAAATATCATTTGTTTAAAGTGCCATTCAACATAAAATTTGATAGCACACACATTATTAGTAATAAAGACAAATACATGCGTGAGAGGAGGAAGACCAGGACACATGTGCTGTCTGTGGGTGATATGTGCTGGCAGATGTTCTAAGTGAAGTAAGCTTCAATTTAATTTTAACTGCAGTATGTGTTTGAAGACAACTAAAGGCATAACTCAGAAGAACAGCAATAAGCAACATTTATTATTATTATTATTATTATTATTATTATTATTATTATTATTATTGCTATTATTATTTTATTATTAATGATACCTCTTCAATACAGAAAAAGAACCAGAATGTGAGGTCTACATCTCGGTCAGGTTTTAGGTCACAGATTCCATCACTAATACTTTAATTAATGAAAATATGTTGATTTTCCTTTTCTTTCCTCCGAGTAGTAGGAAAATATTTTAAATATTTTGAAGATGATTTTTGATAATGTGTTGAGCTTCAAAATGATTTAAATCAACACCATGTGCAATCAGTGTGTAATCACTGATTGTTTTCATTGTTTTGTAGGAAAAATTCCATAAATTGATGCTTTGATACTATTTTCTAGTTCTTGTGACACCAAATGTACTGTGTAGATGCATTTCTTTGCAGGTGATATTTTACCAGTTGCAAAATGTTATTACCTGTCCCTGATCCAAATTATACACCCATTTCTTGAAAAAATTAATATTAGGTATTGATCTCCTTGTAGCACTGAATATAAAAATTTCATGAAATATTAAGGCATTAAGAAAGTCAAGTTAACATAAAATATAGAAAAGTTAATTTTAATAGACATAGTTTGGCTAAGAGAGTGATGGTGATCAATATCTTCCAGTAGAAATTCTCTTATTGCTATTTGCAAATAATTAATTGATTAATTATTAACCATGGATCTGACACAGCTTAACATTTGATGTAATTAGGGGACAGACTCAATGAACTCGTGCTGGAATGCTCATTAAAAGTTAATTGAACAATTTAAAGATTTAGATTGTCGTAGAATCTTGACTTGTTATCAGAAGCTTTCTATGCTGGACACTCATGGCCTGCAGGGACATAGAGCAGATGAAAAGTATGGAATTTATAGCCCAGGGAAGAGTTATTTGTTACCAAAAAAAACCACCAAAAACAAAACAAAAACAAAACAAACAAAAAAATCCAACAGGAAGCAAACATATTTTTCTGTTTCTGGCACTGAGAGAATTTGGTGGTTGCCTATTCCACCTGTATTCCATAGTTACCACCAGTTACAGTGCAGCTCCTAAAACCACAAAGTGCATGGCATGACTCATCTGTGGAAATTTCATTTGATATCTGAGATCAATGGTGTATTTAATACATCTAGAACCAGAGATAATATCATTTTAATTAAAAATGCTAGCAGAATAATTACTTTTTTAAGCATATGGCCACAGATAAGGAAATTGAGTGACACTTAAATTGGGTTTGTAAGAAAATGAATTTGCATTAGAAAGTAGCTATTAGCCATTTCAGTGCCAGTGTGGGAGATCAAGGTTACAGATCTCTGCTCTGTAGGTTGAGAAACCTGGTTTATGGGAGCTGATATATTTGGGTTTTAAGGAAAATGAGGTCTCAGTGATTTTTCTCATCTCAGTTTCTGTTTAATTAGTGTCATCACTCAGACAAGCACACGTTCCTTTAAGGAAATAGTGGACAAATGGCCCTTTCAAAAATCAGGGGAAAATATCACGGCTCTGTAATTAAAGCAAGTGGACAGTCAAGACTGGGGGTGAAGGGGCTATTTAGTTTAATTTCTGCTTTTTTTTTTAAATTGTGAAATATTAATCCAGTTAATGTTTCAGTATAGTAAGGTTTGAAGGGATATAAACTGAGGAAGAAAGCACAGAAAACTCTTCCTGATGTTTCATTACCACCTTTCTGGTTCAAGATATCTTGTTCCCAAGTGAGAGTTGGAATCTTAGTAGCCTTAAAAATTACTTTGGTTAAGTTTTGCTATATCAAAAAAAAAAGTTTATGTTATTCATTTATCTATCAGTTTATGTCTAATACTTCAAAGCAAGATTATAAAGATAAATTCTTATGAGGGCACCAGACAAAAAATGGACGTTACTTTTCAAAAGTAACAACTTTTATTAATTTCTACTTTCAGCAATTCCTTTTAAATATTTAACTTGCCAAAAATAATAAGGAAGTGGGAGCTGAAAGTGTTTGCCCTCTACCCAAAATGCTTTTCTTGATAGATTTCCTTAGCAGGGAATTATTTAAAAGTCTGAATTATCCTGAATATCACATTCTTTTCTGGCCTCACTTTAGTTCACATCTCATTGTTGTATATTGAGCTGTATCTTGTACCCTTTGTCAAGGGGAAATAGTGCTGCCATTGTTCATTTTCAAAAAAAATCCCCAAAACAGCCCCAGAAAAAACAACAGTGACAACAAACAAACAAAATAATAACTGCAAGCCTTTCCCCAAAAATAACACCCCTCTCAAAAAAAGCCCTGAAACAGAAACAAGTCTATGACAAAGCCATCTTTTAAAATGAAGGAAAATACCCATGTTCTATGTACGGGTGAAGAGTACTTTAGCAAAAGATGTTTTTTGGATATTATCCAGCCTCTGACCTGCTCATTTCATTGGACTTTACTGAGAAACATTTCTACCTGCAAGATTCTTCAAATCTTGTATGACAGCTGAACATCCTGGCTGGAAGACAAGATGTCAGGAGACAGATATGAATATTAAAATATTCCATCTTTTTTTTTCTTTTTTTTGGTGGAAATTGTAGCAGTGGCATGTTAAGCTTCAAGTTCTTTAGCTAGAAGGTTCTTCTCAGAGAATTGTGAATGCTATGCTCAAATGAAAACCAAAATAATGCAGAACAAAGAGGATCCTTCTCATTGCAGAAAGGAAGTAATTGAGCTGAGATGCTGGACAAAAGTAAGGAATATTCTGTTTTAAAACTACATGTCTTGTGACAATTGGACCTACCTGGAATGTTACCATAAATCTGTGTTACCCAAACGAGGTTCCTAAAATGCTGTTTGACTGGCTCCTGTTAAGAATGTGTCTGAGTAGAGGTAACAATTTTATTGTCAAGTTTAAATTCCTGCACCTGTTATGTTTTCCCTTTTTCTACTACATAGAAAACAAGAAAAGATACTTTATGCTTGTAGTTAATTGCATATTGCTTCTTAGAAATCTTAGAAACAAGTTATTCTGCGAATAAAATTATGGGGGGTTTTGTGAATAAGAAGAAAAGAGTTTTTGGTGTTTTTTTTTTAAGTTTTTAAGAAGAAAATTTTAAATAAAATGTTATTAATAAAATTTTTATAATTAAAATCGTTTCCCTAAAGTAACTGGTGAAAATTACCATAAATATTTAAAAGCTCTTGAAAAGGTTTTAACTAAATTTTTATCTTTTTAGGTTCTTACATTTTGCTCAGATTTGCTTTGCATATTCCTCCATAGATATCCCTAAACGTTTGTTTTTTTGGAGCTGGCTTTCTCTAATGAGTAATAACACTCCTGGTGCCACCCCAATAAGCCTCTGCATTTTTCTACTTCTTACACAGCAAATTTACATTTTGTTTCCTATCAAACAGAAAATTAATTATGTGGAGTGTTAGTCAATAAAATACGTGATATGTTGCTAGCCCATGAGAGTTCTGCATTTCTTCTTGGCTATGTTTTTGCCTTGTCTCTGCAAAGTTTCCTTCTATCCAGCTGACACCCAGCCTACCCAGTGCCACAGTGTTGTTCCATTACAGATGCAGAATTTACCATTGCCTTACTTCACTGAATTTGTTTGGGTTCCTGTCAAACCCTTGCTTCAGTCTTTCAAGGCCCCAAAATGTAGCCTTGCCTTTCTACACCCTGATTTGGTGCTGTCACCAGGAGAATGTGCTCTGGGTATTTCTAGCAACTAAGCATGCTTTGTGTCTTAAATTGGATGCTTTGTTTTCTTTTAGTGCAAGAACTTGAAAATTCTTTTACCTAATTGGTATAATTCTAATGAGTAACTACAGAAAAAAAATCCCAAACATGTAATGAGACTTCTCATTAGAGGATCTCCCTTGAAATGTTTCCCTTTGAGAAAGAGGGTGTCCTTTGCAGAGCACACATGGGAGTTTATCTCAGGTTACTGAAGTGATCAAACACTTCCGATCCTCCTCGTGCAAGCTCAGATTTTGTACTGATGGTAAAATATCTCAACTGAGCACAAAAGTATTAAAACAAGTTTAAAATCATGGTCACCATGCATCACAGACCATACATGAATGTTTGCAGCTGCTGCTGTAATGCATGTCTGAAGCATCCTTCTGAACTGACAAGATGAGCCCAGCATTGCAGTAAACACAGGTTCAGTCACTTAGGATAGAAATGATGATAAATCCAGCAGCTTACCAAAAAACATGCAATGAGCATTCCTTTTTTGCCTGGGCAAAACAGCATTTGATGACAAGTAGAAGGTTTTAAATTTCCCTTTAGAAAAGATTTCACTTCTCTTTTGATTGGATTATTCACTCACATTTCACAGAGTACAAGCTCAGCACTCTTCTGCACAATCATGCTGTATAATGATTTTTACTTAAATGGGAAAAATAATAGATGGTCTAAGCCCTAAGTGCTGTTTTTTGTTAGCATTGCTATCCTTTTACATATTTTTATCGTAGATGGAAGAATGCAGTTGTGGTAGAAAGCTCTATTCAAGCATTCCTTTGTTCTTAAAATGGTGCTAGCCAAGCCAAAGTTGTGGGTTTGATCCCTGTATGAGCCATTCACTTAAGAGTTAGACAAGGTGATGCTTTGTGGGTCCCCCTTCCAACCCAGAATATTCTGTGATTCTTACATTTGTCCATCCCCACAGTCACCTGTCACTGCCATATTTTCTGAAAAATCGCCAGGATTTCTTCTCCTGGGAAGTTGAGAAGCCTCAGAGAAAAATGAAAACAATAATTATCTGATTGCTTCTCTTGTGTTTTGCTGCTTTGGAATGTGGTTTGGACATTGTTTACCAACTGGTCATTGTTTGATTGGTTTCATGTGCATTGTTTTAACTTAACGAGCAATCACTGTCCAGTTGTGTCAGGACTCTGCAGTTTTTAGTTAGTATCACAAGTTTTTAGTTAGTATCTTGTTAAGCCTTTTGTAAGAATCCTTTCTCTATTCTTTAGTATAGTTTAGTATAGCATTCTATAATATAATAAAATATAATATTATAAATAGTAAATTAGCCTTCTAAGAACATGGAGTCAGATTCTCAGTTCCTTCTTCATCATGGGGACCCCAGTAAATACCACACTCACCCACTTTCTGTTTCTTCCTTTTCAGTTGCAAAGACATTCTACCCTTCAGAGTCCTGTGTTGCACCATGAAATTATGGTTGAATGCTAGCAAACACCCCAAAATAACCATTTCTCAATTGAATTAATCAGTGTTGCAAATTGCCTGTGTACAAGAAAAGAGAGTTGACATTTATATGTGAGGAAGATTTAGTTTTCTTTTGGAGGAAGGAGGAATACCTGTGTAATAAACTTGTTGTTCTAACAGTGTTCCTTCTTTTTTAATCTCCTCTTGTAGAAAGATCCATCTATATTAATTTTTCTTAGCTGAAAGTGCACCTTTGTCAATAGAAATGTATTTTTTAAATCACATCACTATAGAAATGGCTGTAAAGCATTATTGAGTGAGCAATTTTTTTAAAATTTTTCTACTTAGAAATAATTTTAACAGAGTAAATTAGAAGTTTGGATATTGATTTTTATATTTGCTGCTAATATTTTTAAGTCTAAAAGAGCGTAGGATTTTAAGGTATAAAGTAGCTTAAAATGAATAAACAAAGAATTGCCACTTCATTTCCATAGCAAATGCAGTGACAATTATAAACAACATTTTTTAGACAAAAACCAGAGCTCTAAATTATGATGGTGCTATAAAACTGAGTTTTATAGCTCAAGCATGAGGCCAAGTATTGGAAATCTATTCAGAACTATTCTTTTTTCTGAAAGCTGTGAATTTGACTTTATTGTTTGAATTGCAGTTTTCTAAGCCCAAAATGAATAAAGACATAGATATCTACATGAGTTGAAAACAACTTTTTCCTTTTTTTTATTCCTGGAGTATTTAATAATAATTACAGGTAAAGAGAGCTTTTAATAGCAGTCTAGAAAAGACACAAGGTAAAATATGACTGGAAATAAAAGAGTAATTAATATCAACTATCAGTTACTGCAGATTTTCTGAAGCCTAAAATAAGGCTCTCTGTGTAGGTGGTTTATTGACTAGAAAGAAGACAAGCTTCCCAAACTCTGATTCTTAAAGGTTTATATTTAGCTGATTGAAGCCATTAAGCTGAAGCTCAAATGGTCTTCTTCTGTAAAAGATGCCAAACCTGGTGAGTGTTTGTAGCAGCTGTAGGCTTCCAAGACAGAGTGTACATCAGGCACAGGGTAGATAAGAAAATCTCAAGTTCTTTTCATAGTATGTTCCAAACAGTTTTGTTTCCTTTCCTTCCCTTCCAGATGAAAAAAAGAATTTTCTGATTTCATATTTCCAGATGAAAGAGAATTTTCAACAGAAGGTAAATCAACTGTAGTATGTTTCTTTTCAATGGAAACAACAAATTGAGACATGTAAGAAGTTGTTTTTTTTTTTTTAATTGAAACAGGAATTAGGGAACTGACTGATAAAGTTTCCAAGAATAAAGATCAACCATCCTACTCTTCTTTTTCAAAGTGACATTAACCCATTGATTACTCTGTCCTCTGCAAAGGCTTAGCCTCTTATGATTGATGATTACTTTTATGGGAAAGATGGATTTTTTTAAGCCTAAAAAAAAAAAAAAACAAACCAGAAAAAAATCTGTGTTGTTCAGTGACAATTGATGCTGTATTTATTTTCCTATCAGAACTGATGCACAGTTTTGCCCAGACATGGAATCTCTGAGATAGAAGTTATGTTTTAAAGGGCAGAAGCAAGAAGAAAAGACAGATCATGTCCACCAGCCACCTTTCAAGCTTCTCTTAACCTCAGGTTATAAGTGGAGTAATTCTGGAATTACAGAGTAGAGGGGGGAGGGGAAATATGGCACTTTTTCATACAACAAAAGATATGGTGGCTATAGTCCTCTCACCTCCCTTAGAAATATTTGTGGGAAAAATTTTTGTGATTTACCCCTCTTTTTAACTTTTTTCAGCAGTAAATTGGCATAATTTTAACACCATGTCTTCTCTAATTCAGCACAAACTGTGCTTCTTTGTTCTGTAGACAGTCCCTTACATGTGAAATTTACTTTAGCTTTATTATCATATATTTATTTAATACTTATCAGCTTTATTTTCTGGTCAATAATACATGTATTCATTGGATTTCTAAAAAAAAATCTAACTGAACATTAAAATAACAGAATTTTTAATGGTGCTTTTGTAATATTTACAAAACTCTATCAAAATAATTGCTTCTGATCTTCTCTTTTGAATTTTCTGTCCTTCAAATAGTAACTATAGTCATTTAAACTTCTTATATATTCTCTCTGAAAAGCTTCACACAATTTATTTCATAATTCTAATAAAAAAATTAGATCAAGGCAATACTTGGAATTTCACTAATGTGCAATCATATTCACTGCCCAGAGCAACCATTTTGCAGTTCTTTACACTGGGGAAAATATCTAATCATTAGTTTCTTTAGCTAATTCAGAGACATTCAGCATTTTGTAAAATATAACTATTAAGTAGGTTAAGAATTCTCTCATTAAAATATCCACTGTTTCTTTCATACATTAGACTTTTAAAAGAAAGACGCTAGCTTTATATATCCAGAGCTTTTTTCAGCCACTGTCACCTCTTTCATTTTAACAGTTATCATCTGACCAATGCTCTTTGTGATTTAGTTGAGTTTTGAGTCAGAGGTTATAGCTGAATTTAATGACCTTGGATTAAATACCATGTTTAAAGATTCAGATGTCTTATTGTTTTAATAAAAACTTTGGCAGATATTCTCCCTTTGCTGTATCCCAGCAGATATATTCCCCAGTTGTCACCACAAGTGAGTGAAGAGTTTAATAGTTCTAGGAGAACTTAGTGTAGAAGGCTGTGAAATCCTTTATCATTTCATGAATTTGTCATTAGACATAGGTGCATAATGGCAGCTGTGCAACCTGTTGCCTTTATCAGGGTTTCTTGCATTGCAGAAAATTGTGTAAAGTTCTCTGTTTATTGATTTGTTTTGCAATCAAGTGGGTAGACCAGGTTGAAGGCAAGCCTTCAATGTGGTTTTGGTTTTTTGGAGATTTTTTTCCATAATTCTTTAACTTCTCTTCAAAGCACTATTTTGCTCTCCTGGATTTTTTCTTGATCTTTCTTTTGGTCCTCAGTGTAGCATTTCTGCTTGGTCTGGAAAATACCAAAAACTGTTATCAATAATAGCAGGAGGTCAAAGGTCTTTGTAGGCTCATGTAAGTGTTTTCATTACAATTTTATTAGTGAAATAGATAACACTTTCCATCTCAAGTAATCGTATTTCACTGTTAGTGATGACAGAAATGAAACACTTCTCTTGCTGACAGAATGTGGCTTTGTGTACTTTGTATGTGGTCCATCAAATTGGAGTTTTTCTTTTTTTGACTTGCAGTCAAACGCTACTAATTTTTTATAATCTCTCACAGTGCTGTTGGACAGTATAAAATTACAGGCAACAGTCAGCCTTCTCACTTTGTTTTGTGTCTCAGACATAATGAATAAGATTTTCAGTGATTATGTGAATTTCTAAAAGATCAGTTTTACTGTGTTACTGATCGTACTCGTAAAATGCAGCTATTCTTATCTTTTGACTTCACTTGACTGCTGAATCTGTAGGTTTTACTGGAACCATAGAATAGTTTGGGTTGGAAGGGAGCTTTCAACCTAGTCCAGTCCAACTACCCCTGCACTGAGTAGGGACAACTAGGTCAGGTTGATGAAAGCCCCATCTAGTGTGACCATGAATGTTTCTAAGGACTGGGCATCTACCAACTCTCAGGGCAATCCATTCTAGTGTTTTGCTAACCTCATTAGAAAAAAATTCCTTCTTATATCTGATTTCAATCTACCCCCTTTGAATTAAAACCCTTTACCCTTTACCTATCACTGTTCATTCAGTTGTGTTTTTTTTTAATGCAATGTAATTTAATTATTTATTTTATTCTATTTTATTTTATTTTCCAAGAGAGTCTGCAATTTGAAGAAATAATGTGAGCCTCAGCTACTGCATAACTACTCAGATTTAATGTAGTTTTATTGTTTTGGGAAAAGGGAGAAGCTGTATAGGTGTGGCTGATCATATATCTTGGCAATTCCCATATCAATCATAAACAGATAGAACAGCCTTCCATACAAACATATTTTTAAAAAAGTTTTTAAAATATCAGAGAGGAATACTGGAAGCACCATTCTCTTAGTGAGACTGCTTGTCATGCCTGTTTAGGGATCTTGGAGTGCTGCCTGGAGACTTAGGATGTCAATGTGCTAAAAGGACCCAATACAAACCCCATTAATGTCAGTAGAACAATCTCCACAGAATTACATGAACTTTAAATCAGGATAAGCAAGTGCTCCTGTCAGTACTTTATCTGAGTCATGTGCTGGCTCACAAAGGTGAGAAGAGGTTTGCAAGCTGGAATAAAACACTTCCAGGTCCCAGCAGTAAATCTCAATAGGTATGATGTGATGGCCCTAAAAGGCACTGGGCTTTGTTTTGTATTGTCATTACTTAACAATATGAACTGCTGACTTCTAGCAGACATGCAGAAGAAAATTATGTGGACAGAAACACCCCTGTTTATCAAAATAAAGTAACTTGCAGTTACTTTAACTCTGGAGTTCCAAAAACTCTGCTCCCTCTCTAGCAGCTTTATCATTTTCCTACGTTGACAAACTTTCCTATATGAGAATTTAGTCCTGTTCTATAGTTGAGGCAGATTTTAATAATTCTTTTTCACGGTACAAATTTGAATGGTGCAATGACCTCTTGTCTGCCAGCAAAACCCACATTTTTCTTGGAAGGAGATAAAAATACACTTGAACAGAGGATGCAAACTGCAGCTTGACAGATTGCCATTAGTAGTGCAGAAAGGACATGTATCTACTCTGACTTGGAGCCAGCCTTTCCTCTAGTCTTTTTGTTATCTAGATGTTGTTAGCATAGGCTTTGGAATCTTGAATGTAGACCTTAGATACAACTGGGAAACTTTGCTTTCACAGCAGCTGTCAAGCAACAGGACCTCATCAATGTCTATAAATATCTGAAGGATGAGTGTCAAGAGGATGGACCAGGCTCTTTCCCATGATGCCCAGCAATACAACAAGGGAAAATGGGGAGAAACTGAGGCACATGAAGTTCCACCTGAACACGAGGAAGAGCTTTCCTGTGCAGCAACAGAGCACTGGAACAGACCACCCAGAGAGGGTGTGGAGTCTCCCTGACTGGACATATTCCAAAACCATCTGGACGCAATCCTGTGCCATTGTACCTCATTTACCCTACTTGAGCAGGCAGGTGGGACCTGCCACAGATGATCCACTGTGGTTCCTTCCAACCTGATCAGTTCTGTGATTCTTGAATTCTGCAACAGGAACTGCAGTCAGAAAGCAAGTCCCATCAAATATGGTCTTCAGTACAGGGTGTAAGGTAAGAGGAGGAAGGGTCATGTAAAACAGTGCATAAATTTGATTTTTTGATAGATTTACTGCTAGAATTCTTTTGTTGTACTGAAGACTGGAAGTTTATTGACAGTTTAGCCTACAATCTCTCTTTTTTTTCCAAACAACTTCTGAAAATTGAAATCTTGAACAGATGAGATAAATGTCCTCAGCAGAATCTCAGTGACTATATAAAATACAATTTTAAGATGCTCACAAGCCAGAATATTATTGTCTTCAGAAGATCTCTGAAACTTAATTAATACTTACAATGTAATCTAATACAAGAGAGGTACATAACTGGCTCAGTTTTAAGACTAATTGCACATCACGTTGTATTGTCAGATCTGCCAGTGTCCGACATGTTTGTGCGTTATTACAGACAAAAAATGTACTGCCAAAGAATGAATAATGTACCTTATAATGGCATACATAATTAGGTTTGTGTGCTTACAGGAGATCAGAACACTTTTCAACATCAAAAAGATTAATTCAAGAGCTATACTGTACAGTGAGATCACTAACAACTCTGGAATAAATTTCCTCCTCTTCTTATTTAGAGTGAGATGTGCAATTGAAGAATGGCTGCTGGGTAATAATGGCTGATATATTCTGTGTCCCTGGTGAACTCTACTGTCCCCAGGTGAGGTGAAGATCCATTCTCTTTTGTTGCAAATGTTCCATTTTGGAGAGATCCTTCTTTATACAGTGGGCCAAAGGAGAAGTATATTAAGATTGAAACAAATCCCAAAGAGATCTGATTATGACTGGTCAATGTGCTTCTAATAAATATACCCAGTCTTAAGATATGTAGAAAAATCTCACAACAAACAAACAAACCAATAAACCCCAGCCAATCAAAAATAAATTCCTAAAAACAAACCCAATCTCATCACAAGCCAACTAACCAACTAACAAAAAAGCCCAACTGATAATAAAAAAAAAGAAAAAACAAACAAACAAACAAACAAAAAAAACCAAACAAAAAAAACCCCAAAAAAACAGGAAGGATTTTCCTTAAGTGCCAAGTTAAATTATCTGCTACTGTTAGTTACTCATGATCTAATCTTGTTCATATACTCATATTTCCCTTCATTAGAGCTAGTCTGTGTCTGCAGGGGCTTTTATTCCTGCTTTTAGGTGCTGCTTCACACCTTCATTTTCTCATGGTTAAAAATAATCTTCTAATTTACAGTGCAATTTTCAGACCAAATTACATACCTTTGTTCTAGCACTGATATTGTCTTTTAGCTTTAATAGCTTGTCCCTCTCCCTTGTGTTTGCTCCCAGAGGTACTTACAGAGAACAATCATCTACCCTCTTATCTTATGTTTTGCTAGGCTAAACAAGCCAAGCTCTTTCAGTCCGCTCATGTAAGATAGGCTTTGCTGTCTCTGCACTAATTGTCGTTCAGAAAAATTTATCAGAAGGCACACTTACTGAAAAATAAAAGTTTCAGTGTAAGCTGCAGAGCATACAGAAAGCCTTCCACATTTGTTTCAAATCTAAGCCTGAAGTTTTCATAAGAAGCTGGTTTAAAACTACAACTAATTAAATATGTAAATTGAAATTACAGGCAATCTAGGTTCAGTAATAATGATGCTACCTTATATAAAGAAATTTCTAGAAAATTATACTAGTCCAATTTACTGTGCAGCACAAGTTCCATGCTAGGATGGTGCTGCCCCTAAACACAGATCCATAGAGGAGCCCACACTGTCCCAGGGTTACTTTTGGGGGATCATGCTCTATGGAGGGGCTTATAATGGTGCACCAAGAATAAAACAGTGAAGGAAAAAGCATGAAGCAGGGAGTCACAGAAGTAAAACTATGACATGGGCAGAGCCAGAAGTAGAAACCTACATCTTAAAAGTCTATTTCAGAAGTATGCTAAGGATGCAAACCACTGCATACAACCACATTCTTACCTCAGCCTCCTGTACCTCCAGAAGACTAATCAAAGGGATTGGGAGAAAGTCTGTGTAATCCTCATCAAAAACAAGAGAATCTGAGTCCATAAAGGAGAAAGAGCAGTTATTGAGCAGAAGTTGAGCATTCAAAATGGAAAAGAAAGATGTTTCCCCTAGTGTTGGTATAATTATTTTTGTCTTTTTTTTCTTCCTACACAGAGGCTGCATAAATTATTAAAAATTCTTTTAATGGATCATTAAGGAAATAAATTTAAATTCACTGTGTTAAGGCTTGTCTGTCTAGTATTTTATTTGCAGGGAATGCCCCAACGAAGGAAGGAATGATGCATCTAACTCCATGTTCTCAGAAGGCCAATTTATTACTTTATAATACTATATTATAGTAAAGAATACTATACTAAACTATATTAAAGAATACAGAAAGCATACTTAATAAATGCCAAAAAGATACTAATGAAAAGTCGTGACTCATTCCAGAGGTTCAACACAGCTTGGCCATGATTGGCCAATGAGCCAAAACAACTCACACCAGAATCCAATGAAACAATCACCTGTGGGTAAACAATCTCCAAACACATTCCAAAAGAGCAAAACATAGGAGAAGCAAATGAGATAAGAATTGCTTTCCTTTTCTCTGAGACTTCTCAGCTTCCCAGGAGAAAAATCCTGGGCAAAGGAATTTTTTCAGAGAATGTGAATGCCACAGTCTAGGAATCCAGCAACTATTGAGGATGGTACTTGGGTTAAAATTCTTAATTTAAACACAAAAGTATTACATTTAGAACCTCATTATCTAAGTTCAGCCATCATCCTTCAGTGGCCTTAAATCAGTTGCCATCCAAGTCTCCTGCAGTGTGTAAATTCCTGGCTTCTGAAAGGCATGTCCATGAGGACCTGGATTCAGATAGATTCACCTCCATGTAGGAGGCTCAGCAGCTTTAGCAGTCAAAAAGAATATAAAAGCAGAATTCAGTTCTCTCCTCTGAATGAAGTTCAAAGAAAATCTGAACTGGTTTCATTAATTTGGTAATTAATCTCGTTAATGCTCTGCCCCTGAATGCCTTATCCTAGTTTAGCCAATGAAGAGAAATAGTTGTTTCTGGATTACACACCATCCAGACTATTGAAACTCTTTCTGTAATAAGGCTCTTTATTTTTATTTGCTTATATTGAGAGTGGTGATGTGGGCAGAGCCAGAAGTAAAACTACATCTTAAAAGTCTTCTGAAGTATTCTAAGGATACAAACTGGTGTAATACAACCATATGATTAAGCTTTTGCAGAACTTTGTCATAGCTCTGACTAGTAGTCCTGTATTTTTGAAGTGTTTTTCCTGATTGAGAGTAGATTTAGGTTAGATTTTGGAAAGAAATTCTTCCCTGGGAGGGTGGTGAGGCACAGGTACAGGTTGCCCAGAGCAGCTGTGGCTGCCCCATATCTGGGAGTGTTCAAGGCCAGGTTGGTTGAAGCTCTGGGCAATCTGGTCCAGTGGAAAATGTCCCTGACCACAGCTGGGGTTTGGAATTAGATGGTTTTTAAGGCCCCTTTTCTTCCCAAACCACTCAGTGTTTCAGTGATTTCAAGGGTTTTGTACCCTTAAATCTGTTCTTGGTGACATTTTAAATCCATCAGTATCTGTATATAATCTTTATTTTACTGTTTTTACATATACTACTATTCTACCAACTCTCCAAATTTTATCATTTCTTACACTATTTGATTATATGTTTCCATTTAGTGCCAAAAACCGGCAGAGATGAAACAAGCAGTCATGATAATTTATTGTAACTGAGGATCTCAAAGCCCAGCTTATTGAGCCATGTGTTATTATGCAAGAATATTTTTTTATTGCTATCATGCTTTTATAGCTATCAGTTATATTACTCATACAGAAAACCTTTTTTCTTTATTTTTCTTTTTCTTTAAATTCTAATGAAATCAGCTTACTAACAAAATGTAATCAAGGGTCCAAATTATGTATCTGATTTTAGAAAGTGCTTATACCATTACTAAAGTATGAAAGGGGTTTAGTCACATCCCAGCTAAATCATAGTTTTGCTACAGTGTTTATAATTTGTTATGCATATGCAGATTGACACTCACACACATACACACACATATATATAGCTTTTACCAAAAATAGATGAGTAGAAAGTAAAATAACATTTTCTTCTAATAGTACTTTTCTGTTGGATAAGTCACTCATTTTGTGTAGCTAAATGGGAGAACTTCTGGACTAATGAAGAAATTTTCCTTACTTTGATAAAATACATGTGGATGCCTCTAAACTTTTAATTGATTTAATGTCCTACAATGTATTTTATTAAAGGCCTGGAGATATTAGGCCTTAATGACATATATATCTCAAAAAATTGAACTATAGAATATATCTGTATAAATGTTTGGTTCCATTTCCAATACCTATCAGCTCTTAGCTCTTAGAGCAGGTTAGGCCCCTTAATTGTCTGCAGACTTGTATTTCTGCTTATCAATAAACACAAAGACAGGGATAGAACAAGGCAACAAATGGAAGAGCAATCAATGAAAACGAGGTAAGGAAAAAAAATCTTTAAAATTCTCAAAACCCCTTAAACAGTCATGATTTCATTAAAAAAAAAAATAATCAAGTCTAGGCACCTGTCATCTGAATACTATCTGTAAGAAACAAGCAAAGAAACAGAAAGCCAGCCAAAAAACAATTACTATGATGTTCTAAGCAAAATTGTAGGCTAAATATTGATTATAACCTTCTATTTAAGCCATTGTGTGAAACCTAGCTTGTGTTCAGTGTTGTCAATATTTATTTGTTCAGAGGGCAGGCTCTGTGCTAGGGTTAAAACATCATTCTACTCTGATAATGAACTGGAAAAATAAAGTTATTGAGGAAAAGGTAAAAAAGTAAGAGACAAATTTTATTCTTTTTCTAGAATAACTTATCCTGATACTCCCTAAAAATTTTCTTGGAATTAGAGAATCGTACAATGGTTGATGAGAAGTTCAGCATGACCTGGTAATGTGAGCTTGGAGCCCAGAGCCCCCCGTGTGCTGGGCTCATCCAGAGCCCCGTGGGCAGCAGGGCAGGGAGGGGATTCTGCCCCTCTGCCCCCTCTGCTGAGACCCCACCTGCAGGGCTGCATCAGCTCTGGGGTTTCCCAATTCATGAGGGACAGGGACCTGATGGAACGAGCCCAGAGGAGGCCATGAAGATACTCAGATGGCTGGAGAACCTCTCCTGTGAGGAAAGGCTGAGACACCTGGGATTGTTCAGCCTGGAGAAGAGAAGGATAGAGGAAGTCCTTACAGTCCTTACAGCCTTCTGTCAGACAATACTTTTTTCTTGATTCAGAGATGGGGTAACTGAGAGGTGTATTAAAAACTTCTACTTTATTTTTAGTCTCATGAGAAGGGTGAGACAATATAGGTGTTATAATTCACACTATCACAATCAGAAGCCAATTATCTCCTAATTACAATGCATTGTAAGTGTTTCTTGGCCTATCAGCTTTTTGCCACACCATGCTGTAGATGCCTTAAAGCCAATAATCTAAAACTACCCCTTGTGGGTCCTACTACAATGCATCTTTCATAGTTCTCTTCCTCCAAAGTATCTAGTCTTATTTGCAAGGCCATCCTTTGAAACTTGTTTCTAGCTCCATTTCTTTCCCAACAATGTCTGTCCTATTACATGGCATTTCTAAGTCAGCATTCCTTGTCTCAAGGTTTGCATAGATTCATACGGTGTGGGCCTTCTGCCAGGCTTTGAGAATTCTCTACAAATCCATTTTCCACATTTCCCCCTCTCTCTTAGATAGAAAAAAAACTTTGATGGTGACCACAAGAGAGCTGGAGAGGTACTTTTTACAAGGATGCGAAATGACAGGACAAGGGGGTATGTCTTCAAACTGAAATAGAGTAAGTTCAGATTTAATATAGGGAATAAATCATTTACTGTAGGGGTGATGAGGCACTGAAACAGGTTGCCCAGAGAAGCTGTGGGTGTCCCATCCATGGAAGTGTTCAAGGCCAGGAATTCTGGGATTCTGTGACTGGAAACAAAAGAGTTCTCAAGGATCGAGTCACTTTTGCCTGATCACAAAGTGATCAATGGCCAATATCACTTGATTTTTTATTTGCTTTTAGTCCAGTGTTCACTTGAATTTAAGTCACTTGAAGTCACAGATCACTTGTCTACTTCAATAGTAAATGTAATACAGAATTGTCTTGATCCCAGAGAAACAAGGCATGTCACCACATAATTTTTCTCTCTTTTCCTTTGTGATGCTGTCAACAGTTAGTACATGAGGCAATCAGGTTATCCCACTCACCACCATAGCCTTCTTTCTCAATGCTGAGACAAAGAGGAGGAGACAATATTGACTTTTCAACAGTTCAACATCTTCTTTTATCACTGAACATGAAGAGTTTCCAGTCTGAAAAGAAGTCAGTATATTACCTTCTATGATGTTAAAACTATATAAATATGTATACAATAATTTATTTTGACTCTCGTCTTTGGACAGATGAAGAATCAGAATGGAAAAATGGGATAAGTCTGAATGAAAAGCTGAAAGACCAGTGAGGCTGCAACTGATTCATGCTCCCTTTTGACTGTGGCCATACTGACATCCCCTACCATGACAAAATGAAATTTAAGGTCTGCTTGCCTTACTAGAGTTACTTGTATTTTGTCACTACTGGTGATGACTGCTTGGTAATAAAGTTTCAGAGTTCATATCTTGAGAAAATTCATGTTCCTGTGCTTCCTTCTACTTGATTGTAACAGGCCTAGTCATTCAACCATCAATCTCCTTAACTAGGCTATCCTTATGGATAAAAAATTGAGGAGGACCAAGATACTATTTTAATCTTGAATAAACTCTTGTTATTATTGATAAAATCCACTGGAAAACACAAAGAAAAATATTTTTGTAGAAAACATGGACATTATAAAAAAATGCAAATATGCTTAAAAATTGCTTTTAACCTGCTCAGATACCTAGATATCTCTTTATAAACAAGAATTAATGAGACTGGAAACCACCGTTTTATACTTTGCATGAGTCTATCAGTGGTGGGCACTTTGTATGATAAAGAATGTGCAGGAGATGTCTCGATTGATCATCTTGTTACTTTTTTTCATGAATAGAAGAAACACTAGCCTAAAACAGTTAATTTTTTTTTTTTCAAAATATCTAAAAATTCTTCTATTGATTATCGATGTAGACATAATATGAGGACTTGAACCTTCCTGCTAAAGCAGACTGTAGAATTGTTTAGGATTTTCTGTTAAATTATTTATTCCTCTGTTAAAGGCATCACAATTTTGACAAAATTAGCTTTATTAATTAAAAAATATAAGGACATTCCACCTAAATTTTAAGACACCTTGAGCAAAATACAGGTTGTTTTTTTTCTTAGTTTCTTTATTTATTTCATTTTTTATTTTGATTGCTCAAATTGAAATCTGAAAATACTTTATAAACATGTTATAGCAAAAGAGAGATATTTTAGAGGCAGAAATTTATTTTATATTCATGTAATTTGTAGCTGGACATAGTGAAATTCAATTAAAAAATTTAAGTTAAGCAAACTGAATCTTACAGGGTGGACTTGAAGTGAGAGTTGAAATCATTCAATAAGGTAGAAAGTGGAAAGATGTGTGATAATTAATCTTAGATGATGCCATAAAAAATTAAATTCCAATAAAGTTTCAATGATAAATTGCAGTGGGAGATGCAAAATGAAATTCTTCATACGCAGGATTTGACAAACCACGTTTGCTTTGCTTAATAATCAAAAGCCTTCATGAGATTGGAAACAATTTGGAAATGTCTAAAGGAGTCTAAAGGAGTACCAGAATTAACTTTGCTGATGTAAAAGAATTTTTGTATGAAATGCTGCAAGAGGATCCTTTAGCAGCGAGCAAGGACTACTGGGAGAAACAAATATTAATGGCAAAACATATATTTCTTGTGAGGGGACTAAATGCATGCAAGTGAAAAGATAGATAGTAAAAAGAATGTAAATAAAAAAACATAATGAGAAACAACAAAAAACCACACTCAAAACCCCACAAGAGATGTAGCAGGACATTTTTTATTTCTTTAAGTTTAATCCTATTCAGGAAATCTGTGAAAGCAAACCATGAGGAATTTTGATCAGTGTCAATAAATGGGAACTGAAAAAGATAATTTTGAAGATTTTCAGCAAATCTAAGGTGGGACTAACTAAACCAACAGACAGGTCTTTTTCTAATGAAGCAGTCGTGGATGATGTACAGGTTAGCTGGAAGTAGCAAACAGAAAAAGTTTGCACTATAAAATGTACTTGTAGACTGAAAGATAATGATACTGACATAAGTTAGATTAAATGTTAATATATGTTAGATAAAAACATCCTAGTCATCAGAATAAAAATTTATGAAAATTTAAAAGACAGTTTAATGCTCCCATATATCTTCAACTAAATATGGATTATAGGAACCTAACTTTTCTCACCTTCTGCAAAGTAACATTTTAGTCAATGTATTAAGGAGAGAGAAATAAAGTGTTCTTATTAATTAAAAACTAATTGCGATACTGATTTCAGCTTTTTTTTTAATAAATCCCTCAATATCAGTCATACCTTGTTTTTTTTTAAGAAAACCAAATGTCCTAAAAGATTAAACCCTCAAGGATAAAAGAAGAAGAATTACTTGAAAAATCAGAAGAATTGAGATCTGAAATAGAAACAAGATGGTACAACTATTCTTTAAAAAATAAAAAGTGTTGTTTTTCTTATATGACATAGAAGTTCAGTGTTTGCTGTGGTACAGAAGGTGTAGGAGGTGTTGCATTAAGTCCAAGAGTGAGTCAGGATGTGCTCTAGCACTTTTTCCAAAAATACTACCAGCAGTAGATTTAGAACCATGTCACAAAGGCAAGAAAAAAAAAAAAAAAGACAGTGTGATGAATCAATGAATCACCCTTGCCAAAGACATGGAAAATACCTTTAACAGACATCAAAAGGGTGCATAGGCAAACAAGAAAACACAAACAAAATAAAGATGTTTCTTTCTCTGAAAGTTGTGTTCCACCATTTTCCCAAATGTGTGTTAGGTGTCAATTAAATAAACTATGTCTTCCCCACTGTGCTTTGCACATGCCTATGAGTGTATGTATAAATAAATAAAGAATGTCTCTGAAACTTTTAATTGTTCTATCTTTCCAACCAAGTACTAAATACAGCCAGCTGTGTGCCTTTTTTCTCTGGTCTTGTTGTGTTAATGTGTTCATTTAACTGTATTTTAAAAAGATGGCAACTGAACAGCAAGAGAAGCTGGAGGGTGAGGGAGAGAAAAATACAGATTTTCTGGAAAATCCCTGGTGTAACTCATCCTTTTTGCTTGCCCTCCAGTCACCTGTTTGTTTGCTCCATCTCCTTTCATGTAGGGGTAGCACTCTGGTGGTGGTGATGGTGTGCCAGACAGCAAGGCTTTTTCCAGCATTTGTGGGATAAGAGTCTAATGACTGCAGTGCCTGCAGGACAGCCAGTAAGCTCGTTAGACACATATATATTCAACTCCCAATGAATAGGAAGGCACTGAAAATTAAATTCATCTGCATTGCTGCTTCTCATTTTAAAAGTAAACCAATACCGTTTGTACACTGAAAGTTGAGATACATTTTTTTGAAGTGCCAGGGAAGTGCTACTATTCAAAAAGCACATTAGAAGAAATGTAATCCTGTTTGGCAAAAACTGGCTTTTATGCAGTGAAAGTCAAATTATATTAAAAGCATTCAGACACCATTGAAGTTATCCCTTTATTTGAACAATGTGATAATGCCTGTGTGTTTTTATCTATTCAGTCAGAAATGATAGAGTTTAAGCTCCAGCAAAGAATGAAATAATGCACCCTAAGGTTTAGAAAAATCAGTCCATTGAAATAAAAAAAGGATAATTCTTACTTATTTGATTGTTTATTTAATACCAGAGACTTTGTGTCTGAAACATAGCACATTAAGGAAATTTGATCTTAATAAAAATGTCTACATGAAAGCAGTTAAATGAAAGATCTTAATGCAATTTCAGATTCATTCAAAATACTTTGCCATATGTAGTCTGGAAATTAGAATCCCGATCACGTCCAGGTGCTGCTGCTTACTTTTCTAAATACAGACTAGATGCATGAGTAGGGTCTGTAATAATTTGGGATTAGTGTATTTGGTCTGACAGACAACTAAAACCTATTAGTTTTTTAATGGATAGAGTTGTGCTTTGATTTGCAACATATGTGTTTTTGATGTGAATCCTGCTTTAGCAGGAGCTCTCAGTAATGAAAGCTTGGATATGCATAGAATAAGGATGCTGTAAAAGAAATAAAATCTTGTACTCTTTTTTATTTGAGTAAGACTGTACACAGCAATTATTTTAGGTGAGATGAAAAAGCTTTCTTTGCCTGTGCTTTCTTTGCATCTGTCCTCTCTGAACATGTAGAAAGTTTGGCCCAAGATTTCTTAGGCTGCATACAGAAAAGGTGAATGTGCTGTTTACTATTCCCTTATACACTGACACCAGATGACAGCTCAATTATTGTCACTTTTGGTAATTTTTTGTAATTAATTAACCATGCACTTTGATTTTTTTTCCAGATGGTATTGACAATTAGTAGAGGAAAAAATATATGTTCTTATTTTTGATAGATGGAGATTTGGTATTTATTTAAACAGATTGCCAGGAGATTGCTTGGTCCTGTAGCATTAAAAATAGATAGAAAAATTAATTTGGGGTGCTTAAAAATAATGTTCTGTAACTTCAATCAATATAGAATTTGTGAAATTTTCTAACAGTAACATGAAATATAAAGTAGATTTGTAAAAGAACTACAGTGCTGTGAGTGACATAAGTCCAATAAACAGTGTAAGAGAGAAGTTTGATATAAAATGGATAAGCTGGCTTAAAAACATTGCTGCATTTTTCTTTTTGCATTGAAATGTGTGATCTTCAAACTATGCCAGACCTCCCTAGGGATTCAATTTGTAGTCATTTCCAAGTGAACATAAAATGTCTTAACATTTTTTCACACTTTACTAATTTTGCAAGCAACTTTGCATTGGTGCATCATGCTTTCTTTTAGAGTTGGAACATTTAAGCTTTTTTGTAGGATGTTTTTAAGGGAGAGAGGGCAAATCTGAATGGGACTACTGGAATATGCATCTAGAAATCCAACTGAAGGAATATCGCTTATTCTTATACTGAAATATCAGTATATTTCTTTAATCTGTTCTCAAAAGACCTCCAGATGCAGAGGCTTTTATCTGTTCTCTTACAAATATACTCAATATTTTCCCTGTCTCTCTAATGGCTGAATCTCCTTTGCTTCCCTTGAAAACTCTTAGCAGTCAGGGTGAGGAAACACTGATTCTTCAATTTCCAGATGACACCAAGGTAAGAAAGGTTGAGAATAAACTGAAGCAGGTCAGAATTCAAAACAGGTGGTGAAATGGCTTGGGAAAAACATGGTAATGAGCTATTGTAAGGAGAAAATATACTGGCACAATGAACTACATACTGTGGCACTATTCAACACTTTGCAGCCATTGTATTTTTGTCATGAGTGTGTTTCCTGCATTGTTCCTGAGAATATTATACAAGTCTTCCTCTTCTTCTAGGAATGTGCAAAACCTTCAGTTGACTTCTGTGAAAGGCAGGTGCCTCTGCACAGAATCACGACTAGTGATGCTGCGTATACAGAGTCTGAGATGCCCCAAAAGAAATGGGAATTGTGCTCCAGGTTCCAAGGAGCTGAGCACATCATCATTTCTGAGGGTAAAAATATCTCAACACTGAATAAATGCCCATCAAAGCTCAGTACACTGCTCAATATAAGAGTAATTTGCTTTGAATGCATCAAGAGAAAATTATCCTCAAAAACGACACAAAATTTAACAGGCAGTTTTATGGGATTATGGTCCTGAAGTAACAATCAAATTGTTTTTCTAATTTGAATGAAAAACTCACTCATTCTGTGGATCTGTCTATTCTAACACAGGAGCTCCCACATGTTTCTGGGTGTCTGAAATGCCAACTGCTGTGTTAGAGAATATTATCTCCTGTGCTTACATTCCTTTGTACTTGCAAATGTCCTCTTAAACAGTGTTCACTTTTTTTTCTTTTTATTTTGTGAATAAATATTGTGAGCATCCAAATGTTGCATTATGGCAAGCAATGAGGTTTGAGTTTTTCATCTGAAGCCAATGAGCCCACTGAGATCACTACAATTTTTAAAACAATCTGTGATTATACACACATTGTATTTATCATAGAAAACTGTGTTTACCATATAAAACCAGGCTTGATCTGACATCATATTCTAATCAATTCATGACTGAATGTGTTTAACTTTTATTTCCGGGTTTCATGTGGACAGAATAGAGAAAAGAGACCCATTGTCACTGTTCAAATTCCTCTTTTCCTAGATCTGTGTACTTCCGATTTCACTATTTACAGCTACTAAGAATTTTAAATGCAATTCCCAAAGTATTGGCCTTTAAAATGTTTGTGAGTATGATAGAAGGAACAAGGAAATACAAGTTCATTTTGAATAATATATTAATTTTTTAAAAGGGAAAATTGTGAACTATATTAATCTAATGATATATTAAATGAATTATGTATGCTAATATATCAGTTAATGATATGTGAAATTTTACATTATCTTACATACCTTGTAGCTGCCACTCATCTTTACCCTAAATTTCTCAAGGTCTTATTGGAAAATTGTGGATGTAATTATCTCACTATCAAGAGGAATAAACAGAATTTTTGCCTAGTTAGAATTCACAGGTTAATTAATAGGCTAAGAAATGGAAATTATATTTACTATAAATAACAAGGGAATATCCTCATATTGACAAGACTTTGAACATCATTTTATTATTTGTCACCATCACAACAACAAAAAAAAATTTACTTAGTTACAAAGAGATAAAATCCTGAAAAAAAAAGAAAAATAGCTAAGTAGGACATTATATGTTTGAATACATGTTAAAACAAAATGTAAAGTTTTAACTCACTTGCCTTATTCAAATACATTAATAAATTAGAGGTCATCTTAGATATTATGCAATGAAGAAGACCAGCAAGCGGTGTTCAAATACAGTTGGTTTTCTGAGGGTTTTATATTACTATGCCAAAAGTTTTCTTACAGAATACAGTGTAACATAGAAAGGCTTATTTATAAAAACATAGAAGGTCAAAAATTAAGGGACTTGATGTATTTAAAATGACAGGTTTTTTACTGTAAGTAATTGTAACAAAAAAAGACTCAGTTCAAGCCTTCGACCCTTGCCCCTTATAATCTGATGGAAAACCACCTTAACATCTATAAATTCTCTGCTTTCTTCCCACAAAAGGTACTTCAAATATTACATGTATATTGAATGGAATTAGCCACAATAATTGTAGCCTTTTGGGAAAAAAAACATCTTCTTTAATATTTTTCCAAGTCATCTCTTCTGATGGCCTTTTTTTGGTAGTTCAGACTTCTCTGAAGTTGCTGAATGAAATGTCAGCCAAAAGAGAAGTCTATCAGTAATAATTCTCTCTGATATTTACCCTTGTTTGTATTTTACTTTTGCCCCACATAACACAAAACCATTTCATTTTCAAAATCTAAGGTGAAAATGAGAAATTGTAGCATCAAAGAAGGAATTGTGTGTGAAAAGGGAATCCATGGTTAAGTTGAAAGTATTTATGCTGCAATTTATAATGGCTGCTTCAAGTTTCAAAATAAATAGGAGCACAAAGACACAAATCTTCAAATAATTTTGGAATCTTTGGGGAGTTATTGATGAAAAATACAGTTAGCTAGTCATTAACACCTTATGAGAGGTTGTTGAAACAATTCATTTTTATTTTCTTCAAGCATCAAGAAAAGTAGTAGTTTTTAGACCACATATATTATCTATATAAAAGAATGACTTTAGAAATTAAATCCTATTAGAAAAGCCAAACTAGAGTTACATGGGTACAGGATAGCTGAGAAATTGTTGGGGAAAAACTGTCTGAACATTTACAACCAAAGACAGCATGTATATACAAAAAAGGGGTCGCAGTGAGTGTAGCTTGGAACAATAATATTCACAATTCTCATCTGTAGAAAAGGGCTTTTGTTGTGACACATCTATTTAATTTATTAAAATGCATTTCAAAATTAGCAGAAGAATTTTTTTGGCTCATATTTCAAATAATGACTAGTTTTTGGGGTTTTTTTCAATCTTTTTTTTGATTTCTTATTGTGCAAAGGACACTTTAATATTCCAGTGAAATCAAATTATAGAAATAACTGCAAAATCATCTCTGTGCTTATCTTTACTGATGTGACTGGTCTGCCTAGTTTCTGTTAATCATAAGATAACAGAGAAGAAACTTTCTTTGAAAAATATGACAGTAGAAAAATATCAGATTTTCTGCATAATAAAGGCATTAACTCTTATTATTGTACCCAAAACGAGTGCATAAAACATTTCCATGTTTTCCATGGTATGAGATGTGCCTGCTGATTTATGAGGTTTGGCTGGACCTGGGTGTCCCTCAGCCAGGGCACAAGAAGTGTCTTTCCATGGACACCTTGTGGAGCAAGTCTCTTTGCCTGACATTGTCATTTTGGGCTACAAAGGCCACTCATTTCCTCAGGAGCACTTCAGTCACAATACACACAATTTTGAAGCCAAATATGTGTATACCCTTCTGTTTTTCCAGGAAATTTTCAATCTGGGTACCATAATGAAGTCTAAAATGTTCCTCTAGACAACTTTTTACTCCAAGTTCTCTTAACTTGAGAAGTCCAAGTTGTGGTTTTTTTGTGTTTTAGCTTCAATGCATAAATTTTAATTCAGCTGGATATTATTTTATATCCCTTAATTTATCCACAATACCATGTGGTTGTCCACAGAAATAGGTATGAATATTCTTACCTAAAAAAAAAATAAATGTTTTTCTAACTAACACTGGTTAGATATAGAAGCAATAGAATGGGCTCAAGGCTGGCAGGATGGATATGCTGGCTTGACTGTTTTCCTCCGGCTCAAATTATTGTTCGTCTTTGGAATCGCACAGATTATTACTCTAAAATCATATTAAGTCCACCAACAACTAAAAATTCAATTTCAAGCTAATTTTATACCATCACAATCATGACTTTTTCACTGAAAAACCAGTGGAGCAAAAAATATAAATGTATAAATATAAATCCAGAAAAATATAATTCATGCAAGCAACCATACCCATGTTTTATTGTGAGGTCTATATGTGCTAAAATCCCTTATATTAGCTTTAGGAAAGGTTAAAAAAATCAAGGAAAGTATTCATTACTTATATGTAATTTTTAGCACTTTACTATGAAACTCCTAGGAAGTAGGATATTAATGTGTGAGAACACCTTCAGAGATTCAGATCTGGAACCTGTCATTGCTGATCCAGAGCAACAGGAAGAAGGTTTTGATTCCATGCATTTCATTTCCTGGCAGCACAGTCTCATGTGGTTCTTTAAAGTATTAATATAATTGACAGTTAATAGAAAATAAGTCCTAAACTTAATTAAAGCTTTGGGGAAAAGTACATATAATGCAGGATCCTTTTTAAATGCTGGAGACAATATTTGCGTGATCTCCCGAGCTCTATCTCATGGTGACATTTTCTCAGGTTGTTAGAGTCACATTTCACTATCCTCTCTAATACTTCTTGGCAGAGTACAAGGAATACAGCTTGATTTGAGTTGTCACAGTGCAACATGTCCTCAAGACAATTTTGAAAACAAAAGAACAAAGCGCCATAAAACAGACTGTGGCTTTTCAGTGGGAAATAGGAGGATTTGTGCTGCACTTAATAAGCAGTGAAAGCATAAATTGAAATAACTTCTCCTCACTGTCCTCCTTGCTTGTACATTTTTTTACATTGAACAGCGGCATATCCCTTCAACTTCAAGGAAACAGTAACAGTGCAGTCTAAAGGAGTACATGCAGTTCAGAATAGTCTTGGGCAACCTCTTGAAATGGAAGAAGAAAAGAAATCTCTGCATGCAGATTTACTGCTGCTTATTGTTATCCTACCATCCTGAGAAGTGAGCACATGGAGGTTTTGAAAGAGCTCAATGCTGTTGACAGTCATTTGCAGCTGGGTGACATATTCTCCACATGCTTTTTGAAATTCTAATTTCCAGTGGTTATAGAGGCTGTGAAACAGAGAATCCTTGAGGGTGAAGTCTCTCATTAGCTCACAGGAGAGGTCCAGTAGATGTCCTGGCTGTTCAAAACTCCCCTTTCTGCCTTTGGTGCTTCGTAACTCACACAAAAATCTTTCTCCACAGGTCAGAGCTTATTTTCTCCATTTGCACTCAAGTTTTTAGCATCTCCACTAAGTTATCTTCCTTTTTGTTGGCAACACAAGGATTTGGCCGTTCATCTTCAATGATTTGTACCTTGACAATACTTAGGCAATTAGGACATGAAATATTTATTCCTTTTGTGGGAGTTTTTTGGGGAGTGTTTTAGTTTTTATTATCTGTACATTGTTCTGTACAAGACGGTATGAAATACAGTGACAAAAAAGAGCCAAACTTTTGACAAATGTGATAAAATCTTCAGTTTCCTTTTTCTGTATTTTTGTAAAAAAATCCAGTATTTTTAAGGAAAAAGAAATCCTGATTAATATTTATGATTCCTACTTCCTTATGACATATTCTTCAATATCCTTTCCAATTTGTTATTCCTTAAGTAATGTCATTTTCAACCATAAACAAATCAAAACTATAATGAAATATAATTTTTCATCTTTGGACTACTATCAGTTTTCAGATGATATGCTGCTGTTGATAACTTTGCCAAAGAACATGTGTTGGATGTCCAAGAAATCCTACATGAGTACAAATAGCTATCAAAGAAAATTTACCTCAAATAAAAGAATACATTGTAGTCATTGTTTAGTGATGGGAAATATCAATATATGTCTGGCCAGAGACTTGGAAATTCAGAACAGATTTATATTGGAACGAAGTAATAAAAATTGCTTCAGGACTAATATAAACCCAAGCATTATGGTGGGACTAACTGTATTGTTTGGGTTTCTTGATAGAATAATACCATAAAATATCTAGGTAACCTCTGTAGATATATAATGACTACTTGATATCTGTATCAGCCTAGGAAAAAGTAAATTTCTTTTGGGAAAAAAACCATAGTTTTGGAGGACTTCTTACCTGTCCAGCACAAGTAAGGATATCTTACAGAAAAATGCCACCTGTGGAGCCACAGTACCACCCCCTGCTCTGTCTCCAACCTCTCTATGGCAGAATGAAGCCTGGATTGTCTGCTATTCCCTTTCTCTTAGGGGACCCCTGGGATCTTGCAATCCTGACTTCCCATTTACTCCCAAAATGGAGAGAAGAGTCACAGCATCCCTATTACACAATGTATTTTCTTTACTATTTTTTTATATATATATACATATATATATATATATATATATATATATGACTTCCTGACCATCTTAAAATCATGCAAGAGTACTCTCAGAGTCCTGTTGAAAATTGACTTATTCTTCACTTTTATTTATTATAGCAGTCTTTCAATTTTAAATAGTTTTTCCTGCTATATAATTACTAATATGTGAAATATGCTACCTGCTATAACTGCATTTAGGAGAAAAAACCCACAACTTATAAATGCCTGTTTTCTTTGTTTAAATCTCAGACACTAATTAGTCTAAGGAACAAAGTGTCCAATGCTACTCAATAACACTGAAGAAAAGTTTAAAATTAAAATTGGAAAATGGATAAATAAAAGGTCTTTGTAAAGAAGGAAGAAAAATAAATTCTGTGATAGGTAAAACAAAAGAAACTGACAATCTAAAAGACTTATATGTCAGGTGCAGACAATTCAATTTCACTGCTTTTTAAAGATTAATATTTGAATCTACCACTTTTTTGGTGAAGAAAATGCAGTCTTTCAAGATCCAGGAGGATGGATTGCTACATAATTGAGACAATTCCATCACTAGTGGCTCTGCTATGGGTCTGTGAAGATGCTTCAAGTTGTAGACTCACTGGTCTAATATTTTCTGTTTCCACTATAATTTTTCTTAAAAAAAACCCAAAAAACAGTTTCATAGCTGAAATTTTAATCTCTGTTCATAATAGAAATTGTATTGTGTACTTTTAAAGATCCCTTTTCCTTTCAAGTGAGACAATTTTTTTTATTCCCTGTCACATATCATGCTATATTTTCTTCCTCTTCTTAAATCATTTTGACTACTAAGGAATCACAGGTAGCCTTAGTGTTGGGAAAAAGCCTTTCAGCCCAAAAGAGGACTGTATGACTATCAGATAATAAAAATATTAATATCCTTCTCTATTTTCTCTGTCAATTATCACATGCTGCACATACCTTGGTTCCTTTAGGTTACTCACTAGGTGGAGTAAGTGGTCACTCTCTGAAGGCTGGTGGTACAAGCCTTGGCTTGAGATAGTAAGAATAAAATTAATTCAGGGATACTCATGTTTTATGAAAGAAAGGGGTCACATTCATATAGGGGAGACTTATGGTTACTTATTTTCCTATGGGCAAATTGCTTTGAAAGCATGAGTTGAAGGGTGCAAAATTTTTGTTGTAATACAATAACTGTGTACAATGATAAAATTATTTAGATGAGAAAATAGGAAATACTAAAAAAAACTAAAATTAACCTTTTTCTCTTTTAGGTTAGGACTGCTACTAGAAGGTTTTTGTACTGAGAAATGAAAATTTGATTTCCAGAAGAGAAATTAATCCCTTGAGTCACCATCCTAAAATCTTTCCAAAACTGAGCAAATAGTTTCTTTTGAATTATCTGAGCCACTAAGTCTCTATTTCATTCTTATCAAGGAAATATAGTCCCTATTATTCACAGTTTGATCAAGAGTTTCTTCATTGATTTTGGGATGAGATATCAGGAGCAGGCACAGGAGGTGATAAAATATGGTGTATAAGGAAAATAAACATTTCCTGAAAGAGAAGGAAGTGCCTCATATGTCTGATTTACACAAAACAACAGCAGAAAATGTTCTTGGAGGTTGGGTTTGTTTTTTGTTTGTTTTTTTAAATTATGTATAACTATATTTTGTTTCCTGTGGAACAAAAAAAAAGGTCAAAATATAAAAATATATTTGATGAAAATGTTAATGTGTGTATGCAGCAATATATGGGAGAATCATGTCATGATCAAGTAGGAATCACATGATTTGTCAGAACCATCATACATGAAGCACTCTTTCTTCCATCAGTGTTTACTTAATTGGAATGGAACAAAAAAGGTCTTATTTTAAACAAGTTTTAACTAGTTTTCACCAAAGCAAAAAAATTTTTGAGAACCAAAGTATTCAGAAATTTTCTCAATGGTTTTTATTCAATGCTCACTTTTAGGTAACCTTGGATTTTTAAAAGTTCCTTTACAAAAGAACTGTGGTTTTGGGTTTGGTATTGTATGTTTGCTTAGTTTTTGCCTCTTTTGTTTGAGTTTTGAAACAATCCCATGCTTATCCACTTAAGAATAATAAATTCATTGGCTTCTGCACAGTCCATTTTCCCATTAATGTGATATTTTTATTTATATCTGAATAATGGAGATAGATTCATGAAGAAAAATATAGAATTTTATTATGTTCACTTTCTTTAGGCAAATTATTATTAGTAGGAATTATTGTGACTAACTCTTCAAAAGATTTAATTGAGAATAAAACATGCAGAGAAAATATACAATATAAAATATAACTGGACTGGGAGAGTCCAATATTCTGTGCAGCCACAATTTAGGAAGCAACTAAAAATATAGTGATATTTTGTCTCAGAAACATATTTAACATATGTAAAATATTTCTGTTCAAGCATATATAACACAGTTATTGGAAATTTATTAGTAAATGAATTAATTGTGAAATGACTTTGTTTTAGTTGTTCTCATTTGATTGTTGGATTCTTGGCCTTGTTGGCAATGGGTAATCCTCTTATCAGACAAGATTTTGATGTTGTGAAATTCACTGCCCTTCTCTCAAATAATAACTCACACTTGGAAAAATTATCAATTGTATAAAATAATTTTTAAAATTAGTTTTTTTCCAACCTCATTGCTCTTAAAACTGGCAGCCTCCTCATTCTTTAAAGTAGCTATTATCATACCGTGTCTGGAAGAATGTGTAAGGATCGTACTTATTAGTAAACATTATTAAGAGTGTTTTCTTTTTATTGACAGCATTCCCCAAATGGAATTTAATCTGAGTTAAAACTGACAAGAAAAAGAAAGAAGAAAAAGGTAGCCTCCAACTGACTGAGCTTGGCAACTGCATCAGGAATGTGTTGCTATTGAGGGAGCAGTGTGAAGCCTTTGTAATTTAAATATTGGCTAGGAGTTGAGCAGTTGCCAAAGTGCTTTTCCCTACTAGGGAAGAAAGCCATATCCAGAAAGTTTGATAAAAAGAATATTGCTATCCAGCTGAGTCTTTCAAAGGGTTCAAAAGCTTGTTTCAAAGCCTACAGTCAAAGCTTTCAAACTGCCTCTTAGAACTTTGCTGCTCAGGTACCTGCACATTACTTTAAAAAATTTAAGGGCCTAAGGATCCACAATAATTGAAGCAACATTATTGTTTCATAAGTACAGGCTGAAATGATCCACCCCTTTATCCATTCAAAAAACCACCCCTGAAGGTATTTGACTTAGAGATGAATTGTCCCTTGAAAAATGTCTGTGACAAAACATGGTGGGCTACAATTACTTCAGAGACATTTTGCTAGTAAAACCAATTTTGTCTGTTACCTCTAAAATTCTTTGGAATTTTAATGGGAGACAGCCAGTGAATCATATATGGATAACCAGGATAACCAATCTCTTTTCTCACTAATTTTTTAAGGACAGAATTAAAGCCATGAAATGCAGCCCTCCCATTTCCTCACAGATTGTTGAAATTAAAGTTGGTAATTACCAGTCTGATGGCATTTATCTGTAGTATTATTATTACTACTACTACTACTACTACTACTACTACTACTACTACTAATAATAATAATAATGATGATTATAATAATAATTATTATTCAGTAGTGGCAATTCCAAATTTTCAGAATGTGTTAAGAACATAAAATAATTCAAAAATACATAAAAAACATGGGATTCAGCTTTACGTTACTATTAATGAGAGTATGACTATGACTCTCATAATTTTTTAAGGGAAAAAATGTAGAAAATTGTTTTCAGTCTGTGACTCAATAATGGAAATAAAAGCAGTAACCAATTCAGAGATGCTTGACACAAAACTAAAAACAGTAGGGTTGGAGCAGCAACACAGTTCCCCCATATATAACTTCTGTGGTTTTAAAGTCTGTAAGAGAAAATAAATTTAATTATGGTGAGGAGTAGCTAAGGCATGAAAGTGCCAGCGATTAATTTGGGCCTCTGTTTATCTTTGATTACAGACTAAACCCAAGAATATCACTTTTTTTAGTTGTCTGTTGTGATTTTTTTTTCAGAGTCTATTTGCCTATAGTAGTTACCATACTATAAATAAAACCTGAATAATCCATTCATATAATTCAAAAAAATTACGTAAAATTTTTGAAATAACTGCACTGTCTTGATTTTGTTTCCATTGATAATATGAGAGGGTTTGTTGTTTTATTTTCACCCAATGAATTTAATGGGAGCATGTAGTGAACATTTTGAGAATTGCATCCTTTAAAAGACAGCTCAAGGACATTTTCAAGTAAAATATGCAATGCTTTGAGTGGTCCTTCTGTATATATAAACACAACCAAAAATTAAAAATAGTCTCTGCTTTAAAGGAACTTTGGCTACTTTAATCATTGCCCCAGGCAACACATTCAGGTAATTTTCTTCTTTGATTTTTTTGTGTTTTGTTTATTTTTTTCCTCTGTGTGTTTATTTCCTATATCCTAAATTATTTAGCAGGTAATGTGTATTCTGTATTGATTTTCAAAAAGAAGCAATTGAATAGAACCAAGTCCCAATTTTCAAAGAGATTTCACAAATAGCAGTATTTTTCTGAGTAAGAATTTTTCAATAAAAGTAGGGTTTACTTCTTAAGTTTCTCTTGGAATAATCTGATGGTATATTAAATAAGTTGAAAAAAGAAAGTCCTTAAACTGAATGTGATTTCACAAGGTTTTATATTATGTTTGAAAATCTTATCAAAAACTACAAACTGACTCACATTGAAAAATCTCAGGAGGAGTTCTCAGATAATATCTTTTTAGGGGTAGCATACCCTATCTATGGTTTTGGGTTTCCTAGCCCCCTAAGATATGTAAATATGAATAAAAGAAGTAGTGATTTCACTCAATATAAGTTAGAAATCAATCTTTCTAAGCCATAAGTAGAAGGTAGAAAATAATTTATAGTTTCACTGTAACTTTGTTAATTTATAGCAACTCCATTTCAATTACTGTGAGATTTTTGAGCTTGATTGAGACCTTGATAATTGAGATCTTACTGTCTCTGACCTTTATCTTTACCTACAAGGCTTGAGAAGCATTGGCAGAGTGCACAGAGCTGCTCACTTTGTTAAGCTGTAGTGTCTGGAAGAGATTTGAAGTGCACTAGTAAGACATGATAATGCATTCAAATTTTTCTTCTTTCTCTTGACATTTGAAATATCGAGAGTGATACAAAACTATTTCTGACTCCTTTTCCTTTGGGTTCTTGACATATCTCAAAGGAACGAAAGTTGTATGCAGTTCAAAACTGAAACCAAAACCACCCCATCCCAATCCACCAGGTAAGTAAAAGATGGCTGTAGTTTGAACCCCAGTCTTTTGCACTATCATATTTTATCTTGTTCAGAACTGGTTTTTTTTATTTTCCAGCAAAACAAAGCATTTTAGAATTTGTTTGGCTTGAGTTATAAAAACTAGAAGAATACAGCGGGAATTTCTGTCTCTGACATGGCAAAAAATCTACATACCTGCCCTGGCAAGGTTGCCCAGGGAATGGGCCATCACTGGAATGCCCCATCTTGGAAATGTTCAAGGATAGGCTGGATGGGATTCTGAGCAACCTGGTTTACTGGAAAGTCTCCCTGTTCATGGTAAGGCCCTTGTAACTAAATGATCTTTAAGGTCCCTTCCAACCCAACCCATTCTGTGATTCTGTGATTCTACACATGCACAACAAAATATTTAATGGCATGATTCACCTGTTAAAATTTGTGGATCCAATGATGGGCAGAATCCTGGCTTGCCTGAGCTCTAGCTTAACATTTTGTATGCTTAAAGGTAATCGAATTCTCAAATGCTATCTTGAAAGTGCTTGTGTTTTCCTTTTCAACTCTTGTTTAAACTTTCTCTCTCTTTGCCTATGTTGGTGATGAAATTCACAAAACTTTCATGATTGATATATGGGGGGAAGTGTTCCAGATGGTAACACCAGCTTGATTAAGAGAAAAATAACCTGAAAAATTTTTGGGAGTGTCTGGAGAAATTTAGAAGACTGCTCTGAGTCAACTGCAAAATGATTTCAGAGTAGAGCATAAAAATTCCTTCTGTTTGGAAACATACATAGATAAGGAACAGGAATGAGGATTCCAGGGCATATGCCTTGGAAACAAAATGGGTTTATCTCAAAAAGAGTTGTGCAGTTTGTTTTAAAATGTTAAAGCAGTAAATATGACACAATTCTGCTCATGACAAAAGAGTTTTTCAACTATTTTCTCTACTTTCTTTTTTGAACTATCAAGCATATGGAATTTTCAACTGAAATGTTTTGAGCATCTGCAGAATTCGCTATGGTTGTCTGAACTTGTTAGGTGTGTTCTGTAGACATAAAATATTTTTCTCTATTTTCTTGAAAGCCATCACCAATTTTTTTTAAATCACCTTACACTTTTCTGCACTTCTGAAACTGTTATGTCACTCTTGTACAACTTTAAATGAACACTGAGTGGTTCATTACTGAGTGGTAAGTGAGAAGAAATACTAAATCCCTTCCAAATGCAACTATTCTTTCCTCTAGTTTATATATCCATGTCTATACTCTAATCTGTATATCCACAGATATTGGTACTTAATGCTTACAAACTGTTTATTTAGAAGTAAAACAAACCACTAGGCATGATATCAGTGTCATGACTTTCATTCCATTGGCCACAATTTTAATGGGTGTAAAAGGATCACAGGGTCATAGAATCACAGGCTGGTTTGTTTTGGAAGGGATCTCAAAGATCATCTTGTTCCAACCTCCTGCCACTCCTAAAATGTAAATCTTTTAGTCAGCTGCAAGAAAACATGGAACAATATCTATCAACATTAGACATCTAAAGAAATAGAGAAAAATGGAAGAGGCATGGAAGAGGCAATATATCAGCGATGAGTGAAACAAGACTCTCCAGCATGCTACAGAAAACACCAATGAACATAACTACCTACCTTACTCCTTACTTTTTTAACATACTGAGAAAACAAACAGGATGTTAAGAAATTAATTTTTTAGGACATACTACTTCTGCCAACAGTGGTCAGGGTACTTTTATCATTTTATGGTAACTCGTTTGAGTTTGTTTATTTGCTTTATTTTCTTCTTTTTGTGAGGAGGATCAATTGAATTAAGATAGCAACTGATGTGATTAAAAGTCTTCCCAAAATTCATGGGCAAATTTTTTCACGATAGTTATTAGTGTTCTAATGTGAATCTTCCAAATCTAATACATTTCTCTTACTTCTTCTGTAGATCATTCTACTGTGACATATAAGCAGTTAAAAACTTCATTAAAGTGTTGGTTTTCCACTGTCATAATAAGTCCATCTTCTTTTTCAGAGCAGCATAACTTCAGCAAGCCTTGCCTTCCTGGTCTATCTAGGGATAACATTTTAGTACTGAATCTAAGTACAGTGAAGGAAAATTATACTAATTTCAATACTGTTTCTTTTGTGTAGCGGAGCAACTACAGGAAATTATGAGTTTAAAATAGCAACAAGCTACCTTGAGGAATTCATGTAGCATGAGAGAAAAGACAGACATGAGTAAAGAGGATACTTTGCTTTCTTTTGAAACTGAATTTCTGAGACTCAATTTGAAAATCTAATTAATGTTCCAGGCTTTTGTTGCTGCTCTTTCATTGACTTTCTACACATTCTCAGCTAATGTATAACAAAATGTCAGCAGATGAGTACTTGTATAATTGAAATTGCATTCATTTTATGATCCTTCTAGTGATTATGTGGCAAATATGTTTGATGCAATATAATATTATATTTTCTTTGTTTTTTGAAAATGAAATTAGTGCTTATAGGTATCAATTCACTACGCATTCATTACGAAACTCTTGCAAAAAAGTTAAGAAGGATTTATTAAGATGTTGAATGGAACCTCAATATCTTGATTTTTATGGTAACATTGAAGTTTCCTGCTGAAGTCATATATCTGAGTCTGGGTTTTGCCTGTCTTCTTCCTCACATAGTATTCATGTCTGCATTCATAGCATGTATCCTGGATTCCTCAGTGAATAAACCTATCTGGTAGTTAAGCCTTTAGGTCCTAATTCCTCTAGCCAACTGCTCCTTATGAAGAGGACCTGTTTTTTGCTTCAACTGTCTTCTTGTTTGCTCTAATTAAAATATATATTTTAGAGTTACTATAAATATTTGTTACAAATTATATGTTTCTACATGTCTAATTATGGCTTTAAATTGATTTTATTTAATTGATAGGCTGCAGTTCCTACAGAACAGAATGTGAGGGAAGTTACTGTCCACACTCTGTGCAGCCCTGGTGAGGCTACACTGCAGATGATGCAGCTGGGAACATCTTCAAAATGATCCAGGGAAGGGCTATAGGATGATCAGGGACCTAGAACACACCAGCCTTGAGAAGAAATGAAGGGATTTGTTTATCTGATTATTTCCTCTGAAAAAAAAGCCTTAAATTCCTTTGAAGGGACATTTCAAAGTTGATGGAGCCAAGCTCTTCTCAGTAGCTGCAAACTCAGGTGTAGTATGAGAAGTGGCTTGGGAACTCAAACACAAGGAAAGTCTTGTCACCAGAAGTGCAGTGCAGTGCTGAATAGGTTTCTCCAAAGAAATTGTGGCTTTTCCACTCCTGAAGGTTTTCAACACTTGGCTGCTAAAATGCAAACGTGACCCATCCAGTAGAGGTCACATTCCCTCCTGGCCTGTGGAGTTGACCTGCATTCACACAGAGATTGCCAATGTTCTAAATAACATTTCATGGTGCTATGGTTCACTGATAAAAAATAACGACTGGTGGAAACAATCCTGAAAAATGTTGGTGACTAAAATAAATTTTAAATAGATGTCAAAATATTTTCTCTTCCCAAATTTGTATAATATATGCATGCAACTTTCAGTTGCAGTTGGTTTATTTGTATGTTTTGGGATGCTGTTCCTAAGCAAAATTGAAACCAATTTAAAACAATTGTAAATAACTGTAACTGGTATTGAAATAAAAATTTCCCAAATCATGCAAAGAAAGCATGCATGCATAGCTTTTTAGAAATATGCTTATTGAATATTAAAAATCTTAATGCTGTTTCCAGGACCAGCATGTTATATTCTACTGTTCTGTGACTTGTAACAATATTTTTAAGTACTGGAAGGGCCAGAAGAGAGGAAAAGGATGACTCTCCCCTTGGATATATCTGGTTGTACATGCTGCATTGGCAGATGCAAAACCAAGGAAAACTAATTAGTCCTTGGTGTTCTCAGAAGTGGTGAGTGACTACTGCAAAGCTGAATTTTGGAAAACAGGATATCTGTCTTCCTTGTCACATGGGATTTCCATGAGGTCTGTCTACAAGTACGTGAAATAATCCTAATGTTAAATCTTAGCACAGAGATATGCTCTCTTTAATCTTACAATAAATGAGTGCAAATAATAAATAGACACTGGACAGATGCTCTAGTTTAAGATATAATTCTTTTCACTCATTCTTTTCACTTTTAATCTGATATCTATCTTACATTTTCTGACCTTGGGGAAATCAGCTAACCTTAAACCTTGCAAAACAACAAGTCTTCTGAAATATTTTGTACAGGAAATTCTTTTGATTTTCCATTGACTTTTTTCTTCAACTATCTTCACAACTGATGGTCACTGCCCCAAACTGGCTGCTTTGATTTAAAATGGACTTGAGGAGGAGGTGGTTTCATCCTTATGACTCAGCATTCTCTTTAAAATTGATACTTGTTTGAATTGTAATTCCAGACTAGCCCATACAGTTTGCAATTTCTGGAACCCTTAAGTCTCCATAGAAAATGACCTCCTTACTTCTATTTCTTCGGAGAAACCTCCAAACTAGTTTGAAATGGCTACATCTGGCGCATAAAAAAGATTTTAGAAACCATCTTATAGAAATAAAAACCACTTTTTCTCATTCAATTTGTGTCAAATGAACACAATGAAATATGCAACAATATTGAATAGAATTTAATATTTACAGAATAAAACATCACAGAGAAGAGAAGAAAAATCCTCTCACTAATAGGGAAATTTCTTTCTTACACTACACACTTGCACTGATTGCCAAGATGATGGTCTAAAATGATATTTTCAATCATCAGGACCCTCAGGCAAACTGAATAAACTAAATAAGTACAGAAACAAGATATCTAAGGCTAACTTTACATGAAAAGGGGAGCTTAGGTGAAATTTGTCTTGCATCCTGTCCAGTCACATCCTGAAAACCTCCAGAGATGGGCATTTTGCCACATCTTTAGGGAGGTTGTTCCAGTGATCAACTCTTCTTATTGCATAAAAAATATCTATCAGGATTAAAGCTCTCATGGTGCAATCTGGACTGCTTTTCCCTTATTTTCTTTCATTTAATTCCTTGTGAAGAGAGAGCCTTTATCCTCTTTGAAATCACTCTTGAAGTACTGGAATGCTGTGATGAAATCCCTCCTGAGAAAAGGAGGAAATGCCTAATGCTTTAAGTCTTTACACATGGGTGAGTTCTCCAACTCTTTGACCATCTTCATGGCTCTCCTTTGGATCATCTCCAGCCTGTTCTTGCCTGCATTGAGTTGTGGGGACAGGAAGTGCACACAGGGCTCCAGGTGTGGCCTGACAAGTGCTCAGGGGAGTGGGATGATCCCAGCTCTGTCTCTGCTGGCAGTGCCCTTGCAGATGCAGCCCGGGATGTGTTCCACCTCTGTTGTTGCAGTGTGGAAACCCAGGGCACCGGGAATATTTCTCTGTCTGCTCTGGGGTGCCCTGACCCCCAGGGGAACACTGACTCTGACCCTCATTCATGGAGAAAGTTTCCTAGACTTCAAGATAAGCTAGAATCCACAAAAGTGTGCAATAGATTATAGAGAGTAGTGCAGGTGTATCACTTGGTGACAAATTTAGGTTTTGGGATTTTTAATACGTTGTGGATGGAAGCAAGATGGAGGGCAAAGGGTGTTGTCCTGGGTTTCTTCTTCATGCTTCTTCTTCTTGGGTTTGGGTGGCATTTTGTAATTGGGCAGAAAAGTCTGCATTGCAGCTCTGTGGGATCAGTCATTGGGTTAAAAGGGAAAGTAATCTAGGTGTCAGTTCTTAATTAGATAGTTTAGTCTTAAAAGACCTTGTAACAAGAGATTGTTGGCCATTTTGTGCCTTCTAATGAAAAGCTGCCAAACTCACAGTAGTGAGACTCTTTTACTGATAAGAAATAATAAACTCTTGAGTCTGAACATGAACTACTGTCTCAAGTGCCTTCAATCCAGACCCAGAGAAACCAGCAACTGGTGCCCCCACACTGCAGTGGTACACTGCTGACTCATCTGCAGCTTTTTGTCCACCAAGACCCCCAGGTAGCCCTCCCCTCACTTGTTACACTTCGTTCTGTTCTTGTTATCTCACTCTTCCAATATGGCTGGTTCTCCCAGTGAGATATCTCTCCCTTCCGAAATGCCCACCTCATCTTTCAGTTCAATGTCAGCAGCCAACTTGCTGAGAATATTTTCAGTCCTATCATGCCAATGATTTATGAAGATGTTTAATGTCATGGAGCCCAGACTTGATCCCTGATCCCACATTTGTGGCAGGTTGCCAGCCTGAGCAAATCCACTGATCATCACTCTCTGAGTACAGCATTACCCAGCTTCCTACTCAGCCCCCAGACTATCAATATGGTCTTTATTTTGTGAATTTGAATAAGAGATGGCTGGGAAACAGTACCAAATGCTTTGCTGAAGTAGCTCTAACTTCTATAAAACACTACTAACACTTCTGCAACAGTCTGCTGATTTATGGGATAGCTTTAAATTTGGACTTCTAAAGTAACTATACTTATTTTATTTCCTGACATTATAAATTATGCTTCTGCTCCCATACTTAGTCATTAAATAGCTATTGCAGCTAAACTTGATTCAGGCTAAAATTAAGTAGAACTGATGAGCATTTTCTGTTTGATCTGTCCATCAAAGAAATTCTCATCTGTCCTCAAGACTTGAACAAATAAATATTTTAGTTATTTAGACCTTCAAATCATTGATGATGAAAATGGCCAAAGTGAGGAGCATATTTCAGAAGGTATTCTAAGGAGATAAAAATCCTGCAGCCCTTGTCTCAACAAGAAGGAGTGCGTTTTCATTCATGAGCTGACTGAAGTAATTAGGAAGGAATACTCTGCTCACTGAAGCATGCTGCTTGGAGTTAATGGCCTACAGAAAGAGAAGCAGTGATCTAGGAGGCAATGAGTTCCTGCTGCAGAGCTGTGGGGAGGGCACAGATGGGTGAGTGACGCTAAATCATCAATAAGCCCTGATGGAAGAGGCACGGGAATGTTGGCTGTTAGTGCATCCCTTGAAAGAAACCCAGCATTGAAGGTTAAGTGCCTTTAGTTTCACCCAAAATCACTCCCAGCTCACTATTACACGACCTGAATCATTTGCATTTTATGAATGGTGAATTGATTTTGAATTCCATGTGAAACCCCATCTTTCCAAACATGGAAAGTTCTATAGGATAGTTGGAGTTGGAGAGAACATTTAAATGCCCCCTAGGACAACCTATTCAAATGTTTGACCACCTTCATTGCAAAAAATTCTTCCTTATAGCTAGTGTGGATCTACCACCTTTTAGCTTAAAACCATTATCCCTTGTGCTATAACTACAAATATTTGTCCTCATCTTTCATATAAGATCCCTTTAAGTGTTGAAAGGCTGTGAGAAAGTCCCCATGGACTCCTGTTGTCTCCAGGCTGAACAATCCCTGTTTTCCCAGACTTTTTTTTCATAGGAGAGACTGTCCTCAAAGGAGATGATGTCTTTCACTGTCATAGCTTCCCTTACTAAGGTCATAAAGGCACTATGGAGGGGTTAAAAATGCAGTTCTCTGATCTTGGAGTACAGTAATTTTCTTAACTACCCCATTTGCTAAGATACTATTAGGATGGAAGAATAAGGATTCATTCTCCTCAATTTTAAGAATCCATCTACATTTTCAAGTACAAGCACATCATGTGACTTTGTAATAAAAATGAAACCCTCCAATTCATCACTTAACTTGTATTCAGCAATGACTTCAAAAGCATGAAAGAGACAAAGGTTATAACTGTGGGGAGAACTTGACACTATTTTTTTCCTCCTCATTTAAGCTCTAATATTCTTTCTGTCACTCAACTAGAAATGATGTTTTATCAAGTAATATGTGGGAATCTTGCTTTGAGTAGGATTGTCTGTACTATAAAAACAAAAGTAAGAAAGGGCAGAGGTTTCTCTTCATTACAACACGTTTAAAAAGATGTTTCCTTTGATCTGTCAGTCCTCAGTCCTCTATTTTATATAACATTATCAGAGAATAACAGCTAAGATCTCCATTTACTTTTGATAGAAAAGAGACTTTTAGCCAGATTTTAGGAGGAGGGACCAATTATGGGATCAGAGTTGATTCTGGTAACCTCCCCACTGAAAAAAAGAGCTCAAGAATTAGAATACTCTGAAGGGGTTTCACTCTGGCCATTTGCTGAACACATCTGAAATACTTAAATATTTCCTAAACCAAAGAGGGATTGGTAGTCCAGCCTTGTGTTTAAGACACTCTCAGCTAGTCTGAATGTTTAATCACAGATGCAAAGATGACAGACAGAGTCTGGGTGAGAACCTGATGTGAAATCCAATATGCCCTTTAAAATAGGTTGAAATTCTATACCATTCTACATTTTATTAACACCTCTTGCAAGGTGCACTGTTGATTTTTCTTTTTCCTGTGCAAGGTGATAAGAATTGCTAAAGTTTACTTGATCTAAAATGCTTTATTTTTCTCTGATTTGGATCAATTCTATTTGCATCTTCTCTGAGCAATGTTTAGTTTTAGAATGTTTGGACCATAGTAGTCTGAACCCTGAAAAATTTTCCTAGAATACCCTATACTGATTTACATAGGTAAGAAATGACATTTTACAGTCTCCTTATCTGAGGAATAATGTAAACTGAGTTCTGAACTATTGATTAAATAAAGATAATAGCAGTACCATCTTTAACAGAAAGTGTTATTTGCCTGAGGAGGGTATTTTTACATCTAGATGTTCTTCCTCTGCAAACTTTACTTCCTGAAACTTCTCAATGATTTTTCACTTTTTTTTTTAAGTTTGGATTCTGCATTCTTAACCAGAAAAATTATTCCTCTCCTTGTGAACCTGTAACTGAAAGAGAAGCTTTGCATAGAGGACTCCAAGAGTTGTACAGTATAAATGCTGTTCAGTAAAACTGTTGGTATTCACTCCGTGTTTTGCCTTTTGAGGATCTTCAGGTGGTAATTAAATAATCTTCTGATATTTTATGAGAAGATAGTAAACTCTTATGCCACTTGACTGACTGAAAGATTAAAATTTTTCTTAAAATCGAATTGTTTTGGAATTCCACATTATAAGAATTTGTTGGTTTCATGCTAATATTTCTAAAAGTTTACTACAGAGATATTGTAAAAGCACACCTCAGTATGATATCACTTGATTGTAGAAAACTGTATCTTGAACACCTCCTGCATTTAGGAGGTGGAGAAAAGATACATTCTTGTGCAGAACTAATTGAACCTAGAGAAGAGGAGAGTGAGAATCTGTGAGAGCAACAGCCCTGCAGAGACCAAGGTCAGTGAAGAAGGAGGAAGAGGAGGGGCTGATGGCAGACTGTGGCCAGCCCATGGAGAAGCAGCAGTGCCCCTGCAGCCCTTGGAGGTCCAAGGGGGTATCTACCTGTGGATATCTGCAGATACCCACCTGTGGCCTCTGGAGGTGACCCACAGTGGCTCAGGTGGATGCTTGAAGAAGGTTGGACCAGATGATCCACTGTGATCCCTCCCAACCTGACCCTTCTGTGATTTATTGGGCATACATTAGGTGTAGGAATGAAAGGAAGAGCAAACACAAATGTGAATTAACACCCATGTATAGAATTACATGGCTCTGGCTTTGCTGGGAACAATTTACCTTCACAGTGCTAGTCTGAGCCTGGCATCAGGCATACAATGGATACAATTCATAACCGAGTCAGATTTCACTATTCATAAAGTTATTAACATGTTGGTTGCTCTTTTTTTTTTATCTTCTAGTGTTCTTATTTGAATTATGATGGAAACAGATCTTTTTATGGCTATTTGAGATGACAGCTATTTGCTAAGATTAATTAGAATAAATGACATTGAAAGTTTATGTGATTGCAAGAGAGAATGCCACAACCAAAAACTAGATGTCGCTAAAAAGCCTCAAGTCTCAACTTTTATGCTGAAGTAAAGATAAGGTATAAGTGTCCAGCTTTGTAATAATAAGCAAAATTAAAAAGAATATAATATACTTTATCATCATTTCAGAAGGGATATTTGACTTCTTATCAATGCCATGAAATGAGTTCTGTGTTTATAACATCTGATAGCCTGTCCAAATGCAATGAACCCGTTTTCTCAGTTTGCTTTAAGACATGTGAATAAGATGCAGTTAATAAGCCCAGTACAAACAGTGAAAGTGTTCTGTGAAAGTTCAAGGTTATAGTAAATATGAGGAACTTTAGTTTTCTTTTTCCAGTTCATTTTTCACAGCTCTTAATTTAGTCTCTTCATTAACTGATATATTTATCATGAAATTCAGCATTAGCAGTTAGAATTCTCTAGAAGGGAATCATACTAATAACAAGATTACCTGCAAATACATAGGGTGGCTTAATTAGTGTAATGTAGAGCACAGATATTTTTATTTTGCTTTGTGTGTTATTTTAATTCAATAAAGTCCATTAAAAATATTTTCTCTTTCAAAGCATCCAATTTGAGTGGAGAAGGGTTGAGTTTAAAGAGCAGTAGATGGTAGGACTTCATGTCTTAGTGAGTATCTATGCAAAAAACTAATTAGAATATAATTTGTAAATGAAGGCTAGAATTTGCAGAATACAGAAAAGAGGCTTTAGAAAGTGAAATATTCACTGCCTTTACTTTTATTCAACCAGGTGACACTAAACTGAAAACAGTTCTTTGTGGATGAATTCACACTGCAAAACAAACAATTTTTGTAGGATACAGTGTTAGGTTGGTTTTTACTACCTTCAAGAGACTTTGAAAGTAAAGGGTATTTACAGAAGTTTTCCAAATTCAGTGTAAACTATTTTAGGAATCTGAATAATTATTGAATCTAATTTAAACCACTCTTGATGCAATAACGCCTTTTTTTTTTTCCTGTAAGCTTAGCTGGTCTTATTTCCAAGAATTTTTTTTTTTTTTGAAACAATGGAAATGGCTGTTCTTCAGTGTTGTTCACTTGCAAAAAATTATCTGGGATCTCCTCTTCACAAGCTATCAAGAGTATTCTTCAGTGCCTTTATATGTGGGTTAAGTAATGCCAAGAGGATTTCATGCTGAAATAATTGTTATGTTTTCTACACTGAGAAGAACAACCTGAGAATTTCATTGTCTTCTTAGTTTTATATCAGCTGACTTCAAAAAAAAAAAAAAGATTTAACGTTCTGACACTGAAAATTGTAATTTTAAGGGAGTCTGGAGACTGAACATAAAGGAAAAGGCATTTTAAAAGGAACGTAAACATCAGCTGTAAGAGTATTTTTCCCTTTTTTAAGATAAATATATATATGGTTAAGATATAATAATGTAACAGTTATGTAAAATCAGATTTAGCCACTTTATAATCCAACCATAAAAAAACCTTAGGCATCTTAACATGCCAGCATAAAAAGGCACTCTATTTTGTATTATGTAAAAAAATACAAAAATTTAATTCTCTACACTGACTTTATTCTCATGTTGTTATAGAAATCTTCATATAAACATAGATATCACTGTCAATTATACTATAGAGGTCACACAGAGTTTTTAAAGTTTGAAGGCCACACCAGTGATTGATATTGCTGTTCTGGGTTCTGAAGAACCAGTGCAGACACCAGTGATGTCAGACATTGATAAGCTGTAAATAAACTATCAGGACTGTAAAAGGCAATAGGTTTATATAAGTAAGTGAAGCTACTTCAAACTATGCAGGTAACTTTTTGTGCACTAAGTGTTGTCTGAATCTCTCTCGTGTAGATTTTACACACATAGGTGTCCTTAAGTAAGTTTTCTTTTTTCCTTGGGATTTTTGTAAATTTAAATTTTAAGAAATAGATAACTTAAGTCAGTAGCATTAAAGTTACAGTTCTCCACCTGTCAGTTTTGCTCATTTTACCCAAGAAACAAATCATAATAATTTTAATATTCCTTATTACTAGGGACTATTTCAACCTATATATCATTAATAAGTATATCATTAATAAATTTCAAGGTTTTGAGTTTTTTTTAAAGCCTCATATTCTCAACAGCCACTGTTTTGAATTTCTTACAAATCTTGTGCAAAAAACCACCATGTTCATGGCTAGAAAGAAGAATAAATGAATCAAGTTTCTCTCTGGCCTTTGTGATAAAGTAGAAACAAAAGTAAAAAATACAGAAAATAGTATTTTAACTAGAAATATTGATAATTATTATTATTAAGACTACTCTTTTAAAATTTTGTTACAGTTCCCACCACCACAGTCTTTTGTAGACATATCCTTAAGGACTCTTTCTATAGTGATATTATTCACTGAAGTTTTATGAAGGCCTTCAAAATTGAAACTGGAACCAAGGTCTCCTTCCTGGCTGATTAGATTGATTTCATTTGTAATCTGTTTGTCCTTTCTGGTTCAGTGAGCCATTAACTCCTTTATGCAAAGGGAATTAGGACAGGAGTAATGACACCTTGCCATAAAAGTCTGTAATCTGCTGGCCAGGACATCCACACATGGCCACTTTTCAATAATATTCTCAGGTGATAGGAGAGGTAAAGAGGGAGGAATAAAACTCCTCAGTGTGTATTCAGCAGTTGATTTATCAAATAAAATGGGATTGAGGTGGTTATAAAGTGTGGAAAGTGAAGTGAAGAACTTCTTTTCTTAGTGCTGTACTTTAGGGCAAGGTGTTGCTTGTGTTACTCTTTGATGTTTTTTGTTTTTTTTTTTTTGTTAAACATACAAATATGTATATTATATATGTATATTTTAATTGCATGTATAGTTTATTACTAACAACAAATGTGACAATGTTTTAACCTTTCAACCTTTGTGTTTTCAACACTGCATTTCAAATATAGAAGGAAATTTGATACCAGGGGAGAAAAAGAAGGAAAAAGACTGTAAGGAAGGGGAATATTCTATAATCTGACTCACTCAGATTGCTCATGGCACAGTTTCATTAAAAATTAATGTGTCCCAGAGAGTTCAGGGGTGCTGAAGTTTGCACAAGACCCTCGAAAATTTGGAAATGTTTATTTCAGAAGAGGATTCTTGCATTTTTAAATGAACAAAAGAAAGGATGCTCAGGTGAACATGACTCAGAAAAAGAAATCTTTTCCTGTCCTTTGAAATAAAAGTACAATGTTCTCTTCATTGTGTAGTGAAGGTTTAAAATATGCAGAAGTACTGAAAGTTTGCTTCTGGTCCCACATTTCCCTTCTTTTCCCTCCTTTTGATAGCCCCAGCATTTGAGCTGAGTTTCACAGATAAACCTCATCATTTTAAATTGGTATTACTGCAGAAAGAATCCACATTCATCCTATTCCAGAGCTGGCCTGGGCTGAAGAAGATTTCTAGGTTTTTTATTTCTTTCTCTTTCTTTCTCTCTTTCTTTCTTTCTTTCTTTCTTTCTTTCTTTCTTTCTTTCTTTCTTTCTTTCTTTCTTTCTTTCTTTCTTTCTTTTCTTTCTTCTTGTTAAAGTATGGGTAAAGATGACAAACCTTGTGTCAAAAAACCAAATCAGACAAAGTAAGCATTTGATTTGCTTTAATATGCTTTAATAAGAAAATAGGCAGAGGAAACCTGACTCTAACAGCTGAGGTATAATGTCAAGTTACACCAACTTCTGATTCCTTCTTCGGGGTAAAACTGATTTGTTGTTGTTGTTGTTTTGGTGGGGGTGTTTTTGGTTTTTTGTTGCTTTTGGTTGGTTGGTTGTTTTTTAGGAATTGCTGAATAGAATAGCTAGGTTATTAGCATCATCATATTTTATGCAATTCTGAAGATTTTTTTTTCCCTAATATATATATTTTTTTAAGAAAGGGGAATTGTTTTTATTAGCCAAGGCAGGAACATATTTTAAAATAAAAGTTCAGTGTTTTTATCCAGAACTGTACTTCAATTATAATTTTCAAGCTCTTGTCTCTGCTCAGTTATTTTAACAGGGAAAAAAGGATAAAAAATGTGACATATAAATGGAAAATAGGTTTATAGGTTTATTGTTAAAAAGGAAGAAGTAATGTAAAAAAAACCCATTTTGTACAGGATTATTTATTTAACATTAACTTATTCATTATCTAATGTACAAACCCTGCTTTCTGGTCTACTTCCAAAGTAAGGAATTAATTACCTATCATAATTGCAAAGCAATTTTTGTTCAGTTAATCATGTGATCTTTAAAACAATCTTCAAAATTTCTTTGCAAGAAAGATCTTAACCATATTTCTTATCCTTAACCTTATGCCACATTTTCTTAACTGTTTTGTTTTGGGGCTTTTTTGGGAGTGGGTGTTGTTTGTCTTTGGTTTTGTTTGTTTTTAATTCGTGAACTTTTGGTACAAAATGAGAATGAAATGAAAAAAATAATTGTTTCAACATCAAGTCAGCTGATAGTTAAATTCTGCAATTGTGAATTAATGAGGATGAATGCAACTCTTATTTTATATTCTCTAAATTTCATTATCTCTCTGCTTTTTTCCTACTTAAATATGTTTTTTCATAAGGAACAGACATATAATAATTTTAGGTCAAAATAACATCAACCTTTTTTTTTACACATATGCCCACGGGTAAAAAACCCCCTCTCTTGTTGACACAATCCACAGAAATTATTTGAAAATATCATCTCTGGAATGTAGTGAACATATTTTTAAATAAAACAACAAAGACTAAATTTCTTAACATGTATTTTGTGTGTGAATGTACAATTCTACTGTACCAGAGAATTTCTCCTGTACATTAGACAAAATAAAAAAAAAATAATTACTGTTTTTCCTTAGAGTCAATGTTATCATCATATATTTTATTATGTTTTTATGAATTGTTTTGGTTATTTTTTCTTTAGGATTATCATCCTCTCTGTCCAACAACTAAATTTAAAATACTATTGAAATATTGATAGGTAAACCCTTTTTTTATTATCCAACACACTGAAATATTCTCAGCACCTTTAGGTTTTTATTGTGCCTCAAATCCATATGCACATATGGCAAGCTTTTTATTTGGCTTTTTCTTCTACTGCATCTTCTCTGGGTGTTATCAGACATATTTTTCAGTCAGATTTATCAAAGTGCATTCAGAATATAAGCATATTTCTTTCAAATTGAAGATCTTCTCCTTATAAAAAAGATGGAACAACATTATTCTCTTTTTTTTTAAGTTCATGTCCTTTCTTCCCAGCTTCATTTTCACATAATTCATCCTGATGACTAAAGGAAAACAGTACGATCTCTGGATAACTCCTTTTCTTTGGATAATTCTTTTTCTTCTTTCATCATTCAGAATTATTTGGGTGGGTATTTCAGGTTACTGGAAAACTGGATCTTTGCCCATCACTCAAAGAGTTGGAACTAAATGATCTTTAAGGTCCCTTCCAACACAAAAAAAATTCTATGATTGTATAATTAAATGAAACTTAATCAAAGTTGACCTGGAAAATAGGCACTAAACTGCAGACATCTTAGTTCTGTAAGTCAGTAGTTGAAACCTTGTAAGTCACAAAAACCTCTAAATATATGTATTGAAAAGACTTAGAACTAATTTCACAAATTATCAGTATAATTAAAAAAAATATTAAAACTTCCATTAAAAATTTATTTAATTGCTTAAGTATAAAACATAAAACATACAGGAATAAGTAAATGGATATAAGAAAAAGAATTAATATTTTGAAAACAGTAATGGTGTCTCTAACTAACAGATGGTGGAGCTATGTCAAATTATTTCCTGCTAAAGAAAGATTTTCATATATGGGGATGGTTTTCACCTTTCAAATGGATGCTGTAATGGGAGCTGATTTTTCTTCATAGCTAATAAGCATGGCAAAGCCTCTGGTATAAACATCCATGACTTACTGGCAATATACCATGACTGAAATCATCATCAGATAGAATTAATAGAAATGGATTAAATGATGGAATTACACACCAGCTGTTCCACAAACTGAATTACCTGAACATAATGATGTAGCTTTCTACTCTAAAGTTCAAGAAACTTAATTGTTGTTGAATCATTGTGTGCATTTACAGAACTATGCGTGTCAAAGACAAATTTGCAGAAAATACAAAGAAAAAGGGGAGAAAAATCATAGCAGAAGTAAACAATTAACCTGTCCTGGAGAGGATTTGTTCAGCTCACCCCCCCTTCAGGAAAGAAAACACATTTATAAGAAAAGCTTTAAAAAAACCCCAACAACAAACAAAGCACCTAAACAAAAAAAGCAAGATAGAATCATATAGACACATAAAATGGTGCTTTAAGTTTCTGAAATATAGATTGCCATAAATTCTCCAAAATACTTTCAATTTTCTAATGTATTCACTCAACAAAAGATATGAGTATTTATAGCTCTGGTGGTCTCTTTTTTCTTTCTTTCCTTGATTGCTTATCTGCTGGGAACTCAACTTCCCACTTAAGTCATTTATGAAAGGTCACAGCTCATCCTGAAAATTAGTTTGTCCTACTTAAGTGACATAATTTTGGTGATAATTTCTCTGTGAAATTTGATTTAAATTTCAAGGATTTGAGCTTCAGTGTAAAATTTGATGTTAACTGTAAAATTTTACATCCTTCTGAAATCTATTGGCATTGGGGTCACAGTTTCAAGGTAGAAATTCTGTTTGCATTTTTTGTCTTCTTTTTTTTTCTTCTGTAGACACTTTTTGTTGGAAAGATTATGCTTAAACACACATGAAATTATACTTGCACTGACTTCTCTTTTACTTCGAAGGGATTTTATTTATTTTTTTTTCCATAAATTTTTTGGGGTGATACGTGGATTAGGGCAAATTCAGTAGTACATTCATTTTGAATATTTGCAATATGTAGATTTGGAGGTGAAAAGACAGGTCTAACAGTATGCTAATGTTTTTGAAAAATAAAAGTTTTCTGACTATTCAACCCTTCTATGGACTAAAAATAATGCTTTCACAACAAAAAGAATTTAAATAAAATGTTATTAATATTTTTTTCCTGAATTTCATGGCAATTTCATTATCTGTGCTAATATTTGTTCATCCAGCTTTTTGAAATCACTGTTTTTGAAACTAAGTAAATTTTAAAAATAACACAATAATTTCTAATCTAAGAACTCAAATCCCTTAAGGTTCTTTAGGAGACCTGGAATGCCTTAACCAAAAATGGATACTTCAGTCAATCCCTTTGATATTGAACATAGTATAAAACAGAAGTACAAAGGGCAGCAAGGTGAAAATGACTTGATAAGTGGAGGAATATTCAATTATAATTTCCATGCTCTTGTCTCTGCTCAGTTATTTTAATGGGGAAAAAAGGATAAAAATGTGGCATATAAATGGAAAAGAGGTTTATAGGTTTATTGTTAAAAAGGAAGGAGTAATGTAAAAAAACCCCATTTTGTACAGGATTGTTTATTGTACATTAAAATGCTAATTATCCTAACTCTGTGTTAATGATGATGCCAGGAGGGCATGAGTTTGAATTAAACTAATTAAATATATCCTAAAGGAAAGAAGAAAAGAAGAAATCGTGCTTCTCTAAAACTGAATATATATAATTAAAATGAGAAGTAGTGATAGAATGTAAAAACAATATTATACAAATCTATAATGGGAAGATAGCACTGTAAGACATTTAAGGTATTAGATTTATATTTAGTGGTATAATAATTTTTTGTCTAATGCTCAAAGCACATAAATATACATACTTTCATACCCATGTATAAAACAGTCAATAAACATTGCTAATATAGAAAGTAAATATAAGTAACATTCCACAAAATTTTAGAAAAACAGTCCTTCTCTTGTACCCTGTTGAGACCTTCAGCAAGAATCATTTGGCTTCTCAGTGTACACAAAGAAAAATTGGTCTCAGTATGGCCAAAACTCTCTATTAGGCCAGATAAACTGTAGTTTTTAAAAGGAACTTAGATAGTTTCCATATGACAAATGTCTGTAGACAATAGATTAATCTCCTATTTTATGCAGTTTCCAAAAACTTAGAATGACTGCAATTTAGATGTTAGAAGTTAGTTGGAATGGAGAAATAGTGCAGAACATGAAACAAAGCTTAGATTCAGATTGGAAACGAGATATGAGCTATTTTGCAAAGAAGGTGTGTTATTTTTATTCCAAACAAATTCACAGCTAGATCCTTCAAGTGCTTATAAATCTGAAAATTCACCATGAAGGAATTTTCTGTTGTAATCGTGTTTTGCATTTAAGGTGAAATTTTCATGGATAGACTAATTTCTTTGGGGGAAAAAAATGAAATAGAACATGTAGAAAATACAGAATTACTTTTTAAACAAACTTGCAAAATCATTGAATTTTGCCTGCCGTTTTATATAACTTGTTTAAAAATTCCACACTAAGTTTTAAAATCTTGTCATTAGGATGGACCAGTAGAATTTGCTGTCCCTCCTTTGCATATTTAATTGTCACTGCCCGGCTTGTGATAGTCATGATGATACATTATCTGCAAAGAGAAACATTTGTCTTATTACTGAAGATTTAAGTGTTTCCACTTGCTTAACATCTGTGAAACTTTTTTATGTACAGGAATCAGCTGCAGGGTGGATTTAATTTTCCTCAAGAAGAAAGAAGGAGTGGAAAACAAGATGTGTTGGCAGCATCCTCAAGTCTTTGCCAGCAGGACCCAGAGGCTCGTGGTGGGAATTTCTATTCATTGCCACATGGAGCAGGATATTGGTGTTATATACATGGAGTCCATTTGAAATTCTTTTTTACATGTTTTCCAGTTGCTGCCTGATTCTTTTCCTCTCCCCAGGGAAGGGGTGAAAGCTGCTTCACAGCCCTGATGTGCCCTGATGTGGCAGGGCTGGGGATCAAACAGGCTGGACCCATCCAGGGGGTACCTGTGGGCACCAGCTCAGCCCTGGGACCCACCACAGCCCCAAACCGCTGCCCAGGGATGGAAAATACACCCACAGCTGCCAGCCTGCAGGACAGCAAGGGATGTGCATTGCTGGTTGGATCATGCCATGAATTGTCTAATTTTTCCAGCTCAGGAAGGGAAGTTCCTTGTGCTTTTTGAAGGTCATCATGACACAGGTGAAATAATTTTTGTCACAGAGTTAATGTGGTGAAGGTCAGGCAAGAACTTGCTTGGCCTCTAGCAGGGAATATGAGGCAGCAGACTCCTGCCATATGCACTGCATCCTTAAAGAGGCATTCCAGGCTTATTGCCCCAGGACCTGCAGTGTGGATACAGATGGCATTGTCAAGGTTTTAATAATAGTATGGGACTTCTCCAGTGAGAGGGTAAGTGCTCAGTAGTTGTGAACTCAGCCATTAAACCCTATATTTATAAATTTTCAGAATAAAGATATTGGGTATAGTAAGACCCCAAGGGCATCTGCATGGAATAGTGCTGGACATTATTGTCCCATCTAGATGGAAGTACTATTTATAATTACCCTCTCCTGAGTTAGACAGACAGCTTTTGATTCATTTAATTGTATTCTTCTTCAAACCAATTTGACTTAATTTCCCCATAGGATATGCTGTGACACAGCATCAAATACATTCTGAGAATCCAGGCATGTCTTCCTCATAGTTCTGCAATTGTATAAACACCAGAAGAGTGATTGGGATGGCTTGGGACCTTTGGTTTCTATGGATACATTATGATTCTAGGTTGCAAATTATTTCACTCTTTTCCAAGTAGCAGCTATTAACATTATACATCATTAACAAATACAGTTATGTGAATGATATTAGGTGCTAACATCACATTTTCATATTTTAAGACTGCAGCTTAACAGCACTAAAGGCTCTAAAGTTATTCCACTCTCTGATGCTTGGTTACTGTGGTTCCTCTGCTGTTCACATTCATCAGCTAAATAAGTCTTGAACAAAGGCAACCTTTGTGGAAGGTTTTTAAGTGCTTGTTTTTAACCTAAACTGTGCTTTTCTCCCTTCTGGTTTAGTTTCAAAGCTAATAACTTAGCCTTCAGTTTTGGAATACTTGAGTGACCTCCTTTAGGTCTGATCTTCTTGCTTATAAATTTCTGTAACTGCAAGATGTGCTTCATAATTATCTTGCTCTTTAATATCTGATATTCAGTTCTTCTGTTAGTTTATTGGCTTCAGACATGTAAGCCAGTTGCAATCCTCTTTTATTTTTTTTTTTCTTCTTTATGTTTTCTCCATCCTTTAACAAATTTTAATGTCTGTCAGTAACACCAAGAACATAAACTGTGGTTCCCACATTAGATCAGACTGGAGAATCATCTTGCCTGATCTCTCTCTGACAGAAGTCAATATATAAAACTTCACAGAAAAATGCAAAATTATGAGATAAATTCTATTTCCAGGAAAGCAAACTTTGAAGGATTACAAAACCACTAATAAAATTAGAAGGAAGAAATAATCCTTCATAAAATATTTCAGCTATTTCTCTCTCTTAATCAAAAAAATTATGGCATTATCTTCTGATTTAGAATAATTAAATTTAAGTGCTGATTCTTTCTAATAAGATTGTGCCTGGCAGAAGCACCCTTGGATTTTTAAATGACCTTTCCAAAAAATTCAGCTATTAGTATCTGGAGACAAATGTTTAAAGAGGAACATAATTTATCTTCTGAAAAAGATATGAGCCTAGATGTATCCAACACATCACAGAAGCTTAAAGTTTAGGATTAAAGTTATTTAAACTTATAAAAGGGAAAAAAAAAAGCTGTACTTTCTTTAAGGTTTCTTAAGAGATTTTGAAACTGTTAAATGCTTTTTATACCTTCTATATGCTTATTAAAATTGCTTTTACTGTAAAGAATGGGGCCTAGTTTCTGATATTTGGGTTTTTTTAGATAATGAAGAATTTCAGAGCACTTAAAATTTTTGCTACGTTTAGCAAAATGCCTAAATGTTTATGCATTGAAGATTAACATTTCATGCAGCAGACACCATCAAATGTTTTTTATCACTACATATTTTGCTAAAATAGTATTCCTTATGGCTTAAAATATTATTATCTATTACAGAGACAAAATTTCCTCTTTAATTTAAACATTTTAAGATTTATAATTGCTTCATTAATATGAAAATGAAATTATGACTTTTCTACTTTCTATTTCTCAGCTATGTATTATTTTACAGCTCTTCATTTAAAAGTTAGGGACAAAGTAATTTTGGTTAATAAAACACAGTTTATAGCAACCTCTAATGACTATTGTGTTAGCAGCAGCATAGGCATTCGTGTAAGCAATATCTTGTGTTGTAGGGTTAAGAAAGAGCATCAGAGTTTTCATCTTTATTTTATAAATTTTTGGTTCCTAAATCCAGAAATCTAATGTTGGGCAAGACTCTATGATTAAGGCTTTTCATCAATGTGTCTAGTCATGGAGAATTGTTCTTGTTAATTTTTCAAGTTTTTTTTCTTTAGATCAATCAGGAACACACATGAACACCCACACAGATCTTGATAAAAGAAAATGTCAAAAATTATGCCATGGTAAATAAAAATATTTCACCTGGCACACATTTCTACTTGCAGACACTTTCAGAGACAGGAACAAAACGTTTGAGTGAAGATAGAGCTTCTAACTTTGATGAGTTTAATATACAGTCTGGTGCTGTTTCGGATATAAATTATGTGTGGTCTTTTGACCAAAAAGACTAAATGATGGAATATTTACAAATTCAAGTGACCCCATTAACGCTGTTTTACAACATTTCCCAAAGAGTTTTGGTTATTTTTGAATATGTCTATGTAAAGTGCTCATGAATAATTTCACTTTTCAATAATGAAGTTCTAAGAAGTTTAATAAGCTGTCATGATTTGCATCTTACATATTTTTAATAATAGACCTTGAGGAGGAAGCTACATGTACATCCAAGTAATATTATCTAGACAACATCTTAGAGGTATATGAAAAATAGAAAAAACTAATGGAAGTTCACTTCAGGACTGAAGAGCAGTTCTGGATGTCTAATAATAATTGTTATGATTTCAGCTCAAAAGATAAGGGTGACTTCACAACTCTTTTTTTTTTTGGTATTATTTCTAAAAGTATGTTTAATTTCATAGTGGAAGATGAAGAAAGATGACCTTTTCTCCTCCTCAAACAGAACTGTGTTTTCCAGGAGAACAGAAATTGAATTTATACCATATAGTTACCATTTCTGTATGGAAAGTGCCTTCAAAAAAAAAAATTAAAAATCAAAGGCATGTATGCATGGTAAAGCTGTGTTTTTGGAGGAGAGAGGAGATATTTTTGTGAAGCATAGGGGAGATAATGTCCTAAATCAAAGATACAAACTTATATGCCTGTGTATATATAAGGAAAATGTGAGAATTGGAAAAGAAGTGCTAAACCATTTTCGCATTCTTAGTTTGAAGAATGGAAATGCAAATTTTAGGCTACTTTTAATGAAAGCTAAGGAGGCAATTGTATGAAAAAATATTTAAAAACTTAGCTCTAAGTGGAATTCTTGAAGCTCAGCTATAAAGAAAAAAATGCTAATGGCATATTAAAAGTAGATTCATAATCATGGCATTATATAGTCATAAATTGAATGAGCCATGATCTGCATCCTGAAGGTGGTTGGTACTTCCTGTAATTTACATTCATGTGCAAATATGCTCTTTTTCTAATTTATGGGATTAGTGACATTGCTTGCTTGCTTGCTTGCTTGCTAGTTTTTAAATATGGCTGCTTTCGTAATTTTCATTGGTTTGGATTTTTTTAAATTTAATTTTTCCATTATTTTAGGCTGTTACCTAAACTGGCCCACAACTAGCAAACCAGAAAATTTTCCCCTTACAAAGCTGCCATTACCACAATGGAACTTAATATAAACTGAAGGAAACAAACAAATAGACAAAAAGTAGAAGCAAAGGCTTCTGGAGAAGGATTAGAAATTGGCAGAGAGATGTGACTCGCTGAGGCAGATGCTGGATACAAAATAAGCCCAAAAAAATCTAGGTGAGAACCTAACACATAAGAGAGCTCATGTGAACTAGTTTTGTAATCCTCTTAAATAGTACAATATAACTCAGTATCAGGGTGAAGTACAAACTCTTTTCTAAGGACACCAGAAAGGTTTGACTTTGGGACTAGCAATGTGATTTTATGCTAATGGATTTGGAGGCTGAAGTTAATATCTGGGAATAGCGATTATTTTTCTGAAACAACTGGAGTTAGTTAAATATAGTCGGTGACACCAGGGAGATAATGTTTAAGTCCCAAGACTATAATGCAATAATTCTTGTGTACCCAAAGCATTACCTGGTGAAAAGCAAGAAAAGTAAATATTTAGCATTTGTTTAATGGAATAAGGACATAAACAAATATCTATTTCAAATGACCCCGGTGTAACTTGTTACTTGGGAAATGAATAAAGGAAATTAATCTACAAAACTTTTAAAAATCAATAAATAAATCGGAAGCTGTTTTTTTTTTTTCAAATAAGATGATTCATGAATATAATCTCTCATTTGGGTTTACAGTCCACACTTGTCAAGTCCCCTACAGGGTGGTGTTTGGTAACAATTCTGCAAAATGACTTGGAGTTTTAGTTAACAAACAAATGTTATTGCTGTAAGGGACTTTGTGACTTTCTTAGAGAATTTAGAAATTATGTGCAAAAGGAGCATTCAAACATATTATTGCCCCTCACTATCACTTTTGAGAGAATTTTTATAGCTGTGCTTGACTCCAGCTGAATATCTTCATTCCATTAATTGATTTCAGCTGAGCTTTTGATTTTTTTAGTTGTCTCAAAATTACAGGTGGAAAAGTTTTTCCAGTTTTAGACTTTTATTTAAATTTATAAACAAGGAAAATTTATTGAGTTTTTGCAGTTGTCTTTATTCCAATATTTTTCAACAAATGAAACTGAAATGTTCTTGCATAAATTAAGCTGCTTTGCATGACTCAGAAAAATCACTTTTGCATCATACCTCTAGCAAAATCAATAACACTGACAGATACCTTGAGAACATTCATAAAAAACAATTACATTTTTATGCATTACATGAAAAATTTGGATAGGATTGGTCTTATTAAATCATGATAGGCTACTCCATAAAAGCATAATAAATTAGAGGTTTTCATTTATTTAGTTCTGACATTAATATCCTTGACCTTACTCTTGCCAGTCACCATTGGAAATATTTTTAAGATCATAGCAGTGGTTTTAAGTCACCACTGTATATTCCAATATTTTAGACACTGGACTATGTTTTTCTTTTTCTTTAACAGCTGTTTGAAGACATCCAACAACTTTGCTTAGAAAGGAATCTTAAAAAGAATAAAACTCTTTCTTTTTAATATATGAATTTTTCCTTGTGACACTTGTACCCACAGCAAAATAATGCCCAGTTTTGAAAACTGTTAAGATTGTATGGAGTAACTTTATTGCAAAATAAAGAATTCTCTAGTAGAGCTTCATTAATGAACCTTGTACCAGTTGAAAGCACAGAAGAAATTCTGAAAGTCTTCTTTTCCATGACTGAGGTTTTGAAACAAATTTATGTTTATTAATCTAATATTTCAGGTAGACAACTGTTTATTTGTAGAGGCCAGAAAAGAATAATTGAATTTAAGAGCAAAATAACTCAGCTGATGTGCTTCTGAATAGAAATTAGCCGTGTCTGGAGATAGGAGGTAAAGAAGATTGCACCCTTTTTTATTGCTATTTTAAAAAGAGGAAAACCAAGTTAATGATTTTTGTTATATTTCTGATAGTGTTTGAGGATGAGACTTGAGACAGGTGTAAATTGACTCTCTCTAAAAAGTAACTTGTGTTGATTTATTTTTCTTTCTCTGTAATGTAGAGAGATGTCTGTTTTGCCTGCTCTTTGGGCAACATACATATCAAAGCAGAGGAAAAAGTATTTGGCAGAAACTGTGAAAATTCATTCCTCTTCTTTTCTTCAATTTTCAGAGTGTGTATTTATTGAGAGGGTTTTGATCTTTCCTATAGAATTTTGGTTTTTCCATAGGGTATTTAAAAACTCTTTTTACTTTCAGTGTGAATGGAATAGACATTTGAGCAGATGTTTTAGAAACCTTTCAAAGTTGGACATCTTTGGAACTGTCAGAGATGCTCAGAGTCTACATTTGATTCCTCAAGCTTACTAAAGCTAGACTGGGTTTCTTTTTTGGCCTGAAGAAGAGAAGGCTTGGGGGGAACTTATTTTGCATACTTTCAGTATCTAATATTTGGAGAGAGGAGATGGCATCAGACTCTTCTTAGAGGTAAACAGCGAGAGAATATAATGCAACTATCACAAGTGGCTGCAACAGAAACTCTCTAAACTTTCTGTTTAGAGAATGTTGGAGTGTATCCATTCTTGGAGTTTTCCAAATTTATTAGTCCTGACAACCCAAGTTTTGATTAGTTTAACTTTGGGCAGGAGGATGCATGAGGTGACTTACAGAAATCTCTTTCAAAACTAAAAAACTATGAATCTATGTAAGAAAAAATTACTTAGTGAGGTATACAGGATTCTTTGACTTTTGTATGACTACTTGTTTCTTTTGTGCAAATAGTTTACTACTATAAAATGTATTGTCTGTGTAGTATTCAAATGCTGATAGTTTTCTTGGTATGGTCACACAGAGTTGCAATGTAGTTCTAATCATATTGGATTCCATTAGAAATATCTGGTTTGGTTCTTGCTTCCCTCTGATGAGCAGGTGAGTTACTGTGTTAGTAAATAAGTGTGAAAACTTTGTCATGTAGGTGTGCTTCTTTTGTTTTTACCACTGCAGATGATGTGCTGTGTTCAGGTTTGTGTGCCAGCATCAGGCTGAGAAATTTCATCTGCATTCAGATCACAAAATCCATTCAGATCACAAAATCCATTTTTTTGCAAGGCCTGTGGAGAGTATCCCTTGATCACAGAATCATTTAGGTTGGGATCTAAGACCTCTGAGGTCAAGTCCAACCACTGACTGACCACCACCATTTCAACTAAACCACAGCACTAAGTATCAGATCCAGCCATTTATTGGACACCCCCAGGGATGCTGGCTTCACCACCTCCCTGGACAACCTGTTCCAATGCCTTACAACCCCTTCCATGAAGAAATTCCTCCTGATGTCCAACGGGAACCTCTACAGGAGCAAACTGAGGCTGTGACCTCTTGTCCTGTCATGTGTTGCCTGGGAGCAGAGCCTGACCCACACCTGGATGCACTCTCAGATTGTTAGGGTGGCAAGATCTCCCCTGAGCCTCCTTTTCTCCAGGCTGAACACCCTCAGATCCCTCAGCTGCTCCTCATAGGAATTCACCAGACCTGTAGTCATTCTCTGCAGTGTTTCCAGCACCTCAAGGTCTTTCTTGAAGTGAAGGAAACAGCTGCTGAATCTATTTCCTACACAGATTCTTATTCCACTGCAGACTTAAAGTGTGTTATTTCAAATGTAAATATTTCTGTATGTGTGCCTGATGTTAAGTAGCTTCCAATGGCAGCATCAATTGTGAGCTGAGTCAGTTAAGTACTATGTATTTTGTAATTTGTTAGATACCTTTCTCAGATACCTTTATCTAGAGTCTTATTTTAACTACTGCTGATGGAAAATGAAAAGAACACCACTCTAACCACATATAAAATGTGATTACAGTGGTCTTCTCTTCATTGTCATCAGCAGTAGTGGTCTGGTATATGAGAATTCTGACACTTAAAAGCACATTCTGGAAGTGTGGTGTTGAGTGAAATGAAAAAAGAATTCAGCAGCAGTGAGCTTAAATTGACTCATTTCATGTAGTCATTACCTTACAAGTCTTGTAGCACTGGTTCATTGAAATTCCCATTTATTGCCATCAGTAGCTGGGGAAACTCTTAGACAATAAAAGTATTGTACCAATTCTTTCCAGCTTTTACCAGGATTGCATTTTGACAGCCAGATTTAAATGTAGAAACTTGTCAAAACCAAGATGATATGCAAAGAATACTCATTTTAGCCTGATTTTATAGCTTTAAAATGCCACCACTGTTTTCTGTTTTCAAGCAGGGAAGAAAGTAAAAGCTCTTCATTCAAGATATAATTAATATATAAGGTTAATGAAGGGTTAAAACCCTTGGCAAATTGGCAAATTTTAGACATCCCTTTTGTATGGTCTCGTAAAAGTATTTTGAATATAGTTCTATAGTTGGGTTTTAGATTCAATTATCTTGGGATCATTTTTCATATTATTGTTAGAAATAAGCTGCAAGCTTAGACATTTTTCAGGATTTTGTTGGTTTGGTTTTTATGTTGTTGTGGATTTGGATGTTTTGATTTGGTTTGGTTTGGTTTTGCTAGGGTTTTTTGAAAATGAGATCCACACGTGCCAGGCAAAGAAAGCATTCAATTTTAGTATTTTATTTACTATGTTCCAGCTATCAGGCATCAACTGTCAGGAGTAATCTTATTATCTCTGGGCTTTTGTCTGAACACTGAGCTTCATATTTTGCCAGCTAAGTTTTCCTCAAATTTATTCTTCTGCTGTTCTCAGTCCTAACTCAGCTACTGAGAGAAATTTTCTCTGGTTACTTTCTAATGCCATGTTTTCATTAATTCTCTCTTGCATTCTTGCAAGCAGGCTGACAAGAATGCATAGATCAGAAAGCCTGCTAGTATAACCTCTCAGTTATCAAATCCCACAGTCTCATTCCTTTATGGATTTTCCAATTGCAGTGAAATAAAATAAAATAAAAAATCCAGTTATTAACTTACTCAATTTTTAAATTGGTATTAAAAGAGAATGGGTAACAATGTTCTGTTTAAATATTTTATGCATATTCAGTTTCCAGAATCACTGAAGAGAAATGAATGGTTTGTCTGGCACTACACAAAACAGGAACAGAGGAAAAGAAGTGTTAAAAGCAAATTTCTTTTTCTTTGTCAATAATAATTGGTCAGAGTTGCTTAAATTTATGTCACTTGTACTCTTTTAAATAAACTTGGATAGCACTCAATGTCCATTGTTTGTGAATTTTGCATGACACATTTTGATGGAAGTATTCTTTCACTCTGCCTTCAAAATTTGTGGGTTGGTGATCTCAGACAATTATCATTATCAGACAAATCGCACACTTACTGCAGTCACTCAGTTCCATTGCTGCTTGATGTCAGAGCTCACTCAAATCTCCCCAACAGAGCAAGTAAAATTCAGTTTCATATTCAGTGGATCTGGGGAAGATAAGAGGAAAATAGCTGAAGGGATGGAAGCTGCAATTTTGAAAGGCCAGAAGGCAGGAGTAGGTGCAGCCTCAGCTTTGAACAGGACAGGAGGGTTGTGTGCCTCAGCAGGGCATAGGGAGGCCACTTAACACTCCCTTCTCTAACTGGATTAAGATCAAAAAGTGTTTGATTTTACTTTCAATTTCCTAGGGATTTTAATTACCAGTGAAGCCCAACATTTATTAATTTATTTCTTTGTTTGAGATATCCAGGTGATAAAGACATTGAAACAGGAGTTTAGCTAGTCTGAAAATCTCTATGCAGCATCTACTTCCCTTTTCCAACACAGCAATTATGGGGAGCTAAAATCCCAAACATTTTTTATATCCCAAACTCTTTTTGTAGTTTCTTTTTCTGAACCCTTATTTACTATTCTGCTCTCCTAACACATTTCTCCCCAGCTCTTTAATTTCCTATTTTGCCCATCCTCCTAACCTGCATCTTATGCTATAAATCACTGATGACAGAAACAAGCCCTGTACAGAGTGAGGTCCTGGAAATGCTTGATTTTCTGCAGAAATCACTAAGGGAGAAATGTTGAACAGACAGAGACATGTGTCAGCTGGAAAGCTTCCTCCTGTGCAAGGCAAACATTTTTGTTCAGGTTTGTTTTTATGTGCGCGTTCCTTGCTGTTGAACTTGAACCAGGACTGGTTTAGGCCTCAATCTACATAGCTGGTAAATCATGTGAACTATCTGTGAATTACAGCTTGGTTGCTTCTGCACAAAAACTTTTCAGGGAAATCTTCCAACATTTCCATGATTACCTGAAAAAAATACTTTTGTCTCTTTTTAGCATCATTTGTGTAGCTCTTCCTACCAGCTGAGAGCTGGGCAGCCCTCCCCAAATTAAACTGGATTAATCAGAACTATTTTCTCTTTTTCCTTTCCTTTTTATTTTTGCTCTCAGAGCATTTATTTTGTCATTAAAGAGGCCAATTAATTCTTTTTTTTTTTTTTGTTCCATCCCAGATTTCTTCAGACTGTTTTCTGAATGATTCATTGGTCACCTGAGGTATTAAGGCTTTAAGCTCAAACAACAGGGATAGTGAGAACGGAAGCAGGAAATTTATTTTTTAAAAAATTGCAGATTTCATTATTCTTCACACACACCTTATCAGGAAGAATTTTATCATGGAAAATTTTGATAAGTACCTCAGCTGCCTAGGGAAGTGGAGTCACCATCCCTGGAGGTGCTCAGGAAAGAGATATGGCACTTGGTGCCCCAGGGGGTGATCAGTCAAGAGTTGGGCTCAATTATCTTGGAGGTAAATTCCAACCCTAATCATTCTATGATTCTGTGATTAAAAGAGTTTCTTTAGGGGAATGGTAGTGTGTATGTTAGAAATAAATTTTTATTTATGTGCAAAATTTTTTGAATTCATAATTCAAATTAATTGTAGAGGAAAAGAAACCTTGTGGAACCTTTTATTACTTCACAGCAGCAGCTGAGTTGCACATTTGCACATGCAATTATATCTTCAAAGGTTCCTGCTTCATAACCTTTTCAACAGACCAGGGGCTAATTAATTCTTAAGGAATAGTTCTCTGATCGTGGTTGAAGGTGATCTGTCTTTTTTTGTACTTCAGACTGACTTGTGGTATTATGAAACTCTGTATCTGGTTCTTAATAGTCATGTCATACTGCATTAAGTCATATCCTGAAAAGATTGATGCAGTGATTTATCTCATGTCATATCTTTATGTGTCAGTCAAGGAAGTAGAGCATATACAGATGGATCTTATCTGTAAAAATGGCTTGAATATGTGGAGTTATAAGAAAAAAAAGTCATGAAAACCACAGAACTTGAGAAAAACTGCTTTTATACTAAGTATAGTATTTAGAATTATCTGTTAGACTGCCATGTCTTTGATATGACAAATTTGTTTAAATCACGATAGTTGGATATATATGACAAATAAAGAATCCTTGCTGTGGAAAGAGGTGTTAGGGATCCATTTTGAGCAATGCACAATAGAAATCTTCACAGTTACCTTTGAGGACCTATTGGAGTCGAACATCTTAAAATTTAAGAATTATAGGCAGTTCGTGGGGAATATTTCAGCCAAAATTGTATTTTGGTATATTTCTTCGTGATTAGTATATATGTCAATACCAAAAAACATTCACAAACAAATTGGGAGCAAAACCTGAAATTTTTCTTTTGAAATTTCATCTATAAGATAAGGAATTGACAAAGCTATCTGAGAACAGAACAATTAGGAACTGCCTGTTAGGTCCTAGCTACTTTAAATGTATAAAACTTTATTTTCTGTGGGTAGATAATAAATTTTAGGCCCATTTTCATGGCTAATAAACTATTCCTTCAGTGTGCCTAAGTATGTGAGCCATATACAGTGTAGGCATTTTTGGTAAGGATAGTTGGCCTCTATGGATTTGTCTTTGGCTACTAAGATGAAAAATTTTATGGCAAGTATTTTATGGCAGTCATAGAATTTCTGTACAGTGTTTGGTGATGCCCATGACTTCCAGCTCCATTAAGACATTTTGAGGTCTCAGGAAGCTACAACGGCTTAATGCAAATATATAAAATTGTATTTTATACAAAAAATGGCTGTAAGACATTAAAGATAAAATTGGCTACTAACTTTAATGCCATGTCCTAGATTTCTGAAAGACATTGCTCAGGATGATGTCTTATTTCCATATTTTAATGCCATTTCTTCTAGTTTTATTTTATTTTTTTCTGTCATTACAGCATTTCTTTGGGAAGAATAACAGCTGCTTCTGTTCAAGGTAAACATATTTTCAATTTTTAAGTTTTTTAAGCAGATATTCTGAAGACAATAATGGCTGAAGGCATTGATGTCGATGGATCTCCTGTTTAATGTGCCAATCTACTAATTAATTTAACTACTTCACACTAATTTCCAAGGAGTTGGTTATAAATGACTTATATTTCAGACAAAAATCCTTGAATTAATAAGAAGAGATTCTTTCCAAGATTTTAGTCCTTTGTATGAAAACAAACTATCACTAATAGTAAAAGGGGAATTTGCACACTAGAGGTTGTTAATTTTTATGTACTTCTATAAAAGTAATGTAGCAATAGCCCATTTTTCACATTTTCTGACCCAGTTATTTTCCTGCCCTGGATTTTATGGATATCGCATAATTAGAAGGTCACCCCTGTTACCATGTTCTATTTTTACATCAAATGTTCATCAATTTCTTTTGCTGAAAGAAACATTAGAAACAATGTTTTAGAACATTTCAGCTACAATGAGAAATGTGCTTTTTAAATACTGCAAGCTTTTTTGATTTATAAATAAAAGTCACAGTGGTTGATTTCTTGAAGAAAAATCATATGTCATTCCCTTGTTCTTTTACATCTGTGGATTTTAATTTTCTCTGTCTACTATGGCCAGAAAATATTCAACAGATAAATACTGTTTAATGTGGAAATCACCTTTTTTTTTTTTTATGGTTAGTTGAATTTATATATCCCAGTGGCAGTTACAGAGTTCGATGTACATTTGTCCCATATTAGTACTTTAGAATGACCAATGGATAGAGATTTTTTAATGCCATAAAATCAAGATGCCTTCCAGAAACACAGGGATCAGTAGATAAAAATGAGATCAAAGGACTGACGAAGTAATAAATATTAAATAAAACTAACACAGAACCAAATAAATAAGTGGAAGTATTGTCCATGCTCACTCAGTTCTTCAGAAATCAATAGCAGGTGGGCAGCAATACAAAAACTTCTCTGTGTAGCAGAGGTTGGATGGGGCTTCTGTTCAACATCAGAATGAGGGTATTAGAAGTAACTTCTAAAATTGCCATAAAGGCATTACTACTTTGTTCTGGCGTTCTTATAATGGGCCTTTATTTTTTCACAGAATAAACACATAAGTCTTAATAACTTTTTTACCACATACTGTGGCACATCAAGTTTGTAATAGCAAAAACTAAAAGTTATTATCTTTATGTGATTTAATGTTTCCCTTTGTTTATTTGGTGTGACTTTAATAATGGAGTTTATAAACTACATTGTCTCTTGAGATTCCTACTAGTAAAATCATATTGCCAGAAAACTACATCTTATATTCTACCCTAAAAGCTGTTACATGATCTATGTTGTTTTGGGGTTTTTGTTTGGTTTTTTGTTGTTTTTTTTTTTAACAAAGATCTCCAAAAAACTTGATTTTGTGATTCTATTAACACTGAGTTGCATTTTCCTGGAATTTACCTCAAGAGATGCAACGTTTCATAGCTCCCTCAGTTTACCTTTTTTGACTTTGTACTTAAATAAGAATGTGTCACAGAAGCAAATAACAACTAACACCCATCCAGCTTGGTTTTGTTTGGGTTGAGTTGGGTTGTGTGGTTTATTTTTAATACTTCTGTAGCAGATTTCGCTCAATTTCAATCTTCATTTTGATGACAGAAAATCCAATGCAGTGTATGGAAAGCTAATGTTTAACAGCTTGAGGAAAATTGCTCTACTATCTTTGCTACTCCTCCTTGGAAGGCCTTTTGGAAAATTCAGGAACAATGATATAAAACTGATAAAAAATGATATGAAACTCTTAATGTATGAAGACGAGTAGCATACAAAGCCAAGGGGTGTCACAGTCTGGTCATGAAGGCCGAAGAATCTTGTTGCCTCCAGTTATGTCAATTGAACTCAGGACTCTGTTGCCTAACTAATAAAAAAAAAAGTTTAAATATTAGAGAATTTTGTGTTTTGTGGGTAAGCTTGAAAATTTAGGTTGCATGGTTCTGGGAGCAAAGATGAAATAGTTTGAAAATAAGGAATAATGCCTTAACTCTTGCAGTATGTCCATGGCAAGAGACAGACCTTATTATAGGTCATTAATGCCAATCAGTCTTCAGTTTAATATATGATCATTTAAGTGGAAGGAAATTTATAATTGTAATTTGCAAATTTGTAATTTGTAATTTGCAATTTGTAATTGTAAACTGTAGTTTGCTTGATTATGAAGGAAATATCTTGGAACAAAGGGAGTACCATGATATATTTGGCCACTTACTGTTCTTGCATAACTTGTTTCTGTGTTTCAACCACAGTTGAAATTTAAAGCAGGATTTGCCATTGTAACTGGCACTAAAATATTCTTTGAATCTGTACAGTTTAGAGCCTCTAATCTCTGAACTTCAGAGGGTGACAATGATTTTATTGTCTTGCTGACTAATTTATCTTATTCAAAGTCAAGTATATAAGAATATTAAGTTTCCTCAGCTCTCTGACATCAACAATTGCATTAGCTAGTTGTTCCTTTGAAGCTGCTGTGAGAGCCTTTGCAAAAAAAGGGGCAGTAAAATATCTGCTGTTTTCAATTTCAAAGTACACACCATTCTAATATGTGGAATATTAGCTTTTCTCTGCTAGTGTGGAAAAAAAAAGAATTAATAGAACCTATATACTATTAATGTTTATTATTGATGATTATAATTAATTAATTATAATCTATATACATACTGCAACAATTGTAATAACTCCATTTTGAAATCACTTTGGATGAATTTTTTTATACTACTCTGAATTAGAAAGAACAAATTCAGTCTCTTTCTCTCTAGAAAACTATTCTCCCTATGAACAATTCAAACTTCACCAGTAACTAAACTGTGATTGTAAGGCATGAGTGTTTGGTCCTTTTTGCTTTTTAAATTTCATTAACAAAAAATCTGTCTCTATCTTAAATAATCTACTTGTATATCAATCTATTTGATTTTTCTTTGTAAATTTGGAACCTGCTTGCATTTTCAAACTTGAAGATTTGTAAAATGTCACTTATTAAAAGTTGCATAGGATTTGAAGTAGCAAAATGCATAGTTTCTTAAGAAGTTTATTTCTTTTTTCCTTTTTTTGTCCTTTCCCCTAATCTTAACTTCTATTTAACAGTTAGACAGAGAACTCCATCATGATTTTTATGTAATATAAGTGTTAGGTTAGAGAAATAGACAATTTCACGGTAGGTCTGAATGCTCACAACCCTTTTTTGAGGAAACCTACTCAGTGAGCAGAATAACGAGGCAACAAGTAGGTGAAGATACACAAGCATTGCCTGTAGGCTTCCAATATGTTTTTAGATGATATTCTTACATTTTTTATGTGATCTGACTAAAATACTAGCAAGTTTGTCTCCTGTGTTGTGTTAAATTTAGCCTGAAACCTTTCTACTAAGATCTGGAAGCCATATGGTCTTGTTAGTATTTAAATAAGAGACTTCCCAAGAAAATTCTGATGTGGCAGCATAAGGCTGTTCAGCTTCATTCCCTTCTGTTTTTCTCAAATTAATCCTTGTTTTGAACAAAGGTACTGGCAGTATGTCCTTCAATAACATTTCAATGGAGTTTCAAATAATTTGAGATTCAGACCTGTAGTAATTTGTAACTTCAGAGGCATTTCTTTCTCTTATTGAGAAGTGACTGATTTTAATGGAATTGTGGTGTTTTCTTGATCTTGTGAATTTTTTGTTTGTTTGCTAATGATCTTAAATCTGTGTTGGTGATTGCAATGTGTAGGTGTTGATGGAGTGTTTATCTTTTAGTCAGTGTTCTTCGGGAAAATGTTTGTCTGAACATCAAGGAGAGGAGACAATAGATGGAAGAAAAACTTGCATGAATTAGGTAGAAAGTATTGTAATAATTTTCTATAAATTTAGGTAAAATTACTTTTATGTTATGTGTATTTTACAGCCATCTTTGGTAAAATATTAATCATTTCCTATTAATATTTAAAAGATAAAATCTGACCTCAAAATCCTGATTGTCAACAAATTCTGTATTTGCTAACCCAGTTTATAGTACTTTTCAAAAAACTATGATAAAATGGACAAACCAAATCAAAAAGACCATAAATTATGGGGAGGAGCAGTGGAAAAGGAGGCAGTTGTACATGGAAAATCTGTATCAGTTTAAATGTTCTTTTGTTGAACTAATGACCCTATTAATGACAGACTGATTCAGATGACACTTGTCTTTGAGAATTTTAAATTTGGCTTTAGGTGTTGCACTTTTTAGCCCGAGCATCATTGGTGATACCAAAAAAGAAACTGGGCACATGTTTAGAATAAAACTGCCAAGTCCCTTAACTCCTGTAGGTTTAAGACTCCTTTGAAATGCAGCTGGCAATTTTGTTTTTTCAATAAATACAGAGATATTTAAAGAACTGGGTTTGGTTTTTTTTTATTTTTCAGACTGGCAAAAATTATCTGTTAGTGGGAAAAAACCTAGAAATTATCAAAGAAATATTAAGATTACATAAGGACCTAATATTTTGCATTTTAGAAACCATCAGTTATTTCAATCAAACATTAATGATTTCAGGGCATGAAAAGAAAGCTGAAGGAGGTGTTTTGATCCTCCAGTTTAAAGATTTCAGATTATTGTTTGCTGATGACATTAAATGTCTTAATCCTGTCTTAAAGTAGAAATGCAGTTTTCAACCACATTGTGATTAGATTAACTGTGATTGCTTTGTTTTCTCTGCCAATATCCAATGAAAATAAAAGGTATTAACTGTGATCTCTAAGATTTATGTGAAATATTTGCACACTGTGCAAGAAATTGAAAAATCACTGGATTTCTAAGAGATCCATTTAGATGAGTAAGTGATTCAGATTCTGAACTAGGTAAGAAGATTGATCTATTTTCCCAAAGGTCAACTTTCAAACGATCTGCCTCAGCTTTAATGCCTATTAGAGGTTGGATTCTTCTACATTCTATGAACGAACAGAAGTCTGCAAACCATGAAAGCATTCTATAAGTTTGCTCTTATCACCTTTTACAGGTGCTATTTGCTACCTATTAACAAGTAGCCCCCATTATTTAATTTATTGGAGGTATTTTCGAAACAAGCTGAAAGGGAAGGGGGTGGTGTCTTTCTGATTCCTTCAGAGGGGTAAAAAAACAGAAGAAAAGGAAAGTAGCTGGAGGCAGTACCAGCACAGGGAACAGAGGAAAGAAATAATAGAAGTAGGAACTGTGTTCTGCCTGTGAGCTGTGTTTTGGGTGATGAAGGTGGTGAAGGGTCAGGAGGGGAGGCCGTATGAGGAGCAGCTGAGGTCACTCGGTCTGCTCAGCCTGGAGCAGAGGAGACGGAGGGGAGTTCACTCACTGCAGTTACAGATTCCTCATGAGGGGAAGAGGAGGGGCTGCCCACCCATCTGTTTGCTCATTCCCTGTGCTCAGCAGAGCAGGAGAAGAGATTAAGATGGGAAAGCTTGTGGGCAGAGATAAAGGAGACCACTGACCAGTTCTCATCATGAGTAAAACAGACTCATCTTGGGGAAAATTAATTTAATTTATTGCCAATTAAATTAGATTTAGATGGTGAGAAACAACAACAAAATCTAAACCAACTTTCAATTACTCCCTCCTTTTCCCAAGACCAACCTTAGTCCTTCATTCCCAACTCTTTTATATCCTTCTCTCGAGTGGTGCAGGGGGATGGGGAATGAGGAGGTTGTGGTCAGGTTGCACGAGGTTTTCTCTGTCCTTCCTTCCTCTTCATAATTTTCTCCTTCTCTAGCATAAGTCCTTCCCATGGGGTGCAGTTTTCCTCAGGACATATCCACCTACGCCAGCGTGGTACCTGCACAGGCTCCATCACTGACCTCTCCATGGGTCACACTGCAATACCTGCTCCTCCTTTTTCTCTCCAGGGGCTGTGGAGGGAACTCTGCTCTGGTAGCACCTCTCCTCCTCTTTCTCTCACTTCCTTTTTGGCTTTTTTTTTCCTTCACAATGAGCAAATAATTTCATTAGTTACTTTCAACGATTTCATTATAAATTAGGATCGAAAGATACAATATGAAATTCATCTTTCCATATAAGGAAACCAGAAATTGTGTAATCGTCCCCAGTGATATAGCCTTGGAAACTGCAAATACATAAAATCATAAAAAATATAGTAAGACAATCAAGTGAAAAGTAATTTACAATTTATTTAGATTAGTCACTTCTTTACGGGTTCAGACGTTTTTGGCACCACATTTGGCCCTCTGAAGAGATTTGCAGAAACTATTTTTCTCACAGAGCTCAGGCAGATGAAAAAGTGAAGCCTTGTCTATCAAATTTGACATTTCATGCAATTACTCTTTTAAATGCCATCTTTCCATAAAAAGCATTTCCTAATTTTTTGTTTGTGCTGCATCTACATTGTTTTTGAAAGGCATCCTATGATCTTGTCTAATTTTTGCAAGGGTGATTGGCAGGAAGGCCAGGACATGCCCCCAGTGGTCACTGACATCCATGTGACTGATAAGGACTGGCAAGTCAGCAGCTGCCAGCAGAGAGTTGTCTTGGAAAGATTTGGAACACAAACATCAACTTGGCTTCAGTGTTTTCTCTTCCTAGGGTGTCCTCTTCTGCCCTCCTTTTCCCTAGCAGGGGAAGGATGTTGGGTACTGTCTCTCCAGCTGACTCTTTCCAAATGAAGTGCACATTTCTGAAGTCTCTACAATTTTCTGAGATGAATATTCTATCTTTTCTTTCTCAAATCAGCCATGTAAGTAAGAAGTCTAACCCAGTATTTAATTAAATCATGTGTATGAGGTTCATTTTCTATTGGATTAGTATTTTTTCCCAGTTCTTAGGAGTCTGAATTGTAAGTCTGTATAAGCAATAAGATTTGTCAAATGCTTTCTTTTACCTTCTCACCAATCACTACTAGAATCAAAACAAATCAATAAAAACCCAAATATCCTTTAAAAGGGTGAGTAAATAAGATATCCTAATTTACTGGTGTTTACTCAATTACTCCCTTCAATATTTAAACTTGGAACTAGTTTATGCATCTAAAAAATTATAAAATTCTTGTGTGTCTGCCATTAATTTATATCTTTCTAAATAATTGAGTGCTCTAAAAAATTTAATAATTTATTTTTTATTTGGTAGTGGTATTATGAGTTTTATGTATTTAATCTTGAAACAAATTAATTATATTTCTCTTTAAATATTAAATTGAATAAGAATGAACAATAGTAAACAGTGAAAAAACATTGTAGGGGTATGAAAAAAGTAAGTAAAAAGTATAATAATCTCTCAGTATATGTTTGAAATATAGACAAGACACAGTAGACCTTTCAAAGAACATAAAAGTACAAAAAGGGCTTGAGATAATTTTAAGCTTCAGGTTGAGATTTTTAGTAGCCATAGGTCCTCTGTCTACATTAATTATTTTGCTAATGTCAGCTCCTGTGTCTGCCTTTGGATCTCTGAGTGATATTCCATAAGGCATTTCTCTTTTTCTTCTATGTGAGCAAGTGGCAATAGGACTCTTTAGGAAACTACATCACACGCTCACAATCAAAAGAGATCTTTGGATGCTTTAATAGATTTCCCATTTGCAGTATCGGAGACATTAAAATTGTGGTGAGTTGGGAGATCCTCTTCAAAGCAAAATACTTACCTGTCAGAATATAAATACAGAGGAAAAACTAATGAAACATCAATCAAAAGAGTGTGTTTGCTTTTCACATTTTATCTTACTAGAGTTCCACAAAGAGTGAACTTCTTTTTGTATTTAAACTTAATGCCTTTGCTCTTCTTTCTACCTAACTAACTAGTATGTTTTAAGTCTCCTCACTAATAAAAGACTGTTCTTACTGACTTTGATATCAGGGATATTGGACCTACCTATTCTGCTGCTATGCCCTCTGCCATGATTGTATTCTGGAATACCTGGTGTGAGAATGGGAAAACATTTCCCAAAATGTGCTGTCTATTAAAAACTGTGGAACAAACCACATATATTTTTTTAAGTGTGTCTAATGTGATTCAAATCGATGGAGATTCAAATCACTGAAATGTTCAAATGGCATGCTTGATAATGGAGGAATTTAAAATAATTTATCCATTGGAAACTAGTAGGATGTAATCAAACTTTTAAAATATCTGGTCACACTGTCACTTTATTCACATGATAGTATTGTGCATTGCATGGGAAAAGGACAGACCAATTTATCTTCTTATATTTAACCAAATACCTTTATTATAGACAAAAAAAAATAATTTCAACCTTTAAACATAGAGGCTTTTAGTATTTTTTTTTAAAACAGATTACTAATTTTGGTAAATATTATTAGAGTGAAATTGTAGGGTAAGGTACTTCTCTGCTTGTATTAGAAAATGGAAGATTATTCTTACCCTAAACAGAAACAAACCATAATTTCTGGGGGGAAAACCATGTACTATATGTCAATATTTCAAATAAATGTGCAGAACTTCCAAATATGTAGTGCTGTGAAGTGAACACTTTTCGAATATTAGCTTCCAACTTCCCACAGTCTGATTCATTGCCTTAATTTCAGCTTTAAGCTCAATGCTGGAAGTGCTCAGATTCTTCTCTCACAGGAGTTTTCAAAAGTATTAATTAAAATATAATAAAATAAAGTGAGCGGTTGAATGGTTTTCGGAACTACTTTGAATTTTACTACAGAGAGGAGCCTGGCAGGGTGCACACAGCACATTCCAGGGAAGCTGCAGCAATGTAGGGCAGCTCTGCTAATTCATTTAGCTCCAGGAAGCCATGCATCAGAAGTTGTGTCAGTGGAAAAATTTTCCAAAATGATGATTGCTTCTTCTGAAGCAAGGGAGTCCAAATCACTTCAAAAACTTTTCACAAAAAACGTAGCACTGTGGGGTTCAAACCCAGAAGGCCACATTCTGCACTATGATATCTAGTCCCCAGTGATGGGGAGCATTGGAAAAAGTGGCAGCTCTCTCCTCTAGAATCATAAATTTAGGATGTCCAAAACAGGATCACTTCTCAAAAAGGTTATATATCCCTTGTTTATATTGGCATATTTCTGTGGAAAGCAGGAAAATTATGATTTACTTAACCCTATTGCAGGCCTCATTCAAGCAACCAGTTTTTATCAAAAGTTATAGTAATGAAGAGTTACATTCCTCAGATCAAAAGTTGAAATACCTTAGATAACTGCTTAAAACATCATATGGAAAGCTGTACCTCATGAATGTAAGGATCAAGCTAACTCATTACCCTGTTTCTGGGTATGCATTGGCATAGGAAAGTAAATCAATATATACTGTGAGGCTTAAATTACTTTTTTCTTTGCGAATTGTTCCAGGTTCTGACAATATTCAGGGTGAAAATTATATCAACAAACATCTCAGAAAAATCAAAATAAAAAAAAGCAGAAATTGGTATTTTATGGTTTTAATAGAGACTAGAAAAGGGAAAAGATGGTCAAAACGTTTAGGGAAACTTTTCTAACAGGCCTCAATAAATCTGTCTTGTTCTTTTTTGAACATATTTATGCTTCTAATTTTTACAGTTTATGATAATAGGCTCAGTGTTTTCCTATGTAGTGCCTGGGGAAAAATGTTCTTCTGGCTGGTAGTTCAGAATTCCTGCCTGATTGTTTGACTGGGTGTTGCTTGCTCCTTGCCTTGGGAGCCAGTTAATTTGAAATAATTCCTTACAGTTCTTCATAGCAACTGTGACCTTCTCTGCAGAGGAACTATTTTGGACATGCACTGGATTTCTTTCTGTAAGATGTTGGGGTTTTTTTCTTGGATGCTCTGTTTAATTCCCATTGTTATGAGAATTGTCCCTAAACTATTTTTAGGTAAAACAGGGTAAAATGTGACTTTTTTTCTGAGAATTCCAAGTGCCTGTGTTATTTTTCCAACTGGTTTGAATTTTGTTATTTTTCCTTTTAGGCTGAGATGTGCCTGTCTCTATTATTGCCCAGAAGATCTCACTAATGGCATGCATTAGAGTATTCACTTAACTTGAAAAATATTACATGTGATACATTGATGAGGATTCTCTTATCCTATATGCTTATTTTTTCTCCTTTTATGTTTTATTCTCTGTGGAGCAATCTATTAATTTCTCCTTCAAGATGTTAAAACACAGGATTTTTTGTTATAGTTTTTTGGATCAAGCTCTGAAGAAAAACAGGAGGTCCTTCAGCAAGGCTACCTCAGGTGACAAAGAGGTGCTAAAAAAGCATTCCATATGTACACAGATGTATTTAAGCACAGAATTGCATGTTTGATAAGTTTTTGTTGTTGTAATTTTTTTTTGTTTGTTTTCTTTTTGAAGATACTGAGTTTCACCTCAATTCAAGAATAGATCCTAAATACAAAAGTAGCACTTTTCATCTAGGAAGTAAGGTGCCCATAAAAGCTAAGACAGCCAGAGGATAATGTTAGATCTCTTCTTTTATTTTTTTTTCCCATAAAAAACTTAATGTAATCTGAGCCAATTATTTATCTTTCCTTTTTTTCTATTATCTTTAACAAAGAAACATATTTGTATCCCAGTTGCTTTTCAGCTCTGTCTACAACAGTAGGTATTCTTTTAAAAAAGTTTATTTTAATTCATATAACTTCAGAATTAATTTTGGTTTCTTCTTAATACTTCTATTAGTTCCTTCTAGAAGCTTAGATTTACTTTAGATAAACTAAATCTTCTAACACTCTGGAGCGAGAGAGACCAACCTAAAAATATATCTGGCATTTTGCCTCGATTTTTTTCTAACAGTTTCAAAAAGAAACAATATATAACCTGGGGAAGTTATCCATGTGCTGAATTGCTTTAGGAGATTCTCTTTTATCACTTAAAGTGCTCAGTGAATTTTACTTCATGTTGCAGTTAAGAGCTGTAGCACAGGGATCTGATTCATTTTTGAAGATATTTTCTCATTTTCTGTCTCATGAAGGGAGGAATGACTCTTTCTTTGACCCTTACTTGGTATATTTAAAGCTCAGTCATACAAGAGTTTGCAGAGGGCGTTTTGTTTTGTTTTTTGAAGTGAGCAAGTAAAAATGTCAGTAGTGATATCCCAAAAAACAGGTGCTTTCATAACATCCACTGTATTGCAGTAAGTCAAATGCAAATTAGCAAAATGGAAATATCTTCATCTGGAGATCAGTGTGGAACAAACTATATGTCTAACAATGGAATGAATTTTTTTTCCTTGTCCTACCTATCTTTGGCCTGACAGCATTGATAGATACCTTTAACACCCTCCTTCTTTAATGGTTTAGGATAATTCACATATGACTTTCCTTTTAATGAACTGAGACAAATCATTCACTCTTTCATCTTCTTGATCCTGTTTTTTTCACTCCTCCTCCCCTTCCTTCCCCACTCTGATCTTCCTATTCTCAGGAAAAAAAAAGGTCTCTTGGTAATAAAGTGCACAAAGATTATTTTCTAACTCTTCTGACAAGAGCTTTTCTTTGCCAGTGGCATCCTTGGCTGCCCCTTGGTCATGATTTCAGCTGGGACAGTGCTCATTTTTGGGAGGGGATCTTATCAATGCCTACAAATATCCTAAGGGCAGGTGTCAAGAGGATGGGGCCACACTTTTTTCAGTTGTGCCCAGTGATCGGACAAGGGGCAGCAGGCACAAACTTAACCAGGAGAAAACCCATCCAAATGGATTTCCATATGAGAAAAATATCTTTACTCATAGAGTGACATAAAACAGCTTGTCCAGAACAAACAGCACTAAAATAAGTTGCCCAGAACCTTCTCTGGGGTTATTCCAAACCTGGCTCTTCACAGTCCTCTGCAGCCTGCTCCAGATCAACCTGCTCCAGTAGGGGGATTGGACTAGGTGGTCTCCAGAGGTTCCTTCCAACCCCAAATATTCAGTGATAATATGTAGATTTATTTATTTATCTATTTATAGATTTAAATGATTACATTTAAATTATTTTTATTTAAACTCACAAGAGTTTTGTCACTTTTACCCTTCCAATTCCCTTTTCCCCATCTGCTGAGGGGAAGAGTGAGTGAGTGGCTGTGTGGGGCTTAGATGCTGTCTGGGGTTAAACCACAGCAGAAACCATAGATCATGAAGAACTCTTCTTTGGAAAGGGAAGATTTAGTTGCAAGAATGGAAAAAAAAAACTTGTGGGTAGAAGATGAGAATGCAAGTGATAGATGAGGTGATAAAGCAGAGCACAGGAGAGATTAACAGGTTTAGTTCTCTTCAAGAGATAGCAAATTCTTAAAGCATCTCCATTTCTTGTCAAAACAAACCCTAAACTCCTAACTGCCTTTTTCAGTTGGTGGCACTAAGTCTTTTTGTCACTGTGGTTTAAAAAAAATGAAATAAAGAAAACAAAGAAGATTAAAAAGAAATATTCAGTCACCCAAAGTTTTCTATTTTATGTGTCTTCATAATTTAACCATTGTTTCTTCTGTTTATTTCTTGGTCTCACACTCACAAAAATGTACCTGTTTTGACAGTTGTTAGTTAATCTTGATGTAAGGACACTACACATTTCCAATATTTTATTTTTCTTATTTTGCTCACAAAGATTTGGCATTTACAGCTCCTCTTACACTTCCCCAGAGGATTCTGAAGAAAAACCTGACTCAGGAACAGATTGGCACAGGGCAAAGTCCTGGTGTCAACTCTCTAATTAGGTAAATGTACACTGGAGGTTACATTTAGACTATCCATTTGCATCAGTATCTCAGATTTAATAGTGTAGTCACTATGTCTCTTAACTTCTTCAAAAGCAATTATTTTGACAATTATTAGGAGATGTTATAAATAATTCAGGACATAATAATGCAAAATAAATCCATTAAGACAAAAAACCCTGCGGCAGATAAGCCTGGCTCTTGAGAAGTCATGAACAAAACACTTTTCTTAAAGACCAAGTTTGCTACCATATATCTGTGTGTAAGAACAGCCAAAACAGGTCACAAAATGTGTGACATTATCATTCTAACATTGTAACTCCCATGCTCAACCCCTACCCAATGCAAATAAGGGAACTGAGATTCCTTTGACTAAAAAAACCCAGAAATGTTGTGTTGAAAAATGTCAGGTAAATTTGACAATGTTACCATATCAAGACTGAAGACTCAGGAAAGATGGGAGGAAGGGCTGGAGGAGGCCTGGGTTACCCTCAGAACAGAGATGTTCAGTGTGCTGGAATCAGAGACCTCACTCTGTTCTGCAATATGTAGCAGAGAGTGACAGTTTCCTGGATATATGTAGAGAGATAATTTAATTTTTTTTTTTCCACTTGCTTTAGGCTGTTGATTTTTAAATCTTCAAATGTACATAATGAAGCTCAGGAGGATAAGCAGCACCTGCAAAGCAGCCCCCTGCATACCTGCATTGTTTTTATTCAAAGCAAATGTGGTGATTGTGTCAGGCTGTATTTGGTTCATAATTTGTAATGATTCTGGGTAAAACAGTATAGTTGTGTACAATACATCACGAAAGAAAACTATTCTAGGTGGAATCTGGTCTGCTAGTAATAAAGAACATGATTGTTTATGTTTTAGGAAGCTTTATTTGGTACAATAAGGTTGAGTAATATGCTCAAAATATGTTTTAATTGTTTGAAAAATTGTCTGATTAATGTAATAGCCTAGGTTTAATGATATGTATAAGATGCACAGTTGTTTCCATTATGCCTGCAAAATCCTTGTAGCCAAAATATTATCATATGCTTTTCTTTCCTTTCCTATTTTTATGAATAAGCTTTTGCTATTGCAATCCATCTGTGCCTCTTGGATCCTATCCAAAGGCTTTCCGTGCTTCATTGCCAATACCTATATATCCTATCACAGAATTAAGTAAGTGGACACATACAGATATCTATAAATATGTGGCATTCTTCCATTAAAATTATATATTGAAGAGATAAATCATCAAAGACTAACAAGGCATGACTTCTAAAAAAAACACAAACCAACCCACTAAAACAATTTATCCTGCTTTAAGGTACAAAAAAAAAACTAGTACAGCACTTTCTAGAGAGATATTAAAAAGGCTGACTTTACTACAATTTGTCAATTTTGTATTGTCAAAAGGAGATGAGAAGTTCTAAGCAATTCTGATTAAGAATGATTAATTCAGTAGTATTTAATTGCACATTTAGAATGGAGTTGCTAATTGGATTATTTGACTTTCTGAGCCTCAGTACCCATCATCAATTTTGCATGCTGAATGTTAAATATTGGTTAAGTCATTTGATTCTCTCTAGCACAAAAAAAAGGTGAAAATTATTATTTTTAAATTGCATGTCACCAACAGTGTAAAAGAGATGTGTATCTTTGCTCATAACTGCTAGTACTTAACATCTCATAGCTGCCCAGATTTTTTTCAGCATATCTCCAGACAGAGGAAGTACAAGAAGGTGTCTGGGTCCTGCCAGGGGTAATTTTTCAAAAGTTAATTGTGTCTGGACAATCCAGTTGCCTGTTTCAGTGAGATGACTGGTTTTGTGGACAAGGACACAGCACAGGATATTGCATGTTGCTGTGGGTTGACCCTGGCTGGATGCTAGGCACCCACCAAAGCTGCTCTAATACTTCTGCAGGTGGGTGGACAAAGGAGAGAAAATAAGATAAAACATTCAGGAGCTAAGGACAGAGAAAGATCACTTACCAAATACTCTCGTGTGCAAAACAGACTCAACTTGAGAATACTGATTGACTTTATTACTAAAAAAAATCAGAGCAGGATAACAAGAAATAAAACCCCCTTCTCCCCACCTCTATCTCCTTTCTGGGCTCTGTTTCCTCCCCCCAGCAGTGCAGGGAGACCGGAATGGGGATTATGGTCTGTTCATCACCCATGGCTTCTGATGGTACATGGAGAGTAGTCCTTCCCCTGCTCCCATGTGCCATCAGAAGCTATGGGAGGGACTCTTGGAGTCCCTCCCATGGGAGACAGTTCTCCATGAACTTCTCCATGTGAGTCCATCCCACAGGCTGCAGTTCTCCATGAACTTCTGCAGTGTGGGTCCATCCCACAGGCTGCAGTTCTCCATGAACTTCTGCAGTGTGGGTCCATCCCATAGGCTGCAGTTCTTCTTGAACCACTGCAGTGTGGGTCACTTCAGGCACAGGCTGCTTCAGAGTCCCTCATGGGGTCACAATCCTGCCAACAAAGGTGCTCTAGAGTGGGCTCATCTCTCCATGGTCTGCAGGTCCCTGCCAGGAGCCTGTTCCAGCATGGGCTTCCCAGGGGGTCACAAGACTCTTCTCAGGCATGCACCTGTGCACGCCTTTTCCACAGGCTGCAGGTGAGCCTCTGTTCCTCCATGGACTGCCATGTGCTACAGGACACAGCTGTCTCACCACTGGCAGCAGGGGAATCTCAGCTCCAGCATCTGGAGCAGTTCCTGCCCCTCCTTCTGCTCCAGGTGTCTGCAAGGCTGTTCCTCTCACATATTTTCACTCCTCTCTTCTCTGGCCACAATTACATTTTTTTATTCACTTCAATATACTATCACAGGATTGATACTACCATTTCTGATTAGCTCAGTGGTGGGTCCATCATGGAAATATGTAGCATTGGCTCTGCTGGACATGGGGAAACCCTCTGGCAGCTTCTCTGGGAATCCACCCCTGTAGCCCCCCAGCTACCAAAACCTGGCCACACAAACCCAACACATGTCCTGACTTTGTCCAGACCATCAGCAAAGTCTCCTCTAGCATTCTTACAGCCATTGCTGCATTAGTGGACAGTAACATATGTGGAAAAGGGACTGAACCATCTGGTTTAAAGGGTCAGGTCACTGGTACAACATCCAACTGGCAGTTTTTGACAAGTGGTGTCCCTCAGATATAATACAAAAGGCAGAATGCTCACTTAGCCAGTCTGTGAGCAGTACCAAATTGAGGTGGAGGACTTTCTGCTCAGAGAGTACCCAGGAGACTGGAGAAATGGGCTGAAGAAAACCCTGTGAAGCTGAACAAAGCAAAGGGCAGCTGGAATGGACTGAGGTCATATAACGATAGGATCAGGGTGCCAACACAGCACTGTGTCCAGTTTTGGGCTTCTCATTACAAGAAAGAAGTGGACATACAGGAACAATGGTATTTTGGAAGACCATTAGTCTTTTGGAAGATTGTTATAGGGCTGGAACACATGGCATATGTGGAGAGACTAAAATAGTTGAGTTTTTCCATTCTCAAGTAAAGACAAAGGACAATCTAATTGCTGTATTCATGCTGGCTAATGGAAAGAGAGAAAATTAATTCACAATTTTACTAGAAATTTCAACTAAATACAAGTTAAAAACTTGGTCACCTTGGGTGTTTGTATTGTATTATCCAGAGAGATTATGAGATCTCTGTACTTTGAGATTTTCAAAATATGACTTGCAATTGGATCAGATAACCTCAGGAGGCCCATGTTAGTTTTCACAGTTTTCAGAGCACATTCTGAGTTCCTCAGGCCCCTTTAGGCCCAGTATTTTGTCCCCCTTAATCCCGTTGTTCTGTGGTTGTACCATTCTAGAAGGCAGAATCCAGAAACCTATGAAAACTTTTCCTCTAAGCTTCATTAGCAATGTGAAATAGATAAGACACCAAAAATTCTTCATGTCAAACATAATGCCTGTGTTCATCACACTGCTGACCTCAAAAAGTCTTGCTTATTTGGTAGGCAGCTGAGAGGGCTGGATCATTTAGTCTACTGCAATAGTTGCAACCACAACACTAAATGACAGTAAATTGTACTTTACAGATGATATATTGCATATGGTTTACAATTTCTAATTTTTTTTTAGCATATTTATCAAAATCTTTCTCAAGATTCCGGAAGTGACGCCAGATTCATTGATATTCATATCTGGCACCACTTACACACAACAGTTCTGAAACCTATATTCTTTATTCCTTTGTTCTATCCAATCAGGAATTTTTGGTGGCAAATTAAGAATTTTGGAGGCCACAATAATTAACCATTAGCAGTTTGGCAAGAACAGTTTATTCCATGTGCTTCTGTTAATTGTTCAATGATAATTCAAAATCACGATTGAAGTTGCTCTATAAAGCCCAAACCTCTGTAAAGTCTACATATAACAACTTGTGTTTTGTTTACCACTATGTAAGCAGTATAGCAGTCTAAATTAAAATTTTAAGAAAGATTTGTTCTAACTTTAAAGAACAAAACATTGGAAGAAAAACAAGGTAATCTTGTAATGTTTAAAAATCAATGTACTCTAGCAAATATCTGGATCAGTGGTGAAAGATCCATTAAAATTAACAGGATTCATCTAACGGTCTTTTGTTCATTTAAAGTGTAATTAATCCAAATTAAACTTGATTCTGGAGAGATTTTAAGAAGAAAGAAAGGATCTTATGTCTCATTTAATCATAAGAGGGTATGAGTTATGCACACTTCACTGTCACAAGAGCAAATAGGTATGTGCTACCAAATTTAAGGGACTTCAGTTTTTATTTCTCTGGACTCAAATATTCTGGTTGGAAAAAAAGAACATCACAACTGCCCAGCAGGTCTCAGAGGGTTAGTTTAGAAGCATCAAAAAATTCTTTCGTTTAAATTCATGATCTGGGCTTATTCAACCTATGCTCGAGCACTTTTTCATCTTTAGTCTCGCAAGAATTTCTTGTAGGAACATTTTCTCTGTTGGTAGGCTTTAGCAAATGAAAAATATATTTATAACTTCAGAGAACACCAGTTTGTGGACTATGGAGGAACAGTCTAAAAAGAACAGATGAACATTTTAAAGCAAATGAAAAAAATCAAGAAAGATTTTTTTTCTTTGGTAATAATTGGAAAACTTAAATTCCATATTCTTTCCATATAAATTTTTTTTTTCCCTTATGAATAGGTGTCATAATGAAACTGAATTTATGGCCTCTCTCTCAAATAAATAGAGCTGAAAACTGACTAGGGTTACATTTTCAAATTGATTCACAAAATCCTCTGAAGTAAAGAAATTTCTTGGATGGGTTTAAGTGTGGGAGTGTGCACAGTTGTCACACAAGATTTTACAGCTGCATGTTACTCTTATGCTGAGATGGATTTCTGCATGAGCAGTAAAATCATGAACAACAAGTGAGCTTGGTTGTCCTTCCATGGAAATGATGTTTGTTCTTAATTCTTCTGTGAAGGTGGTAAATCACTTAATTTACATAAGTATACAATGATGAACATGACCTCAGCATTTAATGTTTTTCTTAACTAGATATTAATTATATCAAGAGAGATTTTTCCATTAACACAAATATGTGCTGGACTTTGGGCCCTGAAAAAAGCTTTGTATTTGATATGGGATTTATACCCCTATAAATCTGGAAAACAGAAAGGGAATGTATATCATATGCATTCAAACAATAACTTCAAATAAAGCTTGAAGCATTACTTTATTTATTGCTGCTGATAAGGTGTTTCTGCAAGAAACTGGCATTTATTTGCATGTTTCTTAGCAGCATGAGCAGGTTCCAAAATTATGAATTAAAATTCATGTCAACCTGTATTCATGCATTGCAAAAGATTAAGGGGAAAACATTCAAATTTGGCTAGACTAGGTCAAGTACTGATTTGAGAGTGTGTAATGTCATTTGCAATGCAAGTGATAAACAGGAATTGGACACTAAAAGAACTCTTCAGTCAGTTATGGCTGCAAAATTTGCATTTCTGTTATAAAATTGCCCATATTTTTGGTACCTAAAACCGGGCAAAAATTGAGCATTATGGCAGAAAGAATCTTGTCAACACCTAGTTTGAATTTTCATGAATTTAATCTGAAGGGGTATTTGATTTCTGTAATAAAACCTCTGATAAGAACATTAATTTCTCAGTAATTACAGTGAGGAACTCAGTCTTTTGGATTTCCTGGAGTTTCTGCTCATGTCCATGCTGGGACATTTCTCAGGCAATGCGATATGCACTCCATTTTCCCAACTTGCAGCTTGGAGCTTGATGAAGACATTGCATGACAAATGTGGCTTCCCACAGGAGCTGGTGCTGAACAGCAAAAACAAGAAATCTTGTTCTTCCTGAGCACCACTTCCATGATCCCTTACTTGTAGAGAAGGGAATCTCCATTGTTCTCTTGAGCTTTGCTGTCTCTGACTTTCTGCAGTCCATGGGCAACTGGTTTTGGGTCTTCAAGTCCATGGTAGAAAGGCAAGGGGTGGCAGCCAGGGAAGTGACAGCAGAATTATTGATCCACAGTGAGCGTCAGAAATATTTATTATCCTCTAGCTGTCTTTTATTTTATATTTATAGCTGACTATTTACTGCAGTCTCTGAAAGTGTGTCGGAGCATTTGCTGCAATTTGAATACTTTCAGATCCTTTGTGAGAGCAGCAGCAACTGTAGCAGCAGCTCTTATTGCTTTCCATGGAACACAGTGTGTCTGTCCTTCCTGAGAAACCCAGAATTTCATCCTCTTCGTGCCCATGGGTGTCCATGTGCACCTCCCTTGTGAAAGTGCCAGTTCCCAGCTGCAACCCTGATTAATATCAGGAGCATCATGCTCCCGTCTGTTGGGCCCTTCAGGACCTCATTGAAAATTGGATTTAGCAGTGTGTCAGAAATCATGTCACCCCTCCTCAAGAGGCAGTCTTGGAGTGTGATCTCCTGCAGTGCCATAAATTCCTTGTTCAAGGATGTTGGTGAAAAATTTCAAACTTGTGTACTTTTTACTTCACACCAAATTCGACTTTCAGCTCCCTTTTATTTGTCACACTTATGTCAGTCTAAGCAATTTTTTTTTTTAATTTAAAACAAATGATCCTAAACTTTTCCTATAATTTTAGACATTTTCAGTGATTTCTAAGGTTAAACCTTAAAGACATTTAACCGACCTTGGGCATTTGGCCAAGGTCTACAAATGTAAACATGCAAAACATTGAAGAACTTAGAAATTTAAATAACCAGTCCTGTTCTGGCTGGGTTATGAGACCAGAAAAGCAGAGAAATAGCTCATCCTTTGTCATTGCTTTATATATTATGAATCACTTTTAGGAAATAATCACCTTTAATCACTGTACTTTGAAGTTGCATTTCCTTATGTGCATATAAAAAGTACACCTTTTTAAAGTGTATTTGAAATTGCCAACTGTAATTTAAAATAAGTATTAGAAACTTATAAGAAAGTGATAACAATGAGAAGGTGATAACATTTGAAAGGTTTAAAAATAAAAATAATGCAATTTCACATAGAGCACTTCATAAAAAGCTACTCTTGTGGCAGTAAAACTATTCAATTAAACAAAAAAAAAGTAATTTTTATACCTCAGAATTTATGCTATTTTACAAATTTTCAGTAAAATTACTGGGATAATAAAATGTAAAATATTGGTTTAAAATAGCTGTTAGGAATAAGAGACAGGACTGCAAAGAAAGCAGAAACTTGACAGTTATTCCAGTTATTAAAATCTTTTGGTCTGTGAGCTTCTATACTTCAACAACAGTGAATTTTATACTAGTCATACATGTTTCACTCTTAAAAATCCCAGAAAATGACATTTTGATATGAAGCTGACAATTTCAATTTGCAACTGCTAAATTCAGAACATAATTTATTAAGTAGCTTTTTCCTTTGCTTTTATCTAATATTTCTTATGTGCATTTACAAACCAATAAGTTATAACACATAAAAATAAATCAAAGCAGATATTTATGGTTTACTGGAAGATGAAAAAGCTCCACAACAAGTCTATACAAGAGGACATGAACTTCTGACACTGTGGTAGGGAATATTTTAAAATGCATCCCAGATTAATTATTAAATTTTGGAAAATTAAAAGCAGATGTAGAAATCTCTGTTTCCTAAAGTTATAAAAATAATTTTTAAAAGCAAATATAATTCTATATTATTGTTATTATTTTATATAGCATCCCACAATGCTGTTTTTTTATTTCAGTTTTTCCTTTCTTTCTATGTTTTTCGATTCTTGAACTATGAGCTCTTTGTTGCACATCTAAGTAAAATTTAGTTCTAGATAGGTTTCCTTCATTTTTTAAGTCAACTTCAGTGCATACCATATTAGGCCAGTAAGGAATTCTCAAAGTGGAAGTAGGAATTCTGCAAAAAAAAAATTGGGTATATTATAATGAAAATTTTAATGAGTAGTACCTGCTGTCTTCAGAAAATATCTTATTGTTGGCATTACAAAGAAGAAAAGACTTCAAACCAAAATAGATTTTCAAATGAATGATTGTAAATTGTGTAGACTTCCATAGGAATTGTAATTCAGTTGCCTTTATGTACCTTTTTTTTTTCATCAGGCTCATTTCCCAACCTGGACAACACTTCCTATAGCGTATCATTCTGATAATTCACGACAACCTTCTTTCCAGGAGATAATAAGAGAGCACCCTTTGGGAAATAGACTAAAATTTGAGAGTATGGCCTAAAAAGGAATGTGAAAACAGAGCTAATCATACTGCAATCCTCATAAGGCAGAGTAGAATCTTTCACTCTTTCTTATTGTTATTAAAACAATTTCATACATTGCCTTTAGCCAAAATAAACAGGGCTTTCTGAGGTAAAATTAGAAAAAAGTATGATTTAGTTTTCTTAAAAATATATATGTATATCTACTTCTCTGTAGACATTTTCTCAAGGAAACGAACTATATTAATTTAAACAGCACAGGGAATCTTAAATCACTGCTTTGTAAAGCTTAGAGAAAAGACAGAAAAGTATTCTTTTATTCCAGATGTGCACAAAAAAAGACAGGAAAATGGAATAATTCTTGTTGTCTACCCATTTTTTTCCTTGGTGCATAATACACAGAGGACTTATGTCAATTACAGATATTCCCAGAGGATGAGGTGAGTCTAGACAGCAAAAATCCTGCCCTGGGAGTTTCTGTGCTAATAAGTATTTGATGCCTCCCAAATTTTCTAATGAAGTAGGCTATCAGGTGTTTAACTTAATTAAATAATTATTTTTATGGCGTTTTGGAGGTTTGTTTGTTTGCTTGATGAAATATTTTCTCCTGTTGAAGGATAGAAGGAACTTTTAAACTTTTTGTTTGTTTGTTTGTTTGTTTGCTTGGTTTTACTTTGATTTGTTTTGGGGTTTTTGTTTTTGTTTTGTTTTTTTCTGATGGGGTGTTAAAATTTTTCTTCAAATTGAATTTTGATGTCAGTTTGCATTAAAAACATACAAAAAAAGGTGAATTTTATTTATCAGAATGGTTTGAATTTACAGAGTAATCTTTCCATGAAATTCAGAATACCATGTTATAAAATCCTGCAAGTGTATGGGGATTAGATTTAGTCATCCACATTCACTGGATTGCTAGTGGTGACAGTGGAGAAGGAAAGACCTCACCTGGATGCAGGCTGAGTTGAGTTAAAATTTCCTTAACATTTTCTTTTATTGAGGCAGTAGATACTGTTAGTATTCAACTGTACAAAAATATAAAAAAGAAAAATCTACAACCAGAAATGCACCATATTTGTATAAATATCTGTGGATAAATATGTCTGCAAACTCAGGTCATATTTTAGCAGCCTTTAAACAGTATTCCATTTTAAATAAGGATAAAACCTTTGTTTGAGGTAGCCTACCATACCAATGCTATCTCATACCTGACTGATTTTTGTAAAGAAATAAAAATGTGTGCTAAGAGCTGATGAGTCACTGTCTGTGTTACTGAGTTTGGTGTTCCATTGGCTTAGATTTAATGGGGCAATGGGGAAATAAGGTAAACACAGTGATTGATACTTCAGTGATAAAATATTTCTACTTACAGGTATTTTCAATTAGCTTTCAGAAGTGAGGTTCTATTCTGTATAAACATAGGTGTTCTGAAGTACATATGGAGTATTTAATTATGTGTCTCAATGTCTTTCTCAAACACATTTCACAGAGCCTTTAGCAGTGCTTCACCTTTTGTTTTTTTTTTTCCAGATTGCTTTTGAGCATTGATATTTTTATCCCAGTTTGTACCATACCACATTCTTTTCCAGTCTGTACTCTGATTGTACTGGCAAACTGTTCAAATGATCCAAATGAGTGCAGAAAACACCAGTAAACAAATTATTGAACTGGATTTTGACATAGGATCAAACAAAATTCCAGGAAATGTATACTTTTAAACAGTGTGTCTGTTGTCTAGAAGTAATGATTTTTTTGTTTTAAGGCAATTAAGAAACTTGCAATTTTCATTTTTTTTTCAGTGAAAACAAAGATTTAACATCTTTCAGAGAGAGATATCTATGGAGGAAATACCCAAGGCATCAGAAGAAAATGACTCATGAATATGTGAAGTATGCATTGTGCAGCATTGGTCAAGGGGCTCCTGAGGTTTACTAAAACGTGCATGTTACAAAACCTTTTACACTTCATTCACTAAATTTATAGCAATAATGAAAAATTCAAACAAAGCAATAAGCTTTAGAGAACACACTGTCTTCAAGATGGTTATTTATTGTGTGACCTCCCCCAAGCCAGCCTCAATAATAAATATTATTGGATTTTCTCATTAAAAGTGTGTGTCGAGGGGAGGGTTGTCAGCCCTTTTTCATTGCTTTTGGGTTTGTGTAATTTTAATTTTGCTGTTTGTACAATTTCATATCTGAATCCAGGCATTTAAACTCTGTGGAATTAGAACAGCCATGTTATTAATTTGTTTGTTTTCCTGTAATGTCACTTACTGGAGCTGCTGGGCTTGCAGGAAACATAAGATTTCTTTGAAGCTATATTTGTATTGTTTTGAGAGATTTTTTATTTCTATCACATAATGGAAATTTAATACTATAATGATAATAGTAATCATTTTGTATGATTTGTTTTACTTTATGACTCTTGCAAGTAAAATATGTCATGAAGTCATAATAATACAATAATTTGGAACCTAATGTGACCTGAGGGGGGAAATGCTTTTTTTTTCTTTAAGATCATTATGATGATCTTATTCTCCTAGACTCCTAAATCTCCTGCTCTTTATCTTATTAACATAATTTACATATGTGACTGAGACAATTGAGAAAATGTGACCTTTAAAAAAGAATTTTTCCAGAGCTGCCTTAGAAATACCAAAATATCTTTTCTGTTACTCCTGGAAAACTTTCTTAAATATTATTTTGGAGGAGGGATGTTTATAAAAATATCCAGTTCTTATGACAGTTTATTGACAAAACCCCAAAAATATTTCATAGTTCAAAGTTCAATATAGCTCTTTTCAAGACAGAAATGGTATTTCCACTTTTTTACAAGTTTGCTTTACATGCAGAATACCTCAATCTAAAACTTATTTCTGATCTGGTACATGGTAAATTTCAAGTTCAAAAAGGTTGGTGTTTCTATTTTTTTTTTAAGATAAATTTTAATGAGATTTTATTGCTGAAAAAACTTTGGTTCTCATCATACTTCTTTAAAAAAAATCAGAATTTCCTAAAAATTATATTAACTAGCTATTGCACAGAAATTGTACAGAGCTTATAAGAAATAGATATATTTCCTTTGAGATCTTATAATCTTTTAATGAATCTATCCAGAAATCTGAGTTTTAAAAGGAAAAATCCTGAACTGAAATTGGAAGGCAAAAATGTGAAAATGTTTTCCAAGAAAAAGTGCTTTGAAACTCTCAAGTGTTCTCAATTTTTTTTTATTCTTTATATACACTTTCAAATTGAAAAAGCTCTGCAAAGTGAAGATTAGATTGTTTCCTAATCTTTTTCTAACTTAAAATCCCTTGGAAGGATTATATACAAATTTCACAAAGTTTAGAAAATATTTTGCTACAAAAAAATTTCTTAATAATTTTTCAGCTGGTTATGACCATTTTCACACTTCCCCTACAAGTAATTTTAACTTACATTAGGTTTAAATTCTTTTGCTATTACTATATTAAGAAAAAACAAGAAACAACAAAACAATCAAAAACCATTCTTACTCTTTAACAGTTTTGATTGTTCGTTTGACTTCTCATCCTTATATTTTATGTTCTTCCTGTCCAAAGATATACTATTTAATTTTTTTTTATTAGACAGATTATCTAATTATTACTTTCTATTAATAATTAGAAAACTTTAAACCTCCCTTCACCTTCATAAGGTCAATAGAGCTTGCACAAATTACAAACTCATGGTAAGTTATGGAATATTTACTGGACTTCTTGCCTCTGAAAGACAGCCAAATGTTTGTTGAGACCAAGTTTTTCACATTATTTCTATGTAGTCTATGGCTGTCTCTTACTCCCTCCATTGACACTATTAAAAGCCTAATGAGGAGTTGATAAATAGGAGTTGATAATTTGACTGTTGACATATGGTAGATGATGGTTTGTGAGCTGATCTAATGCCTGACATCATCAACTCAATCCAAACAAGCATTAAAAACCATAAAACTTATTTATTCAGTCTCTTGTCAAAGAGAGAATGGGATAATAATTAGAGCACTAGTCATGAATTTATGAAAATAGAATTCAATTAAATACACTGTCATTTGTATATGACCTTAGATAAATTACTTGGGTAAGATTTTCAACAGTACTTGGTCGTCAATGTGGAATTCATCTCACTTGAATTTAACTGTCAAAAATGGAAGTGTTTAACCTAAGTAGTTGTACCAGGTCTCTTTGCAGGCAATGAAGGAGGAAGATATGTCCCTCTAGAGCAAATATCATCCCACTTCTCTTTTTCTGCCTCAGATGGAACCTATATAATTAGCTTCAACTAAATGCTTTGCTCTTATAACCCTGTCCAAATGGAGCTGATGATTTTTGTGACTAAATGGTGCTTTCCCTGCAGAACCTGAGGAAAGCTGTGTTATGTGAAGTGGGTCAATGCATTTGAAAGAGTGGCATTGGTTGTCCTGAAAGAAAACTGTATTCTTGACCTTCAGGTATGTGAGACACCTACAACATTCTGAAGCTGGGCAAGCGATCGATCACTGCAAGAGCACAGAGTCCCCTCTGGGGACAGCGGGTTTCACATGTAATATGTATTTATGGAAATGGTGAGCCCACGTGCATATTTACACACAAGAATGTGAATTAATGCAATACCTATGAATTCATTTTCATCTTGAACACCTGCTGCATTGCCTTCAGCTTTGCCATTGCAGGAGAAAGTCATCACAGGATGTTTTTACTTAAGGGCGTAGCAATACACTCTGAAAGCTCAGTTTAAAGGTGAGTTTTAACACAAATGTTTTAGACATTCAGTATGGGCACAAAAGAACCAACAGCTATGTCAGGGGAGGAGGAAGAATAGGGATTTTGGAGCCTTATATAACATAATTTGGCACTTGACAAATTATATGTTAAGGATTTAATTATGCAAATAAAAACTCTGGAAGAAAAGGATCACAAGACTCCCCAGAGTGCACCTTAGAAAATGAAGAAAAGCACAATTAGAAATGCAATATATACAGCTTACTATCAGAAATGGATCTTTCTTTTTGTCATTGAATCTTATTTTTTTTTTACACTCATTGAAATTATGGCAGTATTATTTCATTATTTATCTCCAAGTCCTCCTACTATATTGCCATTGCAACTTTCCCTTTGTATTCTGGGAGGTTTGTGCTATTTTTTTTTTTATTTGCATCAGAATTAATTTTATTCACTCTCTTCAGACTAGTTAAATATGATGGAAAAATTTAAAGAATAACAGAAAAATAAATTGGCCTGATTTTTATTACAAAACTTTTTAGGTTATTAAAAGTCGGTATTTTGAGCTCCACTTGATTTTGGCAAGTAGCCTCCTTTCATCTTTAGCTGAACATGAAAATATGTAAAATGTGTGCCTGTCAAAAATATCTTCTGTTTACAATGTAGTAGAAAATATGCTCAGCTTTTCATTTCCCTGGGTATGGGATACTTACATCTGAAAGTTCCTTAATGAAAGTCTGAAAACATACCTCCAGGAGGCAATTTCTTTATTTCCTTCACTTCTTAATTTATTCATTGGGGGAAATATCACTCAAATTGTGGCAAGGATCTCTGCCTCTTTTTTTTTAGCCATTTTGAGATTCTCTAATTGCTCTATAGAGTTGAAAAGTTGGTCTGAAGCTTGGTTAAACCAGTTGCAGCAGTGAAACCCTTTTAGCATAGGCAGATGAAGAACCAGAGGGTGTTTGATCCAATGAAGCAGTGGCATGGGATACAGATTATAGAAATCCCAATTATTAATGCTCAACTCTAAGTTTCAGCAGGTGACAGTGGACAAAAAGAGGAAATCAAGGAGGCACAAGCCTTAAGCAACTTCCAGATGTGTAGGAAGTGATTAAATATGGTTTCCCAGTAACTCTTGGCAGGCTGGGTTGGATCCCAAGGGTGTCTGAGCTGCCCTTGCCTTGAGCTGGGTTTCCCTTTGCTCAGCCTCTCCGAGCTCCAGCCCTGGGACTGACACCAGGGAAAGGGATGGCAGACCCTGGCAGCTCCAGCCAGGCAAACAGCCTCTGGAAGTACTGCAGGGGTGGGGGTAGTTATCACCTCTTTCCTGAGAGCAGGGGGACAGGAGCAGGCTGGGGAAAAACAGCTGAGTAAAAACATCCCCAGGCAGACCCATGAATGAGAAGGAGTACTCTCCTTCCTCCACGAATATCACACTCCTCCTGGCACAGACAGGATGCTGAATGCCAGTCTCCCTCTTCTCAAGAAACACTGAGAGTGTTCAGCCAACTGAAAGTGCCCAAGATGTGCTCTGGAAGGCTGAGTGTAAAACTAGTAAAAATAAGTATATAATATATAATGGGGTTTTTTATATAAAAATTGTACAATGATCTATAACTCTACTGTCAATGAGGGATTTTTTTCTGATGTAATTAGAATCTGATATAATCTGATTTGGACTGTAAAACTATTAAAATATTAGTTGAATTGCCAGTAAATTCATGGGTCTGTGGCTTTTGTGGTTTAACCTCAGGTGGCAACTAAGTACTGTGGAGGTGTTCACTACCACTTTCCACCTCTCACATGAGGAGGACGATTGGAAAGAAAAGGTAAAACTCATGGTTTGAGACAAGAACATTTAATAATTTAAAATATTGGTAATAATAATAATAATAATAATAATAATAATAATAATAATAATAAATTAAAATAATAAGTAACAGCATCAGTATATTAATAATGTCAAGAATAATAGATATTCTAATAATCATATTAATAATATAATAATTTTAATGATACGAACAGAGAGAGAGAGAGTAACTGAACCCAACATAATTGCTCAGCACCACTGACTGATGCTCAGCCTGTCCCTTAATAGAGATCAGCCCCCCTTCCAGGTAACTCTGCCCAGTTTATCTATGGAGCATGATGTTCTAGCATATGGAACATTCCTTTGGCCGGTTCAGATCATCCATCCTGCCTGTGCTTCTTCCTGGCTCCCTTACTGGCACAGATAAGAATCCAAAAAGTCCTTAGGGTAAGCACAATTTAGCAACAGCCAAATAATCCATGTGGTATCAACCTCTTTCTCATGCTGAATCCAAAACACAGCACTCTACCAGCTACAGCCAATAAAATTAATTCTGTCCTGGACAAAGCCAGGACGGTGACATAATCTCATTTTGTACATGATAAGACCTCAAGCAAAACATTTAATTACAAATTCAGTAGTAAGTATATGTATTGAAACATCTTGCAGTCATTACATCTCTTTCTGCTTTTACTCAGCACTCCACAGCTGGCAGAAAACAAACATATTTTTAGTAAAACCTAAATTAAGCGTCTTAGGGCTACAAATTCAGGACATAACTTTATAGAGCATAAATGCAACAGCAGGGTTTTCCTGTGTTCGTGCTCAGCTCATGGAAAAAAACCCCAAAAAACCGAAAAAACAAATTAAAAGAATGTAAACCTACATCACATGTCAAAATGTGCACTTCCTTCAAATGCTGCATTCAGATACCACTGCAATGTAGGTGGTTATTACTCCTCTGCTGCTAACATTTTGTTAATATAAAATAGTACATTGACTATGAACAAGATATTAATATTTACCCTAACATAAAATTTCGTTCAAATTCCAAATTCAAAATTTCACCACAAAATTTAGATTTTCAATGCTGAATTCTGCAGATGCCAGAATTAAAATATATTTGCTTTTTGGCATCTTTGAATTCAAAATATGTTAAAATTGCTATAAAATATGTCCTGTAAATGGAGAACATTGTATGGGTTTCACTGCAAAATATTCAGTCACTGTTTAACTACAGAAGGCAGATTTGCCCCTTCCCTCTTTTTAATAGCCACAGACATAAAAGTTCTGGTTTTGGTTTTAGTTAAATGATGCAAAGGCTCTGGAGCAGAAGTCGGATGAGGAGTGTCTGAGGGAGCTGGGTGGGCTCAGCCTGGAGAAAAGGAAGCTCCAGGAGAAACTTTCTGGTGCCCTACAACTCCTTGAAGGAGGGTGCAGCCAGGTGAGGGTCGGGCTCTTCTCCCAGTCAACAAGTGATAGAAGAGGAAACAGCTCAAATTGCTTCAGGAGAGGTTTAGATTGGATTTTAAGAAAATAATTCTTCATGGAAATGTTTGTCAAGCATTGAAACACGTTGCCCAGAGAAGTGGTAGAGTCACCATACCTGTAGGTATTTAAAAGAGGTGTTGATGTAGTAGCAACTGGGGACATGGTTTAGTGCTTGGCAGTGCCAGATAAGCAGTTGGATTACTTGATCTCAAAGGTCTTTTCCAACCTACTTCTATGATTCAGTGTGTTGAAATTTGTTATGGGTTTTTTTTGTGGGCTTTTTTTTTTTGGTTGTTTTTTTTTGTGGGTTTTGTTGTTGTTGTTTTTTGTTTGGTTTTTTTTTTTTTTTCTTGAGGGAGTGGGGTGGGAGATGGCTTGGTTTGATTTGGTTTGGCTGGGCTTGGCTTTGGTTTGGTTTGGTTTGGTTTGGTTTGGTTTGGTTTGGTTTGGTTTGGTTTCCCTCCTGGATTTCAAGTATCAGATATTTTGAAGTGTAAGAAAAGAACATGCAAAGATAGCAAAACATCAGGTATTGCTTTCAAAGAAATAGTCAAAGAAGATTTCAAAAAGTACAGTACAATGCTTGCTGGCATAAGCCCTTTTCCAAGTTCACCTCTAATTCTTATAGCTCTTATTTATTATTCCTTCTTTTAAGGATCTGAGCACTTATTAACTTTGTGATCAAAGCAATGAAGTCTTAGGATATGACATAAAAACTTTAAGAAAATATTCTGTATTTTTGACACATGCTGTTTCAGTGGATAGAACTGCAATTTTTTATCATTATTAGCTAAAATTCACTTATTAAACAACAGTCTTTGGTTCAGTAATGAAAATAGTCTCTTTTTTATCTTTTACTTGTTAGTGTGTCTATTATTATAACTCACGCTGTGTAACTGAGTGTCACATCAATAGGCTCAAGATGATGCAGTGAAAAACTTTGAGGTTGCTTTGAATTTAGATCCATAGGAGAAATAGAAAAGATTTATAGTTTCATTTTTTTACAGAGATTGCCACCAGGCTTTTATTGTTTTATTATTTATGAAGAGTGTATGTATAGACAGCATGTTACCTCTTATCAGTGTGACTGACCAATGCATCCCCCACAACAGGAAAAGGCTCAGAGAAGGGCTCAAGTGATGTGCTGGTGAAGTTTCCCATTTTAGAATGTTCTTTGAATTCCTGAGACAGCTGATGCAACACAGTTTTTTTTCAGTCATTTGATATTTCTGCCCATAACTTGAGGTGAACAGGAGGTGAAATTTGTGTCAGAGAGAGCTGTAATGCCTTTCTGTGGGTGGTGCTGTGTGGCCCTGTAGAGAGGCAAGGAGAATACCCTCCTGCCCTTCTTGTCCTCCCCAAATTAATTTCTGTGTTTTATTTCATCTCTCACTTGATATATATACTCTTCATCCTAGACAAGGAGCTGTCACTTGGTTCATGTATTTATTTTTCTTTAGCAGAAAAGAGTCCCAGTCTCTAATAAGTGTTTGGGCAATGCTGTAATCAAAATAAAAGAGCTATTTAATGTGATCAGTATTCTTAATAATTAATTTCAAGATACACAGTTCTTAGATGCCATCAACAGGTTTTTAAAGTGGCAACTTTACATATACATAAATTATTAAATTGGCCATTATACATTAATGTGTCTAAGTTCCTTTCTTGCATTCTCTTCCTTTTTTTACATGAATCTATCTTCAGTCTTGCATTCTCTGTCATGTTGGCTTTTTAAACACTGTTTCTTGCAAGAACTGCCAGAAAAAAATTTACATTATGCCCTACTAACAGTAGGCAGAAGAATACATGTGGATAGTTGTTTGAAAGCTTCTGAGCTCATTTGAGCAACTCTGAGAGCCCACCTGCCTCTCCTGCCTTCACCTTTTGGAAAGTAGGACAGAACTTTTGAAAGCACCTGTTCTCTTAACTAGAGGAGCAGTCTCAGCCAGTCAGATAATTAATGTTATTTTTTTAATTTTTAATGTTGTTCATTGAATTATTTGTGCTGTTTGAGCTTCAGTTTTGCTTATGTCTGTCTACTAATACTGTTAGAATCACACTTAATGATTTTATTTCATGATTTTAAGCTTGCTATACACACGCAGACTTTAATAACAGCTGGAGAGATGAACATCAGCAACAGAACAGAAAAGTTGAGAATGTTGAGAAGAGAATTTTTTTCTTCAAGTTTACAATTACTTTGTAATGGCTGAGCACAGATGACCTTAAATCAACTACTTTTCCATTAGCTTGCAATATGTTTTCATATTTAGATTATTTCTCTTCAATTATTATTAGCTGGTGAAAGAACAATTTCCTCCTCCATTAAGGAAATACAATCATAACCTGACAGCATATTGAAATTTATTAAAGAATATTTTTCTTTTACATATTTAGCCTTGACAATTTACATACTTAGCCTTGACAACTTAGTGTAGTTGGGGGGAGGGGAAGTGAGCGTGGTGAACTTTGGGGAAATAAAACTTATTTTTTCAGTTTTCCTATATTGAAAGAAAAGCAGTGGATAGAGGATAATCTGAAGGTTGCTATCATATAATCTTGAATTTTTTTATATAGATATATATCTTTTCCTTAAAGAATGTCTTTACTAGTCTCTCTGAAGTTCCACACATCATGTAAATTCAGTTAATCTCTGAACAAACAGTACCTGGGATTTTCAGATGGACCATAGATAATTCTTCACTTTTTCTGAAAAATGAAATGTTTTCTTCTTCTTTTTGCAGTATGATCAGATCACAGAACCATTAAGGGTGGAAAGGACCTCCAAAATGATCATGTCCAACCACATATTCAACCTGTGTGATTTGAAATTTTTTCTAAATGTGTGAAAGGGTGTGCAAAAAAAAAAAAAAATCTTACGGTGCTGCTGCATTGACTGAAAAAAAATTTAAAGTTGTTTTTAAGGTAAATCAACAGGAATTTCCCCATCTTAAAATTATTACAAGCTTTTAGCTCTGCAGTGGTGTTTATGTGCCTTCTCTTAATAATTTTATACAATTAATCATTACTACTTTTAAAATTCTTTCACCTTCACATAGAGGAGAGGACAAACATTTTTGGTGATAATAAACTGTTCTGATTAGTTATGTCTGAGTTTAAATTTAGATTATTACCTGATTATTGTTGTTATGTTATATGCTTGAGGAAACTGAGTTTCTTTTTAGAATGTGTCTTTCTAGAGAGAAGCAACACAGGCTGTAAATGCAATGCCATGCAGAAATTTTAATATATGTGGTAAAAGTTCTGTTGATAGCTTGATATATCCTGGTAAAAGCTATGAGCATTTCTCATTTTAAAATCTCTTACTTGTTCCTTCTTTTTTTTTTTTTTTTTTTTTTAAATTAAATGAAGTTTCTCTTGCTTCAATTAGGATAATCAAGTATTGTTTAATAGAATCCTGCAGAAAGCAAATCAACCACATGGTTATGTAACCACTCTCCTATCTTTTAGGAAGAGTAGGAAATGAATTTCTGTTTGTAACTGTCCTAATCAGATCAAGATTAGTGGTTTTATTATTGCAAGGATGTATTGATGGAAACACCAAGGAAAACTTGCAGATCTCTTTTGGTGTGATTGCCTGGAAGAACTACCCATGGAGTATGTTTCATCTGTTCTTTAAATGTTATTAATTAATGTGCTTGCAGTAAAAAACCCAATTTGTGTTGTGTCTTGACATAGTCAAGAACTGCTCAAGTCTTTAAAAACCAATCTTTTCAGACATATGCACACTTGGGAAAACATACAGATTATGTGGAAGAAAACAGGAGAGAAAAATTATCCAGGTGTTTTCAACAGAGATTCTCATTCTGTCTTTTCTGAATATGCTCGCAGCTGGCAGCCTACAGAATTTTAAAAGTGCCAAAGTAATTAGAAACAGATTTAACAAGTTTGTTGTGAAAATTACTTTTAGTATTTAGTATTGAATCCTTAAGTACATTTTACATGATTGATGATGAAAAGAAGAAGAAGAAAAGACAAAGCATGCAATACAGAATATTTAAGTCACATGATACTAATAGATAAATATAAAATTAGTTGAAATAAAATTAAACTAGCTTTAAATACGTTTTTTGGAAAATGTTGAAATTTTGGCTCTGAAAAAAATCCTAATTTAAATGTTTTCCTATAGGATAAAGCATTGCTCAGAATTACAAATCTCTCTGCTTCATGGGTTTGGATTGGTTTCTTTCTAATGAAAATCTGACACCTCCAAGAGTGTAAAAAACCCACTCTCATTCAGATCTATCAATCTCAACAGATCTATATGCTGCATACAAAACTAAACTTTGTGACAGTTACTGGTAATGTAACTTAATCACACAATAAGAGAAATCTCAAAAAGGAAAATGCATTTGAATCTGTTCTTTGGTCTGGGTTGGGTTTTTTGTTCCTATATTCAGCATTCCTTGCAAAACAATAAATGAAACACATTTATTTCATAGCGATATATATATACAATATGCACACACATATGCAAACGCGTACTTTCTTGGATTGTGTGGCAATTGTTTTTTAATGCCTGCCTGTGAACAGCTTTTAAAAGCTGCTGTTTTCAGCATCTTTCAGAAGTGCCAGAGAGCAGCAGCCTCCTTGCTCCCTCCTCTTCAACGTTCGTTTGCTGCCTCTCTCAACAGAGATTCAGCTCATCTGTCATCCTCAGCAATAGCTAAAATTATTTTCAGCTCTGTCAGTTGGGGACTCACAAGGCAAGAAGACAAGTCTAGAGTTTCTTTTAAAAATGATTTCTAAATGAGGTGTGGATTTTATGCTTCCTGACCTATTTTTGCAAATGCTTGATTCTGAGTCAATGTGCAAATGCTATTTTTTTATACCCTTTGAATTTATATTATTGATAATACTTTATGAAATAATTCCTTTAGTACACATATTTTCTCCATGAATGTCTATGTCAATATGACCATCTAACCCTAACAGTAGTAGCAGTAGTTGGGTTGAGCCAAATATATAAATTACTTTTGAAGGATCAGTTTGTACATGATTATTTTAAATGGTTTTCTAGACTACATAGATGGAGAGCTCTCATTCATGATTTTTATTTCTGATTTTTGTACTTACAGAGGATAAAATGTTTGGGAAATGCTCCAGTTTGTTAGCAAATCTCATCAGGAAGAGATGCTTGTTTGGGGAATATATTTGTCAGTGGAAACTCTAGTGGTGACTTATAAAGATCTCCCTATTGGGGTGATTCAGAGTCTTGACAACTATGAAGGAACACACAAGACATATCTCCAATATTTTCTCAGCTATGGAAAACACATTTTCTTGCTCAGGCAAGAAAAACATGAAAAATATAGGATTTTCTTTTCTTATTGCTTAGTGGCACAATATACTGATATTTTGTGTATCCATAGCTTTTAAATATTAGATGAATGATTTTTCTTACCAAAAAAATCTACCAAGAGTAAATAGGGTGTTTATTGTTTGGTTGGTTTTTGTTTGTTGGATTTTGTTTAATTTGTTTTTTGGTTTTGTGGTTTTTAATTTTTTTGGTTTTTAAATTTTTTCCTTATAAAGTAGATGGCATTTTGCTACCAATTCTTCTGTGGGGGAGCAGTAACAAGCGTAGGAGAAGATCAGTGTGAAGCAAAATCATAGTTCTTCTCTGCACAGTACCTTCTTCAGTTTAAGTTGGCAAATTTTGCTGCCACTGCAAACAGCAATAACAGATTCAATACCCTGCACCACTAAATTAAATCAAATGCTGCCTTTTTTCAACCAGTTCTGTGAGGTAGTGATACTGAGATGCAGAGTCATGACTTACTCTACAGCTTTTACTATTGCAGTTTCCTCTGTCCTTCAGAAATAGCAAATAAAAAGCACTCTGAACATTTGATCAGGTGTTCTGCTCAGATAAAAATCTCAAAATCTCAAAAATCTGAAATGGAGAAAATCATTGTTAAATCATCATGTAAAGCAGATTTTTACTTCCTTCTCCCAAGAGATGTGATAGTGTTTAAAAGACTGGTGTTGGAATAGCCATCTTAGTTTCCCTACCTGTTTTTACAGCCTACATTCCAAGACCATTGAAAATTCATTACATGTTTAAAAATATTTGAAATTCAATTACAAACAACATAAATAATTATAATGTCCACACTGTACTAATTACTAAAGTCCTGATAGGGAGTAAATAAATTGACTTTTTATTTCAACATTATTCAAAGATATATTGTTTACTAAATGAGCACCAGAAGGGGATGATGCCTACAATAATTGTTGTCACTGCATCTGGCTGGTTAGAGAGTTAGGTGGAAGGATGTGAACTTTGTGGCTAATTCCCTCCTTGCAGTTCATTTTATAAAAATGTTGGAGGAAAAAGGGATTAAAAGTATTCTCTCCCCTCTATTGTCCACTGGTATTAAATTTTGAACCCACTATGAGGAAGTAATATGAGTCAATAGCTTCCCAAGCAAGGTACAAAAATTACTCCCTGAAGTTTTCCTCAAAACTGCTCTATCAGCATTAGTATTGTTATTGTATGATATCAATTTTAAAAATCAAACAAAAAAATCACAGAGACAAAAAAAAAAAGACATAAGAAAAGCAAGGAAAAAAATAACAAAATTTCAGTTTTCTCCTCCTTCTTCTGAGTGTTTCTTGTAAAGTGACAGTACAGACTAATATCTTTCTTTTTTCAGACTACCAGTTCAGCAAAAGGTAGAAATATCAAGTCCTGTAAATATACAAAATGTATGAATAACATAAATCCCATAACACACATCCTCACTGTGCAACAGTGCATTTTGACAGATTATTGCCTTAAAGGAAGATACAGTAGTAGGATGAGGATTGAGGGCAGATTGGATATTTTTGCTCTCATATCTGATCATGAGTAGTTGCTAATGCTAAGTATCTACTCGATTATTTTTCCTGTGAAAAGATAGTTTAATTGCAGCAAATCATTCTTTGCAATTAACAAATGGTACAAGGTAAATATCCATCTATGCATTCAATAACAGTGGCTGCAGACAGAAATATAAGGCATTTTCAGGGCAGTTTGCAACTGTTTTATTTGTAAAATATTATAGGATAAAAACCAAAAACAAATGCAAACCACAAAAGTCTTAATTTTTAGAACATGAATATTTTCCTTAAGATTTTTAAAAAATAATATTTAGAATTATTTTTCTTTATTCTCTATGTGAAGTTTTGTGTGATAGACCAACATGTTTGTCATTGTAAGAAAAGAGAGGAATGCATAAATTCCATGCACTGAGTTGAAGATATCTTCAATATTTTCACAGCCAGGACAAACCCATTTTATAGATACTGCCAAGAACACCTGATGCCATCTAGCAAATGGGCTCCCTCTCACTGCTTGTTAGGATTATTTGATGTACTTCTTCCCAAACCCATCCCAGTGTAGGAAGAGACCTTATCTCTTTCAAAGAAGGCAAATGTGCATTAAGAAAGTCTTAAATGTCACCTGTTTATTTCCCTGATTTTTGTTATTTCAGGTTATTGTTCTGAAACGAGTTCAAAAATAAATAGAAAGTCTGCTTCTCTTTGTCTTTTTGACAGGATCTGTAGATTTCAGATAGCAGTAAAATAATAACTACATCCAGGCAGACACTAGTAGAGATGTGTTTAAAGACAATTTTCTGCTCTTTTGTTTCACTATTTGCTCATTCATTTACTTTCCTGACCTTTTCTCTTGAGAAGCTGGATGAACTGCAGCTGTTGCTTACTTCCTTGTGGAGCTAGACTTCCACATCTGTCATGAATAGTTAATACTGCACAATTTAAAATGCTCTTCTAGGCTGTCATGCATTGCACATAGGTTTAAGTGGGTCAAGTTGAATTTTGCCAAAAAGCAGAAAAGTAATTGAACTGTTGTAATACGAGAGTTAGAAGACTTGATTTACTTCTGGGTCAAAACATTCACAACCCAGTCAGGAATATATTCAGGGGAACTTGAAAGCAGAAGAAGGAAAATAATCAAGACAGGGATGTATGTATGCACACAGATGAAAATAGATGTTGTCATTAACCCAAAATTGAAAAAAACCTCAGGCATCTAGTTCTGGGGTTTTTGGATTTTTGTGGGTGTTTTTTGTAGGGTTTTTTTGTTTGTTTGTTTTTATTTTGTTTTTGTTTTTCTGATGGTGGCCTTCAATAGCTGCTTAGGGAACGATGAAAAGAATGAAGAAGCAACAGCATGATCCCCTCCCTGACAGTTTTCTGGTTGTGATGATTTTCAGCATATCATTACGTGTGGTGGAACTTTTATTCACAGATTACTTCTATGAGTTTTTATTAATTTTTAACCAATATGTAGGTTCCATAAATTCAAAGTGCCTTTTTTCAAGTTTAAACATCATACACTGTGTGGCCAAAACCAAACTCCCTTTGACTGTCACCTAATTGTCTGTAACATGATATAATTTTCCTGTTAAAAATAATAATAAAGAATATTTTCTTATTAATATTGTCCTGCTATTCAACATCTGTCATGAAGCAGTGGAGTTACCTTGATTTTAAACTGATAGGCCCTGGTCTCTAACATATCACCATAAGGATTTTAAATATTAATTATTAATTATTAATTATTTCATACTCTTATTTGCCTTTTTATGTTCCACAATACCTTTTTGAGATGGTAGATGCACTGTGCAGTTTTCAAGACAATGCAATTTTTAGGATGATTATGCTTTTAATGTTTTTCTTTATTCCTCACTTTCTAACAGTTCTAATTACCTTTCTCATGATATGAGGAAACTGAGAAAGAGTCATCCTCAGTGACTTTTTTGAGTGTTATTTAACTAATGTTAGTTTGAATGTAACATGTAACTAATGTTAGGCAGAATTCAATTCAGTTTCAAGGGGAAAGCTTGAAAATAGGATCTTAGCACATCTGAAAAAACTTTAAAGGAAAAAATAGCAGCAAATAGAAAAAAAAAAACAAGCCTAAGCTTGTCAAAACCTGTTTACAAGATGAAATCTCATAAATTATTTGGCTGTTCTTATAATTATTTTTAGCCTACTGTTGACAGTGTTAAGTTTTCCTTTCCTTTTTCTTTTTACATCACACATTATCAGCTCTCAAACCTACCTTGTTTTCCTTGAGTTTTAAAGTATCTTTATTAAAAACTTTATTTTTTAATAAAGTTCCGTGATTTTTAATGGGAAGTTTTAAATAAGAGACCTCTGTTTAAAAAAAAGAGATTTTTTGGAGCGCTGTGAATACAATACAAGCAATTAAAATATCTTTTGGGGGGGGGGTATTTGAATATCATACTTAATTTCCAGTGTTTGATACCTAATTTCCACTGCCAGCCAATGCCACAGATTTATTTTTTATTTGTGAATAAAAAAGGGAAATGTATAGAGCCTGGGGATGACTTTGAAAAGAACTGAAAGTATGAAAATATTTATTGAAATTTGGAAAGCCCCATTCATTGAAATTAGAAATTATCACAAAATCAGTCTCTCTATCACACATATGCACACACAAAATCCAATAGAATGTATTACAAAATGAACCTTTGTGGCTTTATTTACAAATTGATTCCTCAATAATTAGAATACTTTCCTAATTTACAGTGGCTGATAGTCTGACCTTTCAGTGAACAGCAGTTTAATTTGGTTTTGCTGGAGAAACATTTCAGAATCTTTGTACTTTGCAGAAAACAATACAATATCAGGTATTTTTCTTTAATATTGAAGATACTATGTTTTGATTGATTAAATCTTGACAATGAATATCAAGATTTCAAAGGAGCAAGAGAAACAATCAAGTCCCACTGGCGAGAGAGTATAAAAGATTCTTTAAGTAAAATGTTAGGGTGTTACATAATTTCACCATTCTTACCTTCTTTGACTTAAATAAAATAACAATTATATTTAAGCTTTCCTTTTTTATAAATAATTTTTTATTCTAGCTCGACAAGTTCACGTGAAGAAATTTCATGAATAAAATATTTCATCACCAAAACTTTCTCAACGGAAAATTAGGATCTATTTGAGAGCACCCAGTGTGTAGATATTCATCCTTTATCTATTCGCTCCCATTGAAAAAGCTGAAAGAAGATTTATATTTATCCAGCATTGATTTCTTTTCAAATCATTCTGTGTAGTCCACATCAACAAGGATAACAAAAACCCTTCATGATCATTTACTTTTATGCTTACATAGAAAGCCTCTTTTAGTATCCTGTAATAGAAGTTTATTGTGCTAGAGAAGGAAACTTGATTATGGCCTTCAGGGTAGTGATTTAGGCCTATGAACACCTCCACAGTTCTTACTTGCTGCTAGGATCCCGGGATGCCTGTATGGATCTCTTTTTCTATGCATAGTCATTTTTACAAGAATGTGATTTGCTAAAGGTGGCCAAGTGAAGGTTTTGACAACCTTTTCTCATTTTCTCTGATCTCAAAGAGAATATTTTGTCCATTATACCCAGACAAGGCTGTGGGAAGAGAAGGCAGATCATGAAAAGTGAGGCTATGGCAGTGGTATTAAATAACTGTATTAATGTCAAAGAAGTGCTTTACCAGAAGTTTCTAGAAGCTGCTGGTGTTTCATTTCTAATGACATAACGAGATACAGGAACTCTAAGTATTTGTAAAAAATAAAAAGCCATGATAGATAAAGAACTGATCTTTTCCCTTTCTTATGGCTTATATTATTTAACGATCATCTGTGGAGAGAGAATTAGGCTTTGTACCCAGTGTCATCTGTATCCATGTCATAGAACTAAAGAGCAGAGAATTTAAAGACTTAGGAGAGGATATGGCTGCTCTTCTACTTCATAATTAGGGAGGGGAGAGTGAGAATGAACAGGAAAGTGATGGCTGCACATCATGATTATTAGAATGTCCTTCCAATGATCCTTATTTTGATAAAGGGTGGAATTTACTCTATCAAAAACGATGATACTGCAGAGAACATCTTTCACACTAAAACATCAGAAAGTTCTGTACAATGATAAAACAATGCCAAGCAAACAGGGTAAAACCTACATTTCCTAAATGTGTTCCATTTTCCATAAAGTTTAAGAATGAATGTCTTAAAATATTGAGAAGTTTCTGAACTCTTTGCCAAGGACTTCCTAAAAATTTGATGTGATGAAGTAAGGACTAGGAGACCTGAAATGGCTTCAAATGTATGAATTAATGTTTCTAGCACATTTCTATTTTACTGTGCTCAAACATTGAAGTCTATTGATGACAATAGAAAGCTTTGGATATGCTTTGGATAAAATGTGAGGAAATTTTCTTTCACTCATCACCCTGTAATTCTAAATATCTGATTCAGGTGAACTAGCCTGGATAGAAGTGTGGACTAAAAGGATGAAACTTGTCTTATAGCAACTGATCAACTTCCTCTCCAACGTAGACCATATTGACATACAAACTCTCAGCCATTGCAGTGTGGCTTGGAGCTTGGGAAAAGTAGCATAAAAACTGGACAAGTACTCATTTTTGATCAGATTTCCAACAGCCATCATGTTAGGAACTCTCTAGGTCATTCTGCTTACTCTGGGTTTTTTCTTACAAATATTTTGAACACATGTATTCAGAAAGTTCTCTGAAATGTTTTAATAGTGCAGGCAAAACACAATTTTCTTTTCTGATTCTAAATTTTTATGTCCAAAGTGTTAGGAACATTATGCAAAATAAACGATAATTCCCTACTTCTGTATTGTCACTGTGACCTCCTCTCTCCTCACTGTCTTAAATGAATTACACATAAAAATTGTAAAAAACCTAGTAAATATAAATGGTGCAGCTGTTAAAAATCTCAACAGTCACTACAGTGATTTTCAGGCAGAGTTTTTGATGAAAAAGTGTCCAAGAACTGTGAGATTCCACCTGCAGTGGGGTTTCAGCTCTTGGACCCTGCCATAAGGACCTGGATTTGTTGAAGTAAGCCCAGAGGAGGGTAATGAAGAAGATTAGAGGGCTGAAGCACCACTGCTATAGAGACAGGTAAGACAAACCTGGGACTCCTTAGCCCAGAGGAGAGAAAGCTCTTGGGACAGCCTTCCAGTTCCTAAAAGATGACACAAGAAAGAACACAAATAAAACTCTTTCCTTGCTCTTTTGGCCAGGCATGTAACACACAACAAATCTGACACTTACATGTAATGTGACTGGCAATAAAAGTGGCCCATGTCTTACATTAAAATTGATTAATAAAGTTTATGTGATGCTTTAATCTTTCTTTTTTCTCTTTTTTCTCTTTTTTTCTCTTTTTTCTCTTTTTTCTCTTTCTTTCTGGAGAGGGAATTTTAACAAGGGCATGTAGTGATAGTACAAGGGGGAATGGCTTCAAACTGCAAGGGATAGGCTTAAATTAGATATTAGAAAGAAACTCTTCCCTGTGAGGGTAGTGAGGCATTGGAACAGGTCACCCAGAGAAGATGTCCATACCCCACCCATGCCAGGGTTCAAGGACAGGCTGGATGGGCTGTGACCAGCCTGGTCTCATGGAAGGTGTCCCTGCCTGCAGTAGGGAGTTGCAACTGTATGATCTTCAACATCCTTTCCAACCCAAACCATTCTGTGATTCTATGTGTCAAATTGAACTGTGTTAATTATTTTAGTTGATAAGCAAATTTTCTTGAGCACTTTGTCATTGATAGGTCTGAGTTTTTCTTCTCTCCTTTCCACATGTGACTTTCCAAGAGGAGTCAGGATTTCTCCTGCCTGTGACCTCTGTTATCACGGGTCCTCAATGCACAGGTCATTGTATACATTATGGTGCTCTGCAAAAAAATTCAATATTTTGTGTGTCTTATCCATTTCTACACATGCCAGTCACAATAGGTCTTTCTGTCTGGGCTCCAACTAAACAGTTTCCCTAATCAGATTATAAAAAAAATCTTTTATTATCCCATCTTGAAGCAGCTTTTTACTGTTTTGTAAAGAGGTCATTGCATTTTGGGAAGGTGGAATCATTCATTCCCTCATGGGCAGACTGACTCTGGGTGAAATTATTTCTACTTCATGATGATTTCTAATGCAGATTTATTAAATTAGTTTTGACTCAGACTTTTAAAATCCCATAAATTTTCAACCCATAGATTGGCATTAAAAAAAAAAAAAACCTTTGTCCTCGAATTATCAGCCAGACAGTTATATGATTAATGGAGAAAATAGGGAAAGGAGAAATATTAATTACTATCTCATCTAAATTGTCAGTAGCTTGACTGGGCCTTAATGAATTGCATTGGCAACATAGTTTATTTACGATACCTGTCAAAAGTTCCCAGAGTACTGCAAAAGGTTTTAATTAATATTCAGGTGCTATATCAATATATTGGAATCAGCTCTTTGCATCACAGATCTAATCAATAATCTAATTTTGGTCAAGTGAATGCGACAAGCAATGAGGATGAATGGAATGAAAGATTATCAACCTTTATTTTCAATCATTGAAGAAGCATTATGTGTGAGGAATAATGATAGTGCCATGGCAGAACTTTGGGTGCAATTCCCTTTCAAAAAATCCCTGAGACTTTCAATTAAAAAAAAAAAAAGGAAATAAAATCTGGGTTTAGTTATTATTGTTTTCTCCACAGTCATTTGCTTATAATTTCCTAAATTAGAAATTCCAGCTTAAAAACTTCACAGGGCCAAGGACCTATCTATCCCTATAAGTACACAGTTTTTCGGATGCTAAATTTTATCCTTTCCTCAGTCTACACGAATTCCATTGAAATTCATGGAAAACAATGATAAACAAAGTTGATTTTCTGGAATTTTTTTCTCTGAATGGCCTACATGCTCATTATTCCATTGTTAAATGTGGCATAATGCAATATCCTTATCTAGAAAGAGATTCTGCTTAAAAAACTCAAATCCAAACCACACTGCTCATACCAGCTACTAAGTGTTTTCACCTCCTGGCCAAATTATTTGTAAATCTAGGCCAGTTGCTTAATTGAACTTTGGTGTCATGTCTATCATGTAGACAACAGTACTCAATTTTTTGTTATGTCAGCTAGAGACTCTATTTCATGTATGAGATTATTCTACTTTCATAACTACAGCACCTTTTCTTATTTTGTGGCTGTCTTTATCTGAACTGCACTGGTACTTTGAACTGGAAAACCTGATAAGTTAATCCAATTCCTACTCTACCCAGCTATTTTGACTTCTCTTTAGTAAATCTATTGCAGTAAAGGTGGTTGGATTTTTACATAAAATAAGTAATCCCCAAAGCATTTACATGTAAAGATATTTTACTGCTCCTATGACATAGCACAGAAAGTTGTAATATATATGATTCAGGTCCCATTTCTACACCTTCCATGTATATCTGCATTTAGCCAAGCACTAAACCTCTTTCCCTTAAAATGAAGACCATTTTAAAATGACATGCTGCAAAGATGTCCTGCCCTGCCTATTAAGATCTTATTGCAGCAATACAATCTTATTATTGCTTCCAGCCATTTCCACTGCTTATCATTTCAGAGTTAAAGTGCTTTGCTTCTCCAAATTCTTTCCTTGCAAAAGAAAGTCCCCAAGGCATTCAGCCTCCTATTCCTTACTGTAGCTAAATGACAATGGAAGGTTTTCAGTCTGAGAATTAAAGGGGAAAAATTTTGCGGAATATTCCTTGTTATTTCCTTTTGGGGAAGAGATTTGACAGCAGAATGATTTAAAAAAATAAGAAAAAAGGAAAAAAGTGAAAAACTCAAAGAGTAATGAAGTGAAGAGAGAGAAGAAAGGAGTGGAAAGAAAAAGAAAAAAAAGAAAGAAAAATAAAAAGAAAAGAGAAAAAGAGCAGAAAAGAAAAGAAAAGAAAAGAAAAGAAAAGAAAAGAAAAGAAAAGAAAAGAAAAGAAAAGAAAAGAAAGAGAAAAAAAAGAAAAAAAGATTAAAATATCACATAAACGTTATTAATCAATTTTAATGTAAGACATGGGCCACTTTTATTGCCAGTCACATTACATAATGTAGTAAGTGTCAGATTTGATGTGTGTTAAATGCCTGGCCAAAAGAGCAAGGAAAGAGTTTTATTTGTGTTCTTGGGTTGTTAAAAACTCCTGAATTCCCACTGGTAATTGTATGTCCATGTGCAAGGGAGAAGTTGCCGCATTAGAAGAAGAATATTTGGGGACCTTTTTGATTTTTTTCTTACAGTTACTTTACAAGGAAAAGAATCACATGTAATGAGCAGCAGTAATAAAACACAGCCATAAAGGAAATTAAAAATTTCTTTTGACAAAATGACAGTATTGATGAGGAACTACCACTGTTCATTGGTGCTACATGTCATAACACCCACAATCAGAGCTAAGTTTCTACTTTTTATAGAAATTAGATCATGTCGTAAATTCATATTTCGCATCAGAGATTATGGTACAGGCAATGAGGTTTGCATTTGTGATTGAAAGGAAACATAAGCAGCAAATGAACTGAGGAATACTTGGTCACATAGATTGCCTCATCTTGCTCTCACTAGGGGTCACCACGATGCCCCAAGCCCAGCGTGAAAGGCTGCGGATGGCAGCAAGTGACAAATGCTATTGCATTTCAACCCTGGTTTTGGAGGACCCTGCAGGGAAAGTTGCCATGGCCTGGTCAAGTCTTCAGATGTATTTTCTTAGTTTCTGTCATTTACAAAGTCCTAGTCAGCTTCATTAACAAAACAGGTAAAATTATATGTGATAAGTATTATTAAAAGCGTAGTTATTTCTTTTATTTAATTAATTTTTATGCAGGCTAATGTATTAATTCTTTGTATCATGCATTTATCTAGTTAATAGCTCAAGTTGTTGTACTTCAATACGTACAATGTGAGTTTATGTGAAATGAATGAGTAGCCTTTATATGACAGTCAGATAAGAGTATGCATGAGTGAGGAGTTATTATGACTTGTAGAAGAAAAATAGGTAGGAGTCTGATGTAAGAGAAGAAAGCAGGGTTTAATTTTTCATTGTAATTTCAATGGTCGCTTATTAGATGAATTTTAATGGGTTTCTCCTACTTTTCTGAATTTCCTACCAATTTTTCTTTCAATGAGAAGGTGCATTTAGCCTGAAATGTCATCTTTTATACCAGCATCAGTGGGCTGGCTGACTGAAATTTCAAACACCAGTTGTTAACAGAAAATCAAAAAAATAGTGACTAAATAAAATATTTTAAAAAGAAAAGAGCGTTTATTTTATGCAACACTGTTGTAAAAATTTTGATGTGACTTTGAAGAAATCTTTCAGATTTCATATTTCAATCTGTTTTTCATAGTTAATAGCAGCAACTTTTTTGAAATTTATCTTTCTTTCTTAAGATTGACTTGAACCCAAGTATCCAATATCAGACACATTTCTGTGGGTTTTTTTGTCATGTATTGATAATATTAGTTTAAAAGGAAATAGGAGAAAATAAAAAGAAATATAATTTTCAAAAAGATAAGACACAAAGAATACATACACAACTCTGTTAAATTAAAAAAATATTCTGAAATTAAAGAAGACTGGGAAAAAATATGTACACAGCTTAGATCACAATTGATTCACTGAATGTTTCACAAGATAGGTACAGTGGAATGTCAATTAACTGATTTTCTAGCTCTAAACCATAAACTAAAATAAATTGTTCCAGTCTAATTGTGTTTATTTAATTTAGGGTCTAAAAAGGAATGGAGGGATCAATAGGTGGAGTTGAAGGGAGCAGTACACATGCAGAAGAACATTTTGTTTTAACTTCATGGAGAATGTCTATGAAAGTTGCCTGTTTTGGATAAATAAAAAAGATAAGCTTAAGAATATAAGAATATAAGAAATATAATGAACTTGGTGTGTCTGTTGCAATGCCAAGTCATCTACAGTCCAGAATTTGAATACTGAGGTTGATGAAAGATATTTTAACCAAACAGGAAAAAAAAAATAGATAGCTACTGAATATGAGTAAATAAAGAAAAAGGTTAGTGAAAATGTTCTAGTCTGCTTCCTAGAGGGATTCACCAAGATGCATGGAAGAGATAACAACCTTTCTGTTTGAAACTTCACTTTGCTCCAGCATTTGTTTTCCAATGACTTTGAACTAAAATTATCAATTTTGAAGTTAAAATTGAATACAGTGCTACCAAGGCTATTTCCTTATCTTGACAGAAATATCCATGTCACCAGTGATCAGACAACAACCAGAAAAGTCAGTAATATTATTATGCATAAAAACCCCTGAATTTCCAATAGTTATTAGTACCTTTTAGTGAAGACACTGCCTACAGTGTCTTCACATGGAGTACTGTCAGATCATCTTATTCACCTTATTTAGGAAATCTCAGCACACCACATGAGAATAAAAGCTAATAAAGATCTAAAAAGGCTTGGAAATCACTTTAAAAAATTAATTAACTGCCAAAGAATTTAAATTGTCCATATCTTCTTTCCTCTCTACAAATCTCATTTCTTCTATGATAAGGAAAACAATGGAAAAATCAATGAAATTAAAAAAAAAAATTAACTATTTAGAAATGAGCAGGTAGACTCAGGAACAGAATATGTTCATGAGGCTAAAGAACATCAGATTTAAAAAAAAATTCAAAATCTTCGTGGCCAGAAACACAATTTGCAGCTAAAGATGGTGACTTAACTTCAAGTAAATGTTTCTACATTTTCTTAACAGGAATTAACCTTGACAAAGTTTCAGAGGAACCTTCTGATATGGAAGCCATATGAGTTCTTTTCGTGTTCTTCTGAAGCAGCTGGTACTTGTCATTTTGGGAGTCTGAACACCTGACAAATTTTTGGCAGTTCTGAACAAGTCTGGCAATTTCTATTAGTTTATATTACTGTCAAAACTGTTTCAAGAGCCCACAGCTCAGTTATCACAAGAGGGCACTGCAGGAATGCCTGCTAAAAAGTACCCAAAGATTAATCTGAAGCATGTTGGTTATTGTTTCCTTTTTCATTTTCTCCTTGCATTAAAGCAGAATAAAGGCAAAAATGCTAAAAGAATTACCAAGATCTCACAGCTTGCTAATGAAAAATATTCATTTGGTGAAGACATTCAAGAATTTATACAATATAGTGTCAAAACATTACGTTATCAAATTTTTAATGTTTACTATTCTTTATGGGGCTCTGAAACATTTCTTCCACCTCTATCTTACCCTCATCATCTTTTTTCATGACCAAATGTTCTCAGTATATGTTCAATGGTATGATCAACAGCCCATTTGAGGTACCTCTATAAAAATACACACAGCATAGGGAAGTAGCAGGAGGAGCTGAAAGCTGCAGTGCAACGAGCAAATCTGTGATCTAATTGCTACTGCTGAAACATGATGGGACAAATCGCTCAACTGGAATGCCTGTCAGCAACAGGGGACTCTTGCTCCAAGGATATCCTCCCTGCATAGAGGATTGTTTCTTTTTTCAGGTGACAGCCCAAAAAGAGGGCAAGTGTTACTGGACCAGTTGCTTGCCAACACGGCTGGATGAATTAGAGATTTAAGTATGGACTACAGTGATCACACCTTGATGGAATTCACAATGATGAGGAGAGTCAGAACACTGATTTTGGGAAAAGAAACCTTCAGTTATTTAATGAATTGGTGGATGGGACTCCCCAAGAATCTGCCCTCAGGAACAAAGGAGATGAACAGAAATGACAGCTCTTTAGGCATATTGAGAGTAAAAGAGATCTTGATTCCTACACGTAAAAAATCCAGACAAGGATGGCATGAGACCGTAATGACTCCGTAAGGATCTTCTGAACTAATTAAAGTGTAAGAATGAAATGCACAGGAACCAGGAACATGTCTCCTGAGAAGAATATAAGGATGCCATCTAGATGTGTAGGGATCAAATATGGAAAGCTAAGACACAGCTGGAGCTGTGGAAAAGAAAGATGAAAGAAAATGGACTCAGTCTTATAGAAGTAGTGTCCAACATGGAGAAGACCTGAGGTACTCAAATTTTTGCCTCATTTTCCAATGGAAACTTCTCTTCCCACCTCTCTCAAGTCCCTGAACCTCAAGGACTGGTGAACAAAGTCCCTTCCATCATAAGAGAGGATGAGGTTGAAGGCCACATAAGGAACATAAAAAAGTCCATGGGACAAAATAGAGTACATTCCAGTACTCTGAAGGAATTTTTTGATGTAGTTGCCAATTTGCCACTGTCCCTGACATTTGAAAAGTCATGGCAAGTCAAGTGCAGCCCTCTGTAACTGTAGAAAGTGAAACTATATAGTTGTTTTCAAAAAGAGTGGAAAGAAAGACCCTGAGAACTACCAAACAGTCAGCCTAATCTCTGTTCCTGGGAAGATTATGGAGCTGATCCTTCTGCAAGGTGTGTTGAGACTAAGGAACATGAGGAAATGATCAGAGACAGCCAGCATGGGCAAATCATGCCTGACTAAGCTAGAAACCTTCTGTAGGGGACTGACTGTGTTAGTGGACAAGAGAAAACTATGGGTATCATCTACCTGGCCTTTGATAGAATACCCCACACCATTCTTACCCTTAAACTTGAGAAATTTGGGGTTGATGGGCAGGCTGTTAGGTATATAAGGAATTGGTTGGATGACCACAAGTTACAGTTGTTGACTCAGGGTCCAAGTAGAAGCCAGTAAAGGATGTTGTCCCTCAATGATCTCAGCACTATTAATCCACACCATCAGTGGGATTGGGTGTACCCTTAGCAAGTTTGCAGATGACACTAAACTGAGTGATGCAGTTAATTTGGTAGAGGGAGGGGACATCATCCCCTCCAGAGTGACCCTGACAGGCATGAGGAGTGGGTCCACACAAATCTCATGGAACTCAACAAGGTCAAGTGCAAGATCCTGAAGCTGTGTTGGGGCAATTCCCAATATCAGCACAGACTGGGGGATAAATGAACTGGGAGCAGCCCTGGGCAGAAGGATGGATGCTATTGGTTGATGGAAAATCGGATATGAACTAGAATTGTGTGTGTGCAGCCCAGAGCCCCCCGTGTGCTGGGCTCATCCAGAGCCCCATGGGCAGCAGGGCAGGGAGGGGATTCTGCCCCTCTGCCCCCTCTGCTGAGACCCCACCTGCAGGGCTGCATCAGCTCTGGGGTACATAGAAAACACAGACATGTCAGAATCTGTGCAAAGAGGGGTAGAAAATGTTGTCAGGTGTCTGGTACACCTCTCCTACACCTCACCCCTCCAGCTGAGGCCAAGCTGAGAGTGGTGGGATTGCTTAGCCTGGACAAGAGAAGGCTCAAGAGACACCTTATTGTGTTTTTTTCAATATAGAAAGAGTTTTTATAAGAAAGATGGAGAGAAACATTTTGCCAAGGCATGCAGTGACAGGACAAGGGACAATGGTTTTAAACTGAGAGTAGATTTCAACTAGACATATAAAATCTTTTTTGTAATGACGATGGCAAGACACTGTAACTATCTAGAGAAGCTGTGGATGCCCTGTCATTTGAAATATTCAAGGTAAGATTGGGTGAGGCTTTGAACAACCTGATCTAATGAAAAATGTCCCTGGCAATGGCAGGAAGGCTGGACTACATGGACTTTAATGCAACTATTGCACTCCACATTAGAAAAACCATGTGCCACGATGCAATCCCATGATCAGAAACTAAATCCTGACAAATTTATGTCTCTTTCATTTTGTGGTAGTGGGGATTCCTGTTACTGAAGACTCCACTTTGCCTGGGAAAACCTTGTGCTTTTTCTTTTGAAGGTATGCTTTGCAGGAGGTAAGGTATTCATGTGAATAATTACACCATGTGCATACCTGTGTTTTAAATGGCTCTTCTCTTTTATTCCTAAAACAGTCTACAGCAGGTATCTGGTATGCTTTAGTGCATCAGCAAGGTTATGCTTTGGTTCTAAAGTTGGTTGGCTGTTTGGTTTTTATTACCAGCTTAGAGACATTATTTTTTTCCAGTTAAATACACTTAATCTTTCTCAAAACAAACTATGAAATGTACCTTGAAGATAAAATATTTACATATTATATATATGGCATAAAACCATATATATATGTGTTTAGGTCAATATTCACACCCAAGAATCCCTGCTAAAGCAGAGAAGAAGATTAGAAGACTTTTTTTCCAAACATAAATTAATGCTCATTAAAAACTATTTTTTCATGAGATATCGTGTCATTCTTAATTTTTTGTAAATCCTAAAAAATATGGCATTTTTTACTCCATTTTACTGCTCCAATATGTTTGTTAAAATAGTACTCTAGGTATTGCTACAACAATAAAATCAAAATAAAAAATTCTGGTCTCATAGATACATTTAAAAAAAAATTATGATGTATTTTGATTCCACCAAACTGACATTTTAAAGCAAAAAGATATTGCATCATAATTATTTTGACTAATTTTACTTACTAACATACCCTTACTAAAATGATTTGAAACATCCTGAATCCTGTGAAATAGAGTTTTTTTTTCTGGATTTACTTTAGTCACCTTCCCTTTGGCATGCCCTAACTGAACAGGGACTATCTACATCAGTGAGAACAACTTTTGTTTTCTGTGGGTGAGCTGATGGCTTCTGGCTACTTTATGTTGCACAAGAAATACAGTCTATATCCCTGTGTTCTAGATTTCACAAAATATCAGGTGTCTTACCAATATGAGCTTGCTAGAAAAGACAGAACTGCCCTTCTGTGACTATGAAAGAAAATTTAATCTGCCTTCAACCTTACAAACCTTTTTTTATATTTTTTTTCAGTTTGTGACTTCAGGGTGCCTTTGAAGCTCAGGAAAACCAAGGATTTGTAACTGGTTGACACTATTATCTTAAAAACTTGATGTAAACAAGTCTATGTATCTCTTTGATACCAAACTAGGAACTATGTTTCAGGTTAAGCATATCAGTGCATTATTTCAAGGTGAATTTTGCTGTTTTTCAAAATAAGTGAAGATGGGTCATAAAATGCAGTTAAGTTCTCCTAAGCTTCTTTAAAATGGTAAGGTTAAGCTAGGTTTAAGAAGCTACTGGGAATTCACATCATAAAATAATCTCTTGAAGGCAAGGAGTCAGCAAGCCTGTGATTTCAAAATAGAATAAAAATCAAATTTCCCAGTAGTACATATTCATGAACTATCTTTTTGTTTCTCTGTCAGCTGCAGCAGATGCGTAATATACATTGTCTATGCACATACTATTTTGCTAGAGCAGTGGTTAAAAAATGACTTTCATTGTACTTAGATTCATCACATTTTCAAGTGCACATTTGTCTTCCAACGATGAAGGGACATATTGTACACTTTTTGAAAAAAAAACTGTGAGTTCAGCAAATTTTGTTTCCTCCCCAGGTCCTTTGATAGCTAAAGGTCTTCCTGTGACAAATTTTGTGAGCTGCATTAGGATTTTGGAATTTGTGTTCCTCTCAAATCATAGGCAATTTTGCAAGTGGGTGTATGCCACAATTAAATAGTTTCTATTACTACTGGGGAAATCTTGATCACCTGTAGCAGGTAAAACTCTAGTTTGGCAAATATGCTGAGTATTCACCAAAGTGGACTTGACATGAAAATTGGGCACTATTCTTTCAACTCTTCACAAATGTTTACAGAAAAATGTTTGATATCCTGAGAGGTGGTATTGATTTCCACCTTTTCAATCCATTTAAGAGGATTTGCTACCTAAGTACTAGCTGAATGGTAGACTAGTGTTGCTGCAGCATCTTTCTGCCTGAATTCTGGTATTCAAGTACTGTTCCAGCCACTGAGGTCTTTTTACTGATGGTTCAGATCTCAACAGCTTCCTAACAGCACTCTGGCAGAGAAATTCTTTTTTTTTAGCTTGATGACAATGTTACTTAAAAAAGAACATAATCTTTTCTGAGTTTAGAGCTAGGAAAAAAGCACCATAACATCTGATAGACTCTTGTAAAGGATTTTTGATAATCTTGTACGTGGAAAGCCAGCTGCTTTTCCCACCATCACAGAAGGAAACACTCTGTAGTTCCTGAAAAACTGAAAAATGTAAAATGTGTTTCAAGTGAGAGCATTCAAGTAGAAAATTCCTCCTGAGTACTAATAGAAATTCTCTAATGAAGAAAGACAGAGAAAGCAGACAGTACAGAAAACTGTGGAGGAAAATTCTGGTCATTATGTTGTATGTACTCATGTGGACTGTTTCAACAAAAAAAAAATTATAGCAATATAAAAAAAAAAAAAATATAGGCCATGCAGAAATGGATGATAATGCACAAAAAATCAAGGTGGTAATGGAGATGAGCTCAGTTAGTCAGAGCATGGTGCTAACAATGCTGTGGTTGCAGGTTTGATCCCTGTCCTAGGCCATTCTCTTCAAAGCTGAACTCGCTGATCCTCGTGTGGGTCCCTTCCAGCTCAGAATATTCTGTGATTCTGTAAATAAAATAGAAAAACCCTTTCTAGGTTGCTGCTTGTCCTTGTAAATATTTTACTCACTAAATTTTGATAATATTTGAAATGCTACTACACCTACCAGAAATACAACAGACTAGTATCCCAGAAAATGTTAGAACTCAGAGCTGAGTAACAAGTTTAGTTGAATATTGTTTTTATGAATTTTATTGTAGATGCAGAAAAAAATATGTAAAGGATATTCAGCAGAGTTGAATTCCTAACCTCTGGATCTCATGCTGTGGCAATAATGAAGAAGACAAATATGGCAATAAGTATTAAAGACTTATAGTTGATAGCCTTACAGCGACAGTATCAGAACACATGCATATATTATTAGAATTGTTCAAATATAATGTAATTACCTTAAAAAATCATTAAAGTTTGGAATAGCCAAGACATATAATATTACATAGTTGAAGAAACTGTCAGGCTGTCTTGGCAAGGTTTTCTGCAAGATTAAAGGCAGTAAGAAACCTGCCAATACTGGCACAACACTGCACTAATAAATAACATGGGATATTTATATGAATCAACAGTTGGCACACAACTTACTTTTCTTCCTGCAAAGAAGTTTGACATCTTTCTCCTATGCTGTAGGAAAAAAAAAAAAAAAAAAAAAAAGAAAAATCATTGCTATATTTTATTGCAACAGGTATTTGTTGTTGGACTAGTATAGAACTTGAAACACAGATCGTAATGCTTGAGCATTATATTACTGTTAACATGCTGATTTTGCAGTTGCTTCTGACTCCCAAACTTTGACCACATAGGACTGATTTTTTTGTCATATGTTTTAGTATAAACTACTATTTTTAAAAAGTCTGTCCTGACCCTCCAACCCACCACCCCAAATCTTGATATAATTTCAAACAGCCTTGTGTTCTTGTAAGTACAGCTTTAACATTTTGATTTTAAGTACCTTGCAGATGTTCAGTAGAAATTCTCTAGAGCTCTGTTGCTTGATCCTTCAAAGATTTTCATTGCATTGTCCATTATTTAAGAACATTCTCCTTGCAATTACTGATCTTTTTTTGTCAAAGCAGTGTTAGCCTGAGGTCCAAAGCTGGCCAGTGATCTGCTCCGTTCCCTGTTCTGTTTTTTTCCACACTTCTCATTAAAGCAAGAACCAAGAGACTGAATAAAAATTTTGCCTACCAAATACAGGTGGTATAATGGAGGCTGAGTGCAGGAAGACAGGTTAAAATAGAGAACAGGGACATGAACTTAAAGCAGTTTCAGAGGCTGAAGTTGTCTGGGAAAATAGATTCTTTTGACAGAGCTGTCAAGGCAAAAGGACTAGGAAAATGTGGTGAGGTGTGTATGGCATGCTTATACATTGTAAACAAGTAAAGCAAAATAAACCAAAAGGCTTGTGCAGTATTGCCAGCAAAATTTTCTCAAGTCAGGTAATTTTATTTAACTTTACTATTTGGCTGTGGACAAAAACTTCTGACCTCCGATTCAGACAGTAAGAAAAAGAATATTAAAAAAAGAAGTACTTATGTGCCATTTATCCTGTTCCCTCCTTAATCTCTATTTTCAATGTGTTCACCCTCTCCATCAAAATTATTTCAGGAAGGCATTGGGTTGCAGAGGAGGGAGAGGAGATCTGCATAATTATGGGTTGTTTTTTTTGTTTTTGGTTGTTTGTTTTTTTTGTTGGGTTTGTTTGTTTGTTTGTTTGTTTTTTGGGGTTTTTTTTTGGGTTTTTTTTTTGTTTTGTTTTTTTTTATCATGAGATGATGTTTGGCCATCCTGGACATAATGGCTCCTTTCTGCCACTCTGCACTCAGGGGTTTCCTGACACCTGGTTCCCCTGTCTGTGCACCAGTCCAGATTGGTCCCAGGCTGTGGTGCCCCAGGTCTTTTCCCTCTCAGGCAGAGGTTGCATTGTTTCAGGGGGATCCCTACTCCTTGAACAGTGTTGCTAGCAAAATGTTCTCAAGTATGGTGATTTTATTGGGCTTTACTGCTTGCCAGTGGACAAAAATTTCTGATCCATTATTCAGACAGCAAGAAAAATAATAAAAAAACTATTAAAGTAATGGTAAAACCACAGGTCACTGCAACACAGGGGCATCCCTGTCCTGGTGTGAGTCACCCATGGGCTGCAGCTCTTCACAGCTGGGCACAGGTGAGCCACAGCCACAGCCTCTTGCCCATGTCCCTGCTCTAGCCTGTATCACCATCATATGTCACCTTCCCCCACAAAGGGTACCACCATGCCCACCTCCTACTGACACCTTGTCACTTCTGACCAATATATGGACTTGTCTGATCACCTGGCTGAGACCAGGGCATTGAGCACTGAGATGGGGTCAGGATTGGCAAGGTCAGACTGAAGCCTGGGACTGAGTCAGGATGCCACAATAAGAGGGGAAGTACATCAGCAAAATTTCAGTGTGGCATCAGTGGGGACAAATTAAAGTCATTGGTAAAAAGTCTGCTATAGACAGGATGAAGGAGGATGATGTGGTAGAGGATTCAAAGGCATTAAATTGAAAGTTGTCAGGAAAGAAGGCTCTGTATTTGGCCAACACACAGCAAACTATTCAGCCATTCAAAATTCTTTTGTATGTGCTCTGCTCCACCTTTTCCAGACTCTGGAATTCCCTGTGTCAGTCATATTTTCCTTGCACCTTATGAAGAATATTTTCTTTTTACCAGACTGACACACAAGTGCAGTGATGTGTCCGCACAAATGTAAAAGCATGTGCAAAGATGTTTCCCTGATCTTGCAGATGAATAAGGCACACCATCCCTGGAATATCCCTAAAGGAACAGGAAGGACCTTCACATGGTGAATTCCTGTTGTGAGCTGGATACAGAGAATAATAAGTACTCAGGCTACTGAGAGAGATGCAGGTGTCATGAGGCTATTTCAGGATGGATGTTTCTTACTCTGCTGGGTTTCTACTTCCTTTCATCATTTCTCAGCAGCAGCAACAATAGGAAAAAGAAGGAAAAAAAGAAAGCAACTGTCTGGAGACATTTGTCCATATGTGGTACTGATTTTTTTTTTCACTTTACTGTATCCCACATTGTAAAAAACAATAGTAAATCTTAGTCTGTTCTTTGTGCTTCTTTGAACCTTCAGGAGAAGTTCTCATTTGTATACAAATTCTACCTGTTCAGTCTCACAGAGCAAAGCCTCATTCTGCTGTAATTAAATCAGACAAAACACCCAGCCAAACAAGAGCTAACAGATGGTGTGCATCATATGACAATCTTTAGGAGTCACTTTGAAGCAGTGCTCTTTGTAATAAGCCTTGTCACAGCATGGTCTATTAACAGCTCCCCATTTTCAGGTTTCAAAAGTGTTGTATGTGGTGTGTTGAAGAAACAAATATTTGTCTGCATTTATTGTTTAATCTTCATCTAGATTGAGTATGGATCAGGGGGCCACCATTCACATCAAGAACTGAATGCACAGTGCAAGCTAAACATCTGGATAAAAATATTGCTGAATTCAGACCACAGAGACATATTTAGAAATGTATTTTCAAGTATTTTCCAGAGAAGAGGACTTTAGAAAATTAAATTCAGAAATAATCAGAGTAGCAATTTTTTCATCAAAAAGGAAATTATTAATACATTTAACTACACTCTGATTAATAACACATTAATCTAATGCAATAAAAGCATTTCAGAGTAATAGTATGGTTTTCTGTCAGCAAAGAGGAAGTGAGATTGCAGGAGATTCCCTTCTGGGCTTGTTTATGTCTTGCCATCCCCATTCCTTGTTTCTGACAGCTAACACCCACTTCTCATGCAAATCTTGCCTTGAACTTTTTGCTCCAAGGAAAATCATACTTTTCTTAGACCACATTGTAATTATATTTGTCATTCTTGTCATATTGCTTAAATGTCACTCTGGAGAAAATAATACAGTAATTAGCAGTGATTTGTGAAGAATGTTTGCTCTGGGTCTAGTTCTTCAGAGCATCAATCCTCTAACTTTTGTATTGGGGGATTGCACTCCTTGCTTCCTGTAGGCAGTCAATGATTTTTCTCTTCACCACAGAGGTGGTGCAGATTCGTGTGTGTGCCCACATTCCTGGGCACATCTCTGTGCATTCACAATCGCTATTCTGCTGCGCTGCAAACTCTCACCTGTCCACTTCCAGTACAGCACCTAGTGTGGCAAAAAAAAAAACGAGAAAAAAATGTTCTTGCAGTAAAACTGCTTTGTCTTGTCTACTCAGGGTACTCCAGGGATTTTCTACACTGCCTTAAAATTTAAATAACACTAGTCATGTTCTCTATCCAAAATCCTAACGATGTAGAGGTCACTGTGAGCTGCTCCATTCCCTTTTGCTTCGAATGCCTTCTCCAGCAATAAACTCTATTCTGTAGAATATTTTAAAATGCCTTACCCTAAACAGGAACTGACTCTTGTGGGGGTTGACTTTAACAAAGCTAAATATTCTGATTTAAGGAATGAATTTTAAGCAGAAATGTGACCTGAGTAAAGATATTCACCCCTTAAGAACAGTGACAATAAAATTGAACCGGTGTAGCTGCATCTTGTTATCAGATAAGAATTGCAGCAGATAATTTACACATTGAAGATTTTTTAAAGAATTATTCTGAAATTCTAGATATGACTGAAATACAGATTATTTAAAAAACAAAAATCCCACATCACTGACTAGGAAAAAAAAAAGATTTCTCCATCCAATGATTTATGTCATCTTTTTTTTTAATTTTTATATAATTATATATGAAGTCATGATACAAAAACCTGCAATACAGGCTATTTCTGATTAATTTTTATATTTCATTTTCAAATAAAACTAATAAATACATGATCTTTTAATACAGATTTCAAAAAATTTGAAGCTGTAAATCTGTAGACATAACGGTTATGTTGGAATGAATCAAATTTTTGTCATTTGAAGCTGTCACCTCAAAAGTATTAGCAAAGATTTTTTTTGAAGTCTTTTGGTGGATTGTCATATTTTAGAGTTTCAAAAGTAGGCCAAAATCTGGGTTTACTGGCATTTTAAGGATTAAACTCACATTTTGTAGAATATGAAATAATAAACACCTTTTCTTTAACATGAAGCAATACAACCTCATTCTAGATGATAGTCATGTCAAATTGCTCTTCTCAGCACAAGTGAATACATTTTGTTGCATTTTCAAATTACACATTTCTTGTGTTTTCTTACATTGCATGGAACCATTTACAAGAATTCTATTACTAATTATTATTTTTCCATGGACCATTTCTGAAGTGAAACCTTTGATACTAATAGCTGACTGGAGGACTGGAGGTTTTTCCTCTTTTTTTTCCTTCCACATCAAAACATAGTTCCTGTCTTTCATTTTTCTAATCCATTTTTGAAGCTCACTTTTCACGCTTTCGAGAATGTTCATGGAAAGTTCCATGGTCATATTATACCAGACATCATATTATATCTACAATATCATATTATACCAGACACTTTTGCATGGTAAACATCTGACTTGGGATCAAAGTTAGGAAATAATATCTATTTCTTAAAAGTGTGGCTTTTTGCTGCTATGCTAAGGACATTTAGTTACACCTTTCTTTAAAATACCTTGACAGTGTTATGTTTATAATAATTTCTCATCTACACTAGGATCTCTTTCAGGGGTTCAGTGTTCCCATGTTCGGAAGAAGTATTTGGCTCCTCTGATGTATTGTGTGAGATGTGCCATGAGAGAGATGGTGAAGGGATTTCCATGAGGTATGCCATGAAATATAAAATGGCAGCATTACAGTGGGCAGGATGGACTGTTGATGGTGGTGATAAGTTATCAGGCAGAGGCCAGATGACCCTTACTGTTGCAACTGGCCATGTGGAAGATGATACTGACATGTCACAGTTCTGTTCTGCGCTCACACAACACCCACAGACTTTGCAACGTCTCTCTTTGTAACTCTTGATTTGCTTCTTTGACATATAAAATTTGTGGCTCCTTGGTCTCTGCACCTTATATGACAGCAACAGGATATTTTAACTACAGTCCGACCCCTACTTCTCCCAGAAATTTAAATTAGCATTTGAAGTCCTCCTTGTCAGAGGATCAGGATACAACCATCTTGCAGACAAATCAGCAAGCCTGCTCACCTCTCCTTCCCAAAGCAGGTCAGATTTCTGCCTCCAGCTGTGTTGGAGTGTACCCAGGAACATTTGTACATAGTGCTGCACACTGATATTTTGCAGGTCTAGTGAATTGATCACTGGTAATCTAACAGGAATCCATAGTCTGTTGCTTTAATAAACTATACTATATGTGAATCTGTGAAAGTTCCTGTTACCTTCAGCCAGACTTCAGTGTTCAATTGGTAAATCCTATTATTGGTGATGCTGTGATCATAAGTGAGACCAGACTTACAGTGTAACCCACATATTTGTACTTCTGGAATCTTATTGAATGCAACCAAACTTATAGTGCCAAATTAATAATACAGAAATTAAGCCCAGCTGCACCCACCCTCTTTGATATCTGAGAAACAGTTGGAAAGCAAGGGGTTCATCTTTTACCAAATTTCTATACTCCTAACATGACAGCACTAACAACTTCATATTCCTGCATGGTTTCTTAAGGCTATTTTGGATGTTTTCCTTTGATTTTTAAACTTTTAAGAGAATTTCTATGGAATTTCTTCACTGTATATTTCTCTTCTTCACTGAGCCATTGTAATATTAAAGACTGTTCCAGTCTCGTGCATTGCTCTTGCTACTAAACTTATGCTTTAAAAAATTTGCTTGACTCAAATAGGTTGAGAAATCACAAAGTTCTGGGTTTTCCTGTACAACTACTCCTGAAGATGGAGCTTGTTGTATTCTGAGGTTTTAATATATTTCCTCATAAATATGTTATTGGAATATGATCCCAATATTACCGGGTGGAACATACCTGGGCTCTTCTGGCCCTTGCTGCTTGACCGGAGGCAGCAACTGTGGTGGTTTCACCTCAGAGATACCCCTGGTTTGCTGTATGTTGCAGCTGGCACTTGGAACAAGTCCAGGCAAGCAGGAATTCAGTTTTTACCTCTAATGGAAAGGCTTTAGGTGAGGTGAAGAGGAAAAGGAGACGGATTCTGCCGGAGGGTTAATCCAGAGTTTTATTCCATGGTCACAGATCTCCGAATCTTGGTAACAGCTCCAACAGAATGCCGACCCCATGGTCCCGTGTCTTTTTAAGCCCGGGGAAAAGGGGAGGGGAAGGGGTAGGTGTGCCACCAACCAGGTGGAAAGGGGGGCAGTCTGAGGGGACAATGACACCTGGACTGGCCAATGACCCCAGGGCTGAGAAGCATCTTTGGAACTTGACCAACCAGACGACGCCCTTGCTGGAATGTTAGGATTGAGGGACAGCACTTAGCAAGGAGGCAAGGGGGAGGGGAAGGGAGGGGTTGGCACACCTGAGGGACTGGGAAAGGTGAAACAGGATATTGCTTCACACCACAACAATATGTGACTCCTCTCCAGTAGTGTCAGATTACCGCACGTGGCCCAGGATTGTACCCAAGTTCTTCTGAAAAATCTCTTGGGAATGAGACAGCTTGGCAGCTTCCTTGGTCAGCCTGTTTCAGTGCACCAGCGCCTGCACAGTAAAGAAGTTCTTCCTCCTATTCAGGTGGAACTTCCTTGCATGTGTATCTGCCTGTTGCCTTTTGTCCTACTTATTGGTAATATTTGGTATGTCCATAAAGTTTTTCCAGAAAGCCATAGCATCAGTGTGATCTTGTGTCAAAAACATATTGCTTGAATGAAAAAATAATAATTGTTCGGTTGAGGTATTCTGGAGTATACTCAGACCATAAAATAGTATAATCTAATTCTTTCAGCTGCTGTTTATACACATATTCCTAGCATTAAAACTGGAAAAACACTGAGGTGGGTTTTTTTGTTCAGTTTTTGGTTGTTTGGTTGTTTGGTTGGTTGGTTGGTTGGTTTTTTTTTAGTTCAATGATAGAAACAAAAGCTCTGGAAAGGAAAAAAAAAAGCTAAGTTGTTGGGAAAAAAACCCTTTTTTCACAAAATAAAAAAATATTGTCCTCTCAAAACTTGACTTTCTCTTCTTTTTTAGATGCAAATTTTTCCTCACTTCAACTTGATTTTGCAGATAGCTTTGCTTTCTCTATTTCCTATTTAAATATCCCTATATTTGTTTATAAGCTAATTTCCCACTTGTAAAAGAAAAGAGGGTGAAGAATAAGGAAAAAGAAGTTCACAACCCAGGATCTTAACTACAACTGACAGCAGAATCTTTGGCTTTTTACAGCCTGAAGTCCAGACTCAAGGCATACAGTCTTCAGCTTTTTTTCTGTGCAGCAGATTACTGTGCACATCATCAGGGCATTGCAGCATAGCAGCAAGTCAAGTTTTTTTCTGAGGGAAGCTGAAAGGATGAGGAAGAGGTTATGCTACTCTCTCACAGAGGCTGAAGTTTGGAAGATTTTTTGAAATGAATTTTTCTTAAATGACATTGCTGCTATTCCTAGATCTTCAAGGCAAATAATGCATCCTTCTATTTTACTAATCCAAATATTATATTTAGGCTGAAGGAATGTAATTAGCATTGGCTTATAATTAGTTGTTGACAATATTAGGCTTTAATATAATTTCTTATTCAAATAATTATTCATGCTTATTTAAAACATTTTAATCCACCATCAGTATAACAAGTTTCATACAGAGGAAAGGGCATGGTGGTGCATAAGCTTTTAATCCTGTATGCCTTCACACCTTCACCACACCTGATGGCCAAAGTTTTCACAGACAACAGTTAATATTGTTTTGTAACTCTTTTAAGTACTTAGGCTTCAGTCCATTAAAAAATCTTGGTCATTCTCTTGTCCTATCAAAATATTTCAACATCCAGGTCTGGTTTCTAGGTCTGTATGATACATGTGTTTTGTCCTCTGACACAGCATTCCAAACAAAGTAAATAGAATATGAGTAATAATGATTGTCCATACATGCCCAGTACAAGTTAATATGCATACTTTTATTAAAAAAAAAGGTGTAAATCCACTGATCTATTTGCATCATTGCAAAATTAATACATGTTGTGATGAACACCATTCTCTGCATATGCATTTATGGTCATATGCTTAAATATGATTCCTTATTAAAAGCTCACACTCTATGTTGTAGTTGACAAAGATAATTGTGAAATGCTGGCTGGGCTCTTTTCTCCTTTCCTTCCTCCTCTGTGTGCTGTGCTGGAAGAGAGAGGTTGAAACCCAGGTTTTCTGTTTACTTTTAGGATGCTGTTACTCAGATTCTGTCAGGGAGGAAGATATATGGTTGTGACTCTCTTGGCTTCTGGGGTTAGCTCATCTTGATTGTTGTAAGCCATTTCTGCTGGATTTTGAAGAGATGGCTTACAGGGGACCTCATCAGTGTCTGTCAGTGCCTGCAGGGAGGGGTCAGAGCAGGGACCAGGCTCTGCTCAGTGCTGCCCAGCAATGGGACAAGAGGCAGGAACTGATGCACAGGAAGCTCCACCTGAACATGAGGAAGAAATTCTTCACTGTGCAGTGGCCAAACACTGGGACAGATCCCCCAGAGAGGCTGTGGAGTCTCCCTCACTGGAGATATTCCAGAAACATATGGGTGCAATCCTGTGCCATGTGCTCTGGGGTGGTTGGACCAGACCTGACCCATTGTCTGATTCCATGCTCTTACAGTGCTCAGTGTTCACTATGACAATACTTTGTGTTAATCAGTACAGTCAAATATTGCCTTGTCCAAAGGCAGCGTGTGTTCCGTCCATGGAAGAATTAAAATGTTTATTTTATAAAATAATTGATGATAAAGGTCAGTTTTCCTTAACTGGAGGAGATAAGAAGCACTACTATATTTCTGGTAGACACCCTCAGAAGGAAATGACATTTTGACCTGTGGAAATTTGTTGTATCTATGCATAAATGTATGTTCAAAGTCCAGCTGTTCTAAAATGGGTATTTATTCCTTCTTTTCTAAAATTCTTTAGACGGGCAAAATGTGACATTTCATGGTCATGCAGACACTTCAAAAATATTACAGAACTGAGAAATAGAATCTGGCATTTGATCTCTGTAGAAGATTCTCCTGGACACAAGAAAAAGACAAATAAGAAATCAGGAGGTAAGGATGAAGGACTTCTTGATGTAAGACCTTGCGCTACCATGACTGAAATAATGTCGCTGAATTTGACAATTCATGTTATATGTTATTAGGACCCAACCCTTTTGATTTATTTTTTTTTTACCCTTTTCCTTATGTTCTGCAAGTCTATTATATATTTTTTGATGGGTTTACATCAGGCTGGCAGGCTGTCACTTAGTGGATTGCCCCAGGGATCAATTTTAGAGCCAGCAGTGAAGCTTGTAGGAGCTCAAGGAGTGTCTGGACAATGCTCTTAGTCAGAGGGTTTAGGTGTAGGTAGCCCTGCAAGGAACAGGAACTTGGATTCAATAATCCTTGAAGGTCCCTTCCAAATCAATATATTCCCTGATTCTGAGATTAAAAATAGGATGGCTTGTACACAAACTCACTTTTTTTTTTTAATGAATTTGATATCAAATACATCCGAATCACTGGCTAAAGAGTTTTCATTAAAGACTTCTCTCACAAAACACTTTTATCCTGAAACTAGGGAAAAATTCAAACTGAATACTTGATCGAGACAACTTGGATAAGGTAAAGACAAGAGGTTTACTATTCAGTTACTTATCATTAACAATCAAAAAGTTCAGTGTCTGCACACTGCAGTTAAGTTTGCCAAAATTTATTTGCTTTAAATAGACAATATTATGGTTTATTCATAATAGATTATATAACATAGTTGCACTAGCAATATGTTGTACTAGAATTTTCTGAGCTAGAATAATCAAATATTCACTGTTTAAAATTGAAAAAATGTCAATAACCCTGTGTTATTTTCTATATATTTAATCAATTGTCTATTAGACATGTCATAGGGTGGAAATAGAAAGAAAAGCAATGTGTAAATATTTCATTCTTTTCTCAAGAATGAATAAGAATATTCCATCAATATTCACTATAAGCCCATTTCTCTTGGCTCAATTTAATACATTTACATTAATTTAGGAAAAAAATATTTTTAATTTCATAATTTGGAGTTCCCTTTCCCCTTCTGTGAATCTATTGATTTAAGATATAGATATTTTCCTTATTTAAAGTGCAATTAACATAAGTATTTCTGTTTCTAGTTAAGATTTCTACTCAACTTGTCAAGATTAAGAATATTTTACATTGTTTTTATTTTGTTTTTATTACATAATTGTTGTTCTGTAAAGTTTCCAAGTTCAATTTGGTTCATTTTTTTAAAATTTGATTTTATTTGCTTTGATTGTGGTTATAATAATTCTGCTGTATAGCAGAAACGTCCTAGGATAAACATCTTTATACATTTATTGGAGTAGTTTTATCATGCGGTAATGTTGCAAACTGCTCATTTTAGTACAGAAAACTGACTATGATGGAGAACAAAAGAGGCAAGCCTTTGCCTCCAGGCAAGGAGGTGTAATTTTATTAATGTTTTAAAATATCCATACTTATGTATGTTTTCACAGACCCTTGCTATTAAACAGGTAAACTTCTGCCTGTTTCACATTTGTTCCACCCTGCCAGAAATCCCGTGTTTCATGAAGGCAGGGAGACCTGCATGTCATTCTCAGAGCAAAATAGCTCTAATTCTTTCCATAAACTGAAGAGATTAAGTAGAGTTTGCATGTGATAAATCATAATTTTAATAAATTTTAATAAATTTTAATAAAACACTTTTAAAAGGAATTACAACCTTACACATTTTCTTTAGGGTGTTGGAGATATTTTAATTAAATTTAGCTGATGAAGAAAGCACTAAGTCCTATGTCATAGGATCACAGAATCAGAGACTCATGGAATAGTTTGGATTGAAAGAGACCTTCAAAAATATCCAGTTCCAACTGCCTGCAGTGGGGAGGGACACTTTTCACTAGACCAGGTTGCTCAGAGCCCCATCCAACCTGGTCTTGAACGCTTCCAGGGATGGGACAGCTTCTCTGGGCAACCTGTCCCAGTGCCTCAGCACTCTCACAATAATAGATTTCTTCCTTAAATCCAATCTAAATCTACCCTCTTCTACTTTTGAAACCCTTACCCCTTGTCCTGTCACAACAGACCCTCCTAAACAGCCTATTCCCATCATTTTTTGCCCGTTTCTTTTACGTATTAAAAGACTGTTGTAAGGTCATCCTAAATCTTTCTCTTTTCCAGGTTGAACAATTGTAGTTGTCTCAGCCTTTCCTCACAGAAGGGGTGTTCTATCTCTTTTTTGTGATCCACCTCTGGACCTGCTGGAATAGGTCCCTGCCTTTCCCATCTGAAGATTCCAGAGCTGCAAGCAGCCCTCAACACACAGGACAGATCTAAATAATTATTTTCACTCAGTATATAATATATATAAATATATATATATATATATATATATAATATATATATATATTATATATATATAATATATTATATATATTATATATAATTATTATATAATTATATATATTATATATATTTTATATATATTATATATATTATATTATATATATATTATATATATATTATATATATATATATATAATATATATATATATATAATAAGTATTTTCACTCAGTTCTCTATAATGCTAAAGATCTGGTAAGAGGCAAGAGCCTGCAATGTCAATATCCTTTTGTTCATGTGTACAGAAAGGATTTAGTATAGAAGTCTAACAATAAACTTTTGCTTGCAGTACCAAATTAATATTATTGTAAATTAATACTTTCCTGTGTTTGTATATTCACACAACATTCATGCATATATATAACAATCCTGTTTGTGTTTGTTTAGCTTTCTACTTCACCATTTAATAATTTTCTGAAATCCAGTTATTCTTTATAGGGATAATCTTTGCAGGAGAAAAAAAATAAAATGCCCTCAAAAACTGTAACTTCATTCTGCCTTTGGGGAAAGGAACAGCAGATGATGCCAAAACCTACACATCAGTGCACAGATGCATGAAGGTTGCAAGGGCTGAATTCTGTTATTGAGGGAAAGGTATCTTGCTCAAATGGCATTAAGCTGATTACAGAAAGAATATCCTGATTACAAATAGCTGTCCCAGCAAATGGAGGCTTTTCATGAGGCAGCTGTGATTCAAAATCCAATGTGATCAAATAGGGTAAATCACAAGTAATCCCTGGAGGTACTAAAGAATCTCACAAAATTTGTCATCAGCTTTTCATCTCCTATCTGCTCATACATCTTACATATTGACATGAATAATAAGGAAGAAGTGCAAGTTTTGTTTCACATTTAATATAAATGACTGGACTCTTAATCTTTTGCATAATCTTGATACAACCACATAGAAGCCAAATCTCTGCTCACCTGCAGTTTTCCTATCAAAAATTGTTCCTTTGGTTTGAAGGGCTTTAAGTGTCTTGTTTTCTGGAAGGATACAGAGATACTCCTGGATCTCCTTCTCAGCTAGTGACCTGATGATAACTGTACTTGATGTACTTGGTCATACTTGTACCCTCAGACACTTCTGCTGATCATATTAGGGTTTCATCATTTCAGATTTCTGAGATTTGGCAAACATTTCTGCCTTTAGCACTAAAGGCAATACCCCTCTTAAATTGCTAAAAGGTCTCATGGGAGAGGTGAAAATCCTATCTGTCATTTATATTGAGTTAAAACCTTAAATCATCTGAATTTGCTTCCTCTGTAAGTGCTTGTTCCTTCTTAAAATTAGATGTTCTGCAAATGTAATTAAGATAGTATTTTTTCCCCTTCAATAAGAAGTACTAATATAAGAGAGAAACATCAGTTTTCAAGCAATGCAGCAATCTGGAATCTGCATCTTAATTGAACACAAGCTTTTCTATTGTTCTTGCTTATTCAGTTTTACAACTCTAGCTTTGATGTGCATCTTTCACAATAAGACTAAAGGAACAATTTAAAAGAAAAGCTGCATATGGCAGAGTACAGTGGAATCTGGAAAAAAAATAAAGTAGTTTATATAGCAGGAAGAGCATCCAAGGTGACAGAAAAGACTACATAAAATGTGTTGATTCTTGTGGGATGAAAATGTTGCATCTGAGTGCATACAAGGTAAATTTTTTGTATATTTGTTGCTTGTTTTTTTCCCCAGGATAAGAATGCATCCTGGTATACTGTAGCTTAATCTTCTGTATACTCAAATATTCAGTGAGAACACAAACCTGTCATGGGTTTATATTGCTGCAAATTGGACTGGAAAGCCCAATCTAATGCCTGACATCTGTCTTACAAGAGCCCAGTGAAGTCTTACTGAAATACAATATATCACTGCAAAGCTGTAACTACTGTCTTGGGTATTTCTTCCCTTTCTCTGTCACTTCCACGCTACATCAGTATTTTAATTTATTTTGCAGAAATACCTCCAATTCTCCTTGAAAAGTTTCATTGCTACCTTTTGCTCACTCTTTGCTATATAGAACCAGACAACACTCATTTCCTTGTACGGACCTAAATGAAAAGCAGGAAGATAATTTCCTTAATTCCTTTTTTCCTAAAAATTAGAGGTTTTTTTTGGTTTGGTTGGTTCTGTTTGTTCAGGTTCTTTGGGGCTCTTTTTTGTTTCTTTGTTTTTGTTTGGTTGGTTGGTTTGTGTTTTTTTTTATATTCCTGGTTTTCTGTCATGGTTTAAGCCCAACTGGCAACTAAGCAGTACACAGCCACTCACCTCACTCACTCACTCACTCACTCACTCACTCACTCACTCACTCACTCCTTCATCCTTCCCTGGTGGGATAGGGGAGAATCAGAAGAGTAAATGTAAGAAAAGTTGTGGGTCGAGATAGATGGTGTAATAGGCAAAGTAAAGCCATGTACATGAGCAGAACAAGGAATTCATTCCCCAATTCCCATGGGCAGAGCAGGGCCCCATCACACTTAACGATGACTTGGGAAGACAAACGACATCTTTCCCAACATCCCCCTTTCTTCTTCTTCCCTCAGCTTTAAAAATTGAGCACAACACCATACAGCATGGGCCATGCCTTTGGTCATTTGGGATCAGCTGTCTGAGATGTGCCCCCTCCAAACTCCTTGTGCACCCCATGTTCCCTCGCTGGTGAGGGGGGATGAGGGGCAGAAAAGGTTTTGGTTCTGTAACAGCAATAATGAAAACATCCCTGTTATCAGCACTGTACAAGCACTGCTCAGCGATAGTCACAACATCCCTGTGTTATCCATGCTGTTTCTATCACAAATCCAAAACACAACCCCACACCAGCTCATGTGAAGAAAATTAACTCTGCCCCAGCCAGAACCAGCAGGGCCTCCCAGATCCCCGAAGCTTCTGCTGCTTTCACCAAACTCTTTTCCTTCCTGAGATACACATCTTCCACCTGGCATCAAGCTTTGTCTCTCAGGACACAAAATGCACTGCCCCAACACCAGTCTGATGCTGGTTTGATGCAATATTTCTCCTGCTGCATATTAATACTTTCAAGTTGCCTAGTCCCAGGGAAAATGCTCCCCTGGACACTTCCTTGTGCCTTCAATTTTCATTATATGCACCTGCTGTGCAAAGCAGTTTATGAATATCATGTGCTTTTGCTTGTAGTCACTTAAAAATATGCTTTTCTGAGAAGCCAGACAGTATTTTCAGGGGTCCCCCATAGAAGGAAATAAATTATGAATCTGACTCCATTTTCTTAGAAGACTAATTTATTATTATTATTATATTATATTACATTATATTACATTATATTATATCATTATATTACATTATATTATGTTATTATATTATTATATATTATATTATTATATATTATTATATATTATTATATTATATTATATAATTATTATATTATTATTATATTATTCTAAAACTAAAGAATAGAGAAAGGATACTTACAGAAGGCCTAACAAGATAATAATAATAATAATAATAATAATGAAAAACTTGTGACTACTTCCAGAGTCCTGACACAGCTGGACCATGATTAGTCAAAAAGTAAAAGCAATTCACATGTTGGACAAACAATCTCCAAACCACATTCCAAAGCAGCAAACAGAGAAGAAGCAAATGAGATAATATGTATTCATTTTTCTCTGGGGCTTCTCAGCTTCCCAGAAGAAGAAATCCTGGCAAAAGGATTTTTCCAGAAAATATGACAGTGACACCAGCTTATTCTAACTCTGAGTAATTTATTACCATTTTAGAAAAAATACTTAGAATATTGATTGGAGACATCTCCATTTAAATGTTAAAAAGTATGTAACCAAAAAAAAAGATTTTTCTCTACTTCTTATTTCATGAATACTTCTTTGAAGTAAAATATTTCTCAGTTAATTGTGTACAATTCAATAATCTCATTGAAAAGAAAATATAAAGTTTTAAAGGAAATAATTTTAATAATAGTTATTAAACAGAATAGTTTGGACATGAATCTGTCTTCTTCTGGCTGATAGACAACCAATTGTAGAAACAAGTAGAGTATCTCAGGGGAATAATTCCTTTATATTCTCATGTTTCCTAAACATTTCTGAGGATTTGGACACCATTAAAGACCAATGAATAGGTTCAGTGAAAACTGATTGGACCCTGCAGAGCAGCTCTTATTTGTGTCCTGTGAGAAAATCTCTGCTTCTAAAAACAAGAATAGACAAAACTCAAATTAATTCTATGACAAGACATTAAACCTTTCTCTTTGTTTAAGACTCTCCTTCAGGGATCTTGAGAGAGAGACACCGGCACCCTCTCCCTGGACACAACTGTTCAACAGTACAGGGAATAACTATGCCAGGTTATTGCACACCTCTTAAGGAGCTCAAAAGGAGAATATATTTTTTTTACTTTGGCTTTAGGAATTACAGTAGCCCATTGAAGTAGGTACCATCGTAGACACTATTGTCTAGGACTGGACATGAATGATGGATGGATGAATGGATATTAAATAAATATGATAGAACATGTACAAACTTAGTTGTTAAATTGAGACACAAGTGAAACAGAAAGGGAAAAAAGACTTTTATTAGGAATTTGATAATAGGATGCTTCTGTAATACATTTCCAATGATTGTCTAAATTTCTGTTCCTTATTTGGATTTTTTATTATTGTTTTATTTCCAGAACTACCTCTGCTGTTTTCTGCAGTTCAAATAAGTTACTTTACTCCAAGCTTTGACGTTACAATTTATTTTTTTTTTTAGTTTGAAATTGCCTAACTCTTACCAGCATTCTATCTATAAGTTTATTACTCCAAGCAGTTTCTGCTCAAGCAGTGACAAACCACCTGTGGGAATAGATCAGACAAATATGAATCCCAGCCAGATGTAACTGCAGCAGGCAACTTGCTGGTTCATTGGAGTAGTCTACTTTTATTTATTTGTCCCTAATTATAGGACAAGGATTTTAAAAAATAAAATTACAGCTGTTTTCTGCAAGGCCAATCTCTCCCAGAAGAACATGTTTGAACAGTATGGAAAAAGTTTATCTAAAATAATACTGTATCTTTCAAAATTAGCCTTCCTCTGTTTAGGCTGGCAATCAAATGTTACTTAGAATTGTAATCCAAGTAGTATAAAAGGGAGAAAAAAAATCCCAGGAGAAGAAAATGTTCAGTCTTCTTCCTTTAAAACAAATGATCTGTACAGGAGAATGTTTTGAATGCAAGATTAATGTACATTTTATTAAATGAATACTTGCCATATACAATCTCACGGATGAAAGGTTTATTTGAATCATTTTATTCAATTTGAAATAGGCCATTGTAACACTTTAGCATTGTAAAAATGGGCTTTTACAGTGTTTGACACGTGTAAAATGAGTTGGTGCTTCAACATCTGTTCTGAAGTATTTACAAAATTCCCCTATTAAATTTTAACATTGTGGTCTGGAGTATTCTGCACAATGCACTCAGAAATCCTGGTATATTTTGTTTCATTCAAATATTAGATCTCCATGGAGAACTTTGGGATGAAAAACTCTTACAGATCTTCCTGTTGAAGACAGAAAATATTGTATTGATCTTTATATAAAACAAATTGTACTGAAAATATCTGATCACATATAAATAAAGGTTTCTTAATTAGTTTTGACAGATATTTAAGTTTCAGGCAGATTATAAAGAAAAAAATATAAAAGCATTACTTCTTAATGAAAAAAAAAAATTGAAAACACTGGAGAGAAGTTTTTGGTTCTTCAGGGTTCTGCATTGTAGGGCACCAGGGGGAAAAGCCCTGGAGAATAGAGGGGCCAAAGAAAACTGATTATATTCAAGGATAGCTCCTAAAAGCCCTGAAGAGATGGATTCTAGCAAACAGGAAAAGACAAAGGCCTGTTTTGATGAACAAGAAGCTCCTGGATGAGCTCAAATACAACAAGGCCTGCAAAGGGTGGAGGCAAGGACAGGTAGCCTGGGTAGCATGCACAGAGACTGTCCAAGCAGCCAGGGATCAGGTTAGGAAAGACAAAACCAAATTAAAGATCAAAGTAAACATGAACAGGGACATCAAGGGCAAAAAGAAAAGAGTATTTGGTACATTGGTGATAAAGGAAGACTAGGGAAAATGTGGGCCCTCTCTAGAAGAAAAGAGATTTGGTTAAGTGGGATGTAGAGAAGGCTGCTCTCAGTTCTGTCATATTTTATCGTGATTTTACTCAGAGTCACTAATCAGTCTCTATCTCATTTTTTCAACCTCTGAGGCTGTGATGATAACATCACTTATTGTTTACCTGTTCAATAAAATAATTTTCCACTTAAAAAAGTGGATTATCTGAAAATGCAGTTTCTTTGGCAAGAAAATCTCCTTGGTTGCAAGGAAAAACACTACTGTCATGGCCCAAGAGAGAACTCAACACTAGAGTAGTTAGAAAGATTCTGTGTGGAGTTAAATAACATTTTTCTTGTACTTTTCATATCTTAAGTGCTGAATGATACTGAGAAACAAGGAAAATCTACAGTCACTCCAAGAGTTAGAGCAAAAAGGGAGAGAAGATCTAGATTCCTTGTACTGACCATAAAGGTACTTGTATCAGAAAACAAGGTTGAACAGCAGAATCTTATTATTTTTATTAATTGTTATTGGTTTGCCTTCAAGAGTTCTGAGAGTTCTTTTCTGGTCATTGTTATAAATCACATTTCATTAAACAGGGTTTATTTAGCTGATATTGTTTTAACTCTACTGCAGTACAAATTAAATCAAGACCATGAAATACTTACTGGATTTCATTTTGGTTGGTTTGTTGGTTGGTGGGCTGTTTTGGGTTTATTTGGGGTTTCTGTTTTTGTTTTTTGTTTTGTGGTTTGTTTTGTTTGTTTTGTTTTATTTGTTTCAATTTATAACACTATTAGGAAAATTGGAAAAGGAGAAATAAATTACTACTTTAAGACAATTAAGCACATTGAATTCTTAAATGATTGTGCCTATATATTCTGTCAATCTGTAGCAGTTCCACTGTCATGAACATTGGCTTAACATCCAATTAGTACTTAGCAGTACTAATGACTTTAGATGCTAAAGAAGTTATATTTCTGCACTGCTGTGATGATTAGAAACTGTGCTTTAACAATGAACAAATGAACAAAAGAAATTTTAATCTCCACAGATTGGAAGCTGTTACTTAACTATGGTATTTTAAACAGCAAATTTTCTGACTTAGTCAGTAATTTGTTTTATTGATTTGATTAGCTGTTTCTGCAATGAATTCAGTCTGTTCACTGATGAAAAACAAACAAACAAACACACCAGCACAGACATGTAGACTGAACATAATTTCTGATGCAAATTCAATTTAACTTATTTTTCAGTTTAGAGATAACATTCTCAGAAAATGCTAATTTGAACCCTTTCGCATTACATCAACACATAGGAATTTTTCTGAAAATATACCTGGAAAGTGTAGAAGATAAAGATAAAGCCCACAAAATTCTCCTTATTTAGAGGAGGTTGTAAATAATTTTTCAGAATAAAAAATATTAGGGTCTTTAATTGATAAATATTTGGATTGAACTTCTGTAAAAAGATTATATAGACTTTTCAGAATTGTTATAAAAGAAATGCTAGAAGTAATATACTAATGGCCATGGTCAGTGAGGTCTATGTGTGCTTTGGTAATAAATTCCACATATTCCATAATTTACTAGAAAAAAACAGCTGTTCTATGACAGAAGATATTTTAAAAGTTCTATGATCTGTTCTTGCAGTCATTTAGTGCTGAAGATCTTAGTTTCATTCTTCCTGATATAAGTAATAGAGAAATTTTGTACTTTGTGATTTTGTTTCAAGGGAGTCCTAAAATACTGAATATTGGGAAAGTATTAAAGGTGTAAGTGTATGCTTTCCCTCTTCCTGCCCAGAAACCTCTAATTTGGTCTTGCATGCTACTTGTAGTTTTATTTCATGAACATAATCTCACTGGGACGGTTCAGGCAAGGGCAAGAAGGATAGACAGGTATGGAATGTGTGCTTCACAATGAGTAAATGAGAAGGAGTGTTAAGAGCAGTAAAATAAAAATCAGGGGGGAGATAGTGGAATAGAGTGATTTTGAAAGACCTATAATATCATGACAATATTAAAGCAGATAAATAATGACACATTTCTCAGTGTGCATGGCTACATTACTAGTTTTGATTCAAATAAGAGAGTATTTGAATTTAAGAGTGTGTTCCCTTAAATTTTTTTTTTCAGTCACAGCACATTTCCTACTCTGGGCAACTATGGTAGATGTTATATCAAAAAAAAAAAAAAAAAAGAATTAATTTTAAGATCTGGGCCAAGAAAAAAAAGGAGGTGAAAATGGGCTCCTGCATTACTTGATTTAGCCCTGTATGGAGCAAAGAGTTTGTATAGGAAGACCTATGGAAATTAAGGGTTTACACGTTGGTATTACTGACAGCAAGGATCCTATTGGGGATTATTTGCAGAATCATGTAGCACAAGATAGTCTGAACTTAAGTGAAGCATTGAGTCCTAATTGAAGATGACAGTGTAGATACTTTCCCAGGAGCAGGTAATTGTTTAAGAGGAGCCTGGAAACTGTGGTACTAGAACAGAAGCATCAGCAAGTGCAGAGAAAGGAGACAAATATTATCACCTCTCTTATTGATCTCTTTGTAGATATATACTAATTCAGCTGACACCTCAGCACAGCCTTTCCAAATTATTTCAGTCTCAGTCAGTCTACCTGTCATTTAGAGTCACAGACAATCTTTGGAAAAAAAAATGTCTATGCCTGTCTTCTAGCACTGAAAGAACTGGTTCTGCATTTCAAACATCAAACTGCAAGTGACCAACTCAGCTATTAGAAGCAAATTTCAGAACTTTGTGTTGAGTCCAAAAGAATATCATGTCTAAAATGAAGTTAAAATCTATCTTAACATTTACACTGATGGCTTAATTTTAAACTCCACCACAAGTTAACATGGCAGAGGTGATTAATGATTTTGGAGGCAAATTATATTAATTTTTTTCTTGTTGTATTAAAAAACAAAAATCAACTGAAAGTGGGGTTTTTTGGTCATTTGATAGCTTGGATTGTATTGATTTTTTATATGTATTCATTATATTTATATATATATATATATATATATATATACATGCATACACACAGTTTTATATTACAGCTGCATTTTATGTGTTTTATTTTGGTTCCACAAGGAACTACTACTTAATTATTATATTTAGATACCTCATTTAGAGACATCTAATGTACTTTTCCACATGCTTTGAAAATATACTGTAGCTTTTTAATGGATTATTTCTTTAGATGGATTTTGATGTGTTTTGCTGCTTCTACATCTCTGTCACTGAGTGTTTAATGTCAAACCTCCTGTTAACTCTGACACTGTGCAATCTGCTGCTCCTTTGTTTTCAATATTTTGTAATTGGAAATGTGTTGAATAGCAGGGGAATCATTCTCCATAGGAACTCTTATGCAAAGTAGGTATCTGAAGATAGGAAAAATTTTAAGTGTGTGTATGCAGTAAATAATGCTATTGATTTTTTGGGTTACGTTGCACTTGTGCGTATTTTAATCATAGCTGACTCAGATTTCAGTTCTTCAAAAATTTATGTCCGGTTGTGATGACAGGAAAAAAAAAGAACTTAATGTTTTGTAATTGCAAGAAGTAACTCAAAATCAATTTTTCATGGGCTAATTAGACCACAGTAATAAACTTAAAAGACCAGAATAAACATCTGTGGCTTTGTGCTCATTTTTAACTAAACAAACAAACAATAATAACATTAACAATATATGTCCTTGTACCTGCAATTTTTAGGTTGATTGCTATTTTAGAATTTATGTTGAGGATCATTTCTTTATGGGAAAATTCTTCTGCACCAATTCGTTCCAACAGGTGCTATAAACAGGAATGATTTATTTGAAATTTATAAGACCAATAAAAGTACCCAAAGGTGTCATGGTAAAATTCCATGGGGAGAAATTTCTGCATTCACAATGTAGTTATTATTCTACTTATATAGAAATTATCTCCATCTTTAGTGGAGCAAAATATCCAAAAAATTTAAGGTACCTGTAAGAAATAACAGTTGTGTCCATAGTCCATATATCCATAAAAGCTATAGTTTGTTTTAAATAGTTCCTGGTTTCTGTTTCCTTATTTACATACTCAAGAATTCTTCTGAGCTAATCCCTTTGATCTTATCTAATTATCCTTCTCCTTTAATATTATTTTGAAAGTAGTTTCCATTTTCCTTGGATATAAAACAACATATTCTTCATTAATTTCTCATTTTACCATATTTATACTTAATTTTTATTACCATTTTCTGAAAATCATCAAAAATTTTCCTTTAAGCAAGTTTCTCATCATTCTATATTTCCTTACATTTCACTTTAAACTGGATTGTTTTATTTAAGTTCTTTTTCACAGTTCTGCTCTTTCAGTTGTTCTTTCAAGAGGACAAAGCTTTTAGTCTTAATTCTAATTCCACCCATAGAGTGGACTGTGCTACAGTTTTTTTTATTATCTGGCTAAAATAATTTTAATTTTTTTTCTAATATTTGCAGAAATAATTGTTTCAGACATATTTCAAATTTTATAGATTAAATGTAAAATAAACAGAAGAATTAATATTTTTTAACCAATTCAATTAAGAATCATGAAATTATATAGTGAAAGATCCTTGCTAATAAATTATGGATGCACTAAAAATTCCTAAGCCAATCCAAATCATATGTACTTTCCTTCAGGTCTCAGGCTGTGATGGCATGAGAATAGCATCAGTCCATTCCTTCATGAAAACCACTAAAGAAACACTTATCCTCTTTAGGTAGGTAAGGAGGGTGTTGTGTTTTTTTCCTTCTACTGATCAAAGCTGATCAAGTCTTAAGTGTTGACATGTGCCCAGAAATCCATGTAATTTTTCTCTACCTACACACAAGATGAAATGAACCTTGGACATATTGTTTTCTCTAAACGTGAAAGAGAGTGACTAAAATAGAGAACACAAATCCTGTGTTCCTCTATTAAATAAGGTATTAAAAATGCAATGTTTAAAGGGTACAAGCACTTACCAGCAGTAAATGTTTCATGCTCAGCTGAGTTTTCCTTAAGAAGTTGTGCAGCTATAGAATTTTATCACATTCTTCTACACTGCGGTACATTGACTTAAAGAGTGAGAATATAACGAGGCAGTGATTCAGGTGTTAAGTTGTGGCAAAGTGTCAATAAAAAGACAAACAAAACTAGGAGCTTGGTGGGTGAGAGGCTGGCCATGCCCTGGCCATTGGGAGCTCCCCCCGTGTGCTGGGCTCATCCAGAGCCCCGTGGGCAGCAGGGCAGGGAGGGGATTCTGCCCCTCTGCCCCCTCTGCTGAGACCCCACCTGCAGGGCTGCATCAGCTCTGGGCTCCAGCACAGCAAGGACAGGGACCTGCTGGAGCCAGGCCAGAGCAGGCACCAAGGGCATCACAGGGATGGAGCAGCTCTGCTGGGAGGAAAGGCTGGGAGAACTGGGACTGTTCAGCCTGGAACAGAGAAGGCTTTGGGGTCACCTCATTGCAGCCTTCCAAGAGCTGAAGGGAGCCCACAGGAAAGATGGAGAAAAACTAATACAAGGGCCTGGAGTGACAGGACAAGGAGGAATGGCTACAAATTGAAAGAGAATAGCATTAGATTAGATACTGGAAGAAATTCTTACCTGTAAGGGTGGTGAGGCCCTGGCACAGGTTGCCCAGAGCAGCTGTGGCTGCCCCATTCCTGGAAATGTTTAATGCCAGGCTGGATGACTCACTCAGCAACCTGCTCTTCTGGAAGGTGTCGCTGTCCATGGTAGAGGGGTTGGGCAAGATGGTCATAGAGGTCCCTTCAAACCCAGGCCATTATGCAATTCTACAAATCTATGGAAACTTTTTTTTTAATCTCTGTGTGTCTGTACATGTACAGGAATACTTATGTGAAATGGGGAATTTAAAACAAAAATATGGCTATTACAATGGAATTATTTTATGCAGCTTTCGTTTAAAGGGGCCTTTGATATCTATGGTTTGAGGCTTGAATTTCATATCTGTATCTTCCAGGATGTTCTTAGTATTTCTAGGTATTTTCCTTCTGTTGCTTGCAATCACCACTTGCTGGTGTGGTGGAAGGATTAAATACACAGAATCATAAACCCACCTTACTCATGAAGCATGAGAGCCTAACTAAAAGGTTACAATCAGATTAAATATGCTCAATACTACCTAGAATTTGAATATTACTCTACTTGATAACCTCTTGTAGTTTTTGGGGTTTTTTTTCCTATGGTCCTTGAGGAATAAGTGTCTGGTCAGATAAACTGTTGTGATATTTACATTATTCTCACATCCACTGCCTTCTTTCAGGGCCTGGAGCTTCCCTCTTTTTGTCCTATAGTAGCAAGTTTTGTAACATCACTGAACACCCTGTAGTCCAATTCTTCTGCTTCCTCCAGGTGTCTGAAATAATGCTCATAGTTAATATACTTAATATTTGCATGCAAAGTAAATCTACTCCTTCCAAACACTACTACTGTTCATGTGTGAAAAATACACGGACACAGGACATGAGACCCAAGACCCAACTCCTTTTTATGTCATTGACAAAAAGAGCCTTTGAATAAGCTGCTCTCCCCTACCCTCCTCTCTATCAGGAGAAGATTCATCTGCTGAATGTCATTTTTCAGGCTGTCTTCTCTTCCCTTAGTTTAGGGGACAATATGAAATACTTATTCATAACACAATTTAAAAACCAGAATATGTCATATATTTAAACTTAGTTAGTAGCATTACGTTTTCCATTAAAACTTCACACTGCTTTTTAAATACTACTGCTCAGTGATAATACTTTTCTATAAAACTCTTAGAAGAGAAAAATTCCCTGGAACCAAAGTTAGTAGTTGCCCAATTAAATCTACAGAAAAAAACCTGACACAATGCACCTAGGTACCTAAATCCAGAGGTCTTTATGAAACAGTAGCTGCTTAATCCTCATAAAAGTCTAGTGATGTACATCTATGTTTCTTCAGACATAAAAAATGTTATCTCAAATATGTCACTGACTTATTTAAGGTACATTAGTACTTTTAATACTTGAGAAAGAAACATAAAATGGAAAATTTAGTGTATCGTGACATTTGGGAAAAAAAAAACAACTCTAAAATAATATCAAAATGCTATTTGAATTACAGAAGACATATCATACTTTTCTTTAAAATCAGTTACAGATTCCTGGCATTCCTGCAAATCAAATACATGGTTTCTTACAAATACATCATTAAAATGTTTCCTGTTGCTTACAAGTAAGCGTTCTGGAAGAAAAAAACATGCCTGCATAGAGTATTAAATAAAAGACTGGTCTTAGATGAGGGGCAATTATCAAAGCTCTAACTTCTTATTGAAGCAGTGAGACATGGAAGAAATATCTTGAGTCTGAAAGAACACCTGTTGAACTACTGATCTATTAAAAGTTCCCTGAAAAGCACCAGCAGGAGAAATAATGTGTTTCAAATTTGACTGAATTGAAGTGATTAAAGCATATATTCTGTTGAGAAAATCATAATAATGGGAAGAAATCGTTTGCATTTCAAAAGAAAAATCAGCTATTAAAAAAGCCAATATATTTTCCAGAAAATGTCTCCACTTTAGTGTAAGACAGGATTTACATACAAATTTGAAAAACTTGTTGTAATAAAAAAAATAAATAAAATGTTGCAGAAATCTTGTAACCAGAGAAAGGTTGTGTGTTTTGTTGTTTCTTTTTTCCCTTAGAAACCAAAACACAGCAAGCAAAGGGGATGAGAGAACACAGTTTGTGTTGGGTAATGTTACAGTAGCATTTTCTACAACAATGGGGGAGGGGGTGATGATGTTATCATTAATGTTATTATTCAGGTGCTTTTAATATGTTTACCAGATCACTTGTATAAACATTTTGTTCAGCTTCAACCTTTAAAATTTTAATAAAAATTTTATTGTTATGCCTTTTTTAAAGATGAACGCTGAGAATAATTGAAATTCACACATTTTGTCCCTGGCAAATATCAGAATGTTATTCCAGCCTTTTTTCTTACATAAGTCTTGATATTCGTCCTCTTTACCTTTAAATCTTAAGTACAGAATGTGTATTTTAATAAAAAAAACCACATTAGGAATATTTGTTTTAATTCTAAGACAATCCCAAGGGGTTTGTAAGATAGGGAACTCAGTTATGTTAAATGCCAAGATATATCACATATTTAAGAAACATTCACTGTTTCACTTTGGCTGCAACCTTTAGAAAAGAAGAATCTTAAACAATAGAATGTTATATACATTCACTGAGTTTTAATCTTAAAAACAATTAAAGCTTCTGTTGTTTTGCCTTACTCTTGAGGTAGTGAGGATGATCGTATAGCAGAAAAATGCACTTCAACGTATTTTCCCAAAGATCAGTTTTTCAGTGAGCCACCAGAAGATATGGCCTGGCCTTTCCCTTCTATAAAGAGTATTTTCAATTAGAGGGCCTATGGGAAATTCCCTTTGCAAAGCTCCTAGTCCTTCCCCTAGTGGAAAATCAGGCCTCTAAAAGGGAGAAGTCTTCGAAAGCTCAAGTGAGTTTGGGTCTGTTTGGACCAATGTTGTAAAAAAAGGTGGAACTGACATGGTAGAAGGAGGGCATTAAAGAATTCAGCTTACCAACATGGGGTGGCACCTCAGTTCTTTCCAGCTTTAATATCATATTCTCTTAACCATCACATTCCTTATGTAGATCTACCTTAATGCTAATTTTTTTCCTCATTATCCTATCACACGTGGTTTTGCCTGGAAAGCACCATTTGCTATGACTCCTCTGTGAAGCTCATCAGTCATTTTACAAGTGCAACAGAAGAAGCCCAAAAAATTTTTTTGCTTATTGCGCCAATTTGCTGATTTAACAGTTATAATTTTTTTACCAAAAAATAACTGTTGCCCTTTCTATTGAACAGATAAGGCTTAGAGGAGAGCAGAACAAAAAATGAAAAGCAATCTGCTGACTATAGTAAATCATAGGGTTGAATACAGAAAGGCAAAAATGTTTAGGTGATTTTGGATAATGGAGAACAATTATTTTAGGTGTTTCCCACTTGAACATTTCATTAATTAATATAAAATATTTTATATATGTATAAATGCATACATATTGAGTAACTTCTATTATTTCTATTTGATCATTGTCTTTCTTATTCTCTTCTTCTTCTCCTTACCCTTCAATTACTCATCAGACTGGTACATACCACAGTCTAGCCCTGATAAAATAATTTTGAGGTAGTAGTTTACAATTCTGATGATCATTATGCTTTTTGAATCAGCAGGACCCCTTAAGGCATCCTTACAGCACCCTCAAACAAATTAAGTTCTCATATTATAAAATTACAAATGATCTTAGAAATCATAGATAATGGTATACCTGACCTATACTGATCTGGATATTTCTTTAATAATTTATATCCTTAAAATCACTGAGATCTTCCTGAGCTTTAAAGCAGAATATGCTATCCATAATGAATGAGAAGGCAATAATGATAACATTTACAGGAATTTGACATCGTTCACAGGAATTATGATTAACATGAGTAAAAAGAAAAATAAGTTATCCTCCCATCCAAGTAATTTAAGATTCTTTCTTTGATTTTGTATAATATTCAAGTAAGGGTATTGCTACTTAAAACTAAAGAAATTGTCTGGGTAAGGCTCTCTGGTGTCCAAGAAAGGTAGACTATGAATGAATATGTTTGTTTAGACCAAACCCAAAAATGTTCATAGAGTCATAAAATAGAATATGCTGAATTACAAGGATCATCAAGTCCAACTCCTGGCGCTGCAGAGGACACCCCAAGAACCCCACCATGTTCCTGAGAGCATTGTCCAAATGCTTCTTGAGCTTTGTCAGGCTTGGTGATATGACAGTGTCCTTGGGGAGCCTGGTCCAGTGCACAGCCACCCTCTGGGTGAAGAACTTTTCCCTAACATCCAACCTAAACCTCACCTGACTCACCCTCAGGCCATTCCCTCATGTTCTGTCACTGTGACGAGATCAGTGCCTGTCCTTCCACTTCTCCTCATGAAGATGTTGAAGAACACCATGAGTTCTCCCCTCAATTTCCTCCAGGCTGAAGAATAGTTGCAAGTAGCTTTCCCTGCTCATTTACACAAAATTCCAATGGTACAGTCTATGAAATTTAAGGCAGAGAGATGACATTCAAGTTTGTCCTAAGTTATAATCTTGGTGCAGTTGAATACACCTGATTCATCTGTGCCTGTTTTCATGCCCATAGCAATAATAAGTAAATAATTTCCTGGGAGGTCAAGGCAGTCCCCATCGAGGTTCTCACGGGTGAGAAAACGGGGCTGATTTGAGACCACAAATGATTGTCAGATGAGGTGAATCCCTGTGATCTGACAAGCTCTGGCAGGAGTTCTCCAGGTGAGAATTCTGCACAGTCCAGGAGATTCCACCATTGGGCTGCTGCTGTGCCTAGACCAACCGGTAGTCACTACCTGTACCTTCTGATTGATTAATTGATGCTGGATTGACATTCGGGGCAAAGAATCTGGTTATGAAAGGGACTTGCTGAGGTAAATACTGCTGAGGGTGAAGAAGCTGATCAAATTGAACATAGGTAATTTTTAAAAGTCTAAGCAAATTCTTCTGACAGATGAAGAAATGGTCATGAAAGATAGCTCTTTTTTCCATGTAGTTAAGATTGGTAAAAGGTTTAAGATAATAGCAATGGTCATGCAGATGCTAGAAGGGATTATGTGCAACCATACTCAATCTGGACTATAAAAATATGGCAGAACGGTGTGGGTAATCTCACATCATGTGAGTATTTTTGTGCACTTGCAAAGACTTTCAGTAGAGACTCATGTCAGCATCTGGACAGCAGCTGACAATGCTGCTGGGGAGATTCAATTCCCAACATATTACACTTTGCAAAAGATTCCACAATTTATTTATTTTAAATGCTTTAAGTACAAATTAACGAACACATCTTTCATAAAGCGCACTGACATGAAGGCAATAAGTCTCATTCCTGTGAAATCTTGATGGCTGTTCAGAATCATGCTATTTTTATCTCTGCTGCTCAGATCCAGCAGTTCATACTGGTGATATATTAATATTATAAAAGATGTTTAATCCTGTAAAATGTCAGAGAACATTACATAGAACAGAGAGATTTAATTCAAGTCACATTGGAGACAGCATATTTTCCTATCTACTCTTACAAAAAAAAATTCTGGGATATATTTGCTAACTCCTTAAATCTTAAGACCAAGTTACAGAAGACTCAAAAGAGAAATGAATTTTCTTCCATTTCCCTTCTGAGAGGTGAATTAAAATTTGTCTTTTTGGAAACTTACATTTAAAGACTAAGACACTTCTTTTAATTTTTTTCTTGATTTTGTTTGGTTTTGGCTTACTTTTTTTTCCCTTGAGATCATTTAAATGTCTAACTGGTCAATTCATTCATTTGTAAGGTTTTGACGGCATTTTGTGCCCAGATGTTATAGAAACATGCTATGTTTTTAAATAGCTTCTTGATTAATTCCTTAGATAGCAATTTCCTCAAAGAATAAAAAGGCAGTGGCATAGAAACTGAGCTGAGAAACAGTGGATGTAGATGTTCCCATGTATTGATATCTTATTTGATGAAATACTTGATTGAAAACAGCAGCTTATATATTTTCCTCAATTTTTATTGAAAGAGTTATAGTGGAATAAAAGTCAAATACACTGAGTAGAAATTATATTTGAATTAGTACAATATTCAGAGTTATGTCTCATTCTTTAAACAAACCTGAGTTTCCAGGAAAAAAAATAAAGAAAAAAAAGGGAAAAAAAAAGATGAAAACTAAGAAATAGAGGATGAAAAACTTTTGGACAGTCATGTAACTCTAATTCATAATATAAAATAGAAATTTTCAGGAATATTAGCATATTTGTTATCTTAGGTGATACAACAGATGGATAGTATTTAATTCAATAATGTAATTCCTTACGAGGATGTATATTTTATGAAAAAATTATATGTACTTTGACTAGGCAGAATCATTAAAAAATAAAATTCCTTTGTGATGTCAGATTTTGGTAGCCCTCCATCAAGAGTGCATGAGACAGCGACATCATTGTAACCACTGTTGCTATTCTGGGTTCTGTTTAATGTTGGTTTAGGATACTGTTTATTTTCTTTATGAAGTTATTTGTCAAAAATTCCCATTTTTTAAACTATACCTAGATCAGGGGAAATAAGCATCATCCCTGATTCAGTTAGACTTCTGAAATCAGACAGGATAAACTTCTGAAGCAGAAACTCTCCATATTGGGAACTATAAAGCCAAATAGAAGCAAAAAAGGTAACATTCTCTTTTGCAAATGCAAAAATGAAAATTTATACCTGTCTGTATTTGTATGACACACCTGCTTACTGCAGCTCAAAAAGATAATACAGGTGCTGGCACTTATAAAATGTTTTTCCATGAAAAGTGAATCTTATAGAAAATCAGAATTTTTTTTCCCTTTTTTTTGTGGAAAACTGATATATTCACAGCCCTCTGGGTGTGTGAATTGGTTCAACATTCCATTATTTCTCTTGTGAACCATGGTTCTGCTAAGAATTTTGCATTACTAGCATGTTCAAAATGTTTTTGATTTCAATAATACTCTACTAAAAATGATTGCAGAAATCTCTTTATGGAGAGGAAAAAACCTGATCAAATATATCTGGGCTCAGGCTGAAAGACATTTGGCAGTTCTCAGTACTTCAGTTGCCAAAACAATAAATAAAAACAATGTTCATATTCGATATCCCAAGCTCAGTTAGTTGTGTCAGCATTTCTGGTAAGAACATGGAACAGTAGAAGTAGGTTTTTTTGTTTTGGTTTGGGTTTGGTTTTGTTTTTTGATTTTGGTTTTGTTTTTTGGGTGTTTTGGTTTTGGTTTTGGTTTTGATTTTGATTTTGGTTTTCGTTTTGGTTTTGGTTTTGGTTTTGGTTTTATTTTGGTTTTGGTTTTGTAACAGAGAATAATTCTTAACAAAGTTTTATTGTCTTGGGATAAAATATATTTATGGACTAAAGATAATAATCAGTCTTGTTTTATTTAACCCTCATGAAATATTTTCTTTGTGGGCAATTTCAGAATATTCTACCTTCATAACAAACATTTAAAAGACGTCATTCAGGTGTAAAAGAAGATGCCACGTGTAAGTATGGATACTTTTCAGAGAAGGTTTTCCTGAGCATGAATACATAAGCTATTCAAAGAATTTTTCTATTCCTTATCAGAGGCAGTCAGAGAAAACTTTTACAATTTATAAATTGATGAGAGTTTCCAGTGGCATTTCAAATGAAGGTTTTCAGAACTGAAGAGAACTGAGGATGGAATCTTCTACTGGGTGAATAAGAGGTTAGAGTCTTCTGTGGAAACAGCAGCTCAAATTTTGTTCTATCCATTTCCACTTCTGATGCCCAGAGGATTTAGGGTAAACTTTCCTCTCTGAGGTGAAGACAATAAGAATTTATTCTAATTTGTTGATATTTCATGGTGTGACCTCCTAGTGAGCCCAGCTGCTCACATGCTAGACCTGCAGTTGTTTCTGCTACCCTGTGCATTTTTGAATTATCCTTGTCTCTCCAGGTACATCGGGGACTTTCTTGGCTCATCCCTCCTCCTGTGCCACAGCAGCAGGTGACGTTCAGAGACAAAAGCAGCTCTTGATTCCTCTGCTACCACTAACTCTCATGACAAATTTGAGAGTTATGCCAAAATTGCCACCAATTTTTACTATTTCCTTTAAGACCCTTCAACATCACCTCTTAAATAGGTCTGAATATGTGAATGGTGCATCTCCCATTTAAATCTGTGTATCACTGCATTCACAGGATTTTTGCAAACCTATATATTAAAACCTGTGTTTTTTCTGAATATTTCTGTGCAGGTCAGTTCTGTCTTTTGTTTTCCTTGAATCCATTAATTCTAATACAATTAAATGAATCAGATAAGTTACAATGCAGTAAAACACACAGATGATTTATGTACAAGAAACATTTTATGCAGGGCATGATGATAATGTTTTGCTACTTTAAATACATACGAAACTAAAACACAACAAAAAGTGATCCTCATGTAGCTTTGACACAAGAATGAGTTTAGCTTGGTAACACAACTAATTTAAATCATGCAACTTTAATGATGCGCCCTTTTGGATTTGCTTTTACTTTTCATGAAGCACATTTTGATCATTTTACTTTCAAAACTGCATCTTTTAAAACTTTTAACTCCATCTCCCAGTAGTTAACTTTTCTGCTGAAAAAATCTCATTAAATATGTGCCTTTAACTAGGTGCTTGGAAGATCTTAACATACACAGTTTTGGACTGTACAAACACTTTTCATATGAAAAAAGTCCCATTCATTTGGAATGAGATTTAACCTAAATAATTGGCATTTGGCAGGGCTGGTGATTCTTCTGAATAAGAACAAAGTTCCCTAATAATAAATAGTTTTGGTGCATGTTCATATTTTTAGATTTCCAAGATTTAATTGCTCCTTAGAGGGAAAATTTTATGGAAAGCTCAAATCCTTTTTCAGACACCTATGATAAGTCAGAAATATAAGTACCTTGTAGCAAACTCCCACAAGACTGCAAAATCATCAGCCAACAGTGCACAGCTCTAAGATATGAATTAGAGCTCTTGTGCAGAATAAAATAAAAAATACATAAAAGTTGTGCACGTACACAGATAGATGGACAATGCAAACGTTCTGCACCAATCCTCTGCTATGCCAGTTGTCTCTTGTAGAACTTACTTCCCCAGAGAAGAGTGAAAAAAGGAATTTTTTGGGGAACTTATTTTTTATTAATAACACATACATGGTCTCCATTTAATATTGCAGTAGCATATGGGATAAAGAAATATTGAAATAATGTATTGGAGAAGGTTTGAGATAAGATAATGAGTGTGACATGAAAGACTCAGTGGATTAATAGAAATTTGCCTCAAGTGGAAGTATGTAGAAACTGTATTTTATGTAACGAAAATTCCCACTAAAAACACAAAAATCCCCCTTATATTGCATTTTATATTACAGAACCATACCACTTTGTCCCTTTTTCAGGCTAGGCTTTTGGTACATACCTATGAAATTTAACACAATACAAATACAAGCAATTATGCTATAAGAATTCTTATTTTATTCCCTCTGAAAATTCAAAGAGCAGAACTGGCTATAATAGATTATTATTTATGTACCATCTTATTTTACCACAATTACTGTTAATTGCTATTGTTAGGTATTAGTCAAGACAGGTTTTGCACACATGGGTGTGATGAAATAAAGCTAAATTATGTGAGAAGAATCATACATATATATTTAAAGACTACATAGCTCAGTATTGGAAAAGCTTGCAGAGGACCTGCAAAACAGATCTCTAAGCATCAGTTTATGTGTTATAAAGTGCAATGGAAATCCTATTTGCAAGAAAAGAGATTTTGTAAACTTTACTCATTGTGTCCTGAGAGCTCTGGGCTCATTGACTATTCATAGGTGATGGTATCAATAATGTTATTAGTATTTATAGTTCCCTGAGTCATTGGATGTATTTTCTGGGGAATCATTATATACAAAAGATAAATAATTCTCATTCCTGATCCTCTCATTCAGATTGTATCCCTGAGGAAATAGAATTGACTTCTATTTGTTTGGAGGACATGGTGAAGTAAATACCTTGCCTATCACAGTACTGCAAAGCCCCTTAAATGGTGTAGAAGAATTTCTGATAAGGGACATATTTGCATCCATTTGAATCCTATTCTCAAACAGAAGAGGATAACAGAGGAGGAAGGTGAAGGAAAGTGAAGGAATCTAAAGCTCTTCTACCAGCTTTGCCAACTATTTCCACTTCTTCCTCTCATCTGGCCCTTGTCCTCTTGCTCCTTCCAGTCCTTCAATATACTTACACATATGTAAATATACATTGTGGTTTTGAGAGTGTTTTCCCCTTAACTATTTTTGCCATTTGTTATAACTGGAATTTGTGAAAACATGTTTGCTATGTCAGTAAATCTGTAATCTTATAAGTATTTTGCACTGTTATTATTATATATTATTCATAATTATTGCTCTACTTACTATGTCCTTCTAGAAAGGGAGTAACTTTTTATTCAGCAGGGATGGCTCTGCTGAAGTGCAAAGGGTCTGAATCCCAAAAAACTGATGTTAATGAGGACCTGTGTAACCTTCCAGCCCAGGGACATTGCCTCTTAGAAATTCTAATGTGGTGCCATAAGGGAAAACATGAACATGACTGAGCTACAAAGCACTCCCCCAGAAGTATTCCTAGGCCCCTTTCCTCCTAGGCTGGCTGAACACTGATCAGGAGCTGCTTACTGTTTCATTTTTTCCACTTAATATCAGATTGCCTTGGTGACAGATGCTGCTTCGTGAGGACTGTCACATTCACATTCTAATTACTCAGGAAATCAGCAGGTTTCTTTTTCCCCACCAAAACATCTATCTTCCCCCTTCTTCCCAAGGAACTCTGCCAAATCAATCTATGTACAGATATTACAATTTAGCAACAGCTTCCTTAGAGTTTTTGTATCATGTTGTGAAGAGGGCATATTAGAAGCTTTTGATAGTGTTTTCTAACTCTAATATATACTTCTAATATAAATGTGGAAAATCTGTATTGTTTTCTGTGATCCTAGCAAAAAATGTGGTAATTTAAACTATTTACAAATAAATATTTTCTTTCCTAGCTTGAGTACCTTAGAAAACTACCTATAATTGTGTAAGTCATGCTCATATCTTGTGCAGATAAGGAAGGAAAATAGCTGTATTTTATTTAAAGATGAATCTGATAAATGTAAATGTTAAAATAAATGCATGTTTGTATGTATGTATATATATACATACGTATAAATACATATTTACCAAGACTTTCTTAGGGTAATACTTCAAAATATATTCAAATAAGGATTTTTATATCCAGTTATAGTAATTCCAACATTTGCATTTTAGATCAATGCAGACAGATGCCAATGAAAATATCCTTAATTTTTAATGCAATAAACTTGTGAATACCTATCCTCTTGTCTTCTGGTGCTACACTCCCTCTTCTGAATCCATTCCGGCTCTGATTTTGGACAGTTTTAGCCATCCCCAAGCAAAGATTTGGGAATGTTAGAGTGAGCACCAGTGTCCCCAGATCTCTCTGGGAGGAGTGTGATGCTGCCAATTGGATCCATTCCTACTCAGTCCTGGAGTTCTCTTGGCTTTGTTTTCATACTTTTCTCATTCATGCCTGCTTTAATTCCAGTAAAGGGGTGAAAGATCCACTGTAAGCCTTAGGGGCTGTTTGCAATACACATAAACTATTCCAATTGAACACACTTCCTCACCCTAAAGTTCTCATTACCTTATAATTTTATGGGGTTTTTTTGTATCAGGCTTTCCTATCCTGAATCTCAATAAAAACCATAATTTCTAGCAAAGGCGCAAAATTACCTCACTTATTTTTATTTCTTAGAAGAAACTCTCTGTCCTGTGACTATTTATTATTAACCAAAAGGCTGGACAGACTCATTTGGTTATCAGTTACTGTCTGTATAATAGAAATCTCAGAAGTATTTTCCAGAAGTCTGCAGAATATTAGCTTCAAATGTGAAACTCTATCAAATGTTGCCAGAAAAGTCTATGTACTATTTGTGTCATCGAGTACATTGTTTGGTGACTACAGTAAAAATACCTTCAAATCACTCCAATAATTTAATGAGACATACTGGTTTCACTTAAAATCAAAATAGATATTGTTTCCTCAACTAGACTTCTAATTTTCAGAATACTTTCCTCTTTTAAGTATTCTGTAGAAATCTTCTGCAAAACTATTACATCCTTGCCATTGTGTATAAAAATCAATTGTCCATTGCTCAGAAAAGACATTTTTTCCTAACCCATAATTATATCCATCTAGATGACTTCTTCCCCAAAAGCAATCCTTCTGCTTTTAAAAGAATCTGACCTGCCTGCATAAAAGAAAGGAGTGCATGAATTTTTTGAGAGATATCCTTTTTCTATTTCCCCCATAACTCTGCCACGAACCAATCCACACAACCATAGGCTTTCTCTTGTTTCTAATTGGCACAAGATAGAGGAGCACTGATAAAAAAGACAGAAATTTTGGAAGGCTTTATACAGAAGCTAAGTATTTGTAAATTATCTTATCACCAATATTTGATCAGAAACATTATATTTCAAGTGACATTTTAGAAATTGATTGAAAATTACTAATATTCCAGGTCAGAGTGTCATCCTCTAAATTTTTACATTAAATATAGCCTTAGGTATGCCCTGTTAACTCTCCTTTTGGCACCATAATTTGGCAGTTTTATTAAGATTTTAATAAGTAAATATTTACACATGTAATAAAAACTTTGATCTCTATCAAGAATCTTGAGATTGAAATGCAAAAAGACCTTTACTTCTAGTTCTGGTAGGTAATGTTAGATTGTAACCTTATCACTTTTTTTTCCTAAAGCCGGGTTCCTAAGTACTACATAAATCTGCATATCTTGAAAAACAAATTTTTCAAGGAGATTTGAATATAATTAGTGCAACAGTTTGTATGTTGGACAAAGTAAAATGGTTATTCTAATTAATTACAACCTTTACTCAAAAACTGTATCCTTAAGAGTATCATCCCTGCAATAATAATGTTGATGGGATAAAATAAATGTTAAAGACAAAAGAAATATTGTACTGAATGGTGAGTTAATTGAAAATAAAAGAAGCAAACAAGAATTCTTTCTCAAGAAAAGCTGTACACTTTTCTCCTCATGAGCCAGTAAAATGGATGATATCAAAGAAGTCAATGGTCAATTTGAAACAGAAAGAAAACACATTCTTTTTATTGAAGAAAAGCATAATAATGAACCATGTGATTTTTATTTCAAAATATCTATAATATTAAGCATCACCTTAGCTGATGATAACTTGATTAATTCTGACTTTCTGCATACACATTTTGGAGGAAGACTCTTCAGCTTAATTTATTGTCATTGGTTTTTACATCAGCTCTCAGAGTCCTGGCCCACTTTGAAAGATTCTTTATACCTAGTTATCAGTCAATTTCATCTCAATTTATTATTTTAACTATTATATTAATTATATCCCTTTAGAGCCTTTTTTTTTAAGTATGGTTTCAAAGTTTTGAAAGGAAAGTTTTATGGAAAGGTCACATTTCCATACAGAGACTTTGTTTCTCCTTTAAGAAATAGGCAATACTAGCTACTCATTGTACATCATTCTAAATGGTCTTTTTCGTGGGTAAGACATTCCTAAAAAAGGACTATGTGGCCCAGGTTTATGTTAAATACCAAATACAAAGTAACTTTTAAAACTGTATACTAAGAATATTTCTCCTTCCCACAGCTGTCCTTTAATTTTTTCAAAAATTATGTAGATCCTAGTTGTATTGAATTGTCAGGTTTTTACAAGCCTTTAATCTTTTAAAAATCAATTTTAAAGTTGACTTCTGGCTTCCTAATTCATAACTTTTGTCTCTTGCCATTTGATCCCTGAATGATGTAGATATCATTGTTTTCATCTGAATAAATAGCTGAACAGGAAAGCATAGTATTATTGCTATTTCATTTTCTCCTTTCTGCAAATTCAGATAGATTTCCTAGGAGGGATGCTCTTTCTCTTCCTTTTGACATTTGTCTATTCTGTTCGCACGTACGCGCTTTCTCTATTTTTCTTTTATGCTTCATATTTTTTGATGCTTTTCATTTTCACTTTAATCTCAAGAGGACAGCGCTGTGTTGAGGCACACGCTGTAGCTATAGTACTTGTTAAAGCTTTCATGTAGTATTTCTCAGGCTGAGGTTCACAAAAGCAAGTAAAAGAGGAAATAAAATTGGATGGCAGAAGTCAGCAGCCATTCAGAGGCACCTGAGTCAGCAGCCACTTTAGAGAGGGAAGCAAAGAGCAGAACTTTTGACAGCAAATGGTTACATGAGCAGCCTACTATTACCTGTTGGCAGCAGTGCTGTTTCACCAGTAAATTGGAGTGAGCATAAACATCTGCATTTAGTGATTACAGCGTATTTCCACTTCAGCTCCTTTAGAAGGAAATCCATAACAGTCCTCCAGAAAATGTAAGCTGCTGCCAGATAAGGATTACATGGTGAGGATGAGAGAGTCAACATTTTAAAAAACTAGATTTACAAATAGCACTGAGATCATCAGATTATGGCAGAAGAAATTAGAAGAAATGCCTACAAATCTGTTAGATTGAAGAAGCATCATGAACAGAAGTACATTTACCCAACACATCATGCAGGAAATGCATTTTTTGCAGATGAAGACAGGATTTGAACAGAATTCAGATGAGGACTAGTGGTAGTCTCTTTTGCAAGGACAAGGTGGCAATAAGACATGTCACCACCCCATGTCTTTGTGACTCAAAATGTTTGGCCTGAACTGGGTTTGGAAGAAAGGGTCACGATCCAGTGATTCTCTTGACAGTAGATGTGTGTGTCAAGTAATCTTGATTTACAGTTTAGATCAAGATCAAGCCTTAGAACAAACCTTCAGGTAGCATCTCTTCACTACTCATGACCTGCAGGCCCAGATGAAGCACCAAAGCAGAGGGATAACAGCTGTCACTAAATTAATCTCACCTGAAATAGGCTTTGATGCTTACTTCAGCCTTCAGAAAATTAATCTGGCCATTTTTAACCATTCTTTCCCAAACATTTCTTCCTTTCATGAAAAAACTGGGTATGCTGCTTAGGAAAATGGAGGAATCACAGATGCACTGAAAACAGGTAACCAGTGAGCTAATGTGACTTCCTATTCCTGCTGGAATGGATTTCCAGTAGAACTGTTTGATTAAACTGAGGTATCATAATGTGTAAGAAGATGTTTTAGATATAGGAATATTGAATCCCTATAACATGGAAAAAAAATACCATGAGGACAGTAATGGAAGAAACATTCCAGAGAGAAAATGAAGTTATAAAGATTGCCATCTGTTATGGTTACAAAACCAGGGAGTGGAGCCTTGGAACACCGTATTTGCCCTTTGGTTGTTGAAACCAGCACACCATTTACAGGTTTTTTTCCCTTCTGTCTAATTCAAACAAAGAAACAAGTGAATGTTTTAGGCCACAGTCCCTTTAAGATAAACAGACTACAGGAATAAACAAATAAAGCTGTTCCCTGTTCTCAGAGGAAGAAGAATTCAGGTCAGATACAGCAGAAGGAAAGTAATTAATTTCAATTGTGGCAAACAAAAACAAGTACACAAGTTAAATACAAACCCAATCTTGTCATATATGCTCATAGATGAGTTTATTCTCCTTTCCCCACTTGGCAATGCAACTTTAAAAGAGAATGCATTGACATTTCTCCCTTTGGAAATATTCCATTATTCTGTTTCCCCAGCTTATATCCTAATTAATCCACTGGGAGGATAATGTTCTAATTAAGTAGCCTATATGTAGGCCTGCTTTATTCCTTTATGGACATACAAAATCCCTAAGCAAATTTTCTAGCTTTTGACAACCCTTTCATGCAGAAATCATTCCTAATATCCAGTCTAAACCTCCCCAGTGCAACTTGATGCTGTTTCCTCTTATTATGTTTGTTACTTGGAAGAAGCAACCAATAACCACAATAACAAAGGGTCATCTGTTACCATTGGCTCAGTTCAGATTATATGTTGTAAGGTGTGAATGATTATGCTATTTACTGAATATTTTATGTGACAGAAGAATAATTCTAGTTAGTATTACTTTTGTTTACTTGTGGATAGCTTATTACATTGGGTTTCAATTGTGTTTTGTTGCTTTTCCTACTGAGATTCTTATGGTTTTAATGATACCTCCATGTATCTCATAGAATGGATTCTAAAATCCAAGAAATTACACCACAACTAAATTATTCCATTAACATTTCTCCTTGGCCCTCCAAATAAAGGCAGTGGAGATTTTTTTTTCCACATCAAGAGCCATAAATTATATCCTAAAATGTATACTATGTTCAGAATGCCAGAATATAGGAACAAATGGACACTGATATGATCTGTGCTCTGCTGCCTTGTCAGCCTTGATCAATAGACTGCAGCTGTGTTTCAGAGAATCATAGGATGGGTTAGGTGGAAAGAGACCTTGAAGATCACCCATTTCCAAGACCCCTGTCATGGACTTTTCACTAGACCAGCTTACTGAGGGCCCCATCCAACCTGGCCTTGAACACTTTCAGGGATAGGGCATCCTCATCTTCTCTGGGCAACCTGTGCCAGGGCCTCACCACTCTGAGTGTTTGCCATTAAAAAGCTCTTAATAGGAATAAAGATAATGGTTTACAGTTTTTACTACTAATATTTTACCAAAATCTTGTTTTTTCCTTGTCCTGTGGAATCCAATTCTAAGTATCACATAGTTGAAAGTCAAGACAGGACTGAAATTAATTCATGTAAATGGCTTTATTAAAAATTAAAAACAAAACGTTAAATTCTGGGCCCTGTAAAAAATCCATATTTTCTTCACTATTGACTCAAACAGAGCCAGAAATTCATTCCAGGTGTAAAAGATTTAAATATATTATTTATGGGGCTATTTTTTTCCCATGGAATTTTGTGGCCAGAGCCAGTAACTGAATTTTTCTTTGTTTTTCTCCTGCTTTTACTAGAAAACTGCCACAAAACATTCCTGTCTTTTTCATTCTTTGTGGTTAATAGTAAAAAGGAATATCAGTAAAACTTGAGTCATGACAGAATTATGCCTAAATAAACCCCCAAAATGAGTGGAATTTAGCAAGATTGCTAAATGCATTTCCAGATCAGAGGCCACTGGAAAACATCAGTAGTGATCAAGGAATTTCTAAACATGGAAATTCAATCACAATGCTTCTACTGGAAACAATACCAAAGGCTTAAAATTGCAATGCCTTGTTCTGAACTTCTGCTTATTCACAACTACAGCACAGGAAACCACTGATTTTGGAAACAGAAATCCAAATTATTTTATGGTTTATGCTTTTGACCCACATCTTCTTTGATAATAGAACATCTCAAAGCAAAGCTTTTCTGGATTTCTGGAGAAGGATTCTCTTGCTTGAACCATGCAGAGACAACACTACTTAAAGCAATTTATAGTTGTAAATCAACCCATTCAAGAGACATTTTCCAGATTCTTATGATAAAAAACTTGGATTAATTCTGCTTATTTCATTTTACATCCCAGTGACTAACTAATTAAAAAAGTTACACATGCAATATAAAGGACCTGACAAATTTTGATTCTCAATTGAAATTGGGAACTGGCTCTACCTTTATTTACTTTTACAAGACTGGAAGATGGGTAACACACTCTCACTGTGTTTCCCTTAGCTTTGCTGGATACTTGTAGGACTTCACTATAACTGTAGCACCAACACCAAACACTTCTGAAACATAAGAGGGATGAACTGTGCTCTCAGTACAGTTATAAATTATGGAAGTTTAAAAGAAAATTGTATTTCACATACTGAAGATGAGAGTTCAAGGTTGAATATCTCCCTTCTCTGCTTTTGTGTGTCTAGTTATTTTAGTTTTCCTTACATCCTGCTAACTCCAAGCTCACTGAAGATTTTAGGAGTTTTGCTTATGTGAATACCTAAAGACAAGACTCCTGTGGTGTGTTGTATGAGATTTTGCAGTGCTTGGAAAATTCTTCCAAAGACCTATGAAAATATAAATCAATAATTCAAAACCACCTAGAATTTTACACCCTAAAATCTAAAAAAAATTAAAAAGAAGTCTGATATTTACTACTTCAGGTTCATTAGGTTAATCCATGTGGAACTTCTGTAAACTCACACTATTTTCCCCTGTGGAGCTTTTACAGTTTTATAAATCAATATTGAGGTATGCTTTGACAGAGCATTTTTGAACCTCTTGCAATCTCTTCCACCAACGAGTATCAACGGGGTCTTAAAGCTCCTGGTTATAAGTCTTATGGGAATACACACTATGGCAAACAGTTTGGAACTTTCATTAAATGTTTGCTGAAAATCAGTGCAGGTTTATTTGCAAGACTTTTCTAAATGACATTAGTTAAATTTATGAGTCTTTGTCTCTCACAAATACGTATAAGCATTTAGCCACAGGGCAAACCGTGCACGTTGGAATTCAGTTCCATCCAGCTATGCCAACAGTTTCCAGGAGAAAACTTGTGTTAAAAGAACAGAATCAGGTTGCAGTGCAGAGCTCATGCTTTACAGTGCTCCGTTTTCTAGAAATTTCTCAGTGGAATATAACTCTTAGCATTGTAGTTTCTTTTTTCTGGCTTGTTGAATCCTTCCTCATTCTGAGTTCAAGATTTAACACAGAACTCAAAAGAAAAAGAACAGAAGTAAAAGATAATCTGCACTGTATCCTACTGCAATTTGTTGCAGCTGTTCTGCTACATTTGCATAATATCTTTTTTATCATGGAAATTTTCATAAATACCTATTTCTTGTTCACTGTAGAAAATTACAAATGTGCAGAAGTACAACGTGCATTTGGAATAACTGAATCTGACCCCTGTTAACTACTTACAGGAAAAGAATTTAATTTTGACTTCCAGGGTTAATTTATTTTTCCCATAACTTAACATATACTTATTTTATCTCATGCTTCACACAGAAAAAAAATATATTGTCAGTTAGAGTTCTATTTTTATTTGTAAGTTTAAACATTAATACTTTTTTTTGTTTCTATTTTTACATAAATAATTATTTAATTTGTATTCTTAAGAAGATATCTCTGAATCAGAATCTTGTAGATTATAATGTATAAATAATGTTGAAGACACACCATTTTCACTATTAACCTGTTGCTATTATTCTGCTATGACCTCATTTTTACTCAGACAATTTGAGGTACAACATCAGAATGGAAAACTGTCTTTATGTACATCTTAAGAGATCCATTTCTGAAACCAGAAAACCTGCTTTTCCCAATAAGACTGTCTTTGCCTCAGATTAATAATATTTAAATATGAAAAGCAAGGGTAGTTAACACAATGCATCACATTTATTTTCAATATTAAGTCATAACAAAACACAATGGATAGCAGTCATTGTGTTTCATAACTTTTCTACTATAACTACTTAAAGACATTACATTTTAACATATGATCTGATTGTTCTTGTCAAATAACATAAAAAAGATTTAATTTCTTATATTTTGATTTGCAACCTTAGAAATGTTTAGTACTTTAATTTCAGTAACATAAGGTAAATAGCACAGAAACTTATTATTTCTGTGACCCACAACTGTCCAGTTGTGACTGTATACTGTCCCTGTTTGTTGCAATGTTTCTTTCATCCAGACCAAAAATACTTTAACAGTCTTAGTTTATTTTATGTCAAAGTCTGTAATCAAGTTAATAGTCAATATTATGTCTCTAGAATATGATGAATGTATTTAACACAAATGTATTTAAATCATAGAATTATAGAATGACCTGGATTGAAAGGGATCATAAAAATTATCTCCTTCCAACTCCCCTGCCATGTATGGGACACCTTCCACTAGACCAGGTTGCTCAGAGCCCCATCCAGCCTGGCCTTGAACACTTCCAGGGATGGGATATCATATCTGTTGCTTTGAAACATCTTTCCAAAGCAACTATGTGCATTTTTTATACTATCTCCCATTATTAGAACTTTCCTCTTTTCAATAAGAAAGCTAGAATTGCATCAGTTCTAGTCTTACCACCTTTGCATAGAGGTAAACTGATTTCCTTAGCTTGCTTATTCTAAAAAAAAAAGGCTTAAATAATAAAAAAATTAATATGGGCTAAAATGGAATGGCTATACAATTTTTAAAAAGCTAGGTATTAAATTTCAATTCTTGGAGGATGACTTAAGGTAATTTGATTAAGTTATGGGAGCCTGTGAGAAATTACTAGAGAATTTCAAGTCAGAGAATGAATGTTTTACCAGAGATCTGAGTAAAGGAAACTTTCTGACTGGCATCAACAATATGTGGCAGTTACACAATGCCTCTTGGACTTGCATTTCTTCAGAGAAGGAACTGCCTTATTCAAGGTCTAAGTAAAGGTATTTGCATATCTGTGAGAAGACTAGAATCACACATAAGAGCACATTCTCTTTAATGACAGTTTGTTAAAATTAGGTTTCTTATGAATATCCGAATCAAATTATTCCAAATCTCATACGTACTTGACTCTGAAGGGGGAATATGAATCTTTCAAATATTATCTTAATGTCACTCTTAATAATGGTGTTATAAAGAACTACAATTTTTAAAATTAGCATGGAACTTATGAAAAAATGTGTCATAAATGCTCACTGAGGAGGGCACAGCAAATGAGTTTGTTTTCAGACATAAACTATATAATTTAGTCAAGGTGTTTGTATAGAATGCCCAGAATCTCTAAAACTTTGCAGGTGATTTTCTCTGATACCTCTATGTTTCACCTCATATATTTGATTACAGATTTAATATTCTACATTTTTCTAGTGAGCTAGGAAATATACAGAACCTCCATTTGAAAGAGTATTTATTATCTAGAACTGAATGCATGTTGGAAATTTTGTAGACAGACTACATTATCTAACAGGAATAGCAATGCAAAGTTTTTTTCTCAAGAATATTGTTTCCTTTCCACTAATATTATATGTGAATGCAAAATCATTAACGTGATATTGAAAGCAGATTTCACTGTAGAAATGAAGGCAGACTTAGAAGTACATTAAAAAGAGCTTGGTTTCTCCATGCTCTCATACCAAAATAAAAAGAGGACATGGTTAACTTTCCTCATAATATTTTTAAGCTTATTTTTTGTATCCACAACATAGAATCATCAAGGTTGGAAAAGACATCCAGGATCACCAAGTACCACCATTGACTGAACACCACCTTTTCAACCAGACCAGAGCACTGAGTACCACTTCCATGTTGTTTACTTAAAACCTCCAGGGATGGTGACTCCAGCACCTCCCTGGGCAGCCCCTTCCAATGTTTGACAGCCCTTTCCATTCCTCCTGATGTGCAGGCTGAACCTCCCTTGGCACAGCTTGAGGCTGTGTCCTCTTGTCCTGTCAAAAACATAAGCTTACATTTCAGATTTTTGTTCCAAGGTTATTATTAGAGAGTTTGGAGAGGAATAAAAATAGCAGGCCTGAATTTTTATAGGGGATATAATAATACAAAATGTGCATTTAAAAAACATGGGTTTGGAATTAAAAGAAATACTCAGCAACTAAACAAGGGAAATTAAACTGAAGGAAATGTGACTCACTCATGCAGTGTCTTATTTGTCAAGTACCTGATCACAGACTTCCTTACTTCACAATCATTTCTTGTCAAATTTAGTGCAGTGTACAGGGAGCACTGCAGTAAAGCTATATCGTGGTGCACAGAGACAGGGACATATTGCATCTGGAAATAAGGCACACAAGATGCCAGAGTATATAGGTGTTACTTTTTTTATATATACATACAGGCACGTGCATAGATATATAGGTACACATGCCTTTCTTCAAGGAACTACAGAGTTTTTGCATCTAATGTAGTCCTCAGCTCAATCTTTTTTCAAGATAAATAAATCTGAGACAGAATGCTGGAGGGAATGCAAAAATCGGTTTATGGGAAATGATTGAAAATGCTTGATTTGCTTATCTCTGCAATCTTGCAAAATAAATGTTTCTTTCTCTATAAATATATGGGAGAAGAGTTGAAAATAGAAAAAAGGAAAATTGTTCTGGGATTGACAGGTGTTTTAGGTACAAAAGCAAATCAGTGTAAAATCGTGCTCCATAAAGGATTCAAAATTGTTGCCCTTTCTGATTCTATCTTTTAGGGACAGTGCTCAATAAATTAAGTATTCTGTCCAACCTTATGGATTTCAGGCTTTTATTCAAACCCACAAAATATAGGAATAAGTTTTTCCAAGTTTTTTTGCTTCTATTGCTGTTTTTCATAGCTATTGTCTTCTCCTTTAAACAATAATTTGCCCCAGTTCTTCCTCATTATGGCCATATCCCCTTTGCCTTAGCTTTTGGTCTTTTCTCCATTCTGCATTTATCAAATTCTCATGTAAAGTTCTGGTCCTTCTGTATATCCATCCATCCACCAGGGCTTCCTGCTGATTCCCCAATACCCCTCTCTTCCCTCCCACTCATTTCCACTCTTGTTTCCTTGCATTTCCTGGTTTGTGTCACTGCTCTCTTCACATTCCCACTGTTCAACTTTCAGCTTTCTGTATTGCCAAGTTTCTCTTTAGTCCTTCTGTTCCCTAATTCTTTTACAGCTGGTCACCAGACATGGGTGAAGGTTGGTTGTTGAGAGCACAAAGAGAATGGCTTTCTGCTCTTCCCTGTGTCAGATGTCATTACTAGTGGGAAGAACAAATCTCATCCACCCTTTTCATCTCTGAAGAGCCTAGTGCTGAAGAATTCTCTTGATGATTTAGCTGCAAAACTTCAGAAGATGACTAACTCCTATGCAGGTTTTCTTTCTTTCTGATTTTTTTTTTTTTTTTGATGCTTAGACTTAGGGTAGCATTAGTGCAGAGTTTCACTGGTATGAACAAAATTATATCCTTAATATAAAATTACCCTTGGACAAGACACCTAAACTGGAAAACATGTCTGAGCAATCTGTCAAATGAGTTGGTGTTCTTCATGTAGAACACAATATCACCTAGGAACAGAAAGTTTCAGGTAATCTGAAGCACAAACACTGTTACCAGCAATTTTTAAACCCACAGCAGAAATTATAACAGTGATATCGCACAGAGCATGCTTAAAGTGATGTATAAATTTCAAATGTTTCTTAAACCTATGAAGTTACATGAAAAGTCAGCAGGGCTCATAAGGGTTTTGATTTGGGTTTTTTTTTCTTAGTGGATATCACTAAAAAACTCTCAGTCTAAATGTTTAACAGTTTAGACTGAGAGTTCCCTTTCAGAACCTGTAGGAGGGAAAAATATGTTGAAATATATCAAACATTACCAAAAGTCAGTGTCTGAAGGAACACAGTGTATGTGAACACTAAAGATACATATTCTATGGTTCTAAAATGTGAGTCACATTATTATATAATGGCAATTGATCAATTTTTATAGTCAAGGAAAATATTATTTTACACAATATTTTAATGGAAGAAAATAACTTAAATCAACAATAAATATATTTTTGAAGTAATGCTAAGATAAATTGTATATAAATTTACTCCAATAATTGGGCAAAATAATGCATATACTGTTACAGTATGAGCTGTAAGAAAATAACAAGTTCTTTAAGTTAGAGATACTTAAATAATTCTAACAGACACAAACCCCTGCCTTAAAATGAAAATTCTAGTCTTGACCTCATCAGGAAGATACAAAACACATTGATTATGTAGAAACCTATAGGAAGCAAGAGTAATTAGACTGATTTGCATACCTAAATTAACATAATTGTTTTTAAATACCAATGGTTTAAAACCCCAAGTGTGTTTTAGACTGTAATTGTAATGAATGTGATTTACAGGAAAAGGCAACAGTTCAACTTCACCAGTCATCCATCTTACTAAGGATATAATTTTAATTTTGCATTTAATTACTGTTTAAAAGATATGCTACATAACTATCATTGTACATCTCTAGTTCTCTGAGGACTAAAGAGATTTTATTTAATTGGAAAGGCTTTCTAAATTTTTTGCTTGCCTTAATCTATCTACCTGAAATGCAACATTTCAGTTTATGTTTGTAAGGAGTGCGTTTAAATGCCTCCTCAAATGGTTGGGAGATTTTGTCAAGAAGGGTTTGGAATCGGGGTGATGTGATTGGTTGGCATTACCTTACTTCAAACCAATGGAACTGACCAAGCTTCCCTCAGCTTCCTGGGCATTGAGCACAGTTAGAGAGGGCTGGAGATTTGAAGCCATCTGGCAGAAAAAAATATTTTGAAGTTCTGTATTAAAATTTGTTTGCAAAGAAACTCAGAGGTCAATTCTGTACTTCCTGAAGTAGATGGGAATTTTGGCATAGGCTTCAGTAGTATAGAAAAACTCACCAGTTCTTAATTATTTATATCTTATTAAAACAGAGAAAGATTAAATATTGCTGGAACCTTTTTTTAAAGCTAAGCCTTCATGTTTTGAAAAGTGCCTTGATTTCTTAGTTATGATCTTCCTGATAATACGAATTATAAGAAAACTGCAAAATGCTTCAAAGTCATGACAGCAAAGAAAGAGCCTATGCCTGCTTTTTCAAGGTCCTGTGACAAATGTATCTAATATTTCTGTAAAATTTCTTGGGAAAATAAAAAGATCATTTAAAGGATAAACAAAATGAGTTAGTTGCTATTTTGCTTTCCCTGACCACAGTTGTAGTTTTGAAACAAAGAAGGAAAAAAAGCAATTCACTACACCTAAATGATAAACCCCTAATAGAATGATTTAATATAAATCTTAAACAAACTCTCATACACTTAAACTTCTGCAACATGATAGAATAGCAGATAAATTACAAGACTGTAATATACTTTCTTCAGTTCTAAACCCTACTTTAAGCCAAGTAAGCATCTTTGAATTTAGTTATCTGCATATTTCAAACACATACTCAATTTGAAAGATGTTACAATTGAGCAGAACAATGAACTGCTAATTATGGCTTTTTCTTTTTTTTTTTTTTTCTTTTGTCTTTTGTTCAATCATCTATGCTCTTTCTATGGACGGCAGTAGATTGTATCAAATTGTATCCTGCTAGTGACAACAGACAAATCATTTTAATTCCTTTCTTTGGCTAATAGCCCCTTGATTCGTAGACATCTGCTATATTTTATTCTCTATTTCTTCTTTCTCCAGAAGACTTTTCTTATTCTATAGCTGGAGAGATTTCTCAATCCAGTTTGTTCTGAGTTTCAATTTCATGTCATGTCTGTCTCAGAGAAAATGTTGCGGATGACAGCTGAGCAAAACTTTATGGATTCTTTTAATGTATCTTTTTTTTTTTCCTTCTATTTTTTGCCATATTACTTTTTTTTTAATTTTAAAAATAATTTTGTAGATTTTTTGGTCAATGTCCAACTGCAGCAGCCAGTGGAAAGGAAAGGATTTTCATTGCTGACACTGATGTTCATCACTTTTGTAACAAAAGAAAATGAGAATGATTCAGACAGGTCTTATATTCTTAATACACATGAATTTCTAAAAGAAATCAGGAAATGCACAACTGACTAATGCTTTTACATCCTGATATTTTAATGGACGAATTGTTGCAAAGTTCAATGAAAAAAAATAAAGTTTTCAGGCTCACTTGAACAGATATGGATAATTTTCTATAACAATGAACCCATGTAGCAGAATGAACTGTGACATCTAGGAAAAATGTGCACAAGACCTATTTTATTGCATACTGTCAACTGGAAGCTCCTTGACTTAATTTCACAAGACTTTTTCTTTTAAAATCCTGATCATAATAATCTGATACTTTACAGAAGCATTCACAACCTGGTCCCTGAAAAACATATTTTTGAAAAGAATAATCTGTTAGCTGTATTTTGAAAAAGTGTATATGATGCTAAGATTTTTTTCCTCAAGCATTGAAAGATTTATCTTTAACTAATTTTATTAAAAGAAATGAAACTTGGGATCATAGCGTTTTAGATTGCCAATATATTTTTCTAAATTTGGCAGGTGAAAATGAGTAAGACACGGATTTTTGCTGGGGAGAAGAAATAATCAAGACGGTGATTGAAATGTAGTGGTGATATTGTTTAGTATTTGCATCAAAAAAGAAGGCAAAACACAGCAAATAGTTTCAAGTCCTCTTTAGATTATCATAGCATGTTCTCCTAAATCTTTTAACTTGAAAGAATGGATGTGATTGTTTGTTCTGTTGTGAACAAACAATCACATCCATTACAACACAAAGAGTGCCATCATTACAACATAAAAAGATGCTGCATTGATGCTGTTGACGCGAATCTTTTTTCTTCTAACATTTCACTTGATTTGAAAAAGGAATTCCAAAGTCGAAGAGGAAAAGCAGGCACCCCTCATTGGCACTAAGAAAAATGACTGTCCCCACCAGCAGGCAGTGAGAGAGGGCCTGCAAGGCAGGGAAGTCTCAAGGTTACTTTCTCTCCAGAGTCTTAATTTACAAGGCAGACATGCACAGCTTCTCCAGACCACCAGGTAGGAAAAACAGCTTGATGTTTTAATGAAAGTGCAACAGTGGGTCTCTAACTGTCAAAGTCACTGTCAGCAAGATAAATGCTCGCAGAAATATTGCTAATGTGATGAAAGTGCAAAATCCATCAATTTACAGTCCACACTTAGCATTACCTGTGACAGTTTTCCCACTGGAACTCCAAAGTGATATAAATTTTAACATAGTGTTCATAAGCCAGAAAGTATTCAGTGATGGAAATCATATTCAGTCACTCGAAATCAGAGCTCTATAATACAAGTGGCCAACTCTCAGGATTCTGTGCAATATATCCCCAACTTTTGCTTATAAATCTGAACAAACAGCAAGTAAGCAAAAAGAATTCCAACAAAGTCGGAAAATTTTCTCCACTTCTGGGCTTGATGCTGAAGCATTTTCAGTGGAGCATCATTGGTTTGCAACATCTAAGTAGCAGAGGCATTAAGAGGGAATTTATATAGATTTTCTAATTCTTTATCTATTATGAGAAATTGTTATGGGGACGTGGGGAAGGTAGATTTTGTTGGTTTTTTTTTTCCCTTAACTTATTTTCCAGCATATATCTTTGCTAAATTTATTATATCTCCTCCTTCTCAAATACAATAGTCTCAGAACAAATTATTATGTAAAAGGACAATTCTTTTCTACTTGTTTTGAAAAAAATAACCATTTATATATGTACACACGTATATATACATATATATTTGTTATTTTTGGTTGACAGAAAAATTATGAAATAATACTATTTGTAATACATAAAACCTAGACTAAAATTTCTAATATCAAAAACTCTTAGACATTTATATGTAGCCTAAGAGTTTAGAATAGAGGTATACAGGCATAAAGAAATTATTTAAATTTGGTTTTAAAATATTATGGCTATAATTTGAGGCTGATTTTAGTTAGGGCAGAAAAAAATATCAGAATACAGAAAATTGGAACCAACCAAATAAGTATATATCTTCCTTTTAAAGAAGAAATTTCTGATGATTTTATTTCTTTTCCTATTGTTTTTCACCCTGCTTTAAGATAAGATTAAAATTTTGGTCAGTTCAATTTTTTGAACCATTATACAGAATATTTCTCTAAGAGCAATATAAGTGGTAGAAATCTGTAGTCTGCTCAGAATTTTCATTTTGCTTCCCCTACATTTTCCAGAGCCCCTGTCTTTTTCTCACGCAGACAGACAACTTCAAGTGACAAAACTGTCATAATGCTTGATTTCACTTGGAAGAGAAGCCCCTCTCTTTCTGAAATGTAACTTTATCACTCTTCTCTTGAGCTATGGCTTTGCAGTGTGCTGTTATGCTTTTTCTAACTGTTGCAAAATATAGTGCAACTTAACACTCCTTCCTTCCAATTAACGTCTCAGAAAAATCTGTTTAATAACAAATTTTAGTGTTTTGTTATGAAAACAGATTAATTTGTAACTATCTATAAAGATATTAAACAGTAACTTAATGATGAAATTAAAGAAGTGCCCCCATCTTGACCTGAAATGATTTATAAAACCAGCCCAAACACGCTCTGTGGCACAGATTGCATCTATAGATATGTTTAAAATCATTGGAAATACTCCAACTGTGCAGAAGAAGTTAATCCTCATATTTCAAAACAAATGTAAGATGATTTAAGCAATATTTAAGCTAGTTAGCATGACACAAATTCTGGACAAAGTTGATAAGAAATATAATTGGTAAAGTATTAAAAGACTGTAACTTAATTAATGGTAATGAAAGTAGCTTTATGGAAATTAGATATTTAAGACAAAACTCATACATTATTTTAGGAGATTATAACTTGATTACCATGGAAACCTAGTAAACTGAAATCTTCTCAAAGACAATCTGCTCAAGGCAGTATGATGTGATGGGAAGTTAGATGCACAAAACCAAAGTGTTTTCTATTGAGAGGTGGTCAAATAATCCCAGATAGAAAGGTGACAGAACAACACCCTCACAAGTGAAATTGATACTGTTTGTGCCATTTCCATTCAAAATTGCAATTGTCTCCTTTATTACAATGGGATAAGTGAAATGGTTTGGCACCCACCATTTTTACTCTGATTAGCAGGACATCAAGGTTAACTGTGATCCCTGGGCTCCCACCCGTGCCATTTCAAGTTGAAAACACTTTGGTCTAGCACAGATATTTCATTGGATGAAGTCCAAATGACTGCAAGGTAAGACAAAATTAATTCAAACCCCATATTTCCAGCTAGACAAGCAATTATTTGATGCAGCAACTCAGCTGTGGCCATCATACCATTTTAGTCTGCTCTAAAAGCTTTCAAATCAGCTATTTCATGCAAGGATTGCTGGTGAGCATTATATTGTTTTACCTACCTATCACAGAATATAAAAATGACCAATATGGGGTACCATATATGTGAAACATGATGGAGTCTTAAAAGCTGTGTCCTTTTCTATCTTTTTTTGCCTTCTTAAGAAAAGAAAAAAAAAGGAGTTTGTTTTTTTTTTGTTTGTTTGTTTTAGATTTTCGTTAATCCTACTCTGTTGCTACCTCTTAATTTATCACACTTTAGAAAGTCAAAAGAAAAAAAAAAGCTGGCTTTTTTTGTGCTGGTATTTGCTGGGATACAGTTAATTTTAATCACAGTAGCTAGTTTTGGGCTGCCTTTTGGATTTGTGCTGAAAGCAGTGCTGATATTCAGAGGATGTTTTTGTTATAACTTGTAGAGAGCCAACACCTTTTCTGCTCCTCATCCCACCCCACCAGGGAGTAGGCTGGGGATGAAAAGGGAGCTGGGAAGGGACACACCAGGGACAGCTGAGCCCAGCTGACAATGGCTACCAAGTGATGTGCTAGCTAATGAGCCCTTTATAAGGCAGCCTGATTTTTTTTCTTTTGGTTAAGAAGCAGTATTTTCCTTAAAAAAAAAAAAAAATCAGATTAGTTATCTGCCTGTGTTTTCTTCCTGTAATATAGACTCACAAGCCCATATATTTAAGAAAATTGTCTAATTCTCACTCTAAAGGTTTTGAACTAGAAAATTATCTTCTGATGAATTATAAGATTAAATTCACCTATGTGTTATTGCAATATATTGGTATTTTATATTAATTTTGGGATGAAGCACTATATTAAATCTCCATCATCTGTCATTTCTACTTGATGAGTGTTCACCATTGATCAGAAATTCTTGTTATTAGTTTCAGTGCATAAATACACACCCTGGTAGTTTACACACTACTGCATTGCTGCTACTCCAGGACTCAATGTCCCCAAATATCAGATTTAAGTTTCAACTTTGATCTGTGTATGTTGGTGCACATATTCTGCATGCTGCTTTTTTTTTTTTTTGGCCAAGGACAATAAATACAATGTCAAATAGATCAAGGAAGTTTCTTGGGAAAGTACTAAAAATTTCCATCTTTTATTAGAGCTCTCCAGTCAACTTGCTGGCACTTTTAGCTGGCATCTTCTCCAACTTCTTACTAATTCCTGTTTTCTACTGTTTGTTTAATAATATATTATGTAGCATACTATTACATGAATCATTGACATTTAGATTGGTTCTATAAACAAAATTTTATATTTCTAGAAAAAGAGGACAATTAAAAATCCATTTGTAACGATCTGGAATAGTAGCATTTCTAAAATTTTGTGGTACTTTTTTGTACTTTTCTGTATTTGCCTTTATTTTCCCTGGTCTTGTTTTCCTGTCTGTAATTGTTCAAAATCTCACATACATGTAAAGCAAAATTTCTTTGGTTCCATGCTCTTTTCTTTCCCCCACCTCCCCATCTCCCCCCCCAAAAAAAACCAACAAATTAACTTTGCAGTATTATGTCTAGGCTCTCCTTTTCTCCTTTTGCTGCATTGTCTTTGCTCAGAATGCCAAAATTCAGTTATCTGAGTCTTGTTTCCAATTCAAAAGTGTTAACTCCAGGCAGTCATTTAGTATCTGTGCCAAGGCTTGTTATCTTTAATACTTCCCAACCCTATATGTAGAAGGTCTGTAAGAAATTTTTTTACAATTTTTTATATGAAAATAAATTATTTTCAGTTTTTGTTTGCATTAATTTCAACCTGTATATATATATATGTGTGTGTGTATATATATATATGTATATGTATTTCTATGAGAGATTTTTAAACTAAGTCAAAGATCTGGAATATGATCATCACCATTTCTGATATTTTTTTATTAAAGAATGAAGAAAAATGCACAATATCTATGGTGTCCCAAGTAAAAGAAATGAATATGTAAAGCATTTTCTACGTACATTAACTTTCTATACTGCATATGCAAAATGAATTTACAAGAGCATGTAGTGACAGGACAAGGGGGAATGACTTCAAACTGACACAGACAAGGTTTACATCAGATATTAGGAAAAAAATTCTTCCCTGTGAGGGTGGTGAGGCCCTGGCACAGGTTGCCCAGAGAAGCTGTGCGTGCCCCATCCCTGGAAATGCTCAAGGCCAGGCTGGATGGGGCTTGGAGCAACCTGGTCTAGGGGAAGTTGTCACTGTCCATGGTAGGGAGTCGGAACAAGACAATCTTTGAGGTTCCTTCCAGCCCAGGTCATTCTATCATTCTATGATCTAGCCCACTATTCATAAGAAGTCATTCTGCTGGGGGTTCATCTGAAGATATTTAACCAATATATTTACCCACCAAATATTATTTAAAATTAAATTAATTTTTAAGAAGCTGCTTGGTGTTAATACATGCAAAAAGCTAATATGCCATTCTGAAAGAGAACCTAGCTGCACAATGCCAAAGCTGGCACAGTGTGCTGTTTGCCACCTGAATTCCAAATCCAGCTATGGATTAGCAGGAATGACTAAACTAGTATGTATAAATCTAAATTTATGAATGGCTAATTATGACTTAGGCTTACATCTGCAATGAATAGCACAAAGTCTATGTACCGATCAAGTCCTATTCAGTAACTTAACTACAGTCTTCTAAAAAAAGACATGTTTGAAGGTCTTGTTGGGTGTTTTTGTTTTGTTTTGTTTCTTTGTGGCAGATGTTCTTGTAATTTCAATCATGCCAGAACTATTTCCTTTTATCACTTGCAAAATTGCACTGAAGTCATGAACACAATGACTATAACTCCCTGTCAAGTACGGTTTATGTTCAGCCTCTCTATTTTTCCACAGCTCATCATTTATCACTACTCTAATTTTGGTAAGTGTTCTGACTTATTGTTCAAAGTCTCTGGCCCTTACCAAAAATATTCTTTTGTCCTTTTAACCACTAGCTGGATTAACACAAAGTGGGAGGAAGCCCAGCACAGGTGGAAGGCTGATGTGACCACTGAATCCCAGCAATCTTTTCTGTACTTTTAAATGTTTTGTTTGGTTGTATATTTTTTCTTTTTGTTCTAACATTTGAGAAGTGATTTTAACCGAGGCTTAAAGTTGTCATGAAACTGGTTTATGCCAGAAGCCTGTTCTGTTTTACCTGCCATGTACAGATGTTTCAAAATGTATTGAAGGTCAGGCATAAAGATAAAACATTGAAAAGAAGGGAGAACATAATCTCCCAAAAACAGTACCTTTGATTTGCTCAGTTAGACAAGATTTGGATAAAATTGCTTTTATTTTTTTCTGCACATTAGAAAGTAAGCTACAATCTTTGCAAAAGCAGTGTTTAGATTGATGGAGCTACCTTAGAAAAAATATCTGCCTTTTTAAAAAAACTCTGTGGTATACTTGTGATTTTATGAAATGTAGAGTCTTCTAAATGTCTTCTGTCATCCTCTGTGAAAGAGAGAAATTTGACAATGACAGCAACAACTGGCATCACATCTATATCCTGAAGCATCCAGAGGATGCATGGTGGAAATCTGCATAAATATGGATGTGGAGGAAAGGCCTGCAGTTTTCTCTGTGTGATTTTGTTTTTTGGCAATCAAGTTAAAAATAAAAACCCATTAATTTTCTGTATGACTGAGAATTATATGTGATACCCTGTTTATTTTATAGTTTATTTTAGTCTGCCTCCTGCTCTCTCTGTCTTGCTTCTTCACCCTGCAACTTGCTGTCAGAGATACCATTCACAATGCTTGGGATGGGCCATGGCTTAAATGTAGGAGAAAAAACATACTTTAACTTTCTTTAAAATTAAATATATTGCTTCCACTATCACTTCTATCAAGTTTTAGTAGTAGAATAAGGAGATATTGCTGGTTAGATTTCTAAGTCTGCTACCACCCAAATTGCTTTAAGAGTCAGTTTCCTTTTGTTTCTGGCACCATAACAGTTGCAATGGAATTTAAAGTCCAAAAAGTGACCTATTATATTCAAAAAAATTAAAAAAAAAAAATCCATATTGTAGGAAGCACATTTATTTGCTTGTACAATTATTTTGTTACTGACAATCATGTTCAAGAAAACAATAGTTTTCACTTCCAGTCAATGACAATTTGGACTAGAAACTTCAATGCAAAACCTTGGGGTTTTTTGTCACTGTATAAACTGGCTACTATTGCGTTTTCATGGGATGGGTGAGATAAAGCAGTCATTAAAAGAGAGATAAGTTAGAAAGGATGGAAACTGTGTTTTAACGTGTTTACAACAAACAATTGTAAGTTTCAGTTTTTGTCTTCCCAAAATACAGTAATAGGATATCATATGGATCCTATTTATTCTTTATGCTTTCAAGGGGCTATAATAATTATAATTTATAATTATATAATTCTACTGGCTTAATTTACCAAGAGAAATAATATAATTTTAGTCTATAAATTTAAAAGTTAATGATGCTATTGTCATTAGAAATATGGAAAAGTGATTGAGGAGGGATTTTAAAACTTGTGGGTTTTTTCTGATGTAAACAGTGAAATCTAACCAAGGACATTTTTATTAAACTAATTTATTAAAGTAGTCCATTAGTAATCTCCTTGCAAATACCTGAACTGTGCTTATTGCCATACTGTCAGTATGTATACATTTTTATTGCTTTGTATTATGAATATTTGGTCACTTCCTATCACCTATGACAAGAGAAGCACTTCTTTGGTTGAAAATTTAAATCAAAAAAGAGGTTCCATTCTGCTCCAAAAATGAAATTGAAACATCAACAAATTTCAAGCAAGAATCTTGCCAAACAACTAATTTTTAAGCTGGTATTTTATGTGAAAAGTATTATGTGATGAAATATTAATATTTAGTAGGATCTAATTCTCATGGATTGGGGAATGTACATCTTGTCTTAGTTTCTGGCAACTGTCTGATTGCTGTCACATTGAAAAATTGTCCATATTGAATTGGGTTTATCAGCATCTGAATTCTGCTCATGATTTGGAAAAACCTCTGGTGGACCTTAAGTACTGAGAAAGAAAAAAAAACCCACACTGCTCTTCTGAGTTAGTAAGTTTATGGAAAATATGGTGTAAAATATCTGACTACCTCCTGTAATTTGCTTTGGGTCAAAATGAAGATATTTTTGCAACATTTTAATTTGTCAGTTATATGAAACATCAAGTAACTGTGATATTAATGATGACCCCTGTTTCACAAAAGCCAAAACCAAGAAACCCCTTGATAAGCACATTCCCAGTCCAAAAAACCCTTAAATCAATGTCCTTCACACCTTAAGGCCTTGTTGGCTCTACAAGAAGGCCTTCTGTTGGTGAGGTTTTTTTGCTTTCCAAATAAAATAAAAATAAGGAAGAAGAACATCTGTCCATGTATTTGCTTTTATTCATTTTTTCATTCAGTAATGGAGAACTATACTGTGGAAAGTGTGATCTGGCCACCAGAGAGGGAGGAGACATGCAGGGGGTGAGAGCAGAAAGGTGAGAGATGAAAGAGTGAGAACCTGTCCATGGAGTAAGCAGATAATGTAAGACCTGAAAGATCTGCAGGGGACAGATAGCTTAGGGGACAAGGTGCATCTTAAAGTTCCAGAGTAGCTGTCTGCATATCTTTGTCACACTCCAGTTTAACTTCAGTAGTATTTATGGCATCATCTGCTCATGAAATAATATGCTCTGAATCAGGAGAAGTCACTTAAACCTGCTGTCGCAAGCATTTGTACCTTGATCATATCTGATGAAGTTTTATGTAATTTGTTTCATTACTTTGACACGCAATATTTGTAGATATAAAAATATGTGTATTGATTTAAAATACTTGAGGATATAAAGTAGTCCTTCACATAAATTTTATTTACTTACTTAAAGACTTCAAACAGGCTCAAAGCCCTGATCCTCATCAAAAAGGCACATGTAACCTAGACCCACCATATTTAGAATATGGGGATACTTTAATGAAGATGGATATTCCCTGTTATTGGTCCTAAGGAGCTCTCAGTCTAATGGTAAAAGTAATCTTACCAGGGCTCAAAGCCCTTTTTCACATCCAGCAATGAACCTGAAGAGGAAATGAAAGTTCTCAGAGCATCACTTCCTGCAGGGCTTCTGTCTTCCAGCTCACTGTGTAATCAAATTTTCAAAACCAAATAAAAGAAACTTTTAAACTATTAAAGTACTAAGCTAGTGCTTTAGCTAGTACTAATATTTTAGTAGTAACTAAACTATTAAACTATTAAATACTAAGAAACTATTAAAACCAAATCAAGAATCTCTACAGTTCTTCCCCACTGAAATTTAAAAAACAGAAAGAAAAGACTGCAAACATTCTTCTCCAGAGTGTAACACAAGATGTGCTGCATGTGTTTTCATCTGATCAGATGTTAACAAGAAAGCTTCTTACTGAAGCCATCACCATTCTCCAAAAAGGTGTTTCATGGTATGCAGCCTGACGCTCCCTTCTGCTAACACTGTCAATGCAAGTGCTACTCTCAACTCTGAGCCATGGCAAATTAAATAGGATATAAGTATTTAGACTGCCATGAAATGTCCTTGAAGAGCTGTAAAGAGCTATCTCTCTGAAAAGCTCTGTAGTGAATGCAGCACCAGGACATTAACTTTTATTGATCAGCAACCACAGAGGTGAAAAGAGCTGTTTGTTTGGGTTGTTTTTTTTTTCCTAGCACAGAATTCACACAATCTCACAAGTTTTACTGCCTGTTGGTCCTGTTACTCCTCCTGATATTAACTGTGTCTTTTGATATTGATCAAATGAATACAAGAACTCTGAATGCTGTAAATTAGTTCTGGATTAGTTTGCTAACCCAATTAATAGCTGCAGTTTTTAGCTGGAAATTGTTTAGATAATCTTCTTGATTTTCTAATTTATTGCTTTAAAATGAAATCTCTTTCTGTATGGAGTCAAATTATGTTAGATTCACCTGTGGGTTAGAAAAGAGGAAATTGCATCACTTAAAGTCTTGAAAGTAGAAATGCCACCAAATTTGCCTGTATAAAATCTCTTACGATAAATTAAACACATATTCAATAATGTGGAATGAAGCCTTTAGCAAAATCTGTAAGAATTAAACTAGTTTTAATCCAGTATCTGTACATACCATATTGACAGGGAATAACACTGCATCCCTAAGGAATAATTTCCAGAAGATGTAGGGACCTGTAGCAATGAATAGTCACAGTATTGACTATTTTTGAGTGTGCTTTATTCTGTAATACTATTATAGCTCAAAGGCAAAAGTCAAACAAAAGCAAAACATTCTAATAAAGTTTTTTGTTTAATTAGACATGGCTGGGACTGTAATAAAAAAAAAGAGTTTAAAATCTCAAGGACTTAATGCTAGAAAATAAAATTTCCTAGAGGTCTATATTTTATTAAACATGGTTTTCCTTTTATTTTCTTAAATTTGCACTTATTATATTTTAAAATGAGCACATAAACCAAATGTGTAAAACATCAGCAGCAACTTTTATATAAATATTCTCTATGTGTAGAAATAAATCTTATCTACATACTCACATAATTGTTGTTGACCAATTTAAATTGTTTTTGTTTCCTAATGGATATCACTGAACATGTAATAAAATAATATATGTTCAAAGCGAAATGGCAACTCCATTTGAAATCAGTATAAATTCTCTAGTGCAAAGAATAGAATTTAACATTTGAAATTTGTATCCAGGATTTTACTAAAAACCTTGACAGTTTTATCAAGACTCTTCTGGAAAATATGCAACTAATGAGGATATGGCTTCAAATTTAGTCTTCAAAGATTTTTTTAAACTCTGTCACATGTGTATCATTGCATTGCTACAACAAGAACATATTACTCAAGTTATTCATAGTATTACTTTACTTTTGGATGATATTGACTTTTAATGAAATTTTATTGTATTTTGGAATTACTCATATCTGTAGACCAACAAATAATTATATTTAATGCCTTAGTCCTACCTGCAGGCTTAAATTTTTGTTGACATGTGAATGAAATCTGTTGAACTGTTGAAATTCTGTTGAAATCTGTTGAATGTTTTCTTTTTAGAAATTCCCAACACACCTATTACACGGGACAAGATTCCTAAAGCTTTTGCAAAAATTGTCATTAAATTTCATGTGAGTTTGGAAGGAGCATACAGATTTTGAGAGAAAAAATATATTCTCAGAGTACTGAGAAAGAAAAATGTATACCTGGGGAAAAGGAGAGCAACTGATACATTTACCAGTCACAAAAGTGAACACAACTACTGGGTTTGACAAAAAATTCAGATATTAATATACTTAAACAAAGTACAAAGGTAAGACTTTTGTCTTCCTGTTCAACAGCAAGTAGTCTCTCCTAAAAGGTATTTTTCCCCTAGAGCTATAAATACCTGGTTTAAAAATTTTACAGTTCATGAACTTCTGAAATTTTCAATATAACTTCTACATCCAAACTTTTGACCATTTACCATGTGGAAAACTTGAATACAAATACAGAAAATGTTTATCAGTTTTCTTTTTTTCTTTACTATCAAATGTTTGGGTGTCTCAAAAGACTGAATAATGCTGAATTTATTTTGTTGCATTGAGAAGAAAAGTACACTTTAGGACAAGTTTACAAACTATTTTCATTTCTACATCCCATCGCTCCTCAGTTATTTCTTAAATATTTTTTCTAATTGCATTTTTCCTAAGCATGGAAGCTTCTTCAGCAACACTGAAAAAGCTACCTGGGAAGGGGAAGAAAAAAGTAATTTCATTATTCACAATGTACTGAATGCAGTTTCATTTGCTGATTTTGATTCAAATGCCATAGGTTTATCATCATGTCATCATAGTGTTAGTATTTATAGCTGTCCAAAACCTTAGCTTTTCAGAAGATAATTATCAAGACTTTACTTGCAAAATATTTTTGATGGAAAAATTAATTTTTTTTTAAATAATTTTTTTAAAAATTAGAAAAATATATTAATGTGTCACAGCATTATTGTGTTCCAGGGAAGATTCAATAAATAGTGCTTATAACAATTTCTTACTTTCTGATGTCCATAACACCAGAAAGAATCACTGACAATATTAGACTGAACTTAGGAAAAAAACCAACAAAGTGATTAATGAACTTGATGAAATTTACAGTGCCAGATTTAAAAAGTTAATTTTGAAAAGCTTAAGTATTTACCGTGTACAGGAAATAGTTTTTCAGATAATTTTGGTGTGTGAACATTGGGTGAACTGGAAATTCTACTTTTACTACCAGGAAAGTGTCTCTTTTATTGATCTTAAATGCAGCCTATGATGAAGGAAAAATAATGTCCCATTGCTTCTTTCATTTCAAAGTAAATAAAATGGAGACATATAAATGTGATCTGGACAATATTAGAGCAGTACCTTTTCTCTGTATAAAATTTAGAGATTTTTTTATTTATTTTTTTATTACTTTTGTTCTGGAAAAAAGTTCCCTAAAATAAACATAAGCATCCTATAAGGGATGCAAGAAATTTAAGGTTTACAGCTCCTTTTGCCCAGATGACCAGCATTATCTCAGCCAAATTTCTGGGGAGGCAGTATTTCTTTGTTGTTTCTGCTAAATTTATCATCACAGATGTAGCAACAGAAAAACTAGACAAAAATTAAGGATTGCAAATATCCAAAATAAAATCATGTAAAGAAAAACACTTTATGTTTTATAAGATTTAGGTTGCCTATAAGGAAGAAGTTCTTTACTGTGAGAGTGGTGAGGAAGTGAAGAGTTTGCCCAGAGCAGCTGTGGCTGCCCCATCCCTGGGGGTGTTCAAGGCCAGGCTGGATGGGGCTCTGAGCAATGTGGTCTAGTGGAAGGTGTCCCTGCCCATGGCAGGGGGATGAAATGAGATGTTCTTTGAGGTTCTTCCAATCAAAATAGATCAATTTTATGACTTTATGCCTTGAAAGGATTACAATTTTTTTTAAATTGTTCTTTTGAACTTATACTACAGAGGTGTTGAACTTAGTGGAAAATCTCAGACAGAAATTAGATTACAGACTCTGAAATATTTTGGCATTTGACATATTCCATGTTTCTATGCTAAATTTGGAATATAGGAGATTATATACATAAACTTGTTTGCTTTTCATTAGATCCGAGTTTTCTTTGTGAATGACCAAAAAGGTCAACATTAGCACATGAAATGAACATTGATTAATTGATAAACTAGGGAAAAATATCCAACCTCTTTAGTTATTGTGTCATTGAAAGAAAGTAACTTTTCTTTTTTTGTCATGGAATAGAACGCTATATTAAATATTTGTTCCACTTTCAGGGTTGCACAGTGATCCTAATGTTTTTGCAACTGACTATAAAAATTGTATGACTCTAGATCTATTCTATGCCATCTGTGTAAACTTTATTTCTCTAGATTATTTCTAGATCTCTGTATATTTATCTACTTCTCTCTAATTCACATACTGGTTTACGTAGTTTAATTTTGACTTCAGTCTTGCATCACAGAACATATCACAGTATGGCTTCCTCAATTTTTAATTAAGCATGTTGAAGACAATAAGACATCCTCAAAATTTCATTTTTTCCCATGTTTTCTTTGAGATGCTTTGAAGTGAGCTTAAGTAGCTAACTACTGGTAGTTAGCCAGAAAATATACTGACTGTAAGTTAATGTGCTTTTTTCAGATCTGCTTTTAGAAAATTGCCTTGTGATATTCTTTGCCCTTCAACTCGAAGACTACTTTGACTTTCCTGTCTTACTCCCAGGAAGAAGCAGAATGTGCTCTCTCACATTATATTAACGTGCCCATATCCACAGCCACAAAGGAGCCCTAAGGAACTCTAGTGAGCAGGACTGCTGCACACCAGGTGGATAAACAGAGCATTTTGCACTGTCCAGGGTGTTGGGTGATGTCACTGTCATATTTTCTGAAAAATCCCTTCTCCAGGATTTCTTCTCCTGGGAAGCTGAGAAGCCTCAGATAAAAATGAAAACATATTATCTCAGTTGCTTCTCCTGTGCTTGCTGCTTTGGAATGTGGTTTGGAGATTGTTTATCCAACATGTGAATTATTTTTACTTAATGACCAATCACGGTCCAGCTGTGCTGGGACTCTGGAAGCAGTCACGAGGTTTTCATGCATATCTTGTTAAGTCTTCTGTAGGTATCCTTTCTCTATTCTTTAGTATAGTTTTAGTATAGCATTCTTTAATATAATATAATATCATAAAATAATAAATTAGTCTTCTGAGAACATGGAGTTAGAGTCTCAATTCCTCCTTCGTCCTGGGGACCCAGCAAATACTACAGGGTGACAGTCCCCTGGTACTTTGGGTGGGAAGGCAATAAGCTGGAAAATGTCCTGTTTGCAAAACTGTCAGTGATGGGCTGAAAGGAGACACTGCATGTAGGTTTTCGTGTTGAATTATGCCAAAACTCAGCAATCCCAAATCAACATCCTGATAGTGAGGCAAAGACTTGACAGATAAGGTGCTAAGCTGACCTGGAGACATGATTGGCAGTCAACCACTTTATACTATTTAAGTCCAGCCCACTTCATATGGGGAGGTTCTTAGAACATATTCCTCCTTGAAACATGTGAAGATTGGTCACTTGAGTAAGGAGACACCCAACAAGGTTACTCTTGGAGGCTGAGAGAAAGAGACCTGCCTACAAGAGTTGGTGTGGATGAGTTACATCAATTGCTACTTAATAATTATTTCTTCTTGCTAGCTTTAACATAATTGCTTTAATATAATTACTTTGATATATTGAACTGTCCTACCCTATCCTGTACTAGAAGTAGTTTTAACTTTTAGACTGTAAAAAATAATTCTGATTAAGACTTTTTGTCTAGTCACAAAAAGTGTTGCTCACCAGGGGCTAAAAGCAAGGAAGCCTCTGAGAGGCTACCAAAGCCTCATACAGTGATGCTTTTACTATAATATAGAACTTAATTTCTTGCCTTTTATCAGTTTACTGTATATTTCTATCATTTATTTACAAATAAAAGTACTTATGAAGTATATTTTCTGTTCAAACCAGAACACAAAAGTGCACACAAACCCACATATAACAGAGAGATCTCAACTCACTCAACTCCTTTACTTTACATTCTTCTGTAACTCCAGTATCAGCACAAAACTGGCTACAGAATAAATAAAAATTAACTTTAAAAAAAAAAAGGATTAAAGTTCTGATAGCATTTTTATTTGCTCTTAGTCTTGCAAAATCCATAGATGCAAGGTAAACTGCTGGCTGTAATATTTATAAAATTGATGTTACAGCAAAATGGAACACAAAGAGGATTACAGAGTTTTGTAGCTGATAGGGCTTCAGCTGCCTCAGGCTTCCACTGAACCCTTCAGTGTGTTATAAGTGCTAGGATCATCCTTATGTTTTTGCAGCAAACAACAACACAATAAAAAAGAAATCCAAAGTCATGTATCAATATTACTCATGAAGGCTGATGGAAATCATGTGGACAATCATGATCATTGTAGTCACTCAGTGACACTTGACACTACTATTGATTTTCATTTCAGATACCCCTAGCTGGAGAGCCTCAATATTGTTCACCTTTCTAACTTAGCACACAAAACAACAAAATGCTGCTGGATTATTTTCTGTTTGCAGCCCATCCCTTCTTACTGTGTGCCAATAAAAAAAAAAAATCAGCTTGAGGACAGACTGGGATGCATGCTTTTTTAGTTTATATTTTTTTTTTCCACTTAGCTTTTCATATTTGGGGTTGAGAGTTGTGAGTAATCAAGAAATATTCCAAGTGAGTACAAATAGACAAGATGACTAGAAAATGTGGATGAAGTACTAAGATGTGAGGAGGGCAGAACACATCATCCTTTCTTCATGATAGATTATAAATCAAGAAGCAATCACTGGTGATTGTGCCAGGTAATATTCTATATATTACTGACCACAACTGTTCATGATTTCTCACTATGTAAAATTAATTTCTGTTTAAAGCATATGAAATATAAGGAACCTATCCAACTCCAAGCTTTCAGATTAATTGCCATGATGGCAATGAGAATCCAACTATTAGAATTGCTCCTTCCCTTCCCTTCCCTTCCCTTCCCTTCCCTTCCCTTCCCTTCCCTTCCCTTCCCTTCCCTTCCCTTCCCTTCCCATCTTTGAAATGAACATTTATTTTAGATATTTACACGTTATTATTTTTCAATTAAGTGTTTTGTATCTTTTGTGTGTGTGTGTGTGTGTGTTTTGGTACCCTTGGAAACACCTTTGTTTGTTCCCAAAAATTTGTGTAGTTCTAAATGTATCTAGTTTCAGAGTATCATAAGAGTTGTTTCATTACATACTATTGCAGAAATAAAATTGACTGTTCTATCTTAATTTTTCACAGCAGGTAGATTTTTCAGACCTTGGACCTCTCATGCAGTCATATTTATGAATCAATTTCATATTTGAATATGTTTTAGGGTGTGTGAATACCATGCTGCTATTTGAATTATTTCTTCATAGTCTTACACAAGCATACAGACCAGAGGGGATAACTTTATTAGAAGAGATTATATTATGTATTCTTTTGTTATAAAATAAGGTTTATGTCATTTTCCCTTACGACTTTTTAAGTCTCTTTTTGTGCATGTCTGTGTGTGTGTGTGCACTATTAATCCAGCTGAGAAATAGAAGTGATCGTTTTATTGCCATCTCAAAAATTTAAATCTTTGCAGGACATTTAAAAATTTCCAATGGTTTGCTGTGTTACAGTATGAAAATTCAATAGAAATATGTTAAACCTTGGAAAATGAATGTTTTGGTTCAGTAGCTGTTCTACACCCAGTATGGAAACTCCAGAGTTGTTATTGTGGTGGTGTTCGCAGGGGTCCCAGGATGAGGGAAGAGATGAGAATCTTGACTCCATGTTTCAGAAGGCTGATTTATTATTTTATGATATATATTATATTAAAAGAAAATTATACATTAAAACTATACTAAAAAAATAGAAGAAAGGATTTCATCAGAAGGCTTGAAAGGAATAGAAAGGAATGGAATGATAATAAAAATTTTGTGACTGCTCCCAGACTTGACACAGGTGGCTGTCATTGGTCATCAAGTAAAAACAATTTCACATGCTTGGGTAAACAATTCTCCAAATCACATTCCAAAGCAGCAAAGCATGGAGAAGCTGAAGCTTCTCAGCTTCTCAGGAGAAAAGATCCCAACAAAAGGATTTTTCAGAAAATATGCCTGTAACAGTGTTATGACAGGAGGCGGCCTGCCAGAGGATGCAGCCAGCTCTGCCTTTCCCTCACAGCCCCTCTGACTCTTCCTGCCCAGGATCCAGGAGCTGCACCACAGCTCTGGGCTCATCAGCAGCCTTTGCCCTTATCTGGGCCTGGCCCCAGCCTTGGTCCAACCCCTTTTTAGTCTTGAGGTCACTGAGGGCTGTTGCTACCCTTGGCTCTGCCACAGGAGTTTTAATAAAGTTCAAGATTGCCCAAGTGATGGTTTGAAAGTAACAAGGGGGGTACAATTGATGCAAAATGAGGTTCAGTGGGCCCCTTATTTCTTTGACATAAGGCAAAAATCTGAGAAAACAAGGGATCGAGGTGGGTAGGGGAAGAACAAGAAAATAATAGAGAAAATGGGAGACAGAAAGGGACAGTGGTAAATGCACAAGCTGTTGGGTGTACTTCTCTGGCTGAGCCCTGTGTCTGATCCCCTCTGTTCATCGCATCTGGTTAAACTCTATTTACTAAATCACAGAATCAGAGAATTGCCTGGTTTTGAAGGGACCTTAAAGATCATCTGGTTCTGACTCCTCTGCCATGGGCAGGGACACCTTCCACTAGACCATGTTGCTGAGTGAGCTCCATCCAACCTGGCCTTGAACACTCCCAGGGATGGGGCAGCCACAGCTTCTCTGGGCAACCTGTGCCAGGGCCTCACTACTTTCACATGAAAGATATTCTTTCTAAGCAAAACCTATTCTGAATTTGAAATTGTTCCTCTTTGTCCTGTCACTCCAGGCCCTGGTAAATAGTCTCTCTCCATCCTTCCTGTGAACTCCCTTCAGGCACTGGAAGGCCCCAATTAGGTGACCCCAAAACCTTCTCTGTTCCAGGCTGAACAGTCCCAGTTCTCCCAGCCTTTCCTCCCAGCAGAGCTGCTCCATCCCTGTGATCCCCTTGGTGCCTGCTCTGGCCTGGCTCCAGCAGGTCCCTGTCCTTGCTGTGCTGGAGCCCAGAGCTGCTGCAGCCCTGCAGGTGGGGTCTCAGCAGAGGGGGCAGAGGGGCAGAATCCCCTCCCTGCCCTGCTGCCCACGGGGCTCTGGATGAGCCCAGGATACATTTCAGTGTGATCTTGGTCTGTATTCAGGATATGTGGGGAGAGTTATGTGTGTTTTCATGAGCTTTGAAGTATGCTAGCTGGTGAGTAGGACATCTGCTCCTCAACATAACAGAGTTCTGATCTGGTGACTTGATAAGGGTCTTGCAATCTGGACACAGTTTATTAGGCAGATATAAAGGCAATGCTAATATTTAGTTGAACATGTGGGATTTTATGAGTCTAGAGGGTGAAGGTGTATACACACCACCGGTGAATTTCCAGTCTGATCAGCTGGAAATGAGATAAAAGGCTGAGACACCTCTTTTTTCCATATTTATGTATGTGCTGTGTATGTTTATTTGGATATCAACAAAGGCTCAGTACTCTGCGCTGATCTCTGCAGCTGACTGTGTCTGCTCTGGGATTGTCTTCCCTGCAAATTTGAAAAAAAACATCTGCATTTATTGCATCAGAATGGTAGAAGTCACCTGGGATCCTAAAGCCACCAAATTTGTCTTTTTTCAGGCAACATCATTCCTTCCTAGCAAGCCCCATTGTGTTTTTGCATCTGCATTATCCTCTCCTCTTCCCAGACTGTATGCAGCACAAGGAGAGACACAGGCCCCATGATCCTGCACAGCAGAAGAGACAGAAATAACAGAAATAACAGAAATAACAAATCCATAGTCTAAACTATGCGGTCTCTTTTCCTCCTCAACCCAGGCAAAAGGAGTACAAGACTGAAGAAGGCTCCTTCAGCTGTCAACAAAACCACATATCCCTTACCTACCTTGCCTTTAGAAGCTTTCTTTTCAGCATCTGGACTGAAACACCTGAAGTAATAAGCTCTAGATAAACATCAGAGAACTTAATTGCTCTGAAGTATTATTTCCCTATTGAAAATCATGGAAGTGAGGAATTACTTTGTTTCCTAGGTTTTTTGTAAGATCATATTAAGGTTTATAGCTTTTGTTCTGAAATTAGTTTTCATATTTTGCTGGCTCTGCTGGACGTTATGTAATTATGTAAAGAGTTCCTGTGGTTCTCATTACTCTTTCTTGCTTGCTGTTGGTGCACATGAATAAATTTCGGTCTTCCCTTGTGGCCTACCCTGTTTGCACTCAGTACAATCTTGGCAGTCCTATATTAGGGAGGATAGAAAGAGTGAGGACTTCCAGTGAGGACATGTAGAAGACAGCTGTATTCCACTGGAATTTTTCAAGGGATGATGAAAGGTGTGCAGGTCTCTCTTGTTCCTTCATCAAGGCTGTGGGTGGCCATGGCATAAGTACGACCTTGACTTTCTGTTGCTGGGATGCCAGAGTGGGTTTTGGCCAAGATGACAACAAAAAGCATTGTAAAATTTATCTGTTAAAAGGATTCCTGTTGGAACAAGGTGCTTCTCATGGTCTTGGTGACATTAGGATTACTAATCATTGTGTCTCCACTTGCACAGCTCAACACAAGATTTTTCTCTTCACTAAACACTCCACCATACACCACTTAACAGTTTGCAGTTATGAACAGCAAGAAGGAAATATTATATCTACTTTAAATCCTAATACAACTAACCATGCAGAATGGAGGGTTTAGTTTTATATCTCAAAGTATGAGGAGGGATTGGATTTTTTGCTTACTATTATTCTTTCTCATACACTAGAAATTGAAACCAAAAAAAGAGCACATTGGAATGGCTTAAAAAATTTTAATGAACAGAAAGAGTTGCACCTGGCAGTAAATGGATTGCATGAAGAGACATCTCCAGCTGAACACTTTATGGGGTTTTGTTTGGGGTTTTTTTGCATGACAACAAAGCTAAGTGAGCAGTGTGAAGAACAGAAGAGAAAAAAAAAGGAATAACAAATATGAAAGTGAACAGAAGAAAAAGATGAGACAAATGCCCTTTAAGAAATGTAAATGACCATGCCCTTACCTAGAGATCTACAGGTCAGTGGCAAGACTTTGGGGATGTGTATAAAAAAGATTGTGTCACTTATTTCTACCATGTTAACATTACATATAAAATAGATAGAAGACGAAATAAAAGAAAGAAAGATCTGTGATAAAAACTAATGCATTGAACCAGGAGAATGTTGTGCTAGATTGTATTACATATTATATCTGGCAATATTTTTATGGTATGAGAGTGTTACAGAACTAATTTTGGAATATTTTGTTGCTCTTATATGGCTCAGTATGCAAATAACTATTGCTCTAAGTAGCTTAGTACAAGGCACAGTCATTATATGTGTGATTATTCATGTTTGTAATGATAACATCAAGGTTATAATCATGGATATAATGAAAGAAATAGCACTTTACTTACTGTGAAATCTTTCTCTGGCTTGGACTGGGGTAGAGTTAATTTTCTTCATAGTAGCTTCCACAGGGCTGTGTTTTGGATTTGTGTGGAAATCACTTTTGATAACACAAGAATGTTTTGGCTATCACTGAGCAGTGCTTGAACATCACTCAGGCATCCTCTGTTTCTCACACTGGGGGTACACAAGAACTTGGTGAGGGGACACAGCCAGGACAGCTAACCCAGCTAACCCAAAGGATGTCCCAGACCATATGGCATCATGTTCAGCATACAGAGCTGTGAAAAGGGGTGGAAATGGGGGAACACTGTAAGTTACAGCATTTGTCTTCCAAATGACTGCTGGGTGGGACAAAGTCTTGCTTTCCTGGACATGGCTGAACACCTCCCTGCCAAAAGGAAAGAGCAAATTGTTTCCTTATTTTGCTCTGTTTGCATGGACAACTTGTGCTTTACCTGATAACCTGATAACCTGCCTTTATCTCAACCCAAAGTCTTTTATGTTTTCAGTTTTCTCCTCCATCCTGTGAGGATTCAACTTTCTCCTCTGTCCTCCATTTGTATGGGGCTTAGCTGCTTACCAGGATTAAATCACAACAAATCTAATAGCAGCAAGTTTACAGTAACTTTATTTTATCTATGCATCTATGTATCTATCTATCTATGTATCTATCTATCTATCTATCTATCTATCTATTTGTTTGTTTTTAACAAGAGATGTTCTTCCACGATTCTTGGACTCTGGAGGGGAATTCATTTACCAGCATAAAGCCACCATTTATTTTTTCCAAATTACACTCATTTTCACCTTTAAAGATCCACAGACAACTTTTAAGAATGAGTGTTTTACGTTTGCTTAAGGAATTTGCTTCTTAATAATTGAAATTTAATATGCATGTTTCTCTTTAATTACCATTTTAAACAAATGTCTAATATGAAACTGAAATTACTGCTAAAGATAATGCGAGTAAAAATCCTTCTCAATAAAGTATCAGGGTTGATTTTCCTATTGCTGAGCCTTCTTATTGTTCTTCCTTGCCCAAAATTGTTTGTTCTTGCCAAGTTTCTTGGCAAAGATAGTTCTTTTTCACCATTCTCCATATGACTGGGGCTTTTAACTTTGTTATTAAAAACCCCCTCAACAAACCAACAAAGCCAAACACAAAATGAAGAACGTAGCAATTAAAATATAAACTCATGAATGCAAAACATTTTTTTATTGTTGCTAGTCCTTTTATTAAGTGGTAATTAACAGATTCAGAAATTAATTGCTGAAGTAATGAAATTAGCCCAGATTACAGAAAACTGATGCAATAATTGTCAATTTTTGAGTTTGTTTTTCAGCCCAATCAGAACTAGGAAATTTTCTGAGGAAAACATCTTCTTAGCACTGCAAGTCTACTTCCAAAAACTTGATGAGAGGACTTATATCCAGTAAATTTCCCAAGCAAGGACACTGATATAATTTTTAATGTCTTTCTCTGCTCTGATAGATTATTCAACCCAAATAAATTTCTGCTTTTTTTCCATAATTTCCTTAAGAATTTGAAGATAACTTCAGGTAGATATTCATGGTAGGGAAAAGATAAAATACCAATAAATATATTTCAGGCTGGTTTAGGATCAAGACTAGAAAGTTAAATACATATTTTTTAATATGATATTTCAGGTTTTGGGGATTAGAAATCATCATTCAGGGATTTAATATTTTAATACTTTGGCATGTATTGTATTTTTCTGTTTCCTTAAAGGTAGCATTTGTTTTCCTATATGTTGATATAAATGTCAGTTTGGTGATGAGTTCTGTATTTGGTTATTAAGCATGTTGTTTCACAAAGCTATCAGACATATCTTTAGCTCATAAATACAAAACTATGAGGAAAATGGTCAAGTTTAGACCACAGGATAGGCAGGTTTCTCACCCCAGATTGTTCTGGTGTCAGAAAATCAAACCATGGAAATCTTTCCTTCCATTTCTCCATCAGAGCACCCTTATGATACTGTAAAAATTTAGATGTTTCATGATTAAGGCCCTATTCTTTAAAATGTTCGAGCAAGGGTACAGTTCCAATCTGTCCCAAACTCACATCATGGATATCACAATTCAGAAACTAATCTATTACAGATATTTCAAGTTGTCTTACTAGAAGCAGTGTTAAAGTGGATCTTAACTATTTCATTGGATCATTCTGTTAATTTATATCTTGTTTGTGTTCTTTCATTTCTCATCCATATTTTGTTTGTGATGAATCAGATACAGAAAAAGGCAGTTTTATGGTTTTCCTCCAATCATCTGTTTTTGAAGAACATGTTTCTGTTTGCACTCCTAGTTCCATCCACTAATGACAAAATAATCTAATCTAATAATCTAATTAATAATATCATAACATATTGTTTTACAATTCCATAATGCAGCTGTTATTTTCCAGAAATAGTAGCAAAGGATAAAAGAGCTATAGCTTATTAAATGAGAAAAAAGGTAATATTTTTTAAACCTGTAGAATGTGAGGCTGTTCCTTGTATCTATAAACTCATATTTCATGTTCTGCTCCTCTTTCTTCACATATTTACCTCCTTCTTTAGACAAAATCTACCTAAAACTTAACCTGCTTTTCTTTTTAACTCTTCTCAACCTTTTCTTTCATTGCACATATTGTTTTAACAAAACTGGAGACACGTTTCCGGATCTTTTTTTCTGAAATAAAAATGTTACTTAAGAATAGTTCTCAGTGGAAAACATCAAGATGAAACTCATTGTAGCCTCCACAGAAGTTCTATTTTCTACCATCAAATTTATCACTAGATCCAGGATTTTCTAATTCACCTTCTTCCATTGCAATACCAAGGCCTTGCAAATATGGAATTTCATCTAGAAACACTAAATTCAAATACAGGTGTATATTAAATAATACTCCCAAACCAGTCATGTTTAAAGCCAAACATCAATGTAACAGGAATCTGCTACTGCTCAATTTCATTTGCACATCTAAAAATTTAGAAGTGTTAATTAATTATTGCTCTCTTATGATTAAAAATGTTATCTATGCAATCAAAACAAAAATACAAAAATGATAATCATGATTAATGTACAATTGAAATCTAATGAGCTTATGTAAAAAGGTAAAGGGAAAGTGATTAATTTAAACATAAGTGAATAAATTACTTTGCTAATTATTAATTTATTGTAAAATGCTTTGTATTTTGAAAAATGTCATAGCTTGAGATTGTTAATATGTTCCTAATCTTCTGGGTATAAATTATAACTTGAAAATGAAAACTCTTTTACTCTTGGGGAGGTCTATTTTTTTTGTTTCTCTAGAAATGAGGCACTTTCTTCCTAAAAGATCCTTCCACTGTAATGCCAAGAGAGTGTGTTTTCTTAAAATATTAATTCAACATTAATTTTAAAAAGGAAAAACGGCACAACTGTGAGATTTCTAACTACACATGTGTGCTGACCCAGTAACAGATAGGAATAAGCCTGTCAATGCATCTACTTTCTATTCTACTGGGCCCTGTGGTAGTTTGACAGGAAATGTGTTTTTTGGGATGCTGTGTTTTTGGCCAATGGATATTCAGACTTTAATATTGGCATTTAACCTGGCCATTGGGACATGGACACGCCTCTGAGAACACGGGGTTAAAAGCAGAGCTCTCCCCTGGGAGGGTCCTCTTGGGTTTCCGGCGGGAAAAGAGTTCGGGTCTCTCCCCCGGCCCAGCTGCTGGCTGGGCAGGGGGAGGGGAAAAGCCATGTGGCCGAGAGAGGTAGGCCTGAGCCCCGGGGTGGAAGGGTGGAAGAGAGAAAGAGAGAGAGAGAGAGAGAGAGAGAGAGCGAGAGCCGGTGCCTGAGACCGGCCACTTGTAGGAGCTTTTAACCCTTTTTCAGAGAATGAGAACTTTACAGATCATTGACCTCTCCTAGAAGATAGAGTGGAAGATGAGGAAGGAAATGTGCAAGTGTGAGAGAGGTCTGGGCAAGTGAGAGATAGTGGAAGAGTAGAGAAGAATCCTAGTGGGAAGAGATGATGGAGTAGCTTTTGCTGGACTCTTTTTGTACAGCCATGGACAGATCCATGTTCCTTGTGACACAGAGACTGCATTCTAGGGGGAGGCAATGGCCTCAGAACCAAGAGGGTTCAGTGTTGGTGCCCCTCAGCCCCAGGGGGTGAAAAAATATGGGGGGGACAGGTGTCCCAAAGGAGAGATTGTGGGGACAGGTGTCCCAAAGGAGAGACTGTGCCTTTTTTGGATCGGGACAAGGCATCCTTAAAAAGAAAACCCTAGAAGCAGCTCTGGTCCATGTTCAGTGGGGAGAGCACTGGACATGAAAGGAAGAGGTCACGATGGCAGATGTACTCCGGGCAGTGCCACGAGTGACACGGAAACACACGAGGCTTCAGCTGTGTTTCCAGGGGAAGCCCATGGTACCAGAAGGACTCCTCTCCTCTTGATGAACTGAGGATTGATTGTTTGAAGAGTGGTGCTGGACTAAGAGTTGGTGATTTGAGGAATAGATGTGTTGTGTTGGGAATTTGGTGGGGGGAGAAGGAAATGTATTTGTAAGGTTTTAATTTTCCCTGTGTGTGTTCCTTTTTATCCATAGTTGCAGTGTAGTTAATAAAGTTTTGTTTTCTTTCTTCCCTAAGTAGGAGCCTGCTTTGCTTATTCCTGGTCACATCTCACAGCAGAAACCAGGGAGAGGGTATCTTCATGGGGGCACTGGCATTGTGCCAGTGTCAAACCATGACAGCCCTCTAAGCTGCCATTGCCAAAATAAGCATGGAATCATAGAATCAGAATTGTTTGGGTTAGAAGGAAACTTTAAAGGTCATCCAGTGCACGCCCCTCTGCAAGGACCAGGGACATCTTCAGCTCAAAGAAGATGTCAAACCTGACTTTAAATGTTTCCAGGAACAGAGCTCTATCACCCCTCCAGGTGAGCTGCTCTAGAGCTTCATCAACCTCACTGGAACAAATCTTCATCCTTATCTCTAATCTAAATCAGACTCCTTTTAGTTTAACACCATTTACCCCTTATTTTATTGCCACAGGGCCTGCTAAAAGGTTTGTCTCCATCTTCATTGCAGCTCCCCTTTAGGTATATGTTTGAAATTTTCACATCTTCCCAAGCACTCTGTGTGACTGACATAATATCCTTTTGGTTTTTTTTCTATATTGATTATCTGTGTAAAATGACACTTTAAAATTCTTGTAAAAAACAAGAACTAATGCAGATATTTAGTTATTAATTGCAATTTTTTTATGGTTGAATCATATTTTTATCAAAGTAATGAATTTGCTGAACTTGTGGTAGGTATTTTCAAAGGTATTTCTTTTTTGAATATCATTTTGGGACTGAAGGAAACATAGGGACACATTCTTTAAATAACATTTTTCTCCAGCTTTTTAGGATGTTATTTCTGGTACCTGTCTGACCACCTAAATCTCTTGATTATTATGGGGCTATTCTTAAGTGAGCAACTTCAATGATATTTGAAAGAGACTGGGAAAAAACTAAAATCAGGAACCTATTAGGAACAGAAAATCATATTTTTTCTTGTAAATGTTTTATTTTGGAGATTATTAATGATGTCCTTTACTATCCAAAAATATCAGTTTCTTTCATATGGCAAAACCAAACAATGATTTTTATCTTATTTTCATTTCTCTGGAACTATACAGATATATATATATATCTATATATAACTACATATATAACTATACATATATAAATATATATATAATAGACACATTTTAAACTGCTTTTTTAAAAATAATTTTCAATAAAACTCATATTCACTGATATCTAAACCAGGCTTTAACCTTGTAAATCTGGATTTAGGATCCTTTCCCTAAGGAAGGGAGCTGAGTTTAGTTTTCAGCATTTTTGTCCCAAATGCAAACTCTATTATTTAAAATAATAATAATAATAATAATAATAATAATAATAATAATAATAATAATAATAATAATTATTATTATTATTATTATTATTATTATTATTATTACAAATAAATCCCACATTTTTACTGGCCACTGTTACCTCATTTATATTACCTGTGTGTGTTCAAGTAATCTGAAAATATTGAACTGGATTCCTAACCAGCATGGAACTTGGCCAGTTTGTCTAATAATGAATTGTTCTCATGTTCTCATGACTACGTATACATACATAAATACATACATACATATATATATATATATATATATATATATATATATATATATATATATATAATTGACACTATTTGTGAAATGAAAGACTAAAGGTGTTTTGAGACTACACTTGAGTAGAAAACCAGCACTGACCTGGCTTATTTTTAAAATTTCTTCTACACTAAAACTACTTGAAGAAACCCTAGACTGAGACCACACCAGCTATATTTAAATCAGGATGGAAACCTGCAGGATTCATTGCTGAGCTCTCTCAAACACATGTTCAGCTTGCAGGCACAAGAAGGATACATGAAGGATAATGTGAGATGGTTTGAGTATTTTGGGCTGGAGCTTGAGGCATGCAGGAGATCATAAATGAAAACATAAGGAAGTTTAGAGAACTTTTTGATCGTGGGATTCGCAGGTTGACGAGAAGGGATTATTGTAGTTTCAAGTACATTGAGGATGTTGTCTCATCTTTGCTGCTTTCAATGCCACTGTATTTTTCTTTTCCACTTTATGTTTACAGTTTTAGTGTTCACCTTTCCCTAGTTTTATTGTTTACAAAACAAATAGTTTGATTTTTTTCTTTGCTTTATAAAAGCCAATTTTTAATTGCTTTTAAAATGACTGACAGCTGCTGTAGCCCTCCAAAAGAAATCATTTTGTCATTATTCTTTCCCATAATTGTATTGCAGCCCAGCACCTGTACCTTTACTTTTTTAACTTAGTGTAGTGTTTACCAGATACACAATTTCACATTAGAAAGCTGCCATGAGTTTTGTCTTTCTTCATATCCTCAGTGGTATGTTCTTTCATCGAGACTTGAAAAGGGTAAAAGTCATGCATCATTCATCAGAGATAATGCTTTCTGAAGAGTCATATTGTATAGGAGAAGACAGTAAGAAGCAATCACTCCTCTTCAGTCATGTAGCCTTCAAGTGTCCACATCTCACACTGACTTCAATTACTTCTTGATATTCCACTTAATTTTTTTCTACAGCTAATAAAATACCGTGTTCATCCTTTTGTAGTCATGTAACACTGACTGTTGAACCAGGCCTAAGTATGACAAAAATATTGAATAAGTTTCTTCTGGATGTGGGAGAGAAAAAAACTTTATTGTGCATGTCTGGAATGAAAGCAATCTCATAGTTTCATAATTTATTGGTGCTTCTTTCTGTCCTGTCACCATATTTTCATCTCCCACTTGTTAAGAATTTGAATGGGGCAAACTGTGGCTCTGATTTTATAGAACTTCAGCTGGAGCATCAGGAATCTGTACTCTTCTTTTACAGGCTCATGGTCTTGCAAAAATCTCATTAAAATCTGTCATTCAGCTTTGTGCATGAAAGTATGAGCTTTCTTGTCATCTATAAATGCAATATCTTAAATGAACTGTACATAAAAAAGGCACAAGATATTTCACCAACTGCTCTCAGAAGACAGTTTTAGAGAAGCTGCTTTCAATATGGTGCTACAATACATCACACAGCTGTTAAACCCAGTTAATCTAAGTTGTACTAAGAGATGGCTCCCACTAATACAACTGAATCCTCTAAGTCTGGACATCTGCAATTAACTCTGACACTAAGGAACTTGGGCTATTTTTGGATTCCTTTGAATATCACTGAGTATTCCACATGACCTCCTCCTTTTTGATGGCATAATCTAGGTAATGTTGCAAAATGCATTTGAATTTTTTAAAATTATTTAAAAGTTAAAATAAAAAAAATTAAAAGCCATGATAATTTTGCAACTGTGCTGTCTAACTGCAATGTTAATTTTAAAAATTTGATTCTCATATAGTCATTAGAAATTTCTTTTCCTTTTTTCCTTTTTTCCTTTTTTTTTTTTTTTTTTTTAGTTGATAGTATTTTTTACATGCACATCTTATTTTCCAGGCATTAAATTATTAAATTTGATTCTATCCTTAGTTTCCTGATAATGCTCTGAAGCCTGGAAGTTCTCTATAAGATGACTCAGTCTGATCAACCACCATCGGCATAATTTCCATGCTGAGCAGAGCATAACTTGTTCTTTAACCACATCAGATGTATCTAAAAGGCAAATTCTAGTTCCTGAAAACTCCATAGTCAGCAAAGGATCATTAAATCAATGAATCTAATGTCAAACCCATCTAATTTTTTTATTTAAAATGGATATTGTAGAAACAGACATTGACATGCACACACGTACATAATATAGGGTTATCAAGCTCCTGGTTAGTTAACAACAGAAAAATAAAGCTCTCAATGCCAGGAGGTAGAAAGCACAGGAAAAAGATTTTTTCTCATTAAAAAAGACAATTACTTGCTGTGCCCATGGAAACAAATTCGTATAATTCATATTATGAAAAACACAGCTAGGTGGAAAGAACAAGTGCCTATTTTGGTTCCAGATTTATTTCTCAGAGAATTTTTCTGTCTTATAGAGGAAGCCTTCAGAAATATGAATGCTGTTTATTCAGAAGTGCACCCTGCTTTGGCCCTTGCTCTGTGGTTTTGCAGTGACTCTGCTTTACTTGACAAGTTTGATGTGGAATTCATATAGTTCACAAGTCAAAGCAGGCAGCAGAATCAAGTGAGACACTTAACACTGACAAAAAGCTAAGATGATCACTTAGAGCTTAAAACATCCAAAATCTGTAAGTTTTTCAGATTCTTTTAGAACTCTTAGGAAATTGAGAGTATGGTTTTGCAAATGTTTATCAAGTTATCCCTATTGTACACTGCTAAATACTCAGATACAATAAAAAATATTATCTCCTATAGTTCCTGCTATTTTCTTCAATGTTTCCTATATATTTGCATTTTACCGATAAGTTGAAAATTTTACAGGTAAGTGATGTGTGATTTATTGTCTAAAAATAGTTAATAGTTACTTAAGCTATTTAGGATTTTTCTTAGAGGTTTTTATAAGAAAGAAAATGAAGGATAAGAAATAAAAGAAAATAAAGGAAATAAAAGAGAAAAGACAAAGAAAATTAGAGAAAAAGTAAAGGAAAGGAAAAAAGGGAAGGAAAAAAGGGAAGGATGAGGAGAGGAGAGAGAAGAGAAGAGAAGAGAAGAGAAGAGAAGAGAAGAGAAGAGAAGAGAAGAGAAGAGAAGAGAAGAGAAGAGAGGTATATTTTTTTAAGGATATTGTCCATAACACTGAACTTTAGTGCAAAAAGAAAATCAACTGAATAAGAACCCTAAAATAAGTTTTACATGTTAACACTTGAAAGAGATTAAATGTATTTTACTAAGATACATTTAATATCTTATTAAGACATTTTGAGAATAGAATGTTCAGCAAAGCACAAAGGAGTGGCTATATTAGTTAATAAAGAGGAAGTATTCAGTTTAAGTGTATTAAAATGAAATATATTCGTTTCCAACACACTGGTCATGAGGTGACATTGTAAGAAACAATATAAAATTTGAAACATTCAAAATATTTTAAAGAGTACCTTCAGTAGCTTGTTTTATGCAATTAATACATCAAAAAAACAGAACCGCATTTGAATATAAGGTACATGCTCTGAAGACCACCTACTTTTCTGTTGATTACATGAAATTCCTCTCAGCAAACAGTTCAGTCCAGCTTTCATTCAGACAGCTGGTGGAGAGTGGCAAAGGTTTCAGTCAAGCCATATGCAGTGTCAACCCATCACTGTACAGGAACAGGCACAATAATCTCAAAGCCTGTGCTCAGCAAAAGTAGGAGATAAGTCAGTAAAAGACATTATTGGTTCTATCTGTGTGGGGAAAAATCAGCAGAGTGTTTCAAATAATATGAGCAAAACTCAGTTTTGTGTGAAGTGTGTTTATTGACCAAATTCTGAGTGAGTTATTGAAAACTGGATAAGCCTCTTAAAAAAGACAGTCGGGTGCCTTTGTGCCAGCTCTTCACAGTATCATCAGTTCTCTCACCTAAGCCCTCTTTGCTCTAAAGAAAAGAGCAGAGCACACAAAATAAAAACCTTTTGAGGAAGGGTTGACTATTGCTGATATGAAGCACACTCCCAGAGGCCTGGCTGGCAGAAGTTCAAAATGCCCAATGCTGGTTACTTAGCTGAGTAGGAAAGCTATGGGTTGTTTAGTGCTGCTTAAAACTTCCTGGTCAGGTTTACCTATATTATTCTGTGTTCTACTGGTTAGTTATTTCATATCTGCCTCTTGAAGCAGGCTTGAACCATTTTCTAAGGAAATTAATGCTTTAGACACCTTGGCCTGGTGATGAATATGCTGAGATGGATATTCAACAACTATGGTGAAACATGAGAAGCCCGCACAAAGCAAAGTTGCTCCACTACCTGAAGGACACTCTTTAGGAACAGCAGTCAAATCTCTCGATATTCACCTTCTGTAATGTAAATTATGCAGATCCCCTGTCTTAATTCATTTCCCCTCTGTTTCCATACCTGAATGTGAGTTATCCTTCCCTAGATAAAATATTCCAGTTTCATTTCATTGCTGGTTCTGCTCACCTGCTTAATATTAAACATGTAATTAAAGGATATGCTAATAGGGACCTTGTTGCATTTGGAAAGAAAATTAAAAATGTACAAATCCATAATTTAGATATCTGTGCCAAAGGATGTATCACCTTACTGAGCAGTACTTCTCACACTCACAGGGTGAAATGTATTCTGACAATGTAGACTGAGTAAATTCAGTTCCATTTAAATTGTTATTTTTTAGAATTTGGTCTATTTATAGAATTCTGTGAACAAGAGACATACAGATAATAATATAGGTAGGCTACCACCCAACAAAGATGACCAGACTTCTGTCTCTGCAAGACTTGTTTCTGTTGGTGCTCCTGATGTAATCATCAAGTTGGTGATATTTTCAGATTCCTACATTGCTGCTTTCCCACCACTCCCACCCTGCCCCTTTTTTTTTCTTTTTCTAATTTCCTCCAAGGAGCTCTTGTTCTGACTGGCAAGTTATATCCCCCTTTTTTTTCCCCCTCCTTTCTGCACCACCACTCATTTTTTTTCTGTATCAACTCTTCTTCTTATGGAAATCACACCACCACATGTGTGAACTCACCACGTTTCTCTAGGAATAAGCTGGGATTTCAGACTGAAATGACAGTCACCATTTTAAGCTAGAGCAAAATGGAGGTGGAAGAGGAAGTCATCAAACACTACATCTCACACATCAAATTTGAAAATACACCCATGATATTAACTCATGATATTACAAATATATACATCTAGAACTCTGTAATGCATAGTATCAGAGCAGAAAAAATCACAGATAAAGTAAATCAAGCATCTCAGAGAAATAGGAAAAAATTGCTAAGGCTGGATGAACTTGGGGTTAAACTGTTTCATAATGACCACTGAATTGAACATTATTAATAGACTTTTGAAAATCAAGCTCTGAACTTGGCACAGAATCAATCATCACAACACCTCGCCTATCGCACATGTTAACTATGTCCAGATGACAGGCAAGATTTCCTGTCTTCCTATCTCCATAGCCAACTGCAGATATGTCTTCTTCATGGCTTTTTAAAGCAAAAGAAATAAAATACTTCATGCAGTTTTCTTGCGGTTTGTGACAACTGAACATCAAAATTATCTGCAATGCAGATGGCTTTGGATACTTTTCTGAAGAATAAAATTATTCTCAGTGTTTTCTGAAGGAAGGGAGTTTTCTGTGAGCACTCAAACTCAATGTGTAAGTTTGAAAATATCAATAGTTATTTTGCTGACTTTTGGATGACCATAGTTCAGTACAATACAGTCCAGTTTAAGACAATTTTATTTTCACCTAAATTTCAATATGTACATTACCAAAATTTTGTTGCTGATCATTGTTTCCAGCATTTTGGCTTGGCGGGTCCAAGCTCGAATGCTGTCTTCAGAATGAAGAAAATTAGAGAGCTTTATCATACAAAACTTTTGTAATTTTCAGAAACTTGAGAGTGTAAATTGTTTGTGTAGATACAGGTTATTTGAAAAGCTAACCAGGACAAAGTTATTTATATCCTTGTGACCTTATGGAGTCCTTTGTGAATTCCTTTGTGAATAAGGAAAAATAATTGACCTATAATGCTCAAAGCACCATTTCTACTAGTGACCAGCATTTTTACAAGTTGATGAAAATTTTTGTTTGCCCTGGCTCACAAGTTTCCTGATACATCTCCTTGCCCATTAGACAGATGTGTCCAGGGAAAGCTTCACTTGTACGTGAAAGAAGAAAAAATCATGTCTAAAAGATGGAAGTGATGCAGATGAAAGATATTAGAAGAAATAGATCCACTTACTTAAGGATCTTAAATACAAGGTAACAAACAGCATTTTGCCCAAATTGTGTTAAAATTAATGGATGTTATTTAAAGCTCTTAGGCTGTGAGGCTCCTCTTTTTTATTAATGTCACAAAACAGCTCATTTTTGTGACTAAGGAGTCACCACATTTAATGGCACTTAGTACCACACTGCTGAGTTCAGCATAGTTCCAAGTAAGAGAACTGGGCTTAGCTCTTTGGAAGCAGCTGGATATGAAGTGTCACTGTAACAAATAAAGGAGAAATCACTGAAAAGGAACGCAATTTAAAATTAATTGACGTAGTCCCCTTTTTTTATAAAGCCACTGAGTTTTAAACATTTCCACATGATGGACTGTTTGTTACAATGGGAGGAATACGGCCATATAAAGTTCAGCTTTGCATATTTATACCTAAACCTTATCAAATTGTTAAATTGATCTTATTTATAAATAAACTTACACATCTGATTCAAAACCAATACAAGAGTACACACTGTAAAGCAGGGCAAGCTCAAGTGGGTGAACCATTAAAGATGAAATTTATGTTTCTGTCTATTTTCACAGGATTTTATAAGGGTAGGTCTTCAGGCTCCTGTCTGCATTAAAGTCCAGCCAAATCCATAAAACGAAAACAACGTTAAACAACTTCCCAAAAGACAGAAGCAGCCTTTTAAAGATTCACAGGAGTACTTTTTCTGTGTCTAATCCAAGCGGCCAGCAGGGTGAGATTGATGGGCACTGGCAGAGATGCATTTCATGAGGCGGCTGTCTGCTGGATGGCATTAGAATGGAGCTATCTGTCTTCATTGTGCTCCATTAACATGCCCCTCAGATCTATCAGGAAAATGTCTGCAGTACTGGCTTATAAATTATTACCTCTGACAGTTAAATACTTTGGACCATATTTAGGAATATTGCTCACTGATAGTTCTTCACTCACCTACATGTTTTTACAGTTTAATTCACATATATGCTTCAAAAACCCAAAAGAGATGTTTTGGATTTTTTTCCTAGTGTAAGGGGCTTTCTAGTCTGTGTGTGGTAAAAATGATTATCCAATTACTTGGCTTCAACAGTGCAATCTATAGAAATGTGTTCCATGTCAGAAGAAAATAAGGGTTCACTAACCAGGATATATCTTCCTTAAAGTATTAGATTTGCCTGCAACAATTCATTGAAAGGTGAACAATCAGTATATGAAAATTATTATCATGATAATTTTCAGTGTTGAACATAAACCAGACATTTGTCTTAGTTGGTTTGTTTTCATTTGTTCAGCTTTGTGAAGTCTTTAATTCTCTTTTCTATTTTGCCCCCACTGATTACATTCTATTAATAAACTTTCAGAAGTATGAGTATGAACCAGTCTTTACACAAAATAAATATTTTAAAGAAACCACAGTATTTTACCCTGTTATCTTGGACCTGAAGTCCAGAGAGTCTTTAATAAAATAAATTTTATTCAATTTATGTTTAATTCAATACCCTTTCAAGCTGCATAGCCTGCAGCTTGTAGTGGATTTTTGAAGAGAGAAAAGAGAGGTAGAAGAGAGTGTTCAGTGTTTGATAATGACCATTAAAATAATAATTTTTATTTGCTATCCAAGGCAAGTAGGTTTTAAACTGAAATGTTTTAGTCTGTTTTAATTAATAAATAAATCCTAAGTTATTTTTTTTTTCCTGCTAAAGTCCCCCTGGGGAAAGCTTTCCTGTATGGAATACAAAGACACTGCATGGCAGTGTCAGTGGTCCAGATGGGATTTCAAGAGTACTTAGGTGTTTCCTAAGAAGTTTCACTTAGATAGCTTAACTGGTTTGTTGGTTTTGGGGGTGTTTGTTTGTTTGTTTGGGGGTTTTTTTGTTATTGTTATTGTTTTTTGGTTTTGGTTTTTGGTTTTGGGTTTTTTGGTTTTTTTCCTGCTTTCTAGCCCATTTCATGAAGCATGAAAGCAATTAGGAAATAAGCAAGTGGTAAGATATAGATGAGTTCCAAACCAGGGGGTTACTGAGTTGACTGCACTGGGGACAGTAGCTAGGAGGGATATATCTAATAAGAGAAACGGTTTAAAAAATCAGAAGTATACATGAAAAAAATATAACTTGATAACTTAGGAATCCATAACCAAAGAATTAAGTTTCAATGCAGCTGAAGAGAAAAAAGAGTAGGACAACCACAAAGCTATTAGAAAATATGAGCATATTCCTGTGAGATATGCTTACAGGAGAAAACCCAGCCTAAGTTAACATGAAGGACTGAGTTTAAAACATCCAGTGACTATCTGGTTCTCCTCCAAGCTATAGACCACATAAATGACAGCTGAGGGAAGATAAAAGGCGGGGGGGGAAAGGGAAAATAATGTGGTACTTGAATAAGGAAGTGTGCTAAAATCTTGCATTTATAGCACCAATATATGTCACTAGTCACTGTTTTTTGGTCCTGCATAAGAACGATATAAATTGAAGAAACTCTCCTCACCTCAAGTTTTAAGCTTTGAAGCCAAGATCAATTACCTCTTGTCTGCTTAGACCTCACCTGGAGTCCACAGGTCAGGTCTGGAATCCACAGCACTTGAAAGACATGAGGAGGCTACAAAAATGACCCCCCGAGGTCTGCAGCACAGTCCAGAGGAGGCTACAAAAATGACCCGAGGTCTGCAGCACCTCTCCTGTCAGGAGAAGCTGAGAGAGTTGGGATTGCTCAGCCTGGAGAAGAGAAGACTTCAGGATGACCTTCCAGGAGCCTTCCTGTGCAAACCTTCTGGAAGGGCCTGTTGTGACAGGACAAGGAGTGGTGGTTTTAAACCAAAACAGAGTAGATTCAGATGAGACGGAGGACTGAACTTTTCTTGCAATGAGCATGGTAAAATACTCACTGAGCAGATTGCTCAGAGGTGTTGTAGATGCCCCACCTCTGGAAACCTTCAAGGTAAGATTGGACAGGCTCTGAGTAGCCCTGCTCATTGCACTAGGATTGGACAAGAAGACCTTTAAGGGACCCTTCCAACCCAAACTATTCTAGAATTCCATGAATGCATAAAATTCAGCAGCATACAGCTTAGATGGGTGCTGATACACTTTGCTCTAAGTTTTTATTCTATGACACCAGCTTTTAAAGCCATTGTAACACTGAAGTAATTTTTTTTTTCTCCTTCCAGATATATATCTGGTAAGTTACATTCAAATTTAGCTCCTTAATAAGAAAAAGGTTTTGTTTTTTTTCTTTGTTTCTGGGATAGCACCACTTGTAACATTAAACATGCATAGCATTTAGAAAAGGTCTCATAGACATAGGTGCCCTCATATTACCAATCATCATTACGGAAACTCACCAATAGAGATGATAAAATGCAGAATATAAGCTTGCCTAATTTGAGAATGTAGTTGGTAAAAATAATTGGAAGATGACCCTTTTAACTTTTCACAGAAAAACCTGTTGCTTTTATTTTAAATTTTTTTTCAGGCTAAATTCACCCCTCCCCCCCACCTCTAGTTAGCCACTTGACACAAAAGATCTAACTCAACTTAAATCCATGCTGGAAGAAGGACAGGATATTTAAGTATGAGCAATGTTGATTGTGAATGAAGTGTCTGACATGTGAAAATCCTAGTTTCAAACTCAGCATCAGAAAACTCCCAAGTGGTTGGAAATGATGTTTCCTGTTCAAGAAGTATAAGAAGGAATTTAATTTTTCCTGTGATGACACAAAAGTACAGCAAGCAGGTTTAGAGGCATTTAAAACCAAGGATTGTTCAAACAGACAAAGAAAAAAATAAAAACCAACTTCACCTCAGGTGGCTTACAATATGGATTGTAGGGAATATACAATGAGAGACTACACAAATACAGAGAAATTAAGGTAACAATTTAAGCTACATGAAGATAATATCCAGCTTGCGGAACCTGAGTAACTAATAAAGCAGAGGTGACAACTATCTATGTAAGTGTGAATATTGCTAACCCATATCCTCTGAAGTAGTAGAGGAGATAGTTTTGAGGTTTGGGTTTTCATAATTTCTGATTCTACATATTATGGTCATGAAAATCACTAATACCTAAGGCGTTAGAAAATCCTTCCATGAGCAAATCCCGGAGTTATGTACTCTGAAATACCAGAGACATACCACTTTTTTTTGAGGATGTAAGTAAAACAAGGCATTAAGCTGTCAAGAGAAGAGACTAATTGGAAAATCAAGAGGAGATAATGATAGGCAAATGCCGCAGTTTAGATGTTCAGAGAAGCAGGCAGCACTCACAGGAGCTCTTTGCAGTTACACGATGGGGAGATGCAGAAAAAATGAAAGCAGGGTAAATATCATTAGAAAAACTGTTTTAATTGCAAATGCAGTTACAGGCATTACTAGATGTTATAGGTGCATCTATTTTTAGACTCCTATCCATATATTTGGGCAAGGTATGTGAGCATTTAGATATGAAATTTCTGAGATAGTCTGAATGATAACAAGACTTCATGAATCACTGCCAACAAAATTTCACTCTAGCCTACAACTTCTGAATGCTTGTTTGCCTGCTCAGCCAGCTCAGTCAGGAGTTCTTCATTCTGCTCTTAAACTTAAGAAAATCTGACCATATTTTATTGAATTTGATTTTATTGAATGCAAATACAAGTGTTTCCCAATTGAGTAATTAATGGAAAACTCTCAGTTTTTGATAGAATTCTTCAGGACTGCAGTATGAACAAATACAGAACAGTCTTCCAGAGGCAGGATTCCTCTCTCTGGATTATGGCATGTATTACTTTTCATGGAGAAACAAAAAGAGCAAGGAAATACAAACTTGTGATAACATGTGCAGGAAAATTGTGTGTTAATGTTTCGTAAAGCTGATGCTGCAGGCTTGAGCACTTACATGCAAATCTAAAATCTTGAGAGCTTACATGAAAAGGTAGAAAAAAGTCTCTTTAAATTAAAAAAAAAGGGAACTTTTTTCCACTTTGAATGGCTGTAACATTATATTTTCTGCCTGAAGGCTGTGGGAAGGGATGATTACTATTTTCTAGTGGCAGCGTGTGCTGCCATGTATTTTTCTTGACCCAGTATTAACACACATCCATACTGAATACACCACATACAGAAGCTTATTAAAATGCAAACATACACATGCATAGTTTTTTTGATGCTAAAAAGACTCTGTACAAGTGAAAAGGTTATGTTTTTGCTGACTTCCCAGAATATAAATCCTGTCTGTAGCTTTGATATTAACTGAGGACCAGCTCTTGGAGGTTTGGAGGTTCACCTCATTCTAAACAAATATTATTGAGACACCATATCCTTAATGTCTGTGTGCCTGTGTAATTAGGCATCAGGGAACTGGGAGAGAGTGGTGTCATGTGAACTGTGATAGTACAAAGGTGGAATGAAGAGGGAGAGCTGTTCCAGGTGTTGGAGCAGGGATTCCCTTCCAGCCCCACAAAAGCCTAAGGCGGAGCAGATATAAAACCCATTATCATGGCCAATTATCTTCTTGCTTAAAATGAGTATGCTTCCCTGATAGTATTGTAAAGGAGAAATATTCCCAGTAAATGACAAATTATGGGTGTATGGAGGGAGAAAAAGATTCTGAAGATACTAACTTAGTATTTATTTTAATTTATTCTATTTATTTTTTCCATATCAGACCAGCAAAGTGCCAAAAGAAGGTAGCTAGGCAATCTATCTTATCCAAAGAATGGAAAAATAAAATTTCACATTTATACATCCAAAGAGGAATCAGGGAAAGAAAGAAAGAACAAATTTTCACTTGGTTCCTTTCATTCTAGAATATTTTCAGTCTTTTTATTACAGTTGCGTTGCAGTTACATCTCTACCAAAGAATGGTAATATTTAGAATTAAATCTTATCTCTGTCGGTCCTGGCTGTATCAGATGTATTGCCCATTTATATTTTTCTGAATAAATATTTTCAAAACTGAAAGAGCTCATTTCTGAAAGGTCTTGGTTTGTTCACATAAAAGCAGTTAAGGAAAACTTTTACCTTAGAGTTTTATGTCATAAAAGATAGAAGATTGAAATATTTTGTTACATTCTCAGTAATAAACTTCAGAAAACATAACAAACATCTAGACATAAGCAGATAGTTAAAGTCCTATTTGCTATAAATTTACATATTTAATAACAGGTTTTTTTTGAAGTTTTATACATTGCAGCTAGTCTTAGGAGAAGTAGATTACTAGACAGATTTTTTTTTGTTGTTTTAAGTAAAGAATATTCATATATGAAATAAAATCTAGGCAAGGAAAATAAAGCATGAAAGAGGGAATTGGTCCAAAAGATTTCATTTTCTCCAGCTGTGAAAATGATCTGCTAGAATACCAAGAAATCAATAGTTCAATTGATGGATAGTCAACCTTTTTAAATAGACTTCTTGTTTTATATCACTTCTAGTTTTATAGACTTGTGGTTTATAACACACATAAAAGATACAAGCTTTGTTTAATTTGGAATTTTCATCAGTCTTTGAAAGCCTTCATGCTTAATTCATATTTAAATAATGGCAATTAGTATCTGAATTTCCATGACACGATTTGAGGATAAAAAAATTACAGAAAACCTTCAGTGTCAACTTAATTACTGCAGCATTAATTATGATTGCTATCTTGAGGTCTATTCTTTCTCTCAGAAAAACTGGAGTGCTAAACTTCAAAGGTGAAAGTTCTAGTGATTCAAAAAGATTGATATCTGTCTGCTCTCAATTCCATTATTTCCTATTTCATTTAAGGAACATACTTATATAATGAAAGTTGCACAGAAGTTTCTTGAAAAGTAGCAATTATTTTAGAAGCAATGTTTTTGGAGTTGTCTACTATTTAATTAAATTGGGGATTGTTTGCTTTTTCTTGTTGTTGTTGTTTTTGTTGTTTGCTTTTACTGACCTCCAAGTTTCCTATGCTGCCAAACATATAATTTTCTTATCACAATAGAACAGAAAAATGCAAAGTGGTGTGGGTAGTTTCCAATACTTTATGTGAGCACACAGTTCTCCAGAGATACAACTATGATGAAAACTAATTGAAAATTCCCTGGAGTTCCTTAGGTACCCCTGAGTACTTGAATTTCCATGCAGAAATTTCTTTCTGTCAGTCCCCTTGGGAAAACATAGAAATAATGCAAACTATTCATCCTAGAAGCAGACAACCTTTAAGGCTAGTCAGTACTGACTATGATCTTTTTTTCATGTCCATCATCTTGAATACTCCACAGCAATTCCTTAAGTAATCATTAAAAATGTGTGATGTGCTTGCAAGAACCATTATTTAAACATCCTTCTTATACATATTCCTAAAGGGAAAAAGTGCTGCAAGCAAAATACAGCAGTTATAAAATTTTGTACTTCATAGAACCACAGAATGGTTTGGGTTGGAAGGGGTTTTAAAGACCATTTTGTTACAACTCTGCTGCCATGGTCAGGGACACCTTACACTAGACCAGGTTGCTCAGAGCCCCATCCAGCCTGGCATTGAACACTTCCAGGGATGGGGCAGCCACAGCTGCTCTGGGAAACCTGTGCCAGGGCCTCACCACCCTCACAGGGAACAATTTCTTCCTAATCTCTAATCTAACCCTACTCTCTCTCCCTTTGAATCTGTTGTCTCTCGTCACTCCAGACTCTTGTAAAAAGTCTCTTTCAATCTTTCCCTTTGGCTCCCTTCAGGGACTGGAAGGCCACAATTAGGCCACCCCAAAGTATTCTCTTTTCCAGCCTGAACAATGCCAGTTCTCTCAGCCTTTCCTCCCAGCAGAGGAGGGAAATGTTCCCATCCCTCCTACTCCATCCCTCTGGTCACCTTGGTGGCCTCCTCTTGATCCCATCATGCTCCATCCCTCTGGTCACCTTGGTGGCCTCCTCTGGCCTGGCTCCAACATATCCCTGTGCTTCCTGTGCTGAATGCAACATTGCAGGTGGGGCCTCATATAAGTATCAAATACACAAACTTCAAGAGTGTTTATATGGGGAAAATCTTAACAACAGTCATGGATTTTTCTTTTCCCAACTTGCTCCTGAGGACAGGAATGGATAGCACTGTATTAGATAAAGATAACAGAAGAATAGACTGATTGCAGTTTATGTTGATGATATACTCCCTGCCTTCACTTTCTTCCTCTTGCTGCCTGAATGTTTGTTACAGGCAATTAAACAGGTGATGGATGAACCCTCAGCTCTCAGATTTTACTGCAAACTATACAAAGTTTGAAAACACTGCTATGTGTTATGAATTATGAGCCCTTACTGACTAGTTTGCATTTTGACTGGCCTTGAATAGTTTTACATGTGTGAGAAATAAAGAGCCCACAATAAGGGTAGATCATAAAGAAAATAAAAATTCTTTACCAACAGGTGAAAAGTACTAAAAACTCTTGCCATGTTTTTTCGTTTGGATTAACCAAATCCTGTGCTGTGTTTGCTGTATATCTCCCTGCAAGGGAGAATGGCAAAACACACTTACATGTTTCTCAGTTCAAAATTGTTGCTACTGTGTTCAGGAACAGAACTCAATCCCATAAGATATAAAATTCTGCAGATAAGTTTGCCATTCCAAATATTTTCATGTTATGAGATGCACAGCCATAAGAGCATGTGTGCACTGCCTTGATCCACACCTGCATTAAGAACAGCTCTTACCTCACTTGAAATCGTTGTACCACTTGCTGATGACAGTCATGAAAATAGGCATGGACTTCTTTTATCTCATTTGCTGCTCTTTATGTTACCACAAAAAATGCAGAAAAAAAATCCCATAAACAGGAGAGAAGCTGAGTTTTATTTGTTCCTTTTTAATTTCATGCTTTAGGGAAGTAAAATAAACTAAACTAAAAGCGTCATAAAATTTGATGGGCAGTTGATTTTCTTGCCTAAACTAAGAAGAATAAATCTCTGTCTTCAGATTGCTCAGGGAACACCTCCACAGACCCTTAGCTTGTAATCCAACTGCTATCAAGAAACACTGTTGGTTTCCTGGATAAGTAATGCTTCTATAAAGGATTTAAAATTTCAGGGATAATTTTTCGCTAAAACACACAGGTCCCAAGGTCCTCTGTTCTGTGTCTGGGATTTGTGAACTCACAGTATAATTGGTCTGTTATTTGAATTTTAATTGTTTGGGCTTTGAATCTAATTAATTTTAATTAATTTCAATCCTAATATATTGAAGTTTTCCTTATTTGACTGTTTTCTTAAAGGTACTTAACAATGAGTAGAAGATACAAAACGAAATCTTTCAAAAGCATTAGAAAAATAAAAGCATTTCATTGTTCTTTACCAGTCATGAGTTATGCTCATGACTGGCAATTAGATCCATTCAGGATGACAAATATTTCTTTACTACTAAGTTCTTGCTAACAACTGTGTTACGTGAATATTTTTGTAATATTTGTCTGTTTTCTCTAGTAAAGCATAGCAGGGGGATATAATGTAATGCTTTAATATGCTTCAGAATGTCAACTGATATTCTTTAAAAACTTAATTCCTGGTATTTTTTATATTCATTTATTTTTAAATGCCTCAGAAAAACATAATGCTACTAGGATCTATAACAGAGCACAGAATAATTTTAGTAGTTATTTTATGTAAATATATCCAAAGAGTAATTCTTCCAAGCACTCTAGTTGCTTTAGAGATTTTGTATGAACTCATTCTTTTCTGTAAGGTATGAAACAATTAATTAGCAGTTTAAATGGGTGTCCTAAAAAATTTGAAAGCTGAACACATTCAAAATATGTACTAAAATCTTAATACTATTGGAATTAAGCATTTTTTAGAAAAAAACATGTTTAAACATGGTCCAGAAAAAATGTATCATCATTATGAACATATACAACTTTTAAATATATATGCAAGTTTTTCCATTGTTATTAAAAAGAAACACTGGGCTTCATAAGAGGCAGAGAGGCTTCCCTGATTTTCCTCAGTGGAATCATGGCTTAAGCCTCCAAGACTCCCATATAACATATAAGGAAATCCTGCCTCACAGTCAAAGGAGAACTCATTACTCAGCGTGAAGTGTGATCCTAGCATGGTCTCCTTTCTGCACAAGTATTAATCATGCTCATCTTTGCTGTAATAAGATGCTAAACACTGTCATTTAGCACTGCAGCAGTACAAAATTAAACCTCTCTGTACACTGCTATGGAAAGGCTACATTTCATAACAGCAGAAGGCTGGGCCCACTCACTCTCTTTTATGAAAATACTTTTTCCCATGATGCTAATAATTTTATTTTTATGGATATAGCCCTTTGTGTAATCAAATATAGAGCTTGATCTTTTGTTTATTGCAGGATTGAAGCCAAAGAAAATAGATGTCTATTATTAGATTTCATTCTGGCATAATTAAATTGGTTTAGGGTACAATTTTCTACAGAAACTGTACATTTTCCAGTAAAACCAGTAATATGAAATTATGTGTAGAATTTGTCACATAGCAGTGCCTAAAGAAACAACTCTGTTGGCTTAAATGTATAACAGAACAGCTGTGCCAATTTGAAGGAACTGTAGTGTGTTAACTATATCCATATAATTATATTGGTATTATTTTTGTATGAAAATAAGTCTTAAAAGGGCTAACAGTTTGGTACAGGGAAAGTTTAATCAAGCTTCAGAAGAATGAGCTAATGGAGTGTGCCTGAAATGCACAAAGAGAAAAATTAGCAGAAGATGAATTACAATGCTAGTAAGAATATTAGTAATGACAGAAAGCTTGAAGAACATTTTTAGAAAGGTAAAAAAAAAAAAAAGCCCAAAAAAAGACAACAACCCAGACAAAACAGACCTTGAAACCTGAGTTTTCATTTTCTTTGAAAGGATTTGTAACCCAGGTCTGTGAACAAAGCCATTATCATGAGTAAGGCTTGCAGAGAAGTTAGAGGTACAGAACTAAAAACTACACTTGGAAGAATATAATTGCTTTGTAAGATTAATAGTATTCAAAATGAGTTTAAAGGGAAGTCATTGACTTTTTCATTGTAATGTTGTAGATGTCAGATCATGTACCTCTGTTCATCCTTCACATGTCAGATCAATTTTGTCATGAGCTATGCTTTCTTTCCAGTAAAATTGAATAAGAATTACTTGAAAATCTTACATATGTATGTATATGTATGTATATATGCATATATATGTGTATAATGGTGACATATGTGGCATATGTTCAGATACATCTCCAACAATGCTGACTTATCTCATCAGGCTATTTTTGAAATGTGATGTAAAGTAATCTGAAAGGAACTATATCTTATTAGAGAAAAGGACTGCTGCAGGAAAGAGTCAATAAAGTCAAGCAAATAAGTCAATATTAAGCTTGTTGAAGCAGTGTGACGGATTTATAAGCAATTGAAGCATAGTAGGACCATTTTTTTCTTTTTTCTTTTTTCCTTTTTTTTTTTAATTAGGAAATGCATAAAAGTATGTGAACATAGACAAATTCATGTATGTGAACATGGAACTAGATGCAATGAAGGAATCCATCCCAACCTGCAGGGCTGCATCAGCTCTGGGCTCCAGCACAGCAAGGACAGGGACCTGCTGGAGCCAGGCCAGAGCAGGCACCAAGGGGATCCCAGGGATGGAGCAGCTCTGCTGGGAGGAAAGGCTGAGAGAACTGGGATTGTTCAGCCTGGAAAAGAGAAGGCTTTGGGAAGACATAATTGTGACCTTTCAGTACCTGAAGGGAGCCCACAGGAAAGATGGAGAGAGACTGTTTACAAGGGCCTGGAGTGACAAGAAAAAATCAGAATAAGTTTTGATTAGATATTAAAAAGAAATTCTTCTCTGTGAGGGTGGATGAGGCCCTGGCACAGGTTGCCCAGAGCAGCTGTGGCTGCCCCATCCCTGGAGGTGTTCAAAGGCCAGGTTGGATGGAGCTCTGGGTAACCTGGTCTAGTGGAAGGTGTGCCTGACCACAGCAGAAGGGTTGGAATTGTATCTACAAGGGCCTTTCCAACCTAGGGTTTTTATTCTATGATCTATTATCTTTAGAAGAAGAATGAATAATTGGTTGCATTCAGGTTGGCTTAGTGTATTAAAATTAATAGCATTCCCACTTATATAGGAAAAGAGAGAAAGTTTTGGAACTGTGTGCTAGGAATGCAGCAGATGGAATAAGCAAAACTCACCCAAAATGCACTTTGTGGATGCACCTGGTATGGCACCATCCATGCAGGTATATTTTCTTAAAAAGATGTTTTTAAAGGGAAATAGATGAGGGGCAACGTCCTGATCAACGGTGTGTTACATTTAACAGATAAAGATTCATGTCTCACTAAAACTGAATTACATTTGTTAGTATAAGATAAATTAGTATCATCTTTCCAATTTACAATTAGAAAGTCTTTAGGAAAATTTTGACAAGAAGAACAAGCAGAAAATTTTCATAAGACAAAAATTGCACTAAAAATCTTATAAACAAAATCATAACACATTCTATGTGTTGTCTGGAATTGGCTTTTAGTGTTATTAATGTTTTAGAGGATAATGAAATTATAAAACAGTTATTATTGCTAGTATAGGTACAAGGATGCTAACATTGAATGCTCAAAGCCCAAATCTTCTCAACTCTATTACTGAAAAGCTTCATTACATCCTTGAAATCCCCATAACAGTCTTAATGCTGTTATTCATTAACTTTATAGTATCTTTTGGGTGTTGTGTTCATTCTTCCAATGTTACTCCAGATCCTAAGACTGACATAGCTAGTTTTCTTCAGTGAACTGGAAAAGACTTGGAAGGAGTTTGCAATGAGTCATCAAGCATCTCAGTATTTTGCTAAAAGTATGATGATAACGGTCTGAGGCTGACATGGCTCAATCTTTGCATGACTCCTTATGTACATCAGAATTTGCTTAGACATATAATTTTCTTAAATTTGTGGTTTAGATGGTTTGTATGTTTTATCCATTCTTTCTAATATGGTTTGTATGTTTTATCCATTCTTTCTAATCTCTAAAGCTGTTTTCACCTGATCCATGCTTTCATAACCGGCAGCCACGTTGAGTTTTCTCAGTCTGAGGCTTGTGTTGACATATTTTATCTGTATTTTTTTATATCACAGAATCATGAAACTATCTGCTGAACCTCAACCAAGTCAACCATTGCAAACACAGGTGCTACATCCTTTTATTGATTAAAATATTTAAATGATTTAAATATATTTGGATTGAACAGCATTGACTCTAACATTTCAAAACAAAGACTTCTTGTTCTGAGTAGAAGAACTATCCTAACAATTGTGCTTCTACTATAATATATTTCAATATTTGAAGTTACTATAATTAAAGTAAAAAAAAAGTTAATTCCACTAAAAAAAAAGCTAATAAAACTTATGTATAAATATTAGCAATGTCAGATTACCTCAAAGTTTCAACTACACTGTTGTTATTTATAATAATTAACAAGAACAAAAAAGTGGAAAAAAAACAAGCTCCCTAATAAAACAGAAGAAAAATTCTATTTATTCAGAAGTTGAACCCATATGAAACATATGCTGGCTTGGCTGCCCCAAGATGTTGGTTTTACTGGATATACCAAGAAAGAGACAAAATTACTTGTTCTTCTGTTTCCAGCGTACAATTTATCTCTGTGACCCTGGAGAATTCCACTGCTGGTATTCAACTGTAACTCAAACTATCTGACAGAGAATATTTTGTAGAAATCAATAATGCTGAATGTATTAAAGATAACAATCTCAAGAGAGATTGTTTTATGAGTAAACTGGGCAGTTTCAAAGTACTCTAAAAATCCAGTAAAGCTTTCATTTTGCAAATGAAAACACATGTTTTGAATATTTTTATGGCAATACTTTATGAGGAGCTAAGAAGAAAAGAATATTAATATTATTTATACATTCCTTTTAAAAAAAGAAGTTCCTCTCCAAAGACTGTACACTTACTTTTCACCTAATAGCTTCAAGTGTTTTCACTTTGGTACTATTAAAAGCAAGGTTGGGTTTTAATCCAATAAGTGAATGTATACAGTGGCTCTGATCTAGACCAGATGTTATTAATATACATAAATTGTATATATAAATATATAAATTTGTATATTTTGCATATAGACTCAAATGCTTTCATGGTCTTGGAAAAGAAAAAACAAATAGAGTCAGAGGAATTTCTAGCACTCTCAGCTTGACAGTCTACCAGAGCTCCAAGCAGGCTCCAAGTGCAGAGCAATAAACAATTTTTGCTTTGGTTTTATTTTTGTAACAGTTCTTTTGAGGTCAGCTTTTCATTTCCTTCCTTCTTGATGGTGTCATTGTTGTTCAATTTTTATCTCTTTTTATACCATTATAATTATCTGTTTAAGTTTTATTCCTAAATAGAGACACCAGAATTGTTTTTCTTTGTGTGCCTGGCTGCAGATTTGTCTTTCTCATATTCATATTCACACTCAGATAGCACCTGAGTGTGTCTCCTATCAGAACTGACATTAAAATATCATTTTACAAATCAATGGATATGAAGGAGTACTCAATATTTTGTTGTAGTAATTTGACTATCTTTTCTTAATGTTTAATACATTAAATTCAGGTTTTAAAAGGCATATGGTTGTTTCCTGGTAGCCAGTCAAGAAGGCTGTCCTAGAAATATTTACAGTTGTGTTTGTGATTGCAACATGGAATAATCCCAGACATTGCTTGTTTTCAGGTGTCTGCAGAAAGGATCAAAACTATCTGATAGAAGGAGATTAGAAATGCATTTTCATTTCACTCTGCCTCTTCCATAAAACTTTATACTCAGTTGTCTATCCCAGAACTTAATAGTTATGGTGATGTATTTTTTAGAAGTATAAATCTTTTCAGCCATGTCTTCAATTAAGTTACCTCCCCTAAATCCAGCACACTTTTTCAAATTTGTGTAAAATTTTGGAAAGAAATCACAGAAACACAGTATCTCCTGTTAGGCTTAAGAAAAACCCTCAAGAAGAGAAAAGATTAATGACCTCTTTTAGAAGTTCAATTTTTGATTGTGCCACATACAAAGGCAGATCTTAATTTTACTGCCACACATTAGTACAGTGAATGATGCACTAATTTCTTCATCAGGCTAGACAATCATTTTGGAACAGCAGAAGCTTGTCTTCTTTAGATATCAGGTGATATGTAATGTTGTGATACCTGGCAAATATATAGCTATTCCTTCAGATGACTTTTACATAAATATCTCAGGACTTTCAATTCTATTTGCAATAGTATACTTGAATACCTGGGTTCTTGTAAAGCTTAATTTAATTTGTACTTAACAGGTATATTTATTAAAAATATCCCAGAAAGCAATGACTGTGGGCTCTAAAATGTTGTCCTTTTTTAAAATGTTTCTTTCAAAACTACTAAATTATGTGGTTCTTGTAAATAACATTAACGAGCATTTCACATTTTCGTAAGTAAAAACTTCAAATAGTATCAAGGTGACCAACCCATAGGAGAGGTTCAATGAATTTCCACTGACCAAATGAATTACTCTAAAGACTTTGATGTGGCAATGTCACTTCCTCTCCCTCTCACTACAAGTTTACACCTTGTCCTCCAAGCCTCTGTGCTTAGTATCTGCAGAGTATCTGCAGAGGATATTTTGCTCCACCTACAGTGAGTTGCTACACTGGAAAGTTAACCTAATGGTTTGTTGTGACCACAAGTCTAGCTCTTTAACAGGAAAAAAAAAAAAAAAGAGATAATTTCACTTCTACCTCTTGTTTACACTAAAAATAGATTGCTTTTCAATCACATTCCATTCTCATTTCAGACATAGCATGTTTTTCTGCTCTTAGTATTATTATTTCTGAAATAAATTAGATGACAGAAATGTTTTCCTCTGTAAATTCTTGCAAGTCTTGTTATAAGACCTGAATAATAAGCAGTTTTTCTATTCTCATCACATATTTCCTCATAATTTTGACAATATAGAGGAGAAAAAAAAAGCTACACAAGGCACAGAAAACTTTAAATATTCTCTTTGATGGAAAGAAGTTTAAGAATATTGGGACAGATGAAGAAAGTATGAAGCCAAGTTAATATGACATCTTTTATAGATTTCAAGATATTGGAATAAACTTAGAAGTCTATCACACAGCAAAAATTGTTTTGCAAATAACTAGACATCTTAATTGATTTCCAATGGTACTTTATTCTCTGTGTTTGATGAAATATTGTTTTGCACTTGTTTGTAGGTCGTTTCCCTCATCTGAGAACAGAAGAAATAAAACCCCCAACTTTAGAACCAAACAAACAGAGAGCAATTTGTACTGCATTTGGGACCCTGAATTGATTTATTGGTACAGTTATTTTCTTACCCCTTAATTTTAAATAGCTATCACTATTTTTATAGGAATTTTATGAAAGCAAAGAATTCACATTTAAGAAAAGCTCTTCTGAATTTATGGTTGAATTCCTTGGGTATATGTTTAGTTTGTAATTCACTTCAGATGGTACAATGCAGTCAGACAAAAATCAGAGTTTGTTAGAGTGAGAGGACATGAGAACACAACAAACCCCAACAAAACCACAGCCAAAACCCCAAGCCTTTAGATACAGGAATTATTTTCATCTGCAAGTGATTCTTTGTGCTAACTGTAGAAATTAATTGGCATGGGACAGAGGTGCAGGGTATAGAATTTGAAATCTTTGAATACTTGTTTCCTGTTTGAGCTGATCCAGGTCTTCAAAAGTCATTTCTAATTTCAGCAGCTGCAGTCAAAATGAGACATGAGATGAAGTGGTTTTCCTTTCTGACAAGAAATATTTTCTAACAAAACTTTGTCAGGGTTTTTGTTGGTTTGGTGGACAGGTTTGGGGTTCTTTTTTTTGTTTGTTTCTTCATTTTATTTTGGTTTTTGTTTGCTTGCTTGTTTTGTTTGGTGTTTTTCCCCCATTATTTTTCTCTTTAACGAGATCTCTTGACATTTAAACACTTCCAGAACTAAATCATAATTATCATTATGTCTTGATTTAAGAGACACGTAATAATTTTTCCTGCAAAAAGGAGATAATCACTTTTCTCTGAATATAAAAAAAAATCTATTGTTAATTATACTTTATATTGTTATGTTATGCTTGATATTTTTGTCTATCGTTTTAAGGCTGCATTCCATGGACAAAGAAAGAGACTGGTTTCCTGATGCGGATTATAGGAATATTTGGGATCGGAAAAGGAGTATGAAAATGGAAATGAGCTGCCTTTGAGGAAAAAGTGTGGTGTTTGGGTTTCCTGGGGTTTTTTTAAGTGGGCAATAAGCCTTGAAATGCCTGTATTTGGGGGATTGGAATATATTTAGGAACGTGGTAGTGAGTATATTTTGGCTTTGTGTAAGAAGGACATCTTGAAATGATACCTGTGAGAATGCACAATTTTAACCAGAAAGGTTTTGATGTGCTATAAATATGTTACTACTTTGGATGTTACTCTGCATGCTACTCATTTTTTTTCTGACAGAACGTGAAGCATGTGGATATATAAAGTGCTAAAAATTCATTCTATTATTTCATTCATTGATTAACACCCCCATAATTAATATTTTTATAGTCTTCAAGGTAAAAAGCAATTAATGTCGAATCTTATAAATTATTTAAATATTACTTACCCTGTCTTTAATTTCAGTTTCATCTGATTTATTGTGTTTTAAAGCTCCTTCTAATCATGGTACATATTGTTATAGTGGGAGAATTCACAATGATTACAAAGTTTCATGCCTATACTGATTTAGATTTTCTTGCTTTAATAAATGTGTAACTTTCTATCAAGGATGGTGTGATGTAAGAACTCCTATAAGAATCCTTTAAATTTTTCCCCCCAAAATACAGGACCAAGACCTTTCTGCATATCAGTTTATTGAAACCAGAAGTGTATTTCAAGAAAAATACACAATTACTGTGCTCCTAAAAATAATCCTTGTTCAAGACTTTTTCATCTAGAAACCAACTTCATATATCCTTATGTCAGAAGAATTTCTAGATTACAATGTGGTTGAGAATACATTTTTATATTTAATTTTTGAAAACATAAATATTAGGATAGTTCAATTTTTGTGTTTAAAGCTTCTGAGTGTGTGAATTTGTTGGTACAGTGTACAAATGGCAGACTTGTCACAAGCTTAGATTAGTATTAACTTGTATATAATGTCTTTTATAGATCCATTAAAGCACATATTACAGTCTATCCAATCAGGTAATTACAGGGTGGGTTTTCTGCTATTTTTGTTATCATTTTATAAATATTATTGATAGGTAGTGTCCAGACATTTCAAATACTGTCTAGAGTTTAGAAAATATGAATGTAAATTTTATAGTCATATAACAAGAGAACTTTTTTTCTTTCATCCCACTCCTAAGCATTTATCTAAGCATGTGCCTGATACAATTTTTGACAGTAATGATATTAAGCGAAATCTTCACCTCCAAAACGAAGGAGGCTTGAATTTCTAGAAATGCATAAACATAGGTAAAGAGAGGTGTGTAATACATATAAATAAAGATCTGTCTGGTTAAAACATTGAAAGACAAAAAATGGTTATTCATACTTTGTTAGGTTTAGATAAGATGTTAGAAATAAATTCCTCCCTGTGAGAGCACTGAGGAGATGGCATAGGTTTTCAGGGGAGCTGTGGATGTCCCATCCTGGAAGTGTTCAAGGTCAGGTTGGATAGGGCTCAGAGAACCCTGGGATAGTGGAAGGTGCCCCTGCCCATGGCAGAGGTTCCAACTCAAACCCCCATGATTCCATGATCTTCAAGTATTTTTAATTTCAGTTCAATGTTTTTATGTGTCACTAGTTCTACAATTTCACTTCATGAGGAAATATAAATACTTTATAGAAATAATTTCCTAGACATTGGTTTCTACTTTTGGTCTAGATTATTTTTTTAAAGTCTTAGACTCCATAAAAATCATTGTATTAGGGATCAGGATTTATGCATTTGCCTCTTTGAAGAACAGGAAAGTTTGCACCAATGAATCTTATCCAGAAAGTTAAAATCACCTTCCTGTACCTTTTCCCACCAAAGAAGTAAATGACCTGGTTTTGAACCTGTATCAAAGAATAGCTTAATATTATGTAAATCTGATTAAAAGATTAATAATTTTTTTAAAAATCAGTTTGTCTGCAGTTTTAATTTAGCTATAAGTTTATCATCCCTAACCGCAGCAAGCCTTGCTTCTGAAGACATCACCACTAATTTTTCTTCTCTGTTTGCTTTTAAAAAATTATGTATTTAGTTTTCCAATGTTTCTTTTGATAATTGACACAGTGCTTTATATTACGACATAGCACTTTTTTTCCAGTCATATTATTTTTTCTGATCAAAAAATTCTATTTTTGATAAACATAACATTAGATCTTGTTTCCCAGTTTAAAAAAAATTATTATTTTTACTTTATTTCTCTAATAATAAAGTAATGAGTAATAAAGTAACATAGTTACAGAGTTTAAGCAGCTCCAGATTTGACAGTACACGTTCAACCCTCCTGATAATTTGCTGGTTCCTGCTCAGATAAACTGCTTAAGAATAAGTTCTTTTTTATCTGCTTGAGTTTTTATATTTTTCACTGGAGGCTATGCAAGTTACAAAATAGTAATGCTTCCACCAATAATGAGAGAACCTCCATATGGCAATGGTCATGTTGAATAATTAGAAAATATTTGCAATCAGACAAAGAGCAATGCAACATTATTGGACTGTCCTTTCTCAATGAACAGATGAATGTTGTGTCCTAAGCACATTTCTGTTCATGAGCATTAATTTTTCGTAGAATCATTGAATCATAAAATGGTTTGAGCTGGAAGGGACATCAAAGAGCATCTGCAATGGGCAGGGACACCTTCCACTAGACCAGGCTGCTCAAAGCCCCATCCAACCCGGCCTTCAACCCTGCCGGGGACAAGGCACCTTTGCTCTTGGATGGCATCTTCTATTTCTACCAAGAACAATTTCATTCTTTGAGCAATATTATTTTGGCATGCTGCAGTCCAGGACACAATATCCAAATGCTTTTTTATGCAGTCTGGCAAAGCATCTCCAGCTTCTGGATCACCTGTACCAGGAAAAAATCCCAGGAAATTCTTACAGAGACACAGTCAGTTGCAGTTCATGCTCTAGAAATAATTGGGCTTTAATTCTTATACAACTTTTTAAATTGGGTAGAAACTTTAAAAAAATTTTAAGCATGTCATCTCTCTCCCTTCTTAGAGCTCTCCTTCAAGCTAAAGGAAACTGTAAAAATGGACAGTAAAGCCTGCTGGACAAGCCATGTTCCACGCCATTGGAAGAAAATAGTGCTCACACTTTCTCATTAGTGCTCAGGAATAGTAAGATTAAGCAGTAAGAGGTGTTTTTTGAGAAATATTTCTAGCTCTTCTTCCAAGTGAGCTGACAAGTCTATTCCTGTGATAAAAGCAAGTTTAGAAAAAGTAAATATGGATGTCACCTGCCATGGCTTACTTTCCAAAGGAGGACGTTGCTGGCAATGTAACGCTGGCTGTACAATTTCACAGTTACTTTGTGAATATCTGTTAAATGCATCGTGTGTAAAATTATCACGTCTTGAAAAACTAGCATGGAAGCCTTTGCTGGCATATTTGGGTCACCTCATGCATTTCTTCAGTATTTGGTATTTGCAGCACCTTATTTCCTTTTGTCAGTTATTGTGACGCTTCTTGTACCTTGCATCTCGATTATCATTTGGAGTTCCTCAAAATTTCTGCAGTGTTGAGACAGCAATCCTTGTCAGACTAAAATAAATCTGAAACAACTCTTGTTATTTTTCTTCTGTAGGAGAAGGTAATCACAGGGTCTTCTGAAGGAATATTTAAGTATGAGATACAAAAGTTATTAAATTAGAATCCTCTGCAGTCTCTTTTTGACCATAGCAAAAAAAATACTGTGCATTTTTTCTTCTCCAACCTCCCCACTAATTTTCTTTTTTTTAATCTAAATTATTCCATCTACTTGGATAGGGGATTTACTATGTTTGTGTCTTCTTACAGTTTTGGGATTTTTTTTGCTACTGGTTTTGCTTTCACTTCTATTTAATGCACATTGCAGACAATACACTGGGCTGCCTTTCTGGTCAAACCTGGAATACTGGTCAAGGCTACCATGGAACATCCAATGAGAGAAATGGCTTCTGTTTCATAAATGTGTACCTAAAAGCAGAACTTGAGCCACATCTTGCATACATGAAATTAAATATTTTCTTTGAATTTACTGCTTTAAATAATTATGAGAAGTAGCATACTAAAATTGTTCTCTGTACCTCTGTACTCCCTCAGTGTCTAGAAGCCAGATAAGAGGGGATTGAAGTCCAGTACTGTTTGACCCTTTTGTAAAATCACAATTCCTGGCTTTCTTGCACTAGGGACCTACCAGTAGAAAACTATGAAAGGAAAAACAATTTCTTTTAAAATGATGATTTCTAAAGACATACAAAATTATGAATTTTCAAAGATTTTTCAAAATTTTGAAATTTTGTCAGAATTTTTCATTTAAATGTTCTTCTATAAATGTAAATATTAATTTTCATTTTTCTTGTTTGAAATTCAGGGTTTGGAACAGCTGTATTTTGTTTTAGTTTGTTGTTTGTTTTTTTTTTCCCCTACAAAATAAATTTCTCACATTAATTTGAGATATTTTCAATAGAACAAGCTAAAGAAAAAAATCCAAAATTTTTCATTTAAAAAATTTGAGGTTTTTTTTTAGAATTGCATCAGTCTCCAGAGGAAAACAAATATTAAAAATAAATTTAATTTTTTTGATTTTGACTTCAACAGTATAGTTTGATCTGTTTTTCTGGTTTCAGAACGTAAATAGGACCCTTAGTTCTTCAATTTCTATCTTTCTGAGCTCTGGCCAAATATAGCTTTGACTTGCAGTGATGAGTTTGTGTGTCTCCACTCTTTCTGTGTGTTTCTTTCCATTGCAAATTAGACATTTCTATTTGATTTGGGAGGATGTTTTTGTGGATATGTACTTTTTGTTCCATCAGTGTTCAAAGCCAGGTTGGATGGGGCCCTGAACAACCTGGTCTAGTGGAAAGTGTCCTTGCCCATGGCAGAGGGTTGGAATGAGGTGATCTTTAAAATCCTGTCTAACCCAGACTACTTTATGATTCTATCATTCCAGCTAAAAGTACTAATCTTTCTTTTGAGAAATAATTCTAGTCCTGCTTTATGCATCTATTGTACTTTAAGTAAATAATCATACGTGTGAAAGAAAATTTTATGTAGCAGATGCCTACTGATCCTGAATATTTAATATTGTACTTAAAGCCATAATATTGCTTTTATCTCCTCTTCAATATTTGTTATGCTTTTTTTTGTATATATTTTCTATTTCTCTGCAGATAAATCTTGATTTAACTTAGTAAAAAAATAAATCTCATTGTCTAAAGCTGGAATATATCCAGTGTTTTATTATAGGTCATCTATCTCTACCTTGCATCCTAATTAATTAATTAATTGCTGAGTGATCTCTCCCTGTCCTTATCTTGACCCGTGAGTTTTTTGATATATTTTTTTCTGCCCTGTACAGGTGATGAGGGGACTGATAGACTGAATTTTGTGGGTTTCTAGCATCCAACCAGGGTCAACCAACCACAGTCAGTCAATAGTCTTTAAATAATGTGGTGGAAAATATCTTGGGCAAGAAATATTTATGTACCAGAAAACCACCTAAGATTGTAGTAGTAGTGTGCCTCATGTAAAATATATTTAAATCCACATAAACACAGATGTAAAATAGCTCTATTCCAAAGATCAAATTCTCCTGCTCTATGTGTTAGCACAGCTCCCATGGGCACCCTTATGACATAATTTACATCTCAACACAGTTAGTCTAACTTAATTGCGTCTTTGTGTATAATTAATTATATTATCAATCTGTCTCCTTAATGTTCATTTGGATTTACAAGTTTTTATGATATTAGAAGAACAAAGAGGAATATAAAAAGCTGTGGATTCTTACCTTGGGTTTTAATACATCCAGCAGGTTCAGACCCGTGAGAAGAACACAAAAAAAAAAAAAAAAACAACCAAAAAACAGGGAAGAAAACAGGGAAGACTGTAGGAAATATAATTAGGAAACGTATTTTGATGTATTCCAAAACAAATTTTATCCACTTGGGTATCTTTTTTTTACTTTTGTTGGCTTCTTCTTAATTACTGCGTTCTTTAATAAAACAATGGGAGTGGTGGGAAAGGATGCAGTGGGGATTGTTTTTCTGAGGAAAAGTTTTTAAAAAAATGTTAGGATGTATGTGATAAAAATTATCACTTTGGTTTATGATTTCTGTTTGTTTGGCTTTTTTACCATGCAGAGAACCTCATATATATTATGTACATTCATGTACATCTTACTCTGTCTTCTACCTTAGCTACCGTATCTGCAACCTGTGTATCCTGTAAATTCACTCTTACACTAAATTTATACTATCAGATTTTAAAAAGAGAGGCCTTATCTTTAACTGAAATTATTTAGTTTGTGAAAGACCTGGATAAAAAACTGTCTGACACTCTTCAGTTGTCATTTACTCTGTTTTAATTCTCAAAAAGCCTAAATTATATTTTGAACTACAGTTTCGTGTACCTTCAATCAAGAAAATTTCTGTGAACAAAGAGAGCGTTCACACTGATGGATAGAGCACAACACCCATGCTGAGGGAATTGACATTAGAAATTGCAGGAATCTAGTATGAAACTAACCACCTTTAAGGCCTGCAGTGAGAAGTAATCACAACAAACAAAAGAAACCTGAAATAGAATATAAAGAGACTGAGATGCAGATAGCTGAAGATATTTGACCTCCAGCGAGATGAATTCCCACTCAAGCTATCTTCAAGTTCACACCAGTTTCATTCAAAAACAGATTTTGAGCATGATCTTACTATTCAATTGTTTAAAAATTGTTTATGTTGAACAACAAATTTCACACTGTAGTACCTGGACCTTCACAAAGGAGAAGGTCTATCTATTTGGGAAGAATTTCTTCACTGAAAGGGTTATCTAGCATTGAAATTGACTGCCCAGGGAAGTGATGGAGTTACCATCACTGAAAGTGCTCAAGAAATGACTGGATGTGGCACTCGTTGCCATGGTCTGGTTCACAAGGGAGAGATTGGTCAAAGGCTGCACGATATAATCCTGGAGGTTTTTCCAAACTTAATAATTCTGTGATTTTCTGATTCTGTTTTCCCAAAGGACAAGAAGACTGTGCACCAGAAGACAGCCAAACACAACCACTGATGCACATCACTACTTTCACCTGTTTTTTGTATTTACCTCTCTGGAATTACTGCTGCCATTTTTATGAATACCTCTTGGGTCTCCCAATGCAGTTGCTCACTCCATATGGAGGAGTTCTGGCTCATACCACTGTGCTTCCTCCTTTTTTTAGAGGCTGATCCTCAAGGACTGGGTGCAGAGAGGGAGCCACAGCACAATCCTACTGCTGTTATAGTCCAGGCAAGCTTCCTTCAGGAGGAGATGCTGTGATGGGAAAGGGATCTTTGCATGGTGTGAGCATTACCTGGGAAAAGTACCACGAAAGCAGCTGAGCCCACAGAGGTTCTTGGATGCTGACTCAAGGGCTGTTCCACTGTGTGGTGTCAGTACATAAGATATGGAGAGGTGCAGTGTCTGGCTGAGGTTATCCAGGAACAATATGAGGAATTTGATTACAGAGCTTATGAGTCAGCCTTCAGTCACTTGGTTAATAAACCATGATGTCTCTCTGAAGCAAAGTTAGTAAGCTTCGTTTAAACTGTGACATGACAAGTGCCTTTAAAAAAAAAATCTAAGCAAATTATCCCTTTTTCATTGAATTTTGTTTAGTAGTGAGATAAGCTTTCACAACTTACCATCATTCCCTTAGAAAGCTTTTGCTAAATATCTCCAGTAATTTCCGCACTTCTCTACAAACTGAAAAATAAAATATGTGCTTCAGATTAGGTTGTTTATTGTTATACCTTGACATTTTAAAGAGGATTTCAAAGGTAAACATCCATTTTAGAATATCAGCACCAACCCTATCTATATCATGTAAGGACATACAACACTTAATAATTATGTAGTAGTAAAATGCTGAAAAATCTTTTCAAGTGTACTGAAATAAAAGCTAGTACGTTGGTCACCCTAAGATAGCTGATTATTCTTATCAGTAAACTTGTGACTTTGATACCTGCAACAGTTTTTCATGTAACTGTGTAAGTATCTATCTGCATATGCATGTTTTCATACACATTTAAAATATCCTGATGATTTAAAATATCCTGATGCCTCTTTCCTCAAAACTTGAGGATACACATTTTAATATTTTCTCACAAAATTAGAAGCAAAGACCCATTCTATATCTATTATTTTAAATAATACAATTGTTTTCTCAGCAAACCAGATTCAAGAGGGACCCCACTTATGTTATAAATATATACCATGTCATACTATATTGTACATATGCTGTCTACTTATGCTTAAAACACTTATTCTGGGCAAAAACCATGTGGTCACTGATCAGTATTTTTAGCAAGTATTCTGACTGTAAGATTTTACAAGGAAATGGATTTGTAGGCGTAAGATTTCTAATTTATCATCACTTTCAGTTATTTAGTGAAGTGCTGGTGGAAATGAAACGTGTACATGCTGTGAAAAGCTGATGAATCCATCTGCATGCAGTCATTCTCCAGCCAATGAAAGGTGGGTAAGGCAAAGTGAAGAGGAATTGTCTCACTTCAGAAGAACACTTGAAAAACAGCCATGTGTAATTGCAAAATTTTAATATTAAAGCATTTAAAAAAAGATCTGCTGAGCACATTACATCTCTCTTTAAAAATATAAAAGATTAAACTCGTAATATTTGTTGTAGTTATTGGTTAAATGGCTTACATTTTTCACTTATTACCCAAAAGCCTGTAGGAATCCAGCAGGAGTATTCATCACTATCGCTCAGGTTTGCTCCTGTAAAATTAGGCAAATTTTCTAACTTGATAGAAGTAAACTCACTTATATCAAACAGGAGTAAATGTCTGTGGACAGAAAAGGAAGAGGAATTTCAGTCTGAAATGTAAGCTCTCTCTCTTTTGTGCACAAAGACTTTGATTATTCTATTCCTCTCCAGACTAACATTACAGAGGTGACGAGCCAAGACAGCCAGCATGGCTGTATCAAGGGCAAATTGTTCCTCCACCAATCTGGTGGCCTTCTGTGAGGAAGTGACTGCAACAATCAACAAGGCAAGACAGACTGATGTCACCTGCCTGGACTTCTGTGACTTCTGTGCCTTCTTCAACATTGTCCTACATGGCCTCCTGATCTCCATATTAAAGAAAGATGGCTTTAAAGGGTGGATTGTTTGGATGAAGAATTAGCTGGATGGAAACAGCCAGAGAGTTTTGTCCAGTGGCTCTGTGTGCAGGTGCAGGTGACCCTTCAATATCTTTATCAATGACAGAGACAGTGGGATTGAGTGCATCCTCAGCAAGTTTGCAGACAACACAAAGCTGAGAGGTGCAGAAGACACCATAAAAGGATGGGATGCCAGCCAGGCAGACCTGGACAAGCTTGAGAAGCTGACCCCTGAGAACCTCTTGAAATTCAACAAGTGCCAGGTGCTGGACCTGTGTCAGGGCAATCCCAGCCAGACATGAGTACAGACTGGGAGAGAAGTCACTGAGAGCAGCCTGCAGAGAAGGACTTAAAAGTTCTCATAGAAGAAAAGCAGAACAGGAGACAGCAGTGTGTGCCAGCAGCCCAGAAAGCCAAGCGAATCCTGGGCTGCATCAAAAGAGGTGTGACCAGCAGGTGTGGAAGGAGATTCTCCCTCTCTACTCTGCCTTCCTGAGATCCCAATTGGAGTGCTGCATCCAACTCTGGGGTCTCCAGCACAAAAGAGATCTTTACCTTTATAGAACAAGTCCAAAGGGGGGACATGTCGATGATTGGAGAGCTGGAGCACCTTTCCTACAAAGACAGGTGATGAGATCTGGGTGCGAACAACAACTGGGGAGACCTGATTGCAGTGTTTGACCTATTTCAACCTACTGAAAGTGGCTTATGAAAAAGAGGGAGCAAGACTTTTACACAGCAAATAAGGTAGGGGGATAGACAAGTGAGAAGAGTTTTAAACCAAAAGAGGAGAGATGATAGGAAAAAAATTCCACTCAGAAGGTGATGGAGCACCGGAACAGGTTTCTCAGAGAAGCTGTGGATGCCCCATCCCTGGAAGTGTTCAGGGCTAGGTTGGACAGAGCTCTGAGCAGCCTGGTCTAGTGGAAGGTGACCCTGCCCATGGACAGAAACCCTTATTTTCTAGATTGTTGTATAAAAGAAAAGAGCTTCAGCTATCATATTAACATTTTATGTCATGCACAATTCATTACAGACCTTTTCATGGTTATAGGTGTTTCTGTATTGAAAGAGTTAAAATTACAATGAAGGACATAAATTGAGTGCTTTTTAATTAGAAAATTGGTTGTTAATATATCATTGCCTGCTGCTGTACAATTTTCAGAGAAATTGCTTTTTCCTTCTGTAGTTTTGGCTTTCTGGGTTTTTTGAAGGAAAAGGAGATCTTTTCTTTGCCCCAGTCAAGCTGTGCAAACATAAAAAATATTTATGCTTCAGTTACATTCCTAAGGGATAAATAGCAGTTAGGTAGGTAACTCTAACTGAATTTCAATGCAAGTTAGGGACATCTCTGCCTTTACAAATTTCTCCCCCCATAGAAATTCAGGTTTTTAGCTATAGCACATGCTTTCCCTCGGTAGCATTAGGAAGCACCCTTATAATTAGAAACTTGCAATGAAATCTTAATGAGAAACATGAGACAATATATCATAATCTAATATAATGATACCTATTAGAATGTTAGAGCTCAACTCATCAGTAGTATACTTACGAATACTTATCTTCATTATTAGGGAATTTTTGTAATTTAATGGATGGATATAATCACCAAGAAGACTGAAAGGAGTACCTGATTGCAGACTGACCCTGGAGCAAATTGTGATATAATTCATGTTTCAGGCAGGACAAGACTAGTTTACAGAGGGAGAGTAAGACTTTTTCATTTCAACAGTTACAGCTGAATAGTGAGAAAGTATAGCAAGTCTTGCAATCCTTGTTATTTTATCATAACAACAACAGTAAAAATAGGCAGAGTATGTCCATTATTGGCAGGAATGTGGACAGAACGACCTGACTGGTATTCTCCACCTTCATATTTTTGTGGCTGATAACAATAATGGACATCTGGTAGCTGAAATTTTCAACACTGATTTGGAAATATATTATATATATATTAATCAAAGCGTTATCTGTTTTGAATTATAGATCAGAGACAATAGAATGATAAATAATACAAGAACAAGGTTTCTCTGAAGGTAGTTTCAGAAAAGGGTTCCATAAGCACAGCAGGATATGCTTTCACATCTGTCTGAAACACATTTTCGTGAAATTCCTGGAGATGAATCTTTTGGAGTACTCACGTATTTGTATGATTAATATCAAGAGTCATTTGTCAGAATTTATAAGGTCTGTCATTTGCACATAGCTGTCATGAGGTTTTTTACACATTAATAATCTTCTAGACTGCAAAATATTCAGACAATGTGATTTTAGTAGCTTACAGAAAGAATAGCAGTATAGCAGCTAACAGTCAAAAATGTAAAAAGCATTAATTTTCAACAGTATTATTTTTTTCTTGTAATATATCCTTTTCTCCTATTGCCTATTTATATTTCTATTTCCCATTTTCTGCTACTGTTCCTTATCTCTCTTCCCTTTCATCCTGTTCTTATTTTCCTTTTCTTAATTATTCTTCCTCTTTCTTCTTGACACTCTCATTACATTTATTTTCATAAAGTCTCGTTAGAAGGGAGAGAACACTATCAGCAGTCCTGAGATTTTCGTGCTTATGAATTTCCAGTAATGAATGTCTTTTACATCATGATTTTACATTAGAGAAAATAAACTGGAACATAAAAGCACAGCTTAGGCCAAATGAGGATTTCCCTTTTAAAGCTGTGTTTGTTGCATTAGTGGGGTAGATAAAGCTTTCTCCTGCCTGCACCCAGCACTACCTCAGGTCCCTCTCTACTCCTGTGCACAGTAACCTTCCTTCCTGCTCTTTCCCTCATCACCTAGGCCAGACAATTTTAAAATAAGTGTACAGTATGAGAGTGCAGAATGCTTGTGTATACATGCAATAGCAGATATCTTGGATGATGAAGCTCCTAGGCCAAGCATTAAGGGACTCACTGGCCCTGCTGGAAGACATCAGAGTTTGCTGCAAACATCAATCAGCCTCTGTTGCTACTTGCAGATCCCTATGTTTTTGAAACATTCTTCTGATTCTTTGGGTTTTTTCAGATGCCACCCCAAGGGTTTTATAACTTTTCATGTCAGTATTTTCCATTTTTAAAGTCTGAACTGCTCCCAGTGCTTCAGCAGTGACACTTTTGAGTTTTCACTTCTATCTTATCTTGTATCATTTTAGCTCACATGCTTCCTCAAGCATTGAAACCAGGTTCCCAGTAACACAGAGCCAAGGTCCAAATGCAGCCTGAGGACACAGAAAGCCGAGTCCTTGGGGGGAAAGTGACTCTCAGTCCCTTCCTCAGCCTGTAAGACCTGCCAGCATCTCCATACCTCTGGCAGTGTCTGTGGAAGGAAATGCTTCTTTATCACATCCAGCCCCTGTTTCTGTGCTATAAACAGCTGCTGCCCTTCCTCCAGAACTTCTGAAATCACAGCAGTCACACTTAATTCTTGTACAGTTTGAGCCCCTTAAGCAGGATCATTTCAGCTATTCTTAGATTATATATCTTATTTCTGTAAGCCTATATGATTTTCTTGAGCCTGAAAATTTCTACTGAAGATATCCCTTCTGTAGCACTTCAGCATTTCCCTCTGTCTCTCTTGATTACATGTGTTGTTTTTGATACTTAATTTGGAAAAAGACCCAACACAGGAAAAATCTTGTGGTTTAGGAAATGGTAAGATTTAGGAACTTTAGTTATCCTCTCTTTTTGGCTTCCTAATCTAAAATGCCTGTGTTAATGCTACATGAATGGAAAGTAATAGTTGCATGGGTCGTATCCTTGAATGTACATTCAGCAGCAGATCCTTTCTGTCACATAACTAATTCCAGCAAAGTATCTATATTTGAAAAGAATGCAAAATGGAGCAGAATAAAAATAAGTAGGGGCTAGCTAAAGTGTTTGAGATAAAAAAAGCAAAAGTCATTTTGGGAATTCAAATGTTGTCATGAAGGCAATACTTTTCGTTTGTAATTTTAAAAAATTGAGGTATGGGCTACCAAAAGTAAGAACAATATTTTTTTTCATATTTCCATTGCTTAAAATTATTTCATTTCTTAAAAAAAGGAAAAAAAAAAAAGGACTACAATAGAGGAAGGACAGTGCAAACGATGAGCAATCAGACTGAATTTTAGGGACACTGACTCTGCTGGGAAGTACTGACATGGGACCTAGCTATTGCAAGATGCACTATGCCTAAACTCGACTGTGATGCCCAGGGGTATTTTGTAACTTTTTAACTTACATGGGTGAAGGTGCTGATGCTCTTGATCCTGTCCAGACAGATCAGAAACTATGAGGCCACACAAATCCATTCCCAATTAAAAGTGTTTAAAAATCAAGGTAATGCACCCAGTTTTTCAGTAGACTCATTTATAGTCATTTGTATGTAGTTCTGCATAAATTCTTTTCTGTAATTTCAGGTCACTTATAAACTCAGGAATTTTGAGTAGCACCATTTGTTCATTTGCACTTACACAGCAACAAAAAGTATGTTTTCAGCCAGGCCAGAGGTCCTAGAGGTATCTCTAAATATCTGACACAATTATTGATAATTACATAGCCATAGCTGCATGGAGTTCAGCATTTAAGATGATATTATTTCCTGTCTCTCCCCTCAGGTCTGGGTTTTTTTGTATAGTTTCATAAATACACTCTTGGTCTGAGGGACACTTCTAATGTATGTTTCCTTTTTTATACTGGTTTGTAGGACTTAGATTAAAAAGGAAACCCAATTCTCTTAAGTCATAACACCCATTAAAAGTGAGTGCTAAATGCACTTGCAAGGATTAATTTCTAATTCTTCTACTTAATATCAATTATATAATTAAATTAATAATGGAAATCTTAAGAAGGAGAAAACTATAGCTCATCAGTAGGCATTCTGTGGAATTCTTGCTTTTGATTGATCCTTATTGCCTTAGATCTTTCTAATTCACCATTGTTGTGAATCCACCCTCCATTTCATCAATCCTCAACAGGACCTTTGTCCCAAACCATAAATACCTTTGATTCATTTAGCAAAAGGCACAATCACAGTAAGCTGCCTAAGGGGAGACAAAGGGGTGGTAAATTTTGAAAAAAAAATTAAATAAAATATAGATAGAGCTACTCTTATAAATGTGTGGTTAGGGCCCTTATGTTAACTCAGAACAATGCAGTTTCCTCAAGTTTTCTTTGACAAACTACAAACTAAGTCAGCAAGGATCCTATGAAATAATATTAAGAAAGCATTTTTTTAACAAGTAAAAAAAGGTCATGTCATCTTTTAAGAATATATTTCTAACTGGAAAAGTAGGGTGACTTTTAAGTAGAATCAAACTGTGATAATCTAGTTTCATCAGAGTGTTGGCTTATCTATAATATATCTGTCTTGACATGAAGTCAAATTGAGTTAGAAACATTAAGGGTTTCAGAGCAGTTCCCAAATTCATCAAATGCAGAAAACAGGTAGGAGTTTAGCTGAAAACTCTTATTTTTCCTTGATCATGTAGCAGGCCAAAATTCACAAGCGTTATGAAGGTAAATATTCAAGTGAATGTTTGTGCAAATATTTAGCCACAACTGCTTCTTTTGCAAGCAAAACTTTGCAATCTACAAATGTTTGCAGAAATGAAAGAAATAATCCAGTAGTAATCTGAAAAATTCTCTTCTTCTAAAAAAGCTTTGGGATTTTCAGCATGCTTAGAAATTATATTGTCTTGTTTTGAAAAGATAGGTGTCTGCTAAGGAAGGCAGGAGCCTCTCTTGAAACGAAAAGTGTAAACCCCGTCCTTCCAAATTATTTTAATTTAGAAATAAAGGGGCTCTCAGGCAAAGATATGGGAGTAGGAATAACTGTTCTTTATTAGGAAAATAAAAATAAAAATGCACTAATATGAAACAACATTGACAGACTCAGAAAACGAGCTGACACCCTGTGGGTCAGGGTGCTGGTAGCAGTCTGATTCAATGGGGGCTGCAGTCCTCCTGCAGTGACACATGTGTTTCTGTTGAAAACAGTGATCCTGTAGAAGGGTGTAGGTTTCCTCTGAAGGTCCAGTGGTCCAGTGGTGGTGTAGATGGGCCTGGTCCTCCTCTGGGAATCCAGTGGGAAAAGGCTGACTGTGGCATTCCAAATCCCAGATTATATCCAGGAAGGAAAACTTGGCTCCTCCCCCTGGGCAGAGCAACTCACAGCAGGATGATGTAATTTTATCAGTCATGCAGTGAGACTCAATGACCCCGTAACAGAAGATTCTTCCTTGGAGGAAGGATGGATCATGGAAGAGATAAAGAGAACTGTCCCACCTGATTTTACAGGTGGCCTAATTAGCAGAAGAAAACTGTCCCACCTGGTTCTAACAGATGGCAGTAGAATACACATCCCCAGACACTTTTTGCATTGCAATGTGAGACATATACAAAATATAGTTTTCTACCTGTGAAAAAAATTTAAGAGTGTTCAATTGGATGACAGTTATATAGGTTAAAAAAAAATCTTAAATAAAAAAATCTAATTAAATTCAATCTATTGCAAGATTGATGACAGACTGGGTTTATGAACCTCCCACAACTACCCAATGGTTGGGACACCAAATACTAAGGAGTAAATCAGCTGCTTGGTTGATACAAAGTCCCTTTCCTTAGGTGAAGATGAAATCCCTGAGGATTCATTACATTCTGAAACTCTGGAAAGCATCTCGATCAGTAGTTTTCAATCTGCGACCTCAGAGATCTAGGGGTTGTTCTAAGTCTGTAAAAGGTGACTAACAAAATCCTTTCTTATTTTGAAGATTGCTCACATTTTCCCTTCACAGGTCCTAACACCCTCTGCAAATATTAGGCGGCTTCAGATCATGATTGTTATTTCCAATCTGTGCTCTTTGTACAGGAACTAATAATTTGCTTGAAAATCAAATAAAGAGGACACTTCAACCATCATTGTTTAGGATGCAATCACTAGTAAGTAAGTTAGCTTTAAAACAAACAAAAAGGAAAGGCCAAAACTCTGTGAGGGTGAAAAAAAAAAAGGTACACTCAAATATATCATCTTTGGTTGAAGCCTTCCAGTCCTAGAAAATTGGAGCACATGTCATGGGGCTTCTGTTCAGATAATTCCTACTCATTTTGTATGCCTTTTCTCCGTCTTTCTCAAGAATACTACAAGCTCTTAATAACGTTATTATCTGCTAACAGCTGCTTCCTACATCAGGATGTCTTATTTCTGTTAGTCTTAGAAACTTTCTTACCCATAATTCTTCCCACAGCCATAAGCAATCTGCCTGTTCCCAGTCAGGCAAATATGGAGATGTTTTGAAATTCTTTAAGTCTTAAGAAAAAGACAGACTACTTTTTTACCAGTACAGTGTACCTTTTTTTTTTCTTTCTTTCTTTAAAACATCATATACTAATTTGCATAATTTATATTTTCAGTTATTCCTCAGTGACACACAGAGAATGCTTTTGAAAAGGTCATGAAGAGTAGAATGCTTTTTCACACAGGCATGTAGTGATAGGAGAAGGTGAGATGGTTTAAAACTGAAAGGTTTAAATTGGATTTTAGGAAGAAATTCTTTCCTGTGAGGGTGGTGAGGCACAGGAACAGATTGCCCAGCAAAGCTGTGGATTCCCCATATGTGGAAGCATTCAAGGTCATGCTGGATGTGCTCTGAGCAACCTGGTGTAGTAGAAGGTGCCCATGCCCAACTCAGAGAGGTCCTTTCCAACCCAAATAATTCTATAATTCTATGTATAATTTTATCTGTACAATTTCTAGATGAATTTTTTTTTTTACAGAAGATTAAAGGTATTGAAAACATTTTCAAATTGAGAAGTGGTTTTGATTGAGTGAAATGAGGCTTTTTTTCTGGTTTGCATTTTTTCATTGAAAGATTTCCGTTTTTCAATCCTAAGGCAGGATTTTTACTAGTTTATGCCTTTGTGACTTGAGTATCAACATCTGTGCTTATCTTTAGAAATGTCATTCATCATTCATAGTGTGCACAAATGCTCATTAGAAAAACTGAAGATACCAGAGAAATGTCTAAATAAAGGAAATGGAGTCAAAAACACTCCATTCAAAATAAGAAAAAATTCAGGAGATTTTCTTTGGCATTTTACTTTTCCTCTAGAAAGTATATTAAAAGTTCTTTTGTTTTAAATAAAGCTTAGCAATTGCTATTAACAATAAGAAGATATGAATTAAGCAGTTCAGCATTGAAACATTTAAACATTTAGAAAATCAATAAATCATTATTAATTCTTCCATAACTTACCTGGTAAGTGTTTAAAACTTCATTGTTTCCTTATCTAAATTTACAAATGTCCAACTAAGAAACAGAAACCATGGGAAATACAATGAAAGGTGGCAGATACTGTATTTAATGGAAGTGTGTAGAGGTCCATTGGAATATTAAATCCTTATGTTAAATCCTGTGCTGGTTTTGTATTAATTGATATTTGGTGAGGAGGGGAGAAGCCAATCACGGAAGTGATTTTCTAAGAAAAGCTGCTAGCAGTTTCCTCTGTGCCTGACAAACCAATCAGTGATTAGTTTTGAATATTAACTCTTTGTTAAACCACTAGAAAGCTGAGCACACCTCTGTGAACAGACATGTTAAAAACTAACAAACCCCGGGAAAAGCTCTCTTACTTCAGTGTCTAGAGATAGAAATTCTTCCCCTCCTCCCAGCCCAGTGGCTGGGCAGGGGAGGGGAGGCTGCAGGGCCCCCATCCAAGGTATGGTTTTGGCCATGGCTGATAACATCTTGCCCACATTAAGCCCTGCCCTGCAGCCTGTCCAGGCTGAGCCAGGGTCTTCCAGGCCCCAGGAATGGCTACGGGCCAGACTGGCCCTGGCCTCAGCCCCAGAGGCTGCTGGGCAGGGAGAAGGGAAGCCATCAGTTGGAATTGAACGTGGCAGGGATCGGAGACAGCCATGCAGCTAGAATGGCCTCTGCTGCTCTGGCCAGGCCCCCTGAGATCCTGACACAACCCCCAGTGTGACCTGAAAATCCATCACCGTGACTGCTTCAGCTCTCTCCCAGCAGGGATCACATAATCTGCAGGGCCCAAGTGAGATATTAACTTTTTCAATGCACAGATAAGACTTGCAGACCTTCAATCCTCTCTAGGGTGAGAGAAAAGGAGAGCGTGAAGACACGTAGAGAACGACATGAGACATGAAGGGCAGTAAGAAGAAGAGTCCCAGATAGGACGGTTGAGGAGATGCCTCAGTCTTGAGCTGAAATCCTCTTGTAAGGCTATGGAGAAGATACAATTGATACATCAGACTCTTTTTCCCTGTAACTCATTAAAAAGAACGGGGAGATTTATCCTTCAAATTGTAGATATGAGCAAAGGCTTCCATGCTAAAGCAAGCAGATTTTGAAGTAGCTGTGATCTCATGAGAAGTTTGAACAGAGAGACAGAGAAGAGAGATGAAGTCCCTTTTCCCCCATGGGAGGAGGAGGAGGAGGAGGAGGAGGAGGAAGAAGAAGAAAAGAAGAAGAAGAAGAAGAAGAAGAAGAAGAAGAAGAAGAAGAAGAAGAAGAAGAAGAAGAAGAAGAAGAAAGAAGAAGAAGAAGAAAGATGAAGAAGAAGACTTCTGTGCCCAGAGATTATCTCATAGATAGATAAAGAAAACCTTTGCTCTTGAACAGTTCACCTTTAAAATAGTACCCCATAAGTTGACATGGCCCATAAACACAGCTGTGGGATGCTGTGAAAGATGAGAGGGACTTCACAATTGCAGATTTCTGGGTGGTAGCTATTTGTGGAGGTTAAAAGCCACAAGAGAACTATTTTCTTGTAGAGAAGTCTCCATAGCATGACAAGAGACACTCCTCTCCCTAAGCGAAAAATTATTCTAGAGGTGATAAACTAACTGAATTGCTTCTTTACATTGTTAGTGGGAAAGAAAAGGTTGTAGAAGTGCTCTGAAGGTTTTATACTGATTCCCATTATTTTTTAAGTTTCTGTTAATAAAGTTTTCTTTAAACCCTTTTAAAATTTTGAGCCTGCTTTGCCTTCCTCCTAATCCCATCTCAAAGCAGGAAATGAGTAAATAATTCTAGAGGGTACATGGACATTTGGCCAACACTAAAGCTACAACTAGTGCATTGGCTGGGAAATCTCAAGTTAGTGAACCAAAACCACCACAAGTCCCAATTCTTGTTGAGTAGGGCTTGTAAAATAAATTGCTTTTTTTTCATATTGTGTCCTTTTAAGTCTAAATAAGGTTCAGTTCTGTTACTGCTAAGTTTGTTTTGTGGATCTGCCCCCATTTTACCAGGTAGGACAAGATGAAGTTTTATTAGCAATCTGGAACAAATGTTTTCCTTTTAGAGATGGCAGAGCGATGTCAAAGTACAGGATCTTGCCTTGCTGATTGTGGTGAAGAAAGAGTAAGTTGGATTTGCAGCATGCAAGACCCACTAGAGCACCTTGACTCTTGCTCATATCTGCAATTCCTCCTCTGAAGAATCAGAAATCTTCACCGGTGTGAGAATTCTGTCAATTCTACACCTGCTGGACTGAGAAGAAACATCCCATTTTCCCCTTCTCTTCTATTTAAAAAAAATATCAGTGCTGATCAAAGAGAGAAAACAAGACATGTAAACGATGTCTAAATATATTGCTTAGATGTTCAGCTCTTATGTTTGCCCTAAACCTTCACTAACACTGAATAAGACAGAGATAAAAGGGAAGGCCTTCATTTTTTTGTTTATGGGTTACCAAGAGTCATTAAATGCTTTTCCTGAACTGAACAAAAAGCATCAATAAAGAACATTTGCAACAAAATTCTGCTGATGTTCCTTTGTCTGTGGAAGAGACATTATCAAGAATGATATATTGCATTGTACTTTACAGCAATAAGCTCCTTCTCAAGTACTATGTGACCTAATTTTTCTCAGCGTTATTAAGACAGAAGAAATTTAGAACAAAATATTTAAAGCTGAATATCCTTTTATGCTCAAACACTTGCATAAATATTTTTGGCTGTCTATCTGTTTGACCCTTTTTGTAACACTCTCTAGGCTGTTGATTGGAAGGTTTTTATTTGCTATAAATCTTCAGATTTCAGCAAGTAAGCAGGTCTTTACTGGGACAACATTACACATTTCTCATTATGAAAATAGTGTTTTCATTGCTGACTTTGCATGATATAGTCAGAGGCTGGGAGATGATGAACGTTTGACATTTGACCTTTGATGACCATTTGGAGCCCTTAATAATTGAAAGCTAATTTTAAAATAAAATCAAAGTGGACAAAAATTTTAATATTTGTAAAATTCTTCCACAGCATAACAGATATTACAAAGATTTCTTAAACTGAAGAAAAAAGACACTAATTATTTGTGGATCCATAGCAACTTAGTGCAGCTTCTTAGACCAAAATTTATTAAATATTTGACAAAGTTGTTCACCTACTATTAGTGATATTTCACACCTAGCAGGTAAACTCCATTTTTGTCTCATCTAGTAATACATACGCAACCTGAAATTCTAGACTGCACTTTCCACAATCTTCTTAGACTTATCAGCTGAGATTTTGGAGTTTCTTCCCAGTGTCTGGATCAGAGTTGTGCAGAATTCAAATTCTGGTACAATTTCACAGCTTTTAGTGAAGACAAGAGTTTTGTTAGATGTAGTCAACTTTTTCATCAATGACAGAAAATAAGTGAGAAAAAGAATAAATATGTGAATATGAATTGTAGCAAATTCATAGAAAATCCTGAGAGAAATAACATTTTTAGTCACTTTTATTGTGGAAAAGAAATTTCAGGAGAGTTTCTACTTTTGTTACACAGCTTCAGACAGCAAAGCCAAAATCAATTGTCCTGAGAAGATTCATCAAATACCTGAGAATGTTAGCTGTTAAAAAGTTAAGTGGCAAATAAACAATTATTTTATATTCCTGGCTTAATTAGCATAATTATGAATAAATGTGAGTATTCAAGTCAAACATTCAGATAAGCTGCATTCCTTAAAAAGAGACTTCTTATAGCTAGTACACGTACTTTTCTTTCACTTTAATTTGCATGTTTTAAAATCTATGTGGCTTTGAAGATAACATCATCAACCCATTGCACATACTCTTCTAAGCTTCCTCTGAGATCTTCTTCAACTAAACTCTGATGGCCATACCTGACAGGTCTTCTAATATGAATTCAGTCCTCAGACTCCCAAGTAATTTTTGCTTTCTTCCGATGCCCATCTTTTAACCTCTCATTTGAATGTCCTTTCATTGATGTTCTGACCTGGGCTATGCATAGTGCTTCAGATAAAAACTTGACATTGTGCTACTCCATTCCTAAAAAAATATCTCCTATCCACACTCTGCTTTTATGAGGTAAATTTCTTCTCTGCCAGGGAAATCTGATATTTGGGAGAGTCATACAAAGGACATACATGTACCGTATTGAAATTGGATTTCAGAATCCTCGATCTTTCAACATTCAAATATGTTTAATGCTGTCTCTCTGCAATGTGCAGAGATAAAAAAAACTACAAGGATTATCCCAGACCATACTTATCATTCATTCATGATGCTGTGTTTGGGCAGTGGAGTGATTCCTCACTATATCTTTCATGAACTTCCACAGCATCCTGGTTTATAATTCAAGGTGAACACTTGAGATTTCAGTTTGGCTTCATATCAAATACAGTTTAAGAGGCCAAGTTTTTCTGCTGTCAATACTAATTGTGACAAGTTAATCCACCCTGAAATATTAAGGAGAAGTAGCAACATTTAGACATTCAACTTCCTTGTGCTTTTATACTAGAACTATTGAAAGACAGAACATGTTCAACATATTTGAGTCTTTAAAATTTATCTACTTCCTGTACTTTTTTTCATATCTTTTGTCAGGAAAATTTCATTCAATTTTAAAGCACCTTTTTAAATTAGAAGTCTGCTTGATTTCTGAGTTTTCATTCTTTTGGTTGAAATATTTTCAGATGTTACGTGAAATAAATATTAATGATAATAGTACTTACTAGAGGTGTACTGTACTAGCATGTTGAGATCCCAGCTTGCCATTGTTTTAAGCATTGCAATTACACAAAATGAGTGGCAGTAGTTCCTAAGGTTCTTAGACAAAATGAAAATATGATAATTATCTTTTATTCAGGCAATACTGAGAAACAACCCAGGTAAGTGACAAGAATCAGAAAGAAGAATGAAAACAAATTTTCTGAACAGATTTTACTGATTGCCTATTAGGTTTGAACTCTTTGTCTTATGCTTCTATCCATAAGGTGCATAAATTTCCTTCAGATAATTCCTGGATTTAGTCTATGTGTCTATAAGTTCTGCAGAATATTTGTACATAGTTCAAAACCATTATGTAAATTACTTCAAATGTCTAAAAATGGTAATCTGTAAGTCACTCAACTATGATTCTAATTTGATGAACAACACTCAGAAATTGCAGTGAAACCAAATTTCTGTCTCAGGTTAAAAGTGCAAATATACATATTTATAAAATAAAAATTGCCATTCAGCAATATTCTCGAGGTTACTTTTTCCATCGGTATTCATTGAGAGTATTCTAATCATATATTCATTATATGAAGTATTCATTGAGAATATTAATATGAATTCCAATATTCTTTTAATATTTAGTGATCATAGAATATTAACCAAAAAAACCACAATAAATTGGAGAATGCACATTAGGGGTAATACCTTTTACTACCAATTTCAAAATATTTTTGAAATTGTTCTGAAGATATTTGTACATTTCAGAGGAGGATCATATCTCTGGATGCACCTTCTTTTGAGTTTTGTCATGCAGATTTCTTACATAGAAATCAAGTTTTGTCATGCCGATTTCTTAAATAGAAATCATTGTTAAATTAATGATTATGTCTCCTTTAAATAAAATTTTGCTGTGACATGAGAGCATCCTGTCTCACCAGGTGTGTCCTGGATCTGACTATGGGCAGTGAATCTGAGCTGGCAATATGGGATTGCTTTCCTTCAACAGCCACACAAGGAGCTTCTTTGCTAGTTCCTTAGGATGGGAGACTAAGTAAAAGAAAAAAAAACAAAACTATCTAAACCCATGCAAGCACAAAAACTACATCTGAAAAAATATATAACGTAGAAAGAACTAAACAAGTTGCTTGACATGGATCAGTATTTCCAGGGAAAATAAAGCACTGCTACTCTAGGAATCAATCACAGAATGACAGAATGTCCCAAATGGGAAGGGACCCATCAGGATCATCAGACAAACTCCTGGCTCTGCACAGGACACCCCAACCATCCCACCCTGTGCCCGAGAGCATTCAATGCTTCTTGAGCTCTGTCAGGCTTGGTGCTGTCCCCACTTCTTACTCCAACATGACAGATGCATAATGTATTAATCCTTCTTCAGCTTTTGCCTTCTCACTGAATGTACAGAGCCATACCCATGCAGGCACAAAGAAAACTTGATTTTTTTTTCATTAAGTGGACGCACATATGGAGAATTAGCACCGAATTCCTATTTTTTTCTGTTTTACTAAAAACTTTAGCAAACTGTGAATCCTATTATCTCACCTTATTACTTCAGGTACTGAGGGTGGAAAAAAAATCATTTTTCAGAGGTAGTTTGTATACAGTTTCCAATTCATGTATCCAGTTTCTAAAAACTTTAATAGACTACATATCTAATTGATTTTTAATTACTCTTTGACTTTTTTCCTCTATATAAATTCCATAGTGAAGCTTCAGTCAGAGTTTTAAGCATGAATCTTGAAGAAAACTATATGAAACTGATTTCAAAGGAATTCTTTTTTTCTCTGAAAGGATAACGATGCTCTAACTGAAACGGCTGCACACATTTCAGAATGGTAGTTGTTCTAGAGTGTTAAAGTAGAACTTTTTTACTACAGAGGGGCTCATAAATCAGAGCATGCTTTGCCTTACAAGGGTTTATTACAATGACATTCAGTACTTGGTTTTTTGGTACTTAGTGCAGTTTGAGTTGAACAGCATTGTCAAACTGCCAAGTTATTGAAGCTCATGAACCTTCTCACTGACCTCAGTATTTACAGAAACAGAGCCTAATTCTGCAAATATGATCCTGAAACAGCTAAAGTTCCAAGGATTAGACATGTAAGCTTACTACTTTAATATTTTAATTATCCACTGAAGTGTTTTACAGGAAATGCTGAGAAGGATAGTGTGGCAAAACCAGAAGATTTTGAATGAAAATATCTGAAATTCTTAACCTTGTCTGTATAAATACATTGAGAACATATGCAGTAACCTTGAGTAGGGTTCAAATTTAGCTAAAATCAGACTGGACTTTTACATAAAAGCTGGAATGAGTTGCTAATTCAAGCAGGAAGACTACAGAGCCCTTGAGTCCTGCTACTCCATGTTTCAAAGCTGTGGCAAGGCTGTAATGTCAGAACCCAAGAGCTGGCAAACTGCACCTGCAATTAATGTCAAATGGTTGTCTGAAGTGTGGAGTTGGCCTGTCTTCAAGAGCAGAAAACCAACAGATATCTTTTATTTCTTCTATGTGTGAATGTCAAACCCATTAGTATTAAAGAAGCATATGTAATGGGCTGCTAAGAATTTCACCAGCACAGATAAATTGGGTGGATCAATATGTTACTACATCGTTAGTACAAACTGACTTTGAGCTTAGGTAATGGTTGACAAAATGATTCAAAAGGAGTATGTAGAGGAAATAATTGCACCTCCCATTACAGAAAGCTCCCTGCTTATTCCAAAAATGCTACAGAAGGGTATAACTGCTGATAGTTTGCTGAGCTGGCAAAAAAATCAGGGAAAGCAGGAGGCTGAAATACTGGAAGCACTACTCTCGCTTTGCAGTCACAGAGCTGAAGGAGGTATTAGAGATACCAAATACAGTGAGTCAGAAATTCAGCATACTGTGCATGCACATCTTCACATCTTTTCATCCCCAAAGATCTATGAAATTTATTGAAGATAGCTGCAGTTGTCTGACAAAATCAGTTCAGCACATATATTGCATAAAGGTCAGGAATTTTGCTCAGTCATGTCATACCATGCAGTTACAGTAACAATTATATATAGCTATCATGCCAAGGGTTACAACTGAGTATGAGTGGAAATCCTTTGTGGATATTCCATTAATGTTCTTGCTGTACTATTGACGATTATGAGCTCAACACTGCACACAGCCCAGCACTTTCTGCTTGGGGGAAACTGTTTTTTCATTACTTAGAAGAACACTGGCTCATCCCTGAAGAGCTACCTGACTGAGCCTGTTCCTATGCCTGGTTATTTGTCTACCTGATGAACACTGAAAAATGTGTCCTCTCAATACATGTGTGATCCCATGATGGACCAATGGACCGATACAACACCACCAAATTATTCTACCAATGGTTCAAGAAATTATTGTTTCAGCTGAAGCTCTCCCTGCAGCCTCAGCCCCACAGCTGGGTATTGAACCATGGTGTATATCCAATTCTTTCAGCATTTGAAACCATGGCAGGATTGCATTGCTTGTCCCTCAGTCTCTTGACCCTCATTTCAGAGCTCAGTTTCCATGGCGTGCTTCCAGTAGCATCATTGATGTCCAGGTGGATGAACAGCAGAGGTTAACAGCCCAAAGGTAAAGTAAAACTTGGTAATCCCTCCATAACATCCCAGATATGGGGGTCTATTCATTTTACAGGGCAAGGTTTTGGGATTGGTCAACTGTATGGACATCCATATTAGAGAAGAAAAGGGAGGAGGTGCTGCAGCAGCCCAGGGGAATGACCATGGAGAGGCAGCTGTTCTCCTGGAGTGCATGAATGATCATACCTGCACATATCCACTCTGCAGCCCTGGGAGGAGCCTGGCTGTAGCAGGTTTAATCTGAAAGACTGAGCCTGTAAAAAGAAATTATGTTGGATCAGGGAAAAAGGTGTGACGAGAAAGAAGAGCAACAGAGGGGATGTGTTACAGACTAAAGCCCATCCCAATTCCCTATCCCCCTGCACTGCTCAGGTGGGAGGAGATAGAATGGTCAGGAGTGAGGATGAACCCAGAAAGAAGATGGGAAGATGAGGAGGAAGATGCTTACAGATTTGGTTTCATTTCTCATTATCCTGCTCTGCTATTAAAAACTACATCAATCCCCCAGGTCAAGTCTGTTTTGTTCATGGCAATAATACCTGAGCAATATCCCTGTCCTTGTCTTGAACCACAAGGTCTTTATTCCTATTTTGCCCTGCCTTTCAAGGCAGCTAGCCAAGGTTAACCCACCACAGAGCACCCAGCAAGAACCAAATCTCCCACTCAAGTCAGAGCCCATTGGGTGGCTATTTCCATCCTTACAGGTACCACCTTTCTCATTTTAATCAGCATCTCACTCTGTAGCATGAAAAAAAAAGACTAAACTTTTGCTATTAAAACATGTTTTTTTTTTTTCCTAGGTGAGATGTTCACAACTTACAGAATATACATTACCTAATTCCACAAGCACTGTTGATTATAAATTAAATTATTTCAGTAATTCAGTGAATGTCGATAACACATATGCAACTATGGGTTGCATGAACACAAAGATGTTGCTTTTCCAATAGGACTATATTAGCAAGTGACATACAGGACTTTATATAAATAACAAGAGGTGAAATGTTATTCATAATCTGTTTGGGGTAATACAGTTTGCCTTCAGAAAGACATTACCCTATGTAAAGCCCTATATAACTTATACTACAAAAGTATTTTTCTTTATTTTTAGGATAAACAAATACAATGAAATATAAAAAACATGCTAAAATACTCTTAAAAAAAGAAATTATATGTATATATGCAAGAACTGCTGACATATCAGCTGGTAAAATGATAATGATAATGATAATGTTGCATGTTTCGTGATATGTTGCCTTTATGTTTTAAGACAGTGCTTCCTCATATTAACATAAAAATTTGAATTTCTTTGATCATTACTATACAATGTGTTTATCTATTTTTATGAAAATTTAATAAATATTGGAACAAGAACAAGAAGCTTTCAAAACTAGAATTAACTGCTTTTATATCTTTTAATGTTGAAGTGGTGGAGGCCTATTCTTGTTCTGTTTAAATTAATGCAATTTTTACTTGTGACTCCCCAAAAGGCTGCAAGATAACAATATTGTGTTTCTAAGTGAGAAAGAAAGTTTGGAAATATGACCTAATCTCCTATACTGCAGGAACAAGATAGTTCATAGTCATTACTTCTGGGGATGACAAACCTTACCATCGCCAGGGTAAATTGGTCAATTTACAACTAACTTCTATGGCATTCTGGTCTTGCTATGCTCTGTTTGCTTTAAATGCTTGTCCCTCAGCTTTAAGAGCTTTAATGCAAGGGAAGAACTTTCTTACACTCAGTAAAAGCAATCTCAATCACTCAGCTCTATATACATATTTAAATACGTATTACTCAAGTCTAACTCCTGCATTAATACAATTGCATGAACCTTTTCCTATAACACAGTCATAAGCAATTTTTTTAATGTATTATAGAAGACTTGGATAGACATAAACACTCAGATATATTTCTGGGATGCTGCATTGTACTCAGGACAGAAATCATGCATTTTATTTGCTCTCCTTTTATGTCATGCTCCATTAAAGGAGTAGAGCAATGTGAAACCTCAGTGCACTATGAAACCACGGACACAATCTGCTGAAACAATGTCACTAAATATGCCAAGTGTAAGCCAAGCATGCCAGCTAAGAGTGAATATGCTAAATTATTGGGTAAAGTTTTTTTTTTTTGTTTTCCCTAGAAATATGGTGGAATATCATGGTTTACAGATCTGATTAACAAAAAAAAAAGTAATGTTGCTCTTTCATAGCATGTTGTAATTTATGTTTCTCACAGGGGTGAGAAAGGACTTTCCTCCTGAGAAAAGGAAACAAGCTGGCCAGGCTAATAGTAAAAAAACTTGTTGCAGATTATGGGGAGTTCGTTACAATTTACAGTCGTGGTTTAGTTACAATCAGACCAAAGGTGCATCAAGGATGGTTTTCAAAGAACAGTAAGGAGAGTTACATGTGATTTTTCTTTTTTTTAATTATTTCCACTTAACTTGGTGTAACTTTGGTTTATTAAAAAAAAAATATTATTTTTATTATTATTTTTATTATTACACCTTCTAAACCTTATTTATTATTATTTTTTATTTAAAAAGTCTTTTAGTATCAAGTCTCATGGAACCTCTCCCTTTTATTATGAAGGATTTGGGGTTGGGTTGTTTTTTGGGGGGATGAGGGGATGGGGAGGTAACTTTTCCTATTTGGAGAATTTTGCAGAGGAGACAGGCCAGGCAAATCTATCTCAAAGCTGTGGGCAACACCAGGTCTCTTCACAGTCCTTAGGACACACAAGTAAGAGATGCTTCCAGATAGAGACCAAACAACTCTTTTTCTTGGAGCAGTGAAAATTTGCAATTTCCATCAATTTAGACAATAATTTCAATAATTGCAACAATTAATTGTGAATAATAATATAACTATTAGAAATAATTATTAATAAGTAATTATTAGACAATAATTACTCTCCATAACTGAGACCATTGTGTCTCCAAAGCAGTAAGAGAATGCACTAATATTATACATTCTTCCTTTCTTATACAGAAGTTTTGACTGTGTATCTTAAACTGAAGCCAATTCTATTTTTGTTGTTTCCAATGCAAAATAAGATGCATTACTCCCTGTCAAGTCAGCCTGAGACTCCCAAAAGCATCAGCATCTTTTTCATTTAGCCTTCTATATGGCAATGATACCTCGACCTAAAAACCGCACGTATCAATACTCAAAGTAGTAGAATGAGACACACAAATCTGCTCCTGTTATTTTCTAGGCTAGTGAAAGAGCTCTGACACTGTTAATGTGAGAGGATATTCCACAGATTCTGATTTGCACTGGGAATGCAACCAGGTGCCTTTCAGTTTTAGTACAGCAAGCTTTTGGTTTGGCAAATAATATCTATTACTATATCCAAATTATCATTCTGCCCCAAACTTTAGGTGGCTATTGCTCAGTGCTTTCCTTTAACTTACCAGAGAGCAGGTTTGCATGGATGTAGGTGAAAGGATAATTTCCCTCCTGTCATGAATGACATGGCACCACAGAAGATACGTGATCAGATGGCATAGTAGTCTTAGTAGTCTTAAAATACTTATTCACATAAAATACTTATTCACATCACTGTCAAAAGAAGTTACACTGCAATCAATGGAATAAAACTTACTTTAAATTTTGTGTGAGATGGAAATTCTTTCCAAGGAATAAAGGAAATTTGTGTATTTAACACCTTTAATTTCAGAAACCCAGAGTAGTGCACTAGTTATTATCAAAATGGTATTTGCTTTACTGAATAAGATATATCTTCCAAATTATCATCCTATCTCTAACTGTCACCAATACTAACCAAGAATTTTACATAAAAATTGTCATGGAGCAAGTGGATGCAAGGTAATTTATAAAATATTAATGTTCCATCTTAATCCTGCATATTTGGATATTTAAATTGTGAGCAGTGAATTTTTGTCAACTCTGGAAAGCATTTCAATGCACTAAATGTTCTAACCCAATATTATAATTACCTGTCAGCAGGTACAAGTTCCATTTCTGCTTGAGGACATATAATATCCTCACAAAGCAGATTTCACCCTCTTTTTCAGAAGTTACGGGAACAAATTTCCCTTTGATCTTGGAATTTAGCACCACATAAACACTGGTGCAAACTTCTTGTGTTGTTTGCAAGTTCTTATAATTGCAAACTAGATAATTACCTAGGATAAAAGTTCTCTCTGATTGTATGTTTTTTCTTTTTAATATAATTCTCTATGAAATCTCCACTTAAGTTAGAATGAATTTCTATCATGGAGTTGTGTAGTGACTAACACTGTGTAACTATCCCAAAGTTTTGGAGATGGAAAGGCTGGAATATTTGATCTTTTTTAGTATTATTCAGTAAATAAGGGTAATTTCCATGAAGTGGATGGTTTTTTTATTATTTGCCATATGAGTATGACAAATCAAAAAGGAGTGAACAAAGCAGGTTTGTCTCATCAGTTTCATCCAACCTTTAGTTAACTCCATAAATAAGAGAGTACAGTTTACAACATGCCAAGAATATAAGGTATTGAGGAGCTAAGGTGACAGATGTGATATAAAAATACTAATAAAATATTATATATTAATAAAATAAACCCTGGTACGAGTTCCAGGTGCGCACCAAGGGCTGAAGAGGAGGAAAGATATTTGTGGCCCAGTGAACATCAGTGATGAGCTATTCTCATGATCCCATGCTATAGCATAAGAGGAAAAAGATGTAGAGTTTACAGCCTCCTAAAATCCAGAATAACTGCTCTGGAGTGCGTGAAGGGTCCCCAAATGGTGTCACGTCCTCCCAGTCGACAGCCAATGTCAACACTGAGTGCTGAGGTGCAGCAACACAGAACTGCACCGTGCACAGCTAAGCAAACAATGTGCTTTTGAAAGGCAGCAAGTGAAATTGTTTCCATTACTCCTGTGGCACATTGGGCTTTATACCTGGAATTACAGGCAACACTTCAGAAAATACTGAAGGACGGAAATAATAATAATAAAAATAATATGGTTTATGACAATGAAGCGTAACCTTGAGTAAAATCTTTGTCATTTTCAGGACCACGATGCTTATATGGAAAGTTTTTTTTAAAGTAATTATCCACTAAAAATGGAGGTGAGGAAAGGAGAAAATGTTCTAGTAAATGTAAACATTATTTCATGGAGTAACAGGGTAATCATGGAATAAAAGGGACATCATTTAATAATATTAGTGCCATCCTTTCCTTGAGAATCAGCAATAAAAAGAGCTGTATTTTTCATATGAAGACAGATCAGTAATTTAATTTATTCGTGACATTCAGAAGAAAGAAAATATGTTTTCAAATAACTAATGGCTATCCTAATTAACCTAAAACTATTTCAAGCCTCTTTGTAGTTTTGAAATAAATTAAACTGCTTATTAATTATCAAAATATTAAGATACTTTTACTTGTAAAAAATAATAAATCCATTCTGTTGTTAACAAAAAAATCAACAAAAAAAAACTCATTTCAGTGGTTTTAGAACAAAAAAAGAAGAAGAAGAAGAAGAACAAAAAAGAAGAAGAAGAAGAAGATAGGAAATCTGTGTATGTCTTTAAGGTTTTAAGTGGGTTATTTCTGAATTACTTGAAAGAACTGATCAATATTTCATTGAATCTCACCACTGTATGTAGTTGTTTAAGGCACTTTGATCAAATTGAATTATGGGTCTTTTATCTCACTGTGGCAGTCAACATTTCCAATAGATAAATGTTGACAACAGGGATTCTTAGTCTCTAATTATATTGTCCACAAGAAAAAGACAGCTTTTTGAATAGCAACTGAAACAGTCATGACCTGGCACTACAAAAATAGTCAGAGGTACGGACATTAAAAGCAAGGAGAGAACTGAGTCACTGGGAAATGTGCAAATAATAATAAAAATGTTAAGGGCACAAATATATGTTGAATGCTATTTCATGAAGGCTTTCAGTAGTTTAATAAAGACACAGAGAAAACAGCACCATTTAGATATTTTTCAGATACTGAGAAAAGTGCAATCTCATTTTCACAGAGTCATTGAGTTGGAAAAGACCTCCAAAGTCAGCAGGTGCAACCCTCAACCAACCACCTCAGTGTTCCCCACTCACCCAGTCCTACCTACATCTACAGGTCTTTTAAATCCCTCTGGAGATGGTGACTCCAGCACTTCCTGTGCTAGTGCTTGACAACTTCTCAGTGAAGAAATTTTTTGCTAATATCCAATTTAAACTTACCCTAGCACAACCCAAGGTCATTTGGTACTTGGGAGAAGAGAACAACCCCCAGCTGGCTGCAAAGTCCAACCAGGTACTTGTATACAGGACTAAGGTCTTCCCTGAAGCTCCTTTTCTATAGGCTAAACATCCCAAAAATCCCTCAGCTGCTCCTCACTAGACTTGTGCTCCAGACTTTTCCCCAGCTCCATTGCCCTTCCCCAGACAAGCCCCAACCCCTCAATATCTTTGCTGCAGTGAGGGGCCCCAAACAGAGCCCAGTATTCAAAGTGTCACCTCACCAGTGCCCAGCAAAGGGGGAAAATATGTGCCCTGGTCTTCTGGCCGCCCCATTTCTAATGGAAGACAGCTGTTATTTGCCTTTTTGACCACCTAGGCACAGAGTTGTTGTAGCCACCTCACTGTAACTACAATACCACAGGTATTGGAACTCCCCCACCTGGTATGGATGCCAAGGCTCCCGGCCTTTAAGAGTACAATGCGTTAAAGTAGGCAGAGTAGGTGCAAAGGACTAAATAAAAAAACCCAGTCTGCTGAAAGGTTGGATTAATTTTAGTTTTGTTAAGAAGTGTGCCAATTAAATGCAGTATTTGGTGTCTTATGAAATGTCTTTACTGAGAGTTGTTAAAATTTAGTGTGACTAATGAATTGTTATTGTATGAAATGCAAGTTAGAACTTGGTAGGACATAAAATAAGTTTTGTCAGCCAAAAGTTAAGTTTTCTGAAGATCAAAAGGTTGGGGGGAAAGCTGATTGAGTTTAAGATATGAGTATATTACTTGAAAGTAACCATTACTGAAGTAAAAATCAATTATGGTAAAGAAACATTTGCTACTTTTAAAGCCCCTTTAGACAAGTGCAAGAGGACATTCCCATTTCATTGTCTGAAGAAGGTCTTTGAAGAAGGTCTCTGATGTTTCAGGCAGACCCTGTATTGATCTGTAAATTGGTAAGTCACATGCCACTCCTTTGCAGTCTTTGACTGCAGGAGAAATTTATTCAAATTTTAAATAATTAAGCCAAAATTGAAGAAAATAAATTTTTAGAAACGTCAATTTTTTTTCTAGTTCTAGATATTTTTTTTCATTAAATAGACTTTTTCCCCCCCATACCATTATTTTTTTGCCCACAGAGGTGTAGAACATGCATTTTGCAAGATCTTCAAAAGCCTTGAAAAAAGACTTTTTTCAAAAAGCTGTAAAGTTTAATGCTAATATGAGAACCAAGACCAGCCTGCTAATTACTAAGTATACAAGGACAATTTTGAAATTTCTGATAAAAATTCTGCATTATAATTTCTCAGGAAAAAAAAATGGGGAAACACTGAGTGAGCTTTGTTGCTGAGTTTAGGAAACCACAGTCTAATCCATTATGCCCAAAAGAAAATAGGTGCATCCACAAATGCTAACACCTGGAGTTTCCTAAGTCTACTCAGATGAAATAACTAGTGGTAGAAAAAAACCTTGTGAGAAATGCATAAAAATTTCTAGTTTATAGTTATCCAGTTTAGCTCGTTTTCTCATCACTCTCTGTAGTTTCTTTATTCTATACATTATTTTCTTTGCTAAAATATCCACTATATAAACTCTTTAAATCTTTTTCTGACTGCATAAAAGTAAAAAAATGGATGTGGAGTTCAGTTGCTCTGTAGTTTCTGCTCATCTTAATCAAGATCTAGTCAAGAAAAGAATCAAGATTGCTTCTATCAATCCTATGTATATTCATACATTAATTATGATTGTCCCTAAATTTATTAATATAAAATGAACAACTCAGATAAAATTTTTACACTGAAAGCCACTTCTCATTTCTATGGTTTTACTTTTCACTAAGCAGTCAATTCAGTAGTAGCCTAACAAATTCACTAAATCACCTAATCATCCTTAGGATTGTTAGCCTTTACAAAGAGAACAATTCCTCATGCCTGGAGGAATGTACAGCTCTGAAATCCAAGATTTCTTATTTTGGGATCAAATAAAAATCAAATGGAACCTTTTGGGACTTGTTGAAGTTGATGAGTGTGCTGATTGTGACAAGAATTATTTTCTTTTCTGTAACAGCTGACACACATCACATGGAACAGAACAGAGTGGCTGACTGTGGGATTACATATATACAGTATATCAAAGACCTACTGAGGAAAAACAACCCATGTTTTGGTTTAGATATGTCCCATTCTGCAAAGAAAGATGTTGCTTTCTTTCCTTTGCATAGTTTATATTGAAATTCACAATTAAGGGCTGTTACTTGGTGCTATAAACTGAAAGTATATAGGAGCAAGATTTTAATATTTAGGGGAGGGGAGAATCTCATTACTGTATTTTGAAACACCTAGAGAATGCTGTCTATCCTTCTCAAGGTTAGCAAAGATATATCTAAGATCATGTCTGACCATGACATATGAAACATTTTTTTTAAACAACAACAACAACAACAACAACAATAACAACAACAACAATAATAATAATAATAGTAATAATAATAATAATAGTACAATACACAGTCACATCATTCCGACAGTATTACCATACCAACCAGACTTAGTTTAGCAGCTTAATTTAGGAGTGCACTTCTAGTTCTCTGATTTCTCTGAATGATGTGTGACAAGGATATTTTTTCCCCTCTGTTTTATTATCATTGCAAATTATTTCTCAAATAACCTGCACAGATTTCATGAGGAACCCCAAACGTACTAGGTGATTATGTAATTAGATCTTTTATTGTAATGAGCATGCCACGAAAAAGAAAGAAATAAGGTCATAGAGAATAAATTTAGCTCTGACATTTGCTACTTCAGAGTGCTTGCTTTTACAGCTCTAGTAGTCTATTAATAGCTTTGTTTGTACAAATGTGTAGATGTGGCATGCCACTGTGACATTTTCCTCTCACTTGTGAATTCCAGAAGGAGTTGATTTCAACTGCTTTAAAAATAATGTGGTGCTCCTTCGGAAGACATTCTTTTTTTCCAGCTGAAGTTGTTAGATGATTCTAAGATGCTTAAAACCATAACAGAAAACTCAGTAGTTTAGACATCTACAGGTGAGCTGCTTCTGTCCATATATGAATTACAGAAAGTGGTGACTAGAGAACTCACCTGGGCTGACTTTATAAAAATCTATGGGGCTACTTATGGAATGCAGATTCACTAATTACTTTGTTCCTGCAGGAGACCTGTAAAGAAAACTGGACTTTTAGAACCTGATTTGTATTTAGGCTTCTTCTATCTTCTTATTTATTGTTATAAGGCACAGAAGCAGTAATTTAGGACTTGTATAACTTATAAGAGAAAAGAATTGGGGTGGTTTGAGCATATAAACTCTTCTGGCTTTAGATGGCTCCTGAAGTTTTGATAAGAGATTCTCAAAATACAGATAAAGCACTTCTAAGTCTCCAACTATGTTATGGTTCATTTAGTTCGGTTTTGTTTTTAATTCTATGGTTTGCATAATGAACTAAAATATATCAAATTTTTTTTTTTCAGTTTGGGATGTAGAAATGTATGTACTGGCCTTATACTATGAGGACATGACATTTATTTCACTGAAAACAACATTTGAAATAAGGAAGTTTTCTCATGCCATTTTTTTTCCAAAAGAGGCAATTTTCTTGGCTCAAAGCCAGGTTTATGTCTCAGTTACTTTAGATTCCAGAAGCAGCATTCTTGTTTGTTTGACTGTCTTTTTTTTTGTATGCAAATGGATTATATTTTAGCAATAGGTAGGATTCAGGTTTGCATCTTAATTGGTGACTTAGAATGCCCAGCATTATCCTTCAGCAAAGTCAGCCTTTCATATTGAAATTCTTGAATGTCACAAGGACTGAGAGTAGATGGAGAACTATTATTATGTTTATTTTAAACTGTCCTAGAGTTTCAATAACTCTCTCCAGAGGAGTTGAAGAGCATAGCATTTACCCACTTGTACAGATGTTATTTTATATTATTTTTTTTAATGTTCTAATTTGCCATACTGAAAGAGAGACTGTGTGACCTCTTTTAGCTGAGCAGGAAGAGTCCTGGAAAATACAATATTAATAGATATGTAGAAACATACATATATGTTTATATTTGTGTGTTTGGATACATATAAAGGCACATACACAGAAAAATAAATAATCCATAAAGGGATTATGTATATCCTAATGCCCAGACAAGATCACAGGGAGTTTAGAAACTATAAGGCTAAGCAGCAGTGGGTTCAACACCCCAGTAAAACATCAGAAGAGACTTTACTGGTCAGTCAGCACCACTGAGGCAGGAAGGAGCCCTCTGACAGCAGATTGCTGTCTGGCAAATCCTCTCAGGCTGATGCTTTTCCATGTATTTGCTGCAGAGTTTTAAGCCTGTGCATATCATTGGTTTTCCACCTTGAACTTTTTAGGTAGTAGTGATCTTCACCTCTACAGTTCTGTCAACATTACTTATTTTGCATGACCCTCACTGATTTATCATTAAATGTAGCAAATTTTTCTGGTTTCTTAGCCATGGTAGCCATGCTGGGCCTTGGATCCTTGAAAGACACCTGCAGAATTCCCTATTTGAAGTAAGAAGAAATCACAGTGATTTAGGAAGGAAAGGACTATATGTATATTCTAATCACAAACTTCATTATAGTTAAATCAGTTAGTTTTAGCAAAAAAGCATTAGACATTTCCATTAGAAATAAAATGTAGTGAGGATGGAAAAGGAAATATGTCTTTCTCTTATAATAAGGAATGTGGAAATAGTCCAATAATTTTTGAAGATTGTAGGAGGCAGCTACTGCTAAATGGTTTATTAGTCTTGGCTCCAGACAAAGAAGAACTAGCCTTGGCACATAAGACTTTATCAAATCCCATAATTCTCCACTTTCTATTTCTCTTGCATATGAGCTTAGGTAGCAACATCTTTGAAGTCTGGCAAATGTCTGGCACCAACAGATATAAAACTGGAGTATAACAATGTTAAGTGCAATGCATATGGAAACATCTTTTCCTTCACACAAGCATGTGATTTTCTTCGTATAGCACATCTCGAACAATAATAGTATGTTTTAAATCTTATGATCTGAACATTTGTTTCAGGAGGAACAGAACTGTTATTCTCAGCTAACAGATATGAAAACTAAAACCACAGAGCCAGAATAAAAGGGAGAAAATATAATACAGAGGCTGCAGGGCAGCTCATAATTTAATTCTGAGTTCAATATTCTGTCTGTATGGCTTCACTACACTCTTGTCCTCACTTGAAGCCCCACTAGTACTCCTAAGTATATGATAAAAAGTTGAAGCATGCATGTCAAACCACTGGGTAACCTCAGGTGGTGAGTCATGATAAGCTCTATGGTTTGAAAAACTAATTTGCCCCTAAATTCATTCACTAAGGCTCTCTAAATCAAATCAGATCCTAAAATGACATTTCAATGGGTTTATTGGCAAGGTTAGGTGTTTAACCACCTGTAAAGTTCTTGGTCAAAAGGCAGGAGGTTTTAGACATGAAACCTCTGCCTTTCTTTCTGTTTCAGTACCATGTCATGGTGCATCCTTCATTTCCCTTGCTTGCAAAAGGAGGATACAAAAATGGTATTTCCAAATGACTTCATATCTGGAGAAAAGTTATGATGGTTTTCTGATGTGAATTAAAATCAGGCCTCCTTCAAAAGCTTCTAATATTCAGTACCTGCATTGTAGTTATTTTGGTGGGAAGGGAGTGAATTAGAGAAGTGAACATTAGTTGCATGGGATAAGGAGCTAGGAGAGTGACACTGATATGATCTCCTCTACATGTTTCCTTGAAATGTCCCAATACCTCTTGAAATGTGAGAAGAGACACTGTTCTGATATATAGTGCAGAAATAATTGCCTTCTGTGTCCATCCAGCACCACACTTACAGTAGAAGGCCTTTAAAATATTTGAGAAAGATCCTGCAATATGATTTTTTTTTTTTGGCAGCAGTGGGGTTGTTGAAATAACTCAGACTGTATTCTGAAGGTTAATTAATTTTATGCTAAGAAGCTAGGCTTTCAGAAGCAGCCATCTAGTGGAAATAGAAAAGTCTTTAATTAACAAACATCGGATATCATACTCAGTAGTTATATGAAGACACATAAACCTGCAGTTTTTATATTATCACACCATATAATTATTTCTCCATATCTTCTACTAACCCAGGTTTTCATTAAAAAAAATGCAAAACCTTTGTGCTTCTTCAAATTGGATCTTGCTTTTTATTATACTGCTGCTAATACTAGAAGAATACTTCAGAATATAGAATTAGTAGGAAGATTCTTTCCTTGGAATGTACCACAAAGCAACGAATATTAAGTTTTTTGCTTTAAAAAAAAAGACTTTTATATCTGTGTTCTTAACTCTAAAGATTAAGAAGCAGCATTCTAAGAAAAATTATCTATTTTAAACAAATTTCAAGAGAAATGTAAAAAATATTTTCCTGTCCATATCTGAAAATGTTATTAGTACATTACACACCAGGGATTTTTAGGACATAAATCACTACAATATTAAAGAACTGTTGATTATAGTTAAACTTTTAAGTTCTGTGTTAAATTTCAGTTTCACTCTGCTAAACAATGACAGAACAGATTATTTGAATTGTAGAAGATGATTAGGAAAAGCATTTTTGCTTGTGTACATTCTTTTAGTGCTGTGGGTAACAACTTCACTGCATGGAGAGAACACTAGTTAAAACAGAAACTAAAATATTGACATCTTGGAACGGTCACGTGGGGAGTCAAATCTCCTGAACAGGATGGTGCCCCACAACTTGATGCAATGGGTGTCTGCATTGCTGAGAGCAGCATCTTCAGCTCCCCGTCATAAGACTCTCCAAAACGTTGCTTTCCTAATTTCAGAGTCTCCAGCTGATCATAGTACCATAAGACACTCCAGCACATTTTGGTTATACCACTTACATCAAAATATATCTATCTTAAACATCTTATCTGTGTACACAAGACCATTCTTTGAAAATGTTCCTACATCTACATGAATAATTTCTGGTGTATATTGTTGTTAACCTTGGCTGACTGCCACATAACTGCTCAGCCAGCCTCTCCCTCTCCTAAACAGGACTGAGGGAAAGAAAACAAGGTTGAAATTCTTGTGGGTTGAGATAAGGAGGGCAAGATCACTTAACAGTTACTGCCATGGGCTTGGAGAAAAACTGTCATTTGACTTGGGAAAAAATAATTGCATTTATTGCCAATTAAATTAGTGTTGGATGGTGAGAAACAAAGAAACCCCAACCCCATAACAGCTCCTCTCTCTTCCTTCCTTCCTTCCTTCCTTCCTTCCTTCCTTCCGCCACTTCCGCCACTTCCACCACTTCCTTCCGCCACTTCCTTCCACCACTTCCACCACTTCCACCGCTTCCTTCCTTCTGCCATTTCCTTCCTTCCTTCCTTCCTTCCTTCCTTCCTTCCTTCCTTCCTTCCTTCCTTCCTTCCTTCCTTCCTTCCTTCCTTCCTTCTGCCACTTCTGCCCCTTCCTTCCTTCCTTCCTTCCTTCCTTCCTTCCTTCCTTCCTTCCTTCCTTCCTTCCTTCCTTCCTTCCTTCCTTCCTTCCTTCCTTCCTTCCTTCCTTCTGCCACTTCTGCCCCTTCCTTCCTTCCTTCCTTCCTTCCTTCCTTCCTTCCTTCCTTCCTTCCTTCCTTCCTTCCTTCCTTCCTTCCTTCCTTCCTTCCTTCCTTCCTTCCCACACTCTTCCCCTGCTCCACTGTGGTCCTTCCCACAGTGGTTGCCATCCTTCAGGATAAACCTGTTCCAGCATGGACTCTCCGCAGACTGCAATTCCTTTGGAAATCTGCTGCAGTGTGGGGTCCTGCACAGGCTGCAGTGTGAATACCTGACCAGCCGTGCTCTCTCTCTCTCTCCAGGGGCTGAAGGCATGCCTGGCTCACCTCCTGCTCCTCACAGCATCTGATGGAAATGTCTTTATCTACTCACAATCTGATCATTTCCTTCTCAGGAACTGTCTAGGACTCTACAAGGACCTAGACCAGCTTATTTAAAGTGCTGGAGGTTCAGGTGACTGTTTTGAGTGGGTCGTCTCTTTCCAAACAGGCCACTGTGTTGCCTGTTCAAACAAGAAGTTGGGGAGTTGTGCCTTTGTTCAGGAAGTCTGCCAGGACGTTAAGAACAGCAGGTGTGCGCAGAGGCCCAAAGAGCTAGTTAAATCTCAAACAAAAATTGAGAAGAGCACCGAGTCTCATCCTTGCACCTTGCTTAGCTCTTGGACCACTCTGCAGGCTGACTATGAGATTTACCACGTGCCACTACCTCCCAATGGGAAGGGTCAGCCCTCCACAGGCTCTCAGCACCCCTGTTCCTCCACAGCAGCCTGCATCCCAGCTGTGGGCATCACCAGGAGACACATTAGCAGTGCACACTGGTGACCCACAATAGTTTATGGCAGCAGTCCTGAGTCAAGCCCATTATGTAGCTAGCTGCTAACAGCACTGGCTGTGCTGAGGTCTCTTCCCATTGTAGTTACTTGAATTATAATTATTGTAAATTGTGACTCCAGCTTATAATCCCTCCTAATGTTCCTCTGTTATCAGAAGGGGAAGGGAGAAAAGGGAGCAGCTTGAATGGGTTTAATTTTCTAGCTGTGTTTTAAGCCAGCACATTTATGGAACTTGTTGCAAGGTTAATATTTTAACATAATTATTCAGTTTAAGAATGTTTAAATAGAATAAATTAAAATAGTAGTGCTACAGAAACTTGAAAGCCAAGTCCTAACATCACTTGATATGAGATAGAGAAAAAAATTCAGACATAAAGTTTTGAAACATTTGAGTATAAATATAGTCATTGATTTGGATGTAATATTTGAAATTTAAAGGGTGGATAAAAGAGGAATAAATCAAAAATTCACTAATTAAAGTATTTAAAACAGGTGACCTCTGCTTCACTGAAACTAACTATGCTTTACCTTTTATTCTGGGTCAGGCCGGAAGAAACATTTAATTACTTATTCTACTTCTTAATTAGCTATCTTCCAGTTAATATTCCTTTTTTTTTTTTTTTTTACTTAAGCCAAATTAATCTTGAACTTCCAAGATAACCATTTGTTCTTAATAGTTTCAATTTGGACTCTATCCTTGATCTCATCCAAGTTAAGACAAAAGCCATACCTCCTTGAACGAAAGCTGTTTGAAGTTTGCCCAGTCACAGAAAAATTTGGGCAATCTTAGGCAGCAATATTCTATATAATCATCATCATTGTAAAAAAAATTCAAGATTAAATATCGAGGAAAATGTTAAAGGTCTTTTTTTTTTGGGGGGGGGGGGGTGGGGTGCATGGATAAATAAGTTGTAATTTACCTAAAGCTGGTGGTATAAGTTCTTCAGAATAGCTGTAGGCATGCACTGTGGTGGTATTGCACTCTGTGTTATTGCCTGTCTGCTGTCCTTTACTTTGCACAGCAGCATAAGGCAGCATTTCTAAGGACAGACATCTCATGGTCCATTCTTACCCTAGCCTTGATGTTGTTGAGGAAGTTTCCACTTTTGTTGACAATGGCTAGTGATTTCTCTGTCAGGAAAGAATTTCTAATCTGGACAAGGAAATTTTGCTGCTGGAGCCACAAAATTAGTATTGTGTTGCAGAACTTTCTGGGGTGCAGGAACTATTTTACTAAATTCATATGGACAGGTGTCCTGGTTTTGGCTGAGATAAATTGAATTATCTTCTTTGTAGCTGGTACAACAGCAGCTACAAACTAGCTGTGTTTTGTATTTAGTATGAGAATTATGTTGATAATACACAGACAGTTTGGCTGTTGCTAAATTGTGCTTACCTTAAGTCAAGGACTTTTCAGTTTCCCATGTTCTGCCAGGAAGCAGGGGCACAAGCAGCTGGGAGGGTGCATGGCTGGGACACCTGACCCAAAAGTGGCCAACAGGATATCCCATAGCATAGAAAGTCATGTCAGGTATATAAAATGGAAGCAGCTGGATGGGGAATGGGCTGGGCATCAGTGAGTGTGTGATGAGTAAATGCATTGAGCATTGTTTGTTTCTCTTGGGTTTTATTCCCCTTCCTCCCCGCCCTCTTGCCTCTCTCCCTCCTTCCCTCTCCCCTTCCTTATTATTATTACTATTATTGTTATGGCTGTTTTTTTGTTGTTGTTATATCTTATTTAAATTGTTAAACTCTTTCTATCTCACCCCATGTGCTTTACATTTTTCCAATTCTCCTCCCCAGGAGGGAGAGCATGAGAAGCTGTGTGTACCACGCAGACACCTGGGTATGAACCACAACAGTGGGGGACAAAACTTAGCTGGTCCCCTGTTTCTCATTAGTGCCAGAAGTACAGATTTAGAACCAAGTACCTGATCCAGTGGCTGAAATGGTATTAACTGAAATTAAATAAAACAAAAGAATCATGAGTTTCACATACTGTGCCCATAATTGTCATTGACTGTGAAATTTTCTTTATTTGCACAGAACAAAAAATGGTGGGTTTTTGCTGTGTTTCCTTTGTTAATTTTTTTAAGGAGGTGATGGTTCAACATAAAGAGATCAATGTATTTCTACATTTAAAACCCAGCAAGATTTACAGTGTAAAAAATTAAAGTGCTCTGAGCATTGTGTTCAGACAGAAAGTTGTTTCAATCAATGTGCTAACTCTAATATTTTATTCAAAATAGAAAAGACTCATCAAAACATATTTCTGAGGCATATGCTTTAGAATCATAAGAAATAGAGATTTTTTTTCTTCTTCTCCTTTTTTTTTTCTTTAATCTATCTATTTGCTAAACTTTAAGATGATTTCCCAGAAAAGAGTCCAGAAAAGCCAAAGTATATATGTATTTCTGGGGACATTGTTAAACTTTTGAAACAGGCAGCAGAACTTTCTGAACTTGATATGGATGATTGCAAGAGCAACCAATAAGGCTGAAGGATCTAAAGGTAGACACTGATGTTTTCCATTTTACATCACTGGGATTTAAATTATTAGGTGTAGGAATGCTATAGTTCTTAATTTTGTGATAGTTCTTCTCACTAATGGCACAGCTGGAATCTTGCAAAAATGAATAATAAATATCAGCAGCTTCCTTTTCTGTTATTCATGAAAATTTCAAGGATCAGAAGCTTTGTCATTTCTGGTCAAAATCCAAACAGATACAGTATGCTACTAATCCCGCTGTACAAATATCAGTGAAATGCACCTAATAATTTGTTTTTTGATGTTTTGTTCTCAGTCAATTTTATTGAAAATACCACTGAAAGCATGCCCATGTATTTCAGTACAATCAATTCTCAAGCTCATATAGATTTTGTCAATTAGATGTACATACAGTTTCATGCAAGGTCCTTCTGCAGAATTCTATTGGATAAGTAGAATGACAAGGAATCTTGGGATTACCTTTTTTTTTTTCTTTCCATCTCTAGGCTTTTTCTTAGAGTTGGCGTGAAGGAAAGGCTGCACAACTAGCATTTATCCCTTCATTCTTGCATGGCTGCATCAATCCCAAATTTTATTCTAAGCACATGGAAAAGCTAATGAATTATAGTGGAAATGCTAGAATTAGAACACAAGAATTCAGTTTGCAGATGTACAGCTGGCAGATCATGCCCTTGTTTACGTGGAGGATAATGATCATTCCATTTCCACCAAGGGCATGAAATCCTAATGCCATACTAGAGTGAGACTTCACACCTATGCTGAAAGCCAACAAAATGTCTAGGTTCACTGCAAATACCTTTTTATTTTGAGAGGCAAAGTTAAAGCAAGGCCATTTCCTGTATCCTCTGCCAGAGGTAAGTTTTGATCAGTCTCTGAAGAAGAAGAGCTGCCATGTACACTTCAAATATTTAGCAATCCATGCTGCGTGCTTGTTGGGATGATTTTGACTCAGTAATTAACACTATGGATGATAACCAAGATGTGAAGAACATGGTGACAGCCCTTGATAAGGACAAGTATGAAGAAGAGAAGGTGTTTAAGGAGTGTGAAATAGCAGCACTTAAATTTAACACAGAGTGGGGAGACAAATGGAAATAGATTTTCACATTCCCTGTGCTTTCAAGATTTTGCAGTTTTCACCATTACAGATAGAATGGGAAAGAGTGGAGGGCACAATGAACACAAGCTCACTGTGTTTCTAGTCATAGGCTTCATTCACCCACTTTTAAACAGGCTGACACATTCACCAGCATGAAATATATCCTTCTGCTTAAGGTGAGCATATGCAAATATTTTGATTATGCAAATTGTTTCCTGAAATAATTGCATAAATGCCAGACATGGAGGTGTGCAAAATATGGTAGTTATATAAGACAACCAACCTCTAAACAGATTGACTGAAATGTTTCTCATTTCTATGTTCCATTCTGTAAGCTATTTAATCATGTGTAGGATTTTCAGTCTTGCAATTACAAAATGAATTCTGTTTTATTTCAGTCCTTATTGTCACCAAACACAGGAACTTGCTATTCCCTGTGTGAAGATTCACTAAATAAGCAGTTCAAGACTCTACTGGGGTCATGGGGCTCTGGGAAAACAAGTGGCCTTTTCCTGCCCACTCCACTCAGTCTCCACCTGCATCCACCCATTCAGCCTTCACTCTGCAGATCCGAAAGAAGCGATCTAGCTGTTAAGATGAAGAGCCCATTCTATCTTCTGTTGAACTATAACAGAATTATAGAATCATAAATTCACAGAGTTGTAAAGTTGGAAAAGTCCTCCAAGATCATTGATTTCAGCTGTTAACCCAGCAGTGCCATCTCATGACTAAACACCATCACAAGTGCCATATCCACACAATATTTAATACTGCTAGTGCTGATTCCACCACTCCCCTGGGCAGCCTGTTCCAATGGCCAATCACACCTTCTGTGAAGAAATTTTCCCAAGTCACTCTTGGCATGACCTGAGGCCATTTCTCTTATCCTGTCACTTGTGGTGTGGGAGAAGAGAATGACTCCTTCTCACTGCAACCTTCCTTCAGGGAGTTGTAGAGAGTGAGAAAGTCCCCCTGAGCCTCCTTTTCTCCAGGATAAACACCTCTAGCTCCCTCAGCTGCTCCTCCTCAGGCTTGTCCTCCAGACCCTTCCCCACCTCTCTGGACACACTCCAATCCCTCAATGTCCTTCTGGCAGTGAGGGGCCCAGAACTGGACACAAGAATCAAGGTATGACCTCAGGACTGCTGAGTATGGGGGACAATCACTACCCTGGTCCTGCTGGCCACACTACTGTTGATAAAAAGTATGTGTCATTGGCTTTCTTATCCACCTAGGAACACACTGGCTCCTGTTCAGTCACTGTTGACCAACATCCCCAGGTCCTATTTCCCCATGACAGGTTTCCAGCCACTCTGTCCCCAGCCTGTAGCACTGCTTGGGATTGTTTTGACCCAAGTGCAGGCCCTGGCACTTGGCCATTGTGGTCCTCATGCCACTAGCCTCAGAGGGTGAATCCAAGCTGTCCTAATCCCTCTGCAGAGGCTTCCTTCTCTCCAGCAGATCAAAAATCCCACCATGATACTTGCCCTGTTGCTTTTCCTCCTGATTCTTACCCACAAACACTCAACACTATCACCTCCATCAAGAGGCTCCAAACAAAACACTCCCTGAGTTACAGGGCAGCCCCATTATCTCTCCTTCCTTTCCTATGCCCTCTGAAGGGTTTATAGCCATCCATTGGAGCACTGCAGTTGTGTGAGTCACCTCCAGGTTTCTGTGATGACAACTATGTCAAAGTCTTCCTGCTGCACCACGATTTCCAGTTCTTCCAGTTTGTTCCCCCTCCTGTGTGCATGCCCTTCAGCTGGTTATTGATCCTACTGCCTTTTCAGGGAAAAAAGCTCAAATTCCTGCATGACTGTTCTCAGAAGGCCCTGTGGTTTCTACCACATCAATAATCCTCGTGTCCTTGCTGCTGCAAATTGCTTTGCTAGTAATACATACGCACCAAAAAATGCTTTAAAGGACAGTGACGTCATAGTTGCAAAGAAAGGATTGATATTCTGAACTTAAATGTCATTGTAGGTTTTGAAAATTTTGATAAATATTGATAATTTTACATCAAAATTTTCTAAACTGAAGCTCTGTAAATGCCCAAAATGCTTCAGTTTCCCAAATGTCCTTGAGTATCTCAAGTTCTGAACAGACATGACTACGTCCAAACTGCTGGACTGAGTAATGTGCAAGTGCCATAAATATTTTTAAATATTGTTCCTAAATTCAAAAACTGACACAATGAATGCTATTTGGAACCACTCCATTGACAATAAGTATGGCTGGATAATGTCTGAGTCCAAGATGCCATGACAATGGCAAAAAGCCTCGATATTGCTTAAAAGGTTTAAATAACTGAACTGAGGTTTAATAAAAGGATGACTTTAGACAAGGGAAATAAAAACTCTCTGACATTAATAGGTAGAAAAGTTACTGGTAAGTTTGGGCTGGTACACAGCATTTTTAGTTCACCTTTAAACAAGTAGAACTCCAGTGACTTCAGTAGTTCTGATTTATGCTGGTATAAATGAGAGAAGAATCTGACCATACGTCTTCCTACATGCCTGCAATAAATCCTGCAGGCTATTGGTGCTATATAAATAACATAGTACGGTTGGGATAAATTGCCAGACAGAGGGTTACATATAAATATTGTCAGAATTGGGGTTTATGAGGTGATTTTTGTGACATGGCTTACAAATAATGTCGTCACACTCAACTTTTTCACAAATTATTCAGGAACAGGATGAAATGGCAAAAGCCAAAAGAATTTGGGGTTCAAGTGAAACTTCTAAGCAGTTTGTGGCAAAATGCAGATTTATTTTCAAGTTGTAATTTTTCTATTTATCTTACTGTCCAAATTTTGTTCTTTTTCTTGTAATATGGTTTATAATGATATAAAAAAGACAACTGCCCCTTGCAGCCTTCAGTTGGGAATACTTCTATTGAAGCAGGCAAAGATTCTCTGCAAATACTGGATTTGGATTCAGTAGTGGGTTGAGAGTTTAAATTTCAATAGTGGGTTGAGAGTTTGAGGTTTTTTGCTCATCTCCTTCCATCACCCTAACAGCACCCCTGCTTAATTTGGTTCTTAGCCGTGGGATGTCAGTGCCATTTATAGAGAATTTAACTGTGAAGATAAAATTACTACTTTTTAGTATACCCCCAATAGGCTGCAGTGAGAGCTTTTTATTTCATAGTTTGTTTAATTGTAAATAAATAGGCAAAGGTATGTTGACCTTCAAGAGCAGTTGTTGGATTTATACCTCTCTTTTTCTCTTTTTGCTACTGTTCTGTACTCACGACTGCCTGATTTTTTTTTTTTTTGAACGTGTATCTATTTGAACTCAATACTTCTAGAAAACTGAGTCAGTGATATGATTTCCAGAAAGCAAAAGTTAATTTGAATTTTGGGGCTTCTCCCTAAATCACAACTAACCAGCTTATAGACCTATAAACAAGCCTTAGCCCTCAGACTACAATGAATGTAGCCACATGGAAGACCATACGTCTTGTCCTTAGTTTTAATTTTTGACCAGCTGTAGGTCTAAGTTTTCATGGATTGTCCAATGTCCACAATTTATTAATACAGCTGTTGTCTCACAGGTTCAATGAATGTTTGTTTTCTTTCTTGTCTCAAAGTTAATATTTATCCTACTCTTATTTTTAAGCATTTTTAAACATATGAATGTTAGGACGGCTTTGGTTCTGCAATGTTTTCATGTTATGATTGTTAAAAATTGATTCCAAGTAAGAAGAAATTTATAATTAATAGTCTCATTTTACTGTCTGTACATTTTGCTAATACACTTATATTTTGCTCCAAGCTTTCTGGCATAAGTCTCTATGTATTCTTGATGGTGTGTCTTCAGAACCTCCATTAATGTTAGAAAGATTTATATCTGCACTGTAAAAGGCACATACTGTGACTACTTTTAATCCACCTCTCCTAAGTAAACTAATTCCCAGGAATCTGTAGAAGTAGAGGTAGAATAAATTCAAGTTCAAATTTCTTGGATGGTTACCATGAAGACTGTTCCTCCTTTGGGATGTAGTTTTTTAAAACCCACATTCAATGCAGCTTTGTACTGCTGTTTCTTTCTATAGCTATATCCTATCATTTTCCCCAAGTTCCCAGTGACACATCTGCAAAAAGATGCAAAGTCTTGTGGAATATTCATATGACTGGTGGATTGGATCCCTGCTTTCAGTCACTTTCTGAAGAGTCAAGCTAAACTCCAGCTATACTCAAAGCCCACAAATAAGTTTTGTGGTCTTGTCTCATGTCCTGTCAAGGAAAAGCTAACACTGGTTCACAGTTTATCAGAATAATGATGAATATTTAGCAACATTGAAGGACTCTGGATTTTACTCAAGATTAAGCAGAGTGGAAAATTTTGAAGTTTGATGTATTTATGTAGGATTTGTATTCTACCAGCTCAGATTGTATGTGCTTTCATTCCTTCAGAGTACAATTAAAATTCATTCCTACATTTTAAAATTAAGCAAACTCTGTCTGGTTGATACATATTCTCTCACTTGATGAGAGAGGCTGTGATCCTTCATAAGCTGCTAACCCTGCTCCAAATCTGAAGGGGGTAGATATGGATGCAATCAGCTAAGTGGGTCTTTATGCTGCCTGACATCAGCACAATCAGATTTCGTCATGGGACATAAGTGAAGTGCAGATTTCAGACTAGGAACTGAAAAATAAAAGTGTTTTGCTGTAGTAAACAGGGAAAGGGACAGTTATTGGGAGCAAGCCTAGAGAGGGCACAGTACATTAAAATAATCTGAAATCACAAAGGTAAGATTTATATATGGTCAAATACAGAAGAATTGTTGTTTTGGAGGCCTCAGTAAGAGCTGAACTGGAAAAATAATTGCTGTATAATGTGCTTATATTGTAACAAAATATATAATTTTCTAAAAACAGAGATTCTAACTTGAGATATCTGTTTCTGTGATAGCTGTTTAACTGAGAAGGCAGAAACTGGCACCTCTTCAGATATCACTAGGGAGAAAATCTGTTAAACTGTGAAGATACTCTATTACTGTGTGACAGGTTTGAAAGGTAGTCCTTTAAATACAAACAATCCATCAAATTAATTTTTAACGGATTATTGATCATGATGCAAGGAAAGGGTATGATCTCAGTTAATCTTAGTTCTACAGTCTTAGGCACCTGGTTTCAGAAGAAAAAAAAAGAGTATTTATTCTGAGACGTGATGTGTCTCTTTTTTTGTGGTATCCAAGGTGGGGAAGTCATTTCCTCTGACTTTCATTTATTAGTTTCACCTGCACCTACTTCGTTATTCCCCCACAAGTCCCCTCAAGAAAAGGTAAAAGAGACACCAGTCTTGGTCATGATTGTGGAGTTCTTTGACAACAGAGAAAAAAAAAAAAACAAGGAATCAGGGTAAGAAAAATGAGAAATGATAAGGAAATAACAAGGGGAAAAAGAGAAAACAGTAAAGAAAGAAATAAGGAAAATAAGGAGGAAGAAAAATTATATAGTGTTCAGGGAATAGTACAGGAGACCAGATAATTCTTGAAAGAAGAAAGGAAAGCATCCTAACATGAGCCCTTGGTTCTTCTGAAATCCCAGATTTTATGGATATTAACTCAAACATATTAAGTATAAAGAAAATAATTAAAATTTTCAGAATGTAAATGGTTCAGGGTTTAAAAACAGTTTTCTGCTGCACCAAAAATAATAGCTTCAAAAGAAACTGAACTGCTGCCTTGGAAGGTAGTTTGCAGGGCTATGCTTTTTTTGTCGTTTTTTTCTTTGCAGCATGATTCTTTTAGTCCTGTCAGTGTACTCCCATTTGTATTTGTTATGCAGATTCCTAACACTTTTTCTTTTTAAATTGAGTATTCATCTAGTGGCTTTCTCAGTGATACTGAAATGTAATAAACAAAAGTGACTCACAAGGTCGCTTGGTGCCACTACTATGTTAATAAGCTCAGTTTTCCCCAATTCCATATGAAAGAATTGCTTCTGCTGTGAAGGTAAAGCAAATTCTGAGGGCAGAATCTGTGACCATAGTGACCTACCCTAAGCATTACAACATAAGTGAGCACATTGTTCTCTCTTCTCTCTGAAAAACAGTTGAATGCGGTTTTGTTGTTTATGCAAGTAAATATTTCCATTCCCATGAAATCTACTTGCACCAAAAAAAAACCTCATTGTGTTTGGAAAAATCATCCTTTTTAAACTATTTTATTGAGTTTTGAACTCCTTTAGTTTAAATGTTGCAGTGAGAAAAAGGAAAATGTTAAAGCTGTTAGTAATGATTTACTAAGCATGTTCTGATTCTTTACAATTTAGCCTGTTCATTAATTTATATTTATGAATATGAATGTTCATGCATCTGTACCCTAAAGAATATTTGCTGTAAAGCAGAAGTGGCTGAAAAAAATCAGCAAGAGAAACTTCCAGTGAGTGAAACTAGATTTGATTCTTTCATGAGGCAGAAAGCCCATTTGGAATAGCCCTTCTTTATCAACAGTAGACAATACACTAAAATAAAGGTAAATTAGAAAAACATAAGTAAATTAGAAATACAAGGTCATGGGAAAGAAAATGAAGAAAAGCTGTTCTAATTTTATACTGTCTTATCAAACTGTGGATGTGTTTGTGCTAGTGTTTTGTATCTTCCAGAAGAAGCAGACAGGTATAGAAAAGTGAAGGAGGAGCCTGAAATTTTATTTCATCCCCTGGAGTATAAATTAGTACATTGGAGACATTACAGGAAAACTCAAGAATTGAATATTAATTTGAAGGGGAATATCTTGCTTAGGAAGAGGAGGAAGGGCCAAATAATTAGCTGCTGTTCCATATATCAGAGATGCACATGCTTGTTTTCCATTTATCACAGAAGGAGGCAGAAAATATCTGATAACACCTGATATTGTCACCTTTAGATATCAGCTGGACAGGTCTTTTCATGCACAAATGCAAAGTCAGTCAGAACAGGCTTCAACATAAATGTAAATTAAAACATCCCTTTGGAGGGACATGCTTTGGGACTCAGGGTGGAATTCAGTGCCTAATCTGAATTTAGCATTTTAGATGCTGTACAAAAAGTTCTCTTGCTGGCCCTCCAAAAGGGTGAGAACAGTCCACTTGTCTCTAGTCATATCTTTAGAGTCATACAGATATCTCAAAACCCTGCTGTGTCTAAAATGAGCTGGAAGTTTTGTGAACTCCTTCTAGCTTACAGGAGAAATGGAAATAAAGAGATGGAAGAGTTCTGGATGTGCAACACATCTACCATGGAGGGAGCTTCAGTAATGCAGAGTAGCTGGTAACTTGGACAAGCATGGCCAGGAGGTGACAGAGTCCAGAACTTTTAGGACAATAAAGAACATTAAAAGAAATTCAAAATAATAGATTTAGGAAAAATTACTTCATTCATCTTGAAAAACTGGCTGATGAGCTCTCTTGAAAAGAGCTTCCACGACAAAATAATAGTGATGATGATGATGATGATGATGATGGCAGCAATAACGTTTCTCTAAGCAAATGCCAGTTCCAGATGTTTCAAATGCAAACAATTCAATTAAGAAGGAAAAATCAAAAGAATAAGAGATCAACTTGGCCAACACATATATCATCTAAATATGCTTCAAGTAAAACAGTGACGATTAAGAAGGACAGAAATACAGCAGAAGTTTACATGAACAAAAGCAAAAAGTCAAGCTTCTGTGCTGATGTCAGCAAAGGATGTCAAGTGTATGTAAGGAAACAATGCCCAATGCACAATGTAGAGAGTGGAGAAACAAAGAGAAATAAAGAATCATGCTGCTTCTTCCAAGAAAAGGAAAATTATTGGCTAAAGGTACTGAGTAAGCTGAGGTAATTATTGTCCTTTTGCATTTGTTTTCACCAAAATAGCCACCTATGCTCAGATGGCTGAAACAATTAGAAATAGTGCTGTAAGAATAAGACCTTAAGTCACAGTAAGTAAAGGACAGATTGGAGTGTCCTTAGATGAATTAGATGTTTTCAAATCATTTGGAGTGGTTACTGAGATGGCTAATGAAATCTTCAAGTCATTAGCAATTACCTTGCAGAACTCATGTAAATGAGCAAATGTCTAAAAAAACCAAAAAAATAGATTGGTGAGATTATTTTATTTCCTTAACAACTTCACAATTCACTTCTTCCTCTCAGGCCATTCTTCTCTAATCCTTCCTCCCAGATCATCAATTGCCCCTCTGCTGAGTGTGTGGAGCGTGAGTATAAATCCAAAGGGATCTTAATCAACAAAAAAAGTAAAGGTTTAAGACCTATTTCTGTCCAGATGTACAGAAATATTCTTGTGTCTCAACCATCACCAAGTTTCTACTCTTTTGGATCTTAATCATAATTTAAAGAAGTGATAGAGATGTAAATATTTTATCTACAAATGTATGCACATTTTAGTTGCTCTGTTCCCCGGGAGAAAGTCTCAAGTTAATCTGAGCAACAGCAAATGAGTGGGAGCACAAAGCAGGGTGACACTGCTACAGAAGGTTCATCTGTGGGTGGGCAGAGAGCTGGGCACAGTTTTGTCTTAAATTGCTGATGCTAGAGCTCATCTGCCAGAGCCTGAAATGACTTCCCAAGGTGCAAAGTGGTGTATTATCAGCTTTTAGAATGATTCATTTTTCTGAATTCTTTTAAACATGAATCTGGCTGTAAAGGAAGGCTGATTACTCAGTTCCTCCCTGCACCAAGTTCAGTCTTTTGTCCACAGTTCAATACAGACAGGGAAGTGACTAACTTGTCATTTTTCTTTTACAAACAGCTGCTGGGGTAAGAGAGAAAATGAACATCTAAAATTTCTAACGTCTTGAGGCTGAGAAAAAAAACAACAACAGCAAAATAAAGAAAATAAAACAAAACCAAAACAAAAAAAATCAATCAAGAGGAAACAGGAGAAACTGCAACGCAATGCAAAAATGGGAGAGAAGTGGCAAATTGTGTCTTTAAAGGAGAAAAAAAGTTGTGGAGAAACTTGAAAAGAACAAATGCAAGGAAAATAAGTTGAGGTCTTCTAGAATGAGCTATCATTGCTTTTAAAAGCTAAATATTTGAGAAGAAATGCCTTTTGTTACATATATGCACAGAAACAGAGTCACAGCAAGACCAGCCAGAAGTTCAGCGGGCAGTCCTTTAAGCACATAAATATGGTTTCAGGACCTAGTTACTAGACTTGCCACTCAGTAAGAATTTTAATCTCTCACACAGTGTAGTACTGTGGTGGTTGTGTGCCTTATTGCTAACATCTGACCACACAAATGACAGCTTGGGAATCATTGGTTTCCTGGAACATCTTTGCAGTAGTGTCTTGATACCCTTATTATAGCCTTTGAGAGAAATTTTCACAGATGTTTCCGATGACTACTGCAGCATGATGTAGACAGACTGTCTACATGACTGTGAAGCAGGTAATTGAATATAAGTTGCTACAGCTTTGGGCAAATCAGATCCTGCTGAATAATTTCCTCTCTTAGGGAGGAAAGAAGGTTAGATATGGTTGCAATAGTAATTTTGGTAGTACCCAAATGTGCTTGCATGTATACAATAAATGCTACTGTTTGGGGTCAGCTCTGGTGGGCAGCTAAACCCACCCAGCTGTGTGCTCCACACTCTGCCCCTCATCTGGTGGATGGGGCAGAGAATCAGAAGGAGAAAAGTGAGAAAACACATGGGTTGAATTAAAAACAGTTTAATAGGTAAAGTAAAAGCTGCATGTGCAAGCAAAGTAAGAAATAGAATTTATTCACCTCTCCCCATGGGCAGGCAGGTGTTCAGACTCCCCAGGAGATCAGGGCTCCAGCACCTGTCATGGTGACTTGAGAAGAAAAACACCATCACTCTGAAAAAGTTTCTCTGCCCTTTTCTTTGTCTCCCAGCTTTTATTCTTGATTATAATGTCATACAATACTGGATATTCCCTGGGTCAGTTGGGCCAGATGGCATAGATCTGTCCCCCTCAGTATTTTTGGCATAGCCCATCTTCCTCTTCGGTGAGGTGAGGTAAGAGGCAGAAAAGGCCTTGGTGTTGTGCAAATGCTGCTCTCAACAGTGTTGTGAATCCTGCTTTGATCATAGACACAAAACATAGAACTGTACCAGATATTATAGAGAGAATTAACTCTATTCTAGCCAAATGCAGAGCCAGTACATATACAGCGTATCAGCGTAGTAAGTTGGCTTATTTTCATTATGTACAAAATGAAGTAAACTAGCAATTGTAACCTATCTGCTTCACATGGACTTTGGGATTGGTGTATAATCATACATGTATAGTCATTATCCATTTAAGATGTTCAGAGAAATAGCTCCTTGATGTGATGGTGATGATCTGTAATCAATTTTTCATTAAGATTTTATCTTTTTTACCCAATTGGATGCTGTCTTGTACAACTTGCCCTGTCTGACCATGCTTGAGATGGTTTAGAATAGATTATTTCCTTCCTCAGTCTGTGTTCTGTTATCATAACTAGATACAGGTCTCATCTGCAATAAGTCCTTTCTAGTAAAAAAGAGAGAAAAGAAACCTTTCTTTTCTCTTTTACTTTATTGCCACCCCATCCAAAACCTCCCTCTGTAATGTCTTGGCCATCTCTCCCTTAACAACTCAGTAACAATGGTGGTTTTTAAAGAATTTCTCTTTACCCTTTTTTTTTTTTCCTTTTCTTCCTTCAGAGTGGGATGAAGGACACACTAAAACATAAATATCAGTTCCAACACAGATTTGAACTTTCTTGAAGTTAAGCTGTATTTCAATTTAGATTTTGACAGATATTTTGGAGGGGGAGGTCTTGGGTGCTAGAGTCAAGCAAGCAAAAAGGCAAGAAATGGACACATTGAAGACAAATTACTGCTCTGTCCTTTAAGAAAGGCAAAAGAACATCTCTTCAATGTTTTTTATCAAAGCCTGGACACAGAAGTTGAGTGCACACTAAGGACATTTGCCAACAGCACTAAATTAGGAGGAGCTGTTAGTTCCTCAAGGGCAGGGAGTCCTTACAGAGATTTTGATAAATACGAGTGCTGGGCAATCCCCAGCAGTATGAAATTTTAAGTAGAAATGCTGGATTCTGCACATGGAATGGTATAATCCTGGGTTATGGCACTGGTGAGGGATAAGAGGCTGGAGTGCAGTCCTCAGAATTAATCTGGGAGTTTGGGTTGGTAATAAGTTCAATTTGAGCTAAAAATGTGTCCTGGTGGCCAAAAGGGCCAAGATATCTCAGGCCACATATAAGCACAGTTGAGAGAATTGATTGGCCCACTATATTCAGCATTGGTGCAGCCTCCTGAAGAATTCTGTGCAAACTTGGGCTCCACAAATTATATACTTTGTAATTTTTTGTGAGTTTGTTTGTTTTTACTTTAATGAGAAATATAATTCAGTGGTTTTTCTCATGAAGGAAAAAAGGCTTAGCCAATTACTAGAATGAGAAGATTTTAATTTTTTCTATTTACATAGTTTCCACAGCGTCACCCGGGCTTAACTTTTGTGGTTGAGAAAAAAGACAGAAAACAATGTTTATAACCAAGTATCTAATTCAGTTTACTGTAAAAAGTTCTGCATTTTCTATGTCTGCATCTACATGAGACCTTTCTCCTGCTGAGCCAGAAGTTATGACAGTAAAACAGCATGGGCTTATGAAATTAAATAAGTAGTTTGAGCTGCAATTAATTCCTTTATCTACAAATTACTTCTAGGCTTTAACAAATGCAGATTGTCAAATCCTTTCAGTTTGGCTAAAATTAGACTGCTACCTTAGTAAGTTCTGAGCACTTAAAGACTGACTTCAAAACCTGGCTTCCTCAATACCTGGCTTTTCCACATACATTATTGCAAACATTGTCCTTAAATCTCATGTGTGTCATGGAATTAGTGAATATCAATGGTTATGTCTAGGTAGAGTTTTGCAAAGGGGAGCTATGGGAATCCATAAAATCAGAGGGTTTTGGGAAAGCTGCAAAAGGCAGGCCTCAGAGACAGCAGAGCTGTGATTAGAGCTGAGCAGTAGCCACGAGATAGGTCAGCAGAAAAATTCTTTAAAAAGTAGAAAAGTAAGGACAAATAGAACAATGGTCTGTGTATTAACGCTTGTCTAGAATAACTCCCTAAGCTACAGAAAAGTTTACCTAGCCAGATATTAGAAATGCTAAGCTTAATAATGGAGCTCTGTGCATTGTGTTTTAAGGCTTACAAGCAGGTATTGTATTCAAAATAAGCTTATAGTGGTTGGATGGAACTACTGTCAATATGCTTTTGCTTTGTATGATTGGTCAAAAAACTTATAAAGTAAGTTGTAACATTAAATTGTTTGTCTGCTGCCTGGGATGTGAGCTGGTGGCATCTTCCCATTGTCATAACCATGTAATGAGACTGATACTGGAAAAAAAACAGCTCAAGGCACGTTCCACAGCAGCCTCGTCCCGTTTGTGATCTGTACACAGACCCCAACCGACAATAGGGAGTCTCATATGCTCCATCTACATATTAAAGAAATGCAAGTCTGCTCTTTTTCTGAGACAAAACAGAGGCTGGAGAACTTAAATTGTGAGGTGCTGGTCCAAGCAAATAATCCTCCTTGGGAGTTTTAGTACTGAACTCTGTGGTGCATTCAAAGCCCAGAGCCCCCCGTGTGCTGGGCTCATCCAGAGCCCCGTGGGCAGCAGGGCAGGGAGGGGATTCTGCCCCTCTGCCCCCTCTGCTGAGACCCCACCTGCAGGGCTGCATCAGCTCTGGGCTCCAGCACAGCAAGGACAGGGACCTGCTGGAGCCAGGCCAGAGCAGGCACCAAGGGGATCACAGGGATGGAGCAGCTCTGCTGGGAGGAAAGGCTGGGAGAACTGGGATTGTTCAGCCTGGAACAGAGATGGCTTTGGAGTGACGTCATTGTGGCCTTCCACAACCTGAAGGGAACCCACAGGAAGGATGGAGAGAGACTATTTACGAGGGTCTAGACAAGGGGGAAGGGCTTCCAACTGAGAGTAAACTTACATTAGATATATGGAAAAAATTCTTCCCTGTGAGGGTGGTGAGGCACTGGCACAGGTTGCTGAGAGAAGCAATGGCTGCCCCATCCCTGGAAGTGTTCAAGACCGGGTTGGATGGGGCTCTGAGCAACCTGGTCTATAGAAGTTGTCCCTGCCCATGGCAGGAGGTTGGAACAAAATGATCTTTAAGATCCCTTCCAACCCAAACCACTCTATTGTCTTATGTTTCTATGATTTTTTTGGATAGCAAAAACTCTACTACAGTGGAGTTAAGACAGTTAAATATTGTATCAAAATTACTTTTATGTTCACAGATACGTTGATCTGTGTGCATCAGCAGCAAGACTACCCTACCCTATGCAATGCTAAGCAGTGTTTTATTATTATGACAATAATGTTGTCACATTAAGTTAAAACTAAAAATATATTGTTCAAAACTGTTTTATTTATTATTTCTGCAATTTATTAAGCTGATTCAGTAATTATATATTAACATAAGAAATGCAAAAGCATAACATTGTTTTAGGAAACTATTCATAATGTGAATAGGATTCACTCCTGTGCCTAGATTTACTCCATAGTAAGTAGAAAGGACCTTCTCTAAGAATTGATTGTCAACCAGAGTTATAATGAAAGTGTCTTGTTTTACCTGTTAGAGAAGTTATTTTTTTCCACAGTCTATGAAATTGTTTCTTTTCTCTTTCAAAGACAGCTTGTCCTATGTTAATTTGATAGCCAGAGAGAAAGAAGCTGGTTATCCCTTATCTCCCACTGTGCCAGAGCCTCCTCAAAAGAGCATTCAAATTCTGCTTATTTGTATATTGAGAATGCTCACAATAAATATACCCCAATTCTGTAATCTGTAAGGGAGGTTTTTGTAAGGACATCCTTAACACCAGTGTATTGTTTTTGCAGGAATGCCCTGACGAAGGCAGGAATGATGCATCTGACTCCATGTTCTCAGAAGGCTAATTTATTACTTTATTATACTATATCATATTAAAGAATACCATACTATACTAACGAATAGAGAAAAGATACTTACTGAATGCTAAAAAGATAATAATGAAAACCTGTGGCTTTTTCCAGATTCTTGACATAGCTTGGCCCTGACTGGCCAAAGAGTCAAAACAACTCACACCAAAATCCAATGAAACAATCACCTGTGGGTGAACAATCTCCAAACACATTCCAGGTGACCACAACACAGGAGAAGCAAATGAAATAAGAATTGTTTCCCTTTTCTCCGAGGCCTCTCACCTTCCCAGGAAAAAAACCCTGGGCGAAGGAATTTTTTCAGAGAATGTGAATGCCATACCAGTGTGCTTCAACATTTAAATTCCTGACTGGAATTTACCATCTCAGAACTTCCAAGGTCAGGGTCTGAGTGCCAGTTGATCCATAAATGCATCTCAGAAGTTGTAGACCTCAGATGCTCAGCAGGTGGCACGCAACCAGAAGGCTGAAAGTTGGACAGGCTGACACATTTGTACAGCACAAGAAACATTTTAATGTTGACACTGTTAGTGTAAGAGCTAAAGATAGCCTTGTACAGTAAACCTCCCTTAACACTGTAAAGGCACAAGGATAAACAGCTTTGTAGGGGAAAAAAAAATAAAACCAGCATAAAGCAAAGAAAACATACCTCTGGGTTTGGTAATTCCTCCCAAGAAGAGGTCATTTCCAGCAAGAATGTAACAATAGAAATCATATTTTCTCACAAAGAAAACTTGCCTGTGGCTATTACTTTATGTAAGTAGGTTTTATGAAATATAAATGCCATGGCTGGAATCCTAAGAGACTGAGAAACTTGTGAGTAACTGTCCATTCAGTCTTGCCTCAAAAGCCATTTCTTTAAGCAGAGTTGGCAGAAAATGAGTCAATAAAATCTCAGTATGTGACATTTAATCTCTGCCAAAGACCTCAATCTTGAGATCACTTACAACTCTTTTTTTTTCCTGATGAGTTAGTAGAATAGCTTTGCAGAAATATCTTCTTACTTCTTTTGTACTGGGAAAGTAATCCTGTAGCAGCTTCACATGGGCTGATGTCCTGGCATATCTCTAAAAACATCAGAAATCTGTTGTATAGCAGCACTCTGCTACTTACTGATTCAGAATGATTGGTTATGCTGGATTTCAAATGATTCAGCAATAAACCCCATGCTGTAATTCCAGTTACATTTTTTTTCCACAGCTTTTTACAAGTTAGTGGAAATGTGATTAATTTAAAACATAAGAAAAATGCTGTGAGACCTGGGTATTTTCTATTTCAGTGGGAAGGAAGTTTTCCTTCACAGGAAGGGAAGACCTGATTATGGCTTTGCCAGGCAGAAGGAAAATTATTGTCTGAGTAATTTCAAAGAGACAGCACCATCTCCAAAAAAGAATAAGGCAAACAAAATGCAGTGTCAGGAAGAATTAACCAGGTTGTTTGTACAAATAAATCGTAATTAATGTGGTGAAAAGGTTGTAAATAATATATAGATAACATGGATGGATTTGGGACATAATGGGACTAAGGTTTCCCAAGGTTAGTAGTGTGTTTCCAAAACAGAATTTTCAGCTAGAAGTGCTCTGATCAGAGACCTGGTCTGTCAGCTGAGTTGGGTAGATGGAAAAAATTGGAGCTGGTGATGCACATACTCTATTTCTCTCTTATGCTGAAAGTTTTCAACTATTTTATTTTAGCCTTGATAAAACCCTGGAAAACAGGATACTGGATGTTCTTGTAAATAGTGACCACATTTGTCAATAAAAAAATGTGTTGTTAACATATAAAAATTTTCCCGTTGTAGTTTTAGCCCTTGTCATCCAGCAGCCTCTGAAAAGACTTGTAGGTACTTTACAGGAGTCAATGCATCAGCAAAGGAGGTTTGGTCACTGGACATCCTCAAGTGAACATTCTGTTTCAGAAGTTAGGGGAGTTTAATTGTATAGAGACAGGAGTTTGAGCTTCGTCTGACTCAGCACTGCAAAGAACAAAACATTTTATTAGCGAAGACGTAGCTTCAGAGACCGGATTCCAAATATGTGCTTGTCAGGGTATTAAAAAACTTACAAGGTGTTTTTCCACCTATCCTCACTAACCCTTTTGAAAGCTGCTGTCTCAGTGATGGTAAAGTGAACATAAGCATGGAAAGCTCTGTTACATATGCAAAGCAGGAGGGATGCAACCTGTATACTGAGAGTATGAAAAGCCCATGTCCCAGTTGAACACCAGAGCAGGATTTGTACAAGTTAATCTGCTTAATAGTTTATTCCCTATGACATTAGGTATTTTCAAGTTTTAGGGGAGGGTTTTTGACAAATTCTACCCACAACACACAGGTCAGAGAGACGTGCTTCACTTCCACACATTTACTTATCTAATCCAACACATGTTTAAGCATCCTAATCCAGCACACTTTGTCATTCTCCTGCTGTTAAGGAAAGGGAAACTCAAGTAATATTAATATCTTTAAAATGCACACACAAAATATTGATTGTACAGGTACACTCCATTCAGAGTATACATTCACTTGTTTCTCCTAAATCTTAACACTGAAAACCGTTTGTCCCATGATTTTACTTCAGAACTCATGAAAGACTGTGGAAGCTGATCTGGGTCCATAGTCAACTTTCCAAATTAGTGTTATGTGCTTTAGCTCATTTCTTTGTGGTTTTTTTTTTAATTTGCTTTTGTTTTTGTTTATTTGGTTGGGTTTTGTGGGTTTTTTGGAGGAGGGAGAGTGGGGTTGTGAAGGCAAATTACAACCAGTGAGAGATCTTGGTGCTGTGATTTTGCATGGAGTGGATATAATAGCTGTTTCTTCATTGCAGTACCCTTTGGAGGTGAATACTTTTTTTAGACCTGCATTTAAATTCCAATCTGTCTTGACCATATCTAAGGATAATTAAAAAGACTAGAACATTTGACAAATATGAATGTTATTTCATTAATTTTTATAACTTTAGAAAAGTCCCATGAATGTATAAAAAGGTCCATATATACCCTTTTTTTTAGATAGGCCATCACTAGAAATAACATAATGATGTTAATTTTCTAATCACTGTCACATATGTATAAAGCATAGCAATTGACAGTTTCAGCAATTTCAGTAGAAATATATGTCAGTTAAATCCACTTGGTATGTATGAGAAACTGCCACTTATATTATAGCACTTCGAAAAATTTAATGTCATCTTAATTGCCCTAGTGAATTTGAAAAATATAATCTGTTCTGTATTTTAAAATGATAACATTTATTTAACTCATTAGAGGATTTTTTTTTTTTAAGATTACTTTTATGTTGAAAGTACTATAAAAAAGTCTTTGTGCACATCCTCAGAAGTAACAAAGATCTGGGATCACACAATGATTAGGTTCTAGAGTGCTTCAGTGGTGTTGCACTTGATGTGCAAAGGAGATTTATGCTACTACAAAGACTCTTGGATTGCATTTTACCACTGGGAAGGATAACATTTCTTGGGATTTCCTTCCACAGAGATAGCATTTCTCCTTTTAAAATGGAAACTGTTTTTAAGAGTCAGTGAAATAAGCCCTTTCAGGAAAACTGTGATGGTCAAGCTCCACTTGAAAGAAAATGCCTGTCTTTTGGGTAACTTCAGTGGAAATAATGAACAATCTAAGCATCAAAAAAGCATAGAAAAGAGTAGTTTTGATGTTTCTTTTGTTGACTGAAAACCAGAAATGGCAGGATAAGAGGATCAGAAAGACAGACATGTTACAAAGATTAGTTTTGCAGAATATTATGCTGTCTACAGCATGAAATTAGGAACTAAAAGACAAATCCTATTTGTCTCACTCAGAGAAGTTGCTTTCAATCAAAAAAGTCACATTAGTGTACAGACTTTCAGGATCATGTGTTCACCTTACACTGCTGAGCAGCTGAAATGAATAGCTGAAATGCCAACTGAGCACTCACAAGACTTATTGGCTTCACATTGAGTTATAAGTGCTTGTCATTTCCCAGATTCAGATCTTTCATGCATAAAGCTCCCAGCAAAATCAATGTTTTCTATGTGTCTGGACCACAAGAAACTTCACACTAATATCTTTTACTTGTGTCTGTAGATATTCATGGTTTTATTATGGAGAAGGCAACTTCTATTCTTGCCCCACAGCCCCAGATTTTTCAGTCCAGATATCTCCTTGGGCACACTGTAGCTCTTTCCTGCCTGCTCAGCTGGTTTTAAGTACTGTGTTAAAATGGGATGGGCAATGATTAGTGCAGCTCCAAGACAAAGAATATGAAATCCAACCCCTTTGTCCTGCACTATAGATACTCGCAGAGATACTACAGCATGAAGACCTGCTCAAAACTGAAAAGAATAAGAATAAATTCATTTTCATGATATCAGGGCTTTTAGGCAGGCAAGACTGTCCAAATAAGGAATGATATCCTAGGCCACACTGAGAATTTTTTTCCAAGTTATTTGACACCGGTCCACACTAGAACATACACTAGAACACTCCACTTCAACCTCTGCAGAGGTGAACAGGACAGGTTGCTCAAGCCACAAGTTACTGGCAGAGACTAATAACATTTCATTTGTCAGCTGCTTAAGACATGGAATTCTATTACTTTTTAAAACTGAAAAGCACATCTGCTGTGTTTTGCCCTTCCACTCCTCAAAGGGGAAAGAAGAGGAAAGGAGGCATCTCAGGCCACATTCCTTATGTGCAATTTATTGTGCATGTTAAGAAAGCACCCAGTTTTGTGCAGTGGGAATTCTCTAAAGTAAAATGTATTGCACTGTTTCCAGTTTAAATGAAACCTCATTATTGTCTATTTTATTCCATATCTACTTAGCAAAACATTCTGAGCACACAGCCAAATCTTAAATTGCAAAAGAAATCAGGGGATTGATGTAGGCAAAATGTTTTTAGAATAAAGCAGTGCTTGACTCCCCATCCAAGATCAGTATATGTAACATTCATTTTAAAATAAAGCAAAATTGCAGCATTAAAAAGACAGGAAAATTCCCCAGAGCTGTGGTTTGGAAAAGCTGAGAACTCCCACAGAGAACATCAGTTCACATCAGATCAGTGTGAGTTAACAGGGAACATAATGCTGAGCACAACCAGAAACATCTGAAAGTGAATCCCATTCCGGCAATAGCTGTTTCTAATAGGAAAAGGAGGATTGAGAAAGACAACCCTTATTAAGCAGCCTAATATCTTAATACAGTGGCCTATTAGTTTTCTGACATCTAGCCACTGCAGTTCTATTCCACTGTATCTAAAACACCAGGGGTTTTAAGGTGCTGAACCTGTGTTGCATAATTTAAACTGCTGTACTGAACATTCACCTGATCCTACTGCTGTCAGAGTCCAGCAGGCTGGAATTTCCATACAACACAAGAAATACTGTACAAGACATCTCTGTCCCTAAAGTTCAGCATTTTCTATCAGGCTAAATTTGTGTGTAGCAGATAGCATAGATTGATTGTAGAGGTGATATTTCATGTCTAGGTTATTTTGCTCCTTAGATTTCAGTACCAAATTATTAAACATTACAAAAATGTAATTTGTTTTCATTTATGATAGCAAAAATGAGCTGAGAAAATACTGCTTCTTGGATCAGTTTTGTTTAAGAAATTTTATTTATGAAGCTAAAAACTATAATGAAAACTTAATCCAGTTGAAGAAAATATTTTCTGTTTCCTTGACATATAAACCTGTACTTCATCATCAGTAATCTTGGACATGAAGGGGTTTTTTCTATCACAGAAAATTTGTGAAGTCCAGATTATTATTTAATAATAGTAACATTTTCAAAATGAAAACTAGAGGATTTTTTTGCTTTTAATTACATTTAATCTGTTTTTTCTGGTCTTGTCCCAAAAGTATTCTAATAAAATGAGTCCTTGTGGTACAGAGGGGTTAGCTAGCACAGTCCATTAAAGTGATGTCACTAAAACCACAGTGCAATATTTTCAACTACTGAAAACAAGGAAAGGTGAAAAATGTTCCTTTATTAAAGCAGACAAAAAGAGAAGTTCATTGCAGTTATCTGGAGGAAAATGTTTATGCTATGATCTAACTACAGCCAATACATTTTTAATCCAAAGCTTTTTTCCCCCAAAACCAGTTGATGAACATTAAGTCAAATCAGGGGCTACTCCTAGGGAAGTCCACTGCTATTTTAAAATATTACTGAACCTTGTTTAATTTCACATTTTGTTCCTCTTAATTTGATGTAACTTTTCCAGAGCTTCATTGTAGAAATTATTTATTTAAAAGCTATGTCTTAAAAATATATCTACCTGTCTGAAACCCAAACCCAAGTTATTTTATTCATCATCTGTATATCCTGATGAGCCTGGTTCTGTACCATAACAAACATGCAGCAGACACTGTGGTTATTGCTGTTTCATAACTCGTGTATCTCTAGTGAAAAAACTCAATAATATCTTAATTCAGAAAGTATGAATTGCACTCAGTTGTCTAAAGATATGAGGTGAGGTCCTAAGAAATTTCACTTTGGGAATTATTGTGGTGAATAGGGCATCATTGTCTCCATAGCATCAGCTGAGAGTGGATTGCCTGATCTCTAAAGCCCTTTTTGTGTTTTGAAATGCTGTGCTAAATGCTGGAGGAATTGTGCCAAGTCTGATTGGTTCTCCAGCTTGTCCTTTGTAAACTAACTCCTGTTTTGCTATTAGACTCTCATGCTGAGCAGCCAAAGAGTCTCTCAGGGTGTAATGCAACATTGCTCTTTGAATTGCAGAGGGAGATACTGGGAAAATTCCTATTAATCAGCTCCCAAATCAGCACTTTCCTTGTTTCTACTGGTGTGCTTTCCTCTCATCTTGTAATTTATTTTCCTGCATCCTTATTGTCAAGCAGTTACCCAGATTGGGATAGTAAATCAAATACTTCCAAAGACTGCAGGTTCACAGGATTTCTATGGATTTTTATTTATACAAAAACTTGAATGTGCATTATTGTGCAGGATCAAGTGTATCCACAGATAAGTTTTTATGCTTTATTTTTTCTTTTATTTTCTTCATTGAGCAAAGACTTACAGGCACCTTGTAGAAAATTGTAGATGGTCTCATTGCATAATAAAATAAAGAGGGCAATGCTGGAGCTCTGGTCTCTAATCCAACTTGCACCAGATTGTTTTCAAAATGGAGTTTTCAACCAAAGCCCTTCAGAATGCTTTCAAAATTATGTCTCCTTGAAAATATTAGCTCTAGTTTAATCTGTCCAAAGACTTTAACTATTTCTTGCATGTTTTAAAGCTACTTTATGCTGTCCATCACCTTAGCCTTGGCCAACACATGACAAACACCAACAGTGACAGCTCTTTCCAAACACCAACCTATACAGACAGCCCAGGAAGCTCTCCCAAGTAACTCTTACCTTGGAAACACCACAAATTCCAACTTCTAGTGCTGGACTTGATCCTGAAATACTCAACAGCTTGGTCAGGCTCAAATGTTAAACTCTTAAAACCCATGAACTCAGAAGCATCAGGTTTAAACTTAGTTTGTTAACTCCTGATAAAACACCCAACCAACCAACCAACCAACCAACCAACCAACAAAAGTATTAGCAAACCAAATACAGAAAAAACCCTCAAGCAAACAAACAGGAAAAAAAACAAACACAAAAACCCACAAAAAAACCAAAACAATCCAGCCAACCAAGCAAAAAAGAGAAAACAACCCCAAAAATCTTAACCCTAGTCCAAAGTCTGTTCAAAATTGAGAAATCATGGCTAGTCCACAGTGGCTGTTTAATCAGGTTATTCAGGCAGATGCCAGCCAAAAATCCCTTTTCCATGTTCATATTACATGGCGACTCCACTCATCCATCTCTGCCAGACTAAAGCTCCAATTCTGCATTTAGAATAAGCTTCTGCTTACTGACTCTTCCAGTACAGATACATGAATGTGTGTGTCTGTGGAGGCAGATGAGGGAACTGAGAGAGAGATGACTTCTGGGATCTTGTCAAGTAGAGGGGATGGGGTGACTTCCAAGAAGACCATTATTAAATTTCTAATGTCTTAAGGCCATGCTTCAGTTTTGTGCAGGCGGATATGTTGTTAATTCCAATTATCAGGCAGCAGAAAAGGTGCTTTGTAGAAAGGTTAAGGTGAGCCCAGAAAGACTGATGAAAATCACATTCTATATGTCTGGAAGGTCATTTTGGAAAGAGTAACAAGATAACTCTGTCTTGTACTGTTAGAGCTATAATAAAGCACTCTCTGTATCTAAAAATCCACTTTATAAGCCCTGCAGACAGGCACAAAGTTTCCACTAGTGATTCCAAGCTTAAGGCTCAACTGTCCTTGCCTCTTGTTTCATTAGTGCATTCTGCAGCTGGGCTGTAGAACAGTCCCTCTTGCCAGAACTGGAACAGGTCACTGAAATCAGAGCAGGTCTCTGATGCTGGGGGTCATCCTGTGGCTCAGATTCAGCAGCAGTGTTGCCATGGAGTGGCTTCTATTTTTTTTTTTTAATGGAGTTTTGTTTTTGTCCTTTTCCTCTTAAAATATATGTTGTGAAATTCAATAAAAACTCATTAAAATAATTTGGTATGGTTATGAAGTAGGCTGACACCAATGTCCTCCATCTCTGTTCAGTTCTAGATTTCTCTGCCTTATGTACACATAGGTTTTATGCACATCTTCAGATACAGCTTCTTTTATTCCCCTAATTTACCGTCAGACCACTGAGCTGTCATGTAAATTACTCTCTTCAACAGGAACTCAATGAGAGATGGAGAGGCTGGGTTTCTGCCTTCTGTTATTGTTCATTTGAATGACCTTTCTGTTCAAAAAAACCCCAGAAACTAATTGTCCCAATTTATACATGTATCTATTTCTATAAGGTTGATGGTAAATATTTCAAATAAGACTAGTAGGGAAACTCTTTAAAGCAGCCCATGCCATTAGGTTGTGCAAAGCATTTCCTGACAGTATAGAGAGGAATTACAGATAAACACTTAATTATTTGAAACTGGCTGTAGTTTAGTCTAACACTGTTCTGTCCATGGGACTTGGGCAGATACTTTTTGACAAGGTTTTCTCTGTCATGTGGTTCAGGAACTTGTTGCATCAGAATAAGGAAGATGTGCACAGCTGGAAATAAACACCTGCATATGGTGAATTTTTCATGTTGATCAATGTCTGGTATTTTACTAGAAACTTTGCTGCCATAATAAAGCAGACTCTTAACCCCCCCCCCCCCAAAAAAAAAAATACACACACAAAAAAACCCAAAAACCCAAAACCAAAAAAACTCAAACAGAAAAACCCCAAGAAACAACAAAAGCTTCAGTATTTTAACCTTTTTAACATAATTTGTTTGCTTTAACAAAACTAATTACCTATATTATATGGAACTTGACATTGGCACTGAAGAGAACAGGGAATGGGAAAAAGCCACAGGTTGTTATGAAATTCAGTTTTATGTACTTATGGAAGTGACCTTTCAGAACTGATAAAAGCCAGTGCTGAGTGCTTTTGAAAATTCCAACAGAAAAGACCACATCTTGTGTACCAATATATAAATGTCTAGCAAAAAGGCTTGAAACATAAAAATGACTGTAATGTGAAATATAGAAGCCACAGACTGAATCTTTCATAGTGCCTGACATCCTGAACAAAAGCAAACTCAAAGATTAATTTGATGTACAAATTCTAAAAGGAAGACATTAGAAAAAAAATTCTTTATTTCTCCCTCACCCTTAATTTTGAATGAACATTCTACAGTCCTCAAGTTCAGAACAAGTAGACATAATTATTAAGAGCTAAGAGCTATCATGAAGGTCCTGGATCCCACAAGATTTTTGAAAAAATATTTCTGGATTTTTTCTTTAATTTTTGATTGATGGATCCCTGTAAACAGTTATTTTCTTACTTCATTTCTGGTATCAGGAATTTTGGAACTAATTTTTGACATTTAAAAAATTAAAGTTTAAAGTCCCTAATTAAAAGAAATCCACAGAACACTAACACCATGGGTTTTTTTTTTTTGTTTTATGCTTCCCAAATAAAGTTTTCTTTAAACATATAAAGAAAACACTTTATTGTACTCACCCATCCTCACTTGGAGATATTTTCTGTTTTTCTTTCCCCTGCAAATGCAAACATGATAAAACAAGACAATTAAGTTAGACTTCTCCACAATGTGGCTATAGTGGTGAATGCCAAAATATAACTAAAATTTTAAAAATAATCTCTAGATTTGTCTCCTCTTGTATTGAATAATTTACTCTAATTTGATTGCAAGACATTTTATTGACTCCTTCATAAAGAGAAAAGCTGAATTAAATTAAATTTGACATTCAAATAGCAAGTCATGCTGTTTTCTGAATGCAGTAGCATTAAGAGGTCTGGGAAAGGCCAGGACAGACTACATTTGTATGAGAATAGTAAAAACTAGTTTCTACTAATACCTCTATTACAGCAAACAGGGAAGAGAAAGGAATATGTTAGAGTCAGTCTATAAGGGAGGAGTTGATGCTCTGGGAAATGAAGATTTACTGAAGTTAAGAAAAAAGGTATTTGTCAAACCAAGAATTCTGTGCATCACTCTAGTGCATAAAATAGAGTAAAAGCTTCCAATTCTGATGTATCTGTGCTTTTGTCAAGCTGCAGTTAGCTCAGCAAATATTTGAGGACCATTTCAGTAGAAGGGTAAAGGCAGATGCGTTGTGAAAAGCAGCGTGTCAGCAGATTTCTAATTTGGAGCAAAAACTAAGAGGAAAGAACAGATGGAGTAGAAGACTTACAATGGTTATAGTGGACAAAATGTAATTTATATTTAAACAATTAAACATTTTGAATGGACTTTCTTAATTAACTTCCAGTGCACAGCAGTAAGTACCGTAGGAGGAGTTATCAGTAGTTTCCTGTGATTTATGAGCTGTGTATGAAAAGGTAATATTCAGAGAGTGGCATTGCAATAGCTACATGTGCATGTGAGGATAACACTGGCTGCACTTCCAAAGAATGACTAAAAGTGATCTATTAATTCTTGGGGACAGCTCATTGTTCTTTTTGCATAATTTAATTAAACTGCATCCAAATATAATGGAAATCTTGCTAATTGGCTCTAGGAACTTGCTGAGCAAGACTTACATCCTATTGTTAACATTTGGGTTATTTCCTTTGAATACTTTTTCTGAGCATTGGATCTACACAGCAGCTGCATTTGGATTTCTTTGTGAGTTTCTTCTTGCTAATGTTCAGAGGGCCAAGTGGTGCATCAGTGGTATAGATAGGTAGATTACTTCCACAAGTATTATCCTTCTTAACACACCTTTTGTAATAATGTACTTCCACAGTTACAAAATTCAGATTAAGCACTGTAAAATAGCAGGCTATTGCTGGCTGGGGGCTGTGTACAAATCACAAATGGGACAGGGCTGCTGTGGAACGTGCCTTGAGCTGTTTCATTTTCCAGCATCAGTTTCATTACATGGTTATGACAATGGGAAGATGCCACCAGCTCACATCTCAGGCAGCAGACCAAGAACTTTATGTTACAACTTTATAAGTTTTTTGCCAAATCACACAAAGCAAAAGCACATTGACAGTAGTTCCATCCAACCACTGTAAGCACACGTACCTTTGGTTTAAACAATGCTTGCTTATTTCAAATACTGTACCTGCTTGTAAGCCTTAAAACACAATGCACAGAGCTCCATTATTAAGCTTAGAACTTCCTAATATCTTTCTAGATAAACTTTTCTGTAGCTTAGGGAGTTTTTCTAGACATGCATTAATACACAGACCATTGTTCTATTTGTCCTTTTCTACTTCTCACATAATTTTTCTGCTGACCAATCTCATGGCTACTGCTTAGCTCTAATCACAGTTCTGCTGTCTCTGAGGCCTGACTTTTGCAGCTTTCCCAAAACCCTCTGATTTTGTGGATTCCCACAGCAGGGCAGATGTTTTATGGTCCTTGTCTACTACTTCCTTTCTGTGCTTTGGGAATGTCACCTTTCCTCGTTGCTGGTACTGCCTGGATGGCCCATCTTCCATCTAAAACTCTGTGAGACTCCCTGTAACAAACATTTCTGAATATTGGTCTTTCTGCTGCTCCATCTAGTCCTTTTCCCTCTCATTGTTTAACTGGTGAGTTTCATCTTAAGACAAAATCCTTCTGATTCCTCAGTGCTTCAAATGCCACCAGAAGCAGCTGCCTACAGTCTCATCCCTAACTTAGTGTCTACAGGCTGTGCAGCCTCCTCTCCAAATGGCCTCATAGACACCCTACCCTAAGAGGTGAGTCTGAGCTCTGTAGGGAAATGTGTTGAATCACACCTGTGAGGATGGTGCAGCAAAACCAGACTTTTCTGGGGTGAGGAATAAGTTATCCTCTCCCTGAGTCAGCTATGGAAAATTGAAAATAAAGAATCAGCAACAGCAAAAGCTTGAACATTTTCCAGGTCATTCAGAGTGATATAACAGACAATATCTCCTTCTTAGAGCTCTTGGAAAGAACTGAGAGAAATTTAAGACTGGAAAGAGTTAAAAAACTGATTTGGGGAAAAAGAGAAAGAATGACAAAAAAGGCAATAAAGAATTTCACTGAAACCTTGTGTGCCCAATGAGATGTAGTCAACAATTACTGTCCTGGTATTCTCCTTCCTTTTTTTCCTCTACCCTAGCTTGGAAACCTGTGGCATCTATAAATGCATAGATGTATATATAAAAGTGAAACCATTGCACACACACACACACACACACACACATACACATCCATTATATAAAATTGTATAATATGGCATATGGCATTATAATTTATATTATTGTGGTTTAGATATCTATTCATATATGTTTATATTCATATCTTGCATCCAGATTATAACCAAGCTTCAAGGGTGGTGTGCCAGGACAAACGCAATGAACACTGGGTAAAAGACAAGAAATGAAAATTTCTTTTTAACAATAAAATGCAAGTACATGTGCATACAGTTCAGGATATCTGGAGATCTGAACAGTGGCCACATTCCTATTTCAGCAGCAGCTCCTTGTTTTCATCATGGTCTTGTCTATAACACAGATATCTCCACTCATGTCTATCACACACATTTCTATGCACATAAAATTAGTAGTCTAAATATTATTCTACCAACCTGTCAAGGTTACAGTCCCACAGTGATTAGTAGTGAGCTTTAATGATGAATAAACTTTTACTGATTGGTGTTTACAACCATGGGAACAGTGGTGTCATTCTGTACTTAGACTTTCAAAACATCAGATGTCTTTTTGTGCCTGCACTTTTGGCGGTTCCAGTTCCCAATGCCAGTTCTCACTGAATGGCCTCCAAGCTGCAGTTACCTGGCAACAAACATTTTATTCAAATAGTCTAATAACAACCACACTCACTCATGTTGCAGGATCCTGGAGCATTTGACTGGGGAAAAAATATCGATCTGGGAGGAGATAGATGCAGATAAAGTTATTTGCTTGTATTAATATATTTTAGTTAGGACATTGTCACATTATCAAAATTGGTTCAGAGCAATCAGTCCCGTCTTCCATATAATCTGTTCACATTACTGTCATGAGTCCAACCAAGCTGCACACTCCTGAACCTGCTTCATCTCATTACTGCCACTGGCCCCTTGATAAAGCTCCTGATGTTGGGTATCTCTTCTTCAAATTTTTAAAAAAAATTACTAGTCACAAGTAATTTTGCTGAAATACACAAATATGTTTCCATAAATACAAAACCTTTTTTTAAAGTGATGATGAAGACATTTGCATTATCCGCAATACAATAATTGCATGGAATACCACGCATAATAAAATTCTTAAGGATCAGCTTCTGATTTCTCAAAATCCAACCCAACATCTATATTTACATTTCCATATACATATTCTGAAGTAGCAACGAGAATCCTGGTTTTGCATTTGATATGTAGAGTAAAATTCCCATTTTTATGGATTTGTTCATTTGTTACAGGCATCTTTGAGTTCTCCAGGTTTCAGGAGAGAAGGAAATGAGTGCCCTAAAACCTCTTGCTCAGCCATGAACTGACAGCAAGAGCTTGTGCTGGAAACCTTTCCAGCAACTGGATCAACATGTTCAGCTTTAAACTTCATGGGGAGAGCAGGAAGAGGGATCATAAAGGGTAATTGGTTTCTCCCTTAAATGTGTATTCAATTACACAGTCGACTACAACCAGCACAGAAACCTCTGTGTTTGATTAGGCATTTCTGAGATGCAGAATCCCTGCCAGCATGCTCTTCCTTTTATTGTGGCATGGAATATCCTGAAGCTTTTTTCATAGTTGTCTTATCCACTGATTACAGGTTTGATTCATGAAGATAAGGCTTCCTTTCTTCTCTTTCTTTTAATTTTTAAACTTCTTTATTTTTTCTTTTTCTTTTTTTTTTTTAATTTTCTTTTATTTTAATAAATGGCATTAAATAACCAGAGATTCCTGCAGTTAGTACATGTAGCGTTCTATTGATTTATGGTTAAATTTTTTCCCCTTTTTAACTGCAGAATTTTCTAATTACAACTTCCTCAAAATATAATTTATACACAACACAATTACATCTATTGTCAGACATTTTCAAATATCCAGAAGTACCACTTCTGTTTTTATCATCTTTACCCTAGGCTTCAATAAAATCCTGTATTATTTTTAAGTTTTTGTGTTCTAATTTGAAGATCTTCTACAGTGGACAAAGACCAATATATCTCTCAGAAATTTTGAATCCATTTTCTCCTTTCTATTCTTAAGGGCAGTACTTATATTGTTATCTAGTATATAGTACAATTGGAAGTATTTTGATCCTATGTCTCTAAGCAACTGAGGCTGGTGACTGAGGAAAAGATGCTGCAATTTTATTTGAGATGATCAGTGTTTCTGAGCAATTAGGTTTATAGAAATCTGTATTTTGTGGTGATTTTAGAAGCTTTTAAAAATTATACTATAATAAAACCTATTGCTTTTGGATAAAAAAAAATAGTAGAAAAGGCTTGTGGTTATTCTCCTCTGCCTATGGGGCATGAGCAATGGAGTGAGTGCTGATGAGGTATCTAGAGATGAGATACAGGGAATTCTTCAGATAAGCACACACTGCTTCCACAGTTTAGTGCTAGACCATTTTACAAAGCTGGAAGGCAGAGGAAGTCTGTCCATCTCACAAGTCACTTGGGAATGGTTTCCACTTCAATGAAAATTGTTATGTGTGTGAGAAAGCATAACTTCAAAACAGCCCCAAACCCCCCAAAACAGCAACAGCAAAGTCTAGTTCTGTTAAGTTCTTTGTAGCTAAATAAATGTAATTGCAGTATTAAATTCTCAGGCAGGCTTGGGTTTGTTTGAAGACCATTTCTGAAATCTGTCCATATTTCTTGATGTACACATTATGTAATTTCTTATCTGGTACTTTGAATGTTTCAGGGACACAAAATCAATTTTTTCGAAGTTGTAAAGGACAGAACATCAGGCTTCAGCATACTTAAATGCTGTACAGTCCATTGGTGAAATTGCAATAAAACTAAACATCAAAATAAAACTTATATAAAAGTTAATAAGCTTAGCGTGCAAGATACTTTCAAGCATTTAGAGAAATTGCATTACCAGAAGCCATGATCACTATAAAGCCACTATCCTCATTAAAGACTTTGAGGAGGATATAAGCTTTTCCAAGCAGGTTTCCTCATTATAATTCTTACAGTGTATGTGAGTAGCTTAAACATTTGCCTTATCACAGAAAAGCAGTGAAAACTTTAAAGTCTGCATTTGATACTACCATGGATTTACATGGTGCCAGAACACTATTACTTAGTGTGAAAGACCAATGGCCTGAATGAGGAAATCAATTGACTTTCTCAGACTTTATGCATCCAGGATTGTCATGGGGAGCTGTTAGCAATGCACCATTTATTTTCTTTTGAAACTTGATGTTGTGTGTTGGGTCTGTCTGGATTGGAATTAACTTCTTTCACATCATTGTGTTGGGGGGGGGGTTTATATTTGTGGCTAAAGCAGTCTTACTAACTCGCCGAAACTCTAGGCTTTGGGAGCACTAAGTGTGGCCCTCCATTACCTGAAGGGAGCCCACAAGAAAGATGGCATGGACTTTTTACAGGGGAGCCTTGAGTGACAGGACAAGGGGGAATAGCTTCAAACTGAGAGAGAGCAGGTTTAGATTAGATATTAGTAAGAAATTCTTTACTGTGAGGGTGGTGAGGCCCTGGCACAGGTTATCCAGAGATGCTGTGGGTGTCCCAACCTGGAAGTGTCCAAGGCCAGGCTGGATGGACCACTGAGCAAGCTGGGATCATGAAAGTTGATAAAGGAACACAATGAACTTTCTGAAGGAATCAATGATCTTTAAGGTCCCTTCCAACCACTCTACTATTTCTGCTACTCCTGAGCAGTGCCAAGACTTTCTCTTTTACCCCCTCTTCCCCCAGAGTTGTCTGGGAATGGGCAAGTAATTGGGAGGGGAGAAAGCCCAAAGGCACAGGCTATAATTTTTGACATCATGCGTAGGTAAAGGGAAAAGGCAGGGGGGATGCCCTTGTTTATGGTGTTTGTCTGTAAGCTGTGCTGAGGCCATGATTTCCAGGACGTGGTTGGTCATCTGCCCACTGATGTAGAGATGCACATATGAACACTGTTTGGATTGCTGAATTTTCCTGAAGAGAAGAAAATGACTTTATTAGCACTGATGAATAAGTAGGCCTTTCCAGGATGGGCATGGATCTAGTTACATTTGTCTCTGTGATACACTGGCAGCATCTCAAAATTTTCCTTATTCAGAAGTTGATGTTTCTGACTGTCAGTTCAAACCCCTGTGTGATAATTTGGCAATACATACCCCTGTGTATATTGCCAAATATTTAACACCAATCTGTGCTCTGGACCTTGACTTCTTGTTACAATTCTCCAGCCTCTTATTTGATAATAACAACAGAAGAAACTTAATGAATAAGCAAAGATAACTCTTACCCACACAAAATTTGTGGAGGTTTTTCGTAAAAAAAATCTGTGAGATTGAATTTGTAATAGTAAATGCATCAGACTCCTTGGTGTCAGAAGAACTGACTTAAGGAAACATGACCTTGTTATGCTCTGAATAATCAAAATATTGTTATGGCCAAAAGAGATCAATTATTTATATCTCTAAATGTGAAATTACACTTTTGTTTTAGCCCAATGATTGCTTTTACAGTCTAATAGTGAAACTATTATCTAACATACAATAGTAACAATACTCATAAGTAAAATTGTTACAGGAAAAAATATTAAGAACTTTAAAAATCATTATACATTTAAAGCTACTAACTGTTGCACATAGGTAAAACCTTACAAAAGGAAGGCATTGTAAAGCCATGGTTCAGACCTGTTACTTTGGCTAAGTAGAAAAGGACTATGGGAAAGTGACTCAGCTGAATTAGAGGTAGATAAACAAGTTCCAGAACCATTTTGTGTTCACACCGTGGTGGACGGTGGTTGATTGGATTATGTTTGCTATGATTTAAAGATATGTACCTGAGAAAGGCCTGGCTGCTAAAAAAGCCTGGTTTTTTGCAATAAAGCAGCTCTCCTTTGCACCTGCCTGGGGACTCTGTGTCTCTCTGCTTCGTACAAATAACACTTGTTTATTACACAAATAATACCTGTTTCCTCTTGTATTCAGCCTACTCTTCCAGTGTCCCTCTGGGCACTCAACCTTCTGCCTCCATCAGGGATTCCAGAGCCAACACACACCTGATGCAGCCACTGGGAAAAGAGGCAACACGAGGAGCAGACCTTCTGCTCTGAGCAGATGAGGAAGGATGAGGGAGGAAAGAGGCCACAGTCCCAGAGAAAGGAATGGTCTAAAGGTCACTGCAAGGCCTGAAAGGCCAACAGTTATGATTCAGATCAAAACCCGAATAAATCTGGTTGTGGAACTGGGCTGTTGGTTTTTTGATTTTGGTTTTTTTTGGTGGGTTTTTTGTTTTTTGTTTTTTTTTTTTTTTGGGGTTTTATGCTGGTTTTTGTTTGTTGATTTGGGGGTCTTTTTGGGTTTTTGATTTTGGGGTTTTTTTGTGTTTCAAGTGTAAGTTGAAGTCAAAGTTTGTGGTAAAGATGTGGCTGAAGACTAATTCAGAACGGGCCCTAAGAGAGTAAAAACAATCTTCATACAGCAAAGCCTAATGACATAAAAGGAACACAAATACGAGTTTATTTTGGTTTTCTGATGAACTGAAATCCCATCAAATAGGGTTGCTTTATCTTTGCAGCTATCTCAGAGAAAATATCCTGGGAAAATTTACTCAGGAACAGCTGCTCTTATTTTAAATCCGGTTTTATCTAATCTTGAATGATTCTAAATGGTTTTCCATAAGGTAAATGTATTTGAATTAAACTTACCTCATATCTCATATTTCCTCTGGTGCAGCAGAGTAAAAATTTGCCTTTTTTTTGACATTGAAGAAACATTTTGAAACAAAACATTATTTAGAGAATGCTCAAAGGCACAAAGTATTTTGGAATACAAATTAAAAAATATATTTTGGTTACACCTCTGTAGATTCTTCATGCTAGCTTCATCTATCTGACAGAGAAAAGAAAAATCAGTCAAAGCAAAAGCTGCAGAACCCCTTGCTGCCCTTTTGCCTTCCTCCCTCTGCAGATTTTTGCCTGTTCAACAGTGTTGTGCGTACACCAACTTTGTAGGCTCTTCCTGCTCCTTCAAAACTCTGGTTTAGCCTCAAATGGGCCAATTTTTACATCTCTTTTGGTCCCACTCCAACCTGAATGATACCAGACAAATAAGGTTTATCCACATTGTTTATGGAGATATTATTTTCTTTGCTGGTTTGAGTGGTGACATTACAAAAGATTGACTTGCATTTCCTCTAGATTGTGTCAATTGTAGTCTCAATTGTAGTTTTATCTGAAGAAAATAGTTAAATCACTATGCTTATCTCCAAGGCATTCTTACCACATACATAAATATAATATAGGCATTTCAGAATTTACCATAATAGATTAAATTTGTTGTTTACTCTTACTTGCCAGTAATAAAAAAGTACAGTGAAATAACTTTGAGTTTGTGTTATTTTTTTGTCTCCAGCAAGAAAACTGCAGCATACCCAGGTCCTTGCACAGAGATAGGCTTGACTATACTTAACATTTTAAACTTTAACTCAAAACCTTCTCTAGAGGATTTTGGGGTATAAACAAACAACTACACCAAGCCTTGAAAGAGAAGCCCTTTCTATTGCATTTGATCTCTGTCACCATTGTTTTAAAATGTAGCATTTACTATTTTACAAGTAGATTATAGATCTGTTTGGGGGTTATTGTATGAATAGGAAACAGAAATGGCTGTTTTAGTCCCTCTGCAACCTAATTCATCACTGAAACCTGAAGATTTAGAATTTCCATTTGTCTAGACAGGAATGAACTCACTCAGGTCACCTCAGTTGCTCTGATGAAAAATACATTTATATATTTCCATTATATTTAGGTATTTATTAGAGACAGCAAAAAGGTTGAATCAGAAAAGATCAGACACATATTCTTTAGAAATTGTACAGGCTGATTCAAAATAATTCCCATCTCTTGAACTCTCTAAAGCAGAACTTCTTCCTTTGGGAAACTGACAACTCAACAAAACCTCAAACTTCTAGAAATTTCCTTTTCATCTGACATCCTATAGTTTCCTTACTTCCACAAAATAGAAAGTGTCAGACCTCTGAATGTGAAACCAAGCAAATATCTAACAGCTTCAATACCGCAACAAAAATATTATATAAAAATGAAAGCAATCAAAAGTCTCTCAAGTGACTCTATCTGTGGAAAACAAGTTTACTTCCTCAGATATGGGCAGAAACTGGATGAGAACTCCCAAATGTGAAGTCAAGCTCTCAGATTTTATGGCTCTTACTTCTAGAATTCTCGTTAGAGGACAGGCAATTTTATTCCGCACTGAAATTCACCTCTAAACTTGTAAACCACTGCACAATTTTGGCACGTGTGGTAGGCCAAAGGAAAAGTGATTCTTTATTGGTGAGGCTGTAAAGAGGAAGAGTTTCTAGGTGATTACCCTGAATGAGGCTATTTTGTTATATTATCCTAGTTCTTTAAAACAATGCTGCAAAACAGTGCAGCGGCCCTTTCACAGTAATGTCATATAAATGCAAAGTGACCATGGGTCTCCAGTATTGAATGTCTCTTCTCTCCCTATAAAATATTGGTCTCCTGTTCTCAGGCATCCATCCTATTTTGATAGAATCTAGTACATTTCATAAACTGGAAACTAGCCCAGATTAAAAAAAAAAAGTGCTTGCTTAAAAGAAAGAAAAATAGAAGAAGAAAAAAGAAAAACTCATGAAAAGAAGATCAAATGCCTCTAAACACCAAATCAGGTACTCATGGAAAGTAGAGGATCAAACTAAAAGCATAATGTCAGAAGTTTTTAATACATTGTGTTGCCTAGATCAGTAATTCTCCTATTTTTTTTTTTTTTGTGATTAAAATGAGTTACTGTGTACATAAGGAATTCTCCTTTTAAATGATCGTACTTGTCTTTTCAAGGGCTAAGAAAGTCAGAATTCATAGAGATAGTTTGAAGACAATATTCCCAAACAGTGTAGTTTATTGTTTGGAATTGTGGCACAAGGGGTTTGTATTGATCCAAGAAGGCAAATTGTAAGGTAGGCACAACTCTACGGCACTAAAAGAATCTCAGAGAAAGATGCATGTTTTAACCAGCCTTAAAACAACTGGAATGATTGTTTTTGGGGAACCTGTTGACTGCAGAAGACAGGCACAACCTGAACACCTTCCTTTAGGCAGCTAAAATTAAATAAGAAAAATCTGACCTTGAAAAAGAAAGGCAAGATACAATGGAAAGCAAAGGGCTCTTTCCTCCTCTACATTCTGTCAAAATGTGAAGGTCTGGCAACTTATATACCCTGTTTATAATGAGTCCCCAAACACTGACATAAAAAAAAAGAAAATAATACCTTAATATTCAGAACAAGATGAAGTTAGCAATGTCGCAAAGCCAAAATAATTCTTTTCTTATGCACATGAAATGATGAATCTGAAATAGTTTGCTTTGGCTTTTTCTCCAACACTGTCAAATTGACAGTTTCCTTTTAAACTTGCTGATTTTTACCAAAACTTTGTTTTCAAATGAAGACTTTTCTAACCTTTTATGCAAGAATCACAGAGCCATAGAATATTCTGAGTTGGAAAAGACCCACAAGGATCGCTGTGAACAGCTCCAGGCTCTGCACAGGACTATCCCCAAGAGTCACACCATGTGCCTGATGCATTGTCCCAACACTTCTTGAATTCTGTCAGGATTGATGCTATGACCACTGCCCTGAGGATCCTGGTTTTCTTTATGATTTCAGTTATCCTTTCTGTATTTCCTAGGCAAATGCTTCTGGATGTTTTTGCTTGGTTGGTTGGTTGGTTTGTTTGGATTTTTATTTTTTATCCAAGTTTTTTGTAATTTATAATCTGATTTACAAGTATGGAGTATGCCATTAATTAAAGTGCACTATATTTCTTCCTCCAGCTTCCCTCCCCCAAATTCTGGATTTTTTTTTCTAAAATATTATGTAAAAGGAAAAGGAACATTTCACTGTCATTGATTTCTTGTTACACCAAGGATCATTATCCAATATGTAATAAATACAAGACTTCTGTCCAGGAAAATGCAATCTCTTTCTTTTGTTTCTTTTTTTCTTATTTTTTTCTCATTATCAGCTACATATTGGAATTAATTACATTTCCTTTTTGTTAAACCTGCATTCACGGTTGTCTCTATTGTTATATGGACAGTGAAATTAAATACAAGAATTGATATCTCCTTTGCCATCTCCTTGTGTCATGCAAATAAAGTTCATCTTCAATAAACTGTTGCAGCAAAAGTTGGATTAACTGCAGAGGAGAGTCTAATTAATTATAATTTTGAAAGAAATATTATCATGTTGAAAAAAGAAAATTTGGAAAACTTTCTGTGGATCCAGGATTTTACCCCTCAAACATCACATGGAGTAATCCTAAGAATTGCTGGGACTACAGTGATGATCATAATGACAATATTAAGACAAAAGCCTGCTCAAGTTTTCATAATTTTTCAAGCTATATAAGAAGAAAACTCAAAATATCACTAGAAATATGTTCTTGGGAAGGAAAATTCTTACACATCCCTTGGTTCGGGGCAATAGAGCTTGTGCTAAATTTTGGGGTTCATAAATACTGCAAGGTCAAGTAAAAATCATAGAACAAACTGGAACAAAAACCAAGGAAAATGAAATTAAACTAAGTGTTGCATGAATTACACCTGTCTACTAACAAACTATATCATCTGAGTTTACAGAATATTGCCATAGAAAAACAAATACATTATTACATATAACAGACAACTAGACCTTCAAACAATTTAACAGTAATAATAAAACAATAACAACAACAACAATAAAAATATAAATTTAAAAAATCTTCCTTATTTTTATAGTGATGTATTTCCTCTATGGAAGGCTTCTTGAAGAAAGTATTTGTTTCACTAAAAATCCCACTTATAATTATCAAGCCTGGTTTCTACTCTAGAAAAGCCTCCAGGAAACTTCAGCTGATTTCAGGGCATAAGTTGCCCATGAGCTCATCTTACTGGTTGTAGTATTTGCTTTTGTCTGGCTAAACATTTTTGGTTTTCTGAATATCTGGGGTTTCTGACTGCAATTAATACAACTTCCTACCAAAAAACCCCAAATCAAAACAACCAGTTTAAACACCAATTTAAAGCTTCACAAAGTTTTTGTCTTCCTTTAATTATTTTTTGGTCTATTTTTTTTAAATTCTAAGATTCCAGCCATTTAATGACATTAGGTTGGCTCATAATTCAGCCTTTTAGACTTCTGCATTCTATTGAATTGTAAAATGCTTCCCTCTTCAACAACACTTTCTGAATTTAGAAATCCTCCTAAATACAGTGCAATAAAAGTGGTAATTTGGGCATGTACAATGTTTACATTCAGATATTTTTGTCTCTAGCAGATGTCATATAATACACAGGGAAGTAAATGAAGTCAGCTGGAAAAAAGGAATCAAGAGGAATTCATAGAGAAGCCATTACCTGTAGTATTGCTGTGACACATAAAAGAAAATTTCACATAAGGAGAAGAATGGTCTCAAATGACAAATGTAAAATATTTTTGGCTTGAGGCACAATATCATTTTACATAGTTTTCATCCTTAAATATGTTTTCAGCATTAAATATTAATGAAAATATGTCTTTGTTGATGTGGTAAATATTTCCATGATTGTTACTCATTTTCCTTACTTCTTGTCTCCCAAAACTGTATTTTCATTGCTTAGTTTATTGTCCTCATTTTGGTACCCCTTTGTTGCACCTGTAAAATTCCATATATTCCATAATTTCCATTGTGCAATATCTCATAATTGTTCCAATGTGCTCACATGGGGTCCAGCCCTTTCTCTGTGTCACTGAAAGTTTAATCAGGCACTGTTGCTTTCTGGATTTGGAGCCAGCTTGCACATAAGAGGTGTGATGGCTGTATTCAGAAGTGCTGTTTGTGGTAAGGTTTGTGTTCATTTGGAAGTGGTTGCAGATGGTTGCATTCCATCTTATACACATTTTGCCTATCCCTAAATACTGTCTGTAGTCATGGTTGTATTAGAGAAATGGTGTTCAGCTGCCACCTATTTCAAAGCTCAGTGACCTTGTAATGAAGGAATGAAATGTTGAGTCTTTTCTAGATGATGAAATAATACCTAAGTGAAATAAAGATTGTAGGTGGAGAGTGTATATTGACTTCCCTGAGCTAAAGTGGATGAAAAAGAACAGCTCAGCTTTCAGTAAGAGATATTATTGAGATTATTTAATGTATATAATCATTCATTTACATAACCATGCAGGAACAGAAATGTCTGTCCATACCAAGTAAAAAACGCACTGTACACTTCCTTCCCTGCAGGATGTGGCTTAAATGGTAGTTAACTGAAGTTTCCTCACAAATGTTCTCCCTCCAAAAATTGCCCTGTGGGACTCTCCCAACTTTCTTTTTTCTCTCCAGTTTTAAATTAACTGGAGGTTTAAAGATTCCACAGTAACTCTCATAATGTTTATGACAATGTGCATCAGTGATGCTTGCCATGCTGAAGTAACATATTAATGCAGAGAGGAAACTAAACAAGATGCTCAGCTTTTATCACAAGTGCTTGAAGAAGTAATAGTTATGCATCTCAGGATAATGACTGAGTAAAGAAACATTGGTTTGAGAGCTCCCACCCATTCCCTGGTTTAGACTGTGCTCCCACTTGCAGGTGTCTGTAACCTCCTGGCAGGTTTGAACCTAGTCACAAGAAATTTATTTGAACTTCAGTTACATGCACCTTCAAAAGTAGTAGGGAAGTGAAATAAGTTACTTGTGGACAAAAGTTGTGATTTTGCACCATAAGGTGCTCCCTCCCTTTAAAATGCCAGTCTTGGTGCCCTGGCTGTACTTTGAATATTTTCAAGCAGTTCATTTGGACTGCTCCCACCCTTTCTGGCTGAATACACCCCTCTCTCTGTGATCAGCCAGCCAACAAGCTAATGGAATGCAATTTGTGCTGCACATAATTATCTGGATGGGAGACTCCCATGCTTGTGTTCTCTAATGGAGAGCTGGATTATGTAGCTTTATTATTCAAAGCAAATGGGAACATGAGTTACATGCTGTGTAACTGAAATGAGTACGGCCCATAGGTTCAGCCTGGTGCTTATGAAGTGGCCTGCCATAGTTAACTCTCTTGTAAAATAGGATTTATAATGGAATCATTTAAACTGGGAACACCAATTTATCCCCATCTACCAGTAGCTATGAAACTATTGTCACATGGCAGACTGTTAGAACAGAAAAAAAAGCTCAGCAGCATACATTGCAGCACATATGCTTTATATGCCTAATGCAATAAGGCTTTAATAGTTAAGTCATTGTTTTTTATAGCATTTCTTGATAAGGGAAATCTAAGAATGCACCCTAGTTTTTGCTGACCTGTCTACTTTGTACATATTGTCATAGAATTAATGAGTTTTGTATATAATCAATCTTTGAAGGAACCTCTTAAAATAAACAGTTGCAAAATGAAAGCAGAGTCAGACAGCATATTTTTCCTTTTAATAATTTTGTTAGATGACAACAAAACATCTTTATTTGATGTCCACATACACTCACAGCCTAAAGTAAAAGCGATGCTGGAAGAAGAAGTATTGGTGGAAAAGTGGCCACAGAAGGAAGACTTTGCTGGGTTTTGATTTCTGCAAAAATACATTTTGTTTTATTTACACCTTGGTCCTTTTTCAGAGTCATACTCTAATCATATGCACCTTAAAAAAATGCAATTAATGGTATGATGTGGCAATCTGTACTGGGTATACCGAAAAAGTGTAAATTTAGATTAGAATAGATATAAGGAAGAAAATATTCTGAGGGTGATGAGACACTGGAACAGGTTGCCCAAATAACTTGTGGATGCCAAGCCATTGGAGGTCAGGTGGGATGGGGCTTTGAGCAGCCTGGTTTAGTGGGAGATGCCCATTTTCAAAGCAGGGGAGTTGGAATTAAACAATCTTTAAGATCCCTTCTCAACCAAACCAAAATAAAAGTCAGAAAATCTACAAATGGTGGATAGGTAGAATAACTTTTGCAAATGGACTGAATTGGTATGGGAAAAAAGGTGTTTTAAAGTAAGTGGGAAAAATATTAAGTAGGAAAATACAAGTGTGAAAAGCACTGGGGAGAGAAAAAAAAAACTTTGAAAGTAATGTTTCATAATTCTTTTTCTTTCATTTGAAATATTCTGTATTTTTCCAAATTTTCAGTCAAAAGACAACATCTGCAAAGGGCATATTATGCCAACATTATTACTATTATACACTCCAAAGTAAAATGAATTTTTGTATGTCAGAGGAGAGCCAGAACATTACTTGCAGGTCACCAGAATGTGGTAAATTTCTCAGCAATGGACACCAAACGACACTCAGCTGCTTGCGTCATGGCCATTGTTTTTCTTTTTAAATATTAATCTCTATCAGAGCCCTTTATAAACAGCTGGGTTCCACCTTTTCTTTGAGAGAATGGTGGTGCTAAAATGTGTACAACCCAATCACTTATTTTCCTTACTTTCATCAGATTGTTAAGTTCTGTCTGCTTGAAAAAGAATCTCAAAAAGAAAGGTAATGAGTTAAGAAAACTGGTTTGTAAAACTGACTATAAACCTGCTTCAAGAGATATGGCAATATAGGAAGAATTTGGTTTCTAGCTGCTAACATCAAACTAATTATATGTTTATACCATCATTTTGTATTTTAGTCAATAAGAAAATTGTTCTTTTTCTACTTGTTTCAAGAGGTGAAGAAAAATTTCCCCTCTTCTTGCATGGTGTACAAGTATCTGCAGGGTAAGCAATGACTTGCCATGTACAGGATTAAACACTGAGAATCATATTGGAGCTGCAAATCCTTTTATTAATTATGGAAGATGTCAGTGCAAAAGTGTGTTATAAATGAATATAATGACATTTTTGGAACGTTCATTACTACTGTTAATGTTGAGAGCCTACTATATGAATTTATCATATATAATAGCTGACTCTATCACAAATACAGTATTGAATGCTGAATTTATATCAGTCTTTTCCAGGCAGGAATTGTGCCATAATTGCATTACGGAATATATATGCTAACCTGGAAGGAGGCAAATCAAATTTATGTTTTAGTTTCTGAGGAGGTGAAATATCTATTTGTTTATTTTATCAAAGTATTGTTAGAAATCACATTTTTATGCATGGTTACAAGTTTTCTGTTTGGTGTTTAACAGGTGTAGATAATCCCTTTTGACAAGTACAAGAAGGAGTAAGTGCTTTAGAGCAAAGCATGTTTTTCTGTTAACAATATTCATATTTTTACACAAAGAAGCCACAGGGGTTTTTATATGCTCTATAATACAATAATATTGATAAATAATCAGTTCCTGCAATTAATCAGGTTTCTTCTCAAACACAGAACATGTGTATATGTTTGATAGCACTGTGACTGAGCCTTGAAAGAGGTTAAATACATTAAATGACACTTTAGCTGAAGGGCAGCTACTCTCATTCCTACACAGTTAATGGACCCATCCATGGCATCTGTGATATGGGATATGGCTTTGCTTTAGAATGTGCCCCCATGTTACTACTGAAATTTTGAGTTAAGGCATCTAATGAAGCAAAATAGATTTTGCAATGACTTAAAGGTGCTAATCTGTGCAATAAATTCAATTAGAGAAGAAATGCCAAATCTTTAGCTTTGGCCTCTATTTGTCTGCATTTAGTAATTTACTTTGTTAAGGTTAGCAATTAAGTGCACCCTTATTTTCTGCATTTCTTATTGTCCTAGCAGCAGAATTCTTCCAACTCCATGCTAATACATTGAGAGAATACTGACTCAGGAAGGAGCATGTCATTAGTTGCTTCTACAGTGTCACTTACTGCTGCTTCCTTGTGGATTCAGGATATCAAATGATTTTTTTTTTCTAAGATTAGTCATATAAATCACTGTTTCTGTTTCTAAGATGATAAATATTCTACAAATTTTTCTGTCCAAGTTTTAATAACCTGAAATTCCCTTCTTTCTGCCACACTTACTTGAAACTACCTCATGTTTTAAAATTATTTGTGTCAAACAAATGAGAAGACACAAGTCCAGCATTCTGTGAAGTTCAAATAATTTCAGGTGTATAGTTTAAATCCATTAAAAACAGAAGAGGTGCTTGAATAGGACAAGATAGGGTTAGAATGAGATCTTGTGGAAACTAGTGGAACATACAATTACCAACTTGGAAAATACACAGAACAGAAATGTGGAGTGTAGAGAGCAGGGAGTAATAAAGCAGGAGTTGTGAAAAAAATGCTTAGGATAGAATATAGTAAATTTCAGTGCCAAGACAATTCTGCTGATGGTAGCTACATGGAGTCAAGATTACCAGTACTGAATATGATCTCTTACATCTGAAAAAACTTAGAGTAAACATGATGAGAATTTGGAGGATTTGAAGCATTTTCTTGAGTCAAAATTGAGAGACAGCATAGAGGGAAAAAATGTTTAGAACTCAATGTGAAAATGAGTGTAAAAATTTTATTATTTACCTTGTCTGAAGAAATATGACTGGAGAAAGCAATTTCTTGACTTATCAAACAAGTATAATTTGCAATTTATGCCTAAATAGCAGCAAATTGCTTTTGGTCAATATGTAGTTATGCTGTCATTACAATCTTGGAAAAAAAGCCCTAGAGAAACCATTTCATGAGGTCAGTTTGAATTGTAATAGAAGATATTAATTTTAAAATGACTTCTAGATATAAAGAGTAACTTCTGCTTGCATGTTAATAAACCCATTTTTTATTAAATAATATGTGATTAGGTTTGTGCTCCTGGATCTGACAGCAGATCAGATTTTCCATTCATAAATTCTCTTACTCATGATGTTCCACTTAGAATCTGGACAGCTTTTCTGGCAATATAATGTAATAGTTAAGATATCCATAAATGCTCTAGGTAAGTGCTTTGTCCCTCGTTACAGTCATAAAGGAGTTTTACAAGTGAGTAGAGCAGATTATGGCTGTACTGCATGTTCCTGTAGCCTCCAAGAAGGTGTCCATTCCCTTTTAGGAGCTGCTGAGTTAATTGCAGCTAACAGGTAGGACATTGTAGCCCAGTTCCAACATAGTGTGATCCACAGGAACACCATATACCTCATGGGGACACGAAGAGCAAAATTACTCACAGGAATTCAAGATCCAAGTGCATCCTGTGGCATAATAACATTTACTATCACACAGTTTACCATTTGGTTTGCTTTCCTAATTTCTGTGGCGACAACATTTACGTAGAATTAACTCGTACGATTGCAATAAATCTTTTCTAAGTGGTAGTAGTCACTATAGTAGATGTACTTCATACCAGGATTCCCCCCCAAACCTTGTGCATCACTATATTTCTCTGTAGCAAATATTATCAATCATTTTATCAACAAGTCACTATTTGCTGGGTGTTTCTTGCAGTGAGGTAGAAAAATCATTAAGAAAGGCTTCATAAAATCAAGCCTGCTCTCCTGGAATCAGTGGCTGGTCTTGTCAAAGCTAGCATTTTTCAAGTTCCACGTGAAAGCAATCCTGGTGCGAGCAATTCCTTAGTACAACAATCTATTCCTGGGTAAAAAATAACTTGCACCTGCATAAACTGTTTTTGCACTGTTAGACAGAAAAATGAAAATTACCTTTCACAAACAACTTCCCTGCATGTACACACAGAGTTTGAGTGACCAATCAATACAGGGTAACAACCTGTTGCTAACTGATAAAGTAATTGGCAAGAAAACTACTAACCAATTGGAGTTCCCACACAAGGGCTGTAAAACTGAATAAAAAGGAGTAATGTGAATAAAGAAGGGCCTTTTTTTCCGCCATGAAGGAAATGGAGTCCCGTGTGATTTATCCCCATATTCCTCCTTAATTTATGACCTTCATTTTAGCACCTTGTTACCACAGTACTGTCAGATTGTACTTTTAGCAAGAGCTGATACTTGGTGTAAGAAGAACTCTATGTCTGTTATCCTGGTGACAACAAAAGCTCTGTTCTTTGCTGGTTTTGCACCTTTCTTCTCCACCTCCTTATTGTCAGTGATGGCAAGTTGCATGGAACCCTTCATGCCACACATGGAGCCCATGGAGGAGATCTACATAATTCTTTTAGTGGTCAGCATGGGACAGAGGTGCCATTTAATTGGTTTTCTGGTACCATAGCCTTACTGTCATGCAAAGCAGTGCCTCTCCTGTCAGCACTTGTTGATTTCTGCACTGTTCCTTTCCTCTGATGCTATAGTTCCAGGAGTTACTTTCGGGTTTTTATGCAAAAAAATATTAACAGTTTCAATTATAATGTTCTCTCCAAAGAAAAAAAAAAAAAGAAAAAAAAGCCAAAAAAATGCTTAAAAAAGCATTAAAAATGGGCTGGGCAGGGAAGAGATTAAATTTTTGTATATTTCATAAACATAATGGTGAATATGAACAGAAGGAGTCACTTGAAGTGAAGGCTCGGGGATTTGCACTCTGCTCATCTCAGCTGATCCACCCTGAGGCTGTTGGGTGACAACACAGTCAGAATCACAGGTGACAATCAACTCCCACTAGTGTAGCCCATATATTCATTCTAAATATGAACAAATAATGTTTTCCCAAATTCTCTTGGCTCTGTATAGCATTTTCAGTAACACAAATAATTTTCATTCTTAATAACATGTTTCAGTATAGGAATTTTCTATAGATTGCAATTTTCTTACACTAGAAACAATAGCCTAAAATCACTATGCTGGGAAATGGAGATATGAATATAATGCTATTGATTGCATTTCTTTAAATTAGGAAAATAGTTATCTCAAAATTAATTGCCCAAGACTTTTTTATCTCTCCTGTTACATGACATCAACATTCATTTCTCTTAATATTAATTTATTAATATAAATATAATATTTCTCTTAATATTACAGTTTGTTTTCTGGTAGCACAGAATTTGACTGTTAAAGGGTGTACAGTGTTTCAGTAATTCCCTTCCTTAGTTATTGATCTTTGAAAATTTCCAAGCTTCCTGCTACATAAGACAATTACACAACTGTGCCATATGCTTTATGCATATGCCAAGAATTTTGGAGAAGTTCTCAGTGTTGTGTTCTGCAGATCTGTGCAGAAAGTGCTACTCTGAGACTTGTGCAAATTGTTAAAGCTGGAAAAAAAGGCCTTTTAATTATAGAACAATAATGGAGCTGCGTTGGACTTCTTTAGGAAAGCCTGACACAGATGTTTGTGCAATGGAAGCCAGTTATTAATTGAGAGAATTAGCTCTGTCCTGCAAGCTGCTCCCAGCATGTGGACCCCATTGATTTCAGCTGGACTCTGCAAGGGCACAGTGCCTTGCAGCCAGATGGACCACTTTGCAGGGTCAGAGATTAACCTTACCCTTTGAGTGAGAAAAAGAGTGACACAGGTACTTCATGCTTCTAGCCTTCAATGCAGCAGTCACATCATCTCAATTTTTCACTACTTATTTTGTATTGTTATCATGTGAAAATTGCCCATAATTCTGTGGGATTTTATTCAGGACGTTAAGAGCCAGATTCTCAAATAGTAAGTGCTCCTATGAGGTGAAATGAAATGTAACTAGCTATCAAATTCTCTCTGCAAAATAGAATGGATTGAGGATAAAAACCTATATCTCTTTTTTATGCTGTAAAAAAACATGTCACAGTGTTTGGATGGTCAATTTAGTATCTGCTAAGGCTCTTTCTCTAAAAGCAGATTACATCCTCTATGAACTATGAAGAAAGGCACAGCAGATAGCCCCAAAATCTCTGAACTGTCAGAAGTACTCACTCAGAAGAATCAAGGCTCTCTTGTTTATATTAAAAATATTGACATTGATATTTAATTGTGATACAAGGGATGGACTTTCCTGACTTTGGCAACAACTCTGTTGCAGAGGCACTGTCCTCTATGTCATCCACCAATTGGCTTTCCCCATCCAGGTCCCCATCCCTGTAGTACAGATGCAGCTGGGAAGGTGAGGTGGGCAAGAAGAGGATTCACCTGCTGCCCTGAGTATGGACTTGACTTCATTCACTCCATTCCCATAAGCTTTCACCTTCTGCCTGGTGGGAGGATAACACTGGATCTCCTTGATCCAGGGGGTTTTCTGGTGGCTGTCCCTCTTTCTCTCTCAGGGAGGGCAGCAAGGGAACAGCACATGTTTCACCAGCCAAACTTTTATACAGGATTCCTAACAGTTTTTCCCTTTTACTTTTTCTCATAGATCTGTCACCAGAGCAAATCCTTAAGCTATTTTCTTTGCAAAACAGAAATGTTTTTGGTCAAGAAATCATCCTACCCACTGCAGTAGCATATATGTTACTCAGTGCTACAAGATTTTACAGGTTTTATTTTGTTTGCCTATAGTAACTTAATCTGTGTAAAATTTTCCAGCTTTATTAGTTCTACTTCAGTCCAGTTACTGGTTTTATTGGTGGGTTTCATGAGTAATCCTGATTTATATGTCTGGTGATTTAATCAGAAAATATAGTGGATAAAAAGGTAAGGAAATAATCCACTCTACTTTTTTTTTTTTTTAAGGCAACATATGAAGCCAATAGTTTTAAATTTCTTTCCACTGATAACGATTCTGAGGTAGAAATCAGATATTTCTATTAATTTGGGCATACAAACATTTTTTTTTCTTAAGTCAGAAATCTAGAAATCAAAGGCAGCAATTCTTAAGCTGTAAAATTACTGTTCTTTATATGACTGCCTTCCATGACCTTCTGCCTTTATAAGCAGAAGATACCTTCCAGACTTTAGGTATTCTTTTATGTGACAAAAGTTTTCACATGAACTTCCAGGACACCTAAACACTGCCTAAAACTTTATCCAGTGGAAATAAGAGTGATATGTTGGGCAAGAAACTTAAAATACACAATGCCCAGGGATGATCATAATTATGATACACACTAAGATTATAGGTTGCCTCAGCATTTTGCTGTGATTTTGTTGCAGGTTTTGTGCTGAGTCTGGCTGGGATAATGATAACTTTTTTCACAGGATATTGTATCATGCTGTGATTTAGACTTGTGGCTAGAACAGTGTTGATAACATGCTGATGTTTTGACTGCTGCTGAGCATCACTGGCACAGGATCAGGCACTCCTGAACCAGCAGTTGTGCAGGCATTTAGCTGCTGGTCTAGGTGAGCCCAGAAAATTTTTGTTTGTTATTAAACAACCACTGAATTCAAAATGGAAGGAATCCTAAGAGGTAATCTTGCCCAGCCTCTGCACAAAGCTGAGCAGAGTCAAGTCATTCAGGGCTTTGTCCAGATGGTTCTTAAAATTTCCAAGGATGGAGACTGCACAGCCTCCCTGGCAACCTGCTTCTCTGATTGACTTTTTTCAAAGGGAAAAGGGGATTTTTCTGTGTCCAGATGGAATGTCTTTTTCTCAATTCATGCCAATTGTCTCAGGTCAGCATGACACATTACTCCGTGAAGACTCTGTCTCCTCAATGACCACCCCACATGCACCTGTTAGGTCCCCCTAAACTGCACCTTACCAAGGCTGAGCAAGCTCATATCCCACAGCCTGTTATTGCATGGCACACTCCTTCACCCCTGACCAGCTTGGTGGTCCCCCACTGAACTTGCTCCAGTTTGCCAGTGTCTCTCTTGTAATGGGGAGGTCTGAACTGGACAGTGGTTGTGCAAAGAAGGAAAATCATTCATGAACCAAATGAAAGCGTACACCATTTTCTCCTCTAAGTGATTGATATAGATGTTAAAGGCACCTGTACTAATAGGTTCCTTTGTATATCCTGAAGAAACTCCACATGTTTCTGGCCCTGAGCCAGACAAATCACTGAGCATTATTCTTTGAGACTGACTAAAGGACCCAGCTTGTTTCACACCCATCTAGATGTGATCCCCATCACCTGTCTAGGCCACAATGTGCCACACTGCTCACAATGAGGATGCTCTAAGGGACCACGTGAAAAGTCTACTCAAGTAAAGACAGGCAACACCCCCTGCCCTCCCCTCACCCACAGGTACTTCATCTTAGAAATAAACAGGTCAGTTCAGTATCCTCTACCCTTGAAGAAAATAACACAAACCACAAAATAGAAGCCTAAGATTTCCTTTTGATATATTCTCCTGACTTTCCTTGTTGCCAGCTTCCATGACTATATTATTCAATTGAAAGTAAATATCAGGAATTCACTTCATTGGCTGTATAATGCCTTCTAAAAAATTGGTTTGGCTAGAGTGGCCTAAGACTAGATATAGTTTAAGCTTGTTATGTTATTTAGGCAAATATTTCCTGAATTTTAAGCAATATATGCAGGTCTAGTTGCAATACCAGTTTATTAATAATTGTGAATCACGTGTGCTACAAAAAAGGAGATTTGGACTCTATCTTTGCATTATATATTGTATATGTATTATATTTGCCGCAATAATCCCTGGGAAATTACTACCTCACTAAGATTTTCTGCAGCTTTAACCTTTGAGATAAAGTTACTATGAAATTAGTAAAAGCAAAAAAGTCCTGTATTAAATTACTTTTGAAGTAATTTTTGCCTCTGAAGAAAAAGTGAAATAATAAACTGAATTTTACTTCTTCAAAGTTAGACAATATATGGAGAGGTTTTTCTAGCATTATTCATTTATTCTAAGACTTTATATTAAAATTGTGTCAGAGGATTAACATTATTTTCTTTTTCAGCATGAAAGCTATCGTGCTAAAATATTTCTTGATACCTCTTTCCCTTCATCCAGCATTTGTCCTTGAGTAACTAATGAAGGAAGCTATGAGGGCTTTTTTATGTAGTAAAAAGACTCATTGTAAGTGTTCCTCACCTTGTTGCATCTTCTTGAACTTGAAGCTGGCTGAAAAGGTTTTACCGCGTCATTGTGGTTCTTTGGCAATTTTAATTGCAGAAAAGACAATGTACAGTGCATGTGCTGAGCTCAGAGCTGCCCAAGAAGCAGCCTAAGCCATTGTCTACATCTGAATCAGTTCATTTTATTATTACATAAAAAAACATCACTTTATGCATCAAAGTCTTCACTTCGACAATACTTCATTATATAGCACATTTAAGGAATTTCCTTTTTGATTCTGCATTCACAAATGACATTGAAGGTAGGTGATTTTGTAGAATTTCTTTAAACTCAGGCAATTTTTTATTAGTTGATTTAAGCAGAAAGTACCTCTAGGCCATGGCAATATCTAGGTTTCAGCCCACATTACAGTCACTGACATTTAAACCTTGTTCCCATCACTGAAGTCATCAGCTATGGTGTATTGTTTAAGTTTTTGATAGACGTGGATGGTGAGTCATCAACTGCACTATCAAGCATTGATTTCCCCAAGCATTTGGACATTTCAAACTTTTATTTTAATACTTCAGGTTGTTATTCAGAATCTGTCCATTGGGTACCATAGGTTTAAGCCACGTCTCTCTAATTTAGAGACAAGGATATTGTGCAGGACAATGTCAATTGCATTTCACAAGTCCAGGTAGACAGGATCAGCTGGTTTTCCCTTATCCACCAGTAATGTATGCCTTTACCACTGTGGTCCTGTTACAAACCTCAAGGTCTTTTAACAAAAGCAGAATCCATTTACAAAATTCTGTAATAGTTATTCTTTCTTCTTTTTTGAAGATGGTTCAAATATATTTATATTTTAAAATAATAATCCTTTAAAAATCTCCAACAAATGTCAGTGGTTTATTGCACTGCACTTTAAAATGGACTGCACTAATTGTCATTTCAAATTCAAACAGTACAAAAAAAGGAAAAATGGTATACTAATGTACTTTGTTCATTTGCTAGAAATGGAAGTTATTCTAAGATAGCTAGGCGACAAGCAGCTATAGTATCTTATCTTTCTTGTGTTAGAAAATAGAAAATCTCCAGAATAGAAATAAGCCATTGATTTACCGATGTTGCTGTGGCATAAAAATGAAATATATATCAGGACCACAGATAGAATGAATGAAGGAAAGCAATGAAAATAAATGAAGATCCTGAGTGGGATTCATTTTTGGAGCAAATAAGTGGGATACATAGCCTTCAGGCAGAGTATGAAAATATTTGAGTAATCATTTCATGTTAGAGAACAGAGAGAGATAGGTATGGAGATAGGTATGATTTCATATATGTATAAACACATTCTACTAAGCAGTATCCACACAGCTGAGTGGAAGCTAAGTGAAGAAAAACTGAAACCAGGACACTGAGACTAAAAATAAGTAATGTAAAATGAATTAGGCTATTAATCAGCATCCTTTTTCTTGGTTAACTAATATTTTCTAATCAATACCGGTAAACTATTTGAAGTTTTGTTTCTGCAAACTTAGCCTACTTTTGTCTTTTCTTTTCATAACCAACTTTATTCCCAGTATTCAAAAGCCAGGATGCTATTTATTTAAGCAATACTTAAGTCTTAAAGTAATGTAACACACACCAAAATCTTTCATTCCGTTTCAGCAGGCACTTTCTTATCAGTAAAGGGAGACAAAAAAATTTAGTTTATGTAATTCTGCATCTACTTAGTTTGCTTTGTTTCATAAGGTGAGGAATGTGCGGTAGTCCTACAGTTCTTTTACTATGGAACCAACACTAAATTATGCACTTGGTTATAGGAAATTTTTCTTATGGGTAATTAACACATGACTCACAGAAGTCCTTGGACACTGGCTTCCTTCCATTTCAAATGTTAAAAGCATAGAAGTAACTAACAGTTGATGATATGCAGTCACTAGGCCAATTGAAAATTAAGATTTACTACTGGTAAGAATATGATATTGAAGGAAGAAGAAGAATGAAAATTGCTGCTGAATTCTTTAGAGAAAAAAGTGCACGTCTGTATTTCTCTTTCCTAAGTGATTAATGGAAATAAGATTTAAAATTAAACAAAAGATATATATTATGGAAATGACCTTTGAAGTTGACTAGATTTTGTTTCTACATAATAAAATTAGAAGGATTAAAAAAGCAAAGCCAAAAAGCCCCTCCTCCCCCTCTCCCAAGATTTTTTCTCTGAAAAAATTTTAGGAAATACAGAATTTTTTCCTAACACTTTTCCTAACATCAAGTTTTAAGGAATTCTTTGTATAAGAGGAACATAAAGGCATCCATTTCTACAAAGTAAAATGGACTTTTTTTAGTGACTTGGAGACTGAAAGAAAATGGAGCACTTGGTTAACAAATTGGCATATATTAAGGCATAGTATTGCAGGAAAGAAATGTGTGTTTAATATTTAGGGTAGCCACTTGTTCTAGCACTTTCTCTTTCACAATATGCTACAAAAAAAAGAGGAAAATTAGTTTCCTTATTTTAAAAGTTCTGGGTTTTTCTTTTTTTTTCTTTTTTTTTTCTTTTTTTTTCTTTTTTTTTGTTGTTGTTGTTGCTGTATTCATAAAAAGCTTTATAGGCATCAGTGAAAGGAAAAAAACCATTGTGAATGATGATGCCTAAATACAAAGCATTGAAAATATTTGAAGCAAATTCCTACAAATCCTCAGGGATCATAAAGTTGAAAACAGATATCTACTGAGTATAAGGGAAAGAGATGGTGTCTTGTCCTTCCTCTTAAAGGTCTGGACTAAGATGATTGCTTAATTGTATCAAAGAATGACTTATTTCTGCACACAAAACTAACCAAACCTGAATAAAACCATCCTTTCCTGTGGCTTACTGAAGCAATGGATATTTACTCCACTCCCCACCCCATGACCTTCAAGGAGCTTAAATCCTTCCGGCATTTTTCTATACAAAGAAATCAAGATAAATCTACCTACTCTTTGTAGGACTTAAGTTTGTCAAACAGAAATCTGCAAAAGGGCTACCAGAAAACCAGAATGAGTAATAATCCATTATCCCACGTGCTCCAGACCTTTCTGAGAGGAAATATCCATAACAGCAGTGAGATGGAAGTGGGAAGGTTGGTTTCTTAACCATTTAACATGTCTTTGGACAGGGAAATGTCCCTCATATGCAGTCTAATGTTAGTAGAACACTTCCGATAAATCTTCGGAGGAGCTGAAAACAATTCCCACTGAAACTCTGGAAATTGTGCCTCTTCATCATTACTGAAGTGTTGCCTTCTGGAAGGGCTGAGTAATTAAGAAAGTGCTTGCCAGTTCAGCACGGTGTGGCAGCAGCTGTCTGCTCGCTCAGGTGAGAGAATTGAATTCTGGAGAGCTCTTTATTCACTTTCTCTGGCTCGCTGTTAAAAGGGAAGGTCTGTGCTTCATGATCTTCCCTTGGTTTTCCATCAGTACCCTACGGAAATCTTCCCCCCAGAGAGTTCTGTCCATCTTTTCCTTCTTTGCTACAGACATTAGGTTGTTGGGGTATTGCAAAGTTTCAAATAAAATGAGTTAAAAGGGATCAGATCAAGCCACTGGTTATCTTCTGATAGATTTTAAACCCTCTTTCTGGCCTTATTTTAATAAACTAAACAGACTATTTTCTTATGGCCAAATATCTAAGCAAGTAAAAGAAAGAAAACATGGAAAGTGAGGGCAGTGAGGCATAAGTCTGTATGAAAGAGAATATATTCAGTTGCTAGCAGCAAGACATTTCATTTCAGCTTTGTAGGAGATTTTTAGCATGCAGAAAACATGAATTTAAAAGCTAATTTCTGACTGGGGAGAGAATTTTATTGAAACTTGAACCCTTGCAGACATTTATAAACTCAGACATTAGAACTGAAAAAAGCATGTTAGTATGAAATTTCCTGCAGGACTTTGAAGTCAAGTACCTAGTTTCATATCTTTCTTTCTCTATATTATTTTGATTTTTTTCTTTTGTTTAGTAACACTCTTATTCTGTCCTTTTTCTTTTACTTCTATTTATCCTTGTAAAGCATATTTATAATCACTTTGATCTCAACCTCAGATCCCTTCATTTCCACTGAAGGAAGCCAGTGTCATCACTAGAAGTAATGCTAACATAATTGAAAAAAAATACATTAATTCTGCTTCCCAGTTATATTCTATTATATGTTATATTGTTACATCACCTTATGGTACTGGAAGTCTCAAGCAGCATGTGCTTTTTGTTGTAGTGTAAAATTTACTTTTCCATACTGCATTTTTATTTTCCACCTCTAAATTACTGTTTTGTGAATTATATTGTTGGTGGCATAATCTTTAAATAATCTTTTTCCTTTGGTATCCAAAAAATTTCTCTGTATATGAAGCAAGCAGTACATCTTCAATGACAGTGTAGAATCTAATCAGTTTTTCTTGATATGATCACTATCCAAAATGATTTCCAGTCAACACAAAAATGGGACTAAAGAGCAAAGTTTTGACTTTGGTTTTTATTTTTTTTCATTTGAATCAACCATCAGCCCCTGCTTTCTGTCTTGTTCAGATTTGGTGTCTCAATGAAGAACCAATTTATTAATAAACCATGGTTTTAATTTTTATCTCGAAAAACTGAGATTGCAGTTCACACAAATTTTGTCCTAGAGAATGGAAGAACTTGCCTTCCATGTTTGCTTGTACAGCTTGCCTGCTTGTTGACTGCTTTGTTTGCCTGTTTTCCTCTCCTTTTTTCTGTTGTTGTTGTTAAGTGGAAGCAGCTTTCTCCTACTAGTTTGCTAAATATCATCAATATTAATGTTGATGATGATCACTTAGTGAAAGAGTTGGTAATTAAACTCTAAAAGCCATTCCCAAAGCATCATTCTCATCATTAAAAGTTTCCCAGGAAAACATCATTCTATATCTTATTGCTTTTACATTGCTCACCCAAAGAAGCATAAAATGACTGCATGCAATGTCTTGTAAAAAACTAGCAATTTTCCTCTTCCATCTGCTTTCTTCTTCGTTATATGTCCGCTCTTTTATTTCTCTCTTTTCCCTCTATGTTCATATTTTCCCTCCCATCATCTATTTCTTCTATTTTCTATTTAAAAAAAAAAGAAAAAGAACAGGACAGAGAAGAATGAAGTTGTCAGAAGAAAATGGATTTTGTGAAATAGCTGTTTTACAGTTCAGCAATGTTAAACAGAGACTGACTGTGTTGTACAGGAAAATTTAAGAACATCATTAATCCAAAATAGCTGGTTTTGACTAAAGGGTATTGTGGAATAATGTTCAGTACCTAAAATCCATTAGGTTTCATTCTTTTTCTTTCTGCTTTCATCGCTTCAGTACAATCATATTTCTCAGTTATCACAACTTTTTCATTGAAAACTTTCTTCATGGTTCAGAGACATCCAGCTAAGGGTCAGGAAAATTTTTGAAAACATCCTGAAAGAGTCAGTTCAAAAACCATTTTGAAACAAAAGATGGAAACTGCTGTGGTAATAAAGGTAGAGAACATTTAGGAAAGGTTTTCCCTGTGTGAGGGAGTTTGCATATTTTTATAAGAGTTTAAAGTGAAAAGCCATTTTCTTTTTCTCCTGGAGGAGAGCTGATTATTTACCAATTAATTATGAAGCCCTTTTTGGCACAGGAGAACTCTATATATTTGTGGGTTTCAGATGGCTAATGATAATGTTACTGCAAAAACAACTATTTAAAAATTTTTAGTATATTGCTGCTAAAAACCAAACAAAATGGGACACAGACAAAAGAAAAAAGAAAAATGAAAAAATGAAAATGCTACTGAGTAGTTTGCTTGAGAAAATACATACACATAAACACACTTTCAGGTTAAAGTCTGACAAATAGAAATGTCAAAGAAGGAATTCACACTGTAGTAATCAGGTTTTTCACATCCTGGCACTGATGAAATTGACCTTCCCTGCATTCTCCTTTCATCCCCCCACCCCACTTCAAACAGGATTAGCAGGAGTTCTGATCTCATTGAGCAAAATGTTGCTTTCAAAGTCACACCTTAAACCAAAGCTCCCAGTGTCCTTGCCCTCAGGCACTTAGAGATCAAATTATCTATCTATCTATCTATCTATCTATCTATCTATCTATCTATCTATCTATCTATCTATTTCTATCATCTATATCTATATGCATATATCTACATCTCTATCTCCATACAGGCTTCACAGGCAAAAAGCCAGTCAGGGCCAAAACAGCATGCATCGGTCAGGTCAGCATTTCTCAAGAAAGAAAATAAAAGAGAAACATTAAGTAAAAAAAAATAAAAATTAAAAAACAACAAAATACCAAACCAAACTAATTAAAAAACCCAACCCAAACCAAACAAACTCAAACTAACAAAAAACAACCCCACAAAAATTATAGCATTTCCTTTTCCGTTGTCCAGCACTGCAGTACAGGAATAACAACTGAAATATTTTCAGAGAAGAAGCATTTTGTTTCAACTAGATTAACTATTAGGTCAAACACTGCAAGGGGGACAGTCAGGGAGCAAGAGCTCCTCCTAAACAGTGATGGGAAAATCTCATGGTTCCAAAGGTTCTCCATGATGTTTGGATTGTTGAAAAATTCATATAAAGAAAAATCTGCAGAAATATTTATTAAGTATGACATCTTAAACTACTTCAGGGGGGAAAAAATTTAAAAAAATACTTCATAAAGATGGAAGAATTTAGACAAATGTGGGAGTTTTAGGTATGATTTTACTTAAAAATATTTGGTTTAGCCAGTTATTTAAATTATATTCTAAAATTGGCAAAAGTCAATGCTTGATATTTTAATTTGTTTCTTTCTTCTTCTAGCTTTTAATCCACATAGCATTTTGGAAAGGCATAAAAGCATATTTTTGAGCCAAGATTGACTTTTAATGTTTTTTTTTCCTTTTTAAATAATAATTTTTAAAAAGATTATGATTTAATTAGGTAAGATTGAGCCCTTATTTTTGCCTATGAATACTATTGCAGCAAATTAACTGAAGAAACAAGCTTTTTGGAAAAAAGCCAAACAAACAAAACAGCAATTTCTGGTGCATCAGTTTCTACAGTAAAGAAGTTGATTGAAGAATATAAAATTTTGTTTTCTTTTTAAAAAGTAGGTTTGGAATTATTCAGTTATTTTTTTTCTAAGTATGTCTTTAAGATGTTTCACAAGCTCATGAAAGGCTGACAAAACAGCGTGGAAAGGATTCTTGTAATCACTTTTGATGAATGCTTGTTTTCATACCTATTAACTGAGCAATAAATGGGAGCTTATTCTCTTGCACAGTCGTCGCTGGGGGATTGCAGGAGCCTGTGCTCTATATTTTTAACTACCACTGAATTAATTATACACAATTCCTGTTCCAAAATTCCTCTTAAACCGGTGGAAGACTATTTGTGCCTCAATTATCATGTTCATTGAGTTGTCCTTTGTGTAAATTCACCCTGTAAATATCAGTTTAGAATCAATTCCTTTGATTCTGTTTTGAAAGATTTCAGGAGTAGGGAAACAAACAGTGCCACTTAGCTCTAGGCAACGATGTCACAACTTATGTGGGAACCAATTATAGCTAATTACAGTCTGACTAACCTTCTGTGCCATTAAAATTCTTGTAGACTCTCCCCAGTTCCTGCTCTTCTCTAATTCTTTTTCTAATAATGTATCTACTTTGGGAGGGTTTGCTGTTTTGGTTTGGTTTGTGGGTTTATTTTGGTTAGGTTTTGGTTTTGGTTCTTTTTTTTTTTTTCATTTTTGTATTTTAATTTTTGCTTGGAATATCATATTAACCAGAAGAAAACAGAGATTCAGAAAATGAAGGAGAATGCAAAATAGATCCAGTCTGCTAGTGACAGCATAGCAGGAGCCAAGTAGTTTCACCAGTTTTAAGGCATTCATATTCAACATTTACTTCAGTAGCTGATTTTCTCTAAGTGACAATCAAACCCACAGAAATTAAACCTTCAACACTGTGAAAAGGTTCTGGAGTAATACTGCCTTCGAGCAACTCTGATCACTTCTGGGATACTAAACACAGCAAAACTGTGGTTCCCCAGCAACTAATGAGAAGGAATTTTTTTCCAGGAAAAGGAAAAAAAAAAAAAAAACCAAACAAAAAAAGAGAGATGTGAACACATTCCAGGAATGTACTAGGAACTGAGTTGCTGCAAAAGCAACTAGATAGGCAAAGGTGCTAGAAATTTCAGTTATCAGGATCTGGGAAATATTTGGGAATATTATGGTGAAAAGGAGCTTGGGACAGACTGAGAATTTGGAATAAATACAAGGAAGAAAATAAAGTGAAGGAGGAGGAAAGGAAGGGCAGGAAGGAGAGAGAAGGAGGAGAGAAAAAGAGAGGGAGGGAGGGAGGGAGGGAGGAAGGAAGGAAGGAAGGAAGGAAGGAAGGAAGGAAGGAAGGAAGGAAGGAAGGAAGGAAGGAAGGAAGGAAGGAAGGAAGGAAGGAAACCATGTCATCATGATAAGGCCATAATAAAACAAATAATGATAAGAAATTATTTAATCTTATTTGTGAGTATTTGAATTCCCTCAAGAACTAGACAGATGCACATAAAATACTAAGTTTATGATGCAGAGAATTAGCAAAAACCTACAGGACAAAAATCAGTTTGCTCGCATCCCAAAGAAAGATACAAGTGGAAAGAAATATGAAACATTTTTCATTGGATAAATCTTACCTAATATTAGCTATCAGAGATGAAAAGGTCTGATGAGAGCTGGATGGAAAATCAGCTCTGCTCACATTTCTTATGAAGAGACATTTATCCTTTTCTCCTAACTGCAGAGGGAGCCCAGATGACCAAAAACTATAGATTAAACAGATTTATGTTTGAAGTATCTATGAATACCATAAATTAGGTCTTATTAAAAGCATTGTCTAAAATTATTTAACTAATAAAAGAAAGGCATTTTAAAGGAAGACAAAGGGCATCTTCTACTGCTCAGTGATGGCAGTTGTTGATCCCAAGGAGACAGAACTGATTAAAGCCTTTTTGTTTCCAGGTTCATTGTCATCAGACACTTAAGAGTACATTGCAATGACACAGACTAAGATTTTTCTTTCAATAGAAGTAGAAGGTATTAAATAGTAGGTAAGACATATGTTTTCAAGTTGGCTGGGTGTGATGAAATTCACTATATCACAGTCTGAGAATTAGCTGGAGTAATCCCAAAACCATTTGTACTTGTTTTTGGGAGCTTACAGGAAGCAGGCAAAGCCAGAAGTGTAAAGTTAGTACTCACTATCAAAGTGAGAGGGTAAGAAAGGGGGGAAAAAGGGCAAAAAAGGAACTATTGTCCAGTCAGCTTTATTTCTATTAGCAGAAAAATGCTGGAACAATCCCAGTGCTCTATAACCAACTAGAAGATAATCAGGAGATCAATACAGTCCAGTATGGATTTATTAGAATCTAGGCTTGTGAAGACAATCTAATTTCTTTTACAGCAGGAAAATTGGCCTTGGGGTTGCAGAGAATTTGTAAACACTTTTGGCATTGCTAAACTTCTAACATTTTCTCAGGTAACATGCTAAGAAACATGGTAAAGACACAACATCTGCTGAATATCCTGTTTAGAAAATGATCATTAAATAGTGATTATTTTTTCCCTGTAAAATAAAAATCTCTTTGAGTGCAGTTCTATACTGATTCCAATCTAATTTTTTTTTTTTTTTTTGGTAATTTTGATAAGAAGTGATGACTGAGCATGAAATTTACAATTGACAACAGGCTGGGAGTATTTACAAGCATGACAGAGGCCAGGCATAGAATCTAACATGATCACAGCCAATTGAAGAAACAATTTGGAGAGCGAAAATGCACTTCAATAGGACAAATGACAAGCTCCAGACTCAGCAGAAATAGTCAGCTGCCATAAATACAAGACAAGAAACAGATGATTAGACATCATTGGTACTGAAAAAAACCCAGGTATTTAATGGGCCACAAACTGAACATGAATCAACAGTGTCACACAATTACCTTAAAGAGGCACTTTCTAGAATACACAGAGTGAATTGATGTCCATAAGGTTGGTGGCATGCTGTTGGATTCTATCCAGCACCAGTTTGAACTCTGTCAAGAGGAATTTGCCACAGCTCATGAAGGATGTAACCCAGGTGAATGGAGTTCACCAAGGAATAATGAACCTTGTCAGACCTACAAAGAACTGACATAGGAAGACAAGCTAAAAAGGAGACAGAGAGAGCATGCACTAGTAATTAAATGTATAATAAAAGTGCTGTAAAAATAGAGTGGAAAGAAAATCTTTCCTTGGTAAAGACCACGTAGATTCTTTTGGGTCGATTAGCCTGGTTGGGCATCACATCTAGAGCTATTTTGCTTACATTACTAGTGCAAGCTTTCTTCAGTACTAAAGCACAGGAATGTATTTGGGAGGAGGTTATAGAAATTTTGTTATTCAAAGCTGGAGAAGTAACTGTCAGGGATGACAGAATTATAGTCGATCTTGCCTTTTAATAACAGGTGATTACTTATGTTGAAGTATTTCCTTTAATTTCGGTTATGAGGCTTGCAAAAGAGTCTCAATTTATTTCTATGCTTGCTTTCTGCTGATCCAAGGGCATATCTTCCTCTGCTTATCATTTGATTTTGTGGTTTATTTGGAGAATTCTTTATGATACGCTCAGTAGAATTTTTTATCGATAATTGTCCCTTTTATTCGAAAGCTATATAGCTAAGAGGATATTTTTAATGTTTTTATGAAAATGAATAAAGGAAACAAACTGATATATGTTAAACATGGTATTGTTAAATTGTCTTTTCAGAGTCTACATTGTAAAAGTTTGAAAATTACTATGCAATAGTTTAAATACATACCTTTATGGTCTGGTCTTAATGTTTCAATTCATTGGTTAAAACTGGTGAATAATAAAACAGAACAGTAGTGTTTGAAGCTTATCATGAATTGCAGAGGTAGATAGAGAAAATAGCTCATTATATTTGGCCTCATAATGTTTAATAAACCTCTGCTTTTGATGTAAGATTTCTGCATGCCAGTTTTTTATTCATCTGTAAAATTCTGTTATCAGCTCTGCAAGTAATTCAGATTCCTGTAGAAGGAAATACATCCACTGTAGTAAAAGACTTTTTAATGGAAGCCTGGGATATACCTCCTTCATTAAGAAAAAAAAAGTCTGTGTTACTGGCAATAATTCTTTTGATGTATAAATTTAATAAAGAGGCAGAAGACATTCAATATAACAACAAAAAAAAAAGGTATATAGCAAAACCATCCATGACTGGAACTGCTTTGAGGTGTTCTTCACAACTCTCAACAATAATACACAATTCTTAAGGCTTAATAAGCGTCTTTCACTGTTAAACAACAACAGTTAACAGAAAGGTGTGCAAAACCATCATTCTTTTTTTTATAAAGGGAAAAACTGTGAAAAGGATGGCCTGAAGAGACAGAAATCAGCAGCAAGGCAAGTATATAGTTGCCTAAAGCATCCTTTAAAATTGTTTATTTAAAAGAAATGTTTTTCCTACAAACATTTCACTTTCATTTGGCTCACTTCATAATCTTGCAAGCTCACGTTCAGCCACTGAGCAAGTGCTAATTGTAATCTGGAAATGTGCTATAAATATGCAACAGTCCTTTCTCTGAAGGACTGGGGATAAACACTATGTTGTTGTTTCTTCTGAAAATGAATACAAAGAATTGTTTTTATTATTTGATCTAGGGATGCGTGGACATATTTTTAGCTGTTTGTTCTACAGAGGTCTATTTGAGAAATCTATTTTAGTTTTTCTATAATAGTTTTCTATTTAGCTTCAAAATGGCAAGCAGTAATAATTTGTATGTTTAGCAAAGTGGAAGAAAAAGGCGTTCTGTGAGTAAACTAAAGCAAATAACTCAGTTCTCTCTATACTTAAATGGTAGGAAGTTTAACTAGAGACCTGATCAGTTCAGCTCCTACTTCCTTGAAGAACTGTGACCCATGAAATCAGTCCTGATGGGTCAGTGCTGAACAGACTTGCTTGCCTCTGCCTCGTGCAGCTATTAAAGAAAGAAAACAACTGCCTCGACAGGGCTCCTTCCAAATGAAGTCTCTGCAGATTGTACAGTGGTGAGATGAGCACGTTTTCCCACTGCTTCACAGAATCTGAAATGATTGCAGTAAGCCCAAGTAATGTCTGCAGGGGTATTTTTTAGAGAGTATTTTAAAATCAAAACCTGTGCCTACTGAGTGACTTATAAAAACAAAAATCCATTTCAGGGAAGGGACAAACTGCTGTGTGTTCCCCACAGGCTAATTCTTGAAATGGGCTTTTGAAATTCTTTTGCATTTGAAATGAATGACAGTCATTCACCTGTTTGTTTAGTCTGAGTTTCACATTCAAAGAAGTGGATAAGTGCCTTTGTATGAAGTGCTCCAAAAAGTGCCCTTAAAGAGCCTCTAAGGATGTAAAATCTTTCAAATCAGATTTGAGGCATGAGTCCCTACTTGCGGAATATTATAGTTTATGCAGTGAATGTGTCAAGCCAATTCTCAGCACAAAACTGACTCCTCTTTTCCCAGAGTGACTACATCAGGCCACATGTTCTGTACCCAATAATTTAGCACATGCATTGTGACACATGCTAACACGCTCCAGCAGCAACATATATTTTGGTTTTCTCCCAAAAAGCACATTTGAAAGAGAACCTTTTTATTTGTACTTTGTGTGTGGAGTTATGGATGGGATGAAAATTTATCCTGAATGTCTACAACTGCTCGAATTGAATTTTGATTAGAATATGGAATCAATCTCCTATATGTGGAAAGGAAATGAAAACAAATTGTGAGAAAATTTCTGATATTAATCATGAGAAGGGCATTCAGATTATAGCCAGGGAAAACTAAATGTTCATTACTAGAAATGTACATTACAGATGTCTCAAAGAGATTTTTAGTACAAAACCTTTTTAAAATGTTCAGTTGTGTTTGAATTCTGAGCAGAACACATTTTTGACTGTATCTCATACTTTGGCTGCTATTTGCAATAACCAGAATTAAATGTATGATTGTAGAAATGTCTTTGAAACAGATTTTTCACTGGTCAAATATGTCATCACTGAGAGAGGTTACATTTTAATTAAGTGTTTTTTAGACTTTATCATAAGTCTGTGCGTTCACCTATTAGTAAGATGAAATTGTGTTAATAAAATTATGTGACTTCATAAAATAAAGGATTAAAAGATATCATAATAGGACAACATTCTGGTTTTAATATTACTGGTTATTTAAACATAATAATTCATACAACAATCATCCCCTGGGGTGTGATTAGGGGAAGTTTTGAGAGTTAAAATTATATTTTTCCTGAAACAGCAGCAATATAATTTAAGAGTTCTATCACCAGTAATTTGATTTGCTGTTCATTATAATAAAAGTAATAATAACAAATTCAATTGCTATTAATGGAAATGTCATATGCACTTTCATAAAGGTTTTATTGTAATTCAGTATTAATCAGTGTATCATTAAAATAAAGTGTTATCATCTAATTTGTACTTATTCAAGCATAAAGAAAAAAAATCTATTATGATGTACTGCACAAATACAATCTGTTGTTTAATGGAAAAGGAATTTGTTATATACATATGTATTTTTCTTACATTATAGTGGAGAAGCATTGTACTAAAATGTTCTAATTTACATCATATACACCCAACAATATTGTAGTGGCAAGGTTAAATTTCATCAGTTCATTCCTTTTAAATCACCTCTTCAAAATCTTCAAGGTTAAAGCATGTTGAAATAGCTTTCAGGACATCCATAATAAAGGAGCACTTTTATTTGAACAAGTTATCTTTATTAACACAGATAGCTGACTAAAACGCAGGTTGATACAGCAGCTCCTAACCTGTATGAGAGGTAGATTTCTCAATTTCCATAATTAATAATATAAGTTTTTCTTACCTATATTTTACATTCTCAGCTGAAGAGAGGACTTTGAAACTGCAAAAAAAGGCCTGTGAATTTAATTTTGTCATTTTTGTAAAGTATCATTGTGCTTATATGGTGAGCCATTTAAGGGCAGGGGAAATCACAAGGTAGTTTCAAATGTTTAAATTCTATACTTCATTCTTTCAGTGAAGACTGAATCAAAGAACAACTGTTATATTCCCAGATTTCTTCCCTGTGAGGGTGGTGAGGCCCTGGGAGTGTCCAAGGCCAGGTTGGATGGAGCTCTGAGCAAGCTGGGCTGATGGAAGGTGTCCCTGCCCATGGCAGTGGGGTTGGAATGAGATGATCTTTAATGTCCATTCTATCTTGAACCACCCCTTGATTCTATGAAATTACCTCTAAAAAATTATAACACTCAGGATTATGTAGCCTTCTGAATTATTTTTGATTTTTGAGGAATCTGATTTCTGCAGCAGATCCAGAACTTGGGGTTAAGCTACTCCCATCAGTGCAAGGTCTGGGTAGATTTTGGCTCTCTGAAATGGACCAGAAAGAAACCAAAAGAAACAGAAGCAGAGATCTAGAGACAGGAAAAAAAAATTAAAATAGCAAGGCAAGGAAGACATATGTTGAAAGACAACAAAAGAGCACATTTGTACCTTATGGCTTTAGGCTCTGTTACGTTTTCCCAGTCACAGTCAAGAAAAGCTTTTACTTAATAGCACTTTTTCATACTCATTTAAGATGCAAAGGCACTTCTTGACAAAGAGGTGTGCCTCACATCTCTTTCTAAATGATTCTAATTCCATCTACAAGCCAATAAAACTTCAATACTTGCCTGAAAACTTATTCACTTTGAAAATGGCTGATGAAATATTGCTTCAGATCAGCCAGAAACCAGGATTCTTGCAAGGATAGTGACAATGCTGCTCCTGAAACCCTTCAAGCTATATATCCATTTCAGTAATGTCTCCTACATTACATTTGCTAGATTTTTGTAAAAGCAGAAGGCATCCTCAGAAGAATCATTTGGTAAGAGTGAGCATAAAAGATGACATCTTAAATTTAGGTTTCAGGGGACCTCTGAAGGTTATTTTCTCCTACTTTCTTCAAAGCTGGATCAACAACAAAATGAGAGCAGGTTGCTCTAGGTCATTTTGTCCATCTAAATTCTTCCTTACTGTCCAGAGACAGAGACCTCACAGTATGTCTGGGTATCCTGTGCCTCACAGAGAAAAAAATATATCCCCATACCTGGAATTTCCCATGTTCAGCTTGTGCCTCTCTGCTCTTATGCATAAACCTCTGGAGTCACAGAAGCACAGAATCTTTTAGACTGGAAAAGATCTCAGAGACCATCAAGTCCAACCTTTGACTGGTCACCACTTTGTCAAGTAGAGCAGAGAATTAAGTGCCATGTCCAGGCTTTTCTTTAACACTTCCATGGATGGTTACTCTACCACATGCCTGGGCAGCCCAGTCCAATATCTAACAACCCCTTCTATGAAGAAGTTCCTCCTGATTCTCCTCTGCTGCAGATTGAGGCCATCTCCTCTTGTCCTGTCACAACTTCCCTAGGAGTAGAGACCAATCCCTACTTAGCTACACACTCCTTTGAGGGAGTTGTAGAGAGTGAGTAGGTTTCCCCAGAGCCCCCTTTTCTCCAGGCTAAGCACCCTCAGTTCCCTCAGCCACTCATCAAAGGACTTATTCTCTAAATATTGTTTCATTTTTCTGAATGTTTCTGACTTCATCTTTGCTGTAACAACACACAACCCATCAGGCAGCAAAGCCAGCAGTAAGCTCCCTCTAAGCCATCTCTTCCTTCATCTGAACAAGTCCTGCTGTCCCTTTTACCATGGGTAACACTTCATTCTCCCAGGCTCTGCCACTAAAAACAGGTATGAGGGAGCTTGAGAGCAAACCCTGACTCTAAAGTGAAAGTCAAAAATACACCTTTAGGAACTCTTTAGTGCCTTCATTTTTCAGTACACACACACATTTGCTGCCAAAGAAATGTCTTTTGTGTCATAGAATCATAGATTGGTTTGTTGGAAGAGACCTTGAAGATCATCTCATTTGAAGCCTCTGCCATGGGCACCTTCCATGAGACCAGGTTGCTCAGAGCTTCATCCAGCCTGGCCTTGGACACTCCCAGGGATGGGGCATCTGCAACTTCTCTGGGCAACCTGTGCCAGGGTCTCATCACCCTCATGGTAAAGTTTCTTCCTAATATCTAAGCTAAACCTACTTTCTGTCAGTTTGAAGCCATTCCCACTTGTCCTGTCACTCCAGGCCCTTGTGAAGGGACTCAAAGGCTGCAATTAGGACATCCTGAGGCCTTCCCTTTTCCAGACTCAACACTTCCAATTTTCTCAACCTTTGCTAATAGGAGAGGCGCTCATGCCCAGCTGAGCTGTGGTTTTCAAAACCCCATAGTTGCATGCCCTGGGGGTATGACTGTTAACTATCTGGATAACTCCTCCTGTCTTTCACCTTTTCTAGAATTCTTTTTTATCTATGAGCACATTCAAGATGTTCACAGTGAATCAAGACAGGGTTTTGCCAGGCCTATTGGGTTTCTGCCCATCAGAACGGACTGCCTCTGTGTCCTGGGGAGTGTTCCCATGAAGAAGGATGCTGTGTCTGTACACATATCTGGGTACTGACCTACTGAGAGATTTCCAGGCACTGATCTGTGCAGCAAATGGGTCAGGTCTGTATGGCCCACCAGCATCTTGTTTTCAAACTGGAGCCATGAGAAGAACGGGTAAGTCGCAATCTCTCTGCCCCTTTCTAAGACACTGATATCAGAGTTCCTTGCAGATGTCAATTAGGGATACTTACAGGCTAAACTTTTTACTTTGAGACAAATCCTGCTCATTTATATCAGCAAGCCCCATACATTTAAGTATTTTCTCCACAGTGAGTAATCAGGTATTGTGACTAATAGTAATCTTCAGATCACAGATGGGCATTGGGAAAAGTGTTTTAAAGCTATTATTTTTCTCACGGTGCAGCATTAAGTTATATAACCATCATCTTCAGTTCTACTGCCTCCTTATTGATTTAAAGCATGAATTTCAAACATATATATATATGTATGTATATATACAATGATATATCTCAGCTGGTGTGCTGCTTCATTCCAGTCATCAACACCAAAGGGAGTTTTTGAATTAATGTAGACCATTAGTAAATCAAAAAAGCAATTCAATACAGCACAGCAGGGAGAAGATGCAATATCCACAGCACTGGAAAAATATTTTAAGAAGGGCAGTTGTTTGTTAAGAACTAGGGAATTCAGAAAGACAATTTAACAGAATGGTCTAATAAAGATCAGAATTGTGCTGAACAATAATAAAACCCAGAACTTGAAAAAAAAAAATATCCAACAAACACCTCTAAAAACCCATAAAGTAAAACGATGCGTTCTCCCAAACCAGGCAGTTGATTACAACCTTGGTCAACAATAGATCTAAAATTTTTTACTGTTCTCTGCCTTCAACCTCAAGGTACACCCATGAAAGTATCTAAGCACTGCAGCATACAACTTTTAGTCATATAACTTTCAAGTACCTGTTCTTAGAGCCTTGGTTAGACCCTTGACCATTGTCATGGGGGATTCAGAAAACACTCTTGGTATTTCATCCAACATTTTCAGCATGCTGCCAGTGAAAGGTAGAATAAATACTAAAGGAGTTTTTTTTTTAATTCCCCATTTTAAAAACTGGATTGCAGCTGGAACTTATCAATTTCAATCAGGATTGTAAAGAGGATTTCCTGTATCCTAGGGAAACACCATCTGGAATCTCTTTTAACAGGAATACTTGTTTTTTCTTTTTTAACACTGACTTGAGCAAAACATTGACATGTTTTGAATTCATGTGCAACTTTCCACTTCTCACTAATGGGAAACAGCTTCCCGTTAATAAGTCCCTCACTTCTTTTTGCAGCATTAAAGGAACTTTTCTTCCCTAAGTTCAGCCTGGAAGCTGACTGGATGTCAGAAGATGATTTAAATTTCTCACAATTTTTTTGCAGCCTCTTGAGAAGGCACAGAGTTTCCTGTGTACAAAGTAAAACATCTACTTCATATTCAGAATCATTTTCATAGCCTATATTTCAGTAATCAAAATAAAACATGTTTGGAAAGCATTGCTAGAAATTAAGAAGGGCAGAAGAAATCAGCAGGGTTTGGACTAACTGAAAGAAGGGAAGAGTTAAAAACCATGCTAGGGATATGTGCATTGTCCTGAGTAGAGCTAGATATCTCTGGCAGCTGATGGCAACTTCATGTACAGCTCTTCTGGGCCTGGCCAGAACTCCTGCTGGCATTTTCACTTTACCAACAGTAATGGCAAATGAACGACTGAATGAAATTACTAAAAATGTACTTTCCAACAAGGTAACTCTTTACATCTACTCTCATGGCATGACACAGCACTGTTTTTCTCAATGGAGTCCTAAAGAGACTGAAGCAGGTATATTTTTATCTCTTCAATCTCCAGTGTTTCTGGGATACACTATTCACCATTAAAGTCTTTGAGTTATGCTAGAGGAATATGAGTGAAAATAGTGACTTGCTAAACATCTGCTGACTCATACATGGAGATGAGAGAGACTTTCTGATCCATTGAGACAAAGCATGCAGACAATGACTGCAAACAACTTGCCTGTGTACATGACTACCAGAGGTTTCATTTTTGTGTTGTGCTATGCTGTGTCCTGGTCTGAGTTGTGACTGTAAAGCACTCTGAAATTCAGCTCTTACATGATGTCATGTGTTCCTTGGGCTTAATATTTATTGTTCTTTGTCAAACAATAAAAGTTTTGTTAAAAAGAATACAGATAAATCAAAAAGTCTGAGAGCTGACAGACACCTCAGGAAGATTGGCTCTTCTGGATATGGCAGTCCATACCATTGAGGGACAGCACATAGACTGGGATTCTCAGCATGATTGCCCCCTTAGCTTGCTAGTCCTGATGAATTCCAGCTGCTCTGAAGTTCAGCTGGAGCCTACAGTGCCCAAAGAGGCACCACAAAGAGGTTCCAAAGCAGTGAAATGCAGCTCTGCTTCTGCATGTCTTTTTTGCTACTCTACCATCTCCTCCAGTTTCCTCTCTCTCCTTGGTTCTAAGACAAATTACCTGAACTGTTTTAAATATAAATAATTCTAACCTCAGCAGGAGCATAAACCATCAAACAAAAAGAAAAAATCACCACCCCTGGGACTTCACTTGGTGTCGTTTTTACTTTTTTTTTTTTTCAGTCATCATTATCAGCTCATGAAAGAAGAGTTAGTCGGCAAAGAAACCAAAAGATTTCTGAAGTTTCTGTTAGTTTGTACCCAAAAGCTTTTTCCACCTGTCCAGCTGGTTAATTTCAGTTGGAAATGCATTTTTGCTACTCTGCTTGAAATCTTAAAAATTGGTAGATATTTTTGTGTTTTGTATTCCTCACACTGTTCAGTTCAAGGATGCCAAACATGAAAAGAGACTTTGTTCCCAGATTATCCAGTCTAGGGATCTCTCTAAACTGTAGAAGATAAAAGCAAGGGGCTGTTCATTGTCATCTTTCCCCCACCCATGATTGCCTCATTTCCTTGCTATAATTCAAGACATTGTCTATTAAAGAATTATGTTTACACCTTCCCAACTTCAGTCTGGGCAATGCAACCATTGATTTCATATGAGAGAACTCCTGGCCAGGATAGTGGGACAGTCTCAACAAGTCTTTAACTGACCTTCAGTAACAACCATGATGACAAAAATGCCACATCCTACTCAAAGATGCCACAGAATTAATGCACAAGATATCTGAGTTTGGTACGTATTATCTCATACTCTTTGATTACAGGCTGGAGGATAACTCCTTCTCTCTAGTACATTCACAAGAGCCTTTTCATCAGCTCTAGAATTCTAATTAATTAGATAATCATGAAAAGGTTACTCTTCCACTTTGAATCAGACTCCCTGAAACAAAATGTCTATTGATCAGAAAAAATAAATGTAGAAAAACCAGCTGGTTAATTTGGAAGTCTACATGAAGTATTCAGAACTGAGAAATATGAATCTTCCCTCCTTTCCCTGCAGACATTTCACTGACTTTCCATGGAGAAATTCTTATCTGTCAGGAAGGCAATTATGAGATTGTACATTGGGGAAGAAGTCAATTTTTCTTCTTCTTCAATACTCTGGGCAAGTCCCTATATTTCTTTCCTATCTTTACCAGTTTGGGATTTTTACACTGGAAGTGTATATCTAGACTGAAGGAATATCAGTCCCTGATTCCAAGAGTGTGCACTTAAGGAATGGGAGACTACTTAGACTGGGGACAGTGATGGATTTAAACTATTCTCTTATCGACTTCTCCAACAGTGCAGCAAGTCTCCAGTTTTGCTTCAAAAATAATAAATTCAAAAGTGATTTTTTTGAACCTAAATCTATGTGCTATACATGTCTTATTATGATAATTCTGTGTGTAATGTTTTCAGAAATAATCTGCTACAAAAAAGATATTTTCCTTCACCAAAGAACTTCACAGAATTGCTGAGACAACTGACACATCTTACAAACGTATTTCAATTGCTTATCCCTTCAAGACCTAATTCTCACATCTCCTAGTTTATCAGGGTGAAACAATGGCTTTTGTGGATGCATCACAAAGAAAATTTTAAAAAAATCAAATAATCACCTATTGCTTGTTGATCCATCTTTTGCATGCCAAATTATTTATCACTAACTTCAGTCTTCTGCCACATATAAGGTTCAAATTTTTAAGTAGGATTTTAAGTGGGATTGGTTCCATAGCCCCTAATATAAGCAATTCCTCACAGTAACAAAGTTCTCTACTAGGAAAAAACAACTAACAAGAATCACAGATCAATGTGAAGCTTTTTGCAGCCGTTTAATAGAATTTTAGAGGCTTTAAAGTCAAGCAAAATGTGAAGCCATCTTTATCAGACATAGAAGGAACTCTATTTAATTTCACCCTCTCAGAGGGTGCTAGATCTCGATGAAGACTATGTCATTATATAGATATAGCACAAAAGGTTCTTTTGGTGTTTGGTTTGTTGCTTTGTGGGTTGGGTTTTTTGGTGGTGGTGTTGGTGGTGGTGCTGGTTTTTGTTTTATTTTGGCTTTTTTTGCATAGGACTTCTTTTACAAAGGAATTAAGAACTCCAAAGACCATATTGAATACATTTTGAAGATTCCCTTTCTTATAGATACCCTTTTCACATATTCAGCTAAATATTTTGTGGTAGATGAAGTACACAACATCAAATAGACACTATATTTACATACTTTGAGTCTCTAGCTTCTTGATTTTCATAATATTTGTCATGTTTTACAAAGAGAGCTTGCCAGCGTGGGAAAGGTGAGTGGGAGTTGTTTGTTTAAGGATGAAATTTTATTTCTTGTAAAATAAGGAAAAAGAGTCGGCAGTCACTCATTCCTCTTACATTCGTGCAAGTAGCACAAACATTCTGTAATAGAGAAACCACACAGATCTCCTAGTTCAAAATGACACTATTAAAAAATTACACTCATAAAAAGAATGGCAAAGGACTCTTTGAATCTCTACATCTTGGGGTTTCTGAAATCAAGGTAAGTAGAATTGGTCTCCAGAGCAATGGTAACAAGGAAAAAATCCAGTCTTTACCAAAACCTTCTTGCATAGACAGACAATTTTATCTCAAACTTGAGAGAAACTTTCATTCCAAACCTCTTTCTTTTAATGCTTTCACATTGTAACTAATTTAGTCTTTTTTTTTTTTTTTTTTATGAGGTTTTAAAGACAAACTCAATCTCAAGACTAGCAGCATTAGCAGCCTTTGCATTTCTTTTTTGGCTAAAAATCATCATTCTCAGAATTTTCTGTCCTTTAATTTTAAGACAACAAATGATTTTTGACCAGGTCCATATTTACACAATAGAAGTAAAATCATTAGATGCAAATTGAGTAAGGCTGCTTGATCCAAACTGTGCTGTAATCAAAAGGAATACTGTCACTTTTGCAGAAGCAGAATTCAGTCTAGAAATCTGTTAAAATGTAATGGGCATTCACTATCAGTAAAGTGTTAAATTTTGATGTTATGGTTGGGTGGGAACACAATTTTTTTGCTAGATTTAGACTTACATTTGCATTTCTCTAGCTACCGAAATAAAACTGATCTTTTTTTTTTTTTTGCTTTGATTGGGTTTCTTTAAATTTGTATCATCTTTTTCCTGATTATACTTTCTGTGCAGCATTTATATTCTTGAAACCTACTATTTAAAGTAAATGGATTAACCATGGGATAAGTTACTAATTGTTATGAATAAGAATGGAAAAATAGAGTCCTTTGAGGGCATTATCATTTTAATGACTTCATTTTAGCCTTATCATCATTTAAAATCTATAAACGAAAGAAACACAAAGTATAAGATATAAACAGGCTGACAAGTGCATGACAATAAGAGATACTGAACATTATATCACTTTTTACAGTATTTCTATATAGCACTATCAAAGATTATTCTATGCAAGACTAATATCAAATCCAGATACAACAATAGATGTGACAGGTACATTCTTCATACTTTACTACCTCTTTATCACGTACAGTCAGTTTTTTGAAGTCATTACTGGCAGATTCTACTATATATCCACTCATTTGGCCCATGAATAACCACAAAGGATTAATTTTAGCATTCAGTCCAGCCTTTAATTGTGCAAGCTGAATTCCAATTGTGTCATCTCTTTATTTAGAAGTGCAAAATACACAGACCTTAAATTCATGGATTTTTTTTTCTTTTTATTTTTCCTCTTTTTTTTTTACTAGAGCATATTTTTTGGACAAAAAATATGGCTATTTCTTATACATTAGTATTACAGGCCAGTAGTTAATAACAGTAAGGTATTCACAAACTACCCTGACAGACGATCTCTCTGTAGCATTATGTGACCCAGGAGTTCTTCTATACAAAGGTATAAAAAATGTTGAAATTTTTGATAAAGGACTGAGAGGATTTCACCTTTTCCCACAGGTCTCTCCTCCATGTGTTCAGTAAGGAAAGCAACAGATCAACCAACAGAGGAATGAGCTGGAAAGAAGCTGGCAGTTCAATTGGTCGTAGGAGTACTCAAGTAAATTGATCAACGTGAGATAAAGTGGCAGATGTTAACCTTCTTTAGAGGTGTTGTTAATGTAAGCTAAAACACCTTCACAGATGAAATTGTGGAACATTCAAGTACGATTTAACTGACAATGAATCAATAGCCACAAACAGCACCCAAAGGAAACACTGCATTGGGACACATTTTGCCAACTCTGATTTTAACCAATTTGCTGACTCTTAGAGATGGTGCCTGAACTGTGATAATAAAGGAGAAAAATTTCTGAAACACACATGCTTGAGAATAGCATTTTCTGTACGGGCTTAAACACTAAATTTTGATGCCTTAAAATTAGGAGAATGTTCAGTCATCAGGATAATGATGACTAATCTAAAGATAAACATTTAAGACCAGTGTTGATATTGTTATAACCAATGAGACACATAAACTTTTCTTCAAATGAAAGTTATTTGGAGAATGGTCTGTCATCAGCAGGGAATGACTGTAGGGATTTTATGCAATGAATGGCCAAGGGACAGGACAGAAGGAGGGCTGCATTGTGCCAGAACCTTGCTCAGGTGCCAGGAAGAGCAAAGAAACACGAGGTGGTGAAGGCACAGAGTGGATTTCTGAATGCTGGTAACATCTCAATTAGGTTTACATAGGAAGTTAGGCTCTACAGTGCTTATCAGAGCTGAACAGAGTTGCTGAACTTTCTCTCCTGAGCCTTTAGTTAAACTGTAAGTATTTGAATAGCCCAAGCCTGTTCCCTGAGTGCAGAATATGAATGAAGGCAAAGTCTCATCAGGGAAAAGGTACTGAATTTTTCTTTTCTATTTAAACATTATACTTCTTTGTGGAAAACACTCTGGGCTAAGTATGCTAGCATGATACTTGCTTTAGGTCAAAAACTGTCTCCACATAGTTTTACTTCAAGCAATGAACTCTATTTCTCCTTTCAACCAGTCCCTCACCAAATTCCATTCATAGCAGATGTCTCAGGAGGAAAATCCGAGCTGTTAGGGCTTCTGCCACTCTAACTGTGCCAGAAAGTTTCACAGCAGGAATTTGTAACAGAGAATCCCATTAATCACCCCCACCAAAACCATGAAGTTTCCATTATGGTAGAAGCGTATGCTGCCATGTGAGCAGGAACAAACTGAAGCAAGTTCAATACTATTTCTGGGTCTGTTGAAGGGAGAGCAGAGGCTAATCTGAGTTCCTGAACCACAGAAGGGGAGCCATCCTCAGCTGGGAAGCCCTGTAGTGACACTCATGAGGCAATGTGCTTAATTTCAAATATGTCACTTCACGTCAGGACCTATTATCCTCACCAAAACATAAGTGCTGTAACATAACTATATGACCTCTTCAGCATTCACAATAAGGCTGTCTGCATGGTTATATGTTGATCTTTCATTTGAGGCTAAAAGGCACTAATAGAAAAGCACCACTCATGCTGGTTTTTTTTTCTTTGTTTGGTTTGGTTTTTTACTATAAATTTTTGCTTTATATACTGCAGATTGTTAGGCTTTTATTCAGTCTTTCTGTGTTCCCAGGCGTGATACCCCTTTGCTGAACTTAAGCAGCCCTGTTTTACCTGAATTATCTAAGTATTATATATTTTAAGATATTTATATAAATATCTCAGAAGTAATTAAGATATTTATATAAATACCAGAAGTAATTCTATGAACTAGCATTCTGAGAAAACAGCAGAAGCTATCCTAGGCTTTTCCTCTAAGCCTGAAGTAGTTTGGGTACTGGGCTGAGGAGTGAAATATCTTTATCTCATCCATTATCCAGTTGCTTGGTCTAGACCCCAGGACTCCTAGCTACCTTGACTACAGTAGAGGAAGAGTTTCCACTTACCATTTCCTTCCCCTTTCCACACAGCCATTGCATCCTGTCCAGACTTGGCAAAAGGGCTGCTGGAATTCAAATGTATTTGATTATTTTGTTAAAAAAAAATTCTTTCTGTCTCTTTGGGTGCACAATAGATTTTACTGTACATATTTATTTGCAAATATGTACTTAAACTGAATTTACTTATCAGAAGTTATCCTGCCTACATCTTGTTCTGCATTCAGACTAAACCCCTGAAGCTACAGAACTAAATATCACTTATTTATAACTGGCTTCATTTATTAAATTCCTAATAAAATAAAATTCTGTTTTGTCTCACAATACTACAAAGTAAAGTTTAAATTAAGAAAAAACAAGCAAAGGCTGGTTTATTGACAATTAAAGCTAGTTATGAATAAGCATGCTGTTCAGCCAACCCTGCAGGGCTCACCACATTTCTGAGATAGGATCCCAAATTTTGTATAAACCAGAGTTTCTCCTGGGATATTGCAGCAGAAACACCTGTGGCATCCAAAATGTTTGAAACCAAGTGAGGCAAACTAAGCATGTTTGTCTTGAGAACAAGCACAGTAAGGCAGGGTAAGCTGTGACTGCATATAAGAATTCTATAGCATTTTAACAGTGCTAAGGATTTTGTATATTCACCTAAACATGAATATATAAAAAACACCTAGCCACAAAGAGGCAAATAGAGATTTGTGTAACTGTTGGGTGCAGTTACAACTGAGGTGCAGGAAAATATATTCAGTATGCAGTAAAATCTGCAAGGCAAGAGCTAAGAGCTTGCAGTTGTCAATAAAGGTGTGTGATGAAACAAAAACCATCCTGCAGGATGAAAAGGACAGGTGCTGATGGAATCAGAGTAAGCAAAATGATTTCTGACAAAAAAAAAAAAAAAAAAAAAAAAGAAAAAAAAAAAGAGCAAGCCCTGGTCCTAGAAATAAGATGCATCATTATGTCAAGAGCAGTTTGGATAATCCCTTTGTCTTCCAGGGAGGAGATGAGGAGCACAAAGTGAGGATGAGGGGAGCTCACTAGCCAAGGCAATAAGGACTGGAAGCACTAACTACACAGTGTCAGCTCCCCAGAGTTGGATCCTCAAAGCCCACTCAGGGTGTAAGTGTTGAGGACTGACTGCTTTGAATGTGTATTGTTGACAACCAAAAGTGATTAACTCTGGTTTGTACAATCATTAGATGTGTGACATCCACAACTGACAATCAAAGGTTGAAAAGTGTGCTGAAAGTGGCCAAACTCATTAATTTTTCCAACACTCCATAACTATCTGCAATGTTCTATCTGGTACAAAGGTATGCATATATGATGCACATGCTCATATATATGTATATAATATACGTATGTATAATCTTTATAAAATCATATGTACAAGGTGTTTATATTACTGTGCATATATATCAACCAGCATAGAGCAGCTCCAGTTCAATATCCTGAAAAATATCTACAAACACTGTAAAGATTCTGTCTTTCAGGGGCTGTTGTCAGATCTAATCTGCCAAAAACCAAGGCCTTCAAGAGAACTTTAGAAGTCAAACCTGAGGCACATAGAATCACAAACTACATGAGACTTAATAAACAAAAAATCCAAAATTATGTTCTCTAAGATAAGAATTATCCAGAACAGTAGTTGTGTGTGAAGGCAGAGGGAGCAGTTTGGAGACAGAGACAACCACTCACCCTATAGTCATGTAAAAAAAACCCCAAAACACTCTATAAGTTGTAGAAATAGTCTCTGATTGAACATTTATCATGGCAAAAACAAGCACACCATAGGAAAGTGATTTGGAGGTCAGTATAATTCCATCCTACCACAGAAACCACTGATTTTATATTAGATATTATTTATTTTGGGAGTTTACCAGTCCTGGAGTAATTAAATTAAATAATGACCACAACAGAAGAGGATCCATTTCAAATTAATCAATAATGTAATAATTTCTATTTATTTCTCAACCCTCAGCACAATATACGCATCTCTACTTTGTTTCCTAGAATTCCTGACTATATTTTATATGCCGGATGCACACACATGAAAAAACCATTTAAAAACTCATTGCAGGCAAAATTCAAATCCAAAAAAATCTTGTACTCTTGCTCTTTATGGATTGTTTTAAATCTAGCCACAATTTGGATGCAGATAATTTCAACTTTAAATATAATAACAAGACGTATTCTGAAGTGCCCTGAATTTTTGTTTTGGTTTGATAGGTACTATTGTCTCTGAATTCCTTCACAAGTGGAGAAACTCACAAATTTTAAATCTATATTTCTGTAGCTTTGCAGAGTTCATAATGATTGATAATACCAAAAAGTGCCATTAAGATGAAGAAGTTCCTATTAGATAGACTGAACTCAGTAGCATAGATTATTTTAATAGCTTCCTAGAAATTCCTGGAATATTTGAAAATATGCCTGCTAAGGTAAATCAGCCTGATTAAAAATACAGCAAGAGGGAGTCAAAGCCAGTGAGAAAGGAGTGCATGCTGTGGTTGCTGGACCTTTCTCTAGATACTCTCTGGTGAAATACCTGTAGGCTTAAGTCTGGTCTTGTTGGAGGAAACACAGAGGAGAAAAAAGAAGTGAGGTAAGAGCTCTCAGAAAATATATTTTAAAATGTAGCTTATTATTTGAGGAATTTTGCATACAACACTGTATGTAAAACTCAGTTATATTTCTACAGATATATAAATATTGCAGCAATTCCTCTTTCCCATGATCATCAGATATTTGCTTCAATTATACCTGTAAAATTATCCCAAGGGATCCATACTTGCCTTTATTTTATAATGCTTTTCCAAACCTAATACAACAGAGTTTTATGCTCTCTTATTTCTATCCCTTCATGGTAAAACAGGCATTCCATGTAACCTCAAAGCAGAAATGAGCAATACTGATAAATCATAGGTTTTGTAAGAACTTTTGATTGTTATATGCTGTAGGCAGGAGAGAATATGGTTTTCCCTTGTGCCATTTGAAGTTAGCCTAAGAGTTTACAATTTCTTTTATTGTCAGGGCTATTACACGTTATATACTACACATTAACTATGGACTAGACCTTAGGACTCATCTTGTATTTGTCTTCACCCTTACTATAGGCAAAGAAGGAAGAATAAAGCTAGAGGACACAATGATGCAGAGAAATTATGGCAAAGATGGTCCTTAAGGTCCCTTCTAACACAAATTGTTCTATGATTCTAATGCAGGGTAAATTTAGATTAAATATTAGGGTGAGATTATCTTCTGTGACTGTGGTCAGGCACTGGAACAGGTTGCCCAGAAAAGATGTGGATGTCCCATCCCTGGAAATGTCAAGGTGAGGCTGGATGGAACTTTGAGCAACCTGGTCGAGTGGAAGGTGTCCTGCCCAATTCAGGGCATTGGAATTAAAGGTTCTTTTAGGCCACTTTCAATCCAAACCATTCTTTGATTCTATGACACAGAGAGTCATGAAAATACCTTCATTCTAGTCTTTACTTCACAGTCACAGAAAAGCAAGGAAAGAAACAATATTAAAACAATATTAAAAGCCAATCAACCAACAACCACCATAAAAACAGCAACAAAATACCAAAGCAAAAAGTAAAACTCACAAAACTAAACAAGAATAACACACAACATGGCATGATGACCTTTATCATTAGGGCTGAATAAACTCTCTGGAAAAAGTGGAGGGTCTTTTAAATGTTCCAAAACAGATAATAAAGGTCTAAGAATTTAAAATGCTAATTTTAAAAAAAAATAATATATAGGGTATATTACATGCTATTTGTCTTTAGAATAAAAATCCACTACATTCAGTTTCATTATTATATGTTGCTTCTAGTTGCTGTTGGAATTTTTTTTCTTAAAGAATGACAAACATGCTTACACTCTAAGTCACATTAGAATTCAATGGCAACAAAATGTCTATATACATCAAAGGTTAGTGTTGACTATTTGACTTCCAGACACAGATCCTCAAACATGTTAAATTAAAGAGGAATTACGAACCATACATATATAAAACTTTAGCAAAAATGACAATTTAAAGCAGTCTGTAAAATAGACATGTATTAAACTGTATAAATAAATGCTATAAAAAATTGTATATGTGAAAATATATTAATTTGGACAAAATCCAAGAAGACAGAAAGGTTGAGATATAAGGAAAATTAAGAGGAAGGTGATGCTGAAATTTGCTAAAAAATTGTGAATTTTAACACAAGGAGAATATAATTTCAAAAGCAAAGTCAAACATGAATGAATTTGGAATCTGGCCTGTACCTTGATTTAAAACTTGCAGAGAAGATTTTTTTAAACTGTGTTATACTTCCTTTAGCATTCAGTTATAATTTAGATACAGCTGCTGTTTTACCTATTTCAAAACGTAATTTCATAAAGTTTACTTTAGGTTGGTTGCTAAATTTACATCAGAATCAACTGCTTTGAACTTTCTCACTTCTACTCAGCACTGCTGTCCTCAATGCAGTCATTTAATTTCATTTTTCTGTCACCTTCAAATATAATTAGCTATCTCTCTTTCATGCCTTGCCTTTTTTTAACCCTGAGTCTCATTTTGCAATATGGTCTTGCAAATATATGTAACTAAACAGCTGCATTTCTTTATCTTAAATTTTCCATGTCTCAATCTCTTTTTCTTAGCTATCAGTACAATTTCACACAGTCATCTACGCAGCAGCAGAGAAAGGAGCTTCTTATAGAAGCAAAACTGTAATTTAAACTTGAGCTACAAGATATTTTGGAGCAGATGGGTTTTATTGTGTGTCTCCTTGGCCTGAATCTGAATGAATCACTGAGTCGTGCAATGACTGGGATGTTTGCAGTAATTGCTTCTTGATTTTCTTTTGACCATTTGAGGCTGAAAGCACTTTTGATTTCTTTATTATACATTGGAGGAAGGTCACTGATTTGATTTGTGATAGTGTTCAATTCTGCTGTTAATGTTTGTGTCAAACATAGTGCAAATGTTTGCTTTATTATGTCTACAAGACTACTTATAATTGACATTTAAATTGTAATCAGTGCATTTATCTCAAATTGAAGGTTCTCAAAATTAAATGGTGTTATCCAGGGAAATAGAGAAGTATTTGTAAATTGTGATAGTCTTAATACTCATTTTAACAATTTTAGGAGGCAGGAGGACAAAGTACACTTCAGCCATGTAATAACAGTGCTATACTTTGAGAATATTAATATAGTGTTCAGTATTAATTTTGGATGAGGCACAGAATGTCTATACTGATTGCTTTTTGACAAAATACATAATCTGAGAACCATAAATCAGGTATTTTCTTTCCTGCTGTGGGAAATAGAAGCCCTGGGACAATACTGTCCAGATCCCACTTGGCCACACAGTTCAGCAGCATGTCTCCACATGTAGCATTGCAGTCCCTGGGTAGGCAAGGATAGGTTAGATTCACATCTACACAGGGACCCTCAGCCAATGTCAAGCAGCCCTAAATGCAGATGTATCATTGACCAGAGAGCTGGACAGGGCTAAGACCTCAATGAATTACATGTGTAAGCCAGGGAAAATTGAGCTCCTGTAAAAGGAGCTGAGGGAATAAACTCGAGGCTATTTGTCACAAGGACCACTGAGTGTGTGTCATCTCTGTCTCCACATTACATCCACATGAAAACACAAGTTGGTGTTTGAGAGGCCCAATACATACATTGAGTGCCTTTTTCCATCCCTGTTCTGTCAAAGATGAATCCTACCATAACATTTTCTTTCAAAGTCACTTCTACTTAGTGTTACAATAAAATGTCAATGAACACTCTACTGCTTCCTAACGTGACTCCTGGGTTTGTCCATGTTCAGTTTGGTGACAAGCTACAAGGCAAAAGTTAACAATCTGTGAGGTCCCTGCACGGTATGCACCCAACTTTTACCCTAGATTTCTTGGAACATTACAGTTTAAGCAAAGAGAGCTAAAGGGGTCTGTTGCCTTCCTCCTACTGCTTATTATTTTGCTTTAGCTTTTACCATCTATGCCATCATCTTCTTACTCCAACATGTCACCAGTGTGAAACTCCACCCTTAAGAGAAAGGGAGCATCCAAGATTCATACATGTTTGTAGTCAAAAGGAACAACAAAAGGGTCCACTTAAGATTATGAAGTTTTATTAGTAAATTACACACTCAGCATGGAAATTGGTACAAGTTAGTCCCTGACTGCCTATACAAGCGCACAGCTGTGAGATTTGGATAAAGCAATATGGTGAAAAGGAAAAGAGAGAGACTGATGAATTAAAGAGGAGGAGACAACAAGAGAGGAAGAAGGATCTTCACTCCTGGGTCCAGCATCGATTCAGCTGGTGTTTCCTGGTTCCTGTGGTGCCCAAACACATGGGTTTAAAGGAGATATTTTTTATAGATGAGTTTTCCCCACCCTGGAGATGTTTCTCAGTTTCTATGCAAATTAGTTCTCATGCACAACCTGTTCTTCTGGACCATTCTGAAAATGGGTCTTTAGTGATCATGTTCACCTCAAGGTGGTCCATGCCCACCTCTCAACCTCACTTCTGCCCTTGTGCTGTATTTATCTCCAGGAGCCAGAACAAGGATGTTTGCCCTAGAAAAGTGCTGCCCTACCTCCCTACGGCCCCTGCGCCAGCCACATTCTGTTCTTTCTCACAGTGTATTATTGCTAGCAACCCTTGGTTGTTATTACCAACAGTCCTTGGTTGGCTCCACAGCAATCTGGCCATCAGTGTTTGAGACGTACACATGAACATCTTTTAAGCTTCTTCATTCACTGCTAAAAGTGGGAAGGCTCATTTTCAGTGTGACCCTTGTAGCAGCTGCCAATGACAGAAGTGCAGCTGGAATCCGCACTCTGTAGGTTCTTTTGTAAAATAAATAGGAAAGACTCCTTCTTCTGTTTGTTTTTTTTTTTTTTTTTAATCTCTATCTATTTCAAAGGCACTCATCTCTATTTTCAAAAATAAAAAAAAAAAATTCCAGTCTTCAGGAATCCTCAATTATGTTTCAGCTGGTGTGGAAAGTAGAGAACAGTCACATCAATTTTGCTAAGGTGAGGTTTGCTCATATAACTCTTTGAGAAGAGTGAACTATTCTATAATTATGGATGTGCACACATACCCATGTACATTGGGTTGCAGAAATTATGAACTCTGGACATCCACAACCGCTTACCTCTACTGGCTTAGATGAAACAGGACATGTCTTGTAGTGGCCTATTTAGCCTGAATTGGATCAGTGAATGTTTCTAAGAGTTTGAGAAGAAAACAACCCTCTAGCTCAGTTAACAATTATGTTCTCTCCAGTGTAGTACACCTGTACCCAGAGGCTGCAAGCCTTCATGCCTTGTTATGAAGTCATTTCTGTGTCACAGTAATTCAAAAGAATCCTTGATGGGAAGTCACATTTTTTACTGCCACAAAGGTTAGACTCAGATACATGAACATGGAGCAAAAAAGGAGAGATCTTTTGACAGAGTCTTTGCTCCTAAGATACAGAATTTGCTGTCTAAACACCTTTTTTTTTTTTTAAATAACTTTGATTTTCTTTCCCAAATCAATGCACAAACTGTTAAGTGAGCATATGACTCATGCACTTCACAGCACAATCCTGGCATCTTTTCATGAATACAGTTACAATCATAATCTGTTGTCATATATATAATAGAAACATAGAAAAATACTAATGAAAGTACCCAAAAAATATTCAGAAATATGGATAAATGTAAAATCATGCATGCAGCTGTCCTGAATTAACCTTTCCCCTCAGCTACCTAGAAGGAAGATGATGGTGGATTCAGACTGACTGCTACCAGCAGTCAGTTATCCTACAGTAAAAACCTTCATACCTTTTTTCTGTACCCTTTCCTGGAGGCAGCTACACACAACACAGAGTCCTTCTCTTCTTCCCTCCTTAGTCTTTCTCCTGCAGCAGCATCCAACTTCTTCCTGCTCCTTACACGACCCCCTAACCCTGTTTGTTCTTCCTACTGCATTTTAACCTTTTCCATCCCTCACACAACTACATGCCTCTTCCTCCTCACAGCAGCAACTCCCAACCAGCTAACCCACTATTTTATATCACATTGGACACAACTGTGACCTGTTAAGGGCAAGGCTGTTCCCACTCTTTGGTAATTAGCACAGCTGCAATTCATCGGGAGGGTTGCCTTCAGCACTATCCCCATTCTCTTACAATCTGTCCTTCCACAGGAAGAGATTATTCCATTTGTGTTTGGCTGTCAGCTCAGCCTCTTAGTGAAAACACTTTCCACTTTCCACTTTCCACTTTCCATTCCCTTTTAGAAAAGTTCCCAAACATGTACCTTTGATGATAAGAAATGTGTTACATTAGTCACTGTTGCAGACTTTCATGCTAGTGAATTGTGGGTTTTTTTTTCATTTTGGCAAAAAAACATTCTGTCATGTCAGATGTTTTCTGTTTACTAAAGTTCATAAAATTTGTGTGGAAAAAAAGTTTAAGATTTTTTAAAATGAAACTGACTTCTGGTCCAGAACTTCTCCTGTTTATAAATATGAAATATTAAAAATTTTAGTGCATCACTAAATCAGTGCATCACTGTTAGTTGAGACAGGGATATGTCCAAATAGATGGATCCATGGACTGAAAAAACAACTGAAAGACTGAATTGCCACTATATGCAAAGTCTGGACTATTTTTAAATATTTGTCACCGATTTTTAGCACCCATTTGAAGGAATTCTAAAAAGTGTGAGTAGTAGGTGACTAGATGTGCCATACATCCCAGACAACATTTAGAAAAATTAGTGTAAAAACCAAACAAGTACCAAGGGAACACATTTTCTGGACATTCGACAGTATGTTGTAAAATACTGCACTGTAGGCATCTTGAAATTAAACAATGAAAGAAAACTGAGAATTGTGTTTAGGAATGTCAAATGATTTCACTCAATTGGGCAAAAAGGCCTATAACTAATTTTGTAGAAAAAGTAATTTTTCCCACTTTAACAATTTAATATGTAACACATGGAAAAAGAAAAAAAAACACTTTGAAAAAGAACGCTCAGATACTCATTTTTTCAAAGCAAATAAAGGCTGGTGAAGAAGAAAGGTGAGAAATAGAATCAAACATGGTTTCAGCTATTGCTTAAGTAATCTAAAACAGATCTAAAACACTTGTTTCCACAAGATCAAAGCAAAATGCATCCTAGAATGACCAGTGTAGAACTATAAAAGGAACAGACTTTACTTATGTGGGGGGAAGGCAGTAATGCTCTGCCAATTCGGGAATCTTTAAATTAATTTCTTTTAAAGGCCCAGGTGATCTATAAATATAGACAAGAGACATGCAATAAGCAGACTGAGTAGCACTGGGGCTCTTAACATGAACCTAAACTGAGCCATTTATAAAAACATGCTCTAACACAAGGAGTTATGGGGAGACTGACAAGCTTCATGAGTGAAACCTTGCTGTCAGTGAGTTTGTGGAGGCTGTCTCTTTTCAAAACAAATTGCTGTTGCATCCACTTAAATCACATACCTAAAACTATAATGAGAGAAATAGGTGAGATTTATATCATATTCTTTATTCACAGGTTTCAGACCTTTAGATGAACTAATTTATCAACTGGAGATGGATTTCTCATTAAGAGATGAATGGAACATGACCTTTTCCAAGGATTTTGATGCAAACAGGTGGCTTAGAGAAAATTTGCAAATATGGATAGGTATAATTTAGGAACTCTAGCCTCATGGTTTCATTTCATAGGGTAGAAAGGTATGAAGCTTTTTTAGGGGTTCTTGGTTTGTTTAGAGCCATTATGAAAAGCCTCCACTAAATGTGAAAAACCCATTCCAGAATTAGACAAAACAAAATTTAAACCCCTCTTCATGATTCGTGACTAGTGCCAACATTTCAGAATCACCATATTGCTGGGAGGAAAACACATGGCACAAGCATGAGGCTCCTTTCCTCTTCTCTTGATGAAAATGCTGCACTCAAAATTTAGCTGTAAAAGCAGTTTTGTTTTCCTATCAGAATTGAACTGCATTTCCAAATCATCTGGTCTATCTTCTCCATGATCACTGGGAAAGGGAAAAGTACTCAAAGCCGACAACAAAATTAGCTCTAATCACATGTTCTTTAATCCCAGCTAAGTAATTCCTCTCCTGTTGCACTACCTAATACATCTTGTTCCTGTTTTGCACAGCAAGAAAGGCAAATCAGGAAGTTTGTTGGCCAGCCATGTGTGCCAGTGTGTGGCCCAGGATGAAATCTGCCCACACGTGCAGCCTGAGAACAGACCCATAGGTGAGAGAGGAATACTCTTGCTCCAGACAAAGCAGCAAATGAGTCTCTGAACAGCCGAGACAAGTGGTTGCTCTTGAGTTAGGAGAGGTCCTCAAAACACCCCTCTTAAACTAAAATTAGTAAATTAAATTTTGCATTCCAAGAAAACTGAGAAACGGCAAACTCGGTTAATAGTAAATCATTGGCCCCAAAGCTATTACACCCCATGTGTGCGTGTATGTGTGTGTGTCTGTGTGAAGGGTTGTTTCCAGTCAGCTGTAGGAAGCTATTGAGTCTTATTCACAGCATTTTTGAGATGTGGATCAGAATGAATGCCTGCCGATGCCTTTTATCAAAGACAGGAAACTCCTACTCATCACCCAGCCAGCTGCTGTTGTTATCAGCTCATTTGCTGCTTCCTCTCTCCCCTTCAGGAGACTTCTTGGGAGCAGAGTGCACACTTTGTCTGTATGAGGAAAAATAGATTGAAATAGAGCAAAAGACTAAGTAAGCATGAGGTTGGTTTCGCTGTTTGATTAATTAAAAAGAGGAAAACTGCTGGAAATCATACTGTATTTTATTGTGCATTGTTTCTGCCAAACACTTCCAACAGTGTTTCAGCATTGCTCCTACCATCTCCCTTGAGCCTGGCAGAAGTCATGGCAGCAGGAAATGCCAACAGCTTTCATAGGGAAAGGGCAAGTGTTAATCCTAGCCTTACAGAGCCCCTTGGAAATAAATAATAATAAAAAATTAAAAATTAAAAAAAACCAATATTTGTCATCTCCAGGACTAAAGAGAGCATCTAATTTCTTTTATTATAAATTTTTAAGAAGAAAACTTTAGAAGGAATGAAAATATAATTAATAAAAATGATGCTTTCACTGAGGCAAGTAAATAGAAAATAACAAAAATAACCACTTTTATGTGATTATCTTTGTCTCAATAAGTTTCAGGAGGGTATTTCACTGAAATCAGTTACAGCTAAAAACTAAACAAGTGAAATTGAAGGTTCACAATACATTCTTCCTACTCACAACCTCCCATATTAAATAAGCAGTTCATTTAAACATTAAGACAAGATGGTTTTCAATATATTGACTGATTACTGTGATAAAAAATTGATAATGTAAAGCATCTCTTTGTGACAAGCAAACCAGTCATTTTCTTAAGTGTGCACTGTTATAAGAAACCAAAAGCAAATTTTAGCACCACATGTATACACATTCTTCATGGCTATGGAAGATTGATTATTTTCAAGAATCAGAATTTTAAAGGTAATCTATTAATTGTTCTGTTAAGAAAGTTACTAACAGGGGATATACTGATGGAACAGACTGTGGCAGAATAAATTCTTTGACAGCTTATGCTGGTTTTCTTCTTAGTAAAGGCAAGGTCCTTGACACTGAACTCAAGATAATTAAAAGATACACACCTGGTTGAAACCAGTCTGCTAAGTACTCCTAAAATCAATGGAGAAGCAAGAGGACAGTTGTCCTCATGTAAGACAAGTATCCAAGACAGTTTGGTTTAATTGGCCTCAAGAAAACTTTAATCCTCACTGTGGCCCACAGAGAGAAACCAGGTGATTAACTTAGGAAAAATCATAGACAATGTGGTTCAATAGTTTGTGATTTTTAAGGAGCACCAGGGAGAAAATATGCAGCTATTTGTACCTGAAAAATAAATTATCTGTGTTATGGGTGTGTGGCTGAGACTGGTATTGATGGAAGTTGAAGGTATAGCATGTAAAGAAGATATTTCATGTTGATCAATATATTCTAAAGGCACTCTAAAGGAGAAGGAAATTGGTTTGGGATAGGTTGTTCCAGCACCAAGAGTCACCAGTGGCTTAGGCTTAGGTGGTGACTAGGACATGGCACTGTCCAATGCTAAAAATCCACCTGTAAATTTCTGTATGCATGCATGACAGCACAAACACTGTCTTGGAGCATGTTCCTTTAAACATGGCAATTTAATCCTAGAAATCATTTGGATTAATGCAGTGGCAGAAAATGAGCAAATTTTTTATCCCTCCCAATTTCCAGAGGCAATAAAGAAAATCATAGAATGATTAAGGTTGGGATAGACCTCCAAGATCATTGAGTCCAAGCTGTTTACAAACACCACCACATCAACTAAACCACAGCACTGTGCTGCATCAAGTTGTTTCTTGAGCACTTCTAGGGATGGTGACTCCAACACTTTCCTGGGCAGCCCATTCCAGTGCTTGGTAACCATTTCAGTGAAGAAATTCTTCCTGTGAATTTTTTCCACATGAACTCTTCATGTGAATGTTTCTAAAGATTTAAAGATTTCCAAAGTCAAGTTAGAGTGCCTGTATATTCTTGTTTTCTCTTGTTAAAATGTAACTATACTTAGCTACCAAAAGCAGAGATGTGAAAAAAAAAACCTTCAAAAATAATAAGATAATCACACAAGAGCTTTAAACAAAATCAGAGTTTCCACTCTATAAAAACTGAGATGATCACCAATTATTTATGGTTCCTTTCGCAGAACTCTCCAGCTGCTCATTTTGAAGGTTGTGGTGGACAGCACAGCTGCACTTTGCAATGCATGATATAAGAGGAAGAAATCTAGCTTGACTCAAATATTTAAATTTCCTTTTCAGCTTTGTCAATGTGATTGGTGTTAGAGTTTGCTTTTGTCCCCTTGGCTAAATATCCCCATTTCCATTTGCACTTCAAAATCATAAACTACTTCTCAACAACTTCCTCCATGTCAAAATCTCCATTTTAACCAGCTGCAGAAATATCTGGTGCCTCAAAATAAAACTGTTTGGATGTTAAAGACACTGTTGAGTAGAACAGAACAAGGAATATTTCCAATGCTTCAGTAATTCAAAGGTCACTGGATGAGCGTTAGAAAAGAATCAAGCCTGTCACACACAGTGATATCTTTTTCTTTTCAATAAGTTTGTTGCATTATGAAATAACATAGCATGTGTTGACACAAGTCTTGACACATTAACCAGAAGGAGTTACAATCCTCTGTGTGCCTTGTGTGACTTGACATAATATTTGAATAGTGAGACACAATATGCTGTCAGGAATTTTTCTGTCAGCCTGGGGTATGTTAGTTCTGTGTAATTGCACCAAACCACTTCTGACCTTTTGAAATTGCCAGATTTGTACCACTGTCTGTCACTTTATAATTCCTCACACATAGATTTATATTTGTATGGGTATGTAAACCTGTGACAGATGGTTAAATTACAGTGTCTACTATTAAAAACCCTAGAATTTCCAATACGAGCAAAATCCCTGGTATTAACTGTGACTTAACATTTGCAGGCTACCTGATGCTCACCAAGCCACTGCCACCTTACTCAGGTCCTCTCACCAGGACCAGAGGAAAAAAATACAGTGAAAAGGCTCTTGGAAAAAAATAAGGAAAGGGAGGTTGCTCACTAATTATTGCCATAAGAAAACCAGACTTGAGTTGGGGAAATCAATTCAATTCATTTTGAAACAGAGCAGGATAGTTAGAAACACCCCCCTGAACACTTAAATCCACTCCTCCTGTCACTGGTTACCTGGGAGAAGAGCCAAACCCCCACCTGGCTACAACCTCTTTTCAAATTGTTGAGGAGAGTGATGATGCCTCCTTTCCTCCAGGGCAAACAACTCAGCTCCCTCAGCTGCTTCTCACAGGAGTTGCAAAACCAAGGGATTTGCTTGTGTAGTACTGCTTGCATTTTCTCAAGATCTGTCCTTAAAAGAAACCATTCTAAAGTGAGGGGTTCAGCAGCTGCAAATCTGGAAATAGGAGAAAACTTTATTTGTCCCAAAGGAGCACCTCTGTGCAGAAGGGCATTTACAGTCATAGAATGGCTTGGGTTGGAAGAGACTTTAAAGATCATCTAGTTCCAAAATTTTAAATTCTTCAAGCCTGTGGGAACAAAAAAAACCAACAAACCCCCCTCCCAAAAAAAAAAAAAAAAACCCAACAAAAACCCCCCAAAAGACAGAGAAGGATATGACTCTTAGTTCTGTTCCTTTATTTTACACTGCGTTTTCATTGGATGGAACCCTTCAGCATGATTTAGAGCTCCCTTTGGTCAGTGCTGCAATTTGCAGGTTGAGTTCCATTTCCATCCTTTCCTTGCTTCCCCTTCCCATACATTTCCAGGAGCATGACAGACTCAGCAATGCCCACATGGACTGAACACAGACACACACACACACACAGACACAATATTTCCTGTGCTTGAAGTTGCCCATCCATTGTAGTAGCAGAAGCAATATGTTTATTTAGTTCTGGGGCAGTGAACAAAAAGGAATCCATGGGATCTGGGTAGCTTCACAAATAAATGGCATATGAAAACAGGTTCAGAAGTTTACATCTGTGCATTTTTCCTAAATACCTTTTTAGATAAATTGTATCTATTTACAGACATTTTTGAAAGGTTTGCTTTCCTGTGGTTTTTAAAAAAATCCCAACAGCTAGGATGCTTATTCAGTGGCATAGTTTCTGGTAAAGAAAACTAAAATTGGAACAATTCCAAAACAAATATTATTTGCTTTTTGAGCTAAACCTAAAATGAAGGTTCTTCTATGAATCCAGTATTTTATAAAAGCATACACAAACAAAAGAATAGGGTGTTCCAGGAGATTATTATTATTCATGTGGATTGCTAACAAGTAGCAGTAAACCTTAAAAAAAAGGAAGTATAAAAATAGATTTTAAAGATGTTTTCAGAGAAATTTTATGAGGTTAGAAGAATCATCTCATATACAAACATCCATATTCTGACACTCTTATCACAGAGTTCCTGATTTCTCATTGAGGTTTTGTTGCATGATGTGTCAAATGCGTTTTGATTCTGACAAATGGAAAGGTAATGCTAAATATATTCTTTCAAAAATCAATGTATCCTAACGTAATAAACAACTTTTTTTAGAGCTGCAAAGGATATTAATGAGAGCCACATGGAGAGATTAAAGGATCTTTTTTCTATGGAAGGTTCTTTAGATTTCTCTTCAATAACTGGAGGTGCATTATTTCGCTAAGGGATCAGATCCACCTAAGCCTAAACTGTCATGGTACCACTGTCTCCAGCAAAGATTAGCACATTTATTGATGCTTCTTGAGACTCTGGACAGTTACTGTTTATACATCAATTTCCAGGGACAGGAATTTATTTCCTTCCCATTCCTCTGAAACACAACATTGTGATAATATAAAAGATGCTTTGAGTGTGGTCTCTTATGAAGAGAATCTTTTTTCCTGCTTTATTAATCTTTCTCAGGAATGTGTACCTGGAGAGAAGAAATGCTTTTCCTCAGTCACAGACACATAAATCTTTGAAATTTAGTCTTTAGAGAAAACCCTTTTTGTATTGTACGGAGTCATACTGTGAGTAACAAAGTCCATAAATAAAATAGTGCCACAGAGCTCACAGGTTATCTGCTTAACAACGACAACTTTGTTCTTCTTGCTAATTTAACACATTTTGGTATGCTAAGATTCTGTGATTTAATCATTCTTAACAATAGATTAAAGTGATTCCCACTGAGATTTGAAAAGCAAGAGCAACCAGAACACAGGCCTAAATCAATGTGTGCCCTGCAAGCAGGCTGAAAATTAGAAAAGGTTGGATCCTCTATTTTTCTGCATGAAAATTAAATTAAAAATGGTAGGAAGTCTCTAACTTCTTTATGTTTCCTGGAATATATTTGCAAAATTAAGGTCTATTGACAGCAATGAGAATTTAGGCATTAAGTTAGATTAGATTATCCCTTATGGAAATTTCAAAATGAAAGAGAAATAAATCCTTGGATTTATTTTGACTGAATAAGATGAGGTTCTTAATTAGTTTTATTTAATGTTTTAGCTTTACTATGTGCTTCATGTAAGCACATAGTAAAGCTAAAACATGATTATTAAGTTTAATTTGTCAATTAAATGAAATAATTGTGGAAAAAATCTGAATTCACTGTATAACCCCTCATCAGCTTGTAAAATCTAATTTGAAAATGTGTTTTTACTTCTAACTAAAACATACAGAAGGTGCTAAGAATTTGTTTAATCATTGTACTAAAGGAACTCTTTCAATAGCTCTGAACACTTTGCTGATTCTATCCCCAAAACAAAGTTTTCCATGAAACAGGTTAGGGAAAGGAACACCTGTTGGAGGGCTTTGATCCCTTGCAGCTGACAGATGGAACAGCAAAGTTCTAAAACAGCAAAGGAGTGATTGCCAATCATTCAGCAGGTCAATTCCAGCAGAAATAAAAGTTCTGTAGGGCAGGAGGGAAATTTGTCAGCTCTCCTGCTTTCTCCATGAGATTTATTTATCAGACCCCTGCTTGGGACTTGGTTTCTGGAGCAGTATTTATTCCTGGAGGGTGACTGCAGCCTCTCTTCAGTCCTTGGATCCCATATCACAGACAAGAATGAGGGGAGAATGAGACTGCTTTGGAAAAAAGAAAAGCTACGGAATAATAAACATCAGACAAGTATTTGGTCAAAGGATGGCCCTCCCTCCTGATGCTGCTGCTCCTGACATGAGGATGGGGAAGTTCTGCAGCCCAACACAAGGAATTAAGTGAATTGAGTAAGAACCAGCTTTGAAGTTTTGGAGGTGTGAAATAGGCTGAAACCCAATGCAAATTATTCTAACATATTTAAAAATTATTTTTAAATACCAAAAAAAAAAAATTCAATTTTAAAAATTAAATTTACTTGAATACATATATGTGATTTAACCTTATCTTTTCAAAACCAAATTGTTCCATTTGTAGATCTAGGCATATGAATTGGAGAGGGAGGGAAAGCAGCAGTCAGGTAACTGTGGGGATGGTTCATTTCTGCTGACACTATGGCTAGTAGAACATCAATTGTGAAAAATCGAACCCGACACTATGGATGAAACTGGAAATATGACAAAAAAATTCCAATATCTCTTTCATTTATTTCATGGATTCATGGACTTTAGAGGGCAGAGGGGGACAATTATAACCACATCATCTGCCTGCTTCTATTACATAAGTCATACAACTTTCTTGATTTAACTTCTGTGGGTGAAATGAAATATAAATTGCTCTAATATTTTAAAATGTGAATTATTCCTAAACCAAATATGTCTATCTACAACTTCCATATGCCATAATTCATTATAAAGTTTCCTGCTATATTTGAGAATCCTCTTAATAATTTTTGTTATATGATTTCCTATTAACTGTAATCAAATCCCACTTAATGAGTGAGGGAATCAGTGTGGAGTTTGTGAATTCTATTTATGCTATGGAATCTTTACATACGGACAAATTTCACCTCACTATTGAGCTTTTCTGCTTCTCTCTACAAATTTTGTGCCTCAGTTTTGAGGAGAAATTCTGAGAGGAAATGCCACAGAATTAAAAATAACAAATTAGGAAAACATTTAAAAATGGAAACAAACTAACAGAGCAGAAACTAAAAACAATTATCTATGCAAACTGTCAAATTAACAAGAGATCCACTAGTCTAAGGTGCCAGGTGATCTCATCACTCAATCAATTTCAAGAAGTAATTCTCTAAATACTGAATTCTTACTCTGGAGATTGTTCCATTCCCACAACATCCTTGACAGAACCATGTGGCTTAATGTCACAAATTGTTTCATTGTTTAGATGACACCAGGGAAAAGCCACCTAGGATCTGCCCAGAAACTAGAGCTAATGGCTGGCCAGGTTGATCCCAATTTTCTGGGACAATCCAGAGAACTAGGAACAGCATGAGAGGATGTGCAGGGATGACCCAGGGCAGAATAGCAGCAGCAACACCCATAAGAACTTGGTTTGTTCTGTAAGATTTTGTGGGACACAGAACCCCATGGGAATGTCACAGTTCCATTGCATCCCAGAGCAAACAGTCAAACAGTGGGAAAGAGGAGAAAAACAAGAAATGTCATGCTTGTGAGAGGCTACATGTGTAGGTGAGCATTTGGCTTTGTGTTGGGAATTGCTGCACCCACATCAGTGAACATTTTAACTGCTCTGTGGTCCTGCCATAGCTCCATTGCCCTTGGCTGGTTTTAATAGACGGAATTAAAGATTGGGAGCATCAAAAGCTTAAAGCTATGTCCAGAACTTGCATTTCCCTTCCTGCAAAACTCCCAAACTTGAGCAAGAAGAGGTACAGCTGGACTATAAAAAGAAAGGAATGAGTAGCATGACACCACACACAAAGGACACAAATGGACAGGGACACCAATGCCTGTACCAGGGACTTTAGCAAGGACAGGGAATTGGTGGGACATCCCATCACAAAGCAGGGAAAGCTTGAGAGCACAAGAGTCTACTCTTCTGAACATCAAGCTGTGAAGAACTAGAAGTAAAACAGACACAATTTCCCTTGTTAAATTCATCTTTTGAGCTCCTTGAATCCTTCCCAGTCCTTTTATAAATCCTTTCCAATTTATCAATGCAATTTTTGAACTCAAGATTTCAGAGCAGAAGCAGCAGCCTCCTAAGGAGAAATAGCACAATCAATTTCTACTCAATATTCTCATGTTTTTGTCTCACATTCACCTTTTTAATGTGGAATTGTATTGAGTGTTCATGCTTGGTGTGACTTCTTGCACCTTTTTAAAAGCATCTTCTCTTCAAGACATTTGTAGCTGCAAAATGTGGCTTCTATTCACACTTCACTACACCAAAATGTAACTTGGCTGAGTTGCAAATTGTATATTTATACCACACTTACAAAACTGCCTACACATCCCTGCTGAATTCTACCTCTTTTTTTGACATTCATTTGTGTTTGTGTGCATTTGCTATAAATTCAATCAATAGCAGTTTTGTTTTCATCCAAGTCATTGATAACAATATTAAATAGCAAAAGGTCAGGAACTGTTTCTTAAAGACCTCACAAATATCAGTAACAAAGACAGTGTTTAATCAGTATGAACTCTTCTATTGATTTTGTATCACCTGGCTTCTTAATCAAAATATCATCCTGTAGCAAACCAAAACAGTTTACAGAAAAGGAAGTGGTAAATTGTACTATAGCTGCTATCAATGACACTTCCATTAAAAAGAAAATTTAATATCCATGTAGAACTCATGAACCCAGGCTGCCTAGTATTGTTAACCATGTTGCATTATTTTGATAATTACAAATATTCTTACAATATTTGTTGTAAAAAATGTCAAGAGACCTGGCTGCTGAGCATTCAGGAGTTCACATATAAGCCTTAGCATGGCAATGATGTTCAATCATCATTAGCACTTTCAGGCAAACAGCAGAAGACATCAGTCTGTCACCTGATAGTCACCCAGCAGTATTACACCTTCCCCTGTCAGCCTTCACTTATGTAGTGTCTAACACAGGAAAAATTGTTAAGCAGAACTTTGGGCAAGGAAAAAAAAGATAATAAAGCTATTACAGTTAATGTAACCAATTTTTTATGTATATACTAACTATGAGAAGGAACAAAACATCGAGAAGAGAAGGTTCAAGAGGTCCTATAAATGTGTATAAATTCCTGAAGAGAGAGTGTGAAGAGGATGGAATTAGGCTTTATTTAGTGCAGCTCAGTGTCAGGACAAGAGGTAATGGGCACAAAGTGAAAAAGAAGATGTTCCTTCTAAACATCAGGAAACTTTTAGTCTGAGCACAGGTGTAACTTGTTCAAAGAAGTTGTGAAGTCTCTCTCCTTAGAGACACCAAAGAATTTTCTGGACACTGCGTGGTGGGCTACTGGCTCTTGGCGGCCCTGCAGTAGGGTTGGACCTCCAGAGGTCCCTTTCAATCTCAAGCATTCTGTAATTTTGTGATATACCTTAAAGGAGACAGAGCTTCTCCTCTCTTTCAGTGATCAGTGATACCTCTTACATCCTGGGAAAATGCCATCACTTCAAGTATTACACATTGTTTAAAATTTGGATCATGCTGATATAAATTTCACAAAATGAAATATTCTTTGGTCCAATTTAGCCAGCCAGACCAGAAGTGCCTCAGAGAGCACATTGAATTTTCTAGTGGAGGGGAATGATACCTACATCAACCTTTGCACTGTCAGGTTTCTTTTTTCCCAGATGCCTCAAGGTATATTCTGTTCTCTCTAGTAGAGTCAGTTTTCATCTAACCAAGTTTCTACCTGGTAAACCAACATATTTAATCTATTGCATTTCAAACAAAATAAATTACTTGTTTTTGTAAGATTGCTCACATCTTTTTATGCCAGAGGTGTCTTCCATTGCACAGTGCAACTTATACTTGGTGAGCAATTGATCAAATTGGAAGCATTTAAGAAAAAATCTTAAAAATCATGAAGTTAGAAGTAAAAACTATGAAAAGGAAGAGACTATAGATGTTAATTCATAAATATTTCTATGATAAGGACCATATAAGGATTTAAGAGAAGCAAAGGAAGAGGAACGAGAAAAATATGCTGGGAAAGAATAAGAACTGTGTCACAGTAATTTAGAAAGGTAGATAATGTGACACTATTGAGCCTATCATCTTTTGAATGACTGCATGATAATAGCACAGTCTAATGCTAACATCTGTAGGGTGATTCAAAATGAAATATAATTTCTGTATGAATTAGAAATGCTGAAATTAGCAATGACAGTATAGAAAATATCAAGAAAATGCAAATTACAAGATTATGGACCTCAATATGTTCATTTTTTTATTTGAAATGTGTTCCTCTGTATCTGATAATATAATTTTTTTTGAGCAAAATTTAAAAACTAAACCTACTACATGTCAATGTCTGTCATTTCTTTAAATTATATTCCCGAAAAATGAAAATACATTTTAGTACTAAGTATATGTTACTGAGACAAAACTCAGCTCAGTTCATGAAGGTGAGGAAACTCCACAAGCAAGTGTAATCTAAAGCTGTGAATTGCCATAAAGAGAGTTCCAAGATTCATTTCTGTACTTATTCAGGAAAGGAGGGTGAGCAGTGTACAAGCTGCTCTCAGACACATCCCTAGAGGAATTAACTGAAGTAATATGATGTTGGCTGTTCATTTTCTTTCCTTTCATGTAGAAACATATTCCTCATAGATATGCTGTATAGTTCACAGGGCCAGCTATCTCACAAGTGAACTAAGGAGCAGCATCCCTGGAGGTTCTTGTCCAGTGTTTACCTCGGTGAGACAGGGAAGCTATCTGCTATAGCAGGAGAATCCCATAATTACAAAATTGTTTAGGTTGGAAAAGAACTCTTAGGTCACTTGGTCCAACTTTTTGCTAACCATCCCTTGCCAACAAGACCATGGCACCGAGTGCCACATCCAGTTGTTTTTTGAATACCTCCAGGGATGATGACTTCACCACCTCCCTGAACAGTGAAAATAATGAAACCATTCTGTTTCCATTCCAATGCTTAACAACTTTTTTTGGGATGAAATTCTTTCTGATACTTAACGTGAACCTCCTCCGGCACAGGTTGAAGCCTATCACTTGTTACCTTGGAGCAGAGCCTGACCCCTACCTGGCTACACCAGAGTGATAAGGTCTTCCCTGAGACTCCTTTTCTCCCAGCTAAACACCCCCAGCTCCCTCAGCTGCTCCTCACAGGACTTACCTTCTGGACCCTCCCAGCTCAATTGACATTTTCTGGACATGTCAGAGGAGGGAGGCCAGAAATGGTGTAAAGCAAGTTTGCAAACCATTCTGTTTCAAAGCTAAATACTGGGATACTCATATCTAAAGGACTGCCTGTCACTCACATTTCACTTCTTAAACTGTTTTCATTTCAGCACTGAGATTCTGAAATGGTGTTTAGGATGAGCACTAGCACTCAGCAGCTGCAAGTTGTTAACATATGATCTCTTCCTGCTGTAAAAGCAGCAATCCTACAGAAATGCTTACAAAATTCATAGACCAAATCATTTAAACAAAACATTCAATACATTCTGCAAACATCAGGGGGGAAATAAATTCCAGAAATGATAAGATTACTTCTATATATATTTTGTTGCTAAAAATATTCCTCAAAGCACATTTGTTAATTGCTCACAAGTAGTTCTTTGAAAATATTCATTGCTACAGGCATTGGTTAATTTTGATCAAATATCTTTTCAGTTACCCAGCAGGAGAATATGGAAAAAACTTGTGCCAGACTTTTCTGAGAGGTGCAGATTGAAAAGAAGAAATTGTTCAATGGGCACAAATTGCGATACAAGAAATTCTGATAAAACATAGGAATTTTTACACAGAGAGTTGCTCAACACTGAGCCTTGAGAAGCTGTGACACTGGCTGGTAATGCCAGTAGGAAATATCCAGCTAAGTTACCTAGGTACAATGAAATAACAGGAAATTATAGAAAAGAGTGAAGAAATGTTCCTACGAGGGAAATGGCAAGGAAAGATACTCTGAATGATGGGGTTGTAGAAGGGAGTATCATCAAAGAAAGACAAGATAAAAGCAAAAATCAAACAAAAAGATAAGAGATAGTTTAGATTAAAAGGTAACTTTAGATAGCTGCAATCAAATAAAAGATATAACAAATAAGGTAATTAGTGACACAGCTAACTGGTTCAGAGAGGAATTAGATTTAATCAAAACAACTACAGTGATTTTCTAAAGATGAGATCTCAGATCAAATGGGATGTGGCCTGGTGACCACTGAAATGATAGGTACATTGGCTGTCTGTGTCTTTGGGATGGAACAGAGAAGTCTTCAATGCACAAATCTTGTTTGCTTTGATGAGGATCTTGCTGTAGCTGCACCACTGCTTGCAGGCCGTTCGTACATAAAGCTGATGTTATACACTACTCTGTTTACTTTTAATTTCACTTAACATTAGACAAACAATGAAAATATCAATTATATATCCAATTGAAATGGTATTATCAAGCTCAAAAAAAAGCTGAAGTATGAAGATTTTCCCTGATTCTTATATATGGCAAAAAAGGCATCTGCCTGATTTAAGGAAAGGAGAATTCCAAGACTCCATTTGCAAGTCCTTTTCAATAAAAATGTCTGTAAGCCTAAAGATTTGCCCTTCTGTTGTCAATGGAATTCTTGAAATTTTCTTTCAATAAGTAAAAGCCAGGTCCCTGTTCTGCAAATTGTGCTCTCTGTAGCGTTAATTCAAAAGATCCTTACATTTGGGCAAATGTGGAGTGCTGCAGAATTTGCATCAGTTATTGTGCAGACTTAGGCATGTTAGAAAATTACACTGCCACTTTTCTCGTTATGTCCTAAGTGATTTACTGTCAATACTACTCAGAAATAACCAGTAATAGTTCTCACACTGTAATTTAACTGTAAACAAAGCAAACTGAATATTTACATAGTTGATCTATTTCGTTTCCACATATTTTTTTTAGCTGAGACACCATTCTACTGTGTTAAATACCTACTTCAGCATAAAATATTGTTGGATTTTCTAATTTTTCTTTTTTTTTTTTCTTAATGAATTCCATATGCCATGGTTCTGACTATTTTCATTTCTCTAGTGACTAAACAAGGAGACCTGTGGAAAACAGCTCAAGTATTCTGAGAATTTCTTGAAATAAATTTGCTACTAGAAGATTATGTTGATTCACAAGAATTTTATTCTGTTCATGTTCTCCAATATCTTTCACATTTCTTTAATTTTCTATAAAAAGGTGATTGGAATTGAAATAGAGCTGATTCAAGGTTCATTTCCTGTATCACAAAGTCCCTACAGTAGCTGCTGAAAGCTTCAGCAATGCAAAGGAGTTCACAGGGTATGTCCTTACCCTTGTAAGCAATTACTGCCTATTGTATGATGATCTTTTTTCCCCACTTCTTTGCTCCTTGTGTTTTACTGATTCACAAAGCAACGTTCACCAAAATACACTGTTCCTCTATGTAGATCTTGACCTTACTCTAAGCCTAAATCGACAGCTGCTCAGCTTCTGCAGTCACACTAGGCCCAGAGCTGCTTTGCTGTTCTGCTCCTACATGAAAACAGTTTTTAAATGAATCACTCATCCATTCTAAGCTGAATCTGTCTCCTGGATGAAAAACACCCCTCTTCATTTCAGCTGCCCCTGAAGCTCTCTGTAGGAGCATCCCTTCTCCTGCTGAAGTGCCTCCCTCTGTGAAGATTCTTTCTCCTACATAGTTGGATTTCTCCTTCCCTAGCATGAAATGTAGGCCTACTTAAACACCCAGGCAGAGAAATTTCATGACACAATGCGTTCCTTAAATCCATGGTTCATGCTAGAAGTGCAGTAAAAATTAGTTTTAATCTTTAGTATTAGCATTATGAAAAAAAAAAGTTATATTAATTTGACCCAGCACTACCTTATATACTACTGTTTCTCTTTTTAATGTAAACTCTGGGCTAAAGATTGTGAGAATGAACAGTAGTGAGGCTGCTGAATTTAATTTCCCTGGAGCTAGGACTCTCAGACACTTCTTGTGTCCCATGATTTAAATGTCTTTCTCATTTGCTCTTCTAACTCTTGCCTGCCAAAAACAAGGGGACAAGAAATACATTGCATGTATGGTGCACTCTGAGCTAAGTCTACACAATCTTATTGTTGTCATAGAATGAAGAGGGAAAATGTGGCCATAGCTGAAGAGGTTTTGTTTGTATTTTTCCTTGCCTTGTGAAATTACAGGCCTTTGAAAAAGAGGGAGGGAATGAGAAAGGGAACAAACCCCCCTGTATTTCTTAGAACCATAAGATCAGAGGGAAGTGCAAGAAATATCTGCCCCATGTTTTGGTTGTCTTTATTTAAAGATACAAAAAGGCCATCAGGAAAATAAATCCAGTGAAAAGGGATATAGAAATGGCAAGTAAAGAATAATGTGCTGTCTCGTATTAGACCACAATGAAAGGCAGAAGCACAGATCTATGTGTCAAAAAGCTTCAGATCTGCAAGAAATTTCTTTACAACTTTTTGCCCCTGTTTAAAGGAACAGATCTCCTTGTGATCTTTTCCTAGTATCTCACTAGCACAACTACTGCAAGCTAAGTTAGGGTTGCAAGATCAAAAGTTTCCTAGATCCATTCTTAATTTCAAACAAAATTTTAAAAAAATCAAAAATCATAGCTATCATCAATTAAGGTGTTGAAGGTTAGGTTTCCTTCCTTTTGTTCCTTTTTACATATAGAACTTTTTCCCAAAAGTTGCTAGGAAACACTAATGACCTAAAACAAACAAAAGAAGTGGCCAAGCTCAGAGTAGGAGGGCATCTCGTTGCACTTCTCTTATCTGGGAGCTTCTCTCTGAGAGGCAGAGATACTGCAAGAATTGGTCAGGTAATGGATGGGGCTGGGACAGCTGCTGGCTCCCTCTCTCTCAGCTTCAGAGGACGATGGTCAAAGCTGCTGCTTGAGGAAGGGAATTCACTGAAACCACCAAAACCCAGTCCAGAGCTGCTTCTGTTGCCGTGGGGTGAGACTCTGCCTGTGAAAGCAGCCACCGAACTGGGACCTTATTAACACCTACCCCACTCAAAAAAGGGATCTATCACCATCTGCTCAGGTGCCTGAGATCCTGAGCCTGCCCCTCTCTGCCCTCTCAGAGCTGGGCCGCCGCTGCCCCTCCCCTGATGTTTCTTCAGTGCTGCTCCGAGCTTTTCGCTGCGCTGTAATTACAAAATTACAATAATTCAGAGGGAAGGGGTTTATATTTTCCATTCCAAGGGAGGCTCCTGCCTTCCTTAGCAGACACTTGTCTTTCAAACTGAGACATACGGAAAATTTGTGTGCAAGTTAAAGTTATTCTGCTATAATGTCAAATTTATTAAAAAAAGTTTTCTTCCTTTTGAGTCCAAAATTCATCAAATGCATACTCTTTTGAAGAGTACATTTTTTTTTTATTCTGACAGCTCATGTGTGGATTTAAAGTAATACAGAAATAAAACTTTCTTGCAGTTCAGAAATTCTCTCATCTCTGTTTGAAATTACATAACTGCCTCAATCAAAAAAACCCTCTGGAAAATATGTGCCAGGAGATTTGTGTGTTTGCAATTCTGGTGAATAGATCAAATGTGCCATTCTCTGTATGTTTTCAAAATCTTCTTTCTTACAAAAGAAATCACAGCATTCATAGTTCCTTTTTTTACTGTGAACTAAAAGAGTAGAACCTCAGTTGCAGTACAAGCTGGCTTGTACTGGGCAATTAATTTGGCTAAGAAACCCAGTCATTTCCATAAACCAGCCCCTGGGTTGACTGACAGGAACCTCAACCAATCACAATCCATCCTGAACCGCAGAGATCTCACGGGTCTGGGAGCTGGGCGGTGTCAAAGATCAGACCCGTGAGTTATCCAGGCAAACCCCACTTGTAAAGAGGAATTCAACCGATAAACCACATGAACATCAGGTGTGTGGTCATCTCTGTCTCTGACCTACCCCTGCTGTGTTACACAGCACTCCTAACAACTCCAAAACTAACAGTCCCTATACACTGAAAAACACAAACTAGTTTGAATCGGGCCAGCATACAGCTTCTTTATTACATGCCACTTGCTTTTCTTTTTTTCTCCTCATCTACATTCACCTTAATGCTTCTAAATCATCATTGATTGGTGCTGTGAGGACTAGGAAAAGCTATGAAACTAAATTAACATTCACCTGATAAAAACTGAGATAAAATTAAAATTGCTATTTACCCTCTATGGGGTCTTGCTGAAGGCAGCTCCTGCTTTTTCAGAAAATCAGTCTACTGTTAAAGCAGTAATCCAGGAGGAACTTCTAATCCAAAGATATTATTCAATATCCTTTAGGTCATGCTGCAAACTCCTTTATTATTCATGGCAACTGCCTTGCTTGCTTTAGGTTTGATTTGTGGCTGTGCTCCAAGCCCAGAAAAAGCATTCAAGAGTAGAGTGTGAGAGGAGACAGTGTATGAAGACATCAGAGAGGAGAGGAGAAGCTGCAGCTGATACAAGGCATACTCAAGAAGTAGAAATGCACTTTCAGCAGAGGCATTCAATGGAAGTGGCGCCAGAGTGTGAACAAAGGCAGCCAAGAGAGTCCCCAAGAGGGAGAGAGCCAGACCATCAGGTGTCTTATTTCAGCAAAGGGAGGAGGAGAGGGAAACCTGAAAATTCAGAAATTATAATGATGGCACAGCCTTGAAATGCCTGTTGGATTTCTCTTAAGCCTGCTGAGCTTTCTATACAGAAACCTCACTTATCTAAGTGCACCAAATCTTGTTCTCAGCTTAGTTAACTACAAACTTGTGCCTGCACTAGAGCACACCAGCAGGTCTTTGGGACAATAAATGTGCTACATATTTAAATAGCAACCAGCAAAACAAAGTGCCAACCCTCTCCAGTATTGTTAGTTATTATATCCCTGTTCATCTTCTTAAGCACAACCCTGTACACCCCTGTATTTCAAAGTGTGCCTGGATGTGACACACAGTCACTGTTTTAAATGTCAAGACTTCTGTATTTCCTTACTAACAAGAGGGATTGCAGATTCCTCAATGTGTTTCAAATCCCCATTGTAGCAGCTACTAAGGTTTTATTATTTATGTTCCTCTTCATACCCAGTGCAGCACATTGATGATTCTGTTACTGTTTCTTTTCTTCCACCACAGTACAGAAGATATTTAATGATCCAATGAAGAAAACCACCCAAGAATTATAGAGAATAATTATCTCACTGAAGAACAGTATGAATTCCCTAATAAGTCCTTCCTCCCCCAGTTCACTCGTCTTCCTGAAAAATATAATAAAATCTTTTATTCACTAGGCAGAGTAAAGCAAAGTGGAAAAGCTTTGTTGAAAGCATCTAGATAATGTCTATTATTCTATGAGAATAAGGTTTGTGAAATAGGCACCAGATTTGTACACCCAAAGTACTCAACAGAAAGTAGGTCATGGCTAACATAAAAGTGAATGCTTCAAAATAATCATTTTAATAGGGTGTGACAGCATAAGAAATTAAAATATATAAATTCTGAGCAGTTATAAAAATCCACTCGTAACCAAATGTGTTTCAATAAGCTGCCTGTACCTAATATTTTATTTAAAGTTTAGCATTCTCAATATGTACCATAATTTATTTTTCCAAGAATAAAACAGAGCTGCATATGTAAGAGTTGGGGAGAGATCTGTTTATCTGTTCTGTCAATAGATAACCTGAGTATGCAGCCTTTTCCTGGGTGTAGACAGGAGGGGAGCTTTTCCTATTTCTACTTTCAAAAGCTTGTCTAAATCTCTGTTCCTTTACAAAGCATTTCTGAATAAATATGATCAAGCAGGTTTTCAGGACTATAATTTTAAAGAGGAGGGTTGGTAATATAAAGTCTGAAGGCACTACATCACTGAATCAACTGAGTAAAGAACCAAATCAACATCTTACAAAAGTGAGTCAATTGAGTCTCTCTGATGTTCAGTCCTGTATTTTTGCTATTTTCAGGTTATGACTGTACAGTGAGACAGGAATGTGCTCTGACAGCCAGGAGAGCAGTTGGATTAAGGAGTGCATCAGGCACAGCTTCACCAGCTTGGCAAGGGAGGGGATTGTCCCATTCTGCTCTGCACTGGGGCGGCCTCACCTCAAGTTCTGGGGGCAATTTCAGGTACCATAATGAAAGATATAAAGCTGTTAGAGGAGGGACACAGAGGTAGTGAAAAGTCTAGTGGGAACACATACAAAGAACAGCTGGGAGAGATGGAGTTGTTCAGCCTGGAGGAGAGGAGACTGAGGGGAGACCTCATTGGTGTTAGGCAGCATCCTCACAAGGGGAAGAGGAGGGGCAGGCACTGATCTCTTTTCTCTGGTGACCAGTGACAGGACCCAAGGAAACTGTCTGCAGCTGTGTCAAGGAAGGTGTAGGCTGGAAATGGGTGTCAGGAAAAGGTTTTTCACCCAGGGAGTGGCTGGGCAATGGAAAAGGCTCCCCAGGGAAGTGGTCACAGCACCAATCCTGACAGAGCTCAGGAAGCATTTGGACAACACTCTCAGGCACATGGTGGGATTCCTGGGGCTGTCCCACACAGGGCCAGGAGTCAGACATTGATCATCCTGATGGGTCCCTTCCACCTCAGGATATTTTAGAACTCTCTGATAAAGCAATAGCTTTATGTTTTAATATTATCGTTCCCAAAAGAAATTACCAGGATTACTAAGCAAATATTTAAAAAAGTAAAATAAAGAAATCTCCAAATTAGGCAATGATACTCCTCATTTTTTCATTTAGATACCTCCATCCTGTTTCCATATGTTCACAAAAATTTTATCAATAGAAACATATATCATAGAAAGATTTGGCTGAGCAATTATTGAAAACAAACAGAAGTCAGTCAAAGACTTGCCTTGTATTCACAAAAAACTCAAGAGTGCATGAATATTGTGTTGAATCTTATTTTTTATGCCTGATTAATGAGCACTTGTAGTTTCTTCGTTTTACAGTTTTCACAGAGCAATATTGTAATTGACAAACCCTTAGCAGCTTTTGGAAACTACATTCAGCATGTTTGCTATAGCTTCCCTTAACCATGGCTGCAATATAATTCACTATTATCTTGTTGACAAGGCTATAATTTGTTTCACACATCACTATTCATTAAAATAATATGTACCTGTGCTCTGGTTTTGTACCACTTCAAAGCTCAACTACCAACAAATTCATGGTCAATTAGTTTGACTGGATGAATAACAGTTGGAAAACTACATAGGTTTCTCACCTTCCCACATTTTGTGTTTGCATGAAATTAGAACCTCATAAATCCATTACAACACAGAATTAGTTGCAGTTCTCCATTTCTTTCGTTTAGTGGAAGACGTCATTTTCTCTTAACTTGGTCACAAAAAAATACAAACCTCAATTGATTTCTTTGTTTAGTCTGGTAAATTCTGAAGAAACTCAGAACTAAATCTAATGAGATTTTAAGTTAGTACATATTTCTCTGGGAACTGCAGAAGTGAACTGAACATCCTTTACTGTGTAAAGTTTATGCTCGCAAGACTGATGCCTTATGCTCATGTTGTTGCCTTTTTCCTAAACTGGTGTAGCCTTTCTATTGGTAAACCAAAAAAAAAAAAAAGACATCAAATTTCTTATTCCTTATAGATGTATTCTTCTGAAGAAAAGTAATCTTGCTTGTCACTCATCTTTCTTTGTGCCATTTGGTTAACTTGTATGTTTCATACAGAGTGAGTGCAATGTTTTCCTAGTGTGCACAGGTGGAGTTAGTGTTGATTTGCCTCATATTTCAGAGCAAGTTTACTTCTGCAATTGGGAATGGTTGCACATGCAAACAAATACTGTACTCAGGGGGGACCTTAGAGTCCAAGACATCTGCTGAGGAACAGCTACACATAAACACTGATCAGTGAACAGAATCTTAAGTCACACAAAGGGCAACAGATGATCCAAAAAGTAAAAAAAAAAAAAAAAAACCTGGTTAACAAAACAGCTTGAGCCAAACTCAAACTTTCTCTTGAATGCAGCAATGTACTTCCTACAGGGAATAGTTGGCCGGGATGAAATGTATCTCTTTAAAAAGTGCACCATAGTTATCTGAGATCTTATATTATGAGTCCTTAGATAGCTCCTCCTGTAAAAACTGTAGTTTTTGTAATAAATTTTGGAAGGACTTTATTTGACAGAGGTATCCATCCAGATGTCTTTATACAAGTGGAAAAGAGTAAGTTGGTTATTCTTTTCCCTTAAGCCTTCTCATTCCCAGTCTACTCTTTCTGCTCTTCTAAAACATAACAGTGTTCAGTAGGCACATTCATATGTTCCAAAGGTTCATTCAAATCAATTTTCATTCAAAATCTTACATCCATATAAGAAAACTAAGTTTGTGGGTTGCTGACAGAGACTTGTACAAACATAAAAAGCAAAACCAAAATCAAACATACAAAAAGCCCAGCCAAAAAAATCACAGCCATTGTGGTTTAGTTGAATGTAAAATATGCCAAAGTAGCTTCCACATTGTAGAGAAGGGGACACAATATTTTTTTTTGGTTGTAAGCCCTTAGGGGCTTTTTCCACCTTTGGAAAAAGGTGGAAAATTCTTAGGGGACTTTTCCACCTTTGTTTAAGCAAACCAGGTCCTGAAGGGATTTCAATATTCTCTGTAAACTCACATTACCTATTCACAGAAACCATTACAAATCAAAATTCCTCAGAAGACCTTGTGCTTTAATTTTTCAGCTACTGCCTAGAGCAAGACAGCGGAGACAAGCCAAGCATTTAAAAGGGTGATTGTCTGGGACTTTTTTTTTTTTTTTTTTTTTTACCATATTAATGATTACATTTAATGAAAACAGGGGAAAAAGAGGTCAAAAATACCATCTCAGAAACTTTTATTAGAATTGTGTTCTGAGTTAAATTGCTTGACGTTATACCAAAACAGAGGTTGGGCAATTTGAATGTCTGTTGGCCATGAGCAATTCTTCTCCAGCACAGACAGTATCATAACATATCCAATCATGCCACACTGAAAGACAGTAGGTTTACCTAGATATTAGGAACAAATTATTTATGTTGAGCACAGTGAGGCCCTGGCACAAGTTGCCCAAAGAAGTGTTGGATTCCCCATCCTGGAAATGTACATGGCCAGGTAGAATGAAGCTCTGAACAACCTAGTCTAGTGGAAGATGTCTCTGCCCATATCAGAGCTTGGAATGAGATGACTTTTAAGGTCTGTTTCAACCCAGGCCATTCTATAATTCTATGATTTTTCAAAGAAGAGAACAAACTACCCCCTTATAAATGAAACAATATGTCTATGTATCTCTCTATATATCTAGATATAGAGAGTACACTCCTATCTCATGAATATTCCCCAAGAATCATGATGGCCAGGATGCTAATTCCAGCTGAACAACTTTTGAAATAGAAGGTGTTGAGATATTTCATTAAACAAGTCTGGGTTGTAAAAAAACTCTTGATTTGCCTCATATGAGTGTCATGGAAGCAACACTTCTTTCATAGAAATGCACAATCCTTTAGATGCCATTGAGGTGGGCCTGAATAAGGATTGGAGGGCTAGAATAAGACTGAAGAAAGGCATCAGAATTACTAAAAAGGAATTCTTTTTTTCTGAGGGGTCACGAGACAAGACTCACTAAGGAAGGATCAGGATTAAAAATGTTAATTTTAACAATGGGAATGTTATTTATGTATTTTTCAGACTTGTTAAAAATTGCATCAAATATCAATCTGTACACATGGTTGAGAAGACCTGATTTTAAAGTAAGTAATTTAGGGTAAAATTTTTCATCATTTGTGTATGCAGCTTGGCAGGGATGACTGCACATGCTTTTCAAACTGGGAACTTGAGAAAATGTGACAAAAAGTTTATTAGAGCCATCACATCTTCCCATACATTCCCCATACCTTTTTTAGGTATAATCTACTACAGGATTTTGTGAGGAAGTCCAACAGTTGCAGAAAAGGAAGAGAGAAGCAAAATCAAAATCTAAACCTTAGATAGACAGAAATGGTTGTCTAATTGCATCATTTTCTCTTAAATAAGTGTCCAGATAGTTTTTCCTCTGATTGTGTGCAGAAGGACAGTTCTTCAGCCAGATGTCCCAACCACAGTCAATTATTAGCACAAATTTTGAACACGGTCATGCTTTCATTGCACTTATATGTCCAGCATATCGACAAAACCTGAAAAGGATTTTAAAAATACATCTTTTAGATTTCTTCTAACTCAGAAACAGAGAATGAGTAATAGCCATAAAATGTCTTCCTAAAAATAAGCTAAAAAGCCTGAAGCAATAGTGTAACAAGAAATGTTCTTACAGTAGCATGGGTTTCTGGGGGAGTAAGTAAAGATTTTTAAATACTTCAAGGTGATTCCTCAAGGGAAATACCTCATACTTCTGTGATCTCCTGGGCAAAGTACAAAAAATAAACTTACAGGGAAAAAAAAAATAAATTTAAAAGTTAGTCAGTGCCAAAAAAGCAGATGATGGGTGTTTATATACTTACTCCAAAGAGACCTTTAATCTTGGATAGTGCATCTGGCAATTTATATATTAATTTAAAGCTTAATTTAAACCTACCAGATTTGATTGGCTTGCTGGCCTCAGATTAAAAAAAAACAAAACTAATTCTCCTGTGCCCACAGAAGCTACTAGGTCCCAGTGAGGGCACCCTGCCAGATATGGCTATCATCATTTCAGGTCCTGCCCTCTCACACAGATTACACTAAGAAAATCCAGCTTTGGCAATGTTCAGGATCTGAGAGGGATAAGATTTTCAGATAGCTTGACTGACAGTATCTCCTGCAGTGCTACAGGGAAGTGGTGGGCTACTGCAGAGAGTCTCACAGGCTGTTGATGCTTTTTGTACTCCTCAGTGTCATTTCTCACACATCCAAATCACAGCTGTCACTGCTACCTTGTCTATTCTTCTTCAGTCTGTACTGACCTACACATATTTTCCTTTGGCTGATGGATAATCCCCCATCTCACCTAGCCTATGAGGACGTTCACCTGTGTCATTTGAGGAGAGATGACAGCTGACACAGCTGTGTCATGAGGAGAAAGGGCAGTGAAAGGAGAACCTTGCTAAATGAATAGCCAAAGAGCAAAACAACTTCTAGTCCCATGCATTATAAGAGAAGAAAAGTAGTATTTCTGTCCTTAAAAAATTACTGTTTTTAGCTCAAGAACAATTTATCAACAAAATTAAGGCAGAGCACTTGCAATCTTACAAATATTCTTAAAACTGTAGTTCCCGAAGTCATTATTTCATAGAATCATAAAATAATAGAACAGCCTTGGTTGTAAGGACCTTAAAGATTATTTTATTCCAATCCCCTGCCATGGACAGGGTTACCCTTCCACTATCCCAGGTTGCTCAGAGCCCCATCCAACCTGGCACTGAACACTCCCAGGGATGGGGCAGCCACAGCTACTCGGAGCAAACTGTTCCAGTGTTTCACCACCCTCACATGGAAGAATTTCTTCCTCAGGTACCTACTCTCTGTCAGTTTGAAGCCATTCCCCCTTGTCCTGTCATTCCAGACCTTTCTAAATAGTTTCTCTCTGTCTTTCCTGTGGGCTCCCTCCATGTACTGTAAAGCCTTCTCTGTTCCAGGCTGAACAACCCCAGTTCTCCCAGCCTTTCCTCCCAGCAGAGCTGCTCCATCCCTGTGATCCCCTTGGTGCCTGCTCTGGCCTGGCTCCAGCAGGTCCCTGTCCTTGCTGTGCTGGAGCCCAGAGCTGATGCAGCCCTGCAGGTGGGGTCTCAGCAGAGGGGGCAGAGGGGCAGAATCCCCTCCCTGCCCTGCTGCCCACGGGGCTCTGGATGAGCCCAGCACACGGGGGGCTCTGGGCTCCCAATGGCCAGGGCATGGCCAGCCTCACACCCACCAGCACCCCCAGCTCCTCCTCCCAGGGCTGCTCTGGGTCTGCTCATGCCCAGCCTGCATTGGTGCTGGGGCTGCCCTGACCCAGGTGCAGCACCTTGGACTTGGTCTGTCAAACCTCATGAGATTCCCAAGGGCCACTTCTTGAGCTTGTCCAGGTCCCTCTGGATCACCCTTTCCATCACATGTGTCAGCCACACCACTCAGCTCAGTGTCATCTGCAAACTCTCTGAGTGATGCACTAGATCCCTTTGTCTGTGCCAGTTAATGAAGACATTTAATAACACTGGTCCCAAAACAGACACCTGAGGGACACCATGGGTCATGGGTGTCCATCAAGACTCTCAGCTGTTGACTGCCACCCTCTGGATGGCACTGTCTAACCAGTTTCTTATCCAACTAACAGTCCATCCATCAAATCCATGTCTCTGCAATTTTAGAGAAAGATACTGTCAGGAACCACAAAAATTAGTAAAAGTATTTTTGTGATTTTATCTAGTCTGAATTCATTTTAATTAATGACTCACCTCCATTGTGCTAAGAATCCATGTGACTGTCAGCAAAAACATGGCTAAATTAGACCATAATTGTCTCAAAGAGTGGGCAGAGGGAACAAATTCCTGATTATCAGGCTTTGCAGGAACTCGATCCAGGCTGTGACTACATGGAGGTGTACAGCAGGAGGGTAATGAAGAAGATATGGATTCAAACACTCTCTTGAGCACAGGAGGAGAGGTAGAAGGCTGCATATTTGTAATATTGTTGGTAAATATATTTTCAATTTTGCTAGAATATTCTGCACCACTTCTGCCAAATTGTATTTATGAATTATTTATTTCTTACAACTAACATGTCAAGATATTTAAATTTTTATATATTCAATAAAACTGTATATAGCCTACACAGAAAAAATGTGTCACAACTTAAGCCTTTCTGGTGACTAATTAACTATCATGAGCCAAGGCATTTATTGTAGAAAAGAACACAACCCTACTTTAAAGACTAGAGGTGACCATCATGCCTATACAAATTCTTCCAGTTGCTTCTTATTTTCATGGTTAATAATGTATGTGGTTTTCAAAGTTAGGTTATATAGGTTTGAATTTTAGCCACTGAGTTTCTTTGTACTTCTTAATTTAGTTAATTCAAGCATCCTGTTCCATTAGAAATCTTCTAAATTACTGATGGGTCTACAAAATTACCTTTTTAACCTCCTTCTGGATAAACTAACGGAACAGTAGATGTTAAGAACACACGTACATTGGCCAGATGGCTTAAGGGAGATATAACTCCACCTTCATGTCTCTCATTAGCTCTACTCTGTATAATGTAAATTTTCTAATCAGATGAAGTGGTCCAGAATTGCATAGTTCTCCCATTCAGACATTATCTAAATGCATGCAGCTCAGAATAATTTAATGTATCTAATGCATTTCATCTAAAACGCTGTATAATTTTAAGGTTTCTTTCATTACCTCTGAAGCTCTGCTGTCTTCAAAAGATTTTTAAATTAAACCAACCTAAAAACAAGATTATCTCATTTAGTGTCATTTCATCTATTATGGTATCTGGAAATCAACTTCACCCTTGATTTTTGACCAGTAGGCTACCATGGGAAGTCAAAGTAAAATCAGAAGTGCAATTATAATGGAGTTGGCTTCTTTTAACTGTAGGTTGTAACTCTGGCATGTGCTCCATCATGCCTTTAACAGTTTGATATCCAAAATCCTGTATGATCACTTCTTAAAACACATCCTTGCCTCATTTTGTGTTTTCACTGACTGATTCAACACTTTCTAGAAGGAGAATGCCATTTTGGTAGACACTATGAAGTAACAAATACTGCTGAACTGAGATAGGGGTATGCATCTTACCTTTGGAAACAGTGGCCTCCCTTGTACTCAGTCTCCATGGTCAGTTTTCTTGGTTCTATGGGAGGTGCAAATTTTCTGAGAAACAAAGAGGGTTTATTTACCCAGAACCATCTGGAAATTGCAATCCTGATTAAACCAAGTGCACAGGTAAAAAAATTTTGTGGTTGAGGCATATCTGAGCTGTGGAAAAGCAGGTTGTGTTCAAAGTGCTGGGAGCAGAGAGGGGTGGAATGCTTAAAAAACATGCAGGTACTGTTAATGGTCTCTAAATGTGAAGGTCTTAGTGTATGTAACACACATATGTAAATTCCAGTTTGCTGAGGAAAGTTAAATCTCTCTGTTCAATGAGAAATATATTGTGCTTTTCTTATGTAGCTTCTTTGGTTTGTTTGGTTTTACTCCCCAACCCCTCCTAAGGTATATTTTGTTAGAGGGGAGGACATAGAAGGACAGTTATTATTCATTATTTTATGATTAATAACAGCAGTTTAATGGAGGGAAAAACAGCAACAAAAATGAGGTGGAACAATGATTGCTACTTCCTAACCACAGGTTCGCTGGTCTGTACTGGACTTTTAAGAAGCTTTGTCAACAAATACTGCATCATGAATTATTCATTTTATCAGCTCTATTAATTCCATTACAACGGTAAGACATCCCTAGGGACTGAGACTCAATTCTCCTTCTGTCTACTGGCATCACAAGGAAATCTAAAGGAGAAACTGAAAATGGCCCTACCATTCATCACATTTTGTTTGGCACGTTCAGAAGAGCACATTATTTATACATGAAGATTAAATATGCATTTATTTGTCACAAGCAAGGATGAAATGATTAATATGACTTCTGAAAACCAAAAAAAGAGTTTACAAGGGAAAGGAGCAATCCAGAATTGCAAAGTCACAATTAACTTTTCAGTTATACAACAAAATGATAGTATAATGAGTAATTTTACTGCATAACTGAAGAGATGGTGGATTTGCATCACAGAGCCTCTTCAGATCAAAATGTGATAATGCATTAAGACATTATATTGGATAAAAAGCCTCAAGAAATATAACTACATCTTACATTAGTATTTTTTAATCAAAGTATATTTTAAAAATATTTGTATTCCCCTGGAGTTTGCAAGACAGGGAGACACCTACCTCAGCATCTGAAAAAAAGTTAGTGATATCATAACAAGCAAGGATGAGTCACTTGTACAAATCATCCTAAAGAAATTCACTGCTTACTAAAACACCTGTGGAGGTCTCTTTTCCAGACACCATCGAAAAGGGACATGAAGTGGATGGGACAGGAGGTGAGAGGTATCTGTTAAGGTATTTATATTTCCTAGATTTGAAAGAGCATATTCTATAATTCTGCTGTATTTCTCTTGAGCTATGAAGAAAAACAGACCCATAAAGAGAGCTTCTAGAGAGTGGAGGCAGAAGCAGAGGACTGCTCCCTTCCCATGAGGGACGAGAGATGATGTGGTGAGGGCTGCATGGCAGTGTCCTCCACTGGAGATTCCATGCTTAGATCACTGGAGACCCCTTCATTCCTCCTGCATGGAGCACTGGGGTGAATACAATGCTCCTGGTGGCAATTCCATGTCCCTCTGGGCAGATGTACTGGGTTAAGAAAAGCAAATCACTGATAATTAAGTATATTTAGTTGACTGGCATTATTTCTTTTTCCACACAAAACAAGTTCCATATCACCAGATAAAGCTAGAGCACAGATACAAGTCAGAAGCACAACCATATGATTTAAAAAACATTAAAAAAATTACATTTCATTTGTTTCCTTTAAGCCTGGCTTTAAGTTTAGCAGAGGAACACGAGTTTAATAGTATAAATTTAACACATTGATTTAAGCACAAAGAGATTTCAGAATAAAAGCATTTTAAGGTGTTATGGGTGTCCAGAGCCCCACAAGGGCTCTTTTGTGGCCTCTCTGAGCCTTCCCTTTGCTCAACCCACAAGGCCTGGCACACTGCAGCCAAGGACCTCTTATTTCATTCAACACTGGGGCTCTACCACACATGCCCAAAAAAGGGGTATTTAGCTGCTGAAATAGAATTGCCAAAGTTCAGTACTTCAGGACAGTTGTGAGAAGCTGGCAATATTGAGAATCCAAATTTGCAGCTCAAACATCTAGAGCCTAAATGCTACCCTAAGGCGCTGGAGAATAATGGCAGCCACACAAAATGTAGCAATGAGAGACTTCCCTCCTTTATGTTAAGAAAGGATTTGCAGTGCTATTTTAATTTGTCCTTCTAAACAGTAGATTTCCTGAAATGCAAATATCTTGATCCTTGGGCAGCATTCTTCTAAGAGGAAATCTCTCGAAACAGATCTTCCCAATTCCCATTGAGAATCTGAGCCACAGGTATAGTCTGCAAATCTGGCACAATTCATTCTGGAGATATGGACCAGAGTAAGTCAATGTTATCAAGTCCTCCCAGCATAGCTGCACTCCTGTGTCTGTAACATAAAGAGAGGAGGAAAAAGTGAAATGAAGACTTCAGTGGGCCATTGCTGTACTGTGGAGAACACCACTCTGCAGAAAAATCTCTCTTGCCTCTTAGGTCCTCATGTATTTTTACCCTCAGTTAGATGAGCTGCATAATTCAAAAATATGGCTGTACATACATTCAGTTCTCAAAACTGCTGAGAATAATAAGCGTAAAGAGCACACAACCACAGTCATAAAATCCAAGGAAAATGAAGCGTTTCCTAGACCTATTTACTTGTCTAAATATAATTCATTCAGTATAGTTCATCAACTTTAACTATATCTACTTGTTCACATTATGAAGGTCAAACACAAAAATGGATTTGAACTCCAGGCATTTATATATCACTAGGTACCAATCCCATATATCAATGGCTCGTATAGTGAACAAAAATAAACACTTCACTAACTTGATAGTCTGTGGAACAGACAGTCTGGAAAAGATGTAAATAATTAGTGACACACCATATATGAGAGACCTGGAAGAAGGTCAAGAAATCATACCACAAGAAAGACTCAGACATACATTTAACACTAGAGCTCTCTCTAGGTTATCATGGTTGCATTATTTTATTAGTGTTGTTAAGCAGAGAAGTAATATGACTTGGTAAAGCAAAGCAGAGTAGCATATTTTCTTTTCACTGCCTGAGCATTCACTTCAAAGATTTAAATGCAGAAAGGGTTTTTTTGTTTGTGTTTTCTTTCACAGTCTTCAAACATCAGGCAGCTTAGTATAAAATCACTGTACAGTGGGACAGAGATCAGACATTTTAGGGTAGCACAGAGAGATGAACCTTGCCATTTTTTGTAATGGCAATTTGGTAGAATAGTCAATAGAACATTTATTTTTAATGGTACTACTAAGTTCTGAAATTATGCTCAGCAGGTTTGGTGTTCCTGGAGAGACTTCGAACATAATAATGCAAATTGTGCAATAAAGTATGTTACTTTAGAAAAGACAGACAGTCTTTTCAGATAATCTAACAGCCATTGCAGACTTTCTCTCAACTGAGTGTACAAGGCAACCTGAGCCCGTTTTGCAGTTTTAGCAAAATTTGTCTTGGAGGCCATCAGCAAATGCAGTAGACACAACTCAAGCTTTAGGAAAATGTGCTTGTGGTCCAAAAATAACTGAGGAAAAGGCTCATTCAGTAAGTTATGACCTTGATTCTGTTGATACTTTTGTACATAGCTAACTCATGCATATGAATAATCTTCCAGACCGCAACAGCCTTATTCATAAAGTCAGCAAGTTTTGGAATAATAAGTTCAGTCCTACTTTTAGGAGTAACAGTTATTGATCATATTATGATTGTCACTGTTTGTCAAAACTCTTAGAGGTATATCTGATCAAATTTAACTAAAAGAAACCTACTGAGATTTTGATTTCCCTTATCAAAGTATTATTACTTGCATATAACCTGCATCAAAGTACATGATGCATGAGATACATGAGTCCTTGGAAGTAATCATGTGGAGTCATAAGAGTACAAATATCAGTTTGTAGTAATGAGGTAGAAAAAACATTTATCCCTTTAAGACAATCATAGAATGAGTTTGAAATCCTTGTAAAATATATGGTAGGGTGTTATTACTACCAGTTATTAGATATTTCATCATCAAGTTCAGTTGCCAGGCTGTCTGTTTCATGATATTGTGCAGTTAATGGTTGATGTAATAACTGGTGATGCTGTAGTGTAAGATTGACAGAAGTGCAACATTAAATCAACAGAATCAGTTATTTAAACAGCATTGTGAAAATTATTTTGGATGCAATATGCTAATGTGCATCATAGACATTTTAAGGCTAGAAATGATACATTGCAGGTTATGTTTGCTTTATGAGGAAGAGATATTTTCTTCTTTATAAGGATTCTGAAATATGACTTTTTTTTTTGTTATCATCAAGACAGAGAAGTTTTAAAGATAATAATAGTTGCTACCATGTGCTTTAGAAGTATGCATGATTAGCATACCGTGTTTGCCTCATCAAAAAAAAGTGTTATGCTTTTGGCTACTACCTGAAGAGCAGTTATGCACTATTCCTCATCATTGCATTATCAAGAGTAAAGAAGAAGACTTGCACATTGATGAAGATGGACCAATATCAGTGAAAGTTAGGAATTTTGCAGTCAGATTTTCACAAGGAAGAAAAAACAAGAGGAAATTTTCATGTAAATGAATTTTTATTTTCATACTCTATAATGATAGATGGTAAGATTGTAATGGCATCAATCCAGAATGATCCTGAGGAGTACAGAACGTGTTGTACAATGCACTGGAGCTCACCCTATTTATATGCTGTTAGTATTTCTACAGCCTTAAAAAAAAGTGGCTTAACTAACTGTGGTTTAGCAGCATTTTATGCTTTTCTTCTGCACAAAGCAATGTGCTGTGCCCTCTGGCATCTCTCCTCGTGGGTTTCAGAATGTAGAGCCAGTGTGAGGGCAGTCTGGGGACGGAAAGCAGCATGTTATGGGCAGCACTTGCCAGTAGCTTTCTGACAAAATGAATTCTGTGAAGTCCAGCTAGGCATGCTGAACTTTCACCAAGAGAAGCCATGCTGTTTTCATGATGGGCAACTAAACACTTTTGGTTTCCAGCAGGTCAGAGCTGGGACTATCAATTTTACAGGCAGCTCAGGACTATTTTTATTAGTCCATGTTCACTGATATGACCATAACATTTTAAAAATTTAAGTTACTGTCAGAATTTCTAAAGTTTCATGCTCATATACAAAAATATCAAAATACAGTAGTTAGGGAACACTTAGAAATGTCTGGTTTAGGGTATCACTGTAAAATATTTATTTATTAATCACATTCTTCTTTTAAAAGTAATCTCACAATATCTGCATTTGAGAGCCTCTTTTCAGGTGCCTTTATGGTCTGTAGGAAAAAAAAGCCCAGATAATTCTACAGTACCATTATTCTTATCCTAAGACATGTAAGACAAGACAGAAGAACCTCATGCAAAATATATTTCTCACAATTGACCATACAAGAATCTAGATGATCAATTTATAATGTTATTGTGGACATTTAAACATAGATGAATTAAAACCCCATTTTATCGGCCAAAATTTCCAAGCAAAATAAAAACGCCAACCAAAACAAAACAGGATTCCATTAAACAGGATTCAAAGCAAGGATGGGAAATAAACAGTGAAGCAGGATATATTAAGTAATAAATAATATAAATAGATCTTAATATACAAATGTAGAATAATAAACTTAACTGTGACCAGCAGTGATTCTGAAAATCAGATCATGACAAAATGACAGTATGACCAATTTCCCAGCTGAAAATTGTGGTCACTGTAGTGACTTGCCTACCCAAATAACATCAAAGTTTTTATTTATGGCCTTCCATTGATTTCCTGAGAGACCTTTCTTTGAAGACTGTACTTTTTGAAATGACACAGCATGTAACTCTAGTGTTTGCTGACACCAAGATGTCATTCTCAGAAATAACACCTCTTTAAGGTGCTGCTTCCATAGTGAGGCAGTGACACAGCATTCCTCCAGTTTCCAAAAGTTAATACCATGGGGTTAAGAGAATGGTTAGCACACAGGCAGCAGCTTTAAATTGTCTTAACACTGCACTGACTTAGTGTAGTTTTAGCAGAGTAATGGGTTACAAATAGCACTTGTACACATACACCTTTAATTCAGAGTTCAAGAACTACATGAAATGAGTTTTGTGACCTCAATCCAATTGCCAGAAGCCAAGAGTCCAGATCAATAAAACCATGGCCTCAGGGGAGAGTAATTAGCACCCTGGCAGAAAGTGCCATCACACTTGGCAGGCACTGAATGGTCAAAAAGCTACATCTCCTCTGTCTCTTCAGAAACACACCATGGGATGAGCAATTTTTGCTGCTGTTCCTCAGGTTGAACCTATGGTTTAGACTAAGCAGAAGAATGAAGTCTTCAGAAATATCTATCAAGCATTTTTCTTGGAAATTTGATCTTTGCACTAAGTATGTGTAATTAGTCCAATTTGAAATAGAGTTGCTACCACAATAAGAAGAATATAGAATACTTTTATTTCTAATTTCCCACATCACTCTCAGAAGGGAAGACCTGCTTCTTATTATATTCATTTTCATTTTGAATTACTTAATGCAAACTAATTATCATCTATCTTTCACCATTCTGTGCAATTTCTCTGTTGACTGTCCAAACAAATACACTGAATGATGGCACTTAATGGGACCTTTGCCCACATCATTTGCTTATGAAATCATAAATATTTCCTGGACTGTATTAACAAGAGCAGGAGCCCTTTGAAGCCCACACTTGATAATATCAAGCAATTCAAGTAATGCATTAGGAAATAAAATTTTATCCATAAACCATCTTATTATTTGCTCCATCCCTTCTATTTATCACTCTTTGGATCACGTAGAGCTGCAGTTTGGACCACCAAGTAAAACAAAGGCACCTAGAAGCTGAAGAAAGGTAAGAAGATACATGTCAAACCAGGCAATTCTTGAGTATTTGCCATGTGAGGGGCCAAGGGAGCTGGATTTCATCCTGGAGAAGAGATGACTGCAGGGAAGAAGCTGGGACAAAATAAAAAAAAATTAAAAAACCCAGAAAACAACAGAACTAACCAGGCATCAATTGAAACGAGTTGCTTAAGGCTAGGTATAAGAATAAGCTGTTTTTATCTCTCAAGGGGGGTCAAGCATGGGAGTTAACGTTTTTAAATCTTATTCCTTGAGGTTTTCAACACCTGATAGGAGAAAGCCCTAAGCAGCCTGGTCTGACCCCAGAGCTTCCCCTGCTGGTTTGGGCAGGAGGTGTGACTACAGATGTCCCAAAGTCCTTCCCTTAACAAGTGACTCCATCATGCTTCAGCTGTAATGTAGGGATGACCAGGACATTAGCTCCAAAAGTACAGCATTGCAGGGCTAATTAGTGCACTGACATTAGCTAATGTGAAGAGCTAATGCCAATGGAGTCAAGGTGCTGCTGCCACTGTGTCCTTGGTGCTGCCATAGCACCAATCTCTCTGTTTTGGAAGAGGACTCCTAAGCGTGTGAGGAAGCATTCCAGAGAAAGAAACAAATCGCATACATTGTCTGCTTCCTGACTTTCCATCACCTAATCTCATCTTGTTTTGCTAGGATAAACTTCTG